>NC_136068.1:1684730058-1687606308 GCF_964261635.1 Lissotriton helveticus
GTGGTCCTTCTTGATCTCAGCGCGGCGTTTGATACGGTCAGTCATAACACCTTACTGAACCGTGTAGCAAACGTCGGCATTGTGGATAAGGCCTGGCTCTGGATAAAATCCTTCCTGAGTGACAGGTCATTCCAGGTGTTTGACGGACAAGCCGTCTCCTCCAGCATACCGATGAAGTGTGGAGTCCCTCAGGGCTCCTCTTTAAGCCCTGCGCTTTTTAATATCTATATGAGGCCACTGGCTGAGGTAGTTCGTCCGCATGGAGTTAAGATCATTTCCTATGCGGACGACACACAGCTGGTGGTCTCCTTAGCGCAGGAAGCCCAACATTCTCCATCGGGGGGTCTTACCAAATGTCTGGAGGAGGTGAAGTCCTGGATGACGCTGTCCTCATTGAAGTTGAATGGGGACAAGACAGAGCTCATGTTGCTAGGCCCGGCTGACCCGACCCTCTTCAAGTCATTATGGCCCACCTGTCTAGGCCCCCCCCCGGCCCCAAAAGATAACATCAAAAGCCTAGGGGTGTGGCTGGACAAGAACCTCACCTTTAACACTCAGGCCACAAGGCTCTCTGCCATCTGCTTCGGACTTCTTCGGACATTGAAGAAGGTCCTACCCCTGCTCCCAATGGAGGCCAAACAAACAGCTATTCAGGGCCTAATACAATCACGCTTGGACTCAAACAACGTCCTTTACCTGGGAGCTCCAGAGTACTCTTTGAATAGGTTGCAACTGGTGCAGAACTGTGCGGCCCGCACTCTACTGCAAATTCCACAAAGAACCTCAGTTAGAGAGGCACTGACTAGCCTTCATTGGCTACCAGTGCGAAAAAGAGTGACCTTTAAGGCAATGTGCATTGCCCATCAGGCCTTCTGGGATTCGGGCCCAAAACTCTTGCGTAGCCTAGTCAGCCAATACCACCCTGGCCGTGAACTACGTTCCAGTCAGGCCTTTATGGCAACAATTCCCAGAATCAAGAGATCTAGAGCAGGTGGAAGAATGTTCACCCTTAACGCCTCAAAAATCTGGAACACCCTTCCCCCTCACCTGAGATCTAACCCGAATCTTGCTTCTTTCCGCAAGCAATTAAAAACTCATCTATTCAAATCCCCGTAACCATTCAGCTTCCCGTTTTTTCTTTTTTTCCTCCTAGTCTCTGACAGTCTCACTACACCCCTTCTGGTTCCCTAGCGCTTGGACGCCTCAGGGCAGCAATCGCGCTGTACAAATGTATTTTCATTCATTCATTCATCAAAGGCTCAAATTAACACCCAGTCTTTTAACGCAGAGCCATGGCGACATTCAGCACCCAGATCCGCAACAGTTGAACCTAGCGATCTTGCTCCTGAGGTCATAGAATTTGGTTACCTAAACTTGCCTCCCGACTGTATGAATATTATCAAGGAGGCAAGAAGGCCTACAACCAGAGCATGCTATGCGGCGAAGGGGAAGCGATTTGTCATCTATTGTAACAATAATGACATTAATCCGCTAGATGCATCTACTCAAAACATCATATGTTATCTCTTACATTTGCACAGATACAATCTGGCTTACAATTCCATACGGATACATCTAGCCGCCGTAGCAGCTTATCTTCAAAACAGGCAGCACCTTTCACTCTTCAGAGTGCCTGCTATTAAAGCTTTCCTAGAGGGACTGAAACGAATTATTCCACCAAGACACCCACCTTCACCTGTCTGGAACCTCAACGTGGTTCTCACCAGACTAATGGGACCACCTTTTGAACCTCTACATTCCTGTGAGATACAATTCCTAACATGGAAGGTGGCCTTTCTAGTAGCTAATACATCGCTCAGAAGAGTTAGTGAGCTATAAGCCCGAACTATTCAGGAGCCATTCGTACAAATTCACGCTAATAGGGTAGTGCTGCGAACTAACCCTAAATTTATGCCAAAGGTGGTGTCCCAGTTTCACATCAATCAAGCTATGGAACTGCCAGTATTCCTCCCCAATCCAGATTCCGTGGCAGAAAGAGCTCTACATACCCTAGACGTTAAAAGAGCTCTCCTGTACTATATAGACTGAACAGAAATTTTCAGAAAGACCAAGCAACTGTTTGTTGCCTTTTCCCCACAGCACAAAGGCAACCCCATTTCCAAATCAGGTATAGCCAGATGGATTGTTAAGTGCATACAAATTTGTTATCAAAAAGCAAAACGCACATTAACAGTTCCCCCACGAGTGCATTCAACACGCAAGTTAGGGGCATCCATGACTTTCCTAGGAAACATTCCTCTAGAAGACATATGTAAGGCAGCCACATGGACTACCACACATACATTTACCAAACACTACTGCGTAGATGTACACTCAAAGCAGCAAGCAGCCGTAGGGCAGGCTGTACTCAAAACTCTTTTTCAGACTGCTGCAGCTGGCACGGGCAACCGCCGCTAGGAGGAAACTGCTATACATTCTATGCATAAGATGTGAATTCAGCAGCCCACATGCCTCGAACGGAATATGCTACTTACCAGTATGCATCTGTACTTGGCATGTAGGGCTGCTGATATTCACATCGCCCTCCCTCCTCCCCGGTGCCTGTCGCAGCTGTAGCACTCATAATTTATCTCTAGCATGGACATCACTTACTGTATCATACTCCATCCCTGCCACAATGGCGAAAAACAATCTGAGGATGGAGAGGATGCCCATGCGCCCTGTGGTCCAGGGGAGGAGCCACCTATCTCGTGATACTTCGAAGAGTCTTCCAGGACAACAATGTGCAATGATCCGGACCCAACACTAGGCGGCGATCTATGCATAAGATGTGAATATCAGCAGCCCTACATGCCAAGAACAGATGCATACTGGTAAGTATCATATTCCTTTACCATCTCTTTAGAGAACTTTGGGCCGAAAATCATGTTGGACCGACTCGGATCCGCCCGACACCTACCGTGAAGCAGGACCGCCCTTCTAGGAGTCGGAGGTCCCACTGGCCGCATTTGGATGCGACCGTTTCTTATTGCAGCGAGTGCTGAGGGCCACTAGGAGCCCTCAGTCACTTTAGACCTGCCTTTTCATGGCGGGTTAACCGCCAAGAAACGGCTGGTGGAAAGGGACATTGTAATCCCACAGCGGCATCATTGTAGGGATTGCAGTCCCTCCAATGGTCGACCCATCAGGCAGACTGTCCTTCCACCACATGCCACCACCCGCCGCATCCTAATGTGGCAAGCGGTCGTGCAGGGGCCACTGATGTCCCACCACCATCGTAATCGGCCCCGTTTACAAATGTAATATATATTTTTAGAGCAGTCAGTGGTCCTACAAACCACTTTCAAATCTTAAAAAATAAAAATGAAAAGTTTCATTTTTATTTATTTACATTTTTTTGGAAGCATCACAATTTCCTTTAAGTATAACGTCCGGCATTTGAAAGAAAAAAAAAAAAGATTACTTTGTTTAAAAGCAATGGCAGACAGGGTTGTCTTTTGATTCCAGCAGGCCACCATCCCTATGATGACAGCGATTCCTAGTGGGTCACAAATTGCGACTTACCCCTATTTGTGACCCACTACGAATTGCTAATTAGAAAATAACTGCTAGATATAACTTTGGTACATTAGTATTAGGGATTACAAAGAGTGATTTGCAAACAGTTCGCTATTTGGTAACCGCTATTACTAATGTTAGTACATCTGGCCCCTTGTTTGCCACAAAACACTTTATAACAACACAAACCACAATTACATGTTCTCTCTTTTTGTCAAGCAGACACCATTGTGAACTGTGAGGTCAGCAGCTCAACCTCTGCTTTGCTTTCGAAGATACAAAAAAAACATGGTACATGAGGAAGAACTCTTCCAATAACTACCTCTGAGGTTTGGAATCCCATGCCTAAATTGCTCCAAGTTTTATAACAGTTGAAGACTTACCTATTTGACATAATACTGTAAGATCTAACAACATGTCTGTATTCCTTTCTGTCTTTTTCCATTAAAAGATCGAGTTTACAAAGCGCCTGGAAAACTTTTTGAGATTAATGCTGCACGTAATAAATGACTGCACAAATGAAGAAATATTGTATTTATTTTAGAAACAAAAAAACACGCAAAATTAATTTAATGGGAAATTAGAGAAATGTACTTTGTCTAAAGGACGAAGAATATGTTAGGCTCTAGGATTTCACATTGCCTTTCACTTACTTCATTTCCTATTTTTGTCACTGCGTATCATTGCTTAATTTGAACCTTCCAGTTGTCCACACGTGATTCAGTTTGCTCTACTTGCACTGCTCCAACAAATCAAGCTAGAGACACAAAATTAATGTTGTCCTCCAGACCAGACTCATTGTCAGTGAAATTGCTCTCCCCCCTCGCAGCTCCACCATCTAGTGAGGCCTTGCCCCTGCACTCTCTGGTGTTGGTGTTCGAGGCCCTCCTCCACGCACCTCATCCCTGGTTGGATCTCTGTCTCCTTTCACTCGCTCTGCTCTTTCTCTCCATTCTCACTCGTTTTTCACTGATTTCAATCTCCCCCTTTTACTCCTCCTCTTTGTCTTTCCTCTGTTTTCCTTTGTTTTTTTTACTGATTTCAATCTCCCCCTTTCACTCCCCCTCTGTCTTTCCCCCTTTTTTACTTGTTTTTTACTGATTTCAATCTCCCCTTTTCACTCCCCCTCTTTGGGTCTTTCCTCTGTTTTCACTCGTTTTTTACTGGTTTCAATCTTCCCCCTTTCACTACCCCCTCTTTGTCTTTCCTGCATTTTCACTTGTTTTCCACCAATTTAATCTTCCCCTCTCACTCTCCTTCTGTGTCTTTCCGCCACTTTTCTTGCTTCATTTCCAGTCTTTCCTCTCTTGTGGCCTTTTTCCGCCCGTTTTTCCCTGCCGCTGCTGCCCCAGTGGCCCAGCTCCCCCAGCACGACCAACATGACCGGCCCAATCCAGCTCCCCTCCCCGCCTCCCAGCTGTCCAGCCATCCCCAACTCCGACTTAATGGTGACTGCAGCGGACGCAGGCAGCGAGCGTGCCAAAGGCGCACCAAAGGCAAGCCTGTCTGCGACCTGACCGCGACCAGCGCCAGGAACCCTGGACCTCCCCAATGCTACAACACAGCTGCACTCCAGACTCTCAACCCAGGACGGAACAACAACTGCAAGCTAGCATCACCAGCCAACACCCACGGACCCTTCAGCTGTCACTGCTGCGGCACACCTGCAGCACCGCCAAGACCACGGACCCGGCGTAAAACGCCCATAAGACCACAACCCAACTGAAGACCCTGCAATAAATTCTCTTCAACGTCTGATCCCTCCACAAACACGCCACCGAAATCTGGGACCTCCTCAACAGCAACATCCTGGACGTAGCTTTCTTCACCGAAACATGGTCCAACACCACCTCAGGACCGGACATCGCCATCGCCATTCCACAAGGATAGAAGATTTTCAGGAAGGACCGCCCCACCCACCTGGGATGAGGATTCGCCATCGTCCACAAATCCAACCTCCCTGACGAGCACATTCCCTGACGAGCCCACAGACCTGATGGAACACGTTCACTTCAAGATACTGGCCAGCCGTACCACCACCCTCCGAGGAACCCTCATCTACCGATCGGACCCCGCGGACATTTCACCAACTCCATCACAGATATCATCTCCCCGCATGCCATCGCGTCCACCAACTACACCCTATTGGGATACCTCATCTTCCACCTCAACAACCAACTGGAGCCCAGCACCACATCCCTCATGGACAACCTCCACAACATTGGACTCCGCCAGATCATGACCTAACCCACGCACTCAGCAGGACACACCCTCAACCCTCTCTTCACAACAGGTAACTCCATCACATTGAGCCACACCCCCGAACTCCCATGGACTGACCACCGATGCGTCCACTTCACCTTCAGAACACCCACCATCCACAGACACCAGCTCCTGCTTACACAAAGAAATTGCACCGGAATCACCGACGACCAGCTAACCTCATCACTCAGCAACTCCACCCCAACCATCACGGAAACGACGACCCCAACACCGCAGCCCGAATCCTGCACAGATGGATGTCCGACAGCGCCAAACACCATAGCCCCCCCTCAAGAAAAACAACACCCATGCCAAGAAAGCCAAATGGTTTACCACCGAACTTTGAGAGTCCAGAAGCATTTGCCACCACCTCAAAAAGGCCTGGAGGAACACCAAATCCACAGAAGCCTACAACTTCAGAGCCGCCACCAACGCCCACCACCAGCTCATCAGAAAAACAAGGAAAAAAGTGATTGAAGACAGAATCTCCAATCACGCACACAACAGCAAAGAACTCTTCAACATCATCAAGGAGTTTGCCCAACCCACCAGCGAGTCCACCAACATCCCTCCTTCACAAGACCTCTGGGACAAACACAGCACCTTTTTCCACCACAAAATCAAGAGCATCTACAACAACTTTGACGAAGACAACCAACACAATGAACCCTCACCAACTACCCCCGACACCCTGAAGCCAGCAATCGACAACTGGACAGCCCTCACCACTGAAAACACACTGAAGACGATGAGGTCAATCCAATCCGGGGCCCCCACAGACTGCTGCCTTCACCACATTTTCAACAGAGCCGCTGACACCATCGCACCCATGCTCTGCCACACCATCAACCACTCCCTGGCAACCGCAACATTCCCCGACGACTGGAAACCCGCCGAGGTCAACACCCTCCTGAAGAAACCCTCAGTAGACCCCACCGACCTCAAAAACTACAGACCCATCTCCCTGCTCTCGTTCCCAGCGAAAGTCATTGAGAAAGCCATCATCAGCCAACTCACCCCATTCATCAAAGAGCACAACATCCTCGACTCCTCCCAGTTCGGCTTCAGAAGAAACCATAGTGCGGAAACCGCCCTCCTCGCTGCAACAGACACCATCCACACCCTAATGGACAAGGGAGGTACAGCAACAATCATCCTCCTCGACCGCTCAGCGGCGTTCAACACTGTCTCTCACCGCACCCTAATACGCAGACTCCGCGACGTAGGGATCCAAGACAAGGCCCTCAACTTTATCCATTTGTTCCTTCATCTCCGGCAGAACGCAGTGGGTCAGACTCTTCCCCCCTTTCCTCACCAACCCTACCCCTACCACCTACTGGGTCCCCCAGGGGTCCTCCCTCAGCAATATACTCTTCAATGTCTACATCGCTCCGCTCGCCCCCATCGTCAGCACCTATGGACTCAACATTGTGTCATATGCAGATGACACCCAACTCATCCTCTCCCTATCCAACAAACCCAATACTGCCACACAATGTTCGAGAAGGCATGGAAGCCGTCGCCAAATGGAACAGCTGCCTACAACTACACACCAACAAAACAGAAGTACTCATCATGGGCTCAAACCCCGAAGCATGGAACGACACCTGGTGACCCCCTGCCATCGGCAGCCCGCCCAGCCCCACTGACCACACACGCAACCTGGGAATCATCCTGGACTCAGAGTTCAAAATGGACCGCCAGATCAACTCTTTCTCGTCCTCCTGCTTCCACACCCTCCGCCTCCTACGTAAGACCTTCACATGGATCCCCCTTGAACACGGAAAGACCGTCACTCATGCCCTGGTCACCAGTAGACTCGACTACAGCAACGCAGTCTACGCTGGAATAAACAAAAACCTCACCCGCAAGCTACAGAACATCCAGAACGCCGCCGCAAGACTGGTCCTTGACCTGCCAAGACACTGCCACATCTCCCAGCACCTGCACACACTCCACTGGCTCCCAATCGAAGCTACAGTCACCTTCAAGGTGCTCATCCATGCCCACAAGGCCCTCCACGACACCGGACAAGCATACCTGAACGGCCGACTTAAATTCCACGCACCCCAGAGGACCCTACGATCAGCTCAGCTCTCCTCCGCTGTGGTCCCCCGCACCAGAAATACCAGATCAGGAGGCCGCTCCTTTTTCCACCTCAGACAGATAACATTGCTCCCCATCATCGCCTCCAACCCCACCCCCTAGCTCCTTGAGACCCTTATGAGTGAGTAGTCACGCTTAACAAATGCCTGATTGATTGTCCCTTCATATTTACAGTGTTTTAAAATATAACTTTTTTCATGTATGCGTTCATCACTAATCTGCTTTTCTAAACAGTCGCTGACCACCTGAGAAGGCGTTGTGAAATACAAGGGGTCCGTGGACTTCGATTAGGAACCGCTGCTTTATAATGCTTTAATGAACCTCTGATACATTTTAGTATGTGTCAATTGCTTTTGCATAGACATTTCCCTTGAAAGATGTGAATGTCTAAGTTTTCTCAGAAGTTCTCCTAGAATTTTCTGTTCCTCCCCCAAACATTTTTATTTATTCTGAACGCAGGATCTTTGGTGGAGTCAATGTTTACTTTTTTTAATTCGTTTTTAAGACTCGGGGTCCACATAAGTAATAGCATTTTACATTTGCCTTTTATAATGTGGTGGATTTCCTTTGATTAAAGTGCTAGTATCATTTGTAGCATAAAGTAATAACTTTTATGGGATACTTGAAAGTTATTTTTCTTTAATTCACACTGCAGGTGGAGGATGCTCTTGTGCCACTCGGCACTGTAAATATCGCCCACGTCAAGTCCGAATACAAGGACATATTCGATGCTATTTCATTTCCAGATAAGACGAGGTGGGTAAAAGAATGGCGCTGCTTGTGTTTTTTTAAGTAATGTCCTTAAATGCTGCACCTGGTATGTAATGGTGGTCAAAAGATGACCAATTCCTAAACTTGTGAATATGTGCTTGTTTTCTTTGGGAACTAGGTATTGGGGCTTAGTAAAACAGTTAAACATAGCTAAATATGTCGTACTGCTAAGCGCATTGGTACCTGCAAGAAATTTATTTGTCTGCATACCAATACTATTATCAGAAATGTTTACAATAGCAATAATTACAGTAAATCGATCAATGAAGAATATGGTGGTTGTATTAATTTGGATAAAAGAACGTTAGTTGTTTGGAGTAACTGCAGCCTTTATGTGGCCGAATTTGGCAATGTCCAAACATTAACTATGCATATTACATTATTTTTCTAGATGAAATGTCATAGATTTTTTTTTTGTGAAGGTGGGGGAGGGGGGGGTGGTTGTTAATTAGAATGAGCTCGATTAATATACATATTTACAGCGCAACCTAGTCATATGACTTTTTAGGGCGCTTCTGAATGCTTGTAAGGAGGAAAAATCCTGAATGTGTAATGGTAGGGATTAAGAGGACATGGAAAATGAAAAGCTTGCAACTTGCAGACTGCAGTTAGTTACTTAAGTGTAGCATGAGGTTTTGGTTAGTGGATAGTATGTATTGTGTAGGGGTGTTTCAGGAGAGGCGGACGAGAGGTAGGTTGGAGCCAGTTCATGTATTGCTTTGAATACAAGTGTCTCGAATTTGTAGAAAGTTCTAATGTTTGGCTTGGTGACAGTGGGCTGCAGGGAGGGCATGTTTGGGTAGATTACACAATTTTTAAGCTGCAGAGTTTATGATTTCATCTAGATGAGTAAAGGAATATTTGTGGACGCCAACTTAAAGACTGTTGCAGTACTACAATCTGCTAAACACTATTGAGTCGATTGATGCTTTATTTGCATTGAATGGTGAATGCTTATATTTTCCATATTGTCTGGAATTGGCAACACAATGCAGTAGCTGTTTTTGGTGTAAAGTCCTCCATTTTCATACTTGGATTGAAAAGAACACCAAGGTTTATTAGTGAGGATGCAAATATCAGAATCGGAGGAAAGTGGATTAGGTCACTGAGCGAGATGGGAAATGTTGTAGAGAGAAAGTGTGAACCGTAAATTTTGAGTAGTTGAAAATTATTGCTCACAATGCTATCTAATATCTGATAGCAATGAAGCAATCAGTCATGCATGACTATGTTTGTGGTACACAGTTAGACACGTACAAAGACTTGCATGTTGCCAGCATAGAGATAAGAGAAATCTTCATGAGAAGATAATGTCACCATGGGAGGAGTTGTACAAATAAAATAGCAGGGTTCTAAGTATCTAGCCTAGGGTAACCAAGGGGTAGGTGTTAATTTTTGTAGTGTTCCATATTACAGAGAAGGAACAGTCAGAGAGGTATGAGGTGAGTCACTTGTGTCTCAGGCCAGTGATGCCTAATGGACTTAAAAATGAGCAAAGAATAATGTGATTTATGGTGTCCAAGGAGGTGGATAAGTGGTGGTCAATATTCATCTTCTGAGGACAAGTGAACCTGTTTTCCTGTACCTTTACTGGCCAACACCAGGCAGTCTTACAGTAAGGTAGTGTACAAACTCCGTCGCACGCACCTAGTGGATCACGAAAGACAGTTGCCTCTGTTGAGGACACTCAATGTCATCCTTTTTGCACACTAAAATTCCCAAGAATGCTGTTTCTTGGAAATGCATTCTGTTCAGAGTGGAGTACAGGCCTGTATGTCTTCCTGCCCTCTACCCCTTCTGGCTCCAGTTATACAGAAGATCAAGACTGACTACGACAAAGCTGCCTTGGTTTGTCCGGATTGGGCCAGTAAGGTGTGGTGTCCAGAACATGTGGGCATAAGCAGCTGTACTCTAATCAAGCTTCTGCTTCGAAGGGATCTAGTGTTGCAGCAACAGTGCAGGGTCCTGCACCCTGGCCTCTACACCTCCATGTATGAACCCAGAGCCAATTGTCTTTTAAAAGAATGCGCTAACCCTGCAATATAAGAAATGTTAATAATCCTGTGCACTTGTTCCCCAAAGTGGTTTAGGAAATTGGTGCAGAGTAACAACTGTATCTCAGAGGAACTCCTTGCAACATGAAGATCAAACCTCCACCAAGCAAATGTTAAGGCCACATTCTTCTGAAACAGAGGCATTCAGTCTGCTTAAAGCATCAAAGTTCACATTAGAAACTGAGGTGGAAATAGTACTTGAGCCCAAAGGTCACAACCGCAGAATCCATTACAAGATAGGCAACTCCCGGTCATACCCAGCAGCCCTGATCATAGAACATCAAATAGCTACCATTGGAAAGGAATCTGAGTGCCGGACAAATCACAGGAGCTGGAGAACCCTTCAGATAACTTGACAAGTTCGCATTGGATGCATTGCATGAGCAGTAGAGCATCACTTCCTTGCAAACTAAAGACTGGCATAGAGTATTCTTGCACTCTGTACTTCTAATAAAAATCTCAGTGTCGCAATTCCTACATCTGTATGTGAAAGATAAAACCCATGACTCGTGTGCAAACCTCTCTTCTAGTGGTTTGTACCTTTCCACATGATGATCTTGAATCAGTATTTAAAGTGAAACGTTGAGATTGGCTGAGAACTAAACTCCTGTATTAACCAATCTGCTGAGGTAATTCCTGCAACTGTAAATAGTAATTTCTCCAATTTTCTTTGTGGAACATAGCGTATGTTGCAGATTTACTAGCTATAGAAATTTGTTGTTTAGTTAGATTGTTTGGTAAAATCAAACTACTGGCTTTTAGGTGTTTCCTTGGGATGCACCCAGTTCGTAAAATCTGCAGAGTCCAACTTAGTTGCATAATAGACCTTAGCTGTGATCGACCATATTGCAAAGAGGACATGTCGCTCTGTATGATGTTTATAGCATACAACTTAATGTTACCTTGCGAATACATCCTAGTGGATAGTGTGGTGATACCATTGTTTACTACTGTTAGAGCCTTTTTCAAATTTGCTCTGTGAATCTCGGGTTGTCTCTCAGCAGCTTCCTGATGTGAAACGTTTTACAATTCATTGTATTTTGCATACAGAAATGCTTTTGACCTGGTTTTTGAGGACCTAATGAAAAATCCTCTAGATCCAGGCCATCAGAAAGAAAAAATGTGTTCTCTTTCACCTCAGACAATGTTGAATGTTTTTACCACTCTAGGCACAGCTTCCGAACGATGTAAGTTGTCTCCACCCATGTGTGTTGTGTCTACATGTAAAGTGTCTCTTGCCTATTAATCCTAATCCCCTTTGTGTTGTCTTGAAAACTTGCCTGACATCCATTAGTATCTAATGGCCACACTAACCATGCCTCTGGACTGGAACGTCAAGAATTGCATGTCCCATTCCTAAGCATATTGTCTAATTTTTCCTCCGTATAATTTGTGAACTGTTGTCCGTATTCAAAACGTTCAAATGTGGGAACCTTTGGTGTATTTAAATCCTTAATCTTGGCTAAGGCTGAGACAGGACTTTTGCTTCATATTTGTATTCAGGAAAATCAGTTGGTGTGCTGTAACGCATGTTTTAAATAAAGCCTTGTTCTCCTGAACCTGCCAATCTTTTGTCCTCCAAACAGATTATAAAGCTAAACTGTCTCTCTAAAAGTCAGACCCTTGTGTCAACAACCGGGAAATAAAAGATGCAGAAGAAATCGGCATTGTATCAGTGAGCATAATTTTGTTTGCTGAACAAGGTGTCAGTTTACAATATGACTCTTCGTCAGCTGAGTCCTGACCAGAAAAATATACAAATTTCTGTGCAGATGTTTTTTGAGCTACCCCGTGGTGGTGTAGTGCAGAGTTCCCATTGTGTGTATTTAAATATTGCACAAGGAGTACTTGCTTTTTGTACATAATAGTGACTATAATGGTCAAAACAGAACATTTTATCAATATTAGATGTACCATCATACACTTTATCACTTTTGAAACCAGTATAATGCTCGAAGTCAGCAAGCCTGTCATGTACTGTATGAATATCCTAATCATCTGAGATAACTGTAGG
Organism: Lissotriton helveticus; assembly: GCF_964261635.1. NCBI lineage: Eukaryota > Metazoa > Chordata > Amphibia > Caudata > Salamandridae > Lissotriton > Lissotriton helveticus. The sequence continues at coordinate 1,684,742,785 of NC_136068.1, forward strand.
AGTAATGAGATTGTTTAAAGAAATACGGAATACCTGAGGTATTTGAAAAGTTTTGATAGTTCCAAATATATCATATGATTCTTTATCCCAAACAATTTCACTGGGAACTGGAACAGCTGAAATGTTCACCAGGGAAAGGTCTCTTCGCAATTTGTGTGATGAAGAATGTACAATTTACGTGGTCCCCTTTATGGAGGTGGAGTTGGGTCGGACAAGAAGTCAACAAAGTAGCCAGAGGCTGTTTGTACAAGAATTGGTTACTTGTGGAGCTATGTAGAACTGGCAGATGACTCTAATGGCAGTACTTTGCTGAAGACACCATCCTTGTCTGTTGCGGAATTGAAATCTGTGCTTCCGTACATGATGATTGTATGCCATTTGTTGATATAACAAGCGGAAGTAATACTTCAGTGTAATCTATCCCCAGCCGGGGCGAAGAAGCTTAATTAGTCAAAGCTTCCAACAGGGTCTCCTTAAGGGTAATGAGACAAGACCGGTAACTACCCAGGAGCCATCGAGGTCTACTGTGTACAACTGGCTACATAATGTGGTTTCTTGAGATCTATAGACCCAACTCTGTGCTGTTTGCTACCAGCAAGGGGTGGTAAAAGTGCTATACTGGTACCTTCAACAGCCAGGACAGGTACAGGCGCTCTGTAGGATTGTCCAATTTCCTTCTTTTCCACAGTTTCCTCCTGGAGTTGATCACCGATCTTTGGAATCCAACCAGAAGTTCCTGGTGCTTCCTATACTCCACCAGTGGCAGAACGTTTCTGCTGTATGTTGCTCTGATCATCTCAGAACTTGTTCAGTTCCTGCAAAACATCCAAACGTTCACTGATATCATAAGACGTTTCCCCCATCACTGTACTGGGACTGTCAAGGTCTGGAACCCACATCTTAACCCCGAACAGGATCTCATTGGAAATTCAACCACCCATGAGATCTGTAGGCGGAATACTGCAACTGCAAACTGAAAATAATACCCTAGCTGTTAAAGATTGCTTTGAAATCTTGGTTCTTTCTCTCCACTACATTGTTTCCCTAGGGATGATTGGGGAAGGAGTACTTCAGAGTCGCACCCAGTTTTCCCATGGTGTACTGCATACGTCCCAATGAAAACTGGCAAGTCTTTTATAACAAGTTGAGCGTCATCCGATCACTGTGTCCATACCCATAGGAATCAAGAGCAGGAATCCACTGCTACCATGATATACTTCTAAAACCCATGTGAATGTAAGGGGCTGCAATGGTCCAGATAAACACAAACCAGAGACGTATTTTAAATAAAAATAGGTGTCAGCGGTGGTCAAGGTATAGTGGAAACTTCCATCTGCTGGCACCATGTCACATTTAAGGACACAGTCCTTCGTCTACTTGTATAGGCTTGGCCACCAATAGAGTTGCTGCAATAGTGAAATTGTAGCCGCCACTCCTGCATGAGCAGAAGCTCGACCCTCTAGTGCTGCTAGGATTAATCCTAACCTGCAATCTGAATTAGGAATTATTCTATCCCCTACCCCGAAAATATGAGTTGTTGGAATGGAATGTTTTGAAAACTTAACTGGTAGGAGTGTTTAGTTGGAAACCCTTTTGGCGAGAGGGTGCCTTCGCGCACGGCACAGACAGCCGTCATGATATCTCCATCTATCCTTGTGCTAGAACTGCAGCAGTTTGCACTGTGTGTGTATCACCTGAGTCTGTGGCAAACATGCTTTTAGTTTGGCCACTTGTCCCCAAAATATATTGTACTTTATTGTGTACTCTGGAATTCCTAAATCCATTCCTGCTCTAGTAGTGCAAGTACTAATTGTAGGACTCAACACAGTATTACGAATTACACAAGTGTGGGGATCCAGGATCCGTATTCTCAAGTGCCAGAATTAGAGCTTTTAGTTCAGCCAGCTGTGCAGTACAATCACCAAGTGACTGCTTGTAAGTTTTGGGAGGTTGGAATTTTCCATCCTGCATCCTACCCTTTACTGTTGGGCAAGCCGCAGAGTATTGGTGCTTTGTCCCCACTGCAAGCTGAGCAGAACCCTGAGTGTAGGTTATATAATCATACTGATCTAGAGGCATGACTTCAAAAGGCTGAGGACATTTGTGTTTATATTGGAGTTATGCTTGTGTTTGTAGTGCAGAGTCAAATATGTAATCTACATCTGTTGTTGTTAGTGAATTGGCCCATTGTATCCATCTGGAATATTATGCTTTCTCATTTGGAATGCTGGCCTTTGTAAAAGATTCTAAGGTTGTAACATGAGTCACACCAATTATTTGTTTTCCCTGAGCTAGTAATCTTTCACTACAGCAGTCTGTCCTGCTCTCAGGATTTTTTCTGTTACTGCTAAATGAATTTCTGCATTTGCATATAAATGTGATTTATATGCCATAGGCACAGTGTCTCCTTCATTGAGTGTGACATGGGTGTACTCTGATGCATCTGCAAATATACGTATCACCAGGTTTGTGGTATTAACTTATGTGTGTAAATGTTTTTAAGCTAACATTTCAGTTTGTACTGAACATAGAATCTTGTATTATTCAGATGTCCAATTTGTGCTTAAAGTCTGAACGAATCAAGTCTAGAAGGGTTTTACCCGTTCTGCATAATCTGGAATTCAAGTTCTGCCAAAATTTTGGAGTTTTTTCAATGTGTTTTGTGGTTGTAGATTTACGCACTAGATTGTTCATTAGTGCCGCGCTGTGCCCGTTTTGTACTGAAAATGCACGGTTAGCATTGTTCAAGGTTCTGTAATCTAAGATAGAATGCTATGAATAATCTGGTTTCATTACTGGAAACTAAAGATTTTTCACAGGGAAGGTACAACTTTCTATTACATCTTGATACGCAGGTTGTGTGAGTATTTCTCTAACTTGCTTTTTAGCCTCTTGTGTAATGTGGTTTTGTCTTTGTGGGGCAGACCTCACAGGTATGATGTGATAAGGGGATCTTTCATCTCAACCCACTTGGTTACAGTATAATGCCAGAGCTTGCGCTATCGCCCGCTCCTTGGCTTATGTATGTTTTACTGAATCTGGAATGAGGTCATAAAAGGCTGGTAAAATTACCTTTTCCCCTTTAGGGCAATCCATGACAAACTCTGGTGGCCAATCCTTTTCAGCCATGAAAATGTCCTTCCCGAAAGACACATTCTCACAAAAAAGAACACTTGTGTTATTTAGTTAATCCCTCTACATCTGGAGTAGCAATTCATATAATTGACTAGGGACAGTTAGTCTCCTGTCCAGTGTTTCCACCTGGATACAGTTACTCGTTCCTACTGCCACCAAACACTCCATAAGATTCCGGCGAACTATTGTGACTTCTGCAGCGCAGTTCAGCATGGTCAGAGCCCACTCCCTATTCACAAGCATTGTCCTCAATATCTGAGGCATGTTTGACTTTGATGCTAACTACCTTCTTCTTTTGTAATTGAGGCTTGGACTGTGTAGGTTTGTCTTCCTTTTTTATTATGAAGTCGGAAATGCATTGTGAGTCCTTCTTTAATTTCACATACTCCACTGCGCTCTGATTGTCCTCCTCTCTCCAGTCGTTTTTCGGACGACTCCTGAAAGGAACGAGAGGAACAGGTATCCGTATCCTGATACCCATTAGGCATTTTAATTGTATCACAGTTGTGCAGATTATAGTGCTTGTCTGAGGACTCCTGTCCAGGAGGTCCACTCTGTGCTTTAGTCTTTTATTTATTTTTCTTATTATACCACAATAGTGGACACTCATAGTGGTAGACTCTGGTGCCTGCTTAGAGTAATCCATCTCTGGATTACCCTTAATGTGTGGTTTACTAGGTTTAGCGCTTAAATGAATCTCTACCTATCGATTCATAGGTTTCCTAAATTTTAGGTAATTTGCCCTCCTTGTTCTCTGGAGCAACCTGTGTGAGCCGGTAGCATATAACCAAGGCTGCGGTTCCCCTTTTTATGTTACCCGGGACATGTATCGGGTCTAGAGATCATCAGTTCAACAAGTACCTACTTGCACCCACTGGGGTGAACCACTCAAGAACTCCATGTACCAGAGTCCCTAGGGGCGATCCGGAGGAGGGGCTAGCGGTGTGCGGTCCATTGCGATTGTTTCTACAAATTGGCTCCCTTGAGCTTTGAGTCGACGGGCTCCTGGACGACGCACCTGCGTGCCGGTTCGGGCATCGAGGCCATTGATGGTTGCTTGGCGGCCTACTCTTCCACCCCTAACTATTTTCTCTACTGATGAGGGAAGTTATCCCGAAACCCGAGCCATGTCTCGGGCGACATCCAAAAACCCGGGACATGTATCGGGTCTAGAGATCATCAGTTCAACAAGTACCTACTTGCACCCACTGGGGTGAACCACTCAAGAACTCCATGTACCAGAGTCCCTAGGGGCGATCCGGAGGAGGGGCTAGCGGTGTGCGGTCCATTGCGATTGTTCCCCTTTTTATGTTACTAAGCTTCAATGCAGAAACTGCAGCACAATTGCCCATGAGTTTTATCCCCAAATCCAGGGCAGGGCTGCCCTGTACTCATTGTGGAACTGTTTGAGCACTTCTGGCAAAACGGCTAATGAGTGTACGATGTGTTTTGATATATACTGCAGCAAAGACTGTGCCCCAAGTGGTGCAGTCTTCCACTGGGGAGCCATCCCCATTAGCAAGCATATTGTGAGAATTCTGTTTTTCTTGCTGTCCCGGGAAAACACAGCTTCAAGCTGATTTGTTTTTGGTGCAATCCAGAACGGAGTCTCTACCAGTCGGTTGGGAAACTTACCCATGGCTGAATTATTGGTCGCTAGACTAATTCCAGGTGTAGGCAATTGTGGTTGTGCAACTTGATCAGCCCTTGCTGGATTTGTCTCTGTTCACATCACATATTGTGTCAAACATCGATATATTCTTACATGTTTACAATGTAATTAGTTATTTTGCTGTCAGATTTGCTATACCTGGGAAGGGTGTGTAACTGGCTAAGACTGGCCATGTTGCCCCCTCATTACTGAGGTGACCTAGTTCTAACATCGTTTGTTGTGTGTGGTAGGGCGCCTTCAAGCCAATTTTGGTGTTCCTGAAATGATAATGCTGTTTTTAGTGCTTCGTAAGCTGTGTAGTTGTTAGTAGCTGCAGCTACAGTGTAAGTATGAAAATGTCTTGATTGTGCATTCACTGCTGTTAATGTAACCCATGAATAGAATACCTCTGTCTTGTATGCATCGTGGGACTCCACCATGAGGGCATGTCTCCTCCCCTAAGGGGAGCACATGTTCTTGTAACATCTGTGTGACTGTGTCTGTAGTTTACCAGTACATTAACTGGTGCTGCATTAGCCATTTGAATATGTGGAAATTCAGAGAGGGTACCTCTGTGCGATAATACTTTTTAAAGGTTCAAGCTTGAACAACCAACCACCAATACATAGGGGTTTCCGTACTCGGATGAGGAGAATTTGTTCCTACTACCACTGATGTCTCTGGTTATGAGGTGAGTCTTTGGGTACACAAAAGAAAACTACTCGGGCGATCCAGTAAATAAGAATCCAAGCTAGAATGTTTGTGGTCCTGTCTCGTATTTTCATACTTTCTCAGTAAAACTGTGCCTGTATTGGACAACGTGCACGTCAAAACTGTGCAAGACTGATTCTACACACACTATCAGGATATGTTGGCCTGAGTCCTGGCTAGCCCACAGTGCGCCATGTGTACCCCAAACTGCAGTCTTATAATAGTTGGTATGTGCAGCCTTAGAACATGACAACCTTAACCCCACCCCCGCAAAGAAATCATGGAATTTGATCTAGAAACACTTAATTTGGTAACTAATGCATACCCAAAGAGATGCACAAGAAATACACAACGTGTCATTTAAATTTTCATTGAAGCGTTTTGATTCGTGTGTAAAATATGTGCGCTGCAATAATCAATAGAAGAAAATGGAACAGTGTATTCAGCATTACGAGAATAGTGAAGAAGATGAACAATTCACCCATTGTGCTGGTATATAGGATATTTGCTTGCATATAAGTAGTGTTATATTTTGTACTCCTATCTAGCGTTATCTATCTAATGTGTTTAGGATGGGTGAATCTAGTTCCCCTGTTACATGTGGAAAAGTGTCATCAGGGAGCCGGTCTTGTTGGAGAGCAGGGCATCATCCCTCACTGGAGGTATACAGGAATCACCTGGGTGGAACTACAGCATGGGGCGACCTCAGGCCGCTATTGTTGATTCTTTTGTGAAAGATTAGTTCCCGAGCACACAATAACAAACAACAGCATTTTGCATAGTGAACTTAGCCCTTGTACAGAATGTTCACAGTACTTGATAATATGTCTATGAAGAAGTGTAAATGTAAGCAAAGCCATTTCAGAGAATATAATCTTTCACAGGCATGGAAGCAAATGTGTGTCAAATATCACGGTTTAGGAAAAGATGTTCACTTCAAAACATGAGAATGTAAAATGGTGGTGTGTCTGCCCGAGTCTAAATGTGAACACATGACACAGTATTGTCCTGGATATCTGTCAAGCTGCTACATGAGTATCAGGGCACACAACCACAGAGTACTATTGCCTTGATAGCCAAGTCCGTCGGGCTGGGCATTTTGCCCTTTCTGTACGGTAGGACTTTTTAGTTTGAGTCATTTCACAGATCTACCACCAGGAGAAGTACTGCTTTGGTATCTATTCTAAAGGTGAGGAATTTGAGGGTATAATTATTCAACAATCAATCAATCAACGAAGGGGCTTGTAAAGCGCGACTACTCACCCGTGAGGGTCTCAAGGTGCTGGGGGTTCTAGACTGACTCAGTGAGGATCATTTGAAGAGCCTGGTCTTGAGGTCCTTCCTGAATTGGGTCAGTGATGCTGATTGTCTGAGGTAAAGGGGCAGGGTGTTCCAAGTCTTGCCGGCAAGGTTGGAGACCGTTCTTCCTCCAGTTCTGGCCTTCTGGATCTTGGGGATGGAGGTAAGGGGGATTTGGGAGGATCGGACTTGTCTGTTGGGTACGTGGAAGGTGAGGCAGAGGTTCAAGTAAGCTGGTCCTTGTCCTAGCCTTGTAAGTGTGAGTGAGGAGCTGGAAGGTGACTCTCTTGTTGACTGGGAGCCAGTGAAGTTGTTGGAGGTGTTGCGTGATGTGGCTGCGGCAGGATCACTCTTGTGGCTGCCTTTTGAAGTGTAGTTGTTTCTTGAGCTGTTTCTGGATGGTGCCGGCTTAGAGGGCGTTGCAGTAGGCGAGTCTGCTGGTAATGACTGCGTGGGTGACAGGATTCTGTGGGGATCCATCTGAATGTCTTTCGGAGCAGATGGAGCCTGTGGAAGCAGGCTGAGGAAACTGCATTGATTTGGCAGTCCATTGTGAGCGAAGAGTCTAGTTTGATGCCAAGGTTGCTTGCTTGCGTGGTCAGTCAGGGTGGGGAGAACTCCCATCGTGGCTGGGCACCAGGAGTTGTCCAAGGCTGACATGGTGGGTCCCAGGATGAGAACTTCGGTCTAGTCCTAGTTGAACTTGAGGCAGCTGTCTTTCATGTTGAGATGGCCTTCATCCCATTGTGGAAGTTGGTTCTAGCCATCCAGGGTTTATCAGAAGAAGTTATTTACCTTTGATATCACTCTGTGTGATGGATACTCTGTCTAACCCTCATAAGTTCCAAGTCGAGGGTGTGCAAGAAACTGACTTCAGTATATGGTCAGTGCTTATATACTGCTCCGCCTGTCACTCCTGCAGCAGAAGTACTTTGATGCAGAGTCGCACAGCAACACCATCTAGAATGCAGGAGCACTGATTTAAAGTTTTTCGGCTCCAGAGTGGTGTCTGGGGACATTCTCAAAATAAGGAATCTTCACTTAGAGTATCTACCAGGAATAGCATTACTGAAGGCAAGTAATATGTTCTTTAGGTCGTCTTTAGAACATGATGGTAATCTGTCAAAAAAGACTAGTGGATCTGACAGCATATAAGAACTTTTCCTGATGGATATTTCTGGATGCAGATTCCTCATCTTAGAATAATTCCTTAGGCTGCAGTTTGGATACAGAGACTTTTCCAGCAATCTTTCCTGCACGCAGGCAGGTGGGGCCATGTGTGTTCACAGGGACTCTGAACCGACCCTCACTGACAAATTGGAGTCGCATATAAGTGTTACCCTTACATGCTGACATCGGTTATTTTCTTTCTATTCCGAGAGATACGGATTTAAAGCTCACCTCAAGTTCATCAGTCTCCTGATTTCACCAAGCACTAGAGAAGATGTCTTCCTCAAAAACAACAGGATTGAGGCAATGCCACTATTGCAGAAAGTAGATGCCAGTTATGGATTGTCATGATGTGTGCCTGTGTTATTTGGGCTCTGGGCACAAAGTCATCCAACAAGTGTGCCCTTATGCACCTACATGCGATCGATTCAGAAAGAGGTTGCACTGTAGGTAGAGGGTGCTCTGCAAGTTGAGGATCTGCTCATTGTCTCGATTTTGATGCCGATCTTGCACAAAGTCCAATCTCACTGTAAGCGTAAGACGGCCAAGAAGGTGTCCGGAACCCTTCAAACAACTTAAAAGATTTGAGTGATAACTTATGGTCCTTGCAAGTCTTGTACCATGACCTTTAAGCCCTGCTCATTAAAACACTCGAAATCCAATCTGGTGCCAGGAATCCAATCTGTTGCCTGGGTAGTTTTTGAAGGTGAGAAACGTGTTGTTACATAGACTATTCACCAGAAAGAGCATTTCGAATGATAAGTAACCTGTTGCTGTAAACAACTGCGAATAAATTTGCTGCAGCTTCACTGCAGTGATCAATGAATTTTAATTGAATTGTTTGTCCTCTGCTACCATAGCCCGTGTGCAAATTCCACACCAGCAAACTTATTTTTATTTAGCTGCAGTAGTATTCCTACTAACCGGGTCCTCATAATGCCCTATTTTGCGATTTAAGATCAATTTGTTCAATAGGTACAGTGACATTTCCACTTCTTTTTACTTGCAGGTTAGTTAACAAGGTGATCCCTGTGCCGCTCTCTGTATCCGGCTTCATTGGTTTTATTGAATCCTTCTCCATGTTCCAAACCTTCCTGAAAAAGGACGCAAACTCAGCGAAAGAACTGCTGAGAAAATCTGAGGAAAGGTACCAAATAATGTGTTAAACTAAAATCTCAATAGCAGACATAGAGTTGCCGTCCTCCAGGGATAGATCACAAATTAAACAAGCATTGGAAATGCAATAGGGCTCGCATTAGGAAAGTTTGAGCTATTGGTCTTATAAATGAATTTTTTTTTTGTGTAATTAACTTTTGTGAAGATTATGTTCAGTGTTTTTTATTGTGACGAAAATCCAAGAACAGAAGTGAAATATTAACATCTTTTTGTGATTTGTAATAAAGCATGAAAGCTTGAAAACAGCTTGAAACATTGAAAGAACATATTTGAACCAGTGATGCTGTGGTTGTGCTGAGTGATGCTGTGGTTGTGCTGAGTGATGCTGTGGTTGTGCTGAGTGATGCTGTGGTTGTGCTGAGTGATGCTGTGGTTGCGCTGAGTGATGCTGTGGTTGCGCTGAGTGATGCTGTGGTTGCGCTGAGTGATGCTGTGGTGCACTGAGTGATGCTGTGGTGGTGCTGAGTGATGCTGTGGTTGCGCTGAGTGGTGTGTGCATCGGTGGAGCTTAGTGGGTGCATTGGTGGAGCTGTGTGGTGGGTGCATTGGTGGAGCTTAGTTGGAGCATCGGTGGAGCTGTGTGGTGGGTGCATCGGTGGAGCTGTGTGGTGGGTGCATCGGTGAAGCTGTGTGGTGGGTGCATCGGTGGAGCTTAGTGGGTGCATTGGTGGAGCTGTGTGGTGGGTGCATTGGTGGAGCTTAGTTGGAGCATCGGTGGAGCTGTGTGGTGGGTCGTTCGGTGGAGCTGTGTAGTGGGTGCCTCGGTGGTGCTGTGTGGTGGGTGCATCGGTGGAGCTGTGTGGTGGGTGCATCGGTGGAGCTGTGTAGGTGGAGCTGTGTGGTGGGTGCATCAGTGGAGCTGTGTGGTGGGTGCATCGGTGAAGCTGTGAGGTGGGTGCATCGGTGGAGCTTAGTGGGTGCATTGGTGGAGCTGTGTGGTGGGTGCATTGGTGGAGCTTAGTTGGAGCATCGGTGGAGCTGTGTGGTGGGTGCATCCATGGAGCTGTGTGGTGGGTGCCTCGGCGGAGCTGTGTGGTGGGTGCATCGGTGGAGCTGGGTGGTGGGTGCATCTGTGGAGCTGTGTGCTGGGTGCATCGGTGGAGCTGTGTGGTGGGTGCTTCTGTGGAGCTGTGTGGTGGGTGCATCTGTGGAGCTGTGTGGTGGGTGCCTCGGTGGAGCTGTGTGGTGGATGCATCGGTGGAGCTGTGTGGTGGGTGCCTTGGTGGAGCTGTATGGTGGGTGCCTCGGTGGAGCTGTGTGGTGGGTGCATCGGTGGAGCTGTGTGATGGGTGCATCGGTGGAGCTGTGTCGGTGGAGCTGTGTGGTGGGTGCATCGGTGGAGCTGTGTGGTGGGTGCATTGGTAGAGCTGTGTGGTGGGTCGTTCGGTGGAGCTGTGTGGTGGGTGCATTGGTGGAGCTTAGTTGGAGCATCGGTGGAGCTGTGTGGTATGTCGTTCGGTGGAGCTGTGTAGTGGGTGCCTCGGTGGAGCTGTGTGGTGGGTGCATCGGTGGAGCTGTGTAGGTGGAGCTGTGTGGTGGGTGCATCAGTGGAGCTGTGTGGTGGGTGCATCGGTGAAGCTGTGTGGTGGGTGCATCGGTGGAGCTTAGTGGGTGCATTGGTGGAGCTGTGTGGTGGGTGCATTGGTGGAGCTTAGTTGGAGCATCGTTGGAGCTGTGTGGTGGGTGCATCCATGGAGCTGTGTGGTGGGTGCCTCGGCGGAGCTGTGTGGTGGGTGCATCGGTGGAGCTGGGTGGTGGGTGCATCTGTGGAGCTGTGTGGTGGGTGCATCGGTGGAGCTGTGTGGTGGGTGCTTCTGTGGAGCTGTGTGGTGGGTGCATCTGTGGAGCTGTGTGGTGGGTGCCTCGGTGGAGCTGTGTGGTGGGTGCATCGGTGGAGCTGTGTGGTGGGTACCTTGGTGGAGCTGTATGGTGGGTGCCTCGGTGGAGCTGTGTGGTGGGTGCATCGGTGGAGCTGTGTGATGGGTGCATCGGTGGAGCTGTGTCGGTGGAGCTGTGTGGTGGGTGCATCGGTGGAGCTGTGTGGTGGGTGCATTGGTAGAGCTGTGTGGTGGGTCGTTCGGTGGAGCTGTGTGGTGGGTGCATTGGTGGAGCTTAGTTGGAGCATCGGTGGAGCTGTGTGGTATGTCGTTCGGTGGAGCTGTGTAGTGGGTGCCTCGGTGGAGCTGTGTGGTGGGTGCATCGGTGGAGCTGTGTAGGTGGAGCTGTGTGGTGGGTGCATCAGTGGAGCTGTGTGGTGGGTGCATCGGTGAAGCTGTGTGGTGGGTGCCTTGGTGGAGCTGTATGGTGGGTGCCTCGGTGGAGCTGTGTGGTGGGTGCATCGGTGGAGCTGTGTGATGGGTGCATCGGTGGAGCTGTGTCGGTGGAGCTGTGTGGTGGGTGCATCGGTGGAGCTGTGTGGTGGGTGCATTGGTAGAGCTGTGTGGTGGGTCGTTCGGTGGAGCTGTGTGGTGGGTGCATTGGTGGAGCTTAGTTGGAGCATCGGTGGAGCTGTGTGGTATGTCGTTCGGTGGAGCTGTGTAGTGGGTGCCTCGGTGGAGCTGTGTGGTGGGTGCATCGGTGGAGCTGTGTAGGTGGAGCTGTGTGGTGGGTGCATCTGTGGAGCTGTGTGGTGGGTGCCTCGGTGGAGCTGTGTGGTGGATGCATCGGTGGAGCTGTGTGGTGGGTGCCTTGGTGGAGCTGTATGGTGGGTGCCTCGGTGGAGCTGTGTGGTGGGTGCATCGGTGGAGCTGTGTGATGGGTGCATCGGTGGAGCTGTGTCGGTGGAGCTGTGTGGTGGGTGCATCGGTGGAGCTGTGTGGTGGGTGCATTGGTAGAGCTGTGTGGTGGGTCGTTCGGTGGAGCTGTGTGGTGGGTGCATTGGTGGAGCTTAGTTGGAGCATCGGTGGAGCTGTGTGGTATGTCGTTCGGTGGAGCTGTGTAGTGGGTGCCTCGGTGGAGCTGTGTGGTGGGTGCATCGGTGGAGCTGTGTAGGTGGAGCTGTGTGGTGGGTGCATCAGTGGAGCTGTGTGGTGGGTGCATCGGTGAAGCTGTGTGGTGGGTGCATCGGTGGAGCTTAGTGGGTGCATTGGTGGAGCTGTGTGGTGGGTGCATTGGTGGAGCTTAGTTGGAGCATCGTTGGAGCTGTGTGGTGGGTGCATCCATGGAGCTGTGTGGTGGGTGCCTCGGCGGAGCTGTGTGGTGGGTGCATCGGTGGAGCTGGGTGGTGGGTGCATCTGTGGAGCTGTGTGGTGGGTGCATCGGTGGAGCTGTGTGGTGGGTGCTTCTGTGGAGCTGTGTGGTGGGTGCATCTGTGGAGCTGTGTGGTGGGTGCCTCGGTGGAGCTGTGTGGTGGGTGCATCGGTGGAGCTGTGTGGTGGGTACCTTGGTGGAGCTGTATGGTGGGTGCCTCGGTGGAGCTGTGTGGTGGGTGCATCGGTGGAGCTGTGTGATGGGTGCATCGGTGGAGCTGTGTCGGTGGAGCTGTGTGGTGGGTGCATCGGTGGAGGTGTGTGGTGGTTGCATCGGTAGAGCTGTGTGGTGGGTCGTTCGGTGGAGCTGTGTAGTGGGTGCCTCGGTGGATCTGCATTGTGGATGCATAGGTGGAGCTGTGTAGGTGGAGCTGTGTGGTGGGTGCATCGGTGGAGCTGTGTGGTGGGAGCATCGGTGAAGCTGTGTGGTGGTGCATCGGTGGAGCTTAGTAAGTGCATTGGTGGAGCTGTGTGGTGGGTGCATTGGTGGAGCTTAGTTGGAGCATCAGTGGAGCTGTGTGGTGGGTGCATCAGTGGAGCTGTGTGGTGGGTGCATCAGTGGAGCTGTGTGGTGGGTGCATCAGTGGAGCTGTGTTGGTGGAGCTGTGTGCTGGGTGCATCGGTGGAGCTGTGTGGTGGGTGCATCGGTGGAGCTGTGTGGTGGGTCGTTCGGTGGAGCTGTGTGGTGGGTCGTTCGGTGGAGCTGTGTGGTGGGTGCATCGGTGGAGCTGTGTGGTGGGTGCATCGGTGGAGCTGTGTGGTGGGTGCATCGGTGGAGCTGTGTAGGTGGAGCTGTGTAGGTGGGTGCATCGGTGGAGCTGTGTGGTGGGTGCATTGGTGAAGCTGTGTGGTGGGTTCATCGGTGGAGCTTAGTGGGTGCATTGGTGGAGCTGTGTGGTGGGTGCATTGGTGGAGCTTAGTTGGAGCATCGGTGGAGCTGTGTGGTGGGTGCATCGGTGGAGCTGTGTGGTGGGTGCATCAGTGGAGCTGTGTGGTGGGTGCATCGGTGGAGCTGTGTCGGTGGAGCTGTGTGCTGGGTGCATCGGTGGAGCTGTGTGCTGGGTGCATCGGTGGAGCTGTGTGCTGGGTGCATCTATGGAGCTGTGTGGTGGGTGCATCGGTGGAGCTGTGTGGTGGGTGCATCTGTTGAGCTGTGTGGTGGGTGCCTCGGTGGAGCTGTGTGGTGGGTGCATAGGTGGAGCTGTGTGGTGGGTGCATCGTTGGAGCTGTGTGGTAGGTGCCTCGGTGGAGCTGTGTGGTGGGTGCCTCGGTGGAGCTGTGCGGTGGGTGCATCGGTGAAGCTGTGTGGTGGGGGCATCTGTGGAACTCGGTGGTGGGTGCATCGGTGGAGCTGGGTGGTGGGTGCATCAGTGGAGCTGTGTGGTGGGTGCATCAGTGGAGCTGGGTGGTGGGTGCATCGGTGGAGCTGTGTGGTGGGTGCATCTGTGGAGCTGTGTGGTGGGTGCATCGGTGGAGCTGGGTGGTGGGTGCATCTGTGGAGCTGTGTGGTGGGTGCATCTGTGGAGCTGTGTGGTGGGTCCATCTGTGGAGCTGTGTGGTGGGTGCATCGGTGGAGCTGTGTGGTGTTATTTTTTAAAATAGCTAAATTAATACCTTTGTCATTTACAATGCCAATAGTTATAACTTTCGCAAACACCTATAGCATGTGTAATGCAACATGTTTTGTATTTACGTGACTTAGATGTATTGATATTACAAATAACAATGGCTTTTAATTTTTTTAAATAATTAATACTTAAATAATGTTTTTAATTTGTAATGGCAATAGCTTAAACTTTTGTAAATAACTTTTGTGTTTTTTATTGTGATGAAAATCCAAGAACAGAAGTGAAATATTAACATATTTTTGTGATTTGTAATAAAGCATGAAAGCTTGAAAACAGCTTGAAACATTGAAAGAACATATTTGAACCAGTGATGCTGTGGTTTCGCTGAGTGATGCTGTGGTTTCGCTGAGTGATGCTGTGGTTTCGCTGAGTGATGCTGTGGTTGCGCTGAGTGATGCTGTGGTTGCGCTGAGTGATGCTGTGGTTACGCTGAGTGATGCTGTTGTTGCGCTGAGTGATGCTGTGGTGGTGCTGAGTGATGCTGTGGTGGTGCTGAGTGATGCTGTGGTGGTGCTGAGTGATGCTGTGGTGGTGCTGAGTGATGCTGTGGTTGCGCTGAATGATGCTGTGATTGCGCTGAGTGGTGTGTGCATCGGTGGAGCTTAGTGGGTGCATTGGTGGAGCTGTGTGGTGGGTGCATTGGTGGAGCTGTGTGGTGAGTGCCTCGACGGAGCTGTGTGGTGGGTGCATCGACGGAGCTGTGTGGTGGGTGCATCGGTGGAGCTGTGTGGTGGGTGCATCGGTGGAGCTGTGTGGTGGGTGCTTCGGTGGAGCTGTGTGGTGAGTGCATCTGTGGAGCTGTGTGGTGAGTGCATCTGTGGAGCTGTGTGGTGGGTGCATCGGTGGAGCTGTCAGTGGAGCTGTGTGGTGGGTGCATCGGTGGAGCTGTGTTGCTGGAGCTGTGTGGTGGGTGCATCGGTGGAGCTGTGTGGTGGGTGCATCGGTGGAGCTGTCTGGTGGGTCGTTCGGTGGAGCTGTCTGGTGGGTGCCTCGGTGGAGCTGTGTGGTGGGTGCATCGGTGGAGCTGTGTGGTGGGTGCATCTGTGGAGCTGTGTAGGTGGAGCTGTGTGGTGGATGCATCAGTGGAGCTGTGTGGTGGGTGCATCGGTGAAGCTGTGTGATGGGTGCATCGGTGGAGATTAGTGGGTGCATTGGTGGAGCTGTGTGGTGGGTGCATTGGTGGAGCTTAGTTGGAGCATCGGTGGAGCTGTGTGGTGGGTGCATCGGTGGAGCTGTGTGGTGGGTGCATCAGTGGAGCTGTGTGGTGGGTGCATCAGTGGAGCTGTGTCGGTGGAGCTGTGTGCTGGGTGCATCGGTTGAGTTGGGTGGTGGGTGCATCGGTGGAGCTGTGTGGTGGGTCGTTCGGTGGAGCCGTGTGGTGGGTGCCTCGGTGGAGCTGTGTGGTGGGTGCATCGGTGGAGCTGTGTGGTGGGTGCATCGGTGGAGCTGTGTGGTGGGTGCATCGGTGGAGCTGTGTGGTGGGTGCATCGGTGGAGCTTAGTGGGTGCATTGGTGGAGCTGTGTGGTGGGTGCATTGGTGGAGCTTAGTTGTAGCATCGGTAGAGCTGTGTGGTGGGTGCATCGGTGGAGCTGTGTGGTGGGTGCATCAGTGGAGCTGTGTGGTGGGTGCATCGGTGGAGCTGTGTCGGTGGAGCTGTGTGCTGGGTGCCTCGGTGGAGCTGGGTGGTGGGTGCATCGGTGGACCTGTGTGGTGGGTGCATCGGTGGAGCTGTGTAGGTGGAGCTGTGTGGTGGGTGCATCTGTTGAGCTGTGTGGTGGGTGCCTCGGTGGAGCTGTGTGGTGGGTGCATAGGTGGAGCTGTGTGGTGGGTGCATCGGTGGAGCTGTATGGTGGGCGCCTCGGTGGAGCTGTGTGGTGGGTGCATCAGTGGAGCTGTGTGGTGGATGCATCGGTGGAGCTGTGTGGTGGGTGCATCGGTGGAGCTGTGTGGTGGGTGCCTCGGTGGAGCTGTGTGGTGGGTGCCTCGGTGGAGCTGTATGGTGGGTGCCTCGGTGGAGCTGTGTGGTGGGTGCATCGGTGGAGCTGTATGGTGGGCGCCTCGGTGGAGCTGTGTGGTGGGTGCATCGGTGGAGCTGTGTGGTGGGTGCATCGGTGGAGCTGTGTGGTGGGTGCATCAATGGAGCTGTGTGGTGGGTGCCTCGGTGGAGCTGTATGGTGGGTGCCTCGGTGGAGCTGTATGGTGGGTGCCTCGGTTTAGCTGTATGGTGGGTGCCTCGGTGGAGCTGTGTGGTGGGTGCATCGGTGGAGCTGTGTGGTGGGTGCATCGGTGGAGCTGTGTGGTGGGTGCATCGGTGGAGCTGTATGGTGGGCGCCTCGGTGGAGCTGTGTGGTGGGTGCATCAGTGGAGCTGTGTGGTGGGTGCATCGGTGGAGCTGTGTGGTAGGTGCAACGGTGGAGCTGTGTGGTGGGTGCCTCGGTGGAGCTGTGTGGTGGGTGCCTCGGTGGAGCTGTATGGTGGGTGCCTCGGTGGAGCTGTATGGTGGGTGCCTCGGTGGAGCTGTGTGGTGGGTGCATCAGTGGAGCTGTGTGGTGGGTGCATCGGTGGAGCTGTGTCGGTGGAGCTGGGTGCATCGGTGGAGTTGGGTGGTGGGTGCATCGGTGGAGCTGTGTGGTGGGTCGTTCGGTGGAGCTGTGTGGTGGGTGCCTCGGTGGAGCTGTGTGGTGGGTGCATCGGTGGAGCTGTGGTGGGTGCATCGGTGGAGCTGTGTGGTGGGTGCATTGGTGGAGCTGTGTGGTGGGTGCATTGGTGGAGCTGTGTGGTGGGTGCATTGGTGGAGCTGTGTGGTGGGTGCATCAGTGGAGCTTAGTGGGTGCATAGGTGGAGCTGTGTGGTGGGTGCATTGGTGGAGCTTAGTTGGAGCATCGGTAGAGCTGTGTGGTGGGTGCATCGGTGGAGCTGTGTGGTGGGTGCATCAGTGGAGCTGTGTGGTGGGTGCATCGGTGGAGCTGTGTCGGTGGAGCTGTGTGCTGGGTGCCTCGGTGGAGCTGGGTGGTGGGTGCATCGGTGGAGCTGTGTGGTGGGTGCATCGGTGGAGCTGTGTAGGTGGAGCTGTGTGGTGGGTGCATCTGTTGAGCTGTGTGGTGGGTGCCTCGGTGGAGCTGTGTGGTGGGTGCATAGGTGGAGCTGTGGTGGGTGCATTGGTGGGGCTGTGTGGAGGGTGCATCTGTGGAGCTGTGTGGTGGGTGCATCGGTGGAGCTGTGTGGTGGGTGCATCAGTGGAGCTGTGTGGTGGGTGCATCGGTGAAGCTGTGTGGTGGGTGCATCGGTGGAGCTGTGTGGTGGGTGCCTCGGTGGAGCTGTATGGTGGGTGCCTCAGTGGAGCTGTGTGGTGGGTGCATAGGTTGAGCTGTGGTGGGTGCATTGGTGGGGCTGTGTGGAGGGTGCATCTGTGGAGCTGTGTGGTGGGTGCATCGGTGGAGCTGTGTGGTGGGTGCCTCGGTGGAGCTGTGTGGTGGGTGCATCGGTGGAGCTGTATGGTGGGCGCCTCGGTGGAGCTGTGTGGTGGGTGCATCAGTGGAGCTGTGTGGTGGGTGCATCGGTGGAGCTGTGTGGTGGGTGCATCGGTGGAGCTGTGTGGTGGGTGCCTCGGTGGAGCTGTATGGTGGGTGCCTCAGTGGAGCTGTATGGTGGGTGCCTCGTGGAGCTGTGTGGTGGGTGCATCGGTGGAGCTGTATGGTGGGCGCCTCGGTGGAGCTGTGTGGTGGGTGCATCGGTGGAGCTGTGTGGTGGGTGCATCGGTGGAGCTGTGTGGTGGGTGCATCGGTGGAGCTGTGTGGTGGGTGCCTCGGTGGAGCTGTATGGTGGGTGCCTCGGTGGAGCTGTATGGTGGGTGCCTCGGTGGAGCTGTATGGTGGGTGCCTCGGTGGAGCTGTGTGGTGGGTGCATCGGTGGAACTGTGTGGTGGGTGCATCGTTGGAGCTGTATGGTGGGTGCCTCGGTGGAGCTGTGTGGTGGGTGCATCAGTGGAGCTGTGTGGTGGGTGCATCGGTGGAGCTGTGTGGTGGGTGCATCGGTGGAGCTGTGTGGTGGGTGCCCCGGTGGAGCTGTATTGTGGGTGCCTCGGTGGAGCTGTATGGTGGGTGCCTCGGTGGAGCTGTATGGTGGGTGCCTCGGTGGAGCTGTGTGGTGGGTGCATCAGTGGAGCTGTGTGGTGGGTGCATCGGTGGAGCTGTGTCGGTGGAGCTGTGTGCTGGGTGCATCGGTGGAGTTGGGTGGTGGGTGCATCGGTGGAGCTGTGTGGTGGGTCGTTCGGTGGAGCTGTGTGGTGGGTGCCTCGGTGGAGCTGTGTGGTGGGTGCATCGGTGGAGATGTGTGGTGGGTCCATCCGTGGAGCTGTGTGGTGGGTGCATTGGTGGAGCTGTGTGGTGGGTGCATTGGTGGAGCTGTGTGGTGGGTGCATCGGTGGAGCTGTGTGGTAGGTGCATCGGTGGAGCTTAGTGGGTGCATAGGTGGAGCTGTGTGGTGGGTGCATTGGTGGAGCTTAGTTGGAGCATCGGTAGAGCTGTGTGGTGGGTGCATTGGTGGAGCTGTGTGGTGGGTGCATCAGTGGAGCTGTGTGGTGGGTGCATCGGTGGAGCTGTGTCGGTGGAGCTGTGTGCTGGGTGCCTCGGTGGAGCTGGGTGGTGGGTGCATCGGTGGAGCTGTGTAGGTGGAGCTGTGTGGTGGGTGCATCTGTTGAGCTGTGTGGTGGGTGCCTCGGTGGAGCTGTGTGGTGGGTGCATAGGTGGAGCTGTATGGTGGGCTCCTCGGTGGAGCTGTGTGGTGGGTGCATCAGTGGAGCTGTGTGGTGGGTGCCTCGGTGGAGCTGTGTGGTGGGTGCCTCGGTGGAGCTGTGTGGTGGGTGCATCGGTGGAGCTGTATGGTGGGCGCCTCGGTGGAGCTGTGTGGTGGGTGCATCGGTGGAGCTGTGTGGTGGGTGCATCGGTGGAGCTGTGTGGTGGGTGCATCGGTGGAGCTGTGTGGTGGGTGCCTCGGTGGAGCTGTATGGTGGGTGCCTCGGTGGAGCTGTATGGTGGGTGCCTCGGTGGAGCTGTATGGTGGGTGCCTCGGTGGAGCTGTGTGGTGGGTGCATCGGTGGAGCTGTGTGGTGGGTGCATCGGTAGAGCTGTGTCGACGGAGCTGTGTGGTGGCTGCATCGGTGGAGCTGTGTGGTGGGTGCATCGGTGGAGCTGTGTGGTGGGTGCATCGTTACAGAGGGAAGGAATCTGTACTTGGAGAAAGTGGGGAGAAAATCGGTAGGGGATAGGTAGAGCTTGAGCCGGGAGAGAAATGCATCTCCAAGCGGCTTGCCAATAGTGAGATTACAAAGCTTCACACACGAAGCAGAGGAGTTTGACAGAAACAAAGGTCACTCCCGGAATGGGTACAAAGAGAAGGGTTTAGTCCGGGAGACTGATGGGAGTGAGTAAGGGTGACGAGAATAGGGTGAGGGAAAGCTAGCAGACATTCAACCAGAAAAGGAAAAGCTGCCATGTTAAAATAAACGCGAGACACGGCCTGGTGGCCGTGTAAAGTGAAAGTACGGCCGGCCTGGGCAGTGAAAGAGGAGGAGGGAGGAGAAATGCGAGTCACGGCAGCAGCAGCCTTTGATGTTGCCGCCGGCCGTGCAGTGAATAATTAGGGGAGTGGAAATGCCGGCTGGAGGAAGCTGAGATGTCTGTGGGAGGGAGGCTTTGATGTTCTGGTGGCTTTGATGTGCACGCGCTTTTTGCCAATGCGCTTGCGCATTGAGCTTGTTTTTCTCGGGTACAGCAACAAATCGCTGAGATGGTTAAGCTCTGGTTAAGCCACAATATAGCTCGCCAGCTATGCGCAAGCGCATCAGAAGGCGAGCCCTAAAAACAGTGGAAATATGCATGGCAATAAATGTACTGGCATATGATGATGATACTTTGTTGTATCTCTGTCGTAGTCATCATTGAAGCTTTTTTCATCTGACATGCACATTTTGTAACATATCTGTATATAAAACCAGTGGTGAGGAAACTGAAATAATGCACACTAATAATATCGGCTAAAGCCATATCATGTAAAATTATTGACTATATTGGAATAATAAAAATTAACAATAAAAAAGGTTAGTTTTAATTATGTTTGTTGAAGAGTAGATAACATTAAAATTATGCTTATCGTAGTTATTAGTTATCCTTGGTACATGCTACCTATCCATTCCCCCAACACCTCCCCCATTTTTAATCTCTGTATAATCAGTGTTGCATATCTTTTAATGGAATATCAAAGAGTAATTGTCTTGAATTTTAAACTTTCTTCTCAAACATGCTTATAAATTCTTATTGATTATTTATAAGACACGTCTATAATCACAAGTACATTTGAAACTTAACCTCCCATAGATAATATTCAACACTCCTAAACTTGAATAAATGGAATATAGTATTGACTTTGTCCTTGTGTTTGTTATAAGCTTTTGTACTGAATGATGCATCCTTAAAAATATGTTCAATGAGTATTTGTGAAGTAAGATAAAAATATTGTTTGGCCTGTGCAATCTTTTTTACTTCAAATCTGTTTTATTTTCAAACCAAAGGGTTCATAATAAATGCAATAGATACACAGCGTTAAGCCTACAACCCTAGGTAGGGCCGGCCGCGTAGATGTAGTCTAATAATAGGGCCTAAACGCCCGCATAAAAAGACATAATTGACACCGCGTTTTGCCAACAACCCCACTAGGGCCGGCCACGTACAATGCTGTAAATAATGACGACCATCATATATTGCAGATAGCCCATTTGATAATTTTGTGCATAAAAGATAACACAGTAACTAGTCCAATAGGTAAATGGTAGCCCAACGGGGCTCCTAGGTCATATACGAAGTCGAGAGTTTGAGAGGAAAACGAGAGGAGTAGAGGGAGATGTACTAGGGAGGGTAAAAACAGAGAGTATAGTGGAGAAGAGTGAGGCGTGTATCGAGGAGGGGAGCCTACTGGCGGGGGGCCGCAGCACGTTGCCTACGCTATCAGAGGTGTCTAGTGGGGTTGGGCGGGGCCACAGCATCGTTGAGGAGGCACAGGGTCCGAAGCATGGTGGGCATGTGTCGCGCGTGCTCTATGCTTCAGAGGTAGCTAACCAGGGGCTTTCAGACAGCCCCAAAGCGTGTGATGCGTGCTTGCAATCACGCTGTGAGAAATTCCATTCTTTGAAGTGTATTACATGTTTGTATATCTTTTCTAAATGATATTGATGAGGCCATATATCCTTTTTGTTTTAGAGCTCCTTGAGAAAGGACAACATTGTCCGAAATGCATCGGAGCCATGTACAATTTCAGTCGTTATGAATGAATGGATGGTCTGCTAATTCATATGAACTCAATATGATTTATTGCAAAATTGGATTAAAAACTTACCTGCTACATTCAACTATGGAACTTTATTGATTACAATTGCCTGGAAACCACTGTGTTGTCTCACCACACACAGTTCCACATAAGTGTGCCCACCACAGGGATGCGCCTACACCTCCGTAGCGCACTCAACTCTTCAATTATTCCAGGACGTACCTGAACAGTTACGCCGCCTGTAGGAGCACCTTAACCTTGATACTTTGTTCACCTTCCTCAAACAAACTTTAATATATAGCTGTGCGCCACGCCCATTTCACTTGGTATTGTTATAACATGCCAGAGCTTTACAAACCAGGTTGCTATGGGGGGGGCTTCGGTCCTCTTCCAGTACAGGGCCACGAGCTGCCTAGCTGCTCCCAACATCTGGAGCGTCAGAATCCAATCGCTACGTGTAAGTGCCTTAAGGCCGGCAGGTTTAATGCTGAGTAAGATCGTGCTCACATCTTCAGGCACAGGAAACCTCAGTACCCCCTTTATGTGGCTTAGGACTTCCTTCCAGAAGATAGACAACACCGGACATCCCCACCATATATGGACAAAGTCCACTGATGCAGATCGACACCTCCAGCACAAGGGGAGACCGCGGGGAACATCTTGTGGAGATGCTGGGGGGTGTAGTACCACTGGGTCAGGAGTTTATAAGCGTTTTCCCTCTGTGGGATGCACCGGTATATCTTGGGGATGTCTTGCCAGAGCCTTTCCCACTGTGGGGGCTCAATGTCTGCGCCAATCGCCAGGTGCCATTTATGTTGGTATGTATGAGATGATTTGCTTGTCGGGTGTTGCAGAATGCCATAGATCTTGGAGATCAGTCCCCCCGGCCTTCCAAGGGAACGTGCTAATTTCTCGAAGGGGGTAAATTGTCCCGTGGCCGCTTGTGACACACCCTCTTCCGAGGCCCTGTGCCTGAGTTGGGCATACTGCCACCTTGCCTCCCGTGGTATATGAAATTCTTCCCGGCAGTGTTCGAATGCTTTAAGTTTGCCCCCGTCGTACAGGTCACAGAGTACCCTACAGTCGCCCTGTGCCCATCTGTCGAAGGTGCGAGATTTGTGGGCTGGTGGAAAAGTGTGGGTTCCCGACTATGGGGGTGTGTGGGGATGGGCACGTGGTGAGGCTCCTGGATACAGCCACCCTGTCCCATATATCCAGGACTGTCTTTGTGGGCACCGCCATATATGCACTCCCGGAACGGGCCGTGCGATGCAGCCATGGTAGGTCCCAGATGGTTCGCCCCGTCACCGTTCGGTCCATGTGGAGCCATCCCTTCTCACTTTCCCTCACTCCCACTCCACCACAAAGCGGAGGTGTGAGGCCCAGTAGTAATGCACCAGGTTAGGGCAGGCCAGGCCCCCCTGTCCCATGGCGATATGAGGAGCTGTTGCGAGAAGCGGGGCCTCTTCCCGCCCCATATAAAGGATGTAATTTCCCGTTGGAGGCTTCGTATGCAATGGAGTGGGATCGGAGTGGGTACGCATTGGAAGAGGTACAGGATTTGGGGGAGAATCGACATCTTAATAGGGTTCAGTCTACCCAGCCAGGATAGCATCAGGGGTCTCCATCTCCGCATATGCTCGAGGATTGCCATCTTGCAATCCCGCCAAATCACCGTCGTCCACTCACCCAGGGTGGGGGTCAATAAAAGGCCTAGGTAGCGGATATGGCGCTCAGACCACTGATAGGGCGACGCGTCTTTAATAGCAGGCAGGTCCTCCTTCGGGATGGTAAGATTGAGGGCCCAGGATTTATCATGGTTGATCTTGAGGCCAGAGGCGCCCTCATAAAGGCTGAGCACCCTGTGCAGGGCCGGAAGGGATTCTCGTGGACCCGTCAGTGTAAGGATAAGGTCATTGGCAAACAACGCCACCTTGTTGCTCCGACCTCCATGAGTGATGCCATGTATGTCTGGCGCTCGCCGGATCATTTCTGCGAGGGGTTCTACCGCGAGAGCAAACAGCAGGGGCGACAGCGGGCACCCCTGCCTTGTACCCCTGCATATAGTGAACGGCGCTGTCAGCGTGCCGTTAACCCAAATCCTGGCCTGTGGCCGCACATATGGGGCCATGATCCTCGTAACCATCTGAGGACCCAGTCCGAACTTCTGCTAAGTAGCCCGTAGAAAGGTCCAGTCCACCCAGTCGAAGGCCTTTTCCGCGTCCAGCGACAGAAGGCAGGCCGGGATCTTCCAATGGTGCACCTTCCCCACTAGGTGTGCGAGCCTGCGCACATTATCCGATCCCTGCCGATCGCGGATGAATCCAGTCTGATCTGGGTCCACAAGGCTCGGCATATGCGGCTCAAGGCACTTCGCTAGAAGTTTGGTGTATATTTTAAGGTCCGTATTCAGCAGAGCTATAGGGCGGTAGGATGCGCACAGCGCGGGGTCCTTCCCAAGTTTCGGTATCAATGCAATTTCGGCCATACCCATATCAAGGGATGGCCCCACGGTGTCCGTAAAGAAGTTGTACATCCGCAGGAGGTGGGGTCGGAGTTGGGACTGAAACATGCGATAGAAGGACAGGGGCAGGCCGTCTGGTCCCGGTGTCTTCCCTAAAGGAAGATCATTTATTGCTGCCGTTATTTCCTCTTCGAGGACGAGGCCCTCCAGATCCTTTGCCCACCCTGGAGACAACGGCGTCCCTTCATATCCGTTCAAGACGGCCTCAACCTCTTCTGCTCGGGGGTCTTCCCTCTGGTACAGGGTAGCATAGTATCTTTGGAATGCCTCCCGTTTGTCCCTCTCCGAGACAGCCCTTTTTCCGCCGGGAAGCTGGTCATTGGCTATATGGGCCTTGGCCGCCCGAACCTTTAGCCTTCCCGCCAATAAGCGGCCTACCTTGTCCCCTCCCTCAAAGTACTTTTGCTTTAATGCCCGGAGAGAATGTTCCGCCTTGTTGGTGCGTAGCAGCCTAAGTTGGCCACGTAGATTGGCGAGTCGCCTCCTAGTTTCCAAAGAGGAGATCAATTGGTCGCTTTGTTCAGCCTGCTTTATCTCCTTCGTTAGGTGATCTTCCAGCTTACTGGCCTCGCGCCTTCTTGCTATCGGTAGTGAGGTGATGTGACCCCGGATCGTGGCCTTAAAGGCATCCCACACTACAGGGAATGGCGTTTCCGGGATGTCATTATTAAGAAAGTAAGAGTCGATAGCTTCACGGATGCTTTCCACATCGGCCGTGTCCCGGAGCACACTCGGTGGTAAGTGCCAGCGTGCCTCCCGAGCAGGGGCAGCGTTCGGGTCCTGCAACAGCAGTTCGACATGGGCATGATCCGACAGTGAGATGTCCGACATGGAGGCTCCTAACACATCCTGCAACAGGTCATGCGAGATGAACAAGTGGTCTATGCGAGAGTACGATCTGTGGGCGTGTGAGTAAAACGAATATTCTCTCAGTCCCGGATTCTGATATCTGAGCGCGCAGGGCAGCGGACATGGTACTGGTATCGCTAAACGAGGTTTCGCTACGGTCCAAGCCCGGGTCCCAGACGAGGTTAAAATCCCCTCCCAGTATTAGGGGTCAGTCATCGCACACGATCTGATCCCGCAGAATTGTTTGGAGGTATCTATCCTGCATCTGATTGGGCGCGTATATGTTGCATAGCATAAACTGACGCCCCCCCATTTTAACCGTGACCTTTGAGAAAGCGTCCGTCGCCACCCCTGACAGGCCCAGAGTCCCCCCACCTGAAGCCGCTCTTGCACAATATTGCCACCCCCGCTGTTTTGGAGTCAGCCGTAGCCCAGAACTGGAGAGGATATTTAGGGTGCGCCATGCGCTTTGTGTCTGCGCGCAGCAAGTGGGTTTCCTGAAGGAATATTATGTCTGGGTCTTGCTGGAGAAGGTAGCGCCATGTTTGCCTCCGTTTGTTGGGGGAATTTAAGCCCTTGACATTGAGGGTAAGAATCTTCAGGGGCCTAGACGCGCATACAGCCATGTGTATAGGGCCTGCTTGTGTTCCCCACTCCCCCCTCCATAGGGTGATCCCACCCTCCACGCGCATCTATAAGGGGAGAAGGGGAAAGAAGAGGAAAGTAGCAAAGAATAAGCAAAGGAGGGAAAGAATAGAGAGAGAAAAAGGCGGCAGAGTAGGCCACCCAACAGTACACAACAACAGCGGCCAACAGGGCCATAGTACACTGTCCCCTGTATAGGGCATCCTACACCCGTAGGTTTGAATGCTCTCTGGGATGTCACTCCCATAGGGGCAGCCCGAAGAGGGTTTGTGGCGGTCTCCATGGTCTAACAGCTGGGGGCTCCCGCTACCCCGTCCGCCCACCGGCCTGGAGTCAGAGCATCCTGAAGAGAACCACCATCTATTCTTCCCACCAGGGTCGTGTAAATGTAGGTATCAAGCCTCCCCCCCAGAAGGCAATGAGCAGGTGGTCTACAGATCATGGTGTCGCTGGATGCCTATCAATTTCCTCTCTGTCCCCCTCATGGGATCGGATGTGGGCTATAACGTCCAGTTTAGCCTGGGAGGACTCCATCTTGGGGGATGTCCGATGTTGCTTCTGCACCGTGGTCCAGGACGGCCTGGCTGGCATCCTTTCCTGTCTGCGGGGGCGGGACAGGCTCGCCAGCGGCGGCGGCGGCAAACGGAGGAGCTGTGCCGCTTCATTTTAGGACCGCATGATCCTGCGCTTAGATTCCCATTGAAAGATGAGCACAAACGGATGCCCCCATTGATAGGAAATGCCTAAACTGCGTAGCTTCTCGGACACCGGCCAGAATGCTCGCCGCCTCTTCAAGGTGTTGGGGGCCAGGTCTTGGAAAATCTGAATCTTGTGTCCCCTGTAGTGCAAGTCCGGCTTGTCACGTGCTATTCTCCAAATGGCCTCCTTTTCTGTAAAGAAGTGGACTCTGGTCAGGACCCGCGGGCCCGGAAACATGGTGAGCTCGGTCCAAAGCCGGCGGGGAGGCGTTCTCATCGCTCCAGACCTCATGCAAGAGCTGCACCACGTATCCCATAATGTCCTCCTTCTTCTCCAAGAGGAACCCCCCGGATACGGAGATTGTTTCGGCGGCTTCTGTTTTCCGGATCTTCCTGCTTCACTTGAAGCTCAATATTCTGTTCTTCAAGGGCTGCCAGGCACTGCCACAGCTGTTCCTGATCCTCCGTGCGCGCGTCCATTATCTTCTCCAAGCCGTCCACCCTGTCTCCAAGATCCGTGACCTCTTTCCGCAGTTCCGTCACACACGTATGCACCTCAGACCGCAAGGAGCCAATTTCCGTTTTCAGTGCGGACATGAATGAGGTCATAAAAGCTTGAGTGACCAGCAGAGAGTTCCCAGCGGCCTGCAACAAGTCCCCACCCGTAGCCGGTGCGCCCGCCTACCCTCACATTGCCACAACCGTATTGTCTCTGGGGGCATACGTCGGGTCAACCTTGTTCCCCTTCCCGTGCGTCATCTCCAGCAGTGTCTCTTCCAGTCGAGGTTCACAGACGCCCTCTCCAATGCCTCCGTCAATGGGTCCTCAGCCGCAGGCGCTGGAGGGCAGGGCCCGAGTCACCGGGCGCGAAATCAAACGAATGGCTCCGCCGTTCTCCTCAGTTCCACCCCTCTGCGGCAATCGGAGAGATCTCCCCCGCTATCCCAGGGGCTCAAGGCTATGCGTGGGGAGTGGGTGGCCCGAAGCCGGGGTACCGCTTCACCAACAGTGCGTGGGCAGGGGCTATTACATAGTGTAGGACACCTGGGGGACGCCCACTGCCCCAGGGTGACGGAGGCAAGGGACACAACAGGGCTGTAGAGCTTAGCACAAGAGATCTTGCCACTTCTCCCACCCGGTCATAGCCAAAACCTCCATGACGAGATGTCACACCCCTCCCCCGCAGATCAGGGCCTATGCGGGGCTGGCGTGCTAACTCATTGTCTCACCCCAGCACCGGTGTAGGGCGCTCCAGACCACACTCACGTTCCCCCTGCTGTAAGTCACCAAAATGGAGGCCTGTCCGCACGTGCTATAACACACCCCCCTAACACAATTGAGTCCAGGGGTGCTCAATAGGCAAAAGAAAACAAGCTCTGTCCAATCACACCACAGCAGCCGAGGGCCTCCGCAGCCTCTCTAGGGACCAACTCAACTCCCAAGTGTCACCCAGTGTCTACAGGTCCCCCCAACCCACAGTTAGTGCAGTTAGTTCAGTCCCACCTTTAGAGCAGGTCACCATACCTCCAGGCCAATGTACCAAGTGTCCCCAGCTTTACACCTCCACAACTCCGTATCCAGGAAAGGCGGGTTACGCCATCCACCGCTGCTCTGCTTCCAGACTCGATTCCGCTCACCTGAAGGGCCTCCCCGCGTTGCCATCCCACCAGTGCGTAATGCCTTAACTGCAGCTGATGCGCTCAAACTCGACCTCGAGGCCAGGCCTGTCAAAGATTGTCGCAGCAGTCGCGTCTCCGATGTCCCCCGCTGCTGTCGCCAGTCGCTCCACATTCCCCCTGATGGTCTCGAATGCACAGTGGGCCCACACCGGGGTCCAGCTCTGCACCACGCAGCCCTCAAAATGGCGGATCACCACCACTGGCCCACCACCGGCTCCCGCAAGCGGGCTGCTGCAGCAGGATACTCTTCCAGGTCACACCCCGGGGGGCTGACTGCCCGATCACCACTCGTTCCCAGGGCCACATCGCAGGGCTCTGTATCAGCCCACCACCAGGCAGTCCCCGGTCCACAAGGGCTGCATTCCAGTGCAGGTCAGCAGCTCCCAAGCGCCCGTGCAGGGCGCGCTCACCTCGCCAGTCCAGCACATAAAATGGCGGGTCACTCCTGTCTCCATCCCCCGGGCCCCCGGTTCAGGGCTATCTTCTTCAAAGCACCGGCCCGAAGTTCCCTCCACAGCCTGCCGCCTCAATGGGGGGGGGAGTCTGTACCTGCCGTGCGCCCTGTTTAGCCACAGGGTGCGGGACCAGCTCTCCGCTTCGCTGTACGCAAGATGGCGGGCCACCTCGGCAGACTCGCCACTGGGCCCTCCGCGGGCGGCCCGCAGCCGTAGAGCACGGAGCAGCAGCCTCCACCCGTTCTCCGACGTGCACCTCCCTGCGTTGTATCGGGAGTCTGCGCTCCCGCTGTGCGAATGTCCTTTCGCCCAGCCTCCGGCCGCAGGTCTCACCGCAGCAGGGCTCGCAAAATGGCGGGTCGCCACCTCAAGCCCACAGCCAGGTTCTTCCAGTCCCGCTCACCGGTTGCTCCCGGGAGGACCAGAGCCTTTCCCACTGCCGCCCAGTATGCCGGCCCTCACAATGCTTCCCGGGGGCCGCTCTCGCCTCTCTTACTCCTGCACTCCCGCCGTCGGGCTGATTACAGGGCCCGATCTGTCCGAGGTCACCCAAGATGGCGGGTCGCCGCACCGGGCCTGTCTCCCGACTCCTCCAGTCCTTGCCCACCGGCCGTCTCCCGGGGGCTCCAAGCTCGCCCACAGGCTCTTGGCACTCAGGTCTACTCGATGCAGCCCGGGGGTTCTGATCTAGACACCCCGACTCCGCTTTAATTGCTGCTGATGACGGGTGACAGCGGGAGCCCTTCCAAAGCACGTCTGCTCACATCGCTTGCTAAGCCACGCCCCCCTGTGCAATCTTTGAAAGACTACCTATACAACACTTTTGTGTATATATATATATATATATATATATATATATATATATATATATATATATATATATATATTATTACAAAAGAGACTGGGGTCAATAATTCTAGCATCAAGGTTCAGAGAGGGTGCTGAGTCATGTGGGGAATCATCTTAATCTTCCCCACATGACTCCGCACTAAGCTGTTTCCAATTACATTGTCAGCATGTAACTTGACCAGAAAATTAATTCAAACAAAGCCACATAATGCATATGCTCTTAGAAATGTGTTTCTTTAAAAGTGAGGTGCTTTATTCATAACCTGTTTTTTTTTTTCTTTTAACTTCTTCCTGTAGCGATAGCCAACACATCCGTGAATTTTACAGGCTACAAGACACATACAATATATACAAATATAAAATCATCATACAAATCAGACACCACAACAACAAAAAAGCACAGGTTTTCTTACACACAGTTAATTATTTACAGAAATCACTAAACCCACGTCCATTTCGGTTGGACTTAGTTCATTATATGGCATTTATGAATGCATACATTTCCATATATCCTGTGCTCTTAACATCAGAACCAAAGAGTCACAACTAGGCATCTATGCCTTCTTGACTTGCCATGCCATGGACCCTTTTACATGAAAAGAAAATTCTTTAGATGTCGCCATATGCTATATAAATGTATTTATACATTAAATATATGGGTATACTTTGTTTCTTTATTCTTTGTGTAAGTAGTAGCAATTACATTTGTCTTTTGAGCATGAGAACAAGAAAGATACAATAAACTATATTTTATCTATGTTCGAGGCATGTGGGCTGCTGAATTCATATCTGTGCATAGATCGCCGCCTAATGTTGGGTCCGGATGATTGCACATTGTTTCCTGGAAGAGTCTTCGAAGTATCACGAGATAGGTGGCTCCTCCCTCGGACTACAGTGCGCATGGGCATCCTCTCCATCCTCAGATAGTTTTTTTCCGCCATTGGGTTCGGATGTACTTTCCAGCACTCCAAGTTCGGAATCAACAAAGACTTTTCTAAAGGCCAAAAGGCCTTCGGATCCGTCGGTATTGTTAAGCGCTCGGTACCAATACACTTTTTGAACATCTGTTGCACTCCGGTCGTCGAATCGGGCTGTGAGGCCTTCTCGACACCACGTGGACCGACCGTCGATGGAACGAAGTCCATTCAAATATTGCCCGCAGTGCAACTCCAAGTTCCCACACACAGATAAGCATCCAGTGTGCAACAAATGCCTATCTCCAGATCACAATGAATATAGTTGCCTAGCCTGTGCCCAGTTCCGGTCGAAGAAGACTATCCGGAATCGACGGGCGGCGAGGCGAGAAATGCAGAGGTCGGCGCCAGAGCCCGATAATATCTTCGATGATGAGGAAGACCTAGCTAGCGCCAAAGAATCTGATCAAGACGAAGAACAATACTCGGAGCACGACTCCAAATATTACCTCAAAGAAGAGGAAAAAATCGTCGATCTCGAGGAATACGATCAAGACATCGTAGCTGTCGAAGACGACTCCGATGACGACGAGGGGCGAACCGTGAGTACACCGCCCCATATAGACACTACACCATTATCAGAGACTCAGGTCGAGGCATCGCCAACAAGCCTTAGCCAAGATCAACATTCTGGTTCTATAGCCCCGCCATACCGCCCGGCTAAGAACATACAAAAAGAGCCTTCTGAGACACGACATACGACACCGGTTCCATCGTAACCGAAACTCGTCGACAATACCGTCTTCGGACCGAACGTCGTCGAACCGAAGGTGATTAAGCCGAAGGGCGTCGACCCGAAGGCCACAGTTCCAATACACCCTTCAAAGCCAAAGACCGTCGAGTCGATATCGAAGACAAAAGCCGTCGAGTCGACCTCGAAGTCAAAAGTCGTCGAGTCAACCTCGAGGCCGAAACACGTCGAATCGACACCCAAACAAAAGCACGTCGACTCGACCCCCAAAACAAAGCACGTCGAATCGAGCAAATCAGGCTCAACTATCGTCAAAGGGAAAAAAACGGTTGACGAAAGGAAAAGGCCTACGCCCAAAACAAACATCGAACCGAAAGTGAAACCGAAGGTGGACCAAAGCAAATCGGTCGAGCCGTAGCCCATCGATCCGAAACGGGGCATCGAGCCAAAACCGCAGGCTCTGAAGACACCTCTACCGCCTAAAGACACTGTCGAACCGACCAAACCGCTCGGTCCGAAGAAGGTGGTGAAGCCTGCCAAAGACGTCCAACCAACCTAAAGCTGTCGAAAAACATCAGAAACCGATCCAACCACCAAAAACGGTCGAACCCATTAAAGGCATCGGCCTGAAAAAAAGTCCAACCAAAGGCTACGGCACCAAGGCCAAAAACTGTGGAAGAAGAGATTATCCATCCAGACCCCTCAACAGAAGACCAGTCAAAACTATATATTGACCCAAAGACTGGTAAAGTGACTGTCTACACAAAAAAGAAAAGACCTCTGCCTACTGATGACTTTTCTAGAATTCCACTCAAGAAAAAGAGAGACTGTGCTACCTCTCCAATACTTTTTGAACCTATCACTCCAGCTATGCCTACTACTCCATATGCCACAAACTCACCTGCACGCTCTGACTACAACCCAGATGAAGATCAGGATGCAGATGTGGGGTTTGGTTATCCACAAAACCCATATGGAGACCCCAACTCACAGCCATGGGGTAAGGGAGGTGAACCAGACACTGAAGGGACTCTGCCCATTACAGACCCTGCAGTATACCCAACTAAGCCATCACCCACAGAAGATATGGTGGCCTTTAACTCTCTACTAGATAGAGCAGCAAGCTACCATTATGTAGTTTGCATTCTGATGCTATTGAAGAAGACTTTCTCTTTGATACATTAACAACATCGGAAAGGCATGTGAAAACACTCCCCATGTTGAAGGGCGTCTTAAAGCACGGAAATGAAATGTTTAAGGACACTGCTAGGGCACGTGTCATAAACCCTAGGATTGAAAAGAAATATAGGGCTGCACCTATGGATCCTACATACATCAGGGTACAACTACCCCTAGACTCCCTAGTGGTATCCAAGGCACGAAAGCGTGCAAATTCACAGACTACTGGAGAGGCTGCTCCTCCAGACAAAGAGTCAAAGATCTTTGAAGCATCAGGCAAGAGAGTAGCAGCACAGGCAGCAAACTCATGGAGAATAGCCAATACACAGGCCTGGACAGACGGTTCACCTTTTCCACACACTTTGATGCCATTGAGAAGAAAGGAGCAGCCTTACTACACGCATTCAGCAGCCTCTCTAAGCAGCTGAACGGCCCATTGTTTACTCCCCTCCTAACAGTCATCAAAGCCAAGCTACTTCCAACAATAGCTTATGGCACTGTGGTACACTGTGGACGAAGCGCTCGGCTTTTGGACCAAATTCAAACCAGAGTGTATAAACGGGTATTTAGCTTACCATGTGACGCCTCACCAGCTCAGGTCCAGTTGGAATTTGTCCTGCAGTCTCAAATATTGTACAAAAAATATGAGGCAGTAATATTCTGGTATAGTATCTGGCTGAACCGCGAGATAGAAATCAACCTCGAAATCTGGGAAGCCATGCAAAGGAATCCTAGCTCCCAGCATGCGAAGTATCTAAACTCCTCCCTGGAAACCACTGAATTGGCACCACTATGGCAAAAGAATCTCTCTGCGGCAGTATTTAAGCAGGCAGTAAAAAAGGCAGCTAACATGCACTCGTTGATTGACGATAAATCAATTCTGAGACAACGCTCACATGCCTGGATGATACTACAATCTTACAAAAATCCGGCACCAGCAACCTATCTAGGTCTCGCCTTTCCACCACATCTTAAGCAAAAATATTGAAACCTACGTATGGGTAAATTACCAACAAATGCCGATCAACCTGGCTGGAAGCATCCGGGTCCCAAGGAGTGTGATCTCTGTGGCGCTGCCACCCAAGACTTTATTCACGTGATCTGCATTTGCCCTGCACTGGATAGTGATCGTCGGAGGTTACTAAAGGCAAAATTCAAAGAAAAGGGAATCCGTACATGTCGCTCTGCGAATTTACAAGTGATGGACACAGTAGATCCACAATTTATCTGTCGAATGATCAAATATGTCATTAACTTCGAAAAAACAAACAAAAATGTTTGTAACGAGTTAACACCACCCTGAATGTTTAGGATTCTTAAAACTGTATCTTTTATTAGTGAATTACTTTTTTAAACTCAATAGTATCATTGTCTTTTACAATTTCACTCAACTGTCGTTTTTAACACTTGTATAACAATGTATACTTCCAAATATTTTTAAAACAAGATTGCATTTCACATTGTAATGGTTTATATTAACTACACAATAAAATAATTATATATGAGAATACACATGCCTTGCTGGCCAATTATGACAGGGTGCACTATGACAGTTTAGAGGCAATTCTCCAACACTTACCTGACCCTTACAAAAATCAGGCAGATGAACTTATACAAGAGGGAAAGCTCATCACAAATGCCTCAATTAAATGTGCCCTAGATGCGGCAGACACAGCTGCCAGATCCATCAACACAAGCGTGCTGCTGAGGCGACACCCATGGCTTCGCATATCAGGCTTTAAGAATGAAGTCCAATCCACTATTCTTAATCAGCCCATAAACCCAGACTTTTTGTTTGGTCCAGCAGTTGACTCAATTCTGGACAAAATGAAAAAGGATGCTGAAAGTCTATGAGAGCTCTCCAGTCCCAACAACACCGGGGCTCCTTTCGTCGCTCCAATTATAGAGGAGGAGCGCTAAGAA
Organism: Lissotriton helveticus; assembly: GCF_964261635.1. Classification (NCBI taxonomy): domain Eukaryota; kingdom Metazoa; phylum Chordata; class Amphibia; order Caudata; family Salamandridae; genus Lissotriton; species Lissotriton helveticus. The sequence goes on from NC_136068.1 coordinate 1,684,776,590, forward strand.
ATACATCACAGCAATCCTCCACCTATAAAAGTAACACGTAATCCACATACAACAAAAACACAAACAGGGGTGGATACAGAGGAAATAATACCAAGGGAAGAGGTCGTGGAGGCAATGCAAATAGATCCTCCACTAACACCAAACAGTGACTTCTTGGCACTACCCCCAGACCATATAACACCGTTCGGGGGAAGACTACAACAATTTCTGCCAGTCTGGTTAAATATCACTACAGACAAGTGGGTCAGGCAAATTATCCAACATGGCTATTGCCTCGAACTAACCTCAACACCACCCAACGTACCACCCGTGCACCGTCCAATGTCACAGGAACATATAACGCTGCTACAGCAAGAGGTCATCAGTATGCTGCAAAAGGGGGCCATAGAACCAGTCCCACTACAACATCAAGGAACAGGAGTATACTCCCTATACTTCCTTATCCCAAAGAAGGACGGGTCTCTCAGACCAATATTGGACCTCAGGCCCCTCAACCTGTACATTTTGTCGGAGCATTTTCATATGCTCACTCTCCAGCAAGTCTTACCATTGCTTCGCCAGGGAGACTTCCTAGCAACTCTAGACCTCAAGGACGCATACTTTCATATACCAATACACCCTGCTCACAGAAAGTATCTAAGGTTCACTATTCAAGGACAGCACTACCAGTTCAAAGTCCTACCATTTGGTGTCTCAACATCTCCACGAGTGTTCACCAAATGCCTAGCTACAGTGGCGGCACATCTCAGGAGGCAACACATCCATGTGTACCCATATCTGGACGATTGGCTAATACACGCGCCGTCAGCCCAGCAATGTGCCAACCACATGCCAAAGACCATCCATCTCCTGCACAGTTTAGGCTTCTCGCTAAACTACCCAAAATCACATCTGCAACCCTCCCACGTCCAACAGTACCTGGGAGCAATAATAGATACACTGGCAGCAAAAGCATATCCCAACGCAGCTCGAATCAACGGAATGCAAACGTTGATCCAAAGGTTCAGACCCCAACACTCATTACCAGCTTGAGTGTTTATGCAACTAATAGGCATGATGGCCTCGTGCATATTCATAGTCCCTCATGCGTCCGCTCCAAGAGTGCCTAGCAAAGCAGTGGAACCAGGCTCAAGGGCGATTACAGGACCTCATGTTGGTGACCAGTCGGGCATACAACTCTCTGCATTGGTGGAATCCACAAAACCTTTGCAAAGGACGACTGCCCCATGAGCCTGTCCCACAAATAGTGTTAACCGCAGACGCATCCCTACTAGGATGAGGAGCCCATGTCCTACATTACACAGTACAGGGACTCTGGACTGTACAACAAAAGGAAATGCACATCAACCTTCTGGAGTTGATGGCGATCTTTCTAGCCCTAAAAGCGTTCAAAACACACTTATGCAACAAAGCTGTGTTGATCCGGACGGACAACATGACAGCTATGTATTACATTCAAAAACAGGAAGGAAAACACTCACCACAGCTGTCGCACCTAGCTCAAGCAATGTGAAAATGGGCCATTCAGAGGAACATGTTTCTCATGGCGGAGCTCCTACCAGGCAAGGACAATCAAGTAGCCAACAGATGCACGAATGGGAAATTCACCCCAAAGTGTTCCAACCATTCTTCCGGAAGTGGGGACACCCGGAAATAGATCTGTTTGCCACAAGCGAAAACGCAAAATGCCAGTACTTTGCCGCCAGGTTCCCACATCCGCAGTCGCAGGGCAATGCGATATGGATGAACTGGTTAGGCAAATTTGCGTACGCTTTTCCCCCAGCGCCATTAATACCGCTGGTGGCACGCAACATTCGCCAACATTCGCTGACACTAATCCTAGTTGCTCCCACATGGGCGAGGCAACCATGGTACACAACGTTCCTAGAACTGTCAGTGGTGCCTCATCAAAGACTGCGGCTCACACCCAATCTTCTGACTCCGAGCCATGGAGAAATCCAACACCCAGACCCGCAACAGCTGAACCTGGCGATCTGGCTCCTGAAATCCTAGAGTTTGGATACCTAAACTTGCCCCCAGACTGCATGAATATTATCAAAGAGGCAAGAAAACCCACTACCAGAGCATGTTATGCAACTAAGTCAAAAAGTTTCTTCATTTAAGTGGAGAAGTGTGGCTCACTGGTTAGAGGAGGCAGACCCTGAAGCAGAGGTCAGACCCAGGACCAGGGTTCAATTCCCAATGCGGCAGGGTCTTGAGCCCAAATATCCACGGACTCGATAATTCTCGTTTCGGTGCCTACTCGAATCACGGGTTCACACTCTGCAGCTCTGGGCATTAGCCTGCTTAATCTCCACTACGGCCCCCCCGCGGCGGGATGCCTGGCTTTCACCTTGGGGAAGCCAGGACTGGTTCCCAAGGCAAGCGCCGAGATGCCTACGGGTAAACGAGCGCTATATAAGAACGCATAATAATAATAATAATAATTTACTGCAGTAACAACGATATTAACCCACTTGATGCTTCTACTCAAAACATCATTTGCTATCTCTTGCACCTACAATGTTGCAATTTAGCCTATTCATCCATCAGGATACATTTAGCTGCGTTAGCAGCATATCTTCAAAACAGGCAACACCTTTCACTATTTAGGGTGCCAGCAATTAAAGCGTTTATGGAAGGACTTAAACGCGTAATTCCTCCAAGACACCCACCTTCACCAGTCTGGAATCTGAACATTGTTTTAACCAGACTTATGGGACCACCTTTTGAACCACTGCACTCATGCGAACTACAATTTCTTACTTGGAAGGTGGCTTTCCTTATTGCCATTACTTCGCTTCGAAGAGCTAGCGAGCTGCAAGCCCTAACTATTCAAGAGCCATTCATTCAAGTACACGCAAATAGAGTAGTTCTCAGAACAAACTCTTAATTCATGCCAAAAGTGGTATCCCATTTCCATATAAATCAAACCATAGAAATGCCAGTGTTCTTTCAAAACCCACAGACAGTAGCTGAAAGGGCCTTGCATACTCTAGATGTCAAGAGAGCTCTGCTATACTATATAGATAGAACTAAGGCATTTCGAAAAACAAAACAGTTGTTTGTTGCTTTCTCACCGCAACACAAAGGCAACCCTATTTCAAAATCAGGTATAGCCAGATGGATCGTTAAGTGCATACAAATATGTTATTTAAAGGCAAAACGCACCTTAACAGTTCCCCCTAGGGCGCATTCCACACGCAAGCTTGGGGCATCCATGGCTTTCCTGGGAAATATTCCTTTACACGAAATTTGTAGAGCAGCCACATGGTCAACCACACATACATTTACAAAACACTATTGTGTAGATGTACATTCAAAACAGCAAGCTGCTGTAGGACAGGCTGTTCTCAAAACTCTTTTCCAGACTGCTGCAGCTGACACAGGTAGCCACCGCTAGGGGAGATACTGCTATACATTCTATGCACAGATATGAATTCAGCAGCCCACATGCCTCGAACGAAATATGCTACTTACCAGTATGCATCTGTTCTTGGCATGTAGGGCTGCTGACATTCATATCGCCCACCCACCTCCCCGGTGCCTGTCGCAGCTGCAGGCATGGACATCTCTTACTGTACTATACTCCATCTCTGCCACGATGGCGAAAAACAATCTGAGGATGGAGAGGATGCCCATGAGCACTGTAGTCCGAGGGAGGAGCCACCTATCTTGTGATACTTCGAAGACTCTTCCAGGACAGCAATGTGCAATCATCCGGACCCAACACTAGGCGGCGATCTATGCACAGATATGAATGTCAGCAGCCCTACATGCCAAGAACAGATGCATACTGGTAAGTAGCATATTCCTTATTTCTTTATAGAACGTGGGTGAGTAATCCCTTCAATATGTGGGAGTTTACCCTTTGTAGTCCGAAGAAAATTTAAGAATAAAACCACAAGTTATGACATCTATAATAATGTAATCTGTACATTAGCTTTGTTCCAATAGTAAAAGGTCCGATCTAAACCTTTTTACTTCCATCAATGCATAACATTTTGAATTTGTCAAAGTTGCAAAACTACCTATCATCAGTGACGTACAAGGTGAGTGCTATCATACTACAAAAAAAATTCTGGTGGCCGTGTTTCAAAAACGTCATAGTCCTTGTCATTCATCATCAATATCGAGTTGAATTCCATAGGTCTTGTTGTAAAATAGAAATTATGGCGTCCCCTCATGACCGTTACCTATAAAATGCATTAAACAAAATGTAAGTCATAATCTTTATCAGACATCAAGAAATTATATATAGGGAGACTATTCAATATGTCATAGTTTAAAATAGTAATTGCAGTGTATCCTGGTCACAGTTACTCGTATTAGGCATCAGTAAAATGTGGCACTGCAGCATAACCAATCCTGACAATAACAAGACAAACATTTTGTGGCTGTAAATTTAGAGCATTCATGTGTTGCATACAATGTTCCATGCAGAGTGCGAATTCAGTAAAACGTGGCACTGCAACCCTCAAATTCTGCATACAAAGTGCCCAGCAACATACACTAGAGTGCCAATGTTATGTGAGTGTCTGAAAACATTTGAATCATCCGTCAATTTCAAACTCCTGATTTTAATATTTATACAACAAGTACACAGCGCCCATGCAGACCCTGCTTTCACCATCTTGAAATATCAATTTCTCCATCCAGTTAGGTAATTCAATATAATCTCATGCTCACCACTTCAAGTTTGGTGTTTTGGACCTCCTAGTTAAACATATAAAAAAAATACTTCAATGTCATATGGACACCAATCCCCATATTTCAAGTCATGGATAAACATTAAGCTTTTCTGAGACGTAAACTACCTACGCCTCCAAAGTCAAATGTATATAGCAACATATATATGTACTTAAAGTCTTTACCCGTGGTCTGGGCAGCTCACATTCAGCATTCCTTGCAGCTTCAGCCTAGTTTTGAAATTCCATGCCATCTTCTAAGGCATGGAATTTCTAAGGCATTTAAATATCCATGTCAATTACGACACCTGATTTGAAGGAAGAGTAAAACCGTGCCTATATACCAGGAACATGGCCGCCATCTTGAAATGCCACAATCTATATACAAATAAGAGAAAGATGGTACCCCACACCCATCCTTTACGAATTCCAGGGTTTTGTACTTCCTAAGTGTACATTACGTCCATTTTCCTATCACAAGGGGCACCTATTCAGCAACCAAAGCTTCCAGTGTTAATTTGAGGAAAAAGTTATATAACCTGTCTCATTCTTGAAACTCTGCTGCTATTTTAAAATACCTCAGTCAAATGTGTCCCACCATCCATTCTCATAAAAGAACTGCATAACAACCTTATACTGGAACAGCGCTTGCCATCTAACAGTTAATCTGGGTACGGGTAGTTTGGCCGCTAATTCCACATGCCATAGTATCCAGTCAAAGGTATCCCACACCTAATCCCACCAAAATACCGCAACAGCCCCTTATTATGAAAGTGCGGGCTCCATATTAAAACGTCACAATCTATTTTGAGTCGATTGGAAAATATTGTTCCACACATCACTTTAAAGTTCATAGATTTCATATTAGTCAAGTGCATATTGATCTTCTTTTACTAACCACTGGGGAACACGTAAAATCATTCTTAAGCCAAAGATAATGTTTAATAGGAAAAATAATATTGCATCTCGTGTCCCCGCCATGCACAGTTTGCTCATCAATAATTTTACAGCACATGCTGCATTGATATTATCAATGATGTCATAGAAGATGTCACGAGTGATGTAATATGTGGGGTATTAACATTGCATAGTGAGGATGCAAGGCATAGTTACCTAAGGGCATGAGTGCTAGTTACTTCAGATAACTCTAACTGCTTAATGTCTAGGGTTTTGTTTGTGTAAAATATGAACCTAACTATAAGATCCCTGTAACCTTTGTTTTTTCAGTGAATTTCTAGTTCTTGTTTTGCGTAAAGTAATATTTAAAGATTATATATAAATCCAACTGATGCCACGCACGGCTGGCCAACCCCCTCACGTGCAGCCAACCCCAAACCGATGATCCCTGGGGCCAACCCCACAGAGGCAGCCAACCCACTGGCCAGCAACTAGTTTTGAATTGGAAACTTGGATTTAGAAAAAAAATGTTTTTTGTTTAAAGTCTGGGTTTTAGATTTAGTAATTATTTCAATGACTTCTGATCAGGTTTACCCACAATACACAGGGACACAGATCTTTCTTATATTATGTTTTTGCTTTTGTTTAATTTGTGAGACCTTAGTCGTGGAACTGTGGAATTGTAATAGGGACAAGGAAACAGAGAATAGAAAACAGCAGCAAAGAGAGCTGCAGAAAAGAGTTTAAAGTACATGATAGCTGACGACTATGTTGAAGTAAACAAGGATTTTAAGTCTTAGTCATTCGGGTCATTTTAGAATGACTCTGGCTGGAGGCGAAGGGAACGATGTACATGGAAACACCATTAAACTTTGGCTTTCCTACAACATCTGTTGCCCTTGGGCTGACAGTCATAGGCGCTGTTAGCTTTACTTGCCATGGAACCACATTAAAGATAAAGGATTCATATGTAAAGCATATCTGGGTCAAGAAAATCATCAAACTTCAGAGGGTGAGACGCTATGCACATTATGCTCAGACGGAGCTAGAGAAACTTCAGTGAATACTTGCACAGGCCATAGAAGGAGTAGTAAAACAATGGTAGTAAAACGATGGGTGACAATGAACTGTGCACAATAGTTCATTTGGACAATGAGGATTGAATCCTGAGAGAAAGATCCCAGAGTGTGGGAGTCATAACTTTGTAGATTTTGAAGAACAAACTTTTACTTTGAGAGTTTGGTTTTGAAAAATTAAAAACGTTGTGCTCGGCCACCTGAAAGATCGTGGCTGTGCATCAAGCTTGCAGTGCCTTCAGAGGAACCCCCATGATGGAAGTTACTCTGAAGACACAGAGATAACCATTGTAATATCTAAATTTGGCAGGGGCAGTCCATCATGGTGCAGACAAAAATTGATGAAAGACCGCCCACAATACTTAAGGCTCCGAATCTATTTGCAGGCTTCCTGATCTTGGACATGTATTGCTTTAAGGTGTATCTCCTTGCCTCTTGTTACCTACATATTTGGAGATCAAAGACAGTGTTTATGGATACCTATTGAATTTCATGTTCGCTCAAGAAGCTGATCTGTGTATAATGCACGTCATTATACTTCTTTTATTGCAGGTTCTTGGAGGCCTTGGGAGCGTCTTCCAATGAAGCCATGGTGGAGATCCATTTGCCGTTTCTTAGTGTTTTAGCCTGCAAGCCTGCTTGAAAAATAATTGGCGATGGGAAAGGAGCTTTTTAAAAACCTTTAACGTTCACTACAGATTGCAGTCCAAACTTCAACCTCTCTACCTGCTCATTTCCAGGACTATTAATGCACTTAAATGATTTGTAAAAAAAAAAATCTTATTAACTATGCAATTGTGAGGTTTTTTTTTTTTACAGTATTGTTAGCATACCTACTCAATATGCTGCTAACTCCCTTGGGTATTCATTCATTCAATTTCGCTCTCTTTTCTCGATTTCAGATTATTTTCTATCATGAGTTTTTTTTTAAGTCTCCCTTTCTGTCTTCCTCTTTCTTCTTGTCATACCTCTCTCTCCTATTTTCATTAGTAGATTATGAAAGATTATGAAAAGACATTTGATTAAAATATTTTGCATATTAATTAAATCACATATAAATAAAGTAAACTTATTTTCGTTCACAGGTTTTCGCTTTTCAATCATATTCATTTTGATTTATTTTGTAGATATACTGTCAGATTTTTTTTGCATTGCAATGCTCTGTTTTTTTCAACTCGTGTTCCCATAGTCCACTTCAACTCCTTAGTTTCTCAGTGGAGACATACTATAGTTCATACTGTAGATGGACATTTTTTGGTATTTTTTTTTGGCTACATACACAAGTATAACAACATTATTACCCCAAAGTTCTCTCTATTACAAAGAACCGATGCTAAGTTTATAGTCTACACATTGCAGTCCACCGCCTTAAATTGGTATGAGGTAACTTTAACAAAAACATTCCCGTCACTTCCATGCACGGCTAACATTCCAGTGAGATGTATTGTATGTGGAAAGCCTTCATTTAAGTCACTGTACGTTTCCAAATGTTTTAGGACACCCACTTCCCAGCTATTCAGGTGTGTATTATACTTCACCAAGTTTCTAGTTTTGGCGTTTGTGGGTTTCCCAATTTAAGCTACATCTTTGGGACTGTAACCAAAGCTAGATTAGCCCACAGTTTGATATCTCAGAAGGTCGCTCTCCCCAGTGTCCCCAAACGGACATGCTTGGCCTGTAGGTTGAGCTGACTCCCAACACTGCACTCAACAATCCTCAAATGCCTTAAAAAGCACATTGGAAATAGGGGCACTGCCTTAGGATCTTGTAGAAAGTACACCCTTGATCGCAATCTCAGAACCATGTTGCCATGAGAATTTGTCCAAGCATGTGCATCTAGCTCCTTGTATATGAAGAGTTTTTCACTTGGACCTCAGATAGGTACACCTGTGTGTTTTCTCCAAATGAAGATCATCAGGTGGGCTTAGATCTTGTTCCCAGCTGTTTCTAAGCCAGCCAGTGCAATCAGGAAAAAGTTATATAGGTAAAAGAGATTACCTGTTTTGAAAGTTGGTGAGATAAAAATCTATTTTCAGGATTGTAACATTTTTAATGGCATTTCTAGCACTGCATGCCTACTGTTAACTTTGTTCCCTTAAAAAATGTTGTACTGTGTAACGCCACAGGTCCCTCACTTTCCTCACATCATTCAAACTCTTCAGATCCCAACATGACTAACCAGCCAGGATTGGACCGCTGCTTCCTTGGATGTGGGGTGATCGACTAAAGACTTGTCCCCTTAAATTACATACAGGTAGCTGTAGTTACCCATAGCATGCCCATTAATCTTAAATAAAGGCTCTTCCTTGGTAAACACCTTTCACAAACCCTGTGTGCAGTGTATATTTCACCCTACTATTGAAGTGGCTGTTACTGCAGTAGCGTTAGTTCTGACTTGTGTTTGTGTTTCCCAAACCCTGTCTATCTTGATTACCAGGCAATACACCTTTTACAGAAGGTACCTTAACTTCCTGTTGTTTCTTTGCAGTCTCCACAAAACATTAATGCATGTGCGCCTAGTTAATGGTTAGCACAACTTATGGTCACATGGGTAAGAACAATAAAGCCACCTTAAAGTGCTTGCCACCCCAACATAACTGAAGTAGTCAAATAACAAAATTCTGAATTTCTAACAATCATGAGAGGAATAAATTGCTCTTCTTAAATATAGTGGCCCATAACAGATTCACCATTGTCCTAAAAAACTGGATTTCTGTCCTCATCGAGAGTGCTCATTGGGGAGAAACTAGGCAGAAGATGCCTTGGGCAGCAGAATAAAATGCCTCGGCCTGTACACTGTGAGAAGTTGGCCTGGTATATGATGCTCACTAGTTCTAGTGATCACCTTGTACCATGCCAAGCAACCCTTATGGTGGAGGTTGTAAAGTCAACCTTATAGACAAGCTATCCTAGGGGTAGCATGGACTAAGCAGTCTTAGGCTAAACTCTGTAAAGGCATGTGAAGCAAGCTGTTTTACCATACACAATCCCCTTGAATACCAAATGAAAGGACACCACACAGATATATATTGAAAATAAATATAGATTTATTTCTACAAATATCCCCTATACTCTTTATGAGCACAGAAGCAAATGCGTTAAAACAAAACACAGTTTAAATATACAAAAGTTGCACAATATGGATGAGCTCTAGGGGCCACCTAAACCATATACTAAAATAGTGGTATAAGGACCACTATGGGAAAAGGAAAGAGGCCTAGGGCCTGGGGAATTGCTGGAGCTGTTCGGGACTAGCAGTGATGAAGTCGGGAAAGGCCCGCGGGACTCGGGTGCAGTGCTTAAAGTGCACGCATGCACCAATGTTAAGTCAATGGTGCGTACAAGTTACAAAGTTAATGTTTAAGGAACCTTCCGATGGACCTACAAGGATAAAACTCTAGACACAGGCACTAGAGGTGTATACCAGTGTAGGAACACCGGCGTTGCTGAGTTACCTCACCCACAGGAAGCGGGTGCACAGGTGCGAAGTAGTGTCGGGTTTCGTCACGCAGGTCGATGGTGTTTGGAGCTGAAGATGCTGCAGGCGGGTCGTCGAGGAGAGTTCCGGTGGGTCCAAGGGTGGATCTGAAGAGGTGAAGACCTGAAAGCAGAGGGGACAATGTTCAAAGTCACTAGCCAGTGACTACCGTGGAACCAGGATGGAACCAGGCAATGTCGGGTGCAAACAGGTGAAGAGGTGCAGCTTGTCTCCGCAGCCACGTGGACACGAAGAGGTCAAGGACGTCCAGGAGTCGATCACCAGCTGTCCCACGAAGGCTCTAGCTGATGGCAGTGTCGGCAACTGATTGGAGCAAACAGGCTTTGGCTAATGCAAGCCACGCAGGAAGTGGAAAAAGCTTAACACTCGGACCAGCAAGGTCAGAGTGAGTGCTCCTTTTCAGGGGAGCAAGGGCCAGTCTGGAGCAACCGCACCAGCGGTGCAAGTCGTACTTTTCGTCGCCAAGATGGCCACTAGCCGCGTGGCAAGTGACCGGGATGGCGCGTCGAGTGGCAAAGTGCAAAAGGGCCCCACGCAGATCGTGGAGATGCTGGGGGGCTGATCTTCGATGCAAATGCTGCTCGGTGTCGGGGCTTCTCAAACCCCAAAGCACAGCGTCGAGGGTGCCTCAGGTGCTGCGCAGTCAGCTTTTCGAGGGTCTTCCGAGATGTCCGGTCCCACGTCTCTCGGTGCCTCCACGGGTCCCTTCTTTGCAGGGACTGTGGATCGGGCTCTGAGATGTCTGGGAGTCTGGGTCTCGTCGGGCTCTGGGCTCGGGCTCCGGCAGGAGGCGGCGGCAAAGCAGACGTCGAGTTGCTGGTTGGTGCCCGTTTTCACAGGGTGGTCACTCCTTGGCCACAAGGGAGATTCTCTTCAGTCTTCTGTGCAGCAGAATGTCGAAGTCCAGTCTTCTTCTTAGTTTCAAGTCGAGTTCAGGATGATCTGAAGTCTTGGGACACAGCTCCTACTCTTATTGCAAATCTAGGGGCCGGATTACCTGCTAGGTCCCTCCTCTGGGTGGGACCAGGAAGGGGGGTGGTTACACCCCCTTTCCTTTGTCCATTTTCGCGCCAAGACTGGGGCTGGAGAGCCCCAGGACCGGTTTGAACTGGCCTATGCACAGGGACACCTTGTGTGCCCCAGGCATGTCTGATTCTATTCAGCCCTGTCCTATCCAATACACAAAATCCTGTCTGGGGTGGTGCTAGCACCTCCCAAGGCAGGAAACCCTTTGTCCAAGCTGCCCTCGCTGGAAGGACTCCCAGCAGCAGGAGGTCAGACTTGTGTCTGTGGTGGCAGCATCCATTTTGTGATGCTGAGGCTCTGTTTAACTTTAACCGGGGTTCACGTTAGGTACATGTCGTATCCCTCTAGAAGGGTGGAATGCTACCCCCGTAGTATTCCAATTCGTATGACACCTTACTCGACATGTTTTGATAAAGCCAAACCAAAGATAGCATTTAACCGCGAGGTTCATAATGCACTTAAGAGTATATGGTATGGCAGTATCATGGAACAGCTAAAGGACATGGTTCCGAAAGCTGCAGACAGGCTCAGCTCATGCCAGAGCACCATCTCACATATTTCCAAGCACTCTGCCTCCAGGATTGATGAGGCCTTCCATAGGAGTGGCTGATAGGAACATATGTGTCCATTTTGGGTTAGGTATAGGCATACTACACCTAAGTAAGGGGTGGTTACACCGACTTACCCCAGCTGAGTGATCAGCCACTTGTGTCAAATAGGGAGGCCAGGCCAGGGGTGGCACAATACGTGCTGCAGCCCCTGGTAGGCCTTGGAAGCACCTATGCCCTGGGTACCTGGGTACACTGTTACAGGGGCCAATAAGGTGAACCAGTTCCAATTTCGTAATGCACCTAATGTGCATTGGGCTTAATTTAGAGAGAGAACAGCAGGCTGTGGGTCTGATTAGCAGGCCCACAGCCACATTAAGTCATAAACCAGTAAAGCAAAAAGCAAAAATTTGGGGTGACCATAGGATAGCAGACCCTACTCTCCTACACACACACACCACCTTGCCAACAAGTATTCATCTAATTACGCAACAGATTTAAACTAGCTCTCTTTTTTCTGACTGAGTGGGAAGCATACCATATAAAGTATTCCCCTCACAGCCTATATATACTTTCCTTTCAACATGATTAATATTCCTTTAGATTATCAGCAAAGCACAACAGTGACATATGTCATTATTTCATTATTCTTTTTATTTATCAAAAAAACACATATATATACTTTTTTTCTTTTCTTTTTTTAAAAAGGTTTTTCAAAGACACATTCTACATAAACAGCTCATAATTTTTCTAATGGTTATAAATCCATATTCATAAATTATAATTCAAATTCATAGCAAACATTTTTCTTAGATATGTACAAAAGCATTACAGTGTAGGTATTATTGAAAACAAAAATCTACAACCCTGGTACACCATATCATAAATACACCCATACTACACTCATTCAACCACTTTCAAACAAGACACAGACACTCCATATCTGTACACAGTTGAGTCTAAATTGTGATCAGGGAAAATCCTGCCACAATAAGAAACCACAGTAAAAAATACAGGTTCCACACAAGGTCGACGCGCGTTTCGGTGGGGTAAAGGATGTTCGAGCCACCTTCCTCGGGACCTATGCAGATATCAGCTCCCAATTTCAAATGATCATGGAATGAAATCAAATAATATGTATCAATTTTTCATATGAATGGAGTGATACATGTATCATATCCATTCCTGGAGTCCAGACGGATCACCAGTTCTGACTTTCTGTCTATCCCCTAATTCCGGTTGTTATCACGTACTATGTCTTAGTAGTACCTCATGTCTGATACATCTCACATATTCCCAGATATACACTGGAGGGCAAACGTGGTGCTAATATTTCTTAAATCGATAAGTCGTCTTATTATGAATAAACTTTAGTCCTATGTCATCTTCATATTTAGAAGCCTCTCGCGAACACGGATATAATTTGTAGTCCTCCGTGACGATATAACTTCACTATGGAGACCGGCCCGAGTAACCCTTCTACATTGGGCCTGACATTCCCCCCTTCACCTTCATCCTGTGTGTCCAACCCAGTTGTCACCGTCTGATGAGCATCATCTGGTCTCACGAAGTGGTAAGGTCTCCCAACCAACATAGTTGTTTGGAGAGCGCATATACTTTAGTGATATCTATCTTTGGCATTTCTTAGCTTGTCCTCTGAGCACCCTGGTAAAGCAATAATTGGATTATACTATCTGGTTTTCAGAGCGAGTATGGCCCCCAGGCCTTATACAGTTCCACATTAAGTAATCCATATTGAACATTTTAATATCCCTGGTGATCCAAGAATAAAGGGATACTGGGACCTGCCTTCGAATTTTTAATCTTTAACTCCCCCTGGCCATTTTTCATCAAGAGCTTCCTGGAATACGGTTGAACCCACCCTGACTTATAGGGGTCAGGGTGGCCCGATGATGAAGCATGACACTGCTAGGGTGTGTGAGGGTAATAAAAACAAAAGGAAGCCTTTCCTTCCCCACTCCCTAGTGGCGAGTAACTAACTGCTTCATGTAGGCTCTTCCCATTTATAACCGCCATGGGTTAAGTGTGCGAACTAGTAGATACCCTTCGCTGGTTTGTGGGTTACTTAACGTGGAACTGTAATTAACACGGGAGGAAGTACACCCACCTATGTTTACCTCTCTGCCCCTATGGCACAGGTGAATGACCATTCTCTGTTTTGGCATAGTTATTTTGTGAATTCCCCAGGCCCATATAGCCTGAATAACAGCTTCACAAGCCGTGTAATTAAACAAGCTAGCAAATACTAAGTGTGAAAGGGATCATGGAGAGGGGGTTGCACCAAAATCCCACGTGATCTTTCAACCAATTAGAATGTAGAGAGCCTCTTCCACTTCAGTACTCTGTTCACTCGGTGCTCAATCAAATGTTCCACTTTGGGCCCCTATATCTTTTCAGGAATCCTACAAAGTTGTATTTATTGTGCCTCCGCATTCTCTACCCTTTGTTGGAGAATGTGTAAGTCATCTGTGAATTGATTCATGTACACCTACCAGTGCCTCTCAGTTCTCTGTACACCCACCTCTTGTGTGCACCTTTATTTTATTTAGGCCTATATACTGTGAACCAGCTCGATGTGGGAGTCAGCCGAACACTTCAAAACACATCAAATTAAACCTGATAAATAGTTACATAAAAAGGTATATCATGTGAATTGTGAAAAATTATGAAGGAGTAGTTAAGGTACAGCCATTGTAAAACAAGCATTTGCAATGCAATCATTCTCGCCTTTGGGATCTTATATGTATTTAGCTATGCAGCACATCAGCCTGGGTGATGAAACATCTACTGTTCTTTAAAATGGAGGGAAAAAAGCACCAAACTGGGTGACACGCCAGGTATGGGAACACATGGAGAGAAATATTGCCTTTTTTTTTTTGCAGAGTTTTATATAGCGCGAACTAGAACCGAACCGAATCAGTTATCAGAGCGCTTTACATAGCACCAGTTACGTTACATGAGGACACACTTTCATTTTAGGCACGGGGAGATTAAGTGATTTGCCCAGAATCACAGGGGGTTTTTGGCGTCGTTACCGAGACTCGAACCCGGAATTCCCAGGTCCGAGGTCGAGCGCCTTAGCCGTTAGGCCAACCCCTCTCCCCTTTCAGCGGGAAATGGTATAATCCAAAACTCTGTTTTTAATATAAAATCAGGGCCTTCGGTGGTCATATCACTGAAAATACAAGATTCGAAAAAAATATTATTGTCTGAGGATGCTCATGGAAGACAATCTCTATGGACTGGTATCAAGAGAATGCTAAAGTGATTCTGGTATTTTACTGACCCCTGCTGGTCGTTTTCTATCAAGAAAGTTCATTAGAGGCAGTTGCCAGACATTTTTTAAAAACAAAGTCCCTAAGCAGAAAGCAATACTGGTATGTTACTGACCTCTGCTGGTCATTTTCTATCACAAGAGTTAAATAGAGGTAGTTGAACAGAACAAAAGTCCCTAAGTGGAAGCAGACAAGTCCTAGGGATGATCTCCAGAGCCCATAAAGTACGTACAAATATAAGTATATACTAAAGTATATAAAGGAGGTCTTGGATGCTCAACCTAAAAAGGACTGGAATACAGCTATGTGTGATTGCCATCGGGTATGACTTTTACATGCATCCATTTGTTGTTTTAAAGTGATTCATCAAGTGCAACAGATACACCAGATGCGAGGCATTTGTTTCCTGTTCCACGCGATTCAAGCTGATTCTCACTGATGAGTCTCAACATAGAATGAAAATGGTCTGGGGTTGCTGGTTCAGAGGCTATGTGGCCTTGTAGCTCAGCTTGGACTGTTTCTATTGGAGCAGGTCCAAGACAGTGTTTTGCAGAAAGCTGCACCCTTTCTGGAATGGTGCAGTTGGAAAAAAAAACGGAGTAGAATGTGACCCCCAAAAAATTATGAACTGGAGTGTTACTCACCTCTGGTTATGAGGAATGACTGTGATGTTTGCAAATGCAAAAAGAACAATTGATGGACAGAATGCAGAACAATGTCATACATTCACCCCCGTACAGAGAAATGGGCCTAATTTCATTGTTTTGTTGCTCCCCATGCCATACCAGTTTGAACCCAGACATATGCATGGTGAGCATGGGCCCCACATCTGGGCATACCCGTCCCACTCGGGGTGACAAAGGCACAAAGACAAATTGATGGACAGAATGCCGAACAATGTCATACATTTACCCCAGTACAGAGATCTGGGCCTAAATCCATAGTTTTGTTTTGCTGCCCATACCATTCCAGTTTGAACCCAGCCATATGTAAATCATTCTGGACCCTGTGCCCAATGGGAACAGTCCTGCCCTAACTGCCAGGCCAGGTCCTCCCTGGACTGGAAACAAGCATCCTAGGACCGGTTTCAAGGTTTCACCCCTCATCAGCCAGGATAGCTGTACTCTACTGGCATAGAGAGCACCGGAACCACATCTGGGCATAACAGTCCCACTCGGGGTGAAAAATGCAAAAAGAACAATTGATGGTCAAACTTTTGCAAGCAGTCGACCCATCACCTTTCTTTGTTCTAATTTAGGCAGAGACATTAGTCACTTTTTAAGGGACATCTTACCATCCTTCTCTTTGAAAATGTTGCTAATGTGGTACCAAGCAACACTGAATGTTGATTTGCCACTGGATTCAAGCAAGCCGGGCTGAAGACGGCTGTAATGTCAGAAACCAGTCCTCGGAAGCTTGTGTCCGGTCCAGGGAAGGCATAGCTTGGCAGTTCGGGATGGACTGTTCCCATGAACCACAGGGTCAGACTGATTTGCATATAGCCATGTCTGAACTGGGGTGGCAGAGTGGGCTAAAGAACGGTGATGGATTAAACCCAGATCTTTTGACTGGGTGTGAGTGTTTGATTGGTTCAGATGCTCCGTCCATTACCACCCCCTTTTGTACCGAATGTGGTACCAAGCAATACTGAATGTTGATTTTTCTATCCATATTGTGTTTTTTTCTGTGCTTTGACGGTGCCTACTGCAGTCTTGTCATTACTTACAAGTGTAAAGAAGTTGAGCCATTACTACTGCTAAAGGTGCAAGGTGTACATGTGAGTGCATGCTTTATCTGAAAGATGTTTAGCTACTGGACTGCGTTATCTTCGGTTTGTTCCTGCAGATTTATATTGCCAAACTTACACAAGCATCGACATAGCCAATAGGTCTCGCTGTTAGGACCTTACACATTTTAGCTTTGCAGGATTTTATCCTGGGTGCATGTTTTGCCAGGGATTGAAGAGCTGTACAACAAATACACACAGATGAACACATGCATGCACTATTCAGACAGATGGCACAGGTAGGTAGACCGACATGCTTGCAAAGTTTCACACCCACAGGCAGAAAGAACACACACACAAACATGCCCCACACAGCTTCTCCCATGTATACACACACACACACACACACACACACATGACCCCCCCCCCCATGGGACCTTCTAAGCCATGAAGATATAAGAGGTTTAAATTTACCACTAGTATGATGGTGTTAGGATGCAATTCGTAGAAAAAAAGGGAGGCAAACTGGTCAGTGTGCAAAGGAACCTCTAAAGAGGTTAAGAAAGAACAGTGGGCAGTGCAATGGAAGGGATTTCTAACAGATTTGATTAAAGCCTACATGTGAGATGATATATTGTTACTTTTAGTCCTGAATGTTTATTTTTGTTAACTGCTTGTTAAATGTTTATTTTTGTTAACTGAGAATGCTCTGTGCCTGCTGCACTTAGCAGATAATTCGTTTCCAAGTTCCGGGCTCTGCCGGAGGCACCGTGATCAGAGCCTGGATATTACAAGTGTGTCCCGCCACTAGGCAGAGGCAGGAGAGAGGGTAGAAGGCATCTCATCCCTTAAACATGTGGCTTTTCAATTGTTTATGGAATAATTTGTGATCCGGAATGTATCTGAGGGCGAAGGGAAGCTCCTTCCAGAGTTTAGCTGCCATCGCTGAGCAGCAGAACCACCCTTTCTGTAGTAGGGGATCTCTGTGTATAGTCATAATCTAGTGAATAGTCCCGCCCATGTGCGTGGACCCCGGAGCAATCAAAAATAATCTCTTACAGTGTCAAAAAATGCAGAAATGCATAGACACTTAAGAAAGAATTTAAAGACAGATAATGCAGCCTAAAAGGCTACACTGTCCAGTACTTCAACTAGAAATTCCACCATAAAATCCACAAAACAGCAAAAGCCTGTACAGATTTCCATTGCTTTAACAGCAAACTCCCTCAGGAATGATAGAGAGAAGAACCTGGACAGACAAGCCCCATAGGCTGCCATTATGTGGCTCAAAACAGGATACTGTGCCTTTAAGAGAATCTTCCAGAACCTTCTCCCAGTATCCCAGAATGCATAGCAGGTCCAACTTACTTTCAGTTCTTTTTTCCGGCTCCTGCAAGCAGGACCCTGGAGCATTGAGCTCTCCCTTTTCTAGGGTTTTTGTTGGTGTTTTTTCACTAAATTCGATTTTGTGTACTTTTAAAGTACTTTGGTGACTTTCTTCTTGGTTTTCTGCACCCTTTGTTGTCCATAATGCCTGCATTATTTGACAAATGCCCGGAGTGCTCCAGGAAGAAGGCCAAGTCAGATCCCCATGAGGTGTGTATCCTCTGCCTTCCCTCTTCCCACATCCCAGAGGAGTGTGAGATCTGTAAAGGTTTCATGGCAGGACCCTGAAGGACAGGAGGAAGATCAGACTTCAGGGCCTTGAAGAGAGAAGACTGAAGGCTCAAGGTGGGTCTGGAGGGGCTTCTACTGCCCATGCTGAGGCCTCTGGGGGGCTCCCCAGGGGCAGGAAGTCCAGCAAACGTCCACTGTCTCCGTATGGGTCGGTTGCACTGACCACGACGTCGAGAGGAAGGTCCACGGCCAGTTCCCGGTCTCCCCAGGGCTCTGGGTCGAGAAAACGTCGCCCGTCGACGTCGAGGGACTTACACAGGCCGCCGTCGAACCCAGTGTCGATTTCTTCATCGTCGCCATCGGCGTCGAGTGGACGGCGTCGAAGGACCCGGCGTCGGCGCTCGCCGTCGAGGCGACACCGCCGTTCGCCGTCAAGGGCGAGGACATCGTCGTCGTCGAGGCCGCCGTCAAAGCGGACAAGGTCGCCGTCGAGGCAGAAGAGGTCTCCGGCGCAGAAGAAGTCGACGTCGAGGCGATCGAGGTCGACGTCGAGGCGATCGAAGAGGTCGCAGTCGAGGCGGTCGAGGTCGCCGTCGAGGCGTAAGCGCTCGCTGTCGAGGTATAGAGGATCGTCCATCTGGTCAGGATCGACGTCGAGGCATGGAAGCCGGTCGACGCCGAGGCGTGTGAAACGGTCGATGCCGAAGGGCCGCTCGACGTCGAGGGGACCACGTTCGGCGTCTGGACACCGGTCTTCGACGTCGGGGGGTCGTAAGGACAGGCCGAGGACTGTGGGGGGCTCCCCTCAGTCAGGAAAGGATGGTGGGTCGCCGGGAACGGTGTACTCTGAGGTGTATACCCCGAGGAAGACTATTACACCTCCTCCTCCTCCTATGCCTAGAGGTCCTCCTCCGAGGGCTCCAACCCCTCCTCCATTGCCTCCTCTACCGGCTCTTCCATCAGGTCCACAGGCCCCTGTGCCTGGTGCTCCCCCTCCGGTTCCGCCGAGATCGGTGTCCATGCCCAGACTTCCGACACCTCTGAAGAAGACTCCTAAGTCGAAGGTTCCTCCTAATCCCAAGACGTCCGTCCCGGGGATGCCGGCGGAGCGTCCCAGACCCAGGAGATCGAGGTCGCGCTCAGGGAGGAGAGACAGATCTAGGAGTAGACACGGATCCTCCTCTAGATGCAGACATCGCCATAGGAGGCATAGGTCCAGGTCCCGTTCGACCTCTAGGACCCGTTCATATTCACCTACATTGTCGGATTCACCGATAGATGACATTGGCACGTTCCAGGAGGTTCTCCTGAGGGGGGCGGCGAAGTTGGGGATCAAGGTGACGGCCCCTACGCCGACGACTTCTGTGATCTTCGAGACTTTGCACAAGAAGCACCTGTCTCGCCCCCTACTGCCTTTGGTGCCAGGACTGGTTGAGCCTGCTGAACAGCTCTTCCTTACGCCGGCGGTGGTGAAAGCCGCTCCCTCCAGGCTTGTCAAGAAGTACAGGGCGCCAGAGTCGGACCCGGCCTTCTTACGGATGGACCCAGTGCCTGATTCGGTGATTGTGACGGCGGCTAGGAAACTACATGCTACCTCCCCGTCCTACACTGTGCCTCCGGATAAGGAGAGCCGCTGGATTGACTCAGCTGGAAGGAAGGCGTGTGGGACGTCTTCCACGACGATGAAGGCCTCCAGCGACTCGGCGTTGCTGGGGCGGTACGACCGTGCGCTGTGGGATTCCATGGAACAGTTTGCGGACCTTGTCCCGCGGGACAGGAAAGAGGACTTCATGGAGATCGTCCAGGAAGGGATGCTGGTTTGAACCAAGCCATCAGCGCCGCGGCGGAAAAGCTCCCTGTTGGCCGCACATGGTTACTGCCACGGTATCAATCAGAGACGCCATGCTTGGCTCCGGCTGACGTCGCTCAAGCCTGAAGCGCAACAGCGAGTGGCAAATCTGCAGTTTTCCGGTGACACCCTCTTCGGGAAACATGCAGATGACGAAATGGCCAGGATGAAGGCCGAGGCTGAAACCCTGACGGCCGTGGGCTTGGAGAAGCCCAAAGACAAGAAACCCTTCCGCCAGTTCCAACGACGGTTCGGGTCGCAGGGTAGAGGAAGGGGACAGTCTTCTGGGCAACAGCAGCAGAAGCAACAACAGCAGCAATACAGAAGACCCTTCCAGAAACGACAGAGGGGTAGAGGTGGACAGCAGTCCTCTACCGCGAACAAGGGCCCGGCTGGGTCTCGACCCTGAGCGGTTACTTCCCCTTCGTCCGTTACCCGCTCCGGTGGGGGGAAGCGTTCAATTTTTTCAGGCAGAGTGGAGAAAAATTACTCAGGACAAGTGGGTGCTGAATATTGTTTGCAATTGATACAGTCTTCGGTTCATCAGCCCTCCTCCATCGATTCCTCCGGTCAGCTCGCAGTATCAACTGCGCGAGCTCCAGGCGGAGGCCGACATCCTTTTAAGGAAAAGGGCGATAGAAGAGGTACCTCTGTCTCAAAGAGGAAGAGGTCTGTACTCCCGGTTCTTTCTGGTCTGCAAGAAGGACAAGAACGAGTTCAGGCCCATTCTGGACTTGCGACAGGCAAACAAATGGATTCGCAGAGAAAAGTTTTGCATGCTGTCGTTGCATCAGATTTATCCTCAGCTGCAGCGGGGAGACTGGCTTTGCGCCATAGACCTACAGGAGGTGTACTTCCATGTGCCCATTGCACACAAACACAGGAAGTTCCTGCGATTTCAAGTCGGCACCAATCACTATCAGTACACGGTACTTCCGTTCGGGCTGAAGTCTGCGCCCCGGACGTTCTCGAAGTGCATGGCAGTGGTAGCGGCACACCTGAGGAAGAACAAGGTGTTTGTCTACCCATACCTGGACGATTGGTTGATCAAGGCCTCCTCCTTCTCAGAAGCTCAAGCACACTTCCAGAAGACGTGCGTTCTCTTGAACAGGCTGGGGTTGCACAGCAACATGTCCTAGTCAGTGAGGACGGTGTCTTCTCTGCTGGGATCGATGGCCTCTTGCATCTTCCTGACACCACATGCGCGGCTGCACATGAGACCGCTGCAGGAGGGCTTGGAAGATCAGTGGGACCAGAGGAGAGGCTCTTGGGACGACAAGATACGACTGTCTCTGCATGCTCTTCAGTCTCTGAAGTGGTGGTGTTCAGCGGAGAATCTCCTCAGAGGGGTTCCCTTCCACAAGGACATTCCCACTCAGACTATTGTGACGGATGCTTCTCTCTTGGGATGGGGAGCTCACTCCGGAGATCTGCAGATTCAAGGGACGTGGCCCCCGTCGGAGTCCACGTACCACATCAATTTCTTGGAACTCAGGGCTGTTCACTTGGCGCTGAAGGCCTTTCAACCGTCCTTCCGGACCAACTCTCTGCTTGTACAGACGGACAATACGACCACGAAGTATTACCTCAACAAGCAGGGGGGCTCGAGATCACGCACTCTGTCTCAGGAGGCGCAGGCGATCTGGCATTGGCTTCTGGCTCGAGGACTCTCGATAACGGCCACTCATCTGCCAGGTGTGCAGAATGTTCAGGCAGACGAGCTGAGCAGACTGATTCAGGAAAACCACGAATGGGTCATAAACGACGAAGTACTAGGAGGAGTCTTCGCAAGGTGGGGAACTCCAGACGTAGATCTGTTCGCCACCGCCGAAAACAGCAAATGCCGAGACTTCGCCTCCAGGTACTACCAGCCGGGGACGCGGGGGAAAGCGTTATGGATCAGCTGGTCAAACAGCTTTCTGTACGCTTTTCCACCCATTCCCCTGATTCCAGCGGTTCTCATCAAGCTCTCCCAATCCAGGGCGAAGATGA
Organism: Lissotriton helveticus; assembly: GCF_964261635.1. Classification (NCBI taxonomy): domain Eukaryota; kingdom Metazoa; phylum Chordata; class Amphibia; order Caudata; family Salamandridae; genus Lissotriton; species Lissotriton helveticus. Next base: position 1,684,798,804 of record NC_136068.1, read on the forward strand.
TTCTGATTGCCCCGGAATGGCCCAGACAGTGGTGGTTCACGGACCTGCTTCATCGGTCTCTCCTTCCTCACATGAAGCTGCCGTGCAGGCCGGACCTTCACACGAAGTTCGGGGGCGGATGGTGCACCCCAACCTCTCGTCTTTGAGTTTGGCGGCATGGCTCCTGAAATAGTGCAATATGGCCATTTGAATCTCCCAGAGGATTGTATGGACATACTGAAGGAGGCTAAGCGACCTTCCACTAGGACTTCTTATGCTTACAAGTGGAAGAGGTTTTGCATCTGGTGCAAGTCTAAGAACTATGACCCTACGACATGCAAGGAAGATGTCATCCTTCCATATCTGCTACATCTGGCGCAGTCTGGCCTTAATGTCCATTCCATTAAGGTTCATCTGGCTGCTTTGACTGCCTACAGGAAATGCCCTTCATAGACTTCCTTCTTCCAGATCCCTGTGATCAAGGATTTTCTAGAAGGCTTGAAGAAAGTATTCCCTCCTGTCAGGCTTCCTTCGCCTTCATGGGACTTGAATGTGGTGCTGTCTAGATTGATGAAGGAGCCTTTTGAACCTATTCATAAGGTTTCGTTGCAGCACCTGTCCTGGAAGGCGGCGTTCCTCGTGGCCATTACATCGGCCCGCAGGGTGAGTGAAATTCAGGCGTTGTGTTGCCAAGAACCTTACACTGTATTTCATGCTGCTAAGGTTGTTATGCGTACTCAACCTTAGATTCTTCCCAAGGTTGTTTCTGATTTTCATATCAACCAGACTATATCTTTACCTACGTTCTTTCAGAATCCTTCATCTCCAGCGGAAAGGTCTTTGCATTCCCTGGATGTTAGGAGGGTGCTGAAATTTTATCTGGATAAAACCAGTGATATTTGTAGGTCAGACCAATTGTTCATCAATTATGGATCTGTCAGGACAGGTCTTGCGACCTCTAAGCAGTCTATCTCTCGGTGGATTGTGTCCTGCATACAGCTGTGTTACCAAAAAGCTAATAAGACCTTAGGAGGTAAGCCTAAGGCTCATTCCACCAGGGGCAAGGCTGCCACGACAGCATTGCTCCGTAATGTTCCGATTGCAGAAATCTGCAAGGCGGCCACTTGGAAGTCGGTTCATACCTTTGCTAAGCATTACTGCCTGGACACTGATGCTAGGGCAGATGCTCAGGTTGGACAGGCTTCACTGCGAAATCTGTTTGCAAAATAGTGGTGTTGATTCTCTTTTCTCCACCGCCGCTTTGGTGTGGGGAAGGGCTTGCCATTCTATTCACTAGATTATGACTATACACAGAGATCCCCTACTACAGAAGGAGTAGTTTCTGTCCTGTAACTCCAGTTCTGTAGTAGGGGTATCTCTGTTATAGTCATAAGCGCCCTCCCTCCTCCCCGGTGGAGAGAGACATATTCCTTTACGGAATGCTACAGGTCTGGCGTGTTACGCCTTCAAAAAGAACTGAAAGTAAGTTGGACCTGCTATGCATTCTGGGATACTGGGAGAAGGTTCTGGAAGATTCTCTTAAAGGCACAGAATCCTGTTTTGAGCCACATAATGGCAGCCTATGGGGCTTGTCTGTCCAGGTTCTTCTCTCTATCATTCCTGAGGGAGTTTGCTGTTAAAGCAATGGAAATCTGTACAGGCTTTTGCTGTTTTGTGGATTTTATGGTGGAATTTCTAGTTGAAGTACTGGACAGTGTAGCCTTTTAGGCTGCATTATCTGTATTTAAATTCTCTCTGAAGTGTCTATGCATTTCTGCATTTATTGACACTGTAAGAGATTATTTTTGATTGCTCCGGGGTCCACGCACATGGGCGGGACTATTCACTAGATTATGACTATAACAGAGATACCCCTACTACAGAACTGGAGTTACAGGACAGAAACTACTCCTTTCCTTCTATTGATGAATGGAATGGCTAGGAAATGGGGCGACTGGGAGAGTAGGGCTCTTTTGGAGAGGTGTGTGGGGGGGTTTCCTGTTCAAAAGGTGACTTGGGTCGGTCTTATAAAAAGCTGAGAGGGCAACTGTCAGTGCTTTAAAGGCGACTCGTGCCTTCACTGGCAGCCAGTGTCGCTGACGGAGTGTCACTGGCACCCCAGTGGCATGCTGGGACTGTGCTGCCAGACAGACTGCTCAGCATCACAGCACTCACTGCTGCTGTGTGTATTCAGTCTCTAGGATCTGTGGCAGGGGCGTGAGCCACACACAGGCAACAGGTACTGCAATGACATGTTAGAGAGAGGATGGCACCAAAACGAAGAAGGATGAAGATGGGAACCTTTGATCTACAGAGAAAGACACACATGGCCACACACACACGCACACGCACACATACACACGCACGCACACATACACACCCACGCACACATACACACGCAAGCAAACACATACATACACTTCCTTTTGTTGCTCAACTCACTGAGATGCATCCTTGGCTTAGATATTGGAGCAATATTACGAAGAACAAACGTTTCTCGGTCACTCCCACTACGGCCCAGTGCCAGGTGTGTTCACTGGCAACTCATACAGTTCCCTCCCGCACACTTCCCCATGCCCTTGAACATGGCCTGGGGGCACGAGCCTGCCAACCCGGGGATGATGCAAAATGCGCAATATCTCAGGTCTTGAAACAGAATTCAGTCAGTGGAGTTAGCCACATGAATGAGGAATGGCATATGTCATCCTGACACCCACTGAGATATGAAAATATTACACAGATGTTCTGGGTTGTGCCAGAAACCTATTTTTATTTGGGGTGAAAGTTCAGCCTGATTAACTATGTGTTCTTTGGCAGGAGTGTCCGTCCCCAGACTCTAAGGTGCAAAATGAGGAGACTCCTCTTATAAAGTCTTGAAGGACCATCCCGTTTCACAACCAAACTGCGTTGCCGGACTATATAATAAAATAAGCCTATCGGTGGTTGGGGGCTCGTGTTTGGGACTGTCCGTTAGAGGAAATGAGGCTGGTGGGGGCTCTGTGTGGGTGTCAGGAACAAAGTTTGTTGTGCTTCCCCCCCCCATCCCCCCCAGTGAAGAACTGTAATCTTCATTCTCAGGGAATACTTACTAATATAACAAAGAACTTGGCACAGAAGCTGAAATATGAAAAGAAATCTTTATTAAACTTAATTAAGTGAGGCCACGTCACACAGAAGCCGTAGCAACTGAATGAGGTGGTCTGCGGAGTACAGAAAGCAGAGGCCAAACCCATAATAAAAGACCACAACCCATATCGTAAACAGGTCATAAAGGAAGGAACAGAAACAGATGAAAAGTAGGATAAGGGGGGTGTATGTGCATACCAAACTTTACAATCTCCTGTGCTCTGATCCTTAATCTTGATCAGCTACTGGGCAAGGAACTGGCCTAACAAGGTCAGCTTCAGGCAACAGGGTCAGTTCATACAGGTCATCTAAAAGTCAGCTAAAGTCATTGGCCTATGTGAGGGCAACCACAAAATGGCTGCCATGCACAAAATGGAACCCAAGGGTTCAGAATGAAATCTTCAAATACACAGTGAATCAATTGGTGTAACATGACGAAAACACTCATACTTGCTGAGCTCACTGTTTACGGTTCGCTGTTACCAAAATCCTAACAGAACCACGACCTTTATGGCCCAGGTTCAGAATTCACGGAACCTCAGACCCTTCCTTTGCCCTTACATAGGCAATAACCTAAACTCATGTCAATCTGAATCCAGGTCTATATTCATCAGATAATCAAGATGTTGCTGGAGCATAATCCTATTACTTAGCAACTCTCTCGGGACAGGTCTCCTTACACACGTAGTAGCACAAAGGCTGCATGGCAGGACAAAATAGGGAATACCTCTATCTGTAGTATGTGGCATAAGACCACACACCCAACAATTAGTGATGTTCACTACTAACTGGTATTGATGCAAAAAGCTGTACAAACGAATTATTAATAAACTCTGACCTCCTAACCAGTTCATGTTCAGGTAAAGTATGGAAAGAATGCAAAGAAGTAGTAGTAGGAAGAGACATAGGTTGGGAGGTGGGTACAGATGTGAATTGGGTAGCAAAAAAAAAAACCAATCCCACCCATAAAAGACAATGTCATGTTTAAAAACACTAAAAAAACACGTTGTTAGGAACATATAGACAACAGGAGAAAGTAGTGACCACTATTACAAACGAAATTATAATTTTTCACAACCCTAAGCAAAAAAAAGCAAATCCTAAAATTATCTAGTAACATTTTTAGGGCTTCCTATGCATTTCAGTAATTTATTGTATGTTCAAGTGAAACAGTGGTGACCCTCATTAATGCTCTGAGGTGAAAAGGGGATACTCTTCCACAGAAAATGGACTTTATTCTGCTTTTACTAAACAGAATACTACTTTAAAATAATGCCAGCAGAACAATAAGAATGAGTCTCCTAACACTTAGTCTATACAATCACACGGAAACCTCTTGTGAAACCAACTATGCCCAGAGTCCGTTCAGAAAGCCTCTCTGGCAGGCTTCTATTGTCCATCAAGTCTGCTCCCGTCCTTTGGATTCAGGCCTCCCGTGAAAAAAATGCTTCTCAGTATCTGTTGGAGTGCCCTCCTGGCAAACACTCATAGCTCATTCAAAAAGTCTCAATGTCTCAAGGCAGTGCACCAGTATCTCTCCTCTGCGGCAGACACTACAGATATTGTGCTCTTCATTGGTCATGGGCACAGATCATCTCGTGCAGACCCGGGACCATTCTCAGGCTCCAACACTCATCATTCAGTGTCAGAGGACGCTCAGGCTGCTCTTTCATGGGCACCAGAATGTAGTGCCTTTTGCCAATCGTGGATCCTCCGGTGCACTGCACTTCCGTTGGAGCAAAGGAAAAAGGGGGGTGCGTGGCCAAAACTCAGGCCAAGGGGCTCAAGGGACTGCACACTGTCAGAGGTTACCAGTACATGACAGGCGCTCTTTTGCACTGAAATTCTGGTTCTGTGGCAAAACCAGCTCCTCCTTTTTTTTTTTTTTGTTGTTGAACGCCTTCTGATGAAGCAAGTGTGATTCTTTAAACAATTCATTGTATAACAAGGGGACTGCAAACAGGTGGCCTGCGATCTTCAAAGGAGTGGCCACACGCCATGGGACAATTTTGGTCTAGAATGCACTGTCATTTTCAAAAAGCAATACAAATATAAAGGCAGTAGGCAAAACAGTGCCTCTAGGCTTTTCAATTGGGTTTCCGTGTGAGAGCATATCCTCCATCATCTAAGGGTAGATAGCGACATGAGAATTCTATCTAAATGGATGTCTTCACACATAGTGGCATCGTCTAATGGGGTAAACACATTTTTTCTCAATGATTACATATAGGTGTTCCTAAATTCCTTATCTAGAACACCTTAAAAGAGAGATCACATAATACATATTATCAGGGACATGTAGATACCTCCCTTTAATAATTGTGCATCAGGTGGACTATGCAATACAAAAGCTAATGATTAAGATGTGGAAACAAAAAGACAAGAACTAGAGAGTCCTGGTATTTCCATTATTTAAAATACATCTGGTCCATCAAAAATTAAAGCAGCAGAAAAAAGGAACTAAAAACTAAATTAGAATAGGCATTGAATTTGTCATATTCAAAAAAACGTAAGGTGTCTCCTATTGAGGTGGAAAACTTATCTTACTATAGAATTGAGTCAGTTAATCAGTCCATCACTACCCTAACAGTCAGACTGGAAAACATCAGAGTAGGCCTAAAGAAAATTTTTGAAAACCAGTCTGGTCATACAAAAGGTAATTATACATAATATGGGGTCTCTGGTACATTACTGCAGTCTGGAAGTGTGAACCTAATACAATAATAACAAAAAGAAGGATAACTAGTGAAAGGAATATGGAAAAGGGAAAATGGGACTAGGACACAGCTAACCTCCCCAATTACTAGGGACGATGCAACATTAATCAGGGGGAAAATGAAGCCTTGTTTCCTTTATGGTACAAAGCCATTCACTATTCAGGAAGCAGAACAAAACTGACTAATGTAATATAAAAATTAGGTCACCATGCACAAAAGTCACAGATGTATTGCGACTTATATAGCGCACGTATCACCCGAAGGTATCAAGGCGCTTGCTTAGGGAACCCGTCCTGGTATTCCCCTGTGAGATACCCCGGCAGGGTATCCACAAGGTGAAAGCCAGGCATCCCGCCGCGAGGGGCCGTAGTGGAGATTAAGCAAGCTATTGCCCAGAGTCGCAGAGTGTGACCCCGTGAGTCGAGTAGGCACCGGAGCGAGAATTGTCAAGTCCGTGGAATTTTTGAGCCCGAGACCCGCCGAGGCGAGGAATCGAACCCTGGTCCACAGTCGATCTCAGCTTCCGGGTCTGCCGCCTCTAACCACTGAGCCACGCTTCTCCACAATCCACGATCTATAATTTATCCTTACGTCCAATTCAGGATACATAATTTTAGGGCTGCCTGTTCCTTACAGGAAAGGGGGCAGTAATGTGACTGTAGGTGAAACCTTGTTTCCTGTATATTTTTTTATTTTCCTTCAAATACCATTAAAGCCAAATTTGACATACACTGATGAAGTGTTGTCTGTCTTTCTGTGAAATTTAGTGTCAAAGCAATTCTACCCAACTGTTTGCAGGATACACCTCGTCATATATATCCCTTCACAACACAGGTAAACTTGTAATAGTATCATAAGCAGCAACATAAAACATAAAACATGCACACAAAAAAAAAACGCACAAAACGGACATGTCAAGCCATCAGATATACTCGCTGTATATCAAGCACAAAAAAAAGCATAGACAAAACAATAGCATATATAAATGAGCGGTGATGCATAATACCGTGTCAGCTTTAAAATCCTTACCCTCCTTTTTGACAGTAGATCACCAATTAGTGGATATCTGCTGTCAAATACAACTTTCAGACACACTGAACCAGCAAGAACAATTCATGATAGAACCAAATACACAAACGTGAAAAAAACGCATGGACATTTCTTTCTCACGTGTCTTGTCAGCCTTAAAATCACCCAGAACAATCCATGAATGATCTGCGGGCAGAAGCAGGGGAAAAAACAAAACACAACACACAAAAGAGAGACATTTTTCATAGCAAACAAATATCAATTATAACTTTTAATCAGAAGACAAAACATAATACACATTAACAGACACATAAATACATTTCCATTACTTAACTGTTACCATCTAGTCAGTCACCTTGCAACATGAAGCCCTTTTAACTCAAAAGTACAATTCTTTCACTGACACTCCATGTTAGCCTTGCCCCACAATTCGTTCTCACTTGGGCATGTAGCCTTCAACATTTGAACAAAGAGCTTCCTCTTATTTTCTGTCTAAAACTTAATGCAATGCCTCATTTTCTGTTAAATAAAAGCAACTAGCGGACATCATTTTTTAGAGCAGAAATACAAATGTATAATTTCTGCAGAGCATTTAGCATGTGTTGGGACTTTCAAAGAAACCTTTTTCATATTTTTCCCTTTGGAATTAAGTTCTTTAATTTTGTGGAGAAACCAGAAACCCTTCCTTTTAGAGGCCTGTTTAGCAAGGTCATTCTGCATTTCACAGAGACAAGTTCTAATTTAAAAGGTCACAAATGTCAACATGACAGCCTCCTTCCATTGTTTACAGGAAAACTAAAGATAGCATCTTAGCGCAACTTGAGCAGCCTGTTCCGGATTCCTCCTACCCTGCAATAATTCACTCTATTTAAAACACATGTTATATATATTACTCCTGTTAGGGGCTATAATTTATTTCTATACTTACATTAATAAAACATTTACTGTGAATAATTCGCAGAACATAAACACACATGCCAGTTTTTAGAACAAATGCTTGTTTGCAATGGTACTCATTTCATTAACCTTAAATAGATGAAGGTCTCAGTTAGGTCCAGCCAAAGTTAAAAACCTTCAACCCTGATATTAAACTCAAACCTCTGCACCAGGCACATTGGCTCACTGAGCCATTAAACGCAACCCCAAATGGGAACAACCTGCAAATTTGTGTTTTATACCTAAATGTATGCATTTACTCAAGCCTAAAGCACTTTAAAGCTATTTTAAATAACAAAAATACCCAAATTTGACTTTGATGTTTGGGGCACTTAAAAATAAATATCCTATACTTGTGATACATATTAAACATCCTCAGAATGTTCTTTACAAATTACAGAGATTTTTAATCAGACGTATCCCATGTAAATCTTTAGAAAAATGATTTTTTACGCCTGCGCTAAGTGAAAGTCTATATGCTAATGTTCTCATCATGCGGTATAGCACAACTTAAATACAATTTTAATGCTAGGATGTCATAGTATGAGCATTAAGCTTCATGAATAGTAAAAAACGAATTTTGTAGCACTTATTTTTAATAATTATTTTTCATAATTAATATATTTTTTTTAATAACACAATTATTTTTGATAATTCCACATATAAGAGCAAGCAGCATCCCTTGCCTATCATTTTTAGACGCATTCATTTATAAGCCCAAGCACAGACGCCTAACTTGAAACATGACAAAATGTTTGCGCCATTTTTTCCTTTCTAAAAAGGACAATTTTATTTAGCAACAGACCCAAGAATATGCTTACAAAATGTTGCTTAATAGACTGAAAACATCGAGAAAAACCACGAACAGACATTGAGCTCATTTCAGACATAAATAGAAAGGGATGAAAAATGCAGGACACACAATACGGCGCGCTTTTAGCCATGCATTTCATGAATAGCGCCAACGCTATTCACTTACAGAAATTGCACTAATGGGAAACCCACATAGACATTTAAACACACATTTAACCCACAAACCAATACTCAGAATAAAAATAAAGGACAGCCCACAGACTGTACTTAAACCAAACCATTTGTAAATATTAGTTGTAAGTCATGTTTACAAGAAACGCTTCTCAATTGTGTTTAAAAAAAACTTCGAAAACAGCCCAACAGACTGATGTATGTCCAAGAAGCGAAAATACGCTCAATTCACTAGCTTTGGTTAGCAGAACACCAAACAAAATCGTTCTGCATATCTTCATTCATAAAACTGCGCAGAACAAAGGATCCTTGTTTTGTATTATGTCATATTTTAATTCCCTGGGGATACAAAATCACCAAGGAAGAAATATGTTTGTAAATCTAAACCTATTTAGATATTCCCTTTAGGGGAAGCCGGCTAATCCAAACGTATACAAAGTTGGCCAACACAAAGGTGGAGAGGTGTGGCGCCGCGGCCAGGGCGACTGACGCTGGAATCTGGAGACCACGGTTCGATCCCCGGCTCCGGCGGCAGGTTAGCCCAGCACCTTGTGACTCTGGGCAATAGCTCGCTTAATCTTCCCGACGGCCCCCCAGCGCCTAGAGACCCTTACGGGTGATTGTGCGCTTTACAAATGTGGACTTTACTTTACTTACTTACTAAAGCTCCAAATTTGCTAAGATCAGGCATCTAATAGCTCACTAATCTAGCTTCAAACTTCAAGGGGCTATCTCTATCGATACACTCGTAAATATACAAGACCCTCGGTTTTTGAAAATTGCAATCTTCAAATAAAAACTAAGGACCAAACAAACTAAGAACCAAACTAAGGACCCATCAAAACTAAGAATCAATCAAACTAAGGACCAAAGAACCAAAAACGAAGGACTCAAAGAACCAAAGAACAAAGGGCTGGGAGCGACCCACTTATACTCAACTCTTACTTTTACTAATCAAAAGGTTATCCAAATTCTAACTGTCAAGTTCTACATGACCTAAGGGTCTTTTTTAGAATACTCACGCCAAAAAGGTTCTCAGTCAGGAGTGACATCTTGTGGAGGATCAAAATCAGGAAGATCAGAAATATACTGGGCTGCAGAATCAAAGAATCTCCAGAATCCCTGTGCACAGAGTACCTCCTTAGTAGAATCCTGTTCTGTCCTCAGTAGATTTCAGTCCTCTGACAAGATCACTCCCACAGAAAGTCACTTCTCTGATGAAGCCCCACGTTGGGCGCCATTTGAAGAAATGTAATCTTCATTCTCAGGGAATACTTACTAACATAACAAAGAACTTGGCACAGAAGCTGAAATATGAAAAGACATCTTTATTAAACTTAATTAAGTGAGGCCACGTCACACAGAAGCCGTAGCAACTGAATGAGGTAGTCTGCAGAGTACAGAAAGCAGAGGCCTTTTATATGTTTAGGGTTACAAACTTCAGCATACAAGTAAGGGGCAGTCCTAGCTTTTGCAAGCATGCAAAAATGCCTAACATTCCTTCTTACACAAACCGGCCAAACCCATAATAAAAGACCACAACCCATATCGTAAACAGGTCATAGAAGAAGGAACAGAAACAGATGAGAAGTAGGATAAGGGGTGTGTATGTGCATACCAAACTTTACAATCTCCTGTGCTCTGATCCTTAATCTTGAACAGCTACTGGGCAAGGAACTGGCCTAACAAGGTCAGCTTCAGGCAACAGGGTCAGTTCACTCAGGTCATCTAAAAGTCAGCTAAAGTCATCGGCCTATGTGAGGGCAACCACAAAATGGCTGCCATGCACAAAATGGAACCCAAGGGTTCAGAACGAAATCTTCAAATACACAGTGAATCCATCGGTGTAACATGACGAAAACACTCATACTTGCTGAGCTCACTGTTTACGGTTCGCTGTTACCAAAATTGTAACAGAACCACGACCTTTATGGCCCAGGTTCAGAATTCACGGAACCTCACCAGGAAGGTGCAGATCTATGTATCCTGGACTGAGGCGTAGTGTAGAGTCTGACCGCCTACCTGTGGCACCCCAAGTGCACCATCTGCTTCATGGTGGCGAGCAGTGGTGAAAGTCACGTTACTTCTTGTGCACAGTGCATCGGGTTTGTTAGAGTCTAAACCAGCCTTCTGATTCTCATTTGCTGCCAGGATCCAAACCTATGCCTGTGTCTCCATTCAGGCCCTGTGATGGGCGACAGCTTTCTGTCACCTAGCTCCCTAGGTGCTCAGTTACCCGTGAGGAATAAAGGTGGAAGAAACTGGCCAACACACGTTCCTTAGTGCCAATCGCCATCTAACTAGTGTGTAATGTACAAATTCCAGAAAATAATTATCTCTTTGATAAAACTGGTGTGTAGAAAGCGAGCCCTAGAATGACCCTGTGGTTGCTATGCTGGCAGTGTGGTGCCCTTCGTGGTTCTGCCGGAGCTCCGTTGCAGCGGAGCGCACCAGCTGCTCCTCAGCAGACAAGCCTAAGCCCACCGCGTGGAACCAGCCGTGCTGACTGCGGACTCCACTGTGATTTCCACTTGCAAACGTGGATGAAAAATGTTACTCCTCACTCACAAGGAAAAGAGTCTTTAAGCGTACAACAAATGGTGCTGTGGGAGTTCATTCCGTACACTCAACAGTATTCAGGTCAACTTCTACGGATCTGAGAGACTTCAGCATTCATGTAGTTACAGGAGGAACTGTGTATACTTTATGAAACGTGCACGTGTTTGCAAAATGTATTTTTAAGTGGCAGAGAAAAAAGCAGACCAAATGCATGTCGCGTATTTTTGCCAACGTTCACCCACACTTCCGACAGGATGGGGGCCGGTGAATGTCCCCCCATTAAATTGAAGAGACACCACATAAGATTGACGGTGCCTTGAAGCCACATGGGGACCGAGGGAAACTGCCAAAAGCCTTCAACAAAAACAAGCAGCCGCAAAAGTGAAGCGACTGCCATTGAAAGGGGGAAAATAGCCAGGGCCAGCGCGAGCGACATGTGTTTCCATTTAACGCGAACGCAAGATGCGGGCGCGATTATTGGAAACAGATGGCGCTGATGCTGGCTCTAGCAAGCCCTAGGCCAGGGGAGAGAGAAGGGGGGACATGCACCCACCTTTGGCCAAATGTGTGATGTCTTTCTTAGAAAGACGCACGCAAAGGCGAATAGCTTGGGAGCCCCAAAAAAAACATACGCAAAAGCGTGTGGTCCCAGTTGGAAGCCCTTACAAAAAGCCTCGCAGAATAGCACATGCGCGTTTGCCCAGGCACGACCTAAAAGAGTATAACAACAAAAGACAGGGTTTTAGGTGTGAGGGAAATGCTGGGCGCACTGCTCAGGTTAACGCACAGGAGAAATGCTGTAAGGCAGAAGGTGCATGCAGGTAAGGGGCAAGTCCCTGTAACCCCTCAAAATGTGCTTTGAGGACACACTACATATAATGAAAACAAAACCTGCTGCACACTTATATGAAAGTTCAAACAAAACAGATGTCTCAATGGACAAAAAGTTCAAATTTCATGGGCGAAGGATTGGACCACCAGTGTTTCGGTTCCTCTTTTATTGTTCAAAGAAAGCCAGCCGACACGTGTTTCGTCGCAAGAAAACACACTGTTTCCGTGACTCCTCAGGGCTATAGGTAATGAATTTGTAACCACAGGTCGCGGTGCCGGTGATAATTCCGACCCAGCTCCGCTAGAGACCGGGTTTCAGTATCAGTCAGAATATGACTTGCAAATTTCAGAAGTGCTCTTCTCCAGCGGGTATATGGAGATTCTTTAGTAAGTAGTGTTGATAAATATTGCAATCCTCAGGGTAAGAAATTCGAGAGTGTATCTTTGTCCGCGTATTTAAAGCACGGAAAGTGTAGAAACTTCTACGGCAATAAGTCCCCGTAGTGCGGAGAGTGATTCAGCGGCGATATCGCTCGGGTTCGCGTTTCGGTTCCGGCCTAAAAAGAGGCCTCTTCTCTAATCCGTGTGAGATGCTGAAGCCAATACTATAAGCTCTTGGTGTCTGGATGTCAGTATAAGCAACAGGAGCACACTTTGGAACTCTCCTCTGGGCATGCCTAAGCCCATTGCTGAGGATGTTTTTAATTTTTAAATGATCAACTATCCTACTCTATACTTGTTTGGCGGGCTTTGCTGGGCTCACTAACCTTGTCTTAGAACTTTCTCCATTACACCGGAAGTATGCACAGTGTGTACCGCTTTCCTTGGAATGGAGAGAGAATAACATTTGATGAAGAACATGAAGGTATCACCCCTTCTATTGTGTAGTAAACTCTCACAGTGACAGATGTTGAGGACATTAACATTCCAAATTTAAAAATTCCAAAAAATTGTACCTAAAAGACATTGGAGACCAGAAACAATGAGGATGTGCTAAAGTTTTGAAGAGCGATTCAGTAGAGGCTGAAAAGCAGAGTTTACTTCATGCCATGTGATTGTACTTTCCGTACAACTAATGCTGAAGGACAAATTGCAATAAATCGATTCTCTGCGCCTTGTTTGGACAATATGTACAAACTAAATGTAGGAACATATGATTTACCTGCGAAGAACCATCTAATCTGTACAAGTACGACAGCCCAGCCATGGTCAATAAACTGCACTTTTCAAAAAAGCAGTTCACGATACACCTGGTTATATAAAAATATAGAAAATAGTGTTATGGTCCTGTTTATTATAATGTGAAGATTAGATATGGCAGATGGAGATCAGTGCCAACAAGAAGAAATAAATGCCATAGATAGATTGATATCATTGCTTCAGTGGTTTCTAAAGAGTGCAATATGAAACCTATCAAAACGTTCTGCTGTAGAAATACATTACTGGCAAAGGTGTGCTGCATCTATACGTTGAGTATGAAGCGAAGTTCCCAGGGCAGTTTATTATTATTATTAGTAGTAGTAATATTAATCATAATATCACGTTCCTAAACACTTTCAGCTGTTAATATAAAAGGGTGGCGCATTGATGAAAAAGGAATTATTAATAATGATATATTGTTTCTAAACGCTTTTAGCTGTGAATAGAAAAGGTTGTTCCTTGAACCACACAATGAGGTGAGATGTGTGAACCAATTCTGGACATATGACTTCACGGTCGTTACTTTACCCACGAACCCTCATCTCCTGAGTATTTGCATTTCATAGACAATGAGATTATAGAGAATCTAAACTTGCAAGACCCAAATACAAATGTGGCATGTAGCAAAATACCTTAGTCACAGAATTTGTTTGATATCTCACATTTAGTGTCTTTAAATATCTAGTTTTATAAATTAGTCATTCGAGTTGGGATCATTAGTTACAAGAGTATTTGTTTAACAAGCAACAGTAAGCGGCTCAGGGTGCCCTGTAGAAAGGCACAACGCAAGTTATTTTACATCAAGAAAAGCCTGCATTGCATTTTGTTGTACTCTTTCACCCAGTACATTGCCTACCCTTGATATCCGTGCACATTGAAAAGACGAGTTAACTCTATCTGTATGCTGACGTCGGACAATGAACATTAGACCCAATGTGTAACTGTAAACTCCTTGGATTATATTTCGTAAGAATAGAATATTTAGACCGCACGATGTAGTGACCTGCCAACAGGGCACTAGGACCCTGTAGGTCACTAAAGGGATACTGAAGAAACTTACACCACATCCGGTCAGGGTTGTGGGGAAGGGGCAGTCAGGGTCGGCCATCAGGGGATGCAGATGTGCGTGGGCACACGGGGGCCATGATATAGAAATAAAGAAGTGAAGACCATTACCTGTCTCCAGAGTTCCTTTATCACGACAACTGGTGACGAAGGTGGGATCACAGGAGCAGAAGTGGAGTGGATCGTCTTCCAGAGAGAAGCGTGACGGAGCCAGGAGCCCATCCTAGTCCACTGGCCGACTCGGAAGAAAACGCCTGGGTAAAGCGGCGTGAAGACAGAGAAAAAGCGGAGCCAGGAGCCCACCCTGGTCCGAGCACCGGAGCAAAGAAACGCGACGCAAGAGCCCACCCCGACCGTCAACGACAGCGGTAAGAGCAGCGCCGTGGCTAGGGAGGCTAGGGAAAGGGAGCGGAAACAAAAGGAGCAAGAAACGGCATCCGCCAGTGAGCAGCTATGCAAGGGAGCGCTCAGCAAGCTAAAGCGCTAAAAGAAGAAGCACGCGTTAGTTCAAAGGAACTATCGCAAGATTGCATCTTAGAATCAGGCGGAATGGGCCAATATGAAGCCAGGAAAGAACGGCAGCCATCTTGAAGTCAGGCACCCATAAGAAACAATAGGAAATCTCGTGAGAACACGGTGGCCATTTTAAAGTCAGGCGAACTGGGCCAATAGGAAGCCGGGAAAGAGCGGCAGCCATCTTTAAGTCAGGCGGCCATAGGAAACAATAGGAAACACTGGAAAGAGTGCAGAAAAGGCCAAAAAAAGGCATACAAAAGTGGGGGGAAAAGCACGAGACAGGAAATAAAGCAATAAATAAAGGAAATAAAAAAAAAGGAAAGAAGAGTGCTAAAGAGGAAAATAAGAAAATGAGTGACAATGATGAGAAACCGAGCACGAAAACGATTTTCCGCAGGCCGCTACCGTTCAGCCTATCAGAGCCACAAGCAGGCATAATGGTTGGATAAGATGGGTCAGGAAATTTGAACGCTACATGATCGCCACAGACGTCCCGGACAACAAGCAACAACTCCTACTAATGAATCTCGCAGGGGACGAAATAGAAGATCTATTATTAACATTCCCCGCTGACCAGACCGTGGACTACAAAGGAGTGATGCAGTGTCTCACACGGAAGTTTGACCCGCAACGTAATGTTGATTTCGAAAGATACACCTTCAACACGGCATGCCAGCAGGGAGAAGAGAGTCTGGATGATTTTGCAACGAGACTAAGGAAGCTGGTAACATGCTGCGAGTTTGACAAATTCGACAATGAGCAAGCAATAAGACTGCGCATCATTGAAGGTTGAAAATCTGTGGAGTTTCGAGCCCGCGTTCTGAAGGAACCAATGACGGTTGGAGACAATATTGACGATGGCTCGAAATTAATCACGGGCCACAGAACAGGCAAAACACATGGAGATGGGAAAAGAGAAGAGGGCGGCAGTATCACATTGCGTCACTGGAAATTTCAAAAAGAAAGAGTACCATGCGCTGGTCCTGCAAAATAAAGGCGAACAAATATGCTATCGATGTGGCCTCAAATTCCCGCACGTCGGTGCCTGCCCCGCAATGGGTCAAAAGTGCAGGAAGTGTAACAGAGACAATCATTTCTCGAGCACGTGCATGACCAGACAATTCAGGCACGAAAGAGGCAGAACGATGAGACTGTGGATGACAAGTTATAGATATGCACGGCAAATGGAAACTGCCAATCGCAGCTCCTCAGATGAGTACAAAGAGACGGCAGCACCCGTGACGGGGTAAAGGCTATATCTGATGTCAGACGCACCAAGAGAAAACCATGACTCGGAGCACATTCACCTCGTCAAGAAGAAGCAAATAAAGAAAACAGCCACTGTAGACATTGGTGTAGGAAGCCACTAAGCACAATTCGTGCTCGACAGTGAAGCAACTTGCAACATCATGTGCGTATCTGAATACCAAAGGATGAGAGTGAAACCACAGCTGTCACCGTCAACAGTAGATGTGTTCACGTGGGGCTCCCAACGGCCAGTAGAAAACATTGGAAAGTTCAAGTTCACAGAAACCCTGGCGTACATAGGCATAGCATACCAAGAAGAAATACATGTACTCAAAGGTGACATTCCAGCACCATGCCTGCTCAGCAATGTGACAGCTCAGATAATGGGACTACTGGCCATGACATATCACATGTGAGAAACTGGAAGCATACTACAAGAGTACCCAGCTATATTGAAAGGCCTTGGGAAGCTGAAGGGAAAGCAGATTACTCTGCACATCAATGAAGCAGTCAAACCGGTAGCTCAGCATCACAGGAGAGTACCAATCCACCTACAACCACAGGTGGAAGAAGAGATAACAAGCTTACTGGCACAAGATATCATTGAACCTGCCGAAGGGCCAACGCCTTGGGTGTCCCCGATCATGGCAGTCCCGAAGAAGGACACATCAAAGAACCGCATCTGTGTGGACATGAGGATCCCAAACACTGCAATAGCAAGGGAACGTCACCCGGGGCCTCACCTCAATGACATGATCAGCTGTCTCACTGGGGCCTGTCGATTTTCGAAGTTGGACCTATGCAAAGGGTACCATCAATTAGACCTAGACCACCAGTCCAGATACATCACGACATTCTCCACACACCTAGACCTATTCAGATACAAGCGGTTGAGTTTCGTAGTATCATCGGCTGCGGAGATATTCCAGGAGACCATACGACAGGTGATAAGACCGGTACGGAACAGCCTGAATTACAGTGATGACATTCTGGTATTTGGAAAAACAGACAAAGAACATGATGCAGCTCTACATCAAGTATGTGCACTACGAGAGCAGGCAGGCCTGACGCTAAATGAAGGAAAATGTGAGCTGGGAAGAGGAGAACTAGTATTCTTCGGTCACATCTTTTCCAAGCAAGGGATGAGGCCAGATCCGAGCAAAGTTGAAACATTGAATAATGCAAAAGCGCCAACAGAAGTTGCAGAGGTACAATAATTTCTTGGGCTCGCAAGCTATTGTGCGCGCTACATACAGGAGTTCGCCACAGTGAGCACCCCACTAAGAGAACTAACAAAGCAAGGACAGCAATTTATTTGTTCCCTGGAATGAACAAAGCATTCAAAGAAATAAGACGAGCAGTGGTGACCGTGAAGCATCTAGCCTATTTTGACCCCCTACTATGCACTGAACTAATGGTTGACGCTAGCCCGGTAGGGCTCGTAGCCATACTAGCGCAGCACCTGCCAGGAAGAGGCTCACAAAGAAAGATTTTTGCATATGCGAGTAAATGTTTTACAGACGTTGAAAGGGCATACTCGCAACCAGAAAAAGAGAGCCTGGTGGTGGTATGGGCGTGTGAACACTACCACATGTTTGTCTACGGAAAATCATTCACGATCATAACTGACCACCAGGTGCTAGCCGTTGACACAAGAGATGACATCGATGGCAGAAGGATATCTAAACTTCGTACTGAAACAGAACACCCTAGCACACATAACAGTGGCGGAGCTAGTGAGAGAGACCAAGAAGGACGCCACGATGCAAACAGCCATGGAGATAACGAGAAGGCAGAGGTGGAGGCATGTCAACAATAATTGCACCGGGGGAACGGGAGTATGCAAGGAAGAAGTACTTGCCCTGAAGAAGATACATGAGGAATTGTCAGAAACAGATACTGGGATCATGATGAGAGGGACAAGAATAGTGATACCCAGCTTCAATGAGGAGGCAATTGGTAAACCTGGCTCATGAGGTTGAGGAAAATTGAATTTTGCCCTGTCATGTGTCCCTACGTGTTCCCCAACTTGTAATATATATGCATGATCGCTATGCATTTTCCCTCTATGGCCGATAATAAAGACGCATTTGCAGTTGCGTCCAATGTTAGTATGTCAGTTATCCAGTCCTCTGTGAAAGCAACCTGAATTAGGCTTTCAGGCCTATGTTGCCCACGTATTTACATGGTGCACGTTAAATCATCGAGATGCACCCATTTCTAGGCTCTACAGGGCCCGGACACCAGATCCAGGCCTCAAGTCTCCTGAAACACTCCGAGAGATGCAGCCCCGCCCGCATCCCTGACCCTTCACTTACTTCCTGCCAAGCAACGCGGTGCCCGGCTCGGCCTGGCCTGCCTGCCAAGAATATGTTATGCCTACAGTTATCTGTTCAGCTCCCCGGCTTCACATTCCTAGCTAACGAACAGCATAAACATATCCATCTACAGTCTAGTCTTTCTGTCTCCATGCAAGTGAATTACTGAATTAGTATCCATAGAAGATCCATAGCTCACGCAATACATGAAGAAATATATGCATGCACTAGCTTTTAGTGACAAGTAGCCTTTGCCCTGATGGCTTTTAGAATCAAGCAACATGTACTCCAAACACAAGATATCAGATACGCTATAGGTACAGGTCGTTCTGACATCCCAGACTTTAGTCTCCTCTACTGGTGCTAGGAGTCAGCGCCCCCCCAGCTCTCCCCAGTTACACGTCATGACTCGTTTTGTGCGCACCAGTAGGTTAAAGGTTCCAGCTGCCCATGACAGCCCCCTCCATGTGGCCACCCACTTATGACACTTCCGTGACATCTACATCACACACCTCCGTGCACGCCCTGTGCACGCCTTCTTTTCACGCCCATATGTTCTTATCTTTCGTTTGTCACTTATTACGCCTACTGTATTCAATGCAACTGTATGGTTTTACTATATATATTGTATGATGTCAAAGAAATGTTGAATGTCCCTTCCTGAACCTTAGTAGGTGATGGAACCCGATATCCATTGGCTCGAGCCACTTAATTAAAGCCCGTATGACTCAGATACCACGGACTCTGCCTCTTATTTATTGAGCTATCCTTTTCATTTAATGCATAGAAAAATAGTACCGGTAATTTATTTATTTACCACAAGGTGTAGTAGCAACGAAGAAACTGATAAGGGAGAAGGTGAGGTTCCCTGGACTGGATTGCATGGTAGAAGACACCATAGCGACCTTATTTGCAAAGTTTTATATAGCGCTGGCTAGCACCGGGGGTATCAGAGCACTTTACATAAGGATCAGCATGTTACAGGTTACATAGTTACATCAGTAAAATCAAAGAATCACAGAGGGAGGAGGGGGAGGGAAGGAAACACAGACAAGGAGACGAGGAAAACAATGTCAGATGACCGGCTGGGTAGGTGACGGCCAAGGGGGTGAAGCAGAGCCAGACTCCTCCATAGCTGCATAGGACAGCTCCACCGGGCATCAGCCAAGGTTGTTCAGGCTCCGCGGTAGGTACAAACAGTTTAGATATCCGCCTAGGGGGCATCGTCATAGGTCCATCAACAGCATCCGGTGAATTACTGGGTGGCACCAAAGGTTAGAGTCATCTTTTACAAAGAGATAGCTATAATTGTTGACTGGACTCTTAGGTCTTTGTCCGAGCACCACCACTAGATCTTCTTCCTGACCGGGAGGGTAAGCCGGATGGGTGTGGAAGGTGGGGGATATGCGCGAGATCTGGTCGTTATCCACTCCAGGTGCTGTTGCACTCATAACGTCTGTGTAGCGTGGACATTGCCCACCGCTACTTAGCTCTCCTGCTGACCTTGGACTCGAGTTTGCCCCCTCGAGGAACTGCCTCATGTATCTACAAGTCCGTGATGGACATAACCCGTATAGAGAGGGACTAGGGCCAGTATGGAAGTAGAGGCCGGACACAGCCACAAAATACTACCAGGGGCAGTCTGTAATGGGCATGACCACTGCACAGAGGGCATGACCAATACCCGTGGCTTGTGCACTGTTCATGCAGGACTATGGATAGCACTTAGTATTTCATTACAAAATCTATGGAAATCACTGACAAACCCAGGATATGGTAGAGTAAATATTAAGCTGCGAACAATAGTAGTCGCATATCAAATTTTGGAAGTTGTATTTAAAAACTTCAGATGGAATGATGGTTAGATTATATCCCAAAACAGGCAAATTCATTTCAAATTCTGAAGTTAGGTAGATATGTGATTTAAACTTCCTCCCCATGCTCTTCTTTGCCCTCACTTGATATCACAATCAATGCCCACGCTGGCTTCATCATATAGGACATCATCAAGAACGACATCCCTCACGTCACATTAGATGGAGATTTTTCACACACAATTCTAGGTCCCTTTATTGTGCGGAAACATTATGGATCATAAGAAGGCACACTTGAGTGATAGGACGACGCCTTTGAGGATAGGACATAGAAGTATAGCAAAAGATGGCATTTGTAGGTTATTGTACCACACGGGACGGACGTCATTTTCAAGCTGTACACTGCCACTCTGAGCATTTCATGCGACTACAGAGCCATATAATAGCACTTCTCGGAAATATGCCGCCACTTCTTAGGCATAGGATGGATTTTTTGTCAAATGTTGGTACTTTTTAGACACATGACACTATTCAGACATATCTGTGCATGTTTAAGATACACCTTATAAGAGACATTATGGCATTATATATCTATTTGATGGCATTCCTTGCATCGTCATATTGTTATTCTTTCACTCCGTTAAACACATTCACACTTACTCATGCCATCTTCCCTCTTACCACAATCTTAAAAGATATTGATCTTCTATGGAAAGTTTAAAAGAGGCCACTAATGGGTAGCAGTTACTGAAGGTTACAAAGGGCCATTGGAAGATATTTGAAATGTGTGATTAGGAGTAGTGGGATACTAGGACAGTAAAAGTTGGGTAGATGGCGAGTGGGTGGTTTAAAAAAAAAAAGGTCAGCCCTTAACCTCTAAGTTGCTCCAATTGATGCAGATTGCTTCCATCACAGCTATAACTCTACCTTAACAAAGGTTTTATTTTCCTATGATTTAAAAAAATTGTAGTCTATATTCATTTTTGATAACTCTTTTCACTGAATGTGTGCATGGCAGGTGTTAGTAGGTCCAACAAGGACACCTGCTTGCAGCATTCACAACATGGTTTATACCCTGAGCCTTTCTGACGAGACTTATGACCTAGTAGCCACTGAAGGGCTGAGGTGCAGGAAAACAGCAACCGACGTCTGCGTGTCGGTTAGTGTCTAATATACGCTAGTGTTGTCTTGCCTAGAAGTGCTGCTGATGCCCTAGGGTGCCATCTGGCAGGGCTGGAGTGATATTGCTGGAAAAAAGCTTTCCGGAACAGTCTGAAGCCCAGAAGGATAATTCATAAGGAGAGGAATATAAAGGAAGATGTATGGATCAGTAAGGACTTCTCGGTCTCCCTCCTGAACAGATCAACACATTCACAGTTCTCTACGTCTGCCATAAAGCATACCAGTAAATGGGATTTAATCAATCATGGTCAGACCATCAACAACGAAAAAGGAAAATGAAGGCTAGAAAGCAGATCACTGATGTTCATGACCAAGTTCACTAGATACAAATTTGAAGGCAGAACCCTTAGAAGCAGTGAAAACAACCTTGAGATGCATTGGACATTAAAATAATAAGAGACCTCAAACAGTTCCAGTAGCCACTTAAGTCTTTAATCTTGTCTTACTAATACTTTAACACAAGTAATTTCCAATTTCTGGCTTCTCACAGACTACTCCGCGTCATCTTTACCTTGCTCTCCACTCTCATTGCCAACCCTCATAGCATCCACAATTCTTTTCTATTCACAGCTTCCTCTCTTTTCAGGTTACATGCAGTTGATGTATCCTTTTGTGGTTATTCAATTATTAACAGCAGATTACCAAAGGCATGTAATGCTTAACAAAAAGTAAAAAAGATTGGAATGTAATCAAAAGCCACTTGGTGGTCATTGACGAATTCTCAAGGCTCCCAATCGTACGACACGTCCCATCAACATCAGCCACAGCGACACTGCCGATACTGGATGACATATTTGCAGCCTGGGGCTCACCAGAAACACTAAAAACAGACAAAGGCCCTCCTTTCTCAGGGGAAGATTCCGCAGATTCATGAACTACCTGGGGATAAATCACAGGAAGGTAACACTGCTGTGGCCTCAAGCAAATGGAATGGTAGAGAGATTTATGGGCAACATCAAGTAGGCCGTTCAGAGGGCCAGGTTGGCGCAAGTATCGCTTGCTCAAGCTCTGTGCCAAGTCCTACTTGACTACAGAAACACACCCCATAGCTCTACAGGAAGAGGTCCAGCAGAGTTGGTACTGGGCAGGACAAGCAGAACGAGGCTACCACAAATAGAAGCAACATTGGCACAGGATCACGGCGACATTGCGAAAAAAGATAAAGAGGCGAAAGAAAAAATGAAAAGATATGCAAACGCAAAGCGACATGCCAGTGTGCCAGACCTAAAGGAAGGAGACACGGTGGTAGTGTGTCAGAGGCAACAAAGGAAATCTGACAGCATGTTTTCCGAAGACCCGTTACTAGTGACGAATGTAAAGGGACCAATGATAATGGCCGAGTCAGAACACCAGCGGATAACGAGAAACAGCTCACACTTCAAAGAGCTAAAAGGAAACAAAGCGGAAGATCAGGTCAAGGGCCAAGAAGAGCAAGGGCCAGCGGAAGAACAACCGAGAGTAACAAGCCCGAGAAGAGTTTGTAGACGTCCAAGACGACTAATAGAAGAAATGTGATGAAGAGAGGGATGCTGACTGATGTCAAAGAAGCTATCTCTATCTCCACTCGTACATCTTTGCGTCTTTCAACTTTCTCGTCACATCTTTGTGACAAAGGCGGGAGATGAAGGGACCTGCCAACAGGGCACTAGGACCCTGTAGTTCTCTAAAGGGACACTGAAGAAACTGGAGACCACATCCGGTCAGGGTGTGGAGAAGGGGCATTCAGGGCCGGCCATCAGGGGATGCAGATGTGCGTGGGCACACAGGGGCTGCGATTTAGAAATAAAGAAGTGACGACCATTACCTGTCTCCAGAGTTTCCTTTATCACGACAACACGACACACATCAGGTTGCGTTAGAAACATGAGTGGATGTAAAACAACAGTTTGTTACGTTGTCATTTTCCTCATCTGCACTTTCTTCACACGAGCTATCGACTGATTACAAGAACATATAAATCGAGCGTGAGATGGTGTGTTTGCCTCAGCTGTGAATGTTCTGTGTTTCCCCTGTGTTGTTTCAGCGACTTGGAGCTCGAAAGACCAATGAACACAGAGTACACAGATAAAGGTCTTTTACCGTTTGTCCCAAATCAGCAGGCACATTGAGCAGGCTCACAAACAGCAAACAGCACATGTATATTTATATAGGCGGTGCATGGCGAGTGCAAGACTGAGTGTGCATCTACAGCGTGTGCAGCAAGTCACAAAACTGAGCAAAAATACTGTCTATATAACAATCTTGCAAGGGTGATACCTTTATATAGCAAACAGGTTTCAAACTTTCTAAATTACCTCAGCGAAGTCTATTTCTATACTTCTAGAATTAGAGAATGTGATGGGCTTCAAAGTACAATCTTAAACAAGCATTTGCAATGCAATAGGACTCAAATTTACGCAAGACCTAATGCATTGGAAACGGGAGTGTGGGCGGGCAGAAAGGCACGGACGGGAGTGGGGGGGGGAGGGGGTGGCCGAGAAGTCACAGACTGCGATTGGGGGCGGGAGGAGACAGGGAAGAAAATAGTGTTCGGAGTAAAGGGGTCAGTAGCCATGGAAGGATACTAATGACAACTTAGCCGTCATGAGGAGGGACTAATAAGCCTTAACCCAATCAGAAGGCAGCATTTAGGACCTATGCCAATGAAAAAAAAAGATGGCTGGAGAGTGGGCAGTGCTTCCACGCTATACTGAATACTGCATGCCTCGTAAAGCAAGCAACGCATGCACTGCAACGCTAGGCTCGACCTAAAAAGATTACAGTGGCAGAAAGTAGAGTATTGACTCCTCAGAGACATTATTGTATTCTACATGGATATTCTTTGGCTATGATGTGTGGTGAACTAGGTGTTTCTAGATGTTGTTGAATCATGACTGGAAGCATAGATGCTTCTAACATCATGTTCCTCACCTTGTGAATATTCCACAGGCATCAGACTGGATCCATAAACATAAAAGTAGTACTCCTACGCTATGGTAAGTGGTGGTGGTCTGCTCAGCATAGGTCTCATTCCACTCCACACGTAATGTGTAGGGCCTCATATAAGCGATACCCATGCGTGCTGACATTAGTACCTTTCTTTGCGAACCCTTAGCCATAGATCTGGAACTACTCACTGGTCTTCTCAAGACCCTTTTTTGCAAATCTTTCC
This sequence comes from Lissotriton helveticus, assembly GCF_964261635.1. Taxonomy (NCBI): domain Eukaryota; kingdom Metazoa; phylum Chordata; class Amphibia; order Caudata; family Salamandridae; genus Lissotriton; species Lissotriton helveticus. Next base: position 1,684,823,459 of record NC_136068.1, read on the forward strand.
AGTTTACAAGGGAAATTCTCACCTCCTAAGACTGCAGGGTTTAAGCAGACTATCAATCAAGCAGTATTTGTATAGCATGGCTAATCACCGTGGGGGTATCCATTTGCTGTCACATATGTCTCTGGCAGACCCTCAGAAAGTATGTCTATGGTGTCTGAGGTCAGAGCACAATTCCAGGGCCTATGACGATTGCACACAGATTAATCCAAAGGCCACACAGGACCTCTAGGTGAAAATATATCTCGACAAACATCGCAATACTCCACCCCATAACTGGTTGAGATTGAAAGGAGGGTTCCTTCCTGCTCCCTATGTCAATCTAGCAGCAAATCGTCATTGCGGTCAGTCTTCAGATAAGTCTAAGAAGAAGCATAACAAGTCAAAGTGGGAATTGGCCCCCTTCCCGTCACTCTCAAACTCCAGATAGGATTCAAGGACATCAACATGCCACCAGGCTTACTCCCTATCTCCATTAAAACACATTTAAAGCCTAGTCCTGACATACCCCATATTTCCAGGTCTGTGAGCAATGTCACAGCAATTAGAGGCCTTTAGAGAGGCCATGCTGCACATTTTCATCTTTTTACTTGTTCCCTCTGCAGCGCTTTCCAGTCTCAAGTATCCTCAGGTGCCTCCAGTGAGACTTACTATTAAGAATCTGCCTTGGCGCTGACTGTGCACCTCGAACCTGCTTCAGATTCAGCAGCAGCTCCAGTGCCAACTTTGTTTTTGGGAGCACCCACTGTGCTAGTTCTCTTTGCATTAATACCTGGGAAGGATTCACAGCCCACTGAGCTCTCCAACTCTGAGCAGAATCCATCCTGACCTCGACTGAGTCAGTGCTCAACTTCCACCGGAGCGCAGCAAGCCAGTCACCCCTCTGATTCTGATACCTTGCCCTTACCAAAGAGTAGGTGCCATGCTTAGCACAATCTTTTTAACACTGATTCAGACAGTGACAATTTTGATGTAGGGGATACATTTGTTTTCCAATATGATCAGGAATACTGGTGGGAAGAAGTAGCAGGTGCGACTGGTGTGGTTACTTATTCAGATACCGTCATCGTTTTTCCTCCCTGCCCGGTCACTGACGATACTGAAGTAGGGGCTATCTTTGCTGTTGTTATGATGATGTGGCAGCAGTGCTGGTCCTCTAACTCCCTACTATGGAGGTGAAGAACAGTGTACTGCCAGAGGTGGAGAGTGCTGGGTCGATTATTATTTTTTTTCTCTCCACCTTCACCAAGAATGCGCACGTTTGTGTGCTCAAGGTGGCTCCTTCTCAGAGAGGCATTCCACCTAGAGTGGATCTCAGGACTCCTGCATGCCTTACTTCTGCCGGAAGGAGAGCCTCTAAAAATCTGTATATGCCAGTTCTTGGGACAAATTTGTAGTTTTGTGCAGCCCCTGTCTTAGTGACCCGCTGCAGGCCAAGTTGTCCGATGTTTTGTTGTTTTATCCCTGGTTCAGCAAAGACTTGCTTTGGGCACTCTTACATGCTACTTGTCAGACTTAATGTTTAACACACCCATTGTGATGAGATTTTTGAAACGTTTGCAACATTTATTTCCACCAAAACCATCTGCCAGTGTGGCATTTAAATTGGTTCTTACTGGGTTTTTTTTATTGTGTACTCCCTCTGAGCCAATGCATAGTTGCCCATTACACCTCCTGACCCTTGAAATGGTATTCTTGACTCCCATAAAATCAGCTCATCATATGAGGGAGCTCTAGGCTCTTTCTCTTTTACCACCCTATAACACATTCTTCCCAGATAAGCTGATGCTGAAGACCCAAGCTTTTCTGCCAAACATGGTAAAACATTTTTCATTTGGGACTGGCTATCATGCCCTCGATGTCCTTTGTTCCTCCTCACCTCTTGAAATAGGAAGAGCGACTTCATTGTTTGTACCCCAAGAGAGTGCTTACTTTTTATATTGATTGCACTTAGGAACTTTGAGTGTACAATCAGCTCTTTGTGGTGTTTGCTAGGAAAGATGAAAACTATCTCTATCTACTACACATTAGCCAAGAAGCAACCTCTGAAAGGCCCACAGGCTCATACCACTAGAGCCAAAACTGCTACCATTGTGTTGTAAAACAGAATGTCTATCCCGCATACTTGTCAGGTGGCTACGTGGGTATCAGTACTCATTTTCACGAAGTGTTAGTGCCTCCATAGTCAGGCTCATCAAGGTGAGCATTTTGCCCATTGGGTCCTGCAGGACTATGTGCTCTGAGCCAGTTTAAACCCACCACCTGGGGAGGTACTGCTATGATATCGAGTCACACAGTGAGGAATCTTATAACTGCAGTTAAAAGAATCCATCAAAAGGACTAGTTACTTACCTTTGATAACGCTATGGTGTATACCCTATTGCATATTACTCACTGATTTTCTCACTTCCCCATTCTGTGAACTGAACTCTTTTCCATCATAAAAGGTAAAAATCTGCATACTGCTCATGTCAATTTGCCAAAGAGCTCTGCGTCTGAGGGCATGGACAGCCTAAGAAAGCAACTGTCAATAGCACGGATGGGTAATGCTTGCATGCAGTTCTGCTCGTCACTTCCAGAGCCTAATGACATTGGTGCAGAAACGTACATCTCCACCTACCAGCATGCTGGAGTACTGCTCTGAAGTTTACATATCCAGTCTGACAGCTGGTGAATTATGGTGATGAATCTGCAGTTAGCTAGAGTAGCCATCAGGAGCCTCAGATTTGGGGATCATAGATTATTGATGCAAGATTGAGCTGAGGTTCTTGGGATTCACAGAGTTGATAGTGGACAGGAGGAATCGGCAGTTTTCCTTGCAATAATTGGAATCCAAACACCATACTGTTTGAGAGAAGCTGATCATTGATTGAATTAATAGAGATCTGGAGTAGTTGTGTTAGGATGAAATTTCTTATTGGGGAGGTGGTATAGTTAGTGGGAGGGGCATGTTGATGGAATTATGGGAGTCAGTTGGAGTGGGTGTTCTGGTTTGGCGAAGTGATATCCTTCTGCATTTGAAGGTGGAGACAGTAATGGCTAGAAGTGAAACCATTTCAAAGAGAGGGAGTTCAGATTGTAGAGTCAAGTTTCTCTAAATTGCATTGGGTGTTTATTAAGCGAGGATGACAGTGAGTTGGTGTATGGACTTGGGTTTATAATGCAGGAATAAGCCAAGGAGCAGAGTTCAGGCAGGAGAAAATAATTGTGTGGGGCATCAGTAAAATGAGTACCTGTTTGACTTGTGAAGTACATAGTGGCCGGTGTGGCATCAGAGGGAGAAAGTACAGTGAGAAAAGTGCATGTTGAGTTGAGAGGTTGACTATGGTTCCCCCTCAAGTCGGGTGAGGCCGTAGTTTGTTGGGGTACATTGGCTCTATGTGAGGAGAGAGGTGGTGCAGGCCACATTGCTTATTAACATGGGGGTGCAGATGAGGGCGCAAGAGTTCTACGTAGGGTAGGGGGTTTGCTGAAGGTATATGTTTAGGAGAGTAAGAGTCCTTTTTCTGAGCTTGAAGGAGGTTTTTGAAGAGACAGTTACATTGAGACAGTGTGCTGCCTGAGGATTGGCCCATTACATTCCCATTATTGTAGATGGTCATATTTCCATTAAAATGTGCCAAATGTATTGATGGCTAGTCTTTTTCCATGGGGGTTATCACAGGTGTGGAATTCCTATCGCCTGACGCCCAGGACATATTGTTTAGGGACAAGGGCAATGACTTTTCATGTTTATTCGGCCCTAACCCTTTCTCTGATAGTTTACAACATAGATCTGTGACAGGATTGTGTGCCTTTTGTGCAGCTTAAGGTACTGTTTCTCAGAGTGACCAAAATGGGCTTGATGCATGCCTAAATTAAAAAGAAATGAGAGATAGTGTAAAACCATTATGGGCATGTTATACACAAAAGATCCTCTGAGCCAGGTGTATAAATAGGATAGCTCTATTCAAGTTGAGTTGCAGGTTAAGTTCTTAAGATGTAAAGGTAAAACCCCACCAGGAGTGACCTCCCTGTCGCTCAGCCTGCCTGCCACCAACTGCCAGTTAACACACATGCCAAGCCCCCAACATTCCACGGTGTCACCAAGCATTCCAGCAATGACACCATGTGAGCCACAGGGCCACAGGGAAATCCCAGCCAGGAAAAAGAGACATAGATCAAATATAACACATCTCCTTTCTTTAGGGAAATAACAAAAGTGAAATTAGAGTAAGCAACATCAACATCAGTGTACACATCAACATCAATGTACACCATACTTTCTGAAAATAAAGCATTTACATTGCAAAAGAAAATATTGACATTACATTCTCAGATAATTAGTCCCATCCCCTTCCCTTGGGAAACACAACACAACATAACCACCTTGAGGACCAATATTGAGACAAAAAATGCCCCACAAGCTATATGTAACAGGGTGCAAACCACCCCGTGAACTAAAATGGAGTATTTTCTTCTCCGTCACCACATATGTAACAGGGTACTCACCACCCCGTGAACTGAAACCGGAGTATATTCTGCTCCGCCACCAAACATGTAACAGGGGACACACCACCCCGTGAACTAAAATTGGAGAACTTTCTGCTCCGTCACCACACATGTAACAGGGTACTCACCACCCCGTGAACTAAAACCGGAGTACATTCTGCTCCACCACCAAACATGTAACAGGGTGCACACCACCCTTTCAACTAAAATTGGAGTACATTTTACTCCGCCACCAAACATGTAACAGGGTACACACCACCCTGTGAACTAAAATTGGAGTACATTTTGCTCCGCCACCAAACATGTAACAGGGTATACACCACCCTGTGAACTAAAATTGGAGTACATTTTGCTCCGTAACAGGGTACACATCACCCCGTGAACCATCACTGGGACACACATAGCCCCACAACCAAACATGTAACAAGGTACACACCACCCTGTGAACTAAAACTTACCACCCTAGAAACTAAATTGGGGAATGCCCCACAGTCTATAAGTAACAGGGTATACATCACCCTGTGAACCAAAAACACTGGCACAACTCCCGATAAAGAGTACTAATAACCCTAAGAAACATAGCTTGGGCAAAATTTCAACATAAAAAGTACACTCCTTCCTAAAAACACATCTCAACCCCCACCACCACCCTCACATAACAATTTTGTCGCAATAAAAAGAACAAAAACAAGCTCCGGTGAGCGATCTCTCACCCGAGGTCCTTCCCACATTGAGTTTTTTTTTCCTTTATTGAATTGCAAAGCGCCAGCACAGCAAATTCCCTTTCAAAGACAGTTAGTAGATCATGTCACTCAAAACGCCGGGTCTGTGAGTTCACTGCCCATGACTTCATTACCTGGGGCACACAAGAAACGCACCATGGTTCCCCACCCACCGTCCTCACTGTTATGTCACCGTCCGAAAGTAGGCATGAAAGTAGACGGTAATGTCAATCAAAACTGGAAACCAGCGGAGGACTTCAAAGCTGAGGAAAACTTTTTTTTTTTTTTTTATTTAGAAATTTTTTATTGGTATACAAAAGAAGGTTGTACAAAAATATATATATACAGATATAGGTACACAGATGGCGGTCATATCTATTGTTCTCCCTCCACTGGAGAAGAAAAGAGAAGAGAAGAAAGAAGGGGGGGGGGGGTACGCACGTAGTTGTCCTTGATTGTCCTTTATTGGGTCGTCCTCAGGAGCTCATCGAGCGGGTCCCACATGTGCAGCTTGGCTTTGTGTTCTTTCGAGAAGGTGCCTGTAATGTTGTCGGCCCCCCTCAGAAAGGTAATCCAGTTGATCCATGTTTTAAAGCTTGCTTTGGCTGTGTTTTTCCAGTTCGTTAGGATCATTTTGAGGGCTGCTGTGAGAAGTAGGTCTAGGAGTTCTCTCTCTTCTTTACTTTTTAGGTTCGCTGTTAGGTGCTCAGTCGCCAGGCTGACGAAGCTGATCTCCAGATGTGTTTTGAGCATATCGTTCAGGAAAGTGTTGATTTGTGCCCAGAACTTCCTGACTTTCACGCAGGTGAAGATAAGGTGTTCGAGGGTCCCTTCCTCTTTCAGACAGTTCCAGCATTTGTCTGAGTCTGCTATGCCGACCTTGTGGAGTTTGGATGGCGTCCAGTATGCGTTGTGGAGCAGCCAGTATTTTGTTTGCGCTAGTTGTGGGGTGATTTTGTTTGTTGTCGCTGAGCTCCACATTATCGCTCGCTCCGTTTCATTTAGTTGCCTGCCCAGGCGCGTCTCCCATGTGTTGGTTGCTTTTTTGTCTGCGCCATCTTGGATGGGCTGAGGAGTTTATAGATTTTTGCCGTTTGGTGACCTGCTGAGTTGATGAGCTGCAGATACTTGATGATCCCCGGCTCTCCTCCGCACAGGTTGGCCTTTGTTATTGCTGTCTTAATTTTTAGGAAGTTATAGAACTCTTGGTTCGGGAGGTCATGTAGCTGCTGTAGGTTCTGGAACGTCAGCGGTTTTTTCTTTGTTTCCATTTGACTGGGCGTGCTGATGCCTTCTCCAATCCACGTGTCATTGTGCAGTGTCGCCCCTTGGTAGGTCACTTTAGTGTTGAACCAGATGGATTCCCAAGCCGTGCCTTTCAGTTTCTGCGCCATGTGCCTGTCCACTTTCAGCAGGGCGTCTCTCGTGTGTTTTAGTATGGCGCTCGAACATTCTATAAAACCTTCAGCGAACACATCAAGACACTGATGGCACAAACATACTCCACATGCATCCAGAAAGGGAGGATGACGGAGTCCATGTGCGAGGCCAACATCACCATAATTCCCAAGGAGGGGAAAGACCCACAATATCCCCAGAACTACAGACCAATATCGCTAATAAACGTCGACTGCAAGATCTACGCAAAAGTCTTAGCCAACAGACTAAACAGGATCCTGCCGAACATCATCCACCCCTCACAAGTGGGATATATAAAGAACAGACTGTCGCAGGACAACACAAGGTTACTGTGCCACCTGATCAACCACACAGCAAGCAGCAACGAGCAGGCAGTCATGATAGCGCTGGATGCGGAGAAGGCTTTCGACAGAGTCTCGTGGCCCTTCCTGGGTAACTGTCTGGGAGCCTTTGGCCTAGGCAGGAAGTACACGGCGATGGTCATGGCCCTCTACAACAAACCGAAGGCGAAAATAGTGGTAAATGGGAGCGCATCCGAAACGCTCACGCTGGGCAGAGGCACCAGACAAGGATGCCCTCTCTCCCCCGGACTATTCCTGCTCGCTCTAGAGCCCCTGCTAGCCAGGATCAGGGACAACACTGAGATAACAGGCGTAAAGCTCAAGAGGAAGACCGTCAAACTAGCAGCATACGCCGACGACATCCTAATCACAACAGCGAACCCCTCCACGTCGATAAAAGCTCTGATGGCCACAATAGGTGAATACGCAGAAGCCTCAGGCTACAAACTCAATAAAGCTGAGGAAAACTTTACTGGCAGAAGTTGAACACCACATAGACAACTGCAGGGTAGAAGTACAGCAAAATGGCGGCACGCAGCAGACTCTGTACCGGGTGGCTCTCCGCACCCTGTAGCAGGAAAACGTGTATCAGCAGCGATGAAGAGCGTCATAAAAGACTGTCCGGCTGTAGCGCGTGAAACAGTGAGTAGCGCGTGTACTCTTTGAATTTTAAATGTCTGCGCACCCGATACATTTTAAAGTGTGCGCTGTCGTCCACCATCAAATTTGAATAAATAAATTCAAAGTAAATTCACCCTAACAAGGGTTACAACGACAACACTCCTCCGATGTCACAGCAGGACACTGTACTTCCTCGTTTGTGCTCCATTCACAACCGCCAGTATCCTTGCTTCTCCCGCAGGGGCTAAAATAAAACTACACGTCTTTTCTTGAAACTACAATGAAACCTGGCATACGTGTTATCCCTGCCCTGCTCTCTCTCTCGTAATGCCAATTCTCTGTGGTGCTAACAGTGCACAGGCACCGATCTCCCCCACCGGCAAATAAAACTGCGCATCCACTTTCCCACAGCTGATGACAGACGCGTGCCTCTCCTCAAACAGGACACACATCCAAGTGAACTCTTGTAGAGTACAGGTCATGAAGTCACGAGCAGAACATCAATCAACTGCCACTTCAATATAGTTGCGCAATCGTCACGAAAATAAGTAGGGGTCAAACGCCTTGGGCAGCAGGATGTCCAGATGCCAACATACACTGGTGGGGTATGAGCAAGGCGTTTCTTCTTCAGTTCAGTTTATTCTGTTTATTTTCATAAAGCTCCTTTAATTACAGTCTCTCCTCAAAGCTGTTAAATCTTTTCAGTTACTCTTGACTTTGTAGGTTCCTTATTACTTTTCTTTTCTGCTCGCTGTAGATTCTTTTCAGTATAAGCTCCTCTCAGTAGGCTGTAAGTTCTCCAAACATCGCCAAAATGTTATTCACAAAAGATCCTCTGAGCCAGGTGTATAAATATGATAGCTTTATTCAAGTTGAGTTGCAGGTTAAGTTCTTAAGATGTAAAGGTAAAACCCCACCAGGAGTGACCTCCCTGTCGCTCAGCCTGCCTGCCACCAACTGCCAGTTAACACACAGGCCAAGCCCCCAACATTCCACGATGTCACCAAGCATTCTAGCAATGACACCATGTGAACCACAGGGAAATCCCAGCCAGGGAAAAGAGACATAGATCAAATATAACAGGGCAACATGAAAATGAGACACAGGCCTAATTCATTCAGAAAGACACAAAGGTGCATCTGCAGATTGATATCCTTGCATTATTGCTGATTTACAACTTTCGAAAATGTACATGTATGCCTTGAAATCGTACTCCTAGCAAACATTTTGCATGACCAAATATACATGGTTGAAATCCCAGCGGGCTACCTTAGACTTTCTTCCTTTCAAAATCGATAACAATACTACTATTGTGTTTGATAACTATACACATTCTGTTATTTTAGTGCTGCTAGACCATACGGTGAAAGTGCACTTTACATATTTTGTGTTTATATTATATTTGCTCAGGCAAAGATTTGCCCAGTTCACCCATTCAACACCCCCTTTTCTCCTCACACTGGAAAAATGTTTCCTCTTGCCCTCGTTAGGAATAAACTTCCAACTTTTTGTAGTGTGGGAGGAGATTAAAGAGGAATTGGTGAATACCCTTCAAAATGCAAGTTAGTGGGTATGCAAGGACTCACAGAGAATTATAAACTGGATTTACCACAGTCAGAGAGGCTGTTATCAGAGCTTTGATATGAGAATGCTGACTAAATTTGTCACCTCACTGCTTTGTACCAAGATGGACAAGTGGATTTTTTACAGGACAAGTCGATTTCTAACACATCACGTGCATAGTGCAAGTAGAAATTTGTATAAAATTCTACACACCTGTATATCTTTAGGGTCATAACTTTCACCTTCTTATTGAAGCATATCACCGGCGTTATTATGATCTGTAAAAGAGATCTGTCTTGAGACATCTGTTTTAATTTCTAATGTGTTGAATTCTATCTTTACCTCATGCCTGAAGTTTTTTGTGGCATGCTTTGAGGATTTTAGTTGGAGTGGAGATTTTGTGCAACCGGGAACAGCTTGTTATCAGTTGTTTGAGCAGGGGGCTTACATATGGGGATCTATCTTGGACTGTTCAGGTTTGGAACTTGATTGGAACTGAGCATGATTGGACTAAAGGATATGAGCCAGAGTGAGGCCAAAGTCGACCTATTTATTCAGGCTCAGAGGAGGTCACAGCATAGGCTTTAAATTAAATAATTGCGATGTAGTGAGGGAGGAGATTAAAAGTTGCAGATCATTCGGGGTTTAGTAGTTTGGTTCACAAGGTCTTCTGATCCTTGGTTGGCTACATCATTGTAGCCCTGGGGGGAGTGGATGGTTCTAAGATATGCTGGTGGTATCAGGCTTAATTAGAGCAGGAACAATTCTAGTGGGGAGTGAAGGCCGAATTATTGTACTCGGGCCTTTTATTTTAGGCCAATAGACCTCATTTGAGTGAGCAAATTTAAATAGAAGTCTATTAGTTCCTATATTATTAATAATAATAATATGGTTTTCTGCCTATCTGTAAAAATCTGTAAAAACGGAAAACAGGGAGCCGTAATTATTATGTACAGGAAAAAGCTCTGGATGAGCTTTCATTTGTGTACTACTTTGGTTGGCGTGACATCTAGTGCAGCAGTGCTTATTTCCATGGGTGATGGCCATATAATGGCAGTCCCGTCATGAATACATTAGCCCAGATACCATTTTCAAGCGGGTGGGCTTGTTTTAGTCAAAATTGTCTTGTTTCCTTTGAATGTCTTGTATCCAGGGCTGGTAGGGATGGTTTAGTGCTGATTAGCTTGTAGTGCCAAGCCTTGTTTTAAAAGATGTTAGGCCTTCTCTCACCTGGGCTGAATTATGGTGAGATGAGGAAGAAAAGAAAATATCTGAGGGGGGTTCTCCTGCCAGGTCTGTGCCTGATGCTAGGGGTGGTAGGAGCACATACATTTCAACTTCTTCCAGGCAGGGGCCCTCAACCATTTTTATCAGGTGGTTCATCCTCTAAGAATTGAATGGCAGAGTAGGAGTTCCGCAACCTGATACGACAAGTTGGCGTCACCTGTTCCAGGATTCACATGAACCCATGGATTCCCAAGCTGGTGACTGCCACTTGAACAAAGGAAGTGAAGAATGGCACAGTAATCCCTTTTCCCATGTCTTCTCATGTCTGTATACGCTCACGCTGTGCCACTGGTTTTCCCCTTGTCCAAATGGCGTTATAGTTGGTCCTTGGCTGTCGGACTTTCACGGACAGTTTGCTTTCTGTATCTGGACTTGAAAAGGGTGCAAATTTGATTGAGGAGGGCCTCTAAAATCTGGGCAAAGTGGTTGATACAGAGTGGGAGGTTTGCACAAATTGTGATCGTTGGCTGCTGCAGCCCCACCGAAGTGTCCATTAGGCAACCTTTTAGCTATCTGAGTCACCTTATCTGAACTGTTGTGGAGTGTGCCCATACCAGTCTCAAATCTGCGTTCATAGGGTCTGTCCTATGCTCTAGTGTTGTTCTTGTGGTTGTCAACTGTCTAGTTCGTGTTTTTGAGGGATGATATATTATCTGAAAGAAATACGTTAGTTATAGATTCCTTATCTTAGAATTAACCCTATTCAGACTGGATCCGGAAAGTTTTTCGCCAGCAGTACCTCTGCGCGTTGGAAGGTGGCGTCAGTCAGCTCCGCGTTCGTCATTGGCATTGTCCCGCCAGAATGATGTTACGGTAGCTACTTAGACTCCGCCCTCATGCGCTGATGTCAGTTTTCTTTTTCTGCGCCAGCCCGCGCAGATCCAGAGAGAGCAGTACCTCCAGTAATTTTTTGACTGAACGTTTCAAGTAACTTTTTGTCAACGTCTTTTGAGTGAACGACTCCTGGTGCACGTAAGGATACATGGCTGCAAGGCTTGCGGATCCTTTTTCCCTATCAGAGTATGTGAGAACCGTGCATTAGCCCTACTATCTTCTGGCATCAAAAGAGTACTTTTTTTCCTTTACAGGTAGGAAGCAAGATAGTTAGTACGTCTTTTGTGGGGATACGGAATATAAGAAAAGACAGGCTTATGATCATACACTTATCTTTTGTTCCATTGTTTTGTCTCACAAAGATCTCCCTCCCTGCTGTTCCTACCCTTTCCTTCCCTCGCTTGACTATCCCAACAGTCTGTGGGTATACACCTTCCAGACTTGGGGCCGTCGAGAGGTGGACCCCATTTGAGCATCAGCACAATCCCGAAGATTCTGGAAGCAGGAGCCTGACAGTATTTTCGGACCACAAATTCTCTTTTAATTGATTTTGCTGAGGGATAGAGATGGCATCCTTGGAAGACGTTATGGCGGCCTTGGCGTTGGTACAAACCTAGCTGGCGGCTTCACTTCAGGAGGTAGCAGCAACACGATTAGAAACAGCACACTTGCACAATAGGGTATACAGAATCCAAAGAAATCCCTTTAACGTAGGGGGAACCCCCCAACCTACTTGTGTGGTAGTGGAAATGCCAGCACAAATACCGCCCGCTCCCCCTGAAAGGTTTTATGGTGATATAAAGAAAGTTCAAGTATTCATGACTCAAGTTGTGTTACACTTTACCTGCATCCCCAAAATGAAAGGTTTTATGGTGATATAAAGGAAGTTCAGGTATTCAAGACTCAAGTTTTGTTACACTTTACCTGTAAACCCAAAATGTTTGCCACAAACCAAGCTAGGGTAGCCTTTTTGATTTCGTATTTGGATGGCGAGGCAGCTCAGTGGGCTGTTCCAGTAGTAAGAAGAGACGACCCCCTCCTCTATGATTGGGATAGTTTCCAAGTAGAATTTGAGAAAACCTTTGATTGCAGAGCAGAAACATTTTCTGCCGACAGAGACCTGTTAGAACTCAGACAGGGAACCTCAGATTTGGTCACTTACCTCAATAGTTTCCGCAGATTGGTTGAAGGAACCGACTGGCCAGAATCTAAACAGTCTGCCATTTTTTTTATCCAGGGCTCACTGATGAATTAAAGGATGTACTGGCCCACAAAGACCCGCAGCCCAGCACATGTTCCGCTCTCATTGAGCTTACACTGCGTTTAGACCACCGAATCAAGGAGAGGAAAGAGGAGCACAAGAAGAAGGAACGTTATGCCCAGTCATACGAACGGACATCCCTTGTGGACAAGTCTTCTCCTGCTTCTGAACCAATGGAGATAGGAGCGGTAAGAGCCTCTTTAACACTGAGTGAGAGGGATCATCAACTCAAGCAAGGTTTGTGCAATATAGTGCGGGAAAAAAGGGCCACCTCCTCCAAGATTGCCTGGTGAAACCTAAATACGGCAGGCCTCGAACCGGTCAAGTAGCCATTGTAACAGCCGAAAAGGGGGTGGGAAACGTCAATGCTTGAAGTCAGTAGAAGGGAAACCCTAAAGCAAGTATACCATCCCTTCGATAATCCCGTTCATGATCCAGGATCGAATCATTTTTTTATCTCTATGTCTATAGACATAGGATACAAACCAAAAACCATAAGGGCCATGGTGGACTCAGGAGCCACAAGATGTTTTATGGACCACAAAAAAGCCCTATGCCTGGGAGCACAACTGTTATGCAAAACCCAATCTGAAATGGTGTATGCAGTCGCCGGCAAGGAGCTGGAATCAGGACCCATTAAACCTAACACCCCAGAATACAAACTCACGTATGACGGTTGCCATCATGAATGGTTGTCATTTAATATCATCCAAGCCCCGCAGTACGGAGTTATAGTGGGCCTCCCATGGTTACAAAACATGAACCCCTCATAAATTGGTCCACGAAAACTTTGCAACTAGCGTCCTCTTCTTGTCAAAATCATTGTACCCAAGCTCTTTCAAGACCCTCTCAAGCATTGCCATCGAGGTTTCACATCGCAACGGCTGCAGAAAAAGTAGTGACTTTACCTACATTCTATGAAGCTTACTGGGACGTCTTCAGCGACACACAGGCGGAGGTGCTCCCTCCACACAGAGAATATGATTGCAGGATTGACCTGCTTCCAGGAGCAGTGATCCCGTGTGGACGGATATATGCCCTTACGATGCCAGAGAATGAATATTTACGATTCTATCAGGATAAACATCTTGCGATCGAGTTCATACATCCTTCGAGGTCTCCTGCAACATCTCCTCTTTTTTTCATTCCTAAGGCGAAGGGAGATTTGAGATGTTGCATCGACTACAGGACCCTGAATACCATCACTATAAAGAACCAATACCCCTTACCTTTGATCCCGGTGTTGCTGGAACAAGTAAGAGCTGCGGTCATTAATGCCAAGTTGGACCTCAGTGGGGCATATCATCTCGTCCAGGTGCGACATGGTGATGAGTGGAAAACTGCTTTCAAGACGCGGTATGGGCTTTTCGAATATCTAGTGATGCCCTTTGGGCTATGGAACGCCCCAGCCACGTTTCAATTCTTTCTAAATGAGGTACTCAGGCAGTATCTTGACCACTTCGTAGTGGTTTATATTGCTAACATTTTAATATATTCCGCCACTGAAGTAGAACATGTCGTTCATGTGTGTCTGGTTTTAAAGGCCTTACGAAAAAAACAACTCTTCTATAAAATCACAAAATGTGAGTTTCATGTAACAACGGTGGAGTTCTTGGTGGTCATGCTCACCCCGTCGGGTAAATTGTGGTAAATAAATAAATAATTACCGGTACTATTTTTCTATGCATTAACTAAAACAGATAGCTCAATAAATAAGAGGCAGAATCCGTGATATCTGAGTCAGAATGGGCTTTAATCAGATGGCTCGAGCCAATGGACCATCGGGTTCCATCACCTGCAAAGGTTCAGGAAGGGACAGACACAAGGAAAAGGGGAATGGCAGCTGCAGCATCTTATTAACATCATACAGTATATATAGTAAAACAATACAATTGCATTGAATACAGTAGGCGTAACAAGTGACAAACGAAAGATAAGAACATATGGGCGTAACAAGAAGGCGTGCACAGGGCGTGCACGGAGGCATGTGATGTAAACGTCACAGAAGTGTCATAAATGGGTGGATACATGGAGGGGGCTACCTGAGCAGCTGGAACCTTTAACCTACTGGTGCGCGCAAAACGGGCCATGACGTGTAACTGGGGAGAGCTGGGGGCTCTGACTTCTGGCACTAGAAGAGGAGACTAAAGTCTGGGATGTCAGAACGACATGTACCTATAGCATATCTGATATCTCGTGTTTGGAGAACATGTTGATAGAATCTAAAAGTCATCAGGGCAAAGGCTACTTGTCACTAAGGCTAGTGCATGCTTATATTTCTTTAAGTATTGCGTGCGCTATGAATCTTCTATGGATATTAATTCAGTAATTCTCTTGCATGGAGACAGAAAGACTAGACTATAACGGAAGATGTTTATGTGGTTCATTAGCTAGGAATGTGAAGCCGGGGAGCTGAACTGATAACTAGAGGCATAACATATTCTTGGCAGACAGGCAGGCAGGCCAGGCCGGGCACCGCGCTGCTTGGCAGAAAGGAAGTGAAGGGTCAGGGATGCGGGAGGGGCTGCATTGCTCCTCGGAGTGGTTTCAAGAGACTTGAGCTTGAATCTGGTGTCCAGGCCCTGTGAGGCCTAGAAACGGGGACAACTCGATGAATTAACGTGCACAATGTAAAGACGTTGGCAACATAGGCCTAGAAGCCTAATTCACGTTGCTTTCAGGGGGACTGGATAGCTGGCATATTAACGTTGGACACAACTATAATTGCGTCTTTATCCGGGCAAGGGGGTAAATATGCATATCGATCATGCACATATAACATACGATGGGGAACACGTAGGGACACATGACAGGGCAAAA
The DNA here is from genome assembly GCF_964261635.1 of Lissotriton helveticus. Taxonomy (NCBI): domain Eukaryota; kingdom Metazoa; phylum Chordata; class Amphibia; order Caudata; family Salamandridae; genus Lissotriton; species Lissotriton helveticus. The sequence continues at coordinate 1,684,838,815 of NC_136068.1, forward strand.
TTCAATTTTCCTCATTCCCTCCTTGTTCCCTACGTTTCCTTCAAGAAACATCAATATTCATGATACCATCTATCTGTTCATACAGCATCATTTGCTCGTCTCTTATTTTCTGGGAATGGGACTTTGGACTTGGAATACAAGAGGTAGCGCACAAGCCGCAAATCGCAGGGCCACATTGTAAACAGAGACAACAACTGAATATGATCATTACTCCTATTCCTAGAAATGACAGTACTTTCCATCCCCAGGCAGATATTATATTCCAGAGCCAACCGGACCATGTCCAAGTGCCGGGATTCTGGTGTAACTGATGGGCTATTTTATGAAGTCTTGTTATAGCTGAATATACAGACGGTGCGTTATTAGGAATGAAAATGCAACAACTAGACCCGATGACTCTACAAGCTCCGCCCCTATCGGCCAGTATGACGTCAAGAACACGGCGGTTCTGAAGAACAACAAATCTCATAGCAGATTGTTCTTCGGTTAAGTTACCTAGAGCGGAAGTAGTCTCATTCACTACTGCTTCAAGGGTTCTGGTTAACCTACGTATTAGCTCACTATTCTGGACAGGTCCTATGAAGAAAAAGAAACCTTTATTGAAGTCTGTATACTGTTCTAAGGCAGTTTCAGTTTGATCGACAATTGGGGACTCGATCTCCCTTCTATGTCTGATGTGTACTAGATGAGTATTTCTGTGATAATCGGATGGGGCTAGGAAAACTGGTGGCAGTAGGAAGGCAATGTAACATGTTCCATCCCAATCTAGGGGCAGACGTACATATGCGGTCTGACCACACACAAAATATGAATGACGTGAGGCTTTGAAATTAGATTTCCCACTGTCACTATACTCGACCACAGTATTACAATCACTGTGTCCTAGATGTACTGAACCATTCTTTCTAACACATAATTCGCCTTTGACTGGTAGGACTGTTATAGCGGGCAAATCTGGAGTAGTCTCGGACTGAACATTCAAAACCATGAAATTGGAGGAGAAATTACCTAGATCATATACTTCATTTTCTAGATCTAACCCTGTCCTATGGGAAAGACCTTCCTTGTCTGGGAAACATGTTCTATTCAGAAGGGACTTATCGTCTGAGGATGATGTCAACGTAAACCATGCTCCACACGAACCATTGTGTGAAAACGGATAGGGAAAAAGTGGCAGAACTCCCTTCGGTGTCTGGAAAGGAGGAAGTCGACCACACACCCAACAATTAGTGGCATTGCTGGTCTGGTGCGAATAGTGTAACATTCGAATAAAAGTTTGTTGCGCATGGCAAGTCGATAGGACAACTCGTGAGGGGGTAGTTCACTAAAAGTGTGCTCTACTGTATCATTAGAGGAAAGATGTACATGCGAATCAAGAGGAGGAAAAAATACATGTAAAACATAACTTATACATGTGATCGTAAGACTCAGAAATAACATAAACAACAACGTAATCACACATCTGCTGCGCAGATTTTTACAATAACGTATTTTCTTGGAGTTTTGTCTAACTCTCTCACTATGGGGGTCTATCTCATACATGTCAGGAACCTGTCTAACCGCTTCACCCGAGAGGGACTTAAACAATTAAACTGTCTGACTTGCTAGACCTCAATTTCATTTTATACTCCTGCTGCGGAGTTTTCTCTAACAGGGGGAGTTTAGAGTCAGTATCGGGGCAGTCCTTGAAAAAAGTCTTTGGACGGAGTCCATGAAAACGCTTGATGTGGCTGGAGTGAAGCCAGCCTTTTCTTCCTTCTAATTTTACGGCGGTCCTTGTGGTCATCAGAACAAGTTTTGGCTCCTTCCAGCGAGGCTCCAGCGGACTTGAATGATCAAAGTTCCTAATCAGAACAAGGTCACCTGGAACGACCTCGTGCGGTTTCACCTGGGTGTTGTCTGGAAAGGCAGCCGCGACCTGTGAACGACAAGAGAGTAGTGCAGACATCAAGGAAGCTAGGTAATCTGTCAGCATATTACTGTCAACATCAGTAATTTTACGTGGCATAGGTGTACCCCACATGTTCGGGGGACGACCGAAAACAACTTCGAAAGGTGACAGACCTGATCGGGAGTGAGCGACCATTCTCATATAAAAAAGGGCGACTGGCAGTGCTACCATCCAATCTACACCTTTCTCGGCACAGACTTTCGCAATGCGTATTTTCAGAGTTTGATTGTGTCTCTCAACGAGGCCAGCTGCCTCGGGGTGTCGTACACAGTGGAACTTCCACTGGTACCCTAACAGAAGAGATACTTGTTTCATGAGTTCGGATGAGAATGGCTGGCCGTTGTCTGAATACACGACCCTGGGCAAACCATAGCGGGGGAAATACTCACGAACCAACTGCCTGGCAGTGGTCGCGGCAGTGTAATCTGGGACTGGATATGCTTCCGTCCATCTGGACAAAGCGCATACAACTACGAGGACATACTTGAAACCTCGACATCGATCCATCTGAATATAATCCATCTGGAGGACTTCAAAAGGGTGGTCAGGAGGATGGAATCTACCTTGTTCCACCGGAACACCTTTACCTGGATTGAATTGACAACAGATCATGCAGGTACGCACTTTCTGCTTGGCTGCTGCTCGTAAATGCTTGTTAAACCAGAGGTTCTGGATACTGTCTAACATGGCTTTTTCTCCTAAATGTGCTGGACTATGTGCTGTATTAATAATGACTTGAACCATAGAGTCGGGGAGAAAACATGTGGCTTTTCCCTTCGTCAACCATCCCTGATCTGTCTGGACCCCTCCTTGTTCAGACCATTTCTTGATTTCGTCTGGGGTAGCATGTGACTGTATGTCTAGTACGTCTTGTGTAGGGTCCTTAACTGTCATACAGGTCGTCTGGACTGGAACGTCTGTCTTTGTTGTGTCAGCTGGAATGTCTGGAGTCTGAGCTGTAAGCTTGGCTGTTCGATCTGCTAGATCGTTACCTTGGGAAATGGTGTCAGTGGCTCTCGTATGTGCTTTGCACTTCATAATGGCAATGGCTGTCAGTAAATGTATTGCTTCTAACAGGGCTTGAATGAGGGGGCCATGCTGAATCTTGGCTCCATGAGAGGTCATGAAACCTCTTTCTTGCCAGAGTACTCCAAAGTCGTGAACGACTCCGAATGCATAACGTGAATCTGTATATATGTTTACTTTCAGGTTCTTGGCTCGTATGCAGGCTTGGGTCAGAGCGATGAGCTCTGCTGCTTGAGCAGACAGGGTGTCAATACGATGTGTTTCTATAACTGCAGTTTCGGTAGTCACTGCATACGCGGCTACTAACTCTCCTGTACTTGTTCTCATACATGAACCATCCACGTAAAGTGTCAGGTCTGGATCAGGTAATGCAATGTCTGTCAAGTCTTGTCTTGGCTTCGTCATAGTGTTAATAACTTCCTCACAATCATGTGTGGCAGGATTTGGAACAGTCGAGGGTAACAATGTAGCAGGATTTAAAATGTTGCAGCGTCTGATTTCTATGTGTGGCTGAAATAGAGTCAGTTCATATCCTGTCAAACGTGCAATTGTCAAATGCTGAGTCTGTGTTCGGTTTAAAAGAACTTCCACGGAGTGTGGAACTTGTACTGTCAGGGAGTGTCCTAACACTATGGAATCACTTTGTCTGATAGCTAGAGCTGTGGCTGCAACTGACTTGAGGCATGCAGGCAAAGCCTGGGCTACTGGATCTAATGTGCTAGAAAAATAAGCACAAGGCTTGTGTTGTCCTGCTTGATCTTGCGTGAGAACAGATAATGCTGTACCATCACGTTCAGTGACAAAAAGTGTAAAATGCTTACTGTAGTTTGGTGTCGCCAAAACAGGTGCATTACATAAAGCTTTCTTTAACTCATTGAAAACAAGTGTATGTTCCTGGGTCCAAGGGAGGACAGTCGATGTGGCTGCCTCCTGTGTTGTCAATTGTATCAGTGGCTTGGCTAGATATGCGTACTGAGGAATCCATTGTCTGCAGTAAGAAGTGAGGCCGATAAAAGCTCGTACCTCCTTCTGTGTCTTGGGCTGTGGAAGATGTGCTATTAACTGGATACGGTCAGGTGTCAACTGTCTACCCCTCTTGGACAGTAAGTGTCCAAGGTATACCACTTGCTGGACACAGAATTGCAGTTTCGAAGGGGACACCTTGTGCCCCATGTCCGCCAGAAAATACAAGACGGTCAGTGACGCACGTTCGCAGTCACGTTCTGTGCGGGCTGTGATCAATAAATCATCGACATACTGGAGCAGGGCAGTGTCAGTTGGCATGTGAATACTGTCTAGTTGTCTCTTAAGTGCTTGACTGTAAATACTAGGACTTTCTGTGAAACCTTGAGGTGCTCGTGTGAATTTATAGCTTCTTCCATTTAAACAGAATCCGAAAAGAAACTGGCTGTCTGGATGAATAGGGACACTAAAGAATGCATTCTTGAGATCAATAACAGTAAAGAACGTAGCTTCGGAATCAATAGCAGTCAATAGGGATGAGATATCTGGAACCACTGGGTACTGGGGTATGATACATTTATTAAGTTCTCGGAGGTCAATCACTAATCGATAAACTGGAGGTGCATTTGGATCAGTACGTTTAAGAATCGGAATGATAGGAGAATTACATACATTGGAGTCAGTTTCTACAACTACTCCTTGAGCAATGAGCTCGTCAATAATTTTCGATAAGGTTGCTACAGCCTCAGGTGGCAATTTGTACTGTCGGATTCGTGGTAAGACAACACCTTGTTTCAGAGTAACACGATATGGTGTAATGTGCATACAACCTACATCAGTTGGACCTTGCGCCCATAAATGCTGTGGTACATTCAGTAATCTTGGATCAAAATCTCGTAACACATAATGACCTTTAAAATCACGTAAAAACAATCTCACTCCTTCCGGAGAACAGCATATGACTGCTCCTAATTCCTTCAATGTTTTAATACCAAGTACATTTTCTGGACATGATTTCGTAAGTAACAAGTCTGTAGTTCGGGACAATGGACCAACTTCTAGGGAAACTGGTTTCGATATTTCATTAACAATAGGCTTTCCTGAAAATCCCAGGGAAACATTTCTTGAGCCTGAGAGTGGAGCCCCTGGAACCTCGTCATGACTGATGGTAGTCCTACTTGCCCCTGTATCAATCAGAAACTTTCTGTCTTTCACTAATACTTGACTGTGTACATAGGGACCCTCTTGATCTACAGGAACCTCGATGAGAGGCAAGCCAACCTCCCTCTCTAGGCTGTTTCATGAATACTGCTGATATTCTGGATAATCTGACTGTGCGTACTGGTACATCTGTTGTGTAACGTGTTGTGTGGCAGCTATAGGCTGCGGTACTGTAACTGTCTGTTGTGTATTCTGCGGTGGCTGCGAATTTTACGGAACGTGTTCTTGTCTAGGAGGACGCGGTCTCTCTTTCGTCTTACCTGTAGCTATGTTGTGTTTCAGAACTGCACATTCGTTTATGTAGTGACCTGGCTGTTTACAGTAATTGCATGTCCCTTTAACGGGAGCTGCAGAATGAGTAGTCTGATTCGTACCCCTCTTCTGACTATCTGCTGGAACAGACTGTGCAACTAGAACTTTCATTTTCGTGTCTTTCATACGTCTTCTTTCGTGTTCTTGCTCTTCCCTGATTCTATTCTGGTGATACTGTAACATCTGGAGCATTTGGGACGGAGTATTAGCTTGCCATGTACTCTCGACTTTCAATACTCGATTTTTAACTTGCGGTAAAGAATTCTCAACTAGTTTGGTAACAAAAAGATGTGGATACGACTCACTACTTGTTTTCAGACCGCTATTAATAATGAAACATTTCTCAAATCTGGAATAAAAATCACTAGTGTCTTCGTCTGGTTTCTGTTTACAGGCTGAGATGGCATCCCAATCTTCCTTTTTCGTGGCTAGTAATCTTGGCAAGACTTGTATTAACAGTTCGGGCAACTCTTTAGCTTTTTCCCCAAGACCAGTACCTGGGACTCGTGTATTATCTTCGTTCTCTAACGCGGTCCAATCAATCTTTTTCTCTCCCACCTCCCATTCTTTTTCTTTAAGTTTTTCATATATGCCCGCAGGCAACAGGACCTTTAACATTTTGATGATGTCAGGATACGTGTATTCTCCCATACGGAGCATGTCTTTTAACTCACGGTGGAACCCTGCTGGATCTTTATCGTGACAGGGCACTAACTTTTTCATTTCTAGTAGTTCTATTTTCGTTATAGGGGTGTAAACAAATACTCGTTCGAGCTCACCCCCCGTTCCCTTAACAGGATGCACTTCTCTCAACGGATTCTGTCTATCTATGTAGAATGGGGGTGAAACAGGAACAAAATGCGGAGTCAGGAACGTTCTGTATTTGTGGCGCTGTTCTAAAATGACGCTAATTAGATCGGTACCTAGACCTTTCCATCTGTTTAGGAGTAACTCGTTCAGTACATTATATAAAGGACCTGGATCAGAATGCTGACTCTCGTACAGTGTAATGAGGTGCTGGATCATATACATACCCACCAGTCGCTGCTCGGCTGGGGGCAGTTTCAGGAACATTTGGGCCACTACTTCGTCTGAAAACGTGGTAGAATCACTAGTCCATCGGACTGCTGATCGGGCTAGTTCCTGTTCATGCATGGTACTAAGCTCACTGTAACCTATTCGTAGTTTCAGAACTTTATCGGTAGCCTGGAATACTTGTTCAAGAGAACACTGTTCTGGTACGGGAGGAGGAAAAACTTTCTTGTAGTCTAGGCGTGCGTGTCTATCAGAAGGTCGGGTCCTACCTACATACGCTATTCTGGTGGGATTCTCGTTGTCTGTCTCTTCGTCTGAAGAGTCATTCTTTTTCTCTGCTGTTATTCTTGCTTTCTCCCTCTCGTGTATGCCTATAATTTCTTTACGGATCTTTCTGTACATAGTTTCTATACTATTCTGTGTCTTGTGTTTTCCGTCTGCTATATTGTCACTCCATCTTATCAGGACTTTCATCTCTTCTGGATTTTTATCAGGACGATCCTGTTCTCTTATTAAACAATTTATTAGAAATTGCAAAATCATGCCTTGAGTCTCGACTTTCCTGTGTGTCATAGCTTCGTAAATACTTTCTGGTCTCTCCCCTGTTCGGATAAAATGATATATTCTGTCTAGATGTTGTTCCATATCTGATATGGTGATCAAGAAGTTTGCAACTCGTCGTAAACGTACGGAATATAATATCATGTGATCTTCACCTGGCACTGGGTCATATCTACAATCAGTAAGGTACCTTTTGAGGGCTTCGTACGTGGCCACTTTTGGCGTACGCTGTAATGCTGCATCTCTCAGCGTCAGGCGCTTTGTTTGAGGCGGGGTGATAGGAGTACCTCCCCCTGCTCCTCCTGAACTAGAATCGTCAATTAATACTGAATGTGCGGCTGCTGGTACCGTGACTGGTAAAGTAGGAGTACGTAATGTGGGTTGGTCCCGGGGTACTGGCACATGGACAGGATTCCCGGGACCCACGGCTGGAGGCACAGTAATTACATTATTAACAGGAGGTTGAACTTGAACAGGCGGAGTAGGATTAGTATTAGCATATTCTGGGACAGTGTCATCTAAATAGGAAGAAAGGAAAATTTCAGCTGCAGTCGGTTTATGACGCAGCTCAGTCGGGACCAATGGTGGCGGTAAATTACAGAGTGTTTCCGGGGCCGCCTTCGGCAAACCCTCGGCGAGAAGAGGATACATACCTTTGATAAGGGCATTTCTCTGTCTGTCTGACTGTTCTGCTCTAACTCGTTCACCTTCTTCTAGTAATTCCCTTTCTTGGGCTTTTTCGGAGGATTCCCTACTTAATTCGGCTTTTCTGAATTCTTTCTCTGTTCTTTTATGGGATTCTTTACGCCATAATTCTATGGCATCTTTCTGGGATTGTCTGGCTTTCTTTTTCCATAATGCTTCTTCTACTCTCATGATGCACTCGGCATCCCATGTTCCTGAAACAGGCCATCTATATTTCTCTTCAAGATGCTTCATGTAATCAACCCATAAATCTAGATACAGTATGGCATCTAAGCCATGCTTATGATACATGAAATGTCCAGGACTGTCCCTGGGAGGGACAGGAACTGATTCTTCGAGTAACCCTTTTCTGGTTTTTATCTGACGTAACTTAGAAAACAGCGGCATATTTGAACCGTACTTGAACTTGAACACAATACACAATGAACACAGTAATGAATAGCAAAACAATCATTCATACCACGACATCAAGAACACATTAATAACAGTTCGAACAGAATACTACCTGATACATTGAAAACACAATACTTGAATTTCTCGAGAACAGACTTACTGGATGCACTGCTAAAACAGTACAGAACATACCGGTCTCCTAAAGAGACACGTCATACCGTATCCACCTAGGTGAACACGTCGGACCGGATCTGTGTACCCAAACCCGTCGGACCGGGCACAAATTAATGAACACCCGTCTAGATACCCCCAGCAACGGTACTCACCGGGAAGCAAAACTGAAGGCCTCGGACTGGACTGGACTGCTACGACGTCTGGTTACTGCTACGCACTACGCATGCGCCTCGGGCTTCGGGCTTCGGAAACAGGTGGGCCTCCGGATACCTCGGACCTTGCTCTCTCGGCTTGGGCTCTGGTCGGAACGACCCGCCTTCCTCACCGCCTCGTCTGGATGCCGGACCGCAATCTCCGTCTCCTCCGTGGGCCTGAGGGAGACTTGAAGCAGAAATATCTGCACGTGCACGTAGGGTTCCGTCACGGCTGTAGAAGGGTCAGGGGGCCTGCGTTACATCGCCGGCGCGTGGGGAAGGGGCTCGTACCTATTCGGGCGCCATTTATGTGGTAAATAAATAAATAATTACCGGTACTATTTTTCTATGCATTAACTGAAACAGATAGCTCAATAAATAAGAGGCAGGATCCGTGATATCTGAGTCAGAATGGGCTTTAATCAGATGGCTCGAGCCAATGGACCATCGGGTTCCATCACCTGCAAAGGTTCAGGAAGGGACAGACACAAGGAAAAGGGGAATGGCAGCTGCAGCATCTTATTAACATCATACAGTATAAATAGTAAAACAATACAATTGCATTGAATACAGTAGGCGTAACAAGTGACAAACGAAAGATAAGAACATATGGGCGTAACAAGAAGGCGTGCACAGGGCGTGCACGGAGGCATGTGATGTAAACGTCACAGAAGTGTCATAAATGGGTGGATACATGGAGGGGGCTACCTGGGCAGCTGGAACCTTTAACCTACTGGTGCGCGCAAAACGGGCCATGACGTGTAACTGGGGAGAGCTGGGGGCTCTGACTTCTGGCACTAGAAGAGGAGACTAAAGTCTGGGATGTCAGAACGACATGTACCTATAGCATATCTGATATCTCGTGTTTGGAGAACATGTTGATAGAATCTAAAAGTCATCAGGGCAAAGGCTACTTGTCACTAAGGCTAGTGCATGCTTATATTTCTTTAAGTATTGCGTGTGCTATGAATCTTCTATGGATATTAATTCAGTAATTCTCTTGCATGGAGACAGAAAGACTAGACTATAACGGAAGATGTTTATGTGGTTCATTAGCTAGGAATGTGAAGCCGGGGAGCTGAACTGATAACTAGAGGCATAACATATTCTTGGCAGACAGGCAGGCAGGCCAGGCCGGGCACCGCGCTGCTTGGCAGAAAGGAAGTGAAGGGTCAGGGATGCGGGAGGGGCTGCATCGCTCCTCGGAGTGGTTTCAGGAGACTTGAGCTTGAATCTGGTGTCCAGGCCCTGTGAGGCCTAGAAACGGGGACAACTCGATGAATTAACGTGCACAATGTAAAGACGTTGGCAACATAGGCCTAGAAGCCTAATTCACGTTGCTTTCAGGGGGACTGGATTACTGGCATATTAACGTTGGACACAACTATAATTGCGTCTTTATCCGGGCAAGGGGGTAAATATGCATATCGATCATGCACATATACCATACGATGGGGAACACGTAGGGACACATGACAGGGCAAAATTCAATTTTCCTCAGAGAGAAAAGTAAAATCTGTAGCGGATTTGCCTCGACTATGCAATGTCAAGGATACTCAAAGTCTCCTAGGATTCGCAAACTTTTACAGAAGGTTTATTCGAGGGTTCTCCGATCTAGTGGCACCTTTAACCCGACTGACTCGAAAGAAAGCTATATTCTTATGGACAGAAGAAACCCAGAAAGCTTTTGATCTTCTGAAAAAGGCGTTTACCACGGCTCCGGTGCTCACGCATGCCAATCCTGAGTTGCCCTTCATCGTTGAAGCTGACGCCCCAGAAGTAGCGCTAGGAGCGGTCTTGTCACAACGGCAAGAAACTACCAGATGTCTCCATCCTATCACTTTTATCACTTTCATGTCCCGAAAGTTAAACATGGCCGAATAAAGCTATACAATAGCCGAGAAGGAACTCCTGGCTATTAAGGATGCATTTTTAGAATGGAAACACTGGTTTATGGGAGCAGTACACCAGGTAACAGTCTAATCCAACCATCGCAACCTTCAGTTTATGCGAGCTGCCAGCCATCTCACCCCACGGCAACTCTGCTGGATGCAATTCTTTGAGGAGTATCATTTTATAGTGACCTTTCGACCTGAAGTGAACAGCAAAAAGGCTGACGCTCTTACCCGACAAGAAAACCCTACCATGCATTAAGTTACCCAGGAAAGAGCCATAATAGAACCCAGTAAAGTGTTATGTGTTACACAAACACAAGACTTACTACAGAGTCTCAGAACAGGGGTGCAGACCTGTACCTGGAGAACATGGATTAGACATCACAAAGACTAGAAGATGCGACAAGGAATACCGATGAAAGGTTCTCGGGTACTGGTAAATACCAAGACTCTACGAAAAACTGTATTTACCTGGTGTCTTGATCTACCTTGTGCGGGTCACATCGGGAGTGAGAAAACACTAGAAAAGGTGTTAAGACTATTCTGGTGCCCAACCATTTGTCCCGATATCCGCCAATGGGTAAAGGAAGGCTCTATATGTACCCAGATGAAGACAGATCATCAACAATCTCAGGGTCTTTTACAGCCCATGCCTACTCCAGAAACACCCTGGGAGAGATTCTCAGTTGATTTTATACTGGGGTTGCCCAAGGATCAAGGAAAAACAGCTATAGTTGTAGTCATAGACTATCTTACCAAAATGGGCCACTTCATTGCCTGTAACCAAGTCCCCACAGCAGGCCAATTGGCGCATATTTTGTTGGTTAACATTGTTTGTCTACATGGTCTGCCAAAGGTCATAGTTTCGGACAGAGGGGCTCAGTTCACGGCACGCTTCTGGAAAACATGGTATACAGAACTGCAGATATCCTCTTCACTTTCTACAAGTTTCCACCCCCAGACAGACGGCCAGACAGAGAGGCTAAATCAAACTCTCAAACAATTTTTGCGATGTTATGTAAACAACAACACAAATGCATGGGTGGACTGATTTTGGGTGGCTGAAATTGCATATAATAGAGCTAAACACTCCTCCACACAACACACTCCGTTCTTTAGGTCTTATGGGTTTCACCCTAGATTTAATCCTTTACTCCTCCCGAGTACCAATGCCAGACTACCGGATCTCCAAGAGAGGTTCTTGCATGTACGCAAGACGTTAGTCGCTACACGTAACAATCTGCTTCAGGCCAAAGAAAGGTACAAAGCACAAGCAAATAAACATCGTAGACCTTGTCCTGTGGACAAGAAAGGGGATTTGGTTTGGTTGTCAACAAAGCATATTCGGTTTAAGAAACACAGCGTGTTTAAACCCAGGTTCATAGGTCCATACCGGGTACAAAAAACATATCAAACCAGTGGCAGTAAAAATACGTCTGGCAACAAATTTCAGAATCCACCTTGTATTCCATGTCTCTCTTTTAAAACCTTCCCATTGTCCGGTCAAACGCACCCCTGTTCCAATATGGGTTCAACATGAGCAAGAGTACAAGGTTAAGGGGATATGTGATGCCAAGAGAGTGAGGGGGAGGTTATTCTATTTGATCTCTTGGAAGGGTTATGGGCCTGAGGAAGACTCTTGGGAACCAGTGTAGTGGGGCTGAGCCTTGCATTTCTACAGTGTTAAGTTAGCATGAGCTTATTAGAAGTTTAAACTCCATTTTACCTTTTGCTTTCTTTTGCACACAGCACACACATTAGTTATTGTTTTGAGTTAGGCTGAGAGTTTTGCTTCTCATGAGAATAACTTGTTTTTCCACATTGCTAGACTTGCTTTGTAAGCTTAGTCTGCACAGTTTGTGCCGAGGCCTTCAAGGTTATATCAACACTGTTGCTTTTGTTTTGTCCCTTTGTCATGATACTTTTTACATAATATCTTTTTATGTTATTTTTTCATGATATTTTTTGGGATTAGCTTTACAGCTCCCCTTCTCTTGTTGGCATAAGTTCTCAGACTAATATGCTCTTACTTGTTTTGGCGATATCATACACGAAAGCAAATGTACAAAGTAAAAAGGATATAATGTTGCTTTATTAGTAATAAAAGGTACCTGTTCTCCTCTGTCCTCCTTGGGGTGACCATGACTTCTTTTTCTTTAAATGTAGCAACCATGTATATCATATTTATGTGTTCTGAAACATTAACAGTAATGTTTATTTTAATTTTGTGACTATTGCTGCTCGGCTGAGCTATACAATAGTTCATGATTTTAATTGTATGTTTTTATATGTTTTTTTCTATGTAAATACAGGCCTGAAGAAGTTCCTTCCGGGACGAAACGCGTCGGGTGTTCGTTTCTTTCTATTGAAAAAATAAAGGAATTAATCATACAAGACTTCTGGACATCACTATTTGTGCCTGTACAATAAGCTTGTGGTCTTTCTACAATTGTGATATATGGTGCACCTGTGCTTATTTCAATAGATTTCATGTTCTGTTTAGGACTAACACTGTGATGGATGGTGTTTTTTCAGTGTGCACATAATCCCCAGCTAACCATTTACAAAGGGGAAGATACGATCGGGGTTACTTTCGATCAGGTGCATTTTTTATGAAGGTTCCGCCATCTGTCATGTTTCAGTATTTCTGTTCACTTCGTTTGCACTGACCAGTCCCTTATCTCATTTCTAGTTGAAATATTTATAGTGTAATCTTTGTTTTTCATAGCCAGGGTCTCATAATGACTGGGTTCAAAGATAGGCGTCAGGAGTTAGCCCAGGATTTATTTGCTACAAACCCCAAATCAGGTACCACTATTATCCCCAATACGGAGGGTTTGAAAATAAAATTTCAAAAATTAGAACGCCTCAAGAGAAGCGAAATGTCAAGATGGTGGGATGGCACCACCTTAGAAAAGTACATTGAGAATGAAAAAATTCCTCGGGGATTGAGAATTCTCATATTCCCAACGTTCGAGGATTTAGATCCAGAACAACTAGTTGATTGGGAGGGCAATCTCAGGAATGCCTCATATAATATGATGAAGATTTTAATAAGCAATGCAGTGAAAAAAGGAGAAAAGCTAAGAAAAGAGATTGAAGAACTAGAGAAGGAAATAGAGGACTCACCACAGAAAGAAGTGGTTAAAAAGAATTATGTGGTCCTTGACAAGATTTTAGAAAGCCACCAACTTTATCTCAGGGACAAAAAGATCAAGAAAATAAAGCGTGACGATAAGGACTACAAGGAAGGAAGAATTTATACCTTCGCACATAAATACGATAATGTGAAGATCGTTGGGGAGGGAAAAAGACGAAGAGAAGAAATCTCCGTATTAACCTCAGCCAGCAGCATAACATCCTTATCCTCAGTTGCTAGCTCAATCTCTATAGAGACAATACCTGAATCAACAGAAGGGGAAGTCAGACCCACTACCAATAATTTTTTATTGGAAATGGAAAGGTTGAGGCAGGGAGCAAGACCAAAAGAGCAAAAACCAGAAGGGGGGGCCGGAGGTGGCAGGAACGACAAGAGAGAAAGAGGTCAAGGTGTAGAGGCAGTGGCAGGGCGCACGAGGTCGAACAGAACAATGAAATAATGGAGGTGACTGAAAGTACTGTTGTGGAAAGTGACAAATCTATCATTGTTAACCTTTCAGATAGGGTTCTATCTACTGTAGAAATGTCAGTTTTGAATAAGGGTTTGGGTTTTTGCCCCAATCATGTGGGTGGCGACACCGATGTGTTCGTAGATTTGTTTAAATTCATCCGTGCTTTAAAACTAAAGGACCATTTTGCTAGAAATCCGTCGACTATGACAACTGATTGTAATGTGGGCACTGTTTCTGTTTACTCAGCAACCGAAATAAAAACTATTCAATCAATGATGTCTGTGGAACTTGAAACATCTATTGACTGTGATATGATTTGTGCAGAATTGGACATAGTTGAAGATGTGATGACTGTCAGTGGTTTGAAACCCAGATCCAAATTCATTCCGGTAGGAACCCATCCGAACATTGATATCTTTAAAGATAAAGTAACACAAGGTTTATATCAACTCTTGGATCATCCCATCCTGCCCAATGCACGCCGACACAACCTTTCCAGTAAAGAACGCTCAGCCCTAGAAAAACTTAAAACAGACAGCACAATAGTTATTCGGGAAGCAGACAAGGGGGGAAATGTGGTGTTGATGATGAAAGTAGATTATCTGACGGAATTGAACGGCAACTTTCTGATACTACTTGTTACACTAAAGTTGCCCACAATCCCATCCCCTCCCTTGGTGCCCACATCAACATGAGGCTCACTGATTGGCGAGAGGAAGGGTTTATCAGTGAGGAAGAATGCAGATACCTGATGGTTTCTGAGCCCACATTCCCCTGTATATACATATTACCCAAAATCCACAAGGGCGGTCCCTTTCCACCCGGCCGCCCTATCATTTCAGGTGTCAATTCACCAACTGAATGCCTGTCAGAATATGTGGATGTATATATACAACCATTTGTACAAAATCTTCCTTCTTACATCAAGGATACGAAGGACATACTGGTTAATTTTGAGGAATTCACATGGGCTGAAAGTTTGATTTTTGTCACATTAGATGTCACGAGTCTCTATACGTGCATAAAAAGGGAATTTGGCATAAGAGCACTTGAATTCTATCTGGGACAGAGAGCAGCAGAGCACCTGGGACACAATGAAGTTCTAATAGAAATGACCAATATCATCTTATCCAAGAATTTTTTCTTGTACGATTCCACTTGGTACCAACAGACCCAGGGCACGGCGATGGGTTCGAGGTTTGCTCCCGCTTACGCCGGCCTTTTCATGGGCTGGTTTGAGCGGGAGCATGCCTGGGGCCGTCGGGCTGCACAGTGGACGGAACATGTGATCTTTTGGGGCAGGTACATTGATGACGTGATTATGTAATGGAATGGACCTGTCCCTGATCTCATGGCCTACTTTGACTTCCTTAATAACAACCCCTACAATGTCCACTTTACAATGGAACATAACACCAAAGAGATAAATTTTCTTGATGTAACCTTTTTTGTAGAAAACAACAAGATAAATAGTAGGACTCACAGATAGGCCACCAGCTGCAACAGTACGCTACACTTCACCAGTGCACACCCTCGTCATGTCATTAATAACATTCCCTATGGGGAGATGATTAGGATCCGACGAAATTGTAGCACGCCAGAAACCTTCTTTCATAACATTGAGGAGACCACAAATCGCTTCCGACATAGGGACTATCCTCCCCAAATCTTGAACAAAGCACTCACGAGGGTTAACAAAGTATCTAAGGAATCCACGTTAGGCACCCTCAGAAAACAGAAAGCTTAAGACCCCTCGCATTGCATTTATCACACCATATACAGATGAGAGTGCCAGAATTTATAACACTCTTCGTAAACATTGGCACTTGCTTACCTCCATACCCAGTCTACAAGGGATTGTGTCGGCTAAACCTAGTGTAACATACAGACGTGGCCCCAATCTGAGGAATATTCTCTGCCCAAGTTATATCACCAGGAATAAAAGTTCAGATTGGTTGAGCAACAAGTTGGTAGACTTCTACACATGCAGAGGGTGCAACATGTGCAACCTAGGCAAGGACAAAACAAAGGAGTTTTGTTTCAATACCACACATAGGTATAAAATTAATCATTACATCAATTGTAATACTACCTATGTGGTTTATGTCCTAGGATGCCCATGTGGTCAAATTTACGTAGGTAGCACAAAAAGGGCCCTCAAAGTGAGGGTACAAGATAAGGGCACACAGAAATGAGAACCTGAAATATGCTATGACTCACCATATGCAGGATAAACACCTATCACAAGAGACCATATGGTTCATGGGCATAGATCGATCACATCCCCATCAACCCAAGGGGGGGGGGCAGACTAGCAACCCTGCGGAAGAAGGAGGCCATGTGGATCTGCAGGTTAAGAACGCTTGAATTTGGTCACAATTTTGATGATGAGATGCATCATTTTCTGACATAATAAATTCATGAATCTCTGAGTGTTGGTCATAGGTTCCCTCATACCACGCAGATGTGGCTTTATTCCTGACCCTGGATGTTCTATTATTTTCTTTGTAATATGATCATTATTTAAAAATGGATTATGTACACTCGTTGCCTTATATAACAGATCTTGGTACAATTGCTGGTACAATTGCCTATATCTACTTATGGTACTTCGTTTATGATTTTAGAAATTTTTGGAATGTGACAACATGTCTTGTCTGGTTCCTTCAATCTAAGTATCTATGAAATGGACATGTTCTACATTTATCCATTTTTACTACCTAAATGAGGAAATTTCTGCTTGTCTCTACAATCATTTATGATGTGATTTTTTGATTTGTTGTTTATCTATTTGCCCTTATATTCATCTCCAGCAAGTCCAATGCCTGTTTTTCATGCTTGTTATCGATCGCACAACATTATCTCAATTGTACGCCTTTAATAATGTGAAATCTGTAAACAACCCAAGAGGTGCACATTGTTTATCATAGCTGTCCCTGTTATGGACATTGTGTACTAGTTTTGTTATATATGTATGTTTTTCTCACGATAGTGGATGGCATGTGAAATTTTCTAGACAGGGTAATACCACTTAACTCATTTCTTTTTTAGCACCATCACACATTTTTTCTATTTTCTATCTTTGGCCACAGTCCTGTGGATGTCTTCACTTTTATTAGATGCTCCCTATTCTGTTCGTTATTCATATTTTCATTTGCATCCCTGTATTTAGTTTAAATTCCCGATCTTGATTTATAATATCCCCATTTACCTAGGTTTTTCTTTTTGTTTTCTCCTATAGGGCTTTTTTGAATATAGATACATCTTCAAAACTCGATAAGTATTATGTCCTACATCATGCCTTTCAAATATCGTTTTTCGGACGCAATTGACCATTCCTATAGGGCTTTTTTGAATATAGATACATCTTCAAAACTCGATAAGCACCACGTCCTTCATCATGCCTTTTAAATATCGTTTTTCGGACGTAATTGACCATTCCAATATGGCCGCCACCCTCACTCGTTAAACTGTATGTATTTGCCAGGGAATACAACCTATATAAGGAGGTGCGGTTTATGTACCTATTCACTCTCGTTATCTTAAAAGGCACACCCTCACTACTATATAATTGTTTGGCTCATGTTCATTGCCTTCCCTGATCTGTATATATTGCAGGCTCTACATTATGGACTCCTCTCCAAGATGGCGGCCGGTTAACGCCTTGCCCACTTGCACATTCGCGAGGCGAATAATATCCAGGTGCCCCAACTTAACTAATTAGATGGGGTATAAATATGTGCGCTTTTGAGGCTCTTCACCATCAGGTGCTATACGTACTGGGGGTTTACATGATAGAGTTCATAAGATGTCTTCTCTCGCGGTAAGTTCGTATACATAATGACAGCTAGCCTGAATTACTCTGATGCCGCTTTGACTATATGTCATTAGGCGTGCTGTCTGTGATACCATCAATAGTTTTGTTAAAGCATCTTGGGAGGGTTTTCTCAATGGTACTATACTCATGTTCGTAGGGGACATGCTGTGTGTTACATGGTTTCCATACGGCTCCCTACGGCTTCTCGGCACATGACTCATTTCTATAAAGGGATGCACAACATCAAGATATAATTCCCTGTTTATTTACTTATACTTTTTTATTTTTACGTTTGCTCTTTCTCCTTTTCTCTTAATTACTATTTTTCTTTGTATAGGGTGGGACTATGTCATAAAAAACCTATTTACAAAAGATCCTTCATTAGTTGAGGCTTCCTGAATACTTTTCAATTTCACGTGAAAATGATATGTTATACTGATATTATCTTGCTTTTAGAATCTGGCTGAACATTGAGGAGAGTTTCTTTAAGACATATATCTACACCAGTAACTGAAGACGTTATTTCTAAGCGCAGGTAATTAGGTTTGCCTTCCAAGTCCTAGGTCTATTATTTATGACCTTCGTTCTTCCTTCCTTCAGATCAAGTTGCACAACCTATGGATCGTGCACCGCGCACATACTCTCCCCTGTCTAAGATCATTTAAGACCTGTCGTATTTCCAACATTTTATAGGTAAGGGTCACTTATCTGATGAATCATAATTTAATAAGTCCTCATAGGTGTTGCTGTCCCCCCAGAGGGAGGGACATATAATTTTGCGAGTACAACTGTACAGTAGGGACCTCATTAGGAGACGCCATTAATAAGCTAACTGTAGATTAGGGATTAAAGCACTTTGAATGACAATGCTCTGAATAAAAACCCTCTTCCTTTGTAGATTACTCTTAAAGCCCATGCTTTTAATCTACCTTGGAGGACAGAAACAATATAAATCTTTCTCCGGCTACCTTTGCGTTTCTTACGTGAATCGCTTGTTTTTCATTAATATGGCATTTCCTCCCCCCCGGGTCTAGAAAGGGTGTTCACAACTCCGGTTATACACCCCCCCCCCCTTTTTTGTATTGTATTATTCTTGCTAGTTTGGATTCTCACGTGTTTTTTGTTTTTTATTTTCAATTTATTTGGGAATAGGTTTCCTTTACTGCCTCAAAATCACAACAGGGATCATCTTGACATATAATTTTGCGAGTACAACTGTACAGTAGGGACCTCATTAGGAGACGCCATTAATAAGCTAACTGTAGATTAGGGATTAAAGCACTTTGAATGACAATGCTCTTAATAAAAACCCTCTTCCTTTGTAGCTTACTCTTAAAGCCCATGCTTTTCATCTACCCTGGAGGACAGAAACAATATAAATCTTTCTCCGGCTACCTTTGCGTTTCTTACGTGAATCGCTTGTTTTTCATTAATATGGCATTTCCTCCCCCCCTGGGTCTAGAAAGGGTGTTCACAACTCCGGTTATACACCCCCCCCTCTTTTTTGTATTGTATTATTCTTGCTAGTTTGGATTCTCACGTGTTTTTTGTTTTTTATTTTCAATTTATTTGGGAATAGGTTTCCTTTACTGCCTCAAAATCACAACAGGGATCATCTTGCCCCTGCCTTCGCCACACGACCGCCTACATCCCCAAGAATTTTCACTCTATACTTGGTAGGTTTTTTATAGTTTTTTCTTACCACCCAGTTAGGTAGTCACCATGTCTATTTCTCATGTCATACCCATCCCTTTGTCATGATACTTTTTACATAATATCTTTTTATGTTATTTTTTCATGATAATTATTTTGGGATTAGCTTTACAGCTCTCCTTCTCTTGTTGGCATAAGTTCTCAGACTAATATGCTCTTACTTGTTTTGGCGATATCATACACAATAGCAAATGTACAAAGTAAAAAGGATATAATGTTGCCTTATTAGTAATAAAAGGTTCTCCTCTGTTCTTCCTTGGGGTGACCATGACTTCTTTTTCTTTAAATGTAGCAACCATGTATATCATATTTACGTGTTCTGAAACATTAACAGTAATGTTTATTTTAATTTTGTGACTATTGCTGCTCGGCTGAGCTATACAATAGTTCATGATTTTAATTGTATGTTTTTATATGTTTTTTTCTATGTAAATACAGCCCTGAAGAAGTCCCTTCCGGGACGAAACGCGTCGGCTGTTCGTTTCTTTCTATTGAAAAAATAAAGGAATTAATCATACAAGACTTCTGGACATCACTATTTGTGCCTGTACAATAAGCTTGTGGTCTTTCTACAATTGTGATATATGGTGCACCTGTGCTTATTTCAATAGCTTGGGATGAAGTGACTTGCTTTTTTTCACTAACACAGCAAGGGACTCTGCCATCTGGCAGCGTTTCATCACGCTCCTTTCCTTTTCAGTTTACTGTGCTCAACTGCCCCAGAAATTTGAGACTTCTCTGGCTGACTGACTCCTCACATAGATCATGACTGGGGGATCCACCTATGTAACTTATCACTAGCATATTGACATTTCTAATGTTTTGATTTTGGTTTAGCACCCTGAGTAGGGGTATGATGGGTGGGGGGATGAGGGGGTTAACTAAAAGTTGTAACATGTTAGTGCGAGGCATCATTTATTGCGCTGCTTCACTTATTTGGATTGTCACTATCTGCTTTTCCCATGCAACAATAGAACACATTTAAACCCAAAACGCACATGGAGGGCTTAATCCTGCTTTGAGCTACATTTTCAAGTTTCAGAAATACACATTTATCATGGCTAATCAGCTGCAATTGGCACATCCTCCTATCTACTATCTAGCCCCACTAACATTGCAGGAAGATCCCCATTGCTCCAGTATGGGGAGAATTCAGTTGATTACCTGTGGACAATTGAAGCAGTTGTAAGCGGACCTGTGCACCACTAAATGGTTGTAGTCAAGTGCCACTAATTTAACACTCTTGGTTAGATAAAGTCTGTATAGTGTATAGGAGAACAATCCTCTCCAGGAAAAAGATGCCTCTCAGTCAGTCATGCATGTCGACATGACCAATCTCTACAGCAAGGGCCTGTAAACAAAGCAGCTACCAATTTTCATGTCACCATCCTATTTCAATTGTGGCCAGTATCACAATCCCTGGTAAATTCTGAGTGAGGTCACTCCAGCCTATAGGAGTCACAGGACCGAAAGGGGTTACTGGGCTCATTGACAGTCATTTAGCACTTGTGTCTCTGGCCTTTTCCTTACTGTTAGACCCAAAACTGAGCACCAAGTTCACCCTATTAGCACTTGACCCTCACGGTAGTAAAGTCATGAAATCCAAGGCTTACTCAGGGAGGTGGTGTTTGGTTTGAGACTATGAAATAAGTATAACTGACAGTAATATGTTATTTTTAAAAACTTGGCTCAGGCAGCGACAATTACAATGACGCAAACTGGTATGAAGAACTTCAAGATGCCAGTGGTCTGCCAGTGGTTATGCAAAGGGCAGCTTGCTCCTGCCTTTAACAAACTGGGATCTCCCCCAGTAGTCTTGCAGGGCCTGTGGAGAACTTGTATTGAACCTTGAGATTTGGCATTAATGTTTTATTTTCTACCTAATGTGACTTTTATTGTAGCTATTAACATTGCCAGATGATTGGGTGTACCAGGCAGTTTCCTTTATTTGAAGTCCTACTTGGTGTGGACCAGAAATGTGCATCTGGAACTTTTAATAAATCTAGACTTGCCGACATTTATTATCTCTGATCTGAACTTTTGTGATTCTTGGAAAGCTTGGAAAAATAGTCCAGCTCTGTTTTAGACAGGCACATCAAGCCCACATTTTTAAAGGTTAGGGGATCATTTCCACTGCCTATGAGCATTCATGCAGTTCCACTTAAGGGGTTTCTTTATCATGGCCAGAGTCTAGAGATGTTTCCTAGGCCACCATTTGTCAGACAGCTCCTTAACCACAGCAATCACCTTTGGATGATATGCGCAAAATCAATCAATACTCCAGTTATATATTGAAAATTCTGTTTTAATGAGACGTCTGTTCATCACACTGTACAAAATCATGGCCACTAAACACAACCTCACAAACCTAATCAAAACCACGCCCCACAGTTAAAAATCTCATGAATGTTTATTTTAAGTTCCCCCATCAAGAATTTCACAAACCCCCACTCCAAAACAACCCACAATACTCCTGCAATTCCTAGCTGCCTGCTCCCTTCCTCTTTTGACAACTTCCACCCTTTCCAATTCTGAAACCTTTCATCTAAAATCCATAAATCATTCTCGCCCCCTGCCCACACTACCCACTTTGCGCTCGTACTCCTGACCATTCGCAACACTGACCTTCGCTCCAGCCTAGGGCTCACTCTCCTCAAAGAGTTTTCTGTCCTATGTATAACAAAACCTCGACTCCAGGTGTGCGAGGCTGGCTCAGTCTATGATGTACACTTATGTAAGTGGACACCTTGCACTGATCCAGGCAACCCTTATGGTGATTTTAGTGGTCTTAGACAACATTAGAAGCTCTCTAAGTAGTACCTGTGGAGAGCATCCTTCAGGCTAAGTCCAGCAAGAGTGTAAAGCAGCTTGTTTTACCATAACACAATCTTATAGGTATATATTAAGTGAAAAAGAACCACACACTGTATTTATAAAAATATGTATTTATTAAGACACACGCTAAACATAGAGATATCTCCTAGCCGGAGATGTACACAATGCACACAATACTTTTCAATAGAAAAGGGTAAGTAGCACAGAACACACAGTGGTCCCCAGGGAGAGACCAAACCATGTACTAAAATAATGGTATGCGAACCACAACTCTAGTCAATATTCAGAAAACGTAGAAGTGCTGGTGACCCAAGGAACCACCCAAGGTGCTTATGTAGGAGCCCTTCGGAGGTTGTGTGTAGTATAGGAACACGACTGCGTTCTCTGTACAAATCAATATATAAGGTGCTTTTGCAATTTTAAAGAAAGAGGATGCTTCCCAGTGGACCCTGAAGAAACCCCATGAAAGGCGAGAGGTTGGCGAGCCACCCCACCAGTGGATACCTCAGGAACCAGGATACCTGCACCAGGGAAGCCGGGTGCATAGGTGTGAAGTGGCGTTGTAAACCATTGTCGAGCTCAATGGGAGACTTCAGAAAGATGTGGCTGCTAGAGAAGGTGAAAGTGTCTGGTGGAACCCAAAGGTGGATTCAAGATGTGAAGAACCTGCAAGCAGAGGGGACAGAGTCTACACCACTCAGGAGGGACCAGGAGGCACGGAAGATGAATGCCCACCAATGTCGGGTTTTGCTGGAGAGCTGACGGTGACCTTGAAACTGCAGATGTGTGGACCAGGCAATGCTGTGGAAGACCAGAAGCCATACACGAGCCTCGGATGATGAGAGTTGAGGGGTTGGTGTCTTACGGGAGCACCAAAAAGCCTTGGCAACTGCAACCAACGTGGAAGTAGAAGATGGTGCAATGTCGGGACCAGCAAGGTCCGGGAGACTCACCACCAGCAGGGGAGTCAGGGCAGGCCTGAGCAATAAGGGAAGCCCAAAAGAATTCAAATGTGACCCTTAACAGGGCACACAGGTGGGAGGCACTGGAGTCGCAAGAGGACCTCAAGCAGCCACCAAAGAAGCAGGCCCACGGTGCAAGCAATGTGGTGTGGTGGAAAATTCTGGTCACTGGAGGTGCTTATGGTGGGGGCTACTTGAAGCTTGAAGATCTTGGTGGTAAGAAGACAACAAGCCTTTGCAACTGCAAGTCGATGCGGTGCACAGGATTTCAGTTCCTGTGGCTCCGATGAGGTATACTGGCCTCAAACTTGGTGAGAGACAGGGCAGGCATTGAGGAATGTGAAGAACCACCACCTGTGCTGCTGAGCCTTTCGGAGCACATAGGAGGCCAGGATCAGCAGACCAGTCAGCTTGGTTGCGCTGCCAGCAGATGCAGGGATGTGACTTATTCACTTCAAGGGAGATTCCTTCAGCTGTCTTGGATGTCCACAGGCCGTGAATGGATTCCTGTAGGGAGAGCAGGCACTGACATTGCAGTAGACGAGCAGGGTAAAGAGATCAGGAGCAGCAGGAGTCTTCCTATTTGCTGCCTTGATGCATGGAGCGAAGTCCAGAGAGCCCAGACGGTCGAAGTTGAAGTGGTGTCTGAATTTTATCTTGCCCCACGATAAATCTAGGGACCCACCCACAAGTAAACCCTTAAATACCCTAAGGAAAGGGTTGGGACGATACAGGGGTCCCTCCCCAAAGAGGGGCTGGACAAGGGGAAGGATACTTCCCTTTCCTTTGTCCAGTTTCACGCCAGAGCAGGAGACAATGGCTACCTGAACTGGTTTGAGCTGGTTTGAGCTGGACTATACATGGTTTGAGCTGGACTATACATGGAGGGCACCAACTGTGCCCTGCCTGCAGACTATGTGGCATCGTTTGTGGTGTGGGGGTATGATTCCAACATGTTTGACACCAAATACGACAGGGTTCGTTACAGTCAGTTTTGAGATGGTCATTGAGTAATGACGCGGTGCCCCTCTATATGTGATATGGCTGCCTCACATACAACCCAGGAGAATGGACTCCAAAGGCTGTGGGGGTGTCCTGCTCATGCAGGGGCACCCTCACACTTAGAACCAAGCACCCTGCCTTCAGGATTGAAAAGGCCTGCTGTAGGGGTGACTTATGGCTTTTAAGTGCAGTGACCTTAGATATACAGAAAGTTATAACTTTCTTAAGTGGTGATAGCACCAGTTAACAGAGGCTGCAATGGCAGGCCTGTAGAGATAGTTTGAATGAACTCCCGTAGGTATGAAAATACATGCTTCGGCCTATGGTGGACTTATGCCCTGGGTACCTTAGTACCATGTACTATGGACTGATAAGGGTACCCCAGTATCCAATCTGGGATATACCTAGGTACTTACAATAACCATTTAGGGGAGAAAACAAAGAGGCAGGGGTCCTGATTAGCAGGATCCCAGTCAGACTAGTCAGAAACAGCATTACATCAAGCAAAAATTGAGTGTAACCATAGAAGCAGATCCTACTTTCCTACACAACCCCCCCCCCCCAAATATAAGGAGATGAGACTAACTTTGCCAAGCTGAGTCTTCATTTTCTAAGTGGAAATATCTGGAGAGTCCATTTGCATTAGGATGGTTACTCCCAGGTCCATGTTACACTATATGGTACAACCCCTGTAGGGAAATGCACCACCTCAATAGTTTGGGATTTTCACCTTTCATCTGTTTAAGCCATAAGAGAGGCTTGTTGTTTTTTCTGAACAATGAAGTGAGTGCCAAACAGGTATGGCCTCAACTTCTTCAGGGCCCAGACCACAACAAAGGCTTACCTCGCAATGGTTGACCAAAGTTTCTCTCTGGGGTCATTCTTCTTCTGATAAAAGCTACTGGTTGGTCCTGGCCCTCTGCATTAAGTTGTCATAACACAGCCCTTACCCCTGTCTCAGATGCATCTGTCTGGACAATGAAAGTTTTGGAGTAGTCAGGACTTTGCAAGATGGGAGCAGTGCACGTGACCTGCTTTACGTCATCAAACGACTTTTGACCGCTTACTGTCCACTGAACTTTCTTGGGCATTCTTTTGATATCAGATCATTCAGGGGAGTCACAATGAACCCATATCCATTCACAAATCTTCTGGAGTACCCAGTCAGGCCCAAGAAAACTCTTACCTTAGTCTGGGTAGTGGGAGCAACCCAGTCCACCATGGTCTAGATTTTGCTCTCCAGTGATTGAACCTGGCCTTCACCTAACAGGTGGCCCAAGTACACAACCTTGCTCTGCCCTATCTGGCACTTAGTGGCCTTGATAGTGAGGCCTGCCTTTGCAGGGCCTCAAAAGCATTTCCGTGGTGGACCAGGTGATCTTCCCTGGTGGAGCTAAAAACAGCAATATCATCTAGATAGGCTGCACTATAGGCTTCCAGACCTGTCAAGACTTTATTCACTGGCCTCTGAAATGTGGCAGGTGCATTCTTCAGACCAAAGTGCATCACAATAAATTGATAATGCTGTTTTGGCGTGGCATCCTCAGCTAGTATGATGTGCTAGTAGCCTGCTCTCTGGTCAAATATACTTGGCTGAGGCCAGAGTATCCATGAGCTCATCTGCCCTGGGAATCGGATGAGCATCAGTCCTAGTGACAGCAGTGAGGCCTCTGTAGTACACACAAAACATAATCTCTCTTTCTCCAACCTTGGTGTGTGGTTTAGGCATAAGGACTACTGGACTAACCCATGGGCTATCAGAAGGCTCAATGATTCCCAATTCCGGCATCTTTTGGACCTCTGTCCTGATGCAATCCCTGACATGGTCAGGCTGCCTGTAGATTTTACTCTTGACAGGCAGACTCTCTTCCTCCTGTCCCTCATCAGTTGCCATGAGCAAGA
The DNA here is from genome assembly GCF_964261635.1 of Lissotriton helveticus. Lineage (NCBI taxonomy): Eukaryota > Metazoa > Chordata > Amphibia > Caudata > Salamandridae > Lissotriton > Lissotriton helveticus. The sequence continues at coordinate 1,684,865,087 of NC_136068.1, forward strand.
CCATGTCAGCCCTGTCAACAAAAGGTTTTAGGTAGTTCACATGAAGTACCTAGGTCCACCAAATAGGTGACCGTACCTTTTTGTTTGAGGATGGTGTGGGAACAACTCCACTTATCTTGGAGAGCTGCTGGTGCCACTTGCTCCCTCAACCACACTTTCTGGCCTGGCTGGTAAACAGTCAAGACAGCCTCGTTCCTTGCTGGAAGAACACAAAGAGTCCGCCTCCCCCCGTTTCGCTCCGAGGCCACCGAAGTCATCTGCGGCGTCCCGCAAGGATCTTCACTCAGCCCCACCCTCTTCAACATCTACATGAAACCTCTCGCAGCCATCGCACGCCAGCACAACCTCAACATCATCTCTTACGCCGACGACACCCAGCTGATCCTCTCCCTCACCAGAGACCCCGACACCACCAGAACCTGCCTACACGAAGGAATGAAAGACGTCGCCGAGTGGATGAAGGACAGCCGCCTGAAACTGAACTCGGACAAGACGGAAGTCCTCATCCTGGGATCTTCGCCCTCCGCCTGGGACGACTCCTGGTGGCCCCCAGCCCTGGGCACCGCACCCAAGCCAACCGACCACGCACGCAACCTGGGCTTCATCCTGGACCCCTCCCTCTCGATGACCAGACAAGTCAACGCCGTCTCCTCATCGTGCTTCAACACCCTGCGTATGCTTCGCAAGATCTTCCGCTGGATCCCGACCGAGACCAGGAAGACTGTCACCCAGGCACTCGTCACCAGCCGACTGGACTACGGAAACGCCCTCTACGCCGGAACCACAGCCAAGCTACAGAAAAGACTCCAGCGCATCCAGAACGCCTCCGCCCGACTCATCCTGGATGTCCCCCGACGCAGCCACATCTCCAGCCACCTGAGGAACCTGCACTGACTCCCCGTCGACAAGAGGATCACGTTCCGGCTCCTCACCCACGCACACAAGTCTCTCCACGACCTGGGCCCCAAGTACCTCAACGACCGCCTGACCTTCTACACGCCCACCCGCCAGCTACGGTCCACCAGCCTCGCCCTCGCAGCCGTACCACGCATCCTAAGAGCCACCGCCGGAGGAAGATCCTTCTCTTACCTGGCTGCCAAGACTTGGAACTCCCTCCCCATCCACCTTCGGCTGACCCAGCACCATCTCGCCTTCAGGAAACAACTCAAGACCTGGCTGTTCGAGCAGTAGCATACCCCTCCCACAAGCGCCTTGAGACCCTCCCGGGTGAGTAGTGAGCTATACAAATGGCATGATTGATTGATTGATTGGGTCCCAAGTCTTGCTGTGCCCTAAGCAAGATGAATATTATGTGCTAGGGAGAGTAGAATACCTCTGAACTTCTAGGGTATTACCAATCTCCTGGTGGCACCAGGCTTGGGGTCGCTACCATCAGAGCAGGGAAGTCCATCCTCTCAGTAGATCCTATGGGACCCACTGACATTCCCTGCTCCCTCAGCAACAGCTTGCTGTCTGAGGGTTTCAAGAGAGGGGCAGGACTGTGACTCCAAACTCAAATCTGCCCTGGTAGGGCCTCATACCCCCAAGAACTCTGCCTGGTCAGGTCCAAGCTCCTCTAAGCTCTGACTAAGTCAGAACCCATCTCAGTACCCAAGGTTAACCTCAAAAATCACTTGTTTGCTGTACTACTACTTGTACATGTGCTAGGGAGAGCAGGTGTCTTAGGGGCAGTGGTAGTAGAAGTAGTTTCCTTGGCCTATGGACAATCAGTATCCTTTGTCCAATGGGGCTTCTCCTTACAGAAGTAACACCAAGATGTATTTTTGCCATTCTTGGAATTTTGGAACTCCTCCCAAGATGCAGGTTTATGGGGCTCTTGAGAAGACTTTTTCTTATCTTTGGCTTTGTCCCCACCTTTATCCTGAGTTTTAGAAGACTCTTGCTTCTTCTGGTCACCTCCATTACCATTGTTTTTCTGCTTGACCCTGGTGTGAACCCATTGGTCTGCCATCTTTCTCAATTCTTGGGGAGAGGTCAGATCAGAGTCTACCAGGTACTGATGTAAAAGCTGGTTCTGACAATTATTAAGGATCTGCTCCCTCATAGTCAAATTCTACAATCCTTGGAAGTCCTGTACCTTGCTTCTATGAAGCCAGCCTTCCAGAGCCTTAATAGCACTGTCTACAAAATCTACCCAGCCTGGGTGTGTGCCTTCTGGGTGTCTGAACTTAATCCTACGCTGTTCAGTGGGTAAACCAAACCCATCTGTGAGAGACCTCTTCAGTACTGAGTAATTGTCAGCAACCTCTTCTCTAACAGTGAGAAGCTTATCTCTACCGTTGTTAGCAAAGGAGAGCCACAAGATAGCTGCCCACTGCTCTTGAGGGACCCTCTGAACTTTACAGGCCCTCTCCAAAGCAGTGATCCATTTATGGATATCATCCCCCTCCTGATCGGGAGGGACTATCTTGTTCAGGTTCCCATGGTCAAAAGATGTTTCTCTAACCCTAGGGACACTGTTGCTGTCACCATTGGACTCTAGTCCCAGTTTCTTCCTAGCTCTCTGGATTTCTAGGGACTCTTTGTGAAGGTCCAACCAATCTTGCATGAGCCTAAGTTTTGCTTACTCAAGTACAAGCAGTTGGTACTCCCGGTCACAATAGATGTCCCTCTTACTAGTTATAGAGGTCCCTATAGAATGTCCTGAAGCATTGGATTTTCTAGAGGAGGATATAGACCTCCTTGGTCCACTCTCACCCCTTCCAGGAGGAACAAAGGGAGATCCACTTCTGGGGACACCCTCTGTGCCATCTGCTCTCTTCTCTGGGGGGATCCGAGTTCTCCAGGTGGGACTCAGGAGACTCCTCTTGGTCATGGTCAGAATTAAGGTCAACTAGGATGTTCCCTCCAGACCCATCTTCTGTCCCTGGCCCACCCACTCTGTCCTGTTCATCTAACCCACTAGCTTTCTGTAAGTCATACAACAGTAACATCTCTAGGAGCCGATGAGTATTAGGGCCTTTCCCTGTCTAAAGCTTCTTAGAAGAACACAGGGCCCTCAGTTCCTGGAACTGATGAGGTCACGGTATCTAGAAGGCAGAAAGCCACTGGCATCGCTTTTAGAAGACTTACGAGGTGTAGTGAGGTGTTGTACCCACCTAACCTAGTGGGAACTAAACTCTATGCGGTTGGAAAAAGGGTTGTGCTAGACCATTAACTACCCAACTCTAAGTTCAGTAGAACCTACTTATTCTAAGCGTGTATTATATCTGCCTAATATTAGTGATGGTTTTTCAATTAATCCACGCCAAGATTATCTGATAAAACAATGTAAGCTTGAATCCCAACCGCTGCACGCCAATGTGAGAGGCTGGCTCAGTGTATGATGTACACTTATGTAAGTGGACACCTTGCACCGATCCAGGCAACCCCTAAGTGATTTTAGTGGTCTTAGACAACCTTAAAAGCTCTCTAAGTGGTAGCTGTGGAGAGCAGCCTTCAGGGAGTGTAAAGCAGCTGGTTTTTTTTTTACCAGAACACAATCTTATAGGTATAGATTATGTGAAAAAGAATCACACAGTGTATTTATAAAAAAATGTATTTATTAGAAGACACTCACTAACACATACAGATATCTTCTAGCCGGAGATATACACAATACACACAATACTTTTAAATAGAAAGAGGTAAGTAGCACAGAATACACAGTGGTCCCCAGGGGGAGACCAAACCATATACTAAAAGAGTGTTATGCGAACCACGACTTGAGTCAAGACAATAGTCAGAGGACGAAGAAGTGCCGATGACCCAAGGACCCACCCAAGGTGAGTATCTAGGAGCCCCACACAGGTTGTGTGCAGTGTAGGAATGTGACCACGTTCTACGTTCAAATTAATTTGTAATTGCAATTTTAAAGAAAGAGGACCCTTCCCAGTGGACCCTGAAGAAACCACGTGGAAGACAAGATGTTGGAGAGCCACCCCATCCGTGGATACCTTAGGAACCAGGATACCTGCACCAGGGAAGCTGGCTGCATAGGTGTGATGTGGCATCAGAAACCGTTGTCGAACTCAATGGGAGACTTCAGAAAGATACAGCTGCTAGAGAAGGTGAAAAAAGTGTCTATGGAACCCAAAGGTGGATTCAAGATGTGAAGAACCTGCAAACATAGGGGACAGAGTCTATGCCACTCAGGAGTGACCAGGAGGCACAGAAGATGAATGCCCGCCAATGTCGGGTGTTGCAGGAGAGCTGATGTGACCTTGAAACTGCAGCTGTGTGGACCAGGCAAAGCTGTGGAAGACTAGGAGCTGTACACAAGCTGTCCCACGTCGGATGTCGAGAGTTGAAGGATCGGTGACCAGCAGGAACACCAACATACCTTGGCAACTGCAACCAACGTTGAAGTAGAAAAGGTGCAATGTCGGGACCAGCAAGTTCTAGGAGACTCACCACAAGCAGCGGAGTCAGGGCAGGCCCGAACAATCTGGGGAGCCCAGAAAAATTTAAATATGACCCTCAACAGGACGGAGGCACTGGAGTTGCAAGAGGACCTCGAGCAGCTACCAAAGAAGGAGGCCCATGATGCAAGCAGTGCAGTGTGGTAGAAGATTCTGGTAACTGGAGGTGCTTGAGTTTGGGACTACTTGGAGCCGGGAGATCTTGGTGGAAGGAAGACAACAAGCCTTTGCAACTGCAAGTTGACACAGTGCACAAGGGTTTGGTTCCTGCGGCTCTGACGAGGGATACTGGCCTCGAACTTGGTGAGAGGACAGGGCAGGCCTCGAGGGATGAAATGAACAAAAACCTCTGTTGCTGAGCTGTTTGGAGTCGGTAGGAGCCCAGTGTCCTGTATGGAGCACAGGCACGGATGTTGCAGTATATGAGCAGGGCGAAGAGATCAGGAGCAGCAGGAGTCTTCCCGGTGCAGCCTTGATGCTCAGAGTGAAGTCAGGCGAAGTCCAGAGTGCCCAGACAGTCGAAGTTGAAGTGGTGTCTGAATTGTATTGTGTCCCATGACGAATCTAGGGACCCACCCACAGGTAAGCCCTTAAGCACCCTAGGAAATGGGTTGGGATAATACAGGGGTCCCTCCCGAAGGAGGAGCGGGACAAGGGGGAGGATACTTCCCAGTCCTTTGTCCAGTTTCACACCAGAGCAGGAGGCAACGGCTTCCTGAACTGGTTTGAGCTGGACAAAGCATGGAGGGCACCAACTGTGCCCGCTTTCAGACTATGTGGCACTGGTAAGCGCTCCCTCCCTGCCCCAATACACTAAACACTGTCTGGGAGGTGGCCGCACCTCGCTGTGACAGGATGCCTATGGTTCTGCCTTCCCCTGCTCAAGCTTGGCTCAGCAGCAGGAGGGCAGAATCGTGTCTCTGGTCGGCAGCAGCCATGTTGTGCTTCCCGGGTCTAGAAGACTGGTACAGGGAGCACTGAGGGCCTAACAGAGGGCCTTCACAGTTGCTGGAATCATACCTCCCACACCGTTTACAGTTTGATGGTATGATTCCAAAATGCTTGATACCAAAGACGACAGGGTTTGTTACAGCCAGTTTCGAGATGGTCCGATTGGCTGCCGCAGGTGTAGGGGGGAAAGTCTTGGCTTGGCTCACGAACTTTCTTAGTAATAGATGCCAAGTCACAGTGCTGGGTCAACACCAATCTGAAGCAAAGGTCGTCAGCTCAGGGGTCCCTCAGGGCTCGAGCCTAAGCCCAGTTCTGTTCAACCTGTACATGGCACCCCTAGTAGAACTGATCGCGTCATTTCAGATCAGTTCAATTTCATACAAATGGATGACTGACAATCATTTGAAATGTAATGCTGGTAAGACAGAAATCCTACCGTTCGGAAGTAACAACTTGTTCTCCCCTAGAGTGTGTTGGCCAGTGGATGCGGAAACACCTCCCAAGACAATTACATCTGCCCGCAACCTAGGCATCAAATTTGATGACCAACTGTCCTTCAAACATCAAGCAGTGACAGTGGCTGGAACGTGTTTCCAGATTATAAAAGCTTTGAGAAAATTTTTTGATTTTCTCCCACTGTCGGCCAGGAAAACAGTTGCAGTGGCTTTAATAAGCTCTAGGTTGGACTATTGCAACTGGCTATATGCTGGAGCCAACAAAATCGTTCTCCATAAATTGCAAATGGTCCAACATGCAGCCGCTCGGCTGGTGTTACGTTGGCCGCGTAGGTCCTCAGCCTCAGCGGCGCTCAAACTGCTCCATTGGCTACCCATAGGCAAAAGAATTCTGTTTAAAATTCTCATAATTACTTTTAGGGCTTTCCATCAGCAGGGTCCAAAATACCTGTGCAATGGTTTTAAGAGATACTACCCCACACGCTGTTTGAGGTCTGCCAGTCAGAATCTTCTCACAATCCCCCGATTCAAGCTGGTAACAAAAGGTGGTAAATCACTCTTCGTACTGGGTTCCAAGGCCTGGAATAAGCTCCCGTCCCACCTACGAACACTTTCTCAAGAATCACACTTTAGGAAAGCGCTAAAAACTTGGATTTTCACCCTGTCTGAAGCGACGTGTTGGGAGTTGGTGTAGTGTGTAGTACAGTATTCAGGTCATTTCTTTTCCTCCAGCCTTTTCACCTAGGCTGGATAGAGCGCCAAGATACTCCTTGGAGTGAAAGTAGCGCTATAGAAATGTTCCTTACATTACATTACATTACAGTGCCCCTCTATATGTGATATGGCTGTCGCACTTGCAACCCGGGAGAATGGCCCCCGAAGGCTGTAGGGTGTCCTGCTTACACAGGGGCTCCATCACACTTAGAACCAAGCACCCTGCCTTCAGGATTGAAAAGGCCTGCTGAAAGTGTTTACTTATAGGTTTGAATTGCAGTGACATTTGCTATAGGGAAACCTATATCTTTCAAAAGTGATTCTAGCACCAGCTTGCACAGGCTGCAATGGCAGGCCTGTATAGATAGTTTGAATGGTCTCCTATTATTATTATTATTATTATTATTATTATTATTATTATTATTATTATTATTATTATTATTATTATGCGTTCTTATATAGCGCTCGATTACCCATAGGCATCTCGGTGCTTGCCTTGGGAACCCGTCCTGGTTTTTCCCTGTGAGATACCCGTACTGGGCATCCCCAAGGTGAAAGCCAGGCATCCCGCCACGGGGGGGCCGTAGTGGAGATTAAGCAAGCTAATGCCCAGAGCTGCAGAGTGTGAACCTGTGACTCGAGTAGGCACCGAAACGAGAATTATCGAGTCCGTGGATATTTGGGCTCAAGACCCTGCCCCGTCGGGAATTGAACCCTGGTCCCGGGTCTGACCTCTGCTTCAGGGTCTGCCGCCTCTAACCAGTGAGCCACACTTCTCCACCATTGCCATTGGTGGCATAATACATGCTTCAGCCTATGGGGGACCTCTGGGGGTCCCTATGCCCTGGGTACCTTAGTACCATATACTAGGGACTGGTAAGTGTACCCCAGTATCCAATCTGGGATGTACCTAGGTACTTACCATAACCATTTAGTGGAGAAAGCAGAGAGGCTGGGGTACAGATTAAAAGGATTTCAGTCAGACTAGTCAGAAACAGCATTACATCAAGCAAAGAGTGGGGGTAACCATAGAAGCAGGTCCTACTTTCCTACACAGGTACTTAAATCCAAGCCCTTTCCCTTAACAAGGAAGGTTATCTTTTTCTCAACTGCATCACCATAAATAACAGGTGCATCCTGTCCTCTCAAAAAAAACAGAGCTCACCACATCTAACCCTCTCAAGGCGCTCCACTCTGCAGACATTCCTCATCTCCATATTCACTTCACATCTGGCCTTGTCAGAAGTAGCATTCTTAATAGCCTCATGCCATGAAATCGGTTCTGTTCAAATAACTATTGTACCTGCTCCAATTCCCCTTCAGTTAATGTCTGTCTTCACCAACAACTGCTTCAACTCTCTATTTTCATCTTGTTTAATAAAACTATACCGCTCAAAGGAACAAGATCATTCACTCAAGATGTATTACAAAACATCAGGGCAACCTCTCACTTTAAACAACTCCATTAAAGTAAGAAGGAGCAGGCCCAAGCACATCAACTCCACCATTTAATCTCTAGCTAAGTTTAAGAAAACCCCAGCTATTTCATGTAGGGAATTGTGCTGCATATCTGGTAGCCCCTTTCACAAATGAGCAGCCTCCAATCCACACCTTAGTGTACTCTTAAACTGAACACAACAAAACAATGTCCTCAACAGAAAGAACAGTTGAGTAAACCAACAGACAACATCCAACACCTCCTCTTGTTATATTCCACATAGGTACGCTGATATAGGACCAGGTAGCTCCATAACTCTTCACCTATATCCTTCCCTACATTACACTTGTAACGGTTTTCAGGGACTGACCTTCAACCTAGGTACGACACTGCATTCAGAACGCGGGTTTTCCCTAATTCAAAATCTCATACATTATGCATGAGGATTCTTGGAAGCACAGCAGCAGTACCATCTCCTGTATAATATCTATGTATAAAGTTCATGCCCAATGTCATCCTTAGTCCGACACAGTAATACAGCGAGGTAGGACCCCTGGGGAGACATATGGGTATATATACATCACATCTTGATAAGATAGACAGAGGAGACCAGGACTTCTGGGCCGACACACTGGCCAGAGATGCTGAGGTTCCTGCATGCAGACACTCCAGCTCGCAGTGGTCTAAAAGCATCCCTCGCAGGGTGTCCAACTTGAGACCTGGATGGGGTCCCACAGTCTCTCACTTCATGTAATGGGATTGACTTTATCCTAGAGGGATTCTTGGCTTAACACCTACACACATGCTATGTAAGTTTAGGTACATCTAGTTAGGGAGGTGTGAAGGGGTCGCGTCCTAGGGGGTAATCTAAATCACGCTAGAACAGAAGGTTGGTACCAACACAAGACTTTATTCGCCTCTTACAAGTCAAACATAGAGAATACTTCAGTTCAGAGTCCGGTTTTATTATTTTATCCAGAATCCGGCCACGTTTCTTATTTTTCTACTGGCCTCCAAGGGAAGGGGGGGCTTGTATGGTCATTCTTCCTCGCAAGGCGCCCACCGCTCCGGTACCGTGTAGAGGCAAAGTCCAAATCGAAACAAAAAAAAAAAAAACGAAGTTTAAATAATGGGGAATCAGCTTTCTTTTTATTAAGGGCAATGGGGAGTGAGGGAAGAATCACCTCAAAAACTGCCGAGCCCCAAGTGAGTCCGGTCGTGACCTCCGTCGCGTTTCCCCTCCCCTACCCGTGGCCAGAAAACCCCTGTAATTTCACCCTTACCTTGCCAAGCCACCCTCCTCCTGAAGGGCGGCGGACGGGGGCGGAACGCGGTCTCGGTGGCCTCCTGGCTTGACGTCTTCCTCTCCTGCCATGTTTTTCTTCTCCCGCTCTCTCCGTTCGTTGTTGCTCGCTGACTTCCCCATTTTTGACGGTCTCTTCTCCCGAGACGCTGCTTCTTCGTACGTGCGGGGTTCCGCTTCTCTTGTTTCCTCTTTTCCTTCGCCAGGTTGGCTGCTGAAGGAAAACGTCATTGGCCACGCCTCCGGGGATTCCTCTGAGGGCTCTCCTTTAAAGGGCTCCGGTCCGGCGTGCAGGGAAGGCAATGAAATGCCGTTATTAGAGTCCTGGTGCGCTTCCGTTGCGTTGACAGTGGAATCCTGACAGGAGGCATTGTAGGAGTACACATCTTTTTATGATCATGTATTTTATATACTTGTATGTATTCAGGATTACTGCAAGATGGTAGAGCTTTAGCATCCATTTACTTTCATAGTGACTCTAATCTTATATATATTCTTGGTAAGAGGAGATTCTAGTGGCACTGTGAGCTAGCTGATACGAAAAGGTCAACATACCCGGTGGGGGTGTTCAGAATCAGTCTACCACCAATCCTACAGTGTATGCTGTCCGAAAGTGCAGATCCTGTGTAGGTTTTATAGAAACTATACAACACTCTGTCCTGATATATCTCCTTAAACAATGAGATCTCTATCTTTCTAATTCCTTTATCTGCCCATCTCACTGCCCACTTCTGTCTGTCTCCATCACTGCACATAACCTAGTCCTAGGACGCTCCCGCGCCGCACGGCCACCAGCTGCTGCGTGTGCTTCCCCCTGCCTTGCTGCCCGACTGCCGCCTCGTGACCACGCCCCCTCCTCCGAGCGGCGTGGTCCGTGATCGACACTCCTCTCCTTGTGTGTGTCCCTGGTGTATTTACTGTATTCACTGTATTGCCATAATTGTTATTTCTCCCACTGTATTAGTCATTATTGTGGTTGATTCCGCTGTTTTTTCCTGTTTTGCCGCCCTCCGTCGTCCCTCCCCGCTCCCCGCTTCCCGCCACCTCCGCTGACCACGCCCCTTTTTTCCTTCTGTTCCCTCCCCGCTCCCGCCTCCCAGCTGCTCCGCCCATCCGCGCACTTGGCCATATATGGCGACCGTGCGACGCAGGTGAGTGTGTCCTAGTCCTAGGACGCTCCCGCGCCGCACGGCCACCAGCTGCTGCGTGTGCTTCCCCCTGCCTTGCTGCCCGACTGCCGCCTCGTGACCACGCCCCCTCCTCCGAGCGGCGTGGTCCGTGATCGACACTCCTCTCCTTGTGTGTGTCCCTGGTGTATTTACTGTATTCACTGTATTGCCATAATTGTTATTTCTCCCACTGTATTAGTCATTATTGTGGTTGATTCCGCTGTTTTTTCCTGTTTTGCCGCCCTCCGTCGTCCCTCCCCGCTCCCCGCTTCCTGCCACCTCCGCTGACCACGCCCCTTTTTTCCTTCTGTTCCCTCCCCGCTCCCGCCTCCCAGCTGCTCCGCCCACCCGCGCACTTGGCCATATATGGCGACCGTGCGACGCAGGTGAGTGTGTCCTAGTCCTAGGACGCTCCCGCGCCGCACGGCCACCAGCTGCTGCGTGTGCTTCCCCCTGCCTTGCTGCCCGACTGCCGCCTTGTGACCACGCCCCCTCCTCCGAGCGGCATGGTCCGTGATCGACACTCCTCTCCTTGTGTGTGTCCCTGGTGTATTTACTGTATTCACTGTATTGCCATAATTGGTATTTCTCCCACTGTATTAGTCATTATTGTGGTTGATTCTGCTGTTTTTTCCTGTTTTGCTGCCCTCCGTCGTCCCTCCCCGCTCCCCGCTTCCCGCCACCTCCGCTGACCACGCCCCTTTTTTCCTTCTGTTCCCTCCCCGCTCCCGCCTCCCAGCTGCTCCGCCCACCCGCGCACTTGGCCATATATGGCGACCGTGCGACGCAGGTGAGTGTGTCCTAGTCCTAGGACGCTCCCGCGCCGCACGGCCACCAGCTGCTGCGTGTGCTTCCCCCTGCCTTGCTGCCCGACTGCCGCCTCGTGACCACGCCCCCTCCTCCGAGCGGCGTGGTCCGTGATCGACACTCCTCTCCTTGTGTGTGTCCCTGGTGTATTTACTGTATTCACTGTATTGCCATAATTGTTATTTCTCCCACTGTATTAGTCATTATTGTGGTTGAATCCGCTGTTTTTTCCTGTTTTGCCGCCCTCCGTCGTCCCTCCCCGCTCCCCGCTTCCCGCCATCTCCGCTGACCACGCCCCTTTTTTCCTTCTGTTCCCTCCCCGCTCCCGCCTCCCAGCTGCTCCGCCCACCCGCGCACTTGGCCATATATGGCGACCGTGCGACGCAGGTGTGTGTGTCCTAGTCCTAGGACGCTCCCGCGCCGCACGACCACCAGCTGCTGCGTGTGCTTCCCCCTGCCTTGCTGCCCGACTGCCGCCTCGTGACCACGCCCCCTCCTCCGAGCGGCGTGGTCCGTGATCGACACTCCTCTCCTTGTGTGTGTCCCTGGTGTATTTACTGTATTCACTGTATTGCCATAATTGTTATTTCTCCCACTGTATTAGTCATTATTGTGGTTGAATCCGCTGTTTTTTCCTGTTTTGCCGCCCTCCGTCGTCCCTCCCCGCTCCCCGCCACCTCCGCTGACTACGGCCCTTTTTTTCCTTCTGTTCCCTCCCCGCTCCCGCCTCCCAGCTGCTCCGCCCACCCGCGCACTTCGCCATATATGGCGACCGTGCGAACGCGCAGCGTTGACGCGCAGCGGGCGCGCCGATTGTGCGCCGAAGGCGCGCCAAAGGTAAGCCCGTCTGCGCCCGTCCGCGCCTGGACCGCGCCCAGTGCCAGGACCCCTGGCCCCCACCGATGAAATCCGACCCGACGGACCTACGACGCCACCGACCTCATCGCACTCAACACCGGCGCCATCCCGAGATGTCACCGAGCCACCCCGAAGCACACCCACGGACCCTTCAGCTGCCACGCCTGCAAGTTCACCTGCATCCGGACGTACCCTGCACCAGCACTCGCCAAGCCGAACACCAGCAGCAACCACCTCAAGTGCATCCTACTCAACACCCGCTCCGTCCACAGACACGCCGTAGAACTCTGGAACCTCCTCGACACCACCACCCCTGACGTCGCCTTCCTCACAGAGACCTGGATGAACGCCTCCTCAGCGCCCGACATCGCCATTGCCATCCCAGAGGGCTACAAGATCACACGGAGGGACCGCACCGCCAACCAGACGGGAGGAGGAATCGCCATCATCCACAGAGACACCATCCGCATCACGACCAACACCGACGACACCCTAACCACCGCCCAACACCTGCACTTCCAGATCCACACCGACCCGAAGACCACCCTCAGAGGCACCCTGATCTACCGACCCCCGGGTCCACGCACACGATTCAGCGAGGACATCGCCGACTTCATCAGCCCGCATGCCCTCCCCTCCGCCGACTACATCCTCCTGGGGGACCTCAACTTCCACCTGGAGAACAACAGCGACCGCAACACCATCACCCTGCTCGACAACCTCGCCAACCTCGGACTCAAGCAACTGGTGACCACCCCCACCCACCTCGCCGGACACACACTCGACGCCGTCTTCTCATCCAGCAAAGACGTCACCTTCAGCCACGCAACAGGACTCCACTGGACGGACCACAGCTGCGTCCACTTCACCTTCAAAAGAACGACGATCCACCAACACCAGCAACAGGTTGCCCGAAGAAGCTGGAACAAGATCACAGCCGACCAGCTCACCGCTTCCCTGAGCCAGCACCCTCCCGCCAGCTCAGCGAACCCCAGCCAGGCCGCCGACAACCTCACGAAGTGGATCAACAACTGCGCGGACGAACTCGCCCCACTGAGAACCCCGCCCAGCAGACCCGGCAGCAGAAAAACCCCATGGTTCACCGACGAACTCAAGAGCTCCAAGAAGAACTGCCGAGCCCTCGAGAAAGTATGGAGAAGGGAACCAACTATGGACAACATGACCACCCTCAAGCTCGCCACCCGGAAACACCACCAACTGATCCGCGCCACCAAGAAAAATACATACAAGGACCAGCTGGACAACAACACACACAACTGCAAGGAACTCTTCAACATCGTAAAAGAGCTCTCCAACCCCAACGCCGGAAACAATGACATCACCCCGTCGCAAGACCTCTGCAACTCCCTCGCGTCCTACTTCCACAACAAGATCACGGACATACACAACAGCTTCAGCATCCAACCAACGCACGCCACAACCGCAACAACGCCACCCACCACCACCCTCCGCACCTGGACTCCGATCAGCACCGAAGACACTATCCGCACAATGAACTCCGTCCACTCCGGATCTCCGACTGACCCCTGCCCTCACCACATCTTCAACAAAGCTGACGCTGTCATCGCACCCCACCTGCGGGACATTATCAACACCTCCTTCGACACCGCCACCTTCCCGGAGAGCTGGAAGCACGCAGAACTCAACGCTCTTCTCAAGAAACCTACAGCAGACCCCACCGAACTCAAGAATTACCGTCCCATCTCGCTCCTCCCGTTCCCGGCCAAAATCATCGAGAAGACCGTCAACAAACAGCTGGCCGCCTTCCTCGAGACGAATGGATCCCTCGACCCCTCACAGTCTGGCTTCCGAGCCAACCACAGCACCGAGACCGCCCTCATCGCTGCCACCGATGACATCCGAACCCTGATGGACAACGGAGAAACAGCGGCCCTCATCCTCTTGGACCTCTCCGCGGCCTTCGACACTGTCTGCCACCGCACCCTAGTACAGCGCCTCGGCAACATCGGAATCCAGGAGAAGGCACTGGAATGGATCACCTCCTTCCTCAACGGAAGAACACAGAGAGTCCGCCTACCACCGTACAAGTCAGAGGCCACCGAAGTCATCTGCGGCGTCCCTCAAGGATCCTCGCTGAGCCCCACCCTCTTCAACGTCTACATGAGCCCCCTCGCGGCCATCGCACGCCAACACAACCTCAACATAATCTCCTACGCCGACGACACCCACCTGATCCTCTCCCTGACCAACGACCCCGCCACCGCCAGAGCCAACCTGCACGAAGGGATGAGAGATGTAGCCGAATGGATGACGACCAGCCGCCTGAAACTGAACTCAGACAAGACGGAGGTCCTCATCCTGGGCTCCTCGCCCTCCGCCTGGGACGACTCCTGGTGGCCCCCCGCCCTGGGCACCGCACCCAAACCGACGGACCACGCACGCAACCTGGGATTCATCCTGGACTCCTCCCTCTCCATGACCAGGCAAGTCAACGCCGTCTCCTCGTCATGCTTCAACATCCTACGCATGCTACGGAAGATCTTCTGGTGGATCCCCACCGAGACCAGGAAGACGGTCACCCAGGCCCTCGTCACTAGCCGACTGGACTACGGCAACGCCCTCTATGCCGGAATCACCGCCAAGCTCCAGAAGAGACTCCAGCGGATCCAGAACGCCTCAGCCAGACTCATCCTCGACATCCCACGAAACAGCCACATCTCCGGACATCTGAGAGACCTGCACTGGCTCCCCGTCAACAAAAGAATCACCTTCCGTCGCCTCACCCACGCGCACAAAGCCCTACACGACCAAGGCCCAAGCTACCTCAACAACCGAATCAACTTCTACACTCCCAAGCGCCACCTCAGGTCAACCAGCCACGCCCTCGCCGCCGTCCCCCGCATCCGAAGAGCGACAACAGGAGGAAGGTCCTTCTCCTACCTGGCCGCCAAGACCTGGAACTCACTCCCGACCGACCTGCGCCTGACCCAGGACCACCTCTCCTTCAGGAAGAAGCTCAAGACCTGGCTGTTCGAGCAGTAACGGCACCCCCCCCCCCCACCTAGCGCCTTGAGACCCTACGGGTGAGTAGTGCGCTCTATAAATGACTTGATTGATTGATTGAACCTATAGGAAGGTGCGCCAAAATCTCTCTCACGCTAACCCAACTTATCCACCAACCAAACAAAACCTTCAAAAGTTGAAAACTATTGGTACTGGGGCTCCAGCTGCATGTGCAAAAACTAATACCTCACACCTTAAACTTGTCCACAGGAAACTATGCCACCACACAATTAGACAAACCAAATACAACTTACAAGCTCTCGTCTGGATTGTTGGCCCCATCTTAACTTGCACTCTCTCACTCTTATTCTGGATATAGTCAAGTCCGGCTCTCCTAATGACCCATTACCAGGTTCTATTCTTAAGCAACTCGATTGTTGTCACATGAAGGTCATTTTGGATACATTAAATTCTTCCCTAATTAAGTCCAAGGTCCCTCCACTGTGGAAACCTTGCCATGGTGACTCTTCTTAAAAAACCGACTGCTGATCCTGCTATTCTTACTAACTATCGTCCGATCTCTCTCTTACCGATTTTTTCTAAAATCCTTGAAAGGCACATTCACTTTCATTTGTCCCAGTTTATCGAGACCAACACAATTCTCCACCCCTCTCAATCTGGGTTCAGAGCAGGATTTTCAACTGAAACCACTTCGCTGGGGGTCACAGAGAGGTTTCGCCACCTCTTGGACGATGGGGAAACTGTTGTGCTTCTATTATTAGATCTTAGTGCAGTGTTTGACACTATCTCCCATCCCATACTAGTTAACATGCTGAGGTCCTCCGGCATTTGTGGTTCTGCTCTGGACTGAATTGTTTCTTTCCTGGATGGCCGTACTTTTCAGATCTTTTCCGCTACTGATCGGTCTAACATCTATCAATCACCCTTTGGATACCTCAGGGCTCGATACTAAGTCCCTTACTTTTTAATATATATGTTAGGCCTTTAGCGGACATTGCTGAAGAGGTTGGCCTGACTCTTTTTACCTATGCTGATGATTCTCAAATCATCTTTTCACTATCTCGTTCTGATTCTGGTTCTACATTCTGTCTCCAATCAGGCCTTAGGCGTATTGCTACATGGATGAACCAGAACTTTTTGAAACTGAACGGTGAAAAAAACAAGGTTTTAGTTCTTGGCAAGGAGAAAGACCTTTGGGGCCCATTACATTGGCCTGTGGAGATGGGAATTCTCGCACAGCCTTCCAGTCACATCCGTAATCTGGGCGGTTATATTGATGATTCTCTATCCATGCACCATGAAGCAGTCAGGGTCACAGCCACCTGCTTCACCATCTTAAAATGGCTTAGGAAAATCCTTTGGATGTTGCCTAAGACCACCCAGAAAACTGTGATCCATGCCCTTATCACCTCACGGCTGGATTACGGTAATGTCCTTTTTCAGGGTGCTAATAAGGCTGTGGCTCGTAGACTGCAGTTGGTGCAAAACGCTGCAGCGAGACTGCTATGCAGTGTCCCCAGATTCACTCCCATCTCCGGCTATATTCGCGACCTACATTGGCTCAGGGTGGAAAATCGTATAAAATTTAAAGCCCTGAGTTATATGTTTAAGATCAAATGGGATGTAGCTCCTCAATATCTGTTCTCTTTGGCCTGCCTATATGTTCCTACTCGCCATCTCCGTTCAGTTTCCTTAGATAATTTTGTGGTGCCCAGATTCAAACTTGCTAGGATGGGCGGCCGCTCATTTTCCTATCTTGATCCTACTCTCTGGAATGCTCTCCCTCCTGCCATCCGCAAAGAATCTAACTACTTCAATTTCCGCAGTTCCCTGAGGACCTGGTTATTAAATCAGTAATTTTCTTTTCACTCTTGCTTTCCTGCTCTCAGTCCCTGTCCTGGTGCCGTGAAACCCTTTTTGGGTAGCTGCTGCGCCCTACAAATTCAAAAATAAATAAAAAAATAAATCCTACAACAGAACAACCCATCCTGTGGTTGGATTTAGATTTGTTAATCCTCCCTTACCAACATCACTATTTAAAAGGCCATTCCCTCTCCTTTCCTGCAATAATATTAAAATCCTAAAAGTCCTCAAACACATCCAGGATAGTTATTATTATTGAACACTGGGTTCCTGACGAGAGGAGGACCATGCGCCACCACTGCTTGTTCGCTGCTCACGGTTTGACCGTTTCGCTCCGCCGCCTGCTACCTACCGCCTGCAGCTTGTAAACCACCTGTGACCCGCCTGGCACCTCTTTTCCTGTTGCTATACGTCCATTTCCTCCCTGACCTGACTGGACAGCGCGGTGCTGCATTTCGGGCGGCCAGGAGTTCCAGAAGAGCCAGCGGTGGAGGTTAACCCCTGTAGCCTCGGAGGTGAGGTGAGAGCTGCAGGGAGCCGGTGATTTGCGGTGCAGCTGTACGCACAGTGTGTTTGGCCGATCACAACTGCAGGAGATTGCGGGGACTTGCAGGCAAGCAGAGTGTTCATTCCGGTGCTGGTTTTCCGTGCAGCCGTAGTGCTGAAGGAATAACTGTGCAAGTCGCTCAGGTTACGGTTTGCAGTTTGCAGTCTGCTGCGGGGTCCCCCTAAATAGGAGCAGGGGCTGGGCTCGAGGAGTGCCAGGAGCTGGCCGCCATAAGCGGGAGTGTGCGGGAAAGGAGCGTGTTCTCCCTACTGGAGGACACACAATGTAGTGCCCGGGTGCACCCTCATAGGCGCCTCCAACTAGGTCGGGTGCAGCCTGTGGAGCCCCTGGGTGCCCTGCTCCTGTTCCCTTTCCTGCTCTTGTGCACTTTGCGCACGTGCTCTTTGCTCCGCTGTGCCCCGTGCCTACTGCTATACACTGCCATGGGAGTGAGGGCTGAGAATTGGACAGCCTTGGACCCCAGACCCCAGGACCTGCGGTACATGAGCAGGCAAGCAAGCACTAATAGTGTTATTGTATCAGCATCAGCATCAACCAGGAGTTCTCTACGTACAAGTCCTTGTCATTCCCCCCGTCAGCTGGCTTCTCCAAACTTCAATCTTTGAATACATTTTTGGGCATTGGAAGTGCAAAAGATAATCTTGTGCACATTACCCTGCTTTAGAAGCATATAAATCACCTGCCACCCAGAGGAGGAGTCTGGAAAAGGGTAGTGGTGAATGCTGTAATTAATAAAAATAAAAAATAAAAATAAGTAAATTAAAAACACACACCAGAATGGGCAAACCAACAGGCGTAGGAAATGGTATAGGTACAGGTACTAGACCAAAGTCATTAACAAGGGGGCACGCGCAGTTGGAATCTACTGCTATGGAGCAACCATCAACCTCAAACTTACATTTAACCAATAAGATAATTTGTAACTATTTTATGACAACAACGCCAACACCAGCAATGTCTGCTCAAAATCCATTAGGAAAAAGTATGTCATACAGCAGTGCATTAGTACACTCAACACCACAAACCGTTAACGACCCGAATTGCGAAACAGGAAGTCTAGACAGTGAGACATGGCTATCCTACGTGAATAGTGTAGCAATGGAGAAAGACGGATAGAGCTGGGAGATTCAGAAGATTTTGAAACAGCCACACGGCCCAAGTGTTCGGGTATACAGGAGTAAAGGCTTGAAGCCTTAGAACTTCCTTTGCTTGGGGAGAAAGAGCAAGATATACTGGGGCAAGTACATCAAGGAATATTGGAAATCTCATCGGTTTAAGAGCACATGGAAGTGCAGAGAGGGATACAAGAGGAATCAAGTCAGGGAAAATGAAAGTCTTGGAGATATCGCCAACAAATGCGTGCAGAGGCTAAAACAAATTCACAGGCAGGGGGAGGGGACAACTAGCGTAATATGTCTCAGTCCCTGATATGGAGTTCATCAATAATTCAAAGCTTTGTTCTTGATCAAAATGTACTCTTGTTGCAGGAGGAACAGAAAGAGAATAGTTTCTCAGGGGATCAGAATTTGCTCCACTCCACCACCGAAACAAAATGTACACTCCATAATGGATGTTACAACCAAAATTCTCTGCTATCCTCAATAAATTCTACATTAGCAACAACTATCAATGCGCTTACATAGCAAACACAAAAATTGGAAACTCAAATGAATACTATAAGGGTACTTGCAATAGCCATGATTAACATCAAAGCTAAAATTAACATCTTAGACGAAAAGTTAGAATCTCTGAGGTTGCAGCCAAATGCTAGGTGCTCATGCCTTCCAATTGTGGAGAAACTTAGCACTCTGTCCGAAGTGCCAATGTCCATCATTATAGAACTATAGCAAAGACAACAGGAAACCATAGTTCAGAGCCTTAAAGAATAGTTGAAGGAACTTCAAAAGATGGCATCCAAAACGGCATGAATAGCCCTGCAGGTGCAACAATCCTCCCCAATGAGTTACGAACTGCAATGGTAGTGAGCACTGCAAACAACTCCGACTGCTCAGCAGAAATTAGTTCGACACTGATGAACACACAAGTCAGTAATCCAATTTTGTGCTCGAACATATCCACTAGCTCTGCAGTCACCATCAGTTTCCCGTCAAAGTACATCATCTCCTGAGGAATCTATAATCAATGAGAACGTGCATTGTAATAACAGTGGGGTCATACATTTGTAGCATCCTATAGAACCGAGCAAAAATCTTTCTAGAAGGGCAAAGAAACGTCTTAAAAAACAGGCCAAAAACTTAAAACAGCAAAGAAAGGCAAAGGACTCACAACTGGGTGCTAGAGAATTTCTCCGACGCTCAAACCAAAAAAACACCCGCAACAAAGGCTCCTACACAAAAGAACCTGGAAGCACATACATTTTTTTCCGATTTTCCAAAGGGAAAGCCAGGTGAAAAATCAACCCATACCAAATAATCCTACATCTCAACCAATTTTGAATAGACCAGCCAACAATATCGAAGAGCAGTCACAGCACAAACCAGAAATGACTCCGCAATTAGTCAGTATTGGCAATCTGCATAAGGAACAGCATGAAGAAAGCCATAGGAAAGTTCAGCAGACAGCATTGGATAGAGAAATGATAGTATCTATACCACTGAATAACAGTGAGTTTCAGGGTTCCCAAGAAGCTAACAACGACCACGAAGTACCTCCATCAAACACGTGACAACCGGCCGCATATTCTCTTGTGGCCAGCCAAACAGCACAAGGGTATATAGAGGAGTAGAATAACACAATCATTTTTACACCTGAATATACATCACAGGGAAGTTTGGACACATTAAACAGGTCCAACATTCTACAAATTTTCCATCATATCCCAGAGCTCTCTACCATCTCCAATGAACACATCATTCAAGTACAATTTAAAATCTTAGACAACAACACAACAAGAGAGTCAACATTACTAAAATGGACCAACAGCTCGATTGTACAAAAAGTTATGAAAGAAAGAGATCGGTTCGCAAACTAGGGGATTAAGGTTCACACGCCAGAAGAAGAGAAATTCAGCACTGCGCCCACGAAAGTTCATTTTAAAAGGGACAAATTATGTCCCTCGCACAACAGCATTTCCCAACATAAAAATACAGTTTTTGCCCAAGTCCATTCAAACAAAGCGCAGGTGCTTCTAGCACACAAGGAAATGGTTGCCTGAGCAATAAACCAGGCAACTTTCTGAAAGTAATCTGTTTAAAGAAGACCGCGATTTCTGGGGAAGCATACTCGGCCGTTCTACCAGCATTGTCTGGCAAATTCAACAATTCCAGAGACTTGGAAAAGATCTTTATTACAACCTATTCATGAAAAGTGCAATACCGGGGTCCCCTCGAACTGCAGGCTGATAGCCCTTTTAGACATTGAAGCAAAAGGATATGCTAGCCTCCTTCTACAAGACCTGCAGACCTGGGCCAATGAAAGTGAAATTCTTCCAAGTTGCCAAAATGGCTTCAGGCCAGGAGCATCCACAATGGATAAGATTTTAGCCCATGCATACATGATAGAACAGACTACACAGAAAAAGTCGCTGCCACTCTTTGCATTTTTCGTGGACTATTCTGCCGATTTTGACGGAGTCAATCGGAGTATGCTGTGGCAGAAACTACAACGTTGGGGGATACCAGAGATTCTTTTGAAGGCAATAATTAGCCTTTACACTGGAACCTGGCTACGGGTGAAAACTTCTATGAATTCAACAATTAAAAAGATCCCAACAGACCGTGGTTTAAAACAAGGCTGTGTATTGGCCATTTTGCTTTTTAATTTATAGACCTCGCTAAAATTATTCTTAATGCAAATCTTTTATCCCGAAAATTGACTCAAGTTGATTATTTTTAACGCAGTAAGCAGATGATTATGGTACTATTAGATCACATAAAAGTAGGTATGTAAAGATTATTGGACGCATCAAAACCTTTACAACATCAAGAATGACCTAAGAGCAAATGCAGGAAAAACAAAGGTAATTATATTCGGAAAGTATGGCAACAAACTCAGACAATGGATGAGGTTGGGCAACTTGAAGATAACAGTGACCAAATACAACTACCTGGCGGTGTGGCTGATGAGTAATGGGAAGTCAACATCTCACCTCGCTTCAATTGAAACAAAGGCCAAGGCAGTGACGTTCGCCTTGTGCAAGCTTAATTCTAAACTTAAAAGCCCGACAACAAAATCTGTTAGAAGGGTTATAAGGGCCTAGCTGCTACCCTCAATTACATATGGTCAGTTAGCATTTCCTGCGGCTTTTGTTAATAGCCTTGAACATATCAACTGCCGAACCGTTACGCGAATTTTCCAGATTCCTGCGCATACACGAAATATCCTGGTGCGACTGGAATTTGAGCTGAACAAACAAAGGTAAGAGCACTGGACAACGTTCGTGCGGTACTACCGTGGGGTTTATGCAGCCCCTCCGATCACAATTAAGTCAACCCTGAAAATTATCTTTATGAAAGCCAATAATTCACGGAGCAAAGGCCTGCAAACTGCCTGCACTGAATTACAGCTTGATATGATCATATTGCAGGACCTGATCTACCAGCCTGGCACACTAAAATCTACATAAAAAAAAAAAAGCTAGAGCACTATCTAGGGAAGAAGACATGAAGTTGAATCGTTCCAAAAGTAACATTGGGATACTTGCAAGCTCCTATGAAGATCGCTGAAGGCCACCATACCTCGACGCTGCTTTAAACAAGATCATTTTAAAGTAAATTTTAACAGTGAGGTTTATGGCATTGGCGATAAAAGATATTAACAGGTGTTGGAAATCCCAAGAGACGGTTACCACCTGCAAACTATGTCACCAGCATGAAGAACCTATGGTTCATTTGGTCTGCATATGCCATTGCTTAATACACGCACGTCACACTTTACTGAGGCCATTGTTTTTAAAATATGGGAAACGTAATTGTAAGGATGCCATGAAACTCTTGTTTAGCCTGGAGACACCGAATGAACTGGTAAGGTTCACCAAATTTGCACACAAAGTTAAAGAACATTTAAGTAACGCACATTGCACTTTAGAACTTCAAGACTGCACTTTGGGCATGCCTAGACTGTGATTTGCATGTTATGACATGATTTATGTATTCTGAATTTTATTGGAAACCCTGTTCCAAAATAGGTCCTTGAATGCTTCTCTATCGGAAAATTGTATTTGATTTTGCCTGTTTCGTGAAGTTACTACACAGGGGAAAGTCCCTTGTTTAAAAAAAACCAAAAGGGCTGTACGTACCCATTTTTTTACCTTTTATTCTCTTTACTTTTCATAATTGATACATGGGTTTTAGCGTTTTTATTATCTATGATCTGCATTTCCAGATTTGCTTTATCTGATGTAGTACATCAAATTTGTAGCAGTCAATGATGGCTACTGTTGCAAGCAAGATTTGTGGATATTTTATAGGAAACTTTTCGTTACATGTTTTGTTAATTGATACAATACAAAATTTCATACATTCATAGTTATTAGAGAAAAATATTATTTTCTCAAGCATTGAAGCTCACTTTACACAAAGACCCTGTAATGAACCTCAGCAACAGGATTGTCACTGGCCTCTTCACTTTCACCTGCCCCTTACATTCTCTGGCCCAAAATTTTAAAGTGCTCACCCTATCTTACTCACTGAAGGATCATAGCCCCAAAAAAACTTACCATAAAACGCACGGCTGCCATTTTACCCCCCATTGTTAGTGGGAACAAACCCTTGTCAATGAATGACCACACAAAGGCAACTTCCTCTTCATATCTCTTCTCAAACTGCTCTCTGATCACCATCCACCTTTTTTTGAATTCCAGATAATATGCAGTATATAAAGGCAGCCACAGACTTCTCAGTCATCTGCTGTACCCTCCTATTTGCCACTATACCACTGGTAGCTTTGTCGTGCACCGTCTACTGCAAGCGCCTGCCCATGGAATCACATAAAGGGTGACTGGGGCTGCACATATTTATTTATTTAGTTTTGAGTTTTTTATAGCGCTAGCTAGACCCAAAGGTATCAGAGCACTTTACAGGTTAAATGTTTAAGTATAATCAATCAAACAGGATTTGTGAAGCATGGCTAATCACCCTTGAGGGTATCCAGGCGCTGTGAACCTGTGGAAGAGGGGTTCAGTTGAACAACCAGGATTTGAGATCTTTCCTGAAATCCAGCAAAGAAGATGAGGTACCGAGGTGAAGGGGAACACCATTCCAGGACTTGGCAACGAGGTAGGAGAAGAAGCAACTGCCACTCTTGTTTCGACAGATGCAGAGCGTGTGAGCAAGGAGGGAGGCAGAGTGCAGGTGTCTGGTAGGTTGGTGGAAATTCTAGCAGTGGTTGATGTATGCTGCTCCTTGGCTGTGCATGGCTTTGTTAGTATGGATCAGCATCTTGAGTTGACATCTGTTCTTAATGGGCAGCCAGTGAAGCTTCCTGATGTTGGGGAAAAGTGGGTCCATCTGCAGAGGTCAAGGACAAGTCTGCTCTTTCAATATAGCCAGTTCTTAGTCCATACTAATAGATTTGCAAGCTTTACTTTACAAGTAACTGGTCTCAATGTAGATGCCTTCTCAACCGTCCACCTTCCTGCGGCTACTATTCTCTTGTCTACTCTCTTTATATCTCCTTTCTACAGTGAACTCCTCCTTCTACTAACACCAGGATTGTCCGTTTTCAATTCCTGTAACTTTATCGTCCTAAACATTTTCTGCTCATTACTGCCAAACATCCTCTGCCCTTCCCTTGCTCGCACCCCTTTCCGACTCCACAGTCTCACCATGCATATCCCCCACCAACCCTCACCATCCCTGGCCCTTCCTCCACCACTCATCCCTCTTCATAAACCAAAATACACCTTCCTAACTTTTGCCTATTTCTTGTTCCCAAAAATACTTTGTGAAGCTTTATGAGCGGTCACCCACTTTCTGTTACACCTGCCTGCCAAGCCCATCCCATGAGTACAACCAAATACGTCTCCCATGAAAACCATCCCAAGGTATGTGCATAACAACACAAAATTCCTCTTCTCTCCACTTACTCTTCCACAGATTTGTTACCAATCTCTTTTCTTTCTGGCCCTTTGTTTTTATTTTTTCGTTTCAATGGAAAACTTCATTTCTCCAAGTGTTTACTGGGGCATCCAGGGTCTCTACTGCAACTCTTAGTTTACGCTGATCCCAGCCAGAGGCTCCTACCCCCTACTCTAGCTGACACTATGCCTTGCCCATATCCTACAAAACACCTTTCCTTTAATGTTGTGTTAACATACAAGTGGGCAAAATGCACACCAACGACTACCCACCATCATTGACCCAGGCAGTTGGATCACCTCAACCACCTATATCTTCCCACTGGTGAACCCTGTCCATGCGCCATCACCACCTACTCACACCTAACCTTGTAACCTCCCACTTTTTAACGTTTTCTGTTAGGAAGAACAAGCTATCACAGCTTCCACTATACAATGTGCCCACCTCCTAGTGGGCGATTCTTGGAGGTATCCATGTCTTGTCAAAAACCCCTGGGCCTGCATCACATACCTCTTATATGGCCTCCCATACAGTGCTTTTTCTCACTTGACATATTCTTATCACCACCACACTGTGCTGTGCATAGATATAGCTTTGTCAGTAAGGCTGGGGGAGGCGGGGGCGGGTAAGCTTCTGATTTCCCAACAATTCTGCTGGGACATAACCTTAAAATACGTTATACAACAAGCCGGGCACACAAGAGGGCCAAAGGGGCAGAAAAAAGGAAGAGGAATGCGGATTGGTAGGGGTACTAAGTGAGAGAAAACACATTATTTTATTAAATACCCAACATTTTTTAAGTCCAAAGAGGGAAAGAGTGTGCACGTTTTTGTCTGTGTGTATAAAAGATCCTGGTGAAATCTGACAGACATCTTACTATACCTGACTGAAAGCATGGGTACCCAACTATTTGTCAGTACATACATTTATTAAGCAGGGAAAGCATCCCCCCCCCCAAAGCCATGCCCCTTGTGCAGTGAGGAAAAAGCTCCAACACCTCAACATCATAAACCTGCTACTGTTGCTGCCAAAACCTACCACTGTTGCTGTCAAACAGCATCCTAAGGAAATCCCAAACCCCTCTCAAAGAAATTCTGAAACTCTCTAACTGAGTGTCTGTGCTGACCAGCAAAGAAGAAAAAGGACTTTGGCTCACTAGGATGTCCACCTAAGCCATCCAAGCTTTAAGTCGACCTCCCCCAGTCCCTTTTCCTTCCCAAATCCACTCGCTGTGCCCTCTGGCTGCACCACCTACCCAAAACGCCCAGGGGGTGAATCCACATTCTTAACACTATCCATTTGATATTTTCAATGTACATTACTTTTTTTTCATGAATCTGTCTTTGTCTGTACAATGCATGCTCCCTTCTTGGGAGCGGTGGTGATGGCTCCATTAATTATCAATACTAATTTCTTAGAGTATTGGATTGTTTATTCTTCACAGTCCTACCTATCCAGTTCTCCCATGTGATTGATCATTAGATAAGATGGAGGGTGGTCTGTGTGTTTTTATCTTGTCACACAACACTAAAGAATGGGGGACAGGGAGTGTTTTCAGAAAAGCTAGGTCCAGTACCATTGCTCCCAAGGACTAACTTGTAATCACTGTGTGGTAACTGTCCCTAATACAAGGACACGTAACCGACTTGGGGGCATATTAACAAGCTGCAGCGAAAGTTATCGCTGACCGCTGTTAGCGTTAAATATAATATATTGACGGCTATAACTGGCGATAATCGCCATTGTAGCGCAGTATTATCTACACTGAGTGACATGGCGATAAAAAAAAAACAGGGATAGCAGGAAAATCGCCGTTTGACATTGAATAACGCTGGATTTCCAGCGATATTCAATGAAAAACTGCGATAACCTTGGTGATAGTGACTAAGGTTGCAGTCACATAATCCACCTCCCATTACAGGTAAATTTAAGTCTGAAAATTAGCAGACTTTAAAAAGTGGCGTTAACCGTGGTTAGCGCTGCTTTTTTTATCTCTAAGAGGGTTGGCTTGATAATAGGAGAAATGTCGTTAAGCGACATTGTCCTATTATTTTGCTCTGGAACGCCCCCTTTGCATCTCATTAGAGATGCAAAGGGAAGCGTAGAGAAAAAGGGTGCTAACATGCGATTTTGCATGTTAGCACCCTGTTGTTGATATGGAGATAAATACCTTGTTAATATGCGCCTTGGTTATGCATGACAGGGAAAAATAGAGAGAGAAAGGTAAGGTGGTCACTATATGTGGTTCCCAGTTGATAAAGGTGGGGGTATTTCTCCTTTAGAAATGAGTGCCCTCACACACCCTTGCAAGTGTCATGCTTCATCATTGGGCGTTGCACCTCGTGGGGGTGGTGCTGCTGTACCCCACGGGCCCAGCGAGAGGGCTCTTTGTCAGAATTCTTTTAGGAGACGCTGCAGTTGTGCACACGGGTGAGTGGGCCTAAAAGGGTGAGTGAAAGTGTGTTAAAATTACCCCTCTTGTACCTAAGGGTTAATTTATTCGTAGGTCCAGAGTTAAGACTAAAATAATTATACAGGGGAGATGGAGCACCTCTATTAACAAATAATATAGAGGTCAGGGTATTACTCTTTTACTCTCAGTGCCCGTGTGTGCTAGTAAGTGAGTGTGTAGGTCAACATGTTTCGCGCTTAGAATCGGTCCCTAGTGGATCCCTATGCGCTTCGTCAGGACCATCTGATGTGCAATCGTGAAATAAAAAATAGGAGCAGGCAAAATACACCCTATAATCCTATGGTACTTCTTGTCAGGTATAAGTGCGTACTATGCGCTCAAAGGAACCTCTCTTGTGTGTTCCTGTTAGTACCTGGTGATAAAAAAGGTTAAAAAAAGACACCCATATAGAGACACATATAAATCCAAGTACATGGGAGTCCACAATAAATTCAATTGTTGCAGAAGCATTAGGTTTTTGCCATGCATCCCGTTGTAACTGTCTATGGGAGAGAGCCACTAGATACAATATTACTGTCACGTGTGCTTAACGGCGTTAGCTAACAGTATCTGTGATATCCTTACAGCACGCACAGTTTCATTCCGAATTCTATGGCAGGACGGAGGCTCCCATTATGCTTTCTCATTTCTTTACTGCCCACAAACAGCAGCCAATAAAAACACAGTAAAGAAACACAAAAACTACATATCCCATGAGCACCTGAACGACCATAGAGATGATACAGTATAAAAGGTGCCATAGAGGACAACACTTCCTCTTTCTTTGCTGTTCCGCAGCTAGTTGAGTGCACCTTTTTTCTTCTACCTTTACTATTGTGCTTGCATTATTGCTAATTACTTGTGCGCTATTGCTATTGTGGTTTGCGCGTTTCATGTTGATACTTGGCTTTGTTGCTGGTTTATATATCGCCGCGCGTTTCATATTGCTACTCGCCTTTGTTGCTGGTTTATTTATCGCCGCTCGCTCTTTGGCGTCGTTGCGGGTGCGTGTGTTCACCCCCCAGTGGCAGGCTCGCGCTCGCCGCGTCTGCTTTGTTTATTGTGGAGCGGGAGACGGGGGCAGTGAGTCGCGCGTCCAGTCGCGCGTCTCTCTCTATTTGACGGGCACCTTTGTCACCGCGCATGCGCAGTGTCATTGTTTACTTTCTGCCAGCGGCCGACTTTGACAGCGCATTACAAGCATTTCTCCTGAGGAGATTCTTGAATTCGGCTTCTTCAGCCTACGTCCACTTGCCAGGTCGTCAAGCCCCTCACGCCCCGTTCACATTAGAACAGGGGTTGTAAAATGTTGCATAGGCTTTGCCTAGAGTGTTTAAGCATGCCCTTCCTCCACACTTAATTTCTGACAGGCTTGTTTCTGCTTTGCTTGGCTTGCTTTGGGGTGTACACTCCCCCTGCATTGCCCTTTGGGTTGTCAATATTTTACTTCTCCTCTGGTGGGCATATTACCTTTTTCAAAGCAACATGGGAGACTATTATGAGGATGAAGAATACTATTATGAACAAGGGGAGCCCGCAGGCTCCGTGGATGCAGGATATGTGGTTCAGGCACTATTTCATGCTATAGCCCCTCTGAAAAGGCATTTGTCTGAATATGCCGCTGAGCAAGGATGGTTGCCTCATTCTGGTCGTTCCAAAAAGTCTCCCAAAAACCCTCACATGGCGGATTTTGCAAAGTTAGCTAAGACTCTATCCACTTCGCGTAGTTCTAAGAAATCTACTACACCAGTGCTGGCGCCGCAGGATTCTCCCACGACTAATGATTACTCCTCCACTGATTCCTCTTCTGACCCTGTTTTACCACCGCCCAAAAAGAAGGCTCGGGAGCACTACGTGGATGCCCCTTCCAATCCCCAGGTGCGGACCTTTGACCCTACAGACATTGTACATCCAAATTCTAATGCCTGGCTTCCCTCCCCGGAGGTGGCTGAATATGTGCAGACGCATATTCGTCGCCCTTTTGACAAGGATGTTCGTGCTCGCTTAAGGTCAGAGTGTCCCCATCCAGATCTTGCAGACAAGCTGGCGGATACGCCTGATGTTGACCCGACTATGGTGACCTACATGAGAAAGTATTCCAAAGATCCGAAGAAGGGTCTGGACAGATCCTGGAGGTCCTGTCAGGACAAAATGTTGGAACCTTTGGGCCCCCTGACTGAGATTTTGGACCAGGCATATTGCACTAAGAATTCTGACGCTCTAATAGATCCTGAAGAACTGGTGGGATGGTCTCAGAGGGCCATCTGTATTCTGGGCAATGCCAATTGCGCCCTTTCGTGTGAGCGCCGTCGCTCCATTCTCATGAAGTTGGATCCCAAATTGACTGATCTCGCTCCTTCAGAATCAGGTTCCCTGGCTCAGGGTGTACTTTTTGGCCATCCTTTTCTCAAGGAACTTACTAACTCTGTGGCAACGTTCAGTGGCCTAGATAGAGCGCAGTCCAATCTGCGTCGGGCTTTCCGCCCCGTTTTCGGACGGGCCGGACGAAGGGGACGTTCTTCCGGCCGGGGTGTCAACCAACCTAACCAACGTGGTGGTCAGTCCCAAAAGAGCGGCGGACAAGACAGCTACGGTTCTGGCAAATCCAGGTTCTACCCTTCCCGCAAAGGGAGAGGACAGTATACCAAGGGCGGTTACGGAGGTGCCCAGGGTGGACGTCACGATTCCTCAAACTCAGATGAGCTTGATTCTAGCTTCCAAGGTTGTTTTGGGGGGCAGGTTGAAATTTTTTTCTCCACAATTGGCAGCTAATCGCAAGCGATGCTTGGGTGTTGGAGATGGTACAAGGTTACAAACTCGAGTTTTACGAACACCCTCTCCAACACCGACTTCCACTACCCCATGTTTTTTCCCAACAAGATCAGGCGTTCATCTCCGAGGAAATCGATTCTCTTCTAGCGAAAGGGGCCATCATTCCTTCTTCCCGTCATCCCGACGGCTTCGTCAGCAAAGTTTTTCTGGTGGAGAAAAAGGGCGGAGGTTTCCGTCTGGTCCTCAATCTGAAGGACTTCAACGGCGGAGTGGTGTATCGTCACTTCAAGATGGAGGGTATCCATCTTCTCAGAGATCTACTTCAGGAGGGGGACTGGATGGTCCGCCTCGACGTGAAGGACGCTTACTTGTCTGTTCCGATCTATGCTCCTCATCGCCGCTTCCTCCAGTTTCAGTGGCTGGGGAAGTGGTTCGAGTACACTGTCCTTCCGTTCGGTCTCTCCTCGGCTCCGTGGTGCTTCACGAAGCTGCTGCGTCCGGTGGTGGAATCTTTGCGGGCCCGTGGGGTCTGCTTGATTGTCTACCTCGACGACATTCTTTTAATGGCTCAATGCCCTCTCCTTTTGCAACTTCATTTACAGTGGTCCATCGAACTCTTACAATCTCTAGGTTTTCTTGTGAATCCACTGAAGTTGAACTTTCAGCCATCGCAGACAATGGACTTTCTCGGTTTCCGCATCGATTCGGTGGCCTGTCAGCTCCTTCTACCCGGTCAGAAGATCAGAGCGATCAAACAGGAGTTGCGCATGGTGCTATCCAAACAAATGGTCTCGTTGTGGTCAGTGGCTCGGATTGTAGGTCTGTTGTCCTCTTCAATCCAAGCCATTTTTCCGGGTCCCTTGCACTATCGAGCTCTTCAGCGCCTCAAGATCAGGCATCTTCAGAAGGGCCTTCGTTACTCCGACCTCATTCCTCTTTCGGAGGATGCTCGCTGGGAGATGTTGTGGTGGCTGGACCACATGGAGTCTTGGAACGGTCGAGCGCTGTTCGGGAAGACTCCAGATGTGGTGATCGAGTCGGATGCGAGTCTTTGGGGTTGGGGAGCCCGGTGCGGGTCCCTAGCGACGGGGGGCCGTTGGTCCCAGGAGTAGTTATCCCTTCACATCAATTGCGGGCTCTTTCGCAATTCGTTGTCTTACCCCTCAGGCGTCGAACTGTTGCATTCTCCTCCGCATGGACAATATCTCAGCGGTGAGGTATGTCAACAAGCTCGGCGGCACCAAGTCCAAACTCCTGGCGGAGATTGCAAAGGACTTTTGGCATCTTTGTCTGCAAAGTCAGATCACAGTTATTGCCGAATACCTCCCTGGTCGAGACAATCGCATAGCGGATTGAAACTCTCGCCATCTGCGGGATTACAGCGATTGGCGTCTTCACCCTCCGGTGTTTCGGACTTTGTCCCGGATTTGGGGATGGTGTCACATGGACCTCTTTGCCTCTCGCCTGAACAAACAGTTTCCCCTGTTTTACAGTTGGCGTCCGGATCCGCAGACTCTGGCCACGCAGTCTTGGCCTCCTCTCCTGTGCTATGCATTTCCTCCCTTTGTGATGATTCTCAGAGTTCTGGCCCGCTCGAGGGACTTTCTTTTGGAGCTCATTCTCATCACTCTTCTTTGGAGAGCTCAGGCGTGGTTTCCGATTCTTCTGGAGATGAGCTGCTCCCCGCCGGAACCTGTTGCTGGACACTTGGCTGGAACCTCAACCCCTCATTCTTTCGGGTCATCTCCGTCTTGTGGCATGGCGGATTTCGGGGGACGTTGGCAAATCCCAGGCCTTTCTTCAGACGCTGCCCGATTTATCGGTGAAGCTTGGGCCCCCAACACACACAAACGTTATGCGTCAGCTTGGAAACGATGGTGTGATTGGTGTACACAACGGTCAGTTGAACCCTCTTCTGCAGATGTCTCTTTAGTTCTGAATTTTCTAGCATTTATTGCTTCTTCTGGTTTGGCATTCAGAACGATAAATAACTTTCGTTCAGCGATTTCAGCTGGCCATGTTCCTGTTGATAATAAACCTATTGGGGCACATCCTTTGGTTTCCAAATTACTCAGAGGCATTCGGATGGTAAATCCTCCTTGTCCTAAGTATGTCGCTTTGTGGGATGTCTCAGTGGTTTTGCGTTTCTTGAATTTATGGCCTTCTAATGCTTTGCTCCCTCGCAAGCAATTGTCTGCCAAGTTGACTATGTTGCTCTGCCTGTTGTCCTGCAAACGCGTATCCGATGTTCGAGCTTTGGATCTTGCTGGTCGCACGTTCTCTCCGGAGGGTGTTTCCTTTGCCTTATCTCGCCGTACTAAATGTAACACGTCTTCTGTATCTTATCCTTCCTTTCCACACAATCCAAAGCTTTGTGTGGTTCAATGCATCAAGGATTACGAGGTGAGTACTGCACCTTTTCGACATGATTTACAGGGTCAACTGCTTATAGCTTTACAGAAGCCTTTTAAGCCTGTCACTCCTGCTACATTGGCGCGTTGGGTGCACTGGCTCATGTTGGAGGCGGGCATTGACGTCTCCGTCTTTGGGGCTCATTCTGCTCGGGGAGCCATGGCTTCTAAGGCTTTTTCCTTGGGGGTAGGCCTCCAGGATATCATGAAGGCCGCTGATTGTTCTTCGGAATCAGTCTTTAAAACATTTTATTTCAAACCTATTGTGGATGTTGCTTCTGTTGTGGTGGCTAGCTTTGAAAAAGCATAATCGGAGCCTCCGTCCTGCCATAGAATTAAAAATTTGCTAACATTCGTGCCAAGAATTTTCAATTCTATTAAGGACAGGAGGCGAGGATTATCCCACCCTTGTTATATATTTGCTGTTTCTATTGTACAGTACCATTTGCTTTATATGCAATTCTATTCAGATATGTTCCTAATGTTTTTCTGCATTGTTTATTCCCACCCTAATTTTGGTTCTTAATGCCTTTACGGGTTTGGGTTATTACGGCTCTGTTTTACCTTTCAGGTTCGGATCCTAAATGAGTTTCTGGATTCATGTTCCCGTTGCCTGAGGATGGTGCTTCGTACAGACTATCTTCGGCTTCAGTTCCTTGTTCGGATTCCTTTGGTCTACTCTTCGTGACCTGCTTCATGGATCCTTGGTTTTGAGACTTTATCCTTTTGGTTGAACTGTTCTAGACAAAGAAAGAGGAAGTGTTGTCCTCTATGGCACCTTTTATACTGTATCATCTCTATGGTCGTTCAGGTGCTCATGTAGTTTTTGTGTTTCTTTACTGTGTTTTTATTGGCTGCTGTTTGTGGACAGTAAAGAAATGAGAAAGCATAATCCTCGCCTCCTATCCTTAATAGAATTGAAAATTCTTGGCACGAATGTTAGCAAATTTTTAACTCTCATACTAATTACCTCTTCAAAAAAAATGAAGTGCTTCTTCAGCAAGTCGCCGCAGGCTCGAGCGGGGTTATCTGCAGAATAGGAATGCCAAAATGTATCCCAGTGCGCGGGTAACATGCCTGTCTTAAGTAGTGTTCGAGCAGCAGAATGATACTCACAGTAAAACCCCTTCATTTGCAGCCAGTTACTTGCCCTGCGGCTAGATGGATGCAGGAGAAAAACAAGCCGGCGTCCACCTGGTAAAGAGTGCTCGAGGTCAGAAGTGATGGGGCGGGGCGTGTGCTCCAAGAATCAGCTTGTCCCGAAGTTGGTACGCAGGCATAGATGAGACCAGCGGCCATATTGGAAGGGTTTTAATAACATCACATGAATCACTGGAGTCATCTCAACTTGCGAGAGGTAAAACATGGCAGACGCTTGAGACGTGGTGGCGGAGGCTCCGGAGCTGAGGAGCTAATGTGGTGTTACGCGATGTGGACAAGGAGGTAAATGGCGGGGGAAGATTTCAGACATGATACAGACATAATGCAGATGCCGCGGACACCTCGAATTGCATTCAGAAGTAGCGGTGTAACCGTGTAAGGAGGCAGTCTTACCTCGAGCGAGCGCATAACTTTTGGCTGTTACGGGACTGCAGGGCACTGCCGGCTGGCGGTGAGAGGGCTGGCGGCAAAGAAGCACGGCAGCTGCTTGGATCTGCTGAGGCCCGTGGGGGTGTCGTATTGGGGCTTGGGACCAGAGACTCGGGACTCCTGCTGGTCGCGTGCTGCGAGAGAGGTAGGAAAAGGAAGGAGGGCGGTGGTACTGATTCCCATCCAGTGCAGTTTAGGCAGAGGCAGAACAGGAGCAATAGAGAGCTCCATTTTACAAGAAGGCAGTGTTGGGGTACTGAAGCCTTTGTTCAGTAGGAAATAGAAATCATGGTGGATTCTGGGCACTAATAACACAGCTGAATACACAGTTTCACTTAGCAGCAGAGCTGGATTAGAACCAGGTCAGTGGTACATCAAAGTAGTAGGCATAATCAATAAATATCAGTTAACAAAAGTGGAGGAAGCTAATGGTGAGGGAGTAGTAGGACGATTTCAAATACAAACTCAGTTACAAAATAGAAAAACTGGAAGACTGATACCTGGTCCTTTACCTACTCTGTCAGGAAAACATCAAAGAGGTAAAGTGGCATTGAGAAACTTGAAAAAAGTGGGGGAGGGGCAGGTCCCATAAACGGGCACTTACCAGAACAGGTATCACCTGAGGAACCGGAAAAATCCTATGAAGAAAATACCAAGTAAAGATCAAGAAGATGACACGGCAGCCTGTACTGTAGAGGTTGTAGGGGTTGAAGTAGATTCTATATTGAAACAACACAGTATAAAAGAAAGTTTAAAAATTACTCCGTCATTAGTGACTTTTTTAAAGTTGTCCCAAAAACTTTGGTTTTAAAAACTCCAGCATATCCCGATACGCTGTATAATCAGGGAGGGTACAAAGAGATAGTTAGCCCAAATAGGTTTGGATACTGGTGAGTCCCCTAGACCCTCAGGAAGTAGTATCAGGGGTGGAGCCACCCCATCACTGGTCGACATCCGCACTAGACCCACTAAAATAGGCGAATGTCACAAAACGTCCTAGCATTACTTAGTATGTAACGTAATACAGCTACATAGCCCAGATAGTATCTATAACTCTAGACCACTTTTTACCTGAGAGGGCCCCAGCTCAAATATTCCGAATATGCAGAATACTGATCTCTGTACCTTTGAAAGTTTTATACATCATGCACGCACCAGTTAAAATGAATAGGGCGAAGATAATTTATTATCTTCCTAGTAACCAAGAAGCACAGGCGCAAACACACATGCCCGCTGTCAACATTAACAACTCATTTATTTATTTGAGGGACACCCTTCGCAAGTACACTCAATGCGAATGAGATCACTCTGGTGATTCATTTGATGTTATTAGAACCCTTCCAATATGGCCGCCAGTCTCAACTGTGCCTTCGTACCACCTTCGGAACAAGCTAGTTCCTGGAGCACACGCCCCCGCCCCGTCACTTCCGCCCTCGAGCACTCTTTACGGGGTGGACACTGCCTTGTATTCCTCTGGCGTCCATCCAGCATCAGGGCAGGTAACGAGCTGCAAACGAAGAGGTTTTATTGTGAGTATCATTCTGCTGCTCGAACACGACTAAAGACAGGTATGTTACCCATGCACTCGGATTAATTTCGGCATTCCTATTCTGAAGGTATTACCCCTGACCGTGGGAACTTGCCGAAGAGGCACTTCATTTTCTTTTGAAGGGGTAATTAGTATGAGATTTCGGAATAAAACTGTGTGTGCTGTAAGGATACTTTGCCTCAAGTTTTATTACTGTATGCCTCACTACCAGATACCGGCAATGAATAGCACGGTACAACGCGATAATACACCACGCTGTTTTACACTCACACATCCACCGCTTAGGCCCACACACCCGCATGCACAACTGCAGCATCTCCTAAAAGATCTCCGACAAAGAGCCCTCTCACGGGGCACAGCAGCGCCACCCCCATGAGAAGAAATGCCCGATGATGAAGCATGACACTCGCAAGGGTGTGTGAGGGCACTAATTTCTAAAGGAGAAATTCCCCCACCTTTATCAACTGGGAACCACATATAGTGACCACCTTACCTTTCTCTCTATATTTTTCCCTGTTTTTATCTAGTGTCATGAAAGGGAAGGAAGGAACATCATTAAAGCAGACCTCTTTTGGTATTTTTGTAGTTTTTAGTTGAAAGCAGATGGTTACAGGGGCATTGGAAGTAGGGGTACGTGAGGCCTTGCAGTACTCCCACTGTAATCCTGCATTAGTTCTGAAGTAGAATGAGCAATAAAGAGACCTTTAAGTATAGTTTTTATCTTGCCGCATTTGCCTTGAGTTCAAATAAAGAGGTCTAGTGCCATCCAATCTCTTCTTTGCAAACAGCTTCTCAGTTAACATGAAGATTGGCATTTATTTTTCCTTTCCTTGATTATAAAGTGAAAGAATGTTGTAGATGTAATGTCCTGCAGGACATGTTCTAGTGTTAGTACATGTAATGTTTCCATCAGCTATCCCTTGAGGGCTGGATTCCACACTCACTCCATACCAATCCATCACAGGTGTCACCGGTCTGGTAACCCTGCTAATAAAAGTGTCTGAGGGCACGTGCCCTGTGCCAGTTATCAGTACCATACCACTGTGAGTGCGTGCCTAGAGCCCATTACTTTACAATAACTGCAACGAGAAGGCGGGGAAGCAGAGACAAGAGTGGAGTGCACTTAAGCGACGTCTAGTGGCCACTCCTCGTACTGCACCCAATAAGTGAATGCAAAGGAATGCAGCCCGATGAGGAGCCAGTAGTAACTGTGACTGGCCCCGGCAAATCAACCCAGTGAAGCATTGAGATTTTTGTGCGCACCTCCTGTGCAGGCCCGACAGCGCGCACAGAAGCACACCAAAGAGAAGGTCATGTAGACGCCCCACGTCTCCAGTGGGCTGCTTAGTGTTTTAAGGGGAGGGACTGTGAACCTCTGCAATGAGAGAGAGCCCCAAGAAGCCCTAAAGCAGCCCAGCCGCAAAGCATTGAACCCCCCAGAAGGCACATTCTCCTTGTGTGAAGAAGATGGAAGAAAGATGACCCTCCATCCAGGGAGTGGAGCACCAAAAATATCCCTGAGGAAGGTATAGGGCCTGCGAGAGGTCCACAAGGATGAGAAGCATATCCTACTGACAGGTTAAGATCCAAGTCCCAAGAACCGAATTTAACCAGTGAGATATCCATGTGGAGAGAACATGAGACACATGACATGATGCCACATTCCAAAGGAGTTGAAGAGGAGACGAGAGTGGCACAATGCCAGAGCGTGAACAACCACCACAGGTGGACCAGAGAAGATGGAGAATAGTGATAAGTCTGTGTACTCTTGCCCACTATTGGAGAGGGCATCCATCAATGCAAGTCAGTCACCGGGATGCAAAGGCGTTACTGGAGGCAGCTCCGAGGGTGGACCAACTGTTAGTTGACAGCAAGCGCGTACCGCATCCTGGCCTCATGCGTCACAGTGCTACCATTGAGCCACCAGTCACCGACTTCTTGGAATAGATGGCATCCCTGCTAGCAATTACACATAGTGAAGAAAAACTGCAAGTGGCTATTAAGTACCGACAGTTCTCCTCATTCCAAGCAAGACATCTCCACCTGTAGCCCAAGTGTAAGATGGTAATCATTATCATTCCCAGGTGCATCACCAGAAACACCATAGGAGCTTTGCACCATCAGAGTGGACCCAAATCACTGAAATATCCGGAGACCAATATGACATTCCTGATGTTCTGGGAGGCCGGCCACCCAGAAACCTTCTGTGAGCCCCTG
This sequence comes from Lissotriton helveticus, assembly GCF_964261635.1. NCBI lineage: Eukaryota > Metazoa > Chordata > Amphibia > Caudata > Salamandridae > Lissotriton > Lissotriton helveticus. The sequence goes on from NC_136068.1 coordinate 1,684,902,668, forward strand.
TCAACCTGGGACCTGATGAAAAGAGCATTCTTGATCATTGGACCATCCACCCTTGGGGTGGCACGGTGCTAGGTCATGGCCCTTTGGGAGTTCCTCACCAACTCCTTTAGGCAGCCTAAAGGAGGCCCTGCACAGCCAACACAGTCCTGTGGCAATCCAGGGGCAAGGGCCTAAAGGGATTCTAGTGCGAGGGGAATCCCAACAAGAGATGCATCTGCAGCAGCTCACAAGAGGCACTGGGAAGAATAGAGGTCACAGACAGAGACTGCTCTTCCCAAGGCTATCTGATGTAGGCCTGTGCACCTGATGACCAGAGCACATAGACCCAGAGACAACCACCCTTTGCGGCTGCAAGTGCGACTTGGTTGTGATCCTGTTGACAATTCCTCAGCGAGGCCTTCCCACGGGCCCTGCACAGTCCCTTGACAGCCTGGAAAAAAGGGCCTCAACAATATTCCTGTGAGACTGCAGTCCTGGCATGAGAGGAAAGTCTGAAGCTGCACCACCAGCGGGCACTTGGAAGCATCATGGCCTTAAAGGAGGACTCCCATTCATCAATGTCGTCCTCCATCTTTGCAGGTTTGCTGTCCATTGGAGCCTGAGCGCCTTCAAGGAGATCGCCGCAGTGTACTCCACAACCACTCCTGATGCACCCTCAAATTGAACTGTGTAAATAGACTTCAACATTTTGAGACCAGACGGGACAGAGTACCAGTGCCAAGGTGGACTGTAGCCCCACAGACAGGTGGTTGAGAGGTCCAGACTCCGTCCAGATTTAATTTTTTGTGCAGAGTCCCCTGGTAAGACTACAGAGGGGCGCCATGAAGCCGGGTGTTCCCAGCTGCACCTGTCCACTCATCCTGTCCTACAGACTGCCTGAAGAGACTGAGTGGTGTTTTGTTTTGTTATTTTATTCTTTGCCACGGGTTGGACTCATTGTTTCTTTTCAATAAAGAAGCGGAGGGATGTAGTTTTCTGCAGGACACATTCTAGTGTTTGCTCAAAATACAGAAGAGTGTACCTGGGTTCCAAGATGTAAGGAGAGGAGGGCAGGGAAAATCACAGAACAACAACAGACCTCCCCCTATAAATTATTCAAAGCATAGGTGGTACATCCTAAAATAGAAATAACATCATTGTCCAACAGACAGTGTCTTTTTTCTTAATTTATTTTATCAAAAGCTTTCTTTTGAGTTATATGTATACATTAATTTATTACTTATTACTCCCTAAACATGAAGTCAATGGAGCAGCCCCATCATGACATAATACATATTAATCACAAACACAGCAACACCACAATTCACAAACACACCAGACACACCATACACAGCTCAATATAGAAAAAAACAGTACATTCAACGAACCATCATTACACAAATAGCACAATAAGTATTTCAAAATTCATAATAGAACAACAAGCAAACAGTGCTGAGGTGCTTTTCGGAGTATAAACTGGACCAACAATTCCTTCTTCAGGGCGCAGAAGGTACAATTCATGTGGTGGTCAGGTCCCATCCAAAGAGCTCGAATATATTTATAAAGTGGTGTTGGGGGCTCTTTTATCACAATACATATGTGTTTATGAACATAATTCAGCTGCTATGTACAAGCAGGAAAAAGAACTGTGTACTCAGTCATAAATCAGGGTCACTTCAAGAAGGTCATAAGTACATTGAAATATGGAAACAGCCCGCACAGCTCAATAAGAAACAAGTGGAATACAAACAACGTGAAAGTGTCCAGCCGCTTAACCATAGTATACTGTAAGTCACTCACGAATAGTGAATTAAAAATGGACTACAGTGTATTCAAAAGTGGAGGGCCAAGTAAACTAGTATAAGCTGGGAGCCGCTCAATTAGAAGGTGTCACGGGTAGGTCAAGTCACAGCTAAGGAAATGCGAACGAGCTTATAACTTCTTCTGATGCAGAGTAGCTGGGGGTCTCTGCTTCCGTGAGAATCACGTTCTAGTGTTTGTACATGGAGGGGCATATTTACTAGGAAGGGGTGGAGCACGGCGAGAGCCAACTTGGCTCTATGCCATGCTCCACCACTTCCCAAATGCAGGGCTGTGCTGTATTTACAAGGATACGGTGCAGCGCTGCATTTCCCCCAGAGCTGGCACAAATGTTAGCTGCCTGGCACTATTGCAGACACCCTTGCACTATGGGGTATAGTGACAGTGGAGTTACATTCTCGCTCATTGTGAACTCTATCCAAGAGCTCCTAGGGTCAGGATAACCAAAATGGTTTAAATCCTTGGTAAACCCCGAAATCCACCCACCGGCAACCCGACTACCACCGGCAACGAAGACCAGATAGAAAAGAAAACAGAAAAGATCAGCTTACCCGGAACGACCTATTCTCACCAGACTTGCTGTCCCATGCACTGCAACAGACATTGGAGCACGGAGGGATCGCTGGATCTCGCGCTGCGGTGGCCAAAGGCAGCTCGGTGCTCCCCTGGACTGCCCGGCCCGACCCCCCCCACCTAGGACATACTGGCCGCTTCACGGGACCGTCATACTGGCCCCCAGGATCAGAGCTCCAGATGAGAAACGAAGCGGATCGGGCGTCAGGGGCAGAGTGAAGGCAACAGGAGCTCCAGGGTCCATGATCCGCTGCTACACTGCTGGGGACGTCACAGATTCACTGGGAGCGCCTAGACTCCCCCCCCCATTACGGAGAGGAACAATGACGAGGCAGCAAGGAGCACAGGAAGAGGGGAAATCTGGGCCCGGTCTGCCTGACCCAAAAATGGCGGCCGGCTTTGACTCTCTCTAGGTTCGAAAGAACCCTGTGTGGAGTGCAGACTGACTGCGGAATGCTGGGGAACAGGAGCGGTGCTGTTGTTGTTGGTTAAAACTGAGCTTGGGGTTTTTCTGAGAGGAGACTCATACAAGCAACAAACGAGGAAGTCAGGGCCCGGTCTGCCTTACCTCAATATGGCGGCCACCGCTGACTTCCAGAATCAGAAGGAAGGAAACAATGAATAAAGGACACGTTTGTTGTCAAAACTATGCCTATGCACGCAGACCCTCTAGCTGTCTGGTGCTGTAGAGCCTGCTACACCAGCCTTCTAGACTGGAGGTGTCGCTCTCTATTTCAACATCAGTCCAAAATGGAGGAAATAGGAAAGAGTAAAGGAGAGAGGACAATCTACAGAGAAACAGATAAGGGCAGCCAGCCCTCAGATTAGCCTAGCAACTAAGAAGTCGGCCATCTTTAAATGCCTCCGATAACACCGACAATGGGAAAAAGGAATAGTCTGGGAAAGTACATTACGCTGGCAAATCACCCTAACTAAATATCACAGAATCAAACAAATCTACTATAGACAAGGGGAGCATAGAAAAGATCACAACATTAGATACTAACAGGATAGGAAGACAACAGCAAAAAGACAGAGGAGCAAAAGGACACAGCAAACAGGCGAAGTGGCAACTAGGAAGAGGAAAGACACCACAATTATGTCATTAACCCTGATAACAGTCGGAGAGAGATATTAATATATGAGAGCTCACCACTACACTTAAGAGAGCTACCACTATAGTACTATACACTGGCTAGCAAATATGGCCGATATAAATCTAGAATTAGTAGGCATAAACGCCATATCATAAAATATCCAACATACCTATCCAAAACCGCAGCCAAAAAATTCAAGCATAATCTAATAAGGAAAAATCCGGACACGCTGATCTCTGACCCCTCTTTTAACCTAGCCAAAGGCATTATCATAAATTACCTGATATTTTTCACAAGAAGAACGGCTAAATGGTGCACTGTCATTACTAAGACGCTCAACATAAAAACTGTATGCAATATCCCACATGGCACAAAACGTTTGATCATACCGTCACCAAGACACCGAGCAAACCTATGCATAACTATTTACAAGAGCGGAATAGTGCTTATACAAGCAGCCAACAACGAATTAGAAAAGTTTAATAATATCTTCTTAACCTTAAAGAAAGGGGTAGAGAACCCAAGAGCTCAACAACACCGGAACCCTCAAGTAGACTTCCTATAGAAGGCCAACAGCACCACCACAGGCAGCATACTTCCTAGAGACACTCAGGATCAACAACACTCAACGCTACTTGAAGACACAACCGAGATAAGAGGCACATTGTATAGGGAGGTTACAGAGAGAACAGAAATATCTATAGTACATGCAAATACGGTGCAGGTACAGAAAGAAGAACCAACACCTCTCCCTCATGATGGGACAGCTCCTAAGATTAAGCCACTCATTAAGAACCCAGGAATAAATGATATGGAAGATACCACCCATCCCATACCCCCCTCTATTACACCACAAATGTCATCAAGGACTGTACGAATTGCTTTTCACCCAAGGGGGGTGTCAAGATCAAATGACACTGATAGCGCATTGCACAGCGCACATAGAGGAGGCGCAAACAGAAAAACTTATGACACAGAGAAAAGGAACTTAGGAAAAAGAACAGTTATGAAATACGGGAACACAAACCGTGAGTCCCAAAAGGAGCTGATGAGCACTACTAATATGTCACTCCAGACCCAGAGAGAAATAAAAGGATTACAAGCACAAATTGACAATATGTCACAGGACATCCGAAGCACATTGCAAGCAGTGGAAAAGATGATGAAAATCACGTTAAGCACGCACTCCAAAGTAGAACACATCCGAAAATTAGTGCATAATTCCCAAGGAAAGAACATTGAGACAGCTATGCCATTATCAAATAGGCATAACCGGCCAAACAAGAATCTTAATTACCTGTCGGAAGAGGAAATCCGATCCTTACTCCGGACGTATGAGCCTTCAGACCAAAGTAGAGGGGAGGAAATTAGAGCAGTCCCAAGCGACGCGAATAGAACATCCAGACATAAGGAAAGAAAACCCAACCTTAACAATTTACAACAAGTCCAGCTATCCACCAACTTGTTAGAAAAACATGCATCAGACATCGTCGCCCTTATCATTAGCCAGGAAATTGACCTAGAAATCCTGACAGGAACATGGCTCTCGGAATCCTCATCTACACTCATGGACCTTCTAGTGCCCCCCCCCCCAAAGACAACATTGTGAGATTAGATAGACTAAAAAAGACAGGAGGCGGTATAGCCTGCATCCACCGATCAAATATAGAGATCAACAAAATACAATCCGAACCACTCGAATCCTGTGAATATCTAGGTCTCAATATACGAACGACAGACAATCAAATGTGCAACTTACATGCGCTGTACCACCCTCCAGGTAATAATGCGACCTTCATAGAACAGTTAATGGAGATCATCATGGCCAACTCCAACGATCACTCTAACAACATATTCCTAGGCGATTTTAACCTATACTGGGACGACAATAAGGACAAACAGGTCAACGCTCTTAAAGACTTTTTAACAGAGCTAAACCTTACCCAAGCCTGCACACAGCCAACACACTCGAAAGGAGCAACACTAGACTGGATAATTTCGAGAAACAAGAATATCTCAATCCACTCAGTTGTTACGTGCGATTGGTTGGATCACGATGTCATAACCTTCCATAAACCCACCATGAAAAGGAACAAGACCACGCAGCCTATTAAACTCAAAAAGTGGATCCGGGACACTAAAGACTCGAATACTGAGCTATTGGTGGAAAGATGTGAGAAGGAATTGAATCCGCCTAACAATCTGCAGAATGTGATTGAGCTAACGGATCACTACACTACATCAGTAACAAATATGGTCAACTCTACCTTGCCACTAAAAGAGTCACAGAAAAGGATAAAAATCCGTGTGTCACTGAACGAAGATAGATGGAAACTAAGACAAGCTGAAAGAAAATGGAGACAGCGCCCATCATCCCCCGAGCTGAAATCGCTCAGAAAAATCAGAAACAAATACAACAAAAAGATCCTCAATTCCAAAAAAGAATTTATTAGATCAGAACTGGATAACGCGAAAAACAGACCGCGGAAACTATTCGAGATATTAAAGCAGCATTCCAACAAATTGGCCAAATCTGCCCAAGAAACTACTAAAACTCAACTGAGTTGTGAAGAATTCTCAACTTTCTTCACCGATAAGGCCAACACGCTTGAAAGAGAGCTCAGGACGGCAGCTGACAACATGCCCAACCAAACACAAATACTGAGCAATACCACCTCGACAATCGATCTTGATAGGGCAAAGAACAAAGCACAGTGGGATACCTTCAAGCTATACGACCAGAGTACCATAGCCAAAACCCTCTCGGATATCAAACCTAATAACCACTATAATTACCCACTCCCCTCTAAATGTCTACAAAAAATCAGCCATACCATCATCCCAATATGGACTAGAATAATAAATGCCTCACTATCACAAGGGATCCTGCCGGAATGCCTAAAAACAGGTCAAGTCATCCCCATCTCAAAAAACCTACAGCGGATCCGGCAGATCCTAATAACTTTCTCCCAGTTACCAATATTCCATTACTTGCTAAATTAATTGAGAAATGTGTGCAAAATCAACTGAGCAAACACATCGCTAATTTCATGCTACTGGACGACTGCCAGTCCGGATTCAGAACAGGCCACAGCAAGGAAACAGCGATCCTACATATTGTCGATGATGCGTTACAGGCCCTAGATACCAATCGAGCATGTCTACTAGTCCTTCTCGACCTGTCGTCTGCGTTGGACACGGTAAATCATGGAAAATTAATAGCCAGGCTTAATGACAGGATGGGACTCGCAGGAAATGTGCTGAAATGGTTTGAATCCTTTCTTCAGAATAGAACACAAAGATTTCAGGTCAACCAGATGCAATCCCCTTCAAGTCCTAACTCAATTGGAGTCCCTCAAGGATCTACACTATCTCCATCACTGTTCAACCTTTATGTCGAACCCCTTACAGAAATTCTCCGATACGCAAACATATCCTATCACATGTAAGCAGATGATACGCAGATTTACATAAATATTTCATCCCTGGAAGATATCAAGGTAATGAATGAGGCCCTAAAACTGTCACTTTGCTGGTTAACTACCAACCATCTGAAACTAAATACACAAAAAACAGAATTCCTATTAATTTCACCACCAAAGAACCACACACAAGTGATGGAATGGATCGAACTGATCACTGCACTAAACTGCACCCCTACTCTAGTGGATTCAGTGAAATCGTTAGGAATCCCTCTAGATAAGAGCCTAGACATGAAGGCCCACATCAAATCAATGACAAAAAGTACCCGTTTTCACCTGAACTACATTAGGAGAGTGAAACCATTCATTTCTACGGTGGATCTCAAACTGGCAGTACAATCATTAGTTATCTCAAGGATTGAGTATGGATGCACAACATTAGCAGGTCTACCAAAACCTTCCACAGCTCCACTAAAAGCATGCAGCAATGCAGCTGCAAGACTCATCACCGGAGCAAGGAAATTCGATCATATCTCTCCACATCTGCAATCGATAAACTGGCTACCGTACGAAGCCAGAATCCAACTGAAGATGGCATGTATCACCCACAAAGCGCTCCACTATAAAACACCAAGATACCTGACCCAGTAGATTGAGCTATCTGGAGGATGCAGACCAGCCAGGAGTGCCAAGGAGCTGCTGCTGAGACCACCCATGTTTCAGAAGAAGAAAATGTATAACAGAGATTTCTCCGGAGCCCCCCCCCCCCAGAATTTGGAACTCACTCCCCTCAAATATTAGGAAAATTCCAAACACTGCAAAATTCAAGAGGGAAGCTAAAATCTTCCTAATGAGTAAGTTCCTCAAATAGGCAAACGGGGCATCACCACCACCGGGACATAGATGTTTCCAAAACAGATCAACAAATGGAAGTGAAGAGAAAGTCAATGCTATGCTGAGGATAACCTGTGTCGACACAATACTAATCCAGACTTACGGATGTAGAATGCACGGAAAAGGACAATTCGAAACTATTGGTACTGGAGTCACAACAGAACTTCTATTGCAACTTTAAGATAGACAATTACAGGAATTATACAGACATATGTCATTTCCGAACCTACCTCATACCTTGTGAAATCTTTAATATATATTTCTTGTACAAAACCTACCTCATGCCATACAAGATGTACATCGAACCTACCTCATGTGAATGTGAATGTGAAGCGCTCTGATACCCAAGGGTCACGTTTGCGCTATATAAAACTCTCTAAATAAATCAAAATAAATAAATATGGTGCAAGGGTACCTGCGTTATCAGGAAAGATTGGTTATGTGCAGGAAGATGTCCCTTCTTGCACATAAACAATCTGAAATGGCATTTTGAAACTTATATGTGTGCTGCTTAATGCAGCACACATAGAAGTTGCAAAACGTCATTTTTTTTTATTGATTGTTTATGTGCAGGAAGGTGACCCTGAGCAATGTGCACTCATGGAAAGAGCTACAATAGCTTCAGGACGACTTCCTGCTATATAAAGCAGCAAAAAAAGAATATCAAGCAATTGACAATCTCCCTGGGGAACAGGTAGAATGAAAGGAAAGGCTGGAGGATGTCAAATGTTTTCTAACACACCACTAAAATGTTATTACTTGTAAAGGAACTTTACACATTTTTAAAAATGCATCAGTAGCAGCACAAGTTCGAATGAGCTGCATGCATTTCCTGTAAAGTGTGACGGAAACAACGATGTTAATAGGATCAAAATAAGAGACTTGTGTAATACACCAGTGATAAATATGCGCAGAAAGACATTCTAGCACACCATGGTATAGACATATATTTATGGCAGTGTGCTCCAAAAACATCACTGCACTCACTTTAATCAATTTCTCTAATTAATGAAGAAAACAAGTGTTAAATTACGATTTTCGGTCTTTTCTGGAAAATGTTCTTAAAAGTCTCTTCAGATAGTAAACAAGTGTTAAGCGTATTGTATTTCAAATGGGCTGTTAATTAGCATTTTTAATTTGAAATAAGTCTTATTTTGCATTTTCTATTCTTGTTTTTCGTGTTTTCACTAGATGTCAGTGTTATACTTTTCAAGTTCTTCTCCTGTACTTTAAAATTCCTTTAAATGCAGTTTGTCGGGTTTGGCGGTCTCGCAGCTGTAACCGCATTGGGGGATTTCCCAAATTGTTCTGTGTTTAATTGGTCAGGTTCAAACACTGCCGACACGGGTGACGTTGCATACATAACTTGTTGCCATGGGAAGGCGGGCTGGCAATGGGGGTTTATTGTGGCAGCCAACCACAGTGAGGTTTGATAAGCAACGAACATAAGTTGAATAATATTCACCATATGAGATACATACAGGCAATAAACAGAGCAGAAAGTTGTTTATATTTTAACGATTACATAGGAAAGAGGGGGAGGGAAAAAGGTAGAAATATGGGAGAATTAAGATATGTTCTACATCTGAGAATTAAATAACAGTAAGTACTCGTGAATCGTAAAAAGATAAAACATATTTACATATGAAAATTACAATACCAAGACATTTTGAAAGGAGAAAAAGGCAACGAAAAAGAATCATGGAGGCTGGAAGTTTTCAGAACGATTACAGGAAACTTGAGTGATTGAAATCTTATTCAAATAAATAAGTAGCGGTAACCAAAATAGATCTCTATTTACATGTGTATTACAAAGAGAGGCAAATGCTGTATCCAGTCTATGATAGTGTCAAACATTGTTCCACCAAAACTAAACTGAGTGCTTGTTTGAGCATCTCCAATTTGTTGTAATTTGTTGAAAAGCTAAAGCTAACATCAGATCAAACAATCCTTTTTCATGAGATAATATTCCTAATGACTCTGAAAGGCTGCCCGAAAAAAGAAGGACATTTCATACAGGGATATGTAAATTACAAATAATTGAAAAACAAGATCATATTTGTAGCCAGAAAGAAGCTATGGGGGGTCATGAAAACAGGAGGTGGAACTGGTCAGCTAAAGGGTAGTCACAGGACCAACACGTCTTGATTTTAGTGTGAGCAAAATTAGCAATAGAAATAGGAAAAAATAACCTATGATACAGACAACACATAGATTGAGTAGTGGAAGCAGATATAAACATTTATTCTAGCCAAAATCTTATTCCAGAAATCAATGCTCCAATCACAACCCAAATCCACCTACCAAGCGAGCTCCATCTTTATCTTAGAGCGCTGCGGATCATTGGAATGAAAGGGATCCATTGTTAAGTTGTCACTTGAAGCAGGTACTTAGTAGTGGTCTGGAAACGTTTGCATGAGTTTGATTAGTGTTGCCATTTGTTAATCAGAGAAAGGCAGGGTAGGCAAGAAGTTCAGGTGTAAGGATAGGAGTTTGGTTGTTTAGTGGGTAATACATGCAGTCATAGGCTCTAGGGGAAATTTGAGGTTGCAAACTGTTCAAATGCACTACATACGTATGAGATAGTTACAGGGTGGGGTGTGTGGTTGGGTCCTTAGGGGTGGATAGTTCTGTTGATCTAATGTGAGCTTTAAGTTCTGTAATGTGGATTGCCTAGGTAAAGAGTGTTCTGTGCACCTGTTTCAATAAAGCAGCATTTTTCACACAACACAAGGGGTCAGTGGTCTGTGCTGCACAACCTCTCTCTAAAACTTCATTGTACAAAGTATGACAAATGTGTTTTGGTTGGAGGTATCACATGTTGGTGCTTATGCTGATTGCAACATCTGATACAGATCTGATAACATCTGATACAGATACAATTAGGTATGTCCGCAAGCGCTGGGACGCCCTGTTGCTGGGGTAGCCATGCGCGATATAAATAAATATATCATAACATAACATAACAGAGGGCCATATTCTCAAGGAGCTATCGCCGAGTTAATGACACTTTATCGCAGCCAAAGTTACAATAAAGTTATCACCCCTTTCACAAGCTGGTGCTAACAGTCCATAGCACCAGCTTACCCATGATAGCAGCTGTAAAAAACATCGACATAGACGACCCCAGAATCTATCGCTAATGAGATGCAGAGTAGGCGTTTCCAAGCAAAAAGCCGCAACAACACCACTTCGCAACATTCTCAATGACCAGCCAGATCAGTAATACGACCACAAAACATGCGATAAGGTGCGTTAGCAGCAGAAAACTAACACCTGCCCTGACCTGGTGCAAGGTCGGACCACAGCCTGCACCACAAAAGGGACCCCGGCCCACAGCCACACCTGAAGGGCAACAGTTGCCATAGAGCCACTGATCATGCAGCTCGGAGCCCCAATAGGACCACAACACTCACCGCCACCACCCCTAACACCCACCCTGGCATCCCTCCCTCCCGGCAAGGGCATGCCAAATCAACTACACGGAATCCTGTACCATATAATCCGCCTGATGTCGCATAATCACATCTGGTGACAAGCATGTCTTGTCACAAAAATGAGCATCACACCTTCACTGCCAAATCAACAAATTAAACTTTATTCAAATAAACACAGAACAGAAAAGAAGACCCATGGCGGCTGCCCAGTGACAATTCATAGGACACAGCCTGCAAGACAAAAATCATGATGAGAAGGTGTGTCCTGCACACATCAAGGGACACAGAGAGAGCGAAGGAGAGAGGGAGACAGAGAGAGAGAGATAGAGAGAGAGTGATAGACGGACAGAGAGGGGGAGAGAGTGATAGATGCAGCCACGGCCGGTGGTAGGTGTAACTGCAGGGCGGTGACGTAGGGAGGGGGAGGGGCAGGGTGGGGGGTTGTAACATATGGATTACGGACTTTAACAGGTAAGTAAACATATACATTAATAAAACGAATTTCGTTGTGTGCACTGCATCACCAAATCGATGCAGTGCGCGCAACAAAATTCGTGTGGTGTGTGCAGGGGCTGGGCTGTCCTTGTTGCAGCTGGGCTGCCCTGCTCCTGGAGGTGTGTTGCGGAGGCGGTCAATGAACTGTTGGAGGGCGTTCGGGTCGAAGCTGTAGTGGTCCTCTTCGTCTTCCGAGAAGAGAGGGTTGGGCTGCTCTGAAGGAGATGGTGATTCTCCCTCTGCAATGTGAAGGGGAGATGCAGTTTAACATTGTGTTCACATGTATGTTGTCGCTTTGTCCATGTTTACATACAGACTGCATGAGTGTGTACATCATGGCTCTTTGGGAGGAGCTGCCTATTTGATGGGGGACAGGGGACATTTCGACAACAGACGTGTGTGTCTTTGTACTTGTACATTCAAAACTCACATTTCCCTGCAATGCCACTTGTAATTGGCCAGTGTCTACACCCAATCGGCACCAGTTGTATCCTGTGCTCTTTTGTGGAAGTGTTGTGGTTTGTGCCACATTGTTGTCAGTGTTAATGTGCTCTTCCTGTTATATGTGTGTGCTGCATTTTGGAAGAGTCACCCCTGCACCTCTGATTTTGCTGGCCCTTCTCTATTTCATGCGATGTGCCTTTGACTTCTGTGCTTATGCAGCGCTGAGGTGGTGCATACTTGGGTACATTGGTCTCTTGGTGGGAATTGGGGGTCTGAGGAATGGTTTGTCCGCAGATGTGCTCTACTTAATTGTGCATGTGTGCCATTGTGCCCATCTCCCCCCGGCCCCCCAGTCCCTGGTCGTTACTCACCCTGGTGCTGTTGTGTCCGGTCATGTTGAGCAGTGTCCGGTCCCCCAACTCCTGCCACCGGATGTATGACATTACAACGCAGGCTATTACAACGCCTGCCTTTACAACGCGATTATTACATCGCAATCCATTACAATGCATAGTGCTTTTGGGTGTTGGATAGTGAATAGTTTAATTTACTATTCCAACTCCAGTGCCCGTGGACACTAGGGAAGGTGTTGGATGGTAAATTAAACTTATTCCCTATCCTAGAGCGCCCCCCAGCGCAATGCGTTGTAATGGTTTGCATTGTAATGACCGCGTTGTAATGGTAGTGCGTTGTAAAAGATTCGTTGTAAAGGTTGTTTACCCCTGCCACCATCTCCCCACTGATGACTGTGGACACCATTTCCTCCATATCGTCCAGCTCCTCCTGTCGCGCAGGACTGCCACCTCCAGTCTGCATTGCTGCCTTTCGGTTGTTAGAGAATTTCAGCTTGGTTTTCCGCTTGACTTCAATTCAGTGCCTCTTGACCTCTTCCATTGTCCTCTTCAGCACTCCCACTGCATTGACCTTGTGCATGATGGACTGCCATATTCCATTTTTGGTTGCCAATGACACAGTGGAGGTGACGAACAGTTGTTGATGGTGTTCGACCACCTACGTTATCAGGAACCTGTATTCCTGCGGACTGAAGCGCTTCTTTCTACTCTTCTTCTCCTTGGCCTTCTCTGACCCCGAGGTCCCAGTCGGGTCCTCCGGGGGGCTTGTGGGGTTTTGTTTCTCTTCTGTACTTGCTCCGGCACCATCCATTGTGCTTTGCTGTTGTTTGGCATTTGTTTGTCTGTTTTTTTTTTTGTCTACTTTATGGTGATTTTTCCCGTCTGACGCGTCTGAACTGCAGGCCTTGCTGGTTTTCGCTAACTTATGTATCGCAATTGGCCTTATCGCAGCTTTTTTCGCGTTCGCATTTTGCATTTTTGTGGCGTGACATTAGTGTTAATGCAGACATTTGACGTGTTATCTGGTGACTATCGCATGGTGGCGCCTTTTTGAAAATGATTTGTTAACACGGCGTAATATTTATGCGATAGGCTGCGATATGCAAAGTTGCTTTAAGCTAAATTTGCAATGGAATCACACGTTCTTGAGAATATGCCCCAGAGTTTGTGGACACAGCTTCTCTACCCAATTAGAGGTCCACAACATGAGGGTGAAGCAACTAAAGTGCTACGGGATCTGCAGAAACAGTTTAAAATGCTCTGATTATTTACTGGTCCTTTTCATTACTCCAACTCTTCCTCACTTATTCCAGGACTGAACATATGATGTTACATCGCATGCCAACACAAAGCATGCCATTACAACGTGGTTGCATCAGCGAAAGTGCTGTTACAACACGTTACCATTACAATGCACACTTTTACTATGCATATGCCTTTACCACGCACAACATTACAAAGCAAAAGCATTCATGGTAAAGACATATAAAAAGTGGTAAGGTAAGTAATGGTGTATATATATATATATATATATATATATATATTCCAAACAATCATACCAACGTCCACACGATCCAGGGACAGTATGAAGCACGAACTCGGAATAGCATGTTGTCAAAATTATTTAATCAGCAAGATGGCAACAAACACTCGACGCGTTTCGGGGCTCCTCCCCCTTGGTCACGAGTAGTAAAAAGAGTAATAGGATCGTGTTACATATACTCAGAATCACATGGTCTTGTGAAACACCAATAAACATAAACAAAATACTAGCGCTTTAGTCAACGCTGTTTTGTGAAAGTTACTGCAATACAGGGATCGAAAATATAAATTCCAAAATAAACACATAAATTTCAAAGTGCAAACAAACTTAATCAAGATTCATAATTCATAATTGCAACCCTGCTCATGTTAAAAACCATAAACACAGGACTCAGAATAATGTATGTACCATTCAACATAGCGCACTTGGCCTGCATGACATCCGTAATTAAATAGAAATAAAACTTTAGAAATTCAGTACTGAGAATCGCCCAAGTGGGCAACTTAAATACAAATTCATGTCATGACAATCATTTTGATCTCATGCATAGTAAACAGCTATTTATGTGTGCTTTCCTGCCCAAGTGGGCTAGTGTTAAACTGTAATTTCAATAAGAAAAATTATTAAGTAGAAATGTCAAGTAAAATAATGCCCATGTGGGCTAAACCATATGTGCGTGTTGATAAATCAGTTTTCGGTTCCAAGTCTGCTCACTGTTTGTCTATTATAGGGTTGATATTCTCATTCAAAACAAATTCTATATAAGCAATCCCTGAAAAAAAGAGAAAAAAATAAAACTAAAGAATGATGATATACAAGAGAAAAATGACCAGTGATTCAAGATCAGAAAAATTATCTTATACCCTTCGTAACTCATGTAAAGGATATAGAAGTTAAAAACAAGTATGGACAAAACATCATGAATAGATAAACTTATTTTCTACTTAGTTCAAACAGATCTCCTACTAGACAGAAAATACAGAAAGCTCAATGAAACTATGGTAATGCATTATATCATCCTAAGTGTACTTCCATTTCTTCATCACAATTATGACCATTGGGGACCAATGTTTTATGTTGAATAATCATTCTCGACTCCAGTCTTCTCAACTTCTGTACCCGATTGCCCCCCCTCTCATCAAATTTAACAGTGCACAGTACACAATAACTCAATAAGTTCACATTTTGGTTGTGATGACTGTGAAAATGTCGTGCTATCGGGTAAGATTTATCCATGTTAGTAATAGCACGCATGTGCTCTAGCACTCTCAATTTCGCAGGCTTGATGGTACTCCCTATATAGGTTTTATTGCAGGGACAGAATAGAGCATAGACTGCGTGGTCACTGGTGCATGAAGTATGTTCTTGGATAATCAAAGTTTTGGATGTGGGTGACAGTCTTACTTTTTTCAGATTTCAACTGTTTTTGCATGCCTTGCAATTTCTGCAGGTAAAAAAGCCTCGAACCCCTGTGGTTTTGGGTTTCCTAGGGATCACTGCTGTACATAATTGATCTTTTAAAGACCTCGTTTTCCTGAATGAAATTTGGGGGGACTCATTAACATATTCTGCTAAGTCAGAGTTGTTTAATAGCACTGGCCAAAATTTGTTGAGACTCTTTCTAAGTAAGCCAGCCTGGCTACTATAGGTAGTTATGAACCGTGTCTTGTTGTCATTTATGTCTGTGGGTTCATTAGGTCTCGGCTGTAGTAGTGACTCTCTTGAACGTTTTGCAACAGCTTTTTGTGCATCAGAAATAGTTTTAGTGGAATATCCACGTTCAGAAAACCTAGCAATCATGTTCTGTTGTTCAACCAAAAAAGTTTCCTCAGTACTACAATTGCGTCTGGCTCTTAGCAGTTCTCCCAATGGAATACTCCTAATTAGAGAGTTAGGATGACAGCTGCGAGCGTGGAGTATACTGTTCCCTGCTGTCTTTTTCCTAAAAAGAATAGTTTCCAATTTACCATTCTCCACTTTGACACTTAAATCTAAAAATTCCAAGCTCTCTGTAGACCAATTGCTGGTGAAATTAAGGTTAAAAGTATTCTGATTGAGTTCATTCACAAATATATTGGCCTCTTCTTGAGTTCCCCTCCACACCACCAGCACATCATCTATGTACCGCAACCACTTGATAACGTGGCTGCGATACATAGGCGAAGAAGAGGCCATCCTAACTCTCTAATTAGGAGTATTCCATTGGGAGAACTGCTAAGAGCCAGACGCAATTGTAGTACTGAGGAAACTTTTTTGGTTGAACAACAGAACATGATTGCTAGGTTTTCTGAACGTGGATATTCCACTAAAACTATTTCTGATGCACAAAAAGCTGTTGCAAAACGTTCAAGAGAGTCACTACTACAGCCGAGACCTAATGAACCCACAGACATAAATGACAACAAGACACGGTTCATAACTACCTATAGTAGCCAGGCTGGCTTACTTAGAAAGAGTCTCAACAAATTTTGGCCAGTGCTATTAAACGACTCTGACTTAGCAGAATATGTTAATGAGTCCCCCCAAATTTAATTCAGGAAAACGAGGTCTTTAAAAGATCAATTATGTACAGCAGTGATCCCTAGGAAACCCAAAACCACAGGGGTTCGAGGCTTTTTTACCTGCAAAAATTGCAAGGCATGCAAAAACAGTCGAAATCTGAAAAAAGTAAGACTGTCACCCACATCCAAAACTTTGATTATCCAAGAACATACTTCATGCACCAGTGACCACGCAGTCTATGCTCTATTCTGTCCCTGCAATAAAACCTATATAGGGAGTACCATCAAGCCTGCGAAATTGAGAGTGCTAGAGCACATGCGTGCTGTTAATAACATGGATAAATCTTACCCGATAGCACGACATTTTCACAGTCATCACAACCAAAATGTGAACTTATTGAGTTATTGTGTACTGTGCACTGTTAAATTTGATGAGAGGGAGGGCAATCGGGTACAGAAGTTGAGAAGACTGGAGTCGAGAATGATTATTCAACATAAAACATTGGTCCCCAATGGTCATAATTGTGATGAAGAAATGGAAGTACACTTAGGATGATATAATGCATTACCATAGTTTCATTGAGCTTTCTGTATTTTCTGTCTAGTAGGAGATCTGTTTGAACTAAGTAGAAAATAAGTTTATGTATTCATGATGTTTTGTCCATACTTGTTTTTAACTTCTATATCCTTTACATGAGTTACGAAGGGTATAAGATAATTTTTCTGATCTTGAATCACTGGTCATTTTTCTCTTGTATATCATCATTCATTAGTTTTATTTTTTTCTCTTTTTTTCAGGGATTGCTTATATAGAATTTGTTTTGAATGAGAATATCAACCCTATAATAGACAAACAGTGAGCAGACTTGGAACCGAAAACTGATTTATCAACACACACATATGGTTTAGCCCACATGGGCATTATTTTACTTGACATTTCTACTTAATAATTTTTCTTATTGAAATTACAGTTTAACACTAGCCCACTTGGGCAGGAAAGCACACATAAATAGCTGTTTACTATGCATGAGATCAAAATGATTGTCATGACATGAATTTGTATTTAAGTTGCCCACTTGGGCGATTCTCAGTACTGAATTTCTAAAGTTTTATTTCTATTTAATTACGGATGTCATGCAGGCCAAGTGCGCTATGTTGAATGGTACATACATTATTCTGAGTCCTGTGTTTATGGTTTTTAACATGAGCAGGGTTGCAATTATGAATTATGAATCTTGAATAAGTTTGTTTGCACTTTGAAATGTATGTGTTTATTTTGGAATTTATATTTTCGATCCCTGTATTGCAGTAACTTTCACAAAACAGCGTTGTCTAAAGCACTAGTATTTTGTTTATGTTTATTGGTGTTTCACAAGACCATGTGATTCTGAGTATATGTAACACGATCCTATTACTCTTTTTACTACTCGTGACCAAGGGGGAGGAGCCCCGAAACGCGTCGAGTGTTATTGTTTGTTGCCATCTTGCTGATTAAATAATTTTGACAACACGCTATTCCGAGTTCGTGCTTCATACTGTCCCTGGATCGTGTGGACGTTGGTATGATTGTTTGGAATTGATGGGCTCGCTGCCCAGCACGGACCACTGTTGTTGTGGAGGGGTCTAAGCGAAGTGTAGCGACGGCTGCACGTTCTATGGCATATATATATATATATATATATATATATATATATATATATATATATTGTCATGCCAAATTATGTGAAAATAAAACCACTGAATTCAACTCCAGCACACTGTGGTCTGTACCTGTGTTCCTTTCTATAAATATATATATATATATATTCCCTCAAAAAACCATAGTTTCACACTCGTTATAATTATAGTTAGGAATTAGCATTTAAAAAACCTTTGAAATTCACTGAAAAAAACATCAGTTTCACACCAGTTATAGTTAGCTGAACATTTTACTCATACAAACCATTGAAATTCCCACGTTATAGTTAGTTGGACTCACTATAACTCGCGCGCCCGCAATCCACTGCTGATGATGTCACATATTACATCATTCATGACATGGTCAATGGCATCACTGATGACATCTCAAATGACATCACTGATGACATCACTGATGACATCCAGTGTGGGTGTGTTTCTGTAAAGTTAAAATATGTTTTGCATTTGAAGAATGAGTGTATGTATGAGTGTCTGGATGAAGGATTTAGTAGGTGCGTGACTGACTGTATGAGTGAGTGATTAAATATGTCTTACTGAATGCATGGGTTAGTGACTAAACTGTCTGAATGTGTGCATCCTTATGTCTGTTGTTGTGTAAGCTGCTGCATGTGTTGATTAGTAGCTATATGAATGGCTATATGGGTTATTGATTGGTTGCCCAAGTATTTGTATGTGAGGGTGAGTGTGTGTGTGGGTGGCTAGGAGGTGTGTGACTCTGTGCATAGATGTGTGAGCAGTTGATTCACTTGGTGTATGGGTTCAAGAGTGCATGTGGAAACAGCTGTATGGGCGTTTGAGTGTGTGCATGGGTGTGTTGGTGAGTTAATGGATATCTCAGTGCTACATGTCCAAGTAAGTACATATGTAAAACACAGTGCATGTGAGAGTTGGCATTCTTTCAATGACTATACATGAGAGCCTTTGATTGCGTAAGTGACTGTATGGATCAATGTGTACTTGTATCAGTGATTGTAAAAGAGAGTAAGTATGTGTTACTATATGTTTGAATAAGTAAGGTTATGTGTGTATAACTGTATAGATGAGGAAATGGGAGTGTGATTGGTTCTTTGCATGACTGACTAGGTGTGTGAGTAACTCCATGGATGAGTGTCAGTGTGTGAGTGTCCGTATAGGTGTATGAGTGCATATGATAGTGTTGTATTGATGAGTGACTGTATGTATGAGTGATTGTATGGGTGAATGAGTGGATGTGTGTGTAGACTTAGGAATCAGTGAGTGCGTATGTAGTAACTGGTATTGGTGTGTCAATGGTTTCTGGAATGGTAGTCTGTATTTAACACTGGATGTATCAAAGGTTAGATTAGAGTGCGAGGAGGTGCATCGTATTATCACATGAATGATGTCATCAGTGATGTCATCAGTGATGTCATCAGTGATGTCATTTGAGATGTCATCAGTGATGTCATCAGTGATGTCACTGACCATGTCATGAATGATGTAATATGTGACATCATCAGCAGTGGATTGCGGGCTCGCGAGTTATAGTGAGTCCAACTAACTATAACGTGGGAATTTCAATGGTTTTGTATGAGTAAAATGTTCAGCTAACTATAACTGGTGTGAAACCTATGGTTTTTTCAGTGAATTTCAAAGGTTTTTAAAATGCTAATTCCTAACTATAACGAGTGTGAAACCTATGGTTTTTTCAGTGAATTTCAAAGGTGTCTGCCCAAACAGGTATAAAATAACTCATGCGCAGTGGTACTTGCAAGCTTTCAGCTGACAGCAGTTGTTCCTCTGACGAAGAAGCTTTCCAGCTTTGAAACGCATTAGGATTTTAATTTACATCCAACTGTGAATGCCGGTTGTCGTGCAATAAATGCCTGAAGCATTCTGCTGTTTGATTGTCCTCACCTCAGGGCAAACTTTTGCTGTGATGTGTGTATATATATATTGCTACATTGAAATCATACCTGAGAGATACAAAGCATTTCTTGAATTGCATCAATGATGTAGTGTGGTGTGAAGGTTACTGTATGATGGTTATAGATATAACCAGTCTATATACGTGCATTGTGCACAAAGATGGACTCAAGGCAGTGCAGAGTTTCTTGGATAAGCGGCCTGCGATATTTTACGAGCATAACAAGATGTTGTCCGAATTCATGCTGTTCATTTTGAATAACAATATGTTTTTATTTGGGAAACAACTGTTTGAGCAGATGTCGGGCGTGGCCATCCATGGGAACCTGCTCCGCCCCCAGCATCGCGAATCTTTCCGTGGGCTGGTGGGAGGAGCAGGTGGCCTGGTCAGAAACCAACTATGAGTGGAATCAAAGGATAAGGGGTTGGTATCGTTATATAGACTATCTTTTTATCATTCTAGATGGCCCTGTTGAAGTAGCTGCAACATATATTGATGTATTGAACAGTAATGATGTGAACGTGAGGTTTTCGGGAGAGATAAGCTGTACAGAGGTGCATTATTTAGATCTCACTGTATTTGTAGAGAATGGCAAGTTCCAGACGAAACTCTTTTGGAAATCAACAGCAGGCAACTCTACACTTTATGCCACCAGTAGTCACCCCAAACAATTGGTGAATAGCATCCCATATAGGGAGCTACTGAGGATTAAGAGGAACAACTCATGTGACCAAGAATTTCAGAAAACGGCTAAGGAAAGCATAACCAGATTTAAAGCAAGAGTTTATAACAATGGGGTGTTATCACACGCTTTGAGGAAGGTGGACAGTATAGAGAGGAGCGAGCTGCTTAAAACCAAAAACAGGGAGCCAGAGAGTGGCGCGTTCAGACTGATCACTACGTTTTCAGAGTACGCAGGTGACCTGAAAAGGATCCTGCGAAAAAATTGGAACATCTTAATGACTGATAGCATCCTGAGAGAAGATCTGCCATCTAATCCGCTGGTCACGTTTAGAAAAGCGAGGGCGATAAAAGATCAATTGGTACACAGCCACCATGAAAGCCATAACACACAACGAGAGTTGAAACAACTCAATGGCTTTTACCCGTGTGGCCGCTGTAAAGCGTGTAAATACAGTAAACACACTTTATCCTATAAGATCCCTGGACTAGTAACACCTAAAAGAATACAGAAATTCCTGACTTGTACGACACCCTATGCCATATACTGTTTAACATGTCCCTGTGGGATGAGGTACATAGGGAGCACCACCCATCCGGTTAAGATCCGCATATTAGAGCACATGCGAGCGATCAATAATGCGGACACATCCTACCCTGTCGCCAGACACTTTGACAAAGTGCATGGACACAACAGGGATCGGTTGTCATACATATGCCTAGACAGCATCCCAGTGAGTGCAAGGGGGGGCGATCGGCTACAGAAATTGAGACGACTATAGTCGCGATATATTATAGATTTACAAAGCAAGATGCCGAAGGGCTTAAATGTCCATGAAGAATTGGCGGTACATTTAGGTTAGAGATGAAATGTAAGATTTTGAGATGTATTCTCTAGCCAGGTATTTTCTTCCAGTATGTGTATAAAAATGAATTAGCTAGATGAATTATAAGAAGTATATGTAATTGACCTGAACTAGCATCAAACAAATATATATGTAATATTTACCATGTATGAACTATAGCCCATCCAGGGCAGGATTGTTAGGGGTCCTATAATTTGGGACTCTGTTTGTGTTGAGCCCATCTATGGGCGAGATTATGAAATGGGTTATTGTTAAGGTTAAGCCCAGTTGATTGTCATACGACAAGTTTAGAAAATTTAAGTGTTGGAGAATAACAACGCATTTCGATAATATATTTGCACACAGTAATATAGAGTTGTGCTGTGAAATTATCATTAGTCCACTTTCTATGTTCTTGATGGTAAACCATGTGATGCATACTTAAATACGAACTAAAATGGCGCCAACTGTTGAGCAAATTGACAAAGGCTAAACGCCGAAACGCGTCTTTGATGTGCTAGAGGTTTTTTAAATAAAACTTTTGGAAAAACCATCCCCGTGAGTGCCGCGCATCTGTACAGGTGGAATCCTGGTGGATAATTGGAGCCGAATATATATATATATATGTATATATATATATATATATATATATATATATATATATATATATATATATATATATATATATTTATATTCACACAAAGAAGGTTTGCCACCTCGGAAGCGCCCAAAACAAGGTGAGTCTTGCTGGCATTTTGGTCATTTATTTCAGAAACTGCCACATGGCTTTGGAACACATCACTGCTTGCAAGTACAGCTTAACGCGTTTCAGGCCGACGCCCTTTGTCAAAGGCTATGTCCATATGCACTCATACAGCGTAATCATCTATTAAATACATTCTTGGTATCCACCCATGTGGGCGTGGCTGTTCTCACAGCTCCCTGGTACCTGTAGTCTTATTCCTCCAGTGAGGCGCTGTAAAGTGAAATATCCAGGAAAATTAAAAGCCCCAGTGGGTTGCTCTGATAAGTCCCAATACACCATGTTGGCCTCTTACAGTCTCCTCAAAGCTCCTTGTCCTGAAACAAAGTGTACGCCGGTTGGCGTCACCACAGGTCCGCAACAGCAGCTGGACGGCTTCTAGGACCGGGCCGGCCGTAATCAATTCACACAAAGAAGGTTTGCCACCTCGGAAGCGCCCAAAACTGTAGTGTGTTTATCTAGGTACCTATATTGATACTCCTATTTCTTACCCTTGTCCGTTTATTAATTCACTAGTGTCCATACAACGGCACAGAAACCCGTTTTCAGATTAGGTCATAGCGCATGCTGTCACATTAAGCAAGCACTATTCCTCCAGCCCCCTAGAACGCACACCGAGTTCTCAAAACAAACCAACCCATCAGCAGACCTGGGAAATCCCCCGCAGCTATGGTTTTGATTTCGCTCGAGAACTCCTAAAAGGAATGTAAGAACGACCAGTCCTTATGACATTCTTACTGACGTCTTATGTCCATCCTTACGTCAAACTCGGCACCTTTCAGGTATAAATATACTGACGCTGCCCTAAGCAAAGACACGGTGGTGATGAGCTTGGAGCAGCGCTACTTGCCGGAGAGCCCAGCTGATGCAGGAAGCCCACGGACGCTGCCCCTCCCATTTGACGCGCTGAGAGAGACGCTGCCTTTTCTCCTGCCGAGAAATCCAGCCTCCGGCGTTTCCGGCTTACCTTCGCGGGTAACTGGGATATCGAGTCCTGAGAGAGAGATACCAGCCCTCCTGCCTTCTAAATCCCAGGTACTGAACTGACTAACCCCTTACAGAGAATTCTTGAGTCAGATTCTTGGCAAAACAAACTTAACTTAAACTGCTACTTACTTACTCCCTCCCACGTATTAGGCTTAGGTCAGGTACACCGGGGTAGGCGTAGTTAGAAGCACCAGTTGAGTACGATTAGTCAATGTATATATGTATGTATATCTTTTATCCATTTTAAAGTATCATATGGCTACGAAACCATATCAATGCTTTTACAGTATTATTTTATAATCCTGCTTTTACTGTATGCACTTTACTTAACCTTACGTATTGCAACTGTAGCGATTCATTTCTCTTGTATGAGAAAAAGAGACTGATCAATAAATAACATCTTTTATTGAACACGCCCATCTCTTCTTTCTCTACAAACTGGTGGAACTAAGTATGCACGTATTGACTGAGTAAAATAGCTGTCTTTTGTTTTCACACGACTCTGGAGATATACTCTTGATTAGGGAGAGCAAAGTTGTCATGTTCTATGGTTGTCAGAAACTAAATCCCTTCTTGTCTATCCAGGGAGGTTAAACTCCTCCTCGCCTATTCGAGAAAGTTTCTAGTGAACTCTGAGCTAGCTGGCACACAAAACTTAAGTCTAATATCATCAGTAGAAGACCTAGTTAACCTCTGTCCTACGTCTATACTATTGAAGATATTATTCCAATGCGCAGAGCCTATTGGGAATATAGGAACTACACTACAAAACAAGGTGAGTCTTGCTTGCATTTTAGTCATTTATTTCAGAAACTGCCACATGGCTTTGGAACACATCACTGCTTGCAAGTACAGCCTAACGCGTTTCGGCCAACGCCCTTTGTCAAAGGCTATGTTCATATGCACTCATACAGCGTAATCAACTATTAAATACATTCTTGGTATCCACCCATGTGGGCGTGGCTGTTCGCACAGCTCCCTGGTACCTGTAGTCTTATTCCTCCAGTGAGGTGCTGTAAAGTGAAATATCCAGGAAAATTAAAAGCCCCAGTGGGTTGCTCTGATAAGTCCCAATACACCATGTTGGCCTCTTACAGTCTCCGCAAAGCTCCATGTCCAGAAACAAAGTGTACGCCGGTTGGGCGTAGATAGATAAGGGGACACGGCGGGACATTTAAAAAACCATTTATTTTGATTTGCGGCATTACGCGTTTCGGCGATTAGCCTCATCCGATGCCTCGGGTGCTGGTGGTCAGTTTGTTTCCTCATTTTGTTGATCGGCCCATCCCACTAAAGTAGTGTTGGCCTCACCTGAAACGTATCATAGCCGGAAACACTCATGCTGTTTAGTGTGGAAAGACTGCATTATCCAGCATGCAATTGGTTCGCATTCGCAAGTAAGTGTCTCTGTCAGCCTAAGTTTTGATTTCCTTCCAGTAAGGGGCTGATTTAGGATGCGATTCAAGTTAACCCCTTGCACTGTGCTGGACCATAAGTGGTGTTCAAGTCCTCACTTCCAGCCGCTTGGTCCCCATCAGCAGCACGTCTGGAGACGCCGGTTCTAGTGACCGCGTCGGTCCATATGTGATGGATTGCCGATTTTACAACAGCTTTCGCTGCTTGTTGGGGATTAACGGCGGTCCAGGTCATTGCCACTGTGCCTTGGAGCACTTCAGGAAGGGTCCCCTTTGCGTGACAATGGCTGCACGCTATAATGTCCAAGAATATCCACTTCGGTAAAAATAGATAAGGGGACACGCGGGACATTTAAAAAAAACATTTATTTTAATTTGTGGCATTACGCGTTTCGGCGATTAGCCTCATCAGATGCCTCAGGTGCTGGGGGTATATAGTTATAGTTAGGACCTAGTTTCCATAGGAAATTCGCAAAATTCTATCTGGAATAACTTTGGCACCGGTGGACGAATCTTCGCAAATTTCTCCAAGAAAATGGCCTGCTCCGCTCCTTCCCTGAAAGTTTGGGGGTGATCGGTCAAGCGGGGGCCGAGAAAAAAGGGGAGGTCCGAAAACGTGTTTTCCCCATGCAATTTTCCATAGGACATTTAGCCAGGGCTACAGCCCGAACGGCTGAACGGAATTACACCAAATTTGGCAAAAAGGTAGACTTTGGTTCGCAGATTACCCTTTTTGTTAAATGGTGTAAATCTGTTTAAGTAGTTCCTGAGAAAATCAAAAGTAAAATCATAGATATATCTATTGGCGCTTAACGTACGTGTACGGTAAGAGTACGGTCAAGCGTACCATTGCGAGCACGAGCTGCATGCTCATTGGCTGTCAACTGTCTGTCAACACTCTAAACCAGGAAGTGTTGGCAGCTATCTTGTGCCTCGGTAGGACCGAGGCACAAGAAAGTAGTAAAAGAAAGGTGAAAAACAAGCAAAGGGGGCAGGGTAGAAACTCCCTGACCCCCTAGGCCTGCTCAGGGGGGTCCCACAAGGACACCCAAGGGCCTCAATTTAAAAAAAAAAAATCACGGCGTACGCTTATGGTACACTTACGCGGTGAAAAAGAAAAAAAACGAAGTCCGCTTTATTCTTAAGTAGCCACCGGGGGGTAATTTTTTTACGTAATGGGGGCCCAGAGGGGCCCCCCTAGCCCCGGGGACTGCCACCCCAGGGCTTTTTTATGATGTATGCTGGGGGCTCACGGACTCCCTCGCAGCACCGGGGACCACCACCCCCATGGGCTTCGTTTTAAAAAATTAAATAAAACATGTTTTTTTTTTAAAAACACATGTGTGGGGGGCTCAAGCCAGCCACACACCCCGGGGACCGCCACCTCCCTGGGGCTCTAATATTTAAAATAGGGGATCCGTGTTGGACCCTCCAGCCCCAGTGACCACCACCCCCTGGGGCTTTACAATTGGTGGGGGGGCGGCACGCGGCCCCCCTCCTGGATCCTTTGATGGCCCTGGGGACCGCCACCCCCCAGGGCCAGCTCCTGCAGTGTACCGGGGTGCCTACCCTCGGGACACTGCTGTTTGCTATGTTAGGGCGGGAGCCTCGCGGATCCCACCCTACCACAGCAAAGCGCTTTCCTATTTGAAAGAGAGAGCAGGTTAACCTGCTCTCTCTTTCAAGTAGGAAAGCAGATTGCTTTTCGTCAGAGAGAGCAGCATGTAAGCTGCTCTCTCTGATGAAAAGCAATGCCGGCTCCCGAAGGACGCAAGGAGCCGGCTGGGACCGTGGGGGCTTTGGGGCTCCCCCCACAGTCCCCAACATCATATTTCAGCCCCAGGGGATGGGTCCCCAGGGATTATAAAAAATTTGTAATACCGGCTATTTTCTTTTAACGGTAGATTTACTGTACGCGTACCATGCACGTACGTACGACGTACGGTGTAAAGTCTGTAAGTCATCCCGTGAGTGTACACAACCAAGAAAAATAAAATATTTTTGGATATTTATGAAGTGTATGTTTTTACATGTTGGGTGGCTCTAAAAAGAGCCCTTGTGTTTATTGGGAGATTTTAGTACCTACAAATAAGTACCGATGCAGAGTCTAAAGTTCAAGAGGAAGACTCTGTTCCCCTCATCTGTAAAATGTACACCATCCCTCCTATAGATGCCATCCATATTGAAGCGTAGATTGTAATGGTAAATGGACCCCATTCTATAGTCTCTGAGAAACACAGAAACAGATTTATTCACATGTTTCCTAGCTTTGTCAATTTATGGACAAAATTGATTGGACCAGTTCCAGTTCTGCCTTTGGCATATATTAGAATAGACAAAGGTAGTTTGGGGAGAAAAGTGACATCAGTTCAGTAAAGGTGTCCTTCATAAACATTTCCAGACCTACCCCAGTCAAAGTGCC
Source organism: Lissotriton helveticus (assembly GCF_964261635.1). Taxonomy (NCBI): domain Eukaryota; kingdom Metazoa; phylum Chordata; class Amphibia; order Caudata; family Salamandridae; genus Lissotriton; species Lissotriton helveticus. The sequence goes on from NC_136068.1 coordinate 1,684,929,923, forward strand.
TAGGTCATTGCCGGCTCAGGGTGTTGGAGATACAAAAAGGATTACACCAATGGCATCAATTGGTGCCTCTTTAACCCTCTCTGTCCAGTCCATTTAATGTCTACATTTGGTAAACCTAGGTCTTTGTGAATTCTTTTCCGTTGTGCGTACCTTTGGCTCCAGAAAATATAGCTGTGTCCCACAATCCACACTCTAAGCATCTTGAAGAGAGGTCTGGATGCACTCAGATGGTTTCTGTGAATGAAAGGGCAGTTTGAAGAATTATTTTTCTAAAATGGTGGATAAGTGGATTTTTGAAAAAAGCAAAGAAGGGATTGATTGTTGGAAAACTTTTTAGATAGAAAACTAGGGTGCAATTTTCTGTTTATTAAAAGCCTGTTATTTATTGGTTAAGAAAAAGTGATAGAAAAGAACATTACTGAAGATAAGCTGGTATATTGACAAGTCAAGCACAATTACTGTTTTGATTGCAACAATGTATGATCAACTTTTCACCTGCGTGCTCAGTTAGGTGTTCTCTGAAGTGTTTCTATGGTAACTGGCAGAATGTGGAATGGGGGAAGGGTTGAAAGTTTTGTCAGGAGAAAAGGGTTCAAAAGTTCAAGTAATAGAAAAGTGTGTTTCATTTTGATTTAATGTGGGAATAAATGTGATTTGTTATTTATTAGTATATGTGTGTAGATTGAGTGTGTAGATTGACAGGAAATGTTTGCTGTTTGCTATAGGACTTCCTGATCCACTAGGGTTGCTTAGGGGTTTTTACAATGATCCCCAATGTCAAAATCTTTTTTTTGTTGCTTAGGTACATTTACGGGATGACTTACACACTTCGCACCGTACGTCGTACGTACGTGAATGGAACGCACACGGTAAATATACCATAAAAATAAAAATAGCCTCTATGACTAATTTTTTATAATCCCAGGGACCCCATCCCCCGGGGCTTTAACTATATGTTGGCGGGGGGGCTTATGCCCCTCCCGCAGCTCTAGGGACCCCCCCCCCCCGGGACATTGCTGTTTGCTATGGTAGTGCGTGAGCCTCGCGGCTCCCACCCTACCACAGCAAACCGCTTTCCTATTTGAAAGACCTGCTCTCTTTTTCAAGTAGGAAAGCAAATTGCTTTTTGTCAGAGACAGCAGCATGTAAGCTGCTCTCTCTGACGAAAAGCAATGCCGGCTCCCGAAGGACGCGGGGAGCCAGCTTGGACTGTGGGGGCTTTAGGGCTCCCCCACGATCCCCAACGTTATATTTCAGCCCCAGGGGATGGGGTCCCCAGGGATTATAAAGAATTTGTAATACCTGCAATTTTTTCTTTACGGTACATTTACCATACACGTACCATGCACGTACGGATGACATACGGTGCGAAGTCTGTAAATCGTCACGTAAGCGTACCTCAGCAAGAAAAAATCAATTAAAAAATATATTTTACACATATCTATCAAGTTTATGTGTTTATGTGTTGGTTGGTTCTAATGAAACCTTTTCTCTTTATTAGTACTTATAAGCAAGTACTTATGCATAGTGTAAAGTTATTGAGGAGCAGTGTTTTATAGCCTGCTGAACGTTTGACCTCGGTTGACAGTTTATTTTTGAATGATCTGTTGGGGGTAGGGTGGAATGTAATGTCAGTTGGAAAGGTTTGAAATGTTGAACCAATAGAAATGTGTGTTTAGTTTTTAATTGTTGTGTGAAGGAATTTGATGTGTTATTAATGTGTATATATGTGTAAATTGAGAGGGAAAATGTGCCATTTGTTGATTCTGCTGCAAGCACTGAAGCAGAGAGATTCTGTGTAAGACTATCTGCTGTGTGAGTGACATTCTTCTTAATCTACCAATCAGTTTGAAAGGTGAGGTGATAACTTGTAAGGGACTATATGTGGTGCATTTTATTTTTAGTAAGAGCAATGTGTTTATCCTTGTAAAGTTTGTAGAATCATATTCTGAGTTTGTGTGCATTTGGATAACTATTGTGATAAAAATCATTTGGTAAGTTAATGTGTTTAGTTTGTCACATTTGTGCAATAAAGTGCACAAAAAATGTAGAATGTGTGCAGTCACCTTTTTAGTTGTAGAATACTTAATAGTGTTGCTTGTTTAGAATTAGGCTTGTGTTCTAAATCTACAATTTTGTAGTCAGTATACATAGACTGCTGCATACACTTTTGGGCAGATTTACAAGCCCCTTGGGCGTCTTTCTTGTTCTATTGTGTCTCATTTTTGGATGTAATGTTGGCAAAAAAATAATGCAGCAAATTGGAAATGTATTTGCAAAATGAGTCAGGATTGTCCACTGAAATGTAGTGGTCATATACATGGAATGTGTTCAGTCAGTTAAACGTTTTAGTGTGGGAAATGTGTTATGGTAAAATGTATGGTTTTACATTTTTTGTCTAGTGTCACACTGAGCTTCTGTGTAAATTAAGGAATTATACTTGCACCTTTTTCCATAATCTCTGCAGTCTCTCCTCACAGTCTACCTCTCTCTGCTTATACTGTCCCCTCTCTTCTGATATTTCCCCTCTTTCTTTATTTTCACTTGTCTTTCTTCATAGTGCTGCTTGTTCTCATAGTCCCTTTTGTCCTCTTAGTTCCTCTCTGTCGTCATTATCTCCTCTGTCTCCTAATAGTCCCCCTTCTTTTTATACACCCTCCTCTGACCTCTTAATCCTCCCTGTCTCATCATATCTCCCTCTTAACAATTCCCCAGTCAGTATACATAGACTACTGCATACACTCTTGGGCAGATTTACAAGCCCCTTGTGCCTCTTTATTGTTCTATTGTGTCTCATTTTTGGATGTAATGTTGGCAAAGAATGAATGCAGCAAATTGGAAATGTATTTGCAAAATGAGTCGGGATTGTCTATTGAAATGTAGTGGTTATATACATGGAATGTGTTCAGTCAATTAAACGTTTTAGTGCGGGAAATGTGTTTTAGTAAAATGTATGGTTTTAAATTTTATTGTCTAGAATCACACTGAGCGTCTGTGTAAATTACGGAATTATACTTGCACCATTTTCCATAATCTCCCCTGTCTCGCCTCACAGTCTACCTCTCTTTGCTTATAGTCCCCCTTCTTGTTATACTCCCTCCTCTGTCTACTTAATCCTCCCTAGGATATAGTAGTAATTAGTAATATACATGGTGTCATATTTTTGTGTGTAATATCACACTGTGTCTTTGTGTACATTAAAGAATATAATTTTCCCCTTTTTTCATATTTTCTACACTCTCTTATCATACTCCTCTTACTCCTTCCTATCTGATTATACTACCTCCTTTTTCTTACATTTCCCTCTCTCCTTATACTTCTTTTTTCTCTTCATATTTGCCTTTCTTTTTGCATAGTTCACCTACTCTTCATAATCTCTCCTGTCTTAATATTTATCCCTGTCATCATAGTTTTTACTGTGTCCTCATAGTACTCTCTCTCTCCTTATACACTCAGTCTTCTCTTATATTTATTTTTTCTCAATGTATTTGTCTCTCTCTCTCTCTTTATATTCCTTCTTCTTTTCTCATATATACTCTTTTTTCCTTATATTCTCCCCTTCTTCTTATTCTCGCTCTTCTTTGCACATACTTCACATTCTTTTCTCTTTTTTTGTTTCTCTTCTCATACTCTCCTCTCTCTGCTCACACTCTCTTTTCTTATACTCCTGACTCTGTCCTGATATTCTTCTCTTTTTTTATTGTCATATTCCTCTCATCATTCTCACCCCTGTCCTTATACTCCCTCCTGTTTTCATATTTTCCTCTCTTTTCTCTTACTTCTCTCTGTCTGCTCATACTTTTCCCTTTTACTTATATTCCCTTTTGTCCTATACTCCTTCTCTTTGTGTTCGTCTTCTCCTGCCTCTTTTCATATTCTTTTTCTGTTTTCATTTTTTCTTGTCTCTCTTTATACTTCCTGTTTCTGTTCATATTGCCTGTTCTCTTCTCTCACTCCTTCTTGACTCCCTGTGTATACTTTGCAGGACTTTCTTCATACTTCCTGTCTTTTCATACTGACCTCTCTCTCTTTATATTTATTTGTCTTGTCATACTCTTCCCTCTTTTGTCATAGTTGTTTCACTCTTCATAATCTACCATCTGTTTATACTCCTTCCTTTCTCCTCATAGTGTATCCTCTGTTTTTGTACACCCTTTTTCTTCTTATGCACCACTTTTTCTCACATTATCCCTGATCTCTTTTGTTACTCTCCTGTCTCTTGTTATATTCACCCCTCTTTCCTTATATATATAGTTTTTGTCCTTTTAGTAGTGCCTGTTGCCACATATTCCTTGTTTTCTGTATATAGTCCTTGTCTCTCTTATTATACTGCTCCCCTGTCTCCTCACAGTCTCTTTCTTTTTATACTCTCCATTCTCTCGTCATACTGTACCTTTCTCCTCATACTCCTTCTTATCTCTTCATACTTTCCAGTCTTTTCATAGGGTCTTTATCCCATTATACTGCAGTGTCTGGTAACATTCTTTTTTCTATTTAAATTTCTCGTTGTTTCATAGTCCTCTTTCTCTTGTTGTAACTCCTTCTATTTTCATACTCCCACGTTTGTCGTGATATTCTCCCCTCTCTTCTTATAAGTAATATAATAGTGTATTTCATATATTTATTTTTCTAAAGTGATATATATTTTTTATAATAGATTCTTTTTATCAACACTGAACAAAAGTCATCATGCCTACAAAAACTGAAAAGTGGAAAGAACGAAAGAAAGCTGTTTATTTAAAGAGAGGTCATCTACAAGATTTACCTAAACAACAATGTGTTAATAAAAAAAAAGTCCTGGTAAAAAAACTAAGACTTTTCTGCGAAAATTGTTAAACACTTGGGGGCAGATTTATGAGGCCCTTGCGCCACGTTTACGCCGCTGTTGCGTCACGCAAGGCGGCGTAAACGTGGCGCATCCCTACGACCGATTTACAACGTGACGCATCTAGGTAGATGCGTCACGTTGTAAAGCCCTGCGCCGCTTGTGGGCGTTCCGGCGCAGGGTGGGCGTTCCGGGGCAGGTGCGCCTCGCAAAAGTGGCTGAGTGAAATCTATAAGATTTCACTCAGTCACTTTCAGGCCAATGCTGCGTCAAAACCCTGCGCCTGCTTGAAGCAGGCGTAGGTCTTGACGCAGCATTGCAAAGATGGGGCACCCCCGAGTCTTGCTGGAGCTGCGTCGCGCTTGCAACGCAACTCCAACAATGCGCCACCTTAACGGCACAGATGCGTCACGCATCTGTGCCGTTTTTGCCCCATGGTGCGCCGCATTGTAAATGCGGCGCACCATGGGTGGCGGAGCAGCGGCGCAAGATAACTGGCGCATCCCTGGGGATGCGCCAGTTATCATAAATCTGCCCCTAAGAGTAGTGTGTACAAAGAAAAAAATAGTATTACTGTATCTGCAACTAAGAGGAAAGAGAAGAACCATGGAAAATCATCTTCTAAAAAAAACGTGTATAGCAAAAGGAGGAAAAACCAATATAAGTACTGTCTAATTTGACTAAGGTAGTAAATAATTGTAAAAAAAAACAAGAATTTTATAAGAAAAAGAAATGTATTGAAAAAGTAGTTGAGAAAGCGTTTGAATTTAAAAAAAGACTGTTTGTTTTAGTCATCAATAGAATTCGATCACTAGATAAGCCAATCCATTTAATGAACGCCAAAAGTAAGTGGAGAAGAGTAATTAACAGAAGTAATTTTTCTGAGTTTTTTTGGGGTGAATGGAAACATAGTTCAAGTTCTGAGCCTTTTTTTAATGAAGAGAGTTATTTTCAGAGTAATGATTTGTTGCATGCAGTTGACACTACTGGTTGTGCTTATGAGGTTAAAAATGGTTGTCCTATTGAGAAAGAGAAAATTGTTCTTAGAAATGTAGAAAAGGTGTTAGCTGATGAAGTTTTAGGGAGATGTCCTAAAGGTCCAGTGTACACTTGGAATTGCAGTAGTATTTGTAGTGTACGGCAAGAATCTATTAATTTTTTACGCAATTTCTTACGTAACTATACTAAGAAAAGTGTTAAACAAAAGATTAAGATGTTGCAAGGATTAGACCCTTGCAGATTGAGAGAAAATACTGGTTTGCAAGGTCATTCTCTGGCTTGTCTTTCTAAAAAAGTATGTTGAAGTATTTTTCACCATTTCAGGATGTTAGCAGTACATCATACTGAAATGAGGAAATTAGTCAGAATGTTGTATTATGCAAAAAGTCCAGCACTAATGTTAAAAAAGTTGAACAGTGCTCTTTTGCATGGATCTGTATCAGATGTAACGAACGTCTGTGATGAAATTCAGGTTAGTTACTTTGGTCCTGAAGAAGACAGCGCAGAAATAGATAAGTTAATAGAAGGAAATTTAGAAGAGAATGTACAACATTGTAGTTCAGAAAAATTTGAGCAAGAAATCTCTAAGTTCAAGGTGATTTCAGGTGAAACATCAAATTATTCTTGCATTTGTTGTCGACGTACTCATTATAAAAATCAGACCAGGACTGTTGATCTGTATTTAAAATGTGAAAAGGAAAATAATAATTTTAAACTTTATTGTATTTTAATAGTAGTTTTTAGGCCATTTGGAGACATTTTGTATTAATTGTCTTCCCATGAAATATGTAGGATAAATAGTGTATACACATGAATGTCTGTAAATATTTGCCTGCTCATTTTAATTGTACATATATTTTTTATTTATTTGTATGTATGTATTGCTGCTTCTTTTATGATTTTAATTAATCGAAATAAAGAGTTTTGACTGACTGACTGAATAATGAGTGGATGGAATTTGCAACTTATTTGTTGGTAGAGAATTGTTTTGATTTGGGTTCTGATCAGCGTATTTGTAAATATTGTTATAACAAATTAGACATGAACAAAATGCCTGCTAGAGCTGTACATAATAATCTTGAGTTGGTAAATATTCCTTCTGAACTGATAGATTTAAATACTTATGAGTCTATTCTTATTCAATGTGTGCATCCTTTTCAGGCTATTGTTCGTATGGAGCCTAAGACAGGGAAATTGCCTCCTTCAGATTTACAAAGAGGATTAAAGGGAAGAGTTGTATATTTGCCTCTAGATTTAAAGAAAAATATTGAAAAATTGGTGTAGAAAATGTAGAAGATGAACCTTTAGTTATTCTTGTTAATGGCATTCCTACTAAGAGTAAGAAAATCTGGCAGGAATTAGTGGATGTTAGGAAAGTGAAAAAGGCAACGTTGTATCTGGTAAAAAATAATTCCTATTATAAAAATGTGTTTCTGAGAGAAGAAGAAATAACTGTAGAAGAAGATAGTGATGTGCCATCTGGACAAATTGAAAAAATGGATGTATCCAGAACTGAAGAAATCTACGAACATTACAGTGTACATCCACTGCATTCTAAAGAAGTGATGGGGAATACTATAGAGTTATTCCAAATGAAAGAAGCAAAGTGAAGTCCTATTAGTGTATGGGAAAACAGCATGGAAGCTCGTTGTTTCCCCTCAATTGTTTCCCACAGGAAAAGGAGGATGATATGATGACCGACCTGTGCAGATTCCTGCATCTGAATACCGGACATCAAGATTGTATGCAGAGGATCCAAGATTTCGACAACGTATTCCGTATTTGTTTCATCTTTTGTTTGAGAGTGATTTGTCTGGACTTTCTTGTGCAGTAAATCATATATTGAAAACAGGTGTACATCTGCAAAATGTTTCGGCAAAGGAAATTATGGCTAAAGTACACCAGAAAGATAATGTTTTGGAATCTCAGCTAATTAATCTCATGGCATGTCAGCGTGGTACTAATGAGTACTGGTACCGTCGTCATGAAGAACTTAAATGTATGCTAAGGAACTTTGGAACTCCTACATGGTTCCTTACTCTAAGCTGTGCTGAATATGCTTGGGATGATTTACTTCAATTTCTTCGAGAGGCACATCCAAATATAGTAAATATTGAATACAAGACACCTGGAGAATTGTGCTCTTTGGATCCAGTTAATGTATGCAGATATTTCAATCATAGATTTGAAGCTATGATGTCTTTCATCTCCTATAAAAAAAATCCTCCTTTTGGAGCGGTTCTGGACTTCTTTTGGAGAAAGGAGTATCAAGCAAGAGGTGCTCCTCACATACATATACTGATATGGATCAAAGATGCTCCCAAATTTGGAACAGACTCAGATAATACTGTGTTGTCTTTTATTGAAGAATATGCTACATGTGATGTACCCAAAAGTACGCAAGATAAGGACTTAAGACAACAAGTCTTACGATTCAAAAGCCATCATTGTGGAAAATACTGTTGTCGAAAGTACAAATCTAAGGACAAATTCTACACCAAATGCCGTTTTGCATTTCCACGACCTGTAATATCGAACGGAAGAGTGAACAGTTTTATGTCATCTTTGCGACATACTATCACAAGAAAGTCTCCAAAAAATACCTACAACTGAAGAAGAAATGAAGAATCAAAATATATAAATGACTATAACCCAGTCATTTTGTCCATGTGGAATGCTAATATGGATATTCAATATGTTGCGGACAATTCCATTGCTCTTGCTCGATATGTAACATGGTACAAAACAAAATCAGAAAAGACAGAATTGAAGGAAATGTGGGAAGAGATTTCTCACGAGAAGAGTCTAAGTAAGAAATTATTATATACTTTCAGTTTGAAGATGTTATCTCATCGAGAAATTGGAGCACATGAATGCTCGGACCGCTTATCATCTGCAAGTCTATACTCCAAATCTAGAAGAAACATTTAGGTGAGTCTAGGTCTTACTGCAATTCGAAGCCGAGTACCTAAATCTGTACAAGAAATTGAATATTTAGCTGAAAAAGAGCCAGAAAGTACAGATATTGTGAAAACAAATATGTTGGATACATATTATCCAAATAGAAGTCATCATCTTGAGAACGTTTGTCTCTATGAAGTTCTGCAAACCTATATTTTTAAACAGAATATTACAGAAAACATCAATAATGGTATATATGCCGTGATTGGTTCTGAATTATGTTTGGTGAAACAAAGAAAAGGACATTTGATTAATCACCGTAAACTGAGTTGCGAAACACCTCACAAAAGGGAATTTTACTATTTAGCTCTTTTGCAACTTTTCAAGCCATGGCGTTCAGAATTGGAATTACTTGGAGATTTTGCGAGCTATGAAGATTCCTTCAATGCAAGTAAACATTCTATAGAATGTCCTGTTTTTGCTAATTATGTTAAAATGTTGAACAACGATATTGAGCAAGAAGCTACAATGCAGCTGAGATTGCTAGAGACAGTTCTCAAGACAGTCAAACTTCTGCTCCGTTGAGTCAGGACCCACGAGGAGAACCAATTGTTCAAAATGAAGCAGCAACTGCTATGGAAGAGGTGGAAACAGCAACGTATCAAGCTCAAGGAGATGTATACAACTTAGGAAACTTGGAAGAACAACTAAATGTTGAGCAGAAACAAATATATGAGCAAGTGAGAGAACAGATTCACCATGGATTACTTCATGAGAAGAAAGAGTGTTCTTGCTTATCATTTGAACCGATCCGAATGTACGTGAGTGGACAAGCTAGAACAGGGAAACGTTTTTTAATCAAAGTAATCACAACTTTTCTACAGAAAACAACTGAGTCGCATTTGTCTTGTGTTGTCACTGCTCCAACTGGATTAGCAGCCCACAATATTAAAGGAATTACTTCACATCGTTTATTAATGCTACCAGTAGAGCATGAAAACAAATTGGAGTATCACAAGCTATCTGGAAAAGCTTGTTGTGAAGTTTCAAGAGTCTTGAGGAAAATTAAACTTCTGATTATTGATGAGGTAAGCATGGTATCAAACTTAATGCGTGCCTTTGTGCATTTAAGAATGCAGCAAATTCTTAAAACAGAGTATGACGTATTATTTGGAGGAAAACACGTCATAGTTTTTGGAGATCTACTACAACTTACTCCTGTGAAAGGACAACCAGTGTTTAATACACTGGCACATGAAGATACTAGAAAGTCTTTGGGGAGTATTGGAAACCTTAACATTTGGTCATTTTTTCAATATAAGGAACTTATTACAAATATGCGTCAGGTAAATGATGCAGATTATGGAAATATTCTTCAAGATATAAGAATTGGAAAAGTGACAGAACATGGCAAACAAGCTTTACAGAGCCGATTACTTCCCAATTTGTTTCCAGATGAAAATATTGTTCCTGAGGAAATATATAGGAGAATTGCAGAAAACAAATCTGTAATCTGCTTAATGCCAAAACTGCGTGAATGTTCTATATTCAATGAAGAAATGTTTAAGTTGGAAAATGAAGAAATAATAAAATTGGAAGCTATTGATAAAATAGAACATGAAGGAATCACCATTATTTAGACTGAAAAGTTGAAGAGGAAATTGGATTCTTTAGAAAAATCGATAAGTGAAACTGCTGGTTTAGAAAAGAATTTGTATGTATGTGTAAACTGTAGAGTAATTTTATGTCGTAATTTGCATGTGGAAAAATGTTTAGTAAATGGAGCAATGGGTAAAATTGTTGATTTCGTTAATTATGTAAATAGAGATGGGATTGAATTTTTGAAAATCATATTTGATGAAATTGCTGAAGTACAGCAATTCAGTCGTTGTTCAACTCGGTTTTTGCTTGTAAAAGATTTGTATGTACGCAGAAAACAGTTTTCCATGTGTTTGGCATATGCGGTGACCATTCATAAATCTCAAGGTTTAAGTGTAGATAATGCTTTAGTGAATATCAGAAGTACCATGTTTAAAGAGGGTATGGCATATGTTGCTTTGTCTCGAGTGAAAACTTTATCTGGATTGTACTTGATTGACTTTGATGAGACAAAGGTTAGTGCAGATGCAAATTGTGTGAAAGATTATAATAGGTTAAGAAAAAAATATGCACCCTATTTAGGTCAATATCCAGTATTTGAAAAGCGTGTGGTAGGTAGAAAAAGAAGATTTTAGAATACCTGTAGTGAAACTGTAGAGAAAGGAAAAAAACAAGATGAAGTTGCGCCTGCAAGCAAAAAGAAAACGGACAGTGTTGAAGAGAATGTTGGTTATCGGTTTGAAAATAGTTGTGGTGTCAACTGCTATGCTAATGTAGTTGTTAATGTTGTTTTTTTTCTTGAAAGTTTGCAACAGCAAATTGTTGAAAATCGGGACGAAAGAGTCTGTTCATTGTTGTATTCTGTTTATGAGAAATGTAGTAGTGATAAAAGTAAAATACAAAGTGTTTCTGATATTCGAAATGTTTTGGACATATGTTCTGGTTCTACTCAATTTACGCAGAATATTCAGCACGATTGTCAGGAATTTTTAATGTTTATGCTTGGTATATTGGAAGATGAAGGAATAGATATTGAAAACCTTTTTGGCCTTTCTTATAAATGGCAACATCACTGTGAAAATTGTTTGTTTACATGTACCACTAGCATAGACACTGAAAGATTCATATATTTGACTTTAACAGACTGTGAATCAGTGTCTTTTAACAATCTAGTTCGAGAAGCAACTCAAAACATGGAGTGTAGCCAATGTAAATCAGAAATGTCATCAACATTATTATTTTAATGCTTCAACGTTGTAGAGCTGATGGAAGAAAATTGGAAACTTTGTAGCTACTCAAGTATCAATATCAGGAAGAACTTTTGTAGCTGTTGCAATTATTTTTTATGATGGACCTTCTACAACATCTGGACATTACACTGTTTATTTAAAATGTCTGAAAGGTTGGATACATTGTAATGATAGTCAATTAGTTTTTAAGCAACGTTTGCCTAAAGAGTTACCAAATTCTAACCTAATATTTTTAAAGCCAAAATTCCATGAACAAAATGTGGCCTTTCGGGATTACTGCTGTTAAGGTAGATTAGACTGGTGTTGTAGAGTATTTTGTAAGTGAGGGTGAGGAGCTTGAAGGTAATCCTCCTATTGATGTTGAGGCAGTGTAGGTGTATCACCCAGGTGTATCCTGGGTGATGTGGCTGCAGCAGGGGACATCGAAGATCAGTCAGGTGGAGATATTTTGGATTTGTTGTAGTCGTTGTAGGTGTTTGGCTGGAATTCTTGTGTAGAGTGTGTTGCCACAGTGTAGTCTACAGCTAATGAGGGCCTGAGTTATTGTTGTTCTTCTTTTGGTTAGGATCTACTTGTAAATGTTGCGGAGCATGTGGAGGATGTTATACCAGTATGAGGAAATGCTGTAGACTTGTTTACATATGTAGAGGGAAGAGTTGAGGATGAATCGTAGGTTGTGTGCATGGTCAGTAGGTGTTGGTACTGTTCACAGTGTAGTTGGCCAGCAGGAGTCATCTGAAGCTGAGGGGTGGGTCTGAGGATGAGTACCTTCATGTTGTGCGAGTTCAGTTTAGAGAGCTGCTCCTTATCCAGTTGGTGACATCATTAATTGCGTCGTGGAGGTTGTTTTTTGTGGTATGTGTCTCCTTGATGAGGAAAAGGATTAGCTGGGTGTCGTCGGCGTAGGAGATGATGTTGAGATTGTGATGGTGGACCACTTGTGTGAGTGTGGCCATGGAGATGTTGAATAGCGTCGGGCTGAGGGATGAGCACTGGGGGACGGTGCAAATGATGTCAGTGGTTTTGGATCAGAAGGCTGGGAGGCAGATGCTCAGGGTTACTATTGAACAACTTTCAAACTAAGAATTTCACACATACTATTTGGCCATGGGGAAAAGTATGTGAAACCATTAAGGACTTTTTGTTGTAAATTTTGTTAGCATATATTTGTAAGTAACATTATTTATAATGGAAGAAAATTAATGATAGTGTTTTGTTATTTTAAGATTGTTTGACATACCTCATAGTTACGTAAGAAATTGGTCTTAGAAAAAAACATTTAACATATGTTTTATTTCTATTTTTTAGATGCTATTGAGATTGGTTTTTTTTTAAAGATAATCTTCTTGATTGTCTTTTTTTTCCCGCTGTTGTGTGATGAGTACTATTGAACTCACTGTTTCTAGTGAAATTCAATATATTCTGAGAACAGTAAAAAAGGCAAATGAAATTTTTTACAAATTATTTTGTGTTGTAAAAGATGAATTGTAACTGTATTTTTTGTTGTCTTCTACAGATGCTAATTTTATAATATATATTTTTTAAATGTATTATTATGAAGGTAAGTATAAGTAACTATTAAAAAGGATCAATGGGATGTACTTCCTCAGAGCTGAAGTAAGAGAACGTGGATGGAGTACATAAGTATGTAAAGATGGTTTGTATCTTTTAAACACATTTGAAGAAAGTAAAACAAATATATACTGAGTGTACCTGTATTCTTTGCATTGTACTACAACACATCTACTACTTTGGAACTGGTAAAGTGAATAGATATATTGTACTTTTTTGTGTACTGCATTTTATTATAATAGCCTTCGTTTTTTCCTATAGTGATAAGGAGTGACTGGTTTGAAAATGTAAGAACATTTTATAACTAAAAATTCATATAAGCAATTTTATTGATATAATCTTATAAAGTAGTTGATAATGGTATTTGTATAATATTTTTTAAAGGGCAAAATAGTTGATAAAGCTAGTTTTGTATTATGTAATAGGAAAAACTATAAAATATAGTGTTTATGTTTTTCTACAAGGAACAACAACATAAAGAAATTCACTATGGAAGAAGAACAGAACTATATAGAAGACAGTTTTGAAATTTCTAACACTGTCATAGAGGAGCTAAATAAACCTTTTTAAGGGTAGTGAGAATGAAGATGAAAATATTGCTGCAGATATCAGCTGCGATTTTTTAGATGAAACATTGAATGATGATTTTGTGCAAGCACTAGAGGACATCGAATTTCATCATATGAGTTTTGAAATTGATAATGAAGAAAATGAAATATCAGATGAAATCATGTTAGAAGCTCTATTAAATTAAGAAATGTTACAAGAATAAATTTATGATAAAAAATTAATAATGATTTGAGGCCTTAGGGCATGGACTGCTTCAAATCCCTATAGACTATGCATCTACTGTTTTATACATCGGCAAACTTGCCTTTTATACCTTCAATTCCCCAGTCTGTATTGTTACACTTTCCCCAAACAGTCTCACACTACTGTTTCAGTATTGTAGTGAACCATACAGCAGTATATGCTTATCTATACACTGTTCTAAAAGTAAAGCTGCTATACATTCAGCCAGACAATCTCCTTGCAGAATTGTAATCATTCAGCTAGTATCCAAGTACTCGTGGTGCAAAGTGGGCCTTACGGCATGGACTGCTTCAAACCCCTATAGATTATGTATGCACTCTTCTATGCACCAGCAAACTTGTCTTTTAAAGCTTTTATTATCAGGTCTATATCCTTTCACTTCCAGCAACGTGTATGTGATTGCTGATTCCGTATTGTACTGAGCTATTCAGCAGAATGTCCTTATATATGCACTGTGCTAAAAATTAACCTATTTTAAATTCAGTCAGGCACTCTCCTTGCAGAATTGTAATTATCCCGTCAGTACCCGAATAATCATGGAGGAAAGTAGGCCTTAGGCCATGGACTGCTTTAAACGTGTATAGACTATGCATGCAGTCTTCTATATACCTGCAAAGTAGTCCTTTATACATTTAATTTTCCAGTCTGTATCATTAGACTTCCAACAATCACTCTCACTGTACTGTTTCAGTATTGTAGTGAGCCATTCAGCAGTGTTTCATTATGTAGGTATTGTGGTAAAACTGAAGCTGTTATAAATTGAGGGAGGGATTTTCTTTGCAGAACTGTAATTATCCACTCAGTATCTAAGTACTCATATATTAAAATAGGGCTTAGGTCATAGACTGCTTCAAACTCCGATAGACTTTACATGCAGTCTTTTATGCACTGGTAATCATGTCTTTTATACCTTCAATTTCCCAGTCTGTATCCTTATACATGCAGCACACACTATCACACCACTGTTTCAGTATTATATTAAGCCATACAGCACTATGTGCATATCTATAAACTATTCTAAAAGTGAAGCTGCTATACATTCAGACAGTTTCCTTGAAGAATTCTAACCATTCAGCCAGTACCAAAGTACTCATGAGGTAAAGGGGGCCTTTGGGCATGGACTGTTTCAGACCCCTTTTGACTATGCACCCACTGTTCTATGTACCGGCAAACTTGTGTTTTATACCTTCAATTCACCAGTCTCTATCCTTACACTTCCAGCAAACACTCTGTCATTGCTGATTCAGTATTGTACTGAGGTGTTCATCGGAATGTCCTTATGTATGCACTGTTCTAAAAATGAAGCTCTTATAAATTCAGTCATGCAGTCGCTTTGCAGAAGTGTAATTATACTGTCAGTACCCAAGTAATTATAAAGCAAAGTAGGCCTTAGGCCATGGAGTGCTTTAAAACCCCTATAAACTATGCATTCAGTCTTCTATGCACCTGCACACTTGTCTTTTATACCTTCAATTCCCCACTCTATATCATTATACTTATAGCAAACACTCGGACATTGCTGTACTTATCTATAGACTGTTCTAAAAGTGAAGCAGTTACACGTTCAGCTTGACACTGCTTGGAGAAGTCTTATCATCCAGTCAGTACCGAAATATTTGTCTAGTAAAGTAGGCCTTAGTATATGAACTGGTTCAAACTCCGGTTTACTGTGCATGTACTCTCCTATGCACCTGAAAACGTGTCTTTTAAACTTATAATTACCCAGTCTCTATCCTTATACTTTGTCCAAACACTTTGCTACTACTGTTTCAGTATTGTACTGAGCCATATAGGAATATATGCTCGTCTATACACTGTACAAAAAGTGAAGCAGTTATATATTCAGCTCTACACTCTCCTTGGAGAAGTGTAATCATTCTGCCACTACCCAAGTAGTCATGCAGCAAAGTAGGCCTAAAGGCATGGACTGCTTCAAAGAGCTATAGATAATAAATGCACTACTCTAAACATCTGGAAACTTGGCTTTTAAACTTTGAATTGAACAGTCTTTATCTTGACACTTCCTCCAAATATTTTACTACTTGTATTTTAGTATTGTAGTGAGTTACACATCAGTATGTTCTTATGTATGTACTGTTCTAAAAGTGAAGGTGGTGCACATTCAGCTAGACAATCACCTTGTAGAAGTGTAAGCATTCAGTCGGTTCCCAAGTAGTCATGCGCCAAAGTAGGCCTTAGGGCATGGACTGCTTCAAATCCCTATAGACTATGCATCTACTGTTTTATACATCGGCAAACTTGCCTTTTATACCTTCAATTCCCCAGTCTGTATTGTTACACTTTCCCCAAACAGTCTCACACTACTGTTTCAGTATTGTAGTGAACCATACAGCAGTATATGCTTATCTATACACTGTTCTAAAAGTAAAGCTGCTATACATTCAGCCAGACAATCTCCTTGCAGAATTGTAATCATTCAGTCAGTAGCTAAGTACTCATGGAGCAAAATGGGCCTTAGGGCATGGACTGCTTCAAACCCCTATAGACTATGCATACACTGTTCTATGCACCTGCAAATTTGCCTTTAATATATTGAATTCCCCAGTCTCTATCCTTACATTTCCACCAAACACTCTGTCACTCGGGTATAGTTTTGTAGTGATCAGTGTGTAGTAAGGCATTCACTACATTAAAACACTAATCAGTAGATGTACAATAAGTGGTACATCCCTAGAGATATGCCAGTTATTGTGCACTGTGACATCACCACCATAGATGCACTATATTTACAATGTGGTGCACTATGGGGCAAAAACGGCACAGATATGTGATGTATCTGTCCTGTGAAGATGGCGCATTGCTTGACTTAATTTTGCAAGCGCAATGCAGCTCCAGCAATGCTCTTGGGGCCCTATGCTCATAATGCAGTGTCATTCCTTACACCTGCTTCAAGTAGGTGGAGGGTTTGACACAGCATAAGCCCAAAAATTAGTGAACGAAATCTTATAGATTTCACGTAGTCAAATCCCTCCCTCCCTGCGCAGGAAAGCCTCCTTCTGGTGCAGAGTTTACAATGTGATGCACCTTCAGAATGCGTCACATTGTAAATACCACACACCAAGGCACATCTTTTCCACCACCGCTGCGTCACAAAAGTGACGCAACGGCTGTGTAAAAGAGGCACAAGCGGGTTGTAAATCCACCCCTAACACATAGAAATTCAACCAGGCAGTTTCAAAAGCAGTGCAAATTGAAGCATAGACTTGTAACATATTTATGTGCATATGTTACATTCAAGTGCTTCGGAGGTACTACAGTATACTGTAGGTAAACACCTTATAGATTTATGCTGTAGCACTTCCTTATAGTTCTGCACTTTCATATTCACCATACACTACTAATGTATTCATTCATTCATTCATTTATGAACTACACATTCATTCTGGCAAACTTTTACACACTAACATAGAAATATAGTTCTTTTTTTGACCAGTGAAGGTAGTTCTGAAAAGAACTGTTTTTTTTGTCTTTTTTGTTTTTTTGTTTTAAAAAAAAAAAAAAAAAGAAATGGAACTTTGTAAACAAAAAAACTGTGGAACAGGAACAAAAAAGTAAAAAATAAAATTATATTTTAGGGCAAGAGTGCTCTTCTTGCCTCTTTACAATTAGGTCAACAGATTGTCACCATAACAAAGTAACTCTTTGCAGTATTTGCAATGAAAAGTGAGTTCTGAAAACATTGTCACAATTATGGGATGTGGACTGCTTAGAGGAGGTGGTGGTGCAGTTGAGGTGCTAGCCACTGCAGGTGGAGGATTGTATTGCAAGCTTCGAGTTGCCACCCTTGCATAGTTGTTAGGATGCAAGTTTTTTACATGGCGATCCATGCTCGCAGTACCGAATGAGTACTTTTTACACGGGTCACCTCTGGATAGAGTAACGTCACATATTTTGCATGTTACTTTTGGTGCATTCACCTTCTTTAGTCCCTCAGGAAAAGCAAAATATTTCCAGACAAAAGCTTCTTCCCTCTTTTTCTGAGGAGGCTCTGAGGAGGCTCAATCACAAAATCTTCATCAGAGGAATGGTCAGATGGAGTTGGAGGAAGACCAGCCATTTTAGAGATTTTGATTTTAAATGACTACAGCTCCCCAGAATAGATGCTGCTCCTGAGAAAGTCCAAGTAGAATGATCAAAATGGGAGGGGTCTTTCAACAGTTGGAGTAGGAAGTGTTATGAACTAATGAAATCTCTTCTTTTAAAGTCACATGGCTGTACGGAGCTCTTAGGCTGCGTTTACGGTGCACTTAGGATGCGAGTACGTACGACGTACTGCCGTGAATTGCGTAATTGCTTTTCAAAGTAATACATGCTTATTAAAAGTAAAAAAAACTATTTTCATGATTATCCCAGGTAATGTCTACCTTTAAAATTTACATTAAATACATAGATATATAATTTTAAACATTATAAAACTTTCCTGGGGTATGTGTACGGGGCGCCGTACAAGCGTACATGACGTGACGCGGAAGCGCTGATGCGCCGCGTAACGTCAAAACGTATTTGTGACGTATGTGTTGTACGCGCGGAGTACGATTTAAGGTACAAAGGATGGTGCGATCACCGTACGCGTACGGTGCGATTATCCCCCCCAAAAAAACAATGAAAAAGGAATTATATAGAATTTAATTTTAATATATTGAAATAAAAATTAATTAATAAAAAAATTATTTTTGAATTTTGTTTTGTTATTATTTTACATTAAAATATGAAATATAAATACAAAAATTAAAAATATATAAATATTTATAATAAAAATGTAGAAAATTAGTATAAAAAGAAAGGAATATAATAATTAATACATTTAACAATTATCATTTACAAAACCTTTGAAATTCACTGAAAAAACCATAGGTTTCACACACGTTATAGTTATATAGCGGGACATTACACTCATACAAAACCATTGAAATTCCCCGTTATAGTTAGTTCAGCTAACTATAACTCGCGCGTCCGCAATGCACTGCTGATGACGTCACATATTACATCACACATGACATGGTCAGTGACATCACTCATGACATCACTGATGACATCTCAATTGACATCACTGATGACATCACTGATGACATCATCCTTGTGAAAGAGTGGCAGACCTCCTCTCATCCTAATATAACCTTTGATACACACATTCAAAAATTAGAAACTAATATTTTCAAAAAAATGGAGATACCAATACCAGTTACAACAACATATTCAGTAATTCCAACATCTACATCCATATCCACTCATTCATCAACAGTTCCATATAGTCACTCACACATGTACTCAGTCAAGTCAAGTCAATTAATTTATATAGCGCACTACATACCCAGAGGGTCTCAAGGCGCTTGAGGAAGGGTGGGGAATTACTTGTCGAATATCCAGGTTTTAAGCTACTTTCTGAAGGCTAGGTGGTTTTGAGTAAGGCGTAGGTGAATGGGAAGGGAGTTCCAGGTTTTAGCCGCTAAGTAGGAGAAGGATCTTTCTCCCATGGTGGTTTTGTTGATGCGTGGAACAGCAGCGAGGGCTTGGTTGGAAGAACGTAACTGGCGGGAGGGGGTGTAGAAGGATAGTCGCGTGTTGAGGCACTCGGGTCCAAGTTCGTAGAGTGCTTTGTGTGCGTGGGTGAGGAGGCGGAACGTTATCCTCTTATTGACAGGGAGCCAGTGGAGGTCTTTCAGGTGACCGGAAATGTGGTCTTAACGCGGGATGTCTAGTATGAGCCTGGCTGAAGCGTTTTGGATGCGTTGGAGTTGTTTCTGAAGTTTTGCGGTGGTACCGGCGTACAGGGTGTTTCCGTAGTCCAGGCGGCTAGTAACCAGTGCGTGGGTGACCGTTTTTCTAGTATCGGTGGGGATCCAGCGAAATGTTTTTTTGAGCATGCGAAGAATGTTGAAGCAAGAAGATGAAACGGCGTTGACTTGTCTGGTCATCGAGAGTGAGGAGTCCAGGATGACGCCCAGGTTCCGTGCGTGGTCCGTTGGGATGGGTGCTTTTCCTAGGGCCGCTGGCCACCAAGAGTCGTTCCAGGTGGAAGGGGAGGTACCTAAGATGAGGACTTCTGTTTTGTCTGAGTTCAATTTAAGACGGCTGTGCTTCATCCACTCGGCTACTTCTTTCATCCCTTCATGTAGGTTGGTTTTAGCGGTGTTAGGGTCTTTGGTGAGTGAGAGGATCAGTTGAGTGTCATCAGCGTAGGAGATGATGTTGAGGTCGTGTTGGCGTGCGATGGTCGCAAGGGGACTCATGTATACGTTGAAGAGGGTGGGGCTGAGTGAAGATCCTTGTGGCACGCCGCAGATGACTTCGGTGGCTTTTGACTTAAACGGTGGGAGGCGGACTCTCTGAGTTCTTCCGGCAAGGAACGAGGTGATCCAGTCCAGTGCTTTTCCTTGAATTCCAATGTTGTTGAGGCGTTGTATAAGGGTGCTGTGACGGACTGTGTCGAAGGCTGCGGAGAGGTCAAGGAGGATGAGGGCGACTGTGTCTCCGTTGTCCAGTATTGTTCGAATGTCGTCTGTTGCTGCGATGAGGGCGGTTTCGGTGCTGTGTTTGGCTTGGAAACCGGATTGTGAGGAGTCGAGGGATTTGTTGGTTTCGAGGAAGGTGGCGAGCTGGTTGTTGACGGCTTTCTCGATGACTTTGGCCGGGAATGGTAGGAGCGAGATGGGGCGGTAGTTTTTGAGTTCGGTGGGGTCTGCTGTGGGTTTTTTCAGAAGGGCGCTGAGTTCGGCGTGTTTCCAGCTTTCCAGGAAGGTGGCGGAGTTGAGGGAGCAGTTGATGACGTCTCGGAGGTGGGGTGCGATGATGGAGTCTGCTTTGTTGAAGATGTGGTGGGGACATGGATCTGTGGGGGATCCTGAGTGGATGGAGTTCATCAGGCGAATGGTGTCCTCAGTGGAGATTGGGTTCCAGTCATAGAGGATGTTCGAGGGGGGTTTAGGTTTGGAGGTGGGTTGGGTGTGTTGGTCTCCGGGTTGGTTGTTGAAGCTGTTATGGATGTCGGCGATTTTGTCGTGGAAGAATGAAGCTAGGGAGTCGCAAAGGATTTGAGAGGGAGTGATGTCGTTGGAGTTGGCAGTGGGGTTGGTAAACTCTTTGACGATGTTGAATAGTTCCTTGCTGTTGTGGGCGTTGTTGTCTAGTCGGTCTTTGAATGCGGATTTCTTGGCTGTCCGGATCAGTTGGTGGTGTTTGCGGGTGGCGTTTTTGAAGGCGTCTCTGGTGGTAGAGTTTGGGTCTTTTTTCCAGGCTTTCTCAATGGAGCGACAGAGTTTCTTGGATCTTTTGAGGTCATCGTTGAACCAGGGGGCGTTTTTGCTGCCTAGCTTGATTTGACGTTTTTTCAGGGGTGCTAGGTTGTCGGCGCTGTTGGTTAGCCATTGTGTGAGGTTAATGGCTTCTTGGATAGGGTTTGACGAATAGGCAGGGGGGTTTTGGAGAAGCGATGTGGAGATCTGGTCGATGGTGATTTTGTTCCAGTTTCTTCGCAGAGTAGGTTGAGGGTGGTTGTGGATTGTGGTCTTTTTGTAGTTAAAGTGAACGCAGCTGTGGTCCGTCCAGTGGAGAGCAGTGGTGTGATTGAAGGAGATGTGCTTGCTGGAGCTGAAGATAGGGTCGAGTGTGTATCCTGCGTAGTGGGTGGGGGTGTTTACTAGTTGTTTGAGTCCGAGGTTGGCTAGATTGTCCAGAAGGGTGGTGGTGTTGCTGTCGTTGCACTTTTCCAGGTGAAAATTGAGGTCTCCCAGTAGTCCTCGGAGGGGAGGGCGTGTGGGGTGCTGAAGTCAGTGATGTCTTCACTGAATTGTGTACGGGGTCCTGGTGGCCTGTAGAGTGTGGTCTTGGGGTCGGTGTGGATCTGGAAGTGAAGATGTTCGGCGATAGTGAAGTTGACGTCGGAGCTGGTTGAGACGCGGATGGAGTTCTTATGGACGATGGCGATGCCTCCTCCTGTTTGGATGGCGCGGTCTTTTCGGATGATCTTGTAGCCGCCCGGGATGGCTATGGTGATGTCTGGAGCTGATGAGGCGTTCATCCATGTTTCTGTTAGGAAGGCGACGTCCGGAGAAATGGTGTCTAGTAGATTCCAAAGGTCGATGGCGTGTCTGTGGATCGAGCGTGTGTTGAGCAGGATGCATTTTAGGTGGTTAGTGTCGGATGTCTGTTTGGTGTTTGTGGATTTGGTGTGGGTCTTGGTGCAGTCAAACTTGCAGGAGTGGCATGTGAAGGGTCCATGGGTGTGTCCCGGTGTGGCTTGGTGGCAGTTTGGTGGACGGCCGGGGTTGAGGGCAGTGAGGGTTGCGGCGTCGTATGTTTTGTGGGAGAGCTGGGAATTGCGGGGGACAGGGGGTCTGGCGCTGGGCGCGGTCCAGGCGCGGACGGGCGTAGACGGGCTTACCTTTGGCGCACCTTCGGCGCGGCCGCAGCGCGTGGTCGCTGCGCGTTGGTTCATCTGCTTTAAATGGAGAGTGGAGGGGGGCGGAGCGTGGGAGGGTCAGCTGGGAGGCGGGATCTAGGTGCAGGGAGGGTCTGGGACGGGCCAACGGGTCAATACAAAATGGCTGAAAGATAAACAAATGCTCCGACAACAAGAGCTCAATCTAAGAGTAAGCGCTATGGGGCAGATATTCAAACACGGCTGCACTTGTAGAGCGCTGCTTAAATAAATATTACAAAGCGCTACACACCTCGAGGTGCACCACAATGGAAGCGCTAGCGGAATTAAATGCGAGGCAAGTAGCGTTATCGAGCGCTGCACAGATAGCTATCAATTACCAATAGCAGTTGCCCAATTCAACACCAGGTCACGAACGCTGCACAGAAAGCCTTTTAAATATCAGTTGCAGTACTACAAAAGCGCGCAGGTTACAAGCGCTGCACAGAAGCCTTTTAAATATCAATTGCAGTGCTACAAAAAGCGCACAGGTCACGAGCGCTGCACAGAATGGTTTTCTATTATAGAATCAGTAGCACAAATAAGCAACACCTTTCTCGAGCGCTGCACGGATTGTTTTTAAGTGAGAGTAGCAGTAAATCATACAATACCACCAGGAGAGGGAGGTGAAGGGAGCGACCGCTTCTGCGTGGAGCAGGATGGTCACTCATCATATGTACTCATACACCTATACATCCTGTTACACACCGACACTCATCCATACAGTTACTCACACATATACTCACACATGGAAATACACTATCAAACATCCATTTACTTGCATATACAACTATACACACACCACTACACTTACTTCTACAGAAACGTACACATACTTACTCTCTTAAACAATCACTTATAGAAACACATACTTATATATACAGGAACTCTTCCAATCTCTCACTCTCACATATACTCACTTATATACAACAATACTCACATATACTAGTTTAAAACAAACTTACTCATAAAGACACTATTGAGACAGTCATTCACTCATTAACACACCCATACACACACTCATCCACCCATAAAGTCCTGCACACATGCTGTCTTCAAAACACATACAAACAGTGAGTCACTCTATATGCTAAGTAATATCCCCCACTGAACCATACAGAAACTCATACTGATACTCAAAAAACAAACTAATAACCCATATACACACTCCTGTAGCAACTCACCAACCCATGCAGCTTATACACAAAGTGAGACACTGATACAGATATTTAAATATTTATACATAACTCGTTAATACATGTATTCACTAAGATACACTGAATAAGTCAGTTATACAATCAATTTTACAAAAAAAAACATCCATTTAAAAACTTATTTATTCTTCCATCGAGCTTTAGGTATACATATATAAAACAAATTATTTCTCAGAAAGACACACATTCACTAGATGATGTCATCAGTGATGTCATCTGTGATGTCATTTGAGATGTCATCAGTGATGTCATGAGTGATGTCACTGACCATGTCATGAGTGATGTAATATGTGACCTCATCAGCAGTGCTTTGCGGACGCGCGAGTTATAGTTAGCTGAACTAACTATAACAGGGGAATTTCAATGGTTTTGTATGAGTGAAATGTCCCGCTAACTATAACATGTATGAAACCTATGTCAGAAAACTACTAGGACCATTATTACAAGGTGTAGTTAAGCCACACAAAATTGCTTAGCACTGCCTTCTAAATAGGAAGCAGGGCATAGAGCCACTGGAGCATCCCAAAAAAAAGATGATCCAGTTGACCAATGCCCTTGTAAATATGCCGCCTAATGTGAACTAAGTGACAATCTAGATGGGGTATAGGGAATATGAAAGGAAAGGCTGGATGATGCCAAATATTTTCTAACACGCCAAATTGTAAATACTTCTATATTAACTTCACAAATCTTAAAAAATATATCAGCAGCAAGAAAAGTTTGAATTAGGCACACTTTTTTTGTAGTGCATGAGGAAAATAACAATTTTAATAGGATCAAAACAAAATAAGAAACTTAATTTATGTAATGCACAAGTGATTAATGTGCATAGAAATCCGATTTATAGCTGCTATTGCTTGTGTGCTACATAGACATAGCACTAAAGCTGCATGGCTGATGCAAATTTAGTAGCCATTTTAAAGCAATTTATATGGAAAATGTGCTGCATGTAAAAGGCAACAACCTAGCAGCAATGCTTTAGCCATATGTTTAGGACATTGTGCTCAACAAGCACAACTGGACACAAACTAATCACCCACCATTCTTCTGCTCAAAGAGTAGCAAATGAGCATAGCTCATTTGCTACACTTTATCTGACGCTTGTATTTTTCACAACCACTCTAACCTCACTAAGATTACATTGACCGCAGCAACCCCACTCTTAAAATTGTTCCAGCGCTCTGGGTTTCTTACCTATTTAGTGTAACGTCATGCAATATTTTGACCGTCCTGCTCTCAGCAGAAGCGGCCGCTCCTCACGCAGCTCCCAGCCTCCCAGAAGCCTCTCAAAAGCGGTATCGTTACTAAGATAAAATCTACCTTATTTAAGATCCTGCACATTTTAACTCCATTGCAGCCAGAGCATAGCGCTACAGTGCCCCGCCCGCTGAGCAGCTCTGTTTACATTTGCGAGGCCATCTGACCCATAACGACTGACGAGTTCAGTGCGCTAGTTGGACTGTTATTTTGCACATCTCTGCCTGTGTTTGACCTGCGCCCGTCATTGCATTGTGTACCTGCCTGACCGCCTTTGTCATCGCGATCGCCTACTCTGTGCCCCAGTGTTGTTTGCAGTTCGACTGCTTGCTGCCATTTTGTTTGTTGTTTGTGCCTCCTTCCCCCGATCTCCACCCCGCCTCCCTGCTGACCCTCCCTCCCACTGATACTGACCTCGCAGCCCCTCCTTGCTTGCGCTGTGACCGTCCTGCTCTCAGCAGAAGCGGCCGCTCCTCACGCAGCTCCCAGCCTCCCAGAAGCCTCTCAAAAGCGGTATCGTTACTAAGATAAAATCTACCTTATTCAAGATCCTGCACATTTTAACTCCATTGCAGCCAGAGCATAGCGCTACAGTGCCCCGCCCGCCGAGCAGCTCTGTTTACATTTGCGAGGCCATCTGACCCATAACGACTGACGAGTTCAGTGCGCTAGTTGGACTGTTATTTTGCACATCTCTGCCTGTGTTTGACCTGCGCCCGTCATTGCATTGTGTACCTGCCTGACCGCCTTTGTCATCGCGATCGCCTACTCTGTGCCCCAGTGTTGTTTGCAGTTCGACTGCTTGCTGCCATTTGTTTGTTGTTTGTGCCTCCTTCCCCCGATCTCCACCCCGCCTCCCTGCTGACCCTCCCTCGCCCCTCCCCTTCCTCTATCCACATATGACAGATGCACTTGCGCGCAGCGTTCACGCGCAGCGATTGCGCCCAATCCGCGCCAAAGGTAAGCCCGTCTACGCCCGTCAGCGCCTGGACCGCACCCAGTGCCAGGCCCCCTGGCCCCCGTACTACCCACCCCACCCGCATTTCCTACGCCGCCTCCACCCTCTTAGCCCTCAACCCCGGTCGACTCCCCAACTGCGCCCAAGCCGCTCCTGGACGAACCCATGGACCCTTCACATGCAACTCCTGCAAGTATGACAGCACCAAGACCAACTCCTCATCCACTAACACCATACAGAGACCTGACACCAACCACCTTAAATGCATCCTGCTCAACACCCGCTCAGTCCACAGACACGCCATCGACCTCTGGAATCTACTAGACACCATCTCTCCGGACGTCGCCTTCCTAACAGAAACATGGATGAACGCCTCCTCAGCCCCAGACATCACCATTGCCATCCCGGAAGGATACAAGATCATCCGGAAAGACCGCGCCAAGCAAACAGGAGGAGGCATCTCCATCGTCCATAAGAACTCCATCCGCATCTCAACAAGCTCAGACGTCAACCTCGCCAGCGCCGAGCACCTTCACTTCCAGATCCACACCGACCCCAAAACCACACTCAGAGGCACCCTCCTCTACAGGCCACCAGGACCCCGTGCACAATTCAGTGAAGACATCACTGACTTTAGTACCCCACACGCCCTCCCTTCCGAGGACTACATTCTATTGGGAGATCTCAATTTCCACCTGGAAAAAAGCAACGACAGCAACACCATCGCCCTCCTGGACAATCTCCCCAACCTCGGCCTCAAACAACTTGTCAACTCCCCCACTCACCACGCAGGCCACACACTCGACCCTATTTTCACCTCCAGCAAGCACATCTCCTTCAGTCACACCACAGCTCTCCATTGGACGGACCACAGCTGCGTTCACTTTATCTACAAAAAGACCACAACCCACAACCATCCTCAACCTACTCTGCGAAGAAATTGGAACAAAATCACCATCGACCACATCTCTTCATCGCTTCTTCAAAACCCCCCTGCCTATTCTTTGAACCCCAACCAAGCAGCCATTAACCTCATTCAATGGCTAACCAACAGCGCCGACAACCTAGCTCCCCTGAAAAAACATCAAATCAAAATAGGCAGCAAAAACGCCCCCTGGTTCAACGATGATCTTAAGAAATCCAAGAAACTCTGTCGCTCCCTTGAGAAGGCCTGGAAAAAAGACCCAAACACCAGCACCAGGGACGCCTTCAAAAACGCTATCCGCATACACCACCAACTGAGCCGGACTGCCAAGAAAGCCGCTTTCAAAGACCGACTGGACAACAACGCCCACAACAGCAAAGAATTATTCAACATCGTTAAAGAGTTTACCAACCCCACTGCCAACTCCAACGACATCACCCCCTCTCAAGCCCTCTGCGACTCTCTAGCTTTGTTCTTCCACGACAAAATCGCAGACATCCACAACAGCTTTGACAACCAACCCGGAGGCCAACCCACCCAACCTTATGCCGTACCATCACCCCCCCTGAGCATCCTTAATGACTGGAACACAATCTCCACTGAGGACACCATCCGCCTGATGAACTCCATCCACTCAGGATCCCCCACAGACCCATGCCCACACCACATCTTCAACAAAGCAGACTCCATCATAGCACCACACCTCCGAGACGTCATCAACTGCTCCCTCAACTCCGCCACCTTCCCGGACAGCTGGAAGCACGCCGATCTCACCGCTCTTCTGAAAAAACCCACAGCTGACCCCACCGAACTCAAAAACTACCGCCCCATCTCGCTCCTTCCATTCCCGGCCAAAGTCATCGAGAAAGCTATCAACAACCAGCTCGCCGCCTTCCTCGAAACAAACAAATCCCTCGACTCCTCTCAGTCCGGCTTCCGAGCCAAACACAGCACTGAGACCGCACTCATCGCAGCAACAGACGACATACGAACTCTTCTGGACAATGGAGACACAGTCGCCCTAATCCTCCTCGACCTCTCCGCAGCCTTCGACACAGTATGTCATAGCACCCTGCTACAACGCCTCAGAAACATCGGAATCCAAGGAAAAGCACTAGAATGGATCACTTCGTTCCTCACCGGAAGAACCCAGAGAGTCCGCCTCCCACCATTCAAATCCGAGGCCACTGAAGTCATTTGCGGCGTACCACAGGGATCCTCACTCAGCCCTACCCTCTTCAACGTATACATGAGCCCCCTCGCGGCCATCGCCCGCCAACATAACCTCAACATATCTCCTACGCTGATGACACTCAACTGATCCTCTCACTCACCAAAGACCCCAACACCGCCAAAACCAACCTACATAAAGGAATGAGAGAAGTAGCCGAGTGGATGAAGCAGAGCCGTCTGAAACTGAATTCCGACAAGACAGAGGTCCTTATATTAGGCACCTCCCCCTCCGCCTGGGACGACTCGTGGTGGCCAGAGTCCCTTGGAAAAGCACCCATCCCGACAGACCACGCACGGAACCTGGGCGTCATTCTGGACTCCTCACTCTCGATGACCAGACAAGTCAACGCTGTTTCGTCATCCTGCTTCAACATTCTTCACATGCTCAAAAAAACATTTCGCTGGATCCCCACCGAAACTAGAAAAACGGTCACCCACGCACTGGTGACAAGCCGCCTGGACTACGGAAACACCATATATGCCGGTACCACCGCAAAACTTCAGAAAAAACTCCAACGCATCCAGAACGCCTCAGCCAGACTCATACTGGACATCCCGCGCAAAGACCACATTTCCGATCACCTGAAAAACCTCCACTGGCTCCCCGTCAATAAGAGGATAACATTCCGCCTTCTAACCCACGCACTCAAAGCACTTTACGAACTTGGACCTGAATGCCTCAACACACGACTTACCTTCTACACCCCCTCCCGCCAGCTACGCTCCTCCCACCAAGCCCTTGCTGCTGTACCTCGCATCAACAAAACCACCATGGGAGTAAGATCCTTCTCCTACCTTGCGGCAAAAACCTGAAACTCACTTCCCATTCACCTTCGCCTCACTCAGAACCACCTAGCATTCAGAAAGCAACTTAAAACCTGGATATTCGACAAGTAATTCCCCACCCTTCTCCAAGCGCCTTGAGACCCTCTGGGTATGTAGCGCGCTATATAAATTAACTGAATTGAATAACGGAACCCTTTTGGCTCCTCACGAACTCCGTAGAGCTGTTACGTAAGTGTCAGAGCGTAATACCATGAAAGCTTCTTTTACAAAGTTGAATTTTCAGTTACACGCAGCAAAGACATGTAATACTAAGCTCCGTATGTGGCGTGATGATTGAAGGGTACTGAGGCTGGAAGATGCTACAAAATGGTGCCGGAATAGAGGATAAGAAACCCAAAGATTGACTGTACTCTCCCAGAGAGCTTGTCGTGGTTCAAGCAAACTGCTCTTGCGTGCCACGTGTGTTGCTGTCGAAGAACAGATTTGACTTTTCATGCACATGGAGTCAAAGCGCAACTCCAGCTGTTGTAAAACAAATGAAGACAACAAAAGTGTTGCATAGAATTTACACATTGATGGTCGAGAACGTGTTAGTCAAGCAATACATAAAGGTACCGTGAAGCCACGCAAGATAAAATTCTACATTTTATGGAGCGATACCATAAAAGGTGGTAGAATACTAATACAGGAAGAAGTACTGGCTGACAAAGTAAGTAAGTATATTCACAACAGCATAAATAGGCAGAACTTTACAACCTCAGTACCTGGCGAGGATACCCAAGAAGAAGCACAAGGGTTGAGCTTACTGAGCAGTCCTATGCCTGAAGTGGCCTACCACCAAAGGTGCCAGGTGACAGCTCAGAACAACTTCTGAGGTCTCCAGCAAGTGAAGGGCTCTAAAGGAGACCGGAGAGAAAGTAATCACTTCCTAGGTTGTCCATGACGACTTTGAGGCTAGTCCATTGCAAGACCTCTTAAATAGAACGAATAACGCAGGCTCAAAATAACAGCCAACAGGAGCAGAAGGAGCTCCACTCTGAATGTCTGCAAGTCCCATAATTAGTTATCCATTCCATAAGCTTTTATTCGATATGCAAGATATCTTATAAGCACACATACAATACAGCCATTTACAAAAAACAACAATTTAAGAAGGCAATATTAAATCTCATTAAAAAGGATAAAAAGGACATAGAATGCCCGGAATAATTTAACTAAAAAGAGAATTAAACCGCTATTGTCAGTCTCTTGCAACGAATAAGCCAGAACTGTTTTAAAAATTTAGCTATGCCACATACAATAGGAGGGGAAGTGTCTGTCGTTAGAATGCGCAAAGCTACTAGGTAACTACGTGTACCCAAATTTTGGCAGAGAGGTTTAAGCCAAAAGCTCCTGGGCTTTGCATAGTCCGGGCATTCGAATAGGATGTGCGTGATGGACTCTATCCTACTAGGACAACATGCACAATTTGGGGACGTATGAGCAGATGATTTCCAATTTGATGTCAAGGCCCCAAGCGGGAGCAAACCTACTCTAAATTTAAAATACAGTACTTATCATTTAGACCCCTTTTTTTAAACCAACACCGCCTTTCGGTACTGTCAAAAAGCAAAATATTGGCTGTCAGTGGTCCGTGTAGATAGAGACATTTGATGATTTCATTGATGCACTTGAAAAAACTGATAACAAAAAGATTAAGTATCTCTGAAATCTTGCTGGTAATGGTTTTAATAATATATTAAGATATTTAAAAAATAAATAACTGCTTGACACCTTTCATGGTTGACAGTGGCACATAGTTAAGCATAATGCTTGCAGAGAAACACCATGAATTGTCTCCTTTACCTCGACTTGTACCATCGAGGGCCAAAGTGCATGCTTGGGCATCATCAATGCCCATAAAAAGTCAAGGTTCATTTGTAGCGACATTGAAGAACAAGAAAACAAAGGTGCAAGCACCCATACATGTTCTCCTTTGCACAGCAGCAAGTACCTGTCTGCATAATTTCATCACAGCTGTTGATATGGGGCTGATTTCTGTAAATTACAGCCTGAATGCAAACCATGAAACAGTTAGTCAATTTCTTTTATTGTTTTATGCTTTGAGAAAACTAAAGACTATGGTGCATATTCTCAAGGAGGTATCGCAGAGTTAACTGCACTTTATCGCAGCCAAAGTCGCAATAAAGTTATCACCCCTTCCACAGGCTAGTGCTAACAGCCCATAGCACCAGTGTACCCGCGATAGCAGCCCAAAAACATTGCCACAGACGACCCCAGCAACTGTTGCTAATGAGCTGCAGAGTAGGCATTCCCGAGTAAAAAGCAGTGACAACACTGCTTGTTCTCCCCTGAGGCGGAAAGCCTGTGGTAAATAAATAAATAATACCCTATTTTTGAATGAATAAATGAATAACAGATAGCTCAATAAATAAGAGTCAAGATTCGAGGTAGTAGGAGTTTTGCAGGTTTAATACAGCATAAGGACAGGAACAGGACGACCTGCACAGGAATAGGATGGCAGGGCCCAGCAGCTGCTGGAGCTGGATCTGGGATGAGCGCGCTAAGGAAGGAATAACTTTTTAATAATAATACATGAGCATATATACATAACGCAAACACATAGCATTACATCGCAATAGGCGTGACGCGTAGCAGTCGCGAAAGATAAGGGTGAAAAGAGGTGTAACAGAGGCGTATACATAGACATGTGATGCAGACGTAACAGAATATGTCATGAATGGGGCGGAAACATGGAGGGGGCTACCTAAGGAGCCGGGACCTCTGATCTAATGGTGCGCGCAAACTGGCAATGACGTGTTACTAGGAGAAGCTGGGGGCTTCGAACTCTGCGCTAGGAGCAGAGACTGAAGTCTGGAGAGTCAGGGCGACATGTACCTAAGCAGTATCTAGTATCTGGTGTTTAGAGAACATGTTGATATAAACTAGAAGTCAGGAGGGGAGAGGCTAACGGACTCTAAGACTGGAGCATGCATTAGTCTACATGTAGTGCGTGATGAAGAATATTAAATGACCATTAAATGCAGTATTTCTCTTACATGGAGACGTAAAGGCTAGACAATGACGGAAACTATTGATGCGATTCAGTAGCTTTAGGAATGCAGAGAAGGAGGACTGAACTGATAACTGGAATCATAACATACTCTTGGCAGACTCAGAGGCAGAGCCAGGCTGAGCCGGGCACTGCGAGGCAGGAAGTAAGTGAAGGGTCGAGGATACAGGTGGGGGCTGTATCGCTCCTCAGCGAGGGCTCAGGAGACAGGAGCTGAAAACTGGTGTCCGGGCCCTTTTGAGGCCTAGAAACGGGGACTTTACAATGGAATAACGTGCACACTGAGAAACGTGGCAACGTGGCTTTACATAGGCCTGATATTCGTAGTATTCACGAGAACTGGAAACTGACATACTAAAGGTGGACACAACTATAATTGCGTCTTTAATCGAACATAGGGAATACATATGCATATTTAATCATGCACACATAACATATGATGGATGACTCGTAGGGACACAGAACATGACAAAATTTACTTTTCCACATTCCCTCCTTGTCACTACGTTTCCATCAGGAAACATCAATATTCATGATACCATCTATCATTTCATACAGTATCATTTGCTCGTCACGAATTTTCTGGGAACGTGTTTTAGAACGGGGCTTGGGACTAGGAATACAAGAGGTAGCACAAATGCCGCAAATCGCAGGGCCACATTGTATACAGAGGCAGCAGCTAAATATGATCGCTACTGCAATACTTAGAAAGGACAAGACTTTCCATCCCCAAGCGGAAATTATATTCCAGAACCAACCGGACCATGTCCAGGTGCCTGGATCTTGGTGTAACAGATGGGCAATTTTATGGAGTCTGGTTATAGCTGAATAAACAGACGACGCGTTATTTGGAATGAAAATACAGCAACTAGATCCGATGACTCTACAGGCCCCGCCCCTATCGGCCAATATGACGTCAAGGACGAGACGATTCTGTAAAACGACAAATCTCATAGCAGATTGCTCTTCGGTTAAGTTACCTAGAGCAGAGGCAGTTTCATTGACTACTACTTCAAGGGTTCTTGTTAACCTACGGATTAGCTTACTATTCTGGATAGGTCCTATAAAGAAGAAGAAACCTCTATTGAAATCTGTGTACTGTTCTAGAGCAGTTTCAGTATAATCGACAATTGGGGACTCGATCTCCCTTCTATGTCTAATGTGTACTAGATGTGTGTTTCTATGATAGTCAGGTGGGGCTAGAAAAACTGGTGGCAGTAGGAAGGCAATGTAACAGGTTCCCTCCCAATCGAGGGGCAGACGAACATATGCAGTTTGACCACAAATAAAATAATACGTGAAGCTTTGAAAATAGATTTCCCACTGTCACTATACTTGACAATAGTAGTACAATCACTATGTCCTACATGTACGGAACCATTATTTCGGACACATAATTCGCCTTTAACTGGTAGTACTGAAATAGCAGGTAAGTCTGGAGTGGTATCAGACTGAACATTCAGGACCATGAAATTCGAAGAATAGTTTCCTAAATTATACACTTCATTTTCTAGATCTAACCCGGTTCTGTGGGGGAGACCTTGCTTGTCTGGAAAACATGTACTGTTAAGAAAAGACATATCTGTTGAGGATGACGTTAACGTGGACCATGCTCCACACGAACCATTATGTGAAAAAGGATAAGGAAAAAGTGGCAGAACTCCCTTCGGTGTCTGGAAAGGGGGGAGTCGACCACATACCCAACAATTAGTGGCATTGCTGGTCTGGTGTGAATAATGTAACATGCGGATGAAAGAATTATTTCGCATAGCGAGGCGGTAAGAGAGCTCATGAGGAGGTAGATCACTAAACGTATGCTCTACTGTAGCATTAGCAGACTTATTTACATGAAGAACTGGGAAATACAGGTAAAATGCGTAACTGGTGCAGGAAATCATAATGCTGAGAAATAATATGAAACATAGAAAAACGATACATCGGATTGAGTTTTGACTAACTCTCTCACTATGGGGGTCTATTTTATACATGTCAGAAACAGTCTAACCGTTTCACCTAGGGGAGGACTTAGACAATCAAACTGGCTGACTTATTTTACTAGACCGGAGTTTCAACTTATACTCCTGTTGCGGAGTTTTCTCTAACAGGGGAGGGTTTGTAGCAATGTCTTTTGCGGGACAGTCCTTGAGAACAATATTTTGGCAATCCTTCAAATCCTGGGAAATGTTCTTTGAGACGGGTTTCAGTCCATAAAACTTCTTTATGTGCGAAAGGTGCACCCAGCCTTTGCGACCCTCCAACTTCACGGCTGTACGGGTGGCGAGGAGGACCTGTCGGGGCTCCTTCCAGCGAGGCTCCAGCGGACTTGAGCGGTCAAAATTCCGGACAAGGACCATGGATCCTGGAACGATTTCATGCGGTGCCACCTCGGTGTTGTCTGGAAATGCGGCGGCAACCTGTGAACGACAAGAGTTGAGGGCAGACATCAAGGAAGCTAGGTAATCTGTCAGCATATTACTTGAAACATCGGTAATACTTCGGGGTCTAGGAGTACCCCACATGTTAGGGGGGCGGCCGAATACGACCTCATACGGGGACAGACCTGATCTGGAATGTGCGACCATGCGCATATAGAACAAAGCGACTGGCAGAGCTACTAGCCAGTCCACACCTTTCTCTTTACATACTTTTGCAATACGGGTTTTCAGAGTCTGGTTATGTCTCTCTACGAGACCGGCTGCTTCAGGATGGCGTACACAATGGAACTTCCACTGGTATCCTAACAATAGGGAAACGTGCTTCATCAACTCAGATGAGAATGGCTGGCCGTTGTCAGAATATACGACTCTAGGGAGTCCATAACGGGGGAAGAACTCACGAACCAGCTGCTTGGCAGTGGTCGCGGAGGTGTAATCTGGGACTGGATATGCTTCTGTCCACCTGGACAAAGCGCATACAACTACAAGGACATACTTGAAACCTCGACATCGCTCCATCTGAATATAATCCATCTGGAGGACTTCAAAAGGGTGGTCAGGAGGTTGGAATCCACCTTGTTCCACCGGGACACTTTTACCTGGATTAAACTGACAACATATCATACAGGTACGGACTTTCTGCTTGGCTGCAGCTCGTAAATGCTTGTTGAACCAAATGTTCTGGATACTGTCTAACATAGCTTTTTCTCCTAAATGTGCTGGACTATGTGCGGTATTGATAATGACTTGAACCATAGAGTCGGGGAGAAACCATGTGGCTTTTCCCTTCGTCACCCATCCCTGATCTGTCTGTACCCCTCCTTGTTCAGACCATTTCTTGATTTCTTCAGGAGTAGCATGTAACTGGATATCTATGACATCTTGTGTAGGGTCCTTAACTGTCATACATGTAGTCGGATCTGGAGTAAGTGTCTGTGTCGGATTAACTGGAATGTCTGGAGTCTGTGCTGTAAGCTTGGCTGTGCGATCTGCTAGATCGTTACCTTGAGAAATGGTGTCAGTAACTTTCGTATGTGCTTTGCACTTCATGATAGCGATAGATGTCGGTAAATGTATGGCGTCTAACAGAGCTTGAATAAGGAGACCATGCTGAATCTTGGTTCCATGAGAAGTCATGAAACCTCTCTCCTGCCAGAGCACTCCGAAGTCGTGTACAACTCCAAATGCGTAGCGTGAATCTGTGTAAATATTAACTTTCAAGTTCTTGGCGTGTATACAGGCTTGTGTCAGAGCAACTAGCTCTGCTGCTTGAGCGGACAGGGTGTCAATACGGTGTGTCTCAATAACTTCAGTATCAGTAGTCACTGCATACGCGGCGACTAGTTCTCCTGTACTTGTCCTCATACATGAACCATCCACATAAAGTGTCAGGTCGGGGTCTGGTAACGGAATATCTGTCAGATCTTGTCTTGGCTTTGTCGTAATGTTAACTACTTCCACACAGTCGTGTGTGGCAGAATTCGAAGTAACTGATGGTAACAGTGTAGCAGGGTTCAGGATGTTGCAGCGTCTGATTTCTATGTGTGGCTGGAACAGTGTCAATTCATAACCTGTTAAACGTGCAATTGTCAAGTGCTGAGTTTGTGTTCGGTTTAAGAGAACTTCCACGGAATGTGGAACTTGTACTGTCAGGGAGTGTCCTAAGACTATGGAATCACTTTGTCTGATAGCTAGGGCTGTGGCTGCAACTGACTTGAGGCACGCAGGCAGAGCCTGGGCTACAGGATCTAATGTGCTCGAAAAATAAGCACATGGCTTGTATTGTCCTGCTTGATCTTGTGTGAGAACAGATAATGCTGTACCTTCGCGTTCAGTGACGAAAAGTGTAAAAGGCTTACTGTAGTTCGGTGTAGCTAGAACTGGAGCTTGACATAGGGCTTTCTTTAACTCATTGAAACTAAGTGTATGTTCAGATGTCCAAGGGAGGACAGTCGGTACGGCTGCCTCCTGTGTTGCTAACTGTATCAGTGGTTTAGCTAGAAATGCATACTGAGGAATCCATTGTCGGCAGTAAGAAGTGAGGCCGATAAAAGCACGTACCTCCTTCTGGGTCTTGGGCTGAGGAAGACTCGCTATTAACTGGATACGGTCTGGTGTCAACTGCCTACCCCTCTTGGACAGTAAGTGTCCTAAGTAGACCACTTGCTGGACACAGAATTGAAGCTTAGAAGGGGACACCTTGTGCCCCATCTCGGCTAGGAAATACAAGACTGTAAGGGATGCTCGCTCGCAAGCACGTTCAGAACGGGCTGTGACCAGTAGATCATCGACATACTGGAGCAGGGCAGTGTCAGTTGGCATGTGAATGTTGTCTAGTTGTCTCTTAAGTGCTTGACTGTAAATGCTAGGGCTTTCTGTGAAACCTTGAGGAGCTCGTGTGAACATATAGCTCCTTCCATTTAAACAGAATCCGAAAAGGAACTGGCTGTCTGGATGAATAGGGACACTGAAAAACGCGTTCTTGAGGTCAATTACAGTAAAGAACGTGGCTTCGGAATCAATGGCTGTCAATAGGGAAGAGATATCTGGAACGACTGGGTACTGAGGAATAATACATTTATTAAGTTCTCGTAGATCAATCACTAATCGATATACTGGGGGTGCATTTGGATCAGTACGTTTCATGACTGGAATGATCGGAGAATTGCATACATTGGAGTCAGTTTCTACAACTACTCCTTGAGCGATGAGCTCGTCAATAATTTTGGATAAGGCTGCTACAGCCTCAGGTGGCAATCTGTACTGTCTGATTCGTGGCAGGACTACACCTGGCTTGAGAGTCACACGATGGGGTGTGATTTGCATATAACCAACATCAGTTGGACCTTGCGCCCATAGATGCTGCGGAACATTGGACAATCTGGGATCAAAATCTCGTAATACATAGTGACCCTTGAAGTCACGTAGGAACAATCGTATTCCCTCTGGGGAACAGCATATAACTGCACCTAATTCTTTCAGTGTTTTAATACCTAATAGATTTTCTGGACATGACTTAGTAAGTAACAGATCAGTAGTGCGGGACAATGGACCTACTTCTAGAGTAACTGGCTTTGATATTTCATTTACAATGGGTTTTCCTGAAAATCCAAGGGAAACATTTCTTGAGCCTGAGAGCGGAGCCCCTGGAACTTCGGCGTGACTGATGGTGGTCCTACTTGCCCCTGTATCAATCAAAAACTTTCTGTCTTTCCCTAATACTTGACTGTGAACATAGGGACCTTCTTGATCTACAGGTATCTCAATGAGAGGCAAGCCTACCTCCCTCTCTAGGCTGTTTCATGAATATGGCTGGTACTCTGGATACTCAGACTGTGCATACTGGTACATCTGCTGTGTAACGTGCTGTGTTGCAGCGATGGGCTGCGGTGCTGTAACTGTCTGTGGTGCATTCTGTGGCTGAGGAATCTGTGAAACTTGTTCTTGTCTAGGCGGACGTGGTCTTTCTTTAGTCTTACCAGTGGCTATGTTGTGTTTCAGAACTGCACACTCGTTTATAAAATGACCTGGCTGTTTACAATAATTGCAGTTTCCTTTAACGGGAGCTGCAGGATGACTGGCTTGATTTGGACCCCTCTTCTGACTGTCTTGAGGAACAGATTGTGCAACTAGTACTTTCATTTTCGTGTCTTTCATACGCTTTCTCTCGTGTTCTTGTTCTTCCCTGATCCTATTCTGGTGGTATTGGAGCATCTGCAACATCTGGGACGGGCTATTAGCTTGCCAGGTACTTTCGACTTTCAAAACTCGATTTTTAATTTGTGGACTTGAATTCTCGACTAATTTAGTAACAAAAAGGTGAGGGTATGACTCACTACTTGTCTTGAGGCCACTGTTGATGCTAAAACATTTCTCAAATCTGGAATAAAAATCACTAATGTCTTCGTCTTGTTTCTGTTTACAGGCTGAGATTGCATCCCAGTCTTCTTTTCTAGTTGTCAATAACCTAGGCAAAACTTGTATTAATAATTCCGGTAATTCTTTACATTTCGCTCCAAGACCGGTACCTGGTACTCGTGCCTTGTCTTCAGCTTCTAGAACTGCCCAATCGATCTTTTTCTCTCCCACCTCCCATTCTTTTTCCTTAAGCTTTTCATACACCCCTGCGGGCAGCAGAACCTTTAACATTTTAATTATATCTGGATACGTGTATTCTCCCATACGGAGCATGTCTTTTAATTCTCTATGGAACCCTGCTGGATCTTTATCATGACAGGGGATTAATTTTTTCATCTCTAGGAGTTCCATCTTTGTAATCGGAGTGTAAACAAACACTCGTTCTAGTTCGCCACCCGTTCCTCTAACTGGGTGGACTTCTCGTAACGGATTCTGTCTCTCCATGTAAAATGGTTTACTTTCTGGGGGTGAGACATGAACAAAATGCTGGTTCAGAAACGTTCTATATTTGTGACGCTGTTCTAGAATGACACTAATTAAATCGGTACCTAAACCTTTCCATCTTTACTGGAGTAACTCGTTCAGGACATCGTGTAACGGACCTGGATCAGAGTGTTGACCCTCATACAATGTAATGAGGTGCTGAATCATATACATACCCGCCAGTCGTTGCTCGGCTGGGGGCATTTTCAGAAACATTTGTGCCACTATTTCGTCTGGAAAAGTGGTAGAATCAGTAATCCATCGGACTGCTGATCGGGCTAGTTCTTGTTCATGCATAGTACTTAACTCACTGTAACCGATTCGTGATTTCAGAATGTGATCGGTAGCTTGAAACACTTGTTCTAGAGAACCTTGTTCTGGTCCTGGATGATGAAAAATAGACTTGTGTTCTAGGCGTAAATGGCGATCTGGAAATCTAGATTTTCCTACATGCGCTATTCTGTCGGGATTCTCGTCATCTACCTCTTCAGTATCAGAGTTACTTTCTTTCTCGCTTACTTGTGCTGCTTTACGCTGTTCGTGTAACTTTATTATTTCTTTACGGATTTTCTTGTACATACTCTCCATAGCACCGACGGTCTTGTGCTTACCCTCGGCTATATTATCACTCCACCTTGTCAGGGTTTTCATTTCAGCCGGATCTTTAGACGGGTAATCTTGTTCTCTTATTAGACAATTGATCAGAAACTTTAATATCATGAGCTGGGTCTCAGCTTTCCTTTGAGACATGGCCTCGCCAATGCTTTCTGGATCATCCCCTGTACGGATGAAACGATATATTCTGTCTAGGTCTTCTTTCATATTCGGTAGGGTGACTAGATACTCGGCCACCTTTCTTACGCGGAATGAATATAAAACCATATTATCCTCGCCTGGGACTGGATCATAGCCGCATTCATTAAGGGCTTTTCTTATTTCTGCTACAGACTGATGTCTGGGCGTACGTTGTGACGCTTGTGTATGTAATTCGGCTGTCGTTAAACGCTTGTGTGGCGGCGGGGTTTGAGGAGTACCTCCTCCTGCGGCCCCTAAACTAGAATCATCGACTGATGCTCTTCGTCCTGGCAGAGTGGGAAATGGAAATGCAGGCTGGACTTGTATGGCGGGCTGGACCGGGGGTACCGTAACAGGTACTCCGGTGTCTGGAGGAGCGGGGAGTGCCTGATTTACAGGGACTGGTGGGGCGCGAACAGGATTTGCATATTCTGGGACTGTGTCGTCCAAATAGGACGAAATGAAAATATCAGCTGCGGTCTGTTTGTGACGTAGCTTGGTCGGAACTAATGGTGGCGGGAAATTACTGGATGCCTCTGGGGTCGCTTTTGGCAAGCCCTCGGCAAGAAGAGGATACATACCCTTAATAAGGGCATGCCTCTGTCTGTCTGACTGTTCGGTTTTAACTCGTTCACCAATCTCGATTAATTCCCTTTCTTGGGCTCGTTCCAAGGATTCTCTACTTAATTCTGACTTTCTGATTTCTTTTTCGGTACTTTTATGAGATTCTTTGCGCCATAACTCGATGGCATCTTTCTGTGACTGTCTGGCTTTCTTTTTCCATAATGCTTCTTCTACTCGCATGATGCACTCGGCATCCCATGTGCCTGATACAGGCCATCTATACTTTTCCTCTAACTGTTTGGTATACTCGACCCATAAGTCTAGATACAAAATGGCGCTTATGCCATGCTTCTGATACATAAAATGACCTGGACTGTCCCTAGGCGGGACAGGAACTGCTGCTTCCAGCAGACCTTTTCTAGTTCTCAACTGACGCAGTTTTGAAAAGAGCGGCATGACTGAACTATAATCTGGACACAATACGATACACAATAAACACGATAACTACTTCACACTCATTCCACGACATCAAGATACATGAATAACATTCAGAATAACAGTTCGAACAGAATACTACCTGGAATACGGAGAACAGAATACATGACTTTTCTCGAGAACAGAACTGACTAGAACAGAAACTAGATGCACTGCTGAAACAGTACGAAACTTACCGGTCTCATACAGAGACACGTCAGGACCCGTATCCACCGGAGTGAACACTTCGTTTGTGGGACTGTGTACCACCAACCCACGGACCAGAGTCAATTAGATTGACCCTGTCTAGATACTACCCCAGTAACGGTACTCACCGGGCAGCAAGAACGGAAGGCCTCGGACTGGACTGGACTGCTACGACGACGGACGACGAACTTCGGACTTCAGTTACGGGTGGACCTCCGGATACCTCGGACCTTGGACTCTCGGCTTGGGCTCTGGTCGGGACTCGCCGCGTTCCTCCACCGTCTCGTCTGGATGCTGGACCGCCTCCTCCGTCTCCTCCGTGGGCCAGAGGGATCCTTGAAGCAGAAATATCTGCACGTGCACGGTATGGTTCCGTCACGGCTGCAGAGGGTCAGGGGGTCGGCGTGGCTTCACCGACGCGTGGGGAAAGGGCAAGTCCCTATTCGGGCGCCATTATGTGGTAAATAAATAAATAATACCCTATTTTTGAATGAATAAATGAATAACAGATAGCTCAATAAATAAGAGTCAAGATTCGAGGTAGTAGGAGTTTTGCAGGTTTAATACAGCATAAGGACAGGAACAGGACGACCTGCACAGGAATAGGATGGCAGGGCCCAGCAGCTGCTGGGGCTGGATCTGGGATGAGCGCGCTAAGGAAGGAATAACTTTTTAATAATAATACATGAGCATATATACATAACGCAAACACATAGCATTACATCGCAATAGGCGTGACGCGTAGCAGTCGCGAAAGATAAGGGTGAAAAGAGGTGTAACAGAGGCGTATACATAGACATGTGATGCAGACGTAACAGAATATGTCATGAATGGGGCGAAAACATGGAGGGGGCTACCTAAGGAGCCGGGACCTCTGATCTAATGGTGCGCGCAAACTGGCAATGACGTGTTACTAGGAGAAGCTGGGGGCTTCGAACTCTGCGCTAGGAGCAGAGACTGAAGTCTGGAGAGTCAGGGCGACATGTACCTAAGCAGTATCTAGTATCTGGTGTTTAGAGAACATGTTGATATAAACTAGAAGTCAGGAGGGGAGAGGCTAACGGACTCTAAGACTGGAGCATGCATTAGTCTACATGTAGTGCGTGATGAAGAATATTAAATGACCATTAAATGCAGTATTTCTCTTACATGGAGACGTAAAGGCTAGACAATGACGGAAACTATTGATGCGATTCAGTAGCTTTAGGAATGCAGAGAAGGAGGACTGAACTGATAACTGGAATCATAACATACTCTTGGCAGACTCAGAGGCAGAGCCAGGCTGAGCCGGGCACTGCGAGGCAGGAAGTAAGTGAAGGGTCGAGGATACAGGTGGGGGCTGTATCGCTCCTCAGCGAGGGCTCAGGAGACAGGAGCTGAAAACTGGTGTCCGGGCCCTTTTGAGGCCTAGAAACGGGGACTTTACAATGGAATAACGTGCACACTGAGAAACGTGGCAACGTGGCTTTACATAGGCCTGATATTCGTAGTATTCACGAGAACTGGAAACTGACATACTAAAGGTGGACACAACTATAATTGCGTCTTTAATCGAACATAGGGAATACATATGCATATTTAATCATGCACACATAACATATGATGGATGACTCGTAGGGACACAGAACATGACAAAATTTACTTTTCCACAAGCCGGGGGAATCTTTCTATACCTGCTAACCTTGTAATTTGACATCTCGTCGCTGATTTACTAACGACGGTTTTAAAAATGGTAAAATATTTTAAAAGTGCTTTTTAAACGTTACATTACCTCGTGGGTGAGATTACTTCACCAGAGGTCTCCGTGCAGTCGCCAGGCAAAGCGCGCTGCTAGCAGGCGCCCTGACCTCACCTGACCCTCCCGAGGCGCCATCTTGGTGAGGGAAGGTCAGCGCTGCAGTGGATAGAACCCTCCCGCCCTCCCAGGATACTTAAGGCAGGGACAGGGTCTGCGAAGGTAATTTGCTCTTGTTCTCCACTGAGGCGGAAAGCCGGGGGAATCTTTCTATACCTGCTAACCTTGTAATTTGACATCTCGTCGCTGATTTACTAACGACGGTTTTAAAAATTGTAAAATATTTTAAAAGTGCTTTTTAAACGTTACATTACCTCGTGGGTGAGATTACTTCACCAGAGGTCTCCGTGCAGTCGCCAGGCAAAGCGCGCTGCTAGCAGGCGCCCTGACCTCACCTGACCCTCCCGAGGCGCCATCTTGGTGAGGGAAGGTCAGCGCTGCAGTGGATAGAACCCTCCCACCCTCCTCTGCCCAACCACGAATAAAAACATGGCACCATCCCGTCCGCGCAGCGGGCGCGCCAAAGGCAAGCCCGTCTGCGCCCGTCCGCGCCGGGACCGGGCCGAGGGCCACGACCCCTGGCCCTATTCCTAAAGATCCCATTATGGTTTACCCAAAGGACGTCCTCCTTAATTTGAGAATAGCGATGAACCATGCTTGTACCACATTTGATTTCTGTAAAACGCCTAACAAAGTCGAAAAATGTTGTCCTCACTGCCACTTTACGACATCGAGTCAAGGCGAGAAGAACCTCCCAATACAACACCCTAAATCTAATAATGTTGCCATAGCCCTCATTAATGCACGGTCCCTATGTAAACATAGCCAGGAAATCGCCGACCTGATAAAAGACTTTAAGCTAGACATACTTTTCATCACAGAGACCTGGACTGATGACTCGTCCGATCCGGACGTTGTCATTGCCACACCTACAGGTTACAAAGCCTATAGACAAGATAGGCCTAGACAGAAAGGTGGAGGGATCGCCATTATAGCTAGAGAAAATCTGGAGGTAATAGTGACTCAAATACAGGACATCTCGTGCGAGGCCTTGATGTTTTCAATCAAACTCAGCCCGCACTTCAACTTTAAAGGGCTTCTTATATACAGGCCCCCAGGAGCTAAAACTGGCTTTTTAACGAGCATAAGTACACACCTGGAATCTCTGGCACTAGAGGACTCGATTACAGTATTAGGTGATCTGAACTTCCACCTAGATGACAATAATAATAAGGAGACTCCAGCTCTTATCGTGGATATGGAAGCCCTGGGGTTACATCAGTTGGTTACATCACCTACTCATCAAGCTGGACACATTTTAGATGCTATATTTTCAAGTGTCCAGGGGCTCCATGTACGCGATATCCTTCCGATGCCATGGACAGATCACTACGCGGTTTTCTGTACCTTGGTTATGGATAAAAGCCCAGCAAAAGCTACTACTCTCCCCCAGTCTATATCCTTTAAAGCGTGGCACAATGTCAACCAGTTGGACCTAAAAAACCACCTGGATGATACTCGTCCGATAATTTCGGCTAACCCCAACATGGCCGTACAACAACTCGACGACTGGTTGGGACATGCCATGAATTCGTTAGCCCCAATCAAGAAACTATCTAAGAATAGGTCCACCCCGACCCACCATGGTATACGGATGAACTAAAAGCACAAAAACAACAGAACAGATACTGGGAAAGACAATGGAGAAAGACTTACAATCCAATAAGCAAAACTAAATACAAGGAT
Source organism: Lissotriton helveticus (assembly GCF_964261635.1). Lineage (NCBI taxonomy): Eukaryota > Metazoa > Chordata > Amphibia > Caudata > Salamandridae > Lissotriton > Lissotriton helveticus. Next base: position 1,684,974,182 of record NC_136068.1, read on the forward strand.
GCCTTGGCAACATACAAAACCATGATTATAAAGGCAAAAAAAGAGTACTACATGATGCAAATTGAACAGGCAAAAAACTCTAGCAAAAAATTATATGACCTAACTAAAACACTTTCGGGTAACACCCCCGATTTGACCCCACCTCCAACCCAAGACATGTGTGATGCCCTCGCCAATTTTTTCTTCACTAAGGTGGATGATATTTATCAAACTTTCATGGCTAAAACCACGCACACCAAGGTCCGCAACACTATCCAGGAGGTCCCAAAACCTAAAGTAACATCATCCTTCACTAATTTTATTCCACTGACAGAAGATCAGGTATTAAAAATTGTGTCGACAGTTAAAACTGGATCCAGGCTGGATCCTTGCCCACTGTCGGCGCTCTTACCGGGGATGGATTCGATTATACCTGTCTTGACACAAGTCTGCAACTCCATCCTGCTCTCAGGGATATACCCCCTTAATTTAAAAACCACACTGCTCAAACCACTGCTAAAGAAACCAGGAGCCGATAAGTCAGAACTAAAAAACTATCGACCCATTGCCAGTCTCCCGTTCATGGCCAAAGTGGTGGAAAAGGCCATGAACATACAATTATCTGAGTATATAGAAACTCATAAGATGCTAGTATGGTTTTCGGAAATACCACGGGACCGAAACCGCCCTTATTAAAGCATCAGATGATGTAAGAATAATAAGAGATCAAGGCGGGACAGCAGTGTTGGTACTGCTGGACCTCTCAGCAGCTTTCGACACGGTCGACCACAGTATTCTGGTTGACCGTGTCGGGAAGATGGGCATCTCCTCCACGGCAAGAGCTCTCCTCGCTTCCTTTCTCTCTGAGAGAACGCAGGCCGTCACTCTTGGCCCTTACCAATCTGTTAAGCTGTCACAACCGTGCGGTGTACCTCAAGGCTCATCCCTGAGTCCGACACTCTTTCATATCTATGTGTCGGACCTGGCCAATGTCATCAAGGCACATGGGATGAGCCTAACCTCCTACGCGGACGACACTCAATTGGTTATGGCAATAAGAGGCGATGGAGAAGAGGTAGCTAAACGATTCCAGAGAGGATTGATGGAAATAGGCGAGTGGATGGCAGCTAACTGCCTAAAACTTAACTCGGAAAAAACCGAGGTAATGATTTTTGGACAACTCTCACCAGAATGGCCCGCCTCGTGGTGGCCCCAAACGTTTGGTGCCCCCCCCAAACCGGTGACTAAAGTAAGAAACTTAGGAATACTTTTCGATGACCATTTAAACTTCATGGACCATGCTAGCAAAGTGGCCTCCACAGCCCATCACAAACTACGCATGATTCGAAAAATAAGCCCTTATCTCCCTACAACTGCCATTAAAACACTGGTGAGCTCATTAGTCCTGACATCCCTAGACTACTGTAATGGGCTTTTCATCAACTCACAAGTTAGAGTTATAAAAAAACTGCAGACTATACAAAACGCGGCAGCTCGTCTGATTCTTGGAATCCCTAAGTTTGCTCCTCTCTCTGACGCAATAACAAAACTACACTGGCTGGCGATTCAGAACAGAGCCAGATTTAAATCACAGTGCATTGTTTACAAAGCACTAAACAAACAGGGCCCGCAGTTCCTTATAGACCATCTGCGTCCTTACCAACCTATACGTCAGTTGCGCTCCACCAACAGCAACCAACTAACGGTTCCTCGCACCAGGACAGTGATGTGGGGAGACCGGCGGTTTGTGGTAGCAGCTTCCAAACTCTGGAATACTCTACCCCAGGACATCAGAGCATGTTCCACACTGCTCCAATTCCGCAAAAAACTGAAAACCTGGTTGTTCAATAAATAAGTTCTCGGTACAGAACAGAGGTCAGAGCAAGGCAGCTTAATTAACATCAAGCTGGCAAATTAATCAGCGCCAAGACACCCCAGGGTATATGTTGCGCTTTATAAATGCCAATAAATAAATAAAACACCACTCTGCAACATTCTCAATGACCAGCCAGGTCAGCAAAACGACCACAAAACATGTGATAAGGTGCGTTAGCAGCAGGAAACTAACACCTGCTCTGACAAAGTCCAAAGTCGGACCACAGCCTGCACCACACAAGGGAGCTCAGCCCACAGCCACACCTGAAGGGCAACAGATGCCATGGAGCCACTGATCATGCAGATCAGAGCTACACCAGGACCATAACATCCACAGCCACCACCCCAGGACCAACACTGAGGCAGCGCAGACAAAAAGAGCAACCCCAGAAAATGCACCAACCTCACAGCCCCGACACCAGAGAATGTCATTGCCAACTACAGGCCCAAAGAGACAACCCACCTCCACATCCTGACCACCACTGGCCACCGGCTGACGGTACCAACACAGCAAACACCCAACATCCCATCTCAGACAAGGCTGCTGCCCATGATGCACCTATTGGCCTCTGGTTCCCTCCAACCAACAACCGCCTGAGTCGGTGAAGTCACACAGCCAGGCCAATTCAAGTCCCTCACCATCGTCATGCATGAATCCATCAGCTTGGTACCCCAGTATCAATACTTCCCCAATACTGCGCATGAACAGCCGGAGACCAAGCAAGGCGTCTATGCCACAGCTAGCTTTCCGCACGTGTCAGGGGGTAATTGACTGCACACATGTCCCACTTGTGCCCACTGGCAACACAGCAACAATAAGCGCAACAGAAAGCGCACGTATTCCATCAATGTCCAGGCAATAGCGGGCCACCGGGGAATCTCCACCAACCACCCAGGCAGTGTGCATGATGCATACACCTCCGACAGTCCATCATCGACCTGTACTACCAGGATGGCACCCATGGAAATGCATAGCTCGTTGGCCAATATCAAATGCACACACCACAGACCTCAACCCCAAAATCATGCAACTTACAACACAGGAAATGCACACGTCACAAGCTCACATACAACATGCACACCCACAGACACCACAGCACAACTCACTCTGGGAATGTGGCCCAGCCATCAACGGCATGGCACCTCAGCCACACTACACCAGAATGTCGGAAGAGGTGGGGACCAGGCATGTGCGAAGGAGGCAAGTGACAAATTAATGAAAATGTACACAATGCCAAGTATGGCGTGGATGTGAGGGCCTGGCTGCAGCATGCAGACCACACACATATCCATGTCGACATGTACTGCTGCTGTTTATCCCCCCCCAAAAAGCATAAGCGGGGTGGGCTGGCACGGCATACGCCAGGCCAGCGTAGGGGTATGAATAAAAGGCACGTCACTCTGGGTTGTGGTTCTCTACCAGAATACCCGTCTCTGCCAGGGCGGCGCCTCTAACCCCGCCATAAGGCTGATGCCGTGTGGTCTGTGAACCTGTGTGCCTGCTGCACCCCAGTCCGCTGGACCCTGAAGCAGTCTTGCCCGCCCCTGCGCAGCCGGACCTCAATGCCCACCTGCTGACACCGGTGTGTGTCGAAGAGGGAGCACAACGAGCTGGTGCAAGCTCCAAGGCAGAGGTCTGCAACTTTGGCAGCCTCCGACAGACCATCACGGCCTCTGCAACACAGGCCTGCAGTACTCCTTTATCGTTGACGCACTTCACCGGCAGACACAGTGGACAAGGATGTCACACATTTGGAACTGAGTCTTGATTACACCATGACAAAGGACATTAATTGTGGCAGAGTCCATGTCACTATACTCCCTTCGATTAGTGGTGCCACCAAGTCTGTGCATAGCATCACAACCACACGTGCATGTGGGCCCACGCGGACTACTGGTCTCGGGCTATGCTGCGCTCGAGTAGGTCACATATTTGTAACCAAGTCTTGATAACACCATGGCGAGAACATTATTTAAGGCAGAACTTAAATTGATGGACGGAATGCAGAACAAATCAACACATTCACCCCCAGTCAAGAGATCTGGGTTACATCCATAATTTTTTTGCTCACCGTGCCACCCCAGTTTAAACCTGGCCATATGCAAATCAGTCTTGACCCTGTGCCTCATGGGAACAGTCCAGCCCGAACTGCCAAGACATGTTTTGCCCGGACTGGAAACAAGCAGCCTGGGACCGGTTTTGTGGTTTCACCCCTCTTCAGCCTGGATAGCTTGATTCCAGTGGCAAAGTGAGCCCAGGGCCCACATCTGGGCATACCTGGCGCACATAGGGCGAGAAAGCAAAAGACACACAATTGATGGACGGAATGCAGAACAAATCAAAACATTCACCCCCAGTCAAGAGATCTGGGTTAAATCCATCATTCTTTTGCTCACCATGCCACCCCAATTTAAACCTGGCCATATGCAAATCAGTCTTAACCCTGTGCATCATGGGAACAGTCCAGCCTGAACTGCCAATCCAGGTCCTCTCTGGACTGGAAACAAGCATCCTAGGACCGGTTTCTTCAGCCAGGAAAGCGTGATTCCAGTAGCACAGTGAGCCCAGGACCCACGCCTGGGCATACCTGGTGCACTTAGGGCGAGAAAGCAAAGGACACACAATTGATGGACGGAATGCAGAACAAATCAAAAAACTCACCCCCAGTCAAGAGATCTGGGTTAAATCCATCATTCTTTTGCTCACCATGCCACCTCAGTTTAGACCTGGCCATATGCAATTCAGTCTGGACCCTGTGCCTCATGGGAACAGTCCAGCCTGAACTGCCAAGCCAAGACCTCCCTGCATAGGAAACAAGCATCCTAGGACCGGTTTCGGGGTTTCACTCCTCTTCACACAGGATAGTTTGATTCCAGTGGCACAGTGAGCCCAGGGCCCACGTCTGGGCATGCCTGGCACACTTGGGGCAAGAAAGCAAAAGACACACAATTGATGGACGGAATGCAGAACAAATCAAAACATTCACCCCATTCAAGTCTGTTAATAGCATTCCAACCACACGTGTCTGCGGGCCAACGAAGACTACTGCCCACGGGCTACGCTGCGCTCGAGTAGGCCACAGAATTGGTAATGGACATCGATTATTCAAAGGCAGAGTACATATCATTCCACGCAAGGAGAGGCATAAGAGGATAATGAGTTGAATGTGGAAGGAAAAAAAGGATCATCATTGCAGAGGTGATCGAACCCTACCGACAACTGCCCTGGTGTCACTCACACTGTGCATCGCGAGCACACGACACGTGGCTATGGGCCACAGCTGACCGCTGCCTCCGGCCTGCACTGAGGTCTAGTAGGTCACAGAGTCTTGAGTTAGCAATAGCGGAGTTCATATCAGTGTACCGGCTGTATCCCCCTTAGCCCTGGTGCCACTAAGTCTGTTCCCCAACATTCATGGACACTCTTTGATTGTACATTGGTGGCGTCTGGGGACTGGGGGGTAGTTTTCATCCCTTACGTAGCTGATACTAAATTGGTGGTGGCAACAAGGCTGTCACTTTTCACTCCCTCATTTGCTCTTTCCAGATAAGATGAGACCTCTGCATCATGCCCTGGAGGATATGTTCCACTGTCCCCTGCACCCTCCGCCACAATTACATTGGACCTTGACGAGGACCCACTCAGTCAGTGTGGCCCTACCTCAGTGGACCGCAAGTCACCGTCCTGTGGCAGGGTGCCTTTGCCGGCCGCTGTGCTTCCAAGGCCACTAACTCTGTGCTGGTCAGGTTCAGGACCCCTTCTTCTGAGATGTTGGATGGCCTACGAGGCGATGTTCTTGGGGTTATCAATTCCATGTGTCTGTGGCCCTACGCTGTCCGCTGCCTCTGGCCACAAATGCGGCCCACCAGGGCTCACACATCAAATCAAGTCCGTACTGGCCTGGACGTGGCATCACAGCAGGAGTCACATGCCACCATCGCCAGGACCACCTCCAACTGCCGTATGCCACAGTTGAAACTGTGGTACTGGGAGACTGACGGAGTTGCTTACACCTGTCGTGGATGCCATTATCTGCCTGATCCCCTGCTCAGCACTCCAGGTGCCACTAACTCAGTGCACCACGAATCATCTTCCATTACTGTTTGGTTGTGTGCTGTGGAGAGCTCATGCAGCAATGTCACCTCAGACCGTGAGGGAGACCTGGGATGATGATGTTGAAGATGATTCAGGTGTGACACCCTCCCGCGCAGCTGTCTCTGGAATTTCCAGTAGGGACACTATCCTAGACATGTTCTTCACATGAGCGCGCTCAGCTCTAGTGCCCCAACCTCAGCGCACTGAAACTCACGGCCACATCTGTTTGTATGTTGGTTGTCCTCTGTACTTGCTCCGGCTCCCTCCATGCTGCTCAGCAGTTGACTCTGTTATGCAGGTGTTGTCTGTTTCAGTTGCACTGGTGTCCACTGTTCAAGTTGTTGCTGGCACCAAGCACTCTGCTGGCTGACTCATACTCACCCCACACACGTCCAGCCCAGGCGTCACTGTACATGTGGCCCTGCCAATAAAGTGGCCGGGCGCACATGCCCATAGCCAGTTTAACATAACATCTGCGTGTGTCCCTCTGGTCTTGTTGTATGCATGAGGGCCCTGGACCCTATGAAATGACATTGTGCTGTGTACATCGGACGCAGACATGTCACCGCGGACAGCGGGTTAGTGCTTGGACATGTAGCTTAGTTGTCACCCAATCAATTTATAAGGGTAGTGGACTGGGCCATCGTACGCAGAGCCAATGTGGGTGTGTGACTGATATGTGCGTGCCCCTGGGCATGGTTCTGTACTGGAAATGTGCATCTGCATGTATCTCTATGGCAGTGTGTGTCTCCTTTGTGGGGTGTAGGTGGTCCCCAAAGTGTAATGGACACCCTCGTATGTCATCTAGTTCACCTTAGACGGGTCTGGTCCACACCCGCACCTGTTCGCACACCTCCTTTTGGCGTTCTGACACCTCGCATTGGGGTGCCATGTGTGGGTCAGTGAAGTGTTGTGGTCCTGCCGTGCTTGCGGGTGCTTCATGTTGTGTGTTCTGTTGCAGGGGCTGAGTTCTCCCCTAAGTAAATTGGCTGTCCTAGTCCTGGTAGTGGGTTGTGTTGGATGTCCAAGGGCTGTTGTAGGGTGTCGTTGTCGCAGGTGTGGTGGTCCTCTCCGGCATCGCTGATGAGTTGTCTGGTGTGCTCTGCTGGAGGTGTTGTGTGCCTCTCTGCATTGTGAAGGGGAGATGCATGTTGATATGTATGTTGGCGCATTGTTCTTTTTTACATGCAGACTGTATGACAATGTACATTGTGACTCTTTTGAAGGTATAGGATTTAGATGCAGGACAGTGTACATTTGGACTACATGACGGATGTGAGGTTGTACACGTACATTTCCATTTCACGGTTTCCATCTCTGTCAGATGTAGTAGGTCTGTTTCTGGGTGTGTGCAGAGCCAGTTGTGTCCTTTCTTCAGCAATGTCGGGGTTGCACATTGTTCCACATTGTCGTCAATGTGGATGTGCTGTTCTTGCTATGTGTGTGTGCTGCAGTGTGCCACGGGCATGAGGGACATGATCCAGGGTCATTGTGGGTGTACAGTGTGCCAAACACCATTGTGCATGTGTGCCATTGTGCCCATGTCTCCCCAGTCCTTGGTCGTTACTCACCCTATTGATGTTGTTTCAGGTCCTCCTTGTGGCCGGACTCCTGTGTGTCAGTTTATGGCTGTGTTCTGTCACCTCCGTGATGCTGGTCTGGTTTGCCCGGGGACTGCCACCCCATCTTCTTCTTCATCTTCTCCTTGGTCTTCCCCGACCCCGTTGTTCCTTACTGGTGGTCTGTGGGGCTTGTGTGGTTCGTGTCGGCCCGTGTGCTTGGGCAGGGTACATCCATGTCGCTACGCACTTTGGATTGTTTCTGGTGTGTTGTTTTTTAGCTGTTATACTGCATTTTCCTGCCAGAAGCGTGGTATTTGCAGACCTGTCGCTGGTTTGCGCTGCTTTTTGTACTGAGATTGGCCTCATCGCAGGATTTTTTGCATTCGTGTTATGCATTTTTGTGGCGTGGTGTTGGTTTTATTGTCCATTGATCCATTGTCTGAAGTTGTGGGCTTCTGCATCGGTCTCGGTGGGTTCGGGCAGAGGGGCTCGGTTGAGAGTGGCGATGAGCTGGTCTTCGGAGACTTTCTTCAAGTTGACGTGTGGGATGCGTTGCGATTCCTTGTGTGCGGTGGGTTACTCGAAGGTGAAGTGGATGCAGTGGTGGTTGGTCCAGTGGAGTTCGGTGGTGCGGCTGAAGGTGACGATGTTACTGGCGGAGAAGATGGGGTTGAGCATGTGTCCAGCGGAGTGGGTGGGTGTCATGACGAGTTGTTTGAGTCCAAGGATGGCCAAGTTGTAAATCAGTGTTGTGGAGTTGTTGTTGTCGTTCTTGAGGTGGAAGTTCAGGTCTCCGAGGAAGATGTAGTCTGTGGAGGTTATGGCGTGCATGCTGATGAGGTCGGCGATGGATTTGCTGAACTGTGGTCGGGGTCTGTAGACGAGGGTTCCTCTGAGGGGGGTGTTGTTATTGAAGTGGATCTGGAAGTGTAGGTGTTCGGCCATGCTGAGAATGTCTTCGGTGCTTGTTGAGAATCTGATGGTGTTCCTGTGGATGATGGCGATTCCTCCACCTGGTTTGTTGTTTTTCTGGTATCTGCATGTGATCTTGTAGCTGTCCGGGATGGCTATGGCTATGTCCGGTGCCGAGGAGGTGTTCATCCAGGTCTCTGTCAAGAAGGCGACTTCAGGGTGTAGGAGTCTATCAGGTCCCAGAGTTCGACAGTGTGCTTGTGGACTGAGCGGGTGTTGAGCAGCATGCAGCCGAGATGGGTGTGGCCTGCGGTGCTGGGGTGGACAGGACGAGCTGGAGTGCATTGGCTGGTGTAGCTGCAGTTTCGGCAGGTGAAGGGTCCTTGGGTGAGCTTTGGGGTGGCCTGGAAGCAGGTGGAGTGTTGGCCCGTATTGAGTGCGTGGAGGGTGTTGGCTTCGTAGCAGCATCAGGTCCTGTCGAGGTCGTGGGGGCAAGGGGATCTGGCGCTGGGAGTGGTCCAGGCACGGATGGGCGTAGACGGACTTGCCTTAGGTGCGCCTTCGGCACGCCAGCGGCACGCCCGCTGCGCGCGTCCGCTGCGCAACCATGCAGCGGTCAGCATTTGAAGGGCAGGGGGGATGGGAGGCTGGAGCGGGTCGGGAGGGGAGGGGTCGGAGGATAGCCGCGGGAAACAGTGGGAAAAGAGTACAGGGGAACAGAGCAAAACAAAGGTACTGAGGCAGTCAGGGAATAAATTACAAAAGGCAGTACCAGGCAATAAAACAGCAAAATAACGAGGGCAGCACCAGGAAAAAAAAGAAACAGTGATCAGCGCTCAGGGAAAGGAGACCAGGGAAGGCTCGAACTCTGCACAGGAGGACTGGCTGGGTGCAAGGCAACACAGAGCACCGCTGAGCTGCTGGGGAGCTGTTGGGGAGACTGAGATCCTTGAACCAAGGTCTGAGGACTCTTGCGCGCTCCCCCGCAGCGGTCGGTATTTGAAGGGGAGGGGGGAGGGGGGAGCAGCTGGGAGGTGGGAGCGGGCAGGAGGGGCGGGTCAGATGATAGCGGCGGGAAACAGCGGAAAAAGAGTAAAGGGGAACAGAGCAAAACAAAGGTACAGAGGCAGTCAGGAAATAAATAACAGAAGGCAGTACCAGGCAATAAAACAGCAAAATAACGAGGGCAGCACCAGGGGAAAAAAAAGTGATCAGCGCTCAGGGAGAGGAGACCAGGACAGGCTCAAATCCTACACAGCAGGACTGGCTAGGCGCGAGGCAACACAGAGCACCGCTGAGCTGCTGGGGAGCTGTTGGGGAGACTGAGATCCTTGGACCAAGGTCTGAGGACTCTTGCGCGCTCCCCCGCAGCGGTCGGTATTTGCAGAGGAGGGGGAGGGGGAGGGACGAGCAGCTAGGAGGCAGGAGCGGGGCGGGAGGGGAGGGGTCAGAGGATATCGGCGGGAAAAGAGTACGGGGGAACAGAGCAAAACAAAGGTACAGAGGCAGTCAGGGAATAAATAACAGAAGGCAGTACCAGGCAATAAAACAGCAAAATAACGAGGGCAGCACCAGGAAAAAAAACTGTGATCAGCCTGGTGATTGGCGCTTGGGGTAGGCTAAAACCCTGCACAGGAGGGCTGGCTGGCTGCGAGACGGTGCAGAGCACCGCTGAGCTGCTGGGGAGCTGTTGGGGAGAGTGAGATCCTTGGACCAAGGTCTGAGGACTCATGCGCACTCCCACGCAGCAGTCGGTATTTGAAGGGGAGGGGGGAGGGATGAGCAGCTGGGAGGCAGGAGGGGGCGGGAAGGGAGGGATCAGAGAATAGTCTTGGGAAATGGCGGGAAAAGAGTACTGGGGGGACAGAGCAAAACAACGGTACAGAGGCAGTCAGGGAATAAATAACAGAAGGCAGTACCAGGTAATAAAACAGCAAAATAACGAGGGCAGCACCAGGAAAAAGAAAACAGTGATCAGTGCAGGCTCGAACCCTGCACAGGAGGCTGGCTGGGTGCAATCTGGCGCAGAGCACCGCTGAGCTGCTGGGTAGCTGTTGGGGAGATTGAGATCCTTGGACCAAGGTCTGAGGAGTATGGTAAAGAAATCAGTACAGAGTGAAACATTTGAGAGGCTTAATTTGCAGACGGTGATGAATTCCACCATATTAGCCTATCGTTCAACACGAAACTCAACCACGGGCGAAAGTCCTGTGAGGAGGTGATACTGCAACTCGAATGAAGGACTTGGTTAATAAAGAAAATATGAAAGCCTATGCAGACAAGAGGAGACATAAAAGTGACCTTGATTTTAAGACAGGAGTTCTAGTGATCACCCACCAACTGCGAAGGAGAAAATGTGATGCTCCATTAGATGCTACATTGTAATACCTGGAATACTTAGCATGATTTCCCCTGTCTTTTTGCCTCTATCTCCTGTATTTGTGACTGTATGCCTGACTTCATTTTTGCTCATTTTTTTAACTCCGGGCACTTTACTACTGCTGATCAGTGCTAAAGTCCAAGTGATCCCTGTGTGAATTATGATTGTGATTGGTTAATTGTTTATCCCTGATTGTCACATTTGATCTACTGTTAAAACCCTAGTAAAGTGCACTGTGTGTACCCAGGGTCTATAAAAGCAAATACTACTAGTGGGCCTGCAGAACAGATTGTGCCACCCACATGAGTAGCCCTCAAACTTGTCTCAGGCATGCCACTGCATGGTCTGCAAGTTCAATTGTAAAATGCCATGTCAACCTTGCAATTCCACCCACTTGCCAGGCCCAAACCTTCTCTTTTCCTACATGTAAGGCACACCTATGTAGCCCAAGGTAGCTCCATGGGCAGGATGTAGTGTATGTGAAAGGTAAAATATATACTGGCATGTTTTACAAGTCCTGATAGTTAAATACTGTCAATTTCACTTTCAACTATTGCAAGGACTATCTCTCCCATAGGTTATCATTGGAGCTGCCTTATACCATCTTACAAGTGTTATTTTCAAGGGGGAAGAGATGGAGATTTGGAATGTGGGTTCCCTAAACTCAGGATTTAAAAACATCTCTTTCTTTGAAGGTGGTTTTTTCATTGTGTTTGAAAATGCCACTTTTAGAAAGTGAGCATTTTCTTGCTTTACCATCCTGTGTGTCTGCCTGCCTGTGAATCCACATCTGCTTTAGACTGACAGGCGGCCTGTCTGTGCATTGATTCTAGACAGTCACACAAAAGGAGCTGAGTGGTGCCCTGCGTATCCTGCTTGCCCATTACCATGTATTCCTGAGCTAGAGTGGTGGCAGGAGTTGTTACTGAAACCTCACTAGGGCTGTGCCTATCCTCTCACAATGCTGTCTCTACTCCCCTGAAGTCTGTCTGGAATAACCCTGGGCATAGTGGGTGTAGTGGGGCTACGCATAGGTCCACGGAGTTGCGAACAAACTCTGTGGAACTCCGTTACAACACTCGCCTCCACCTCCCCTATATTAGCAAGTAATTCTATTACTTAAAGTAAATTATAACCACTTACCTGCACTGCGGCATTCCTGGCCTGCCTTCCTCCTCTTCCTTGCTGTCTGGATAAACCTTGAGAAAGCTTTGCAAGGGCGCGCGCCCGTGTATGCGCATTTCTTGCAAGAAAACAGCACCTGCAGGCCAACCCCAGACATACAGCAAGGGCAGTACTTCTCAGTTTCTCCAGCTCTTCTCCTTCGCAAAGGTTCCTCTTGATTCAAGAAGTAGACTAAAGTTCAGGGGTTTTAGGTCCAATACTTATACCCCAAATTGTCTTTGTTCTCTTTGTGCTAGGGGCTCTGAGTCCTGTCCATAACATCCTGTCCTCTCTGGTGCAGCTGCCTGGCAGGAGGTTGAGACAGCATTTTGTAAGGCAGACAGGCCCTATTCAGGCGCAAGGGAAATCTCCTCCCACCACTCAAAATGCAGACCGGGCCTATTCAGGTACTGGTGCGAATCCTCCCCCTACTCTGAATGCAGCCCAGGTCTATTCTGCCCAGCCCTGACTCATTCAGGAAAGGCTGGACACACCCCGCCCCCACTGGCTGTCTGAGAGAATGCACCTCCCCAGCCTCTTCACCCCAAAACCAGATAGTCAATACACAAACAGGCAGAGGCACATGTAATGGTTAAACAAGAAAATACCTACTTTCAGAAAGTGGTATTTTCAAAAACAGAATCTAAAAATCACCCTCGCTAAAAGATACGTTTTAACATTCTGAGTTCAGGCATAGTAAACTTAATTTTCCTACCTTGTTCCCAGGAGCAGTTATGTTTATATGGTGTTATAAACAAGCTCCCCATTCTGTCCCGTGAAAACAGGTAGCCTTGTAATAGTGAAAAACAAAATTGGCAGTAATTCACTATCAGGACATGCCACACACATCAGGGCATGGGGAAACATCCTTTACAACGCAACTTTTACCACGCAGTGCCTTTACGACGCAACTTTTACAATGCAAACCATTACAACGCATTGCGCTGGGGGGCGCTCTAGGATAGGGAATAGATTTAATTTACTATCCCACACCTTCCCTAGTGTCCACGGGGACTGGAGTTGGAAGAGTAAATTAAACTATTCACTATCCAGTACCCCAAAGCGCTATGCGTTGTAATGGCATGCAATGTAAAAACCGTGTTGTAAAAGAATGCGATGTAAAAGCATGCGTTGTAATGTCATACATCCGGCACGTTCTACCTTTCACATACGCTGTACTCTGCCCACAGGGATACCTTAAACCTATCTTAGGGGGTGATTAGCATGTAAAAAAAGTGAAGGGTATGACCTGGCAAGTGGGTGCACTTGCTAAGTCGACATGGCAGTTAACAATTGCACACAGCCACTACAGTGGCAGGTCTGAGCTAATTTTCAGAGCTACTCACCGGTGGCACAATCAGTGCTGAAGGCCCAACAGTAGCATTTGATTTATCAGCACTGGTACTTTACTAGGGACTGACCAATACGTCAAATAAGCTAATCATGGATAAGCAATCGTGTTCACAATTTACAGAGAGTGCATATAAACTTTAGCACTGATTAGCAGTAGTAAAGTGACCAGAGTCCTAAAACCTACAACAAGAGGTCAGGAAAAAATAGGAGGAAGAAGCAAAAAGTTTGTGGATAACCCTACAAAAAGGGCCAAGTCCAACAAAGGCAGAAAGGGGTATAAGTATTCTCCCTGTAACCCCACATTTTTAGAACACTTGTGGATCAAGAGGTGATTTTTGCAAGAGGAAGAGCTGGAAAAGGTGTAGGAGGAGAACTGCCACTTGCTGTTGCTGTGTTGTGCTGGCCTAATGTTTGCTGCTTCCATCTTGGGCAGAGGAAGGACTAGCCTGTACTTTCTTATCCTGCTTATCAAGGTTCTCCAAGGGCTTGCATCCTGTTGGAAGTCTCAGGGCCATCAAATACTTCATCTGCAGCCCCCCTCTTCTGCTGAGAGTTCAGTCCTGCCAAGTGGTGCCAAATCCGGTCCAGCACTTGGAGGTGGTTTTGCTGCTTCATGGAGTGAATTGCTTAAACCTTTGAAACATCATATTTCTACTTCTGTATGTTGTTATTTTGCCGTTTTTATATTTGTGGGTGTAGATAAAGATTAGTTCTTTTTCTAAACTGGTTTGGTGTCCATTTGTAGTGTTTTCATTATATTACTGTGTGTTTTATGTACACTTTACCTCTGAGATAAGCCAGACTGTTTGTGCCAAGCTACCAGGGGGGTGAGCAGGGGTTATATTGGGTGTTAAAGTCCCTTATCCTGACTGTAAGGAGGGTTACCTACTTGGACAGGGTGCATACCACTGCCACCTTGAGATCCACATTTCTAACATCAGTGGTCAGTGGTGAGGCTAGGACTTGTGTTTGTCCTTAATATTCAGAGATTGGTGTACACTACTTCATAGTGCAGACCAACATGCAACCACATACTGCCTTTTGATTTTTTCTGTTTTTGGCAACTCTTTTGGTTTTGGTGTACAAAACATGACTCAGCTTAGTGACAAATACAAAAAGAACAGTTGATGGACAGAATGCTGAACAATGTCATACATTCACCCCAGTACAGAGATTTGGGCCTAAGGCTACCGTTTATTTGCTCCCCATGCCATTCCAGTTTAGACTCAGCCATATGCAAATTAGTCTTGACCCTGTTCACCACATGGCAATAGTCCAGGCTGAACTGACAAGTCAGGTCCTCCTGGGACTGGAAACAAGCATCCTAGGACTGGATTGGTGAACCAGAAGTTGAAGTTGCAGAGGTTGTGTTCGAGATAGAGAAACTGAAATCCTATACAGTGCCTCAACTTAAACAGATTTGCAAGAATGAGTAAGCTCTCCACATGTACCAGATTTTTAATCTACACTGGGAGTGTGGTTCTTTGGAAGCACTTTGAGGTAGAGGGGAGGGACACTTTGACAGCCCTAAGGCCCATACAAAATGTCACCTACAATACCTTGAAGGATTCCCTGATCACTAGGTATGGCATCACCACAGCAGAGTACAAGGTAGGACATATAAAAAGTATGATTTCCAAACTTGGCTAAAAAGTATAGATTTTTTTTCAGAGCACTGGATGGATGGCTGAGTGGCAGTCAGGTAACATACTAGCAGGGGCTGTATAATTTAATTGCATGGGAGCACTTGTATAGTCTTTGTTTTCCACATCTGCCCCAGCATCTTATTGACTTAAAGCTGACTGACTCCAGGAAGCTTGCTCTTGAGACAGACTGCTGGATGAGTACCAGGGTCCACTGGAGGTATGAGGGTATCAGGAAGACCCACTAAGGGTGCTCAAGGCCCCCCAGCAGAAAAGTAGGAGGGACAAGGGTAGACTGAGGGAGTTCCCTAAAGGTCCCCAATCCATATCATAAGGTAAGGCTTCCTCTCCCCCAGGTGATTAGAAACCTTGGATCTCTACAGGGAAGCCTGCAGCGAAGGGTTCCCACAAGGGTTATGCATGTGATCATGAGGGTCACATACAAGGGGGTCTCAAGTTTCCAAGCAGGCACCACCACCCAATGGTGGGCAGTCACAGGTGTAGCCCAGTGTAGCACTTGGGGAGGAGTTAGCTCAAGGAGGAAGGTTGGGTGGGAGTCAGCTGAGATGACCCTTGTCTCACTGCGGGCTGTGAGATGGTCCAGAGGTCCCTCATGCCTCATAGCACTAAGATGTATGGACAGTGGGTGACCATCAATGGACAGAGAGTGGAGACAGTGGGAGACACAAAAGTCTGGTGTCTGAAGAGCAGGTGGTCCCTAATACATTTCACCAAGCTGTTGCCATGGACAAATCTGAGTGCCAGCACAAGGTAGCACAAGTTCCATTTTCAATGGGAGGGACCAGGTTCCTTGAAGGTAGTTGTGAGTTCATCCATGCCTGATGATTGTCTGCTAGGTAAGGACACAGTGGATTCCACTTGGAGTGAGGTGAAATGTGGACCAAACTTGGAGGTGGTGGGTCTGCCTGAGTGGGCATGTATGACTTCTCGGTCTATGGCAACCAGTAACAGTGATCAGAAGGACCTGGAGCCTGAAAGAGTGGCCAGGTGCCTGCCAGAAATAGGAGAAGCCGGGCACGGGAAACCTACCCTAGAAGGAGGCTGACCTTCAGTGGAACGCCCCAGAACCTACAAGGGAGCAAGTGGACAAACTGTGGGACAGCGTGGGCTGGCCCGCTGGCAGGAAGATAGGGGTCCCTTCTCTTGAGGGTCTGCTGCGATGGCTGCAAACCAGGTAGCTGGCAAGGAGTTTGGATCACACTGGATCTACTGGGAGAATGGTCTCCTGTATAAAAATCCTAAGGTTCCTGAGCATTCGGCAGCCCATGTGCTAGTGATACCCCAGTGCTTAAGAGCCTTGCTACTGGATCTGGCTCTCGATGTGCCTTTGGCAGGACATTTGGGGCAGGTCAAGAACTTTGAAAGGCTTGTCATCCACTTGTTTTGACCCCAAATGGAAAAGGCACTCTGATGCTCATTGTAAGTCTTGCCCAACTTGCCAGCCAAGTGGCAAGAGTGGAGGGAGATGTATGCTCCATTTCAACTTTTTCCTAGCCTGAGCACCCCTTTCAGGCAGGTGGGAATCAACATTGTGGGGCCTTTGGACCCATGACAGCCATGGGTAACAGGTACATCCTGGTGTTGGTGAAGCATGCCACCCAGGACCCAGAGGCTATCCCTCTGAGGGAAATGATTTCCCCTGTGGTGGGCCGGGCTCTGATAGGGGTTTTATACCACATGGGTTTCCCCAAGGAGGGGGTTTCTGACCATGGTAACAACTTTATGTTCTAATCTATGAAGGTCATGTGGGAAGCATGTAGGGTGAACTACAAATTCATCGCTACATACCACCCCCAAGGTAATTAGTTGGTTGAAAGGTTCAACCGTACCCTGAAGGGCATGAGTGGGGGTCAATCAGACTCCATGAGGCATCCTCTTGCTATGCCTTTTCTTTACTTTCATGGAGGACCTTAGAAGGGGATTGGCTTTAGCTCCATTGATCTGGTGTATAGGTGCTCTCTGAGGTGTCCTCTTAGTCTAGTGAAGGAAGGCTGGAAGGAGGCTCCCAGGAAGCCCCCCCAGGATGCATTTAACTACATGCTGGCCTTCAAAAACCAGACAGCGTGCTTCAGCAAACTCGCTCAGGCAAACCTAGATGCAAGCCGACAGGACATGAGTTGAGCCCTGCACTCTACAGGAAAGTGGTCCGGGCCTTTTGAGGTAAAGGAGTGCAAAAGTGATGTCACCTACCTGGTGGACTTGCAGACTTCAAGGAACCCCTTAAGGATTCCACATGTAAACCGCTTGAAACTGAATTTTGAGAGGTCCAAATTGACCATGTTCTTGGCTACAGATGATGGGGTGCAAGAGGAGAGTTAGCCTCTGTTGGACTTGACCCTTCTGGCAGGTTCACCCCTAAACTTTTTGCTGACTTGGTGTTGGTTGTTTTTGGCTTCTGTGCACTTTAACACTGTGTTCCAGTGTAAAGTGTGTGCGCACTCTGAGTGCATGTTGTAAGATTGGACTGCCCTCCCATAGGAATGCATGGGGAATGTATGTGTCCATGGTAGTTCCTGATGTGTGGGGAGTGCAGGGTCGAATTTGGTATGTGAGAACTCGTAAGATTATATGCTGTGTGATAATGTGCGTGGATTTAATGTGTCTGGTGTAGATGTGCCACTTCTAGACGTTGGCATGTCTGTGTAATAAATGTGAATTGACTGTCTGGCTTGTGATTGGCTGGAGCTGGCTGGTGTGCCTGCCACCAGGAGTCAGGAAGGGTCTGCCCCGGTGGTGAACGGAGAGATCTGCTTGTTGATGACAGGGAGGAGTGCACCTGGAACCTGAATAGGGCTGGGCCTTCCCTACACAATGCTGACTCCGCCCCCTGTGGTGTGTCTGATATCCCTAGCCTGTCATGTGAATGGGGAGAGGCGCTGAGCACAACAAAGTGCTCCAGAACCAGCTGCATCTGGTTTTCCCCCACCCTGCAGCCTGAGACAAAGGGATTTGGTGTAGAAGAAGGGGCTGTGACCCCATGTAAAATGTTCTTTCCCTGGATCCTATCGTGAGGGGGGCCTGCTGCTGCTGGGTGCAAGGAGGAACCGCCACTGGGGACTGCCTCCCTGCCTGGAGGGCCCTGTGAGCTGGCCCCTGGGCCCAGCGTTTGCCCCCCTACCTTCCTAAAGGACTTTGCCCTGGACTTTTGTGCCTCTAAGCGCCCTGTGAGCGCTGGATCCTTATCCATGAAGGGCACTTCTATTTGGTGATTACAGCACGGGGATCACCCGGCAATTGTGCCCTTATCACGGGTGCCTACCCCGTCTTTGCTGAGTTTTAATATCCCTAGCGGATGCCCACCCCGCCAGGGTCTTTGCCGAGTTTTGATATGCCTAAGCGGGAGCCTACACCGCGTATTAATACTTTTTTAACCCCCGACGGGTGCCCACCCCGCCTGGGACTCGTGCCTTTAAATGGGTGCCTACCCCGTATTTTGCCAGAGGAATCACCGCCGCCGCCCGGGGGCTTCGTGGGGAAGACCGCGCCGTCATTGGCTAACGCGCCCCGGAGCCTGGAGGCTCATCTCCAGGGCTGCGCCACCATTGTCTGAGGTGCCCCTGAGCCTGGAGGCTTGTCTGGAGGGTCCACGCTGCGATTGGCTGCCCAGCCTGCCTGCACCACGAGCTGGGGGAGCTTCCCCGAAGTAGAGGCTGCGCCGCCTGGGATTCAAGCCATGAGGAGCCCCCACGCTACCCCCGCCGCCGACCAGAGAAGGCCAGCCGTCCTGCCCGAACCGCGGAGGGAGCAGAGACAAGGCCGCAGAGAGCCCGGAGAGTGCGGGGGCCTCAGGGTGGGAGAAGCACTGACCTAGTTTTAGAGCGGCCCCGAAGGCAGTGGGCCGCTCCAACGATCACTGGGGCATTTCCTCACCATTCAGAGCCCCGTGGCTCCCATCTGATATGGGGCATTACTGAATCTAGAGCCCACGAGGCTCCAACGGAATTGGGAAACACTTTATTTAGAGCCTGAGAGACTCCACCAGTATGGGGGCAGTTTCGGTTGGCATAGAGCGACCCCAGTTGGCAGCGGGCCGCTCCCACCGTGTTTTGGCGGCTTTTCTTGGCCATTCCGAGCCCCGTGGCTCCAACGTTGTTTTGGGAGCACTATTGTTGCTTTAAGGGCCCCAGAGGAGAGCCAGGGTGCACGCTCGTGCCCAGGCTCCGTTCCCCAGCTGCCCAGCGCTTAGTGGACAGCTGCATCGTTTAGGCCTGTTGCGCATTCTTCTTTGGCTGCCTGCGCAGCCAGCCCAGACATTCTGGACATTGGGCATGTGAGCCGCTGAGAGGCCAAGTTGGCCTGGGGTCAGTTATGTGATTTGTGGCGCAAATGTGATTACTTGCCTAATGCGATCTATGCATAATATGCAATGCCTTTTTGCCTATACCTCTAAATGTGTTTTCATGCCTAGGAGGTTGTTTTACCTAGTATAGTTATGCTAGTCAGTTCATGGTTCCCTGCGTGATATATGCCTAAGGTGGTTAGGATTGCGTAGTGTGTACCTACCCTTTTACCAGTGGTTACTGGTTGTGTTCTACACTTGTTCTTTGGTACTACAATTATCCTTTGTTCTAAGTGCTATTTCTACAAAGTGCTAGTTCTACTAAGTGCTATTCCTGACAGTGGTCCAAGTGGCCCTGTCCGGTGTATATAATCCCCTGTAAATACTGCCCAGTGCCAGTTGGCACAGTGTAATTATGTGATTATGATCAAATGTGTTCATGGTAATACAAAGGCTATTTTTATATATAACCTTGTGTGGAGTTCCTTTTGTGGGGAGCCTGGGATGTTGTTACTGGTCGGTGTGTGAGCAAATGCTTTACACATTGCCTCCGGGATCAGCCTTACTGCTCGTGTCACGTTGCCAAGGAGGTGAGCAGGGGTTATCTTTGGAATGTAACTTCCTTTCCCTAACTAGAGTGGTGGTTTCTGCCTGAATTTGGTGCAAGCCTCAGCCAACCAGAAATCCCATATCTAACACTGGTAGCAAGCGGAAGGATGCGGACTTGTGTTTGCACAGTACCACCGCGACAACTGGCTCCACTACAAAACTCTGCATTTTAGATAGTCACATGGAAGGAGATTATTGTTTCTAAGTTTGTTCTAAATGTCATTTCTTTGGAAATGTGTTTCTTGTGCACTGTGAGTTATGTGTCACTAGCTCGGGAGGGTAGATTATCCCCTAAGTGAAGTGTGAGTTTTCTGGATTCACCAGTAGGGTGGGATCGAGTGGAAGCAACAAAAAGTGTGGGTCTGGATTCACCAGTGAGGGTGGGATCCAGTGGTAGCAGCATAAACGTGTCCAGTACATGTGTCCCCCGTCCCGTTCCCAGAGTATGGCACCTGGTGCTCAGTAAGAGGGATGCAGGTTGAGCAGTGTGAGTTCTCTGAGATAGGGAGCTTGCTGAATACTTTGTGAATTGTGTACTGCTGTTTTAGCTCAGACACCTAGGTTCCTTGTGTTAAACTTTTCTCGAGAACGTCCGCCAAAATGGAACCTGCTTTTAATTTCTGTGGTCTGTTTAGATACAGTATGTTAGAGTTGGTAAGGTTCTGTGAAGCGAGAAACATAGAGGTGGGTGAGTCAGACACCCAGTCCAAATTGAGGGACAATCTGATCCTGTGGCAGAAGGGTGAATGGGAACGTGAGCGCAGTGAGGAAGAGAGGGCCCGGGCTGCACGCCATGAGGGTGGTGGGTCTGTGGGGAGCCCTGAAGAGTCTGAAGAGGAGGAAGAAGATGACAGTTCATGGACGCCAGTAGATAGTGAAGACCCCATAGATAGGGAGTCCCTTGCTGGGTCCAGTGTAGGGGGCAGCACCCCATCCCTTTCCCTGTCCCTGTCCCTAGAGGAGTGGGTAGATAGGAGGGAAGAAAGGGAGCACCCGCTGGCTTTGGAGAAGCTCAGGTTAGAGCATGCCAAGGAGATAGCGCAGCTGGGTGTGCAGGAGAGAATGGCGGAGGCTGGGAGGGCCTTTGCCAGGGCAAAATTAGCTCTGGAGGGTAGATTATCCCCTGAGCGCAGTTATAGTTTTCTGGATTCCCCAGGGAGGGTTGAGTCCAGTGGTGGCAGCGATATAGACTTCAGTGCAGGAAGTCCCCTTCCCAGTTCCCAAAGTATGGTACCTTGTTCCCAAGAGGAAGAGTACAGGTTGAAGTTCAGGGACCATAGGAAACCACCTCACCAGCATTGGGGGTATTTTGTGGATGACTGTCAAGATGCACTGATGGTTTGGCTGGCGTTTAACCCGGAGCAGGATTTGGATGGAGCAGTGAATATGTTTCTTAAAGAGCAGTTGCTCAGTATTTGTTGTCCAGGGCTGCACCAGCACCTGTTAAGGATTGAATGCTTTTCTTCTTGGGCCCTCGCAGAGGAAGCAGAGCGCTGGGAAAAGGCCTGTGTTTCTGAAGAGGTATTTGTGAGTGATCCCAAAAGTAGTGGTTCAGGTAACTTCCAGACCAGCGTGGTGGAAGAGGTTCAGAGTAGCCCAACTAGGTCCCAGTGTAGCGAGAGGGGTGTAGGGGATCACGACCTGTCTCAGTGGAGTAGGAGTGAGTGTGAGACAGGGCTTTGGGCGTCTGGGGACTCTCTCTCCAGACGCCCAAAGCCCTGTCTCAGAGCCTGGATTGTTTATTTAGGGAACACCAGGTTGGGGACCTAGGCTGTCCTGTTAGTCCATTTGAGGAGGATCTCCTAGTGTATAGAGGACCTGGAGCGTCTGTAAACAGAACTCCTGTGGTTCTAGTGTCCGGCAGTGCCACTCCGGTTGGGAGGGCACAGAAGTCCGAAGTGAGGAGTGAATGGGGGATGTGTTCCCCAGTGGAAGGACCAGTGGGTCAGGGACTAGCCAGTTGGGCTACGCTCCCTTGGAGTGACCATGGTGACACCACTTCTGTTCTGGGGGATCTTCGCACACTGTCAGATGGACAGGTGATGGGAGATCTGCGCCAGAAAGACGGTCACACAACATATGAGTCATGTGTTAGCCTCAGGAGGATGGTGTGTAAGTCCCTTGAAGTCCTGGAGTGCCAGGCAAGTATTCCACCAAAGTTTTTAGACCTAAGGTTGGGAGGCCAGGTTCAGGATCCACCTGACCTGAAGGGTAGGACGTCTGTAACCAGCGTCCTGACCAGTTCATCTTCCAGGGGTACCACTCCAGTTGGGAGGGTGCAGAACTCTGGAAGGGGGTGGAGAGGGAGGGAGTCCTTGCCTCTGACCCCGGTGCAACCTGAGGGGTTAAACCCTAGGTTGGGAGAGTGGTGTTCTATGGGTACCTCTCAAAGGAGGAGACGGTGGAACCCTAGAAGGAGAGGTAGGGGGAGGGGAGCCTCACCTGTGACTCCTGGTCCGTCTGAGGGTGCAGACCCTAGGCTGGAGAACCAGTGACAGTCTAGCCCTGTCCTGAGGGGAGGAAGAGTGGAGAATAGCCACTATGTACCAGGGGTTACTACCCCCCACCCTGTGAATAGGCAAGGACCAGTGGCTCCTGGGTGGCCTAGGGCCTGGCCCTGGCCACGGACAGCTTGGGAGTACCAGTGGGGTAGGCCAGTTGTTCCACACAGAGTTTTTAGAAGGAACCACATGGGTTCACCTTGGCGTAGAACAGGCGGGTGTCCCTGCAGTTGCGGGCCCGCGTCCGTGTTCTATCGCCCAAAGCAGGGAAGCCCATCACGGTGATGATTGGTCTACCCTGCGTTTTGGCAGGAAGGGGTTTGTGTTGGACTTGGCCCTTCTGTCAGATTCACCCCTAAACTTTTTGCTTTGATATGTGACTTGGTGTTGGTTGTTTTTGGCTTCTGTGCACTTTAACACTGTGTCCCAGTGTAAAGTGCGTGCGCCCTCTGAGTGCATGTTGTACGATTGGCCTGTCCTCCCATAGGAATGAATGGGGAATGTATGTGTCCATGGTAGTTCCTAATGTGTGGGGAGTGCAGGGTCGAGTTTGGTATGTGCGAACTTGTGAGATTAAATGCTGCGCGATGATGTGCATGGACTTAATGTGTCTGGTGTGGACGTGCCACTTCTAGAAGTTGGCATGTCTGTGTAATAAATGTGAATTGACTGTCTGGCTTGTGATTGGCTGGAGCTAGGCTAGTGTGCCTGGCTCCAGGAGTCAGGATGGGTCTGCCCCGGTGGTAAATGGAGAGATCTGCATGTTGATGGCAGGGAGGAGTGCACCTGGGACCTGAATAGGGCTGGGCCTTCCCTACACAATGCTGGCTCCGCTCCCTGTGGTGCGTCTGATGTCCCTAGCCTGTCCTGTGAATGGGGAGAGGGGCTGAGCACAACAAAGTGCTCCAGAACCAGCTGCGTCTAGTTTTCCACCCACCCTGCAACCTGAGACAAAGGGATTTGGTGTATAAGAAGGGGCTGTGACCCCATGTAAAATGTTCTTTCCTTGGATTCTATCTTGAGGGGGGCCTGCTGCTGCGGGGCGCCAGGAGGAACCGCCACTGGGGACTGCCTCCCTGCCTGGAGGGCCCTGTGAGCCGGCCCCTGGGCCCAGCCTTTGCCCCCCTACCTTCCTAAAGGACTTTGCCCTGGACTTTTGTGCCTCTAAGCACCCTGTGAGCGCTGGATCCTTATCCCTGAAGGGCACTTCTATTTGGTGATTACAGCACGGGGATCCCCTGGCAATTGTGCCCTCATCACAAGTGCCTACCCCATCTTTGCCGAGTTTTAATATCCCTAGCGGGTGCCCACCCCGGCAGGGACTTTGCCGAGTTTTGATACGCATAAGCGGGAGCCTACCCCGCGTATTTATACTTTTTAACCCCCGAAGGTGCCCACCCCGCCAGGGACTCGTGCCTTTAAACGGGTGCCTACCCCCTATTTCACCAGAGGAATCACCGCCGCCGCCCGGGGGCTTCGTGGGGAAGACCATGCCGCCATTGGCTAACGCGCCCCGGAGCCTGGAGGCTCGTCTCCAGGGCCACGGCACCATTGGCTGAGGCGCCCCTGAGCCTGGAGGCTCGTCTAGAGGGCCGCGCTGCGATTGGCTGCCCAGCCAGCCTGCACCTCGAGCCGGGGGAGCTTCACCGAAGTGGAGGCTGCGCCGCCTGGGATCCAGGCAATGAGGAGCCCCCACGCTACCCCCGCCACTGACCTGAGAAGGCCAGCCGTCCTGCCTGAGCCACAGAGGGAGCGGAAACAAGGCCGCAGAGAGCCCGGTGAGTACGGGCGCCTCAGGGTGGGAGAAGCGCCGACCTAGTTTTAGAGCAGCCCCGGAAGGCACCGGGCCGCTCCAATTATTACTGAGGCATTTCCTTGCCATTCAGAGCCACGTGGCTCCCATCTGATTTGGGGCATTACTGAATCTAGAGACCACGAGGCTCCAACGGAATTGGGCAACACTTTATTTAGAGCCTGAGAGGCTCTACCAGTACGGGGTCAGTTTCGGTTGGCATAGAGCGGCCCCAGTTGGCAGCGGGCCGCTCCCACCGTGTTTTGGTGGCATTTCTTAGCCCTTCTGAGCCCCGTGGTTCCAACGTTGTTTTGGGGGCACTATTGTTGCTTTAAGGGCCCCAGAGGAGAGCCAGGGTGCACGCTGGTGCCCAGGCTCTGTGCCTCAGCTGCCCAGCACTTAGTGGGCAGCTGTATCGTTTAGGGCTGTTGTGCATTCTTCTTTGGCTGCCTGCGCAACCAGCCCAGACATCATGGACATTGCGCCTGTGAGCCCCTGAGAGGCCAAGTTGGCCTGGGGTCAGTTATGTGATTTGTGGAGCAAATGTGATTACTTGCCTAATGTGATCTATGCATAATATGCAATGCCTTTTTGCCTATACCTCTAATTGTTTTTTCATGCCTAGGAGGTTGTTTTACCTAGTATAGTTATGCTAGTGAGTTCATGGTTCCCTGCGTGATATATGCCTAAGGTGGTTAAGATTGCGTAGTGTGTACCTACCCTTTTTACCAGTGGTTACTGGTTGTGTTCTACACTTGTTCTTTGGTACTACAATAATCCTATGTTCTAAGTGCTATTTCTACAAAGTGCTAGTTCTACTAAGTGCTATTCCTGACAGTGGTCCACGTGGTCCTGTCTGGTGTATATAATCCCCTGTAAATACTGCCCAGTGCCAGTTGGCACAGTGTAATTATGTGATTATGATCTAATGTGTTCATGGTAATACAAAGGCTATTATTATATATAACCTTCGGTGGAGTTCCTTTTATGGGGGGCCTGGGATGTTGTTACTGGTGGGTACGTGCGCAAATGCTTTACACATTGCCTCCGAGATCAGCCTTACTGCTCGTGTCACGTTGCCAAGGGGGTGAACAGGGGTTATCTTTGGAGTGTAACTTCCTTGCCCTAACTAGAGTGGTGGTTTCTGCCTAACTTTGGCACAAGCCACAGCCAACCAGAAATCCTATTTCTAACAACCTCTTTTTAACCTCCTGTCTGCCAAGGAGCAAGATTGGTTCGTGGAAGGTGTGTACCTCTCCCCTAAATGGACCCTAGAACAGCAGAAGGACTGTCGCAAGTTGCTGGCACAGCTTACTACTCTGTTCTGCTTGACCCCAGTAGTCACCCATTGGTTTACTCATGATGTGGATACTGGGATAGTCCACCGGTGAACTGCAAGATCTACAGGGTAACTGACAAGACCAGAGTCAGCATCAAGGTTTCCAAGATACTAGCATTAAGGGTGATAGAGCCCTCCAGCAGTCCCTGGGACAGCCCAGCGGTCTTGTTCCCAAAGGCTGCTGCGCCTGGTGCCACACCTGAACTGCAGTTGTTTGTGGACTACAGTGAGTTCAATGCTGCCACCAAGACTGATGCACACCCCATCCCCAGAGCTGATGAGGTCATATATCAGCTGTGAGTTGCCTAATTCTTCAGTACGTTTGACTTGACATCCTGGTACTGGCAGACTGCCTTGACCAATAGGGCCAAAGAGAGGTCAGCATTCTCAGAACTTGAAGGGCACTTACAGTTCAGAGTTATGCCTTTCGGGTTGAAGAACACCCCTGCAACTGTTCAGAGGTTGGTCAACCAGGTCTTGGCTGGGCTGGAGGATTTCAGTGCCACCTACCTAGATTACAGTACAGTGTTCAGCTACAGCTGGGAGG
Organism: Lissotriton helveticus; assembly: GCF_964261635.1. NCBI lineage: Eukaryota > Metazoa > Chordata > Amphibia > Caudata > Salamandridae > Lissotriton > Lissotriton helveticus. The sequence goes on from NC_136068.1 coordinate 1,685,000,234, forward strand.
ATCACTTGCATCTCCTCTGGGAACTGTTGAAGGCCCTGAAAAAGGCAGGTCTCAACATCAAGTAAGTAACAGATAGGGCAGGGGTCTTTGGTGTACTTGGAACACCAAGTTGGAAGCGGGCAGGTGGCTCCCCTACAACCCATGGTAGACATCAGCTATCGGCCCCCCAAGACCCAGAAAGAGTGGAGAGCCTTTTTAGGTCCCATCGGTTATCACAGGGGATTTATCAAGGGCTATGGCATGATTGTTGCTCCCTTGACTAAGCTGACTTCTAGGAAGCAGCCCAGTAAAGTGATCTAGGCTGAGGCTTGCCAGACAGCTTTTGATGCCCAGTCATGTGCACGCCACCTGCGATCAAGGCACCTGACTTCTCCCAAGAATCATTGTGCAGACAGATGCTTCAGAGCATGGTGTCGTGTGGTGCTCTAGCAGCTGAACGAAGAGGGCCTGGACCAACCTGTTGCCTTCATTAGCAGGAGATTGCTCCCCAGGTAACAGAGGTGGAGCAAAATTGAAAGGGACATTTTAGCCGTGGTCTGGGCACTGAAGAAGTGAAGACCTTACTTGTTTGGGACTCACTTCCATGTTCAGACAAACCACAAGCCCCTCAGTTGGTTGATGAGGGGTGAGAATACAAAACTTTTGAGGAAGTCCATTTCCCTACAGGGTATGGAGTTTATGGTGTAACACCGCCCTGGTACAGAACACACCCATGCTGATGATCTGTCCAGATTCTTCCGGCTTAGTGATGAGAACTTCCAGGAGGTTGGGTAGTTCTCTCTACTTTCTGTGGAGGGGACATGTGTTAGACTTGGCATTGTTGGTGTGGTTCCCCCTGTCTTTTTGCATCTGCCTCCTGTATTTTTGACTGTGTGCTGGACTTAGTTTTCACTGTTTTTTTTTTTTAACTGTGGTGAAATCCATGCTAAAGTGCAAGTGCTCCCTCTGCAAATTATGATTGTGCTTGATTATCCCTGACTGGCATGTCAAATTTACTGGTAAGTCCCTAGTAAAGTGCATTGTGTGTGCCCGGGTCCTGTAAATCAAATGTTTCTAGTGGTCCTGCAGCACTGATTGTGCCACCCACATGAGTAGCCCCACAAACATGTCTCAGGACTGCAACTGCAGTGTCTGGAAGTGCAGTTTTAAATTGCCATGTCGACCTGGCAAGTGCACCCACTTGCCAGGCCCAAACCTTCTCTTTTATTACATGTAACTCACCCCTGCGGTAGGCTCATGGTAGCCCTATTGGCAGGGTTCAGTGTATGTGAAAGGTAGGACATTTACTGGTGTGTTTTTCTGATAGTGAAATGCTTCTAATTTCATTTTCACTATTGCAAGGACTATCTCTCCCACCGGAGCTGCCTTGTAACATCTTGCTAGTGTAACTTTCAATAGGGAAGAAATACAGATTTGGAGTTTGGATTCCCTGAACTCAGGTTTTAAAAATGCATCTTTGTGTGAAGGTATTTTTTAAACTGTGTGTTTGAAAATGCCACTTTTAGAAAGTGAGCATTTTCTTGCTTGACCAACCTATGCCTCTTCTAAACCTCAAAAAAGTAATATTTCTGTGTGTGTACGTTGGAGTTTGGTCTTGTGTGGTTTAGATAAATATTCATTATTTTTCTAAACTGGTGTGGTGTCCATCTCTAGTGTTTTCACTGTGGTACTATGTATTTTATGTACAAATGCTTTAGAGATTGTCTCTGAGAGAAGCCAGACTGCTCATCCCATGCTAGTAAGGGGGTGAGCAGGGGTTATCTTGGGTGTGTAACTCCTTTACCTTGGGTAGAAAGAAGTGTCTCTACTTGAACAGGGTGGATACCACTTCCAACTACGATACCAAATTTGCAGGTTGCCTCTGGAGTCCGCAGTGGCAAAGAGGCGGGCAATGGGTGTTGCTGTGGAGGTTCCACCGCACCACCCATTGCTTGTTGATGCTGCACCATATTAACAAGGTTGGGGCAGCACCAAAAAACTAAGGCCAAGTAATACCTAGTCTTAGGATGGTGATACGAGGAGAAAATATTCCTTGTGTTTTACTCTTCTATGTGTGCTGCATTCTAAAGCACTCATAGAAAGAGCTAATCGCCATTATTGATTGTTTATGTGTAGGAAGGTGTCCCTTCCTGCACATAAACGATTGCCCCTTCAGCATAGGCACCCTTGCAATATGGTGCAAGGGGGCCTGCATTGGCACTTGGCAGCTTTTTTAGTGCCAGCGCTAGGGAAAATGCTGAGGTGCGCTGTATTTTTGTAAATAAGGCGTATCCCTGCATTTAAAACATGCCAGAGTGTGGCGTTGCCAAAGTTGGTGTAACACCACACTTCGTCATTTGTTTGTAAATATAACCCTAGTGAGTTTTTCTTGTTTGAGACACAGCTGATTTGCCTGTTTGGTACCGTCATTCTTTCCATGGGAATCCCAGGTATCAAACCCAGTGATGGTCGTTCCGGCCAAATCCTGACTACCCTGTTGCAAACGGTTGATCGGAGATTTCCAATGTCAGGGTCAGCCACCTCTTAATGGGGCAGTCAAAGCAACATTTTTGTCAGGTAAGAGCACTGCCAATTTATGCAATTCATGGCAGTGCTCTCCAGTGCTCTGCTGTGCCAAAGTCCTCATGTAACATTCAGTGTCTAATATAAAGCCAGATGCAGACGGAAACAAAACATATATAGAAAATCTCTGAACTGCAGACGTGTGGCCAACCCTCCGCAGATGATTCTGACTGAAATCCACTGGGTGTTTCTACTCTCACCTTTCCTCAGGCATTTGCACATACTTCTTTTGGGGGGAGGGGCAGGGATTTATTTTTTGCTCCAACCTTCAGACCACTTTAAAATACTTCATCAAAACATTGCTGACTCATGATGAGGAAATCTTTTACGAATGTTGTGACCCATTGAGTTCACTACTGTGAGAATGAAGTCCACCCAAATGAATTAGACGATGGCTCTAAGAGAGTCCACTCACTTAAAATACAACTAGGAGCTCACCAGGGGGTGACAGAGAGGTCACAGAGGGAGAAGAATAACACATATCGATATAAAAAAGTCTTTATTACATTTTTTCTTTTTCCTAATTTAGTTTGTGTATTTTTTGTACATAGCATCAAATAGCATCATACAGAATAAATAATTACACGGACATAACATCAAAAAATATACATCAAATCGTATCCCCACACCAACCTCTCAGACACATACTCAAGGCTCGTTCAGTCACACACATACATCCACAGACATACCAAACCTCATACACATTCCTCAATACAATCCTCAGGGTGATATGAGGAGGGGACACAAAAATGGGCAATATATACCAGTGACCAATCTGTTCAAGAGAGAGAATAAAAAAATTTAGATTCAATAATCCGACATCTGTCTGGCTCATTTAAGATATAAAACAAATTTTCATCTCAACTATAGACAGTCACTTCAATTTTTGTGTGTGTACATTTCATTCGATTAATTAATCGTGTATGGTTAAACCTATAGCGTTTTATTTCAAACAAATCAACCCTGTGCTCCAAAGTTGAGAATAGCATGATGGATAAATACCAATTATAAATGCGAACAAAAATGTAAGCATACAGAAATCCCTAGATCCCAGAAATGTCGGATTATTGAATCTAAAAAACGTTATTCTCTCTCTTGAACAGATTGGTCACTGGTATATATTGCCCATTTTTGTGTTGTCTTCCCCCCACCTCGGTTTGAGAGCCCTGACTAAGGTGCGCCCGTAGATCTGGGCCTTGCACTGAAACGCATGTCGGCGTTACTTGAACGTGGGATCCTGTGTTATCAATCTGGAATCTCCTGGCTGTGTGTCACGGAGATCCTACAGGGTCCCCTCCTCATATCACCCTGAGGATTGTATTGAGGAATGTGCATGAGGTTTGGTATATCTGTGGATGTATGTGTGTGACTGAACGAGCCTTGAGTATGTGTCTGAGAGGTTGGTGTGGGGATACGATTTGATGTATATTTATTGATGTTATGTCCGTGTAATTATTTATTCTGTATGATGCTATTTGATGCTATGTATAAAAAACACATAAACTAAATTAGGAAAAAGAAAAAAATGAAATAAAGACTTTTTATATCGATATGTGTTATTCTTCTCCCTCTGTGACCTCTCTGTCACCCCCTGGTGAGCTCCTAGTTGTATTTTAAGTGAGTGGACTCTCTTAGAGCCATCGTCTAATTCATTTGGGTGGACTTCGTTCTCACAGTAGTGTAATTTCCCCTGACGTCTGCCCACATTCGTTGCAGGGGGCCCCTGTGTCTATTGGAGTGACCCATTGAGTTGACTGGGATGGCAGTCAAAATTCAGTTCCAGGGGTGAGTTAGCCTGGTTCACATACTCGTTGTCATCGGCTTGCCTGACTGGTGTAGATTTCGAATAGGATGATATGGAATGGAAACAGCTACTGCCTGCTTCAGTGCCACAGATGATGAACCCATGGAAGATCTAGCTATATTACCTCAACAATAAGTAGTAAATTAAATGCTCTCTGTCCTAGATATTGTGATGCAAGTAATCATATTCAGTGTATGTGTGCATCATTTGCCCTCACCTTTTACTTCTGGCCACCTTAAGGTAAACTTGATTGTTTTAATTCGCATGAACCCAGGGTAGTCCTTAAGTGTCTAGCTATAGGATAGAGGACCCCATCATTGGTTGACAGATCTATGATCAAATTATGAGTGGTAATCATTTTTTTTTTAGAAATTGTATGCATGACCTAATCAGCTATCTATTCTGAACTCTTAGTTTTTGTGTTCTCATCTAGCATTTGCTGATGTCAGCCATCTGGGAGGCGGCAGAAATCTGTGTTCTCTTGAGCACATCAGATGGCTGGGATTGGGATCAAGCCACATACTTCGGCATGTTAAGCTGTGTAACGTGTCACTATAGTTTCAATCCTGGCATCCGTATGGGAAATTTCACCTTACCATGCATATGGGCAATGGCCTTCATGGCTGGCTTAAACTAGCAGAAGAGTCTGTGGAATCAGAGATATTAGCATTACAAGACATGTGTGTGAAAAGGCACAACGCGTAGACATGTATTATGTAATGAGGAGCATAGAAACATCCAATCCACAGAGGCAGACAGCAGGCAACTGACCCCCAGAGTTATACATCATATTAACATTCTAATAATAGATTCTAAATTCTATCAATAATTCGTACAGCAATTTACAATAGGGAGCACTTGCACTGTGGCATTGGACAGCAGTGGCACACTGCCCAAAGCATCTAACACCAGCAAAAACACATGAGGCAACAGTAAAAAATGGAAGGGAGACCGACCCCAACGTGCCAGGTCTAACAGGGATCCTTCAAAATGATTTTTAGTGTGTAATTGGTGAGACACCCTGATTTTTCACTTCATTGAACTCCCCACGCAAATGCTCCACTAGACCTTGTTCACACCCATCCAGAACCTTGTTCCCTGCAACAGTCGTTGCTCAGATGTCACCTCACAAACATCTAAGATATCTCTCAATATGATGCATAGATAGCTGTTGGGGCCAAGCATCATGTTTATGTATTTTTGGTGGAACCAGCTAACTATACTGTCACCTTTACATGAAACATAAACTTTGCCAGCTTTTTTACTACTTTTATACTCTAAATCATCCCAGAAATTACCCAGTAACTTAACAGGCTGACCACCATATGCTAATGGGCTTATGTCGGGCTTGAAAAATTTAACTTTGTCCATTAACTTATTTAGGTGAACATTTTTAGTGCAAGTGTGATGTTTGCACCCGAGTCAAACAGCATACTCACACTCTGACCATTAACTAGAACACTTTCAGGAGGACCTTTACCCTTAAAATGATCCACATGAAGAACGATTTCTCCACAATGTAGTGACTCCACATCTTAATCACTTTCATCAACATATTGACACCTGGGTGGCACAGGAGGTGCATCCATTTGAAGAAGAACATCCCCAGCCAGTGCATAGAGCCACAGAGTCATAATACAATGTGCCCTGTCAGGTTGGGGCAGGACGAAGATGCAAGTGGTGTGAGCATTAGCTTTTTAAATCTGTGTCACAGCTAGGGAGGCATAGACAAGCTCTGATGGAGCCTTGATAATTCCAGTGTTTAACAAATAGGGCAACCCCAATAATCCCCTTAGGACTGGGTATAATCAATAACAAAATGTTTCTATACGTTTGGACCGATTTTTCATAAATTCTTTGATGACATCTTTTGCTGCCATTTTCTCCAGTTCAGCCAGGACAATTTCAATTTCAGCCAGTAATTTCGATCAGTCCTTCAAAGCATACTTTACAAGTATTCTCAACATCGTAATTGAGCAAGCATTAGAGTTGTTAAGCCACTCCTCCAGCATTTCGGGGTCTGGATCGTCAAAGGTTGGTATTGTGAAGATTCGCAGACCCCTGGGTACTCTTGCAACATCGATGTATCTTTGCAAGGATTCCACCTCCCACCATTTTGAGAATTCTTTTTTATGTAGTTTCTCCAATCTATTAAACAGTGCCTGTGATTTAATTTCTTCCGAAATCACGGTGGTGGAGTGAGTACTCGCACCAATTGTTTCCATGTGAATACAACACACTACCAAGACCAGCATGCTTCGGGGCATGAGCCCTTAGAGGCGGGACTTAGTATCAGTGAAAAGAGCATGCCGGATGTGTTTAACTCACCTGTTGTTACCCGTGAACAAGAGCAGAGAGGTGCTTAAAACGCATTGGGTAATGGAAAAAGATGCAAAGAGGTTTCATCACTACCACGCTGTTGTTCGCCATTAAAAGGCTATTAAACTTCTCAGCGTGCGGCGTCTCCTTAAGGGTAACCTGTTGTGTGTGATTTGAAGCGGCCTGCCCGGTCGCAGAGACGCCCTGCTGGTAATACCAGAATAACTATCGACCTATTTCTCTTTTACCAGCTATGGCTAAAGTTGGTGAGAAGCTGGCATTCTCCCAGCTTAATGCCTTTGTGGAAACTTCAGGGGCGTTACATCCTGCCCAATCTGGCTTTCGTGCAGCCTATAGCACGGAGACAGCGCTGGTGGAGGTTACAGAGGCGATTAGAGGGTGCCTGGACAGTGGCGGCAGAGCGGTCCTAATTTTATTGGACCTCTCTGCTGCGTTTGACACTGTCCCACACACACTTCTCTTGGCACGACTGGCCGATCTCGGCATAGTGAGTTCTGCTCTGGATTGGGTGAAATCCTTTCTTACAGAAAGATCTCAGCAGGTCTGGATTCCTCCTTATTCATCCTCGATTAAATCCCTTACTACAGGAGTTCCCCAGGGCTCTACTTTGAGCCCCCTCCTTTTTAATGTATATCTCACCCCTCTTATTTTTTTAGCTGAAGAAATGGGAGCGAAAATATTAGCATATGCGGATGATACGCAGCTCCTGTTCACGTGGCCAGATGCGAACACTGACACTGAGGTAGTGCGTTCATGCCTTTCCGCTGTGTTTAACTGGTTAGCAGCAGCACAGCTGAAGTGCAATGAAGATAAAACAGAAATCCTGCTATATGGCCAGTTTCCGTCCAATTTCAGAGAAACTCTATGGCCTTCTGATTTTCCCCAGCCAGGCGCTGTCAATATCCCTGCTAAAAATTTGGGAGTCTGGTTTGGGGAGGATTTGCGATTCGAGGCACACATAAAAAAACTTACTGGGGTGTGCTTCGGGTCCCTAAAAGCCATGAGGAAGATTTTTCCTTATCTACCTTCTTCAGCAAGAGAGTCGGTCGCAAGAGCCCTTATTCTATCACGACTTGATTATGCCAACTCTCTGTTGTGTGGCTCTCCGGCTTTTTTGGTCTCAAAGCTCCAGATCATCCAAAATGCGACTGTTCGCCTATTGTGCAATGTGCCATATAGAGAAAGTCCTCGGGCTCACATGAAGGAACTACATTGGCTGCCAGTAGCACAGAGGATTACCTTTAAAATTCTTACTATAGCTTTTAAAGCAGTTCATGACCTTGGTCCTTCTTATTTGAGAGACAGATTTTCCCGCTATGTCCCTACTAGGGCTCTGCGTTCTGCAGATGGTAATTTCTTAAGAGTACCTCGATTTCAGCGAGTTCGTTTGGGAGGCCAATCACTTGCTGTCACCGCGGCCAGGACTTGGAATATCCTCCCTCTCTCCCTGAGATTAACTGAAAATTTTGTGACATTTAAAAAGGCACTTAAAACATATCTTTTCAGAATGGCTTATTAATTTCTGTTCTCTTCTCTCCCTCTGGCCACATGCTTGTTTCTTCTTACGCGCCAGGACACTCTGGTAGTATTTGAGCGCGATATAAAACAGCTAAAATAAAATAAATAAATAAATAAATAAAAATAAATATCCAGATCGAAAGTTTGGTAACCACCGAGCTTGTATGAGCTGAGAAGGCCGCAGGGTGGAGCGTAATAATGGGACAGTGGTGGCATTGTGTTCCCCTTCCAAGCCACTTGGATTTTATTACAGGATACTGGAGAAAAACACTGGCACCCACTTGGGATAACAATGAACTCACTACCAAGACCAGCATGCTTCGGGGCATGAGCCCTTAGAGGCGGGACTTAGTATCAGTGAAAAGAGCATGCCGGATGTGTTTAACTCACCTGTTTTTACCCGTCAACAAGAGCAGAGAGGTGCTTAAAACGCGTTGGGTAATGGAAAAAGATACAAAGAGGTTTCATCACTACCGCGCTGTTGTTCGCCATTAAAAGGCTATTAAACTTCTCAGCGTGCGGCGTCTCCTTAAGGGTAACCTGTTGTGTGTGATTTGAAGCGACCTGCCCGGTCGCGGAGACGCCCTGCTGGTAATATCCAGATCGAAAGTTTGGAAACCACCGAGCTTGTATGAGCTGAGAAGGCCGCATGGTGGAGCGTAATAATGGGACAGTGGTGGCATTGTGTTCCCCTTCCAAGCCACTTGGATTTTAATACAGGATACTGGAGAAAAACACTGGCACCCACTTGGGATAACAATGAACTCACTACCAAGACCAGCATGCTTCGGAGCATGAGCCCTTAGAGGCGGGACTTAGTATCAGTGAAAAGAGCATGCCGGATGTGTTTAACTCACCTGTTTTTACCCGTGAACAAGAGCAGAGAGGTGCTTGAAACGCGTTGGGTAATGGAAAAAGATGCGAAGAGGTTTCATCACTGCCGCACTGTTGTTTGCCATTAAAAGGCTGTTAAACTTCTCAGCGTGCAGCGTCTCCTTAAGGGTAACCTGTTGCGTGTGAGTTCCCCCCGCTGTTTTAATGGGACTAGCATGTACCTGATTATAGAACAGGCACTGGCCTATGAGTGGAAAGCCGTGTGCAAAGAGCATGTAAAGGTTTGAAGACTAGACCACAAAAATCGGATGCAGGATTCTCACTCCCGTCCGAGCGCCCAATAACATGCTAAGTCACTAATTACATTAAAGCTTTAAGCCAATTACCTTGAACATAAGAACAGGTATGAGCGGACAAACATAGTATCACACGGGACATGTAAACAAACAATACAATGTATCCAATGTCAGTAATTGAATAGCGTGTGATGTTATGTGATTACTTTAACACAGTTAAAACACCTATTTTGTAAACTGTAATATGAGCACATGTTTAAATGTTAAAATTTACCTGCTAAAAATATTTTTTTATTTCAACATCTTTTTATTAAGTCTCATTCTGAGACACACATAATAAAAGGGCCACATTGACACAGCGATAAGCCTACAACCCTCACCGGGCCGGCCGCGTTATATAGCTCGTGGTGTGGACTCTGCGTGGGTCGGTACCTCCAATCAGACTCGTCGACCTGCACCTCAAGATCAGTCCAGATCCCATTAAGTCGCTCAGAGGGGGGGTCCAAAAGCGCAGTCCAGTGCTCCCCAGTGACACCCCGCCTTATATATCATCCCGCGAGGCGGGCAGGTACGAACAGTTCAAACAGAAACAAACAACTGGCCATAGGGGCCCAACATTCAACCAGAAGCCTATCAGAAGGCAGCAAAAAGAGTAGAGACAGAGATTAGAGGGAGCAGAGAAGGAGAGCAGAGGAAGCTAGGGGGGACAGTCATAGCAACGAGGGCGGGAGAGCCCGGGGAGAGGGGGGGTCGCAGCCATCGGAGCATCCTTCAGAGGGCCCATTCCCGCGTTACAGGGTGCGAGGGGTAAAGGGGAGCACCGCATCCTTCACCAATTGCAATGCTCGCAGCGCCGGGGGCATATTCCTAGCATATTCGCTCCTGCAAAGATAAGTCACTAGTGGTCGCCAAACCTTTTCAAAGTGGGTCATGCGAGACTGTAGCCTAGCCGAGAGTAATTCCATAGTGATGACCTGCCACAATCTGCCGAACCATACAGCTAGAGGGGGAGCCTCCACCTTCTTCCAATACAGAGCGATAAGTTGTCTGGCGGCACCCACCATTTGCATCGCTATGGTCCAGTCACTGCGGGTCAGGGCCAGCAGGTCAACAGGTTTGATTCCCAGCAATATTGTGCTAGCAGCATCAGGCAGGGGAAATCCCAGCACCCCCCGAATGTGGCTCAACACCTCCTTCCAAAAGATAGCGATCACAGGGCAAGTCCACCAGATGTGTAAGAAGTCACCAGGCACATGATGGCACCTCCAGCAACCGGGCGGCACAGAGGGGAACATCCTGTGCAGGCGCTGAGGTGTATAGTACCACTGCGTCATTACTTTATACGCGTTTTCTTGTTGCGGCACGCTGCGATATACCTTAGGAACATCCCTCCAGAGGCGGGTCCATTGTGCATGGTCGATATCAGCGCCCAGAGTCTCCTGCCATTGTCGCTGATAAGGGTGAGCAGGGGGAGTATGGGGATGCTGCCGAATCTGATACATTTTAGATATAAGGCCCTTCGTGCCCGCACCAGAGCGGGCCAGCCTCTCGAACGGGGTGAAGGCCCGAGTGGCCCCTGGGTATATCGCATCCGATAAGGCCCAATGACGCAACTGCAGAAACTGCAATTCGGCCTCTGGGGGAAGGTGGAACTCCTCCCGACAGTGGGCAAATGACTTAACGGAGCTTCCGTCAAAGAGATCCGTAAGGACTTTGCAGTCCTCCCGTGTCCACCTACGAAAGGCGGGAGTGTGGTTGGCCGGCGGGAACCATGGATTATCCTCTATGGGGGTGTGTGGTGAGGGGAAAGTCGTCAGGCCCTTCCGCACCGCCACCTTGTCCCACACGTCCAGGACCGTCCTCGTGGGAACCGCCAAATAAGCACTAGGGGACCGTCCCGCCCTATGGGTCCAAGCCAGGTTCCAGATTGTGCGACCTGTGACCGCCCGATCCAGATGTAGCCACCCCTTCTCACTCCGCCTAATACCCCACTCTATTACAAATCGCAAGTGAGCGGCCCAAATTAGTCCACCAGATTCGGGCATCCCAGTCCTCCACGATCTCGCGGGGCCATAAGGAGTGCCTGAGAGAAGCGGGGTCTCTTGCCCCCCCAAATGATTTTAGTACAGTCCCTTTGCAAGGCTCTAATCTTCGGCAGGGGGATAGGTGTAGGAAGGCATTGAAACAGGTAGAGTATTTTGGGTAGTATAGACATTTTGATCGCGTTCAATCTACCCAACCAAGAGGGGATAAGAGGCTTCCACCGCTGCAGATCAGTGAGGATAGATTTGCGGCATTCCGCCCAATTGAGTGCCGACCAGCCTCCCAAAGAGGGAGTCAGGGAGAGGCCGAGGTATCGGATATGTTGGTCCGTCCACCGGTAGGGGCACAGTCTCTCCAGGGGAGGAATATCGGCCTGAGGGATCGTAAGGTTAAGCACCCACGACTTATAGTGATTAATTTTCAAGCCAGAGGCGCCTTCGAAGGAGCAGAGCACTGCATGAAGCGCCGGTAAGGACTGCCGTGGCTCCGTGAGAGTGAGGATGAGGTCGTCCGCGTATAACGCCACCTTATGGGCCTGCCCCCCCATCTGAACGCCGCGAATGTCTGGGTTTCGCCTGATCAAGTCCGCCAGCGGTTCAATCGCCAGGGCGAACAGCAGTGGCGAAAGAGGGCAACCCTGCCTTGTCCCTCTGCCAATGGCGAACGGTTCTGTCAACCTCCCATTCACCCTGACCCTTGCCCGCGGCGCGACATAAGGTGCCATGATCCTGGCAATCATCTTTGGGCCGAGCCCCATCTTACAGAGGACCGCTTGGAGGAACCCCCAGTCCACGCGATCAAACGCTTTCTCAGCGTCCAACGACAGGAGGCATGCCGGAATGTGCCAGTGATGCACCTTCCCCACCAAATGTGCCAATCTCCGCACATTATCCGCCCCTTGACGGCCCCGGATGAAGCCCACTTGGTCAGGGTCAACAAGGTCCGGCATGTGGGGATCAAGTCTTTTAGCCAGCACCTTCGTGTACATTTTAAAATCAGTATTAAGCAGCGCAATCGGGCGATATGACGAGCAAAGCGCCGGATCTTTCCCAGGTTTAGGGACTAGAGCTATTTCCGCCATTCCCATGTCCGGAGAGGGACCCTGGCCATTATCGAAGGAGGCAAAGAGTCTGAGAAGATAAGGACCTAATTGCCCCTGAAAAAGGCGGTAAAAGGAGAGCGGTAAGCCGTCAGGGCCCGGTGTCTTCCCCAAATTCAGATCCTTGATGGCCTCAGTCACCTCAGCAAGCGAGAGCGGCTCCTCTAACCTTTCCGCCGTTTCGGAATGCAAGCGCGTCCCGCCATAATGCTCCAGAACCTCCTCCGACAGGGTAGAGCCCGGTGGATCCGCCGTGTACAAGGAGGCGTAGTAGTCTCGGAACGCCTTCATTTTAGCCTCCATCGCCGTCGCCCGAGACCCGTCTGGGAGCATCACGTTCGTTATGTGGGATCTGGCCGCCTTGACCCTCAGTCCTCTCGCCAAAAGTTTCCCCACTTTGTCCCCCCCGTCGAAATGCACGCGCTTTAGTGCCAAGAGAGATTTCTCCGCCCGATTCGCCCGTAGCATCCGCAATTGCCCCCGCAGATTCGCCAGGTGTCTCCGCGTCTTTAGAGTGGACTCCTCCTGATTCTGCGCCTCTGCCCCCCGCAAATCCGTCACCAGGCCCTCCTCCACTGCCCTCCGCTCACGCGCTCTCGCAATCTCAAGGGAGGTGATGTGTCCCCGGATCGTAGCCTTGAAGGCGTCCCACACCACCGGGAACGGCGTTTCCGGCAAATCGTTGAACTCAAAGTAGGAGGTAATGGCCATGCGGATGTCGTCAACCGACGCCGCATCTCTGAGGAGGTGTGGGGGCAGATGCCATTTCCGTTCCCTAGGAGGGCCGCTCCGCGGATCTCTAAGGAGCAACTCCACATGCGCATGGTCCGAGATGGATATGTCCGACATTTCCACATCCACCACGTCACAAAGCAGATCGTGAGATACGAACAGATGATCGATGCGGGAATAAGAGCGGTGAGCACTAGAATAAAAAGAGTATTCCCTTTTTTCGGGGGAGAAGTAGCGCCATGCGTCGAAGAGACCCAGATCGCCTATCTGTTTGCGTCCCCGCTCCATGAAAGGAGCCCGCACTCCGGTCCATCGTAGGGCACCATACCAAGTTAAGGTCGCCCCCCAGAACAATCGAGGGTCCACCCCGAAGGACGTGAGCACGCAGAAGATCCCGAAGGAAGCGATCCTGTGCCAGGTTGGGCGCATACACATTGCACAACGTAAGACGGCGGGAACTCACCTCGACCGATACCTTGAGGAAGCGACCATCACCACCCCGGAAGAGCTTGTCAGAACCCCGCCTGATGCCAGCTTTGCACGAAATTGCCACCCCTGCCGTTTTCGTATCCGCTGTAGCCAAGTATTGGAGGGGGTATCTAGGGTGCGCCATGCACTTTGTATCTGCCTGGAGAAGGTGGGTCTCTTGTATGAAAATGATGTCCGGGTCATGTTGCAGGAAATAATGCCAGAGCTGTTGGCGCTTATTAGGTGAATTAAGGCCTTTAACATTGAGTGATAAAATCTTAAGGGGTCTGGCTATATCACTCGTCATCTTGGGGGTCCCTAAGGTTAGTACGCAAAGCTACGCGCTGCAGAGCACCCACCGGCCCAGAGCCCCACCCAGAGGGCCCACCTCCGCCCATCGCACCACCCCCCACCCCCAGCCCCACATAGTAGACAGAAAAAGGAAGGAAAGCGAGAAAAAAAAGAAAAAAGAAAGGCAAACGAAGAAGCCAAACATTCAGCAGCCTGAAGGGCTGACGGCCTAGGCCGTTAAGACGTGGCCAACGGGGCCAAAGTACACTGTCTCCAGAGTAGGGCATCCTACACCCACGGGTTTGAATGTCCATCGGGATGTCACTCCCCAGGAGACAGTTCCGGTGGGACATGACTGGCCAGAAACACTAGGAGGTATGGAGCCCCCACCTTCCTAGGCCCAGCACAAGGGGATCAGGAGTCCAAGCAACTTCCCTCTCGCCCCACAACCATACCCGCCCTTCGGAGGGGTATAAGGGAACAGTACCTCAAGTAGAGTGTCACACATGCGCTGTCCATCTCACGGTGTGGAGGGCCGTCCCGCAGGGGAGCGGTCCGCATGGCCGATCTCCGCCTCCTCTAGCGCTCGAATGTGGGCGATGACATCCTGCCTGGCTTGGCTAGTCGTCGGTGCGTCAACAGGCGACGCTCGCTGTCTCCTCGGCACTGTGGTCCAGTCCGCGGGAAAGCGGTGTCCTCTTGCTTGGAGGGTGTCTAGAGGGGCTCCCCGGAGGAGAGCCTGCAATGTTGAGGAGTCGCACCGCCTCGTCGTAGGACCGTAAGGATTTACGCTTGCCCTCCCATTGAAAGATAAGTGCAAAGGGATGGCCCCATTGATATGAGATGTTCATGGACCGCAGTTTCTCCGTTACTGGGCGGAAAGCGCGTCGTCGCTTCAGGGTGTTGGGCGCCAAATCTTGGAAGAGCTGAATCTTATGGCCCTTGTACTGCAGGTCCGGCTTGTCTCGAGCACGCTTCCAGATCTCCTCCTTCTCCACAAAGAAATGCACCCGCGTGATGATGTCCGGGAGAAGCCCCGATCTCCCTGCAGGCGCCGCCACTCGATGAGCCCGGTCTAGAGTGGGAGGTGATACATCCTCGTCGCCCCGCACCTCGTGGAGGAGTTGTGCCACAAAGTCTAGTACGTCCTCCCCTTCTTCTCCGAGTGGCACGCCGCGGATGCGGAGGTTGTTTCGTCAACCCCGATTCTCTAAGTCTTCCTGCTTGATTTGGAGTTCAATATTCTGTTGTTCCAGGGCCGTTAAGCGCTGCCATATATGTTCCTGGTCCTCGGTGCGTGTGTCCGCGGTTCTCTGCAGGCTGTCCACGCGGTCCCCCAGTTCCGTGACTTCTTTCCTGAGCTCCGTGACGCAAGAGTGGACCTCCGACCTCAGGGATCCGATCTCAGTCTTAAGGTCAGTCATGAAAGCGGCCATGAACGCTTGCGTGACCGGGGGGGAATCCGCCATCTCCGCACGTGGGCCTCCACTGGCCGCCGGCACTCCCACCTTGCCCCACATGGCCGTCACCGGGTTCCCCTTGGGGGTCGGCGCTGGTTCCGCCTTGCTGCTCCTGTTCGTGCGCGTCATCCTCCGCGCGGTCCACAGGGTGCCGCCTGGGCCGTATCAGGGCCCCCGCCCGATGTAGGCCGCTTGAAGGCAAGGGGGGTGGTGGGGAGCACCGGCGCGAAGTCTCAGCGCACTCAGGGGATCCGGGCTCCGTACCGTCACCCCCCGCAGCAATGAGCTCCCAGCACACACCCCTCGTGGCAGAGCAGGCAGCCCAGGGATCCCTAGACCACGACGCCTCGCTTTCCAACGCGCCGACGTGGAACAGTCCCTCTGTGTGCCTCAGGGGTAGGAGGCCAGCCAGGCCAATGAGCAGACCCGTTCGTCGTCAGAGGAGTCAACTATCTCCCTAGGGGGGGGGGCAACACCAGATAGTGCCACTCACAACAGTCCCAGGCCTTCACTCACCCCCAGGGAGGAGCCGCTGTAATGCCGCGCTGCCACGGTGCTTCCCCGCAGGCCGTATCTCGGCTGGCGCCGTCTGCTCTTCAAGGTGCCCCAGGGGCACCGTCCGCATCAGAGCTCCGCTCTACCCCGCCGCTCTCCACCGTAGTCCCGCAGCGCCGCTCTTCCTCAGCAGCCCGGCGGGGAGGTGAGACCAGAAGTGCCTCCGATCCTCACTGGGGCCAGGTAGCGGGCCCCGCCGCCTCCCAGCTCCGCCCTGAAGCGCGGGAACCGGGGCGCTCCGGACCCAGAAGCCGCTCAGGGGCCTCAGCCCAGTCACCCCGCCTCACCGCAGCGGCCACAGGTAAGGGCGCGGTAGGTTTTCCGTGCGGGAAGGGCGGGGGTCGCTCCAGCCAACAGTCGCCGATGGTCCCAGTGTCCACTAGGCTCCGCCGCAGGCCGCCTCCTCCAGGGTCGCAAGATGGCGGACGGACCGGGCGGTCCCTCCCGTAGTGAGCCGACCGCTCGCTTCTGCCGTCTACCAGGCGGAGCACGGAGGTTTCGTGCCTAGAAGCACTGCCCAGCTGGTCAGGGGCACCGGGGAGGTGTGTGGCGGGTCTGGACACCCGAATTCCACTTTAATAGCCAAAGATGGGCCCAACGGCGGCGGGAGCTCCGCAGCCACGCGTCCGCTCACATCGCCGGTCAAGCCACGCCCCTGCTAAAAATATTTTTGACAACAAGTGAAAACAGACTGCCATGATATTTTAAATGTGCAAGTCATATACTTGTCCACGTCATCACAAAGGGTGAAACCTTGAAACCATAGCAACAACCAGTGCAAACGAGTTTTGTTAATTGAACCCGTGACAACATGTATCTGTATATATGTCGTACTATCTAGAATGCATTTGATAGTGAACAAGGCGGGAGCAAGCCGCCGAAACGCGTCTGAGCAGAAACTGAATATGAAATAAACCATTTGGATTGAGATTCACGGAGTCAGCGCCTTCTTGAATGGAAAGTTTGGTGTGGTAAAGAATATATATATATATATATATATATATATATATATATATATATATATATATATATATATATATATATATATATATATATATATATTTCTAGATATGGTTGTGAGTTTTAGTTCCAAAGAGGAAGCTGTTTTTTAATACATTAACACATTTATATATACATAGGCATGAGTTTTGTACAGTTTTTTTATTTACTTAAAGTGAATAGTTGACAGAGACTTCTAGAAGCAGATTTCTTACCTTTGAACATCCCGAGGTGTCTGACTGGATCTGAAAGATTTTTTAGTGCTGTGGTAGGTGGCTTAGTTTGGCTCTGCATCATCCACCCTGAAATTGACATGCGCTGTACCTATATAGGTGAGACTTTGGTGCGCTGACGTCAGTTCTTTCCTTTCAGCAATATATAGCGCTGACCTGGATTGAACTACCCCTCAGTCATTTTTTGGCTAGCCTTTTTTTTAACGTGTTTTTATAGGTGTCATCTATTGGTGTGAGGATGTCACCAGAGAAACCCGGTTACTTCAAACCATGTGGGGCCTGCACAGGCAAATGTCGGTGACAGGTCACCACGTGGTGTGTTTGTGGTGTCTGACTACATGACTACAAGGCATGTGAGGACTGCCACGCCATGCACCCAAAGGTGCTGAGGGAGCAATCTCTCACCCTCCTCGCTGCCCAATTTCAGATGACCCTGTGAAGCTTTTGCTATAGTGGTGCACAGGGCGGTTGAAGTCCTGGACCTTAACCTACCCTCAGTGGCAGTCAAGACTAACATTTTAACAAAGGTGCATCTGCCGGGAGACACCCCTGCAGAGTCCCTAATCCCATTTATTAAAGCCCTTACAGGCATACTGCTCTGCACAGGGGTTCCTGTGACTAGGACAATTTCCCATTGCCATCGTCCCACTCCTAGGGATCCGAGTTTCCTTACTCAGTACCCCATCCAGGAGAGCTTGGTGGTCCAAGCCTCCTCATCTCGCATTCTCCTTGGTCCATTCCCTACTACCCCAACGGATAGGGAATCTAAGATTCTTGACACTTTTGATAAGAGAAGGCTTGCTTTCACCAGCCTGGCACTGTGGTCAGGTACCAGCGCATGCCTATTGGGCCTTTATCCACATACATCATGGGATTTGGTAGCACAAGTGCTGCCTATGGTCTTGGAGGAGGCTCAGGCCATACTCTCTCACGCAGTTGCCGACGGATGAGATGAATCAAAGTTTTCCATCAGACCCACTCACTAGGTGGAGCGATTTCATTGTTGGTGGTCTTGCGGCTCCATGACTGGCTGCGAACATCTGTTTTTTCAGGGGATGTCTAGGTTTTCCTCATGAAAATGCTCTTTGATGGCTCTCACCTATTTGGAGACAAGGCGGATTCAGTGCTGGGGCTCTTCAAGGACAGCAGAGCTACTGCCAGATCCTTGAGCTTGTCTATGGCCCCTTGTCAACCCCAATCTTTCTTCTGCCCCTTTCGTGGCCGAGAAGGGGTCTTCAACTGGGCCCACACCTTCCCAACTACCACGGCCAGCAGCTTTCCCAGTCTTTTTGTGTATGAGGGTGCTGGTCCCTCAGACCGTTTGGGGCAGGCAGCCAGTGGTCAGGTTAGTCCACCCCCTCAGCAGCTGCTGCCTACAAGCCTCTTCAGTCCGCCACAGACCATCACAGCATCCAGTGGGAGGCAGGACATACCATCATCTCCCCCAATGACAGTCAGTAACATCCGATTGTTGAGTACTACAGATAGGGTTGTATTTTGGAACGAGTTCTTCAACTTCTCCTTAAACCACATTGCCTGTATTGCGACCACGTCTCGACAACGATTTTTTTTACCACGCATTTTTTTAACGCATATTTTCTTAATAAAGGAATGCATGTAAACCACCCCCTAAAATCTGTTCTGAACCTCTACCACTCTCCAAAATCTACCCTGTACCCCCCACCTCCCACCCCCTAAAAACTTAGACGAACCCCAAACCTCTTGGTGACTAACACTAACCCCTCCTACCCCTTGAAAACTAACACTAACCCCTCCCATCCATTAAAATCTAACTCGACCACTCCCACCCCCTTAAAACTATCATGAACCCCTCCACCCCTAAAAACTAATCCAAACCCCTCCACTCCCTTAAAACTAACTCCAGCCCCTCCCACCCCATAAAAACTTACACAAAGCCCCTCCCACCTCCTAAAAAAGATCACAAACCCCCAGCCCCTAAAAACTAATACAAACCACCCACCCCCTTAAAACTAACTCTGTCGCAGGGATTCCGTTCTCCTACAGAACTGTGCATAGAGACATGGAACCTCAGTGAACTAGGGTATACCAAAACTCACCTTAGTACCCAAAATCCCCTACCAGACTAGCTACAGTGTCTCATTGGTTATTAGAAACTCCCAATGCTTAGACAAACCAGAACATGGACTAAGTACACTTCAGGTAACGTGGAACACATGAGCACTCTTTCGTTATACAATCATTTCAATCCAGAACAAGGAGTAAATGAGGACGTGTGCACATTTGAAATGTTTATTTACTAATGCAGTGTTCTCAAGCGCAGTATCTTAGCTAATACAAGCAAACATATTATAAGAAACAAAGTAATCAGCATAGTTCCTAGTCCATAGAATACAAAAGGTGAAAGCATGTTAAAATGCTAAAATGAATAGGGTTAAACAACACCTAATTCTCACCCTCCCTAGCTAGTATATTATATTATATCTAAGAAGGTCTCTTTGTGTTTTAGCAGGGCGGGCCCATACCTCAAATCCTAGTGGTAAGGGATCACATCATCTTCCACCAGCTCTCTGCATGCAAAGCACCATCAAGTTTGTAAGTGTGCTCTGTGCAAAGCAATATAAAACGCGCCTAAAGCGAGAATTTGGCTGCAGCTGCATGTATGTTATGTCTAGGAAGGTGCAAAGATCAGACCTCACAGCAACCACTGTGTCGAGTTATCCTTGAAGGCTTCTAAACTCGCTGTACAGACACAGCTCACCAAGCAAAGCTGATATCAGAGTAACAACATATTATTCGTGTGTGAATCAAAACACTCTACTAGGCTCAAAGCTAAAACAACAGTTATGTGTCGTGTGCAGAAGCAGCAGAAAGTTAAAATGGCGTTTAAACTCCTAATAAGCTCATGCTAACTTAACACAGCATATAGGCAAAGCATATCTATATGACAACTCAAACCCATCCCACCCCCTAAAAAAGAACACAAACCCCTCCCACCCCGAAAAACGATCATGACCTCCCCCAACCCTTGAAAACTAATATGACCCCTCCACCCCCTAAAAACTAACACAAACCCCCACCCCTTAAAATCTACTACGAACTCCTCCCACCCTAAAAACTAACACCCAACCCTCCCTCCCCACCCTCGAACCCCTCTTACCTCTCCTGTTCCTCCAACACTCCTCAGGACTGCCCATGGGGAACACTAGACCATCTTAGCCTGGCCCATGTACATGCGTTGTTCAGGCTAAGTTGTTTTTCTTGTAAGTCATTGTTCGGCTTGCGGACTCTGGAACTCGTTGTTCCTGAGTCGTTGTTAATCATGTTCCCCACAGATAGTCCAAATGGGCAACTGCCTCTCATTTGTGATACCTCCTCCACTCATCCCACCCACTTACCATCAGCTGACAGAAGGCCACGTCTGCTTCCTCTGTCAAGAAGTGCAGGCTCTCTTGGCCAAGAGAGCCATAGAAGGGTGTCTGCAACAGAAGTAGGTTGTGGTTGCTGTTACTGATACTCTCTGGAGAGAGGACTTCATCCTATTCGAGATCTGCGACTTCTCAAATTCTTGAAGGAGAAATTCACGTGGCTTGCACTTGCCCAAATTTCGTATGCCCTAAATCCAAAAGAGTTGATGTGGTAGCATTGGAGTTGCAGGAAGCTTATTTTAAGAACCCCGTCCTGCCGGCCCATTGACTCTATCTGCAGTTCATAGTGGGCAAGGAGTACTTTCACTTTACTGTGCTCCCTTTCGGCCTTACCACGTCCCTCATGTGTTCACTAAGGTGATGGTGGTGGTCGCGGCTCATCTGCAGAGGTCAAGGTTTTCAGTCTTTGCCTACTTTGATGACTGGTTGTTGAAGGCAAGGTCACCTCAGGCAGTCGTCACCCACCTTCAGACTACAGCAAACCTTCTTCACTTGCTGGGGCTCACTATCAACATGCCAAAGTCACATCTAATTCCCTCTCAGACACTCCCTTTCATCAGAGCTGTTCTGGACACAGTACTGTTCTGGACAGAGTGCAGTTTTGGGCCTATCCTGATGAAAGGCTTGTCCCGGATATTTAGGCTATCATACAAATGTTTCAGCCTCTACCCTGGATTTCAGTGAGACTTACTCTGAAGCTGTTGGGGCTCATGGCCTCCTGCATCCTGCTGTAAACACATGCCGACTGGCATATGTGGGCTCTGCAGCTGACCTGAAAGCCCAGTGACCTCAGCATCAGAGGAATCTCTCCGACAAGGCCCAGATCTTGGAGGGAACTGCAAAAGACCATTAGTGATGGCCAAACCCTCTCTATTCCTCTGCCAGAGTTGACTGTAGTGGCCTTTTAGCCTGGGGGGGGGCATTTGGGACAGGCATATATCAGAGGGCTCTGGTCTCCTGTTGAGTTCAAGTTTAACATAAACCTATTGGAACTTCTGGCAATCTGCTTGGCCATAAAAGCCTTTCTTCTATAATTCAAGGGAAGGCTGACACAAATGTTCACAGACAACACTACCGCCATGTGGTACTGCAACAAACAGGGCGGGATGGGGTCCTGGACTCTGAATCAAGAGGCTCTACACCTCTAAATATGGATGGAAAGTCAAGACATTTCCATGGTGGTTCAACACCTAGCTGGCTCTCAGCCAGCGAGGATGAACTCAGCTGAATGTCTCCATCCAGAGGTGGTGCAAGGTCTCTTTTAGCAGTGGGAGGAGCCTTGGTTAGATCTGTTTGCCACAGCTGATTATGCTCAATGTCAGAAGTACTGCACTCTGGAGTTTCCAAAGTGTCTCTCGCTCTGAGATGTTTTTCATCTCAAGTGGACCTCCAGCCTCCTGCACTCTTTTCTGCCAAAACTATTCCTGACCAGAGTTCTCAAGATGATCAGAAATGACCGGGCTCAAGTCATTCTTGTGGCTGTGGATTGGTGCTGCTCAAAAATCTTTCAGATCCAGTCTGATGCCTGGAGAGTTTCAAATGGGGAACATCACTTACAACGCAACTTTTACCACGCAGTGCTTTTACATCGCAGCTTTTACAACGCAAACCATTACAACGCATTGCGCTGGGGGGCGCTCTAGGATAGGGAATATATTTAATTTACTATCCAACACCTTCCCTACTATTTACGGGGACTGGAGTTGGAATAGTAAATTAAATAATTCATTAGCCAGCGCCCCAAAGCACTATGCGTTGTAATGGTATGCGTTGTAAAACTCGCGTTGTAAAAGCATGCGATGTAAAAGCATGCGTTGTAATGTCGTACATCCGTTTCAAATGTAAGGAATCTGCAGCTAGATAGAGTGTCTACCAGATAAGGCATTATCAAAGCTAAGTAACTTGTTCGTTAATTACTTGTTCATGAAGCTGTTATACATATAATCATTAAATAAAGCTTTCAAACTAACGTACAAAATGTTTCTATCATCCCTTCAAAGCTTATGAAAGCAGTCCACTTACCTTTCTCTGGGTCTGACAACCCAAAAGAGGGTAGTGAAGGAGATGCCTGTAACAATCATGTCACAACAGATATGCAAAAGCATCATATCGCTGCCTAGCTTTGCATGCCTGTGTAGATATCAGTACAGATACACTGCATTTTAAACATTTGCTTCTAGATGAATACACTGTTTTACTCACTATGTAAGGCGCTTCCTTGTGGTGTGGTCCCTGAATGTGCTGTTTCCCATTTCCTCCCCTGAATATCTTTTACTTTATTTTTCAGTCAGCATTCCCCTGCTTGGATGAGGATCAGACTTCGACATGGAAGTTGAGACAGACCGCAAACTGGAAAGGATGGACAGATTGTCTCTGTGATCCTTCTTCGTGGTGCTGCCCACCTCCCTTTAGCCTATTGAATTATTGTTTTGGGTCTTCCATGCCCCACCTGCTCTAGGCAATATTTTGTTTAATGAGTGTGGCCATTCTTTCCCTTTTTTAACTTTTATAATGTCTCTGCTATGTGACAGCTTCAGCTCTCTGTTGGCCAGAACTGTTGTTTTGTAATATAATATACATAAGGGGGCTTGCTCCTGATTGGAGGCTTTGTTGTCTATCTCACTCCCCCTTCCCTGATTCAATATTTTTTCTTTATGTGTATATCTTGGTCTGACAGTGTTCTGACTGGTTGACTTGATTTCTTCTAATGTTTGCCTTTCTTGCATTCATGGAATATTTTCCTTTTATCCTTAGCACTCCCTTTATTTCCTTTTGTGTGTGTTTTTTTTTTTTTACTCTAGAGTGTCTTCTGGGCTATCCACATTTATCGACTCACTCAATCATGAAAATATGCTTTGCCCAGAGGCAGTGCTATTAAAGGCAGTAATATTACATTGCCAAACCAGGTGCGGCAGCCTTGTGGTTGGTGCTTCCTGCAGTTTGGGCTCAAGCTCTGAAGTCTAATCACAGGTGGTGCTGTGAATTACATGACTTAACGAGGCCCTGGTTAGCGCTGACTTTGCTGGGCCGCAGGGGAATTGAAGGTCACAGACCAGTGTTCCCCCGGGGCACTTCGCGCAGGGCCGGAAGGACAAGGTGGAGAGGGGGTCGTAGTGAGCAAGGTAAGGGGTGGGAGTAATGGTAGGGGTATAAGGGTGTCAGGAAGGGAGGAGCCGGCCCCTTCCCTACACCTAGCACCACTGGGAGGGTTGGGTTTTTCTGGGTTAAATGAGTGCAGTTTATTGTTGGCAGTTTGGGCCTAGCTAGTTTGGGCATATTCTTATCTTATCTTAAGTGACATTTATAGAGCGCACTGACACCATAACTTTCCTGGCGCTAGGGTACAGAGTGCGTGGAGTGTGAAGAGGCAGGCTAACTGGTTTGAGGTGCTTCCTAACATTAAGTAGAGAGCAGCTAGACTTAATGGACAGGGGAAGAGGATTCCATAACTTGGGGGCCAGATTTGGTCAAATCTGCGGCCACCAAACTTATTTGTTTTGATTTCGGGGGCGACCAGCAGGTGGAGGTGAGCCGACCGGAGATTGCGCGCTGGTCGGTGCTGCTTAATCAGTGTATTGAGGAAAACAGGGCTGGTACAGTGAAAAGACTTAAAAGTCAGGCAGCCAATCTTGAAGGCCCACCCTTTGTTTAACTGGCAGCCAATGCAATTTGCACAGCAGGGGTTTCGCAGACTGCCACTTTGGCGTTTTGTGGATAAGTCTGGCCACCTGGTTCTGCACGGTTTGAAGATGGCGGAGCAATGATTGTGGGAGTCCGTGGTTTAAAGAGTTCGAAAAGTCAAGGCGGGATAGTACCAGGGAGATGACGACCTGGACCCGTGCCGCATGGGGCAGTAGATGGACTATTTTACGAATTTTGCGAAGCTGGAACATGCATGCGGAAATCACCGCCCCTACTTGAGACTTAAGAGAGAGCTCGGCGTCAATAACCACCTCATTACTCTTCACCAAGCTGACAGGGGCGGGAGGGGGGCCCAACTCGATGGGCCAGAACTGGGGACCCCAGTGTACTAAACTATTCCCCGGAAGGAGAAGCTCCGTTTTTCCGGGATTTAATTTCAGTTGATTGTGGTTCATCCACTGCTGGATGTGGATCATGACTGAATGGAAGCTGTTGACAGCATCAGGAGAGTCAAGAGGGAAGATGATCTGTAAATCATCGGCGTAATTAAACACTGTGATATCCCACCTCTTGAGCGAATGAATCAGTGGCCGAAGGTATAAGTTGAACAAGAGGGGAGAGAGGGATGAGCCCTGAGGGACTCCACAAGTCGTGGGAGTCTTGGCAGCCGTAAAAGGGCCCAGACGCACGGCTTGTGTTCTGCCGACGAGGAAGGACTCAATCCACTTGAGGGCAGGGCCCTGGATGCCGGCCTGTCCGACACGGTGGAGAAGGATGTCATGGTCCACCGTGTCGAACGCGGCCGACAGATCCAGGAGCACGAGGGCCTGGGGGGTCCCTACTGCAGCGTTCCCCCTCAGGGCATCCAATACTGCCAAGATGACGGCCGCGGTGGAGTGGGCCGGCCTGAAGCCGGCTTGATTGGGCTCAAGATAACAGGAGCTCTCGACAAAGTTTGAGAGGCACCGAGTGACGTGGGCCTCGAGAAGCTTGGACAAGTAGGGCAGGAGGGATATAGGACGATAGTTGGTGAGGTCAGCAGGGTCCACATCAGGTTTCTTCAATAGAGGCACTAATATGGCCTCCTTGAAGGAGCTGGGAACCGTGCCAGTATAGAGGGAAGCGTTCAGCAGGGGTAGTATGTGATCTGGTAGTTTGAGGCAGATGTTTCGGAGGCCCGAGGGAGGACAACAGTCATTGGGAGAACCTGATTTGACCCGGGCCACGAGCTCAGCTAAGGAGTTGGGGTCAAGGGCAGGAAGCTGGGTGAAAAATAGTCGGTTATTGAGAGAGGTGTCTGAGGGCCGCACATGGGTGAGGGGGGAATGGAGTCCTTAGTTTTGGCAATTTTCTCGATAAAGAAAGAATTAAGGGCCTCGCAAGTCTCTTGAGTTGGAGTCTGAGCAGGTAGAGTTCTATCATCCGTGGTAAGTTCATTCATAATCTTGAAGACTTCCTTCGATTTATTATGAGAGGACAAAATTCGGTCGGAGACATGTGCAGATTTACCTGAAGAAATTACACTTTTATATTCTTTACGAGCTGCCACGAAGAGCAGTCTATCTGAGTCGGAATAGTTGCGTCTCCAGATCAGTTCCAGCTGACGCACCTTCAGTTTGTGTTCTTTAATATCGCTGGAGAACCATCTGTGTGAGTTACTATGTCTAGTACGTGGGAATTTGGTTAAGGGGGCGAATTAGTCACTGGCCGTCTTTAGCCAGTTACAGATGTCGCCTTCCATTGCATCAATATTGGCATGGATGTTGGTGGCGGATCGAGTATTGGCCAGGGCCGCGAGGAAGCCTTGGGAGTCGTAAGAATTCCATTTACGCGATAATCCACCTGCCATAATGGGGGCCGTGACCCTGCCGCTGACAGTAATGGTGGTATCAATTAAATAATGATCCGACCAGACACATGGGGAGATGAGTGGCTGAGATAGCACTAGGTCATGAGTCCAGATGTGATCAAGGGTATGACCCTTGATATGAGTGGGCGCGGAGATTTGTTGAGTCAGGTTGAGGCTGGTAAGAGATTCAAACAATTCCGTGGCATGGGGGCCAGCTTTGTCGTCATTGAACCAATAATTGAAATCGCCAAAGAGAGCGATTCTGGCGTGGTGTGTCAGCAGGTTAGACAGCTGTTCACTCATGGCGGTAGGAAATAAGGGCATGGAGTGAGGGGGCCGGTATAAGAGTATGAGTGTGAGGGCTCCAGCCACCGTTTCCAGGCTGATGACCAGATTATCTACCTCTGGCAGAACAAGAGATGCTGTGGCAATAAATTTGAATTGCTTTGATATGATGGCTGCCACCCCGCCCCCAGGGCGACCTGAAGGGCGGTCAGCATGGAGGATGTAGTAATCTGGTGGGAGGGCCGCCAAGATATCAGGGTGGGAATCAGCAGTAAGCCATGTCTCTGTAAGTAGTAATATATCTGGTTTTTCATTGGAGAGGAGAATGAAGATGTCAGATTGGTACTTGACCAGGGAGCATGTGTTCAGATACATCACCCGGATGAATGTCTCACACCTTGCCGGCACCGCAGTATGCTTGCGGCAGCTTGGAGAGTTGAATGCCCTGCAAGCAAGGCCAGCGGCATTAATCCGCCTCACTATGTCAGGAGAGGGCAGCGGAAAGCTGTAGCTGTCTAAGGGTGTTGGCAGGGTAGGAGATGAGGCGGCCAGCGTCCCCGGCCCCTGGGCCAGACCGGGCGTGGACGGGCACAGACGGGCTTGCCTTAGGCGCCCCTTCAGTGCACCGCCAGCGCGCCCGCTGCGCTCCCGGTAGGAGGGGACCATTTTATAGTTACTGGGGCGGGAGGGGCCGAGCACTAGACTGCTTGCCCGATTCACCCCCAAGATGGCGGCCGCAATGAAATCAAAGCCCAGGCAGCGTTTAATCAGCTGCAGTGGGGCTAGGAGCAAAGACTGGGTAAGCGCTAGGATTACTGACAGTCTAACATGTGCCACAAGTATTAAAAACGAATTTAGGTGAAAAACGAAATCAAAGTGAAGTTTTTAAAATGTGCAGGCAAGGAATACACTCGGAGCATACAAGTCCCGGCTTCCGCCTCAGGACAATCACACACACACTATTAATCAGTGTTAGTGTGAGAAGAGGTATTTTTGTAGTTACTGGGGCGGGAGGGGCCGAACACTAGACTGCTCGCCCGATTCACCCCCAAGATGGCGGCCGCAATGAAATCAAAGCCCAGGCAGCGTTTAATCGGCTGCAGTGGGGCTGGGAGCAAAGACTGGGTAAGCGCTAGGATTACTGACAGTCTAACATGTGCCATTAGTATTAAAAACTAATTAAGGTGAAAAACGAAATCAAAGTGCAGTTTTTAAAATGTGCAGGCAAGGAATATACTCGGAGCATACAAGTCCCGGCTTCCGCCTCAGGACAATCACACACACACTATTGAGGCATAGTTAGGGCAGCTGTTTACACCCCCCAGTTTGGCTGGAGCCTACCTGATCCAGCAGAGGAGTCATGGCGTCACCCAATAGCAAGGCGGTGTGGGCCGCCTTGCTGGTGCTTGGCCAAGCGGACCTCCTGCGGCCTGGGGTCCTGGATCAGGCGTGGTTGGGGATGTCCCAACCCACGCGGACCACATTTAGCGGTGTTGCGGCGGTGGTGGTGGAATGCATCAGGGAGCTGCCACATGCCAGAAATGCTTCAGGAGGCCAGTAGTGGACCCGAAAACAGAAGCTGCAGGAGCCAAGTGCGGGGGCAGGAGAAAGAGCCTGCCCGCGCGGCTGCCGGAGTCTAAGGAGTGTAATGAGCAGGTGAGCGGGGGGCGGGGTTGAGTGATCACAGAACAAGCCCAGATTGAGCTCTCAGGAGAGAACGGGCCGCTCAACCTCTGGAGGAGGCCCTCCCGTGAGAGGAGTGAAAAGGCAGAAGTAGGCAACCTGGGCCTGGCTCCAAAAAAGTCCAGAATGGCTGGCAGCCCAGGTGCCAAGGGACTATTCAGGGCTGGATGTGTCGGGTGGGATTTTTGAGGGACAGCATGGGGGAAAGGAGGGAGGAGGGAATTTACCCTCAGTGGGCAGAGGGGATAAAGCCCAGAGGGGAGGGGTCACAGTGGGTATCTGCCACACAGAGCTGGTGGACCTAGTTTTAGTCACTGGGGGCACCAATAAAGGGGGGTGGAGGGTTGAGTTTTCACACCTTTGCTCCCCCGGTGGGAGGGCCTCGATTTAGAGGAGCGCATCAGGGATCAGCCCAGGATCATTCAAGAGACAGAGGAGAGATGGGCCAGGATATGCTAGGAGAGGGAAGTGAAGGAGCAGGCATCCCATATGTGGGGGGAGGGGGCCCTGCAGGTAGGTGAACAGGGGAGCGGGTGCAGGACCTGAGCAGGGAGTCCAGGGTTGGCAAGTGTGTCTGTGTGGGGACAGTCACCCTTAGGAGACGGGCAGAGGGACAGCCAGCACAACGGTGACACCCAGTAGTGCACAAACCCGCACAGGTTGGAGACGGTTGGAGAAACCTGTCGGGGGAAGGATAAGACCAGCAAAAGAGGCTGGTAGAAGGGGTTTGATACCAACCGGGCACACAACGGCTCTGGAACGCTGGTTTGAAGCAGCAGGGGTGTCTGCTGTGGCCTGCCGTCCAATGAGGCACACAGTGACCACGACATCAAAGGATTGAACCGGAAAGTGCAGTATGGGTGATGGAGAGTGAGACAGAGATAGTGTTGGATTATGGGGATGAGAGTGTTGAGTGTAAAGAAGGAGAAGTGTATGATGAAGAGAAGCGACTGTTGGGGGCTCTGGGGCAAAAGAGAAAGCAACCAGGAAGGTTGGTGTTTTACAGGAGGCAAGTGCAGCAAAGGACAAGTAGAAACCGATGATCCATAAGAAGCACACCCAGCCAGGGCATGGACAAAGAGGTCCTAAGCGGACTCTCAGGTAAAGGGGACTGGTGGTCGGCATGAGATGGGGAGCAATGGGCAAAAGTGGAAATCCTGCTGGTCGGTAGGTGTTGCCGAGGGGACAGTGAGAGAATCGATGGTCACAACAGATGCAGCTGAGGTGCCTGTGTTGGACAAGGATAAAAGCAGCGCAAAATATTTAGTAGGCGCGAGCGTCCAGACAGACACGGTGGAGGGGAATGAAGGGAAGGAGGAGAAAGCGGATGATAAACACCACAAGAAGTTGCCATACATGGGGTTAGCAATGCCATTAGGCTCACACTTATCTGAAAAAACAAAAAAACTGGATATGGAGGCAAGAATATGTGGATGTTTTCACATTGTTAGATAGAGAGATACAGGCGAAGGAGGGCACTAAAGAGGAGGAGTGGGAATTGACAAAAAGACTGAAGGTGCCCATAAACATGTATAATTGAACATCAGCTTTCTTGATATATGCCAGAATTTACTGCGAGAAGCACCCAGATAGGGCTATTGCCTTACTGAAATACATGAATATTATCCGTAAGGCACAGATGCATTTTGGTGGTTTTGCCTGTCTGAGGGGCACAGGGCCATGTTGGAACTTTAATAAGTGTTACACAAACACGAGTTAACCCAAGAAGTCACTGGGACCTGGGCGACGTATTGATACAAACAAAGTGGCCCCAGGTAGAAATGTGGTAAACACAATTTTGTAAACAAAGATAAAAATAGATACACAAATAATTATAGCACCATTTTTTTTTAATCACAACGTGTTTTGTATAAGAGTTATTCATAAAATGGAATACACATTGAATCACATTTTTAGTGTGCCCCTATAAAAGTGGAAATAGGAAAGGTAGTGCTGGGATAGTGAAAAGATAAGAACTTAAGAAAAGGTCAGCAAGACCAAACTACACCAGAATTATTACACAATAAAACAATTAATTGAACAAATATTTGGAACAGTCATGCCTCAGAGAAAATCAATAATAATAAATGATAAGGGAGGCTGAACACAGGAGGGAGTGTCGACGTTTCGACCCAGTTGAAATGCAGGCGTGGATGAACCTTGCTAGAGGGTCTTCATCAGGACAGGGGTTATGGAAGGTGGGGCAATGGATCTGTATAAAAATTAATATTTGAATAATTAATTCATGGGTCACAAAGGATCCCAAACAATTTAATTAAAATTCGGTGAGAGGAGAACATACTCATGGAAAGGAGAGGGGGAATACATCAATGGTAGTACACAGAAACTCTGAGGGTTAGATGGTACAGAGACCCAACAGGCGCGGTCAATCATTCGGTCATAAAGGCTGACCCAATTGATATCAAGTAGTTATTATTCTTCAAGTCATAGATTCAGAGGAGTTGTAATCAGCAGCCCATACATAAATCAATAATTGGACCCATTGGAGACAGTGGTTGCAATAAAAATACTGTAGGTTGTCTATAGCCCATGTTGGGAAAAAAGACGAGTATCTGTAAGTCTATCGCACATGGAATACTACATTGTCACAAAGGCCACCAAAGTTTGACCATCAAATATACACAGAATAGGCATACCTCTCAATGTCCCTACTAGCGATAGGAATTATCGAGCTGTAGACAATGAATCAATGTGTGGATAGGAAAGGACAGCAAAATAATATATTCAAACCCACATTTATAGATAACAACAGGCTCTTTGCTCCAAATTGACAAGGAGCTAAGAAGATGTTCTTGTCCCCAACAATAGTATGTAAGCATATTTGCACCACCGTAGCATATTCAAAAAACATACCTGCTTATGGCAGAACTGCAAATAGGACCCGATCAGTAGTTGTAAAACTGCGTATGGATAACGACGCTGGGTTGTCTAAAAGGCAGTCGTCTTCACGCTCACAGGGCAAGGTCTATAAAAGTAGCGGATTAATATGTTATTGCCGCTTACCATAAGGGTGGATGACTGCTCAACCAATGGTGATATATACATACCTAAACGAGTAATGTTATTAAGGGCCATGAAGTTTCAATCATAAACGTGGGGCAAACTTCAGAACGCCCGTTAATAGCGTAGTTCTACCTCCAAGAAACGTGATCTGTAAATAACAGAGTCTTCATCAAAAAACGTGTCGGTTATTCAAAAATTGAGAGTTAACTACTTATAGGACTCAAAGGGGGAAGAACAACCTCACAGGTAACATACCGGGAAGATAGACGCGGAGGGTTCTATCCAACAATAGTCGTCCGTTAGTAGCGTAGTTGTAACTCACCAACAGGGGCGCGGGCCAACAACGAGGTAGACGCAATTATAAAACATTCTCCGACTCCTCTTACAGCTCGGACGGTGACTTTGACCAATCCGTATCCGGACAATCCAATAGTGGACAGGACTACGGATACCAACCTCGCCAGCAACCTTTTTTAGAACAGGGCCAGGGCCAATGGCAACCTCCCAGGAATCAAGGCAACAACTGGTCAAGAGGATACCAACGAGGCCAGCAATCCGGGAATCAGAATTGGGAACGCGGCCGTGGCAGGACACAGAAACAGGTACATTTCCAGTCGGAACAGCAAGGGGAGATATCCACCCGCCGCAAGATATATCGCTGGTGAATCTGTCCAATCCAGTGGTCAACATTTCAAACTATCAACTCTCTGATGATGAGCTGAGCGTGCTGGGCAAGGGACTTTCATATGTGCCGACCAATATCCCTAACCAGTTTACTATCAGATCTGAACTCTGCAAATTCTTCAGAAAAGTACGACTTAAATATTTCTTTAAAAACAGACCACCTTACCAATGCAAATCATACACTGGTTTACGTACCCCCTCTACTTTTGTACCACCTGCAAGTAGCATGTCACACAAAATCTTAGCCTATGAGGCAGTGGTCCTACGTGATGTCAACCAGATCTTGGACCAACGGCAATATCATCCTTTTAACATCAATAGGAATGAGAAGAAGGCCCTTCAATCTCTTGGGAACAACAGAGAAATAATAATCAAACCAGCGGACAAGGGCAGTGCGATTGTCGTCCTAGATATTACAAACTATAAGAATGAAATCTACAAACAGTTGAATGATGGCATTAGCTACAGAAGACTCAACACTGATCCATCATTGGCCCTTGCTTCCGATATCCTAAATCTGACTAGGGTAGGTCTCGAAGAAGGTTTCCTTACTGAATTGGAATTTAATTACCTAAATCAACAGACCCCCAGGTTACCGACCATATATACTCTGCCGAAGATACATAGGAACTTGAATGAACCCCCCGGTAGACCCATTGTATCGGGATGTGGTTCGATGCTGGAACCTGTGGGGCGTTATATTGATTTTTTCCTAAAACCTCTAGCAGAGATGACACCAACTTATCTCCGCGACACCATGCACACTATAAGTACTGTAGATGGTCTACCCTATGACGTGGAGAAAGAAATACTGGTCACCTGCGACATAACCTCGCTTTACACTAGCATTCCGCAAGAAGAAGCCCTAACCATCATAGCACGGTTTTTGGAACAGAGGACTGCTCCAGTACCAGTACCAACAGAGTTCATAATAGGACTCCTAAGGCTGGCCATGATGCACAACTTTTTCATGTTCCAGGACCACTTCTATTTGCAAACCAAAGGAGTGGCGATGGGGGCAACCTTTGCTCCTGATTTAGCCATTCTTTATATGGCGGCATTCGAAGCTGATGTTATTCTCAATGAGCGGAACCCATACAAACACCATCTTAGAGTGTGGGTCCGCTATATAGACGACATCCTAATAATCTGGAAGGGAACCGCTGTCGAACTCTGTGCCTTCCAGGCTTGGTTGGATCAACAGTCTACTGATATTAAATTTACATTTCAATCTAACTCTTCAAAAATAGATTTTTTGGATCTCACGATCTATAATGATGATGGAATCCTGAAGACAACCCTATTCCGCAAACCCACTGAGCGGAATTCGCTCCTTCAGTATGGGAGTCACCACCCCAGATCCCTCCGGGATAACTTGCCCATTGGACAATTTTTGCGTATCCGCAGAAATTGTACGGACAGATCGCCCTACATGGAGCAGGCTGAGGACTTGATGAATAGACTTATACAGAGAGGATATCCCCGACGTCTGGTAAAGAGGGCCAAAAAACGAGCATGGTACATCCTAGGGAGTGTTTGCTACAACCCAATCAACAGAATGAGGGACAAGATAATCGATTGGTTTGTGTCACCACCTTCACAACAGAAAGCAATAAGATAAAAAAGATTATCAATAAATATTGGCCACTGATATCCGATGATATTGGATACCCAACCTTGCCTCTACATGCTTTCAAAAGAGGAAAAAATATCAGGGACCATGTGGTCCGATCATTGCTCCCTCTAACAGAACCTGTAACAGTTCTATCATTGTGGAACCTTCCACCTGTTGTAGGTCACCATAGATGCTCCAAATGCAAGGCCTGCGACAATACAATTCAGACAAAGGTGTTTGAGTATAAGGAACATAAGATCCCATTGAAATCATTCACCAACTGCAACACTCAAAATGTAATTTATGCGATCCTATGTGAATGTAACCTAATTTACGTTGGCCAAACTCAGCAAAAGGCTAAAGTTAGGATCCTACAACATACTAGCAGAATCCGCTGTGAGGTAGTGGGAGCCCCTTTAGTGGATCACTTTAAAATCAAACAACATACACCTGAGAGTCTTAGGTGGGTCATTCTTGAGAAGATCTCGTTAGGTGCAAGGGGTGGCAGCATCTCTAATGTTTTGAATACCCGTGAAGCTAAATGGATGTTTTTATTGGACTCCGTTAAAACGGGACTCAATGAAACTGATAGCACTTTTGCCCAAATGGCCAATCTGTGAATGTGAATATCGGCCATGGCATTTTAGTGCCATTTGCTCTAATGTCTCTGAATGTATAACTTCTTTGCAGTGTCGGCCTTTACCATCATGCTTGATAGGTACGCCGTAATGTTTTCAATATGAGAAAGTGTCTTATGTTTATAAACATGCAAGCTACAGTACATGTAGACCAAATCGCATATCTACAGAATAACTCTGGGACCAATTGATTCGATGACAGACTAAGGTTTATCTATGAATCAATATAACATATGCAAGAAATTGTTTTTTGATTTTTTCTCTCTGATAATGTTTGGTATTATATTTGATGGTTTAATAGAGTACACGCACCTATTTTCTGTTGTTTTGTGAAGCACTTTTCTTTAATACTACTAGATCGAACCACTACTGTTAACAATATTAGATCTAACTCCATCTTGAATTTGCTGTTAATACGTTGGACTTTCTCATTAGTCCCTTTTCTATGATTATGACCGCTACTGGTCATGTGATCGGAACTGTATAGGAACCCTACTTTGCGAGTGGCTTCGTCTGAGACTGACGACGGTTGCCGAATAGAACCCTCCGCGTTTATTTTCACGGTATGTTACCTGTGAGGCTGTTCCACCTCCCCTTTTGAGTCCCACAAGCAGTTAATTCCAATTTTTGGATAACCGATACATTTCTTGATGAAGGGTCTACTCTGTCATTTACAGATCTCGTATCTTGGAGTTACAACTACGCTACTAACGGACGACTACTGTTGGATAGAACCCTCCGCGTCTATCTTCCCGGTATGTTACTTGGGAGGTTGTTCTTCCCCCTTTGAGTCCTACAAGTAGTTAACTCTCAATTTTTGAATAACCGACACGTTTTTTGATGAAGACTCTGTTATTTACAGATCACGTTTCTTGGAGGTAGAACTACGCTATTAACGGGCGTTCTGAAGTTTGCCCCACGCTTATGATTGAAACTTCATGGGCCTTAATAACATTACTCGTTTAGGTGTGTATATATCACCATTGGTTGAGCAGTCATCCACCCTTATGGTAAGCCGCAATAACATATGAATCCGCTACTTTTATAGACCTTGCCCTGTGAGCGTGAAGACGACTGCCTTTTAGACAACCCAGCGTCGTTTTCCATACGCAGTTTTACAATTACTGATCGGGTCCTATTTGCAGTTCTGCCATAAGCAGGTATGTTTTTTGAATATGCTACGGTGGTGCAAATATGCTTACATACTATTGTTGGGGACAAAAAAATCTTCTTAGTTCCTTGTCAATTTGGAGCAAAGAGCCTGTTGTTATCTATAAATGTGGGTTTAAATATTTTATTTTGCTGTCCTTTCCTATCCACACATTGATTCATTGTCTACAGCTCGATAATTCCTATCGCTAGTAGGTGTATTGAGAGGTATGCCTATTCTGTGTATATTTGATGGTCAAACTTTGGTGGCCTTTGTGACAATGTAGTATTCTATGTGCGATAGACTTACAGATACTCGTCTTTCTTTCCAACATGGGCTATAGACAACCTACAGTATTTTTATTGCAACCACTGTCTCCAATGGCTTCAATTATTGATTTATGTATGGGCTGCTGATTACAACTCCTCTGAATCTATGACTTGAAGAATAATAACTACTTGATATCAATTGGGTCAGCCTTTATGACCGAATGATTGACCGCGCCTGTTGGGTCTCTGTACCATCTAACCCTCAGAGTTTCTGTGTACTACCATTGATGTATTCCCCCTCTCCTTTCCATGAGTATGTTCTCCTCTCACCGAATTTTAATTAAATTGTTTGGGATCCTTTGTGACCCATGAATTAATTATTCAAATATTAATTTTTATACAGATCCATTGCCCCACCTTCCATAACCCCTGTCCTGATGAAGACCCTCTAGCAAGGTTCATCCACGCCTGCATTTCAACTGGGTCGAAACGTCGACACTCCCTCCTGTGTTCAGCCTCCCTTATCATTTATTATTATTGATTTTCTCTGAGGCATGACTGTTCCAAATATTTGTTCAATTAATTGTTTTATTGTGTAATAATTCTGTTGTAGTTTGGTCTTGCTGACCTTTTCTTAAGTTCTTATCTTTTCACTATCCCAGCACTACCCTCCCTATTTCCACTTTTATAGGGGCACACTAAAAATGTGATTCAATGTGTATTCCATGTTATGAATAACTCTTATACAAAACACGTTGTGATTAAAAACAATGGTGCTATAATTATTTGTGTATCTATTTTTATCTTTGTTTACAAAATTGTGTTTATCACATTTCTACATCGGAACTTTAATAAGGGATTATGTACCAGGCACCCATGTAAGTTTAAGTATGAATGCTCTGGGGGGAGGCATCCTCTCACTCAGAGCTTCATGCTTGCCACCCCAGTAGAACAGTGGAGGTTCACGAAAGGTAGGAGCAGTCTGGGCCAAAGGGCACCACCCCAGTTAGGATTGAGGCCATGGGCCCGTGGATCTCGGTTTATCCTGACAAAGAGGTGGCGATAAGGTTGCAGTGGGGATTCATCAAGGGTTTCCAGGTAGGACACCATGGTTCATGGGGTGTAGATGGGCAGACAACTTGAAATCAGCAAAGGAATTGCCACAGGTTGTAGCAGCAAAATTGAAGAAGGAAGTAGAGGAAGGCAAGATTACGGGCCCATTCATATAATGGCCTTTGGAGAGCTTGATCCTTTCACCTTTGGGGGTGGTGTCTAAAAGAGAGCCTGGGGAGTTCAGAATGATTCACCACTTATCATGGCCAGAGGGATGGTCTGTCAATGATTTCATCGTGGAGGAAGACTCTAGGGTGCTGTATGCCTCAGTGGATGATGCCATCCGCTTGGTAAAAGCGTGTGGGCAGGGAGCGGAGATGGTGAAATGTGACTTCAAATCTGGCTTTCGTTTGCTGCCCAAAGACCCGGTACATTTTCCACTACTAGGAAGGCTGTGTGATTTCCTGTGCTCTGTTTGAAATGTTCTGTACTTTTTTGCAGTGGGTCTTTACAAAGAGCAGCGGTCACCGGGGGGGGGGGGTCTCATTACCTGAACGATTTTTTGTTCATAGGGAAAGGAGCCTCCAGGGATTGTACAGTGGGATTACATCACTTTGGCACCAGAGAAAACAGCTGGCCCCCTTTGCAGGCTGACCTTTTTAGGTATCGAACTCGACTCAGTGCAATGGTTGGCACGGCAGCTCAGAGAAAAAGTGGAAGACATCTAAGCCTTTTTGTTGCAGGTGGTGGGTGAGAGGAAGATTGAGCTGAGAGCAGTGTAGAAGGTGCTGGGTTTCCTGAATTTTGCGTGCAGGGTGGTGAGAGCAAGAAGAACATTTTGCCGGTGCCTAGGCATGGCTACGGCAGAAGCAGTGCTGCCTGACCACAGAGTGAGGATTTCAATGGGGATCAGGGCAGATTTAGGGGGGTGGCAAACATTCTTGGCTGATTTCAATGGTGTGTCATTGGACTTTTTTGAGGAAAACACAGATTGGCAGGTTCAAGTTTTTTCGGATGTAGCAGGTGCTTCAGGTTTTGGGCTGTTCTGGGATAGACGCTTGTGCACAGAGAAGTGGCCGGCACACTGGTTGACGCATGGGCATAGAATTGCACTCTTGGAGTTCTTTCCGCTTTTGGTGGCGTTGGCCAATTGGGGGGCTAAGCTAGAGAACCAGACGTTGCTTTTTCATGTGGATAACATAACAGTGGTTGAATCGATGAACAGGCAAAAAGAGAGACATTTGAGGGTTTTGAGGCTGGTGCATAGCTTTATGTAGAAGTGTTTAAGGCTGAATGTTATGTTTCGTGCCAAGCATGTACCAGGAGCCAGCAATGACATAGTTGATGCATTGTCTCGTTCGCAGTGGCAGCGATTTCGAGGACTGGTGCTGGGAGCGGACTCATGCAAGACCGGACGACATCTGGGCTGGGGTGATAGTGATAGGCCTGGTCGAGTAGTCTTTGGTAGAATCCACAAGAAGAAGCTACAGCCTGGCGTGGGCCCAAATTTGGCCCATCAGGCAAGCATCAGGACACTGAGCAGGGAGTGTTGAGTTTTGTTTTACATTGCATGGAAAAAGGCTTATCACAGACAACAATAGCGGGAAAGTTGGCAGGGATAACTTTTTGCAGCAAGTTATACTTGGGTTTTGATCCTGCAAAAGAAGAGATTCTGAGCACGATATTGAAGGGCTGTGGACGTAAGAGAGGTGGGAGGGGAGTTCCAAGGGAGGCCATCACGTTTGAACTGTTGCAAGAGTTGTTGGGGGTTTTATCAGAATGTTGTTGTGACCCATTTCAGGTGTCAGTCTTCAGACTGTATGATTTGGATATTTTTTTAGGCTTTTCAGGTTTTGGAGTAATTGAGGATGGCGCAACAGGTGGGGGTGTCGTATGGGGAAATGCAATTGGGCCAAGGGCAGTTAGGAATCCGGCTAAGTCGTTCTAAGACGGATCATGTGGGCAGAGGGAGATGGGTTTGGTTGAATGAGAGTGGCTGCAGTGGTGTATGCCCGGTGTGAGAGTGGAGGGATTATGTGTCGAGACCGGGGCAGCCATTGCCAGGGTTTTTTTGTCATGTGTCTGGAGGACGAGTCACAACTTTTCAGCTGCTAGCCATTTTGCCCATGGCCTTACACTTGGTGGGTAAGGAACCAGCCAATTTTGGCACGCACTCTTTTCTCATTGGGGCTTCCACAGCGGTGGTGCGCTTAGGGTGGTCTTGTGGCAAAATCCGGCAGATCGGCAGATGGAGGTCCAGGTGCTGCGAGTTGTATGTCTGCAAGTAGAGGCCTGGAGCTAGGGTTGGAATCAGGGATAAGGGGTGTCTGCGCGAGGGCTTTCTACGGTGCTAATCAAGGTCTTTTCTATCATAGAATGCATGTGCGGCCTGGGATCCAAGATGGTTACCTGGATCAAGGGACATTCTTTCGTATACTGGGCAGCCAAATATGTGGACCAACAGGTATATAGACGAAACCTGGCTTGAGGAGCAGTCATCACGATGGGGGGTGCTATTGCCGTGGTTGATGAAAATAGTACTGCAAAGGGACTGCCCAGATATGCTGGTACTACACCTTGGAGAGAACGATCTGGTGCGTTACATGCCTGTCGTTACTGAAACACTTGCCGAGGGACTTGGAGGCGATAAAGAGAAACTTTGCAGGAACATGCCTCATATAGACCGAGTTTGTGCCTCACAAAGTGTGGAGGGGGGCTGTCAGGCATGCAGCCATTGATAAGCCCCACAGAAAATTGAATAGGGCAATGTTGGTTTTAGGCCAGACAAAGGACATTAAGGTAATTGCTCCTGGGGTCTCAGGTTGGAGGAACTGTTGCTTTTCAAGGATGATGGGGGTGCACCTTTCGCGGATGGGAAACACATACCATATGATAGAAATGCAGGACATAATTAGTAAGTTATGGAATTGGTCCATTTGGTGTTTCAGGGAATACTAAGAGGCGAAAGTTGCAAAGGATCTGTTGCATGGGGGGCAGTTAATCGCCCTATGGGGGTTACCTGGTTGGTGGTACTTTGGAGGGATGGTGAGTCACATACGGGCGGATCAACCCCTCGGGGGAAATGGGAAGGGTTTACAGGTGACTGATGGTGGGGCGCTAGATGCAGTGATGCAAGGAAGAAATTCATTAGAGGATGTTTGGAGGGCAAGTGACAGGGGAGAATGGGGATATGAAGAAGGTCGCAGAGTGAAAGGGGAGGAGGGAAACGGGTAAGACTGTTTGAGAGTGGCTGGGGGAGAATGAAAGGTATAGTTATGTAAGTTATATGTTTACAGTGATGCATTGTTTAATAAAGTTTAATTGTTTGTACCTTGTCCTAATAAAATGGTCTTTTACGCTTTAATAACAACTTTGAGTGTGATTTTTGCATGATGCCGGCCCACAGGGGTAGTGAAGTTCGCAGACCAGTCTTCCCCGGGGCACCTCACGCAGGTCCGGAAGGACAAGGTGGGGAGGGGGTCATATGGAGCAAGGGAAGGGGCAGGGGTAAGGGTGGTGGTATAAATGTGTTGGGAAGGGAAGAGCAGGCCTCTTCCTTACACTCTGGGTTAAATTATTTAACCCACCCACCCTACACGTTGTGGGACAGGGATGGGTGTTTTTGTTGTTGCGTGCCAGTTTAGGGCAGGTTGCGGGGCATAGGTATTGCGGTACTTTGGAGGGGTGGTGAGGCACATACAGGTGGATCCACCCCGGGAGGGGAGGAATAAATAAGAGTACACAGGTGACTGATGGCGGGCGCGGGATGCAATGATGCATGAAAGAAATTCATGAGAGGATGTTTGGAGTGCAAGTGGCAGGGGAGAATGGGGATATGAAGTAGGTCGCAGAGTGAAAGGGGAGGAGTGAAACTGGTGAGACGGCTTGAGAGTGGCTGGTGGAGAATGAGAGGTATGGTTATGAAAGTTATATGTTTACTGTGATGCATTGTCTAATAAAGTTTGATTGTTGCAAACTTGTCCTAATAAAATGGCCTTTTACACTTCAATAACAGCTTGGAGTGTGGCTATTGCGCCATTACCGCGTTTGCAGTATTTGCTGGGACAACAATAAAATAAATAATTGCTTCTAGGTTTCCATTGCAGACCGAACATCAACAGCTTGATAATCTGTAGCTCATAGGCACTTTTTTAAACTTAAAGTGGCATCATTTTATCTCACAGACATTTGTTTGTCTCTTTCCACTTAAAGGAAGGAACACCCTGATTCAAGCTTGAACTCATATTTGTCAAAGCATTGTTAACTGCATTATACATGACAGGGCTTCAAAGTGGGATGAAAAAACTCGGGGTGGGGGGTGTGGCCGGTTCAACTAAGGGCGTGGCTTAA
Organism: Lissotriton helveticus; assembly: GCF_964261635.1. Lineage (NCBI taxonomy): Eukaryota > Metazoa > Chordata > Amphibia > Caudata > Salamandridae > Lissotriton > Lissotriton helveticus. The sequence continues at coordinate 1,685,041,117 of NC_136068.1, forward strand.
AAACGAATATATGATTATACCAAGCTTACAATTACCACGCATGGCTTTACCACGCGAATTTTACATCGCAAGTGGCTTTACCACGCTGGAATTTACAACGAAGGATTATACCACGCGTAGAAACGCCTTACCTGCATGTCTTTCACCAGCAGCCCTTACTTCCATCCACCATGGAAACAAGCGTCAAAACACGTCTACCAAAACTAAAAAAGGACTGCTATTTTGACGTACAAGGCACGTCTTTGGGGGAGGCTCTTTCCTTTTACTTCAAAAATACTAAAGAGCGTTTTTTTTTTATTTAAGTAACCCGCTCCATAATTTTTTTTATTTTTGGGGGGGAGACCCCCCCAGCCCCCCCCCGTGCCCCCCCTAACTCCCCCAAGCTCACACAGAACGACTGGAAGGAATACCACGTCTCCCCCCCAACCCACGCAGAACGTACTTGCGTGGTAAAGACGGTCGTGGAAGGCACCCGCGTTGAAAAAACGTGTGCGTGGTAAGTGTACCGTGGTAAACGTTATGCGTGGTGATGTCTTCGTAGTAAATGATGTTTCCCCTTTAAAACATGTGAGCTAAAAATCTGTGCTTAGCATAGTATGCCCTCCCCAGCAGTATTTTGCTGTTTCTGTCATTGCACCCAGATATATGGTACAAGTTGTCCAACAAGTAACATTATCAATAAGCCAGGACTATTGGCTTTGTCAATGGTTGTTAGTTGCATAAAATAAATAAAAAAACAACTATGGCTTTGTTGTATATAATATTTAAAATGCTTCACATTTGAAATCACGAGACTGTGAAGGTACTATAACGAGTTACATTAAAAACTTTAAACAGTGGTATTGCTGTAGTTTCTTCTTTTTTTACCCTGAGGGTGAAGGCAAAAATGGAGAACGCGATAGGGACCCGCCTCGGCACCTGCTTTTAAAAACTGCCGGTAAGACCCTGCCCACTTAAAGCCCTGGCATAGGCTCTTCCGTGCACCTGCACCTCCCTCCCTCCCCTTCCTCCGCCCGATTGAGCAGCTAGACGATGACTCAGGTCATGGCAAGAAAAAGGTTGCAACTGACAGGTCACGAGCTTGAATCCAGCAGGAAACGCCTGCGGTTCTTTTAACCACGATCTGACATTATACTATTATTTGCCCTCATTCCTACGGTGAAAGTGCACTGGATAAATAAATACACTGTGATTCTTATAGGACCGCATATTTTACGGTGTAATTATCTATATTACCTGATTATCCGTGTTCTCAACTGCCAGCTGTAAAGCTCTCCGGATACCCAGCGGATTGTTTAAATAGGTGAATGTTCATCTCATAAACAGACAGGGAATCTACAGGCCTCGAGTTTAAATCCCGGCTCAGCCTCTAAGCCTCCTGAAGCGCGGTAAAGACACCAATGTAACTGTTAACATTACCGACAGCCATGAAGGCCTGTACAAAGCGGGTGAGTTAAGAAGGGTGAACCTGTCCATCATCTTAGCTGCAGTCACGTCATGTTCCTTTATCGATTAGACATGTTGAATGTTGGTATGCACACACTGGCAATGCCAAATGGTATGGCTTATGAATGAAAATGCTTTGGTGTCATTCATGAGTTTAGGTAGTAAATAAGTCTTCATATATGCACTCTCTCATACATCTTTGTACTCATGCATCCATTCATCAATCCACTGACCCATTCTTGCATTCAACTTCTGACACAACCACAATAAAGCGCTCACAACATAGACAAAATACATTAAAAGAATGCAAGTAGAAAAAATATAACATGCTTCCATCTAAACTCGGTGGGCATATGCTTGCAGTGGCAGCTCCTCCGCTAAGGGGGACCAGCATCGCCCCCCTGCTTTTAAGCAGTGTCACTAAAGGAATAATAAAATGATAATAACTTAAAGTTACTATAATTTAATGTTTTCCTTGTTGCATCAGCTTTACAGACGGGGCTGCCTTGCTGACAGAGCAGGGGAGGGGAAGAGTGGTTTGTACTAAATTGTGCATTAATGTTTAACCAGCCCTCTTTTTCAAGCATGGCTGCCACAATTATAACTAACATGTTGGCCATCATGGACTAGTAAAACAATAATACAATATTAACATTAGCATTCCATAATGGTCTCCTCGTTTAGAGGAAGTGGCCACATGGAATGCATTAAACTGTGCAGTGAAATGAGCGGGAACCAAGCAACCCACTAGCACTATCTAGAAAGTAGTAGTGCGTGCTATTTATCTATCTATCTATCTATCTATCTATCTATCTATCTATCTATCTATCTATCTATCTATCTATCTATCTATCTATCTATCTATCTATCTATCTATCTATCTATCTATCTATCTATCTATCTATCATTTAATGTTTTTTATTATTACAACCTGACAGCAAAAAAGATATTCAGGCATGAAGCATCACAGTGCAAATCTTCTCGGTCTAAGATTTGTCAGCCGAAATAATCAACACCAAAATCACCTCCTACAAAATTAATCTGTCACATTTCATGTATCAAAAACTTATTTTTAGGTTTTAATACAAAGATATAACAACCCAACCATAAAAGCCTATTGATTTTAACATATGCTTTCACAATTGATATGTCCGGCCTAATGCGTTTGTCATAACTTTTCATAATAAAAGAATCAGACCTATGACACCAGAAATATTTTTTCCTTGTGAACCAATCATGCATGTGGCTGTTGCCAATGGCTTATCACTATAACTTACTGAGGACATGTGTTCTGAGCGTAAGCTTTCCCACAAGGCAACCATCAGGCATACAGTCATAACATTAAGTTGTATATAAAACTGCAATTGGAAAGCAAAATACTATATCCCAACAGGGCCTAACTAGAATTCTGACTACACAAATCTTCAATACCCACAGGTTGTCAGAGGGGTTAACCATACCAGAAACCATTGCCTACTATGGTAATGTGTGAGACTTCATGTAACAAAATGCCCATCTGTAGGTTTTACTAAAGAGTAATAACAATGTACGCATACATGCCTATTGACTTTATCATATGCATTTGTTCACAATCAGTATGTCAGGCTTACTGCCTTATCATAACTTTTCACTATAAACAATCAGGCCTATAACATTTATGAATGGCTTGTTACTATAACTAACTCAGACCTATTGTCCTGGTTCAAAGCCTTCCCAAAGGGCAACCATCAGCTATACTATAATACAATTATACATCTGTACAGAATACAATTGTCATAACAATATAAAATCCCTACTAATAGCGCCTAATAAGTTATGTTATTAGTTATGTTGTCTGGCAACTGGATGCTGGCTAATGTGGCTGGATGCTTCCACTTCTGGAAGCCGTTGTGTGGATTCTGGGAAGATGGAGGCAGACAGTTGACTGAGGATCAGTGACAGGCCAGGGGTGATTGTATGCAGCTCATTAAACTACAGCACTTAGAATATCCCAGTGTCCTGTCTTCCTAAAAATAAGTATTGGCATAATGCAAATTGCCTATCACCATGGTTTGTTTGGGGGGGAGGAGGCAGGTAGCCAACACCAAAAACCTTGCCTATTACAGTAACTTGCCAAATTACTTGTAACAAAATACCAGAGTAGAAGTATCCACCCTTAAAAGCCTATTGCTTTTAACACATGCTTTTCAAAACACGTAAGAAAGGCTAATTTGCTTTGTCGTTACTTTCCATTATGAACTGATAACATCTAAAGGATCTGACAAAACTAATGACTTGAAAAGGCCTCAGCCTTTACCAATAGCTTAACACTATATAAATAACCCTGGCCTACTAAAGTGTGAAACAAAATTCCATTCTATGTCCTGTAACCTTGTTGCAGAGTCACACCCTATTTTTGCTGGCTAATAAATTCTGTGTGCTTTACTCCCGATAGCCAGTGGCAAAATGCTTGTGTGCCACCCATTGTGACATGACGTGACTGCAGGACGGGATGTACAGGTTTTAAACTGCAAATTTGGCCTGTCAAAATAACTCATTTTGATGGGCCCAAATGCTCCTTTTGAAACTGAATAACTATCTTCTAAGTAGCCAGTACTGCCTATTAAAGGCAGAATGCATGCTATTTAAGAGTAGGATGTGTAACAGTTTAATGTTAAACATGTCCTATAGTGAAAGGGCCCAAAAGGCTATTTTCACTGCAGGGTAAGCTGTTGCATAGGAAAGCATTGGGAGACAATGCTATGTTTAATAAACATTATCTTGGCCTAGGAAATAGCTAAATAAATATTTCAAGGACTCTTTTTAAACGTTAAAGAAAACCCAACTTAAAGATAAAATGGATTTATGTCTATTATAGGAACAGTAATTTAGAAAAATTATCTTTTGCCTACCTAAAGCTTCTAAGGCCTTTCAGTGCCTTCCAACTGTTTTCTGGCAGTTGATGACATCGCTGAGTTGAGGTGTGAAATGCTCCCAGGAGCAAGCAATAGGCTGACCCAAATGGGCAGAGATGACTTCAGGTCAGATTGGGTGATTACTACTCCAGGGAGATTGAGTTGGGCCAGGGCGTACCGCAGGGTTCGTCCCTGAGCCCAACTCTATTTAACATCTATGTCTCCCCCCTGGCAGCCATCGTGGAGGGGTATGGTCTCCGCCTGGTGTCCTACGCCGACGACACGCAGCTGGTTATCTCCCTATCGCGCGCGCCCGGACTTGCGGCAGACATCTTCAGGAACTGCATGAACGACCTTGCTGCCTGGATGTCTGCCAACTGTTTAAAGTTAAACGGGAGCAAGACCGAGGTGCTCGTGGTGGGGGGAGTGCCGTCTGCGTGGTCGTCGGCGTGGTGGCCACCGTGTCTGGGGGAGGTTCCTGCTCCCTGCCGCGAGGCCAGAAACCTTGGCGTATGGTTGGATAAGGACCTCACCTTTGGCCCACATGTCGGTCGAGTGGCAGGGATCTGTTTCGGTGTTCTGAGAGCTCTCAGGAAAGTATTAGATCTGCTTCCCACTCCTGCTCGTCAGACACTGGTGCATGCCCTGGTTACCTCCCGACTCGATTATGGGAATCTGCTCTACCTGGGGGCCTCAGGCAGGGTCCTCGGCCGCCTGCAGGTTCTACAAAACGCAGCGGCGCGGCTGGTCCTCAGACTCCCCAGGAGGTCATCCGCCAAACTGGCCTTGCGGGCGCTTCATTGGCTCCCCATAGAGAGGAGAGTGGAGTTTAAGGCTCTTGCCACTTGCCATCGTATCCTGAGTGGCAAAGCACCTCTCCCGCTCCAGAGCCTTATAGCCCATTATGAGCCTGCACGCAGTCTCCGGTCTTCGCAGACCGGGCTGTTAAAAGTCCCAAGAATATTTAAAGCTCGCATGGGAGGCAGATCTTTCAGATACCTTGCTCCCAAGCGCTGGAACAATCTGCCACTGGAACTTCGGTTGGAACCCTGCGAAGTCCAGTTTAGAAAAAAACTTAAAACGCACCTGTTTCAGTAGATAGCTTGGTTGGGAGGAGGGGGGGACAGCCACACCACTTGCCATAGCGCGGAGACACGCCAGTGGCGTAATCAGGCGCTTAATAAATTTCCAATAATAATAATAATAATAATCTGAACCTGATAGAATATGTAGTGGAGACTGGGAGGATCCTCTATGGCATTAAAGTGTCAAGTCCTGCTTGTATGTCATATCCTTCTTGATAGGTCTGCTGGGTTTTTCATAACACTTGGGGTGCACTTCAAAGAGCCTCCCCCTCTCACAGCCAAATGCTAGCTGACACTGTTTCAGGGCCATTCTTGTGTTCTGCTAGCCAGTCAGGCCCCAGTTACAGTTGGATACTCGTTGAAATTAAAGTGTCTCAAACTCTTTTACAGGTCTGCTAGGTTTACATATAACAGTAGGGACACACTTCAAAGTAGGGAAACAGAATACCAAAAACATTGTATGTTTCTACTGTCTGGTTTCTGAAAGTCTAACTTTGATTATACCAGACTTCAGAGTCTGAGTTTGTTGGCGTTACAGGGACTACCTAAAACTAGAGTTAGTTAGTCTAAAACTAGTGTTAGATGTCATATTTTTTAAAAAGGCCCAAAGTGGGTATGGTTAGCCCCATGAACCCTTACCCCTTTGGTTAGAGCATCTGCAGGCATTATTCCAAGCAATTTGCTTATGCCAGCCATAACAGTGGCACCTCCCGGCACCCACTTCGGAACACTCCTGGATCTGATGAGGATCAGAAGAGAACTGAGCCTGCTGTCTTCAACCTGAAAAGAGTCCTAGTGGACTGTATCCTGGACAAAGAAGCGTACTTTAAGGGTCATAAGGCTGACATCTTGTTAAAGCTACAGGGACACAAGCTACAAGGGTTCTCTTCATGCAACTGCCCCGCTGACCAGTGACAAACTGACAGGACTCTCCTGTTGGCCTCTGCTTGCCACATTGGGAGTCTCCAAGTGCCTTCTATGAGATCCTGGGTGGCTTTAAAAGGGTTCTCCTGTGGTGGAGTGGGACTTAAAGGGCTAAAGACAGAAGGTAACATCTTGGACCTGAAAGAACCTGGCTAGTGCACCTGACCCACACTCAAGCAGGACGAGAGTGGTATGGTAAATGAACAGCTCAGGACCTCTGCTCAAGGAACACAGCTCTGCAGGGCTGCTAGTGATCCGCAGTGCTAGAGTGGTATGATAGGTGTACAGCTCAGGACCTCTACTTGAGGTACACAGCTCTCCAGGGCTGCTAGTGAGCTGCAGGGCAAGAGTGGTATGATAGGTGTACAGCTCAGGACCTCTGCTTGAGGTACACAGCTCTCCAGGGCTGCTAGTGATCCGCAGTGCTAGAGTGGTATGATAGGTGTACAGCTCAGGACCTCTGCTTGGGGTATACAGCTCTGCAGGGCTGCTAGTGAGCTGCAGGGCAAGAGTGGTATGATAGGTATACAGCTCAGGACCTTTGCTTGAGGTACACAGCTCCCCATGGCTGCTAGTGATCCGCAGGACGAGAGTGGTATGATAGGTGTACAGCTTAGGTCCTCTGCTCGAGGTACACAGCTTTCCTGGGCTGATAGTGCTCTGCAGTGCGAGAGTGATATGAAAGGTGTGCAGCTCAGGACCTTTGCTTGAGGTACACAGCTCTGCAGGGCTGCTAGTGATCCGCAGTGCTAGAGTGGTATGATAGGTATACAGCTCAGAACCTTTGCTTGAGGTACACAGCTCCCCATGGCTGCTAGTGATCCGCAGGACGAGAGTGCTATGATAGGTGTACAGCTCAGGACCTCTGCTCGAGGTACACAGCTCCCTGGGCTGCTAGTGATCTGCATTGCGAGAGTGGTGTAATAGGTGTAGAGCTCAGGACCTCTGCTGGAAGTACACAGCTCTGCAGGGCTGCTAGTAATCCGCAGTGCGAGAGTGGTATGATAGGTGCACTGCTCAGGACCCCTGCTTGAGGTACACAGCTCTGCAGGGCTGCTAGTGATCCACAGTGCGAGAGTGGTATGATTGATAGGTGAACAGCTCAGGACCTCTGCTGGAGGTACACAGCTCTGCAGGGCTGCTTGTGATCAGGCCCGGACTGGTAAATCCGGGCACCGGGCAATCCCCCGGTCGGCTGGAGGGGGGTGGGGCCGGTTTTGTGAGAGGGGGCCGGTTCTATTGCTGGGGCCGATTTGGCCGTTTGGAACCGATCCCTGCATGAGTCAGAAAGACAGTCATGAGTCATTACGAACAGCCAGGCATTACCTTCTCTTTCCTCCTTTCGTTTTTTAGGTTTCGTAACCTGGCGAGGGGCGAAGCCCCTCCCAGATCGAAATCTGTTGTTTTTAATAGTGAGGTTAGGACAGCCTCTGTTTCCAATTGGCTAGCTCCATAAATGGAGGCTAGCCATTGGGAGGCAGAGGCTGTCAATCGCGCTTTCTCTCGAAAACGCGATTCGGGGGCGTTTCTGGTGCTTTTTTTAAGCCCCGCCCCTTTGTCCCGGGCCGCGCTGCGATTGGCTGCCGGCCCGGGACACCCCCGTGACGTCATTCCCGGGCCGCGCTGTGATTGGCTGCCGGCCCGGGACACCCCCGTGACGTCAGCCAATCACAGCGCGGCCCGGGACCTGACTTGTCTCTCCTGTCGTCTCCGTTTGCCCTATGTCCCGTTGTTTTCGTCAACCCTATTTCGGAGTTTCTGGTAAGTGATGGTACCGGTGAGTTCAGGCTCCGTCCATAGCCCCCCCCCCCCCAGGACTGCCCCTTCCCGCCCCCCCCCACCCCTCACTCTTTCCCCCGTTAGGACGCGAATCGGGGGCGTTCCCGTGCGTTTTTTTAAGTCCCGCCCCGTTTTTCCATCATCCGCCCCAATCATTGTAAAACAAAAGCTGTAAGATGTCAGATATTTTTCTAACAGCCGAGGCTGGTTGACTTGTGTCCGGTCACGTTTCCTACACCTGCGCGAGTCTGTCAACAGGTAGCACATGCAGTGAAGCAGTGCACAGCTCTCTATGACTCTCAAGACAGAGATCGCCACGGTGTTACGCCATGAGCTCCTCCACAGTCACTATCGGATCAAAGGTGTCTGCAGCACTGCAGCCTCCATTGAAGCTAAGGACAGGAAAGTTGAGCCGAGTGTGACAGTCTAATTCCAACCCAGAGACTCAACATTTGGTTTACAGTCAGATCAGGTTACAAGGGCACTAGGTTAGTAATAAACCTGCATCTATACAAGCTTCAGGTAGGTTTCCATACATTCAAACACAACCCAGGGCCACAACCACGTGTTATGTACGTCACTGCACAGGATCATACTATTTGAGAGTAAATACAGCTGCTACCCCCAGTGGGCGGCGGTACTCAGTTATTCCGCAATCCCATTGGTTTATGAAAGATACAAGGGGCGGGCGTTGAAGGGAAAAGGCGATAGAGTGGCACGGAAGGGCTAGAGAGTAATCGTTCGTGACGACTGTTCCAGGAAGTACAACTTGGCAGTTCGGGTTAGGTAGAAATCAGAAGCAGTGGAAGAAAGAACAAGAGACAAGAGAAGAATAACAGGTGGCAGCGGAAGAGAAATCTAGTCTAAAACGAAAGGAAGGGGGCTGATAAGTAGACAAAGGGATTCAGAGAGGAAGGCGGGGCAGACTAGAGTCCTGGCAACATACGAAGTATATCATTCTGCTCACGTCAATCCTCCAAATAATTGCTGCTAAAAGTTGCGCATGGAAAGGTAATGCTCTTTTAGAAAGTGTTATTTAATTTAGCCATTCTATTGTGAAATAAAGTGACGAGACGAGTGCTGACGCGCCTCACATTTCTGTAATCGAACATAACGGGACATGAAATGGGAAATGCTGTATTACCTGGAATTCACTTTACCCCACTGTTGTGTCAAAAGTAACGGTAAGCGCGACGCGCCGTTAGACTTGAACAAGAAACGATATTTTGCGTAAGTTAAGCGTAGTACTCGCTTTCAAGTTTCATCATCAACCTTCTTCAAATCACGGATTGGTGTTGGTATTCTTTAAAATATGTTTCTTCTTGGTATTTCCTTCGTCTTTTTCTGTAAGCCTTTAGTTTCAGATAATCCTTATTAATACTCCCAGAAAACGTCGCCAAATTGTGACAAAAGGAGTCACGAAGTGAGCTTTATATAAAAGGATGTATAAATAAATAAGGCCTGCAAGCGGATAGAATGCAAACGAGGCTTACTTGTAGAAGGTGAAGCAATGAAAGCCAACAACGTTCCTATGACCTTCCACCGCTTCTGATTTTTTTAAGTCCCGCCCCGTTTTTCCATCATCCGCCCCTATAGGAAAGGGGAGCGTCCCTCCTCATTTTTACTTTCAATCTCACCCATCATACCTCGTGCAACCCTGTCCTTTTTAGTGCTGTATTGGCATAACGGGGACTTGGGTCATAGCCCTGTTAGCCCCCCTTCCAACCACCACCCCGGGTATGATTGAGTCTGCAAACACCATATATGACAGCAGCAGCATACTGCATATCAGTATATTGCCGCCATCTGTGCTCCAATGCGTGCTTCACTGCTCGAGATGCATAGGTGCAGACAACCAGGGCATACCCAAGCTGTAAATGCACGTGTGCGCAAAAAGCAGAAGTGCCTGTGTGTACCTCACTTTAAAGGAGCACACCCTCACAGTTTGTTGTGTATCTTAGTTAAAATGTTTTGCGTCCTGGAGTGGAAGCTGTGCCGCCAGGCTTTCGCCTGTCCCTGCATTAAACCTTTTTTTGATCAATACGGCGTAATCGCATCATTACACAGTTGCTGCAATAATTAAGTGCCGCATGCAAAACACGACGGACAGACGGGGATGAAGGTCAGCGGTAGCAAAGTAACCACAGGGTTGGAGTATCAAGGAGCCCACGTGCATGTTTTATTTCACGGGGTCAATTCACTTTAAAGGGGAATGCCCCTATATGGCCACTCCACCGTCTCGATGTCAAAGTCCCATTAATATATCTATCTGACAGAGGAAATTGTGCTCTACCATCACAGGATGTTGAATGTCACAGGGACTCGAACTTGGTTCTACAGTTCCAAAGCCGCCTCTTCTCCGACAATATTCCCAACATTCTTGCATTGCATTAAACGCATCTGCTGTCTGTCTCTTGATCAATAGACACCACCTTTCCGGCTCAGCCTAAATACAGACAAGCATACTCATCATGCCAACGTCAGGATATCCAGTTTGTCGTGGAGTATGGCAGCCCTTACTGCATCACACCCCCACGGTGAGTGACTGCAGCAGCAACGCTCCTCCAATCACTCATTCGCCTTCGCCTGTTATCCTAATACAGTACTCCTCTGCCTGTGGACGAAGCACTATACAAGTGCATACATTTCGTCCATCTACATATCGCATCCTAAAGACAAGATGCATTAAATACTGGATTAAACAAAACACCGAGCAGATCAAATAACTTTTTCAGTGCACCCTTACAATTGCCGCCGTGAACAAAGATAAATAAATCGCACAGGTACCGGTGAGTTCAGGCTCCGTCCATAGCCCCCCCCCCAGGACCTCCCCTTCCCGCCCCCCCCTCCCCGCTGTCCGTGTGCCCGTGCTGTTTTTCCCGTCCTTTCCCCCCCCAGGACTGCCCCGTCCGAAGAGAGGAGAGCGAGCCAGGGAGCGGATTGCCAGACTGGATGCTGCCTGCTCTCCCGCCGGTGAGTGCCTGTTCATTCGTTCCGTCTTCGGATATCTCATTTGTTTCTTGCTGCTGGGACGTGGGTTTTTTATTTCTCCTTGTCTTTATATCAAGGCTTCTCTTTCACCCATCCACCTTTCCTTACCTCTTGCCATCTTATGTCTGTTTCACAAACTCCGCCTCCCATGTATGCTTTGTCTCTTTCCCTACAGCCATCTCATCCGCTTTCTCCTTTCCTCTCCCCTCCTCTGCTTCCACTTCATCCCTCTATCCTTATCTGTACGTATCTTCCCTTCCCTTTACCCTTGTCTCGTTTCCTCCGTCGCCCCTCTTCTCTACAGTTTTTCTCTCTCACACTTACCCTCCTTTCTATATAGTTTTCCTTCATGTTCTCTTCACCACCACTACATCATGTGCCTAACCGTCCAACTGTCTCCACTCTCCCTAATTCCCTTTAACTTGACCCTTTTCTCTCCCTCGACTCTTCATTGTCATAAACATAAGGTCGAGATGGCAGTAGATGAAAGCACCCATGTAGTAGTATGTCCCCGGCTTGGGTCATCTATTTTTGTACCACGCCTTGTCAACTCTGCTCCTCTCCGACCTAGAAGGTGTGACACAGGTGCACCAGGTTTCTGCTGGCTGAGGGTACTGATACTGGCCCTATGGCCAGTACTTTAATAAGGCGAGGTAAGCTTATTGTTAGAGGACAGGGAGCACTCCAGAGTCAAACCTTCATTTTGCCCGGAGCGCTAAACATTCATGCCTCGTTCCCGAGTATCCCATTTCCGAGGTGAGTACTCTCACCAAGCTGACTTCATTCAGGTGGCCTAATTGGCAGCTGTTTCTAGTTTTTGGTATTCAGCATGATGTGCATTACCCCCTTGTGGTGTGCCCAGCAGCCAGATAAAAAGCACATGGTGACCATTATTGTGTGTTTGAGTCACATTAAGTAGATTCTTGCCTCAACAAACTATAATTAGTACTCCTGTCCTGTCAGAACCCGGAACGTTGTCTAGATTACATTTCTGGTTGTGTCTCTGCCTTTGACTCAGTACCGCACTCTACTCACTTTCGACTAGGTTTATACCTCACAAGTATGTACAAATATACATTGTGGAGCAATTAAATCCCATGTGTGTCCATCCCCCAAACTTCACTAAACCGATGTAACTTTATAAGGAGTCTCTTTTTAGAGCTGGCTTGACAGCACAGCTGTCTCATTACCTCATGTAATTAACATAAAAGAGTTACAAGAAACACTACTTAGAGAGGAGCTTTGGCCCTGCCTAAATGTTGGTTATCTTCAATACAGGATATGACTGGGCAGATGTGTTCTTTCACTACAAAAGAGTGCTTAAATTGCACTTTATGCCGTATTGGAAAGCCTAGGCCTCAAGTTCGTTATGGGGATAAACAATTTATGCCATGTTAGATGCCCAGGATCTGGTAATCTTGGAACCTTAAAACAAAGGCAATGGAATTGAAAGGCTTTTACGGGTGGCTTGTTATTCCACTGTTGTCAAGCCTGTAGATGAGTGTTTCCAATTTCCTATCGAAAAATGATGTCTGATGCCATAGATTAAATCTGTTTATTATGAAATGGTTTGACAAATGCAGTAGTCTAACATTTCTTATGAAAAGCATAAGGTTAAGCTAACAGGTCTTTAAGGGTGGCTTTTTGTTACATTGTGGTAAAGTCTGCAGAAGTATTTTGGAACATGGAATCTCACACATTACAATAGTCAGCAAGAGTTTTGGTGTTTAGCCTCGTCTGACAAGCCCCCCTGAGTAGATTTTCATTGTGATAATCCAATTTTATGCATGTGATTTAGCTTTGTGTGTATATTAATCCAATTTTTATGGTCCGGCTTGTCATATTTAGCTATTTTCCAGGCTCTTGTAGTCAGAAAAATGTATTAAAAACATGCATCCATATACATTTCGAGAGGGGCCATGGAGCATTCCTTTTCGTTGGTCAGTCTGTTCTAATATCACTCACATTCTGTTTGTGACGTGTTAGCATATAGAATGTGACAATGGGTCAGCCCACTTCTGCCATTGATTCTCATGGCCTGTGAGTGACTGCAAGGCGGGGGAGATCGTGGCCGTCCTGCTGGCCCTGTCGGGCTGGGTGCTGGTCTGCTCCACGCTGCCCACCGACTACTAGAAGGTGTCGAGCATCGACGGCACAGTCATCACCACGGCCACCTTCTGGTCCAACTTGTGGAAGACCTGCATCACCGACTCCACCGGCATCTCAAACTGCAAGGATTTCCCGTCCATGCTGGCCCTGGAGGGTGCGTCCTGACGGGGGGGGGGGGCTGTGTGTGTGTCTGTGTATGTGTATGTGGCTCTGTGTATGTGTGTGTGTTGCTCTGTGTGTGGCTCTGTAGGTATGTATGTGTGTGGGACTCTGTGTGGGTCTGTGTGTTTGTGTGTGGCATTTGCGAGAGATTAAGCTATTGGCATTGTAAATGACAGTGCCATTTATTTATCTGTTTTCAAAACCAACACATACATAAAAATGTTGTCATTTACAATGCCAATAGCTCTAACTTTTTCAAAGGCGAAACCGTTGCATTGTAAATGCTTGTTTTGCTTCTCTGTGAAATGGATCCAAAAACAGAAATACAGTCTTGCCAAGTTTCACCCATTAGGCGTATGCGTATTTCACCGCGCATGCGCACTTGCAAGTTGCAACAATTAAACCTTTCGCGATCACACGTCTTTCTGAGCTCCCCAACACAGCCACCGCGCTTTTTACCCTACGCACGCACCAGCGTGATTAATCATGTGAGCGGCGCCGTAACAGAGTTCTCTGTGCCATGGTATTTATCTCCGTCAAACACTTGAGGGTCCTGACCGGCGGCGGAAACTGGAGTTGCTCCTCAACAGCCTTAGAAGCACACCAGCCCCTCACAAAGTAAGTTGCGCCTCTCAGGGCCGTGCAAGCTGGGTGTGGCTGAGGCTCAGTGGCTGGCTGCGTGTGGGGATGCCTGTCCCCACACGCATGCTGTGTGGGGACAGGGGCACCGAAAAACCCCTGTCACTTCCCTTGCGTGCTTGTGGCTCACCTAACTCCCCCAGTCAAGCCTTCACGAGACTCGAATAACACCCCCACTTAAACTTAACAAGAAAAATGCACTACATCCACCCCCGCTGTCTCATGCTGCTATTTAGTCATTTTGAAGACTGTCTTTGAGAGACAACAATTTTATTTAACCCCGGGTCATTGGCCTATCAAAACTCCCTAGAATGAGGGTTGAGAGCAGTTCCTATGGAGCTTTCCCAGTGCAAAGGGCGCATAATGTTCATGAAAAAGAGTGGAATTATGCTTATTAGACAAAATTTGCTTGGACAGTATCTTGCGTGAAAACTATAAGAGGGCAAGGCTTCTGTACATCATTCTCGTAAGACATCTCTGCCTTTTCTTACTCAAGCATAACGTTTCTCGTGACTGTAGCACACATCACTTTAACAGTTCCTGGGAGACACTTTTTTTAACTGGGATAAGCCTCCCACAGGATGATATTACACACAAAAAATAATTGCTTAAATAAACAAGCATATGCAATGCAGTAGGTCTTGCATTGCTGAAACGTTGAGCTATTGGTGCTCCATTATTAATTGCAATGCCAATAGCTGAAACTTTCAGTAATGCGAGACCTATTGCTTTGCAAATGCTTTTTTTAATTGCCGCTTGTAATATTTTACTTCTGTTGTGGGTGCATGCATTTTAAGCTCTATGCCTATGGGTTGGAGTAGCTTGTATGTGCATGCTGCAAAATATCTGTTGTTCAAGGCTGGCCTTTTCTCTTTCATTATATGCAGTGCTTTAAATGGAAAAAATAAGTGCAGGTACTCACCAAAAGGAGCAGTGGGCGGAGTTTAGGGTGGGGCTAAGGGGGAACAAGGGGCGGGGTTAGCTTTTTGACCGTGCCAAGGTTGTATGCACGAAATCTGCATGCATTTTATCACCCTCCTAAGGATTACATGCTGCTTCAGCCTGCCTTAAATCGAACCGGTGGCCTACAGCCCACTGAGCCATCTGTCCAGTACTGGTACTCTTTTGTAACATGCACACGTCACTTTTCTTTTGTAACATACTGTTTGCTACCTCTTACATTTTGTTTGCTTTAGATACTTGCGCAAGTGCCACCATTGCTTCATGTAACATTTGTTCTTGTGCTGGAGTGTCTGCCATTTATTGCAGTACTATACCTCTACTTGTACTTTTTATTAAGTTTAAGTTTAAAATATTTATCAAGCGCAACGTACACCTGGGCGGTTTCTTGGCGCTAAAGTAGCAGGCAGCTAACTGAGCTAGAACGGTAGCTAAGGCGATAACTGGAAAACAGGCAATTTGCTAAAGAAGAGCCTGAGGAAATAGAAAGGTCTTCAGAGCTTTGCGGAAACTGGAGTACTCGGTGAGGGACCTAAGATGAAAGGGGAGAGGGTTCCAGAACATGGGGGCAAGAGTGGAAAATTTTGAGCCACCCTGTTTTTTTTTCCGGTAACGGGGTACAACTAAAAGGAGTTGTGCCGAGGAGCAGAGGTCTCTGCCAGGGACGTAAGCCTTGATGGCTGAAGATATGAATAGGGGGGCCAGGCCAGTCCTGGCCTGAAACGCCATGCAGCCTAGTTTAAACAGGGCGCGTTCCCGCACAGGGAGCCAGTGAAGAGTTTTCAGGAGGGGGGAAGTGTGATGGGATTTAGGAAGACCGAAAGCAAGGCGGGCAGCCTGGTTCTGCACTAATTGCAGCTTACGAAGGCTGTATTGAGGGATGCCATTATACAAAATGTTCCCGTAGTCCAGGCGGGACAGGACCAGTGCGGACATAATTAGCTTGAGTGCAGGGAAAGAAAAGAAACGGGAGATAGAACGGATAGTACGGAGAGTAAGAAAGCAAGAGGAAACCACAGAACCAATCTGGGAGTGCATAGTAAGATGATTATTTAGCTTAATACCAAGAGTCTTAACAGAGGAAACAGGGGTAGGAGGAGAGCCAAAGGAGGGGGGCCAAAAGAGAGAATTCCAGGGACTGGAGCAACCACCCGTCACCACAAGTTCCGTTTAATCGGGATTGAGTTTCAGGTGGTTGAAGTTCATCCAGTCCCTGATGAAAGATAGAATAGATTGGAAATTAGAAATAGAGTCAGGAGTAGAAGAAAGATTAAAGATGAGCTGGATGTCATCGGCATAGTTATATACCGTGACCTCCAGTTGCTGTAGAGCAAAGATGAGCGGAGCGATATAAAGATTAAACAGTAAAGGAGAGAGAGAAGAGCCCTGGGGGACACCGCACTGGACCTGACAGGGGGTAGCTGAAAACTCCCCAAGATGAACCGCCTGGGTCCGGTCCCTCAAAAAGGACGAGAGCCAGATGAGGGCTGAGCCTCCTATGCCCGCCGCCTTGACACGGGAAAGCAAGATGGAATGATCCACCGTGTCAAAAGCGGCGGACAAGTCGAGGAGGACCAGCGCCTGTGGTCTACCTGCGTCCATACCCTCTCTGAGGATGTCTAAAACTGACACCACCACTGACTCTGTCGAGTGCTTTGGCCGAAACTCAGCCTGACATGGGGCCAACCTCCCATTCTCCTCGGCAAAGGAGCTGAGTGCAGATGTAACGTGCCGCTCCAGCACCTTCGCCAGAAAAGGGAGAAGGGAGATGGGGCGATAATTAGCCATCACAGAGGGGTCGGCTCCCGGCTTCTTCAAGATGGGGACGATGGAGGCGGCTTTTAAAGATGGGGTGACAACCCCTCGGGCCAGTGAGTCGTTGAGGAAACCCAGAGGGGGCAAAAAACAGACAGTATAGATCTGCCGTAAGATATGAGCCGGGCATATGTCAGACGGGGAGCCGGACTTAATTTTAGGGAGGAGGGACAAGAAAAGTTCTTCAGAAAGAAGAGGGAAGGAATTAAGAGAAGCTGGGACCAGGTGAGGGAGGGGGTCAACAAAAGAAGGGGAAGGAGGGGGGATGTTAGATTTGATTGTCGTGATTTTTTCGACAAAATAAAGTTTCAGCGAATCACAGAGTTTCTGGGAGGGAGGGGGTTTAAGTGTGGTCCGGTCAGAGAACGCCAAATCATGGGTAATGGCAAAGATCTCCTTTGGTTGATTCTCGGCCGCTAAGATTTTGGCCGAGAAATATGCTTTCTTGGCCTCAGTAATTTTTTGCTTATAGGTCCCCAGGAGGTGAACGTAGCAGGTCCTGGAATTAGGGGAGTAATCCAGTCTCCATTTGCGTTCAGCCCTTCGAACCGTAAGCTTCAATTCCTTCAGCTCGTTGTTGAACCACCGATTGGCGTCTTTGGGGCGCCTAATCGAGGTACGCCGGAGAGGAGCCAAGCAATCGCTTCCTTCCATAAGCCATGAATCAATGGCTTTGGCTTGGGCTGCGGAATCCAGTCCCGATAGAGGGGGAGAGGAGGCCCGGAGTGCGGTCGAGAGATCAGACAGGTTGACCTTACCCCAGTTACGAGCCCATGAATTTTTGATGTGGATAGGGGTCTTGGTCAAAGAAAGGCTGAGGGAAAACGAAATTAGAAAGTGATCGGACCAAGTGCAAGGGACAACGGACAGTGTAGAGAGGGTACAGTTGAGAGACCAGACCTGGTCAAGAATGTGTCCGTGAATATGAGTAGGGGTGTGAACAAAAGAGATAAAATTAAGAGAAAGGAGAGTTTCTGAGAATTCCTTGGATGAAACACACTCCTTGGGGTCCGAAGGCCAATAATTGAAGTCCCCGAGGACTAGAGCCGAGGCATAGTTGACCGCCAGGGTGCCAAGTAGGTCTTGAAAGGCCGGGAGAAAGGATGGAGTTGGTTGGGGAGGGCGGTAGACGAGCACAATGGCTAAGTGGGGGGAAAGGGAGGTAGAGCGGGCCACCAGATAGTCGATTCCGCCCAAGGAGGGTGAAGGGAGGACTTGAAACTGGAGATCAGAGCGGGCAATGAGAGCAACGCCTCCACCCGCTTTCCCGCCAGGGCGGTCTGCACGGATGGCATAGTAAGTCGAGGGGAGGGCTGCCAGGAGGGAAGGGAGGGAGGCTTCAGTAAACCACGTTTCCGTCAGCAATAGAAGGTCGGGTTTGTCAGTGTCTAAAAGGGTGAAAAGTTCATGGTGATGTTTAATGGCAGACCTGGTATTGAGTAACATAATAGATAAAGGGGGAGAATACGAATCACAGGTGGTAAATAAGACAGGGGCCGACGGTGATGCGTGAGGAGGAGGGCAACCAGATGGGCAGGCATAACAGGGAGAGTTACAGCCCAGCAGTGCGATCCGATGAATGGTACGAGGATCGAGGGGCCAATGGCCTTGCAGTAGGGTCAAGTCAGCGGATGAATATTGGGTGCGAGAGCCAGGAGTGATGGCCCCTAGCCCCGGTCTGCCGCGGACGGGCGCAGACGGGCTTAACTCTGGCGCAACTCCGGCGCGCCTACGTCGCGCCCGCTGCGCTCGTCCGCTGCGCTGACGCATGAGGAACGTCTATGTAGGCAGTGACGCGGTGGGGGAGGAGTCGGGAGGGCGGGGTAGGGATCGTGAGATTAAAAATAAAGATTGCCGTTCGCCGCTCTTAGTCAGCGGGACAGTGAAGGAATAAACAAACAAACTGCTAGCAATCAGCAGAGCACAGCAGGTTAACAAGTTTAAAAAGGCCAAAGTGTAGTTCCAGCGCTCAGCGCGAAGCCCTCCGCCCTCTGCCACAGGGCTTAGACAACGCGCGAGGGGAATGGGCGGAGCCTATGTAGGCAGTGACGCGGTGGGGGAGGAGTCGGGAGGGCGGGGTAGGGATCGTGAGATTAAAAATAAAGATTGCCGTTCGCCGCTCTTAGTCAGCGGGACGGTGAAGGAATAAACAAACAAACTGCTAGCAATCAGCAGAGCACAGCAGGTTAACAAGTTTAAAAAGGCCAAAGTGTAGTTCCAGCGCTCAGCGCGAAGCCCTCCGCCCTCTGCCACAGGGCTTAGACAACGCGCGAAGGGAATGGGCGGAGCCTATGTAGGCAGTGACGCGGTGGGGGAGGAGTCGGGAGGGCGGGGTAGGGATCGTGAGATTAAAAATAAAGATTGCCGTTCGCCGCTCTTAGTCAGCGGGACGGTGAAGGAATAAACAAACAAACTGCTAGCAATCAGCAGAGCACAGCAGGTTAACAAGTTTAAAAAGGCCAAAGTGTAGTTCCAGCGCTCAGCGCGAAGCCCTCCGCCCTCTGCCACAGGGCTATGCTTTTGTAACCTGCACACGTCACTTTCTCCTCCTGTAATGTACCGATTGCTACCTCTTGTATTTTGTTTGCTCACAATTGTCACTTTTGCCTCTTGTAACTTAACGTTTGCTTTTGTAATTTGTTCACTTGTAATTTTCTCCGCATGTATCATTACTGTTCCTATTGTGAAGCGCTCTGACACCTTCGGGTAAAGTCAGCGCTATATAAAAACGCATAAAATAAATAAGTCTCTCCTGGAACATTTGTAAACCAGAGTTAGGGCCAGAGCTGACAACGTCTGTACTGGGGAACCAGGTGCCAATCTCCAAATTTTTGATTGGTCTTAAGGTCTGTCCAAGGTCGATGAAATAGGAATCAGCGAGTGTGGAAGTGGAAGTGTGCAAGAAAGCAATTCAGATGCGTGGCGACTGTAAAAGCCTTCCCATACGTTCTTTTGTTATGTCCCGAATAGTGCCTCCCACCGCCACCCATTAGATTTTACAGCCCCCTCTTAGCGCCCACTGTGAAAGATCTTTGGATAAGCAAATGACTCTGCAGACAGACCCCTGCTCTGATTTACAAAGCAGCTCACGCTGGGTCCTGGTGACGAGCTCCTGTGATTGATTCCGTGCAGTGCTTGAAAGGTGCTGCCGTAGTATAACTTGAGGGATAAAGGGAGCGCGCTGCCTCGGATAAAGTCAGATCCCCATGAGTACCGGTACTCTCTATCTTCTGGAACAAAGTGCCGGTACTCAAGGGGAGAAAATGAAGAAGTGCCGGTACTCAGTACAGGCGAGTACCGGCCCATTTAAAGCACTGATTATATCCATGTGACTCCTTATGCCACTGTTTCACTCTCAAAGCGTGCAGTTTTATTATGTACCCATTATGCCTGATTGCAAAACACACAAGCAACAGAGCTACAGGCAGCAACGGACAAGGCTGCATCACACCACCAAATGTGTGCAAGATCAAAAAAGCTTGCTTGTAACAGAGCATGAACAGTAGCATGAAACTGACGTGATGCCACTTCCTTTCCTTTTGTCTCAGATAGCTAAATGGGAGCTGGAATGAGCAGGAAGGGTGCAAGTACATACTGCACAAGTGAAATGCACTTCTAAAAGAAATATTAAAAAAAACAAAAGGGCCGAAAATGAAGGTTGTAAAGCAAAGCTATAGGCAGTGGAAGAGAGAGGCATGGGAGGGGGGTGGAAGTTCTCACTGTGACGTAGGAGAGGGTGAAACCGGGGCCGCCTACAGTCTGAGGCCCCGGCCCGTGTGATTTTACCTGCTGGATTTTCATCAGGTCTCCTTTTCCCGCACCCGAGACATCTGAGAACTGGAAAACCTGGCCAGTTATGAAAAGACAGAGTGATAATGCTCCAGGGAATATCTGTCTGTCAGACTTGTAATCAGGGCCTTAGTATTAATGTATGCAAGGCCACAGCTTTCATGAGTGCAGCAGGAGCAGTGGCACCGGGACTCAGGCGTGAGAGGAGTCTATTACTCCTGGTTATGACTGCCTCCGTCTGCCTTGCCATGGACTGAAAAATGCGCCAGGCTAGTTGGATTTCTTACCATCGTGGGTGCATTATACCGTCCAATTTAAAAAACCGAACTTCATGACTAGGGATTTGGACTTAAGAGTGGAAACAGCTTTTTGGCGCACCCAAATACCTCTTTGTTACACAAAAAGTTTGTGAGCCAGACCCTGAATGGAAGGATATGTAATTCACCTCATTATTTCAAGGAAACAGTTTAGGCACAGAAGAAAGCTAAACAGTGGATTATTTTTCATATATCATTATATAGTATGAAGTATTGACATTTAGAATATTTCTGTAATGTCATATCCCACACTATAGAAGAGAATAGTCCTACAGGACAGCTGGACTAATGTGACATAAGCTTTCCTAATGCCCTGTGATGCAGATGTGGCGGCCACTTTGTCGAATAGCAACATGGCCGTCTGAGCCAACGATCGTTTGGATGCATTCTTGGCGATTTTAACTAATGACCTTCGAATATCAGCTATTCATTAATTAACAGTTTTTGACAACTTTAGAATGGCACTTTTTGCTATGACACACAAAATGAAGGGCGATGCCTTCAGAATAGAAACGAATCATGACTGCCAGCAAGAAGAACAATAGTGACCAGAAGAGCAAGAGAATGATGGTGGACAAAGTCCCGCCATATGAGCGAATCAAAGAGACAGTGAATAATGCCTCATGAGAGTGTGAACGATGCAGTGAGGGTTGTCGCTAGACAATAAACGTCAACGACAAAGGAGAAAATAGTCACCTCAAACTGCTGGCAAGCTATCTCAGAATCCAGCACCATGGGATTTTGTAAGGGGACATTTAAAGCCTACTTGTCACATGCATAGTACAGGGCCATATTTCCCTCTGCATTCTGGGACTTGTAGTCCCGATGTCAGACTAGGATAAACGCTAATACAAGTACCAGCATGCACAGGAATGCCTTGGACCCGGAAGGGCCCTCACACACCCACTCTCCTCAGTTGCCTTTGAAGAGGATTCTCATTACACATGGGTTTTTAGTAATAACATCTTTTAGGCATGTGCTTACTGGCCAGTGCCTAAATAGTTGTCTTGCACAGTTTCATAATGAAACATTTCAGTTTAGGATTGGGTCAGCGGGAGATGGAATTGTGCAGGGCTGGGATAGTAGGTGGTGCTGTAGAATTGGAGTCGGTCAGCGGGAGGTGGTATTGTGCGGGGCTGGTTCAGTAGGTGGTGTGTGGAATTGGAGTCGGTCAGCAGGAGGTGGTATTGTGCTGGCTGGATCAGTAGGTGGTGTGTCGAATTGAAGTGGGTCAGTGGGAGGTTGTATTGTGCAGGGCTGGGACTGTAGGTGGCGTTGTAGAATCGTATGTTTTCTCTGCACCCCAAAGATGGCTGTATTTTTCTAACCACTTGGTGGCAGCTGCTGGCGGTGGCCATTCCTTGCTTTCGAGCCCGCGAGGCAATTGCTACGCCGCTGCTTGTGGTACATCAACGACTCGGACATTCTATTTTTAGCAGACTTTATTGCCGAAACACTTTGGTGGGCTGCGAACAATGATGAAGGATTCACTTTACTGTAAAAAAAATACTGGATTAGTGACATGTGTGTTAACATCCCCCTTACCCCACAGGAATTGTCTATGACATTCGGAAAAAAATCTTTTTTATCAGCCAATAGTTCTGTATTCAAGAAATTTCAATAGATATTGGGCTGAAAAACATTTGCTCACCCTCAACAAGTTGGCACCTGGATTTATGACAGAAAGGAAAATGATGCTGCACCACCATAGGCTAACAAAATAACAAAAGGGGCCCCCGTGAGCAGACTCAACAACAGGCTCCATTTTTAAAAAGCGTGATACTGGCACTGGAGTGCTGAAATAAATTGTACAAACCAATATTATATGACTGGCCTCGGAGCGAGCACACATCTATTGACATTTTCTACAAAATATCCTGCCAGGTGAATTTGTTTTCAACACGTTTCTATAACATGCTGGCTCCTGTGTCATGGTTATAGGAGGAAACAATACTGAATGGCTGGACCTCACCAATTAAAAGTTATTCAATTTACATGGAAAATTACTCAGCGCAATATATAAATATATAATTTCTAAGAATGGCACTTGTCCTTCACTTGTCATCAAAGAAAGCTAAAGAAATAAGCTCTGTTCTCTGTCCCGTTGCTGTAGCGCGCCATGCAGCTCGAGGCAAAGTTGGGACTGTCGCGTGATTTCTGATTCAGGACGCCGATGGGAAATCATTTTCAAACCAGGCTGTTTATGCAGTTCAGAAGGAACATATCAGCAAGATTAATTGGAACTTAAATGCGTTTCATATGGTGAAATCCTGAGAAACAGAAGGCTGGAGATGTAGAATTTGATTTTCTGGATGTTCCCCCGGTGAAAAGTTTAACGATTCTAAGAAGCAACGTTATTTGGACTACTTTTCTAGCCGCCCTTAAGTCTATCGAGCCCTTATGCTTTCCAAGGCAAGATAGATTATACATTCAGCATCAATCATTATCTACGTCATAGGCTTTCAAAGGATGTTTAGAGCTTCCTTCCTTCACAAAAACAATAAATTACAACGTTTACCTTTGCTCTTTCCTTTTCATAATTGTCACACAGGAAGTTTATGTGCTCGAAGTCGAAGGTTCAACATTTGCCCCATGTACCTGTTTCCATGATGCGTGCATGTCCACCTGTGAGTGTGGGACTCTCACTGCTGGGAGAGTTGGGTGAGTGGAGCAGAGTGGTGCTCCAGATGTGTTTGGCGTCTCTGGTCGTTTCACTGGTTGAGAGACATAGGGCCGAGCTGGCCCCCGGATCGCTCACAATCTTGTTGGGCCTCAATGAGCCATTATTGGGTGTGCTGCTTGTCAGGTCAAGCTGCTCTGGGCTGCCCTCTAGTCTTTCATGCCAGTTGGAGTATTGCCCCGCATACCGCAACTGCCCCTGGTTAAGACACCGAGCACAGACGTGTGGATATCCCTGCACCTCGCACGCACTACTTTGTATGGGCCTGGGCCCGAACTGACCCTTGTCCCCGGTCTCGTGCCTCTGCAGCAAATCTTAGGCCTCGTCTAGCCCCGGCGTCCCATTCTGGGACCAACAATTGCCTTCAAAATCCTGGCACCCTCTCTATCTGGACAGGCTACGATTAACTTGAGACCTCACCAGAGACTACTGCCCGGCCCTGCACACAAGCAGATTCACTCTGCTTATTGCACGGTATGACTTAATCCTCCCAGCGCCTCACATATGCTCCACAGACTGTGGTACCAGCATTTAACAAGGGACGCCAGATGCTTGACTTCAACTGTTAAATCATTATAGCAGCCATTTAGCACCGTTGTGTAACCATCTACCTGTCTGTTCCTCTTCAGAAGCCTGTAGGGTCATTTTTACACCTATAGGTAAGATTTTAACATTGGCACATGTATTTTGTACCACCGGGTGCCACTGCTTGTGATTATTTTTCACACAACCTGTATCATAGCCTTCCAACTGAACAATGTTTCCTTCAAGTGTGTAAATTTGAGCTCCTCGCCGATCTTCACAGGCAGCCCTCTGCTTTTAGTCTATGGTGCCATATTGACTGTTTGTGTACCACCCCATTATTTAGGACCTCCCTCGTTTTCGAGGAGATCCATGAAAGTTGTTCCCGAGGGTTGAAATCCATAAATAAATAAATAAATGCAATCCACTGACTTCCACTGTCCCACACCGAGGAAGATCCCTACAAACAGTCACAAGGAAACACTGGGAACAGAAAATGAATACTGGACAATAAATGAGCCACCTTTGAACCTACACCTGTCTCCTAGGGATCGACTGACCAGACTTACTATATCATACACCAAGTACTCAAAGGACCACGGTGCAGTCTGGAAGTCTGAGCTTGTGTATGGCCATTACGAGCCCATGGTACTAGCGTCTGTATCCCGTGTCCCTCTGCTCTTTCAACAATCTCAGTCTAAAGGGGGTGGTGGCCTTATAGTCCAGTTTTGTGTCACTGATGTCGATGCGGTCAATCTTACAGAGGTAATGAGAAGAGTCGTTGGCGTGTGTATGCCACGCCCGGACCTAAAGCAAATGTGCATTCCGTTGGCGGATGGCATGGTGGTGGAAAGTCATGCCCCTCGGCCGATGGTGCACTTTTGCCCTACAGTTAGCCCAGTCCAAGCTGTGCTCTGCTGTTTTGTGCGGATGCTCCGTTGCAGAACCATGAGCAAGCTCCCCACCATCAGACTGCCGGCTTCAACCCCCACAGGACCAATGAGTTGCTGTTGCTAGGGGGAACAACCCCACACCATGTGGCTTCCCTGTGAATGTGCTAGTAAGTTTGCATAACATGATGTAGGTAACGCTATACTTGCTGGTTTGAAGAGGGATGTGGCTCTGCAGAGGGCGGGTGTTAGATATCGTGGATAAGAAATGAGGAAGGATCATTGGGTAAGGAGTGTCCTAAACTGCACAGAGACAAGGAGGGATGCGCTGTTGCAAGTTAGTGGTTATCGCCCGTCTATAGTAACCGAGGTCCCTTCCATGCATCATGTGGTGAGAAGTTTCTCCAGTGAGTCAGTGTACAAGCAAACTCACACCCTTAGTGTGATGAGATAAGGTTGGTTGAAGGGAATGCCTTAAAATATTACAACATCCAAAGTAGCTTGCATCAAAGGGAGAGTTTATACTAGTGCTCAAAATGGAAATATAGAACCGTAGGTACTCCTCGTCTCAGACTGCCTGTTTGCTGCTGAGATGTGCTGGTACTCTTCCATTAAAAGAATTGGGGGCAGTGCAGAGAAGTGCCTGTACTATTCCTTCATAATTAAAGTGCAGGCAGCAAGTACCTGTAGTCCCTGCACAATTAAAGCACTCTTGTTTAGGTCTAGCTACAGAAAAAGTCCCAGCGCCATTAGCACATGCAAAATGTATTTTTAGATACATATTGTTCATACTGACTGCTGAGACAAGGTTAGATAAGTGCCTGTTGGCCTCTCATTACATCAAAAAGGCAATTTGTGTTGGCTCTTAGGGCTCAGTGCACGTTACCACCACTAACCAGTGCTAAAGTGCTTGCACTCTTTCCTTTCAAACATGGTAAAATTGGCTTACACTGAATTGGCAATTTTAATTTACTTGTAAGTCCCTAGAAATGTGGTTCTACATGTACCCAGGGACTGAACATTAAATGCTGCAAGTGGGCCTGCAACACTTATTGTGCCACCCACTTAAGTAGGCTATTTAAAGATGTGTCATGTCAAGGCCAGGGCCTTTGTGTTAATTGTTCATGCTTTCTGGCCAGGGTGCCATTTGAGATATTTCCATGCCTTCTATCAGCCTGGGTGCTTATGTGTGACGTTTCCATGCTTTCTGGCCTGGGTGCTTAATTATGTGTGCTATTTCCATAGTTTCTGGCCTCAGTGACCTGGAGCTGGTGGCTCATGTGTGATATTGCCATGCTTACTGGCCTGGGTGCTTATGTGTGACGTTTGCATGCTTACTGGCCTGGAAGTGTGACCAGGCCTGGGTCAGTGCCTAGGTGCTTATGTGTGACATTTCCACAGTATTCTGGCATCAGTCAGTGGCCTGTGTGCTCATGTGTGACAACATGAGTGACAATTTACTATGCTTTAAAAGGTAATATAATCTAATATGTAATGGAAAATGCTTTGTTTTGGCCTTTCTGTCTCTCAAATTTTCTTGGGGGGGACAAGTTCAACCCCCTAAACTCCCCCTAGTAGTGGTTGCTCACTGCGCTTGCTCACTACATACCATGTGGGGGGCTGGTCTCACTTTTACTTTGTTCTCTCTGATTCACTACTTGTGTCTATTTTTGGTGCTCTCTGAAAGAATGTCTATGGGTACATATGACTGGGTGCTCTTTAAGGTCATCATCTACTATTTACTGTGCTTTGAAAGTTGATACAATTGAATATATAATGAAAAAAAGTGCTGTAAAATTCACCATTTTGGTCTGTCGTTTTCCAAAATTTTCTCGGGGGGAGAACCCCCCAAACACCCCTAGTAGCAGTCGGGCTCGCTCGCTGCGCTCGCTCGCTACGCGCCACACGGGGGCTGGTCTGCAGAAATTTGCCAGGGCTGCTTTCAGTTCCCAGTCCGGCCCTGCTTGTGATCCGTAGGGCGAGAGTGGTTATAATAGGTGTTGCACTCAGGACCTCTGCTCGAGGTACACAGCTCTTGAGGGCTGCTAGTGATACGCAGTGAGAGAGTAGTATGATAGGTGAACAGCTCAGGACCTCTGCTCGAGGTACACAGCTCCCCTGGGTTGCTAGTGATCCGTAGTGCGAGAGTGGTATGATAGGTGTACAGCTCAGGACCTCTGCTCGAGGTGCACAGCTCTGCAGGGCTGCTAGTGATCCACAGTGCAAGAGTTGTATGAAAGGTGTACAGCTCAGGACCTCTGCTCGAGGTACACCGCTCCCCTGGGCTGCTAGGTATCCATAGTGCGATAGTGGTAGGATAGGTGTACAGCTCAGGACCTCTTCACGAGGTGCACTGCTCTGCAGGGGCTGCTAGAGGCACAGAGCTCTGGAGTGTTTTGAGAGCTGTACAGCTCGGAAGTGCTGCGTCAGCAAGAAGCCTTGTGAGTGCTGTATGTCTCGAGTGCTGCATCATTTTGTGTACAGCTCCATCCTCACCTCCTCCATAAAATGCTCCTCTGATACTGTATAGGGTGACACGTGTGGGATATTGGGGTGGTGTGCTCCCCCAGCCTTCCTGCTTGGCAGAGGCATGGAACTGAGGTGACCAGTAACCTATTCTAGTAGCAGATTCTAGCATGTTCTAGAACATGTCCTAGGAACTGATATAATGTCAATACCCCATGAATAGCTCTTCCCTCTAACGCGCTAAGTTCATTTGGTAATAAAAAGCAATAGCACAATGTACTAAAGGTGGAGAAATTAAAGAGCCTATCTGCACAGCCATTTATACGTAATAGTTATATGAGCATCCTCTCCTACTCAAAAAAATAAAGCTACAGGGACCGAATCACAAATTGCATTGTGTAGTACATAAATTAGTACTACTTATTGCAAAATAAAATTGACAAACCTACATGTGAGGTCTCGACCTCCATCTCTCATATATTTCCTATAGGGAGATCTACTTACGGCAGGCTTACGAAAAGGTCAGAGGTTGCAGTGGATTATACCAGAGGCCCGGAATTAAGTTTACTGGCTGGTAGCTCCACTGTGAATTTTGACCATTATGCGCTTTCCGCTGAAAAGGGGAATCATTTCTCACACCTGGATTTGCCAGGTGCTGTTCCGAGCAGTTTTCACTATTTTTGTGAAAAACAACAGACATGCCTGATATTAGCTAGCAAAAAATGTTACTGCTGGTGAGGCGGGGAGGCGTCTGTCAGGAGTGTACTCGGAGCATGCTGCTGTTCGACAACGGTAACCAGATGGATATTTGATAGACGGTGGATAGACTTCACTTCTGTCTCGCTGATCTAGAAACTAATAGCACTTTTGGAATGTGATAAAGGAATACTTTTTTAATATTGGACAATTGTCATTTCATATTGGATCATTGCGCAATATTTGCCCTGAGGAAGTCTGTAGCTTACACCACAAAGGGACGAAACACGTGTTGGCAGCTACGACTGTTTTGAAGGATTATAAAGAAATAAAGAAGATAAAGAAGATTATCTGTGTCTACACTTCTTAAGAACTGTATTTAATCATTGTGGAACATGCTCAGGTCATAGCTCTCTTTTTGCGTTGGATAGAGGGGCGAAGGTGACAGACAGGCTCATACATGTCCGGAAAGAGCATTACATTCTCCTACAGGAGTGCAGCAGGAGGTGGACTAGACTGTGCAATGCTGCCTGCCACAGCTCCAGCCCTTGCATCCTCTCTTTTTCAGTGTTTCTGGGCCCAGATTTATTGCAGTCCAGAGAATTTGGTCTAAAAAATTCCCGACCTTGAAACACTCATAATTACAAGTTTAATTATTTTTCCCAGCATGAATCCACGGGTGAACCAGCCCAACTCGCAATGAGGATCTCAGTACTAGACGTGGCAGGGACCACAGGGAGTGGTTGGAAATAGAGAATATCCACTAGTCAAAAGGGATGGGTTTAGGGAAAGGCCAGAAGGGGATTATGGAGGGGCATACATATACAAATAGCCACCTACAAAAAAGTAAGCCTATTGCTATTCACAAATTACTGGGCAGATTTACTAAGATTTCATGCAATGCAGGGAGTTAAGGAAGAGCTACGCTCCCTGTACCGGCACACTTGAGGCGGCCTAGTGCCAAACACATGCACCCTTGCAGCATGGAGCAGTACAAAACCTATGCTAGACATCACACACTCACTCTTAGACTATGGTGCCAAAGTGTGTATGTGGCACTAGGCAGCCTAATTACACAC
The DNA here is from genome assembly GCF_964261635.1 of Lissotriton helveticus. Lineage (NCBI taxonomy): Eukaryota > Metazoa > Chordata > Amphibia > Caudata > Salamandridae > Lissotriton > Lissotriton helveticus. The sequence goes on from NC_136068.1 coordinate 1,685,070,360, forward strand.
CAGCGCTGGAGAGAGAGGAGGAAATTGCCATATCTTAGTAGATATAGCCCTTCCCTGCTCTCTCCCTCTCGTATTGTCCAGCAAAGCAAAGCAACTTGGGTGCAGCACTGCATTCTGTCAGATATTTGTAAATCTGGGCCAAAGATTCTAAACTCACATATGGTCATCGAGCACATACTTACTAGTGTTACCATTTAAAACCGTGCGATTATATAGGCCCTACGCCTATCATACTTATTCTCTAATATTACATGCAGTCATGTTTATCTGCAGTCAGGTCTCACTTTCATTTAATATGCATTATTGTCAGGCAAAAGGCCTGTCACACATGACACCACTGCCTTTTGATTCAGTTGTCAGGATTGACAATCAGTAGCCCCGTCTTGAATTCAGACTAATAAATGGTTAGAGCAGCAGAGTGGAGAAGCGTGGCTCAATGGTTAGAGCGGCAGACCCTGATGCAAAGGTCTGGCCTGGGAAAAGGGGTCAATTCCCGCCTCGGCGGCTCTTGGACTCAATCTCCCCAGACCTGATAATTCTCGCCTCGGTGCCTAGTCTAATCATGGGTGTGACTCTGGGCAATAGCTTGCTTAATCTCCACAACGGCCCCAGCAGCGCTTGGATGCCTGGCTTCACCTTGGGGGTGTCCAGGAGTGGACATTTCACATGGAAAAGCCAGGAAGGGTTCCACAGAGGTATGAGTGCAGCGCTGGGACGCCCCGTTGCGTGTGCAGCCGTGCGCTTTACAAATACAACACATTTACAATTGATATTGTAAAACGCTTTATCATTAATACAGGGCAGTGAAGTTTGAATGTTCTATTATTAGACATTGTTTTCAAGCTGAACAGAGTGCCCAGTGGGTATTTAGAAGACTTCAGACAGTTCTTTAATCACATTGTTTTTTCTTCAGTGAATCAATGGAGAGTTGACTTTTATTCCTGTGCCCTGCTATGGAACAACAGCTCTTATGTCAGAAATACAAACAGAAGCACAGCAGAGGTTCCTAAAATCTGTATTTTAGTTGATGCTTATTTTCTATCAGGTTGTGTTCAACCAATCGTTATCTGTTTCCCGATTCACACACTAAGCATTTTGGCTGTCTACTAAGCCTATTTATTTGTTCAGCTTTAATATCACAAGTCCAAATACCCAGCTATTAGAATGGGAGCCAATCCAGTGGCTAGGTAAGCTTTATTCAGATTCACGCTTGAATCATAAAAGCTACAAAAATATCAACCATAGCGAAAATGATTAAAAACCAGTATAAAACTTAAAACAAGACAAAAAGCTTAAAAACATTAGATAGAGATACAATCATCAGATGCACAGTCAATTCCATTTACATTTTCAATTACGGGCTACAGCTGCTTCCTGCAATTAATAATGGCCAACAAAAATCGGGACATTACAGCACATATGTAAAGATTCTGTAGCATTTGCAGGTACAAATAAGCTGGTCATCATTGTACGGAGCCCAGCTACAGTAACAAGGGTTTAATATATTTCTTCCTCTTCCCAATGAAATGTTTACAAAACAAAACAGTATGCATGGTGCTCTGTAAAGAAATGTCGTCACATGTGCATTTCCCCAGGTCAGATGACCAGTTATTAATGGTGGGGAAGCTGATTAAATGATGGAAAATATCAAAACGGCACCGAGTCAGCACAAACCTGTGGAGCGCATTGAACACGTTGGCTAAGTAAAATTGCATGTTGAAGCTAGTCAGTAACATCTAGGGCCAGATGTAGGTCGCCAATTACCGGTCGGTAACGGCCGATTTCGGCCGTTACCGACCGGTAATTGGTTTTTGAGATGTAGGGGGCCTGAATTTTACCGATTCGGTACATTTACAGATTCGGTAAAATACTGACTCGGTATATTTACCGAATCGTTAATTCCAGATGTAGGTGGCACTTAAAATAGTGCCACAGGCCCTTAGGAATTCGTTATTTACCATGAAATACTATCTCATGGTAAATGACGAATTCCTATGTACACCTGTGCCATGTGGCACACATACATGCCCTAAGGGCATGTATGTGTGTCACATTGCACACAAGCCAGAATCAGGGGTGCAACAGGGTGTCAAAGTGACCCCCTGTCCCCCTTGTAAATTCGGTAATTTTATCGAATCGGTATTTACTGATTCGGTAATTAACATTGATTCCTATGGGCCTCAAGGCCCATAGGAATCAATGGCAATTACCGAATCGGTAAATACCGATTCGGTAATTACCGAATGTTACAGATTCGGTAAATATACCTACATCCCGATTGCCAGTTCTTAAATACCGAATCGGTATGATTCGGTATTTAAGAATCGGTATTCGGGGATTACCTACATCCGGCCCCTGGTTCCTCAAAACAGAGGGTTTCAGAATTTCTGACCCTGGTCTCGTGATAAACATTTCATTTTGAGTACTTTTCTTTGAACAGATGCCAAACTCTCGGGATGGTCGAAGTACTCAGGATGACCAATATCTGCCAAAAGTTACGCACAAATTTAAGCCAGGGGATTTTAAGGGCCGACATGGATCTGAGGCAATCAGTTATAATGGATCGGTTGAGGTTAGTGTGTTCTGATGACCAGATTTTATGCCATAATATACTGGCTGTATCCTAATCAGATCTACAATATAGAGGGCTCCTAATTATGCATGGCAAGGAAGTTCCATAGGAATGCGATGTCTTCCAATTGGAGGTGATCAATCTGCCCGTGCCCCCACAGTTCAGACTCGTACATGGCAGTGGCTCTGCATTTGGCTATGGTTAACATTTCACTCTGATATTTAATTCCTTGAGTGTTAGTGAACTGAAGCAGGGCCCTAGTAGTTTTAACATAATGGAGTTGCCTTGATTTTATTGCATGTTGCCACTTCCCGGTATGACTGAAAACAATCCCCAGGTAAGAGAAAGTAGTTGTGTGCTGAATTTTTGCACCTACAATTAAATTGTCACAACATCGAGAGGCCTTATGCTCGATTTTCATTGCACAGGTTGATTTTTAAGCTGTAGTTCTGCATGAAATTGACAAATTTGTCGACTAAGTGCTGGAGTCCGAGAGGAGTACGAGCCAATAAAACAGCATCATTGGTGTAAAAAAAGTGCCAGAATTGGACGGTGGCCTCCTTGTGGTAAGTCAACGCACTCAAATGGCAAGATGCCACCTATGCTGTTGAGATAGAGGTTAAACAGGAAAGAGGCAAGTACGCAGTCTTGTCGTACCCCTCTACCCCTCTTCTTATATTGAGTGCTCAGTGCAATTGCTGTTAAGGCCATAGCGTACTTTGCCAAGCCATTGAGCATATGAATCTCTACGGAAATTTACAATGGTGAACTCAACTCCCAGGCTAGTCATGATGGACCATAATTTCTCATGAACCACGAAGTTGAAAGCGGAAGATAAATCCACAAAGACTAAAAACAGATTTCCTTCCTTAATGTGCGTGCATTTACCAATGAGAAAATCCAGGTTAATGGCCTGTTCTATGGTCCACAACCCAGACCTAAAAACATACTGCAGGTCAGAGAGAATATTATTAGACTTTGCCCAGTCCTGCTGTCGGTCTAAGAGAATGCACCCAGCTACCCTCACTAGGAGTTTAAAAGGGAAATTGGCCTGTAATGTGCTGGGCTGTAAAAGTCACCCTTCTTGAATATGGGGATGATGAGAGACTCAGGCCAGGTCTACAGAAAGCCGTTTTACCGGCAGACTTTAAAGAGCAGGGTTATGATGGTGCCCCAAAGATCTGTATTAGACTTAAATAAGTCAATGGAGATCCTGTCTGGGCCTGAGGCTTTACCACCTTTGCTCGTCTTCAGGGCCACAACTACATTTTATCCAAGGTCAATATCGGGTAGTGATCCAATGAAAAACTAAGGGGCATATTTACAAGTCCCTATCGCCACAGGAGTGTAACTTTTTTTCCCCTCCGGTGGTGTAGCGCCATTTTTCATATTAACATAGTGGTGCTTAACGCCACCTTGTAAATATGTCGTTTTCCGCCTCAGTCCTCTGTGGCAAAGGGGAATGCAATGGGTGTTGCTGTGGGCAATCCACAGCAACACCCGTTGCTTTTTTACGCTACCCCAGATTTACAAAGCTGAGGCAGCACCAAAAACCAACATTATTGCATACCAGGCCTTAGAATGGCAATACGAGGAGACATTATTAATTTCTCCTCATTGTTTGCTCTTTGCATTTGTGCTGCATTATGCATTATGCAGCACACATGGAAAGAGCAAATTGCCATTATTGATTGTTTATGTGTAGGAAGGTGTCCCTACCTGCATATAAACAATTGTTCCTGCAGCGCAGGCTGCCTTGCAACATGGCACCAGGGTGCCTGCACTGGTGCTAGGAAGCTTTCTTTTGCACCAGCCCTAAGGGAAATCCAGATGATTGTCATATTTTTGTGAATACGTAGCATCCCTGCATTTTCCAAATGACAGAGCACAGCGCTGCCAAATTTGGCGCAGCTCTGCACTCTGATATTTATTTGTAAATATGCCCCTAAATGTGAACTATGTTAGTGTTTTGGAAGCTGAGCCTGTTGTATATTTAAATGTATCTGATGTTTCCTTACCAACTGCTTTAATTTGTGAAAGTAACTGTTGTGTTTGTAGCATGGAAAATCATTTCTAAGTTCTTTATAAAGACTGGAGGGTAAGCGGTTTGCTACAGCTGTGTTATTTGCGTTGTGCTATGTGCAACCTGGTTTGCATAACACTCATTTGCCGATTGTAAATTCATGTTCAGTTTCAACAATATAGAAACTATGCTACTTACTTCGTCAAAGTTTGCATACAAGAACTTATGAGTATCTGGCGAGATGAGCCAGGTAATTGATCCTTACGAACTATAACCACAACCTTCAACCGTTTCACCTACAGTCACTAGGTAACCATAGACCCTTTTTTGTAAAAATATTTTTTTGTGAATCTAACAAAATATTTAAAAAAAATTGGCTGTACATATTTCAACAATTTCTTGCCCATGTGACACATTCAGTGTACAAATGATCTAAGTTTTTTTTTTTACATTCTTCATATCCATCACCGTTATGATGGAGTAACCCGTCTGCAGAGATCTAAATCACGCCCTACTCTCTGAGTCCTGTAATGGGTGCCTGCAACATTTTTCCTCATGTTACAAACAGCCAATCAGAGCCTTGCTCCGGCATGAGCAAGATGGCCCAAGGGTAAAAAAAAGCTTCCTGGGCCTATCAGAAGGCTCTATTTTTTTCTTTAATTGGGTTCAAGAGACTCTTAGGATTTACACAAAAAAAAATAATAAATAAGCTCTCTGGACCAAAATCTTGCTTCCTGACAAATTTGGGGTCATTTCGTTCTGAAGTTTTTGTGGTCAAGCTGCCTAAGAACATCTAAGAAGATAAAAAGGGAATTTGTATTCTGGGATCCCCTTTTTCTTTGCCCCATCTTGACTGTTTACCCTGAAACCTTTGCAAAACCTAGGCACAAATTAGAACGTTTTTGGAAAGTTTTGTAGAGATTCATCAAACAGCACCAGAGGTATTAGCAAAACCACAAAGGCATTTTCTATAGAAAGGCTGAGTGAAATACTTATCTATTGTTTCCGAGACTTTGGAGATACATTTCTAATTCTTGGGAAACAAAGTTGTCATGTTTAATTTATGCGGTTGTCAGAAACGAATCCCTTCTTGTGAATTGGACAAAGTTTCTAGTGACCTCTGAGCTAGCTGGCACTCACTATTTAAGTTTAATATATTCAATAGCGACCTAGTCGACCTTAGTCCTACGTCTAGTCTATAGGATATATTATTCCAATGCGCAGAGCATATTGGGAATATAGGAACTACACTACATGGCGCCCAACGTTTGATAAGGCACTAATTTAATCCTAGATACTAAAGTAACTCAGTCGTGTTTTTCTCAGAGACCCCTTTTTCCCGTAAATACTTCAATAAACATCTGGAGTGGGTAAAAGGATAAAATATCTGCCATAACTGAGTAGGACGAGAATCGTATGTATTAGTTTTGGTTTTGTTCAATGTTGAAGGATAGAGTGTTCCAAAATATTGTGCACCTTATCTTTGTTTCCTTAAAACTTGCTCTGCAACCTTCAGTAAACAATGTCGGTTTACGGCGACAACAACGCGACTGGTGGAGCTGCAGCAGCTGCAGCCCTACCAGGCTTAGACGTTACAGGCTTTAATGAAGATGACCATCCCGGAAAATTTAAGGAAAACCATCACTCATTATAACAAATAGCCTGTCATCAAGAGGTGGTAGGGTAATTTTTGTAATAGAGGCACATGAATATCGGCAGACAGAGGTATTCTATTCATGGATTATCTTCCCTAAAGCAAATCCAGTAACGCATGTGTTTCACTTCTACATAGAAGAGGAACATCCAATGGATTACACTCCGTTCGAGGATATTGAAATTTCACTAACAAACCAAGAGCATGCGCTCTGGTTTAAAGGTGCCCTACAACATCAAAATCACATTACCAGGCTTGGTCCACTAGGTGGACCAGGAGCAACATGGCCGGTTTTAGCCAGCTATACACCACACCCTGCCATTGAAGAAATGTCAGGTGCGGAACTATTAGTTCAACTGAAACAACTAATCAAAATACATAGACAATTGGTTCAATTTGTCATGCGGACTCTAACAGTCAAACCTCCTATAAGGATTCCACAACACACCCCTTACCATGGGAACACAAATAAAATCACACCACAGACTATACAATCAGTCATTGGTAAATTGCCCGCAAAACGGGAACAAATTCCATTCTGGATAGCTCAGAAAATAACCCAAATAGAGGCAGTATTTCCTGATACTACCCCTCATGAGAAACACAGGATTCTAACAATCTGTTTACCAATGGTGATCACACCACACCTGGAGGATCGTGACACTTGGGGTACAGTCTTTGCTGCAATCTACACAAACACACATAGTGTTCTGTCTATGGTGGTAATACCAGACGTCCTGAAACAGATTCAAAATTAATACGGGGCAGATCCTGCTTTAAATCTAGGTATGAAACTACTGAAAGATTTCAAACAGGTCTCAACAATAATATTAGCTAATATTAAAGGTGAGGCAGCATCTGTGGCGATCCGCCAAAAATTAAGGGATGTGATGTAACTGAGCAACCATATGAACTAGCCAGAACAATCGAAAAATCCTATGAAGAACTAGGTAGAGATAGTTTGGGTGGGAAACCAGTTAAACCACAACTAACTGAAAGTCCTGAAAAGGTCTTAATTAAAAACACTCTCACTGTTCCTAAAAAGAAGTGGGAAAACACTAAACAAACTTCTAAAGAGAAGCATTCTCAATCCTGAGGTAGGTCTCCTCAAAAGGAGCCCTCTGAAAGGAGGTATAAACTTTAGGAATAGGGATAATTTGAGAAACCTGATCGATATCAAGATAAAGATACACGTTTCTCTCGTACCTTTCAGACTTCCTTACAGAAATCGGAAAGAAGAGGACGGTCAGAACAAAAGGAAGAACGAGTGAAGTCTAAAGATGATCAACGCTTTCCAAAAATTAAGAAAACCCAATTCACCTAAAAGAATGTAGCAGGTCTAAAAATCAGACATGCCAAGGATCTTAAGGACACAACTCAAGAACGGGGAGTGGGCTCAGACAATGTTGGACAGTGCAGCAGAAGTAACCATAGCTCGCAAGATCTTGAAGGATCATCTGGAGACAGTGGACTTGAATGAGTACATCCAAGTTGAAACTGCAGATACCAGGGTTAGGGAACCCCATATGTTATATGAAATAACACTCCGGCTGGAGGGGGATATAACTAGAAAAATAAGAGCACTCTTTTGGGAGCGGCTCTCTCAGGGTTATGACATTCTTCTAGCTGACTGACCACCTGAATTTGTCAGGGAGTGCTCACGTGGTGAAGACATCATTATGCCAGCCTTCTCCAATCATATTCCAATTCATTAAAAATATACCTATGCCAGGAAATGGGCGGTAGCCCAGGCTCTTGCAATATATGTAAATCATGTACGATGGGATGAGGATTCTCCTCAAAATAAAATCCAGTTAAAAACTCAACCAACTGCACAAAGGCAGTAACCAGTTAAGCCAGAAGCTAAAAAACAAGTCAGGGAGATTCTGATCAACTTGAATACCAAGGGGTGATTGAAACATGCACCTCGTCAATGAACAATCCTTTGTTTCCTGTCTCCAAACCAGACAATACATATCATCAGGTTTTTGATTACAGACATTTAAACTCCTGTTGCAAAACTTTTGCAGTACAAAATGCACACAGTGCATGACTAATGAATAACATTGTGCATAAAAAATATAAAACGATATTAGATATTTCTAACGGTTTCTTCTGTCAAAACAATGCACCAGAAAGTAGGTATTTGACCGCTTTATCAATAATGGGGACACAGGGTCAATTCTGTCGTCTCCCCCAGGGATTCAAGAATAGCCCAGGGTTATTTTCATCCAGAGTAACAGAGTTACTACAAACGTATGATGATGAGGCTTTATCATATGTCGATGACATCTATCTAACGGATGATGACTTCGATAGGCACTTGAACAGGGTGACCACCATAATACTTGGCTTCACCTCTGTAGGGTATAAATTCAGTTTTAAGAAATCGAGAATTGCCCACCTCAACGACCTTTTTCTAGGATATGAGTTATCAAGTGAAGGCAAAATCCTAGCAGCAAACTTTCTAGAGAAATGTGCGCTGCTCCAACCTCCAAAAACACTGAAAAACTTACAGTCAATTCTAGGTTTCCTAAATCTCGGAAGAATTTATATTCTAAACTACGCAGAAAGGGTAAAACCTCCCTACGAATTAATCAAACCTGATTTCAAAACAGCGAATTGGACTCAAAAACATACAGAAATTTTGCGTTCAGTGCAAATAGACATGTTGGCATTAACACATTTACAGACTCGGGTAAATAAATGCAACCTTGTAATCCGAATCATTCCAGGAAGATTTGGATTCATGTACTTAACCTTTAATGAAGGAGAAAAAGTACCAATAGTTTATAAATCACACTTGTACACATAAGCTGAAATCAAATTCACTTCCGCAGGGAAAATTCTGACAGCGGTTCATACTGCAGTAGCAAAAGAGAGAGCCCTCGCACAGGGAAAACGCAATATGGTTGTTACTCCTGTATCTGCCTTAGAGGCAGTGACAAAAGCGAGCATTCCAAACGCAAAGGCTTTACATCTGAGATGGATACACTGGGGTAATTCTCTTGCTGCAACATACGTTGAATACGTTTTTGACCCCTATTTGAAAACACAAGAATTTCTACAATACAAACAAGAATGTCCTCTGCCCACTGAGATTCTGTCTCTAGAACAGTACGGATGTATAATTTATACAGACGGGTCAGCACAGCCCGCAATTGAGGGTAAACAAGCTTATAGTGCTGCGTGCGTGATCGTTAAAGGTCGCTGGTGCAATGGTAAATTCTGACCTATGGTCACAAAAACGCGAACTCTTGGAGATTGTACAGCTCAGCGAGCTGAAATACAAGCATTCAAGATGGCGCTTGAAAATACTGATCGCGAATTCCCCACACTGATAGTGTGCGATTCCTATTACTGCGTTCAATCTTATAATGAATACTTGCAGAACTGGATTCAAAACGGTTTCAAAGATGCAAAAGGTGGCACAATCAAGCATAAGTTGCTTTGGGAATGAATAGTTTGGTTACAAAAAGAACTACAAAAAACTCACGTGATCCATACCCTGAGTCATCAACATGATGACGTTCACGTTGCAGGGAATACATTGGCTGACGAAGCCGCAAAAGCAGCTGTGCAAACGGCTTCCGTAGCTGCAATCACTCGTTCAAAAACAAAAATAGACAGCGAATTAATGCAAGCTGTCAATGCTTTAATAAAGGACAGTGGTAAAACACTTCCAAAAGGCTTTCCACTCAAATATTCATGCATAATTGACGCAAACTCTGTTCCTTATGCTCGAATTCCTGGAGTGGGTATAGAGTAATCCCAAACAGGAAATGTGGAGTAGCTTTGCTACACGAAGCACATTTGGGGAGGGTCTGATACATCAGGGAATCTCTAAATCTATACTAGAATTAAAAGAGACATACTGGTGGCCAGGGATGAATGGTCACATTCACACATTTGCAATTAATTGCCATGACTGCAACAGAAATCGCAGCAGAGAATGCCGCCAGATACCTGACTACAGTGTAGCCAGCCCAGTACAGACACCATTGTTAGAAATCACTAGACTTTCTACACGCAGACGTCCCTATGGACAGATGCAGTCCCATAAATATTTAGACAAGACTCATTTGGATGTGAACTGTTATCAAAGATTTGCGAGTCTTTATCGGCTCATACGCAGTCGGCACGCTGCATTCTGACCATGGTCCTAAGTTTAGCTCTCGAGCTTACAAAGAGGCCATGGCTAATCTGGGCGTTGCATTGCGGTATTCTAGTCCATTCCATCCTGAGGGATATTCGGTAATGGAGAGAAAAAATCGGGACATAAAGCAATCTATAACAGCTAGGGTATTAGGCTCGGGTCACGGGTGGGTCAAACATCTAATAAGTATCCAACGTAGTCTTAATAACTGCCAAGAAGTTCTCTAGGGGTATCACTCCATATGAAATCCTTTTTGGAACTAGAATGATTGTCCAGGACCTTGATCGTCACACTTCAGTGGTAGAACAAAAAGCTTATGATATCAAAGACCGTTTGGCTGTTTTGCAGGACTTAAATGAAACAAGGAAAAGTCAAAGCAACACATTGCAGAAGCCAACAACCACTGAAGGGGAACCACCCATCCCAGCCAGGCCTGCCTGGATTCCAAAGATTGGGGATCTAGTCAGAGAAAAGATTGCGGACAAGAAGGAATTTGGGCCTTCTTACAGACAACCTGTACCTGTCCTAGCCATCCAGGGATCAAGAACAGTGTTACTACCGCCCCTTGCTGGAAGACAGGAGAACAGGTTTGTATCCATCGACCTGGTAAAACCACATCATGTGGCCGATTATAAGTAGTAGGCCAAGTGGGCTCCAGAGATGTAGCAGACGACCAAATCTGGCTACTATCCAAGAGGTTCAAACTAAGAGACTCATCACCTTTGAAGACTCTGCAGTACAGAATGAAGGACTATGCAACAAAGCCATGGAACTTGTACCTTTTGAAACCCAAATAACAGTTCATCAAGAAATGCCTGTATACAATGAAATAGCATCTGACTATACTAATATGACAAGGGATCAAGTAGTTCCAGCGATTTCAAATAATCCTCATGCAATACCTACAATTGACAGAACTGCCTCTGGCTATTTCATTAACTTTGATACGTTTTCCGAGGATCCGAGGGAACCTGAAACTACGTCAGCTAAAAAAACTTTTAAAGAACAAGCAACAGAACTTTTTCATCAACTAGAAATGACTTATCTGGCTTCACCATGGGTTGAACTTTGGATTGTGTTGGGTGCTCGTTTTCTACTACTTTGGTTGACTCTTGTATTAACTTTGGGAATGCTGATAAATAGAAGATATAGTAAAAAGGACACAGCAAGTAAGAACATCAACTTACTCCTCAAATGACACAAATCTTCCCATCGTGAACAACGAGACTTATCATCAGTGAATATCACAGCCTTTCCTATACCAGGTGGTATAGCTTGGGACAGAACTGATTATGACATCTTTGGTCCGGCGGAGCTGTTGAAAATTCTATATCAATTTAAGGTTTCCTTGAATGACTTTGTTTCATCCAGCACTTTTTCTGATGATTGGGACTTTGGAACTGTTAATAATATGATGTCAGACTTAGAGATGTCTGCAAGATTTACATATCATGAATACTTAGAGGGTTCATCATATTATGAACAAATGTACTGTTATAATCACTATGGTCATCATTTTTTGCATAAATCTGCAAATCCTAGAAATGGTTATACTTATAATCAATGGGAACATTGTGCAACGCCACCAAAGGGTAGCTCAAAAACATTTTATGACAAATTTCCATATTTTTCAGGTTTTAATGTATCAAATGCAGAAGCATTTTACTTAAAAAATGTTAATAAGACAGGAATGAAAAGTATGTTGACTAATACTAAGCAAATTTATTCTGCGGCCTTTCATGCTCAGCTGTCTACATTAAGGGGCCGATTAGGATGGCAGTGAATCCGCATCCTCCGGGCCGGGGGAAGCCACAGCCGACCTGGAGGATGCGGATTCACCGCCGTGGACTTTGGAAACACCCACTGCCACATTAGGATGGCGGTGGGATCAGCGACGGACGGCAAGTCTGTCCGCCGGTGATCCGCGGTGTATGCTGGCAAATATGGTGGCAGTGTCGGCAAGACACCGCCAGCCATATTAGGATGCAGGCTGAAACATGCTTTTCCACGGCGGCTTTTCCGCCATGGAAAAGCATGTGGTCTTTTGTGTTTGGGGGCCCGTTGGGGGGTGTTTGGGGGCCCAAACCATAGGTACCACGCGGTGCCTGCCGCTTTGTAAATGTAAATGCAAAGCATGCATTTTTAACCTTGCGGCGGGTGCTGCTTCAAGCAGCACCCACCGCAAGGTTAAAGATACGGGATGTGACCGCCAGGGTGGTGGTCACATCCTAATTGCACCGGAGGGACCGCCGCTGCCCCTGCGGACGGTCCCTCCACCTCGGGCGTCCGTCCGCCATCCTAATAGGCCTCTAGGTTTTGACTTTTGAAAAGACAACATTGAGAATAAAACTGTCTGGGGCACAAAAGACTGGCAGGTATAGGGATTAGAAGCTTTATTTAGGGCCTGCATTATCCCAAAACAAATAATGTTTTCAAATGACACTGTTCAACAGACATCTTGTCTTTGATTAGCTAAGATAAAAGATTTAAACAAACCGTCAGTACCTACACCTACACCTGACAGCAATAACTCTTCAGAGGGGGTGGTTGACGTAAAAAGTATTGTACTTAAAAACAGAACAGATCCTGATTGGAAAAAATGGTTAATCGGGCCCACAGACGCAAACAACTGTCAAGATAGATTCCTGAATAAGACACAAGGGTTCACATTCACTTGGCCAGATCCAAGATATGTCCAGAGACAACATCCAAGGATAGTAACAACATACATTATAGGAAAACTTTGCCTTGAGTGGCTACAAAGATCTACACTAAATGAAGTAAAACAACACTTATCTTTACTTAAAGATGGCGTTGATTTAAGGGACTTCTTACAAGGACCTGCAAAACCACGTCATAAACGTTTTATTTACGCCAGTATCTATGCCATGTATAATGAAGCATGGAAAACGACTCAAGCAGAGACTGCAGAACGAAAACGAGAAGTTGATCGCATTAGTTTAGAGAAATCTCTCTCTGTAGTTGACAATGGGTTAACGACTGTCATCCAGAATATATTCTTTGGACAGCATAGGATCATCTGCCATAGACATAATGGAACAGGACTTTGTCATGTTACAACATAGTCCGTCACAATGGCGTTCTATAATGCTTATAGGCTGGACGTTACAAAATCTTCATTCTGGCTATGTGCCAGGCGTCTAATCAACACCACGTCATTGTTTTCTGAATTTAACCTTACAGATAAACAAATCACTTTGGCACAAAGAGGAGCAGACTATACAGTGCTGAGCATTGAGAAACTGGAAAGATTACCATTAACTGTTTCTGAAAAGCCAGCGACAAAATGGATAATACATGGGAGAATCACTCTGCCTGTGACGATTTTCCATTTTCAGTATTGTTTGAAACATATACCAGCAGGCGTATATGAAGGTTGGGTAAAGAACTATATCAAGACATCCTGGGATTCACCATATACACACAGATGTTGGAGTGGGGGAAAGGAAGTGTTTCTTAGTGGTACAAACTGCAAAAACGCACTGAGCGGTACACTTTTATGCCAGGGTATTAACTTACACGTGGCCTGCGATGGATCTTCAACCAATTTATCCTGCCACCTGCAAGGTTCTCCAGCTGCAGTGATAGATCCAATTTTTAGGCAGCATTCTAATGGAAGTTATATTATGTTGAATGATCACAGCTGCTGTGGCATGTTGCCAGGAATACCCTATCTCGTGAGCGTGTGAGCCAGGGTCACTTGCTATATGCAATTATTGTTTCCTACAACCGAGACAGATGGGGAGTCTCCGCTATGGCCTTCACTGAACATCTCTTCTTTACGAATTGATACTTTAAGCAGAATGAAAGCCATTATTTTACAAAAAACTGTGCCACTGACCTCGTCCAAAGAAACGTATGATCTGCAAGTTGCAAGGACTACTGCAGAGATACATGCCCTTTTATCGACAAACTGCCCTATACATTTCTCAGAAATGTTAGGTCGTATATTAATCATTTCTGATACGAGTTGTATTGTACATCTATTTAAGACAGTTTTTTTGGGACTGTTGGCACCCTTTGAAGCAGTCCTAGGTATTTTTCCAAACTTCGTGCACTCAGTGTTTGGCGGCCTGCCTCTCATTTTTGGACTTGTTGCAGGGATACTATTTTTGCTCCTTTTGCTCTGATATGGCAAGTCAAATCACCATCGACACCCAGATCCCCTTGGAGAACACCCTCTTGGCAATAAAGTGTCGTGAGCGCATGATACATATTCTGGGACTTGCTCGTTTAAGAGATTTGAATACCATGTGGTTCCTATCGTTCAGACCAATTTGGCAAGATTGCATCTTACCTGTTCTGCGACACCTGCTATGTGGAGACGAATGTGTGCTAGACATCTGTCTGATGCTCCCATCAGTCCTGCCAACGGAAGTTGATACTTTGCTTGAACCAGTAACGGCTCATGCACTGTGTTGTCCCCAGCGGCTACCAATCCTGATGACAGCATTCGTTGAGATCTCACAGACGCAACATGCTGACGGTGAGATCCGTGATGCAACAGGTGCACGGGTACCATCTACTTCGAACATTGCTAATGCGACTGACGCTGATGGCGATGCTTTGCATCTATGTGCTATTGATCTACTTAACAAGGTAGTCCAACTTTCACCTACAGTCGTAGATGAGTTCTATACCAGCTTAGATGATTTGATGCTTTCTCCAAACAATACCAATAACTTTTGAAATTGGTACACAGTGTTCTGAGAGACTCTGAATTTGACCTTCATTTTTTCAAAACAAGCTTCTAGCTTTGGAACTTTTTTTTTTTTTCGTATCCTTTTCTATGGTCAGACCTTTTTCCAAATTTTTATTTTTTCCCTTTTGGCACAAAGTACTCTGCTTAAAGTAGAACTATTCATAGAGAACTATATTTGATTGAAAAATCTTCCAAAAGACAATATTTGACCTTGTCCACATTCAAGCAGTTTATATAATCTGCCATGAAATGGTCTTGACTTTCTCTTCTGTATTTAAGAGCCATTTCACAAATGTATTTTCGTGATTCATTCGGATAGCGTTTCCAATGTCATACTATATGCTTCGAATGAAACTTTGCTTTTTAAATGCGTACAGCACAAAATGCTCTTTTCATGTATCAACCGTTTCGAATGCATTTTTATGTATTTTTGGGAGGGGTTTTAAAACACCACATTTAGATATGTTTTAATGTGTTTAGAAACTTAGTAATGTTGTACATAATAAAGTGGAGTGGGTGTTGTATGGCGTTTTAGACTCTGAGTAAATGTTCCCGATTTATGCCCTTACATAGGTACAATTCACATTACCCTAATATAGGCATAGAAATCATTCCCTTATTTAGACCTAGCCCATGCACACCAAATACAGGCATAGCTACTTCCACCCGTAGAAAGCGTCACAACGATTTCTAGGAAAATCCGCTTAAGCAGTTAGGGAAGTTCCCCTTGCCTGAATATTGATTTGTCCTACAACTCATGTACTTTGCAAAGAACTACTATTCTCTAGGGGTTCTTTCCTGACGTTATCATGCCTGACTTTACGTCAAACTAGACACCTTCAAGGTATAAATATGCCTACACTTGCTCTAGCAAGACACGGTGGTTCCAAGCTGTTCGACTATCTACTTGCCCGACGCAGCTCGCTACAGCAAGTGCCGAAGGAAGCCGACCCTCCAGCTGAAGCACTGATCGAGAAGCTGTCCTTTCTCTCACTGAGTATCCAGCTACAATTTTTCCAAGCTCCCCTTACGGAGTGTTGGGAAATTGAATCCTGAGACAGAGATACCAGACCTCCTTCATTCAAAACTAAGGTATGGAGCTGATTAGAACCTAAAAGAAATCTTGGATAGATTCTTGGCAAAAACAACTAAACCTATGCTACACAATACTTACTTCTTCCCGCGTACTATTCTTAGGTAAGGTACATTAGGGTAGGCGTATTTAGAAACACCAATTGAGTATTTTTAGTCAATATTATTTATCTACGTACTTTTATATGGCTGAGAAACCATACAAGGCTCTTACAGTATTATTTCATAATATTGTTCTCGCTGTACGCATTATACTTTACAGCCCGCATTACAATTGTAGCAGTTCATTTCTTTTTCATTAGAAAGAAGACTGTTCAATAAACCCTTTTATAGAAAAAGCCCGTCTCTCTATTTTCTCTGCACCTCTGTTGAAACGAAGTATGCACGATTGACTGAGTGAAATACTTATCTATTGTTTCCGCAACTCTAGAGATACATTTCTTATCCTTGGAAAACAAAGTTGTCATGTTTATGCGGTTGTCAGAAACTAATCCCTTCTTGTGAATTCGACAACGTTTCTAGTGACCTCTGAGCTAGCTGGCACTCAGTATTTAAGTTTAATATATCCGATAGAGACCTAGTCGACCTCAGTCCTACGTATAATCTATAGGGTATATTATTCCAATGCGCAGAGCCTATTGGGAATATAGGAACTACACTACAATACTACTTTAAAACATATGTAGTTACTCATAAAGACACCTTTGAGACAGTCATTCACTCACTAACACACCTTTACACACACTCATCCACCTATACAGTCCTGCACACATGCTGTCTTTACCACGTACAAGCAGAGAGTCACTCATTCGTGCATCAATGCACTACGTAAGACACCCCAACGAACCATACCGACACTCAGACACTCATACTGATACTCAAAAAAACAAATAATAACCTATATAGACACTCATGTAGTTACTCACCAACGCATGCAGTTACTTATACACAATATGAGAGACTGATACAGATATTTACATATTTAAACATTACTCACATTACTCACTAACCCATGTATTCACCAAGATGCACCTAATCATTCTGTTATACAATCAATTTTACAAAAATCATCGATTTAGACACTTATATAGCCACTTATTCTTCCCTCGACCTTGAGATATAAATATATGAAACATGTTTAATTTTCAGAAAACCACACATTCACTGGATGATGTCATCAGTGATGTCACCAGTGATGTCATTTGATATGTCATCAGTGATGTCATGAGTGATGTCACTAACCATGTAATGAGTGATGTAATATGTGACATTATCAGCAGTGCATTGCGGGCGCGCGAGTTATAGTTAGCTGAACTAACTATAACGGGGGAATTTCTATGGTTTTGTACGAGTGAAATGTCCAACTAACTATAACGCCCCTGAAACCTATGGTTTTTTCAGTAAATATATATATATATATATATATATATCCTTTACCACACCAAACTTTTCCAATCAAAAGAAGGCGCTGACTCCGTGACTCACAGTTCAAAACGTTTTATTCCATGTTCAGTTTACTGCTCAGACGCGTTTCGGCAGCTTACTCCCGCCTTGCTCACTAACATCTGTGTGTTGATTCGTTGCTCATATATACATATTCAGTATGTCATGTGATTCAATTTTCAAACCATTGACTGGTTGTTGCTAAGGTAAACATGGATACACCCCGTGAATTAACAAAAACAAGTTGGTGGCTTGCACATTTCAGTTTTTACATGTTAGTCTCTCGTTACTAGTTGTAATCACAATATATATATAAAAACAATTCATAAATTATAATCTAAAGTAAACTAAAGATAAAGTAAAGGAAAAATTACAAAGTACCAATACAAATACACTTCCAAGTGCTTAAATAAACATTTTTACAAATTACGTGTAGCTTAGAAAGCCCTTGTAAATGTCATTACGTGAGTTTCCCATTCTTTTGAGTCTGTTTAACGTAGTGTTTGTTTCCCGCACCTTGGCCCCTGAAGTCACGGCATGTGCCTATCCAGTTCATCAATATTGGCTTGTGCCTGCTTGGTCAGGAGTGAGTCGCTCTGTAATTGGGTGCTCGTGACAACGCTGAAAATACAAAGGTCTCCCTCATGTAGGAAGCCGGTGATTTGTGTCTGGCAAATCGGCCCGGTCAAACCTGTCGTGCAGCGTGCTGATCGCGGTGAGTGTTTGATCAGATTTGGCATATCTGCTAGATTAGTGCTGATACGTGGCCAGTGTATATTGCCTACTCTAGGTTCTATAGGGATTGCCTGAACCGGGTGTGTCACACATGCGAGCCGTACACTATATCAAGATATATATATATATATATATATATATATATATATATATATATATATATATATAAGCTCCATCACCCTCAGCAGCCGCCGAAAAAGTGAAGAGGCCAACACAGGAGAGCAGGTAGAAACAGCTTTATTCCTCCACAGCAGGTAAGGAAACATTGAACACCTGCTGTCCTTGCGAATGCATTTCAGCTTCTACTTAAGCCTTCATCAGCGCTACAGGTGGTTTAAGTCAATCAGGGAGCGGCAAATATGTCTGACAAAGTGTCACGCCCCTCCAGTTTTGACCTGCTTTGCTCCACCCCTTCACCTCTCTGGCACACGCAAATGTCGATTAGTGAGTCTTGTGTAGTGACTCACATTCCCAGAGTGCATCTTGCTTAGTCACTGTAGAAACGTTGCGTGGGGATGGCAAAGCGTCCTTTTTTTAAAGCAATTGTTACTCACTCCGCTGTAGAAGAACGCGCTGTCACCTCCCGTCTCCTTCCGTCCCAACCTGCCTGCTCCTGGTAACCATGGGCGGGGGCCAGGCGGACTTGCTCGTTCAGCCCAAAGCAGAGCCAAATGACCCCTACACCGCCATATATGTCCCAGACAGGTAGGTGGACTCCGGCAAATCCCGGTACCCCGGGCAACTCCAAAACGCCACCAAAGCAGCAACCTGCATAGCCGGAGTCAACTTAATGAGACGGGGGCCCCTTAGCGCGGTGCAGGACTCCGCGCTGAAACATAAGCTCCATCACCCTCAGCAGCCGCCGAAAAAGTGAAGAGGCCAACACAGGAGAGCAGGTAGAAACAGCTTTATTCCTCCACAGCAGGTAAGGAAACATTGAACACCTGCTGTCCTTGCGAATGCATTTCAGCTTCTACTTAAGCCTTCATCAGCGCTACAGGTGGTTTAAGTCAATCAGGGAGCGGCAAATATGTCTGACAAAGTGTCACGCCCCTCCAGTTTTGACCTGCTTTGCTCCACCCCTTCACCTCTCTGGCACACGCAAATGTCGATTAGTGAGTCTTGTGTAGTGACTCACATTCCCAGAGTGCATCTTGCTTAGTCACTGTAGAAACGTTGCGTGGGGATGGCAAAGCGTCCTTTTTTTAAAGCAATTGTTACTCACTCCGCTGTAGAAGAACGCGCTGTCACCTCCCGTCTCCTTCCGTCCCAACCTGCCTGCTCCTGGTAACCATGGGCGGGGGCCAGGCGGACATGCTCGTCCAGCCCAAAGCAGAGCCAAATGACCCCTACACCGCCATATATGTCCCAGACAGGTAGGTGGACTCCGGCAAATCCCGGTACCCCGGGCAACTCCAAAACGCCACCAAAGCAGCAACCTGCATAGCCGGAGTCAACTTAATGAGACGGGGGCCCCTTAGCGCGGTGCAGGACTCCGCGCTGAAACATAAGCTCCATCACCCTCAGCAGCCGCCGAAAAAGTGAAGAGGCCAACACAGGAGAGCAGGTAGAAACAGCTTTATTCCTCCACAGCAGGTAAGGAAACATTGAACACCTGCTGTCCTTGCGAATGCATTTCAGCTTCTACTTAAGCCTTCATCAGCGCTACAGGTGGTTTAAGTCAATCAGGGAGCGGCAAATATGTCTGACAAAGTGTCACGCCCCTCCAGTTTTGACCTGCTTTGCTCCACCCCTTCACCTCTCTGGCACACGCAAATGTCGATTAGTGAGTCTTGTGTAGTGACTCACATTCCCAGAGTGCATCTTGCTTAGTCACTGTAGAAACGTTGCGTGGGGATGGCAAAGCGTCCTTTTTTTAAAGCAATTGTTACTCACTCCGCTGTAGAAGAACGCGCTGTCACCTCCCGTCTCCTTCCGTCCCAACCTGCCTGCTCCTGGTAACCATGGGCGGGGGCCAGGCGGACATGCTCGTCCAGCCCAAAGCAGAGCCAAATGACCCCTACACCGCCATATATGTCCCAGACAGGTAGGTGGACTCCGGCAAATCCCGGTACCCCGGGCAACTCCAAAACGCCACCAAAGCAGCAACCTGCATAGCCGGAGTCAACTTAATGAGACGGGGGCCCCTTAGCGCGGTGCAGGACTCCGCGCTGAAACATAAGCTCCATCACCCTCAGCAGCCGCCGAAAAAGTGAAGAGGCCAACACAGGAGAGCAGGTAGAAACAGCTTTATTCCTCCACAGCAGGTAAGGAAACATTGAACACCTGCTGTCCTTGCGAATGCATTTCAGCTTCTACTTAAGCCTTCATCAGCGCTACAGGTGGTTTAAGTCAATCAGGGAGCGGCAAATATGTCTGACAAAGTGTCACGCCCCTCCAGTTTTGACCTGCTTTGCTCCACCCCTTTACCGCTCTCGCACACGCAAATGTCGATTAGTGAGTCTTGTGTAGTGACTCACATTCCCAGAGTGCATCTTGCTTAGTCACTGTAGAAACGTTGCGTGGGGATGGCAAAGCGTCCTTTTTTTAAAGCAATTGTTACTCACTCCGCTGTAGAAGAACGCGCTGTCACCTCCCGTCTCCTTCCGTCCCAACCTGCCTGCTCCTGGTAACCATGGGCGGTGGCCAGGCGGACATGCTCGTCCAGCCCAAAGCAGAGCCAAATGACCCCTACACCGCCATATATGTCCCAGACAGGTAGGTGGACTCCGGCAAATCCCGGTACCCCGGGCAACTCCAAAACGCCACCAAAGCAGCAACCTGCATAGCCGGAGTCAACTTAATGAGACGGGGGCCCCTTAGCGCGGTGCAGGACTCCGCGCTGAAAAATAAGCTCCATCACCCTCAGCAGCCGCCGAAAAAGTGAAGAGGCCAACACAGGAGAGCAGGTAGAAACAGCTTTATTCCTCCACAGCAGGTAAGGAAACATTGAACACCTGCTGTCCTTGCGAATGCATTTCAGCTTCTACTTAAGCCTTCATCAGCGCTACAGGTGGTTTAAGTCAATCAGGGAGCGGCAAATATGTCTGACAAAGTGTCACGCCCCTCCAGTTTTGACCTGCTTTGCTCCACCCCTTCACCTCTCTGGCACACGCAAATGTCGATTAGTGAGTCTTGTGTAGTGACTCACATTCCCAGAGTGCATCTTGCTTAGTCACTGTAGAAACGTTGCGTGGGGATGGCAAAGCGTCCTTTTTTTAAAGCAATTGTTACTCACTCCGCTGTAGAAGAACGCGCTGTCACCTCCCGTCTCCTTCCGTCCCAACCTGCCTGCTCCTGGTAACCATGGGCGGGGGCCAGGCGGACATGCTCGTCCAGCCCAAAGCAGAGCCAAATGACCCCTACACCGCCATATATGTCCCAGACAGGTAGGTGGACTCCGGCAAATCCCGGTACCCCGGGCAACTCCAAAACGCCACCAAAGCAGCAACCTGCATAGCCGGAGTCAACTTAATGAGACGGGGGCCCCTTAGCGCGGTGCAGGACTCCGCGCTGAAACATAAGCTCCATCACCCTCAGCAGCCGCCGAAAAAGTGAAGAGGCCAACACAGGAGAGCAGGTAGAAACAGCTTTATTCCTCCACAGCAGGTAAGGAAACATTGAACACCTGCTGTCCTTGCGAATGCATTTCAGCTTCTACTTAAGCCTTCATCAGCGCTACAGGTGGTTTAAGTCAATCAGGGAGCGGCAAATATGTCTGACAAAGTGTCACGCCCCTCCAGTTTTGACCTGCTTTGCTCCACCCCTTCACCTCTCTGGCACACGCAAATGTCGATTAGTGAGTCTTGTGTAGTGACTCACATTCCCAGAGTGCATCTTGCTTAGTCACTGTAGAAACGTTGCGTGGGGATGGCAAAGCGTCCTTTTTTTAAAGCAATTGTTACTCACTCCACTGTAGAAGAACGCGCTGTCACCTCCCGTCTCCTTCCGTCCCAACCTGCCTGCTCCTGGTAACCATGGGCGGGGGCCAGGCGGACATGCTCGTCCAGCCCAAAGCAGAGCCAAATGACCCCTACACCGCCATATATGTCCCAGACAGGTAGGTGGACTCCGGCAAATCCCGGTACCCCGGGCAACTCCAAAACGCCACCAAAGCAGCAACCTGCATAGCCGGAGTCAACTTAATGAGACGGGGGCCCCTTAGCGCGGTGCAGGACTCCGCGCTGAAACATAAGCTCCATCACCCTCAGCAGCCGCCGAAAAAGTGAAGAGGCCAACACAGGAGAGCAGGTAGAAACAGCTTTATTCCTCCACAGCAGGTAAGGAAACATTGAACACCTGCTGTCCTTGCGAATGCATTTCAGCTTCTACTTAAGCCTTCATCAGCGCTACAGGTGGTTTAAGTCAATCAGGGAGCGGCAAATATGTCTGACAAAGTGTCACGCCCCTCCAGTTTTGACCTGCTTTGCTCCACCCCTTCACCTCTCTGGCACACGCAAATGTCGATTAGTGAGTCTTGTGTGGTGACTCACATTCCCAGAGTGCATCTTGCTTAGTCACTGTAGAAACGTTGCGTGGGGATGGCAAAGCGTCCTTTTTTTAAAGCAATTGTTACTCACTCCGCTGTAGAAGAACGCGCTTTTTATTATTTAACCAAGGGAGATGTGTCTTGCAAGTGAGAAATGATGGAAAACTTTTGGCTACTGATGGACTTCATAGAACTGTGACCTGTTACAGCAGAATGCACTGAAGACTGGTTTAGAATGTTGAGTTTGAGTTGCACACAGACGAATACAGATGCCCAGTGCATGCAGAAGAATGTGCCAGGCCATTTCCTTAAGGATTAGTGCTTCACTTACCTCTCACTTACTGGTGTCATACCTAATGAATGTGTGGTGCAGGTCATTGACAACCCCCATTCCAAATATAGATCTGTGTATGCTATAGCTTTCTAAAACAGTGGGCAATGTCGATCTTTAGTCTGCATCGTGATTCCATCTGTACAGGTCTCTCCCCCCCATGTAAAGAGACAGGGTCATCAGCAGTATTCTGCCAATCACTGCATCTAATCAAGGATCAAACACTTGTTTGGGAAAGCAGTAGTGGCATGGATGGTAAACTTAGTGACAGGCACTTACAGTGTGTTGCCTATGGGGACAGTCGATTCCAAACACACATGCATCCTAGAACTTTCTTTGTGACATGAGGTTCTGTCCTGTGCCAAAAAAAATAGGAGCTTTATAATGCCTAGTTATATGACCAAGTTTATCTTTTTATCCTATGTTTATAAATTCGTTTCTATTTAAAATTTATCTCTACCAAGTGACATGTTTTATACCAGGCTTCTCCAACGAGCACTCCAGCAACCTGTGAGTAGCTCTCCACTGAGCAACCAAGCCTACTCCATTAGAAGCTTTCGAATGTTTGAATTAATAAATTTACTTACATTAAAAGTGTGTATTCAAGACCAAAATGTGTATTTTCCGAAATTTGTACGATAATATTTTTGGAAAAATGGCAAAATCTTTAAAAGGATTTTAAGATGATGTTTGAGTGATAAACCATACAGAGAGACGTATTTTTTTTAAAATAGATTTTATTGATTTTGAATCTCAGATTGTGAACATGGCCTGAAAGCCCGGCATATAATAAAAGAACAAAAACAAGAATATTTGCATGTGCATTCAAATCCCACCCCCCACCAACATTCTATCAACAAGACACAATATAAGTCCCATTATGAGACCACGTGTCCCAACCCCTCTTGTCCCATGAATGCTCAAACTTCTTCATGAACCAGTTGATGCACAGAACGGACAGGTTCTAATTTAATGCCAATAATCTGCCCATAATTGCCACACCTTGGGGTGGTTCTGTGGGTACCGCGGAGCTTTACATACTGCCACCTCCAAGCCAATACAGTGATCCATCTCTCTTTTCCATACCGCCATCGATGGGGGCGTTGGGTCCTTCCATTCTCGGGCTATACCACATTTTGCCAGAGTCCAATCCAGAAACAGATGCAACTGTTTGTATCGACTCCCATCTAATGTCGCAGAGAGGCTTATTACCAATATTATTACTATTTTTTTAACATTAATTCTGACAACCGTGCCTAATGCACTGAGGTGATCTCTGCTGGTAATCTTGCATATGGTGTTCACTAATGTAATATTGTCTGATGTGGTGAGTAATACACCCTTACTATATTAGTATCTTGGGGGGATTTCCAGTGAAGTTGATAAGTATCTCTTATTACAGATAAGGATGGAGACCCTGTTATACAATGCCATCTATCACAGGATTTTTGTTAGTTACTGATGTAAACCAGTGACACTATCATCTAGATAATAAAGTCTAATTTCATGACACACAGAGATGAAGAGTAACCTGGTGTGATTAGAACCTGTGACGTGCAGGTGACACAAAACACTCATATAAATAAACTTGTCCCCTATTCACTAGTGGACACAATATGTAAAACATTATAAAAGAGTAAAGTGAAAGCATGTAACATCTTCATCTCTTATTGAGGGACCACAATGAATACTGTGAATGGTGGAAGGGATTTGAAAACAGAACCGCCTGTCTTCAATACCCGCTTCTTCTACCTGGAGAGCATTTTGGTTGCACCAAGCCTTTCAAAAATATCCCAGATGGCCATTTCTGCAAGCAAGTGAACTATGACAAGTACAAAAAACACTTGTTTAAAGAAATGAGAATACCTCTTCTCGAGTTAGTTTTAACAAATTTGTATTACTCAAGAATTCCTGTGAGAATTCAAAAAGTTCAAGCATTAATAACTCCATACCTACCACAAGTTCAGGCTCTATTTCCGTGGACTGAGAATTAATTTCAACACTATTAATTGTTTCCAACTTAGCCCTGCTGGGTGGTTTACCATAAGTGTGGATAGCCAACTGGTTTTATGGGATCCAACCATGAAGATAACATAATGATGCTGAGATAATCTCATGTATATGGCTTTGGAGAGAATTAAAGTATTCGCACTTTACATTGTAGGACCTTAGGAAAAATAATGCTCAGAAATAGGGGAAACAGCCTATTGTAATGATGCATCCACGTTTTGAGGATTAAACCATTAGTGAGACTTGCTTGACGTTCTTGGAAAGTAGGTGGAGAGCTGCAGGAAAATCAAGAGTCCCTAAGGCCATCATCCTATTCAACTGGTACATGTTGTCCCTTTCCTGCTCAGAACCAAGCAATGCTTTCCCATTACCTACAAGCCATCTTCATGTCGAGAGCACACTTATGCCATACATCAGCTCAGAACAGGTGACACGACGATAAATACAGGTGATGTTCATAGGAAGGTGTTCTTCATTTGAATGATTAAAAGCAAAGAGACACAGCTGAGTGTGTTTTGTGTTTAAAGTAATTAGAGGCGCTATCATCAAACGGACATGTCCTAATGGACCCCAGCAATGTAGTTTAGCACGTATGAGAGAAACAAGGATATTCATTCTTTTACTTTTATCTTTGGGACTAGAGAAAAAAGCATGCTTTGGCTACATGGTTATGGCAGCTTCATTCCTTTGCCTCCTCTGCGTCACAAAAAAAGGCATGCAGCTCCATGTTGTGGGCGCTTGCTGATGTCTCTTCATTTGTGGGTGCATTTGATCTGGTGGACCTGGAAGACCCAAAAAAAGACAGGAGTGTGGGTCAATACCGCATATTTAACAATCATCCCAGCTCACATTCTTTTTGATGTAATGTTGTATCAATACTACACATCAAACAATCACCCCAACACTTAAACTAACTAATACCATACTGTATCAATATTGCACACCTAACAATCACCCCAACACTTAATTTCTCTAATGCATAACTGTATCAATACTGCACATCTAACAATCACCCCAAAACTTAATCTCACTAATACAAAAGGTATCAATACTGCACATCTAACAATCACCCGAGCATCGATTCTTACACATGTAATACTGTTATGTAGTTCCTACAAATCTATAAAGGGTCTGCACGTTTAGACAACATAAACTAAGAGATCGATGTCCAGACTGATTCCAGGTACCCCCAAATGATATCTTGGTCTCTAGACCAGCTAGCTCACAGTGCCACTATGAGCCCCTCTTACCAAGGAGCAAATAGTTTCTGCCAAAGATCGAACATGACAACCCTGATCCCTGAGGGATCGTGGAAACAGTACAGTTCTTCTCGCCCAGTCACTCATGCTTACTTCGTCTCAGAGAGATACACAGGATAAAACAGTCGGGACGTTTTCAATAAGTATGTATTGAACCAGCGTCATTCTACTATAAATAATGTGTGCTGCAACAACCATTAGATATAGATATATATACTGTCATGAGCACCACTAGAATTCTACCATAGTGCTAAAACAATGAATATATGCCGGCATGTAGATACATAACAGTAATAATGTGTACTCCTAAGATGCAAACCCTAACTACATGTACCTAAATGTACCTAGCATGTATGTAAGTGTATAGTCATGAATCCCCTTAGGATAGAGCCAAACCCATTACCTGATGAGGGACAGCGAAGGACCCTGTCTTGGTCTCGAGATGGACACCCTGTAAGGGATGTCAGACCACTGTGTGCTGGAGTGTCTGCGTGCAGAGACCTCTGCGTCTCGCGTCAGCATGTCAGCATAGAAGTCTTTCTCCTCTGATTTGTCAGCATAGATGTAGAGCTTATATACCCGAAAGATACTGTCAGATGTTCTACCTATAACTGTACTATGGGCATGTTGGGCAAGGATGATGATAGAGGTGACCCTTATACAGAGTTATTATGCAGAAGATGGTAATCCTGCTTTGATACTGAGAATCCTCCTGCATAATACATGAGGCTAGTTTTCTGAGAAAACCACACAACAGTCATGTAGCACCTAACTAGGTAAAAGGTCAGCGCCAGATCTGTTATGTAGAACAATGGTAGGACAAATGTAGGTGAAAGACTGTGTAACTACCTAGGCCTATATTGGGGTACATTGGGGTTCATAGCAAAACTGTGTCAATAACACACACTTAATCATCGGGTTAGCACTCCTTTTTACAGCTTCAAACTGTATCAATACCACCCACATACAATTATCCCAGCAAACAATCTTACAGATGTAATTCTGTGTCAATACCACACACATATGATGATCTCAGCAGACATGCTCACAGATGTAGTACTGTGACAATATCACACACATATGATTATCCTAGCAGACATTCTTACAGATGCAATACTGTGTCAAAACCACACACGTACGATTATCCCAGCAGACATTCTTACAGATGTAATACTGTGTCTATAAAACACACCTAAATATTATGTCAACACACGTTCTTCTAGATTTGAAATTCAGTTCTTGGTGCTCTCAACATGACTGATAGTGTATAGAGCAGTCAATGGGAAGATGGTCTGACATATGTGTGTTGCATTAGGCTTCCTTTAATGTAACTGTATTTTGCATATATGTGATTCCAAGTGGTACTGCACAGTAAATAAAAAAAGAAACTAGTGGCCAGGAAGTGAGGGAATCCTCTTTGCCTGGAGTGCTTTTGTCAGCTCCAAGTCCAATGGACGGCATTGGAAAGCAGAACAAGGCACGCATCTTGGCAATACTCCAGCACAATTTAAGGACAGAAACAAACACTGAAGGTCACCTTGAGAGGTGAATCTTGGTCACCACTTTTTTATGCCAACCTTGCCATTCTGAGTTTCTCTTTCCGACATTTTCTCTGAAACTAAACCCAGCAAAAACTCAATTTCTCATCCTCTATCGCACAGAAACACCTCTCAAACTCAAAAAATGACTTCTTCCACTCCCATAGATTGGTATCACTCCCAAATTGGTCCCCTCAGCTAGATCTCAAAATCTCACTCTAATACCTCACATTTATTGAGAAACTTGCAAACCTGTTTCAATATATATATTGCACAGATTCCATTTTAAAATTGTCTTGAATAGATGTTATGCTATTTTAAGGTCTATTTATTTATTTATTTGTATATATATACCTATATTGCACTTTGTCACATTGCTAAAGTTTTGCATACAACATTGATCTGAGAGTCAGGATGACATCATGTATTTATTGTATTCATACCATGATTTCTGACACGGGTATTCAAACCATGATTTAAACAAATGACAGCTGCCTATGGTGTACATAATACAGGTTATAGACTATCCCTTATGCAGCAATTGTTTAACAATGCACTGTCACTTTAACACTGTTTTGATAAAAAATTGAAAAAATGGTATAAATTCAGTCAGGTGACTGACTTTCGTGTCATGTGATCAAGGCACCTTGGTGCCGAAACGCGTAATGGCCGGCAGAGTTTGTAACCAATAAAGAAGATTGTGTGCACTGAATTGTGGTCCGTGCTCCATTTGTGAAACTGCAAAGTCGTTCAGCCAGTGGTGTTATCAGGATATTTTAAACTGGTTTTCATCTTCTCCGGTTGCACACGGACAGCCCTTCGACGTATTTACGGGCTGATATCACAGAAGGAAGGCATCGTCTGGCAACAGACAACAACCACACTTAAATCCAGGAGGATTTCAATGTGACCAGCCCTCCAGCAGAGCTATATTAGTGGATTCCTACGGAGTAAGCGAGCCTGAGTCGGAGGACGCGGGAGAACCTGTCAGGAGCCGAAGGTAGGACTGCGAGCAGCACGTACATGCTGGGTGAAGGGTGTGCCAAACCTTAGGTGAACGACCGAGTATATTGACATTCAAGAGTATACTCGAGACTCTGCACCTAAGACAAGGACTTCAATATTAAAAGGGTTTCCAAACAATGTCGGCCGACACGTTAAGAGACCGCGAGGCTGCAGCGGCTGAAATGTTCAATGATACAAACTCGCCGCCAACGAACTACAGTACCCAGAAGGCAACAAGCGGAGCTAACAATACAATGCTCCGGGATAAATTTCGAACCCTGGAAAAATTAAAGAAAAGTGAACAAAGTAAGTATTGGGAGGATCGCTCCCTGCAACGCTACTTAGACATTGGAAGTATACCAAGAGGCTAAGCGCATACTAATTGCGCTGAGTTATGAAACGCGCGATCCACAAATGATGAAAGAATGGGCGGAAACTAACCTAGAGTCCTCAAGGAAATCGGTGACAATATTGGGTAAATACGCTGAATCTGATCGCCAAAAATTACAAAAACAAATTGATACCCTAAATGATGAAATTCAAACAATGGGACAAAGTGATGAGGAAAATAAACTTAGAAAGGAAATGACACTGCATTTAAAAAAGAGGAGGAAAAGATACGAGAGCGAAAGACCTACAAATATCACCGAGACAAGGCCGATTGCGAGTGTGGTCGGATTTTCACTTTCGCCGAAAAGTCTGAAAGTATGAAAATATCAAGATTTAGTGGAGTCCCCAAAAAGGCATCAAGGGGCAACAGAGGTGCAAATAGGGTGAATCGTCTGCCTCTGAATTGAGCTCTGCAGTCAAAAGTGAAACAGAAGGTGACATCAGAGACGGAAGAGTACTGATTGCAATGTCACTTGTGGAGGAACTGGATTTTGTAGTGGAAGAGCGCAAACAAACAATGCGCCCAAAAAAACAACAAACAAAAACAGCACCCACAAGCGCCGACAAAGGAGAAGGGCAAAGAAAAGGAGAGTCCACGAGGTGATATCAAACACGCCGGTGGAACCGCAAATGAACATACAAGTGAACAGGCAAGAACCCAATCAGACCAACATCACAGTGACTAATCTATCCACGCTAACTCTGAATCAGGCGGAGTTACAGTTGCTGTCTTTGGGCTTATCATTCTCCCCTGAAAGCACCTTAGACTATGCCGCAACCAGAATGGACATATTCAAGGCATAAGGAAATTGAAATTAAAAAAGTATCTTCTTCTGAAAGACACGTCTGGTCATTCTGAGAATACAGCATCAATCAACTCACCCCCGCGGGAGGATTCAACAGCGTTGTTTAACCTCACAAGTCAAGATATGCCGCTGCTCAGAGACCTGCAATCACGGGCACAAATGGAATCATAAAGTGTAAGTGGAGCAGTGCAAATTAACAAAGATACTGAGAACCTCAGACAAAGCAAGATATTTAAGCCTCGGTCAACCTTTGTCCCAGTCATGCCCAGAGATGGTATTGACGTACATCACGAACAGATCATCATGGGACTAAAACAACTAAACTATAGGATCAATAAACAGAAAAACAATAAGAAAAACAAGCAGGAGATCAAATACCATCAACTGATGAGTAAATTATCGTACAATAAGGACATCATAATACGTAATGCAGATAAAGGTGGTAATCTGGAGCAAAACTGACTACATCAATGTAGCTCTAAAGCAATTATCAGATAAGGAATGTGACTGCTGATGTGATCAATCAGTGGTCAAGGCAACATATGAGGATTTTTACACCAAATTGATGGCCTGGCAGGGATTGGGGTTGTTAAGTAAAGATGAATACCTGTTTTTAAAGAACAATTCACCGACGATGCCGGTTCTTTACTTCATACCCAAATTGCACAAGGATCCAAACAAACCACCAGGGCACCCCATCATTTCTGCCAAGAATAGTCTAACGGAACACACATCACAGTATATTGATCATTTTCTACAAGACTTTGTCCAAACACTTCCCTCATACTTGAAAGACACTGGTGATTTTTTGGCCAAATTACACAACTTTGTGTGGCACAATGACTACCTATTAATAACAATGGACATAACAGCTCTATATACGAGCATTAGCCACAAGGATGGCATGAGGGCAATTGAGTACTATCTGGGACAGAGACCCATTACACATAAATATCATAGTAAAATGATCATTGATATGATTGATTTTTGCCTGCATAACAATATTTTCTTATTTCAGCATGTACTGTATCAACAATTGGGGGGTGTTGCTATGGGGGCCAGTTTCTCCCCCACTATGCCTGTCTCCACATGGGCTGGGGGGAGGAACTGGTCCTACATAGAAAATATGCCAACATCCCTAACCAACACGTAAAATGTTGGTGGAGGTACATAGATGATCTGTTTTTAATTTGGCATGGCTTTGAAACTGAAGCAACAACGTTCATCAATGATTTAAACCAAAATGACATCAAATTACAATTCATATCAGACATCAGTGCAGACAGGGTCCTCTTTCTAGATGTTGAGGTACACATAGAGGGAGGCAGGATAGAAACTAAAGTACACAGAAAACCCACTGCTGTAAATTCAGTTTTGCACGCAAATAGTTTACATCCGAAACACCTTGGGCCAGATGTAGGTAAATCTCATTTACCGATTCATAAATACCGAATTTTACCGATTCGGTATTTATGAATCTGTAAATGAGATGTAGGTAAAAAATCGGTATTTTTTAGCGAATTGGTAAGATTCTGTATTTACCGATTCGTTGAATACCGAATCAGTATTTGCTATTGAATCCTATGGGCCTTGAAGCCCGTAGGATTCAATAGCAAATACTGATTCGGTATTTACCGAATCGGTAAAAATACCGAATTGCTAAGGGGGACAGGGTGTCACTTTGACACACTGTTGCACCCCTGTAACTGGCGTTTGCGCCATGTGGCACACAGACATGCCCTTAGGGCATGTCTGTGTGCCACACGGCACAGGTGTACATGCACAGATGTGCATGTACACAAGAATTCGTAATTTACCATGCAATTGTATTGCATGGTAAATACCGAATTCTAAAGGCCCATTAGCACTGTTAGCAGTGCTACCCACATCACAAAATTTTCGGTATTTTTACCGAATGGTAAATTTACCAAATCGGTAAAATTTACAGAATCGGTAAATTTACCGATTCTGTAATTTTACCGATTCGGTAAAATTACCGATTCGGTAAAAATACCAAATAAGTACGTTTTTTTAGCCCCTACATCTCCATAGCCCTTTACCGGTCGGAAACGGCCGAAAATCGGTATTTTCGGCCGATTCCGACCGGTAAAGGGCTACCTACATCTGGCCCCTTGTCCAGAGCATCCCCTACGGGGAAATGATACGTATAAAACGCATCGGTAGCACTGAAAGTGATTTGAAAAAAGCCCAACTAGAAAGTAAACGTAGATTCCTTGAATGGGGTTATACTGCAAAATGTATTGAGGCAGCTATTCTTAAAAGCAATGCAACTGACAGAGACAAACTATTGAAATTGACAACTTCAGTGCCAGGACCAAATAATAATAAGGATATCACTGTACAGCCATTGAAAACCACAGATCAATCAATTAATGAATTTAGAATGATTGTGAGGTACAGTAAGCAGCATAAAGAAATTAACCGTATCATTCAGAGAAATTGGCCGTTGGTCAAAAACGATCCGGTCCTGGGACACACATTGCCGTCAAGACTCTCTATCATCAACAGATGGGCCCCCAATATGAAATACAGATTGGTGGTTAACAATCCAATAGATCAGCCAAAAGGCAACTGGCTAAGCCAAAGGAAGGGCTTTTACAAATGTACGACCTGTAAAGCCTGTCAACATGGCACAAACACCACTGCTTTCAAAACAGCATTTGGGGGAGGTGACCATGTAATTAATAAGTCTCTGTCATGCAAAACAGAATTTGTTGTGTATATCCTCAAGTGCCACTGTGGGCTTCGGTATGTGGGAAGTACCAAGCTGCAGGGGCATAAGAGGATTTTACAACATATTAGAGCAATTAAGAATCGAGACACAGTATACCCCGTCGCCGGACATTTCAATTAATTACACCAAGCAGACCCAAAGCATTTAAAGTATTATTTAATTGATTGTGTACCTTTTTACAAAAGAGGGGGCAACAGAGAAGGAACCCTGCGCAAATTGGAAACCAGGTACATTTTAGAACTAGACTCCAAGCACCCCAACGGTCTTAATATCACAGAAGACCTGTAGACATGCTTATGATTTTATCAATAATGCATTTCTAACCTGGTCAGACATGACATACTATCTACAGGTTTTATAATGTTTTGCTTCTATTGGGTCTGTTTGATTTAAGGGTCTTATGCCAAAGAAATGCAGAAATGTTCTATTTTATAACAACACTACAATTACATTTTTGGGTATTGTAGAGCTTAAAAGTTTTTACCTCACGGTTAGCACTGTAAAAACTTATTGAAGGATAAATGCTTTTATCTTGTGTTTTAATTTATATGTCATTTGTTTTACACACTTAGAAATCATCTCACTTTAATGCACACTACCAAAGACAGAGGCTTCTGTCGATTAAATAGGGGTTACTGCATGAGCAGTGGGGAACAACCAGAAAGATCAGAAAACACAGTTACAACTGATATGTGAAAAGAACAACCATCAACCAGGCAGTAGCAATATAGCAGTATACATAATAGATGAGATTAATCAAATATTAATGTGGACTGACATGCTTGGACTTTGAGATTGCGGAGTGTTTTTAATAAAAACATATCTGGGGTCTGGAAATGATCAAGATTGTATGTTTAATTAATTATGGTGAATTTAGGGTATTGACACATATTCCATCTTAAAATTGTCTTGAATGGATTTTATGCTATTTTAAGGTCTATTTAGTTATTTATTTATATATATACCTATATTACACTTTGTCACATTGCTAAAGTTTTGCATACAATATTGATCTGCGAGTCAGGATGACATCATGTATTTCTGGTATTCATACCATGATTTCTGACATGGGTATTCAAACCATGATTTAAACAAATGACAGCTGCCTATGGTGTACATAATACAGGTTATAGACTATCCCTTATGCAGCAATTGTTTAACAATGCACTGTCACTTTAACACTGTTTTGAGAAAAAATGGAAAAAATGGTATAAATTCAGTCTAAATCTTTCCTGCATTGCTTCAGCCTCCTTTTGGAAGGTTGAATTTGAGCTACAATTTCTTCTGGCTCTCAATAGTTCCGTACGGGATACTATTGATTAGGTTTCTTGGGTAACAACTAGCAACACTTAAAATACTGTTTCCTACTGTATTCTTTCTGAATAGTTCGCTTTCTAAATGCTGGTCTTTTACTCCTATACTTATTGCCCAAAGTGCATAAGAGCAAAGATATACCCCCAGGACGTGCAATCTTGTCCTCAATGGGCAGTATGTTCGAAAACACGTCAAAATACATTGACTATTTTCTGAGAGAGTACGTTCAGTCGTTACCATCCTATGTGCAGGACACACGACATTTTTTAAGACTAATAAAAGACATAGTCTGGGACGAAAATATGCTACTGATGACATTGGAGGTCAGTAGCTTATATACATGCATACCACATGACCTTGGTTTAGAAGCATGTGCCTACTGCTTACAAGAGAGACCAGTTGGTTTTTGGAAACACACGGAGATGTTACTTACCATGATATCTCAGTGTTTAAAAAACAACTTTTTCATTTTCGATCATGTGATGTACTGTCAGGCTCGGGGGACCGCGATGGGAACCTGCTTCGCCCCCAGTTACGCAGGTCTTTACCTGGGCTGGGGGGAGGAGCAGGTGGCCAGTAACATCAGTGCCTTTTCCCAAAACGTGGCCCTCTGGGCTCGGTACATCGATGATATTTTCTGCATTTGGAGGGGTGACTGTGTTACAGCAGAAAACTTTGTGAAAGAACTGAATAATAATGGTCTAAACCTTGCATTCACAAGGACCATGAATAAAGAATGTATAGAGTTTCTGGATATAATGATAAGAGTAAAAGACCAGCATTTAGAAAGTGTACTATTCAGAAAGAATACAGCAGGAAACAGTATTTTAAGTGCTGCTAGTTGTCACCCAAGAAACCTAATCAATAGTATCCCGTACGGGGAACTATTGAGAGCCAGAAGAAATTGTAGCTCAAATTCAACCTTCTAAAAGGAGGCTGAAGCAATGCAGGAAAGATTTAGAGAGCGGGGGTACTTGCAAAAAACAGTAAAAGCACCATATGAAAAAGTGAATGAAATCAACCGGGACGATCTGCTTGTTGAGGAGGAGGTGGTTGAGAAAAGTGAGCCTATAAGATTCATCACCACCTTCAACAATCAGGCTAAAGAGGTCAAAAAATGTTTGAGTAAGTTTTGGCATGTACTAGGAACAGATATAACTCTAAAAAAGTGCATTGAGTTATATCCTAGCATCACTTATAGGCGATGTCCAGCTTTGAAGGATATACTATGTAAAAGTAGTTTACCAATGGAGAAAAAGAAAACTTCTATTCAAGGTTTCTTTAAATGCTTTTCCTGTAAGGAGTGCAAATCAAGCAGCAATTGTAAACAGATAAAACTTTCGTGTAACCAAAAACCCTTTGTCTCTCGAAACACTTAAGCTGTAAATCAGAATTTTGTATATATGCCTTAATATGCCCTTGTAAATTAGTGTATATTGGAATTACCATCAAACCAGTGAAGCTACGCATATTAAAGCACATGCGAGCGATCACAAATGATGATAAACAGTATCTGATCGCTCGCCATTTCCAGAAATATCATAAAGGAAATGCGAATCTTTTACAATATTGTGCGCTGGATATAATCACAAACTCTGAGAGAGGAGGAAATAGAGAACAAGAACTGCGTAGACTGGAATCAAGATTAATTATAAAGTACGAAACTATGCAGCCAGGAGGGATTAATAAAGATGAGGAACTGGCAGTCCACCTAGGCTACTAATTGCACTGTGTTTTGTCACATAGAATCATATGAAGAAAGAAAATTTATGCCGTTGTGTTGCTCTTTGAAGTATGTTATTATATGTTTTTAATAGGTATCTGACCATTATAATTGATATACACATTATTCACTTGTAGGAGACGGAGTATTTTGCCCTGTATGAAGAATTTCTGAGCTTTGAAGGAACGGTGAAGGAAACTATGGGTTTCAGCCCACATGGGCAGAATTGTATAATACGTATTATTTTCCCAAGAGAACAGTCAGTATTGTAACTACGCCCTGACTACAATGCCCACTGGGGCGAAAAATAGTGGAACTTGAGTCTCGATCATTATATAAATAAAGTTTTGAGATTTTGATTTAAAATCAAATCTCTAATTAAGAGACTTAAATAATAGAATAAGAATTGAAGATGATTATAAATATAAAATCACGTTCTGTTTTGAAGCAGGAAATTGTGTAGTAAAACATATTTATGACTGTGGGAAACTTTTGTTGAATTAAACACTGTTCCAACATGGCGATTCGGAAAGTTACGAGAAAAATGGGCGAATTAAACTTCGTAGTCCTCTCTCTATTGTATTGCACTATATCACGTAACATGTTGTAATGACAGCTGACCCGTGACCAAGGAACCGGCTGGTTCCGAAACGCGTCAGGTGTTGTTTGCCACTGCTTTTTGAAGAATAAATTGCTTCATAAAAAATTGGGGCTCGGCGTTTTTCTTATGAAGTCATAAGGATATTGTGCTGGAAATATATATCAAGGCTTGTGAGAAGCCGAAACATGTAGCAACTGAATAAACACCCTTGGACTATCTCCTGTCTGGCGTTTGGTGACGGCTGCTGAGAGCGTGTTGAAACGTTTATTGTTTGCAGTAATATATATATATATATATATATATATATATATATATATATATATATATATATATATATATATATATATATAATAGAAGCAGAGAACTCCAGGAAGTTACCATGTTTAAATGGAGAGAACTCCTGTATAGAGCACCTTACAACACAAGCAATTATCAATCAATCAATCAATCAATAAATTTATAGAGCGCGCTACTCACCCGTGAGGGTCTCAAGGCGCTGGAGAGAGAGGGGGGAGGGTGTTGCTACTGCTCGAAGAGCCAGGTCTTGAGGTGTTTCCTGAAGGTGAGATGGTCCTCGGTCAGTCGTAGGTGTGTGGGGAGGGAGTTCCATGTTTTGGCTGCTAGGTAGGAGAACGATCTTCCTCCGGTGGTGGTTCTCCGGATCCGTGGGACAGTGGCGAAGGCGAGGCTGGCAGAGCATAGCTGGCGGGTGGGGGTGTAGAACGAAAGGCGGTTGTTGAGGTATTTGGGGCCATTGTCGTGGAGTGCTTTGTTTGCATGGGTGAGGAGCCTGAACGTGATCCTCTTGCTGACGGGGAGCCAGTGCAGGTTTCTCATGTGGGCGGATATGTGGCTGTGGCGGGGGATGTCGAGGATGAGTCCTGCGGAGGCGTTCTGTATGCGCTAGAGTCATTTCTGAAGTTTGGCTGTGGTTCCTGCGTATAGGGCGTTTCCGTAGTCCAGTCGGCTGGTGACGAGGGCCTTGGTGACGGTTTTTCTGGTTTCGGTGGGGATCCACCGAAAGATCTTATGGAGCATGCGCAGAGTGTTGAAGCAGGATGACCTGATGGCGTTGACTTGCTTGGCCATTGTGAGGGAGGAGTCCAGGATGAATCCCAGGTTGCGTGCGTGGTCTGTGGGTTTTGGTGCGGTGCCCAGCGCTGTGGGCCACCAGGAGTCGTTCCAGGCGGAAGGGGATTGTCCGAGGATGAGGACCTCCGTCTTGTCTGAGTTCAACTTCAGGCGACTGAGTTTCACCCATTCTGCGACGTCTTTCTATCCTTCCTGGAGGTTGGTTTTGGCGGTGGCTGGGTCTTTGGTGAGAGAGAGTATCAGTTGGGTGTCGTCGGCGTAGGAGATGATGTTGATGTTGTGTTTGCGTGCAATGTCGGCAAGGGTGCTCATGTAGTGGTTGAAGAGGGTTGGGCTGAGTGAGGAGCTTTGGGTACGCCGCAGATGATCTTGGTGGCTGCTGAGCGGAAAGGAGGTAGGCGGACTCTCTGGGTTCTGTCAGAGAGGAACGAGGTGATCCAGTCCAGGGCCTTTCCTTGGATCCCTGTGTTGAAGAGGCGGGTTATCATGGTGTGGTGGCAGACGTTGTCGAAGCCAGCCGAGAGGTCTAGGAGGATGAGAGAGGTTGTTTCTCCGTTGTCCATCAGGATCCTGATGTCGTCGGTGGCTGTGATGAGGGCGATCTC
This sequence comes from Lissotriton helveticus, assembly GCF_964261635.1. Classification (NCBI taxonomy): domain Eukaryota; kingdom Metazoa; phylum Chordata; class Amphibia; order Caudata; family Salamandridae; genus Lissotriton; species Lissotriton helveticus. The sequence goes on from NC_136068.1 coordinate 1,685,108,676, forward strand.
GGTGCTGGGGTTGGCTCGAAATCCGGACTGGGACGGGTCGAGCGAGTTGTTTGCCTCAAGGAAAGCAGTCAGCTGTTTATTGACGGTCTTCTCGATGACTTTAGCTGCCCTTTTGGTGGTGCGGATCAACTGGTGGCATTCTTGAGGGCAGTCATGTTTTCGGTAGTCTGATCGAGGCGCCAGGTTTTTTCGAGGGTTCGGCAGGATTTCTTTGAGTTTTTGAGAGCGTCGGTGAACCATGAGGAGGTCCTGTTGCAGTTCCTCTTGTCACTGTCCCATTGATAAACAAAGTGAGATTATCATATCTCACCAACAGATAAAAGAACAAAGGAATACTGGCCCTACCCCACCCCCTCCCACTGGGAGTACATAAATTTACCTTTCCCAACAATCCCTCTGTTCTTTTTTTCTGTCTACCAACAGAATTGTACGAGTCAAGAGCTGGGAGGCTCTGCTATACTTATGTCTCTGCTGCCGGGTGGTGGGGAAGTTGCTGGTATTTTCTGTTTCCTTCCCTGCCTGGCTTGGGGGAAGACACACGGGATTCCTCCTGCGAGATTCTTGATGCTGTAGGAAGGGTCTGGGCTGTGCCTCCTGGGTTGCAGCGTCTCTTTGCTTCGGCTCTCCGGGTGGTTGCCTGGGTTGAGGTGGTTCCCGGGAGGAGTTCCCATTCCGGTTCCGTTGCCTGACTTCTGGATTGAAGGTGGTGCTGGAAGTCAGGCACTGGTATGCTGGTCGGATGTGGGGCTTCTTTCTGGCACCCTTAAAATGGACGGCCTGGGTGAGTACCACATAGCAGTTATATTGTGCATTTGATAAGTCGCTCAGAGGGACCTGATTGCTTCTACTTTCTCTCCTTTGGAGGATCAGTCAGATTGGGCTTGTTCAGTGCGTCAGTGCTACTACTAAATGCCTTCGGTGAATACCAAAAGCAGTAAGTTTAGGATTTTATCTCAGTTTAGTAGTAGTAAAGTTAGGAGTCCTTATTTTACTACTAATAAATGCCTTCTGTGAATACCAAAAGAAGTAAGTTTAGGATTTTATCTCAGATTAGTTCTGTGAATCGGCCCCAAAATCACTGATACGACCAGTAAGGATCTTAGAGATGCCGCCAGGAGTGTTTTCAGGAGTAGTTTAACAAGGGCATGGTCACAGTTTTTTAGTATCAGTACCTGTGGAAGTAACTAAAGGCATCATTTGCCCACTAACCAAATAAAGGGGTCGATTATGATGGCGGTGAATCCGCATCCCGGAGGATGCGGATTCACCGCCGCGGCCACAGAAAACACCCACCGCCAGATTAGGATGGCGGTGGGATGGCAGTGGGAACAGTGGCAGACGGCAGGTCCGTCCGCCGCTGATCCGTGGGGTTTTGAGGGCTATTTGATGGCGGTGTCTGCAAGACACTGTCAGCCAAATTATGATGTGCGTTGAAACATGCTTTTCCGCGGCGGCTTGGAAAAGCATGTGGAACTTTGCTTCTATGGGCCCCTTGCAGGCCCCCAGGGTGAAGGGGGGCTGGGGGTGCACATGGGGGTTACCTATGGTACCCCCCTGCATTTACATGCACAAAGCGGCAGGCACCGCGCGGTGCCTGCCGCGTTGTGCACGTAAATGCAAATCATGCATTTTTAACCTTGCGGCGGGTGCTGCTTCAAGCAGCACCCGCCGCAAGTTTAAAGATATTTTTGATGTGACCGCCAGGGTGGCGGTCACATCCTAATTGCACCGGAGGGACCGCCGCTGCCCCTGCGGACGGTCCCTCCACCTTGGGGGTGGTGGACGGACGCAGGTCCGTCCGCCATCCTAATAGGTGCCATAGTTTGCTTCTTCTATAGATTCTATTTACATAAAAAAAGTATGTGTAGTCTCTTTGCGTAGGGGCTGTGACCTCCAGGTGTAAATAAGGTCAAAATCTTGCATCCTTTTTTTTTGTTGCCGATTTATATAGTGCGAACCCGACCCAAAAGTATTGGAGTGCTTTACATGAGCACCAGTTATGTTACACAAGGACACATTAACTTTTTTTGGAGGGTAGGCACGTGGAGATTAAGTGATTTGCCCAGAATCACAGGCTGTGGAGTCGAGCCGAGGCTCGAACCTTGGTTTCCCAGCACCAAGTCAGCAGCTCTATCCGTGAGACCACATCCTCTCCTTTATGGTAAAAAGACTGTTGGGCCTGGGGCAGATTACCCTTATTCACCGATCTACCTTCTGATTGGTGTAGAAGCGCATTAAAGTCCCCTCCCCTGAGTATTGCTCCTCTGGAATAATCATCCATTGCTGGGAACACATTTTCAGGGAATCTATCTTTCCCCTTATTGGGCACAGTGTACCTCAAATTCCGACCCACATTCCATCCTTTTCTTGACAGTGAGTGTCCAATTTAAAAGGAACTTCGCTCTTGATTAAAGTTGCTACCCCCTTGGTTATGTTGGGGCCTGAGGAATGATATTGCAGGCGATCCAATATCATTGTAGATGTTGGGTATCTTAGTTTAAGAGATGTGTTTCTTGAAGAAATGCAATATCTATTTCTTTCTGCCTCAGTCATTCCAAGAACTCTTTCAATTACATGGGTGCGTTCAATCACTGTACATGTAGAATTGTCACTAACAGTGGAGTTATGATTTGGACAGGTTAGACATCTGAACTTTAAATGTAGTTGTGTTGTATGGCACTGCTTTGGTATATTCTCCGAAAACTGCCAGTAAAAGGCTCTTTCCTGCCTCAAATATCCAATTGCTATTGGCACTAACAACCTACGTACCTTTAACATTTTCATTGTTCCGTTGCACACTAATTCTAAGAACAAGAATTTCAACTCAAAATAAGAATTTAACTAAAACATTAAAGCTACCATTCCCATCATTATTCTCATGTCATGGGTCAGACTGCCTGATTACATCCAACCAACTACAAGAGGGGCAGCTGCTGCCCATGTTCCCCGGCCTCTGTTCCACTGCCCCTGCATATTCTGTGTATTTCGGTATGGGCAGTACCGGTTTCAATTTTGAAGTGCTATGATGTTATATTTTATTTGTCAACCTCATAATGATTTATATAACAGTAGTATATGAGAATGACAAAGAAAGAATATTATAAAGTATGTTTGTTCTCTTATGGTTAATCAGTCTCCCTCTGAGGAGGCAGAGAGGGGAGTTTGTTCATTGTGCCATTTCTGATATCTGGTCATTCTCTTTTCCATGTAACTTTACTTTCAACAGCATCAGTCAATAAAAAGGTTATTAAAAAAACTGCCCGTCCCAAGAGGTTAGAGACAACAGCCAATAGGGACAAAACTGTAGTCCAATTTGACCACCAATCAAGACAGAACATTGTCTATAACACCTATCTTGACTGCGAACAGTCCTCTTTTCTTGCTGGTCACAGTCAAGATAAGTATCCCCATATTGTTTTTTAGGTTTCGCCTAGGCAGCGCATGCAAGGTCTCGACAAAAGATCCTGTATACACTATAGCGGAGGAAGCTCCATCCACTTGCCGCCCATCTTTTTCATTGGCTTTAAGCATAAATACTGCCTTAATATTGGTGTTTGTCTTCTTAGTCCCGCCCCCTGACGCCTATGTCGTCATTTTGATCCTTCTGAGGCTATCAGCCCCTTTACTTGATCACTGTTTGCTGCCCTGTGGTACCCTTCCCACCCCCTCCCGCAGTTCCCAGTTTTTTCACCACCCCCTTATCGCACCCACTCCTGTTTGTGCATTCTTAAATGCGAAAACTCCCATTTGTAATGCAATACATCTCGCGTAAATGCGAGACATTTTGCATTGCAAATGCTTGTTTTTTAATTAGTGCGCAAAGTAAAGGAAGCGCAAACAACAGACATAACATAACATAACATAACAAAACATTTGTAAAGTGCGCTACATACCTGTGAGGGTTTTAAGGCGCTGGAGGGGAGGCTGCTACTGATCGAAGAGCCAGGTCTTGAGAAGTCTTCTAAAGGTCGGCAGGTCCTGGGTCTGTCGTAGGTCGGTAGGGAGAGTGTTCCAGGTCTTGGTGGCGAGGTAGGAGAAGGATCTGCTGCCGGCGGTGGTTTTCCTGATGCGAGGAACTGTGGCGAGGGCATGGCTGGCCGAGCGGAGGCTGCGGGTGGGGGTGTAGAAGCTGAGTTGGTCGTTGAGGTATGCTGGTCCGATGTTGTGGAGGGCCTTGTGTGCGTGGATGAGGAGCTTGAAGGTGATCCTCTTGTCGACGGGGAGCCAGTGCAGGTCTCTCATGTGGGGGGTGATGTGGCTGCGTCGTGGGACATCGAGGATCAGTCGGGCCGTGGCGTTCTGGATGCGTTGGAGCCGTCTTAGGAGCTTGGTTGTTGTTCCTGCATAGAGGGCGTTCCCGTAGTCCAGTCTGCTTGTGATGGGGGCGTGGGGGACGGTCTTTCTCGTGTCGGAGGGGATCCATCTGAAGATTCTGCAAAGCATTCGGAGGGTGTTGAAGCAGGACGCGGAGACGGCGTTGACGTGCTTGGTCATGGAGAGGGCGGAATCGAGGATGATCCCCAGGTTGCGTGCATGTTCTGTGGGTTCTGGGGTGTTCCTAGCGAAGTGGGCCACCCGGAGTCGTCCCAGGCTGAGGGGGTGGAGCCGAGGATGAGGACCTCCGTCTTGTCTGAGTTCAGTTTCAGTTTGCTCTCCTTCAGCCATTCGGCGACGGACTTCATTCCTCTGTGGAGTATGTCTTTGGCGGTGTGGGGGTCTTCGGTGAGGGATATGATCAGCTGGGTGTCACCGGCGTAAGAGATGATGTTGAGGTTATGTCGTTGTGCGACGTGGGCGAGCGGTGCCATGTAGATATTGAACAGCGCCGGGTTGAGGGAAGAACCCTGTGGGATGCCGCAGATGATCTCTGTGGTCTTGGAGCGGAACGGTGGGAGGCGGACGCTCTGGGTTCTGCTGGAGAGGAAGGATGTGGTCCATGCCAGGGCCTTCTCTTGGATTCCGGCGTCTTGAAGGCGAGCTGTTAGGATGCAGTGGCAGACCGTGTTGAAGGCTGCTGATAGGTCCAGAAGGATGAGGGCGGCTGTTTCTCCTTTGTCCATCAGGATCCTGATGTCGTCGGTGGCGTTGATGAGGGCGGTCTCGGTGCGGTGGTTGCTGCGGAAGCTGGACTGGGATGGGTCCAGGATGCTGTTGTCTTCGAGGTAGCGGGTCAGCTGTCTGTTGACAATCTTCTCTGTGACTTTCGCCGGGAAGGGGAGCACGGAGATGGGCCGGAAGTTCTTGAGGTCCTTGGGGTCTGCCTTGGGTTTCCTTAGTAGGGCGGTGATCTCAGCGTGTTTCCAGCTCTCCGGGAAGGTAGCTGTCTCGAAGGAGGTATTGATGGTTTTCCGGAGATGGGGTGCGATGACTGTGCCGTCTTTGCTGAAGACGTGAAGGGGGCATGGGTCCTATGGGGATACGGAGTGGATGGAGTCCATGGTCTTGATGGTGTCTTCATCGCTGACGTTGGACCAGGCGTCAGGCGACTGGTGCAGGTGGAGGTTGCGGGGTGGTGTCGGCGGTGGATGCGGGGGTGTCGAAGTTGAAGCTGTCATGGATATCAGTGATCTTGCGGTGAAAGAGGTCTTGTGAAGGTGGGATGTCGTTGGTGTTGGAGCTGGGGTTGGACAGTTCTTTCACGATGCTGAAGAGCTCTTTGGAGTTGTGTGCGTTGTTGTCTAGGCGGTTCTTGAAGGCGGTCCTCTTAGCGGTCCTGATGAGTTGGTGGTGTCTTCGGGTGGCATTTTTGTGGACTGTGTGGTTGTCTGTAGTTCGGTCGTGCAGCCATCTCTTCTCCAGCTTCCGACAGGTGTGTTTGGAGGTCCGGAGGTCTTCGGTGAACGAGTGTGGCTTTCTTGTTGGTGTAATGGGTTGTGGAGGTCTTGAGTGGGGCAAGGGTGTCAGCGCAGTCATTGATCCATTTGTTGAGGTTGATGGCAGCGGCGTCAGGGTCGGTGGGGTCGTCGGGTGGACTAAGGGCGACACTGGTGGTCAGTTGGTCCTCGGTGACCTTGCCCCAGCGGCGGCGTGGTAACTGTTGGGTGCGGTGGTGTGTGGTGGATTTCTTGAAGGTGAAGTGGACGCATCTGTGGTCAGTCCAGTGGGGTTCGGTGGTGTAGTTGAAGGAGACGTGTGGACTTGCTGAGAAGATGGGGTCCAGTGTGTGTCTGGCGGCGTGGGTGGGTGTCGTCACGAGCTGTTTGAGTCTGAGGTTGGCAAGGTTGTCGATCAGGGCGGTGGTGTTGGCGTCGTTGTTGTTCTAGAGGTGGAATTTCAGGTCCCCGAGGAGGATGTAGCCCATGGAGCCGAGGTCGTGGGTGCTGACGAGGTCGGCGATGGTGTCGCTGAACTTTGGTCGTGGTCCGGGTGGTCTGTAGATGAGTGTTCCTCTTAGGGTAGTGTTGGGGTCGGTGTGGATATGGAAGTGCATGTGCTCGGCGGTGGTGAGGGTGTCGTCGGTGTTGGTTGAGACTCTGAGGGTGTCCTTGTGGATGATGGCGATTCCGTCTCCCACTCCGTTGGAGCGGTCTCTGTGGGAGATCTTGTAGCCCTCAGGGATGGCTATGGCGATGTCGGGTGCTAAGGTGGCTTTCAGCCAGGTCTCCGTCAGGAAGGCGACGTCCGGGGTGGATTAAGTCTAGGACGTCCCAGAGATCGATGGCGTGCTTGCGAGCGGAGCAGGTGTTGAGGAGGATGCATCATAGGTGGTTGGGTTCTCAGGTTGATGGTTTGGCAGGCCGGATGCTGGTGAAGCTGCAGTTCCGGCAGGAGAAGGGCCCTTGGGTGTTCTTTGGTATGGCCCGGTGGCAGGAGTGATCTTGTCCAACGTTGAGTGCGTGGAGGGTGCTGGAGTCGTAGTGCAGTGTGGTGTTGCGCCGGCCACTGGGTCATGAGGTCATGAGGTTTTGACGCTGGGCGCGGTCCAGGCGCGGACGGGCGCAGACGGGTTTGCCTTTGATAAGCCTTCACCGTGCAATCGACGCGCCTGCTGCGGGCGTCCGCTGCACGTCTAGGCGACTGTCGACATAATGGAGAGGATGGAGGGAGGAGCAGCTGGGAACGGGGCGGCGAGGGCGCGTGGCCGCAGGCAAAGCGGCGGGAACGGAGGACACAGAAGGCAAAAAGGGGAGGGAGAGAGGGGCCGGAGGGAAACAACAACGGGAAAGTCAGTGGTAAAAATGGAACAGCACAATAACCAATAACAATAACCAACAGTAGAAAACAGACCACAGAGGCGTGGAGCGAGGCACAGGGGTCTTGAACCCTAGGAGCGGCAGCAGCGGCCGGGAGAGTGCTCACAGGGTGCTGTGGGCGTCAGGGGAGCGATCCGGTCCCTGGAGGCAGGCGTCTTGTGTGGAAGTGTAGGCGGAGTTCCTGTGCACCAAGGAGAGCCCTGCACAGCTGCCAGATTGCTCCGATGTCTTTCCTTCATGATGAGAGCTGCAGGGATTTGAAGAAAGCAGGACGGCGGGAGCATGAGTCCGGAACCATCCACAAGTGGGACAGTAAGTTTTATTTTATATTTCTCATACCACCCCTCCTGCCTAGCTGCTTCACCCGTCTTACCCATCTCACCTACAATCACATCACTTATTAATCACCCAGTTCCCCACTCCTGTTCGTGATTTTCTAAACGTTGAGGCTGCCATTTGTAATGCAATGCGTATCGCGTAAATGCGAGTCATATTGCATTGCAAATGCTTGTTTACAAAGAGTGCGCATTCACAAGCACGCCCATCTCAAGAAAAGGAAGCGCAAACACCGGAAGTGAGGCGTCTCGCGCCTGAGAGTGTGCGGGGCTCCAATGCACTAAGGAAAGCCCCGCACACCGGCCAGAGGAAAGCAGTGCTTCCCCAATCCTCACAGTACGTATAAAAGCAACAACAATTATATTCTTTTCAATCCAAATCATTCCAATGCAGCAGTGTGTTATTTATGCAGAGGTTCTTTCTGTCTTTGTGCGGAGTCAAAGCGGTCGTTTAATTCAGTACGCACTTCCAGCCCAATCCAAAGTTAGTTATGAAGGAAAAAAAAACGCAGCGCCATCCAAGCGACACACCAAGACTAACACATGCACAGCCCTCGATGAGACGCGCTGGAAACCGTCTAGAGAAGCGCAAATAGTACTTTTCCATAGCATGCTTATTGTTCAGTAAGGGAGTATAAATGATAGTGTTTGGGTTTCTAAATGACGAGCGTGAGAAACAAAATGTACACCTAGATCCACGTCTGCTGAAATTTTCTTTTTCTGTATGCTTCAGGTTCCCATGGGCTGAAAATGGAATGAGGTGTAGGTCATTTAGACAGCGTTCTTTTTTCTCGGCCTCGATTCCCTTCCTACTGCCTTACTCACACAAACTCGCCTCATGTCTCACGCATTCATATGGAATGTGCTGATACCAGCGCCTCTGACCATCTGGCCCGGGATGGACATTGAATAAATGTTTTCTTTACTAACAGGCATAATCGACTCTGGAACACGGCATTATAGCTAGATTCTCAACCCAGGAACTGCCATTCCAGGTCACTGTAACGTCATTGTTGAAAAGCAAAACTTTTTGGGATTAGCAGTTGTAAAACTATTTTCAGATTTTAATTAGGTCACCCACCGTAGTTATTTTTTGCGCTCTAATATTAGTGCTGTTGCTCACCAGGAAGAGCAGTTGGAGGCAACTCTATTAACAGTGAAGATTAAAACTCTTCCTTGTTTTATCCTAGGACATTATCTTTGCAGCACTGGCGCGCGATATTTCACAGGGAGTTGCAATTTGCAAATAACATATTTATGGAGCTGGAGGAGGCCTGGGAGGGCAGGCAATCTCAAAGAAATAAACATTCAGTTGTAGGAAATTGTGTCACCGTTTTTGTTCCACGGCTTGATAAATACAGATTTGAACATAAAAGGGAAACAAGGCTGGAGGGAAATGTCAAGCAGCAATTAACTGCAGAAAAAAACACCCTGACATGAATTCTGTTGGACTTGGCCCTTTTGGCAGGTTCGCCCCTAAACTTTTTGCTTTTTAAGGTGACTTGGTGTTAGTTGTTTTTGGCTTCTGCGCACTTTAACCCTGTGTCCCAGTGTAAAGTGCGTGCGCAATCTGAGTGTGTGTGGTGCGATTGGCCTGACCTCCCATAGGAATGCATGGGGAATGTGTGTGCCCATGGTAGTTCCTGATGTGTGTGGAGTGCAGGGGTGAGTTTGGTATGTGTGAAATCGTGAGATTAAATGCAGCGCGATGGTGTGTGCCGATTTAATGTGTCTAGTGTAGAAGTGCCACTTCTAGAAGTTGACATGTCTGTGTAGTGAATATGAATTGACTGTCTGGCTTGTGATTGGCTGGAACTGGCTGGTGTGCCTGGCTCCAGGAGGCAGGATGGGTCTGCCCCGGTGGTGAATGGAGAAATCTACATTTTGATGGGACGGAGGAGTGCACCTGGGACCTGAATAGGGCTGGGCCTTCCCTGCACAATGCTGGCTCCGCCCCCTGTGGTGCGACTGATGTCCCTAGCCGGTCCTGTGAATGGGGAGAGGGGTTGAGCACAACAAAGTGCTCCTGAACCCGCTGCGTCTGGTTTTCCCCCTACCCTGCACCCTCCAGACAAAGGAAATATGTGTATAAAAAGGGGCTGTGACCCCATGCAAGTTGTTCCCTGGATCCAAACTTATGGGGGGCCTGTTGCTGCTGCTGGGCGCCAGGTCAAACCGCCACTGGGTGCTGCCTCCCTGCTGGAGGGCCCTGTGAGCTGGCCCCTGGGCCCAGTCTACCTTCTGAAGGACTTATTTTGGACTTTGCGCTATTGCCTGAAAAGCGTCTTATTTTCCTAAGGAGCAGAGCGCCTACATTCAACTGCAGCCCGGAGCTGCGATCGTTCTCGTGAGGGAATCCTTGGCGTGGAGATTCCCCCGCACCTCTGCTTATTTGAGGTGCTGGAGGCCACCCCCGCCTTGCCTGCCGCATATCTGCCCTTTTAAATGCCCTAGTGGGCGCCCACCCCACCAGGGACCTTGTGCCAGTTTTTGAAACCCCTAGCAGGTGCCCACCCCGCCAGGGACATTGTATTCAGAGGGAGCCTACCCCTCTTCTTGCCTTCTCGCGCAACTTTGCCCAGATCTGAAAGAAAATCATCGCCGCCGGCCCGGGGTCTTCCTTATGAGGGCCGCGCTGGGATAGGCTGGCGCACCCCTGAGCCTGGAGGCTCGTTGCGAGGGCCGCGCTGGGATTGGGTAAAGCGCCCCTGAGCCTGGAGGCTTGTTGCAAAGGGCCACGCTCTGATTGGTTAACCTGCAATGTGTGGAGCCAAGGGAGCTTTCCCGAAGGTGAGGCTGCGCCGCCCGAGATCAAGACAAGTTGAAGGTCTCCCCTGCCCCGCACCTCAGAAAGTACTGACTCTCGGGGGGATCAGTGTGTCCGTGTGGGCTGTGGCTGGCCTCCTTTCCCTAGACAAGAGGAATGTCTAGCGCTAGCATGTCCCGCGCTACGGTGGGGTTCCTTGAGACCTAATATCCCCTACTTACTGTGGTTTTCTCAGTGGCGCCACGGTAGCGGGCCACTGCAACGTTGGGGCAAGTGTTTCTCGGAGTCCCCCGAGTGGGACTCCCACTGTGGTGCCATTCCTGCTTATAAGTCCCAAAGGAGGACTTGGGGGCAAAGTGTTCATAGAAGTCCCAAGGAGGACTTGAGGGCCATGTCCTTTTAAAAGCCCCAGCGAGTATAGTATATGCTAGGGAGTTTATGTTTCCCAGCGTGATCTATGTCTATGGTGATTAGTATTGCGTAGGGTGTATCTACCTTTTACCAGTGGTTACTGGTTGTGTTCCACAATAGTTATTTTGTGCTACAATTATTCTATGTTCTAGAAGTGCTATTTCTACTAAGCGCTATTTCTGACGGTGGCCCATGTGGCCTTGTCCTGTGTATATAATCCCCAGTAAATATTGCCAAGGGCCAGTTGGCACAGTGTATCTGTGTGATTATGATCTAATGTGTTTAAGGTGATACAAAGGCTATTTTTATATATAACCTTGTGTGGAGTTCCTCTTTGTGATGTGCCTAGTGTGTTGCTGCTGTGTGTGTTGCGCAAATGCTTTACACATTGCCTCCGGGATAAGCCTGACTGCTCGTGCCAAGCTACCAAGGGGGTGAGCAGGGGTTATCTTGGCGTGTAACTCCCTTGCCCTGACTAGAGTGCTGGTTTCTGCCTGGCTTTGGCGCAAGCCTTAGCCAGCCAGAAATCCCATTTCTAACAAATTCCTAATATGATTGATTTTTTCTGAAAGTAGAGGGATATTTATTTAAAGTCTCAGATACACACTTGCCCTTTGTTACTCGATACTAAAACAGGTTACATTTATTGGTCCTGTGATCACCAGATATATTCTACCAAAAATGCGTTTTCACAGCTGTGCAATTGTTCAGAGTTTAAAGTTTTATCTCCTAATTAAATTCTTTTATGAAACCGTAGTTAAATATGGCAGAATTTCAGAAAACAATTGTGAACAGGAACAATTTTTTTGTGTGGCAAGCTATGCAATATTATGTCAATAATTAGGAACATGCATTTGCAAATAAGTTATGTGCCCGTTTGTGAGTGCATGCGCTGTTATGTTACTTGCGAGTTCTGTTGGGTTCTATACAGTGGATGTAGAGGCTGCTGTTGCTTACCATAGGTTGACTTAATTGTCAGTCTCATGTACTTGCTTCTTATTGGTCAACTTCCACAGGCTTTCTTCCTCTTCATGTGTTTGTCCATATCCTGGAGCATTGAAACATTTCTTTTATCCTTCCACTGCTCATTTTTGTTAGATACTTCTTTTTCCTTTGTGTTTAAGCCCTCTACCAGGGTGCGCCTTTTTTTGGACTCCTTTGTATACTCCCCTCCCTTCTTAATTCTTGCCACACTCCCTTATCTGTATTGCTGCTAGCCACCCAACTGTCCTCCCTTCCCTCGTCCATGTTGCTGCTTGCCCCCATCCTTATTGTGTTGCTAATGGCCCCTTCCCTCCCTAAACCTTCACTCCCTACCTTATCTATGTTGCTGCTTGTTCCCACCCTCACTCCCTCACTCTCTGATGCTGCTTTTTTTGTCCTCACTCTCTCCCTCGTTCATGTTGCTGCTTTACCCAACCCTCTCTTACTCGTCAATGTAAATACTTGTTTTTCTGTTCGCAAGTCTAACCAGATGACCATGATGTTGTGCGTGCATCTGGTTTTCCCACCTAACATTTTGGTTGCTGGAATGCGTGAAAGTGAAACTGTTAAATAATATCAGCCCTAGCCTTGGAGAATTATAGCTACACCATCACCCTGTCTACTCAGTCTTTATAAGTTCAAATTTGCATCCAATCATGTGGGCCAGTTTATTAGCTATCTCGGAGCCAGGGCCGCTTTTATTTTGCTGCTCACATGCTGCAGTGCTGGAGCTTATTTATTGCGTGTACTGCAGTCTGACCCTGATCTTGTGTATCTGTTTCTCACATTTATATTTGGTTGCTAGAATACGAAGTATATTTACTCAAGTGATTTGAGAAACTCTTTAATAAAGTCTGTTTCCAGGAAAAATCTTGTGACGTGACCTTGGCAATCATTGGATGCGCATACGGCATAGGGACAGAGGATATAGGAGAGGGCCTTAGAGTCAAACGCTATCTCTGTAACTGCCCAAAGGCACCTACCAGCCTTTTATCCTACTGTGAGCAGGGTAGCCCTGTTGAAAACAGCCTTTAACGAACTAGGAGTCTGCACACGCAGACAAGCTGTCCTCACCTGCTTCAACCCTGCTCACCCGCCAATAAATGGGAAGCTGGTGAAATTTCTGAAACTAGCAGAACAGAAACAAACAATCTAGGCATTTGACTAGGAGGAAATCTCGGGCCAGGATCATCCTCCCATTAACAATATATCCGACCCGCAATTTTTATTCTCTTTTATCTCTGCCTTTTACTCAAATCTCTTGTTTTTAAAGGCCTCTTTTAACTTCTTTCGTTAGACTTGTTGTTTTAACGTATTCTTCTTTTTGTAATGGTTTTTATTAACCTATAAACAATAAATAAATTACTTACTGTGAGCTGCAGCAAGAAGGCCTCAGTGAGTTATGATGTTCGTATCATAGAGCTGTGTTTTACATGCCATGTCATCGAGAGAAATACACTTTCCAAGATTGAAGGTTCTTAATCTGAAAGAGTCAACATAAAAAAGAAGCTGACAACGGAATTGTTATAAAATGAGCATCTAGGAGTCAGGGTGAGTTGAGTTCCAAGGCATGAAATATTCAGTTCCAATGTAGGTTGGCTCTAGAGGAGATCTCAGAAAAGGGTTTAGTGCAGTGTGTCTGCACCCATCACAGGTTCCAGTAACAGACAGATGCTACTTAACTATGCACAACATTTCTCTGGCCTCTACTTCGAGACTCAGATGGCCATTAACCCCACAAAAGTCTTAAACATTATTATCATATGAAATCTCTTTATTAATATTATAACTACAATGTAATAATTGTTTTTTTAATCTTCATGCTTTTTCAAATATGCTTAAAAATACACCATTAAACCACTCTTTTTTTCCCCCAAAAATTTCGGAGGGAGAACCCTCCTGAACCCTCCTCGTTTACCACTGGGCACTAAATCTGAACTTTTATGCCCTACCACTTTCAGATGTCACCAGCCGCCACTGCATAGGACATTTGTCACGGGAGTAACTGAAATGCCACTCTGCTTGCCAGAAAAAGTAAGTGTGCCGGTGCCCTGATTTGTGTATATTTTATTACTGTACTCTAAGCTGGAGTTCACACACAGTCTCAGTCTAGTAGTCTGTGGTGTACAGTTACTTTTCAGGAGCTGTGTGACATAGCTGAATGCACACTTACTGCTGGTCAGCAGGGGTGGGGGGATCTTAACCGAACGCTCGAGGTATATTGATTTTAGCCATCAGTAGCCGTCAGTAAGTCCAGTCAAAGAGTACCTTTTTAAATATTTGCTTCCGGCTTTGGTAGATCAATGTCGCTCATAAGTACACTGAAAACCTGGCAGCAATGAGGGTTTAATGTCTCATATTTACAGGTTTCCCTCATCTTTATTTCTTGGTTTTGCTTGCGGGAAAGTGTCAGTCATAGTCCCCGAATATCACTCATATTTACACTGACATTACGGAAATGTCCTACATAAGCACTCTGAATCCTTGGTAGCTATGCACTGAGAGGGTTCATTACTGTGGGCAAAAGACTGCAGGGGCAGGCTGAGGGTTAAAGTGCTCCTGCCTGCAAACGAGGACAGCGGCGCGCTCTTTTCGGCAAAATGTCTGGGCTCTACGGGAGAACGAAGCTATATCAAGGCAATGCGTGCCCTCAAACAATGTTTGTAGGCAGCAAGCCTGTTCTTTTTACCTTACTCAGAAATGTAGTATTCAATGTTCGAAGTTTGTTTTCATTAAGGGAAACTGTGTGCTTCATAGATAGCCAACCTTAAGGCCAGCGAAGACAATCACATGCACTAATGCATTTGAAGTTCACGGGATGTGTAGCAGTCAGTGCATTAATGTAAATGTCAAGGTATTTGTAGAGCACAGTGTCACCAAGCGGTTTCCTGGCGCTATTACTCATACCGCTGTGGAACCCTTCCTGGCTTTCCATGTGAAGTGTCCACTCCTGGGCACTCCCAGGGTGAAGCCAGGCATCCTAGCGCTGTTGGGGCCAGTGTGGAGGTTAAGCAAGCTATTGCCCAGAGTTGCAGCGTGGGGCCCATGATTAGAATAGGCACCGAGGCGAGAATTGTCTGGTCCGAGGAAATTGAGCCCAAGACCCGCCGAGGCAGGAATTGAACTCTGGTCCCGGGCTAGAACTCTGCATCAGGGTCTGCCGCTCTAATCATTGAGCCACACTCCTCCACTGTGCATTAGACTGGATAAAGCAAAGTGCTGATGGTATCCCTCGAATCCAAGACGCAGAATATTAATTTAAACTGGCTGCTGTCATAGTGAGTGATGCCCTGGGTAGTAAAAAGACGAACATCGTTCCTGATGTGGAATGTGACCTCTGTAGGATCCTCTCTGCTGATGGGCTGATCCAGCGGGCTATAGAAAATATATCATAAACAACGCTACCCAACTTCATAACCTATAAACAAAATTATAAACTAAATATGGACCCATTTATAAACCTGATATATTTTGGGCCTACTGAATCAGGTGGTCAGAATAAATCTATATACACATTATCTACAATTTATACATTTGCAGAAAGAATATTGTCATTAGAATAAAACCCAACCATTTAAACGACCACCATAGGCGACGTGATCTAGCTAATAGTAACCTACACTTCTGAATAACCAAGACCAGCTTGTTTGTCAAAAGTAAGATTTTATTTACTAAATTATGGTATATAAGTTGAAAGTTTTATGAATGAAATTTATTAGCAATAATGCAAGCATGGTTATAATGAAATATGAGAAAATTACTATTTAAGCAAATGAAACAATTTTAAAGAAAATATATAAAGTTTAGCATTTCTAAAACATAATTCCCTAACTGAGCTAAATAGATAGAAATTAAAGTAAAGTTCTTTGAGGATTCTTACGTGCTCCACGCAAAGTCCAACAGCACATCACCCTCATCAGAAAGTCAGAAAGCAGCAGCCAGCCCAACCCTAAGGGTATGACTTTTTATACCTTTCTACGCTAACTAAACTAGCAAAGGAAAGTTTTCAGAAATCCTCGACGTCCCATTGGCTGAGAGTGACAAGTGACATGTCACCCGTTTCTCAAAAAGTTCCATTAAATCATGTCTCATAAAGACCATTGTCTCTTCCACGTGAAGCCAGAAGCTTCCTGAGATTGCAACAAATGTATTAAGTCATTCTCGCAGCGTCCATAGACTTTCAATACAACTTCCGCGGATGCCAAGTTAAGGACTGACAAAATGTTCACTTTCGACCTTGGCCATGTCCGACAGAATGATGTCAGCTCATCAGTTTTTGCTTTGTGAATGCAGCTTCAATAAACGTTTTAATTCAGAATGGGCGTCTCGTGACTTTCTGCAGAATTATACGTCAGCTCTTTTTCTGCGGTTCAAATGACTAGGCCCAAAAGCAGGCAATTTATGTTTTCTAGTATAAAACAAACACAAGAAAAGTATTAATGTAAGAAATAAAGTAGATTCTGTATCCACCCCATGGTTTACTAATTAATTAACCCACCCGATTAATCAAAATGTTACCTAGCCATTGCAAACAAATAAAGCAGCGTTTATATCTACCAGTCTCCGTTTTTCCATGAGACCCATATGCACCTAGAATAGTAGAAGTGACATCACACAGACAAGGAAAAGCAAAACAAGCACATGCTTCTTTTAAGTTTGCAGCAATTAGTAATGACAAAAACGAAAACAATAAATTATTTTATTATTTTGTACGAACAAAAAGATGCAACATTTATGCACGTTTATGAGCACACATGTTAGTCCCCCCACGTGTAAAGTTTAATCTAAGTTGTATTAGCACGACATATCACAAATCATTAATAATTTTATTCATGTTATGGAAATGTGACTTCGCGAGTTTAAACAAAATTTTGTTTTCTATCTCGCTCCATCAACTCCCTCATCTGGTGATTAACAAATCACCACACCAGCACTCAAATTTTTGGTAAATTAAATTTTTAAGAAATCGATTCAAATTCATTTGTATCAGTAAACCTAAAAGTCTATTTCTGCATAATCTTTGCAATTAACATGACGCTCTCTATGTAACTCCTGTAATTCGATCTCTCTTTCTTCTTCTTTTCTGAGTTTATAGATTCTTTTCTTTTCTTTCAACTGTTTCTTT
This sequence comes from Lissotriton helveticus, assembly GCF_964261635.1. Taxonomy (NCBI): domain Eukaryota; kingdom Metazoa; phylum Chordata; class Amphibia; order Caudata; family Salamandridae; genus Lissotriton; species Lissotriton helveticus. Next base: position 1,685,125,491 of record NC_136068.1, read on the forward strand.
CTTTTATGTAACAAACAACCTAATTTGGTCAAAATAAAAATGAATACTATTATAATCAAAGGTGCCAGAATCTTGCCAAGAATTGAACTTCCGATATTATGAAACCAGTTTTTAATTGCTTGAAACCTTTTTGAAAGTTTCCCTGTAAAATCTTCTTCTTCTAAAGGAATTATCTCTGAATGCATTTGTGTAATATTCTTAATATACATTTCAATATTCTTACTTTCATCAGGTATATATGTACAGCAATGTTGGACATGTAAAATGCCACAGACTCCTCCCTCTTTTGCTAGGAGTATGTCTAAAGCAAGGCGGTCTTGAATTACCATAGATCTAATTGCAATAACTTCAACATTCACTAATTGAAATCCATCAGCAGTGTCAGTTGATAATCTATCAACTATAGTGGACAATTTTCTGATTCTCCCTGCATTTAAGGTTATACCAACAAAAGGTATTACAGCTTGAAAAATATCTCCCAGAACTTCAGTAAAAGTTTCTCTTTTAGCTCTATTTACATAATTATGAATTTTAAACAATCCTTCTGAATCTCTGTCAACATGAAACACTTTAGGAAAAACAATTCCCACATAACAAGTTCCATACCAATGGTCTGGAAGGTTGTAGTAGGCTTTGTCACCACAAACAAAATAAATCCCAGGAAAGATAGGATCTTTTCCACCTTTAAATCCCCAACCTCCCATAATCTGATAAGTATCTTCACAGTTACTTGCACCTACAAAATAATTATCAAAAAGTGTATTATCTCTTCTAATGCAAAGTTTTCCATTAACTGGTTTGTCTATGTGAATTGCAATATTTTCAAGCATTTTGCCATTTAATTTCTCATCCTCTTTTTGCCAGAAGGCTGACTTAGTCTGCTTGACTAATTCATTTCTCTTATAAATTGCTCTTCTCTCCTCAACCATGTTCAAAAATTTCTTTCCTTCAGCACTTAATTTACATGTTAGATTATTCTTGTAAGCATACTCGTAAGTGAGTTCGTTAGTAACAAGGAAATATTCTTTCATTTGTTTTGCTTTCTTATGCTTATTTAAAGCATTATCAATCTTAACATTAGCAAAAATTTCATCATAATTTGAATAGTAATATTCTAAACGACCAGTTTGATAAAATAAACTAGTTAATACACTACATGTTACAGCATAAGTGAGAGGAAGCATATTATATGTTACTCCCTCAGAAACAGAAGCAGGTAACTTAACGCAGACATAGCAGTCTTTTGCATCCATTACCTTTACATATTCACTCAATAGCTTTGTGAATGTATTACTTGAAAAATCACCTATTGATTTATCTTGATGAAAGTTAGGCTGATGATCAATAACTTTTGCAGATGCACTATGTTTAGTTTGACTAACTAGAGCTTTGCTTGTTATGTTAACTTTGTGTAATTCTCTATTCATTTCTAAAGGAATAATCACAGCTAGTACTAACCAGAGCAGAACTAAAATGAGCAGACATACCAGAGTCATCTTACAGCATCTTTTAAAAACAGAACACTTTGAAGTGCTCTCCTTAACATAAGGCATTTTTAGGTTAGTTTTAGCCTCAAAAATAAAAATAAATTTTAAAATTTATATACACCCCCCTTTTAAAATATATTTTTCTTTTTTTTTTTTTTTTATAACCCTAAACAAGATTTCTTCGACCTTATGTCATACATAAGTTTTCTTCAACTAAACAGTTTTTCTTCGACCTTGTGTCAACTAACAAATTTTCTTCAGCCTTTTGCCAATTTAATAATTCTGTACTTCAATCATTGTCACTAATTTCTTGGATTTCGTTTTCTTCTTCACTACTATCATATATGTCAATAACAGGTGGAATTACTAAGTAAGTCCACTCAGGAGACTTGTATTTCTGGTTTGGTCTTATTATTCTCTTCCCTTTTCTCGATATCACTTCAATTTTTCTTCCAACTCCAACTTCTTTTCCTGGACTCTTTTGACTACTTATTTCCTCTACTTGTTCTATTGGCTTTTTGATCAATCTGACTCTCAATCTTCCACCTGGCCAGTAGTCTGCTTTTCTCACGTACTTCTTCTTTGGTTCAGAATTATTTGATTCTGACTTCCAAGTCCTTTTCTTTCCGTTTCACTTCCACCTTCCACGTCACTTTCTTCAGTTTCGTAGTCTGAAATTTCAATTGACTCAGGAACTTCTCTATTCGGCAATTTCACTCCTTCAGGAACTTCACTTTGTTTTCCATCACTGGTACTCGGTAATTCGTTCTCCTCCTCTTCCTCAATTACCTCTAACTTCCCAGATTTCGGATTTTTGTTCCTTACTTCAGAGTTTGTTCTCTGCCTTTCGATACTCTCCTGGTCTGAAACTTCTTTTGGTTCAGCTTCTTTGTCTTCAATAGAGACAACCGAATCCTCAGTTATCTTTCCTTTTAACAGATTCTCTTCACCTTCAGAATCTATTTCAATTATTTCTAAGTCTTTTCTTGTCAGATTTCCATTCACTGGCACAGTTTCCAGATGTCGACTTTCTTGTCGATCTTCAGAATCTGGAATTACTTCACCTTCTGTTCTGTCTTCTGCTTCAGAATCAGAATCATCTGTGGTATCACTTTCAACATCAGAACTCTCAGGAGTTGGTACTGGAATAGTATGACTAGGATGTATCCAACGTTTTAATCCTCTGCACTTTACAGCATTAGTAGTGATCAAGATTATCTGCCTAGGTTTCTGCCATCTAGGAGCTAGACAATTCCTTCTCCGATGTACTTTCGTTCTGACCCAATCGCCAGGTCTCAGATCATGAGTCAAAACTTTTTCATTTGATTGAGCTTCAGTTCCCACCTGATTAGACACAGAAGTTACCATATCAGATAACCTTTTACAGTAATCCAAAATTGCACTGTCATTTATGCTCAACAGTTTACCTACAGGTACAAAAGCTTGCCTCATAACTCTTCCCATTAAAATTTCATGAGGACTCAAACCTGTCTTTTTATCTGGTGTACTTCTTAATGACATCAAAACAAGTGGAAGAGCATCAGTCCACTTAATACCTGTTTCAAGACACATTTTTCCAATTCTGTTTTTGATTGTTCCATTTATTTGTTCAACTACTCCTGATGCCTCTGGTCTGTATGCACAGTGTATTTTCTGCTCAATGCTCAAAGCTTCACAAATTAACTTCATCAGTTTGTTATCAAAATGGCTTCCTCCATCACTCTCAATAGTGACTGGAAAACCGTACCTTGGGATGATTTCTCTGAGCAATAGTTTTGCTACTGTAATTGAATCACAATGTCGTGTAGGGAAAGCCTCTACCCATCTTGAGAATAAGCATACAATTACAAGCACATATTTCAAACAGTTGTGTAAGGGCATTTCAATGAAATCCATTTGTAACCTGGTAAAGGGACCACCCTCTCGACCAATTGTTCCTGTCCCCACCACTGATTTTCTGTTTGGATTCATTTGTTGGCATGACAAACACCTTTGACAAAAAGATTCAGCAATGGTTCTAAATTTGGTATTGAACCATGTTTCTCTATAAAGTCTGACCATAGAATCTCTTCCTAGATGTGCAGGACCATGATATAATCTGGCCATGTCAGCAATCAAGCAATTTGGTAAGACTACTCTGCCATCTTTGTAAACCCACACTCCATCTTCTTCACGTGGTCTACAATCTGATCTTAACCATAGGTCTTTTTCTTCATCATCTGCTTCGTTTTGTAAATCTCTAATCTCATGCCATGTTTCTACAACAGTTGTTAGCATTAATGAATTTGAATCAGTTTCTTTACTCCTCTCCCGATTGTATGAATAATTTTTCCTTGCGCAGTACTTTGCTGTTTCGTCTGCGAAGGCATTTCCCTTGGAAATATAATCAGTTCCTCTAGTGTGCGCTGCACATTTGACAATTGCAATTTCTTTTGGCAATTGTATTGCTTCAATTAATCTCCTAATGAAAACTGCATTTTTAATTGGTGATCCTGTTGATGTCATGTATCCTCTCTGTGACCAGAGTTGTCCATAATCATGCACAACTCCGTACCCATACTGACTATCAGTAATGATGGTAACTCTTATATCCTTTGATATTTCACATGCACGAATTAAAGCAATCAATTCAGCCACTTGTGCTGAACGAACTCCTTCAAGACATGATGCTTCTTCAACATCTACGACTGTACAAACTGAGTATGAAGCTTTCAAGACACCTCCTTCGGATCTTAAGCATGAGCCATCTACAAAGTAGACAAAATCCGATTCAGACAAAGGTCTGTCTTTGATGTCTTTTCTTGGTTTAGTGCAGAATTCCATGACATCTAAACATTCATGTTCTGTCTCAATGTCATCAACAATTTCAGAATCAGGCAGTAATGTAGAAGGATTCAGATTCAAACATCTTGAAATCGAAACATTATCTGCTCCCAGTATGATTTTCTCATACTTTGTCAATCTGCTACTTGTTAAATGTTGAGTTTTACCTCTTGTCAGTAATATTTCAACTGAATGAGGCACAAAAACTTTCACAGGAAATCCCATAATGATTCCTTCACTTTGTTCGAGACTGATACTTGTAGCTGCAACTGCTTTCAAACAACCTGGTAATGCTTTTGCAATTGGATCAAGAACTGCAGAGAAGTATGCAATAGGTTTCTTTAAATTTCCATGTCTCTGTATTAACACAGATAATGCACATCCTTCTCTCTCACTGCAATACAGTTCAAAATCTTTCTCATAATTTGGCATACCTAAAGCAGGAGCTTGGCATAAGCTCTTTTTCAGGTTCTCAAAAGATTCCATCTCAGCATCATTGAGAATAATTGGATCTTTTATATCTGACTTTGTCAGTCTTTGTAGTGGTTTTGCAATTACTGAAAATCCACTTATCCATTGTCGACAGTAACCTACCATTCCCAAGAACATTCTGACCTGTCTTTGTGTTCTTGGCGGTAACATTGCTTGAATCATTTTTATTCTCTCTATTGTTACTTGTCTTTTTCCTTTTGCAATTCTGTGACCAAGATATTTTACTTCTTGTTTGCAAAACTGTAGTTTTGCTGGGGACACTTTATGTCCTTCTTCTGCAAGGCGATTTAACAGAATTATTGTGTCTGTTACACAATTTTCTCTTGTCTTTGCAGCTATTAACAAATCATCAATATACTGCACCAATGTAGACCTACCTGGTAAGTCTAAATCTTCTAATGATCTTTTTAACAATTCATTAAAGATTGAAGGACTTTCTGTATAGCCCTGAGGGATTCTTGTCCATCCAAGGGTCTTACCTTGGAATCTGAAAGCAAAGATTTCATAACTGTCTGGATGTAAGGGAACAGTAAAGAATGCATTGCAAAGGTCAATGACTGTGTACCATTCAGCATCATGTGGAATCTGAAATAGAATTACTGCTGGATTTGGAACCACAGGACAACATGGAATGACAATTTGATTAACCTTTCTCAAATCTTGTACGATCCTAAATGTTCCGTTAGACTTATTAACTCCCATAATTGGTGAATTACAAGAGCTACTCTTCATTTCCTTTAATACACCTTGCTTGATTAATTTTTCAATTATAGGTGTAATACCTTCAATTGTTTCTGTTTTCATTTTATATTCTGGAGTATTTGGAAATTCTATTCCCTGTTTCAATGTAATTTTTACTGGATCTACGTTTTTCATCAGACCCATCTCATTTCCACTAAAATCCCATATTTCAGATTTCACTGTTTCTTTGAGTTCTTCAGGTAGATCCTTTTCTTCAAATGCAGGAAACAATTTTGTTTCTTCTGCTTCTATCATCATCATTGTCATCCTGTATAAACCATCTTCCTCCATTGTTTGTAACTCAACTCCATCAGGAGAACAATATATTCTGCAATTCATTTTACATAGGATGTCTCTACCTAATAGATTTACTGGACTACTATTACAAACCACAAATCTGTGTTTGTCTCTGTAATTTCCAATTTCAACTGGTACTGGATCAGTTAAGTCTGTTTTAATTTGCTGATTACTTACTCCGACAACTTGGATGTATCCCCAGAGAGAGGGAGGTTTTCAATTTCCACTGATCTAACAGTAGAACGGGTAGCACCAGTGTCCACTAGAAAAGTGATGTCTACATCATTAACTTTCCCGTTTACATAAGGACCAGACTGGTCAACCTCAAGAGTGGCTCCAACAACACACTCTTCCTCCTCTCTCGGGCACCGTCAGCAATAATCATCAGAATCACTGTCTTGACTTTCTGCTAATAAAAATTGTTGTGAAGCATTTTGCATTTGAACCCTTTGCTGCTTTTGCTGTTTTTGTGGTTTTATTACCTGTTCACTTCCCTGAAATCCCACGTTTGGATTATATTTTTGAACTCCCCCACAATTCGGAAAAGGTGGTTGTGGCAATTGGTCTTGACGATTATTCACCTGTTGTTGTTGCTGTTGTTGTAACTGTCGCTGAATATTAAATTCGTTTAACCCATGTTGCATCTGTAGCTGTTGCTGCAGGTCAACACCATTCTGCATCTGTGGATTCAATAAGGGATTCTTTAAGTTTTTAGGAGGATGAGGACACTCGTCCCTCCAATGTCCAATTTCGCCACAATTAAAACAAGGTAATCTTTGTTTCAGCTCTTCTATCTTTGGGCTAAATTTCTTTGGGAAATTATTACCTTTAAACTTTCCTTGTATCTGGTTTGTATTTCCAGTTTGAACAAAATTAGTGTTCTTATTTCCCAAGCTGGCAATTTGATGCTCAGCCACTTTTACCTGAGCCCACATGGCTTTCTCCTTCAGCTTCTTCTGTTTTACTTCTATTTCATCGCTGCAATACTTTGCTTTTCTTAGAATATCATCTACAGATAGTGATTGCCATCCTACAATACTAGTTCTGATCATTTCTCCAATTTCAGGTTTTAGTCCATAAACAAATCTATAGACAAAATGGCTCATGTCTTTTTCATCTAATTTTTCATAACCACTGTATTGTTTAAAAATTAACAGCAGTCTTTCATAAAAAGAATGAACTGATTCTTTTGTTTCCTGTTCTGTTCTTTCTATTTTAACCCAATCAACTTCTTTGGGTGGAATCTTGTTTTTCATCCAAACAATTACCTTTTCATAGAAATCCATTACAAGTGGATTTGGGGCACCTGTTTCTTTAATTCGCTCAGGTTCTGTTTTTGGCCAACTAATCGATATTTTGCATTCTGTCCAAAGATCAGATGGAACTACAATGTCAAAAAATCCATCCAAATCAATCCACAGAACTTTTGACACTTTGATAAATCTATCGACTTGCCTGTACCACTCAACTGGTTTTTCCCTCAATTTTGGAAAGTCATTTGTAAATAATAGAATGTCCTGTCTCGACCAAGGGACATGAACATATCCTCCTCCTGCTACTTCTCTCATTGGAAATAGTTTTGACAATTTTTCCAATCTTTCATCTTCCTTCCTTTTAGTCCATTTTACTCTCCATTTGTTCAGTTCTCCTAGCTTTTTAATATAGACAATCAAATCTTTAATATGAACTATTCTTCCCATTGAGTTCAAACTTTCAATGTCACTTTCTGAAAAGTCTAATCTGTAATGCTTTGCAAAATTCTTTTGTTTACTCACATCGATTTCAAGTTCTGCTGCTAGATCCTCTAATTGATCATATTTATTTTTCGTTTTCCACTGAATGCTTTTGCAAATGAACAGTAATTCATCATCTCGATAGTAATTTAAACTATCTGGGCCAATTGTTCCAATTATTAATTCTTCGATATTCGCTTTTAATTTGGCCACATCAAGTTTTGGTGTGGTTACCCTGACTTCAGGACTCCCTATATCTGACATAGCACCCATTGGTGTTTTTGGAGATAAATCCTCATTAAAAGTTAAATCAGGCATTCTTGATTTAGAAGTGTTTAATTCCGTTAAATCTGAATAAAATTTTTCAGCAGCCTTTTGAATTTCTGTATTTAAAGGAATAGTTAATCCATTTTTGTTTGTATCCTTTTGATCAAATACAGGCTGAACAGGACCAATTGTTACTGGAACTGTGACAGCTTCCATGCCTTTTGTCATTCTTTTAATTAATTCTTCTTTAGATCTTAAATATTCATTATAATCAACATCTTCAACATTTCTTGCCTCTCTTGCATAATCTTTTGGAGGTTCCCTTGCTCTTGGAGTCATTGTAAAATGTCTACCTTCATTTCGAGTATTCTCGAATTCTGATCTTCTAGGAGTTTCAGTGATTTCACAATTATTTGGATAAAGTTTAGGAGCTTCACTAATTGGAGGTGCACTCGGTGAAGTTTCAGTAGAAACCACCGGAGTAGACCATGATCTAGGAGGTCTCAAAGGCTGATTAGGCTGATTCTTTCTAGTAGTTGTATATATTTCTTCCATAACTGCATCCTCAGATTCACTTTCCATAGATTTCCCTGTAGGAGAACCCATTACCATTTCATGAATTAAATACAATCCTTCACTCATGTTTCCCTGTCTCCACATTCGCAATCTATCTTCATGAGTTTCTCTTTTCCAAGATGGATTTTTAGAAGGTCTTTTAATTCCACTAGCTTCTCTTTGTAACTGATACATCTCGTCTTCCCACTCAACTAAAGCTTCAAATTGAGTTGGTCTCGGTTTTGGAACAAGAGCATTCATTTTCTCTCGTAAATTTCTTAAAACTCTTACATTAAATGAACCATCATCAGGCCAAGCTAAAACACTGTCGTTTTTAGTATAGCGTTTCCAACTGTCGAACCATAAGACAGTATGATATCCGTATTCACCTTCCATATACGCTGCAGGTGTTTTATACTTATGAAGTAGTTTACCACCTCGCGTTTCGATTTTCTTGTCAGGTGAAAATAAATTCTTAAATTTCTGAAATAATGTTGTCTTTTTCTCAACATGTTTAAAATGATAACTCATTTTCAAGAGTTAAATCTAATTCACAAAATCGTTCGAAAAATATTTCCGGGATGTTCCGCAAAACAACCAATCCGTGCGCGAAACACACCAACAAGCCAATGACAGTTGAGCTACGTCACTTTCTGCTCAACCAATAAATTTGGAGTTTTTCCGAACAACCAATCAGCTCACAGGCCGTCAGAGACTTAAGAGCCAATCAGAATACAGCTTGTGACGTAGGTCACCCAATCCCAGCGCGGCTCTGTGACGTACACAGCAGCTGCGGTTTCTCGCTTCTCACTCCTGGCGCTTACCCCTCCTTCACAAAATCTTTTCACAGCGCCATTTTAAGGACACTTTTCAGTGTAAATTAATTCTTAACAATGACTATAAAGACAACATCTGTTCGTTTCACTATTTAGGATAGTTTACATACATTCAAGTATCCACACTTCGGAATAGACGGCGCTATTCACACTAAGGATAATATTCAATTGTCAGTAGAGTAACCTTACCCCACCCTTCTAACACGTATAATTATGAACTCGCTTTGCTCTGAACCCACCGCGAAGTGAAAGTTCTAAGAGTTCCACTTGAACATAAAATACAATTCAAACTCGCACTTTTACACGGAAAATTCCCTAATTTCAAACACACATGAAATCCGTACAGGACTCTCACCTGTTTATAGAAATCATGCACCGTTAGCAAAATAACGACGTTATCCGTACAGGGCTCTCACCTGTTTATAGATATGAAACATGTACCCGTACAGGACTCTAACCTGTTTATAGATAATCATACACCGACGTTAATTTTACCCTTCACTCAAGCTCGGATATAACTAATACTCTCATCACAGTGAGTTTTATGGAAGGCGCTTTGTCCCTATTCTCATGCTGCTTTGATTTCTTAGAAAACCCTCACTATACAAGATTCAGACCTAGCCCTAAAACTGTGCTGCTCGGCGACAACACTATGGTACACGGCGATACCTCTTGTGATACTCGGCGATATCACTACAAACAGAACAGATGGCTTGCGTGACTAATTTCTCGCCACACAATCTATACCGGTATAGCTTACAGATAGCACGAAAAACGAACTTAACATGTGTTAAAACATCGATCCTATTTCTATACCATAACGTAACCCTTAGCAACCAACATATTATCTTGGTTACTTCTTAGCAACCATCAATTTCTGCTACCAGAGAATTGATCCAGCGGGCTATAGAAAATATATCATAAACAACGCTACCCAACTTCATAACCTATAAACAAAATTATAAACTAAATATGGACCCATTTATAAACCTGATATATTTTGGGCCTACTGAATCAGGTGGTCAGAATAAATCTATATACACATTATCTACAATTTATACATTTGCAGAAAGAATATTGTCATTAGAATAAAACCCAACCATTTAAACGACCACCATAGGCGACGTGATCTAGCTAATAGTAACCTACACTTCTGAATAACCAAGACCAGCTTGTTTGTCAAAAGTAAGATTTTATTTACTAAATTATGGTATATAAGTTGAAAGTTTTATGAATGAAATTTATTAGCAATAATGCAAGCATGGTTATAATGAAATATGAGAAAATTACTATTTAAGCAAATGAAACAATTTTAAAGAAAATATATAAAGTTTAGCATTTCTAAAACATAATTCCCTAACTGAGCTAAATAGATAGAAATTAAAGTAAAGTTCTTTGAGGATTCTTACGTGCTCCACGCAAAGTCCAACAGCACATCACCCTCATCGGAAAGTCAGAAAGCAGCAGCCAGCCCAACCCTAAGGGTATGACTTTTTATACCTTTCTACGCTAACTAAACTAGCAAAGGAAAGTTTTCAGAAATCCTCGACGTCCCATTGGCTGAGAGTGACAAGTGACATGTCACCCGTTTCTCAAAAAGTTCCATTAAATCATGTCTCATAAAGACCATTGTCTCTTCCACGTGAAGCCAGAAGCTTCCTGAGATTGCAACAAATGTATTAAGTCATTCTCGCAGCGTCCATAGACTTTCAATACAACTTCCGCGGATGCCAAGTTAAGGACTGACAAAATGTTCACTTTCGACCTTGGCCATGTCCGACAGAATGATGTCAGCTCATCAGTTTTTGCTTTGTGAATGCAGCTTCAATAAACGTTTTAATTCAGAATGGGCGTCTCGTGACTTTCTGCAGAATTATACGTCAGCTCTTTTTCTGCGGTTCAAATGACTAGGCCCAAAAGCAGGCAATTTATGTTTTCTAGTATAAAACAAACACAAGAAAAGTATTAATGTAAGAAATAAAGTAGATTCTGTATCCACCCCATGGTTTACTAATTAATTAACCCACCCGATTAATCAAAATGTTACCTAGCCATTGCAAACAAATAAAGCAGCGTTTATATCTACCAGTCTCCGTTTTTCCATGAGACCCATATGCACCTAGAATAGTAGAAGTGACATCACACAGACAAGGAAAAGCAAAACAAGCACATGCTTCTTTTAAGTTTGCAGCAATTAGTAATGACAAAAACGAAAACAATAAATTATTTTATTATTTTGTACGAACAAAAAGATGCAACATTTATGCACGTTTATGAGCACACATGTTAGTCCCCCCACGTGTAAAGTTTAATCTAAGTTGTATTAGCACGACATATCACAAATCATTAATAATTTTATTCATGTTATGGAAATGTGACTTCGCGAGTTTAAACAAAATTTTGTTTTCTATCTCGCTCCATCAGGGCACAGGTACCCCAAAGGTGCCTACTGCTGAGTTGTCTTGGTGCTTCTCCACGGCTCTGCCCTCACCCTCTCTGAGGCCAGAGTCAGACGACAAGGCAACTACAAGTTGGCAAGGGTTCCCCTCCCGCCCTGTCTGAGCCACGCATGTGTCATTGTATTTCTTTTCCAACTCTGCTCTGCACCGAGGACATATATTCATAATACACTAATATAGCGAAACCAATTGGCATGGCCAATGCTTGTATTTATTGCACTATATGGTTTGCAGGTTTATTTGTATAATAGTATTGTCAGCATATTTTTATGAGGTGCTTATCTCTATTTTACTGCCTTTTTCTCATCAAGCGCATTTGCGCCGTCACACACCTGCTCATGGGCATTGGTTCAGCCCAACAGTGGCATTTGTGACACTCTGGTATCTCGTGCCTTTCTGCCCCAGTGTCAGTTATTGCAGAGCTTCGTTGAGGGCTGCCTTTAGGCTTCCTGCGTTTTCCCATCATTTGTTCTCCCTGGCGCTGGGCTTGTTCGAGACAGTTAGGCGGTTCCAGCCTCCCTCAGCTGCCTCTGTCGACGCCGCGGGGTACGTTCTGAATTCCTGTCATTTCACTTCCATTTTCCCCTCATGGCAAGCCCTCCCAGTTGGAAGGGTCTGAGGCTGATATTTTCCAGGATTGTTAACCCTTTGGCTCCCTGCTGGTAATTTCCCTTCATTGTTCCCAGCGTTTTCCATTAACATTTAATATTGAACAAGAGAATTCAGTTTTTTTTTACCAAGATGGCAGCAAAACTGAGTTGTTGTTTTTTTGGCAACATTTAGATGACTTCATCCAGCCATCAGTACAAACGGTGGTGGGCTTCTCTTTCTCCAAAACTAAAAAAAACATTGAGAGCACAATAATTAATCTCATGTAAAAAATGTGTTGGCCCAACATGTGGGGGGGGAGACTGAAAATGTAAATTCATTTCTACAAAATTTTCGACTGTGCCTAAAGCGTCTCTTTCCAAAGGGAGAGCAAGGTCCCGCACTAAACCCAATAGTGCCTCTATGGTTGGTAAGGCTTCCTCACATATGGTTGAGGACGACGTTCCTCCAAGGCCTCCGACTCAGGAGGGGTTTCATAATTCCGTACAGGTTAACACCATGACATAATAGTGATTTCTAGTATCCAAGAAAGAGGTGATGATTTTTCTTATTCTAACACAGATGACGATGATGATAAAGGAAAGGTGATGATTCTGAGTTTTGGCTGGGGCCTTAACAAAAGAAAAAGAAGTTTTCATCTCTTAAACCTGATCTTCTTGCTTCCAAATCCATATTACATTCTGAGGGAATTCCTATGTTTGATCCCAAGTGTTTCCACCATTCAAATTCCACCAAATGGTTCCCAGGATAGCACGTTAGGGAGTACATTTCAAGCAGATTATGCCTGCCTTTAGATAAGCAGACCAGAGCAAAACTGAAATTTGAAAACCCTAGACCATTTATCCCCCTCAAAATTAATGCTACCCCAGTAATGTACCCAAGTATGTTGGGGCCGATTCACAGAACTAACTTAAGACAAAATCCTAAACTTACTACTTTTGGTATTCACAGAAGACAAACGTAAGACAGACTTAAGACAGACTTAAGACAGACTCAAGATAAACTTAAGACAAACTTAAGACAAACTTAGACAACATCCTAACTTAAGTCTGTCTTAAGTCTGTCTTAAGTCTGCCTTAAATTTGTCTTAAGTCTGTCTCAAGTCTGTCTTTAGTCTGTCTTAAGTTTGTCTTAAGACAAACGTAAGACAAAATCCTGACTTCTGTGAATACCAAAAGAAGTAAGTTTAGGATTTTGTCTTAAGTTAGTTCTGTGAATCCGGCCCGGTAACTTTTTTCTCTAAATTCAGGAAGGACCCCAGAAAGGGAGTCTATAAGGTTCTAGGTATTCTGATCATCATGGAAAAATTGATTCTTGCTTCCTCTTGGCAGATGCTGTTCTTTAGATTTCTAGTCAATTCAGACTTGGCAACCCTTCATTTACCCTCGACCAAGGTCAAGATGATCAAAGACGAAATGTTGTTTACTTTACTCACTCCTTCCATATTGCTGAGGGCACTTGCCAGGATTGTAGGTCTTTTATTCTTGTCGATACAGGCCATCTTTCTGGGGCCCCTTCATTATCCAGTACTCCTAAGACTCAAAACCTGTCACCTTCGACAGGGTCGATCCTTTTCTGATCTAGTACAATAGGATCATGAGTCTTGCATGGAGCTTCAATGGTAGATAGACCATTTAGATGCCTGGAACAGCAGGGTGATATCTGCCTCGGCCCCAGATCTTCCATTAGAATCCAATGCAAACCTGACAGGTTGGGATGGTCCAAATATTTGGCAGAGCTAGCAAAAGGTTTTTGGGTGTATTGTTTCCAGCTCACTATCTCTGTTTAAGTGAATGATTCCAGTGACTGGAGGATACATCCTTCCATTTTCCAGTGAGTTTACCACATATGGGGTCCTCTTCACACAGACCTGTTTGCACTCAGACTCAACTCACATCTTCCTCAGTTCTTCAGCTAGAGGCCGGATCTGTTAGCACTGACAATGGATGCTGTGAGGAATCCCCGACCCTAACCAAGATGGCCGCAGGGTTGGACCCGACCGGAAGTCAGGTCGGCGTCCCAGTGGTCCGTGAGCCTGCAATCCCTACAACATCCGTTTTGTGGACAGAAAAGACTGAGGCTATGGGACCAGCGGGGCCGGAGCGCGAGAAGGACTACGAGGAGGAGATCGCGAGAGACGCCTCGAGGGAAGGAGACCCAGGAGCCGGCGAAGAAAAGAGCGGGGAGAGCTGTGAAGACGCCGAAGAAAAGAGCGAGGACGCCGAAAGACCCCCAGAGAACGCTAGCGAGACCGGCCCCCTGAGGGAAACAGAGGCGGCAGGATCTCACGATACCACGGTCACCTGGGACCGTGGCAACAGGCAAGTGACGGGGGAGACCGTGGGCTGGTTCAGAGGGTGGTGGAAAGGCCGCCTGAACACCTCCCTGCGCCGTTAACACCAGTTTCCCTCCCCCACTTAGGCACTCACAGTTAGGGACTGGTGACGGTACACACCCCCCCCCCCCCCTTTGATTACCAAAGTGAAGACAGAGACCCTGACGCTTGTATTTTCTTTCTTTGCATATATCCCCCTGGACTCTGGAGGCCGGTCCCCATCTACTCCTTGGAGTCAAGTGCCACAAGAGGAAGAAGAGTCAACCATTCAAGACCCAGTCCAGGAGCACAGATCCTTTTTTTGGAACGAACATTCCTTAATTTAGTTAAACATTACCTCAGTGACTGTATAACTGAAACACTTCCAGAGTGTGTTGTTGTGTTCATGAACCAGCCAGAGAAGTCCAAACCAAAACGGAATATTAAAGCTGGTAAACCATACCCCCTGACTCGCTCTTATCTCCGCCTACCTAGTCGCCGGGACAGAAGTCCTGACAGTGGTGTCAGAAGTGGGATTTCGACTGTGACCCCGCGGTCGGACCCCACCAGCATGGATACCATAGTCACCCAATTGGCGGAAGGGCAGCGCCACCTGCAATTAATGGTGGAAGAGCAGGGAAAACAAGCCCAGAAGGACTGAGAGGAGCTGCACGTAGCACTCAGAGACCAGGCCTCCTTACTGGTCACCAATCAACAAGTACAAGATACGGCCATTCTGCGGTTATCGGACGTCGTGGCCAATGCCAGGGTCCACCCAAACGTGCCCAGTGCCGTACTTCAGAAGTATCAGACAGGCGAAGACCCTGACTTTTTCTTTGTAAACTTCGAGAGGGTAGCCACCACTGCTGCCTGGCCCCCCGAACGGTGGGGACAGTATGTAGCCCCCTTACTCTCTGGAGAACTACAGGCCACCTACCAGGCTGCTAACCCCGACGGAAGTACCCCTTCAAGAGAACGATCCTAGAGAGATTAGGATACGACACCGAACATTATAGGACACGCTTCCGGAAAGAAAAGTGGTCGACAGGCGACAACCCCAGAACTTTGTTCTATCGTGTTCGCGACCTTGGGTGTCGCTGGCTACAACCCGCCAATGCTACTGTTGAGAACGTAACAGAAAAAGTTGTGTTGGAGCAGTATCTGGAAGCACTGCCCGGCAACACCAGGGCATGGATAAGACAACATCCGAATCTCTCTGTAGCATTAGCGGTGGATTTGGCTTGTGCCTTTCACCGTTCCCCTGATTTCCGTCCCCTGGGGCAACGCTCTCCCTTCACGCCTATCCGCCCTCCTTTGCGTCCCCCAGCCCCTTCACCCGAACCCCGGAGTACCCCTCTTTCCGGAAGACCAACCCCTAGATACCAGACCCCCGTCACTCCCCACCAAGGACCCCAGTGCTTTCATTGCGCCGAGTGGGGTCACATTGCACGCAACTGTCCCACTAGAACCCCTGGGCCTGAACCTATGGATGTGGGATACACAAAGGGGAAAATATATAGCACAGGGGAGACCTCCAGCCCATTCAACATGAAGGTACACGTCAATGGAAAACCTGTGTTAGCGGTGCTTGATACAGGGTGCTAACAAACTGTTGTGGCCGCAGACTTAGTGCCCCAGGCCCTTCTAATACCCAACACCCAGGTAAAAGTCGCGTGTGTACATGGGGAACAGAAGTTGTATCCGCTTGCTGAGGTAACACTGGAGATCCAAAAAGAGGTCCAATTGCGTAAAGTAGGGGTGATCCCTAGTCTGCCCGAACGGGTCCTCTTAGGGACTGACCTGCCGCGATTTACTGAATATCTCCAGTCGTTTACCGGGTCCCCCTCCACAACCGAATGGTTGTCGAACGCCCCCTTTTCCAACACCCACATAGCCCAACCAGCGGACCGAAGGGTAAAAAGCAAAAAGGAGAAGAGGGAGAAAAGGCTTCTTTATTCCCATCAACCGTATGACCCCACAGTACATGTTCTTTCCTCCCCAGAACAGTCTCCGAGCAACTACCGAAATTTTAGGGCCGACCAACGCGAAGACAGCTCGCTCCAGAACGCATGGACCCAGGCTGAGGACGAGCAAGAGGGAAAGGTAGGACCCTATTTTGTAGTTAAAAGGGGGTTGTTGTACCGTTTGACTCATACCGCGAGAGGGAAAAGGGAACAGCTTCTTGTGCCAGGTCCATTTCGGCCCCAGGTATTGTTGCTGGCCCATAGTCAAGCAGGGGGAGGACACTGTGGTAAAGAAAAGACCCTTGAATATCTGTTGGATCGGTTTTATTGGCCAGGGGTGTATCACGAAGTGGCCAGGTTTTGTGCTAAGTGTGTGCGCTGTCAGCTGGTCAATAACCCCACATTACCTAGAGCACCCCTTCATCCCTTACCCATTATTGATATCCCCTTTACCAGGGTAGGTATGGACTTAGTGGGACCCCTGATTCCTTCTGCCCGTGGACATCGCTTTATCCTGGTCATTGTCGATTATTCCACTCGCTATCCCGAGGCTTTTCCTCTTACCACAGCGACCTCTAAGGCCGTAGCCCAGGCTATGGTGACCCTATTTTCAAGGGTGGGCTTTCCCAATGAAATCCTCAGTGACCAAGGGACTCCATTTATGTCACGCCTTATGCGGCAAGTCTGTGATATCCTTCAAATCAAGCAACTAAGGACTTCCGTGTATCACCCCCAGACCGATGGTCTGGTGGAACGATACAATAAAACCATCAAAACCCTGTTGAGGAAACACATAGACAAAACAGGTAGAGATTGGGATTGTCAGCTACCCCTGGTCCTTTACGCCATAGGCACCCATGAACAGCGGTCGACGGGGTTCTCTCCCTTCAAGCTTATGTTCGGAAGGAAGCCCCGTACGCTCCTGGATATGGCTGCGGAACAGTGGGTGGAAGCAGAGGATGAAGGAAAACCCCTTCTCCAGTACAGCGAAAACCGCAGAGACACCCTGTCCACTATATGGGAAGAAGCACACACGCACTTAGAGAGTGCACAAACACAACAAAAACGATTGTATGACCGAAATACCAGATTGCGAGAGCTGAAGGTGGGTGATAAGGTGCTTATTCTGTTACCCTCTTCCGAAAAAAAGTTGTTGGCCACCTGGCAAGGTCCTTTTTCCGTGATAGCCAAAATTACACCGGTCACATATAGGGTGGCTGTCCCACATCACCATAAAGCTTCTCAGATTTATCACATCAATCTTTTGAAGGCCTGGGAAGAACCGGATACGCACCCTTCTGGTTCTGGGACAAACGTTGGGTTGGTGGTCACAAACAAACCCATAGAAGTGTCGCATTATACGCAAGAGACCACTGAAAACCCCTCCTGGGGTTCCCAAACCACGAAGGAACAAAAACAACAGCTGGAATCCCTTTGCGCTTCTTTTCCCAGGGTGGTCTCCGGCACACCGGGGAAAACGACGCTCGTAGAACATGTCATCATCACCCACACATCCCAACCCATTAAACAGGCTCCTTACCGCATCCCAGCAGCCAGGCGAGGTGCGATAGAAAACGAAGTCAAGACGATGTTGGAGGCAGGGATTATAGAACCCTCCAAGAGTCCCTGGTCCTCTCCCATCGTCTTGGTCCCAAAGCCGGATGGAAGCATCCGCTTCTGTATCGACTTTCGGAAGGTAAACGCGGTATCCCGATTCGATGCCTATCCGATGCCACGGGTGGACGAATTGGTCGAGACACTAGGGCAAGCCAGGGTCATGTCATGTATCGATTTGACCAAAGGATATTGGCAGATCCCGCTTCACCCAGACAGTAGGGATATAACTGCCCTTTCGACACCCATGGGTCTTTTTCAATTCAGGGTAATGCCATTCGGCCTCCATGGAGCGCCTGCAACTTTTCAGCGGCTGATGGACATAATTCTGGGTCCCCATAGAGAGTATGCCAGAGCATATCTGGATGACATCGTGGTGTATAGTCCAGACTGGGACACCCACCTGAGACATTTACAGCAGGTCTTTAAAGCCCTTCAGGAGGCAGGTCTGACCCTCAATCCCCGGAAAACAACCCTAGGGGCTAACCACATAGAATACCTGGGATATGACATCAGGGAAGGTCAGGTACGCCCTCAGGTGAATAAAGTGGCCGCTATTTCCCATATCCCGCGCCCCACCACACGAAAAGAGGTCCGCTCCTTTTTGGGTCTAGTGGGTTACTACCGGCGGTTTGTACCCCATTTTTCCTCCTTGGCCAGTCCCTTAACAGACCTACTTACCAAACCCCATGAAAAAAACAGACTGCTCTGGACCACTGCACAAGAACAGAGTTTTACGGACCTGAAAACCGCTCTTTGCAAAGACCCCGTCCTATCCTGCCCTGACTTTACACGAACCTTTGTACTTCAGACCGATGCATCCGACAGGGTTTTAGGGGCCATCCTTTCCCAGCCCAATGAAAGGGGTCTTCTTCACCCTGTTTTGTATATCAGCCGCAAACTCTTTCCCCGGGAGGTGTCCTATGCAACAATTGAAAAGGAATGCCTTGCGATTAAGTGGGCCGTCGAGGCGTTGCAGTATTACCTCCTGGGCCGTCATTTTATACTCTTAACTGACCATGCACCTTTGACCTGGCTATCCCTACACAAAGATACTAACCCCAAGGTTTTGCGATGGTTTCTTGCCCTCCAGCCTTTTTCCTACAGCACCTTCCATTTGCCGGGGAGCATGCAGAACAACGTGGACTTCCTCTCCAGGTGTCCTTTGTCGGAATGGCCCGATCGTCCATTCCCGGGGGGAAGGCTGTGTGAGGAATCCCCGACCCTAACCAAGATGGCCGCAGGGTTGGACCCGACCGGAAGTCAGGTCGGCGTCCCAGTGGTCCGTGAGCCTGCAATCCCTACAACATCCGTTTTGTGGACAGAAAAGACGGAGGCTATGGGACCAGCGGGAGAGGAGCCGGAGCGCGAGAAGGACTACGAGGAGGAGATCGCGAGAGACACCTCGAGGGAAGGAGACCGAGGAGCCGGCGAAGAAAAGAGCGGGGAGAGCTGTGAAGACGCCGAAGAAAAGAGCGAGGACGCCGAAAGACCCCCAGAGAACGCGAGCGAGACCGGCCCCCTGAGGGAAACAGAGGCGGCAGGCTCTCACGATACCACGGTCACCTGGGACCGTGGCAACAGGCAAGTGACGGGGGAGACCGTGGGCTGGTTCAGAGGGTGGTGGAAAGGCCGCCTGAACACCTCACTGCGCCGTTAACACCAGTTTCCCTCCCCCACTTAGGCACTCACAGTTAGGGACTGGTGACGGTACACCCCCCCCCCCCCTTTGATTACCAAAGCGAAGACAGAGACCCTGACGCTTGTATTTTCTTTCTTTGCATATATCCCCCTGGACTCTGGAGGCCGGTCCCCATCTACTCCTTGGAGTCAAGTGCCACAAGAGGAAGAAGAGTCAACCATTCAAGACCCAGTCCAGGAGCACAGATCCTTTTTTTGGAACGAACATTCCTTAATTTAGTTAAACATTACCTCAGTGACTGTATAACTGAAACACTTCCAGAGTGTGTTGTTGTGTTCATGAACCAGCCAGAGAAATCCAAACCAAAACGGAATATTAAAGCTGGTAAACCATACCCCCTGACTCGCTCTTATCTCCGCCTACCTAGTCGCCGGGACAGAAGTCCTGACAGATGCCTTTCTCCAGGATTGGTCCCAGAACACCAACTATGTCTTTCCTCCTTTGTTTATGCTCAGCAGAGTTCTGGCACAGGTCAGACGGCAAGCAGCTATCGTAGTCTTAGTGGTCCCATCTGGTAATCTCAGATTTTGTTTCTAACCCTGCTAGAGTTGTCAATAGATTATAACATGCGTCTTCTAGTCTTTCCTGATGTCCTGTTAGGCCTTAATGCATCCAGGCACTCTTTCATTCTCAACAACACCCTCTTACTGTCCGTCTGGAAGGTAGCGGGATGACCCAATCTCATCCAGGAATTTTGGCAGAAGCTGCAGAGTATATCAGCAAATCCTGGACTCCAGGCACCACAAAGACATAAAAGTTAGCCTGATCATCAATCACCAACCTTGGCTCAGGTTGGTGATTGATGGTCCATGACGCCATGACTATGCGCGTTGGTGGGATTTCTACTCTTTGAGATCTACCATGATCTCCTTTGACTATTGACATACGGACCCACAGTACAGACTTCTGTGTGGTGTAGACTGCTGTAGCATAATTGTCTTTTTATACGGAGTTACATTTCATCAAATCCACCGTGATTGACTTTAAGCCCAGGGTAGAGGCCCTAACACCCACTGCAGGATTGCGGAATTGTTTAGATTCGTCCTCTATATATTATTCTTTCTACTCGTCGTTATGACGTTGGGACAAAGGCGGTGGTTCTCTGGAGTTGGAGGTCTTTTTGGCCATTAAAGCTATATCCGTTCTTTACAAAGACGTCTGTACACAGTTTTCTAATAAGACAGAATGAATTGACATATTGACTATAAGTAAAAAGGAAACAGAAACAAAGGAATTGGGACTATTATGTCCATGTGGAGCACTCTGGGACTATTCTAGAAACCCAGCTATTCATCATGTTTTGCCCTGAGGAGTTCCGTGCATAGGAACGAAACGCGTTGGCTGTTGTCAAGTCTTTGCATGTAGAAAAATAAAGAACATATTTCATAAAAAGTGACCAGTTTGTGACTTCATCTCTGGTGCTGTCTCCATTTTTGCATTGTATTTCGTCTCTGGATTCCAGTGGGACCGAGCTGCAGCAGGTCCCGTGGTGGACTAGCACAGGACTTTACTCAACAGGGGACTTTTATGATTGATGTGCTCAGCGTAGAGTCATCTGCAGGTTCATTTGTGTTGTAATTGTGATACAAAATATGTGGACCGATCCGATGGGCAGATATGTTGCTGCTCGGGTATCTGGGAGGGCAGAGTCCTCAATGTTCTTTCGGCTTATGCCCCACCGGGTCTTCAACGCATGACACTAGCATATATAGGGGTGCTATTATTGAACTTGCCCGTAGGTACACTGGTGATGGGTGGCGACTTCAATCTGACATGGGGATAGTGGTCATCTGGAGATGGTCACACCCACATGACACACTCTTCACGTTCCAATCTGGTGTGCATGGCAGTCAATCACGACTAGACTACCTGTTTACCCATGCACAAGACATTCAGGACTTCACAGATTCTACCTTCCTTGCAAGGGGAGTGTCAGATCATTCCCCAGTCATGGCAGTCTTCGGGGCACACTGTGCAGTGCATCCAGGCCCCATCATGATTCACCCCTGAGCACTAAAGATCCCACACATCAGGGATAATTTACGGAAGGACACTGACTACTATTTCAAAGAAAATATGGAGTCGGTGAAGTCAGTGATAACGCTCTGGGGCGCCTATGGGCCGGTGATGAAGGGGAGAGCTTTGTCTATGATGGTGGGCCACAGGGCGGAACGCAATTGGAGTGTGAGTGAGTTGGAAACAGAGATCTTAAATCTTGAGCGCGCCACTCCGCAGTCCCCAGACCCAGATGCCCAACATACCCTCAATGTTAAGAGACAGGATTATAGACAACTGCTTCTAGAGGACGCCATAAATCCGCTGCCTTCTGCCAGCTGACAGAAGGCCAGAAGGCAGCGGATTTATGGAAATCCGAGCCAGCGATCCCATCGCTTCACTATTTGGAAGTGGATTTTATGGCCATTGAGCCTCAACCTTCACAGGTGATTCAATACGACCTGGCATCCGTGGACTGTCGTGCAACACATCCCTGTCTTGATAAAGACCCGCGGCGACCTCAAACACAGGCGCAGAAGGGTCGAAACGTCGACATGCCACGAAGGCCAATCACTTCTAGGATTCCGAAAAAAACTAAAAGAAACATTGAGAATCTCTAGACACCCATCAGTACATGGCATCCGAAAAAAGAACTGTGTATATATTAATTGTTTAGGTTTGGAACCCTCACTGTACATATTGTTTCACCACGTGATCACCATTCACCATTGTCACTATTTTTGCACTTTAAATCCACTTTGACAGTACTTTGTCTGTATTACATGAAATACCAATTGAATGAATTTAATTCAGATAAATACGAAAATGCAATGAATAAGACCTCGAGTCATTAATTGTGAGGTTCTGGAATTGTGTTGTCTAAAAGAGGGGGTTCCTCAATTACAGTAACAGTATTTTTTTAATTACTCATGTTTCGCACCCGACAGAACCACTTTCTATATTAACCATTAATTACCCAGGTTCTGAGGGACACAGGGTCACCCCTTTTCTTTAAAAATTAGCAGGAAATGGCCATGTTTTCAAGGATTTCCTATACGCCAGAAGATTTGGCATAGCTTTGAAAATCATTCCAAGTTTTTTTAGTTCCCAGCACAAAGCCTCTGCCACCCCAGGTTGTAAGCTTGAATATGGGCACTAACACCAATTTAGCAGGGGCAGATCATAAGGATCTATCTGAAACGTACCATATAAAACCTTTCTTTTGAAAAATCAGGACCTTAATCATGCAATGCTTTGTATGCAGTGCACAGCGCTTTAAAAGGTATCCTCTGCCTTACAGGGAGCCAGTGAAGCTTTCTAATCGATTTATAGACAGATTGCCATTTCGGGATTTTCAGAAGCGCACAGCTGCTGCATTTTGTAAAGTTTGTAGAGGACATGCTGATGGGGATTCAGATAGAGCTCATTACAATAATCAATCTTAGACAGCACCAGAGAGGTAACTACGGTTTTCTGTAAGTTAGCTGGGATAAAGGGTAGAATCTTCTTGATCAACCTGAGTGTATATTAGGCAACAGAAGTAACTTCATTCATCTGGTCATAGTAGGACAACTAGAAGGATGGCTGGGCACCAAAGATCAAGCCATCTGTATTTCCTGAGTTTAATTTCATATAGTTCATTGACATCTATCAACTGACTGCCTGCATACATCTGCAGAAACTTGTCCCACTTCTGGTAACATCAGTGTCAATGAGATGACAATTTGTGTGTTATCAGCATAGGATGTCAGGGAGAAGTCAAAAGATCTTATCAATTCTGCTAATTGAGTGACATTGACATTGGAACGTGTCGGACTAAGCGAGAACCCCTGGGGAACTCCACATGACAGAGAGTATGTGTGACAGTCAAACTCACCTAGTCGGACAGATTATTCACATTTGCTAAGAAAGGAGTTAAGCAACTCCCATACTGTATCTGTCACTCCAATCCTGCCCAACTGCTCCATCAGCAGCCCATGATTCACAATATCAAAGGCTGATGACAGCTCGAGAAGGATAATGGTAGCTCTACCACCCCGATCAAGAGATAACCTAATCTCCTCGGTGGCTTTGATGAGCAGTCTCAGTGCTGTGACCGACACAAAAGTCTAACTGAGTGGCATCCAGGAGATTGTTAGCCTGAACATGACTGAGAAGTTGTTTGCTCAGGGTTTATTCAACAGGTTTTGCTGGCACAAGGTAGGCATAAAATAGGATGGTAGCTATGGGAGTCTTGTGGGTCAAGAAAGGGTTTTTTGATTAGCGGCAGGACTGAAGCCTTCTTCCAAATGGAGGCAAACGAGCCTGAGCTGCCCATAAGATGAAAAATATCGGTCAATTCAAAAGCAATGGTCTCTGCTAATACAGTAGCAATCCTTGGTGAACAAGGGTCACATGGAGAACCTGTTTAGATGACTTAATCAGTTTAATGACCTCTTCACTAGAATGTGGAATAAAGTGACTAAGAGTGGTGTTCACAGCCAAACGTATGGAAGTATGCGGGTCCAAAGGAAAGATGGGCGACATGGTAGAAAATGTATTGGAAACATATTCAACTTTGCAGAGGAAAGCATCAGCTACAATTTCGCAGAAAGGCTGACTCAAATCGTTACAGATGTAGGTGCTGTCAGTAGTCAGTTTTTTAACGGTTGAAAAAAGTATTTTTGAGGAATTTAGAGGTATTTCAATCTTGCTCATAAAATAAGCAGTTGTTTCCTTTATGATCAAAGATTTATACTTGTCTAGATACTTATTATAATTAGCTTTCTCTAATTCGGAGTAGCCAGTTCTCTATTTTTCTCCTGTCGCCGAAAGCAGTTTTGAAGCTCTGTTTGTCTGAGAACCAGGGAACAGATATGTTATGTCTTTAAATCTTGGTCCTTTTAACAGGTGCCAATGAATGAGCAGAGGTGTACAACCAGTGCGTATACTGTGAGACCCCTAACTGAGTTTCCAGCGAATAGCCAAACTACTCTCCCACGCATACAAGGCGCTACACAACAAAGGATCCTTGTACCTCAAACGAGTGACCTTTCACCAGCCAACCACAAATCTCAGATCTGGATCCATCCCACTAGCTGCCACCCGTCGCATCCGCCGTACTAAGAGCGGAGGCTGCTACTTCTCATCTGGCAGCCAAGACCTGGAACAACCTCCCTCTGCACCTCAGAGCCTCACCATCACTCAAACAAGGATGTACGACGTTACGACGCGTTCCATTACAACGCGTGCTTTCACAACGCGTCCCTTACAACGCAAGTCGTTACCACGACTTGCGTTGGGGTCGCGGATTGCGAATAGTATAATTTACTATTCTAACACCAGTCCCCGTGGACACTAGGGAAGGTGTTGGAATAGTAAATATACTACTCTTAATCCTCTAGCGCCCTCCAGCGCAAGTCGTGGTTACAACTTGCGTTGTAATGGACGCGTTGTGAAAGCCTTGCGGAGTAAAATCCGCGTTGTGAAGGATGTTCCCCCTCAAACAATTCAGGAAGGACCTCAAAACATGGATGTTTAACCGATTGAACAGACAGGGGCACAGGTGAAGCAGCAGCTCACTACAAATCCTGATTGACTGAATATTCAGGAAGAAAGTTTGTAAAATTTGGGCAAAGACATCTGCTTGAATTTTTTGCCAAAGCGATACAAAAGGGGATGATGGACGGAGCGTTTGAGCAAATCAAACACTCACCCCCAGTCAACTGATCTGAGTTTAATCCATCACCATTCTTTAGCCCACTCAGCCACCCCATTTTAGACATGGCCATATGCAAATCAGTCTGACCCTGTGCCTCTTGGGAACAGTCCTGCCCGAACTGCCAAGCCATGTCTTCCATGGACCGGAAACAAGCATCCTGGGACCAGTTTCGGATTCATAATCCTCATCAGCCAGGCTATCTTGAATCCAGTGGCCAAGTAGAGCAAGGGACTCACGTCTGAGCATACCCTGCCACACTTAGGGCGAACAAAGCGATACAAAAGGGGATGAGGTCCAATTCAGACGGGCCACTGTTTCTTGATCAACTTGACTTTATTTTAAGTCAAAATTGCCCTGTGATAGGTCCACAGTAAAGGAAGAGTATTTATGTTCACTTAAGATGGATTATTACTAAAGATACCATCTAAGGTAAGACCAGCCTGGTGTGTAGGGCCTTCTACCTGTTGGGACAAGCCAAGTGTTGACGTGGTTTGAAGCAAAGCAACTGTGTCCATATCGAAAAGAGTATCAAGATGAAAGTTGAAATCGCCTAGGAAAGTACAGACATTAAGGAAAATATTAACCTCCAGTAGGCTGCTAATCAGCCTGTGTCTCTGTAATGAAGAACAGGGAAGGATTATGGCTTTTGAGTGATAGATTCAGTTCAACACTGTGTTTTATCAGTGACCTAGAGCTAAAAAGTGCCCAAGACAGATAGATATTAGCTATTAGGTTTGACCTGCAAGGGCTTGAACAGCAGGTCTGAAGTCATTTCTTGCCAGAATGGTTGCATTCTCTTCAGTAAACATAGTTGGTACAAGGTGGTCTTGGTTTTCTTACCAATGTATTGAGGGTGAGATTGGCGTCCAAGGCGAATGCAAGCCACTGGGCTATAGGTTAAAGATGGAGTTTAAATCCATCCAGGTTCATATTGTTGAACAGGTTTGGACTGGTTGTGTCTCCCTGTTCTTTGCAAATTGCAGGATGTGTATTTTGATGGGGATGAACTTGGATGATCTACAGACAGTGCTTGAGGAGTTAAATTTCTAGATCTAAGAAGACATTCAAGCATAGCTGTCCACATGTTCTGCAATTGGTGTTGA
Organism: Lissotriton helveticus; assembly: GCF_964261635.1. Classification (NCBI taxonomy): domain Eukaryota; kingdom Metazoa; phylum Chordata; class Amphibia; order Caudata; family Salamandridae; genus Lissotriton; species Lissotriton helveticus. The sequence continues at coordinate 1,685,152,182 of NC_136068.1, forward strand.
AAATTAAAAGTTAGTAAAGTGAATGAAAACATACTGACGTTTGGAGCTGTGATTTGTAGCTATCTCCATGTACCAGGAGGGTCTGGTGGCTTAGTGGAATCATGTAGTGTGTCGACTGTAGGAGCCTGTGTTCTACCTCATGGTCACAGGTTCAAATTCTGGCAGGCCCACTCAACCTTTCATCCTTCTGAGGTTGATAAAATGAATACCATCGAGTTGGGTAACAATAAACATCTGTTATTCAGTTTCAAGATTCCGGTTGTGGTGAACGTGTGCTTTACAAATACACCTGGCATGTTAAGTTACAGATAAACCCCTTTCATGTCCAGTGTTTGTTTTATATCAAAACATTGTGGAATAATCAATCTTTATTTCCCCATCTTATCCTAATGTGACTTACTCACTTGATAACAATTGTTTGCAAAAGGAAAGACTGCATACATGTTTGTTGTTCAAGAAGTGTTCTGCTAATTGGAAATGTTACTTCTTTTAGGTCTCAATAGATGTGTGTACTGAATTACTATGCTTCATAAGGACGACTGTGCTAACAAAGCCATTGGTATGCAGAAAGTAATACAGGTAATATTTTCAAAGATGGGAATGGAGACTGATGTGCTATATCATGCAGTACAAGTGATTGCTACATGAAGAGACCAAGGCGTCAATGAGCATTGACACTTCACTTTTCTTTGATCCCTTCCAGGACTGATGGGTAAGTGAGCATGGGGCCTCCATCTATCCCTTGGTTTTCCTGGCCACCACCCACACAAGTGTTTTTCTGTTTTATAAGTATGCCTGTAACTCACTTCTACTGTTCCCAGCCGGTGTTGTGCTATAGTCATTCATTCTCTGCTTTAGTCACTCAGTGCTATTCTCGCTCTATCTGCCACTCATTAATTCGAGCCCACTCACATATATTCGTCCATCTACTTATTTATTCCATGCTGCATTCATTCACATGTTTAATTGCTCCTCCGTCCCTGTATTCACACATACATTTATGAACTCATTCGCTCATGTACACTCCTTCATTAATTCATATACTCATTCACTTCTCCATTCTTTAACTTAAGTGTACTCACTGTTTTGTTCCTGTACTCTTTCATTACCTGTAAAACTCATTCACTCCTTCACAACCACTGAATCATGTGCTCGTCTATTCACCACAGTACACACACTGGACTTATTTACTTCTATAATCTCGTCCATTCCTTTTCTCATTTGCTGCTGCATTCGTCGTACGCAATGCACAGTCATATATTTCTTATTCCTAACTTAGCTCTTTCTAATTACTTAATTTCTCTTTCCTTTGCCTTTTCTCATCCTGTCTTCGGACCTTCTTTGGCTTACATTCAGTCTGTACAAATGCTACGAAAGACAGTTTAGAGTATAGATGTGTAAGCGAAACCAAGTCAAAGTATGTTCTAGTTAGTTAATTTTGCAAAAGTAAAAGCCATGTGCATAAATGAAAGTCAGGCTGCATGGGCAGCTTTGATCTGAATCAATATATTTAACAGATACTTCTAAGAGTATACACTCACCTTTTTTTGTTCTTGTAGCATGCAATGAGTCCAACAGCAAGCACTACTAAAGCAGCCGCTACTAAAACAATTGTCAGCAATATTAACCGTACATTGGGGCTTGTACTGGAACTCTCTGTGGAATAAAAACAAATGATCATACGTCATCTAATGATCACCTACGAACAGTACAAAGCGTAGAGGTGCAAGCAAGTGTTCAGTTCATAAACTTTTATTCGGTTACACATAGCGAAACCATAAAAAGTACAGGAATAAAATGTTACAATGCATATAGAAAGTCTTGATGAATATTACATTTAAAAAAAACTTTTAACATTAAAAACCGTTAATTTAAAAACAATTCATTAGGATGCTAAGCAAGAAAACGAGTAAATAAAAGCTTCAAGATTTACAGCGAGTTTTTAGACATGATTTTAAAAAACAAGCTACACATTTAGCAATATATTGGGAGTCCAGAAACTGCAGGGCCAGATAAGCGGGCCGACATGTTCTCAGACCCAATTTCCGGAGTAAAGGAATGATCCAGCACTTGCGAGGAAGCTCATAATATCTGCAGAACAGTGTTACATGAATTGTAGACTGAGATGATGTACCATCACAAGGGCAGTTCATAAGGTTATGCGACCAGTCCTGCTCTTTTGGGAAAGTAACTAGGCGGAAAAAGGAATTAAAACGAAACCTAGTCAAAACATACTTTTCGTGATTAGTTAGGTGGAAGGATAGATATGGTTGAATACCCAAAACAGTCTGGACCAAAAGAATCTGTACATTTGAGGATTTACTTACTTCTTGGGAGAGACGTAGTTCTCTCAGATGGGTTAGACACAATTTTTTCAGATCTTTCCTAGTGACATCTACCATTGTAGTAGGTTCTAAGAAATAAGATGTACAATTCAGGCCCTTGAGGAAGTTAGAGACATACAAGAGCCAAGGGATTTTACTCCAATTTGCCAAGGCCAAGCAGTCGGTTATCAATGAGCGGGTTAGATGGCATTGTGTTTTAGACCAAATGCGGTGCCATAACAAAATCGGCTGGCATTTAATGTTATCTGTCAGATAGTCGATACCCAGCTCGATATGGCAGCCGTATGTTGGAGCACTTTGAGGTAGTGCCAGTAAGTATTTAAAAAACCCGTTCTGGACCGTCTGCAAGGTATCTGTGGGAGCATAACCCCAAACCCCTGCGCGGTAGGTTGCTACGCTGTGGCATTTGGCGTGATAGATTTTTAGCAACTCTGCTGTGGCAGGTTTACCCAGTTTCCTTGAAAAGGAGACTAGAACTGAGGTTGCTCTCTGAAAAAGAAGCTTTTTACTTAACATGGCTTGTTTCCAGGATAATTTGTCGTCCACTAAGATTCCTAAATAGGGATATTCCCTAGTGCGTTCCAACCTAACTTGATCAATAAAAACTGGTTTGGGGTTCTTCGCCCTGGGGCCAAGGTACATAACGAAGGTTTTATTTTTATTCGCTTTTAGGCCTAAAGAGAGCATGAATTGGCAGTATTTATTTAGCTGTCTTTGTAGCTGGTTTAGAGTTCTGGCTAAGATTACGGAATCGTCCACGTATAACAGGGCGGGAATGGGGCGTTGATTAATGGATGGAAGATCCTGACTCCCTTCAAGCATGGCTGCTTCCAGCCCATTGGTGTATAGATTGAATAGGAAGGGAGCCAGGACACAGCCCTGTCTAACTCTTTTGATGACGGGAAATGATGGAGATAGTTCACCGCCGATCCCATATCTAACACACGCAGTAGCATCTGAGTAGAGTTCGCGGAGAAATTGAATAAGAGGGGGATCTACCCCCAATTCGCCAAGAATGGACCACAGCTTTGAATGAATACCACAGTCAAATGCTGCGCTAAGATCAACATAGACTAAATATAGGTTACCGCTTTTAGCCCCCACGTATTTACCAATCAGAAGGGCTAGGTTCAATGCCTGCTCAACAGTGCCAAGTCCCTCCTGGAAGCCGTACTGGAGATCTGTCAGGATGTTATTAGTGGATGCCCAATCCTGGAGGCGTTCCAGGATCAGCTGGCCAGCGACTTTCCCCAAGGAATCCAGGAGAGAGATGGGCCTGTAACAAGCAGAACTGTTACGATCGCCCTTCTAGAAGATTGGAAGCAGAATAGAGGAGGACCAAGAGTCTATTAGGCCTGTTTTAGTGACTGCTGACATAACCTGGGTAACAAGGGGTGACCAAAGTTCCGGATTATGTACAAAGATATCTAGAGGGACCCCGTCCGTTTCGGGAGCTTTACCAGTTTTGGAAGATGACAACGCATTAGTGATCTCCTTGTAATCAAAGAGAAGGTCAATGGGAAATATCTGGTCCTCGGGAAGGTCACCTGCCGAATGAACCTCACCGATGGTATCCTCTGAGGGACCACCAAAAATCTTTGAAAAATGGGCTACCCACTCGTCCGCTGTCACTGCCACATCAAGATGTTGAGAGGATGAGGTATCTACCAGAAAGGGTGATTTTACTGTACGCCAGAACAGTGAACTGTCTTTGCGTAGGCAGCTCTCATGTAGTTGGGCCCACAAGTTCTTCTTAATTTCATTTCTGCGGTTTTTCAGTGCTAGTTTATAAACCTTTCTGAGTTTAGTGATTTCAGCACAATCTCTGACATGGTTATGAACTGCTTTTTTTAAGTTGGTTAGGGCTATACGACAGGTTGAGTCGAACCAGCCTTTGATTTCTGGTTTTCTGGATTTGTGGTTACGAAACAATTAGTCTCGTATAATTCTAATAATTTCCAGGAAGCTGGTTAAAATCAACTGGGGAGAGGAGTCTAGTGCTAAACAGTTGTTCATCCATGGGAGAGCTCTGGTTACCACTTTGCTAGTTATTGCTACTGGGTCAATTTTGGACCATTTCACAGAAAAGCCATTTACTCTGTCCATGGACAGCGATTGTTGATTCAGTAAACTGGCCCTAGTTGAGTGAGGTAAAGCATTTTTGATTGACAGGCTAACACTATTAGGAAAATGGTTGCTGGTGATATCTGAGCCTGTGTTAAAAGTTTTCAGTTGACCCTTTATTATCTGGGAACATAGGATGTAATCGATGACACTTGATAGACCCCTTCCATGAAATGTTGGCAAAAAATCAACGGGTGGATCCACAAGGTCATTCGCATATTCCAGCTCTAAATAAAATAAACAGTCATTTAGGCAATTGCCTAGCTTCGTGTGTGTAAAGTGGGTCAAGGGGCATCCGTTTTCATCCTGGAGACCCCAGATACCGTTCTTATAGTTATTACATAATGAAGCATTAAAGTCTCCCCCCCGGACCACATAGGAGGTAGGGGTGGTGAGCTTGTTCCGCTGTTCCAATAAAAAGGATGTAATCTCGGTTAAAGTATTGGCACATTCATTAGGGTGAAGGTTGTTGTAAAAATTAACCAAGAAATACAACATGCATTTGTTAAGTAGAACCTTTAAAATTTGATAATTCTCACCGGACAGAAGAACAGTTATGTCCATAGATGGTAAATTGTTTGCAGTATATACTGCAAGGCCACCTTTAGGTCTACCAAAGGTTTTGGAGCTAGCTGGGACGTGGTGTGTTTTATAGCCCAGAATGTGTATAGGCTCGATGGCCCAGGTTTCCTGTAGGCATAATATTTGGTGTGCTCTAACTGTATCTAACCATGGTTTATGTTCTGTCTTGGAGCGGAGCCCAGCAACGTTCCAAAACAAAACGGAAAAGGTCAAAGTTGAATTTGTCAGGACACTGATTTCAGGGAGAACGTTGGAAGCTCTTATACCTGACAGTGGATACAAATCTGGCGCCGGGACAGTAGAAAGCATTTTAACGGAATCGTTAGGGATAGTGGGATTCACACAAGGTAAACCTACTTCTGCTGATCTAGCAAAAACTACCTTCCCCACAATACCAGATGTCTCATTTAATTCGTTTATAGTAGCTAGGGACTCTGGTAAATCAAAAGATATTTCTGGGGTGGAAATAGGTGTTGTTGGTTGTAATTCCTTCGGCGTATCGGAGGTTACATTTAGAGAGGAGAATCTAGGGGATCTTACAGGTGATAGTAGGGGTAAAGGTCCCGAAAGCAGTGAACCCGTATTTCCCTGACCAGTACGCAATGGTGGTCAATCAACCATTTCTAGGCAATTAAATCTGTTTGCGACTGGTATGCCTCTGCAACCTACTGTAGGAGCGATATCTCTACCTCCATATCCTGACCAATTGACCCAATCCCTTCTCCTATCCCAGTTTCCTACTTGGGACCAGTTCCATGATGAGCTTTCATTATGGCGAGGTGTTGGCGGGTAGAAATAAGCAAGTCTTTTTGTATCTATCCCGTCATTTGTTACTCGCATACCCCAGGAGCAAATGTGCTCACTCTGTGAGTGGATCATCAAAGCTGACTATGACGCAGTCTCCCGGGATTCTTTTCGGCTCCTTACCTATCCAAGGGACCCTGCGGACCTTTGAAACTCTGCTCGCAGAGTACGGTGGTGAAGGTCTGTTAGTAGATAACCAATCCAGTACCTTATTTTTTAGGGACCAGTCTGGTTCCTCCGCGTTGGTACTCAGTTCGGGAACCCCAGTCATAATTACCACATACGGACTTGCTTCTGGTGGTAAATGTATTGGATGCCCACCCCTCCCCCTGGATCTGGTGTGAGTAATTTTTACCCCTGGAGGCTTAACTTGGTCAGGCTTCAAGGTGTTGGGGGGGCTGGAGTTTTTGATGACTCTGGTATTTTTGTTGTCTCTGGGATTTTCTTCACCCCTGCAGGAGGGGGCTTCGGTTTTACAGTTATCGCATCAGAGGCAGTTTTTGTGACTTGCAACCCTACCTTAGGGTTTTTGGTATTCACTTTTTGCCCCCCTGATTGTACCAGTCCCACCCCCTTGGGGATATTTGGAGTTGTATTCAAAGCAACTATCTGCTTTTCTATCTTAATGAGGGACAATTCAATAGGTTGCATATAAGTTTTGACTAGTTCCCCTAATCTGATTAGTAATTGGTTATTTATCCCACAAACTTTACACCCTCCACCCGTGTTACTATTTACACTGAGGTTTGCTGTATTCGTAGAGAGATTAATAATTTCTGTAGGTGTAGTGATTAACTTTCTCTGTGTTGGACTAATTTGTCCTACTGTCTGATTAATAGGTAAGTCTTTGTGGTAAATGCGTTTCCTAGGGTGTTTAGCTTTAAGCAATTTCTTTTGGTTCTTTTGTTTGGGGATAGCGCCCTCCCTCAAACCCCTACTGGGGGCTATGCTAGGGTCCTCCCGGGTCGGGCTCGCAAAGAGAACGGGTTTTTTTTCTAGCATCATGGATGATTGCGAGTCCGAAAACTCAAGGGATGGCGACAAGTCAACCATACTTGGCACTGTGTGTGTTTCTGCGTGTACTTCCAATAATGGCCCGACTTCCCGTAGCTGAGTGGGTGTCTTGGCTGCAGTTAGAGAACCCAACGAAGATCGTTTGGCCAGGGCCAAATCCTGCGATACCCTTTGTTCGAGTAGGATTATGCCCTGGTCAATCGCCTCGTTGGCCCTAGTTATATAGTGGTCAATAGGGCCAGTTATGTGTGCAGCTCCCTGTGCTTTTTGCTCCTGCTACCTCTGGTAGTCATGGTGGTGAATAGCGGGTATCTAATTTATAACAATAAATGGGAGGTAGAGGAAAATATGTATCCAGTAAGGAGCAGAAAGTAAATGTCAATGAGCGTACAGAAAAGGGGTGGCCCAGTCCAGTCTTACCCGGTCCTTAACAGGCTTAAACGGGCCCGCCCTTGGCCCGGGCTTTGCCCGGCGCTCCCGCGCAGCGGGTATCAATGATTATTAAGTACTCTTGTGTCGGCCGGTGGGCGGGCCCTGAGCAAGCAACGCTGACCAGGTGTTGTGGAATCGCAGGGACTCCTGGACAACTGAGTCCCTGCGGCGTTTGCTAGCCCGCTCGCTCTCCCTCTGTGATCCCCGGCACCAGCTCAACACGGTCAGCATCACAACTCCCGGCGTCCAGGTGATCGAAGCGGCGCCCGCGTAGCGGGTGCTGCGAGGCGTGAGCACAATGCAGCAGGGAGCTTCCTCTCCAAAATACAGCCCCAAACGGCATCCTCTGCAGTCAGGCAAGTTCAGCAGTTCAGCAAGCGAACATTCACCTGTGTGTCTAAACTGTGCATTCAATAGCAGACCAGGGAGTTTTGAAATTTAAACTTCATGTAGGAACTGGGTTGAAGCTTTGCAAAATTTCACATTTATAGAAGGCTGAAAATATTGCTGAATTTCCAACATTGCCAAACTTTCCAGAGAGAGGATTTGTGCACAGAAAGTGTTTTGAGAACCTTTCACAAACAAGTGCAACATTTCTCCAGGATTTATAAAAAATCATTTTAACCCACAGCGTTCGCCAAGTTTACACAGATTGCAAACATTTGTCAAAATACTATACAAAAGTGGAAAGAGTTTTTCTCTACCCTGACCCATGGATATTGCACGAAGATGAATAGGGCATAGTATCAGTCCCTGGGGATAACTGACCAAGCAGAGCTTCACTCTCTTATTTGGGATACATTGAAAAAAAAGAGTTTATGCAATTGGGGACAGTTTGCAAACAAAATTATACATTGGCAGAGCTGATAATAGCGTTCTTAAGTAGCATGAACATACAGGCCTATATTATCATATAGATATGCAGTGGGGAGCGCTGTAATGGCGCTCCACGCCCAGTTGCACTGCTATATAGGATACTAGATCCATTTACATCCATTTACCATTTCGAGGTAATGTTATGCAAAAACCGATTATCACTGTCTTTACCAAAGTTTATCTCTATTTCTTCCTTTTTGAATCTGTTTGCCTAATCCAAGTCCACTTATTTCACGATTTGCATTTTTACAAGCTTCTCATTTTCTCGTGTGCCCATCCGAGCCTCTTCCGGAAAACGATAAAAAAGGCAACTAGTAGTTCCGAGCAGCAGTTCTTTATTCAGACCCAATGGATTTCGGGCGGATTATTAGCCCTTCGTCAGGGGAAACTGTGAATCAATAGTTACAAGAAATCCATTAACATTCCATAATCTTCTGCAGGAAACTGCAGCTAAAGCGGCGATAATGGGCTTGATAATATGCCCTTGTGAATTCCCATAGAAGCCCAGGTTAACACCAAAACCTGGGCTTCTATGGGAATTCACAAGGGCATATTATCAAGCCCATTATCGCCGCTTTAGCGGCAGTTTCCTGCCGATAAAAGTGGCCATAATGTATCGCCCTTTCTTGATAATATGGCCCCGGGTTCGAGTGGCGCTGTTTGTTGGCACCAGTCCTCACATTGCATTATATTAAATGAAGTTCACAAAAGTTACTTACGTTTTGTAAAAGAAACTCAGGCAAATACTCTATTTGTTCACAGAGTACTCACCTTTAAAATATCCCCGATTGCCAGACTGGATCCGGATGATTTTTCAGCATAGCCCGTGCATGCCAGTAGGTGGCATAGGACAGCTTCTAGTTGACCCAGCTCCACTCCAGAAATGAATCCTTGAGCTGCATATAAGTTCCACCTAAGCACGCTGTTGTCACTTTCTTTCTCGACACAGTCCATGCTACTACTGAAGGAGCAAAGCTCGAACAACCAATTACTTTTGCTAGTGTGCAGATACCTAATTTGTGACCTTTTTAAATTCAAAAGAGTCCATTCCCCATAATGTAGAGGTGGGTTGACAGTGAGGAAACAGCGGTCATATAACCACCAGAAAAAGTGTTTGCAAAGGTAAGTAAGTTATTCTGCTTATGGATACTTCTAACTGCACATTCCTCACATTCAGAATAGACACGAAAGCAGTTACTTCCTCGGTGGTGGGTCTATGAAGTGACTCAAACCAAAAAGTCCTGCAGGACAGAACTGATAAAATGCCACTCCCGGCTGACCCGGCTAAGGCCATACTAATGCATTGTGAACATGTGCACTGGTGCCCATGTTGCAGACTGACAAATATCAAAGGCAGGCACTCCGTGTACCAAGACAGTTGTAGCAGCTTTGGCCCTAGTGGAATGGATCCACAATCCTTCTGGAGGCAGCTTCTAGGCAATGCCTAGCAGAACTTAATGCAGAGGACTATCCACTTATCTTCTGCGCTCCCTTGCTTTTCTTTGCCCCAAAGAACCCCACAAACATCTAATCTTCCACCAAATTGTCTTCGATACATTTGAAGTAAAGACTTATTCCTCATCTGGGTGTCAATCAATGGAGCCTCTAATCCTCTTTTGAGGAGTAAGGTGGAGTAAAGTACTTTGGATGTGAGGGGTTCTGTCCGACAAGAAAGGGTTTCATAAAACTGGTACACTAATTCTCACTGCCAGCTTGTCTAGAAAGAAGGTGGTGTACTGCAGCTCGAATGATACAGCTTGATGGTCACTCACTAAAGGAGCTGAAGATAACGTGATGTGAGAAAGATCGTCCTCAGGATCAGCAGATGTAAAGGAAAGCTGTGCAGCAGCTCAAAAGGGGTGCACTTTAGATATTGAAAAACAAATAAAGATCCCACTGTGGCATCACAAGGGGTTTCAAAGGAAGCATGTGGATTCAAACTTCTTGAAATCACATCCAGACAGGTGATTTGAACAAGGATGGTTGGTCCAGTAATCCAAAAATTATAAAAGAACTGACAGATAACCTTTAACCGTGCCCACTGCAAGTGTTTGTCAGGCAAAAGATAAAACAAACAACGAGACAACCATCTGTTTGGCCTGCAAAGGGTCCATATTATGGTATTCATGGGTACCACACAATCACAAATTTGTCCCAGCATTCAGCGTAAACTGACTTTGTATAAGGACATCTGCCGATAACAAACACAACTTTAGGAGGAAGATAAAATGCAGTCAACTGCTGTAGTTCAGTCTCCATGCATGGACGTGTAGATTGTACTGGCTTGGGTGGCAGACCTTGCCCTGCTGCTGCGATATTCGATCCTGCAGAAGTTGCAGCTTGATTGGAGGACATATGCTAATGCCCAACGTTTTTGGATACCACACTCTCCTAAGCCAATCTGGAGGCAAAAGGATGATTTGGGCTTGGTTGTTTCTGATCGTGTTCAGTCTTGGTAGCAGGAGAGACAACATGAGCTCTGCACTCCACTCTAGGCAGAATGTTTCTCTTAGCGAGAGCCTTCTTGGAAACTCCACCACACAAGTGTGGACTTGAACCAGTCTCCCTTAGTGGGCAGCAGGAAGACAATCAATGCCAATTGAATGCCTCATAACTTCAACAAGTTGATGCGGAGCTCAGTCACCGAAGGAAACCAGAGTCCTCTGATATCCACTTCTCCATGATGAATAGCCCAATGCAGCAGTGATGCTTCCATCACCACTGCCGGCTCTGGGTGAGGTAGGATTCTTCCACTAGTCTAAAGGCAGTTGACCAGCCACCAATGCAGATCTTATGTAGTCTCCTTCAAAACCTGGAAGGAATATGACAGAATCTCTTGTTGCTGTGCCCACTGAGACTTCAGATACCACTTCAGAACCCACATATGCCACCTGGCAGGGTTGACGAGAAGGAGGCCAATAGTCCAAGAAGCCTCAAGCCAACATTAGAGACACACAGGGCCAAGGCTGGCACATTGGAATCATAGCACTTGAGACTTGAATGTGAACTCTACACCAAACCAATGGCTAAGAACTCTTTACTAGTTTTTAACAGTCACCATCCACGGGCCCTACGTGAAAACCTCCCTGTCGGCCAGTTTTTGCGAGTATGAAGAAATTGCTCCTCCAAACCATTGTTTGAAAAACATGCAAAAGTCCTATCCATGCAATTACAAGAGCGACAATATCCGAAACATCTAGTCAAAAAGGCTTGGAAGCGGGCATCCAATAACAATCGGGAGGCTCTCCTGTATAAGCTCCCTGAGAAGGCTCCACTAAATAGGCTCACTTTTGTAAGCACATTTAGTGTTCTCTCTAACAAAATCCAAAAAACAGTACGCAGGCACTGGAGCGTTTTGAATGTAGCAGATGCTAGTGTCCCACCCCCTTTGTTCTCTTTTAAGAGAGCACCGAGCCTACGCGACAGCCTGGTTCATACAAGACCTAGAGGACAAACAGTGGACAGTACCAATACGCTTTGGAACCTCCCGCCAGTCCAGGGCCACTACCCTTGTGGTTCCTGCAGCGTCTGCCCCCAGACCTACAAAACAGATAAAGTGGACCTTGGAATGGGTAAACCCTGGCTACTCAAGAAGCATACGAACTGTAACTCGGAGAGAGTTATTTATATGATAGCATGTCCTTGTTCACTTAGGTACATTGGTCATACAACCCGCAAAATAAAGCTAAGGATCAGCGAACATAAAAGTACTATCCGGTGTAACAAACAGTCTACCCGCCTGACCAATCACTTCTTGTCCCTGAAACATACAGCTGAAGATATGAGGTGGGTGATTCTAGAACACCCCTTCATTCCATCACACATAAGTGATGTTTCAAGATTCTTATTTGTAAAAGAGCAGAAATGGGTCTTTAAATTGAGAAGTGATAGCAAAAGCTTGGACGATGATAATTCCGTGGGCATCACTGTAGCAGAATACACCTGTACGTATGCTTGAGTCCCCCTCTGTTTTCTCCGTTGACCTCATCATAGTTGTTGTTGGTCTTTTCTGGGTTGTTTGTTTTATGTAGGATCTTCAGCAGCATTATCGAAGCAATATGTACCTACATGTCTCTCTGATTTGTTGTCCATAGTGGAACACAGTTACGGAGGGACTTATCTCCAAGGTATATTAGGTAAATCTATCTTTTTTGTCATCTCTACATGATTTAACCACAGAGGAAAACAAGCTGATGATCCTGTCCATTTCTATCTCTATATGGAAGAATAGGGCCACTTTGTACTTTAAATTTTGACATACTATCATGGGGCGTTCATTGTTGGCCTTTATCTATCGATTAGCCATCATTCCACACACAATTAGCACTGGTATCCAGTCTAGGATTAAGTTGTAACCAGGAATTTACCCCACGGTCACTCTTGGTGAACCATGCATACTAGCGGGTTATTCAGACTCAACATTAGTTACATCTTCTAAGTCCAATTTTCATCTGTATAACGCATGCGCTATAAACTAGAGCCGGTTGTCTAGTAGAGTGCTAATACGCGTCAGTCAACGCATCCCGCATCATGTGTTATTCAGATTTGCCCGACGCTGGGTAAATTCAGCATTCTTGATACAGCACTTGCGCTGTTTGCCCTAGCAGCGCATGCGTTTAAGATTAGTAGCCGTCTATGGGCTCTAAACCATTACAAATACGCTGTTCATCGCGATGCGCATGCGCTGTTTATGAATAGTTTTCAGCGCATGCGTCATAGACTAGCAAGTTCACCATCACGCACCCGCGTACTTGGGCATAACGTGAGTCATCTCGCAACCAATTAGGCACTAATTTAGGATTAATTGGCCAATCCAGTCAATTATAAATAGCGTGAAAACGCGCCCTACCATCACCTCCACTTCCTCTCGGATGCCAGAGAGGGATACCGACAAATAGGTAGGTCCAAGGCATTTTACTGCAAAACTCTTGTCTGCGCAGTACCAAGCCCTGTGTTCCCCCATGGAGGGGAAATCTACTTGATTAACTATTAGCCTTGATACTTTGGGATTTTGACTACAATCTCTGTGGCTCTCTTAATGGTATTTCGAATTTAGGAGGCTTTCTGTAACATACAAATAAGTGTCAGGGGCCTTTTTTCATACATCTTTATCCTGACCCACCTTCCTCCTCATTTATGGAACAGATTTTTCTGTACCTTTAGTCGAATTCTGCAGTCACTCAGCCTTCCTGGTCAATTGAGAGGTGTCCATAACAAATGACTAGGTTCTAGTTTATGTAAAGATTGTTTAGCGACAAGGCTGGGCATGATAACACGACGTACTGATCATGTCCATTCTATTTTTTCTCATTTTTACATATTAGAGTGGGGCCTCATATTCCCGAGCGGTTGCCGGGTGAGGTGAGGCTATTCCCCACAAAAAGTTGGGCGAGTATTTCATTCTACAATCAACTCAAATCTAATAGATTTAATAAAACAAAAGTTATATTTATTTTTTGTTTAGCGGAGGAGATTACTTCCCGCAGGTGTGTTTTCTGTACAGTTTCTTGATGATCACGAGGATATATACAAGCAACTATGTATATTATGTATTTGTGCAATTCCTTTTCCTTTTCTTTTTATATAGGAAAGGATAACATATTCATCTTCACCAGTATACATTGGGGCTCCAAGTTCCTGCTAGGATGACTTGAATTTTACTAATAAACATTTACTCTATTTTCACAGGTTTTCACTTTTTGCAGTAGCTTTACATCCTTTTGGTCCTGAAGAAAGCCGGACAGTGTCTACCGTTTGGCTGAAACATGTCGACCTCTCTGCATAGCGCCACTGTATAGTTATATTTTCAGACTATTAGGCGTCATTTTAACCTTGACACTTGGACAATCTTTTTTTTTTTTGTCCTCATATATGCCACCAGTAGATAATTGCTCTAAATAGGCGCTCTTCAGGCCACTGGCACAACCATCTTTTCCAGCCCTCTTGTTTGTGGATAGCCGATGAAGATTGCCCAGAGGTAGGGTTGTTAGCCGTCCAACTTCCTCTCGTGATGGTACTTGCTACATAGGAAGGACAGGACCACAGGACCTCTGGCATAATCATTGGACTATCAGTTTATCTCTCACTCCAGGCAATCAAGGCTGACCACAAATTAACAGACTTTTGTCCTCCACATAATATATCTAATTTACTCACCGCCATGATGTTTTTGAGGCAGTCTGCAAATGTCGGAGGGAGTACCGACTTCCACACTTTGCAGATCTCTCTTCTAGCAATCACTATTACATAAAAAATAAACTGTGATAAATTGCTGTTAATATCATAATCGAGTGGGAGACCAAAAAAAACCAAACTAGGAGTATATATAAGTGAAAATGAAAGTACCTCCTCCAAAAACCTATAGACTTGTCCCCATAAGTTACTTATACTAGGACATTCAAAAAACATATGTATGTCATTTGCTTCTTGTGACTTACATCTGGGACAGAAGTATTGAACTGAAGCCATCTTAGAAAGTTTCGCTGGAGTCCAATAGACTCTATACAATGTATATAAATGATTTCTTCTTAAATTAGAAGGTTTGATTATTTTTTGAGACATAGAAAAGGAGTCTGTCCATAGTTTAACTAAATTGTCAGAACCATGGGGGGGTCCCATAATTTAGTAATCTCTAATTCTAGATTATCCTTATTGTCTATAAAGATTTTATACAATTGAGCAGTCTCCCCTTTCCTACCTATATTGCTGCTAATTAAGTCCAACAGGGGGCTCTCATCCTCTAAATCCCAGGTTTGGCTTCCCCACCAGGCCGACAATTGGTAGAACTTAAATCTCGTGAGAGTACCCCCGGTTAGGCCCACTAGGATTTCCCATTTTAATACTTTTGATGCGTCACAAAAGTCCCCCCATTTAGAGAGACCAGCTCTCTTTAACGGAAGAGCTAGTTGGTCAATCAAACAATCCGGGGTACCAGGGGAGTTCCAAATCGGGGCATATGAATGATAGTAGTGTATACCTAGCAGCTTACATATCTGTAACCAGTTATGTAAGGCAGCCTTCAGAAGCTTCAGTCGGACCTTTTTAAAAAATTTTTGGTCTCCAAATTTAAACGTAAAAAAGTCGGCCCCATATGAAAGATCTGACAACATGGCTTGAAAAAGTATACCGTTAGAAGTGGAGTCTAATTTATTGGCTAAAAGTCTGAAATTTTTGAACTGGAAGGCATAGCAGTATAAAAGTAAGTCTGGGAGAGCGAGGCCACCTATTTTTAATCCTCTCCTCAACTTCCTCCAAGCTATCCTAGGAGATTTTGTCGCCCAGATAAAAGATCCTATCCTACCTTGCAAGTTAAGAATATCTTTCTTATTAAATGTTAAGGGAATAGAATTGAAAAGAAAAGTTACTTTTGGTAAGATGATCATTTTAACCAGATTCACCCTACCATAGATGTTTAAAGGTAGGGAGTTCCATCTAGTTAAAAGTTTCTTAACCTCTTTTATCACTGCTTCCCAGCTGGTCTTGGGAATTTCTTCTAATTTGTGAGTAAGTTGAATACCCAGGTATCTCATCTTGAACTTAGCTTCTGGGATAGGAACTGGATTATTCCAACACATAATATCAGTTTTGTCCCTATTAATGCTATACCCTGAAACAACACCAAAATCCTCAGCAAGTTGAAATAATCTTGGTATTGCTTCTAATGGGTTTGAAGTGTACAAAAGAAGATCGTCTGCATATAAGGCTGTCTTAATTGTTAAATCTCCTATTTTAAAGGGGTGAATTATTAAATCCTGTCTTAAAGAACACACAAAAGGCTCAATATTTATATCAAATAATAATGGAGATAAAGGGCATCCTTGCCTTGTCCCTCTACAAACATTTAACCAGTCTGACAGACCACCATTCACCAAGATCCTAGCTCTCGGACCCCTATATAAAGTTTTAATTCCATTGATGAAAGTCTCAGGGAAGCCAAACTTCATCATCACTTTCCAGAGAAAAAGCCAATTCACTTGGTCGAAGGCTTTGGCTGCGTCTATTGCAGCAATAGCAAGAGGCTTCTTTTTCTCTATTGAGTAATCTATAGCGCCAATTACTTGGAATGTAAGCTCATTCAGTTGGCGACCAGGAATAAATCCCCTCTGGTCGGGGTGGATGATAGACTTTATGACATTAGCCAACCTGGTTGCTAAAATTCCAGAATACATTTTTAAGTCAGAATTTAGGAGTGAGATAGGACGGTATGATTCTATTTTTTCCGGATCTTTATTCGGTTTCGCAATTAATGAAATTGTGGCGTCTAACCAAGAAGGTGGTATTTGTTTTCCCTGAATAAAAATTTTATTAAATAATTTCTGGAGTGGAACTAGTATTTCTTCAGTGTTTTCTTTGTAAATCTCTATTGGGAGTCCATCGGGACCTGCAGCTTTATTTCTTGCCATCTTCTTTAGTTGAAGTCTGATCTCTCCCTCTGATATATCCTTTGCCAAGAGAGCTATATCTATATCCTTTAATTGCGGCAAATCACTCAAGATCGACAGGGTGTCCAGCTCATCCATTGAACGGTTAGTTTTATCTGCATAGAGTTCTTCATAAAATGATCTGGCTTCCTTCCTGATCTCATCATCTTCTGACAGAACAACACCAGTCCTACGTTGTATCAGAAGTTTAATATTGTTTCTGGTTCTCTCCGACCTAGCTTTCCACGCTAGCAAGGATCCACACTTCTCCCCATATTCAAAATTACGTAATTTACTGACTTCCCATTTGTCTTTGAGTAATTTTTCAGGTTTTGATCTAAAGTTTAATTGTAAATCTACTAGTTCTTTTTCCAATTTTGGTACATTAGTTCTATCATCCAGGGTAGCAGAGAGAAGCTGCTGTTCTTTTATTTTGATCAATCTGAGCTCCTTAATATCATTTTCCTTGTTGAGCTTCCTATTTAAGATCATTTGGGAGCTGTATATTCCTCTTAGGTAAGATTAAATGCATCCCATACAATGTTCTCAGGAGCAGTTTTATCATTAAATTCGAAGAATTCTGTAAACTTTTCTTTAACTTTGATATTAAATACTTCATTTAACAAAATAGTCCTGTCCAATGTCCACCTATGTTCTGAAAAATTCTTTTGGATATTGATATTTAATTCAACCACTAAATGGTCTGACAAGCCAATCGGGATGTAAGAAATAGAATGAGTATTCGCTAGAAACGATTGATCTAATAAAAAAAAATCTATTCTAGAGAACTGATGGTACTTTTTACTATAAAAAGAGTATTGTTTTTGGGCTCCATGTTTAACTCTCCACACATCACACAACGTATAGTCTTTCATAATATTCTTCAAAATCGAGAGGGATTTTCTTGGGCAATTATATTTAGCTTTGGAGGTGCGATCTACTTCAGGGTCTAATAGTAAGTTAAAGTCACCTCCTAACACGATAGGGATTGTATACTGGATCATATATTTTTCTAATTTCTGTAGAAAACAAGCATTATCCTCATTCGGACCATAGTAAACCCCACATAGAAATTTAACCGAGCTTATTGAAACCACTGCAGCCAACCACCTCCCTGACTGATCTGTGGCCCAGTCATGCACTGTAATTCCCTTATTGGCGCTAAATATTATTGCCACCCCTCTCGTCGTACCCGTTTGTTTTGAGCAGAGGATATCCTGAACCCATTTATATTTAATGAATATTTTCCTGCATTCCTCTGCTTCCAGGTGAGTCTCTTGTAAGAGGATTATAGAAGCTCCAGTATTTTTCAGATAGTGGGAGATATTTAATTGTTTCTTGCGACTCCCTAACCCATTCAAGTTCCAGGAAAGGATTTTAGTACATCTAGATTGAGCCATCATGTAGTCTTACTATCCTTCTGTTCGTGGCCAAAAGAGCATGGTAACCTATGGTGACATTTAAATTCAAGAAAGTAAAGTTTTGTGGCAAATGAGGACTTTTTTGTCTGATTTTTTCCCCCAACCCTGTGAACCCTTCCCCCCTCCCTCCGAGGAACCCTACCCTCCTGATTGGCGAAATTACTCCTTAAGAGGCCCTGAACCTCCACTGCCCTACCTATATATAAGAAAGTGTCTGTCTCTAATTCCCCTTATGTACATAGTTTTTTTTTTTATATATATATTGTTTTTTTTTCCTTTTTTATATATATATATATATATATATATATATATATATATATATATATATATATATATATATATATATATATATATATATATATAAATATATATATATTTTTTTTATTTTTTTTTTCCCCTCGGATTACTTTTCTCTTTTTTTTTTTATTCACATAAGCACACCCTCTTTTTTAAATTTTTTTTTTTTTTTTTTTTTTTTTACCAATACTGCCCCCACACCTTTCTTAACTAAAATAAACTAGGAAAAAGTTACATCTTAATGCAGTTACTCTGTCTGCTCCTTCCCCTCCTTCATCCTAGTTAACACTGCATCAGCTTCCTGCGGGAAGTGGCAAGTGTACATTTTATTGTTCCACATTATTTTGAGGAGGGCTGGAAATTTCATTTGAACTTGTGCCCCCATTGAGCGCAGTTCTGGCATTCTGGAGCCAAGCTCCCATTGTCTTTGAGCTTTTTTACTACCTATGTCTGACCTGACTTGGTAGGGGTTGGCTTGGAAGTGTAAAGAGGTGCGAGATAGACATCTAGTAAGAATGAGTTCTTTAACAGTATAAGTTTGAAAATATACAAGGATCTTCCTGGGTGCCTTCCGTTCAGGATGCAGCCTGAACGGGTCCCTGTGAACCCGCTGAATCTCCACTTCAAAATTAATGTCTGGACGATGCTTTAGAATGTCCTCACGAAACAGTCTACATACAAAACCTTTTATATCCTCTACTTCAACTCCTTCCGGAATTTTGAGGATCCTCAGGTTGTTGCGTCGGCTCTGAGTTTCCAACCTTTCTAAGTCCATAGTTAAGGTTCGGTTCTGAGCTTTCAGGGCATCTATATCTTTAGAATTCCCTTTAGAAGACTCTGTGAGAGATGTCACTTTCACTTCTAGGACGCTAGTCCTAGCACTAATACCTTCAATTTTGGCCTCCAGAAGGTCAAATCTGTCGTGTAGGCCCCTCTGGTTTTTTTCAGAAATTTCGAATCTGCCCAGTAAGTCTTCTCTGAGAGTATGTAGTATAGAGCCCAGTCTATCCTCTATTAGTCCACTCCTTCCACTTATTCCAGCTTCCTCACTCAATTGTGTGGAAGAGCCATTGTTTTCCAGATTAAGTAGAGGTGATAGTAAAGGGCTTTTAGAAAGGGGTGCCAATATCTGATTAGCTTGCTCACCATTCGATGAAATAAGTCCCCCTTGTTCGAGACATTGATTAGGAAGATACATTGCTGCTGCCCCTGATATTTCTTGAAGATTAGCTGTCTCCAAAGCCGCATATTTATTGCTCAAAGGGAAAGTAGCTAAGAGAGGAGAGTCTGTTATTACGTGAGACTTATTGGTCATATCTCTTGTGGATTTCTCTGTTCCATATAACTCTTTATCCATTCCTCCATCTTCTGTATTGTTCTCATTGTTATTCTCTATATTATTTGTTTTAGAGGACACCGCTTGCTCCATGATTTTAAAGTAGCTTGTTAGAGAGGGAGTCCCTCTGGGTATTAGTGATTGTTTAAGTCCTTTAGATTTTCCTCTTTTTGCACCCCCTTTCCTGTTTTGCTTTAGAGGTGAAATAGGGATCGGCCCACTGCTCACTCCTTCAGCTAAATCAATAGTGTTAAGAACTCCTTTCTTTTTGAGCTCCTGTTTGGAGCGTAATTGATAGCGGTTTTTAACTACACCCCCTTTTCCACTAGTAGCAGCAACCCCTTTTAGAGCTGGAGAACAGCCAAATACGGGACTCCGAACTAATGCCTCAGCACTGCTCGTGTTTTCTAATGTGAAAGTAGTATTCTGTGGCTCAGGAGAAGCTTTATCTGGCTCCATACAACCTGCCAGATCCCAGCTAGTAGAAGTTGTTGCAGGATGAACTTGACACGCAAAAGCGCTCGCTCGATACCAAAAGGCAACTCTCGAGCGCAGCCATATATTATAACAGCTTACCCGCAGCCTGGAGGCTTCTGTAACTTTCGCTGCTTGAAGGGTATCGCTAGCGTAGCCTCTTCTCCCCAACTTCATATACTCGCTGCTCTCCTCGCTCGGAATCCGGTGTAGCTGCCCGGTGTTCCGCTCCTCGGCATACCTCCGCTCGCGTTCTCTCATCTCAGGTCCTGCCCAGTGCTCCGCGTAGGTCCTAGAGCCTCTGCATTCCGTGCCCCTGCAGACTCCGACTCGAAAACGGGAGAAAAGCGGGGAAATCCTCACCAAAAGCTCAAGACATTAACCGACGATAGCTTCCATCTCACCGGTTAATCTGCTGCCATAATCCATATTTGTTGGACGTAAAGACCGACTTGAAAGCTCGTCTTAGGGCGTTCGGAACAGAGCCTCGCAGCAGACGCTAGCCTGCCGCCGCCATGTTCCTCCCCCACAAAGGCTTCCTGTCACTCAAAGGTTGACAGATACTGATCCCCTCAACCATTAGTGATTTTCGTATGGACTGTGGAAAGGCGGACAGTGTCTTCCGTTTGGCTGAAACATGTCGACCTCTCTGCATAGCGCCACTGTATAGTTATATTTTCAGACTATTAGGCGTCATTTTAACCTTGACACTTGGACAATCTTGATTAAACTTTTTTCCTGTCCTAGTAGTCATTTTTAATTTCACATTCACTTTAGCACTGCACTCTATCAGCACCATTAGAGAAACACCTTGGGTAGAGTTCATCTTTGGTATCCATCTCCACACCATCACTTGATGGAGTGGGCGTTGTTTGGATCCACAACTCAATCCCACATGATGATGCTCCGCCAGAAGGGTGGGCTGATGGGAGTTTCTCTGCCAGGTGTTATCCTTTTGGTTGCTGTATGATTCCTAGTTTTCTCTAGTTTCTAGTACAGGATACACACATACATTCTCACTTCACTGGACATCTCTTCTTTTGTTGTTGCTATAATTAAGGAGGGTTTTGAGATGTCAGGGTCGGTAAACTAATTCCCCTAGACCCCCATTGCACTCTCTTTTTTCGACATTGGAATCATAGCCATAGAGTCAAGGAATGTCTGATCCAGGGGAAGGCCTGATTATGCACCATATCCAGGATTGCTCTGATTAAAGGAATCTCTTTGAAGGAGGCAGAAGTGACTTCTGCATGTTGATAGTGCACCTGAAAGACGTCAGGAGGGTAACTATTGTCTGTAGGTAGTCCAGGACTGACTGTGTCAACCCAACCTTCAAAAGCTAGTTGCTAAGTTAGGGAAAAATCTCTGAAGGTGTGCTGCAACCACCTGAGTGAGGCTGCATCCAGACTGGTGAGGATGGAAGGGAGCACGACAGACTGAAAATGCTTGTGGCTCACTTTGAACTGCAAGGAGCAACTGTGGGCATGCAAGACAGGAAAATTGAAATAGGAGTCCTGCAGGTCTAGCACTATCATCCAGTCCCCTGAATCCAGAAAAAAACCTGGGAAAGCAGAAGCATCATGAATTTGTCCTTCTGCAGGAATACATTGAGAGACTTAAGATCTAACATTTTATTATGCCTTCAACCTTTTTCTGCACACGGAAATAACAGAAATAACACAGAGTTCTGATTTCCAAGGCCGGAACTCTCTCTATGGCTTGCGGCCGCCAGAGAAATTAAAGCAGGTTGAAAGCTGCTTCCAGAGAGGTAGAGGACTAGGATTTCACTGTGCCTGCATGCCTGGACCCTGTCTGTTTGATCTCCTACCCCAACCTCGAAAAAACTGGGCTACACAGGTAAG
The DNA here is from genome assembly GCF_964261635.1 of Lissotriton helveticus. Taxonomy (NCBI): domain Eukaryota; kingdom Metazoa; phylum Chordata; class Amphibia; order Caudata; family Salamandridae; genus Lissotriton; species Lissotriton helveticus. The sequence continues at coordinate 1,685,174,169 of NC_136068.1, forward strand.
TCTTGGAGTTGCCTATAAGTAAAACCCTTGCTGATACCTTGAAAGGTGTATAACTGTTGGGAATGTTGCCTGGTGTGTACTGAGAGACAGAGGGAGCAATTTGTGGCTCTACTTTCTTTAAAGAGCTGTAGGACAGAGTCAGCCTTCTTGCAAAAAAGATGAGACCATTCAAAAAAGGCATACCCACAAGTGACACATGAATGTCATCCGAGAATCCTGTGGATCTCATCCATGTGAGGTACAGGAGCCCCAAGCTAGTTCAAAATATGTTCTGCCTAAACAGTCTATCATGTCCAGGAGGACTGCATGACGTTTGGCTGCATCCTGAATGGTAAGCGTTAAATTGGTGTGAATTTTTTCCGGGACTGCTGGCAAGATTTCTGTGTCTGAGTCCTATAATGCTTAGAAGTACCTACTCAGCAGGTGCCTACCATTGACTGAGAAAAGGGTGAGGCTAATTGAAATGAACACTTGTTTCTGAATGTTTCTTGGACTCAATATCTAAATGCTGAACCACCAAGCACTCTGGAGTAGGGTGGTATGTGAAAAAAGCAGGGTCACCGAAAGAAGGTCCGTGGCATTGTTCTACATGCTTATTTACAGGTGCAGAGGAACAAGGGTTAACCCAGGTGCCTATGAAGGTGTCAGGACTATGTTGAATGACAGCAAGGGCTCAAACGGGGTTGTACTCACTGAGGTTCTGCCCATGCTGCAGAACGTCAGTGAGTACAATGGTTTTCACTTTGGTAGACAGCAGTTGTAAGTCTGCAACTTCAGCTGCCTATCTAACGACCATAGCAAATTAGACAGTGTCTTCCTTTGAAGGACCAGGGGGAGAAGGCAACACTGGTAAGGGGAAGTGTCCAATCCACTGGCCTCTTATCAATCCATATTGAAGTTGACATCATACTTTTGTGGGAAAAATTCATCCCTATCTTCTCCATTGTCGCGAAGACTAGCTGACTTTGGTCAGTATTTGATCTGAAAAGTTGTTTGAGCTTTAGATGGTGGCTCCTGGGAAAATATGCTGTTTTGCCAGTGTGAACAGCAAAACACACAAGATGATGGACGGGATGTTGCACAATGGCAAAACATTCACCCCAGTCACAGATCTGGGTTTAATCAATCGTTATTTTGCTCACCAAGCCACCCCAGTTCATACATGGCCATATGCAAATCAGTCTTGACCCTGAGCCTGGGCCTCATGGGAACAGTCCAGCCCAAATTGCCAAGCCATGTCTTCCCTGGACCGGAATCAAGCATCCTAGGACGGGTTTCTGGCTATCAGCCGTCTTCAGCCAGGATAGCTTGACTCCAGTGGCGTAGTGAGCACGGCACCCATGTCTGGGCATACTCTTCCCACATAGGGTGAACAGCAGAACACACAAGATGATGGACGGAATGTTGCACAATGGCAAAACATTCACCCCCAGTCACAGATCTGGGTTTAATACATCGTTATTTTGCTCACCAAGCCACCCCAGTTCAGACATGGCCATATGCAAATCAGTCTTGACTCTGTGCCTCATGGGAACATTCCAGCCCGAACTGCCAAGCCATGTCTTCTCTGGACCGGAATCAAGCATCCTAGGACCGGTTTCTAGCTTTCAGCCGTCTTAAGCCAGGATAGCTTGACTCCAGCAAACCCGTCTGCTCCGGTCCATGCCTGGACTGTGCACAGAGACAGGAACCCTGGCTCTCCTGCCACACAAAGATACACTGCCACGAGCTCCGAGCCCTGGACCCCAGATTCCGCAATTAGAACCGCTGTCTCACCTTGCCTCGATCTTTGGTGGGACCTTTCACCTGCTGGCATTGTCTCTTCTCCAGCAACACTGAAGCATCCTCAAGCATGACAAACCACCACCACACCAACCACTACAATCACAAATGCCTCGGAACAACTCCACTGCCTCCCGCTCAACGCATAATAACTCTGAAAGCACGCCACCGAAATCTGGGACACCGTCACCACCCTCATGCCCAGTGTCATCTCCCTCACTGAGGCCTGCCTAATCCTACATCTTCTTCCCACATTGTCCCAGCAAACTCACAACAGCTGCATGATAGCACACAGGGACCGCATCAACAAACATGGAGGTGATATCACCATCATCCACAAAGAAAACATCCACTGCAGCACCACCACAGATGACACTAACCCAATCATGGAACCCTTCAATTCCCAACTCCAAACTGATAGTAAAACCACCATTAGAGGCACCCGTGCCCACAGACTTTCAGGACCATGGCTCAGTTCTGGTTGTCTGGTCATTTATGACATTAATGTTTAGAGTGCCTATTAAGTTACTACCATAGAAAAATATTGAGATTGTAAACCACCGATGGAATCCTTATGTATTTTCATACATGTTTTATATGTTTTGTCTACAGATTATCCCCTGATGAAGGAACTGCTTCAAGTTCCGAAATGCACTGGGCATCGACAACAAATATTGAATGAACTAATATATATGATTGCAATTATTTTTGTTCCTTTACATGTATATGATGAATATTAGTATTATATGTCATATTCATTGTGATGAAGATTATGTAAATATGTTTTTTTCTGTAAAATGATTTTTTGTGTCTTAAGCAAAGAAAGTTGAAAAATAGAAAAATAAAAATCAGAATAGACTGATTATAAATTGATTGTACATAAAGTGGTGTTTCACACCAGGTGAACAGTGCGCAACACATTCAAGTCTCTGTGCTTGTAATAATTTGTCGGTCTCTGCAACGCCATTCCCTAATTCATTGTGCTGTCACCCAACTAGTCACTAGCCCTACCCAAAAGGCTGGACACACTCCTGACCTCATCTTCAGGGCCAGCGAAAGAGTCAAGTTCAGTCATGTCCTTGAGCTGACCTGGACAGACCATGCCATCATTCATTTCACCATTGCAGGACCCCCCCGGTACCTCCCACCACAGATGGAACAACGTGTCAGAGAGCCAGTGGACCAACGCCCTCAACACCTCCCACCCCGACCTCGCAGCCAACCTTAAAGAAGGCTTGTCAAGAGCTTCTCCATCTGCATAACGGACTACACCAACAGAGTCGCCTCCATCAAACCCAGCAAATTCATGAGACCCACTAAACAGGTCAGTTGGTACACCACAGAACTAAGAACCATGAAACGCAACTGCAAGCAACTACAAAGGAATTGGCGTACCAAGGATTCGGCAGACAGAGCCACCTTCAAGACAGCCCTCAACCAATACCACCGAATTCTGAAAGAGATGAAAAGGAGCACCCTGGCAGACCACACCAAATCCAGTTCTAGCCACAGCAAAGAACTGTTCAACATTATCAGAGAGTTCTCCAACATGTCAGCTACAGAAAACATCATCACCCCCTCCGAGGAATTTTGCGACACCCTAGCAGCCTTCTTCCATGACAAGATCTCCACCATCTACAAGAACTTCGAACCCAACCCACCTCTTCTGACCACTACATCTTCTTCGCTACCACAGAAGCAACCCCCAACCACCAACTCACCTCCTGAGACCAGCCCACAACACAGAACACAACAATCATTGAGAACTCCGTCCACTAAGGATCACCCAGAGACCCCTGCCCCCAACACAACCTCAGGGGCAAGACGAACAGCAGCAAGCTCACCGCCATTTTCAACACATCCATCACCATGTCAATTTTGCCTGCAGAATATGCAAAAGTCAAATTCCTTCTCAAGAAACCATCCACCGATCCCGGTGTACTCAAGAACTACTGTCCCATCTCTTTGCTCCTCTTTCCCACCAAAGTCCTCGAAAAAGCAATCAACTGCCAACTCATTCAACACCTGGAGAACAACTATCTTCTGACAACTCCCAATTTGGGTTACGCACCAACCTTAGCATTAAAACTACCCTAATCACTGCCACAACAACATCAGAACCGACCTGGATTAGGGAGAAATGGCCACCCTGATCCTCCTCGACCTCTAAGTACCCTTTGACACTGTATCCTACCACACCATTATCAAAAGACTTCAACATATCAGAATCCAATGAGAGGCCCTCAAATGGATCGCCTCCTTCCTCACTGGAAGAGCCCAGAGAATCCAGCACCAGACGAACAGTCACTCAAGCACTAGTCACCAGCTGGTTGGACTATGAAAAAGCACTTTACATCTGAAACACCACTCACCTCCTGAAACGACTGCAGACCATACAGAACACAGCAGCCACATTCATCCTTGACCTCCCCAAATGGACCCACATCACCCCTCACTCCAAGAAACTTTATTCAGAATAGGTGCTAATGCAAAATGTTGGTCCTCACCTACAAAGCCCTACACTGCTAGGAACCAGCTTACATCAACCAATGCTCAAACTTCCATTAACCCTCCAGGCTTCTGCGCTCCACCTCCCTCTGTCTTGCACACACATCCCTGTCCACCAAAGCAGCAGTGGAAGATGCCCCTTCTCCTACCTTGCAGGAAACTCCTGGAACTATCCTCCCCTTCCCCTCTAGACCTCATCCTCACTCTTAGAATTCCACAAAGAACTCAAGACCTGGCTGTCCACCTGAACTCACTTGAAGTAGCAAGGCCCTCAGCACCTGGATACCATCGCTGGTGATTGTCAGCGCTTTATAAATCCTGTTCAATTGATTTATGATTCTCCTGCTCATAGAATTGTCATTCAGGATGCATGCAAGACTCATGACGCTCAAGATTATGGTTGCCAAATGTGTGCTGCCCATTTGTGACACCCCCTCACCCACACAGTCAGTCCTGTCCCTCTGCAGAACCCCATAAGCCTTGCCCATATGAGTGTTACGAATTTGAGGATCTACTGCAGGATTTAATGATCCTGCAATTTAAAGCTCTAAAGCAAAATTCAAGTATCCCAGGTTTCAAGAATATACTGCAGGATTCCAGGATACCTCAGTCTATAAAATTCACACCCAGAGTGTGTCCAGGTGCTCATCTTTCTTCCCGGTGGATAACAAGAATCCTCTGCATGGGTGCTGGTGTTTACTTGAGTTCCTCTGGGTAGGTTCTGCTCTTCACCTGTGTTCCTGCCTCTCCATGTGAAATATAAATACAAATATATAAATGTAAAAAATAATCTTCTAGTTCGATGCTAAGTTTATCTTCTTAGAAGTTTTCAACTTGTGTCACATGTTGGAACTTTTTCTGCAAAATTACTTTAAAAGAATTTCCTCACATCCTTGGAACTCTGCGACTGCTTCCAGCACTGTCTTTGAAAGCTGCAGCTTAGTGATTAGCTGGGGAGAGTTATATTTGTTTGGGTTGTGAAACCACTGTTTGAAATCTTCATCTGCCCCTTCCTTCTACATACTGGAACTCTGCCTCTTTTTCTACGTTTTGGTGCAAGAACTGCCTCTTGGGCAAAGTTACTCGTAAGCCCTAGGAAAATGTGTGTTTACGTTCACTGCCTAAAGTTGAGGACCTTTAACAACTATGTATAGGACATCAGAACAGCTCTCCCGCAATTCCTTTACTTCTAGCATAATAAAGATATTGTCATATTGATTTGGTTAGTGTTTGTTTAAGCACATCTGTTGCTAGAGTGATTCTTAGCTGTATTTTCAGTGTTTGTAGAATGTTACAATTCATGTAAAGTCTCTGTAAAAGTATAAACTGCACACAAATCAAATCAATTAAGGAACAAAGTGTAAGAGTAGTCTTGTTCATTTTAGTATAAATGAGTTGCAACTCATGACTGAGAAAGTCGTATTTGATGAGTCAAGCTGTGTAACTATAACTAAAGATCTCTTGTGTGCCTTCTCTCATTGCCTTATCACAACACTATTGCCCTTCCCCTCTCCTTTATGTACCAAGAACACTCTTAGAAGTGTTTGACACTGTTGACACAACACGGATGGAGAATGGTGGTTCACAGCATTTCCGAGACAACATTTGGAAATACAGATTAGTGGTAACTTGAATCTAACTTCTGTAATGTGCATGGTCAACTGATATCACATCAAAAAGGGCAGCTTCCAAGTGGCGCTCGTCTGAACGGACCAAAGACGCTGAGAAGAAATAATTTAGAACATAATGCTAACATGGCCTTTGTTGTATGCTGTGGTAGGCCTGAGAAAAATGTGAACGACATTTCAACTGACCAATTCATGAAAAGAAATGACCAGAAGACCATGTACTTATTTATATGTATTTTGTTATTATGAATATTTATGAAAACATGATACATCTGCCTCTAGTATAAGCCACAAAAGAGATGTAGCCCAGTAGTCATGCATTTTCCAATTTAAACCACATTGCATGCCCCACAGTTCAGTCTAAGGAGACACAGAAATCTATGAAAATGTACATGTGTGGTAATCTAACTAGTGCATCATACATCAGCTGAGAAAAAAACTTATCAGAAATGGGCTTCTGTGTGGCATTTTCTAAGCAGTTATTTATTTTCTTGAAGTCTACAAATCGAGACAAACTCATTGGTAATGCTTGTTCTTCTGCTATTAGGTTTCACAGCCATAATGGAGGCTTGCCATTTATCACTTTGTGCATCGTATAATCAGGGCATTAACTCCTTAACGGCGGAGGCCGGCAAGCTTGGCAGCCTCCTCAGCTGATCGCTGGCTTCCGCGCAACAGGCCTCCAGCGCACCCTGCGGCACCGCACCGCGGAGTTCTGTGTGTGCTGACTGCCCCCTCTGGCCTACACTGCGGTCTAGCAGGTCTCACACAAATCAAATCCAGTCAGGACCTCCAAGCCTACAGCATCAACACAGGCTGAACACCCGCTCAGCTTTTCAGGAGGGCCTACCTCAGTGCATTGCAAGTCATCGCCATGTGGCGGTAGGCCCGTGCCGGACGCAGTGCCTCTGGTGCCACTACCTCTGTGCACCAAAAGTCACAGTCCAGCTTCCAGGCATACTGCATCATCGCAGGCTGCACACCTGCTCTGCTCTTCAGGTGCCACTACCTCTGTGCAGCACAAGTCATCTTCCCCTGGGGTTATCCCACAAGTCCGCGTTCAGGAGCCAACAGCATGCACTTGGTAATGCCACTGGAGCACTTCACAGTCACGGGGCCACGCCCGTCCCAGGCATGCCACTGGAAAGCCTGGAAGGAACGTCAGGAGACATACTCCCAAGCGCACAACATCCCAGTGCCACGGCGGCAGCCCCGAGCGTATGCATGTGAGGAGTGTGAAGAAATGGCCCGGGGCTCTGGGTGTGGTTCAGCTCTGGGCTCTGGGCGTGGTTCAGTTCTGGGCTATGGCAGCAAAAGTAACTATGGCGTGTGTCTCTGTTGTAGTGTCGGCGCCACCTGGACCATTTCAGGGTGTCCAATGTAGTATGTAATCCCACTCATCAGCGTATCACATGGGTACAAAAACATGAAATGAAGGCTGTCATTGGTGTTCTAAAAAAGACAACAGGGTATCATTTAGGGTCAGATATGAAATTTCGGGTGTCATTTGGGGTAAAAAATGAACCACTCTGATGCAGAGATGCACCCTGTGACTCAAGTCCCACAACATGAGCAACATGGACGTAAGGGGGATGATGTCAGGAGTTGATTGTGCACGTGGATGTGTCAGAGTGTGACCTGCTGCTTTACGAATGTGGTCCACACTCAGCCACCTCAGTGTTGTGGCGTACACCATGTCATGATAATTAGACTGCAGCCATGCTAATCGTCATGCAGTGTCACTTGCATTGTCAGTGTGGCTCATGGACCCGCAGCTTTGCTGGGTTCAGCACATGTATATGAATTTGTGGTGAGATTAGTGATGTGTGGGGAGGGCCCCCTCTGGGCACATTGTTGACGGGGGCCTACTTGCAGTGTCTATGTGTGCTGCAGTATGCCAAGGAGATCAGGGACATGATCCATTGTCATTGTGGGTGTGCACTGTGCTGTACTTAATTGTGCATGTGTGCCATTGTGCCCATCTCCCCGTCCCCCCAGTCCCTGGTTGTTACTCCCCGTGTTGCTCTTGGATCAGGTCATGTTGAGCAGTGTCCGGCCCCCCTACTCCTGCCACCGTCTCCCCACTGATGTCTGTGAACACCATTTCCTCCATCTCATCCAGCTCCTGCTGTGGTGCTGGACTCCCATCTCCAGTCTGCATTGCTGCTTTCCGGTTGATAGTGAGTTTCAGCTTGGTTTTGCGCTTCACATCTTTCCAGCGCTTCTTGGCACTTCACTCTGACTGTATTCACTTTGGCCAAGATGGACTGCGTTTTTAGTTGCCAATGACACAGTGGAGGTGAGGAACAGTTGTTGTTGGTGGTCTATCACCTCCGAAATCAGGATCTTGTTTTCCTGCAGAATGAATCATGGGTTTGTCTTCTTCTTCACCTTGCCCTTCACCTTCCCAGAGGTCCTTGGCTAGTCCTCTGGGGGGTTTGTGAGGTTCTGGTTGGCCTCTGTAGGTGCTCCAGCTTCCTCCATGGTGCTTCTCAGTTGTTTGGGTTTTGTTTTTGTTTTTTATTTTTTTATTATTATATATTTTTTGCAGATTTTTTGGTGATATTTCTCGCCTGACATGGAAATAGCAAGTCTGGTGCTACTTATCGTTGATATTTTTATCGCTGTTGGGCCCATCGCTACTTTTTTCACGTTCGGGTTTCCTTTTTTATCGCAATCCCGGTAATTTTAACACAGACATTTGACGCGTTATCGGAAAACTATCGCCTTTGCCGGTATGTTGAGAATACGCCATTAACACAGTGTTAGTTTCCCGCCATTGACGGCGTTATGTAAAATTTCGTTAACCTAGGTTGGCGATAATTATCGCCCGTTCTTGAGAATATCCCCCTAAGAGTGTATGCAACAGAAATACCTATTTGTGTAATTTACACGATCTGAACTATGCAGACACTTTGATATAGATCTGCCACAGGGTTATTGTATTATCTCCCAGCTTCTGAATATAAAGAAATTATGTCAGGACTCTACTGTAATAAGTTAATAAAGTTGAGTTCTGACATCGCGATAACTGCGGCATAACCAGGAGCTGAGGGGAAAACAGACCACAGAGCATAGTTATTGAAGTTGTTTATCGGAAAAAAAACTTTGCTTTTCTTGCTTCTGCTACTTTTTTCCAGCTGTAGAGTGAGCACCATAAAGGAGATATTTATTGCAACATGTTTTTGATTGAACTTCATAGGTAACTATAAAAATGGTTGAATATTTCTGCAAGTTTTTAATAATTCCAAGCGGCTGCCCCTTTAAAAAATAAAAATAACTGGCATGTTTTACCTGACACTAACATCTTTTTTAAAACAACAGTTGATGGACAGAATGCAGAACAATGTCATACATTCACCCCAGTACAGAGATCTGGGCCTAAATCCATCGTATTTTTGCACTCCACACCACCCCAGTTCAGACATGGCCATATGCAAATCAGCCTTGACCCTGTGCCTCATGGGAACAGTCCAGCCCGAACTGCCAAATCATGTCTTTCCTGGACCGGAATCAAGCATCCTAGGACCGGTTTCTGGCTATCAGCCGTTATGAGCCAGGATAGGATAGCTTGACTCCAGTGGTGTGGGGAGCATGGGACTCATGTCTGAGCATACCCATCCCACTCGAGTGACAAATGCAAAACAACAGTTGATGGACAGAATGCAGAGCAATGTCATACATTCACCCAAGTATAGAGATATGGGTCTAAATCCATCGCTTTTTTGCACTCCACACTGCCCCAGTTCAGACATGGCCATATGCAAATCAGCCTTGACCCTGTGCTTCATGGGAACAGTCCAGCCTGAACTGCCCAGCCATGTCTTTCCTGTACTGGAATCAAGCATTCTAGGACCGGTTTCTGGCTATCAACCGTCATCAGCCAGGATAGCTTGACTCCAGTGGTGTGGAGAGCATGGGACTCACGTCTGAGCATACCCATCCCACTCGGGGTGACAAATGCAAAACAACAGTTGATGGACAAAATGCAGAACAATGTCATACATTCACCCCAGTACAGAGATCTGGGCCTAAATCCATCGTTTTTTTGCACTCCACACCACCCCAGTTCAGACATGGCCATATGCAAATCAGCCTTGACCCTGTGCCTCTTGGGAACAGTCCAGCCCGAACTGCCAAGCCATGTCTTTCCTGGACCGGGGTGAATGCATGACATTGTTCTGCATTCTGTCCATCAACTGTTGTTTTTGCAACTAACATCTTTTTGCAACAAATATCTAAAAGCTTTTTGATGTCTTTAATTTTGCACTACAAATTCTCTTTTATTCTTCATGCTTGCAAACAAATTCTCTCTTTCATATGAAAGAGCCATGCACCAAGGATTTAAGTGGTTTGTGGGAAAGGCGATGGTGTGTGGGACCATGTATTATGAGGAATAAAGTACCCCCTGCTGTACATGATAAGGATATTGCGAGTCACCTCAGAGTTCCATAATTTTATATGGTCATGAAACTCCTCGGTGACTAGCAAGGTCCTTATAATGTCCGGGATGGGGGAATTTATCCTAATTATAATGATATATGCAATCCAAAGAGAGACATGGAATTCTTCGCAACATCAAAAAGGAGATGCAAATACTTGCCAGCTTTTAGGAACACCATTGCATGGATGTGTTGCTGTTGTTGAGTGGCAACTGGTATTTGGTGTTCCTTTTGTTTTTCCATTTTATAAATTTTTCTTGGTACTGTGATTCACGGCAATAACCTCTGTGTGTGTCCACAGCAGTATGATGACCTGCTGTGGCGTCTGGCTTCCTTCAAGGATGGATGGGTGTAAGTTTGATTCAGCATTGCTTCGAGTACTACTTGAGTAGTTGCGGGTGCTTCCTAGAGCAAGGGGTACCTTTTACAACATGAATCAGTACATTTGTATTTCCCTATATGTTAGCAATGGGATTTTTAGTTGGCTAAGGCTCTCGCCAAAGCCAGGCAGAAACCACCATTCTAGTCAGGGTTTGGGAGTTACACGCCAAAGATAACCCCTGCTCACCCCCTTCATTGCTTGGCACGAGAAGTCAACGTTAGAGCATCTTGCTCTGAAACTAATCATGCCCCAAGCTCTGGGGAAAGGACACAGGCCCCTCTGGACCTGCAAACCACTATGTGTCCCTTTGGTTGGAGCCACGCGGGGCATGGTAAATAATTAACAGCACGTCAGAGCAATCTGGTTCTGGAAACAACTGTGACCTCGTGGGAGCCCCACAGGGCTCTGAAAAGAATGTATGCCACGCGTTGGGGCAAATGCGGGGGAACATCCTGTGCCCCTCTGGGCTCTCACTGTACATCTTAAAACAACCTGCCTGCCCCGTTAGAGCCATGAGGGCTTTCAAAATGATCCGGGCAAATGATGGGAGGAGCGGCCCGCTCTCTGGCGAGGCTGCTCAAAGAAAAACAACACCGGAGGCAGGCACCGATCGCGTGCCTCGATATGCGCCCCCCCTATCCAACGGCATCACTCACAGAGCTGATCTGGGCGGCTTCTCGCCTCTCAGCGTGGGCTCCTCTCGAGTGTTGCGGGATCTCCGGTCTCCCTCTCCAACCAGGCAGACAGCTTCCGGGTCTCATTGGGCAGCAGCCTGGCAGCAACTCTCTTTGCTCGGGCTGCGGCGGTGATTTCAAGGGGTGGTCACCCGCTCTAATTTAAATTAAATACAGGCAAAGTTGCGGGGTGGGCACAAGTGCACTAAATAAGACAAAGTCGCGGGTTGGGCACCCGCGCACTAAATAAAATGCAGACGGAGGGTGGGCATCTGCTCTATTAAATAAAAACAAGCGGCCATAACGCAGGGTGGGCATCTGCAATTAAAGATGAAAATAAGCGGGGTGGGCACCCGCCGCCATTATCGTCACGGGGAATCCCTACGCTGGGGATTCCCTCTCAAAGGCCTAACAAGGAAAATAAGCACAGCGCTACCAGGGCGCAGGTCCTTTCCAAAATAAAGCAAAGCGCTCACAGGGCGCTAGGGAGCACAAGAAGTCCTGAGGCAAAGGAATAGAGCAACCAGCTCCCAGCAAAGGAAAGTCCTCCAGGCATCCAGGGGCAGGGCAGAGCTCAGGGAGGCAAGCCTTCCCCTGGGCCCCAGCAGCAGCACACCCCTGGCAGATTTGAGTCAAAGAACAAGAACATTTTACATGGGGTCACAGCCCCTCCTTTTATACACCATTTTCCTTTGTCTCACTGTAGGGCAAGGGGAGAGCTAGATACAACTGGTTCAGGAGCACTTTGTTTTGCTCAGCTCCTCGCTCCCTTTCACAAGACAGGTCAGGGACATCAGAAGCACCATAGGAGGTGGAGCCAGGATTGTGGAGGGAAGGCACATCCCTATTCAGGTCCCAGGTGCAACTCCTCCCTCCCATCTACATGCAGATCTCCTATTCACCACGGGCAGACCCATCCTGGCTCCTGGAGCCAACCACACCAGCCAGCCCCTGTCAATCACAAGCCAGACATGCAATTCACAACAGGCAGGCAGACACACTGCACACAGAAATGCCAACTTCTAAAAGTGGCACTTCTCCACTAGTCACATTAAATCTGCGCACACCATTGCACAGCATTTATTCTCACGAGTTCGCACATACCAAACTCACCCCTGCACTCCTCTCATATCAGGAATTACCATGGACACACATATCCCCCATGCATTCCTATGGAAGGGCAGGCCATCTCACCACACGCACTCAGAGTGCGCACGCACTTTACACTAGGTCACAGTGCTAAAGTGCGCAGAGACCTAAAATCACTACCATCGGGTCATATTAAAAGGCAAAAAATTCAGGGGTGAACCTGCCAAAAGGGCCAAGTCCAACACCCTATCAGTGTGTCTCTTATTTTCTTGCCACATTCATTTTGAGATCTGGCCCATTTTGGGTCCATCCTCTTGTACCTGATTGTAGTATATGTACATGCGCAAATAGATACTTGTCTTGGTTTGGGTTGAATTACCCGTACTAGGGATCTGTTTGGTTTGCTCCTAATGACGCCTGAGTGATAATAACGAGGCTAAGGATGCACTGAGGCAGGGCAGTGTAATGTGCAGATCCACAGCACAGGTTCCAGATGCTTATTGTTCCCTAAGGTCCGACACTACAATGGCAATGAGGACTAGGATTCTCCAGGTGTGTCTGAGTCAAAGATCAGCTAAGGCAGTTGCAGGGCTGTTATGAAGTGAGAGGCACCTGTTTAAAGTAGAGAGGTCCTATAAACACTAGGGGACCATATGTGACCTAGTGCCAGAGAGCTCTCACTGCAGAGTAGCGCCAGAAATTGTCAGCCTCAAGGAACCAAAACTACTGAAGAGAAAACCCAGGGGAAACACCACAGGCACAGCGAGAAAGAGTATCTGTAAAGGATGAGTGCCGCCGGTGCGAAGAGTGCAAGCGGAACTAAGGGGAGCTCATGAGTGAATGAGGAGACCAGAAGCCAGGCCTATGAGCAGGTCAAAGTCAGATCTGGAAAGAGCCTAGTGGAAGTAGAAACAAAAGAGACACATCACAGGCATAAATTGAACAAGGCACAATCAGAGAAAAGGGGAGCGAAATGGCAATTATATTGTGGAGTCAAGGGATATGTAAACCAAGCAAAGCCACCCAAGTCCCTAGTATCAAAACCAGCCAGAGTGTGCTGCAAATGCACAAACTTTTCAGATAAAAGTGATCAGCCCCAATGACACATTCCATGGCCTCAATTGCAGCTATAGAGCCATTTACTGTCACCAGCCAACCATCTGCCCGGGCACAGAAATGAAAGCAGTGGGTGGAAAGATTAGAAATGCACTTTTCGGATAAAGCCATAGACGACAATTAGAAAATCCTCTGCTACAAAATGTAGCTAGAGAAGGGGTCTAAAAACATTCCTGAAGCCTACCACAAGCTTGTTCACCGATCATGTATAATACCATAAAGACGGTTCCGAACAACCATTTGAACCAATGGTAAATCCAGACTATGAAAGGATCCTCCCGTAGCAAGTATGACAGACACTGGATGAGTCCATAGATGTTTATAGGCAAATCTCATAGAACTGGGCAGTGCCTGTAGTCTGCGCTATGAACTTGAAGAAATTCAGGCACAGTAGATTCAGGGTTGCGTGTCAGCAAAGCTGAGACAACAAATCCTATGTTCTGTTAGGAATATATCAAGCAAGAGCTGCCATTATAGCCATGTTGACCTAACTGCTTGTGCATATTTCATAATTGAGCAAGGTGAAACATGAAGCAATGGAAATTATTGGATAGCGCTGTTCAGGAGCAGGAGATAAAAATAGATGGGTACCCTTTTAGACTCATTGATATAAGGGAGAGACTGAGCGTACAAATTTCATCATTGCATAATGTGGGGAAAAGGTTCAACGTGTGATCAGTTAAAGTGAGATTGAAAATAAGAGGTACACTTTTGTGCCTTGTAAACCATTGCCATACCTGGATGATGTTTTGAGAAACGCTCCTATTTGCAGGCCATACACAAAAAACTCGAAGTATGTGAGAATGAGGGCTAATTAATACTGAGCTGTAAACCTCTTGAGGAGACAATCACATCTTGTTTTTTTATGTAGCTCCAGATCTGATATCTCTTGTTTGGAGAATGTAATCCTTTCACATTTAATGATGATCATTTAGGTGCTGTCATGAATGAAGTGTAATCCCTGCTCTTTCCTTGGTCAAGCTTGATTTCATAATGATGTCCAAATGGGTTAATGGAAACTTTTCTTGTTCTTTTCTTGGTAAAGAACCTTGTTATCTCCCCCTTTAGTACAGAGATGTATGTGTATGGTACTGATTAGTCCCCACATTTGGCAAGTGCCTCCCCTCATCTGCTTCACTGCATGCTTTGGGTTCTTCCAAATTGTCATGTGATTCTTATCAAGCCCCTTATGCCCAGCCACCCTAGGAGCTCACCAGGAGTTTTGAGACTGCAAAGGTTAATTCATCATTGTGTCATCCTCAGAGTACTGTGTTCCACCTATTCTCTAGTAGACTTCCATTCCCGAATTCTGGGGTTCTTCTATCACAGCCCTGCAGCCCTCTTCCCATATGTGGGCATGATACTGTTTTTTCCAACTCACGATCCTCCACTTTGGCCAGCATAGGGTTAGTAATATAGGGCCAGATTTATCAGTCTTTCCTGCGATGCAAACACAGGTCAATGTGCTGTGCTGCCTGAAATGGAAAGTGCAAGAATGCACCATATTTACCAAGATATTGTGCATTCCTGCTCTCTGCCTTCAATGGTGCACAATCTACTGCCTAGCATCAATGCAGGCACCCTTGCATCATGCTGCAAGGGTGCCTGCATTGCAGACAGGATTGTTTTATTTGCAGGAAGATATGCCTTTCTGCACACAAACAATTAGCTAAGACCATTTCCTGTTTCTAAGCGTGCTCAAGAACCATATTTCTCCTCGTTGTGCATAACCTGGAAAGGCATAGCATATTAACGCATTCCCAGGTTTACCAGTCTTGATAAATTTGGGAATTGCTTTAAAATTCACGGGGTGGTTGCATGGGAATACCCACGCTGAACCCATGGAACATCTTGTCTGGGCAGAGTAATGCAGAGCAGAGTAACACTAGGCAGCGACTTTCGCTGGCTTGCATTACTCCAAATTTATCAAGCAACGTATGGCCAATCAAGGTGACCTTGCGTTGAGTGGTCAATTTGACTTTTCTGGTCACAGCACTTGCAGCTTTATAGTTCATGCTCTTTTCTGTCACCATGATCTACTTCCCTTGCAGGGCTATTCTTGGGACGTTGTTTGGTAAATTTGACTTTAGAATTGAATTGCCCTTGCAACACCATGAGTGGCACATGGACAATGCAATTCTATGATACATCTGGACCCTTCTTGTAACTCCTCATGCTGGTGCTGTTTTGGAGGGCACAGTCCAAGAATGCCATAGGCTTCTGTTATTTCATGGAGTGTTGTTTTCATGGTCACTCGAAGGAGAGTTGAAGTGGAAAACACCATTTATAGTTGATGTTTTTTCTCAAAAAATGAGGTTTCTGGAGAGAAAGCTCTTCTTTTAAGGCATGTGATTGGTTAAAGTTTCAAGGAAGATCTGCATGTCTGTTCTGTGGAAAAAAATGTGGTCTCTTTTCCTTACAGCTTCAATCACTCGATCCATGTCTTTGTGATGATGTAGACAGACTGTCATATCTGGGAGGCCTTGAGTTCCTGGACCACCCACTCTGTGGGCTCTGTCTATTTTAATGGGTTCTTCCTCTGCTTTTTCCCATACAGGAGGTTCTCAACATATTTTGAACAACTTCTAGGTCTTCTTGCTCTGTATGCCTCAAGTGTGTGACTTCTTTCCTCACAAGTATTTTGTAGGGTGTCTACCCTTGGAACGTCAGAGGTTTGAATTCTCCTATTAAAAGGAAAAGGGTTCTAACTCACCTGGCTAAACTGGAAACTGACATAGCTTGTATACAAGAATCTCATCTAACAGTAGAGGAATCTTTAAAATTAAAGAAAGGATGGGTAAGGGAGGTCTTTTTTTCACCAGGAGATGATTAACGGAATGGGGTTTTAACTCTTTGTCATGAATCGCTTTCTGTTAAATTACTTTCCCAATGCTCTGATAAAGATGGTCGATGGTTATCTACCAAATTGTTGTTGGGAATGCTCCGTTTTTTTTGCCTAATATATATGCTCCCACCGCTGGGGATTCCTCTTTTTGGACATCCATGGCTCAACAAATTACATATTGTATTGAAGATAACTTTATCCTTACAGGAGATTGCAATCTAGTCATAGACCCCTTTTTAGACTAACGCAATTGTCTCTTTTGTCCCCCATAAGGCTCATAAACGTTTTTGTCCAAACTATCAAATACTACAAGCTTATTGATGCTTGGAGACTCTGCAATCCCACTACAAGAGAATACACTATACTCCAACCCATCATACCCAGTCTCGATAAGATTATTTTCGTATTTCTCATAATGTCTCCCAATCAATAATAGCTGTGGATTTTGGTACTATTCTAATATCTGATCATGCTCCTACCACCATCCAACTTGATATTTTACAAAAACCTAACACTCCCAGAAGATGGCGTTTTAATAATGCTCTCCTTTTAGACCCAACATCTCCTTCTCTAATGAATATTTTTTGTTGTATCAATCTGATACCCTATCTTTTTCTGTTATATGGGATGCATTTAATGCAGCAGCTAGAGATTTTATAATTGTTGATGTCTCAGAGTAGCTCAAAACTTCACGTGAACGAAACAAAATCATCTTAACCAAGATAAAGACATTGGAGCATTTCTACTACTCTTCAAAGTGAAAGGATTGTTTATCTGAACTTATCAATGCCAAGTTCCAATACAATAAGGAATCAACAGATAATGCCTCAACATATTTATTAAAGTCCAGTGTGGAATTTTATGATGGGAAAAGCAAAGCCGGAAAATATTAGCTAAATAGCTGAAAGTTAAACATAACAAACTTAATATAAAATCTATTATGAATGAGCAACACTCATTGAAATTTAAAGACACCAAAATTCCGAATGAGTTGCTCTACTTTTATAAGACACTTTACACATCAGAAATCCCTCTTTCAGAGCATCAGATCTCCCAGTTTCTTTCTGGTGTCTAGCAACCCTCTGATATTCGGCCAGATTTTACATCCTTAGAATCTGACTTGTCACAAAAGGAACTCCTTATCGCCTAACAGACACTTAAAAAAGACAAAGCCCCAGGACCAGATGGTTTTACCGGCAAGTGTTTTTCACATTTCGCACAATTGCTACTCCCCAAATTATACAATCTTTTGGATTTTTTTCTACACTCGGATACGCTGGCTCTTTTTCAGACGCCCTAATTTGCCTTATTCCTAAGGAAGGAAAGGATTTAAGATACTGCAAAAATTACCGGCCTATTTCATTAGTTAATATTGACTACAAATTTTACGTTTAGAATCCTATTTACTCAAATTATTAGGGAAGGAACAATCTGGATTTGTTAAAGGCCGTCTCATCACAGATAATATGAATTTATTTTTCAACATTTTGTCTAAATCCTCCCATTTATCCCAATCACTAGCAGGAGTGGCCTTACCTTTATCATACACTTAAGTGGTTTGGTTTTGGACCTAAAATTATATCTTTAATATCAATTCTCTACTCGAATCCACAAGTGGCAGTATGTGCAAATGGCAACACATCTTCATTTTTTAACTTAGGCAGAGATGTTGGTCACGGTTGCCCTTTATCCCCGTTTCTCTTTAATTTAGACCTAGAACCTTTTTTGTCCAAAATAAATCAGAATCAAGATATACATGGATTTGATTTTCAAAACACTCACATCAAATTGGCAGCATATGCTGATGATGTATTATTATTTTTCTCACAACCCCAGTCCTCTATTGCGGCATTCATACAAGTAGTTGAATCCTTTGCTTCTGTGTCCGGATATAAATTGAATAGGGACATATGTGAAATATTACCTCTAACAAAATATACTTTTAAGGATGATTTTATTGTCTCAAACTTCACATGGAGGCCAAATCATATCAAATATTTAGGCTTACATTTAACTCCCACCATCCTGCATACAATCTCTTGTTGTATGGATAAATGTATACAAAGACTGACTGCCAAATGGCACCCTTTATACCTACCCAAGTGGGGTCATTTAGATACTCTAAAAATTATGCTGACCCCTATAAGACTTTATACAATCTCTAACATTACAGTATCCATTTCTTTAAAAGAATTTAAGAAAATGAATGTTGTGTTATCTTCTTTTTTATGGAATAAAAGAAAATCACGCATGTCATTATCAAAACTGATACATCCAAAATCAGAAGTCAGTGTTAAGTTCCCTAACTTCTCGATATACCAAAAGTACTTTTTACTCAGTCAATCCTCGAGATGGCTCGCTGAGTCTTTAATGGATTGTCCAAGACATCAACGGGCATCCAGCGCATCCTGGATGGCTTCGAGGATTTTTGTGTCGCGCGGGGATTGTAGATAAACTTGGACAAAACCAAGTTTATGATCTTCAATCCCCCGAGGCAAACACGCCCGAACCCGCTGTTGGGAGGAACTCCTTTAGAGAGAGTTAAAATCTTTGAATATCTAGGCCTCACCCTGGGTAAACACTTTCAGTGGGATCCGCAGTTGGCCAAAGCTACACTTAAACTATCAAGAGTGGTGGGGGGGAAGCAGAAGCTACACAGAGAGTCTGAGTTCAAACCGGCGGCCACAGTTTTAGAAATCTATAGTGTGCAGGCTAGAGCAGCAGCACTCTATGGGGCCGAACTCTGGGGGTAACAAAACTGCCCCAGTCTAGCAAAGTTTGAAATTACCTTTCTGAGGAATATACTGGGTCTCCCTGCGAGTACTCCACTCGTCCCACTGCGTCTGGATCTAGGGTTGCCCCCTATTGAAGAGGTTATGTCTTCACGCCCTCTAACATTTTGGAAAAGATTGTGGCGTCCTATAGAAATGAATTTAGGGATATATGGGATGCCTTGAGAGGCAAGAACATTAGGTGGCTGTCTCACATAAAGCACATGAGTTGTAGGATAGACTTACCTGAGCTATGGGAGACCCCGGATGTTGCCTGTCCGGAGATCAACTAGCCACCCTCCAGGCGAGTTCTGGACTAGGAAGACTGACCATAGAGTTCCTTGAGGTCAAGGCAGAATATAAAAGAGAAGAATTCTTGGACGTGGTATTCCCTGCATCAGCAAGGAAACTCTATATGCCATTTAGATTGGGCACATTGCCTTTTAGAGTTTTCTCCAGTAAATGTTATGTTATGTTATTCGGCACTTGTAAAGCGCAAACTGTCGCTCCGGAAGGAGCATCCTGGTGCCAAAGGAGATAGGGTGAGTGTTATTAAAGAGCGCTAGATTGCATTCAGCACATAAGAGTCTGTTAAGTTAAATATCCAGGTTTTAAGTCTCTTCCTAAAGAGGGACTCCGTGGGCAACATTCTCAGGGCATTGGGCATGGCATTCCATGCTTTGGAGGCCAAAACATAAAGTGTTTTTCCACCTTTCCTTTTAGGGAGAAATTTTGGGGTGTTCACAAGGTTTTGCCCTGCTGACCTCAGAACTCTGGAGGGGTTATAGCGGGTGAATCTGTTTGCTAGATACTTAGGGCCGATATTATTTAGGGCTCTAAAAGTAGTCAGTAAAATTTTAAAAAGAATTCTTTTATGGATCGGGAGCCAATGCAGAGTTCAAAATGGGACAAAGTAACCACAAAGAATGCCCCAATCGTGGATATTCCTTGGAAAATGAACTACATGTCTTTTTCTTCTGCCCAGGGTAACAGGGTGCACGTAAGTACTGGCTAATCCCCATTTGCAGAAACTTGGGATTTCGCCAGTGCTCAAGCGCAATGAGAGTTTTAAAATATGACACCCATCCCCCTATTGTCTTTGCTGTGTCGCGTTTCTTGAATGCTATGTGGCATCGGCGCAGGAAATTGATTAGCGCCTAGTATGTATTTCTGCTACAATCAAATGTAAGTTCGATAATGTCACAGAGTTTAATCTTATTTTACTATGTATTGATTCTACTGTATACTCAATGTATTTTAGAAGTATTATATATTTATTGTTTTAATATTTGTATTGTACATCTTCCTATGCGCTTTTATGGTCTTTTGAGGCCAAAATAAAGTTATCGAACCAAACCGATTGTCCTTTATGGATTCAACTGGAACGTTCTTTTCTTTCCCCCTTCTCATTTCAAGAATATGTATCTTTCACCCACAAGCCACAATACTTATCTGCTCCTATACTTTAATACACATGTTACATTTTGGAATCCAATGTGTCACTAATCCCTACGGATTTAGAATATTTTTTCAGATCTACACTATGGCATAATAAGATGATACTGATACATGGTAAACCTGTGTATTTGGGATCTTGGAGACAGAAGGGCTTAATCTGGATACATCAACTGTATGTACAAGATTAGATCATGTCTTTTTCACAAGTCAGTAGACTTTTTGACCTACCCTCGTCCTTGCAATCCAAATATAACCTCCTGAAACAAGATTTTCTAACTGTATATGCCCAGTGTACACCTCCTAATACTCCCACCTCCTCTCCGGTTAACAAATTACACACTCTTCTTCTCACTAACCCCAAAGCTTCTGTTATTTATAATTATTTACCCACTTCATGCAAATTAATTTAATCTTTGGATCTGGGTGCCCTTTTTCTATCCCTCATGTGTTTTTGGGAAGTTTATTCCCTGTCTGGACCAATTGCATTTCTAACACAAAGATCATATACCTATTGTTAGCAGTTGCCTTACAGCAAATAACCAAAAATTGGAAAGATTTCATCAAACTATCTTATCAAACATGCTGGTACGCCCTTTGCCACAACCACAGATTAGATACAACCTTTGTATACCCTACTCACATGGCTACAAATTGCTTGAATTTATGGTTACCTATCACACTGTTTATTGATGCTAGTGCTAAACGCTCGTTGTCCCTAACCCCTATTCAACAAGAAGTTTCTCATGACTTTCCGTATGATGATATTATTTTCATTTGATCATTTTAAACCTTCTATTGTATTATATGTATGAAATGTAATTTTCCTTTGTTTACACCAATCCAATTTGCATAGCCTTTTCATTCTCTCCTTTAAACTATTCTAATCTGACTTTTACACCCAACTATTTTATTCCTAAATTCCATTTGGATTCATGTGATTGTTTATTGCTTTATTGTATTGTGTACTGATACTCTAAATTCCCTTAATAAACTTATTATTTACCTTTAAAAACGTATTGTTTTTAACACATGCTTTCCTCAAAAAGCAGGCCATACCTATTGGCTCTGTCATAATGTTTCATAATAAACAGATCAAGCCTTTGAAATCAGTTGTGCCTTTCCTCAGTGATGAAGTATTTCCCCTTTTCCAGAGGCTTTACTTCATGCCACCACCCCAGTCTACTATGGTAATCTGTGAGATTACTTGTAACAAAATACCTGTCTATATCTTGTAACACAATGTAATAACAACTGCATGGTAAAGACTTACTGGCTTTAACAAATGTTTTTCCCAAATAATAAGTTAGAACTGCTGCCTTTGTCATAAAATTTCATACCAAGTGGACAAGACCTATGGCATATGACATACCGATTCCCAGTGAACCAATCAGGCCAATAGCTTGTCACAATAACCATCTCTGGCCTACAGTTTTGAGCCTTAACTTTTCCACAAGGCAATCCCCCTTCACCTCTCTAAGACGTCAGTATCGACTTTCTTAAAAGTGTTTAGTACTTTCGACGCAACAGGGATGGAGACTGGGTGGCTCACAGAATTTTTACAGCAACATCTGGATGTAAAGTTCAGTGGTAACTTGAATCTGACATCCATAATGTGCATAATGAACTGACATGGCATCAAGAATTGCAGCTTCCGAGAGGTACTCATCTGATCAGATTCAAGATTTTAAGAAGAGAGTGATTTGCACGCAAGGATAAGAGGGCCATAAGTGTGTGCTATGGTAGGACGGAGCAAAATGTGAAGAACACTTTAACTGACCAATCCATGAAAACGCTGACCTGAAGCCCATGTTTGTATGAATATTCATATGTATTTTTATTATGACGTTTTTTTTTAATTAGCCTAGCGAGACTGGTAAACCGGCCTCTGTGGCACACCTAAAAACTAGAGGGCAGATTTACAAGAAAATTACGCATCCCTGCGTTGTAGCAGAGATGCATCAGTTTACTTGCATTACGCAAAAAATCCTTACGCCACCACGGATGACTCACATTTACAATGAGGCGCACCGTGGCGTCAGGATTGACAGATGTGTCACGCATCTGTTGGGGCAAAGCTCGCGCATTACTGGAGTCGTATTGCAAGCACGACAACTCCAGCAATGCTCAGGAATTTCTATACCTATTGTGCTGCATCACTCCTTACGCCTACTTCAAGCAGGCGTAAGGTTTTGACGCAGTGGCACCGTAGAAGTGGCACAGTAAAATCTTGTAGATTTCACTGTGTCACTTTTACAAGGCTTTCTTGCGTCAGAACAACCACCCTGCATACATTATACCTGACGCAGGAATAATGTGATGCAGGGCTTTGCAACGTGGCGCAACTCCATAGATGTGTCACGTTATAAATGTGTCAACATGGCGCGTTGTTTACGCTGCCGCTCTGACCTAACGGTGGCGTAAAAATTACGTAAGGGGATTGCAAATCTGCCCCTAGATGTAGCCCAATAGTCATTCATTTTCCAATATAGACCACACTGTATGTCCCACAGTACGGTCTAAGGCAACATAGAAACCTATGAACATGTACGTGTGTGGAAATACGAATAGTGCCTCATATATTAGCTGAGAAAAAACTTACCAGGATAGGGCATCGGTGTGGCATTTTCGGAGCTGGTATTTATTTTCTTGCAATCTGCAAATGGAAACAAACTGATTGTTAATGCTTTGAGAATTGCCTTTTATGGCTTTGTGCATCTCTAAATCAGGGCATTAAATCCAAGCTTCACCTTTTAGTTAATGTGGTGTGGTACTTTTTGGTCATAAGAAACAGAGGCACTAAGAGTTTGTGCAACACACACATATTGCTGTAATCCACTCTCTCTGAAGTGTGAAGAGACTTCGGTATGGCTCCGCCATTGAGTTATTGTTATCAAAAGAAAATATACTAAACACATACTATCATGCAGATATAGGAATATAAAACAATATAATGATACATGCAATCAATCTGAAGACAAACGTAGAACTGAACTATTTGAGACATCAAGAAGGAGATGAAAAAAGGTTCTAGATTTTAAGAACATTAATGTGTATTTTCCAATAAATGTGAAATTTGGCACTTAACGATGCCTTGGCAGCAATTATATAAAATGTATAAGAGTAAAGCGAACTCGCTTGCACAATTTTTGGTTTGCGAGTACTGCGACACCTTGTGCCTACATTGTGTTACAGTGATCAATATGGCACCAGAAATGCCATAGGAGTGGCCTCAGGCACCAAACACCAACCCCAGGCACAGTCAATGATCGATGTGGAAAAAACATTGGTTAAATAACCTGTGGGCATATTATCAAAAAACAGAGTTAAAATTATTGCCGCTTTAGTGGCAGAAAAGTGCGGCTAAAGCGGCGATAATGGGCTTGATAATATGCCCTTGAGAATTCCAATAGAAGCCCAGGTTCTAGTGTCAACATGGGCTTCTATTGGAATTCTCTTCGGCATATTGTCAAGCCCATTATCGCCGCTTTAGCGGCAGTTTTCTGCCGCTAAAGCGGCGATAATTTTAACTCGATGCTTGATAATATGCCCCCCGGTTTTCCGAATGGATTGTGGCTTTCAGTGTGGCGGAAAGATTGAGATGATAGAACTGTGTTGTATAAATATATTCATTCCCTCTTCAGTGCCTTTGCGGAAGCACAAGATGGAAGAAGAGGGATGGAGTGGTAATATCTGCTAAGGGAGTAAGGAAGTGTGAATGCGAACGAGAAAGACCTCACATTTAAGAGCTGGCTCCATTATCACTTTAAATACAGGAAGCTACATTATGTTTTTTGTCATTCACATATACTTTTGTTAAATATTTTGAGTTTTTAAAAGTATTTCATAGATACTCAAGTGTTATGTTAAGATTTTCACTGTACTGCTGTCGTTTCTTTACAACTGATGTCTGATATTCCTTTGTATTTCCATTTTTTTCCTGTGATTCACTGTATCTATTGCCTCTGTGTGTATCCACAGCAGTATGTATAAATGGCCTACTGTGAGGTTTGAATTTCTTCTAGACTGCGTGGGTGTAGGTTTGAGTCATTATTGCCTCGAGTGCCACTTGAGTAGTGGTGTGAGTCCTAGGGTGCAGTTTTGAACATGACCCAATGCATTTGAATTACCCTCACACTGTGTCTCTCATTTTCCACTTGTCATATTCCCTATTGTGGGTCCATCCTCTTGCACATGACTGATTTTATTTGTGCATATACAAATCAGTAGTTCGAATTGGGGGTTTGGGTTGTATTATATGTTATGTTATGTTATATATGATTTGTAGCTCGCCCAATTACTCAGGAGTATCCTGGCGCGAACGGGCTAAGGCAGAGAGAGCAAAATTAATTAGATGGAGGGATTGAAGAGATGAGTTTTAAGAAGTTTCTTGAAAATGCGGAGGTCCGGAGTGTGTCGCAAAAGGCCGGGAAGGCTGTTACATAGAGTGGCCACCTTTACTGACCACGACTGGCCGCCCATCCTAGAGCGACGAAACCGAGGAATGGCCAGAAGGCGAAGAGAGGAGGAGTTAAGCGAGCAGCCAGGCCTGTAAAAGGCCACACGCTTCCTAAGGTACGAAGGTCCAGAGTCATGCTTGGCTTTATGGGCCATGGTCAAGATTTTAAATTGAACCCGCTGGGCCACAGGTATCCAGTGAAGGTCACGTAGAAGTAGCCTCGCACTGGATTGTTTGGCGATGTTAAATAAGAGTCTGGCCACCGCATATTGAATCAGTTGGAGTTGATTCATGAGATAGCCAGGGATGCCAATAAATAAGGCATTAGCGTAGTCAAGGAGGAAACTGGGCTGTTCCTAGCAGGAAAGGTGAACAAGGTAAAATACAGTCACTGAGGTGATGTTCAAGGTCGTGCTAACCCTGGGTATCCATTGTGTTGGATGTAATTGCCTCACACACCCTTGCGAGTGTCATGCTTCATCATAGGCGTTGCTCCTCGTTGGGTAGGCGGTGCAATGCCCAACGGGCTCACCTCAAAGAGGGGCTCTTTGTCGGAGATCTTCTATCCAACTGCCTATGAGTGAAGTGGGGGTGAGGGGCCAGAACTGAGTAGATGGTGTGGGTGAAGTTAAAATGAGGCACAAGGTACCGGAAAGCAATTTTATTCTGGTGGTCCTCTGCCGCACGTAAAATCAAGTGTAGTCTGTAATTGCTGGAACTTAGGTTTCCAAAAGCTATACAGTACTAGGGTGTGAAAGATGTGGTCAACATGTTTCTCGCTTCAAGTTAATAACTGCGATTCTTCAGGACCTTTTAATGAAAAAACTACTATCTACACAAACATGACCAACTGGAGTATCAGTTTGAGAAAAAGCACACAAGTTGTACTACCTGTATATCACCTACTCTTTGCCTAAATTGGGAGACAAAAAGGAAGTTACTGCAGGTAAGTGACAATCTATAATCTCTGTGATGATAGTGAACACACAGTGACCAAGTGGCATACTAGTGAACAGTGAGTCTAGTATGTGATTAAAAACCAAAGTGACTGGTACTTAGTGAAAGCACATAAGGAAAGTAGAGCTATAAGGTAATAAAAGTTCAAAATAGCAGCGCCAATCTTGTCAGGCATGATGTCACAACAAATCGGTGTACATTACTCACCTACTAGCTAAAGTACATAGGTGTCAACAGTACCCGGCAGGGCTGACATCAGGAGGGAGCCTTACTGTGCGAGGCTGGGAGGGAGAGATGAGTGATGGAAAAAGTTTAGGATTAAATGGAGTCTATGGTGACGGTGCACCAAGCTTGGATGTATACAGAGGTGTTTATGAGGCCAGTCGGGTATAGATCCGGGAGACCATGCTGGTAGCATCCTACAGACGTCATTCATAATGAATGAGAACAGTTGGGAACAGTTGGCTCGTCACGCTCAGAAGGGGCTAGAATGGCAATATTCACATTGTTAAGAGCTATATGCTGGTAAGTTTCACAACATGAGTGGCATATAGGTTGTGGACATCGCACTAGGTCACATACATACACCTTCTAAACTACCGTGCATATCGGGGCATCGATACAGTCAGAGGCTTCCATCAGGTGGAAAATGCAACCGCATTTGTATGTGCTGTCGATATGCGTGTGCTGTGTTGCCCTGGAGGTGCCACATTAAACGAGTGCTGTGTTGCCCTGGAAGTGCTTAACATTTTTAACATAAAAACCGGGATTGCCAAATAGCAACGCCCGGTTGTCTAGGGCGGGCCGCATACATGGACTCTGAGGGGTCCGAAAAAGTGCGCTCGGGATAAACGCCGAAAACAAAGTTTATTCGCACTGGCCCCGTTGAGCTCTGATTAGCTGGGAGTAAAGACGAGCAGTCGCGCTTATGGCTTTGCGGCCCCTCTCAAGGTATAAGTCCCGGTTCCCTCTGTGCACAAATACCGGAGGCAAAACAGAATAGCGCTTCCCTCAATAGTAACGCATATGCTGTGACTTACTTCCTGCTGCCTGTGTCAGTGCCTTTTACGCCTACCCATCAACTGCCGGGTCCGGATAGTAAGGAAACCATGCGGCGTCAATGATTAAGTGCTATGGTGGGCGGGGCTTGTGTCAAGTCCCCAGAAGTGACTATTGGTTAGTATGTCATCTGATTAGGAAAGTATACAAGTCGGCCATGATGTAGTGTAGATCTGATGGTTCAAAACTCAGTGAACGAAGCAGATGAGGGCAACATGTACTATCTAGCTCCACTGTTGTAGGTTAGAGGACTACTGTATTGATGGACATGGCAGTCAAAATACTTCAATTGTTTTACTCATTAAAAATGGTGAAAACGCACCCCATAGCTGGTTATTGGGTCATGTGACTAGGAGTGTGTCTACGGCGGCCACGATGTAGTGTTGGTGGACTAATATTGCATTGGTGAGTATATCAAGAGATTCATCGACGACATCCTGATCCTGTGGGCAGGAACTGCAGATTCATACAAGGAGTTCTTTAACTGGTTGAACACGTTAAATGACTATCTCAAGTTCACCATAACGGCCTCTGCCACGAACATTGCATTCTTGGACCTCACCATCAGACTAGTGGCAGGGAGACTAGACACTACCATGTACCGGAAACCGACAGACTGGAATAGTGTGCTTCACTTCACGAGCCACCACCCTAAGGCGTTGAGACTGAATCTACCCTTCGGGCAATTCCTGAGGGTCAGGCGGAATTGCTCCAACCTATCAGATTACAAATCTGAATCGGCAATACTATCCAGGAATCTGGCGGATAGGGGTTATCCATCTAGGGAGGTGTACAAGGCACGCAAACGTGCACAAAACAACCAAAGAGAGGCTCTCCTTGAGTATAATATGGCCAAACCACAAGAGACCGACCTCATAACCTGTGTTACCACCTTTTCGCCAGCCTCCAATGAAATTAAAAAGATTATCAAACGGCACTGGCAAATCCTAAACACAGGCACCCTGAATCTCGAGTTACCGAGATTTTCTTTTAAGAGGTCAAGGAACATCAAGGACATTCTGATACACACGAGACCGAAAAAAATGGGGGTTGCAAAACAGACCACTTTGTGGCAGTTACCACCGGTACAGGGACACTACCCTTGCGGTTCCTGCAGTGCTTGCCCTTTTACGTCCACACACAAAAGGATTCCCTTGACGGATACCTTTACGTGGGAACTACGGGGGCATACTAACTGCAATACTCCTTATTGCATATACCTGTTGAAATGCCCTTGTGATCTACAGTATGTGGGCATGACTACCCGACCCATAAAAACCCGCATCTCAGAACACAGAAGCAACTTTCGTTGCAAAAAAACGAATACCAAGAAGTGTAGACACTATGTGGAATTGAATCACACTGACGACTCGCTATCTTGGCTAATCCTTGAGGCCAGTCCAGATAAATGCAAACAGAATCTATTCCGGAAGGAACAGAGGTGGATACACCGATTGGCCACTGATTGTCGAGGACTCAATGAGGACATTCCATGGAGCACACTGTGAGTGCTCCGCAAGGGATCTTTCTCATAGGAACACTGGGGATGACCTTTGTATACTTATACTTATTCCGGCCCTGTCTACTGAACTTCTTACAGGGTGAACCACAATCATTATAATAACTTGGTAGTCCGCCACCCAGTTAGGCACATGGCATCGTTCACACAGCATGGTTAGGCACAGCCAAACATGCCACGGATCCCCATCATTGATGGTTTTCACATTTATGGTGTTCCACTAAATTCTGCCAATGACACGAACATTAGGCGGATGCGCATTACCATTGTTATAAATGCACTAATTTGCTCGCGACCATTGGGCAAGCTAGCCAACCCGGAGTGCCCGCATTTGATATACTCACCAATGCAATATTAGTCCACCAACACTACATCATGGCCGCCGTAGACACACTCCTAGTCACATGACCCAATAACCAGCTATGGGGTGCGTTTTCACCATTTTTAATGAGTAAAACAATTGAAGTATTTTGACTGCCATGTCCATCAATACAGTAGTCCTCTAACCTACAACAGTGGAGCTAGATAGTACATGTTGCCCTCATCTGCTTCGTTCACTGAGTTTTGAACCATCAGATCTACACTACATCATGGCCGACTTGTATACTTTCCTAGTCAGATGACATACTAACCAATAGTCACTTCCGGGGACTTGACACAAGCCCCGCCCACCATAGCACTTAATCATTGACGCCGCATGGTTTCCTTACTATCCGGACCCGGCAGTTGATGGGTAGGCGTAGAAGGCACTGACACAGGCAGCAGGAAGTAAGTCACAGCATATGCGTTACTATTGAGGGAAGCGCTATTCTGTTTTGCCTCTGGTATTTTTGCACAGAGGGAACCGGGACTTATACCTTGAGAGGGGTCGCGAAGCCATAAGCGCGACTGCTCGTCTTTACTCCCAGCTAATCAGAGCTCAACGGGGCCAGTGCGAATAAACTTTGTTTTCGGCGTTTATCCCGAGCGCACTTTTTCGGACCCCTCAGATTCCATGTATGCGGCCCGCCCTAGACAACCAGGCGTTGCTACTTGGCAATCCCGGTTTTTATGTTAAAAACGTTAAGCACTTCCAGGGCAACACAGCACTCGTTTAACGTGGCACCTCCAGGGCAACACAGCACACGCATATCGACAGTACATACAAATGCGGTTGCATTTTCCACCTGATGGAAGCCTCTGACTGTATCGATGCCCCGATATGCACGGTAGTTTAGAAGGTGTATGTATGTGACCTAGTGCGATGTCCACAACCTATATGCCACTCATGTTGTGAAACTTACCAGCATATAGCTCTTAACAATGTGAATATTGCCATTCTAGCCCCTTCTGAGCGTGACGAGCCAACTGTTCCCAACTGTTCTCATTCATTATGAATGACGTCTGTAGGATGCTACCAGCATGGTCTCCCGGATCTATACCCGACTGGCCTCATAAACACCTCTGTATACATCCAAGCTTGGTGCACCGTCACCATAGACTCCATTTAATCCTAAACTTTTTCCATCACTCATCTCTCCCTCCCAGCCTCGCACAGTAAGGCTCCCTCCTGATGTCAGCCCTGCCGGGTACTGTTGACACCTATGTACTTTAGCTAGTAGATGAGTAATGTACACCGATTTGTTGTGACATCATGCCTGACAAGATTGGCGCTGCTATTTTGAACTTTTATTACCTTATAGCTCTACTTTCCTTATGTGCTTTCACTAAGTACCAGTCACTTTGTTTTTTAATCACATACTAGACTCACTGTTCACTAGTATGCCACTTGGTCACTGTGTGTTCACTATCATCACAGAGATTATAGATTGTCACTTACCTGCAGTAACTTCCTTTTTGTCTCCCAATTTAGGCAAAGAGTAGGTGATATACAGGTAGTACAACTTGTGTGCTTTTTCTCAAACTGATACTCCAGTAGGTCATGTTTGTGTAGATAGTAGTTTTTTCATTAAAAGGTCCTGAAGAATCGCAGTTAATAACTTGAAGCGAGAAACATGTTGACCACATCTTTCACACCCTAGTACTGTATAGCTTTTGGAAACCTAAGTTCCAGCAATTACAGACTACACTTGATTTTATGTGCGGCAGAGGACCACCAGAATAAAATTGCTTTCCGGTACCTTGTGCCTCATTTTAACTTCACCCACACCATCTACTCAGGTCTGGCCCCTCACCCCCACTTCACTCATAGGCAGTTGGATAGAAGATCTCCGACAAAGAGCCCCTCTTTGAGGTGAGCCCGTTGGGCATTGCACCGCCTGCCCAACGAGGAGCAACGCCTATGATGAAGCATGACACTCGCAAGGGTGTGTGAGGCAATTACATCCAACACAATGGATACCCAGGGTTAGCACGACCTTGAACATCACCTCAGTGACTGTATTTTACCTTGTTCACCTTTCCTCCTAGGAACAGCCCAGTTTCCTCCTTGTTGTACTCATCACCTAGGGCTACGACTGTGGCTGGACCTTCCACCCATTTCCTTTTGAGTGGTAATCCTAGCCCTACCGGATCATAACTGATCCTTCTTTCCACCCCCCCCCCCTTGTTGTTATATTAGCGTAGTCAAGCCTGGAAAGGATAAGTGCCCGAGCCACCATTTCCTTTGCTTGCTGCACTAGCAGAGGGAAAAACTTCCTAAAAGTCTTAAGAGTGCCGAAGCAGATACCAGTACGTTTTTTAATATGCTTGGTGAACCGAAGATCTTCCCCGAACCATATCCCTAAGTTCTTGGCCGGGCTGCCCACTGACGGAGGGCATGGGAAGTGCGGTGGCCACAAGGCCTCTCTAAACAGCGGGGGGAAATTTGCCATACAGCGATAGCTCCGATTTTTCTTCATTACACTTGAGATGCGCATTGGCCAGCCAGGAAAACACAGCAGATAAGCACCTATGTGCATCCCCGGTGCACAATTCAGATCCTTTCCATGTAAATAGAAGCTGTGTATCATCGGCATATGCCATATATTTGGCACCCAGCCCCTCCGCCAGGGCAATCAAAGGAGTCATGTAGATATTAATGAGTAGCGGGCTCAAAGTGGAGCCCTGCGGGACTACAGTTGATAGTTTCCTGGCAGAGGATGAGAAGGGGAGCATCCAGACCTGTTGGGAGCGCTCCTCCAAAAAGCATCTCAGCCAAACCCACACAGCACCAGAGACGCCGATGGATGAGAGCCGATCGAGGAGAAGCTGGTGAGGAACCGTATCGAAGGCAGCAGAGAGGTCCAGTAAAATCAGAGCCGCTCTGCCGCCCCCGTCCAGGCACTCCCTAATTGCTTTAGCTACCTCAACCCTACTGGGGATCTGTTTGATTTGTTCCTGATGACGTCTGAGTGTTATTAAAAGGGTTACAGCTGTGCTGATGTGGGGAAGTGTAATGCGCAGATCCAAAGTACAGTGTTTGAGTGGTCATTGCTCACCGGGGTACTCACACTTCAATGGCGACAAGGCCGGGTATCCCCAAGTATGTGGAGTCGGAGATCGGCCGAGGCAGCTGCAAGCACAGACACCTAAGTGGGGTTCCTATGGAGCAGGAAGCACCTTTTCAGAGGAGCTTGCCCATTAAAACACTGGCGGCCCATGTGATGCAATCCCAGGGAGCTATCACTGCAGAGCTGCACCACAAAGTGTCAGCCCTGAGGGACCAAAGCTGCTGTAGAGAAAACCCAGGAGAGACTGTGCTAACACAGTGAGAAATAGTGGCTGCGAGGGAGGAGCACTGAAAGTGCATGTGCCCACCAGGGGTGCATGACTGCATGAAAAGACTAGAGGACAGGTCTACATAAGCGGAGAGGCTACAATCAGATCTGGAAAAGACATAGTGGAAGCTGGTACAAAAGATGGACAATTTACAGCAATAAAGGCTCAACTGCAAAAAGGAGAGAGAAACAGAAATGGGCAGGCAGGTGGGCTGATCCTGTGGATCAGCAACAAGCTAACTGTAAACCAGGCAAAGCCACACAGGAGGTACTCCCTAGCTCCAGTACCAGCCAGAGGGTGCCGCAAATAGACACACTGCTCAGATAAAAGTGGTCAGTCCCAATGACAAAAGCCATGTTCTCAGTTCCGGATGTTGGGCCATTCGTCATCTCCAGCCCACCATCAGTCCAGGTACAAAAATAGAAGCAGTGGGAGGAAAGATTAAAAATGCACTTTGCAGCCAAAGGCACAGACAGTTAGACACACCCTCTGCTTCTACATTTTGTCAGAGAAGGGATCTCTAAACTTTCCTGAAGCCTACCAGAATCTGGTCCAACATTCACGTATGAGACCTTAAAGAATGCTCTGTACAAACATTTTGAACCCATGGCAAATCCAGACTATGAAAGGTTGCTGTTGAGCCAAGCATGACAGACCCTAGATGAGCCTCTATATGATTTTTACAAAGAGCTGAACAGTAACTGTAGTCTGTGCATTGAGTTTGAATACATTCTGTAATAGTCCAATCAGGGTTGTGTGTCAGCAAAGGTAAGAGAACAAATCCTGCAGGAATCGCAAAAGTTGTGAGACATTCTAACAATCGGGAGATCCAAAGAGCTGGTAAAAGCAAGCGCATTGCATATGGGAACGGCTCTCGAAAAACCCATTAGGATGGAGCCTGACCAAATTATCGTGTCAGCTCCACTACAGAAAAGAGTGAGAAGTCAAAGGCAGCAAAAACCTTGTGGGTGTTGTGGAGGGACGTTTCCTCACACCAGAGAGTGCCCACAGAATAAGGAGAAATGATTCCCATGCAGAAAGCGAAATCATTTCGTAAAAGTATGCTGGTCATCAGAAGTCCAAAAGGCTATAGGGCCAAGACAGGTCAACATGATCATGCCAAGCACATTGGACCAAGCTGATGATGACATGTAGGAAGATGAAGGAGATGAGTTGAAACAAGGTATATATGCCATGGATTCAGAAACTCTGCACAAACAATGGTCCCCCATTCCAGGGTGAAGAACTTGCAGAGTACTTGGTTTCACTTAGATGTCAGTGGTTCACACCACGATGCCCACACGTAAATGGGGAGACTGAACATTTTATGCATACCTTCGCCAAAGTGATTGACATTGCGCAATCATAATTTGGAGTGGGCTATCCCATCTTTCTTTCCGAATAAAGCCAGACTACTCATGTGACTTCTGGCTTTGCCCCAGGTCTGTTTCTTTGAGATGGGTTGTGAAAGATGTATTACCTCATCACCCGAAAGGGTTCCTGGTGATGTAAATAACAAGAGGCCATTAAACATTGAAGTGATAAAAATGCCAGTGCCAGTCATTGCCGTCAAGCCAGTCTGTGCCAGCTGAAAGTTGGGAACTAGGTCCTGTTGAAGGACAGATATCGGGAGAAGCAAGTTCAGGTTCCCACTTGAAACTATGTCATGGAAGGTAATGACAGTAAAAGATACAGATTGGGGAGGTGATAAGAAAATTGCTTAGAATGTTTAAAAAAATGCTGGGGGGGCAAAATGCGGTCAATCAACAAAATCAAAGACAAGGGTGTAGCAGAGGATTTTCAGCTGCTCCCAGCAATGACTCCCCTCCAGGACCCCCTAGTGCGGTGAGTAGCTTAGGTAAACTCGAGTTACTACCAAGGTGTAATTCTGGACATTGTAGTGTCAAGTCCCATGGAGCAATAACCACTGGGACACTGTACTATGGATCCGGACGTTACACTACCCGCCACAGTGAAGCCATAAGAAATTTATTAAAACTCTGATGTCATTAGGATCAAACCAAACAATTTGTCAGTATAGAGGTAATACAACCAAAAACCCCAGGAGCGACTATCTTTTTGTGCATGCACAAACTCTACATTCTTCCCCACCACAGAGTAGACCACAATCTAACGGGGAGGAAAATTAAGCGAATGAAAGTGAGATTACTGCTTTGCGTTTCCAAAGTGTTTTGTTAGTAGAAACAGTTTCCAACTGACATACAGTGCAAGCACATTCTTAACGTCCTTTTCTACTCTGTGGCAATTAGCTTTGTCCATTTTGTCCTATAACTTTATCAATCAATCAATCAATCAATCAATCAATCAAACATTTGTAGAGTACACTACTCACCCGTGAGGGTCTCAAGGCGCTGAGAGGGGGGAGCTGCTACTGTTCGAACAGCCAGGTCTTGAGAAGTGTCCTGAAGGTCAGCAGGTCCTAGGTCTGTTGCAGATGGATGGGGAGGGTGTTCCATGTCTTGGTGGCGAGTTGGGAGAGAAATCTGCCTCCGGTGGCCGTTTGTTGGATGCGTGGAACAGTGGCGAGGGCGAGGTTAGCAAAGCTGGCGGTTGGGAGTGTGAAAGGTGAGTCGTTTGGTGAGGTATGCTGGTCTAGCATCGTGGAGTGCTTTGTGAGCATGGGTGAGGAGCTTGAAGGTGATCCTCTTGTTGACGGGGAGCCAGTGCAGGTCCCTCAGGTGGGCAGTGATGTGGCTGTGGCGGGGGATGTCGAGGATGAGGTGTGCGGAGGCGTTCTGTAAACATTGGAGTCTCTTCTGGAGTTTGGCTGTGGTTCCCGCATAGAGGGCGTTGCCGTAGTCCAGCCTGCTGGGGACGAGGACCTGGGTGACCATCCTTCTAGTTCCGGTGGGAATCCATCTGTAGATCTTGCAAAGCAAACGGAGGGTGTTGAAGCAGAAGGAGGAGATGGCGTTGACTTGCTGGGTCATTGACAGTGATGAGTCCAGGATGAACCCCAGGTTGTGTGTGTGGTCGGTGGGTGTCGGCGCAGCTCCCAGCGAGGCCGGCCACCAGGAGTCGTCCCAGGCGGAAGGGGTGGAGCCGAGGGTGGGGACCTCCGTCTTGTCCGAGTTCAGTTTCAGGCGACTGTTCTTCATCCATTTGGTGACGGCCTTCATTCCCTCGTGGAAGTTGGTTTTGGCAGTGGCGGGGTCTTTGGTGAGGAAGGAGATCAGCTGGGTGTCATTGGCGTATGAGATTATGTTGAGATTGTGCGATCGGACGATGTTAGCGAGCGGTGTCATGTAGACGTTGAAGAGGGTTGGGCTGAGTGATGATCCTTAGGGTACGCCACAGGTGATCTTGGTAGCTTCGAACGGAGGGAGGCGGATTCTCTGGGTTCAGTCGGTGAGGAAGGAACATGATCCACTCCAGGGCTTTGTCGCAGATCCCTGCGTTGTGGAGGCGTGTGCGGAGGGTGTGGTGGCAGACCATGACGAAGGCATCCGAGAGGTCTAGGAGGATGAGGGCTGCGTTTTTGCCATTGTTCAGCAGGGTCCAGATGTAGTCGATGGCGGCAATGAAGGCGGTTTTGATGCAGTGGTTGCTGCGGAATTTCTGTTGTCAATCTTCTCGTTGACTTTCACCGGGAACGGGAGCAAGGAGAAGTGCCGGAATTTCTTGAGGTCCTTTGGGTCTGCCTTGGGTTTCTTGAGTGGGGCGTTGATCTCTGCATTTTTCCAGCTTTCTGTGAAGGTTGTGATCTTGAATGAGCTATTGAAGAGCTTTCGGAGTTGAGGTGCGATGATGGAGCTCGCTTTGTTGAAGATGTGGTGGGGCAGGGGTCTGACGGTGAGCCGGAGTGGATGGTGTTCATGGTTTTGTTGGTGTCTTTGTTGTTGACGTGGTTCCAGGAGGTCAGGAGGCCGGTGAGTCTAAGGTGTCAGCGGCTGTTGGGAGTGTTGAAGCTCCATCCAGATATCATATCCTTGATACCAGCCCACAAAAATTCCTTTATTTGTTCTTTTATGTATCTATAATCATTCTGATGTTATCATTATGGCATGCTAAAAAGACGACTGGGCACTTTAATTAACCACAATCTGCTGTGAAAATGAGAATTGAATGATTAGTTCATGGGAAGGACAACAGGGCAATTATGGAAAGAAACATAAGGGTAAGCTCTACTTACCTTAGGATTTGAAAAGCTAGCTGCTGAACAGAATGTTATTAATGTACCAGATCATAGCTAGAAAACAATTAACGCCATGGATCAAGAAGTCTGCGCTGGTTTTTTTTTATATTTCTTTTTATTGAAAATTAACAAAGAAAACAACAGGGTGTCACATAGGTACATCCAGCAAATAGACTGTGCAATGGCGGATCCTCGAAACAAGCATAATTTCACTCAAATATAATAAAGAAAGGGTGGGGGGAGGAGAGGAAGAAGACAGAAGGAAGCGTTTAGACATCATATACCGTGAGGATCAGGTGGAATGCGAAGATCAAGTATCACTGTTTCAGGTGGTATACATATATCCCCTCTATAACGATTCCAGGGAGCCCAAATCTTCTGCCACTTCCGGGGGCGACCCCGAGCTACATACACAGTCTTTTCCCTAAACATACACCAATCCATATCATTCATCCAACACTCAATAGTAGGAGGCCGTTGGGATCCCCACAGCTGCGCAATATTGCGTTTGGCAATCATTGTTCCCAAGGTCACCCACAGAGTTTGGGCTACATTGTGATCGGTGGGCTCCCAAACGTTTAAAATACAACGCCTGGCTTCAGGTAAAAGTGCGATCCCCGTTACATCCTGGAGCACCACGTGAATCCTGCGCCAGTAGTCAATGATGTGATCACACTCCCAGATGATGTGCAGAAAAGTGGCCAGCTGGCCACACCCCCGCCTACACAGACCCTCCTCCGAGAAACCCATCTGTACCAAATGAGGGCCCGTGACGTATACTCTGTGCAGTATTTTAAGTTGTACTAATCTAAGGTGAGCTGGTATCGCCACCTCCTTCGGGGAGGAGATCGCTGACTGCCAGTCCTCATCATCAAGCTCAAGGCCATCACGGGTCCACTGATCCCGCAGCTGGGAGAGAAGGTCTGCTCTATGATTAATCAATTTTTTATATACCAGAGAGATGGCACTATCCGGTATATACCCATCCAGCACACGATCCTCCAGCGGGGCAGATTCAGGTATCACCGTCCCTCTAGGAAAGACCGAATCAAGTGCATGGCGAATCTGAGCATAGCGGAAGAATTCCGGAAGTCTGCTCTGTTAGTTAAACGAACCAGCAGATAATGTTTGGTTCACATTGCTTAAATATTGCCTAAATATATGAATGAATAAACGAATGACCAACTTATAGAGTGTGTACAAATTCCAAAAGGTGTCAAGGCGCTAAAGCAGTATCACTCTCAGAGGGATAGGAGTATCAACATTCTAAGAAGATTAAATAGCTAAACGGCACGTCTTTAAAGATTTACAGAAGGAGAGGTGCGAATCGAGACACAGGAGACAACAGGAAATACTATTGTTATATTATTATCACAGACTTAATGGTCTTTGGTACAGAGAGCATACACTGACAGTCATGAGAATGTCTACCGGACATCTGAACTAAGGCCAAGAGAGGTGTACTGGCACCCCCCTTAGCCCCCCTCGGTTTAATCGAACAGTATGAGGGGCACCTATGGCAAGCTAAGAATCAAGTCGACAAAGGATTTCTGCTTGGAATCCGTACTGGACACTAGTAGTGGTCATTGTAGGGAAGACTGCGCTCCACTGCGGCACATAGTTTAATTTGGTGTTTACCCTTCCCTTTATTAGGCAAATTCATTTCATTTGAATTATTTTATCATACAAAAGTATTTTTTTTTAACAAAGCTTTTATTGAGAGTTATTGCATGGTCATACAGCATGAACACATTTCAAAAATATAATGCGTTGGCACCTCTATTTGTAAAGATGAACAATCAGAACAATGAACCTCACAGTTAATAATTTCTCTCAGGTACATTCTTGTGATCAGAGTATAGTAGACATGTACATGACTTT
This sequence comes from Lissotriton helveticus, assembly GCF_964261635.1. Taxonomy (NCBI): domain Eukaryota; kingdom Metazoa; phylum Chordata; class Amphibia; order Caudata; family Salamandridae; genus Lissotriton; species Lissotriton helveticus. Next base: position 1,685,212,591 of record NC_136068.1, read on the forward strand.
TACCGCTTCAACTACAAAGGTTTGGAATGTGGGTGGTTTCGATTCCTGAACAGCACCCCTTACCAAAGTGCTTATTCAGAAGCTATTTCGCTCTGTGCCATAAAGTATTCTCTCAACAGAGCCCAGATGTCCGTAGGTTTGGAGGCTGCAGGGAGTTCTTCAGCATACAGCTCAAGTTATTCGCCACAATAAACCATGTCTTTCATCCACATATCAATCTTTGGGCCCATTCTGCTGTCCCACGTGAATAGGACACGTCTCTTTGCTAACATCAGTGCCACTCTGACAAACCTACCCACCACAGCTTTCAATTGGGGGACATGTCCTAACAAGTATTTCACTAGCGAGCAGCGTGTTTCCTGACCCGTCATGGCATGCAACAGCGAGATAACCTTTTCCCAATATTGTACACCGACTCACACTGTCATGCTAGATGTAAAAAGTCAGCGTCACCTTGCCCACTTCTCTTACAGCTGGTCGACTCTCAGACCCCTATCGTATGTAACTTTTCGGGAGTAAAATATACTTGATGTAGAAACTTCAAATGAATAATTCTCAAGTTACTATTCAATGTCAATCGACCGGTCAGCTTACATATCTGTTGCCACTTTTTGACAGTAATCGGTGAGGGCAAAACCGCGTTCCACAGCTCCAGGCTCCTGTTTTGCCCCGGGGCAGGCTCCTGTTTTGCCCCGGGGCTGTTTCCCCCTGTATCGCCTTATACAACTTAGTTATCAGCTTCTTCCTAGACTGTGCTAATTGTAGTTCCTGCAGCATTTCCGGTTCGTCAGGGAAGGAAGGGTAATGATCTTTTGCAGCACGTTTCAATCTAAAGCATGTGTACTGAAACAATAATGTAGAATTGTGTATGTAATTTAAATCATCCCCTGTGAGATACTTCCCTTCCGGATATAGGTCGCCCATGTTTATGATCCCCGCCTCTTTTAGAGCAGATATGGGCCCATTTTCTTGAGCTACAGACAATGCTGCTTGCCCAGCAAGGGGTAGCGCCGGAGCGTATAAAGGGAGTTTGCATGCCCGCCGACCGATCGCCTGCCAGGCTGCTATAGCAGTATCTATTGTGTTAATCTCAGTCTTAGGCATCTGCCTATTAGAGTATATGATGACGTTTCTCAAAAGCACAGGATAAGCATCCCCTTCTTCAACCGCCACATGCGGGATGAAGTCATGAAGCTTGAACCAAAAGTATGCATATTAAGCCTCCGCTCTTGGGTAGTACACATACAAATCTGGGGCGTTAAACCCTCCTCTATCATACGTCTGTGTTAACGTATGCCAGCTAACTCTCGGTTGTTTATTTCCTCACACTAATCCAAACAGCTGGGTCTGGACACTTTAAAAAAATGCTTTGTCAACTGAATTGGGATTTTGCAGAACAGGTAAAAAAATTTAGGAAGAATAACCATTTTGATTATCGCAATGCGATCCACTTGAGACAGCGGCAGAGTGAACCAACGATCCACCTGCTGCACCAGGGTGGTATATGCCCGCCTGCAATTATCCCTGACCACAATTTAGGATCCCGGTGTATCCAAGTATTTGATTGGCTCTGCGGACCATACCAGTGGATATTCTACCTGGGGCGCTGACGTAATTAAAGTTAGTGGAATGATTTATTTATTTATTTATTTATTTATTTTATGCGATTTTTAGAGCGCGCAAATACCCGTGAGGGTGTCTCGGCGCTAGTGCTACTGAACTCACTCTAGAGGTAAAGGACGGGTTTAGGATGTAAACAGCCAAGTTTTAAGGTTCTTTCTGAAATATAGTAGCGAAGGGGCAGTTTTAATGTGGAATGGTAGTGTGTTCCACAGTTTAGCAGTTCCTATGGTAAAACATCTGTCTCCCCAGTTGGTCCTCCTTGTCCGTGGAACCATCAGTAAATGTGCTGAAGATGATCTTAAGGTTCTGGTATGCTGCAGGGGACGGAGAGCTTTTTAAAAACTGTGGGCCAGGACTATTGATAGCTTTATAGGCTATACAAAGAGCCTTGAATTTGATCCGACTCCGTATGGGGAGCCAGTGTAGCTCTCTGATGTAGGAAGAAGTGGGAGTGAATTTGGGAATGGCCAAAAGGACCCTGGCTGCGGCATTTTGTACCGTCTGTAATTTGTGGAGGACCTTTTCTTGGGCATTTAGCAAGAGGGCATTACAATAATCTGTTCTTGAAAACACCAAGGAGCTAACTAGGGTTTTGCCCGCCGACGGCGGTAGGTATGGCAATAATTTTTTAATCCTTTTTAGGATGTAGAAGGAAGAAGATACCACAGCGTTGGCGTGTTGGGAAAAAGTCAGCTTGGTATCAAAGATTACTCCTAGATTGAGAACCTTGACTACTGGTTGAGGGGGGTTCCCCAGCTGGGGAAGCCACCACTGAGAGGACCAGATGGGTTGCAAGTTCCCGAATGTCATCACCTCCGTCTTGTCGGAGTTTAATTTAAGACTGTTTGATGACATCCAGGAACTTATTGCCTTCATTCCCTCCTGGAAGTTGGCTGCAACTGCAATGCCGTCGTTATGTACTGATAACACTAACTGAGTGTCATCTGCATAGGTTGTGAGTGCGATTCCATAAGATTTTATTACCCTCGCCAAGTCCGATACGTAGATGTTGAAAAGCATCGGACTTAGCGAGGAACCCTGTGGCACTCCACAAGGGAGAGAAAAGGTCTGGGAGGTGTAGTTGCCCATCTTAACTGTCTGTGGACGGTTGGCCAGGAATGAGGCAAGGAGATCCTTAGCTTTGCTTCTTATTCCTAAAGCCGAGACACGGTCGATCAGAGTAACGTGATCGACCGTGTCAAAGGCGGCGGAGAGGTCCAGAAGTATAAGAACTGCGGAACCTCCCTTGTCCATCGTAGCTCTTATTTCGTCTGCTGCCTTAAGTAGTGCTGTCTCCGTTCCGTGGCCTTGTCGGAAGCCGAACTGGGTATCATCAAGGAGATTGTTATCATTAATGAATTTCGAGAGTTGGATGTTCATTGTTCTCTCGAAAATCTTAGCTGGGAAGGGGAGACATGCAATAGGCCTGTAGCTGGCCGGGAGGAGAGGGTCAAGTGTTGGCTTTTTTAAAAGAGGCTTGATTATAGCCTTCTTCCAGACAGATGGATAAATGCCTGTTGAAAACATTGCATTGCAGATTGTTGATAGGGCAGGAGAGATTGCTTCCGAGATATGATTAAGGATTGCAGGAGGGCAAGGAGCAAGAGGGGATCCCGATTTAGTACGGGCCACCAGCTGTTGAATTTGCTGCTGCGTGGTTGGTTTGAAACATGAAAAGATCGGGGAATTATTGTTGATGGGAGGTGTCGTAGGGGTTGGGGAACTGATGGAGTGGCGAAAGGTCAGAAAGATAGAGCTAACCTTATCCTCGAAAAATTTGGCCAGAGAGTCAGAGAGAGCTTGTGATCCTTCTAGCCGTGGAGCAGGGGGGTTGGATAGGTGAGTAACTACCTGAAATAGTTGCCCTACCGAGTTTTTTGCCTCGTTGATTTGGGAGGTGTAGTAACGACTTTTTTCTGATTTTATGAGTTTTTTGTAAGTGAAGAGAGCATTTTTATAGGTCAGTTTGTCAGCAGGGCTGTAGTGTCGACGCCACTGCCTTTCCAGGTTCCTACAGTACTGTCTCTGAATTCGCACGGGCTCTGTAAACCACTGTGCTGAAGGGGATTTCCTACTAAGATGACGGGTTTTAATAGGGGCTAGTTTGTTACAGGCCTTGTTGAGGTTACTTAGATAGCTTGTGGATGCTAAGATAGGGTCATTTTCGTCAGGGATATGGCTGACTTGCATCATTTCTGCTAAAAGATCCAGGTTAATATGTTTCCAGTCTCTGTAGGAGATTGGAGCCGAAGATGTGGGAATAGATTTATTGGGTGTGGTTTCAATAGAGAAACAGATGGCTGCGTGGTCCGTCCAAATCAGGGGGACTACCTGGGTAACAACAATATATGGATTGTTGGTAAAGAGGCCATATAAAGTGTGACCCGCTTGATGAGTGGGTTCTTTTACTAGTTGCAGCAGGCCGATAGCCGCTAAATCGGTCGTCAGCTGTGCTGTGTCCGGGTCGTTGAGGGATTCCAAGTGGAAATTAAAATCTCCCAGTAAGGTGAAGTGTGGGGATCCTGCTGAGACTTCGATCATATTGCCTATATTGGCAAGAAACTTGCCACGTGACCCGGGCGGGCGGTAGATTAGCACACCCTTAAATGATGCTTTGGCCGAGAGGCCTATAGTAAAAAGAAAAGCCTCATACTCAGCGCAATTAGCTTGCGTCGTGATGAGTTTAAGCTGGTCGCTATAAATAATTGCTATGCCTCCTCCCTTCTTTTTAGGTCTGTCCAGTCTGCAGACACTATAATTAATTGGAGTGGCGGCTGTAAAGTCAGGTCCAGATGCTTCGTCCCCCCATGTTTCTGTAATAAAAAGCAGATCCAGCTTATGTGAGTCGATCAGGTCGGCTACTTCCAATTTATGTTTGGGGAGGGATCTAGCATTTATTAGTGCTGCTAACACTTGTTTTGTAGCAGTTTTGGTGGTAGGTGGATGAGCACTGATTTCTCCCAATTTATCTGAAGTTCAGAGAATAGGCCAAATCTAATATATTCCCGTATGATCGGGGATAAGTATCGCTGTGGCTCACGAACAAAAAGGACCATGTTGTCTGCATATAATGAGATTCCAACTGGCCGATTGTTAAAATTAAGGGCGGCAGCCCTATGACCTTGCCAGATTTTACACGCTAGGGGTTCCAACACAATGGTAAAAAGTAGGGGGGACAAATGACAGCCTTGCCTAGTGCCCCGCTCTATGGGAAAGGACTCCGATGTAAACCCACCAACTCGGACCCTCGCTGAAGCGTCTGTATACAGAACCTGAATTCAGTGCAATAAAACGTGAGGGAATCCCATTCAATGTAATATACACAACATGTACCTCAATTCTATATAATCGAACGCTTTCGCAGCGTTTGATTCTATAGAACTGCTGCAGCTGACAATTCAGGATTGAGCACGTGGAACATAGCAAAGATAGTGCGTAAATTGTGGGGCGTGGATCGTTCCGGAATAAACCCGGACTGATCCGGCAGCACATGAAGCACCATTAGCGGCTGTATTTTAGTGACTAATATCTTTGCCAAGATTTTTGCATCCAAATTTAACAATGATAAGGGACGATGAGAGTCACATTGGGCAGGAGGTTTCTCTTTCTTTAAAAGAGTGATGATTAAGGCCTGACGCAATGACGGGGGGAGAGTGCCCGACTCGTGAGCCTCTGCATACATCTCCAGCAAATGCGGCACAAGTAGATCGACATATGCTTTATAAAATTCTGCCGTGAGGCCATCTGGGTCACAAGCTTTGTTGTTAGGCAGAGATAGAATGACTTCCTTAACATCATCTTCATCTATAGGCTGACTTAGATATTTTCTATGTACGTCTGATAGCCATGCGCAAGCTGTGTCCTCCAGAGAGTTATCTATAGCAGCCTCCTCCACCCCACCCCATGTGGTGTACATGGCGGCATAAAAAAAACGGAACTGCTCTACGATATCATGCAGGCTATAGTGCTAATTACCCTCTGCATCAATGATGTGATCGACTGGGAGACTGTCTACCCTTTCACACAATCTTGCAGCCAGAGTCTTGCTCGAACTCCCGCCCTAGCCATAAGCCCTGGCCACGTGACGCTTAGATAAATATTTTACTTCCGTGTCTGCTAGTGTCCTATATGCTTCTACTTGCTCGTGAATTTGGGCTAGTGTATCCAAGGACGGTGCCATCTGGTACTGAGTCTCGAGCTCCCCCAGTGTTTTCTCAATTTTAGTCAGCTGGCCTCTGATGTCGATTGAAAAAGCTTTATTCGAGTTATACACTCATAAAAGCACTGGCATATAAATTCATACATTTTAAAACATCAAGCATTCTATAACAACAATTTATAATTGAAAATACATACTACCAAAGCATTAAAATTTTTACCAATTGGAATAAAATAAGCTTTTTCATACAATGCGAATACTAAATGCATGCTGAGGTATGGGAACCTCCGCGTTACAGACCATTCCCAAAGTTTGGACAAATTAAAACTCATACCATACATATTGCCCGCATTATTTGAGTTAAAATTCATATACAACACCCAGTAGATATTTGCAAGGTTTAGTCAAACAAATATAAAAATGTGGAATTCAAAACACATTGGGGAGTAGAGCCCGCCTCCTTATGGACCATGCCCACCCCAGGTATTTAGCTGTTCCAACTACGATGGGCATTTCAGTGGAGGAACAGATAATTCTCAGCCCCTCCACACCGCTTCGGACACCAAGATTCCTACATACTGGAGCCAACCATGATTTCCTTGGGATTGCATAGGACTCACATATAAACAGGAAGTGTGCAATATTCTCATTGGGGGCCCCACATGACGGGCAGCACAAACCACCACTAGTTCTCCAGCCGGATGTCAGGCACCTCAGGGGGAGAGAGCCCGCCCTTAGCTGGAAAAATAATTTCCTGTCTAATGGAACAGTTATGCTGTCCCAATACTTTTCCAGGGATGGGCTTTGTTTGATTTCCAGGAATCTTCCCCCCATTGAATCCGAGGTTGCGCTCCTCCATAATTTCTGATCTATGTAATCCCAATATATTTCTTTAATGTTGGTTTTACTGGGGAATACTTCCCCGAGAGGGTTTTCCCATAATTTGGAGAGCCCAAGTTCCGCAAGAACGTCCTTGAGCGTTTTTAGCCATTTAATTTTGCGAAAAACATCTAATTTGGCTAATGCTAGGAAGCCCTCGGCATAATGCCTTATTTCCATGGTTGTCCAAAGCCGTCTCCAATAAAGGATTGGCCTCAGTCGGGCTCGGTCCCTGAGCGATTTTCTACCTAAATCAAGGACAAGCGGTATTAAGGGGGTGCTTTGGGGAAGACTAGTTATCCCTCTCAAAAACTTGTTCTCAGATTTTTGAATGTTGATAAGACTCTCAAAGCCCCAGACTTCGGCCCCATAAAGGGTTGCGCCCAAGGCTTTGGCGTCATAAACCATAAGAACTGGTTTTATGGGCCTGGTCTTAGATTTTACTTGCTCAAGCCTGAGGGCTCCTGAAATTTGCCGATGCTTCAACAGCGCCTTCTCTATGTGTCTTGCCCAACCAAGTTTGCTTGAGATCTCAACCCCGAGGTATGTAAAAACATTTACTAGCTCCAACTTAGCATTATTCAAAAATACCCTAGGTTGAGAATGACGCTTATGCCCAAAGGCCATCAACTTGGTTTTATTTACATTCACCTCAAGACCCCGTTCTTTGCAAAATGCGTCAAAAATGTTCAGGGCTCTCTGCAGGCCCGACGGAGTCTTGGACACAATCAAGGTATCGTCCGCGAACATCAGAATTGGGACTCTGATGCCCGCTAACGAAGGTGCGTCAACCATTGCGTCCAACATCCTGTCCACGATGCCATTGATGAACAGGGAGAACAGCAGGGGTGCCATTGCACAACCCTGCCGCACTCCCCGCTCAACCGGGAAGTTAGTAGTGGATTCCCCATTCCTCCCCCACTGGACCTTGGCATAATTGCTCTCATGGAGACGCATTATCAGCGAGAGCAATTCAAGGGGAACCCCAATTTTGGATAAAACCTCCCACAGCGTGCACCTGGGCACCAAGTCAAAGGCAGCCCTTAGATCTACAAATGCTACATAAAGGCTGCCTTTACCCAGGAGTACAGTCCCCCACCGCAGCATGGTGAAACGGAAAATTTGGTCGACCGTACTGGTTGCACGTCTGAATCCTGCCTGGTAAGGGGATAGGGCATTATTGTCATCTACCCAGGCCATAAGTTTGTCGACAAGCATCTTCCCCACTACTTTTTGTATAGTAGCCAGCAGACTTATTGGTCTATAGTTTGCTGGGAGTGACCGATCGCCTTTTTTAAAAATCGGTATAATTATGGCCCCCTTCCATATATTGGGGATTTTTGCCCCTTTAGCCAAGCCATTTCCCAGCAAAGTCGCATATTTTGCCCACTTAACCTTGTCATGCTTAAAAATGTCTGAAGGGATTCCATCCAGCCCGGGGGCTTTTCCCCCCTGCAGTGTTGAGATTACAATTTCCGCATCCTTAGTGTTAAAAAAATCACCCTTGCAAAATATCATAGGGATAGGTTCTTTAGCCACTATATCCCTACACTCAGCATACTGGGGTTTAAAATATTCGACCCACAATGCCTCATCGACATTGTTGTCGGGATTATTGGGGGCGCCCCCTCTTCCCCATTTCACAATTTTCCAGAACATTCTGGAGTCCCTTTGACCTGAGGCCTCCAGTAGCTCCTCCCAGTACTCCTCATCCCACTGCTTCTTAGCCTTTCGAATACTGTCATTATAACATTTCCTTGTAGCTTTAATCGAGGCCTTGTCCCTGCTTTTGAGTGCCCTACCCAACTCCAGCCTAGCTACCCTACATTGTTTGTTGAACCAGGTTGGAATTGTGATTGGTACTTTCCTATTAGCCTTCAGAGGTTTAGTGAAATGCGGTTTTAATAGAGAAAAAAATGTCTCATGTATGTCAGTAATTTGGACAGAGCCTGGTAGTATAGGGTCTACTCTTTCCATTGCGGCAATGGCATTGTCAACCTCCAAGTTAATAGACTCCAAGGTGGTCAAATTAGCCAGGACATATGGCCATTTCACCCTTCTTGAGTCATTGGCCATAACAGGTACGCTCCCACTACCTGACACTGAGTTGGCTCGTGCGGCCTTCCACCATGAGTGGGAGACACAGAGAGGGTTGTGGTCGCTTTCTATTCTGGCCACAATTTCCATGTCACCCACGCCACACCATAACTCAAGACTGCAGATGACATAGTCAATCCTGCTTTTATTATGTCCATTATCGTATGTGCAACTACCACCTTGATCACTTTTTGTCCTGCCATTGAGGGCCCTCAAACCGTATTCCAAACATAATGCATTCAACAACAAGATGTCGTTAGTCCACCGCTTCACTGGTAGGAGGTCTAGATTGGGGATGTCCCAAAGGGCATCTTCCTCTAGTCCTATTGGGAAAGCAGTATGTTCTAGGGGCTCGAATGTCCTATTCAAGTCACCTGCCAAAATTACACTGTTTCCAAGTGACCGGGATTCAAGGGAAGCGGATAATACTTCCAGGGTAACAGAATTCCCTGAACTCGTGCCCCTGGCATATATATTATAGATATCTATTGTTGAACCCTTGGCTACAGATAATCTCAGTAACTGGATATCCTTACAACCTAGATCAATCGTTTTTGCCTTTACATTTAAGTTTTGTTTAATCCAGACTGCAAGGCCTCCCATAGGTCTACCCCTGTGGCCTCTCGTTGCCGGTATGCAGAAGTTTAAGTAACCCTGGAAGTGGATTGGCTCACATGCCCATGTCTCCTGAAATAGGCACATTTCAAACCCGGTTACGAAGTCAATCCAATCCTGCGACATCATTCTTGCCCCCAACCCCGCAACATTCCATGACAAAAATCTCTCCAGGATATTTTCTACACAAATCCCCTTGTCATTAGGTGTCATAGGCGGAATATCATCCTGCATCCCACAATCACAAACCTCACTTAGAGCAATATTTATACAATTAACATCTGTACCATCTTTGGAGCAGTCAATAGTTTGCAAACTCGGTTCACCCACACACCCCCCCGAGCATTCAATATTGTCCACATCCCTCACATATTCCACAACGAGTTTTCCGGTCATTTCATCGTGGGGTCTTAATATTACATCAGGGAACTTCCCACTAACCATGACCTCATCCTGTCGTAATTGCTCAATTGATCTCTGTCAGCAACCCCACCTCATCTGCCCCTGCCCTTTATAGGCGTTAAATGCCTCAGTATAACAGTTAGTCGATCTAAATATAGGAGCAGCAGGTGGGACAGCCTCTACCCAAGTGCAAAGACTGGGTCTCGGTTGCTCATTGGAGCCCCCTAGATAGATCGCCGGTCTTGGGTAAAAGAAAGTGAGGTCAACAACCCCAATACCTCCAATGTTAGTGTTCCAACCCAGTCCCGTAATCAGCCCCACAACCCTTGGATCCTGGAAATTGATTATAATACACTCACCCCCCTGTTTTTTTATAGTATTCCCTATCCAAAGGACCCTTCTAGCCCCGATTATCAGGCCATCCACCCCCCCTGGGAGCGGTCTATTGACTGAAAGCCAATGCATGGCCTTGTTTTTTAACATGTCGTAGGTTTCTCTCTGGCCCTCCGTCAGGGGTGGGACGTTAGTAAGTACGGCCACATATGGGAAGGAGTCAGGGGTGAGCTGTACTGGCGGGATTCTAGTTGGCAGTTTGGTTATTTGGGTCTGTAATTGGACTTGTTGTGGGGGAACATAACTCTGTGAGGGAGGTTTTGCCACTGTCACACAGGAATTAATCCCATTCCCATTACTCGGGTGAATTTTATCTGCCTGTGTATGGACTTGTTGTGGGGGAACCTGGCTCTGTGTGGGAGGTTTTACCACTGTCACACAGGTATTATTCCCATGCCCATTACTAGGGTGAATTTTATCATTTCCTGACCGTTGGGGCAAAGTTATTCCCGATCCGGTCGTCAAGGGTGTGGCATTTTTGCTAGTTGTTGTAGGTGGGTTTTTTAGACTGTCCTTGCTTCCCTTATTTCCAGTGTTATTGGACTTCGGTTTCCCGCAATTACTACTGGTTTTGCTAGACACTGGATCAGGTACATTCTTGCTATTCTCCCCTTCATTATTGACCTGTGCAGGAATACCACTTACAGGCGGAGATTGTAGGTCAACCAACATGGCTCCTTGAACTTTATCACCCTTCTGTTGGTTGTTCCCAACCTCACCCATTTTTTTGCCAGACTTAATTAAAGATTTAATAGAAAAAAAGTTATCTAAGCTAGCTTGTTCTAGATGGTCAAGTTGCTCAGCTAGCTTTTTAAGTCTTATTTCCACTGGATTAAGGAGGGAACGCATTATTTTTTCCACTTCTATCAAAAGATCGTGGTTGGAGGGTAGCGAACCAGGGGGAACTATGATAGATGGATCTGGGACAGGCACCGCCATTATTGTCGGGTGCACCATACTTATAGGCTCTACTACAACTGGAGCTACTTCAGCCTCCCCTATTGTCATTAATGCATCATGCTTTGGAGGGACATGATTCAAAGTCGATTTAGTACCTAGCTTCCTGTGTTTTCTAGCAGGTTTTATTGGTTGTGGTTTTTTTACAGTAGCTCCCCATTTCCTTTTGACACTAGGCTTAAGTTTGCCCGCTTCTGTTAGTACACAGTGATTTTCTGAGGCTCCTTCCCCTGTTACTATTTGGCTAGGTGCCTCAGGATGCACAACAGATAAGTTTGTTGTAACAATGTCCAATTGGGGGTTAGCTACTAACTCAGTAAGCAGTGGTACGTCAAGTAATAAGTCCTGGGGGGCTGGTAAAACAATGGATGATAATGGTGTAACCAGCGCAGGATAGTTCAAGCCTTGGTTTTTCTCCAGTGGATTTTTCAGAAGCTCAATCGAAAGCCTACGCCCGGCTCGCCTTTCTGCCAAGGCGATCTCTTTATCGATATCCTGCGGCAGACGCTTGAAGTAGGAGTCAAGGGGGCCCATGATAGCAGGCTCAGCTTCCCCCAGGGGAGGCAGCAGAGTAGAAGTACTTATTGAGCTAGCCATAATACAAGGGACCCCCTTTCTAGCCACCTATAGGGAAAAAGGTCACAAAGCCTTTCCAACAACAGTGCGTTTGATCAATACCTGGCCCGTAGATGTTAATGGGGTGGCCCAGCCCGGCCTCCAGCGGCCCCGGACGGCCACAGACGGTCCCGCCCTTGTCCCGGGCTTCTCCCGGCGCGCTCCCGCGCGCTCACGCGAAGCGGCAGGGACTACTCCTAATAAAGATAGGAGGTGTTTAGGGCGGGGCAAACAGGGAGAGCGACCAGGTGTAGGTGATTACAGCGCAGGGACTCCTGGGCAATGGAGTCCCTGTTCCTCACCTGGCGCTCGCAGCCCTGTGCTTCCTCCTCCTGCCCCCGGTGATGAAATCCAGACGATTAGCGCCTTGACACGAAGGCGAAGCGGGACCCGCGCAGCGGGGACCGCGAGGTGTTACAGAAAGTTCAGCAAAAGAAAGGCAAGCCCAGCAAGGGAAAGCAGCGTGCAAAGGTACTCCTCCTCTCAGCCACGGAAAGCGTCTCTATAATTAATTGGAGTGGCGGCTGTAAAGTCAGGTCCAGATGCTTCGTCCCCCCATGTTTCTGTAATAAAAAGCAGATCCAGCTTATGTGAGTCGATCAGGTCGGCTACTTCCAATTTATGTTTGGGGAGGGATCTAGCATTTATTAGTGCTGCTAACACTTGTTTTGTAGCAGTTTTGGTGGTAGGTGGATGAGCACTGATTTCTCCCAATTTATCTGAAGTTCAGAGAATAGGCCAAATCTAATATATTCCCGTATGATCGGGGATAAGTATCGCTGTGGCTCACGAACAAAAAGGACCATGTTGTCTGCATATAATGAGATTCCAACTGGCCGATTGTTAAAATTAAGGGCGGCAGCCCTATGACCTTGCCAGATTTTACACGCTAGGGGTTCCAACACAATGGTAAAAAGTAGGGGGGACAAATGACAGCCTTGCCTAGTGCCCCGCTCTATGGGAAAGGACTCCGATGTAAACCCACCAACTCGGACCCTCGCTGAAGCGTCTGTATACAGAACCTGAATTCAGTGCAATAAAACGTGAGGGAATCCCATTCAATGTAATATACACAACATGTACCTCAATTCTATATAATCGAACGCTTTCGCAGCGTTTGATTCTATAGAACTGCTGCAGCTGACAATTCAGGATTGAGCACGTGGAACATAGCAAAGATAGTGCGTAAATTGTGGGGCGTGGATCGTTCCGGAATAAACCCGGACTGATCCGGCAGCACATGAAGCACCATTAGCGGCTGTATTTTAGTGACTAATATCTTTGCCAAGATTTTTGCATCCAAATTTAACAATGATAAGGGACGATGAGAGTCACATTGGGCAGGAGGTTTCTCTTTCTTTAAAAGAGTGATGATTAAGGCCTGACGCAATGACGGGGGGAGAGTGCCCGACTCGTGAGCCTCTGCATACATCTCCAGCAAATGCGGCACAAGTAGATCGACATATGCTTTATAAAATTCTGCCGTGAGGCCATCTGGGTCACAAGCTTTGTTGTTAGGCAGAGATAGAATGACTTCCTTAACATCATCTTCATCTATAGGCTGACTTAGATATTTTCTATGTACGTCTGATAGCCATGCGCAAGCTGTGTCCTCCAGAGAGTTATCTATAGCAGCCTCCTCCACCCCACCCCATGTGGTGTACATGGCGGCATAAAAAAAACGGAACTGCTCTACGATATCATGCAGGCTATAGTGCTAATTACCCTCTGCATCAATGATGTGATCGACTGGGAGACTGTCTACCCTTTCACACAATCTTGCAGCCAGAGTCTTGCTCGAACTCCCGCCCTAGCCATAAGCCCTGGCCACGTGACGCTTAGATAAATATTTTACTTCCGTGTCTGCTAGTGTCCTATATGCTTCTACTTGCTCGTGAATTTGGGCTAGTGTATCCAAGGACGGTGCCATCTGGTACTGAGTCTCGAGCTCCCCCAGTGTTTTCTCAATTTTAGTCAGCTGGCCTCTGATGTCTCTAAGGATCCCCTCTGATGTACTTATACACACCACCCTTATCGTCTCCTTTAAGGTTTCTTATAGGGTTGCCTGACTGTCGACTGATCCTATATTGAGATCAAAATATTGTAGAATATCAGCTTTAACAGTCTCATTATAAACCGGATCCAACAGTGCGTCAGCTCTAAACCTCCAAGTTAATGGCCGGTGTGGATTAACTGGAATAACACTGTCGAGAACAATGGGGTTATGGTCCGAGAGCATCCTGGGTAGTGTATGAACGTCCTCCACCCACCCATTAGCCTCATTATTTAGCAACCAATAGTCCAGCCTAGACCAACTGTTAAAAGTGGGGGTTATGTGTGTATCCTCCAAGACTCTCTCGTTTCGCAAACACCATACATCCAGCAACCCCATTTCAAGCATGACATCCCTAATGCACTGTGCTACTTTAAGCGTGAGCACGCCTGCCAGGTTAGATTTGTCTACTTGCAGGTTGAGATGAGTGTTGAGATCCCCTCCCCATATGACTGCAGCCTCAGGCCAGGTGCGCAACACATTAATCATTTGCAAAAAAAGGTGTTGTGTCATCCACCACAGGGCCATACATATTTATCACTGTCACCATCGCACATCCCAGTCTGCCCTGCACCATAGCCCAGCGACGCTCGTTATCGACACTAGTGTGCACAACCGTTAATGGCACCCCTTTTTTCACAATAATAAGGACACCCCTTACATACCTGGAGAATGACAACGCTAGTCGGAAAGCTGCCCAACGGCATGCCACCTTGCTTTCAGTGTATTTGCTCAGGTGGGTCTCCAGTAGGAGAGCGATCTTTACAGCATGTCGATCCAATTGCACTAGCACTTGCCTAACATTCTTGGGTCTGTTCAACCCCCGAACATTCCAAGTTATACATTTGTACATTTCCCCATTCATTTTAGAGGTCAGCAAAGCAGCTGTAACAACATAATATTCTATTCCGCATGTACATAGCACCACACAGACCATAAATTGCACTATAGTCCCGATCACAGTGCCTCCATTGTTTAAAAATGAACCTTCCCCTCCCACCCCTCCCACCCCTCACCCACTTCAGCATCCCCAATTTGCCAAATAATTGACTCTCATGTAACTCCCATCCCAACAGATACAATAGGTTACAACATAACAGGTGGGGAATACCCGTTGGGGATCGCAGTGGCTCAATCCACTCCCAGATCTAATAGGGAGGGGGCCGCCAAGATAGTATCTGGCCCTACTATCGCAACCCGATCATCAGTTGTTATGTCGAAGAAATGATGAAAAAAAAGAAGTTCCAGCACTCTAGTCAGCAACAGACATATATGAAGTGACCCGGTTCTCTTATAAAATCGCCCTGACTCTCCCACCTCCGAACCTTCCCCATTCAGCAACGGACCACACCCAGGCCTGGTCATATTAATTACAGAATTAACGATCAATGCCCCTACAGACACAGCCTACATGCAAGCATCTGTTCCGAACCTGTAGCGTGAAGGCCCTCCAGTGCAACATAAAACTACAGCGCAGCACATATGAATGTAAGCATATAAATGCACATTAGCAAGACCCAGATCCCCTTACTGTTCAATCATCAATGTCCGATGTGTGAGCTGGGGAACTCCGCTGGCGCCGTAATGCTCTAACATGTTCCATTGCCTGCTTAGGGGTTGTGAAAATGTTGCCATGCTCTGCCTCTCCTATACGCAGCCGCGCCGGGCACAGCATGGCATATGGGATCTGGTCTTTCATTAATGCCTTTTTCACCGCGTGAAACTCCTTGCGGGCCACCTGTACTGTTGCTGTAAAGTCCGGGTAAAAAGCTAAGACATTACCCTGATAGTTTATTGTACCCTTTTGTCGTGTTACACGCAGAACAGTATCAAGGTCTCTGAAGTTGAACAATCTGGCAATTATAGGCCTCGGTGTAGCGCTGGGCTGAGGTCGTGCCGCTGAGGATCTATGAGCTCGCTCCACAGCAAACAGAGTCGACAGAGTACCTGCGCTTCATATGTCCCGCAGCATCGTTTCCATATAGTCCTCCAGCCGCCCCACATTGGTGGATTCTGGAAGCCCCACAACGGGTATATTGTTGCGTCTAGACCTCGCTTCGATGTCCTCATTCGTTGCTTGAATGACAGCGAGCAATTTTGTGATATCAGACGTCTTCACGGCAACTTGCTGTAATCTGTCTTCAGCAACTGTAATCCTCTGTTCCGCCTCACCAATACGGGCAGCCTGCTTGTCTAGTTTTGCGGAGAAATGATCCATCCTACCATTAAGGGCCTCGATTTTGCCATCGCTGACCTGGAGACTAGCCTGAAATGCAGTCAATGATTTCTCAAGTGCGGAAGGGGCCAGGGCCGTTGAATCCATCTCCGAGTCAGAGGCCGCGTTATGTACCCATTTGCCGCCCTTTCCTAGTTCGAATGTGAGCCGTGGTTGGTTCCTGTCCAGCTTGCCCATGTTATATCCCAGAGAAGGAGGGGGGTCGCTATGCAGCAGGAGCGCAACACCACACGCTACAGAGAACCGTGCACCCTCCCACCCTGGTAGCAGATCTGCTTTTGTCAACGGAGGAGAATCAGAGTTCACACCTGTATCTTTGTATATCTCACTAAGTCGTATCTCCCAGGCAGTCGGTGTTAGTGCGCACCATAAGGGGCCTGGACGACCTTGGGGCCCAAATGGCAATGCCTCTCAACTGTAAGGTACCTGTGTGCTCAAACCACCAACTAGCACCATGGCCCAGATAGTAGTGCAGCAACAGTTTGCACAATGTCACCACCTCCACGAGACTGTCAACAGTTCCCAGTGCAGATATGCTACCAATAAAAATGGCGGATGGTGGGGTAGCAAGCATCCACCCAATTTTAAAGGCGTAATGGCGCTCACAGCGGTGTTAATAATCCAATCCTGGGCTCAATGACAGAGCAGCAGAAGGCCAGCTCCGAGGCCCGTCCGCCCCAGCACACAGTGTAGTCCTCGGAATGCCCCCAGCAGCTCTCCCGCCTCACTGTGCACCACCTCGCTTGTAGTACCGTACTCATGCTTTGTCTCCGCCCACTGTTGCCTCGAGGGGTGCCAGTAGGAGATGGGGTGCCCCTGCAGCCCTGAATAATATTTCGGGACGATTCCTTCAGGCAGAAGCACCTCCGAGCCACGGCCTCCGCGCTACCCACACGTCAGGCCAAAGCCAGCCACTGACTTTCCAGAGCGGTCTCACCAAAGTCGCCGGTGCAGTCTCCTCTCGACGCGAATTCAGCACGTTGCTAGTGCCGAGCTCAGTGTACCTCGTGCTGACCCCCTTCCGGCAGCAGATGTCACAGCAGATATCCCCGACACGGCCACAGCACTCGGAGGGTGGCTCCAGCCCGCTCACTCAGCCTCCATTTCAGCGAGGCCCGGAGCACGCCACGATGTTCACAAGCTCCTCCAGCTGTAGCTTTTGCTGAAACAAAAAACACACCGCCGGCACACCCAAACTGCCAGCAGTAAGTCTCCACGTGTTGAACCATCGGGTTGCACCGTAGAGGCAGGATAATTAAAGGATGATTATCGGCAGCCGGCAGAGCAAAACTACAGTGCGGCCATCTTGTCGATCATCAGGCCATGCCCCCTATCATACAAAAGTATGTTACAAACAATTGCATAACTCTCATTTCCTGTGAGAAACAATAATGAAAAACACGTTTTCATAACTTCCCCTCACCCCCAACTTTACACCTGGCTAAATGATGTGTGCACTCTCGAGCTTGCACATTATTAATTTTCTTCTATTCATTTATCCCTGCCTATTTAGCCTTTTCAAGTTCAATTTCTTTTTGGTCCTTCAATACATGGGTGTTTCCCTTTTCTTTCAAGACTGTCCTATTACACTCTATGGCAGTATTTTGTTTATATTTTTAGATATACTATTGTCAGATCCTACTTTTTATTAGATTCTTTTCTCAAAGAGTATATGGTCTCCTGTATCTGAGGTTATGCTATTTTTTGGAAGGGTTCGATGACATGTTTCCCAGAATTGTAGCTACTCTTTTTCACTAATTTGTTATGGCAATTTACAATCATGTAATGATCTAATCTTGTTTTGATGAAACATTTCTTTATGGGTTCTACATTCACTTTATTCCCATTTTTGGAATGCTAGATAGCCCATCGTTACTGGGAACTCTGGATTTGGTGTTTGGGAGAAGAGGGTGAGGACAAAGTAGTGAAGCCCCCTTTTAGTGCTTTTAGATCCCATATCTCCAGGGTGCGCCTAACTGGGCAGGTTTTGTGTTTCGCGGATGATTCATACTTCTCTAGCCACGTCAAATCCCATATGAGCTTAGCACTATTGCCCTATCCATAAACATCAATTTTTCTCGGATTCTGTGGATGCCCATTTGACCACTATGTGTATATGTGCCGGACTGTAACATTTCACTAGGTCATGCAACGTCAATCGTTCCAGACCCCTGGGTGATATCATGATTTTCTTTGTAGACTGAGATTTCTTTCCTGCCCAAACTAATGCTAATACCAGTTTTTGCAACACCTTAAGATGACGCTAAGGATGCTTGTCTTCACCCTGGGGGTGCCCAGGAGTGGACACTTCACAGGGAAAGCCAGGAGGGGTTCCACAGCGGTATGAGTATCAGCGCCAGGAAGCAGAATAGGCGACAACGCAAGGTGACCGTCTGGTGACAGTGCGCTCTATAAGTACCATGACATTTACATTTACTATTAGGAGAGTTACTGGTAAGGATTGGAAAAGGTAATAAATGTATGATATAATAATATTTTTGAACATTTATGCACTCTATCCAAGAGACATCTAATAGGCTCCATCTACACAAGCCTTCTTGTATTTGCTCAACTAATTTGGACCAAATCTCATCTCGCCAACCCTAGACCTTTTTCATAATTTGTAACCTTAGAAACTTGAGTGAGTTAACATATAATGGGAGCCAGCGATTGCAACATGGCAGATTTAAGTTTAGGATGACCAGTTTTGACATTAATCTTTTCAAATGCTGCTACATCATTCAGAACTAGAGGTAATGAGTTTTCCTGGTTTGACATAGTCAGCAACACATTGGCTGCAAACAAGCAGAGCTTAAGTTCTTTCTCTGCATATAAAACTCCTTTCGTAGTTTTTGAGTTCTAATTTTAATGGACATCGAATCCACCATCATGGCAAAGAGTATAGAGAACAACAGGCAGTCTTGTCTAGTAGGTATACAGTTGGTGGTCAGCAATAGGCAATATGTACAGTGAGGACTTGAGACCTGGGAACTTAATATGTTGTAGACTGAGGAACTGAGACATAAT
Source organism: Lissotriton helveticus (assembly GCF_964261635.1). Taxonomy (NCBI): domain Eukaryota; kingdom Metazoa; phylum Chordata; class Amphibia; order Caudata; family Salamandridae; genus Lissotriton; species Lissotriton helveticus. The sequence goes on from NC_136068.1 coordinate 1,685,231,647, forward strand.
GCCACTGTCCTCACTTAGCTGTGTCACAGAATTCACATTCACATTGCATAACGTTTCAGAAAATGCTTTGGATCTGATACTAGCGAGAATTGAGACCGACTGCCACTGTCCGTAATAAGTCTAAGAATTTACAGTTAAATTTGAGGTTCACCCTACTATATCATGAAATTCACTATCACAGTGCCACACATCACATGTCACACAACACACTATCATGTTGATTAGTTCGGGTCAGAACGACAAAGCACTTGGATATCATGTGAAATCTCTTATAAGGATGTAATTATGTATAAACGCTGCATGCACGCTACCACAAATGTCACACTTATATGGTAGTGCACCTCAATGCTGTCATGTGCCCCTACAGATAGGGATTTCTAGCAAATAGCTTTTAGCAGTTGGGTATACCACTGGCTTTTTGCTACCAACATTTTGCTAGTTCTCACTAATTTTGATTCCAGTACCCCGGGGGTCCCAATACACCATTCTAGGATGGTGCCCAAAATGAGTTCAGTACCTCTGGGGGCCCAACACACCACTCTAAGATGGCCCCCAAAATGGGTCTAGGAACCAATTTAGTCCACCCTTGAAACTCCATTACTTAAGACAACGCCAGGGTGGCCGCCTGCAGACTGCTGATTTGCACGGCAAACACGCCACGGCCTGGATATTCAAGGGGTTCTACCTAATACTTCCGGTAAGTAGTGAAAAAACTGACGTATTATAGTCAAAATACTAGACAGACAAATAAGGGATAATAATATTAACAGAGTGTTAATTTCACTTTAGGATGGGGCAGTTCTTCTAAAAGAAACTCCCTTACACTTGGAAGCACATTAAGATATTCGGACACAAGACTAAATAGGCTACCTCACCAGGCGCAGACATTATGGGAACGCCTTCCGGATTGGAATTATCACCGGAATTAAGGTATGGGGGATCCTTCATTGTTACCAAGTACACCATATTTAAATGTACCGATTGTCATTCTGTAGTATATGTGCCCTTTTCTCTGTTATTTAGAGACTACTTCAAATGGACTTCAGGTATCGTATTACAACGAAATACGTCCCCATACACATGTTTAACTACACAATATAGTCAGCATGTATTTACTATTGAGTGATAGCATGAGGGAGCACTACTTCACCATGAATATAATGAAACAGAATTAATGAATAAACTCAGGATTATAAAACCAAATGGGTTGATTGCATGCTCGCATCTTGCCAACCACAGGATTACTCATATAATGGAGTCTCGAATACAAAGTGTACTTGTATGTCTTATAACAATAACATAAACAGCAGGGGGCCCATTTTTGTTCTTTCTTTCCCCCATTGATAAATTGATACACAAAGGAGTCGTAAGAAAAGCACATACGACATCAGTTTCACATGGATTTCCACACAGTAATATTCACTATTTTATCATTCAAACAAGTCACCGCAGTCACTTTGTCAATAATTTGAAAGATAAAGTTTCCTTACTACCATTGCATACACGAACAAGTACTTGTTTAAATATTCTCTTAGCCCTGAAGAAGTTGCGGGGTAATCCCCTGTAACAGCGACAAAACAGGTGTTGGCTAAGAAGGTTTAAGATCTTGAATTAAAGACATCTGAAAATACAAAGACAAGCATCATTGTGATATTTTATGAAACTTTATGTATTTACTTTTAAACGTGTGCAGAGGGTTTTTGTATATAGCTCTGTCTAGTACCCTGTGGATGGTGAAATTTCATGGTCTCAGGCCGTTAATCTTAAAAGCTGCTCTGGGTGTTTTTTTTTGACTGGTCACAATACAGTTCTTCATGTTTTTCAATGTTACTATGGTCCCCGTTTAGTAACTTCCAACTCACTTGATCCATATCTCCTTTAAGCATCACTGATATGTATATTGGTGGGCTTTCTCTATGAGATGAGCTAGTCTTTTCATGTTATCCCTCACTTCTCTATTTTTCATTATTAACCCCTTCTGACCTGGGTTTATCAGACCAGGAATAATGTTTTTGAGTCATCTGGTAAGAGTTTTGGTGAAAAGCTTTGCATCACAAGGTTAATAAAACTATTTGTGTATAAGATGCACAATCCTCCCACAGAACTGGAGTTATATCCGCACCTCGCATGTTCAAGATTACTGTTCCTAACTATAGGGAGCAATTTTACGTGTTTGCTCGATGTTTGCTCACTTCTTGGAAGCACATTATGTACTAACCAAGTAGAATTCCATCCGTGACAGGGGGGTTATTTATGTCCATACTTTTTATTGCATTCCTGATTTCTGGGATATATAAAGGTCCTCTCATTGCTTCCCCAATATCTTCTTAACTGGTTACCCATTTACAGTCTTTGAGATGTGTTTGAGGTCTGCTAGACCCTTGCAATATTGGGCCCTGAAGTGGTCCCTTTGGTAGCTTCTGTTTGTCCTTCTCCCAGATTGCTGATGTTCCCTGAGGAGTTTTTACTTTAGCTACATGTAATTTCCATTTAGATGACAAAAATTACCGAGAATCACCTATGCTCATACAGGGCATGGAGTTGCTGGGACTGTCCTAATTTATTCCCAGCTCCACATACAAAGAGAGTCATCTACTTTACCTGCTTTTCTCTAATCTCACACATATCATGGTATTCGATTTTTTACTACTGGCACAGATGGACTACAAATGCAATCCATTTCTGATGGTCTGTTCCTTCTAGTTCTTCTTATGGTAGACCTGGCTCCAACTCCTGCCCATCGGCTAAAGCCTTGTGTGACAACTGCTGGTATGCTCCGAACATCACACCTTTAGATACGAGTATAGACATTTTGATTGAAACATAAAATGTCACCAATTGTATGCCAATTCCACTCAATAGAACTGCTCTTATAAAATCCTACATAACTTAAGTTCCATGTGGTCCCTTGGTAATCTGACAATGCAAATACCTGAAACTGGTCTTGAGGCACTCCTCCAAAAAAACATGCTGGTTTACATCGAGGTAATGAAAGATTATCAACATCTTTTGAGGTCTTCTTGTACTTAATATTCAGAAGAATATGCCTGTCCTTCTAACGCTTCTGGTAGCCCCTTTGATATAATTAAGAATTTCTGCAACCCAAAGCATGCAACAATGATATGCGTTCACATCAGGCTTTATATTCTGCACTTTCCACTCATTTTGAGGATGAAATACAAGCAGACTTCGACTGTCAAACATCACTAAGCTCTCTTGATTTTATGAAGACATTTTCAGCTGGTCCTAATAGGGCTTTCTTGGAGAAAGTGAACCCCATAATCTTAAAAGAGGTTCTCAAATACATTCCCACCCTTAACTACAGATTATCCTAGCCCGCGCCCCCACATCCTTACCCTTAGTATCAACCAGACAGGTCCTCTAACAATTCTCTGTAATCATTCTATTGGCACAGCAATAATCCCTAAGCACTGACAATATGCATACCCAGAACCAGATCAGAAGGATAGGCATTCCCTGACATGGCTTCTAAAGCGTGAAATACTATTGTAATGAAAATCTTGTACTTTTGGAAGGTATAAAGATGTTTATATGATCAGACAACGTCTGTACGTGGTGCTCCCTCTCCACGTACAGTGAGCTAAAGACTGATGATGGATTCAACCCAGATCTGTGACTGACAGACAGTAAACAGACCTCATCGGACTGTCACAGCCTCCATTACCTTGGGACTGTGCGGGTAACAGCACTACCTGTGACACGCATTCTTCAGAGACACGAGAACAGAAGTTCAGATGCACACAGCTGGACTGGAGGAGGCAATGAACCTGCAGGATACTGATATTATACAGACTGGATGCTAAAGAGTACTTACTGCAGAAGGGAAGCCGAGATTTGGACTGGATAGTGCACTGACCCTGAGCAGATGATGCTCCTCGGACGGTCATGCGGGATATGAATACCTGTATGATGGCCACTGATTTGGACCTGAAAAGGCACTACCGTGGATTTCATTGGTACACCACTCACCAAGGGAGGGTGGGGTGGATTTACAGAAGTTTGAGATACAGACATTCACTTGTAGAGGCACCAACACTCGCACAAGAGAGCCAGGAGTGTAGTGTCATGCATGATACGACAAGGATGTCATCCAGGAAAGGGCACATGACATTGGTCTCGGGAAGAGTGAGCACAGGACTCTACGGGACCATCTGATCATGGGGGCCGGGCAGACATGAACACTAGACGCACTAAGGTGGATCTTAAGGGAACTATCAGGCCCTCACAAAGACATCGCTAGGAGAGGGAGGGCACCCACCTGGATCTGCAGGGGTACAAGCCGCACTTTGTGCCTCTTGTTCACTAGGAAGCCGTTTGGCAGGTCGATGTACTTACCCCACTTATTGGCGAAGAGCTACACGATGAATTTGCGATGCATGTGGATCCGTTCTCTGTACAAGCTGGGGAACTTCTGGATCAACACTTCATATCTGGAGCCATGTGGCACGGCAGAGGGCCGGGCACAGACCGTGAAGCAGAACAGCATGGGCACGCTCCAGTTCACCTGAGCCACCGCGGCAGGAACTGGTTGCTCCGCCATGTTCATGCTCCAAGTCCCAGTTTTTTTTCACTCGCTAAGATTGCCCCTTTACCCCGCCCCCTAATGCGATGGAGGGAGGGTGCCAATGGGGGGACCCAGGGAGAGCCAGGCGCGAGCCGGTCTCTTCCTGGGTAGGTTCGCGCGAGAACCAGGAATCAGGTGGGATTGATTAGCGGAGGGGTTATAAGGGAGACAGGCTGGCGGTTGGGAACTGCGTGGCGGGAGGCTGGAAGGGAGGTTTGTTTTGCGGCGCGCGTTTTGGTGTACCTGGTTTCCTCGGGTCACATGGAGGAAGCGGCGGAGGTCAGGAGGGCCGTGCAGTTCCTTTGTGAGGCCGGGCGCGAAGACCTGCTGCGGCCGGGTGTCCCGGCGGAGGCGTGGGTAGGAATGGCCCGCCCCCCTCGCAAGGCTTCGGAGGGCGTTTCCAGGGCTGTGGAGGCGTGTTTAGCCCTGGGTCCGGAGGAGGAGGAAGACGGCGAGGCGGCCATGCCGGCGGACGGGCCCATGCTCGTTTTGCCCGCCGCAGCTGTGGAGCCCCCGCCGGGTGACCCGGGCGCCCTCCAGCAGGTATGTGCTTTACCATTTTTTAGCGCTGGTTCACGTGGGGCGCCCGGGGGGAGGCGGGGGCGTTCTGTGGGCCGGCAGGCTCCGCGTTCAGGCGGACTGGTTCCGGGGAAGTCGGGGAAGCCGCAGGCGGGCCCTAAACCCAAGCGGGGGCGGAGCCTGGATTACCACGGGCACTCGCTGACGCCCCCCCCTGCTGTGCTGCCTGTAGATGCCTTACCTGCAGCGCCCTCTTTGCCAGACAGGGTTTCTCCATATCTGTGGCTGAATGGCCAATGTTTCGTGCTCTCCCCTGCCACGACGGGGCCTGGTCCTGCTCCCCCCCTCGCTTTTGGCCACCCACCTGTCGGTGGCGCTGCCGCTGGGACGCACACTGCCGCGCTACCGGCTCACCCCCCCCCTGAGACCCCCCCCCCCTGCCCCTGCCGTGGTTTCAGTGGGCACTGCACCCAGCTTGCTGCCCCCCTCGGTCACTACCTCTGCGGCTACCGGTGTACTTGGACTCCGGTCTGCCACCCCCACGCCCTTGGACCCTGGTGAGGGGGGTTTGTCACACGAGGGGGCGCCCACGTATCCCGGGCGGGCCCTGTTCCCGGTACCTAGGGGTCGGCCAGGTGGCCTCCAGGGTGGTCCTCCGCCTGGGTCAGGTGGTGCTTTTGGTCTGGCGTCAGTGGGTCGTCCTTTGGGGGGTGCTTGTGGTTCAGCTGTCAGGGAGCATGTGGTTGCGAACACTTCGTCTGGCTCGAGCGGCCGCAGTTTTCAATCTACGCCTTCGGTTGGGCGGCCGTTGGCTGTTTCTACGGCCCCGGGAACTGTCCACACGGCTGTTTCCAGTGGTGGGCTTACAGGGGGGCTGTCTGGAGCGGATGGCTCTTCTTCAGCTTTCGGTGCACACAGCTTTCGGAATATTGACTGGCAGTTTTATGATGGGGGTATTGGTGATGGGGCTATGCCCAGTGGCAGTGATCAAGTTGCATTTTCTGATGGAGCTTTCTGTGGGAGTTTTCATGATGATGATTTGGAAGAAGGGGAATTGAGAGACAAGGATGTTGGGCTTTTGGCAGCACGGGCCCTAGGGGGTGGGTTGGGGCAACCCACTGTTTCTCATGTTTTGCAGGAGTCTCGAGCGGACCATGCAGCTGTACGAGGGGCAGTGCGGTCTGGATCTTCTCAAAAGGATCGTGGGGCTGTTCAGCCACAGTCGGAGCAGTTGCCCAGAGGTAAGGATGGGTGGTGGTCTGTGTGGCAACCTAGGGAGAGTCTCCCTGTTAGGAGTACAAGATCTATTGGTACAGGTGATGGGGTTGTGGTTGAGCGAGTCGCTCTGGCACCGAGGCTTGAGCGGCCGGTGATTTCACATGTTTCTACTGTGCAAGTTGCAACGGATGTTTCTGCAGTGGGGTCTGGTGGGGCGAATGCCACACGGGTCACGGAGGATAGTATCCTACCGAAGAAATTGCCGTACTCTGGGGTGGGGATGCCGTTGGGGTCCCATTTGTCTGAAAAAACAAAGAATCTCATTTGGTCTGGTGCTTTTGTGGATGTTTTTCGGCTTTTACATAGGGATGTCCAAGCAAAAGAAGGGTCGAAGGAGAAGGAACTAGAATTGGCTCGGAGGCCTCGTGTTCCGAAGTCGATAGAAAATTGGACTTCGGCCTTTCTTATTTATGCCAGCGTTTATTGCCAACGTCATCCAGAGAAGGCAATAGACATGTTTAAATATGTAGATGTCATTCGCAAGGCTCACAGTTACTTTGGAGGCTTTGCCTGGTTGTCATATGATGACGAATTCAGGGCGCGCATGAGCGCTTTTCCTGAGCGTTCATGGGGTGTGGTTGATTCTGAATTATGGCTGCAGTGGATGGCGTCGGCGAATCCGCCTGCTACGACCCACACGGCTAGCGGGCAGCCGGTGTACTATCGGCCCTTTTCAGCTCGCCCCGCTCAGTCTGGGGCGGGGGTTTGGGGCAGAGGTCAATCATCCGCATCTGGCACCTGCTGGCATTTTAACAGGGGTTCCTGTAACAGACCAGCTTGCAGGTATAAGCATGAGTGTTCGCAGTGTGGAGGGAAGCATGCGCTCACCCAGTGTTTTCCCGGCCAGCGCTTTGGTGATCACGGACGGGGTTCAGGGGGTAGAGGACAGCCGCCACAAGCTGTTTACAAGGGCTCCTACTCCTATTAGGCAAGATGTTCTTGATCTCTGGCTGGTGGACTATCCTGATTTTGAGGCTGCTAAGATTTTGTCTTGGGGTTTCAAAATTGGGTTTCGGATTGGGTATCAGGGACCCAGGGTGGGCAGGTGGTCGGACAATTTGAAATCTGTAAAGGAGAGTCCCCATGTTGTGCGGAAAAAGCTGGATGCCGAGCTTGCAGCGGGTCGGATTGCTGGTCCTTTTTTGACTTGTCCTTTGCCTGACTTGATTGTATCGCCTCTGGGTGTGGTACCCAAGAAGGCGGCAGGGGAGTTTCGCCTTATCCATCACCTGTCATGGCCCGAGGGTGCATCCATTAACGACTTTATTGATCCAGCTGATTCAACTGTCACTTATGCTTCAGTGGACGATGCCTTACGGCTCGTGCGCACAGCTGGGGTCGGGGCGCTGCTGGCGAAGAGCGACATTCAGTCGGCTTTCCGGCTACTGCCCATACATCCTTGGGATTTCAGTTTGTTAGGAATGCAGTTTGATGGTGGTTTCTACGTGGATAGGGTGTTGCCCATGGGCTGTTCAGTGTCATGCTCCCTATTTGAGGCATTCAGCACATTTCTGCAGTGGCGCTTCACTTTTGTTAGCGGCCATGTCTTGGTCTGTCATTACCTGGATGATTTTCTTTTCATTGGGGAGGGTCACTCTGGGCAGTGTCAATCGGCTCTGACCATCTTTCAGGCTCTGGCGGAGGAGTTGGGTGTTCCATTGGCGCCGGATAAGACAGAAGGTCCCTGTACTTCCCTGACTTTCTTGGGGATTGAAATTGACACCGTGTCTATGGTGGCGAGATTACCTGAGGCCAAAGTGAAGGAAATGTCAGCATTCATACATCTGGTGTTGGGGGAGCGGAAAGTGTTTTTGAGGACCGTCCAGAAGCTTTTGGGGTACCTCAATTTTGCTTGCCGGGTTGTTCGGGCGGGCAGGACGTTCTGTAGACGTCTGCGTCTTTCCATGTCCGGCGCAAGCCTTCCCCATCATCGGGTGCGCATCACCACCGCTGTGCGTGCTGATTTGACTGTCTGGCTTAGATTCCTGCAGGAGTTCAATGGCGTGTCCTTGTTTTTTGCGGACGAGGACATGGTGTGGCAAGTCCAGTTGTTCACGGATGCGTCGGGAGCTCACGGCTTCGGCGTATTTTGGGAAGGTCGATGGTGCGCGGCCGGCTGGCCGGCGCACTGGAAGGAACAGGGTCGCAGCATTGCGTTTCTGGAGCTCTTCCCGCTGCTGGTTGCCTTGTATCTCTGGGGGGAGGAGTTTCAGAATCGCTCCGTTTTGTTCCATGTGGACAATTTGGCAGTAGTTCACCTTGTCAATCACCAGAAGGCTCGTGACTTGAGGGTTTTGCGGCTCCTGCGCGCATTCATGCTGCGGTGTCTGCAATTAAATATTGTCTTTAAAGCACGGCATGTCCCTGGTACTTCTAATTGCATCGCTGACTCTTTGTCTCGCTTTCAGTGGTCCGAATTCCGCAAATTGGCTCCTGGGGCGGACCTGGAACCCACGGCGATCCCGAAGTACGTATGGGACCTGGGGGATTGAGGGTACACCAATTGGTTGAACATTCAGTGGCTGACTCCACTAGGCGGGGTTATGTGAAGGCTTGGCATGAGTTTCTGCAGTTTGGTAAGGATTTGGCGGGGCTATTCCGGGCCGGGTTGTCAGATGAACAGCGCATCTTACAATTTGTTTTACATTTGGCGGACAAGGGACTATCGCCCACAACCATTTCTGGCAAGTTGGCTGGTGTTTCTTTTTATGGGCAGCTTTGGTGGGGGAGGGACCCGGTTGGGGGGGTGTTGGTTCGGAAAGTGTTGAAAGGTTTGGCCAGGCTTCGGGCTGGGGGTCAACAGCTCCGGCAGCCGGTGACGTTTGAGTTGCTCCAGTTGCTGTTTCCGGCATTGGAGGTGTGTTGCCATGATGATTTTGAGTGTGTCAAATTTCGTTTGTGTTTTGTTTGGTTGTTCTTTGGGGCATTTCGGGCATCTGAGTTGTTGGGGTTGAGGGGTAGGGTAGGTATGACCAGCGGTGAGGTGGTGTTGGAAAGTGACAGAGTGCGGCTGTGGCTGCGGGCGTCCAAAACCGACCAGATGGGGAGGGGTAAGTGGGTCTTTCTGGGTAGGAGTGGCGTCGTTGCATGTTGCCCGGTTGGAGAATGGGAAGGGTTTGTGGCCTCCAAACATTTTTTACAGGGGCCCATTTTCTGTCATGCTGATGGTAGTCCCATAGTGGCATCTCAATTGTTGGCTGTATTACGCAAGGTGTTGTTGCGCCTGGGGAGGGATCCTGTTCAGTTTGGTACACACTCCTTCAGAATTGGTGCGGCGACTGAAGCCGCTAGGTTGGGGTGGGACTGGTCACAAATTCGTCGCATTGGACGTTGGCGTTCCAAGTGCTGTGAAAAGTATGTGAGAAAATAGTACATTTTTGCATGTCTAACATTTATTTTTCTCCTAGGTCCTTGGCCATCAGTCGTCAGATCCAAACGGAGGGTGTGGATACTGGGGCACTCTTTTGTTAAACGGGCGGCTTTGGCCGCTGGCAGTCAGCTTTGTGGGAGATCACTTGGTCTGAACAGCATGACACACGAAGTCTCCTGGCGTGGAACGGGGGGCATGCGCTGGGGTGGGCTTTTTCCCGCCTTGGCTGCTTTGGTTTCGCAGTGTTTGGGGGGCCCTCCGGATCTCCTGGTACTGCATTTGGGCGAGAATGATTTAGTCTCTCTTTCTGGTTTGACTTTGTTAAAATTGATGAAGCAAGACCTGGAAATCATCAAATCCACATGGGTGAGCACCATGCTGATATGGACTGAGTTTGTGCCTCGTCTGCAATGGCGTGGGGCGAGGAACCATTCCGCCCTGGACAAGGCTAGACGGAAAGTTAATCGAACAATGCGACTGTTTTGTCAACATTTGGGTATATACAGTTTGGATCATTACCATTTAAAAGTCTCTGAACAGCATCTCTTTTGTGAGGACGGTGTGCATCTCTCTGCGTTGGGCATCTCCTTTTACCTTCTGGAACTCCGGGAGTTGATTAGCAAAGTTCTTCAGGTGCAGTTGTGGTGTGCTCCTTCCTTTCCAATTTTAGGTGGGGCAGGAAAACGCTAAAGGTTTTCCTGGGTGGCGGGTTTTTGCTAGTGGGGGTGGGCAGCCTGGAGCGGGTTGGCCATCCTGAAGGGTAGCTAGTTGGGTAGGTCTAGGGGTAGTAGGCAGGAGTTTGTTCGGGGTTTTGGGATTTAGGTTTCGTAGGCTCACTGTAGAGTTGCGTTATGTAAATAAATAAATAATGAATGTGTTATGAAATTTATGATGCACCTGTCCTAAAATAAAGTGGCCTTTCTTGCTCATAAAGAGGTGTGGACAATGATTTCTTGCGCGAGGGGGGACCCAGGGAGAGCCAGGCGCGAGCCGGTCTCTTCCTGGGTAGGTTCGCGCGAGAACCAGGAATCAGGTGGGATTGATTAGCGGAGGGGTTATAAGGGAGACAGGCTGGCGGTTGGGAACTGCGTGGCGGGAGGCTGGAAGGGAGGTTTGTTTTGCCCCACCCACCCTCCCTCTTTTTTATTTATTTTGTGGGTTTTTTATTTTGCGGTGCTCTAGGCGCTGCTTCGTTTCTGTAGGTTTGCCACTGTTAGGATGGGTGCCTTTGTTCTTTTTGTAGGCGGGTTTTTGCTAGTGGGGGTGGGCAGCCTGGAGCGGGTTGGCCATCCTGAAGGGTAGCTAGTTGGGTAGGTCTAGGGGTAGTAGGCAGGAGTTTGTTCGGGGTTTTGGGATTTAGGTTTCGTAGGCTCACTGTAGAGTTGCGTTATGTAAATAAATAAATAATGAATGTGTTATGAAATTTATGATGCACCTGTCCTAAAATAAAGTGGCCTTTCTTGCTCATAAAGAGGTGTGGACAATGATTTCTTGCGCGAAGAGGAGGCGAGCGCGGATTGGCTGAGGAAGTGGGCAGCGAAGAAGCCAAAGCGTATTGATAGCAGCAGCTGCTCTTGGCAGCATATTGTGTCCATGAACCGGGGGCCGCGCTCATTATAAAAGTTAAAAAAAATTACATGTACACTCAGCGTGGTACCCCAAAAGCGGGCGCCGTGCTCAGTGTTCAAATACAAAAAAAAGCAGCTGCCGGTGTCCCCATCAGTGTCAATAAACAAAATAGTGCTCACCCTCTTATAATGCAGAGAGTATTACAAGTCAAGTAAAAGGTACAGTCGTTATGGGCAGTAACAAATGCAGACAAGGTGGTACCAAGGAAGGACTACCAAGCCTATTTACAAATCAGACACCAGCATTTAAGAAGTACAATGACACAAGACAATCACAAAAATGGGTGGAGAGTAGGCAGGGCTTCCATTGCATACTCTTTTACAGCATGCATTGCAGAGTGATTAGCGCATGCGGCATGCCGCTAGGCTCGACCTTAAAATGAATGCGTCCTTGTGTAATGTAATGTGTGCTCATGTAAAGTGCTCCAAAAGCTTGGGGTCGAGTTCATGCAACATAAAATCACAAAAAAAGACAAAGCACATTTCTGTCAGGACAGATGGCATGGAGGATTGCAAGCAGGCATTCAATTAAAGGCGAGTCTGTGTCTGGGCAGGGTTGAAGGACAGGAACCAGTGTTGTGGGTGACTGTATGGTCCTGACTTATGGTCCCCCAGCAATCAGAGGGGAGCCACTGCCTTACGGGGATGTGTGGGGTTGGACTCAGGGAAAGGAATCTAGACTTACATTTAGGCTACCACTTCAATAGAAGTATCACCACCTTCCCATCCAGCTAAATCGTTATTAGAATCACTCTAGCAAGGCGACATATTGTCCTAGAAAAGCTCACCTACATTTACTTAAAAGCGGTTGCCGTTTTGGTTCTTCCAGTGACACTTTAGCATGAACCAGGAATCTGGTCATAAGTCACTGAACGCGGTGTTTGCTTTTGCCTGATTTTTATTTTTATGATGAATGGAGAATGCAATAAACAATGTCTTTTGTGACAGACGGTGCTCCCAGGCTCCAACCATGTGGACCACCAGGTGAGTTTTGTTCAGTGTCATTTGACCTGATTAACAAGTATGTCCTTTGATCTTTTTTTGTAGAGACTTCAAGTCATTCTTATTTATAGTCCTCTGCACTCCAAGGCAGTATCTGTAAATGTCATTACAGCCAGAACACAAAGCTCTCTTTTCATGTGTGAAGCTTTCATTGTTGAACTGCATGCTTTGTCGTATGTGCGGGGAAATACAACATCTGGTTATTTGATTATATTACAATTCTTGCACACCTGAATTATCATAGTTTTGGATTACAAACTGAAGTTGTGAATCTTAGTTGAAAACAGGAGAGCCCCAATTAAACGTGTCTCACAATCTGCACCTCTATACATAGGTAGGATGATATCTTCCTGTGCAGAATAATGCTGCTCTTCAGGACGGATGGTCTAGGGCCTAGACCATCCGTCCTGAAGAGCAGCATTATTCTGCAATCTAATTCCAGTACCAGTTAGCATTGAGCCTACCCTGATCGTATCAACCTCACATCACAGCTCCTAGCACCAGCTCGATAAGAATAGGATTTCACAAACAGTAACTGAAGGCCTGCCTCCATGACCGACAACAAATCTCTGCGTCAAATCTACCTAGATGTTATTCAGGCACAAGGGGGCATGGGGGGAGGGGTCGACCGAAGGGAGGTCCCCCCCTGGGCAGTTTGAAAGGGGCGGGGGGAGTGGGGGTGGCAGGCCTCGGGCCGGCAATTTTTATTTTGGGCTACACATTTTTGTAGCCCAAAGATAGACCAATGGAGCCCAACCATAAATAGGTTGGGCTCCTGCTCCAGCCACCATTTTAGGTTTGGTGACCTGGTGGCTGGGAGCTTAGGTGCTTATTGGTTTTTTTTGTAGGAGTAGTGTTAGGGGGAGAGTGAGCAGTTGGTTCTGTCAGGATTCATTGGCATTGAATTTTAGTGCGCATTTCGCTGGAATGTCGAGGGAAGACTACCGCGTCCTTGAGGCCCTCCGGCTCCTGAGTGAGGCGGGTCGGATGGACCTTGTCGTGGGAGAGGTGGTGGGGCTGGCGCACCCCGTGCGTCAGGCCTCCGCTGGTGAGGCGGCGGCAGTGGCCACCTGTATGTCACCAAAGCACCCCTGGACGTCTCCGGTAAGTGTACGGGGCCGCCATTGGGCTAAAAAGGTGGCATGGCTTGTTTGCGGCAGGTGGGAAGTTTGAGTGCATCGGGTGAGGCGTATGGGCCTGGCCACAGGGAGGAGAGGTCCGTTGTGGGGTGGGGATCTCTGGTACCTGGGAATGCGGAGCCGCTCGCAGCCCTGGAAATGGATGCAAGAGCCCTGTCCGCACCCGCTGTGATAGGGAAGCGTGGAGGAGGGAGGACGGTCAAGCGGCACTTTCCTCCGCTTTCTTTTGTATCAGACGGGTGTGTGTCTGGGGAGGCGGTAGGCCTGGGGATGGTGGCAGCATTGACACTGGCGGGCTCTGGCAGTCGAGAGACGGGCGGGGCGGGTTCTCCCCCCGCAGATATACTCAGTATGCGCGGGTTGCTGGGAGGCTCGGTGGGAGGGGTGGGTGTTCGGCATTTGGGCTCTCACCTGGGTGTGCAGCAGGGGGAGACCATTCAACCCCCGGGGCTTGCTGGGGGGGTAGCCCCCCTTTTTGGGGAGAGTCGGCACCAATATTGGGGGGATATATATCCCCCTCCTTTTCTCGACACCAGGTTCATGCCAGGAAGATGTTTTTTCCATGGGGGGAGTTCCTTGGGGGAGGTGGAATGGGCACAGGTGGGGTGGTATGCAGAGCTTCCTGCCCAGCAGGGATCCCGGGGTAGGCAGAGCGGCCTCCCATGTATGGAGCGGAGGCCGGAGGTGTCTAGTTGGGGGTTAGAAGACAAAAGCATTTCTGCAGGGTTTGAGGTGGATCAGCTAAGGATTTGGATCCAGCTGGGGAGGGCCCGGCGTGGGAGGGCCTGGATATTTTTCCGTCATGGGCGGAAGGGGTTCGGATCATGGGGGGGGGCAACAAAAAGGGCGCCGGATAAAAAGGTAACAGTGTTTGGATCCAGAATAGAGCGTGGCCCCTCGGACAGGGGATCACACAGAGCCGGTGGCATGGCGGTTGGTGCCCGCCCGGGCATCCTCCTTGGAGCCAGGTGAGAATAATAGACCGTAGGCTAAACCAAAAATTGTGTCAGTGTGGATTGGAGCGGAGGGGGCTGGGGGGGGACCGAGGGGAGGCTGCACAGAGGTAAATATGTCAAGGAAACCGGGGTAGGGACGGCAGAAGGTGGGGCAAATCAGGGTGCGAAGTTGAAGAGAGGAACTGCGGGGGTAAGGAGCTGTTGCAGAGTAAGGAGTTGAAGATTAAGAAACTGCCATATATGGGGGTGACGAAGCCCTTGGGGACTCACTTTATGCTAGCTACCAAGGAGCGTATTTGGAAAGGGAAATATGTGGAACTGCTGAAGCTATTGCACAGGAAGGTGAGGTCCAAGGAGGGCTCTAAGGAGGAAGAATATGAGTGGCCAAAAAGGCCTACGGTGTTGGTAACAATAGAGATTTGGACGGCGGCTTTTTTAATTTACGCCAGTGTTTATTGTGAAAAGTTCCTCTAGCGCTGCGTAGCCTTGTTTAAGTATATGGACGTCATTAGAAAGGCACAGATCACAGGAGGGGGATACGCTTGGGCCCAGTATGATGAGGAGTTTCGGGCCCGGATAGCATGAGATCCAGAGGCAACATGGGGGGAACTAAACACAGATTTGTGGCAACACACAATGGGGTCTGCCACAGGCAGTAGGACAGTGTTTAAGGCTAGCGGTTTACCACTGGTGTATCAGCCCTTTCAAGGAAAGCCCACCCGGGGAGGGGTGGGAAGCACTGCAACAAGACAAACTGGCTGGCCTATGCATAAGGAAATACTGCAAGTTTCGGCATGAGTGTTCAAAGTGTGGAAAGCGCCACCCCCTCGTTAAATGTTGTGGCATCAAGCCACGGGGTAAACAGCAATGGCAGCAGGGAGGTGGCGGCACCCCTAGTCCCTAACAACAATTCCAGAGCAATAGGGGGGGCAAGGGGCCACAGGGGGGCTGGGCCCAAAGGCTCCTACGCCAGTTAGACTGGCCAAATTGGTCGAAGGATTGCAGGGGTATGGGGACTTGGGGGCGCAGCAGGTTCTGATGGAAGGGTTCAAGTGGGGGTTTCATTTGGGTTACCGGGGGCCAAGGCAGAGACAGTGGGCAGATAATTTGAAGTCAGCGTCAGAACACAAGGTGGTAGTACAGGAGAAAATGGACAAAGAGGTGCGCGAAGGGAGGATGGCTGGCCCCTTTAATGATCGGCCAACTGAGAACCTGATCATATCAATGATCGGGTTTGTGCCCAAAAAGGAGGAAGGTCACTACAGGTTGATCCAGCACCTTTCATGGCCAGAGGGATCTTCAGTTAATGATTTCATTGACGAGCAGGCGGCCTCAGCTTCATATTCTTCAGTCAACTTGGCCATGTCACTAGTTGTGACCACAGGAGCGACTGCAGAGATGGCAAAGTGTGATATTAAGTCGGCATTCCGGTTGCTTACAGTCCATCCAGCTGATTGAAATCTTCTGGGTATCCATTTTGAGGGGAAATTGTGCGTGGACAAAGCTCTGCCGATGGGTTGTTCTGTATCATGCGCTTTATTTGAATGTTTCAGCACCTTCTTGCAGTGGTACTTCACGCGGAACACTGGTCACACTATGGTGACGCACTACCTGGATGATTTCTTCTTTGTCGGTTCACCGGGCTCCACGGAGTGCCAGGCAGTCCTGGACACCTTCCATGAGCTCATGGGTGACATGGGGGTGCCACTGGCACCCGAGAAGGCAATGGGTCCTTGCACGGCTATGTCCTTCTTAGGCTTTGAGATTGACTCTGTGGCAATGAGGGCTCGCTTGCCAGATGACAAGAAAGTTAAAATGATGTAGTTGTTGGACGGAATGCTGTCAAAACAGGAGGTAACAGTGAAGGACATTCAGGTGCTCCTAGGTCATCTTAATTTTGCATACAGGGTGGTCAGAGCAGTGAGAATGTTTTGCAGGCGGTTGGGGCGGGCGTTGGCACGAAAGCATTTTCCTCACCAACATGTTCGTTTATCAGCAGGGGTCAAGGAGGATTTGTGCATGTGGTCAGTTTTTCTGCAGTCTTTCAATGGAGTGCCTCTGGCGAGGGAGGAGGACATACAGTGGGATGTGCAAATTATTTCAGATGCGGCAGGCGGCTAAAGATTTGGAGTCTATTGGCAGGGCAGGTGGTGCGCTGAGCAGTGGCCGTGGCACTGGAAGGATGGTGGGAGGAGCATAGCGTTCCTTGAGCATTTCCTGTTACTGATAGCTTTGACACTATGGGGCGAGGAGCTGGCACACAAAAAAGTGTTGTTTCGGGTAGATAACATGGCGGTGGTGGAGGTCATTAACAGACAGTCCACCAGAGATGACCAAATTCTGAAGTTGTTGCGGGTTTTTGTGCTAGGTTGCCTCAGACACGACATTGCTTTCAATGCATTGCCTATACCAGGTGTGGACAATGGCATAGCGGATGCTTTGTCTCGTTCACAGTTGGTACGATTCCGTGGGCTGGCCAAGGAGGCAGACAGGACACCGATGCCGGAGCACCTTTCGTATGTAGGCAACGTATGGTGCTACAACTGGTGGCAGGCTCTCTGTTGGCTTCTACTTGGGCAGCATATCGACTGGCCTGGAGGGACTTTTTGGCATACGGGGCGTGTAAACGAGCAGAGGTCTGGGGTCGGTCTGAGGATGTAGTACAGTTTATTTTAGCACTCATTGACAAAGGTGTCTAGTTGGGAGTTAGAAGACAAAAGCATTTCTGCAGGGTTTGAGGTGGATCAACTAAGGATTTGGATCCAGCTGGGGAGGGCCCGGCGTGGGAGGCCCTGGATATTTTTCCGTCATGGGCGGAAGGGGTTCGGATCATGGGGGGGGAAAACAAAAAGGGCGACGGAAAAAAAGGTAACGGTGTTTGGATCCAGAAGAGAGCGTGGCCCCTCGGTGAGGGCTCCTCAGACAGGGGATCACACAGAGCCGGTGGCATGGCGGTCAGTGCCCGCCCGGGCATCCTCCTTGGAGCCAGGTGAGACCTTTGTCAATGAGTGCTAAAATGCATTCCTTCAGGATTGGGGCGGCAATGGAAACGCATAAAAGGGGCTGGACGCGGGGAGACATAATAAGGCTGGGGCGCTGGTCTTCAGACAGTTATCATCGTTACGTACAGCAGAATGCAGAGGAGGCGCATGCGTCATCCTCTTTTTTGTTTTTTTGTGAATCTCATTCTTTTTTCTCGTTACAGGTTCGGTGGCTGGGCCCCAGGCGAAGGAACTGACCATTTGGATTGTGGGGCATTCTTTTATCAAATGGGCACAGGTCCAGGCATCTCAGTGTTATTTGGGGGAAATGTTAGGCTTTAATGGTCACTTGTTTAACATCGTTTGGAAAGGTAAAGTGGGGATGCAGTGGAAGGAATTGCTACCGTGCCTTAATAAATGGATGGTGCAGGGGCGGTGCCGGGATGTTGTGTTGATTCATCTGGTGGAGAACGATTTGTGTGAAGTGAAGGGTGTGGTATTAATGAGGGCCATGAAGAAGGATTTGTCGAGTTTAAAGGAGCAATGGGTTGGGTGCGACGTGTTGTGGACAGAGTTGTCCCGCGCAGAGTGTGGAGGGGTGCTTTGAACCCAAGGGCCATTGATAGGGCTCTAAGGAAAGTGAATTCGGAAATGTCTAGGTTCTGTCGTCACCTTGGCTTTGGAAGAGTTACACATAAGGAGCTGCATTTTGAGGCTGTAGAGTTTTTCAGAGGTGATGGGGTGCAGTTATCGAAGATTGCCATGGACCTCTACTTGTTGGAGAATAGGGAGGTGCTGGCGATATGTTTGAAAGTGCAGGCGCATTCCTATTAGAGGACAAGCAGTTGGCCTAGTTGGGGGGCAGTAAGGGGGGTATTTTTGCTCCCCCCTGCTTTCTGGGTGGCAGAGGTTATTGGAAGTTTTTCTGGTTTAAATTGTTTGTATGTCTGCGGGTGGAGGAGAACCATTAGGTTTTATGAAGGCCCTCACCCACCAACCTAGTTGGTGGCATGCTTCATCTTCGGGCCCCACCCGAGGTACTGAGTGTACCTCAGGTGTGCTTCGACGCCAGATTACTGCGGAGCGGGTTTTTTGGTTTGTGAGGGTGCTGTGAGTGTGCTCTGAGTGAGGTTTAAAATACTGTCCTGGGTGTCCCAAAGACTGTTTTAATGGTGGGCCGCAGGCAGTCAATAGCCAGAACCATGTGTACTTGCGCAATGTCGCTGGGCCCGCAATGAACCTGTTGTCCAGGCAGAGGCTCCGGGCAGAGGCTCACAGAGCCTCTGCCCAGACAACAGGTTCATTGCGGGCCCAGCGACATCGCACAAGTGCACATGGTCCTGGCCCCGGCTGAGCTCCATGCTGAGTTGTTCGCTAAAATCAGGTGTACAACTCCAGAGGAAACACCTCTTGCACATATAAGCACCGTAGCGTGTGCTTTACACACAGGCCACTGACAAACTCATACAAACCCCTGTAACACCCTACACATATAAGGTCCTGACGAAAGCCAGTAGAAGAAAAGGCCTGGCTGAAACTAGTTGACCGCACAGAACATCGGAGGCCATAAGCCTACCGTGCACGTCCGAAAGCCTTTGTTTTTATTGACTGCCTAGCGCCCACCATTAAAACAGTCTTTGGGACACCCAGGACAGTATTTTAAACCTCACTCAGAGCACACTCACAGCACCCTCACGAACCAAAAAACCCGCTCCGCAGTAATCTGGCGTCGAAGCACACCTGAGGTACACTCGGTACCTCGGGTGGGGCCCGATGATGAAGCAGGCCACCAACTAGGTTGGTGGGTGAGAGCCTTCATAAAACCTAATTGTTTTCCTCCACCCGCAGACATACAAACAATTTAAACCATTGCTAGTTCTCATTGATTGCTAACATATAAACTGGGGAAACGGACTAGCCTCTCTAGTTCTCCTCTCTCTTTTTGATTACAACATATTGGAAGTTTTTGTCAAAGTTGACAGAGGTTGTTGGGTTATTGTTGGATATAGGTTATCGTCATGGGAAGGGTAGGCAAGTTAAGTTATAGTTGGATTATGCATGTTCGGGGTTTGACGGGGGTAAAGAAGCAGGCAGGGGAAGTTGTTGAATGGATGGGTTGAATTTAAAGTGTTTATGTTTTGATGCATTGATGTTTATGGTGTAATGTTGTAATGTATGGGTGGGGGCGGGGTAAAAAATGTAGGGACGGGCAGGGCTAAAGGTCAGTATATTGTTATTTAGTGAGGTCTAGTTTTGTAAGGTGTTTGCCGAGGAATTTTTAATGTGATGTGCACCTGTTTCAATAAAGCGGCCTTTAACACACAGCACCGAGTTTGTGGTCTGCTCCCTCCCCCCCTCCCTCCCAAGGTAGGGTGGGTGGAGCTTCAGACCGAAGGGAGGTACCCCCACCCCCGCCCGGGCAGTTTGGGAGGGGCGGGCGGTGGCAGGCTCCAGGCCAGCCATTTTAATTTTGGGCAACACATTTTTTTAGCCCAAATATAGCCCAATGGAGCCCAACCATATATAGGTTGGGCTCTTGCTCCCAGCCACCATTTTAGGTTTGGTGACCTGGTGGCTGGTAGCTTAGGTGTTTATTGGTTTGTTCCCACCCTCCCTCCCGTTTTTTCCTTTATTTTGGAGTTTTTTTCTTCCATGGGGCTAGGTGGCATTTGTTGGGACAGTTGTGCAGGGATATGTCTATGTATTATCACTGGAAACAGGTGCCGTGCGGAGGTGTGGCGGTTCAGAAGGAGGGACACTGACAACTGGGTGAGGTAAACGGGGTTTTATTTTTATGAATGTCTTTTTCTTTCGCTGGGACCTCCTCTCTCTTGCTAGGGTGGCTGGATCCAATGTTGCAGCTAGGTCTCGGGCTCTACGGGGACTGGCTCTTCCGTCTTCCTCCTCCGAGTCTCGGTCTCGGGCCGGGTTCCACCGCCACATAGAAGACAAGAAAGAGAGAGGCTCTCAGGGTTACTGGTCTTGACTCTGGCGTTCCCTTGGGGTACCAGGGTATGTGAGGTCACCGGTGAGAGAGTCCTATATACAGTGCAGGGGGAAAGTGAGGGGGCTTCGTGAGGGAGGAAGGTCACAGGGCTTTAACATAAGAGGGGGGGGTTTTGGAAGAGGGTCGTTGGAACTGTACTCTATTTACACGGCGGCTCCCCGCCTTCCCCACCAGCCTGCTACCCGGTCACGCACCTGTGAGAGCCACACTCCTCCTCCTCCTCTTCTCGGAGTGTGGCTGGGCGCAGAGCGGTATCGCGGGCCTCCTGGCGCCGCTCCTCCGAGACTCTCCGCGTCGTCTTCCTCCGTCCTTGCTTCTCGTTCGTTCTCTCCGTTCTGGGCGTTCTCTCCAGTCGTCTTCGTCCTCGCGGTGTCGGGACACACCGGTACACCTACTTCCGGGTATATGTTCACTCCGCCTCGCCACACGTCATAAGGGGGCGTGGCCGCCTGACCCCTGCCGCATTCGCCGACATTTACAAGGACGTCATAGGGGGGCGCGTCTTCCCTCTCTTCATCGGCGTGGTTAAAGGCACAGTCCTCCTGCTGGGTCCACCATTCGTCTGACTCCGGTCCCCATGCAGTCTGTGGCAGAGAAGGGGCGTGAGTAACATTAGGTTTCCACCAGTCCACCGGGCAACCCTCCACCCTGCTACAGGAGGTTATTGGAATATTTTTTCAAAGTTGACAGAGGTTGTTGGGTTATTGTTGGATCTAGGTTATCGTCATGGAAAGGGTAGGCAAGTTAAGTTATAGTTGGATTACGCATGTTCGGGGTTTGACAGGGGTAAAGAAGCAGGCAGGGGAAGTTGTTGAACGGATGGGTTGAATTTAAAGTGTTTATGTTTTGATGCATTGATGTATATGGTGTAATCTTGTAATGTGTGGGTGGGGGCTGGTTCATGGAAAAATGTAGGGGCGGGCCAGGGTTAAAGGTCAGTATATGGTTATTTAGTGAGGTCTAGTTTTGGAAGGCGTTTGCCGAGGAATTTTTTATGTGATGCTCACCTGTTTCAATAAAGCGACCTTTTACACACAGCACCGAGTTTGTGGTCTGCTCCCTCCCCCCACCCCTCGCTCCCAAGTCCATTTAGGTAGTCTGCTGGTGTATTAAGACAATCCAAAGGGGTTTCTGGGTCAATTTACTAAGGGCTGTCAGACTTCTGGAGATCTGTGTATAGGATGAGAAGGTTGTCCGAACTCCTGTTGGAAATCTCAGTACGCTATTGGAACATGCAAGCCTTACTTGAATACATAGCAGCAAGATGGGCTATGAATTGTACACACTACCTTGTAAATACACGTATGCATCCATTTGATGTGAACTGTGAGGGCTGTTCAGAATTGAACAATAGCTTTTAATTTAGGACAACAGTTGGAATAAAGGAAAATGTAAACAGTCACTACATCAGACCAGCGGGTTTTTCACAGCTTACATTGCCCTCGCTTTTTCTTTTAAAATCCAAAAGAGAGCCATCTAGTGTTTTTTTTATATGTAACGTCTTCATAAAACTCTATGTTTGCTTCCAACTAACTGGTAGAGATCTGTTGTCTAGGTGCCTACTGTATCACACCTGGACTATGGTACCTCGTTATTTGGTTGGACTATCTTATGTAGCTTTTTACTTTTATTTTTTAAAATTGTGCTGAAAATGCATTGATAATGCTGTGTCTCCCAACCCAAGTCCAAGTTCAGCCTCACCACTCCCAAACTTCACCATCCGCCACTGATTAATACCACAGATACTCAAAGAGCTGCTTTACTTACCAGAAGACAAGGAAACACTCTCCCACTGTACAGCAGAGCCGCCTACTCTCTCCCTGAGTTCAGCAAGAAGCTTGAGACCTGGCTTTTCAATTAACATGGATGAGTAGGGAAATGTAATCCAAGGGTGTCACGTGCTCTGTGAGAAAATACTGCCCTCACTTCCAAAATTGTGACATGCTTGGTCATTGGGCTTGCTTCAATACCCCCGGCATAGTGCACTGCCAAGGGTGGAGCAAAGGGAGGGGAAGAAAATACAAACACACAAATATATGTTGGTTGGGATCACCACCAAAAGAAAAGTGCAGTGAAGGTTAAAACTAGCTCGGTGGTGTCCCCTCTCGACAATGTATTCCTGGCCCCAATGGCTAGGTACAAAAACCTAAACGAAAGTAGTGATAGGAGAAGATTAAGAGTTCCTTCATCCCTCCTTACTGCCAAAGTGTCGACAGGTTTCTGCCGTTTGATAAGTGCCCACAGTGTTGGGTCACACCGGCATTCCTCAGGACCCTTCGGATCTCAAAAATGTGTGTTACCCTCTGTATTTGGGTTAGGTATACTTGGAATCTGTTACTTCCAAGCAAAGGGTTCCCCTATGTAACTCACATGCGATAATCTGTAGGGGAAAACACAAAAAGAGTGGAATAAAATTACTTGTACAGGGGTTTCCATTGAGTGTTCATGCTCCGACACTCAGTAGTGGAATTTTGCCTCTCCTCCTGCTTAGTTTGTGAGATTTTCAATTAACATACCTAGCATAGGTGGGGCTATGCACATACACCTATTCAGTTCAAGTGTACCCTCACTGGTGACAGTGCACTTTACAAATACGCATTACATAAAATGCTGCACTCCTCCTTCTACAAAAAAAGCCCATTGCTGATCCCACAGGTGCAGACAATGAGTGGCGTATTTCACTGTTCCCCATCAAATTAGTAGAAAAACGTATCAATAAGCAACTTATCAGCCATGTAGGAATCAATTCATTTCTTGTTGCTTCTCATTCTGTTTTCCACACATTGCAAAACCTGGGTAAGAGTCACATTCTACTACTCCAGGTAATAATATATGACCTTGCCTGCTGATTGAGGATTCTTTGGCTAATAATGACCCTTTTTCAATGTTTTCTTCAAAATCGTTTTGCCAATATTACAAAAAAGCAGCCACTGCTCGGTTGAATTCAAAACATATTTCTGAAGATTGAATTAAATACAAATCCTCACCTCAAGTATAAAACATTATATTCTTTTCCATTTGTTTTTAGCTGTCAACTTCCCATGGTCACTTGTCTTTCATATTTTTTGTGCGTCCTTTAGCTCTAGTAATTCTTGTGTTAGTTTGTCTTCTAAAAGCCTCCTTTCCTGGGCTTTTCCTACCGACAGCCCTACTGCAACCCACCTCCACCACCCCATATCATAGTTTGAAATACTGTGGAGATGTGTCACTGAATATAGGTCATGAAACATTTCTCTGTTTTCACAGGCATTCCTTTTGGGAAACAGCCATCACATTGTATGCGTGACAACACATGCGATTACAATGTGGTTGTTACAACGGCTGCGTTGTTACATTGCTGTACCATTACAACACAAGTTGCTACAACGAATTGCTATAGGGGGTGCTCTAAACTAAGGAATAGTATAATTTACTATTTCAACACCTTCCCTACTGTTGCGCATGCTGGAGTTGAAATAGTAAATTATTCTATTACCAAGTCAAGCGTGCCCCCTACAGCAAGTCGTTGTAACGCCTGGTGTTGTAATAGTACTGCGATGTAATAACGCAGTCGTTGTAACTACTGCGTTGTAATCACCTGCGTTGTAAGCGCATGCGGTGTAAAGGTATGTATTCTTTCTTAAGGTCCAGGGCTCTAAAAATAGCTATGGGCAATAGCCATTGCCTATTTTTTCTAATGATGTTCCTCTCTCCTACAGACATTTCTATGTGTTTGTGATCAGATGTAGAGATGTCTGAGATTCTTGTGTCTGTAATGTGATTGAAGGGCTGGAAGGAACTAATCAGGAAATCAATACGAGAATCTGAGTTATGAGCGTGTAAGAAAGCAAAGTTCTTTCGCCTGGGTGGTAATGTCTGCACACACCCACTGTAGTGTCCTGCTGGACACGAGCTAGTGTCTTAGCAGGCACGCGTTTTACCTGCCACTCCTTTGAAAGCTGGCCCCACACACACCACACACACATCCAACACAGGCATCACAAGTGATGTGGGCCTGTTAATAATAGGGCCCAATTGCATGTGATCATGGCCAGATAAATAAGACTCGCCCCAGTGTCTGTGACATGATATACAAAGTATGTGGGACTCGGGCCTACAACTTTACAGTGGTGACAAGGGGTCTAACCCCACCTGCCATGTTGCCCAAACTGCCCTAAATAATGAGGGTGTATGGGTCCATAGACGCTTCCACCTGAGCTTGCCAGGGGAAGTGAGCTTGTTGTCACCCCACGATGAGTGCACCCTTTCACTGCCCGAAGAAGGGTAGAAAGGAGAGTGGCCATCTCCAACACCACACCACACCTGCTGCTGTAATAATCCTTTGCCCAGCTGCGTTGAGGGTGGGAGAAGCCCACAGCTCTGTCACGCTGCCCAAAGTGGTAGAATCAGCAAGGCAGAAAGACTCACACGACGATCTGCAGAGAAGCGGAGCACCAGCCCGCTGAGGAGCAGAATACTCCCCGTTGCACCCACCAGATGTGTCCTAACACACACAAATGAAGGTACCCCGCCTCCAAGCAAGCCGCCCTGCTGAACTTCATGTTTAAGTATAGCACCATCCCGGCACAGTGAGCGATGCACCTCCTCCACATCGGTACATATAGCCACTGCAGAGCTATCTGAAAACACAGACAAGCCACACTGCTGCTCCGGGTAACAAGGTCATCACCGGCACAAGCCTTGCTGTTGCATGGTGCTAAATGTAGTCACTGCCACGAGGGAGACGTGAGAAACCACCTTCTCGGTGCGCAGCGAGAGAGCCAGCAGCCCTACCACCCCCACCCCTAAGTAGGCTGAGGAACCGTCAGGTGCAACACCTGCACCGGCTTTCCTTGCACCCACAGCACCACTGTGGAGCCGCACACTCACACACAGATCAATCCTAGGAGGGCACGAATAGCACTGCACCAGCCAACACTCACCCCCGTAAGCGTCTCTAGTACCAGTGTGGCCCAAGCAATGGCCTCACTAGGGTGTGCGGGGGGTGCGGACCGTACCGGGTGACGCCAGCACATGGGGTGCCACCAATACACTGTGTTGTACAACTTTGCAGCCTCGCCTCTGCCAGGTGGACTGAGGGTTTAACAGCGAGCAGCTGGACCACGTGTACTAGAATGCACCGGTGATATGTGAAGGTGTTGCTGCTTCAGAGGTCCTGGTGCTGGGCAACAGAGGAGGAAAGACAGACAGACGCAGCGTGGACTCCTACTGAGCCTAGAGCAGCGTGGGACAGGGCACAGGACAGACAGACAGCAGGCTGACCTCGTACTGACTCTCCCCAGCACGGAGGAGAAGCCGGCAGCCGGTAACCCCCCAGTGAAGCTCACCAAACAGAGAAAGGGGGCAGACGGCGATCCGCAGGGGTAAAAACTCCTGCTGGAGCCAAAAGCAGCCGGGGTAGGGCAGACGGGTGAAGTGCGGACAGACTGATGCAGTCAACTGAACTCCCTCCACGCACTGGAATTTATCGGAGCATCTGTGCTCAGTCGAGCTCCCTCTACTGCTCCAGGAAGAGCAGGTGAGCAGGTGAGTGTCTGTTACTGCTGAGGTGTGTAATGTTCCGCTGGGTGTCTGTGACCCTGTCCTGAACCCTACGCAGCCTCCTTTACTCCGTTCAGTATCAGGAACACGAGGGTGTAGTTATGGTAGTATGCTGATGTTTGTGAATACCTGTTGCTACTGATGTCAACCCCAGTGGTGTAACAAAACCTTAAAACCCCCTTCACCCCCTTGCACGGAGTGGTGAGGGGTTCGCACAAAGTCCATTCCCAGGCGGTCACCACCCACCCTGTAAAAGTACTTTTATTGTAGCCTCCTGCATTCACCTAGCATTAGCATAGGTTTCCTTGATACCTTTAGCGTCAAAGAGAAAAAAGTTATTCTTGTTGGATGTGCATGCTCCAGACACATGCACACTAAAAATAGAGTTGTGTTCATATTTTTTATTATAAAATTGTCAATATTTTTATTAAAATAAAAATGAACTTTAGGGACCGAGTGAATGTTTCCTTCACTCGCGGTTAAATAAGGGAGTAGGTTTGTAAAGGATGTGCAGATGCAAATTAAATGTAACCACCAAAAGTTGAAGATAAACCTTGTTATGTATAGTTTGGCAAACTGGTCATCCTCATCCATGTCATCCACATGGCAAACACATCCATCTGTGCCATGGGCAACACCATAACCACCAAAGAAGTATCTCATCATCCAATTGGAAGCGCACCACTACAAACCACTAAGACACCCACAGGTGAAAGCTCCACAGCAGGTTCCACAACACTCCTGATGCCCCATATTTGAACTTTTAACACACTTTGCATCACAGCGAGAGCCCACCAGACTGATCACAATCACATAGGTCGACTGCCACCTAACTAACTTCAAGTCGAGGTATCCAGACTCTGTCTGCACAGTGATCTTGCCCAGTGTTAGCTGGTTAAATTATGGACATGTGCCAAGATGCCTGGGTGCTTCCAGCTGCACCTGACCACCACTGCCCTACAGACTGCCTCTCAAGGTTGAGAGACTTAGTGATATCTTGTGTACATAGTTGTATTGCCATAGGTTGGATTTGTTTTGGTTTTAATAAGGTATGGGAGGAATGTAGTGTCCTGCTGGACACGTTCTAGTGTCTCAGCAGGCACTAGTTTAACCAGCTACTTGTTTGAGGGATGGCCACACACACACCCCACACCCATCCAACACGGGTGTCACGAGTGACATGGGCCTGTTAATAAAAGAGCCCGAGTGCATGTGCTCATGGCCAGTTAAATAGCATCACCCCAGTGTCTGTGATATGATTTCCAAAGTATGTGGGCCTAGGGTCCATGACTTTACACCCACCAGCCCAGGGTCTGTCAATTTGTTTTTGATGGTATTTGACATGGCTTTTGCGTTTCGGTTGCATTCTGTTTTCTAAGTCCAGGTTCCATACCATGTTAAAACCTCCTTCTAATAGAAAATGCCATTCTGTGTTATCAAATAGTCCTTGTAAAAAAGGATCCCTGGCCAAATTCGGGGCATACAGGTTAATAAAACTTCACCTCATCTCTTCCTATGTGTGCTCATGTAAGACCTGCTGACTCTTCCGATATTGTTCTATATAAAAATCCTCTGCACACGTTCAAAAGTAAATACATAGAGTTACATAAAATATCACTATGATGCTTGTCTTTATATTTTCTTACCTCTCCAGGAGCAGAACTTATAGGAACCCCTTCCGGGTTGGAACTGCCACCGGAACTAAGAGACTACATGAAACTGACCTCAGCCCTGAAGAAATCGCGGGGTAATCCCCTGTAACAGCGTCAAAACACTTGTTAGGTAAGAAGGCTCAAAAATCTTTGAATTAAAGACATCTGAAAATATAAAGACAAGCATCATTGTGCATTATATGTAACTTTATGTATTTACTTTTGAAAGTATGCAGAGGATTTGTACATATAGCATAAGAGGTCTGCTGGCCACACACACATGGGGATCTTGTGTTTTTTTCCCTACCTTATGCACCGTGCCAGAATACCTGCCATAACTGATTTGTACTTGTGACAGACCGTAGAGCGCCATTTTGCCTATTGCTGACCACCGACTGTATAACTAATATCTATCGATATTGTGTTTGCTGACACCCAAAATTGATGGAGGTAGCTTTTGTGGCACATACAGAATAGGTATTTCTGTAAGAGGTTAATTATTTGCAAAAAAAATCACGCGTAAGTGAAGATGGGGCACCTGGACCCTAAGATTCTTCTTAGTGTCCTAATCAGTGTGAACGCACCACTACCAGTGTGCTCATGCATTCACATGCTGTGGGTAAGGACAACTTGCCTTTCAATAGGTTTTCAAAGGTTTGGAAACGCCCCCTTCTATAATTATACATTCATACAGTTCCCTTTAGGATTCGATGCACAATAAATTAGATATTTCTAAGAAAAGATAAACTCTAAATAGAGAAGAGTATACTTCTTTATTCCTGTTGTGTTGCTCTAGTCAGTATTTTGTGGTGTGCAGCCAACAGGTATCTCAACCCTCCCCCGGTTGGCACTCAAGCTTTGGACTTTTCAAGGCAGCAATTGGTAGTACATAGTAATGGGCACATTAGGGTTCTTTTTTTTTTTTAAAGAATGCTCAAATGCGAAAATAATTTCCACTCACTTATTCCGAGAAACATCGATATTATCTCCACTCAGTGATGCATGGCAAACGTGAATTGTTCATTAAAAATGTTACCAGAACAAAGTGGCTCTGTGATCATATGTACAAATATAACATAATCTGTGACTCTATATTGTTTATCCTTAAATACATGGATAGTAATGAACATACGAGTCATTTATTAAAGGTCGGATTGATTATTTGGTCAAAGTGGTCCTCTGCGAATATGGGTGCTGAGATCTGGACAAAGAATAACAATGTACCAAAGTTTTAGGGTGGAAATATCTTTGCGTTGAGCATTCGAGACCTCTTGTATATACATTAGTATAAACGTATATGTGTATGTACTTTTTGGGCTCTGCAGAGCAGCCCTAGGACTTCTCTGCTTCCGCTTAGGGACTTTTTTCTGTTCAACTGCCTCTATTTAACTGTCTTGATAGGAAACGACCAGTAGAGGTCAGTAAAATACCATAATTGCTTTCTGCTTGTTGAACTGCCTCTATTTAACTGTCTGGATAGAAAAAGACCAGTAGAGGTCAGTAAAATACCAGAATTGCTTTCTACCGAGGGACTGTCTTTTTTATTTTTCTGGCAACTGCTTCTATTTAACTTTCTTGATAGAAAACGACCAGCAGAGTCATTAAACTACAAGAATCACTTTAGCATTCTCTAGATTCCAGTCCATAGAAATTGTCTTCCACGAGCAACCGTAGGCCACCGAAGGCCCTGATTTAATTTTAAAAACAGAGCTTCGGACTATACCGTTTCCCGCTGAAAGGCAATATTTCTCTCCATGTGTTCCCATACCTGGCTTGTCATGCAGTTTGGTGCTTACTTTCCCTCCATGGTAAAGAACAGTTGATGTTTCAGCACACAGGCTAATGTCATGTGCTGCATAGCTAAATACATGTAAGGCCCCAGAGGCGAGACCAATTGCATTGCAAATGCTTGTTTATCTGTTGTAGTGACTATTACAATAAAGCTATGTTTGGATAGAGGGGCTAAAGAAAACGGGCTCATGGCCACTATTGCTATAGTAGCGGGCATTGACAATTAAGTGTATATGTTGTCCAAATGCAATTCTCTGCCCGACCTATCACTTGCTCCTGATATGGCCTCTTGAATTGGAAGCCAGGGGGTCGTACCATACAGACCTCACCCAGAACTGTTATATTCCATTCACATGCCTTTGTTTGCCAGCTTCCTCAACACAGTGTTGATTTTGCTGCATTGGCGATCAGCTTGCTGGTATAGTCACTTTCGACTCGCACTTCTGCCAACTGGAGAGCCCCTTCTACCTCTCCGCTTCCAGAGCAACATCCAGCTTTCTTGGTGTTTTTGTAACATCTAACGGGTTTCTGGCACCTTGCCTCACTCCTGTAGTGTTGCGTCACTGGGTGAGACCACTAGGTGGGAGTTCAGGGTTTTTACCTGTGGGCGTCATGCCAATTAGTTTGTCCTGATGTGTTGCGTCAGGAAATACATAAATGGAACCAGTAAAGCAGGCAGGGTTCAGTTTGGAGCCACAAGGTCACCAGCAAAACATGTGTCTGTGTCTCTTTTATAACGGATCTGGCAGCAGCACTCTGAACTGTGGACGGGTAGGCTGCAAAGACCCCATGCATGCCTTAGCCTTGCCTTGCCTCCTGTGCTGGTTTCTTCTTCGCTGTACCAGCCTGCCTTGCCTGCCCGCAGCTGGCTGGCGGTTGGTCAGCCTGCTCCTTGGCCTACTGCAGGTCTTGCATTGGTGGCCCTTTAGAGCTGCAGCCCTGCCCCTGCAGCCTCACCGCTACGCGTGGTGGCCAGCCCGTAGCCTGCTAAGACATGAGAGGCCTCATTGCCACAGATGGCTCTGTCTGTCTTCCAGCCGCCATGTCTCCGTTAACAGAGGCCTGCACCAGCAAGTTATTATGCACATGAGAGAGTTCCACCTACCTCCTCCCCAACCATAAATACAAGGTAATCGGCAGTACCTAAAGTGCTGGCTGTGTCTGTTGCTCACACAGAAACTCTTCTCCCCAAGGTTTTCCCCTGGATGACTGCCCTTTTGACATTTGAAAAGCATCCCAAACACCACGTATAGGCATCTAAGACCCACAGCAGGGAGCGTTAGAGGCCACACCTGCAGCGATACAGCTTACCGTGCAGCACATTGTGGATGCCAGCACTCTGGTCAAAAGCAACTGCTGGCAGCATATCCTACCTCACTGTGGAAGTACCAACCTGCCCCAAACTTCCTGAGCAGCCCTATCCCACTGGGTAAAAGTGTGCCAAAGTAAGTTGAATGTGTCTGTTGATACAGCTACCACTCCGCCACATCCTCTATCCCAACACTGGAGCTGTTCACTGTCTTCGTGGCCCCACCGACACGTGCCGCTCAGTGGAAAGCGTGGGCAAAAAGCCTTTAGACGTATTTTGAAGTCGCAGAAGTTGCAGATGAGAGGAAGCTGACCCTTCTCCTTCACTTGGGTGGAGCTGACAGCCATAAGACTTCAAATCAGTGGTTGAAACTGGGCCCTCTCACCTGTACATGAAGAATGCCATCACTGCACAATTTGAACCTTGCGCTAACACCAACTATGAGCGGTTCATCTTCCGCCAGGTGAGGCAGAAACCAGATCAATCAACCAATCAATCAATCAATCAGAGTACTTGTAAAGCGCCCTAAATACCTGTGAGGGTCCCAAGGCACTGAGGGGAGAGGGGGGTGCTGCTACTGCTCGAAGAGCCAGGTCTTGAGGAGTCTTCTGAAGGTGAGTAGGTCTTGGGTTTGCCGTATGTGGGTAGGGAGGGTGTTCCAGGTCTTGGCAGTGAGGTAGGAGAAGGATCTGCTGCCGTAGGTCGTTCTTTGGATGCGGGGGACAGCGGCGAGGCCGAGGCTGGCGGAGTGGAGCTGGCGGGTGGGGGTTGTGGAAGCTGAGTCTGCTGTTCACGTAGGCTGGTGCGGCGTTGTGGAGTGCTTTGTGTGCGTGGGTGAGGAGCTTGAAGGTGATCCTCTTGTTGACGGGGAGCCAGTCTAGGTCTCTCAAGTGGGGGGTGGTGTGGCTGCGGCGGAGAACTGGAGAACATTGACGATCAGTCGGACGGAGGCGTTTTGGATGTGTTGTAGTCGTCATAGGTGTTTGGCTGGGATTCCTGCATAGAGTGCGATGCCGTAGTCCAGTCTGCTGCTGACGAGGGCCTGTGTCACTGTTCTTCTTGTTTAGGTGGGGATCCACTTGTAGATTCTGCGGAGCATGCGGAGGGCATTGTAGCAGGAGGAGGAGACGGCGTTGACCTGCTTAGACATGGAGAGGGAGGAGTCGAGGATGAATTCTAGATTGCGTGCATGGTCGGTGGGTGTTGGTGCTATTCCCAGTGTGGTCGGCCACCAGGAGTCATCCCAGGCTGAGGGGGTGGGTCCGAGGATGAGGACCTCCATCTTGTCCGAGTTCAGCTTCAGACGGCTGCTCCTCATCCAGTCGGCGACGGCCTTCATTCCCTCGTGGAGGTTGGTTTTGGCGGTGTGTGGGTCCTTGGTGAGGGAAAGGATGAGCTGGGTGTCGTCAGTGTAGGAGATGATGTTGAGGTCGTGATGGCGGGCCACTTCTGCGAGGGGGACCATGTAGACATTGAACAGCGCTGGGCTGAGGGATGAGCCCTGGGGGACGCCGCAGATGATGTTGGTGGCTTTGGATCGGAAGGGTGGGCGGACTCTCGGGGTTCTGCCGGAGAAGAAGGACGTGGTCCAGTCAAGAGCCTTCTACAGGATTCCAGCTTCTAGGAGGCGTGTCTTTAGAGTGCGATGGCAGACCGTGTCGAAGGCGGCTGACAGGTCCAGGAGGATGAGGGTTGATGTTTCGTCTAGTTGGCGCCTTATGTCGTCTGTGGCGGCGATGAGGGCTGTCGCGGTGCTGTGGTTTGGTCTGAATCCGGACCGGGACGGGTCCAAGATGTTGTCTTCCAGGTGGCGGGCCAGTTGCATGTTGATGATTTTCTCGATGACCTTTGCCGGGAACGGGAGCAGGGAGATGGGCCGGAAGTTCTTGAGGTCCTTGGGGTCCTCTTTGGGCTTCTTGAAGAGGGCGTTGATTTCGGCATGCTTCCAGCTTTCCGGGAATGTCGCTGTTTCGAAGGAGATGTTGATGACCTTCCGTAGTTGGGGTGCGATGGCTGCGTCTGCTTTGTTGAATACGTGGTGTGGGCACGGGTCAGACGGAGATCCTGAGTGGATGGAGTTCATGACCTTGCGTGTCTCGTCATCGTTGATGTTGGACCAGGAGGTCAGGCAGTTGGCGCTGGTGGTGTTCACAGGGGAGGTGGAGTCTGGCGTAGTCGTGGTGTTGAAGCTGTCGTGGATGTCAGTGATCTTGCGGTGGAAGAAGATGCTAGTGAGTCACACAGATGTCGTTGGCATTGGCACTGGGGTTGGAGAGTTCCTTTACGATGCTGAGGAGCTGTTTGCTGTCGGGTGCGTTGTTTTCCAAGCGGTCTTTGAAGGAGGATATCTTGGCTAATCTGATGAGGTGGTGGTGTCTGCGGGTGGCATCCTTGTGGGCTGCATGGTTGTCCAGTGTGCGTTCATGGAGCCATGTCTTCTCCAGTTTCCGGCATGCGTGTTTAGAGGTCTGGAGCTCGTCGGTGGACCAGGTGGCTCTCTTGTTGGCGTGGATGTTGGAGTCAAGTCAAGTCAAGTCAAAATTTGTATAGCGCACTACTCACCCAGAGGGTCTCAAGGCGCTTGAGGGGGGGGGGGGGTTCGCTACTTATCAAATAGCCAAGTTTTGAGTTGTTTTCTGAAGGAGAGGTGGTTCTGTGTAAGGCGGAGGTGGGTGGGGAGAGAATTCCAGGTTTTGGCCGCTAAGTAGGAGAATGATCTTCCTCCCATGGTGGCTCTTCGGATGCGTGGAATTGTGGCGAGTGCTTGATTGGACGATCGTAGTTGGCGGGTGGGGGTGTAAAAGGTCAGGCGCGTGTTGAGGTATCTGGGTCCTAGGTCGTATGGGGCTTTGTGTGCGTGGGTGAGGAGACGGAACGTTATTCTCTTGTTGACGGGGAGACAGTGAAGATCTCTCAGGTGACCGGATATGTGATTGTGGCGGGGTATGTCTAGGATGAGTCGGGCGGAGGCTTTCTGAATACGTTGGAGTTTTTTCTGTACTTTGGCTGTGGTTCCGGCGTAGAGGGTGTTTCCGTAGTCCAGTCGGCTTGTGACAAGTGCTTGGGTGACCGTCTTTCTTGTTTCGATGGGGATCCATCGGAAGATCTTTCGGAGCATGCGAAAGATGTTAAAGCATGATGATGAGATGGCGTTGACTTGTCTGGTCATCGAGAGGGAGGAGTCTAGAATGAATCCCAGGTTGCGGACATGGTCTGTTGGTTTGGGTGCGCTGCCCAGGGCCGGTGGCCACCATGAGTCGTCCCATGCAGAGGGGGATGATCCTAGGATTAGGACTTCCGGCTTGTCTGAATTCAGTTTTAAGCGGCTGTTCTTCATCCACTCGGCTACGTCTTTCATCCCTTCGTGTAGGTTGGTTTTGGCGGTGTTTGGGTCTTTGGTGAGGGAGAGGATCAGCTGGGTGTCGTCGGCGTAGGAGATGTTGTTGAGGTTGTGCTGGCGTGCGATGGATGCGATGGGGCTCATGTAGACGTTCAAGAGGGTGGGGCTGAGAGATGATCCTTGTGGTACGCCGCAGATGACTTCAGTGGCCTCTGATCTGAAAGGGGGGAGGCGGACTCTCTGGGTTCTTCCGGCGAGGAACGAGATGATCCAATCCAATGCTTTTCCTTGTATCCCAACGTTACTGAGGCGGTGTACAAGGGTGCTGTGACAGACCGTATCAAACGCTGCGGAGAGGTCCAGGAGGATGAGGGCAGCTGTTTCCCCGTTGTCGAGTAGTGTTCGGATGTCGTCTGTGGCTGCGGTGAGGGCGGTTTCGGTGCTGTGTTTGGCTCGGAAGCCGGACTGTGAGGGGTCGAGGGAAACGTTAGACTCGAGGAAGGCGGCGAGCTGACTGTTGACGGTCTTCTCTATGACTTTGGCAGGGAATGGGAGGAGCGAGATGGGGTGGTAATTCTTAAGTTCAGTGGGGTCTGCTGTAGGTTTCTTCAAGAGGGCACTGAGTTCGGCATGTTTCCAGCTTTCCGGGAAGGTAGCGGTGTTGAGGGAGCAGTTGATGATATCCTGGAGATGGGGTGTGATAATGGAGTCGGCCTTGTTGAAGATGTGGTGGGGGCA
The DNA here is from genome assembly GCF_964261635.1 of Lissotriton helveticus. Classification (NCBI taxonomy): domain Eukaryota; kingdom Metazoa; phylum Chordata; class Amphibia; order Caudata; family Salamandridae; genus Lissotriton; species Lissotriton helveticus. The sequence goes on from NC_136068.1 coordinate 1,685,266,483, forward strand.
TGGGTCGGTTCGTGATCCGGAGTGAATGGAGTTCATCAGGCGGATGGTGTCTTCGGTGCTGATCGGGTTCCAGGCGCAAAGGGTGGTGGGGGGGGCTTCAGTTCGGTGGTAAGGGGGGTAGACTGGTCGTTGAAGCTGTTATGTATGTCAGCGATTTTGCTGTGGAAGAACGAGGCTAGAGAGTTGCAGAGGTCTTGAGAGGGAGTGATGTCGTTGGTGCCGGCGCTGGGATTGGTAAGCTCTTTGACGATGCTGAAGGGTTCCTTGCTGTTGTGGGCGTTGTCGTCGAGTCGATCCTTGAAAGCTGATTTCTTGGTGGATCGGATCAACTGGTAGTGATTGCGAGTGGCATCTTTGAGAGCGGTCATGTTGTCTGTGGTTGGGTTTTTTCGCCAGGCTTTCTCGAGGGTGCGGCAGATCTTTTTGGAGCTCTTGAGGTTGTCATTGAACCAGGAGGCTTTTTTGCTTCCTGGCTTGCTGTGATGGTTTTTCAAGGGTGCTAATTCGTCAGCGCAGTGGGTGATCCATTTTGCGAGATTGATGGCTGCTTGATTTGGGTCCGATGATTTGGCGGGAGGGTTTTGGTTTAGCGATGTGGTGAGCTGGTCGGTGGTAATTTTGTTCCAGTTTCTGCGGGGAACTTGTTGTGGGTGGTGGTGGGTCGTGGTCTTTCTGAAGTTGAAGTGGACGCAGCTGTGGTTCGTCCAGTGGAGACCTGTGGCATGATTAAAGGAAACGTGCTTGCTGGAGGAGAAGATTGGGTCGAGCGTGTGTCCGGCGTAGTGGGTGGGGGTGTTTACCAGTTGTTTGAGTCCAAGGTTGGCGAGGTTGTGCAGAAGGGTCCTCAATACCACCAAGCACTCAATGTCAATCAAAGTCCACAAAGTAAATAAATTCTCCTTGAATCTTCTTTTCTTTATTCCTTTGTCCAATTGCCATCTACTGTGGCAATTGGACAAAGGAATAAAGAAAAGAAGATTCAAGGAGAATTTATTTACTTTGTGGACTTTGATTGACATTGAGTGCTTGGTGGTATTGAGGATTATTTTAGCCTTTGGCTATTTATGAGAGTCTTGGTAACAGACTCTAGCCCACCTTGAGCACCAACTTGACTTGTATTAAGATTTGCTTACACACGCTGAGCGCTTCTACATAACTGTTACCTTTCTTGTTTAGTGCTTGTGCAGAAGGGTGGTGGTGTTGCTATCGTTGTTCTTTTCCAGGTGGAAGTTGAGGTCTCCTAGGAGAATGTAGTCCTCGGAGGGTAGGGCGTGTGAGCTGATAAAGTCAGTGATGTCTTCGCTGAATTGTGTGCGGGTTCCTGGTGGTCTGTAGATGAGGGTGCCTCTCAGTGTGGTCTTGGGGTCGGTGTGTATCTGGAAGTGAAGGTGTTCGGCGGCTGTGAAGGTGTCGTCGGAGCTTGTCGTGATGCGGGTGGTGTTCTTGTGGATGATGGCGATGCCTCCTCCTGTTTTGTTGATGCGGTCCTTTCGGATGATCTTGAAACCGTCCGGGATGGCTAAGGCGATGTCGGGCGCTGATGAGGCGTTCATCCAGGTTTCTGTAAGAAAGGCGACGTCCGGTGTTGTGGTGTCTAGTAGGTTCCATAGTTCAATGGCGTGTCTGTGGACAGAGCGGGTGTTGAGCAGGATGCACTTCAGGTGGTTATTGTCGGAGCTCTGTTTGGCGATTGTGGATGCAGTGTGGGTCTTGATGCAGCAGAACTTGCAGGATTGGCAGGTGAAGGGTCCATGGGTGCGTCCTGGGGCGGCTTGGTGGCAGTCGGAGTTGGAGGGTTTCTTGAGCGGGGCGAGGGTGTTGGCACAGTCGTCGATCCACTGTCTGAGGTTTCAGGCTGCGGCGTCTGGGTTGGTGGGGTCGGTCGGTGGGTTCTTGGCGAGGGAGGTGATCAGCTGGTCTTCGGTGACTTTGCTCCAGCAGCGGCGAGGCAGCTGTTCTGTTCGGTGCAGTGGTGCGTGGTTGGTTTCTTGAAGGTGAAATGCATGCAGCGGTGGTCGGTCCAGTGGAGTTCGGTGTTGTGGTCGAAGGCAACGTGGGAGCCTGTGGAGAAGACGGGATCCAGCGTGTGGCCGGCAGCATGGGTGGGTGCGGTAATGAGTTGTCTGAGGCCGAGGTTGGCGAGGTTGGCGATCAGGGTGGCGGAGTTAGCGTTGTTGTTGTTCTCGAGGTGGAATCAGTGGATGTCTTCTAAAGCTGCCTTAAGGAGGTAGCCAGTTCCTATATGTTGCTTAGTGAAGGGTATTACGTTAGAGCGCAGTTCAAACGGGGTTGCGCGTCACTGAAGCTCCATGAACGCATTTTACAGGATCCCAACATGTCCATGACAAACATCCTGACCCTGGGGTGGTCCATCGAACTTTCCACAGCACGAGCAGCCCACATGGACTTTGAGGTGCCTGCCACAGAGTGCAGGGATGAACCACACCTTCCTTTTGCCTATTGGAGCATATATTACGGCCAGTTTACGGCTGTAATGCATACTCTTATAGGGAAATGTAGGAATGCGACTGAACTGTGTTTGATTACATCCTAATTAGTCCCTAAGTCTCATGTTACCTGTCTACATGAACAATCCATCCATCATCTCCTTGTGTTTGCTTTGTTCACCCTAAGTTGGCAGGGTATGCCCAGACATGGGTCCCTTGCTCACTTTGCCACTGGATTCAAGTAAGCATGGCTGATGAGGGGTGTTACCCCGAACCCGGTCCCAGAATGCTTGTTTACGATCTAGGTAAGACCTAGCTTGGCAGTTTGGGTTGGACTGTTCCCATAAGGATTACGGGTCAAGACTGATTTGCATATAGCTGGGCCTGAACTACAGTGGCGAAGTGAGCTAATGAACGATGATGGATTCAACTCAGATCAGTGACTGGGGGTGGGTGTCTGAAAAGTTTCAGCGCTCCGTCCATCATTTCCTTGTGTTTGCCTCGCTCAAATAGGAACAGGCAAACTGCCAAGCCAGATCCTCTCTGAACTGCAGTACAAACAACCTACAACCGTTTTCATCCTGATTGAGCTCTTTAGTTGGGCTACTTGTGTGGTGCAGAACACAAGGCGGGTTCGAGTGCCAGAACAAGTTTGATGCAGAGCAGCACAGTGCTACCTAGCAGCATGTAGAAGCACTGCTGTTAAAAATATGGATCTAGTTTGGCAACCGAGTAATATTCTAAAGGTGTGAAATCTGCAATCACGAGTTTTCTTATCAAAACATATACAATGACTGAATAACTTTTTTGTCTTACCTTGTACACTGGCAACATATGAAAATATACCGAAACCATCGCAATGGACCGCACACCGCTAGCCCCTCCTCAGGATCGCCCCTAGGGACTCTGGTACATGGAGTTCTTGAGTGGTTCACCCCAGTGGGTGCAAGTAGGTACTTGTTGAACTGATGATCTCTAGACCCGATACATGTCCCGGGTTTTTGGATATCGCCCGAGACATGGCTCGGGTTTCGGGATAACTTCCCTCATCAGTAGAGAAAATAGTTAGGGGTGGAAGAGAAGGCCACCAAACAACCGTCAATGGCCTCGATGCCCGAACCGGCACGCAGGTGCGTCGCGCAGGAGCCCGTCGGCTCAAAGCTCAAGGGAGCCAATTTGTAGAAACCATCGCAATGGACCGCACACCGCTAGCCCCTCCTCCGGATCGCCCCTAGGGACTCTGGTACATGGAGTTCTTGAGTGGTTCACCCCAGTGGGTGCAAGTAGGTACTTGTTGAACTGATGATCTCTAGACCCGATACATGTCCCGGGTTTTTGAATATCGCCCGAGACATGGCTCGGGTTTCGGGATAACTTCCCTCATCAGTAGAGAAAATAGTTAGGGGTGGAAGAGAAGGCCGCCAAACAACCGTCAATGGCCTCGATGCCCGAACCGGCACGCATGTGCGTCGTCCAGGAGCCCGTCGGCTCAAAGCTCAAGGGAGCCAATTTGTAGAAACCATCGCAATGGACCGCACACCGCTAGCCCCTCCTCCGGATCGCCCCTAGAGACTCTGGTACATGGAGTTCTTGAGTGGTTCACCCCAGTGGGTGCAAGTATGTACTTGTTGAACTGATGATCTCTAGACCCGATACATGTCCCGGGTTTTTGGATATCGCCCGAGACATGACTCGGGTTTCGGGATAACTTCCCTCATCAGTAGAGAAAATAGTGAGGGGTGGAAGAGAAGGCCGCCAAACAACCGTCAATGGCCTCGATGCCTGAACCGGCACGCAGGTGCGTCGTCCAGGAGCCCGTCGGCTCAAAGATCGAGGGAGCCAATTTGTAGAAACCATCGCAATGGACAGCACACCGCTAGCCCTTCCTCTGGATCGCCCCTATGGACTCTGGTACATGGAGTTCTTGAGTGGTTCACCCCAGTGGGTGCAAGTAGGTACTTGTTGAACTGATGATCTCTAGACCCGATACATGTCCCGGGTTTTTGGATATCGCCCAAGACATGGCTCGGGTTTCGGGATAACTTCCCTCATCAGTAGAGAAAATAGTTAGGGGTGGAAGAGAAGGCCGGCAAACAACCGTCAATGGCCTCGATGCCCAAACCGGCACGCAGGTGCATCGTCCAGGAGCCCGTCGGCTCAAAGCTCAAGGGAGCCAATTTGTAGAAACCATTGCAATGGACCGCACACCGCTAGCCCCTCCTCCGGATCGCCCCTAGGGACTCTGGTACATGGAGTTCTTGAGTGGTTCACCACAGTGGGTGCAAGTAGGTACTTGTTGAACTGATGATATCTAGACCCGATACATGTCCCGGGTTTTTGGATATCGCCCGAGACATCACTCGGGTTTCGGGATAACTTCCCTCATCAGTAGAGAAAATAGTTAGGGGTGGAAGAGAAGGCCGCCAAACATCCGTCAATGGCCTCGATGCCCGAACCGGCACGCAGGTGCGTAGTCTGGACCTATGAATATTTTCGGCAGCCCACGCAGCAACCCCGTGCACACGCCTAATACCTGCTGATGAGCGTTAATGAACGCGAAACACGTGTCCAGGGAAGGCAAGCACACCAGTGAACACCCTCAAGACTCTAAACTCGGGTAGAAGCACACCCGCTGATACCGACCACATCGACCATCATGCTCCGGTGTCACACGCTGATGGGACCAACAGTGTGCAACCTCATTCGGACTTACTATTTATACAGGCTCCCTTGAGCCGGTGGAGGTGACGACCTCGAGACAACGCACCTGCGCGCCATAAGAGGTATCTGGACCAATGAATATTTTCGGCAGCCCACGCAGCAACCCCGTGCACACGCCTAATCCCTGCTGATGAGCGTTAATGAACGCGAAACACGTGTCCAGGGATGGCAAGCACACCAGTGAACACCCTCAAGACTCTAAACTCGGGTAGAAGCGCACCCGCAGATACCGACCACATCGACCATCATGCTCCGGGGTCACACGCTGATGGGACGAGCAGTGTGCGACCTCATCCGGACTTAATATGAAAATATACCGTCATACTTGTGGGAAGTGTGGTAAAGGTACTTCTAAAACAGCACAGTCAACCAGAACCCATGAAAGTCTGCAGAATGGGTACTATTGAACTATAACTTGCCTAATATTTAACTGTCAAGTGCAAAATGTAAAGAGCTTTATTGTCCAGATCCAGATATTGTTTTGGTCTGTAGAAAATATCCACTATACATGGAGGTGTTAGTACAAGTACTGTTCCTTATATGATGGGCATTGTAGTGGTGCTGCTTCAGGTTCAAATCTACTGCCACTGCAATTAGTAGTGGAGTGACGATGGCTCAGGTTAATGATTACCATGTCTTAGATTTGCTGGAGTTGAATTGTCATTCAATTCTAAGGAAATGCTGTAAGTACTAATGCTTATGTGAACACATATATATGAATCAAAGGGGGGGTAGAGGAGAAAGACAAAAGGACTCGTCCTCCTATCGAACGTAACAAAAAACGAAGAGAGCCCGTCGGTCATTCTTAAAGTTGACTTTCACTTCTGGTTTTGGAAAACAGAATGTTTTCTTTAGATAATCAAAAGAATGTGACTATGCACAGCTGGGTTTCCACTCTGTATGTAGTCTATTTAAACTGTGCTCCTTGGGATAACTTCCTGCCCGGGAATAAACAATATAAGAAGAAAGTAGCACCGACACAGTTGTGTGGGTGTCCCCTAGGGCACTGGTAACAATGAGCTGAGAATCAACCACAGTTTTCAAACGTGTTTTTCTTAAAAAGAGACACAGGTTTCTTTACGTATCATTCAAATTTAATGATGACAATTCCAATGTCAAATCACATGTATCATTTGATTCTTAAATGACGTAATTCCAACAAAAGCGGTATTTATAGGGGGTCATAAATCCGTTATTTAATCCCAATGCATTTCGGCTGAAGCCTTCATCAGGGGATATCAGTTAAATACGCGAAGAGTTTTGCAGAGTTAACCGGCAGTTCGCTATTACTCTCGCCGAGATTGCTGTAGTGCTCAAGGCAGCACACATGGAAAAAGCAAAAACGAGGAGAAATGAAGCATTTCTCCTCGTTTCGCCACCTTAAGAGCAGGTCTTTTCTGTTCTTAAATTCGCCGCTGCCACCTATTATCGCCTCTCTTGATAATAGGTGGCAGCGTCGAAGTGAATGGGTGTTGCTGTGGAACGCCCACCGCAACACCCACTGCACGCCCCCATTCACGATGAGTTTATCGTGAAAGGGGCGCTATTACCAAGGCAGCGTTAAGTCAATTAACATGGCTTTAAGCCACGTTAATTGACTTAACTCTGCCTTGATAATAGGGCGATGCAAATATCGCCTCGTTATCGGCAGAAAAGTGCTGATAAGGGGCTTGATAATATGCCCCTATGTTCTTGAGTTTCAGTGGTTGGCATGGTAAAGCCCTACCCCAAGGCTTTTGATTAGGACCAAGGATTCCTGTTCCCTGATTCCACACCTGTCAATACTCTACTTCTAAAACAACTGCATGCTGAATAAGCTGTGGGCGGGCTATCCCTATGCAATTTATCAATGGAGTAGCTTTGGAATAAGTGTGATTACATGCGTCCCTCCCCCTCCCGTTTTGACTCATGATGCCGGATTTAAGCATCCTATATATCTTCAAGATACAACACAAAAACGGTTCTGTATGTATATTTTACTTATAATAGATGCAGCTGATGGTGTAGCAGTTGGTAAAGGTTTATATCACTAGAATGCCTACCTTTTTCTGTGAGATCAACTTCCTTTGTATTATCCGTCCCACATTCGATGAAGTACTTTCCAACACCATCCATAGAATAACACATTTTCTTTGTAGAATTACTGATAGAACAGAGCTTTAATTTATCTTTAAAGCATTCTGTCAAGTCTGGGCACAAGGGGACGCTTTTCAAGTTACAGTGCTGCTTCAAATCGCTGGTCTGGATAGTGAGAAGGTTTGTTTCAGTGATGTTGACAGTATGTTCACATGAAAGGTGACCTGTGGGATGTAAAAAAAAACAGGTTTAATATTCAATATCAGTAGACCATGACTGTCAAATTAATGACCCCAAGACATATTCAAACGTTAGTGATTGCCACTGCCAGCTTCATAATAAACATCTATGCTGGAATATTTACTCGTGGTAGCACACACTGAGGCATTCCTATTAAGATCTTTGCTGTTAGGTGAATGTAGTAAATATTACATTTTAACTGTGACTGTCCATGTTTGCGGCTTTCTATACACTATGCAGCCTCTTTAGGCCTAGGTATATGCACCACCTCTACCCAGGCCTAATCTGTTCCACTAACCCATTAGGTTTCCCCACAAAACCACTATCTGTAATCTCTTCAATAACAGGAAACCCAAGACCACTACAGGAGAATGGAACAGTGCAGTTTAGTTCGGTTGAAAGCACATTTCAGGAACTAGGCTACGGCCATGGAACTAAGACAATACATAAAAGCATTTTGTACTATTGGATTTCTACAATGCACATGATTACATGTTGGGCGATAGAGAAATATACTTATTTGGTTAAAGTCACATGAATGTTTTTGGCCAGTTATCAAAATTGAGATCAGAGCCTCTGACACCGTCTATTGATTTTAAACTGAGAAGTTCAGCATCTTGTACTTATGTCTTCCTACTGGGACAGCATTTGGGCATCCCACAAATGCCCACAAGCTATGCATGTTTAAGGCCCAAAGGTGCCTCAAACTATCTTTCTTTTGACAAGAAATCACAGCGGTGTAGGTATAACAGCAATTACAGTTTAAAAAAAGAAACATTTAACATCCTCCCATCAGTTCACTAGAACTCTTTAACTTTAATGCTCCCAAAAATTTGTGGAGTTTGTACCGGAGTCTGTTTTTCTTCAATCACTACTCCGGATCTGCTCCTAATTCAGCCAAAGAGCCATTAGGGCAAAATCCGATAGCCTGAACCCTCAAACATGTTCTCTTGGGCATCCCACAGCCTTGTATCATGGACCTAGGGAACCTTGAAGTATGTGTCAGATGCTTAACAGTTTATTGGTTGATTATAAGTGCAGTCATTGAATACAAGTTGCTCTATATTTACATGACAACGTCTGCGTGTGTTCTGGCATATTATGCCTTTGACTCAAAATACTTTATGCAGTGTGTGGAGGAGCCAGAACTCAATTCTGGTCTCCAGTGGAAGCCACTGAAGTACTTTTAGGGCTGGCTTTATGTGAGCTCGCTTTGGAATGTCCAAGTAGATTTTGTTTGCCTGATTTTCTAATTGTTGCTTTTATTCCATAAGTTACCTCAGAGGAGTCTCGTGTACTTGTAAATTAATATTGTTTAACCAAAGATCTATGGCAGCATTTATAGTCAGGCATATGCGGAACTCAGCCATAAACTGCAAGAACTTGCCACTGACCAAAAACCACGGTTCCTCTGCCTTGATGAGAGGAGGCGAAACTGCCATCATCCAGTGGTAAGCCCTCAGATTTCAGAAAACCTTGCTGTTGTGACCAATCAGCCACAGGACCACTGGTTCAAAGTGGTGGCAGTCCCAGGCTATTGCGCACTGGGCTATCATTAGTGAATTTTCCTTCCTTGGACTGCCATGCAATGTTCGTTGGCAATAAAAGAAAGAAATGTCTCTAATGTAGTGGCAGAACTCTCCCGGTGGGACTGGAACTTTTTATTTCTGCATTTCAGAACAAACTTGTGACTTTAGGGGTTTGTTTCTGAAAAATAAAAAGAACGAAGAGTGGACCAGAAAAATATGGAAACCTCATTGGCTTTCAATTAGGCATGATGCTTTTAGTGCAACGATGCCTGCCAAGCATGGGGGAGATCTTGATATTGGACAGGTGACCCACCACCCACAGTGATGCTGAAATAAGGGCTGCAGGAGGTTCTGCAGCATCCTCACAACATATGAAATCGTTTAGATGGAGAAAGACCAATCAAGACTTCTTTCTAATGTTTTCGTCAGGCAGCAGACAGGCTGTTACATATCCCCAATGCCTTTAGCAAGGTGAGGTTATTGACTAGCACCCCAACTCTGAACATTGTTCCAGCACCAACAGATGGGGTAGTCAGGGGCCCATGCTGTACCAACAGCCCAGCTAGGTGACTGTTATATTCAAAAGTGAGAGAATGTTTTTTGGATGCAGCTGCTGCACAAACAATGCAACAAATCAAAGAGCTGTTCAGCTGCGGCCCGTGGAGGGGCAGAGAGGCGGGGCGGGGCAGGGGCAGGGTGGGGGGTGCTAAAAACCGGAACATGGATAATTGGAGGTAAATAAACAATTTAATTAATAAAACGAATTTCGTAGCTCGGCCTGCATCACATTTTGCGATGCAGTGTGCGCTACGAAATTCGTTTATTCTAACCTGCGTGCCGCAAGCTTTCTTCCGTACTATTTGATAAAAAGTATTCAGCATGGAGAATTCTGGAGCTGCCCAGGATATGTGGTACTGATCAAGAATTTCACTGAAGCATAGTGGAGGCGAAGATTAGATTTTATGAAAGAGAGTATGATAAACATACCATTACACAAGCATTAGAGAAAGAGAGGAACATCCCAAGGGAAAATGTATTATCTGTAGAAATAGAACCCCAGTCTAGCCACGACAAACCTACTAGTGAGGAAAGGAGAGGTGGAACCAAATCTGAGTTTTACCTCATAACTACCTACAATCATCAACAGAAGCAGATGAGGTCCATTATGAACAGTAATTGGCACATAGTTATGACAGATAACATCTTGGGCGAACGTCTACCTTCGACACCCACCCTCCCTTTCAGATGACACATGTCCATGAACAATGCTCTAGTGAGGACTAGAGCTTAAATACCAACACTTGAACCCACAGCCAAAGAAAACTGGTTAACATTGAAACAAGGATTTTACAAATGTAGCTCATGCAGAGCATGCAAATTTGGTAAGAACACCTTCGAGTACACCTCTGCATTCAATAACAAACCTATTCCTTTGAAAGTGATGTACAACTGCAGGACTGAGTTCGCAGTATATGTTTTAACATGTAAATGTGGATTTCAGAATGTAGGCAGTAAAAAGCTGCAGGTACATGTCAGAATTCTTCATCATCTCAGGGCCATAGTTAATTCCGACTTGACATACCTGTGGCCAGACACTTCAAAGATATACATGACAACAATTTGGAGTGCCTGAACTATTTTGTGATCGGGGTAGTGCCACCATTAAGGAGAGGAGGCAACAGGGAAAAGCTTCTCAGACAACTTGAGTCTTAATTTATATTGGAACTTGATTCAAGAGCCCCCAATGGCCTGAATCTGGGTGATGATCTCCATAATTCCCTTTAAGCCTGGGATAACTGAGATGATACTGACATCATTCTTTGATAGCACAACTTCAAATGCCAAGCATCTTACCTATGCCTCTTCTAGACAAGGTATAGCACTTCTGATGTTTACATGAGCACTTAATGTCATAAAAACTCACAACAGCCGTGGTCTGTTCCCTTCCATTTAATTAGCAATGACATTGATTGGAAACAATATATATATTAGATTTATCTAAGAGCAGACATGCCCTACAATTTAAATTCTTAGTCACTTGAACAGCAGAGCACTTTATCTATTTATATTTATTTTTTTACACATATCGATTGGAGGCTGAAGCTACTATATACAAAATTATCTATACCCAGAGGTGCTAAGTAGGAGTATATTCTAAGCTGTGTTTTTTTGACAGCTCCCGAAGTTGGGGGGACATTATCACTTTACACATAGCACTTTGAGAAATGATTGCACTCTAATAAAGAAATCAGAAAACTTGATTCTGCACTATGCACTTTATTGCGATATTGACTAGTACTGTGTAGCCATGGATTTCAGTGTATATACTTGATTTTATTATGTATATAAGTAGATGGATTTTTATGTAATCTTTTAGAGTAGCGCTCCTATTATTACAGATAAATCATAACATTGATTTGTTTCACAATATTTCAATCATGATCTTCATTTGTATTTATTTTCTTAGCCCGTATTGTAGTCTCTGTTTTTCAGTGTATCATGATGATATTCAATTATCAAAAATTGGAATAATGAAGGACTATGATATATATGTATTTCAAAATTTACGTAATAACGGAAGAGCAACAACAAGGCATTTAGGCCGCACTAGGAATTTATGTACAAGACAATTATTAATGTATTAGTGATTTTATAGTGTTCTTTATTGGTGCATCACAGGAGACTAAAGGATGATTTTTTGGCCATGAAACCACAATTAATAGTTTGTTTTTCATTGTTATGGTCACAATGAGTCACATGTTGCGGAAGCAAAATTTATCAGCAGCCTCTATAGCGCATTGCATTATGGGAGCAAGGCTACCTGTGGTGGCCCAAACGCGTCATACAACCATGTCAAGGAAAATAAAAGTGGATTAAGCACAAATCTCTGGTGTCTGTGTCCCTGTGGTTCTCGAACCACGCATTGCCTGGGACTGGTGTTTGCACACACACACACACACACACATATATATATATATATATATATATATATATATATATATATATATATATATATATATATATCACAAACCACCTCCAGTGAAAACCAAAGGAAGGAGCCACAAGCGAGGACTGGGAAGAGAGGTTCTTTATTTGTTAGCAGGTAAGGCGTTATGCATTTCGGTGTGAGCCTTCCTCAGACGCCCCTGCCCAACTGAAAGTTTGTGCACCCAGCTAATGAAAGTCTCTGCAGCACTCCCTAATTGATAGGAGCACGCCTCCCCCAACCATGTGATCGTTGGTTGTAGTGTAGAATTGCAAACACTACAATTCCCAGCATACTCCATACCTGGGCTGATGCTACGTGGGGAAACCAAAGTAGAAGTCTTGTGTTTCTAGGCGTCTGCAGTGCTCGGCGAACTCCAATCAGTCTTTAAAAACATGAGAACCCCTCAAGTCCCCGCTGTACCGCTTCAATCTGCAGGGTACAGGTCCGCCAGGACGTGGGTCGGTAACAGTGCACCAACACCATCCGTGAAATCACAGACTGCCATTTGCGCAACGTCCCGTGCTTTCCTGCTTTGCTGTATGTGAGCTGCCACATGTCAATACCTTGACGAGAGAAACTGCTTACGCAGGCACCAGAATAGGGCAGCCAACTTTCCGAAGCGGGAGCTCCTTGACGTGTCTCTGGACGACACGAACAACATCACAAACCACCTCCAGTGAAAACCAAAGGAAGGAGCCACAAGCGAGGACTGAGAAGAGAGGTTCTTTATTTGTTAGCAGGTAAGGCGTTATGCATTTCGGCATGAGCCTTCCTCAGACGCCCCTGCCCAACTGAAAGTTCGTGCACCCAGCTAATGAAAGTCTCTGCAGCACTCCCTAATTGATAGGAGCACGCCTCCCCCAACCATGTGATCGTTTGTTGTAGTGTAGAATTGCAAACACTACAACTCCCAGCATACTCCATACCTGGGTTGATGATACGTGGGGAAACCAAAGTAGAAGTCTTGTGTTTCTAGGCGTCTGCAGTGCTCGGCGAACTCCAATCAGTCTTTAAAAACATGAGAACCCCTCAAGTCCCCGCTGTACCGCTTCAATCTGCAGGGTACAGGTCCGACAGGACGTGGGTCGGTAACAGTGCACCAACACCATCCGTGAAATCACAGACTGCCATTTGCGTAACGTCCCGTGCTTTCCTGCTTTGCTGTATGTGAGCTGCCACATGTCAATACCTCGATGAGAGAAACTGCTTACGCAGGCACCAGAATAGGGCAGCCAACTTTCCGAAGCGGGAGCTTCTTGACGTGTCTCTGGACGACACGAACAACATCACAAACCACCTCCAGTGAAAACCAAAGGAAGGAGCCACAAGCGAGGACTGGGAAGAGAGGTTCTTTATTTGTTAGCAGGTAAGGCGTTATGCATTTCGGCGTGAGCCTTCCTCAGACGCCCCTGCCCAACTGAAAGTTCGTGCACCCAGCTAATGAAAGTCTCTGCAGCACTCCCTAATTGATAGGAGCACGCCTCCCCCAACCATGTGATCGTTGGTTGTAGTGTAGAATTGCAAACACTACAACTCCCAGCATACTCCATACCTGGGCTGATGATACGTGGGGAAACCAAAGTAGAAGTCTTGTGTTTCTAGGCGTCTGCAGTGCTCGGCGAACTCCAATCAGTCTTTAAAAACATGAGAACCCCTCACCCAGGTGACCAAGCCTTACGGCGAAACGCGTCGGCTTTTGTAACCATTAGTTTCTAATAAACTGACTTTGAAGCATCTCGGAGTGTCCCGACCCTTTCTGAACCCAGGAGGTTGGCAGGAAGCTTACTGCAAAATATTACAAAAAACGTCGTTTTTTTGGTAGGGACCGCCGCGCTGCTAGAGCCCTGGACTACCAGCACTGAGTGGTAACACATATATATATATATATACATACACACACACACACACACACTGTGGATAAAGAACAAAGGTTACAGAGCAGTTATAGTTAGGACCACATTTTACTCGTACATAACCAGAGAAATTCAACAGTTATAGTTTCCTGAGCTAATTATAACTGAGATGTCATCAGTGATGTCACTGGCCATGTCATCAGTGATGTAATATGTGAGGTCACAAGCAGTGCATTGCAGTGCCATAAGTTATAGGTAGCTCAGGTAAATATAACTGCTGCATCTTCCTGGTTTTGTACAAGTGAAAGGTGAGTCTAACTGTAATGTGCCTGTAACCTTTGATTTTTTTTCAGTGAATTTCTGTTTTTTTAAATATATTTCCTATCTATAGTGTCCCTGTAACCTTTGTTTTTTTCATTGAGTTTCTAAGGTTTCTTAAAATGTTTTTCATAACTGTAACCTGTAAACTGTAATAGTGAGTGTGTGAGAACCTGTGTGGGTCTGTGAGTGCATGTATGAGTAGGTGTGTGAGAGTTGGAGTAGGTGTTTGAGTCTCTGAATGGGTCTGTGAGTGGGCGCATGAGTGTCTGAGTGGGTGTGTGAATCTCTGAGTGGGTCTGTGAGTGGGTGCGTGAGTGTCAGTGGGTTTGTCAGTCTCTCATTGTGTCTGTCAGTTGATACATCACTGTGTATATGAGTTTCTAGGTGGGTTTGTTACCAGCGCATAAGTGTCTTAAAAAAAAATTAGGATCCAGGTATTGCAGTATCATAGGTATAAGTTAAAGTAATTGATCATCATAATTTACACACTGGAGTCTTCTATACAAATATAATTTCATAATATATCAATAGAATAAATATACAGGGTACAACATCTTGCAATGAGAGAATTTCCTAAAAGCAGAAAATATTTAAAAAGCTATAAATCTTCAAGTCAAATGCCACACTAAGTTAGGAACACTCAGCCAATCAGAACACGGCATGCACACTACACTCAGTAATTATGCGCTCCCCATCCTGGACAAAGGGAAAAATACTCACTGGCCCGAAATTGTGTCCATGTAGGGTCAATACCCACCTGCGCTTCTCATCAAAAGACTAGATTTATGGCCCATGAATAGGCTTGGATTTCTGCCTCCAAACAAATGTGCAAATTACTGTAGGACGCTTTATGTAATGTATAAAATGATGACCGAAACCGATATGCTTGGAGACAGTCTTCAGACCCAGACTATCCCGGCCGCTGTGTTTAATTAAACCAACTGTTCCTGTTTTGCCAAAATGCATCTAGTCTTTTATTCTTTAAGGTAAATTCACATTTAAGCAACATTCCCCCAACTTTTAGCCTGCTTGCCTCTATTCTTTGCTGTATCTTATTGTTGGCCAGAGGACACTGAGCACTTAACCATTGCTAACCAGTGCTAAAGTGCATGTGCTTCACCCCTAAACATGGTGACTTTGGTGTATACCTGATTGGCATATTTAATGTATCTGTAAGTCCCTTGTAAAGTGGTATACCATATACTCAGGGCCATTAATCTAAATGCTACCAGTTATGTTATGTTATGTTATGTTAAATTTAATTTCTATAGCGCACGGCTACTCGATAAGAGTGTCCCGGCGCTTTATTTTGGCAGCTCAGAGAAGAAACATAACACAATATAAAACATTCATAGACAGCAAAAGAAAACCACAAAACGGAAACACACTAAAGGGTAAAAAGCCAGGTTTTAAGGCCCCTCCTAAAAGACAGAATATTGGAGGTACCGCGTAAGGCCAAAGGCAGAGTGTTCCAGAGCTGTGATGCCCTCAGTCTGAAGGAACGCCCCCCGATACGGGCCCTCTTTACTCGAGGAACCGCCGCAAGAAACGAAGATTCAGATCGCAAGGATCGGGCCGGGCGGTAGAAGACAAGCCTACGCTGCAGATATTTAGCTCCTGAACCAAAAAGCGCCTTATGGGCCAGGGTCAACGCCTTAAAAATTATCCGCTTTCGGATAGGCAGCCAATGGAGCGCCTGCACAAGGCCGGACACTCTGGCTCGCCTGTGGAGGCCAAAGATAGCGCATGCCGCAGAGTTCTGCACAACCTGCAGCCGCTGTTCAAGATATTCCGGAAGACCCAGATAGAGGACGTTGGCATAGTCCAATCTGGAGCCAATTAAGGCTTGGACCGTAATCCTCCTATGCTCTTCTGTGAGCAGAGGCAGGAACTTCCGGAGCATCTTGAGAATGCCAAAGCATGTACCCGTCAGACCGAGGATCTGAGATTTCAACGTCAGCCCATTGTCGATCTTGACTCCCAGATTTTTTGCCAACTGGGACGCCTGTGCAGGGGGGAACATATCCACCGGCCACCATGCCTGCCAGTCAGGATCTGAGGAGCAGCCAAAGAACAACACCTCCGACTTGTTGGAATTGCATTTGAGGCTGTTCTGCTGAAACCAATTGAAGACTGCCCCGAGACAGTCCCGAATGCTCTCTCCGTCAAAATCCTGATCTTTCCGACACGTGAAAAGAAGCTGGGTATCATCAGCGTAGGAGACGATCTGGGCCCCGAAGGACTCCACCAGTGCCGCCAGAGGGGTCATAAAGATGTTGAAGAGCGTCGGGCTCAACACAGAGCCCTGCGGAACTCCCACTCCCAATGGCGGCATCTCAGCGGAGCTCGGGGAGGCCAAGACCGTTTGTCGGCGACCAGCAAGAAAAGATGTAAACCAGCTGAACACCGTCCCCCTCAGACCGATGTCATGAAGTCTGGCGAGGAGCCCCTCATGGGGGGCGGTGTCAAAGGCCGCCGACAGATCAAGCATGACAAGCATAGCCTTGCCTCCTGAATCCAGGGTCTCCTTAATGGCCTCTGACACCTCCAAAAGTGCCGTCTCCGTACTTAAGTTAGGGCGGAAGCCCGATTGCGTGGAGTGCAGCAGGTCATTGGATTCTAAGAAGCCCGAGAGCACGCTATGCACATGCTTCTCCGTGATTTTAGCCAGCGCGGGGAGGAGAGAGATGGGCCTAAAATTGGCTAACACCTCAGGGTCTAGGCCGGGCTTTTTAAGGAGGGGGATCACCATTGCCCGCTTCCAAGTCTGCGGGACCACCCCTTCCCTCAGAGAGAGGTTCAAAAGTGGGTTAACCACCACCGCCATCTTCGCCAGAACTTTGGCCGGACAAGGGTCTAACGGCGACCCCGATTTGAGGTTGGCCAAAAGTGCCAATGACGTAGAGATAGGGATGGGTGGAAACTCCGCCAAGGCGGAATCCAGAGTAGACGAAGGAGCTAACCCAACCACAGTGCTGGGATGAGTTTCAACCATCCTCTCCGGAAAGGAGTCCAGAATCAGTTTAATCTTGTCCGTAAAAAACTTTGCAAGATCACACACCCACGACTCAGAGGGAGCGATTTGAGGCAGATTAGATCTAGGGGCCGTGAACTCCCTCACAACAGTAAAGATCTCCTTACATGAGTTGGAAGCGTGAACCAGTGTTCCTGCAGCAATGGTTGTACGACCCACACAAGTAGCCTGTAAAACCGCCTGTGTGTGCAGTTTACTGCCACGTTGCCTTGACATTTAAAACCACTTGCCAAGCCATGAACTCCCTTTTTATTACACATAATTCACCCTTACGGTAGACCCTAAGTGGCCCTAATGGCATGGTACTATACAACTAAAAGGCAGGACATGTACTTTTGAGTTTTATTGCTAAATTTGTTTTTCACTCCTGTTAGGTCGATTCCTCACATAGGCTAGCACTGGGGATTCCTTAAAACACCTTTTATGCTGTAATTCCTGAAAGGGGTAGCTACAGCATGTTTCACATCTTTGGAATGGTGGTGATAAAGCCTCTTTGATGGTAAAGTTGGGTTTGCATTGCCATTTCTGAAATTCCACTTTTTGAAAGTGGACATTTCTCTGCTCCTAACTTTGGTCTGTGTGACTGCAGCCTGTCTCCAATACATATCGGGCTGGGTAACAGCAACACATTGTGCATTCCCTCTAGATAGCCAAAAACACAGGAAGAGCTGGATGTGAGAGATGACTCATCTGTATTCATCTGCATTCTGATAGCCTTGCTGGAAGGGGAAGAGGTAGATCACACTTAGATCTGAATAGGGTGTGTCCTGTCCTCAAACAAAGGACAGATTCCCCCACAGATAGCCTGGCAAACAGTAGTGGTTGACAGGGATCCGTGTGCACCTCAGAGAGTTCCTTTGAAGTCACCCCCTATATCAAAGGCACTTTTGGGTATCTGTACCAGGGCTCTGACCTTAACAAACCAGTATGCAACTGGAGATGGAAATAACTCTGCTGGAGTAAAGGCTACTGTGCTGTAAGGATTGCCAATTTGTTGTGACTTTCTGTTCTGAGGAGCTGCTTCTCTGCTTTGCTGAGTTGCTGTGCTGCCTGTTGATCTCTGCCCTGCTGAGGACAAGGACTGGACCCATCTCACTTGAGCCAAGAGTCACTCTAAGAGCTTGCTAGCTAACCTCCTGTTTTCAGAAGTCTCAGGGAAAATAAAAGACCTCCCTCAATCTTGCTAGTGCTGCTGGACTCTGCCCTCTGTGAGTATTACCCTTGCCTGAGTTGTCCCATCCAGTCCTAGGCCTCAAAAGTGGGTTCTGCAGCTGAGTTCTGCAAATGCCAACGCATTGCCTCAGCTAAGTGAGAATTTCTGCTGCATCGCCATTCAACGCCAACACAGAGGCTGCTCGATGACAATCAGATCCACAACCGGCATAGCTCGATGATGATCCATTGCCTTCACTTCAACAGAGCTCGATGATGATGCGGCACACCCACTGCACATCTCAATGATGATGCAGTAGACCCTCTATGTCGACAAAAGCTCTATTGAAAGAATCTCTTCAGCAGGTCCATCGTGGGTCCTGTAGCCAGACTGCCCTCCATCGCAGCCGGCCTGAACTCTGAATTTGCACAGTCCCTCACGATCTACTGTAACCTTTTGGTCGCAACTGACGTCTAAGCTCGGGTTTCAATTTTAATCTTTAAAAATTCATGTCTCGACTTCTCCTTTTTGGATTTTTGTCATTTTTGTCTTATTTTAATGAGATAAATGTTCTCTGTTTCTCTAAACCTGTGTGGAGTCAGTCAGTCAGTCATAAAACTTTTATTCGGTTACAATTTTGCATAACCATAAAAAGTACATACACTGGTTAAAAGACTATATTTCTAAATACATCTTAATTAAATAAAAGCACAATTCATTAAATACATTTTTTTTAAAAGATTATAAAAGAACTTCATTTAACAATAACGTACATTTAGAACAATAAGCTGGGCCTCGAATTTTTCTGCAACAAATTTTAAGCAGGATTCTAATATACTCATTACAGAATTGGCGTAGTATTCGAGGTCCAGAGACAACACTAAACAATAAGAGTATAACTTTAACACAGGTGGCTAAGCCACGCGAAGCCTGCACCTGATATTTAGACATAGTTTTAGGAAGCCAGCTACACATTTTGAAATGTATACAGAGTCCAAGGACTGTTGTGCCAAGTATGCGGGACGACACATTCTCAAACCCATTGTGCGCAATACAGGCAAAATCCAGCGCTTACGTGGGGTCGTATAATATCTACAGAACAGTATTATATGAATTGTTGGCTGGTCCGAAATCCCATCGCAGGGACATTTCATTAAATTGTGTGACCAGTCTTGCTGCTTTGGATCTGTGACTAGGTGATAAAATGTATTAAATCTAAACCTAGTCAATAAATATTTATCGTAGGTACTTAAATAGAAAGTTAAATAAGGCTGGATCCCCAAAGTAGTCTGAAGTGTTAGAATAATATGAGCGTTTGAAGGTTTGCTTATTTCCTGTGTCAGACGTAGTTCCCTGAGATGAGAGAGGCAAAGTTTTTTCAATTCTTTGCTAGAAATGTCCATCAATGTGGGTGGGTCCCAAAAATATACAATACGATCCAGGTCGCCTAGGAAGTTTTTTACATACTGGAGCCTTGGAATTTTGTGCCAATTAGCTAGGGCCAGGCAGTCTGTTAAGAGTGAGCGGGTTAGGTGGCACTGCGTTTTGGTCCAAACACGGTGCCACAGAAGGATCGGCTGAACCCTGATGTTATCGGTCAGATAGTCGATTCCCAGCTCAATGTGGCAACCGTATGTAGCGGCGCTTTGAGGTACAGCCAGCAGATATTTTATAAACCCATTCTCAACTGTTTGAAGGGCTTCAACTGATACGTACCCCCAGACTCCTGCACCGTAGGTCGCTATGCTATGGCATTTCGCATAATAGATTTTTAGTAATTCCGCTGCGGCAGGCTTACCTAATTTCCTTGAAAAGGAAACTAGGGCTGAAGTTGCTCTCTGAAAGAGCAATTTTTTACTAACTAAACCTTGCTTCCAGCTTAATTTATCATCCACTAGGATCCCTAAGTATGGATACTCCTTGGTTCGTTCCAACCTGACGTTATCGATAACTATTGGTTTGGTTTTCTTCGCCCTAGGCCCAATATGCATTACAAAAGTTTTATTTTTATTTACTTCTAAACCCAGGGATGACCTAAATTTGCAGTACTTATTTAGTTGTAGTTGAAGTTGGTTGAGTGTTCTTGCTAATATAACAGAATCATCTGCATATAATAATGCGGGGTTAGGACGATGCTTAATAGTTGGAAGGTCCTGACTCCCTTCAAGCATGGCCACTTCTAGGCCATTTGTATACAGATTAAATAGGAAGGGAGCCAGGACACAGCCCTGTCTAACCCCCCTATTGACGGCGAAAGATGGTGATAATTCTCCATTCACTCCATATCTGGCGCAAGCTGAGGCGTTAGAATAGGGTTCGTGGAGAAAATTGATGAGAGGGGGATCGACCCCATGCTCACCGAGTATAGACCACAGCTTTGAATGAATGACACAATCGAAAGCTGCGCTGAGGTCAACGTAAACTAGATATAAATTAGCCCCCTTAACTCCTACATACTTGCCAATCAAGAGGGCCAAATTTAAAGCCTGCTCCACAGTGCCAAGGCCCTCCTGGAAGCTGTATTGCAGGTCGGTCATGATGTTATTCGTGATTGCCCAATCCTGGAGACGCTCCAGGATTAACCGACCCGCAACTTTACCCAAGGAATCCAGGAGGGAGATCGGCCTGTAGCAGGCTGGGTTGTTACGCTCGCCTTTCTTAAAGATAGGAAGGAGAATTGAGGTGGACCAGGAGTCTATTAGACCTATGTTTGTCACAACGGACATAATATGAGTGATAAGAGGTGTCCAAAGGTCTGGACAGTATGCAAAGATGTCCAGGGGTACCCCGTCCGGGCCTGGTGCCTTGCCAGTCTTAGAAGAAGATAATGCATTGATGACCTCCTTATGGCTAAATGCAAGATCTATTGGATAAGTCTGACTTAAACTTCCTTCCTCCCTATCTTCGGTGATATTCTGTGCAGATGAATCACCAAATATTTTGGAAAAGTGTGCTACCCACTCTTCAGCCGACACCACCACATCAAGATGGCGGGGAGTGGTGGTATCGACCAAAAAGGGTGATTTAACCGTGCGCCAAAACAGGGAGCTGTCTTTTGTTAGACAACTCTTGTGGAGTTGGGCCCACAGTTTTTTCTTAATTTCTTTCCTGCGATTGTATTGAGCTAAATTGTAGCCCTTTCTGAGTGATTTGATTTCATCTTGGTCTCTAACAGGTTTATGCATGGCTGTTTTTAAGTTACTCTGGGCTTTACGACAATCTGAATTAAACCAGCCGTTAGTTTTTGATTTCTTGGACTTTTGATTGCTAGTCAGCTCTTCCCGTATTATTCTGACAATTTCCAGAAAACTGTCGATGATCAACTTTGGAGAGGAGTCTAGTGCTAGACAAATGTTCAACCAAGGAAGGGCTCTGCTTACAAATTTATTAGAAATTGCTGCTGGGTCGATTTTAGCCCATTTTACTGAAAACCCATTTACTTTGTCCATGGTCAATGATTGTTGGGTCAATAGACTCAGCCTGTCAGGTTCAAAAAAGACATTTCGAAGAAGTAGTGAAACACTGTTGGGAAAATGATCACTGCTGGTATCAGAACCTGTGATAAAATTAGTCAATTGACCCTTCATATTTTGAGAACAAAGTATGTAGTCAATTACACTTGACAGACCCCTCCCATGAAACGTTGGCATAAAATCAACAGGGGGTTCAACTAGGTCATTTGCAAAATCCATTTCTAGAGAAAATAAACACTCATTCAAACAGTTACCTTCCTTTGTATGATGATAGTGTATTAATGGAGAACCGTTTACATCCGTAAGACCACAATTACCGTTCTTACAATTAGTACATAATGGCATGTTAAAATCCCCTCCCCATATCAATAGTATGCTTTGGTAATGAGCTTGATCTGCTGTTCATTCAAAAAGGATGTTATTTCAGTTAGAGTATTTACACAATCTGCCTGAGAAAGATTGTTGTAAAAGTTAACAAAAAAGAACGTCACACAGTTTTTAAATGTAACCCTTAAAATTTGATAGTTCACATTACACTTCAAGATATTTGCTTCCATCGAAGGGAGATTATTTGCTACATAAAGTGCAAGTCCACCCTTGGGTCTGCCTGATGTACTAGGACTAGCAGGTACATAATAGGTTTTAAAGCCTAATAAATGTATAGGCACAGTGGACCATGTCTCCTGTAAGCATAATATCTGGTGTACTCTAACTGTAGCTAACCATGTCGGAAGGTTAGTTTTCATGCGGAGACCTGCTACATTCCAATATAGAACGGAGAAGGTTAAATAGGGGTTTGGCATATCGTTAGTTTCGAGGTGGGCCATACTATCCTCCTGTGGATACGTGTCTGTTAGCAGTAAGCCTTGTGATGTATCATCTAGGTTGTCAAAAGTGGTTTGAATGTGGGTAATCTCCTCAATTGGCCCTACGTCTAGTAGCCTAAAGTTTTCTACCACCCCCATGTCTGCTGGTGGCTCAATTTCAGTGGTTTCAGACTCTAATTGGTCAGTGCTAATGCCTATTGGGCCAAACTTTGGTGATATTTCCGGGGGTGTCTTCCTTGTAGTTGATACTGTATTTATTGGAGCTGTGGAGTGAGCCCACCTGTTTTTCCGACCAGGATAAGAAAAATGTAAAAGGCCCTGCCTGCCTAGTCTGGTACTCGGTGGTGGTCAATCGACCAATTCTAGGCAGTCAAACCTGTTGGTAACTGGAGCGCCTCTCCAACCTACGTTGTATGGCATACCTCTATCTCTATTACCTGACCAGTCTACCCACTCCCTTCTCCTGTCCCATTTCCCTACTTGAGTCCAGTCCCCACCTTGACCTCCGTTACCTGACCAATCTGCCCAATCTCTTCTTCTGTCCTAGTTCCCTACTTGGGTCCAGTCCCCACCTTGACCTCCGTTGTAGCAATTTACTGGGGGGTAGAAAAAGGCAAGTCTTTTAGTGTCTATTCCGTCGTTCTTAACGGTCGGGGCCCATGAACAAATATGGTCAACTGTGCGTGGGTCTTCGAAGTTGACTATAACACAATCCCTCAGAATATTTTTCAACTCCTTACCTATCCAGGGGACCCTTCTGACCATTGAAATTCTGCTCCCATAGTTCGAGGGCAGTGGTCTGTTTATATTGAGCCAATGCTGTACCTTGTTTTTAAGGGACCAACTAGGTTCTGCCGTGTTGGGACTCAGCTCTGGGACCCCTATCATTATCACAGCAAAAGGGCTACATTCCGGGGGTAGGTGCACTGGTAACCATGTTCTCCCCCTGTTCCTATCATTGGCAAGTTGTACCCCTACTGGTTTAGCTGGAACAGCCTTCTGTGAGTCTTGCATAACGGGGGTCTTTAGCACTGCAGGAGCTTTTTTGACTTCTGCTGGGGCAGGCTTCGTTTTTACATTAGTGGCCGGGACGGTGGCTTTGGTTTTTAAAGTGCCTACCGGGAGGATGTTCTTATTCAAATTTTGGGCCCCTGTTGTAGCCACCCCTACCCCCTTGGGAACATTTGCGCGTGCCTTTAAAACGTGTGCGGGTGCCTACAAATCGGACAATTTCTTTTCTAGATTTGAGAGGGTCGTTACTATGGGCTGTAAGTAGGTTTTTATGAGTTCACCTAATCTAGTTAGAAGTTGGTTGTTTAAAGCACAGATTTTGCATCCACCCTCCGGGCTGCCAGTGTCGATGGAATTTTCTACGTCTAAGGAGGGAATTACAATATCTATATGTTTAGTTTGTAAATCATACTGCCCCAATGAATCTTGACCCTGGGCCTGTGTGCAGGGTAAATCGATTAATGCAGTATGATCTTTCCCATTTACTTTTGTTTTTACTGGCCTCTTTTTCTTGGGTATAGCACCCTCCCTTTTCCCCCTTGAGAGTTCCACGGCAGGGCTTACCCGCCTCGGGGAAGCAAAAAGTTCTGGGGTTTTGTCCAGCGGCTGGCTCAATTGTGAATCCGTTAGGGCCAAGGAGGCCGACAAGTCGACCATATTTGGGACAGTGTGAATTTCAACAAGTGTTTCAACTAAGGGATTATTTACCCGCGGGTTATTAGGTGTCCTTACTGACGCTAATGATCCCAGTGAAGAGCGCTTAGCTGCTACCAGGTCTAGTGAGACTCTGCGCTCCAACAGGAGTATGCCTTGGTCTATGGCGTTGTTGGCTCTATTAATATACTGGTCTATTGGGCCAATCACCTGTGCTGCACCCTGAGCAGCTTTGCACCTCATACCTCTCGTCGTCATGATAGCTGAAAATTGCTGACACTTAGGTAGGTTGTTTACAACATGTAAGGACTTAGCAAGATGTAATAAACAGTAATAGGTAGAATTAGTCCATAAAAACGAGCAAAACTTTAAGTTCAAATATAAGAGGGATGGCCCAGTCCAGTCTTACCCGGTCTTTAACGGGCTTAAACGGGCCCGCCCTTGGCCCGGGCTTCGCCCGCGCGCGTCCCGCGTCGCGGGAACCCTGTCAATGTTTAAATGCGCCTCCTGGCGCCAAAACAAGTGGTGGGCGTGGTCGCCCGCAGGGATCGCTGGGGGTTGTGGTCTCCCCTCTCGGCGGGCGTGCACCGATGGAAACGTGCAGCGGCGGCGGAGGAGACCAACAGGGTGTCCCAAGCGGCAGCGTGTGTCCCCAGACAAGCAGGTGAGGTTCTGGCAGAAGGAAAAAGTTCAGTTTGGCAAAGGGCGTCCACTCCTCTGCAGCCCTGTCAATGTTTAAATGTGCCTCCTGACGCCAAAACGAGTGGTGGGCGTGGTCGCCCGCAGGGATCGCTGGGGGTTGTGGTCTCCCCTCTAGGCGGCCGTGCACCGATGGAAACGTGCAACGGCGGCGGAGGAGACCAACAGGGTGTCCCAAGCGGCAGCGTGTGTCCCCAGACAAGCAGGTGAGGTTCTGGCAGAAGGAAAAAGTTCCGTTTGGCAAAGGGCGTCTCTTTTGAGGTGCTTTCATTGAGTAACTGTAATTTAAGTGTTGCACAAATACTTTACACATTGCCTCTTAAGTTACTCCTGCCTGCTCTGTTCCAAGCTACCAGAGGGTGGGCACAGGTTAATTTAGGTTGTGTCTGTGACTTACCCTGACTAGGATTGTGGTGCCTACTTGAACTTCTGCAACTAGAGACCCAATTTTTAACACTGGCGGAAGTGGTTTGCAGATTGTTTTGAAACCATCACTTGGAAGAAAATACGAAGTTCAATTATTTTGTAGAAGTATGCTACCATTTGCCCAAGCACAGGTAATGGCTCAAGGGTGAAGAGCAGGGAAGCTGAGCAGTTAGTGTGGGTCGGTTTCGGCCGATTTGGTTACAGGGGGCCAATATTGCCGACCCCTGGTAACAAAAACGGCCCCCAGGGGCCCAAAACCAGCCCCCACCTTAGCGGCCTACCGGGGAATCGACCGGTGCCTGCTATGGCCAGGCCGTCCCTGGTTATGTGCTGGACCTTCTGATGCCCATGGATGGAGGGGTGTGCACCAAGGTTGGGACATAGTGCTGCATGTTTGTCTCTGCAAATGATGAGGACAATGGAAGTTTAACGGAGGCAATATGAACACTGCACAACCTGCAGAGGATGATGAGAAATGAAGGAGGGGCCCCTGCTGAGTGTTTCTCAGGGTGGGTGGTTTCATTGGTTGCCATTGTGGATGTCTGAACTGTTCAAGGCCCTGTTGCCAAATACTGTGGTACTGATTTGGATGAACTGTATTTTTCAATTAGTGATAGCATGTTGTAAAAGGGTAAGCACCAAGATAGGAGGAGTTTTCACCGTTAGGTCCCACACCCAGGTTAAAGACGCTGCAGGTAGCATTTATCAGTTACTGTCCGTTAACAAGAGAGCGACAGAGAAGGTAGATGATATATCAAGTGGGGGGAATGTAGACATGGAACTTCAAAACACATTACATAAGTGTGACAACCCCCACCAAGCCTTAGCATCAACACATGTTACGGAGAAGTACGAGGTCAGAGAGCAATTTAAACCAGTACTGTAGAAAGCAAGATAAGGCAGGCCCAAGAACCACTAAGGATAGTAAACACCAGAGGAATCACCTATGTTAAAGGTTAACATGTTCTGAAGGTGCAAGATTGTTCAATTTGGAAGAAACACGAGTAGAGAAGCATAGATGATATTTCATATATAGAACTGTGTAGATAAGATTTTTATAGGCCGGGAAAGGTCTTATTAGCTTACTTTGCAAAAAATTAACATGTGAGTCACTAAGGGTTTTACATATAAAAGAAGTCACCTGCGAGAAGCAAATATAAGCTCAGTTTTCAGTTCTACGGTGTTGCCTTTTCTCCCGGCCATTTTTCTTTATAGAATAACCTTCACAATGTCTCTGCTCCTTGCCCCGGATCCAGCACATATCCAACCTACACATGCAGTACCATTTATTTGCAAAGTGCACTGCAAAAGGTAGAATATCCGATGCAATGAAGTGCAAACAGGGAAGACTGCATATAAATGGTGTGTGATGGCAACAAGGGGAATGTCATCAGAAAGTGTAGCCCCAGAGATTAAGCATCTCTTAGCATGTTAAACTGCCATTAGTGTGCAAGGCAAGCTGTAATTAGTTTTCCCTTGTATTAGGTTTTATAACTTTCCACAGTCTAGTCTTGACAATTTCAAAGACTGTACAAGGACAATGAAATCCGCTTCTGGCATGTAAGCTTTTATCACACACAGGAGCTTTAATATAGCCTTATATCCTGCTACAGAGAGCTATACCTGCTGTTAAAGGCCCTGAACCGGAGTTATAGGCACGAGCCGCAGGTTCGGGCCTATAACAAGGGAGAGGGTCTTTAACAACTGAATTAGCCCGAGGCAGAAGAGCTCTTAGAACATTCCACTCACTGAGGGTAGAATATTCTAAATTAAAAAGGGTGAAATAGAAAGACAAACATTGGACTGTTGGAACAGACATTTTAAACCGGGGATTATAAGCCCTAAATCAACTCATTGTCGTAAATCGCGCTCCCTACATTCTAATTTTCTCATCTGTATTGCACATTTCTGGCCAAATTATTTATGTGTGTATGCAGGTCGAGTCCCCAGTGAAGAACGAAGCCTTTAGTTGTAGTTCACACTATTATAGTTCACTCGCAGGCAAGATAGTTGTGTGAGGGAGAGACGAGAAGGAACTCAGACCCTCATTTAGACTTTGGCAGATGGGTAACTCAGTCGTAAATGTGACAGATATCCTGTCAACTGTATTACAAGTGCTATTGGATAAAATGAACTTGTAACACGGCAGACGGCATAACAATCACTTTTGTGATGGAGTAATGCATCCGCAGAACTCTATTTCAGGCCTTTTCTTTAAGTGGATTACATTTAAGATGGTGATCAGCCATTCTAGTTTGTATTTTTCAAGAGTCTGTGCAAAGTGTGTCATTTCATCACAAGAATGACTTTGTATAGTCAGCCTATTGGTAAGATGAAATGCCTGAACTTCAGAGTAGGCACTAAGCGGATACATGTAGAAAAGTATAGGTATGAGAATGAACGTTTGATGAGTCCTTTACAGCAAGTGCGCTAGGCTACAGCGAGGGAGATGGGTTGATTTTTATCTATTGATAATGATTGGTTTAGTGAACTTCTGGTGATCAGATGGCTCTGACAGTGTCATAATATATTTTTTTTACTCTAGTGTCAAGGTATTTTGAAGGTTTCTCAAATGTACTGATAATACCATGAATGTTTAAAGAATTGAGGTAATCTGTTCGACAGTTTCTGAAAGTTTAGTTTTACAATTTTTGGCCAGAGTAAATTTGACTTCCAAGGATTAAAGACTTAATTTTGATTATATGTTTTCTGAATAAGCACAGGTTTTCCGGATTAGATAAGCAGGGATTTTTTTCATCATGCGTGCGCCACTGTCCTAGAGGATTTGCTTTCCTCATATAACTCCTCACTGCATAGATTTCCCACATTTTGTTCCTTTGTCTTATAAAGAGCAATGTCTTGTGTGTTATCTGTCCCATTCTAGTTCTAGTGGGTGGTAAGGGAGGTAAACTGCATATTAGTGGAAGTTGCTGGTAGATTCATCGAGACTGACACTGCAACATTAGGGACGCTAATATGTTTAGTGTCTTGGAAATGTGTCTGCATTAATTTTGGTTAACTAGTGATTATAGTATTAAAGAATAAGAGGGATAAGGTACTTTGAAAGTAGACCAGGTCACTTGGTTCGGTTCCTCTTTATGGACTGTGCCCTCTCTCAAGGTTAAGAGACTGGGGATGGAGCCGTTATCATGCCTTCTATCGGTACAATGTTGTATCAAATCACATGATCACAGAATCACCTCAATTAGATCTGATTGGAGAACTGTGTGGCCTGTACAGTGATGTGTCCAAAGCATTGTTACACAAAGGAGATGTTGCCCTTTAGGCAATGGTAGATAATATTGGTTATTGCGATATAATCTGTACTAGTTTGATGTTCCAGTACTAGGTAATTGAAGGTAGAGTGTGATTCAAACTGTAGGCATTGACAATAAATGGGATCTCTTTGAATCAACTGTATCCACCACCGAATTAACCTTCATGTTCAAGGACTATGATTGAGTATTCAGGGGGAGTAAGCATATTCACTGCAAACTGTGCGATTTAATTGAGGTTGGGTTTGGGTGAGGGTCTGTCACGTGACATAGAGGAAATGTAGAAAACAGGTCAAGACTGAGTTATATTCTTCTTTCTTAAAAATCTGGAGCATTCCAGGTGAAGCAAATAGATTAAATCCTCTGCTGGTGGGTGTCTGTATTGCTTAGAGGAACAGATTACATGAGTAAGGATTTATTTGTAATAGCAAATGGACTGACTTCGTGTCAGTTCATTTGGAATGCCTATCCCTGGCAGGCCTGTAGTACACTAAAGTCCTTGGATCGTTGTGTTAACAAACCAGCCCTTACAGAGCATGGTTGCGAGATCCTGCAGCATATGTTTGTTCTTTAAGGTCTATTGGTATTTTGGTTTTGAATTTTTTAACTATCTTTATGCAAGCCTTCAATCTTTTTTTTAGCTTCGGAAAATTCTTATGCATGCCCTTACCCATTGTACACTTACTACAACCAGTGTCAAACTGGTTGGCTGCATGTGGCCAACTGAGGGGTGTCTGAGAAGATGTGTTTAAGTTTTTGAATCCTGCTGTAGCTTATGAATAGCTTATAAAGACCTTGTTCAGTAGTGCCAGTCAAGGGCAGCTTGCAACTACTAGGGATATTGTCTTGTGCCGGTTTTTATTCCCTTGTGTTGGCTTCTTGTAATTAGTGGTTCCTATGTCCGCATTGCTTTCCACAGTTCTGATGGTGATGAAAAGTGCGCTGTATGCAACTGATTGCCGCAAATGGGGATGTGATGTTCACAGTCAGTTAGGTCCAATACTGCCAAGCTTTTTGTCCCTTATAACGTGTCTGGTTGTACACATGGTAGACCAGAATGAGGATTGTACTGCAAATAGTAAAGAGCAGTTAGTGAAGAGACTGAATATGTCAATATAATGAGTGTTACAAGAAAAACTGTATCACATAACAAAACCATTGTCCAGTGTGGTGTATATGTGTTTTATCTCACTTACTCACAAATATCCATTACAGAGAATCTAAGATGTTATTTATATCATTAACTCTTATACGTTAAGGGTAAAAAAGGTCAAACGAACACTTACCAGAGATTACCGTGAAGAATGTTTGCAGTAATAGAAGAATCCATAGCATGTTTAATGACTTTCTCCGGCCTACACCTAAATAGTGAAAATTACAAACATTAAAATGCAAAATCCTTTTTTCTGTGGCAAATTTATAATTTTTAACTAGATTTATTAATGTTGCTCTTAGATTTGTTCCCAACGTACCTGTGCATTCAAAACAATGCATTTGTGTACCTTATTCACTTAGCTGACCAACTTATAAAGTAACAGTCCTATCACATAAAAACAGCTGTTTTGCATGGTAATGCAAAGTAAAATATTGTGATGCAATGAGAGAAATTACGGAATGTACAAATATCTGTCTGCACACTGGAAGATTTCTTGGACCTCATATATGCAGTGAAGTTGGGAACAGGCACACACTGCATAATAACCCATACTAATTTGAAAAAGAAAAGAGCGTTTGTTTGTTCTCCCACACTTGCCTACCGAACCTAATCACCAATGTCACAGAATTTCGGCTCTCAGTTATAAAGACGAATTTTGTACGACAGTCTATTTTCTGCTTTATAATCATGCAATAATGTTATAGGGGGGCGACGGAATTCCCACAATCACTACACTTCCATTCTTTTTAACGACTTGTACTGTAAAAAACATAAAACAAGACACAGTCACAAATATACATTATATCATATTCAGTAAATTATGTAGAAATAGCAAACAATGCCCCAATTTCGAATTAAGTTTAAGTAGGTTCCCTTAAATTTTGAGATTTAAAGGTTAGATTTGCTAAGCGCATTTGATTATATTTCATTTCATGTTCCTTAAGAGAAGACATTTTAAATTCCAGCATGACAACACCCTATAATTGCTACAGATTATACAATTAGCTGTAATTATCTCACTTCTGGCTCGGTCTTTTTAGGACATGCCAACAAGTCAACAAGAACCATGATCTTTCTTGCAATAGTTAAAATGTATTGATCTCAACTTTGGTAGTTTACGTAGTATATCTCTACTGTAAATAGTTTGCAGAAATTGGACAGACTTGGTGCAATTTTTACACCATTTTCTTTAAATATAAAATGAACAAATGCCTCCACTTCGAAATATGGAAACAATGAAAGTCAACTTTATCCTAGCCTTCTGATCAGAAACCTATCTTCAGTAGAAGGAATAATTCCTAAATATGGTGCTCTCAGTTTGATATATTGTATTGTATTGTATTGTACTTGCATTTATATAGCGCTTACTACCCCTGACGAGGCGTCAAAGCGCTTTTTCAGCGAGTAGCACGCTACTCCGGGACCCATAGGGGATTAGTGTTGAATTAGTAGTATGAAAAAATATCTATGATGTAGACATGTTCTTTGCTTCCAAAAATCTAATTTCTAAAATATTGTTGCATCAACTTCTCTTAGCATATTGGTGTTCTACGCTTACCTTTATTAGTACACTGGAATGTTGAGAGCTCCAGTGAAGACCATGGAGTGATTCAGGGCCAATAAAGGCCCGAATATGCCTCTGGCTCCAGCACTGCAATGTTTGTCCTTCTGTTACTCCATGTTTAATTTAGAATATTATACCTCCAGTTTGTGAAATGTTATAACCCTTCTGACTAGGGCTATACCAGTTGGTAAAACTCTCACCCTAGTTATAGGCCCGAGCTATAACTAAGCTTCATAATCTTTAACCTTGAACCACCAGTATATCCCTCACCAGCGAGCTATACAGCTATAGTAAAACTAAAACTAAAGGACCAAAGCATATGCTAAGTTGCCTGTTAGTAGTGGCTTGTAAACATGCCTACAACTTTTACCTTCTAAATGTTTATGTGATATAATTTCCCCTTAAAGACTCAGATATTTTTTGGAAACCATGTTGCTACTGATGGTATCTCCGCTATTTAGTAAGGAGCACACCACTGCAGTGTTGCAAACACTACTGACTTGGTGCAGTAATGCATCACTGCGTACAGTGGGTAACTCTGAAATTAGAAAACAAAGGCAACACTGTATAACACTGACACTCCAGCCCCTTATGAAAAAACTGCCCGAATATAGTTTGTCAACGAAACATTCCTGGACCAAGATTGTTACAATTACATAGGCACAGACCCTGCAGCATGTAGCAATCTTCTGCTGGGACTGTTGCAACTAGACCCAACTGCATTTCAAGGGACAGAAGTGAAATACTGTTTTGGTCGTTCTGAAACCAGCTGATTTTATGTTTTTGAAGAACTGCAGACATTTCCTGCAGCATTTTACACTGTAGTGGGAAGATGTACTACAAAAATCTTACGTCTAAGTTTGGATATATTTATGTGTGATGTGGAAATTACAAATCATTCCAGACTACTTCTGGAAAGCTTTGCCTGTTTAAGCTCTTCAAAAGTGCTCAGATATGTAAGCATTTACACATTTCTAAGCAATTTGATAACTTTATTTCGGCCATAGGCCATAAAAGCACAAATAAAATATGTACATACAAGATAAAATACATAAATAACCTTGGTTAAAAAAATATTAAACAATGAGTTATCAATGAGTTATGATGTCAAGGGGCATCACTATCCCTGACGCTATCTAGTTCACCCACCAAGCCATTTATTTAGAGACTAAAGAGTGTAGGTGCCAGGGCGCAGCCCTGGCGTACGCCTCTAGTTACTGGGAAGCGGGCTGATAATTCCCCGTTCTTCCCGCACCTAACCTGGGCATAATTCCCTGCATGGAAACGCTTCAGGACGTCTAACAGATAGGGCGGGAGGTCTAGTTCTTTCAAGACCCTCCATAAACTCTCCCTGGGCACAAGGTCGAAAGCGGCCCGCAGGTCTACGAAGACGAGGTAGAGGCTGCCACCCTCAACACTTACTGTCTTCCAAAAAAGGACCTGAAGCCTAAAGAGTTGGTCCAGGGTCGAGATCCCGGATCTAAAGCTGGCCTGGAGGGTAGTCATTACTTTATGCTCCTCCGCCCACCCCAGTATTCTATCCAGAAGAATCCGGCCAATTAGTTTCTGGGTGGTATCCAAGAGACTAATCGGCCTATAATTTGAAGGCACTAAAGGGCAGCCCTTCTTAAAAATGGGGACGATCTCAGCCCCCGCCCAGGTGTCCGGTAACTTGGCTCCCAAAAGGACCGCGTTAGACAATATGGTCAGGTACGGTGCCCAGATTTTTGGCTGAGAACGAAAGAGATCACCCGGTATCCTGTCAAGGCCTGGTGCTTTATTAGGGAGCTGGCTGGTAATCTAAAATTCTACCTCCTTGAGTGAGATACTCACAACACTTCCAGAGGCCACCCTCGCCCCGATATCCCACTGGTCTGTCTGGTGTCCCAAGCCCGAGGCCCCCCGCAGTCGACACTCGTGCGGGAGGCCTAGGACTGGGGAAGTCCATAAAGGACCATCTGGCTCTAGTATCCCGGTCCTATCTAAGTATTCAGGGGTGTCAGTCACAGGACTAGTGTGGAGTGCAGCAAATTAGGTGGCACCCATACCACAAATGCTATAGCACGGGGAAGGATTCTCCTGGGCACCTCCAATGATACAACATGGATATAGATGAAACTCTTCTCATCCGCTGGACATCTCTTAAGTTATGGTGATCTGATCTCTATGTATTCAATCTCTACTCCATTTGGTGTCCTATGAACACAACTAGTTAAAGATGTCAACTCCCAATAGTCCTCTAGGATACTTTGTTGCATCAATATTGGCTAGTTAAATGGTGGTTAGTCAAATCGAGTATTTTTCCATTGACTGGATAGCCCATCTTGTACTTGTAACAGAGGAAACATCATCAAAACTTCATATTTTTCTATTACTGGCCACGTGGTAGTAGAGTCCTAAGTAAAATCTTAAAAGCCTGTCGCTTGCTTACTAGGATACTCAAAGTCATTTCAGGCGAGGTCAGTGAAATCTCAAATTTTGGAAATCTCAAGGGTAGTATTGTTATTAAAAACTAGTAAAAGGTTTAATGTGCAGAATATTTCATTTAGTAGATTTTAATTTGCTCAACATCAAAAAATTTCAGAATCATCTACATCGCCCCTTCTGACTAAAATGTTTATATTCTAGGGTCGAGTCATACTTGCATTTTGTAGTATGTAAAGTAGTAGTCTATTAATACTCTTTTACATACCCATACATTCCTTTGTGAATTGGCCCCTAAATATCTACATGGGCATAAAAAGGCAATCGGGCAATTTTCATGTACAATTTATACAAACAGAATGGACTTTGCCCTCATTGTGATTTTACTTATAGGGAGTTGGACATTTCGGAGCTGATCAGGAAAGGCATGTCAGAGATCATAAAAGAGTACACTTATAGCACTTTTCCCTTGCTTATAAATGCTTTTGTGAATTGGTCCCATTATCTACATTGATGATATTAGGGTCACACATTTAGACCCACCTTAACTTCAAGGTGTAGGGGTCTGCCTCCCTCTACAGCAGCTCCAAGTAAATGTAAATGTATTGTATTTATATAGCGCACTTCTAGGCCTCGTAGCACTGTATTCATACCGCTGTGGAACCCATCCTGGCTTTACTGTGAAATGTCCACTCCTGGGCACCCCCAAGGTGAAGCCAGGCATCCAAGCGCTGCTGGGGCTGTTGTGGAGATTAAGCAAGCTATTGCTCAGAGTGGGACCCAT
The DNA here is from genome assembly GCF_964261635.1 of Lissotriton helveticus. Lineage (NCBI taxonomy): Eukaryota > Metazoa > Chordata > Amphibia > Caudata > Salamandridae > Lissotriton > Lissotriton helveticus. The sequence continues at coordinate 1,685,301,139 of NC_136068.1, forward strand.
GATTAGACTAGGCACCGAGGCGAGAATTATCAGGTCCGGGGAAATTGAGTCCAAGAGCCACTGAGGTGGGAATTGAACCCTGGTCCCGGTGCAGACCTCTGCATCAGGGTCTGCCGCTCTAACCATTGAGCCACGCTGCTCCACAGTACTCGCATATATTATTGAGAGTCACCTCAAATGTCAGATTTGAGAATACATTAGTTACTTTGATGTGAGCTTTGGTTTAAAAAACGTTTCTCATTTAAAAGTAGCTGACACTTTTCAGACACAAATCTAGGAGTGTTTACCCTTTCCCTAACTAGAAGCAAGGATCCCTATTTGGACAAAGGTACCTACCTCTGCCAACTAGAGACCCCATTTCTAACATACACATGTTCTCTGTTTTAGAACTACACAGGGTGCATCACACTGAGGAAAACAAGAAGGTCATAGGTAGAATGTCTGAATTAATCTCGGTCACTTGTAATTACTTTCAGGTTGCATTCTAGTCCTTTATTTTGTCCACCATGCCACTTCGGACAAAGACCAGTCATATGGAAATTAATCTTGGCCCTGCAACAGGTTAACAGGAACAGTACAGACTGAACTGCAAGGCAAGGTCACCTCCAGTTTGGAACACAAGTAACCCAAAACTGTTGTTGGGCTAACTTAATTCCAATGTCTAGAGTGGCACAGTGAGCAAAAAACATGGTTTAGAATTCTACCCCAAGCAATAGTCAGTGGTTAGACTATTTGCAAGCGGCCCTCCCATCACCTTTTGTGTGTTATTTTGGATGTCCTGAGTGGCCAAGTGTATGCCCAGAAGTAGCTCTGTTGTTGCCTGTGCCAGAGGGACCAAGCTATGTCTCCCTACCCTGATAAGGCGAAAACTGGTCTGGGATTGGCTTGTTGTCCCTTCTGGAGGGTGCCTCGACTGGCAGTTTGCGAAAGACTGTTCCCAGAAGGAGCAGGGTCACTACTGACTTATGCGAGGCAGGCCTTTGTCTAGATTGGTACAGTGACAAATAATAATGGCTTATAGTGATATCTGACTGATTGCTTGCGGTCAGACTGTGCAAATATTCCTCCCATTATCATTTACGTGTTTTTTCTAATGCTGTCAATATCCAAGCACTGATCAACAACTAGGACAGAATTAAAAATAGCAAGCTGGTACCGTGAGAAGTAACTGGGAGCAATGTCCAGTTAGAAAACAATAATAATCCAACTCGCATCACTGCTTTGTGTTTACCATTTGCTTTAGAATTCCCTGTGGAAGTATCATACCATATTTACTGATCAGTCATCATAATGGGGCAAATATGAGCATAAACTTTGAGGAAGGCAGAAGTATTAGAATTCTGATGGCCTTTTTAGCCATGACAGTAATGTAATTTTACACTCTACACTAAACATTCATACTAAATATTAAACAGGTTCTAGATACCATTAAGGGTTCTTTCCAAAAGTGCACTAAATGAAAGCCAGAATCCCTCTCGGTCATCATTAATGGAGCTCCAGAGTCACATTTTTGTCAATGTTAAAAATAAAGGAAAAAAGGTCTTACCAGCCTTCAACAATAGATTACGTGCTCTTTTTGTCATATGCATGACCATTCTGACTGGACAGTAACAAATTCCTGAGCAAACGGGATCACCCTTCTCCAATGGCTTCCTCTCTCTGTGGCACCTCTTCTTTTTTTTTTCTTCTTGTTGGCTAATTGATGCATGCAGTGGCTGTTGGTCATGATCCACAGATTTAAAAATATTAGGACTGCTCTTAACTACAGTAAAAAGAAGAAGTGCATCTCCACGAGGCACTTCATCTTCAACTACCAACTCTTCTTCGTCTTTGGCTGGCACGGAAAAAGGAATAGTAGATCTTTCAAAGTGGCAAAATGGAGCCACATCATCATAATTTCCACTTAAACTTGAAGCCTCAAAATCTTGTGCAGTCACCTGCATATTTTCTGCTGCTGACTCTTCCACCGATAGGTGTGTTTGGACACTAACAATCCCAGTTTCTTCTACACTCAACCGGAGAGGTGGTTCAAAAAGTAATTGAACAAAGGAAACCATCCAGTTGAAGAGTGAGAATAGACAGAGTTGAATCTTCCCACTGAATACTGGCATGTTGCTGCACCAGTAGTAATGAGAGCTACAAGTAAGAAAAAAAAGATGTAAGTGTACGTTACAGAAGCAAAGAAGGTCAAACATGGTACAAATGCAGAATAATGACACTGAATAAATAAACATAATCTCTGTAGCCTTCTTTTATAGTTGGTTTTCAGATACAGTATGGGCCTGTTATGTTATGTTATGTTATGTTATGTTATGTTAATTTATTTTATAATGCACACAGCTACCCAACAAGGGTTTCCCAGCGCAAGCCAACAGAAGCTCAGCAATGATCTTTTTGGTTTTTTTTTAGATTCAAGAAGATTTTATTTAGGCAGAGAAGTAGGCATAAAAAGAAATAAAAGGAGAGAAGAAGAGGGGGAAAAGGGTTGACAATAAGGGGAAAAAGTATTAGAAATAAAAAAAAATATAAATACATTCGCAAATACAGTAAATATAATGATACAAAATAGTCATGAATAAGAAGGAAGCGTAAGTAAATCTAGGCATAAAAGTGATTACTGGATTAACAAAATGCAAAAAGGAGAGAATGAGTACATATGGAAATATAACAATAAGGGAATGATAAGGCAATCAAAGGGGTTTGAGAACTTCTTGCTGGGCAGGTAAAGGACAACAGGAGGTAGCAGAACATCTGTCCAGATATAGAACAACAGGAAGCCATAGAGCCGTTCTCTTCGTAGTTAGCTGGGGGGGGGGAAACAAAGGTAGTGTCCAGTTTGTGATTATGACAAACATTGTTCCACCATGCTTGGAAGGAAAGGTTAGATGAGGATTTCCAATGAGTGGTAATCTGTTGAAACGCAACAGCCAGCATTAGATCCACAATACTATATCAAATTGAAATATGTCCCAGCAAGGTGAAAGGCTGCCTAGAAAAATGTGGGTACGGGAGAAAGGAATGCATGTTTGAAATATTACATTGATGTGAGCCCATACTCTAAGCCAAAAAGCGTGAACAGAGGGACATAAGAAGAGCATGTGGAACAGGGTAGCGGATGGAGCGGAGCATGACCAACATATATCTTGGGTGGAAGGGAACCTCTTATGAAGGGCAGAGGGGGTAAGGAGTAATCTATTGTAAATGAAGAACATGGATTGCGTGAGAGACGCCGCTCTGGATGATTTGCGTATCTTGAGCCATAACTTGTCCCAGGTGGGCAAAGGCCAAATCATGTCAAAGTCGTGCTCCCATTGTAATTCCACCGTGGATTTGGGTCTAGGGGTGTCTGCCACGTGAAGGTGTTTATAAATGGCCAAAGCTTTAGGAGTTGTGCGTAGTAAAGAATGTAGTCGTGAAACGGGAGTAGGGGGAATGGAGGATGTCTGCGTCTGTGTAAGTGATGTGTATACAGCCATTACCGCCGTTTTGAGCCGAGAGTAATTAGGAGCGAAAGAAGCAGGTAAGGCGTATGCCGCTCTAAGGTCTGAGAAAGAGAGAAATGTAGAATGGGAGAACAATTGCGAAACCCACAAAAGCCCCTTCTGCCTCCAGGACTTCCAGTAGATGGGTTTAGAGCGAATGAGGAGGTGAGTGTTGTGCCATAAGGGGGAGGAGAGAAAATCCGCAATAGAGCTAGGAGGGGTGGGGGAGGAAGCCAAAAGGAGTTTGGTCATAAATCTGTGAATGGGTGTGGAAACAGAGGAGGGTTTACGAGAAAAAGCGAGATATTCTGCAAAGGAGAAAGGGGAAAGGAAGAGGTGTTCCAACTTGACCCACAAGGGGCATAGGTCGTCAGGATTCTGTAGCCAGAATGTCGCTTGCCGGAGTAGGAAGGCTCTTTGATACGAGGGGAAATCTGGAAAGTTGACCCCGCCCTCAGAAGTAGGGCGAATCAGTCGTGCGATGGACATTCGTGGCTTTTTATTGTGCCAAAGGAAGGCTGATAGAACGGAGATAATCTTTTTAAATGACTTTGCAGCAATAGGTACAGGAATATTGGATATGGTGTAAAGGATAATTGGGGTGAGCATCATTTTAATCGTGTCGAGGCGACCCCACCAGGAGAGGTAGAGAGGGTGCCATCGAGCAGTGAGATCGGAGATTTTCTGAATGCACTTATTTAAGCATAAGGAAATTGTGTCGGGTATGTAGGGAATCATCTGACATTAGCAATGTTGATTAAAAAACCAAGTTTTTAATTATTTACGAAAGTTGGGGAGCAGCTTCTCCCTCTGCATTGCAGCAAGTAAGAGAAGGATCGACCACCCATTCTTGACAACTTAATCCTGGGAATCACAAAAAGCTCATCCGAAGAAGAGCGAAGTAGTCAAGAAGGATGGTAAGGGCGAACCAGATCTTGTAAGTATTTAGGAGCAGAACCAATCTTAATTCTGAACATATAACACAGGGCTTTAAATTGTATACGATGTTCTACTTTAAGCCAATGCAGTTCTCTCAGAGCATTACCCGTGTTAGACATTCTAGGAAGTCCACATAGCAACCGGGCTGCCGAATTTTGCACCACCTGAAGCTTACGCAATACATCTCTGTTAGACCCCAAAACAAGGACGTTGCCGTAATCCAGGCGAGATGTTACAAGTGCCTGGACTACCGTCCTTTTGGTGTCCACAGGGAGTATCCAGATTATTTTTTTTAGCCATTTTAAGATGGTAAAACAGGTGGCTGCAATGTGTACTGCCTGTTGTTTCATTGACAATTTACTGTCAATATTAAAGCCTAGATTGCGGGCCTGAGAGGAGGGCTTGGGTAAAGATCCCATTTCATCTGGCCAATGTTGAGGGCCCCAATGTTCAGAATTTTTTCCAAAGATAAGCACTTCCGTCTTATCCCCGTTTAACTTAAGCAAATTGGGCTGCATCCATGCTGCAATATTGCGCAAGCCCAATTGCAGAGTAGACGGGCCCTGTTTCCTATCAGCCGACAAAGAAAAGATGATTTGAGTGTCATCGGCATATGAAAACAGTCTAAGCCCTGCGGCTTCAGCAATCACTGCTAGGGGCAGCACATAAATGTTGACAAAGAGTGGGCTCAAAATAGAGCCCTGAGGTACTCCATACTGGGATGTAAAGGACTTTGAAGTGGCCCTAGAGGAGAACACCTGGAAGGTTCGCTCCGATAGAAAGGAGGACAGCCAGCCAAGCACCGAACCAGCGATGCCCAATGTCTGTAAAGATTTTATTAGTACGGTGTGTGAAACCGTATCAAAAGCGGCACTTAGATCTAATAATATAAGGACCACTGTATTACCATCATCCAAGCTCTGACGTAGCACCTCAGTGACGCCCAGCAATGTGGTCTCTGTAGAAAACCCTGGTCTAAAACCTGATTGAGATGTATGCAGAAAATTGAGAGGATACCACAAACATAGCTAATTGGCCATTCACATGCTTCTCCAAAACTTTAGAAAAAGTTGGGAGCAGGGAAATAGGCCTAAAGTTAGATGGCATGGCCGGATCTACATTTGGCTTTTTTAACAATGACAGAACCATAGCATGTTTTCAGGCCATTGGCATTACTGCCTCCCTAAGAGAAGCATTTAGTAGCTCCATGACCACTCTTAAAGCGGGTTCTTCCATCTGTAGAAACACTGTGGAAGGGATCAAGTCACATGGCGAGCCCGATTTAATGCTCGCTAAAAAAATGTTAAAGGCACCAGTGTTCAATAGAGACCACTGCTCCAATTTTAACCGAGAGCCTTCTACCATGGTATGAACCCGCTCACTATCAAGCTGAGCCGGGTTTGAAACACAAATTCCACCTAATGTCTGATGGATTTGTTCAACTTTATTTATAAAGAAGTTAGCAAGAGAGTCACACTGTGGTTCATCAAGAACAGGTGGACTAGGTTGAGTCTCTGAACCTGCTAACTTCTTAACCATGGAAAATAAAGTACGAGGACAGTTTTTAGCCCCCAGAATAGTAGAGGAGACATAGTCAGCTCGTGCCTTCTTGCATAGAGCATGATATTTTTTCAATGTGGCTTTATAGATGTTTTTGGACTCGGTAGAGTAATTCCTTCTCAAGCTTCTTTCCAAAGCTTTGCACTTGGTCTTTTCAACTCTTAGCTGCTCTGTAAACCAGGGAGCAGGAGGTCGGTGGTTATTAAGTTTTTTCGCCGTGGCTGGCAGGCAAACATTAGAGGCAGAGGTAATCGAACTATAAATACTATTCAATGAAGCCAATGATATGGAGGGATGTATGACATTACAACGCATGCTTTTACCACGCATGCTTTTACATTGCAGTTTTTACAACGCATACCATTACAACGCATAGCGCTTTGGGGTGCTGGATAGTGAATAGTTTAATTTACTATTCCAACTCCAGTCCCCGTGGACACTAGGGAAGGTGTTGGATAGTAAATTAAATCTATTCCCTATCCTAGAGCGCCCCCCAGCGCAATGCGTTGTGATGGTTTGCGCTGTAAAAGTTGCGATGTAAAAGCATTGCGTGGTAAAAGTTGCGTTGTAAAGGATGTTTCCCATATGGAGTTATAAGGTGGAGCATTGTTTGACAGTAACTGATTGAACTTTGCAATATCCAATTTTTCCCAATTTCTTGTTCGACCTGATGTGTCAGAGTGCAATGGGGACAGGTTAAGTAAACTAATATATTGAAACTTAACTACAAAATGGTTGTACCAACACAAAGGCAGTGCCGGCAGACAATTAATATCAGGTAGGTTAGAGAAAATAGGCTCCAAAAAATGACCTGCTATATAAGTGGGCCAGCATTACAAAGGGGAAGATTCAGTGCAGCTAAATCAGCAATAAGCGCCTTACTTGCAGGACAGTCCGAGTTTTCCAAATGAAGATTTAGGTCTCCTAAGACTGTAAAATTGGCTAATTTAAGTAGCCAAGGAGCCAACAGGTCTGGCAACAGAGGCACCCAGAACCAGCTGGTCCTGGGGGACGATAGATCATGGCCCCAGATAGAGTGAGTTGAGGAGAGAGAGTAAGTTTAAAAAGAGCTGCTTCACACTCCTGCAGTGGGTCATTCTACCACTAACATGAGTAGCTCTTTTTAAAAATAATCGCAATCCCTCCACCCTTCCTGAGGATTCTTTCTCTCCTTATTATAGTATAATTGTCGGGGAGTGCGCATACCACATCCGGACCAGAACTATCGTTTAACCAAGTTTCCGTTAAAAAAAATAGCATCGGGACCTTCACTATTTAACAAATTAAAAATGTCCTCCTTGTGTTTTGGAACGGAGCAACAATTAATGCTCCAGAATCTGTATGTTTTATTTTGCCTGGAGTCCCTTTTGTTTGTACTAGGGTTACTGAAACCATAGCTACAGCCACTACACAACGAGTTAGCCTCTACCGGACATAGTAAATTACAATTTATGCCCCTCCTACCTTGCAAGCTAGGTAATTGCCCTGACGAATATTGTATTGTTGGTTTAGGGGTGAAAGGTTCTTGGGCATTAATTATGGCCCCTGGTCCCGTTCGGTCTCGGACGGTCGCAGACGGTCTTGCCTTTGTCGCGCCTTTGTCGCGACATTGGCGCGACCGCTGCGCGTACCCACTGCGCGTCAAGACCATGGCTCTTAAATAGCAGCAGGGCTGGTCTGCGTGCAAGGAGTGAAACGCTGACCTCCGCCAGCGCGCTGCAATTAAAGATGGCCGCCAGGGACTGAGAGTGTCCCGAGAAAAGACCCAAATTTCGTTTTTTAGGCCCCCCAAATATGATGCAGCTTTATAGTGATTCACAAACTGCATTTTTGTGGTACACAATGCAACACTCACTTACTACAAAATGCAATTCACAAACATACAAAGGTAAATTTCTACCTCCACCTTTCCTATTTTTTCAACGGGGAGATCCTCACACATGTAGGTTTACTACTTAGGGGCGATTCCGATCTGGGTCAGAAGGGCACGGCACGAATGCGAACCGGACGGAAAAACTACAAGCCGTATGCATGTTTTGCGCCTGACTCGTATTGCTTTACGAGCGAGCAAGTACGATGCGAGCTACGTGAAATTCACTGACCGAGTAATTTCCGGGTCCGAACCGCTCCATACGTCTCGGCCGTAAGCTAACCGTGGCATGCAATGGATGCGATTTACAACATAGCCAGTACGATGCACGCGTTAGACAGCCGGTGCGAGCCGGCGTGCCCAGCTCGCAAAATATCCGGGATGTTGCCTTTGGGGGTCCGCGTCGGACCTCCTGTCACCCGCAGCCCTACGACTTGGACACAGGGGGAGACCAAAGGGTCTCCCCAACACAGGCACACAGGCAAGTACGGTGTGGATGGCACCGATGCGTACCCACTGTAGGGGGGCCCTTGTGCGAGACGTACCCATTCAGTCAATGGGAGCCCAAGTAAGCGTCGTATGACCAGCTCCCATTGACTTCTATTGGAGTCCGTCCGAACCGAGTCGGCAGCATACGGCTGAATCGTACTTGCTCGGTCGGATTGCAGGACTCAGGCTCGGTCAGAAAGCACTCCAGTTGCGGCTCGGTTGGGGAGCTTTCCGACCAGGATCGGAATCGGCCCCTTAGTAGTAAATGTGGAAGGGACCAAAAGGAGTGGCTTGAAAAGAGTATATACTTACTACTAAGGGGCCGCTCCGTCAGGATTCTAAGGATGGAGCGGGCTATAGTGTACTGGTTTTTTCTCATGAACCAGCATCTTCTTGGAGTAATGAACAGTGTATAACTTCGAATCCTGTGATTTTCACCTTTCTTCTCTCTAGCACTAGCACTTTCTTCCCTCTTCTTTCGAGCAACCGCAAATTACTTCTGTGTGGTGATTTGTTTACCATTTGATTCTTGTTTGATTTACATTTACATCTTTACCTTGAGAAAAAAAAAATATACATAAACTTATTCAACAAGAACCGTGCGGGTGTAACTTTTATATATACATTGTGTATCTTGAGTAATTATCTTTCAGGGTGTGCATTTACAGTTAAATAGTATTGATTACGAGTGGTTGACCGTCCTGGCAACCCCCATTTGACAAAGTTTCCCTCATTTACAGTTGAAAAGCATTGATTATGAGTGGTTTACCGTCTTTGCAACCCCCATTTGACAAAGTTTCCCTCATTATTGGTTTTCTAAAGCTAGTCAAGGACCAAACTTCTTCACATTACATTGTACCCAGGTCCTGTGGCAATAATTGGGTTACCCCATTAATTTGTAATGGTCCATTAAATCCCAGTCCCCTATCGGCTGCACACAGCAGGTAGGGTGCAGAGCTTGGCAGAAAGGCAGTCCATGCAGCCAGCACAAGTCATAGTTCATATACAGCGGGACTAGACTAACTTTAGCAGATTGCTCGCACTCTTGTTGTAAGCCCCGCCTAAGGCCTTGCACACAGGGTTGACTAACAATGGTGGGTGCGGTGCATGATTTTAATGAAGGCTTTGCTGCCAAACTCCTCTGCACACAGCTGAAAGTCATGTGCAATGGGGGTTAAATGCCACAAAAGGCTGCGTTTAATTTGTAGAAGATATAGAATATCATGAAAAAGGCACAAAAGCAACTATTAAAGTAAAATTGTGGTAAGGATTGGTTAAAACATACTAACATATGTTAAAACAAATCTCTGAAGTCACCTGTAAAAAAGTTAAAATGAAGCTGTGGTACGAACAAAACGTAAAAGCCTCTGAAATTGGTTTTAGTCCAGTATCTAATTTTGACAGAAAGTCTATGCTGGGTCTAGTGGCTAAGTGGACTAATACATCCACTGCAGGGGCCTGTGTTTGACCTCATGGTCACAGGTTCAAATCCCGGTGGGTCCACTCAGCCTTTCATCCATTTGAAATGAGTACCATTGAGTTGGGTAACAATAAACATCTGATATTCAGCACCTTGATACCCCTGGGTGATAAGTGCGCTTTACAAATACGAGTGTTATGTGTTATGTTATGCCAGTAGTTCTTAACCTCTGTTCCATGAATGCCGTGAGTCTGTGCAGCCTACTCAAATGGGATGATTTCAGTCTTCTCCGTGTTACATTTGAGTTGACTACCCCGCATACAATCAAAAACTTCTCACATGCAGTTGGCGAAAGTTGTTCAAAGTGAAGCATAAAAAACATTGAAGACAAAATACAATGAAGCGTTGTTGGTGTATGAAATGATTTTACACCCAAACTGATTATGGCATGGCATTGTTTTATGTGAATTACTTTTTTTTTAAATGTCTGAGCACAGTCTATTGACCCTCACCATCAGAGTTATCTTTATTACTGCCATCTGTGCTTGGAAAAAAAAAGTGGATTGCTTGCCTGACGCTGCACACCCCGACTTCACTGGGTTTGATTTTTTTTCAGGTGTTGTGATTGTCTGGTCACATGAAAAGACTAACTCTGGGATTTTTGTTTGACAAAGTGCTAGCCAATTTAGAAGTGTATCGACAGCAGAAATTCACAATCCTGGTAATAATCCAGAGGTTTTATACAAATCTCACATTTTATTAACCCAATATCTAATTTTGACCGAAAAGCTATGCCAGTGGTTCTTAACCTTTGGTCCATGGATGCCTGGGGGTCCGTGAAGCCTACTCAGGGGGTACCCAACCGGTAAGAAAATTAAATCTTATTAACAGATTAATAAAGTGTATATAAATAAAGAAGCATCATGTGCAAGGGACTTTTTTTTTAACATTCTGTAAATGTGAATACCTTCGAAATTGGAGGCTAAATATTTAAATTAAAAAATAATTTTTTAATATATATATTTATTTGGGAATTATATAAAATGTTTAATCATTTATGTACTTGTTTGTTTGATGAATGCTTCTGTCTGTATCTTTTGTGTATTGTTTTGCAGTTCAAATCATTGAAAATGCTCAATCCGTGGTTCCCAGCTTCTGGAAATGACTGAGTCAGGGGTCCCTGGATTCTAATAATTCTTCAGAGGGGCCCCGGGGTTCCAGTAATGATTAAGTAGAGGTCCACCTAAGTCAAAATGTTAAGAACCACTAGTTCAAGTTCAAGTTCAAGTTCTGACATTTATAAAGCGCACTACTCACCCAGAGGGTCTCAAGGCGCTAGGGGAAGGGGTTCACTATTTGTCAAAAAGCCAGGTTTTAAGTTCTTTTCTGAAGGAGATGTGGTTCTGAGTGAGGCGGAGGTGAGTGGGGAGTGAGTTCCATGTCTTGGCAGCCAGGTAGGAGAAGGATCTGCCACCCATGGTGGATTTCCGGATGCGCGGGACTGTGGCGAGGGCCTGATTGGACGATCTAAGTTGACGGGTGGGTTCGTAGAAGGACAGTCGAGTGTTGAGGCATTCGGGTCCTAGATTGTAGAGGGCTTTGTGTGCGTGGGTGAGAAGGCGGAAAGTGATTCTTTTGTTAACGGGAAGCCAGTGGAGGTCTTTTAGATGTCTGGTGATGTGATCTTGGCGCGGGATGTCTAATATGAGTCTCGCTGACGCGTTTTGGATGCGCTGAAGTTTTTTCTGTAATTTTGCTGTGATTCCGGCGTAGAGTGTGTTACCGTAATCCAGTCGACTCGTGACCAGTGCGTGGGTGACAGTCTTTCTTGTCTCGAGGGGGATCCAGCGGAAGATCTTTTTGAGAATGCGAAGTACGTTGAAGCAGGAAGACGAGACGGCGTTGACTTGTTTGGACATCGAGAGAGAGGAGTCTAGGATGAAGCCAAGGTTACGTGCATGGTTTGTGGGTGTGGGTGCTGCGCCCAGTGCGGAAGGCCACCAGGAGTCGTCCCAAGCTGAGGGGGAAGAGCCTAGGATGAGTACCTCCGTTTTGTCTGAGTTGAGTTTTAAGCGGCTATGTTTCATCCATTCTGCTACTTCTTTCATGCCTTCGTGAAGGTTGGTTTTGGCGGTGTTGGGGTTTTTGGTGAGGGAGAGGATTAACTGGGTGTCGTCGGCGGAAGAGATGATGTTGAGGTTGTGTTGACGCGCGATGGAGGCGAGAGGGCTCATGTATACGTTGAAGAGGGTGGGACTGAGTGAGGATCCTTGAGGTACGCCGCAGATGACTTCGGTGGCCTCTGAATGGAAGGGGGGAAGTCGGACTCTTTGAGTTCTCCCAGTGAGGAATGAGATGATCCAGTCCAAGGCTTTTCCTTGTATGCCGATGTTGCTGAGTCGATGTATAAGAGTGCTGTGGCAGACTGTGTCGAAAGCGGCGGAAAGGTCAAGTAGGATGAGGGCCACTGTTTCTCCGTTGTCCAGGAGTGTACGGATGTCGTCGGTCGCTGCAATGAGGGCGGTTTCGGTGCTGTGTTTGGCTCGAAATCCAGATTGAGATGGATCAAGGGATTTGTTGGCTTCAAGGAAGGTGGCGAGCTGGCTGTTGACGGCTTTCTCGATGACTTTGGCCGGGAATGAGAGGAGGGATATGGGTCGGTAGTTTTTAAGTTCAGAGGGGTCTGCTGTGGGTTTCTTCAGGAGGGCGCTGAGTTCGGCGTGTTTCCAGCTTTCTGGAAAGGTGGCAGAGTTGAACGAGCAGTTGATGACATCACGGAGATGGGGGGCGAGGATGGAGTCAGCTTTGTTGAAGATGTGGTGGGGGCAAGGGTCAGTGGGTGAGCCAGAGTGGATTGAGTTCATGAGGCGAATGGTGTCTTCAGTGGTAATTGGGTTCCAGGCGCTGAGGATGTTAGTTGGCGGAGTAGGATCAGAGGGGGTGGGGGGGGGGGTTGATTGCTTGAGGAGTTCTCAAAACTGTTGTTGATGTCAGCAATTTTGTTGTAGAAGAAGGAGGATAAAGCGTTGCATAGGTCTTGGGAGGGAGTGATGTCGTTAGATGCTGCGGTGGGGTTGGTGAATTCTTTGACAATGTTGAAGAGTTCCTTGCTGTTATGAATGTTGTTGTCGAGACGATCCTTGAATGCTGATTTCTTAGTGGATCGAATCAGTTGGTGGTGTTTGCGGGTGGCTGACTTGAAGGAGGCCATGTTGTCTGAGGTTGGGTTTTTTCTCCATATCTTCTCCAGAGTGCGGCATAGTTTCTTGGATTTTTTAAGGTCATCATTGAACCAGGGAGCCTTTTTGCTGGTTGGATTGATCTGGTGCTTTTTCAGGGGTGCTAATTCGTCAGCACTGTGGGTGATCCATTGCTTTAGTTTGGTGGCCGCTTGGTTTGGGTCCAATGGGAGGTTGGGAGGGTTTTGGTTGAGTGATGTGAGGAGTTGGTTGGAGCTGATTTTGTTCCAGTTTCTCCGAGGAATAGGATGAGGGCGATTTTGGGTTAGGGAGTTTTTGTAGCTGAAATGAACGCAGCTGTGGTCCGTCCAGTGGAGATCTGTGGTGCGATCGAAGGAGATGTGCTTGCTGGATGTGAAGATAGGGTCGAGCGTGTGTCCGGCTACATGGGTGGGGGTGTCCACAAGTTGTTTGAGTCCGAGATTGGCCAGGTTGTCCAGAAGGGTGGTGGTGTTGCTGTCGAGTTTGTTGTCAAGATGGTAGTTGAGGTCTCCTAGAAGAATGTAGTTCTCGGAGGGTAGGGCGTGTGGGCTGACGAAGTCCGTTATGTCATCGCTGAATTGGGTGCGGGTACCTGGAGGCCTGTAGATGAGGGTGCCTCTCAGTGTGGTCCTGGGGTCGGTGTGGATCTGAAAATGGAGATGTTCGGCTGTTGCAAGATTGTCGTCGGAGCTGGTTGTGATTTTGATGGTGTTCCTGTGGATGATGGCGATGCCTCCTCCTGTTTGATTAGTGCGGTCTTTGCGGATAATCTTGTAAGTGTCCGGAATGGCTATGGCAATGTCTGGAGCTGATGATGAGTTCATCCATGTTTCTGTAAGGAAGGCGATGTCAGGTGATGCAGAGTCGATTAGGTCCCAGAGTTCTGTAGCGTGTCTGTGGACCGAGCGGGTGTTGAGCAGGATGCATTTTAGGCGTTTTAAATCGGAGTTGTGTTTGGAGGACATGGAATTGGTGAGGGTCCTGAAGCAGTTAAACTTGCAGGAGAGGCAAGCGAAAGGGCCGTGGGTACGACCTGGAGTAGCTTCGCTGCATTGTGGTGTGCGTCCGGGGTTGAAGGTGAGGAGAGTTGCGGCATCATATGTGATTCTAGAGGGTTGGGAGCGGCGGGGACTAGGGGGACAGGCGCTGGGCGCGGTCCAGGCGCGGACGGGCGTAGACGGGCTTACCTTTGGCGCACCTTCGGCGCGACCGCTGCGCGTGGACGCTGCGCGTTGGGACATCTGTCTTAAATGGATAGTGGAGGGGGGAGGGGCGAGGGAGGGACAGCTGGGAGGCCGAGGGCGGGGTGTAGGTCCGAGCAAGGAGGCACCACAACAAACGTGGAAATGAAAATGGCTGCTAGCAAAATAACCAAGTTGGATTGGGCAGTATTACGCTATGCAAGCATGCATTCACAAACAGATAAATAAATAAACTAATTAAGGCACAATGCGGACTCGCTGACTGCGCGCTTCACCTATGTCAATTTCTGGAATGCGGCAGCAACAGACAGCAACAAGCGTGTTCGAGTGAAATTACTTCAATCAACTCGAATCTGCAGCGCGGCTAATTAATGTCAGCCACTGATCCATACATTAAGTTTAGAATGCTGGAGGACACTCCTCAACCACTGATCCATACATTAAGTTTAGAATGCTGGAGGACACTCCCACAATAAACTTTGGGACTGAATCTAGCTGTGGGTGGTACTAAATTCACATATTAGCAGTGGACCCTGGGGTAACAAGCATCATCCTCATTACTAGTGATTTGAAAATGACTAATTTCTGCTATTTATCAATTACTATTCTCCTGAATGGGCAAGGCTCATTTTCTACACTTGTTCTTTGTGTCAAGCTTGGATTTTTCACAACCCCTAAGACGTCAGTGATGTAACACTAATGGCAACACCCACTGCCGACTTCTCAAAGTCTGATGCCCCTTGTGATCCTGTGAAGACTGATAGAGTGCAACTCACTATCAGCATTTGTCATGTGAGTCAGGGCCATAACAGTGCGCTGCAGTGAGAAGACACAATCTGGTTCTGTGCGTTGGACTCGGTGAAGCCTGTCAACCTCTACAGCTAATGAAAGAGGGGTTCCCAGGGACCTGTCAAATGCTGCTACAGATAGAGACCACAGGTTAACTTGTGTGATTCACGCCTTTGACGTCTGCTACCGAGAAGTTTATGAGGAGCGTGGCTGCAAAATCTCCGCATATTCTCTTGTAAACTGTGTGAATGTGCACCCTTGGGCCTGTGTGCCACACAGTTTCACACAGACAATCAGCCTAGTCAGCTAGTATGACGTTTGTAAACCTCAATGGTAAGAAACAGAAATAAGCATTGGCAACACAACTAGGTATTTTTTTTTTTTGGGTTTGTCAGTGCTGACCCCATTGGCTTTCCAGTGCATTTGGACAGCACGTAACGTCCTCCTACCACACACACTTATATGGCACCTGTTACCATGGTAGCACAAATGGAAGACAGGAGTTAATGAGAAAGAGAGGCTGGGCCAAGTCTCCGTCCCCGCTTGAGAGTAGAAATAGTTGCAATTTTAGACATACACATTAGCTGGAAACATTTTATGTGAATACTGTAGTGCATCATGTTTCTGCAATTCATTTCTGCCTAGAGCATTTCCTGATATTTCGAAAACAATATTTTTAGAAATGTGGACGATACATTATGTATGACCCAGAAGATAACTTAGTCTCTCATCAGTAAAGAAAATGAATAGAAATATTTATTGAGGTTTAATCCACCTGCATAGTATTAATGTACCGCTTGCTGCCAGTGATAGTCAAGACAACTTTTATTGTTAGATTAATTAAAATCATTACATTATGCAAAGTACATGAGCAAAAAGAGCTGTCAAACGACAAAAGTCAGTGCAATAAGCAAAGTGCAGAAGCCAAAAGAAACACTAAATTAGTTGAAAATGATTGCATTGAGCAGAAAATCTAGTTTGTTATAACACTGGGTAGCAGTTTAAAATATTAGGGTGTGTTACAAACAATGGAATATACAGGGGACCAATTAGCAAGATGGTAATATTTGTGTCCAGGCGGCTATTGAATACCTGGTACCTTCTACATCGCCCCCACAACTCCTTGGAGATATTTTACAGTCTGTAAGATTATTTTCTGGTCTGCTGAGGTGAGGCAGGCCAATATGGCTGCCTTTGTTGATGTGGGCTAAAGGTAGAATTACAGAGGCAGATGATGTGTACCAAATCTTCAGTAGCAAGTGTTGCTGTTTTCTAATGCTGCAAAACTGCTTCTCTAGGACTTTCATTTTAAACACACATCGACATGGCAGCCTGCTAAACGTTACACCAAAGCCATGTGGGTTTCAATAGGGTGGCAGCAGTGAACACTTAACTCACTGAGCTGTTTCTCCGCCCAGCTCTCACACTGTCTTGTCAACACATGGATTCCTTATGTAAATCTTGTTAAATACCTTCGTGCCCTACGGTGTAGCATGTAAATAAGAACAATTCCCAACAGGTATCAATTGGAAGACAATTTCAACAGGTGTATGCAATATGCATTACAAAAGAAGGAATTAAGGAGTCACTGCAATTTTTGAAAAAAGCGGGTATTATTCACCACTTTAAGAGCAAGGCGGGTCTGTTGCAAAGTTATACAGTTAAACAGCACTGTATACATCAAATGGGGTGACAACCCGGTGGCACTTGGTGAAGGTGATATATACATGAATATATACAGTGAATAGTGGAGGTAGTGCAAGTGCTGGGGTGAAACAGCGTGGTCGGCGCGTAGTGACAGTAAGTGAAATATACAGAGTAATGGCTCCAGGGATCAAGTTGTAATCACTTAAAACAAGAATAAGTCAATTTCCAGGAGTACAAAACAAGTAGGGCGCCATAAAGTTAAGCTGTGTGGTCGACGGCGTTTCGATCCCCGTCAGTCGGGATCGTCATCAGGACTGGGTTGTCGAGGGAACAGTGATGTCCGCCAATGGTAAATTCATGCGGAGGAAGGGGCTGGCTCAGGATATGTGAGACCCCGCTCCAGGAAGAGGTGAGGTCCACTCCCCGGACACCCTGGACACTATTAAGTCACCAGGTGCCGAAGAGAGGAGTTTATACAGATGAAGGAATATTATATCCTTTACTGGTTTTTCACCTGTGTCTTTTTTTGTATAGTTTTTTCACACTTTATTCACTTACAAGCAGTAGCATATATATAGAACAGAGACCCTGACGAAAGCCTGGGGAACCATCCCGTTGTGGCTGAAACATGTTGGTCTCTTCGCAGCTATTTGTGTGGACTGCGATGACGATGTTATACTGTTCTTGTTTTTAAAGGGGAAGGGGCTAACGTCTATTAAAACTGGTTTCTGTTAAGTTCCCTATCCTTTTTTAATCACCACTTATTCGTTTTTGCACTGCACTTTCCCATCGTATCAACACCATGTGGTAGTACCGAGTGATTGTGGGTCGCTACCCCGAACTGGCTATCAGGGTATGCTGGTCTCAATGATCAAGAGACACAATACCCGATAAGGATTACCAAATGAGAATATTGATTCATACAAGACTTTTGATGGGAATCCTTAACTAGGGGTGACTTACGCTTACTGGTGCTTCACATTTTGTGATATGGTTTGTTAGATCTACTGTGTTTGTTCCCATGTACAATTGACATGGGCACAAGATTATAGAATCACTATTGGATTTCTAAATTAGACCCCTAAGTTTGTTGTTTATCAGTTTATTTGTCATTGCCTTGTGTATTTTCTCTACTGTTGTCCCCCTGTGCCTGTGTGCGTTTATATTGACTTAGTATATATTCTATTGTCGTCCCCCTGTGCCTTGCCCACCCCGCTCCCCGCTTCCCGCCGCCGTTCACGCGGCCACGCCCCCTTTGCTTTGTGTCCTCCCCGCTCCCGCCTCCCAGCTGCTCCTCCCTCCCACTTGTCCATAAATGGCGACCGGGTGGCGCAGGTGAGTGTGACCTGTTCTCAGGGCACCCCCGCGCCGCACGGCCACCAGCTGTGTAAGCGCCCCTCGCTGCTGCTCGCAGCCTCAGTGTGCCTCGTTGTGCTGTTTTTTCCGCCCTAGCTGCCTGCCTCGTTGCTCCCTACCCCTCCGTCGTGTGTTCGTAATACATTGTGGTTCTGCTGTTTATTTGTCATTGCCTTGTGTATTTTCTCTACTGTTGTCCCCCTGTGCCTGTGTGCGTTTATATTGACTTAGTATATATTCTATTGTTGTCCCCCTGTGCCTTGCCTACCCCGCTCCCCGCTTCCCGCCGCCGTTCACGCGGCCACGCCCCCCTTTGTGTCCTCCCCGCTCCCGCCTCCCAGCTGCTCCTCCCTCCCACTTGTCCATAAATGGCGACCGCGCGGCGCAGGTGAGTGTGACCTGTTCTCAGGACACCCCCGCGCCGCACGGCCACCAGCTGTGTAAGCGCCCCTCGCTGCTGCTCGCAGCCTCAGTGTGCCTCGTTCTGCTGTTTTTTCCGCCCTAGCTGCCTGCCTCGTTGCTCCCTGCCCCTCCGTCATGTGTTCGTAATACATTATGGTTCTGCTGTTTATTTGTCATTGCCTTGTGTATTTTCTTTACTGTTTTCCCCCTGTGCCTGTGTGCGTTTATATTGACTTAGTATATATTCTATTGTCGTCCCCCTGTGCCTTGCCCACCCCGCTCCCCGCTTCCCGCCGCCGTTCACGCGGCCACGCCCCCTTTGCTTTGGTTCCCCCCGCTCCCACCTCCCAGCTGCTCCTCCCTCCCACTTGTCCATAAATGGCGACCGGGCGGCGCAGGTGAGTGTGACCTGTTCTCAGGGCACCCCCGCGCACACGGCCACCAGCTGTGTAAGCGCCCCTCGCCCCTCGCTGCTGCTCGCAGCCTCAGTGTGCCTCGTTGTGCTGTTTTTTCCGCCCTAGCTGCCTGCCTCATTGCTCCCTGCCCCTCCGTCGTGTGTTCGTAATACATTGTGGTTCTGCTGTTTATTTGTCATTGCCTTGTGTATTTTCTCTACTGTTGTCCCCCTGGGCCTGTGTGCGTTTATATTGACTTAGTATATATTCTATTGTTGTCCCCCTGTGCCTTGCCCACCCCGCTCCCCGCTTCCCGCCGCCGTTCACGCGGCCACGCCCCCCTTTGTGTCCTCCCTGCTCCCGCCTCCCAGCTGCTCCTCCCTCCCACTTGTCCATAAATGGCGACCGCGCGGCGCAGGTGAGTGTGACCTGTTCTCAGGACACCCCCGCGCCGCACGGCCACCAGCTGTGTAAGCGCCCCTCGCTGCTGCTCGCAGCCTCAGTGTGCCTCATTGTGCTGTTTTTTCTGCCCTAGCTGCCTGCCTCGTTGCTCCCTGCCCCTCCGTCGTGTGTTCGTAATACATTGTGGTTCTGCTGTTTATTTGTCATTGCCTTGTGTATTTTCTCTACTGTTGTCCCCCTGTGCCTGTGTGCGTTTATATTGACTTATTATATATTCTATTGTCGTCCCCCTGTGCCTTGCCCACCCCGCTCCCCTCTTCCCGCCGCCGTTCACGCGGCCACACCCCCTTTGCTTTGTGTCCTCCCCGCTCCCGCCTCCCAGCTGCTCCTCCCTCCCACTTAGCCATAAATGGCGACCGGGTGGCGCAGGTGAGTGTGACCTGTTCTCAGGGCACCCCCGCGCCGCACGGCCACCAGCTGTGTAAGCGCCCCTCGCTGCTGCTCGCAGCCTCAGTGTGCCTCGTTGTGCTGTTTTTTCCGCCTTAGCTGCCTGCCTCGTTGCTCCCTACCCCTCCGTCGTGTGTTCGTAATACATTGTGGTTCTGCTGTTTATTTGTCATTGCCTTGTGTATTTTCTCTACTGTTGTCCCCCTGTGCCTGTGTGCGTTTATATTGACTTAGTATATATTCTATTGTTGTCCCCCTGTGCCTTGCCTACCCCACTCCCCGCTTCCCGCCGCCGTTCACGCGGCCACGCCCCCCTTTGTGTCCTCCCCGCTCCCGCCTCCCAGCTGCTCCTCCCTCCCACTTGTCCATAAATGGCGACCGCGCGGCGCAGGTGAGTGTGACCTGTTCTCAGGACACCCCCGCGCCGCACGGCCACCAGCTGTGTAAGCGCCCCTCGCTGCTGCTCGCAGCCTCAGTGTGCCTCGTTCTGCTGTTTTTTCCGCCCTAGCTGCCTGCCTCGTTGCTCCCTGCCCCTCCGTCGTGTGTTCGTAATACATTGTGGTTCTGCTGTTTATTTGTCATTGCCTTGTGTATTTTCTTTACTGTTGTCCCCCTGTGCCTGTGTGCGTTTATATTGACTTAGTATATATTCTATTGTCGTCCCCCTGTGCCTTGCCCACCCCGCTCCCCGCCGCCGTTCACGCGGCCACGCCCCCTTTGCTTTGGTTCCCCCCCCGCTCCCACCTCCCAGCTGCTCCTCCCTCCCACTTGTCCATAAATGGCGACCGGGCGGCGCAGTTGAGTGTGACCTGTTCTCAGGGCACCCCCGCGCGCACGGCCACCAGCTGTGTAAGCGCCCCTCGCTGCTGCTCGCAGCCTCAGTGTGCCTCGTTGTGCTGTTTTTTCCGCCCTAGCTGCCTGCCTCATTGCTCCCTGCCCCTCCGTCGTGTGTTCGTAATACATTGTGGTTCTGCTGTTTATTTGTCATTGCCTTGTGTATTTTCTCTACTGTTGTCCCCCTGTGCCTGTGTGCGTTTATATTGACTTAGTATATATTCTATTGTTGTCCCCCTGTGCCTTGCCCACCCCGCTCCCCGCTTCCCGCCGCCGTTCACGCGGCCACGCCCCCCTTTGTGTCCTCCCCGCTCCCGCCTCCCAGCTGCTCCTCCCTCCCACTTGTCCATAAATGGCAACCGCGCGGCGCAGGTGAGTGTGACCTGTTCTCAGGACACCCCCGCGCCGCACGGCGACCAGCTGTGTAAGCGCCCCTCGCTGCTGCTCGCAGCCTCAGTGTGCCTCATTTTGCTGTTTTTTCCACCCTAGCTGCCTGCCTCGTTGCTCCCTGCCCCTCCGTCGTGTGTTCGTAATACATTGTGGTTCTGCTGTTTATTTGTCATTGCCTTGTGTATTTTCTCTACTGTTGTCCCCCTGTGCCTGTGTGCGTTTATATTGACTTATTATATATTCTATTGTCGTCCCCCTGTGCCTTGCCCACCCCGCTCCCCGCTTCCCGCCGCCGTTCACGCGGCCACGCCCCCTTTGCTTTGTATCCTCCCCGCTCCCGCCTCCCAGCTGCTCCTCCCTCCCACTTAGCCATAAATGGCGACCGCACGTATGCGCAGCGGTTACGCGCCGCGTGCGTGCCGATTGTGCGCCAAAGGCGCGCCAAAGGCAAGCCCGTCTGCGCCCGTCCGCGCCTGGACCGCGCCCAGTGCCAGGACTCCTGGTCCCCGTCGATGCAAGACGACCCGACAGACCTACGACGCCGCGGCCCTCATCACACTCAATGCCGGCCGGAACCCCACCTGCTGCCGGGCCGCCCCAAAACGCATTCACGGACCCTTCACCTGCACAAACTGCAAGTTCACCTGACTCCGACCCTGCACCGCACTTGCCAAGCCAAGCACCACCAAGACCCACCTCAAGTGCATCCTGCTCAACACCCGCTCCGTCCACAGACCTGCCGTGGAACTCTGGAACCTCCTCGACACAACTTCACCAGACATCGCCTTCCTCACTGAGACATGGATGAACGCCTCCTCAGCCCCCGACATCGCCATCGCCATCCCGGATGGATACAAGATCATCAGGAGGGACCGCGTCAACCAGACCGGAGGAGGCATCGCCATCGTCCACAAGAACACCATCCGCATCACGACCGACGCCGACGACACCTTCGCCGCCGCCGAGCACCTCCACTTCCAGATTCACACCGACCCAAAGACGACCCTCAGAGGCACCCTCATCTACAGACCCCCGGGACCACGCACCCAATTCAGCGTAGACATCACGGACTTCATCAGCCCACACGCCCACCCCTCCACAGACTACATCCTCCTAGGGGACCTCAACTTCCACCTGGAGAACAACAAGGATCGCAACACCGTCACCCTGCTGGACAACCTTGCCAACCTCAGGCTCAAGCAACTGGTCAACACCCCCACCCACTATGCCGGCCACACACTTGATCCTGTCTTCTCATCCAGCAAGCACATCACCTTCAGCCACTCCACCGGACTCCACTGGACCGACCACAGCTGCGTCCACTTCAGCTTCAGAAAAACCACAACCCACCAGCACCCGCAACAGGTTCCTCACAGGAGCTGGAGCAAGATCACCGCCGACCAGCTCACCACCTCCCTCAGCCAGAACCCACCTGCCAGCACAACGGACCCCAACGAAGCAGCCCGCAACTTCACGCAGTGCCTGACCACCTGCGCCGACGACCTCGCACCACTAAAGAACCCTCCCAGCAGACCCAGAAGCAAGAAGGTCCCCTGGTTCACCGATGAACTCAAGGACTCCAAGATGACCTGCCGCACCCTCAAGAAAGCCTGGCGCCTCGACCAGACCACTGACAACATGACCGCCCTCAAACACGCCACCCGCAAGCACCACCAGCTCATCCGCACCACCAAGAAGAAATCACTGAAGTAGCGGCTGGACAACAACGCCCACGACAGCAAGGAACTCTTCAGCATCGTCAAGGAGTTCTCCAACCCCAGCACCGGCAACAACGACATCACTCCCTCTCAAGACCTCTGCGACTCCCTCGCCTCGTTCTTCCACCGCAAGATTGCCAACATCCACAACAGTTTCGGCACACCATCCACACACCCAACCGTCGAACCAATGCACCCCACCGCCACCCTTCGCACCTGGACCACGGTGACCACCGAAAACACAGCCCGGACGACTCCAGATCCCCAACCGACCCCTGCCCCCACCACGTCTTCAACAAGGCCGACTCCACCATCGCACCCCAACTCCGGGACATCATCAACACCTCCTTCAACACCGCCACCTTCCCAGAGAGCTGTAAGCATGCCGAGCTCAGCGCCCTACTGAAGAAACCAACAGCGGACCCCACCGACCTCAAGAACTTCCGCCCCATCTCGCTCCTCCCTTTTCCTGTCAAAGTCATTGAGAAGATCGTCAACAGACAGCTTGCCGCCTTCCTCGAGACAAACGGATCCCTCAACCCCTCGCAGTCCGGTTTCAGAGCCAACCACAGCACCGAGACCGCCCTCATCACAGCCACCGACGACATCCGAGCCCTGCTCGACAACGGGGAAACAGCGGCACTCATACTCCTGGACCTCTCTGCAGCATTTGACACTGTCTGCCACCGCACCCTAGTCCAACGTCTCAGGAACACCGGCATCCAAGATAAGGCACTGGAGTAGATCATCTCGTTCCTCGCCGGAAGAACAAAGAGAGTCCGCCTCCCCCGTTCCGATCCGAAGCCACCAAAGTCATCTGCGGCGTCCCGCAAGGATCTTCACTCAGCCCCACTCTCTTCAACGTCTATATGAGACCTCTTGCTGCCATCGCACGCCAACACAACCTCAACATCATCTCCTACGCCGACGACACCCAACTGATCCTCTCCCTCACCAGAGACCCCGACACCGCCAGAACCAGCCTACACGAAGGGATGAAAGACGTCACCGAGTGGATGAAGAACAGCCGCCTGAAACTGAACTCAGACAAGACGGAAGTCCTCATCCTGGGACCATCACCCTCCGCCTGAGATGACTCCTGGTGGCCCCCAGCCCTGGGCACCGCTCCCAAGCCAACAGACCACGCACGCAACCTGGGCTTCATCCGGGATTCCTCCCTCTCGATGACCAGACAAGTCAACGCCGTCTCCTCATCCTGCTTTCACACCCTTCGCATGCTTCACAAGATCTTCCGATGGATCCCGACCGAAACCAGGAAGACGGTCACCCAGGCCCTCCTCACCAGCCGACTGGACTACGGAAACACCCTCTACGCCGGAACCACAGCCAAGCTACAGAAAAGACTCCAACGCATCCAGAACGCCTCCGCCCGACTCATCCTGGACATCCCCCGACGCAGCCACATCTCCGGCCACCTGAGGGACCTGCACTGGCTCCCCGTCAACAAGAGGATCACGTTCAGTCTCCTCACCCACGCACACAAGTCTCTCCACGACCTGGGCCCCAAGTACCTCAACGACCGCCTGACCTTCTACACGCCCACCCGCCAGCTACGGTCTACCAGCCTCGCCCTCGCCGCCGTACCACGCATCCGAAGAGCCACCGCCGGAGGCAGATCCTTCTCCTACCTGGCGGCCAAGACATGGAACTCCCTCCCTACCCACCTTCGGCTG
This sequence comes from Lissotriton helveticus, assembly GCF_964261635.1. Lineage (NCBI taxonomy): Eukaryota > Metazoa > Chordata > Amphibia > Caudata > Salamandridae > Lissotriton > Lissotriton helveticus. The sequence goes on from NC_136068.1 coordinate 1,685,325,396, forward strand.
ACCCAGGACCACCTCGCCTTCAGGAGACAACTCAAGACCTGGCTGTTCGAGCAGTAGCGGACCCCTTCCCCCAAGCGCCTTGAGACCCCTCCGGGTGAGTAGTGCGCTATACAAATACTATGATTGATTGATTGATATAATAATATTAAGCATAATAGCAATGAAACCTATTTGAGGAATGACTGAGGGATATCTAATAGAGAGACAAATCTCTACACATCTGAGTTTGTTGCAAAAGTAATAAAGTTGTATTTTTTCAATCAAAGTAATAGTCATTTGATAACATTGTATACATAGTCATAATTACAAGGTGCGGTTGTATCCCAAGTGGATATTTGTGAACCTAAAACATAAGAATAGTGACATAGACAAAATATTTACAAGGTTTCGTGAGGAATATGTACAAGAAAAGGGACAAATGACCAACAACAATACAATAATAATTCACACAGTGGCTATTATAATTCATAGACACTGGCTGGACTGGTTCATTCCCTGGGGGCGTCGACGGCGTTTCAACCCGGGGGTGGATAACGGGTCTCTTCAGGACTGGGATAGTGTATGGGACATCTGGGAAGGCGCAGTGGTGAGGGTGAACTAGAGTGAATTAAAGTACTTACAGTGTGCCCTGGTCGGGTACACTGATGAAAATTCTGCCCGTATATTAAGGGGAATCCAATTCTCTGTCCTCAATGAGACAGAAAGATGTGTGGCAAGGGGCGGGGCCCGCTGCGTTTGATAGCCGAACGTGACCCTATGGACAATGCCTAATAAGTACGAATACGCCACCAGCTTGCGGTCCGGACAGGCCTTTAAGTGGGATGAAAAAACTGGGGGGGTCTCTCAAGGGGGCGTGGTCAATGTAATTAAGGTCGTGGCTTAAAAGCAGGTAAGCTAAAAGTGTGTGCTAAGAATAGTGTGGACCCGACTTGTATTTTGCTATTTATGTCATTGCCTCCAGATATATGATAAAACAAGTAACATCATACAACAAGTCAGGACTATTGGCTTTGTCAATGGCTGTTAGTTGCATAAGGTAAATGAGCAGCAACTATGGCTTGTATTAAAATTGAAAATTCTTCCACATAAAGCCCCGGTGATACCACGACAATGTTGCTGCTCGTGGGTTTCAAAAAGAGAAGGGCACTCCAGAGAGAAAATAACTCTCTTTAAAGGATTTTCCTTCCCCTATAATGCTCGAAAAAACGGACCTCCTGTGCCACAGCACAAAACAGAGCCCGATAGAGACCCGTTTCGACGCCTCCTTTAAAAAACTGCCGGTGCTCAGACCTGGTGAGACCCGGCCCACTTAAAGCCCTGGGTCCGGAGATTACAGTCTTTAATATTGGCCCGCCCCTTTCTTTTGACGCTGCTCACTGTAACCTGAATATGCGAGCAGCGTCTACAGAAAGTGCTCTCACATTTGCGAGAGTTCAAGCTACTGGCTTTAAAAATAACAATGCCTTTTATATATGTGTTGCTTTTAAAAGACATAAATAAAAGCCATTGTCATTTACAATGTTAAAACATTTATAATAGTTTAAACACACGCAAATGTGAGACCTACTTCATTGCAAATGCTTGTACTTTCCCTGACGTTACCACAAACATTGTCTGCAGCCAGCCAAACGCATGCTGTCTCCTATAACTTACAAAGCTCCTGTACAGCTTGGCCTTTAATTTTATATTTTCCTTGCAAATATGGGCCACTATTTTACTTATCTGGTTCGCTAATGGGCCCACTGTTCGTTTGGCACCGGGCCCATCTTCCGCCCCAGTCCGACCCTGCAGATCTTTCACTAGTGCGGCCACCGGGTGTGGCCGTAGCGGTTCGAACCCCTGCAGCGGCCGCTCAGGAAAAAACCTTTCAGAGAGTTCCTAAGGGGCATATTACCAATGTTAAGCGATATTTATCGCTAACGATGCTTAGCAACGAATTTTTTAACGCTAAGCATCGTCAGAAATTATCGCAGATAAACCTTGCTATTATCAAGGTTTAGCGCAAATGCGATAAAAATCGTCCGCAATGCATGAATATCGCTGAAAAGTCAGCGATATTCATGCATTACCGAGCTAATGCTCTTAGCCATGTTATCCACCTCCCATTGGATAACATGGCTAAGAACTGCTCAGGGCAGGTGTTAGCTTTTGGAGATATTCGTGCTTAGCGCAAATATCTCCAAAAGTTGGTAATAGGAGATAGCGATGTTAGCAACTGTTTCCAGTCGCTAACATCTTGGCACGCCCACTTTGCATGTCATTAGTGATAAATATCACTGACATGCAAAGTGGGACCCAAGATGGTCGCTATCTCCTACTAGCTGTCGCTAACTGGTGTTAGCGACAGCTAGGTAATAGGGAGATAATTTTATCTCCGCTTTCTTGGCTTTTAAAGCCAAAAAAGCGGAGATAAACCCCCTTGATAATATGCCCCTAAGTTCGTGAACGAAAGACAGCAGTGCTGTTTATTTTTCTGAAACCGCCACCGAAACTTTACGGTACATAGAAAGCCTATTTAATGGCAGAGGTGGCTGTAATTATGTCTCGTGTGCCGTTCGATTGCACAACGCGGGCACCGTAGGAGCTTGGAAACGATGACTCACAGTGAGCTACAGGCTGGCGGGCGGCCGGCCAGAACTGCGCAGTGTTTAACAATTGTTCTGGTTTCCCAAATGAATTTAGTTGATTATGACGTATAACACAAAAAGCAACAATTTATGGTCCGCATGCACCTGACAACTCACTCACAGCACCAACATACACAGTGCGATCAATGCATGTATTAATGAGGCCGCATCTTCCTCTGCCCCGCTCCCAATACCATGCCCCCGCCCCTCCCCCCCCCCCCCCCCCCCCCGCAAGACACCAACATTCAGTGTGCGTTCTGTTGGGGTTCCTCTGTACCGGAGCCCTCCACCTGCACGTTCACCCAGGCACCTCTCTACCCAGCCCCTGTGGTCTCTCGCCTGCTGCTCTGTCTGTCATCATGCCCTCCCACTCTGTCTGGCCCTCCTCCGCTCGCTCATCGGCCCGTAATGCTTCCAGTCGCACTTCCTCCACTAAGGACCACTCTATCCCGTCCCCAAGCCAGATTTGGAAAATCTGTCTTCCAGATGTGGATCCCCAAATTTCCGCACTGCTCCTCCCAGCATCCCTGTGGGGCGTTACAGGTGTAGGAGACAGCACCCTGTACAGGACAGTAGGGGCGGCGAGGACTTATCAGCGCACATTTCGCTGGCGTAGCAAGAGGAGAGGATAAGGGTGGGGCCGGCACGACTTTTTGGGGGGGGTGACTGCTCCCCCTCTAACAATCTAACTATCCACTGGCAGAGTCCTCCCCGAACCTCAAAACACGTTGTGGTGGAGGGAGGGAGGGAGGGGGAAAGGAGGGAGGGAGGGAGGGGGAAAGGAGAGAGAGAGAGAGAGAGAGAGAGAGAAAAAAATAGGCATGACCCCACCGGTGGAGAGAACACGCAGCTCATCCCCCTACAAGGGCCACCACAGACCTAGCTCGCAACACCTGGGAGATGCGAGGCAACTCCATCCGTCGTCACTGGCCCTCCCAGGCTTCTTCACCTTCTATTTTCCGAATCCTGGAGGCAGGGTGCCACCCTATCCCCGGCTGGTAGCCGCAGTCAGAGATGTTTTAAAGGCATGGGTAAAATTGGCAATTGTGCAGAGCCCCTGCCCTTTGAAGGGGCTCCTGGGAAAGTGAACTTGTACTCTCTCATCTGCCTCTTTCTGTAAGTCAGACTTTAATGTATTATGTAATAATGTTTGGGATCCCGGGTTGGATCACCAGAAAATGGGTTAAACTAATACAAAGTTGTTCTGTATAGGTGCCCTTAAAGTACGTCAATATTCCTTAAAATGGCACTGACCTTCCTGGCGGCGCTTCTTGCGAGCTGCGCTGTATCTCGGCCGTGGGCGCAGGTGGCGGAGTGCTCGGGAGGCCACGCCGAGCTTCTGACACAGCTGCGGCTGCTCCGTCCTTGAGATAGGCTGGGTGATGGGACCGCCGAGCGCCGGCACCGCCCCACGGGAGTCCGCCACATCTAATCACCCCGCGCCGGGGTGAGACGGCTAGAGGCATGGTAAGAGGCAGAGAAAGCCGCACGGACAGCCTCAGATCTCCTGGACAAGCGTCCACTCTAACCTCAGCCCTTTACTTTCAGCGACTTAGACGGAGCAAAGCGAGCGACCTGTGATGCAATGCAGAGTTGACACCGCAGCGCACCACGCCAGCCGCAACGCTTCCTGGGACTGACGGATCTAGAAATCAAGAGGCGTGACTCGTCTTCAGGGCACGGGCTTTATGCTGAACAGTGTCCTGAGGGCACGCCTGTAGAGGGCGCAATTGTCACGCAGGTCTCTTCAGGTGGCAGTGTTCAGCTTGCCTCAGTGCCAGGTTTCAACAAGGGCCCTCCGCGCCTGACACTACGAGCAGGCACGGCCTCTCTCCCACGCGCTCCGCCAAACTTCAAGGCCGTAATGGTAGGGTGACCAACTGGCATTGGTGCAAATTCAGGACGGTGAGTGTAAAATTTCAGGACAAAGGGTCAAAATTCAGGACACAAATTCAGGACATGAGGTCAAAATTCAGGACAATTGGATACGTTTTACAGACACATCAGAGGTCGCGCATTAGTATTTAAGTAAGCCCAACCATATCCAAACCTATTCAACCATTTGCAAACCTATCCATCATGGTTCCTTCCATCTATCGCTTCACTCATCCATCCCTTCATTCATCCTTTCACTCATCCATCCATTATCCACCCATCCACCCTTTCACCCTATCCATCTGTACACTCATCCATCCACTCTTCTACCCATCCATCCATTCACTCATCCATCCAGCCATGTACCCTTTCACCCATCCTTTCACTTACTCATCTATCCACCCAGTCACTCATCCTTCCACCCATCCACCCTTTCAGTCATCCATCCATCCTTTCTCTATCCATCGACCCTTTCACTTAGCAATCCTTCCTTCCATCCATCCACCCACCCATCCATCTAAAATACTTTTTCAAATCTTCTTAAAAAAATACTACTTTTTGTCACACCATAATCCATCCATTGACCCTATCACTTATTCATCCTTTCTCTCATCCATTTATCCTTTCGCTCATTCACTCATCTATTCATCCTTTTGTCCATCTACCCTCTCTTTGACTCACTCATCCATCCTTACATCCACCCTTTCACTCATCGGTCCATCCATTCACCCTTGCACTTATCAATTCATCAAGCCATCCACCTTTTCACTCATCCATCCTTTCACTCATCTATCCACCCTTTCACCCATCCAGCTGCCCTTCCACCCATACATCCAGCTATTTACCTTTTCTCTCTTCCATCCTTCCACTCACTCATCAATTCATCCATCCTCTCTCATTATCCATCTATTCAATCGTTCATTCATCCATTCACCCTTTCACGAATTCATCCAGCCATCCGCACATCCCTACACTTACTCACTCACCCACCTTTTCATGTTAATTTTGAGCTGAGCCTTTTTGAGAAGAGGCCCATCACGAACTTCACCCTCGCTGCAGGAGCCATTCCAGGACTGGGATAGAAGTCACCCAGGGCAGAGACAGGATCCACAACAGGAGGGGGACAGGAGCCTTCACAGGCCTGGGGGAGGGGGTACATGAGCCATCACTGGGGAGGGCAGGAACCAATCACAGGAGGGGGGGCAGGAGCCACCACATGGGGGGAAGGAGCCATCCCAGGGGGGGGGGGGCAGGAGCCACCACATGGGGGAACTGGAGCCATCACGGGGGTGGGGGGGCAGGAGCCATCACAGGAGGGGGAACAGGATCCACCAGGGTGGGCACAGGGGTGGGCATGCAGTATTCTAGTATCATCTTGGTCTCTTGCAGGGTGGGGTAGGGCTCCTCACCCCCCCCTGGACAAGACAACGAGAAGACAGGCTCTCTTTCCAAAATGTTAGTTTTGCCATCCCCAACTGTGATGTATAGTACTTAAAGGAGATACTCCACGCGAACTGATTTAACATTGTCCTCCATACTTTGTTAATCAGTGTGGGTGCGATTATGCCATTTCTTTATTTTATTACATTATAGACTGCATGTTTGAAGAACCGACGTTTGTTTACAATTTAGTGACAGTAATTAAGCTCTCAGTGGTGGCTCCTCTATGGGGGCGTTTGGGCGCCGCCCCCTGGTTTCTCGCCGTGCGAGAAGGCAGAAACAAATGGTAGTTATTACCATAATAACTACCATTTGTTTCTGCCTTCTCGCACGGCGAGAAAGCAGAAGTTCCTGGTTGGGGGTGGGCGGCTTCAATACCCATAGGAATCAATGGGCATTACCGAATCGGTATTTACCGATTCGGTAAATACCGATTTTTACAGATTCAGTAATTCAATTACCGATTTTACCTAAATCTCCCTCCTTCTATTTTACCGATTCATAAATAACGAATCGGTAAAATTCGGTATTTATGAGTCGGTAAAATAGAATTACCTACATCTGGCCCTTGCTCTTAGACACACCACTTTCAAATTCCACCAGCCACCACTGTAAGCTCTGTGAAGAGAACTACGTGCTGCCTCAGTGTAATCAGGGTCGGTTCTAGGATGTGTGAGGCCCCTCTAAATTGCAGAGACATGACGCATTCAGGGCTGTTTGCATCTGAATAGATGCCCCTGAAGCTGCAGCCCCCTCCTCTCAGTTACCTTCAAGCACCTCTTAACAGCTCATCAAGGGCTGGAGGTGTGAGGGTTGCCATCCCGCTATGCCTCTCGAATGCTGCGGGGTATCTTAGCTTTGGAACAGCACAGGAGTCAAGAAGGGAGGTGGGTGGATGCTGTGCCCGGTTAAAATTACGGACAAATGGCGTCCGTTAAAGAATGCTTCACGGACAACGGACAGACGGCCGAAATTACGGACTGTCCGTGAAATTTACAGACGGTTGGTTACCCTACGTAAAGGGCAAGAAGGCATGTGGCCTACTGACCGCCAGAACTGGAGACCTTGGAAGAGAGAACCAGCCAGGTCCCAATCTCGGCGTCAGCTCAACACCCTCGGATTCTGGGCAAAGCAGCAAATTTCCCACAGCCATCTAAAATAATCACGGAGCACAATATGGAAAGCTTAAACTGGAATAGTCAATATGTGACAAAAAGTAAATGTGGAATGCATAACGAGACTGAAATACAGCTAGAGGTTCATGCGAACCATTGACAAGCATTTGCAATGGAATAGGTCTCGCATTACTGAAGGTTTGAGCTATTGGAGATGCTACTAATGATGCGATGCCAAAAGCTAAAACTTTCAGTAATGAGATACTCAAATGGACCCCATATGTATACATGTGTGAATATGTTACAAGAGGTTTACAAAGCAACAAGCGATGCGATCTCTAAGCCAAACAAGCATTTATTTAATAAAAAAAATTAAAAAAACTCCTCTTGTTAATCCAGGCAGGATCCTTTAAGCTATCCCGAGAGAGAAAGAAAACAATATTGACTATCAAGGAGCACCTGTTGGTTATTGATAAACATTGTTTCAAAGGGTCCAAACTAAATGTTGTGTTGAAGTACCAGACTAGTGCTCTTTCTACCCCAGTAATATTACCCAAATATAGGCATCATGGGCCATATGTATAAAAATCCTCATTTGCGATTCTCAAATAGCGATTTTTTGGGAATCGCTATTTGAGAATCGCATAATGCTATGTATGTAGGATTTGCAATACATTTCCCATTCTCATTCCTATGGGCCTAGAGGCCCGTAGGAATGAATGGGAAGACATTCTCAATTTGCGATTAACAATTAGAGAATTGAAAATAGAGAACGCAATTTCAATGGTGCAAGGGTGTCAAAAGGACACCCTGTAGCACCCCTGAAATAAGCATGGGTGCACATATGGTGCACATACATGCCCTAAGGGCATGTACGTGCTTCACATTGCACTTTGAAAAATGCAAAAAAGTGAATTTTTCAAAGAAATCACAAATTACCACCAACTTGAAGTTGGTGGTAATTTGGGATTCCTTAAGGCCAAATGGCACTTTTTTGGTGCTCCTTACATTGCATTTAAGTAATTGCAAAATTTGCGATTCCTTAAATGCAATCGCAAAATAAGGAATTGCAAATTTTGCGATTCCTTATTTTGCATGCAGATTTGCCTCATACATACCACTAAGCAAAATTGCGATTGCAAACGCCGAAATTCTGCAAATTTCGGCAATTGCGATCGCAATTTTACTTGATACATATGGCCCCATGTGTCATACTCTTACCGAAATGGTTAATGTCAAGAATGTTCTAGTGCATTACAAATTGCAATAAGATTAAGAAGTACTGCCATATTACTTGCCACAGGTGGGGATTTTGCTGCAGAAGTGCATCTTCTGTGTCTACAGCATAATCTGCCAAGGAAAGAAGGAGGCTGGTTTTGAAGTTATGTGGACAGCCACATGTTCAATGTGTCTGTGTTTGTGTACAGCTCAGCTAAAGCATTTAACAAGGTCGGCTGTCAGTTTTTAGGCACGCGCATATCTACAAATGATGCATACAAGCCAACCCTCCCGAATCAGGCAGGAGACAACCGATTTGAAGGCTAGTCTCCCGCCTCCCGATACAAGCATCCAGAAACCCAATTCCACAGTATGCAGCAGGAATTACGGAATGAGCTGCTTGAAGATATGACTGTGTTTGCTCAACTGGAACATATGCCGAAAAGTAAACACTGCCATCAAGTCCTTAGCGAATTCTTGGGCAAGGGGCTCGTGTCTGCTTCTAGGACAGGAACCATCATCATCTGAACAGAGGAGGCAAAGGTTTCCCGATAAGGAGGAGGAAAATGTTACTCACCCTTTGTCACTGGATTGGGCACAGATGCATCTTAAAAGCAGAAATGTGTCAGCACTGTCAATAAAAACACAATCTGGCCAAAGGTGCTACAGAGAAAGGAACAATGGCAGTTCTTTGGGACTTTTAACAACAATGCTATAAGATACAGCCTTCCACGCTCTACTTCAGTCCAAGATTCTCATTCAACAAGCCTTCAAAATGTCAGTCGTTTTGGCTTATGTAGAATGGAAATATTTTCTCATGGTTGGATACACAGACCACACCGTTCGGGTGCTTAGAATAACTCAAAGTAGAGCTAAACTGAGAGCTAAAAAGTACGTTGGCTCTCCAGCCTTTGTTTTCCTCCCCACATCCCATAGTTGTGAATATGTTATTACCTGAGTCAGCCGAAAAGCTATTGGTTTTGAAGTGAGCATGGGCGGCCCAGGGTTCAGGTTCATAATGATGCAAGTTTTTTTTCTTTTTAGATACCTTTCCTTGTTGGATCGTTAACTAAAAAGAAAGCCAAGCAAAGAGTTTTTTTTTAGAGGCAGGTGTGGGACTGGAAGCTGCACAGAGGAACGGGTGCAAAAGGAACAAAGGGGGGGAGCGCGAGGGGAAGCTAAAGCAAAACAGGGGAAGCAATGGGGAGAAGCAATGGGGAGAAGCACACATGCAATCATGCGAGAGGGGCGAGACCCGTGAAAAAGACACAAACACGGAAAACGCCGAGACAAGTATATGAGAGATACAGCCTAAAAATACTTTTTAATGCTACTATATTATCAACTTTTTAAAGATGGAAAACCCAGGTGGCCCTCTCGGGAATTGAACTCCAAACCTGTAGGTCACCACAAATGAAAAGGGGGGGCCCTCGGCCCCCCCGCACGCATGGCGGCACGGCGATCGTCGCCCCCCCTTTCCCCTTTGTGGTCATTCGGCGGTGGGGGCGTGCCCTGGGGGTGCGGCCCACCGCCGATTGGCCGGCGGCCTTCCTGACCCGGATCCAGTTTAGTGGGTCCGGGTCAGGGGGGGCGGGCGATAGGAGGGGCCGACCGGCCCCTCGGGAATAAGAAGTAGGGAGCGCCCAGGAGACCCCCTTGTCCCTGGACGCTCCCTCGCTGAACGTTGTGCCCCGCGTTCGGGGCTTCTTTGTTTTGTAATTGCTTTCTGCTTTCTTTTTCAGGCACTCCGGAGCGGGAATTCGCTGGAAGTCGAGTTTGTACCGGAACGTGGTGATTCTCCCTTTTCTGCTTGCAGGTTTGGACGTCCGGAGTTCCAGCCGCGTGGGGGGCCAGGCGCATCGGAGCAGCGGAGAGCCTTGCCCGGGAGCATCGCCGAGGAGCAGGGAGCCGTCGTGAACAGCGCCTCGCCGATGACGGACTAGCAAGGGCGCGGAGTCGACGGGGAGAGCGCGGTACGGGTCGTTTTAAGGCCCCGTAAGGTATTGTGTGGGGCAGGGGACTTCGGTGGCGGGCCCCCCCTTTGAGAGCGGGGGTATGTTCTTATGTCTGGCTGAGGGCCTGTGAGCTCCCCCTCTACCGCCGAGTCCTGGAAAACATAAACCGCACAATTATTTAAGTACGCCGCTGAGATACACGCGAGCGGCGGTAGCAATACGGGTCATTGTGTACCTTGCCACAGTGGATTATTATAGGAGCGTCGTTGGAAAAACGGGTGGGAGCGCGCTTTCTTAAACGGCAATCAGGCCGGGGGGAGCAGGTTACGATAAGACGTGCAGGGAAGCGGAGCAGGGTCGACCAGGGCAGCACCTGGAGGGGAGACCCCTAGAATACAGTGCAATTGCAAGGAGAACACTAGGATTCAGGTGATATCGTTTTTGCAGGAATGTTGTAGAAGAAAGGGTGAAGTAACATTCAGTAACTTTGTGATAAATGTATTGCATTGCCTAATCTAATCTTGTAATTGCCTAAATCTGATAATTACTTTATATGTTCTGAATTCTCCTTACATTACACAGTGGAATGTTCATTTTCTGTTAATATTCACAACGAATTTGGTAATACACACCCCAATAGGGAAGTTGAGCGAATGATACTGGACAATTGTTTTCTTTTCATGACTGTTTCGAAGAGATAAAGCGAAGTGCCCTGTGTAGCTGTTATTCGGGACCGTTTTTGCAATAAGAGGCACCTGGATTGGGGGAACTGTTATAGGATTGTGTTACTCAAGGAAAGGTATTTGAGACTTCATTACTGTCCGGTGTTAATGCATTTCTCTATTCCAGGCCTCTAACGACATTATTGGTGCAATTCATTCTTCTGAGAGGACGCAAGGAGATTAAACGCGCAGCCTAGTAGGGGACGTGATCACAGACCAATATCGCCGGCGAGTACACAGGACTGGTCGGTAAGAGGGGTACGGGGGGCTAGCATTCATCGCTCCTGGTGGCCGCCGGGTGGGTCTACATTAGGTTTACTCACCCCTTACATAAGCGGACAAGCCGCTAGTGTTGCGGTCGCCGTTGCATGGTGCTGAAAGCCCCCTGGTGACCCTCCACCGGAAAGGTACAAATAGTTGACCTGTTGTAATTTAAGAGAGTAGGCTGCGGTTGTTTGGGGTAGCATCATGCCAGGTCCGCGGGGTGGAAAAAGGGGGTCCAACATGGAGGCTATGATGCGGGCCATGATGCGGGAGATGAGTGAAATTAAGCAACAGCTAGGAAAAGTTAATGAGCTGGAAGCACGGTTTAATGAGAGAGATGGTGATGCCCCGGGCCCATCCGGTAGGCCGATCCGCAAGAGGGTGGCACCAGTGCCAAGGGGGGATTTTGTCACCCCACCCGGGAAACCTAGGTCCAAGAGATCCAGGGACGCTGCCCCCATCCCGGGGCCAGTAGAACCGGTACCTGCCGCGCCGCTGGCGGACGTCCCGCCCCCGCAGATACCTATCCCTACACCCCTTGCCCCCGTGGTGCCGGTGCCGACAGGTCAACCAGTAGACGCTGGGCCTGCTCCGATACCGGTGCCCACAATCCCGGGCACAGGCATGCCACACCCGGCACCCGCCCTGCCAGCTGCACCAGTACCACCGGGCATAACCCCAGTGGTACCTGTTGTCCCGGGGGGTAATGTAGAGTCCATGCCCCCTGAATTGTTATCCCAGATAACGGCCTTGATGCCGTGGCTCCAAAAAGGGGGAGCTTTCCCGAATTCTGCAGACCATGCAGCAGAGGCGGCGAAGTTTGTGGAAAAGAACAGATCGGCAGCGGTCGCCGACAGTGTTGCCTTGCCAATATCTTCTCCCCTTGCAGGTCCAAGTGTTCCCCAGCTGGACGGAGTTAAAGGGCAGCCGCCCCCGGTGCCCGCACTTGGTAAGGAAGTGGCATTGCCACTCTTAGGGGACGGTGTTCTACCTTCTAGGAGCGAGAATTTGGCTCAGCATGTGTCATTAGCTGTGAAAGAGATGATTTGGGCGGATAAATACGTGTACATTTATTCTTTGTTGTTAGATAATAGGGAAATGGAGCAGGCAAAAGCACTAAAAGAGTGGATGCTTCCAAGCGAATGGAGGGCGCAGTGTACTAGGTTTAGGGTTGAGGAAACTCTCAACAACTGGATGAAAGCATGGGCTGTATTCACTGCAATTAAAGCTGAGCGTCCTCCAGATTTACAGGCAGCATTGGCATGCTACTCGAGCAGGATTGTGGGGTGGAGTGAACAGTACTCTGGGGAAGCATGGAAGGGTTATGATGTCAATTTCAGGAAGGCATTGGAATTCAATAGATCATTGCCATGGGACACGGTAGATTCCATGGCTTGGCACAAACAGTTCTCTGATACTGCACCTCCCCCTCAGTTCGGTGCGGTCAAAGTGTTCACTAGACCGCAACAGCCCTTTCGGCCCCCCCAAACGAGCGAGGTACCTGGGAAGTTTAGGGCAGGTGGGCCAGAGAAAAAAGGGGTGTGCTGGGATTTTAATAGGCGCACCTGCACAAGGGCCGCGTGTAAGTTTAGACATGCATGTTCCTCTTGTGGGCACCCCTCTCATCCAGAAACTGCCTGTAGGTCCAAGCAGGGAAACACGGGTCAGAGGGGTAGGGGAAAGCCACTATAAGACAGACAGGTTATGCCCCCCCACTCCAGTGGATGTGGTGGCAATGATTCCATGGTTGAACAGATACCCGGACCACACATCAGCCACCCTACTACAGGAAGGTTTTTCTAAAGGCTTCAGGATCCCGGCCGCGGGATACACAGGTAGTGCGCACTGTAGAAACCAATTGTCAGTCAAGCATAATCCGGCGGTGGTGGCAGCCAAAATTGACAAGGAGCTATCATTAGGTAGGATAGCTGGCCCTTTCTCTGAAGTGCCGGTACCCAATTTTGTGTGTTCCCCACTAGGAGTTGTCCCCAAAAAAGAGAAAGGACAATTCAGATTGATCCATAACCTGTCAGCACCCAGGGGGGCGTCACTGAATGATGCCATTGACGAGGGTATTTGTAGTGTTAAATACGCCTCTTTTGATCAGGCTGTTAACCTATTACAGGCCACGGGACCCGGGGCGCTGATGGCGAAATCAGACATAGAATCAGCCTTTCGCCTCCTTCCAGTCCACCCAGCGGATCAGCATCTGTTAGGTTTCACTTTTGGGGATATGTTCTACATGGACAAATGCATGCCTATGGGTTGTTCTATATCTTGCGCTTACTTTGAGATGTTTAGTTCCTTTCTTGAATGGGCCATGAGACAAGTGACGGGCCATCAGGGGGTCATGCATTATTTAGATGATTTCCTCTTCCTCGGTACAGCGGGATCTCAGGAGTGTGCACTGGCATTGCAGGAATTTTGTGTGCTCATGCGGGCTTTTGGGGTCCCGCTTGCGCCCGGGAAGACAGTTGGCCCGACCACCTGCTTAGAATTCCTCGGCATTGAGATTGACTCACTAGAAGGATGTTTTAGATTACCTAGGGACAAAGTGGACAAATTCAAGTCAGCGCTACATTTATGCCTCCGCAAGGAGAAGGTCACTCTGCAGCAACTACAGGAGGTGGTAGGCCAGTTGAATTTCGCACTGAGAATCATCCCCATGGCTCGCCCTTTCTCTCGCTCCATCGCTCAAGCGATGAAGGGGCTGAAGGAAAAGCACCACCGCACTCGCCTATCGGCTGAAATTCGCCAGGATATGCTTATTTGGATGGCATTCCTGGAGGATTTTAACGGTAGGGTGGTCTGGCCCGGCCCGCTCACAACATCAGCGGAGTTGGGCCTATGGACTGATGCGGCCGGTAGTGTGGGCTTTGGCGCCATCCTAGGGAACAGGTGGGTCGCTCAACAGTGGCCGGAAGAATGGAAGACATGGGGTCTGACCAGCAACATTGGCTTCCTTGAACTCTTCCCAATATGGGTGGCACTGATGGTCTGGCCCGAACACCTATGTAACCAATCAGTGGTGTTTTGGTCAGATAACATGACAGTGGTAGAATGTATCAACCAGCAAGGGGCACGGTGTCCTTTCATACTTCGTCTGGTCAAAGAAATTGTTCTGCGGTGCCTTAAGCTGAATGCTAATTTTAGGGCCAAACATGTCCCTGGTGTTCTAAACAATGCGGCTGACTCCCTCTCTCGCTTCAAAATGCAGGTTTTCAGGGAGCATCTTCCCACAGCAGACCCCTCGCCCGCACACTTCCCAGCAGTACTTTGGCAGATTGGTGCCCCAGATTACAGGACCTCGTGGTCGCTAGCCTAGCCCCCAGGACGAAGACGGCTTACGAAGGGGCGTTTCTGTCTTATTGTTCTTTCTTGGGGCCACAATGGGAAGCGCTTTGGGCGGAGGAGGATGGCTTTGCAGCCTATTTAGAATGGATGCATAGGGAGGGGTGCTCGGTGGCAGCTGCGAACAGACATAGGGCAGCGGTGTCATTCTTCGCTCAAGCTAGGGGCTTCCGGGATCCCACTAATACCTTTATGATACGTAAGGCTTTAAGGGGATGGCGCCGTATTCAGGGACACCAGAAGGATAAGAGAAAGCCCATTGGATTGGCCCGGCTGACAGCCTTACTGGGCACGCTGGAGACTGTTTGTAGTTCGGAGTGGGAGGTGCTTCTTTTTAGGGCGGCATTCTCTTTGGCATTCTATGGGGCGCTGAGAATTAGCGAACTTGTGGCAGGTTCCAAGTCGGACCTACTGGGCGGCTTGCAAAAGGCTGGTGTGACGATAAGGGGGGACACCATGTGGGTAATTATCCAGAAGTCAAAGACCGACCAGGAGGCTAGGGGTCACACCATAGTTCTGCAACGGGCCCCCGCCAACCCGTGCTGCCCGGTGAGGCACGTAGAAATATTCCACGGAATGTTGGTAGGCTCAGAGGGCAGGGCATTGCTCTGTCACGCCGACGGGAGCCCCTTGACCAGGTATCAATTCAGGAAAGTATTGGAGATGGGGGTTAGGAAAGCAGGTCTTGACCCTAAAGATTTTGGCTCTCATTCCTTCAGGATTGGGGCAGCAACTGAGGCGGTGGCAGGGGGCCTCCCAGTGGAAAGAGTGAAGACAATTGGGAGATGGTCTTCAGAATGCTATAAACGTTATGTTCGGATTGACATGCTATGATTACACGTCACTCACGCTTGGTTTCTTTCCGCTCTCTTACAGTTTCTCAGACCTGTTACGCAGGGGAGGAATTTGTCGTCGGGCACCGGGAACATACATCAGCACGGAGCGGCGACCAGGAAACAATGAAGAACAATGTCTGGATTGTTGGTCATTCATATGTGAAGCGAGCGGAATGTGTCTTTATGTCAGGTGACAAGAGGAAAAGGGCGGCACAACTAGGGTTGGACATCACGTTCTTTGGCAGAGGGGGGTTGTGTCTTCACGAGTTTAGGGGATTCTTCCAAGGGCTTTTAGCACGCCAGCAATCTCCACCGTCAGTGGTGATACTTCACCTTGGGGAGAATGATTTGGCAACACTGGGTAGGCGCATTCTGATTGAGGAGATTATTTCAACGGTGGGTTGGATGGCTAGGACCTGCCCCGGTTGCACATTAGTATGGTCACAACTCATACCTCGACTACAGTGGCGGGGGGGACATTCGGTCAGGGCGTTGAATCACTCGGTGAAGAGGATCAACACACGGTTGGATAGGTTGTTTCGAGCCCCCTTGTTACAGTCAATACCTCATGGGTGCATCTGGGGCGACAAGTATTACTTGAGGGACGGAGTTCATTTAACAGAGGAGGGTAATGTCCTATGGTCTGATAATGTCTGGGCCTGGCTAGAGGGTTTTGAATGCAGGAGGGTGTCCTTAGGCAGGGGCTAGAGGGGGGAGGCCAGATCGTCGGTTAACAATGCTGGCCTGTGGCGGTAAGGTCATTATCGGTGAGCACATATTTGAGGTCTGAGGGGGCGGGCATCATCCTATGGAGGTTCCCGCCCAGGGGGAGGGGCCTGCGGGCCACTCCCAGAACTCCAGGGGCAAGGTAATAGGCAAAGGAGCGCGGGTAGGAGTAGTTCACGCTTTCCTTAGGCTGGTAGCCACCCCGCGCGCGTGGACTCATGACGCCACCGGCGCAGAGTAAGGGCCCTCCTTTAGTGGGTAAATGGAGTTTAGGGCGTAGACCGGGCAATTCCCGGGGTAACACTGCGCATGCGCACACCTATGGGGGAGGCGCAGCTTGTAGGACCTGACACCGGTAGTGACCCTGCCATATGGCCAGAAATGTACAAAAATCAAGTTTAGGATGTTTAGTCTAAGTTAGGAAACAACATGTATTAGAGTTTTGTTAAGGTCAGGCTCTCAAACTTGTTGATAAGAACTGTATAACTAAATGTCCTGCTGATTTTTGTATTCATTGTTGATTATGCAATTAAAACCTTTTTTAATTTCATACTTTAATAAATACGGCCGGGCGACTAGCGCCCACCTTCCAAAAAGTAAAGACGTCTCGTGTCCACGTTCCTGGGTGTGGGGTGCCGGATTGGGGGGGAGGCGGCAGCTAGTCGCTGACCATGTGAAAAGGGGGGGCCCTCGGCCCCCCCGCACGCATGGCGGCGCGGCGATCGTCGCCCCCCCTTTCCCCTTTGTGGTCATTCGGCGGTGGGGGCGTGCCCTGGGGGTGCGGCCCACCGCCGATTGGCCGGCGGCCTTCCTGACCCGGATCCAGTTTAGTGGGTCCGGGTCAGGGGGGGCGGGCGATAGGAGGGGCCGACCGGCCCCTCGGGAATAAGAAGTAGGGAGCGCCCAGGAGACCCCCTTGTCCCTGGACGCTCCCTCGCTGAACGTTGTGCCCCGCGTTCGGGGCTTCTTTGTTTTCCCACCCACCATCCCTTGGAACAAAAGTCTTGTAGCAGTTTTATGTCTGGTTGAATGGTAAGTTTCAAAGGTACGGTCCACAGTAGAGATGGATCTGTTGGTGTATTTTGTGATGGGTTTGTTTAGGAATTTTTTCCCCCTTTCTAGCGAAACATGTATGAAGTGAATTGTATTTGATGCCATGTGTCTTTAGGCCTTTTTTCCCTTTGTAGCTATACGTTGATACTGTTAATTTTTAGCCAGTGTAGCTGTCCTTTAGAATTTTTTCCCATAGGTCGTCGTATTTATTAGGTATGGGGCATGCGGTAAGGTCATTATCGGTGAGCACATATTTGAGGTCTGAGGGGGCGGGCATCATCCTATGGAGGTTCCCGCCCAGGGGGAGGGGCCTGCGGGCCACTCCCAGAACTCCAGGGGCAAGGTAATAGGCAAAGGAGCGCGGGTAGGAGTAGTTCACGCTTTCCTTAGGCTGGTAGCCACCCCGCGCGCGTGGACTCATGACGCCACCGGCGCAGAGTAAGGGCCCTCCTTTAGTGGGTAAATGGAGTTTAGGGCGTAGACCGGGCAATTCCCGGGGTAACACTGCGCATGCGCACACCTATGGGGGAGGCGCAGCTTGTAGGACCTGACACCGGTAGTGACCCTGCCATATGGCCAGAAATGTACAAAAATCAAGTTTAGGATGTTTAGTCTAAGTTAGGAAACAACATGTATTAGAGTTTTGTTAAGGTCAGGCTCTCAAACTTGTTGATAAGAACTGTATAACTAAATGTCCTGCTGATTTTTGTATTCATTGTTGATTATGCAATTAAAACCTTTTTTAATTTCATACTTTAATAAATACGGCCGGGCGACTAGCGCCCGCCTTCCAAAAAGTAAAGACGTCTCGTGTCCACGTTCCTGGGTGTGGGGTGCCGGATTGGGGGGGAGGCGGCAGCTAGTCGCTGACCATGTATGAACCTCATATTCAACACACTACTTTGAATATGCCAAGAGTTCAAACCCATCCACTTACGAAAACTGACGTTGCTCACTGTCACAGACAGTCCTCACAACTAATCATATATACAATGCAGACGGAAATTGTGAACTAAAATAAGTCACAGCACTACAGATACTTAACAAAAGACTCATTTGTCTTACTTACCGAGAAAAAATTCAGCTCGCTACGTGCTCATTAGTCAATCAATCAATCAGTCATTTGTAGAGCGCGCTACTGTAGTGTTGGCTTTCTAGTTGTTTCACATATGTCATCATTTGGAATGTTATCACAAATTGGAATGTTATGTTCTGATGCTAGTGTCAGTTAGGAGCTGAGGATTGAGCTGACTGGTGACAGCTCCTGGTGGGGATTTGCTAAGGGATTTAACTAAAGATTATTCTTACCATCTTATCTTATATATGAACTACCACCTCATGTCAACTTAATTAATAAATACATCCTTCTACAAGAACCTACGTGACCTGATCTTCATTTAACATCACTACAATTGGCGCCGTTTTGGACTTCTTTCTTCATATTTACAAGCAACTGAAACATGAACTTTCTTCAAACAAGGTAATCAATTAAGTTTCTCCTTCTTCAAGCAACTTCTTGGCAAACTGGCACGTTATTAATCCCCACCAGTGACCATTCCACTCTTTTGGTCATCCTCCAACTAATCTGCCAGTCCCTGCTTTCTAAAACCTTAAGTTATCTACTGCTGCACCTGATTTAAAAGTTGCTCCGCCTGATTTAAAAAACTGGTTCACCTGTTTGAAAAGTGACTGCACCTGATTTAATAATCTTTATACCTAATTTATGAGCCTGCTTATATGTGAGCCTACTTGACATGCGAGTCCCTGATTTATAAGGATATGATTTTAATTTGTCAACTACTACACCTTGAGATAGGCCTGAGTTGCTTTCCTGGGTTGCCGTTGATGAGTGAAGACTGCTTCTTCCATTTTGCTGCCATGAAGCAAGTACTTTCCTTTCACCCATTCGTCAACGTTATACATTTAAAATTGCCATCAGCAGCATTTGATTTTCATACCTGCAGTGATTCCTTCTACAAGCCCTTTAATTCCCGTTTTGCTGACATTAAGCAAGTGTCTTTTCTGTTATGCAGCGTTGCTCTGGAGAGCTTCTGCCCTGACAAGCAGTTTTTTCCATCATCAAGTGGTTTGTGCTACCATTTTCATTTGATGAATTTAAGGTCGGGTGAGAGAGTGACCCCCCTATCTTCTTTAACATGTGGATGTTCAACTTCTTTGTGCTGTGATGAAAGTGCATTCACAAGAACATGTTAGTCCTTTATGATATGTGAAGGGCCTGGCAAACGTCTGACAGTTTAACTGCCATTCTACATTTAAAAAAAAAGTGCTAGACGGATTACCTTCATGCTGTTTCCTTAGTGAGATTGCTTCAATTCTATGTCACAATTCACAGC
This sequence comes from Lissotriton helveticus, assembly GCF_964261635.1. Taxonomy (NCBI): domain Eukaryota; kingdom Metazoa; phylum Chordata; class Amphibia; order Caudata; family Salamandridae; genus Lissotriton; species Lissotriton helveticus. The sequence goes on from NC_136068.1 coordinate 1,685,344,932, forward strand.
TGCACTCACCGTGAACCATCCTGCCGTGCGTAAATAACGTGCTGCCATCTTGATTAATTCTACATATATGCCAACCATCCTTAAGCCAACCACGTTTTCATTTGTTCTGTTTTAATAACGCTGTCTTATGAAGCTTTCTAACGTGCTTCCTTCATATTAAAGATTTCTGCAGTTTCAGTGCCCTTTTCTCCTCAATTCCAACTTTGGATTTTCTTCGCTGCACATCGTATTTCAAAGCAGGTACTGTACATCAACGCCACGCATGTTTTCGGTGACATGCACACCATGAGAGGTATTTATTTTGATAGCGAGTTCTATTTTAATTATATGCTTTATGACAGTGCAACAACATCAATGCCACGCATGTTTTCGGTGACATGCACACCATCAAAGCATTTATATTTTTACAGCAAGTTCAGTTATTCATAATTATTGTGTTTACGGGGTGAGGCAGCAAATATATATTTTTTCTTCAGGTTGCACTTTCTTAAAATTGACGCAGATGTTTTATATCACAGCTGCTATCATAATTCAATGGTGACTTGCACTTCTATACCATTTTCTTGTATTATTGATGGTGATAGTCAACGGTGACTACCTTATTTATTTTAGTTTCTTATTTTATTGTTCTCACATGTGTTCTCCATTTGGTACATTGGATTTTATGAGCTATGCATAGTACAAGTGATTATTTGATGTATTCTTTTCTGCTTCTTCAATGTTTTTTCTGGTATACAGAATATGTTAAAGTAAATAGTTCTGTTTATCTTATGAGTGGACCTATATTGTCTACATTTTACCGGTTTATTAATTAATTGCTGACGTCAGTTTTGAAGGTTCAGTGCACTAAACCTTATATTATGATTTTATATGAGCTCTATGATTGTTATGATGATTTTCTCCTTTGCGCAAAGGTTTTCAAGACTTTTTATGTGCGTAGAAGTACGTTACATGAATTGTCATTATTAATTTATTGCTTAAAAGTTTTTAGTGTCACATGCACGTAATTCTGTTATGTGATTACTATGCCAGTTTTTCGCCTGTTTTTAAAGGTTTCTTTCAGAATTAATTATTCTTTCTGGCAACTTTTCTTCAGGGTTATATGCGTGTGATATTGTTGAGAGATTATTATGCCAGTTTTTCACTACCTATTATTTTTTTTCTGGCAACTTTTCCTCAGTGTTATATGCGAGTAGCTCTGTTTTATGTTAATTATGCCAGTTTCTAACCATTTTTACAGGTTTCATTCAGAATTTATTATTCTTGCTGGCAACCTTTCTTCTGTTCATGCTCTGTTAGATGTTAATGTTCACTTTTTTTTTTCTCCTATAATTCTGGGATTTCGAATTGGGTGTGTTTGCTGATTCCGTGAATTTTGTGTTTGGTGTCCATATTCTTATTATCGTTTGCTTCTTTTCCTTTAGGAGGAAGATGTGTTGTCTTTTGTATTTCCATTTGGTTTCTGTTCATTCTTCTTAGTTCTAATCTTGTTTGATTTTCTCTGTTGATTCTTCTTGCTTCTAATCTTGCTTTATTTTTCTTTGTTGATTCTTCTTGGTTTTGATCTTGCTTGATTTTCCACCTCTTAGATGTTACTGTAATTTTCCTTTTCTTATAATTCACCTTCTCTTTTTCTTCATTGTTACTTAATTATCTTCTACTCCTATTTCTACACACCTCCTTTCTGTATCCTAATATTTTGTGTAATTGCTCTTTAACATCTTAGTTTTTGGTTGCAATTGTTAAATGTGTATAAGGGGAAGATGTGTAGTGTTGGCTTTCTAGTTGTTTCACATATGTCATCATTTGGAATGTTATCACAGATTGGAATGTTATGTTCTGATGCTAGTGTCAGTTGGGAGCTGAGGATTGAGCTGACTGGTGACAGCTCCTGGTGGGGATTTACTAAGGGATTTAACTAAAGATTATTCTTACCATGTTATCTTATATATGAACTACCACCTCATGTCAACTTAATTAATAAATACATCCTTCTACAAGAACCTACGTGTCCTGATCTTCATTTAACATCACTACAATTGAGCGCTACTTACCTATGAGGGTCTCAAGGCGCTGTGGGAGAGGGGTTGGGGTGCTGCTACTGCTCGAACAACCAGGTCTTGACAAGTCTCCTGAAGGTCAGTATGTCCTGGGTCTTTCGCAAGTGGATGGAGAGGGTGTTCTATGTCTAGGCGGCAAGGTGGGAGAAAGATCTTCCGCCGGTGGTCGTTCGGTGGATGCGTGGAATGGTGGCAAGGGCGAGGTCAGCGGAGTGAAGCTGGCGGTTTGGGGTGTAGAATGTGAGTAGTTTGTTGAGGGATGTTGGTCCGGTGTTGTGGAGTGCTTTGTGAGCTTGGGTGAGGAGCTTGAAGGTGATCCTCTTGTTGACGGGGAGCCAGTGCTGGTCTCTCAGGTGGACAGTGATGTGGCTGTGGCGGGGGATGTTAAGGATGAGGCAAGCGGAGGCGTTCTGTATGCGTTGAATTCTGCTCCGGAGTTTGGCCGTGGTTCCCGCATAGAGGGCGTTGCCATAGTCCAGCCTGCTGCTGACGAGGGCTTGGGGGACCGTCCTTCTGGTTCCGGTGGGTATCCATCTGTAGATCTTGCGGAGGGTGTTGAAGCAGGAGGAGGAGATGGCGTTTACTTGCTGGGTCATTGATAGTATTGAGTCCACGATGAAACCCATGCGGAGGGGGTGGAGCCGAGGATGAGGACCTCCATCTTGTCAGAGTTCAGTTTCAGGAGACTGTTCTTCATCCATTCTGTGACGGCCTTCATTACTTCGTGGTGGTTGGTTTTGACGGTGGTGGGGTCCTTGGTGAGGGAATGGATTAGCTGGGCGTCGTCAGCGTATGAGATGATATTGAGGTCGTGCGATCTGACGATGTTGGCGAGTGGTGCCAAGTAGCGTTAAAAAGGGTTGTGCTGAGGGATGATCCTTGGCGTACGCTGCAGGTGATCTTGGTGGTTTTGGATCGAAAAGGGGGAGGCGGACTTTCTGGATTCTGCCGGTGAGGAAGGAGGTGATCCAGTCCAGGGTTTTGTCGCGGATCCCTGCATCGTGTTCCTCAACAAAATGTTTATTGCTCTTTTGCAATACGTTTATTGCTTTTCCACCGGGACTCATGAATCACAAATTAGAAGCTAGAGGCTTTCTCACTTGTGACACTAAAGTGTCTGAAAAGTTTCAGCACTCCCTCCATCATCTTCTTGTGTTTGCTTTGTTTGCCCTAAGTTGGCAGGGTGTGCTCAGACGTGGGTTCTTTGCTCACTTTGCCACTCAATTCAAGCTAGCCTGGCTGATGAGGGGTGTTACCCCAAAACCGGTCCTAGGATGCTTGATTCCGGTCCAGGAAAGACATGGCTTGGCAGTTCGGGCTAGACTGTCCCCATGAGGCACAGGGTCAAGACTGATTTGCAAATAGCTGGGTCTGAACTGAGGTGGCAAAGTGAGATAAAGAATGATGATGGATTTAACCCAGAACTGTGACTAGGGGTGAGTGTCTGAAACGTTTCAGCGCTCAGTCCATCATCTCCTTGAGTTTGAATTAGTATATTAATACCATTCATTCTCCTTGTGAAACACAAAAGTACCCCCCTCCCTTCCATTCCCCACAGCATTTCGGTGCTCCTGGCCTGAAACATAAATTAAGGGAAACATGGGCAGAACACTGTTAGTTACCAGGAAGTGTAGCCCAGTCACTGGCGTAACGAAAAGTGAGGGGGCCTCCCTGCACGGTACTTAGAGGGGCCCCCTCCGGGCTCAATCAGGAGCTCTCTGGCCACAGTGCTGTGCCGAGGGGGCCCCTTGGAGCTAGAGGGCCCCCTGCACCGCGGGGGCTGAGTGGGCCTGTGTTATGCCCCTGGGCCCAGTATGTTTAAGCAGTATGTGCTGAAGAGATCAAATAAAGACAGTGCAGTCATTAGATTCTGAGTACATGACTCATCGGATTGCGGTCTGTCCACAAGTGTCTGGGAGTGTGCCTTCCAGGCAGAGTGCTTCACTGGCTTGCTTTATCATGAGGTGTGAGATGGCTTGGGGCTGTAGGTTTTCAGCCATGATGGGCAGGGAAGGGGGCTACGACTGCAGTAGCATGCAGCAGTTTAAGTTTGTGTCTTAGACAAACTTAAAGAGAGTCATCGGCATCAGTTTTACTTTCCTCACTCAGGAGAGTGTCATTAATATGTAAAAATTAATAGCCTACATGGAGGACATGGCCGGGTCATTAGCCCTGGCTTGGTGGCATCCCTACCAATCACAACGCTACTTGCAGCATTGCGATTGGCTTAGGGGTGGGAGCCTGGCTGCCTGCTTCCTGTTCCTGAGAGCAGAAGCAGAGATGACACAGGACCTGACCCGCAGGAAGGTAAGTTTAATTTTTTTTATTATTACATCAAACCCCTCCCCATGTGACCCCCCCACACGTGCCCCCATGCCCCCACCCATGAGTTATGCTGGGCGTAACTGTCCCTGATGCAGGTAAACACCATCCTGCACCCTCCAGCGCTGCCTTCTCTCTCCCCCCTCTGTCCACCTGCCATCACCAATGAGTGCTGAATTAACTGATCACAGGAGGACTCACCATGCTAGTCAGTGAGTGCAACCTCCTCCAGATACGAGTGTGTAGAGGAAAGGCAACACAGTTGCGGACATTGGAAAAGCAAAGTTGCCTCATCCTCAGAGTCTGCCTCTGGAGCCTTAGTATTATTATTTAATTATTTATTTTATCATTCTCATTTTGCTGTTTTGGCTGTGTAAGGATTCTCTTAACTATTCCTAGTTGACTAGTTTCCATGAATGACTAATAGGCAATTTTTCCAATCCTTTAATGTTATTGATAAGGTTTTTGGTGAAGGGAAGTATCTCAGTTAGGGCCGGCTCTAGGGCGGTGCGATCGGTGCCACCACACCGGGCGTTGACTTGTGGTGGGGGCGTCATTTTTGAAAATGTATATTTTCATTTTAGAAGCACCTGCTGCCATAATCCTGGACTCCAGCAATTTTCAGACATCAATTAAAATGTCAAGCTAACTCTGGTGACTAATCGTCTTTCTGGAAAGAAACCTTGTCTTGCGGAAGTTTTGACTCATACAAATTTAGCGCAGAGGGTTAAAATGCCTGCTGCTAAGAACGTATATTATGCAGATAATAAAGCACATATAATGTAAATAGATCAGTGTTTTATTGCTTCTGTAACAGAGCTCCTTTTGTTACTTGTCGCTTCTAAGTCAAAATCCTAATATAGAACATTGAGTTATTACTTGTCATCAAAGAGCTGCATGCAAACTGCAAGGTATATATTAGAGCTACATGTTTTGTTTGCCCTTTCTTTTATCATACTAATCTTGTGAAAAGCGTTTATTTGGGTGGAAAAAATTCTTATTATGAAAGAGAAACCCTAACAATGATGTTACTTTTTTAATTCAGAATTTGTGCTTTTCCAGAATAAGGCTCAAACTATATTGTCTACCAGAATAGATGACATGTCACTCCTACACTACACCTTGTAGTTCTGTCTGATGTAACATTTCATATACACTGATTTACACATGTATGATTGTCTCTGTGCAATGTGTGTTATGTTATGTTATGTTATGTTTATTGTGAATTTCTAAAGTGCACATACACCAGCAGGTCTCTTGGCGCTAAGGTTTAAGTAGGAGAGATCGAAATCAGAAACAGTCTAATTATGAGCTAGAGTAAACAGCCAAGTCTTTAGCAGTTTTCTGAAATGCAGATGGTCTTCTACAAGCCTTAGGGTAGTCTGCAGAGAGTTCCACAATTTCAGGCCCAGTACAGAAAACCACGACCCTCCGGTGCGTTTGCGTATGAATCTCGGTACTACCATAAGATTCATATGCATGGATCTTAAGGTGCGCTGATGGGAGTATTTGAGGACTCTCGAAGATATACATTTGGGACCCAGACCATATATGGCTTTGAATAGGATACATCCAGTTTTAAACAGAGATCGCTGCTCCACCGGCAGCCAATGAAGCTCTTGCAGCAGTGGTCTAATATGACAGTCTATCTTGTTGGTAAATGATTCTGGCTGCTTGATTCTGAATCATCTGCAAATGATGCTTCTGATTCTCTGGAAGGCCGAGGTGTATTGCGTTCCCATAAGCCATTTTGGAAAGTATCAAGGCGATAATGATTTGGATGCTAGGTTCTCTGCTGAAAAATCTTCTAATCTTTTGCAATTTCAGAAGTTGGTCAAAGCAAACAGATGTAACAGAGCCAATCTGCGAAATCATTAAGAGGTCTGCATCTATTTGTATGCCCAGAATCTTGATCACAGGCTTTGGGTGAGAAGCCATACCTAAATCCAAAGGCCAGTGTGTGGGAATCCAATAAAGAAATGTGTTTTTGGGGATGATGATTTCTTTTTTTTCCGAATTCAGTTTAAATTGGTTGCTGTTCATCCAATTCTTGATGAACAGCATTGAGTTCCTAACAAATTCCTCTGATTTAGGTGACTCTTCAATGGGAAAAATTAGCTGTATATCAGCAGCATAGTTATATATTTTACTCCCCATCTGACGATGTCTGGAAATGAGTGGGCATATATACACATTGAAGAGAATCGGGGAGAGAGAGGAACTTTGCGGGACTCCACAATTCATATTTACAGTTTTGGACTTGTAGGGTGAGAGCCATACCGATTGCTTGCGGCCCTCTAAAAAGGATCTGACCCAACCCAAGGCAGTGGCTCTGAGACCAGCTGCTGCAACCAGATTCAACAATGTTGCATTGCTGACAGTATCGAAGGCGGCAGACAGGTCTAAGAAAATCAGAGTCTGAGTACAGTCCACATCCACTTGACCTTTTATATAATCTATGATGGAAAGTATAACAGATTCAGTGGAGTGTGATGGGTGAAAACCTGCCTAGTGGGTATCAAAAAAAATTGGTTTCCTCTAAAACGGAACTGAGACAGCTGGCTACGTGGGTCTCCAATAACTTAAATAAAATAAAGAAAAGGGATGGAGAGATATTGGTCTGTAGTTATCCAGCTTAAGAGGTTCCATGCCTTGCTTCTTTTGCAACGGGAAGACCACTGCTTCTTTGAAGTCTGAAGGCATAGTACCCTGAGTGAGAGAGAGACAGATTCAGGAGGTTAAAGATAGTATGTCTGAGAAGGCCAGATAGATGGACTTTAGTATGTAGGGTGGGCAGGTTTCCTTGGGGAAACCTGATTTTACTTGGTTTACAAGATACACAAAAAGTTTACTAGTCAGACAAGGAAAGGTGGTCAGAGAAATAGATTGGAATTGTGACAAGTGTCTTCAGCCATGCTATGACTAGAGTCAATAGAGCCTTGGATTTTTTTAGATTTTTTCCACAAAGAAAAGGTTCAGATCATTACAAAGTTTCTGTGTAGCAACAATCGGGGGGGTCACACGACCAGGATTAGATAATTCTTTCACAATCCTGAAGATATCTTTAGACCTATTGTTTGAATTAAGTACTTTGTTAGTGAAAAATAATGTGTGTGTGTGTTGTAAAGTGCTGCAACACCTTACACTAGTATGAGTGGCTCTATAAAACTAAATTAATCTGAGAGACAGGTGTTATGGAGACTTGAGGGGCACAGTTAAAGGGTGCTAGTTAGGGATTCCGTACGTTGAAACTGTGGTAAATAAATAAATAATACCTCTCTTTTTGAATGCATAAATGAGTAACAGATAGCTCAATAAATAAGAGTCAAGATTCGAGGTAGTAGGAGTTTTGCAGGTTTAATACAGCATAAAGGACAGGAACAGGACAACCTGCACGGGAACAGAATGGTAAGCCCTGGCAGCGCTGCCAGGATCCGGACAAGAAAGCTAGGAAGGATAACTTTTTAATAACAGTACATGAGCATATATACATAGCGCAAGCACATAGCATTACATTGCAATAGGCGTAGCAGTGGGTGGAGCAATAGGTGTGACGCGTAGCAGTCGCGAAAGATAAGGGTGAAAAGAGGTGTAACAGGGCGTATACATAGACATGTGATGCAAACGTAACAGAATATGTCATGAATGGGGCGGAAACCATGGAGGGGGCTACCTGAGGAGCCGGGACCTCTAACCTGATGGTGCGCGCAAACTGGCAATGACGTATCACTAGGAGAAGCTGGGGGCTATGAACTCTGTGCTAGGAGCAGAGACTGAAGTCTGGAGAGTCAGGGCGACATGTACCTAAGCAGTATCTAGTATCTGATGTTTAGGGAACATGTTGATATAAACTAGAAGTCAGGAGGGGAAAAGCTAACAGACTCTAAGACTGGAGCATGCATTATTCTACATGTAGTGCGTGATGAAGAATATTAAATGACCATTAAATGCAGTATTTCTCTTACATGGAGACGTAAAGGCTAGACAATGACGGAAACTATTGATGCGATTCAGTAGCTTTAGGAATGCAGAGAAGGAGGGCTGAACTGATAACTGGAATCATAACATACTCTTGGCAGACTCAGAGGCAGAGCCAGGCTGAACCGGGCATTGCGAGGCAGGAAGTAAGTGAAGGGTCGAGGATACAGGTGGGGGCTGTATCGCTCCTCAGCGAGGCTTCAGGAGACAGGAGCTGAATCTGGTGTCCGGGCCCTTTTGAGGCCTAGAAACGGGGACTTTACAATGGAATAACGTGCACACTGAGAAACGTGGCAACGTAGCTTTACATAGGCCTGATATTCGTAGTATTCACGAGAACTGGAAACTGGCATACTAGAGGTGGACACAACTGTAATTGCGTCTTTAATCGAACATAGGGAATAACATATGCATATTAATCATGCACAGATAACATATGATGGAGGACGCGTAGGGACACAGAACATGGCAAAATTTACTTTTCCACATTCCCTCCTTGTCACTACGTTTCCTTCAGGAAACATCAATATTCTTGCAGTTCCCTTTAACGTAAGCTGCAGGATGACTGGCTTGATTCGGACCCCTCTTCTGGCTGTCTTGAGGAACAGATTGTGCAACTAGTACTTTCATTTTCGTGTCTTTCATACGCTTTCTCTCGTGTTCTTGTTCTTCCCTGATTCTATTCTGGTGGTATTGGAGCATCTGTAACATCTGGGACGGGGTATTAGCTTGCCAGGTACTTTCGACTTTCAAAACTCGGTTTTTAATTTGTGGGCTTGAATTCTCGACTAATTTAGTAACAAAAAGGTGAGGGTATGACTCACTACTTGTCTTGAGGCCACTGTTGATGCTAAAACATTTCTCAAATCTAGAATAAAAATCACTAATGTCTTCGTCTTGTTTCTGTTTACAGGCTGAGATTGCATCCCAGTCTTCCTTTTTCGTTGTTAACAATCTGGGTAAAACTTGAATCAATAATTCAGGTAATTCTTTACATTTCGCTCCAAGACCGGTACCTGGTACTCGTGCCTTATCTTCAGCTTCTAGAACTGCCCAATCGATCTTTTTCTCTCCCACCTCCCATTCTTTTTCCTTGAGCTTTTCATACACCCCTGCGGGCAACAGAACCTTTAACATTTTAATTATATCTGGATACGTGTATTCTCCCATACGGAGCATGTCTTTTAATTCTCGATGGAACCCTGCTGGATCTTTATCATGACAGGGGATTAATTTTTTCATCTCTAAGAGTTCCATCTTTGTAATCATTGTTCTTTGCGGGACAGTCCTTGAGAATAGTACTTTGGCAATCCTTCAAATCCTGGGAAATGTTCTTTGAGACGGGTTTCAGTCCATAAAATTTCTTTACGTGCGAAAGATGCACCCAGCCTTTGCGACCCTCCAACTTCACGGCTGTACGGGTGGCGAGGAGGACCTGTCGGGGCTCCTTCCAGCGTGGCTCCAGCGGACTTGAGCGGTCAAAATTTCGCACCAGGACAATGGATCCTGGAACGATTTCATGCGGTGCCACCTCGGTATTGTCTGGAAAGGTGGCGGCAACCTGTGAACGACAAGAGTTGAGGGCAGACATCAAGGAAGCTAGGTAATCTGTCAGCATATTACTTGAAACATCGGTAATACTTCGGGGTCTAGGAGTACCCCACATGTTAGGGGGGCGGCCGAAAATGACCTCATACGGGGAGAGACCTGATCTGGAATGTGCGACCATGCGCATATAGAACAAAGCGACTGGCAGAGCTACTAGCCAGTCCACACCTTTCTCCTTACATACTTTGGCGATGCGGATTTTCAGGGTCTGGTTATGTCTCTCTACGAGACCGGCTGCTTCAGGATGGCGTACACAATGGAACTTCCACTGGTACCCTAACAAAAGGGAAACATGCTTCATTAACTCTGAGGAGAATGGCTGGCCGTTATCAGAATATACGACCCTAGGGAGTCCATAACGGGGGAAGAATTCACGAACCAACTGCTTGGCAGTGGTCGTGGCTGTGTAATCTGGGACTGGATATGCTTCTGTCCACCTGGACAAAGCGCATACAACTACAAGGACATACTTGAAACCTCGACATCGCTCCATCTGAATATAATCCATCTGGAGGACTTCAAAAGGGTGGTCAGGAGGTTGGAATCCCCCTTGTTCTACCGGGACACTTTTACCTGGATTAAACTGACAACATATCATACAGGTACGAACTTTCTGCTTGGGTGCAGCTCGTAAATGCTTGTTGAACCAAATGTTCTGGATACTGTCTAACATAGCTTTTTCTCCTAAATGTGCTGGACTATGTGCAGTATTGATAATGACTTGAACCATAGAGTCGGGGAGAAACCACGTGGCTTTTCCTTTCGTTAACCATCCTTGATCTGTCTGGACCCCTCCTTGTTCGGACCATTTCTTGATTTCTTCGGGAGTAGCATGTAACTGGATATCTATGACATCTTTAGTAGGGTCCTTAACTGTCATACATGTAGTCGGATCTGGAGTGTGTGTCATGTTAGCTGGAATGTCTGGAATCTGAGCTGTAAGCTTGGCTGTGCGATCTGCTAGATCATTACCCTGGGAAATAATGTCAGTAACTTTCGTATGTGCTTTGCATTTCATGATAGCAATGGATGTCGGTAAATGTATTGCATCTAACAGAGCTTGAATAAGGAGACCATGCTGAATCTTGGTTCCATGAGAAGTCATGAAACCTCTCTCCTGCCAGAGCACTCCAAAGTCGTGTACGACTCCAAATGCGTAGCGTGAATCTGTGTAAACATTAACTTTCCGGTTCTTAGCGTGTATGCAGGCTTGTGTCAGAGCAACTAGCTCTGCTGCTTGAGCGGACAGGGTGTCAATACGGTGTGTCTCAATAACTTCGGTGTCGGTAGTCACTGCATACGCGGCGACTAGTTCTCCTGTACTTGTTCTCATACATGAACCATCCACATAAAGTGTCAGGTCGGGATCTGGTAATGGAATATCTGTCAGATCTTGCCTTGGCTTGGTCGTGATGTTGACTACTTCCACACAGTCATGTGTGGCAGGATTTGGATTAGCTGATGGTAACAGTGTAGCAGGATTGAGAACGTTGCAGCGTCTGATTTCTATGTGTGGCTGAAACAGTGTCAATTCATAACCTGTTAAACGTGCAATTGTCAAGTGCTGGGTCTGTGTTCGATTTAAAAGAACTTCCACGGAGTGTGGAACTTGTACTGTCAGGGAGTGTCCTAATACTATGGAATCACTTTGTCTGATAGCTAGTGCTGTGGCTGCAACTGACTTGAGGCACGCAGGCAGAGCCTTGGCTACAGGATCTAATGTGCTCGAAAAATAAGCACATGGCTTGTATTGTCCTGCTTGATCTTGTGTGAGAACAGATAATGCTGTACCTTCGCGTTCTGTGACGAAAAGTGTAAAAGGCTTACTGTAGTTTGGTGTAGCTAGAACTGGAGCTTGGCATAAAGCTTTCTTTAACTCATTGAAGCTAAGTGTATGTTCAGATGTCCAAGGGAGAACAGTCGATACGGCTGCCTCCTGTGTCGTTAACTGTATCAGTGGCTTGGCTAGAAATGCATACTGAGGAATCCATTGTCGGCAATAAGAAGTAAGGCCGATAAAAGCACGTACCTCCTTCTGGGTCTTGGGCTGAGGAAGACTCGCTATTAACTGAATACGGTCTGGTGTCAACTGCCTACCCCTCTTGGACAGTAAGTGTCCTAAGTATACCACTTGCTGGACACAGAATTGAAGCTTCGAAGGGGACACCTTGTGCCCCATCTCGGCTAGGAAATACAGAACCGTCAGTGACGCTCGCTCGCAGTCACGTTCAGAACGGGCTGTGATCAGTAGATCATCGACATACTGGAGCAGGGCAGTGTCAGTTGGCATGTGAATGTTGTCTAGTTGTCTCTTAAGTGCTTGACTGTAAATACTAGGACTTTCTGTGAAACCTTGAGGAGCTCGTGTGAACATATAGCTCCTTCCATTTAAACAGAATCCGAAAAGAAACTGGCTGTCTGGATGAATGGGAACACTGAAAAATGCGTTCTTGAGATCTATGACAGTGAAAAATGTGGCTTTGGAATCAATGGCTGTCAATAGGGAAGAGATATCTGGAACAACTGGATACTGCGGAATAATACATTTATTAAGTTCTCGGAGATCAATCACTAATCGATATACTGGAGGTGCATTTGGATCAGTCCGTTTCATGACTGGAATGATCGGAGAATTGCATACATTGGAGTCAGTTTCTACAACTACTCCTTGAGCGATGAGCTCGTCAATAATTTTGGATAAGGCTGCTACAGCCTCAGGTGGCAATCTGTACTGTCTGATTCGTGGTAACACTACACCTGGCTTGAGAGTCACACGATGGGGTGTGATTTGCATGTACCCTACATCAGTTGGACCTTGCGCCCATAAATGCTGCGGAACATTAGACAATCTGGGATCAAAATCTCGTAATACATAGTGACCCTTAAAGTCACGTAGGAACAGACGTATTCCCTCTGGGGAACAGCATACAACTGCACCTAATTCTTTCAGTGTTTTAATGCCTAATAGATTTTCTGGACATGACTTAGTAAGTAACAGATCAGTAGTACGGGACAATGGACCTACTTCTAGAGTAACTGGCTTTGATATTTCATTTACGATAGGTTTTCCTGAAAATCCAAGGGAAACATTTCTTGAGCCTGAGAGCGGAGCCCCTGGAACTTCGGCGTGACTAATTGTGGTCCTACTTGCCCCTGTATCAATCAAAAACTTTCTGTCTTTCCCTAATACTTGACTGTGAACATAGGGACCTTCTTGATCTACAGGTATCTCGATGAGAGGCAAGCCTACCTCCCTCTCTAGGCTGTTTCATGAATATGGCTGATACTCTGGATACTCAGACTGTGCATACTGGTACATCTGCTGTGTAACATGCTGTGTTGCAGCGATGGGCTGCGGTGCTGTAACTGTCTGTGGTGCATTCTGTGGCTGAGGAGTCTGTGAAACTTGTTCTTGTCTAGGTGTACGTGGTCTTTCTTTAGTCTTACCAGTAGCTATGTTGTGTTTCAGAACTGCACACTCGTTTATAAAATGACCTGGCTGTTTACAATAATTGCAGTTCCCTTTAACGGGAGCTGCAGGATGACTGGCTTGATTCGGACCCCTCTTCTGGCTGTCTTGAGGAACAGATTGTGCAACTAGTACTTTCATTTTCGTGTCTTTCATACGCTTTCTCTCGTGTTCTTGTTCTTCCCTGATTCTATTCTGGTGGTATTGGAGCATCTGTAACATCTGGGACGGGGTATTAGCTTGCCAGGTACTTTCGACTTTCAAAACTCGGTTTTTAATTTGTGGGCTTGAATTCTCGACTAATTTAGTAACAAAAAGGTGAGGGTATGACTCACTACTTGTCTTGAGGCCACTGTTGATGCTAAAACATTTCTCAAATCTAGAATAAAAATCACTAATGTCTTCGTCTTGTTTCTGTTTACAGGCTGAGATTGCATCCCAGTCTTCCTTTTTCGTTGTTAACAATCTGGGTAAAACTTGAATCAATAATTCAGGTAATTCTTTACATTTCGCTCCAAGACCGGTACCTGGTACTCGTGCCTTATCTTCAGCTTCTAGAACTGCCCAATCGATCTTTTTCTCTCCCACCTCCCATTCTTTTTCCTTGAGCTTTTCATACACCCCTGCGGGCAACAGAACCTTTAACATTTTAATTATATCTGGATACGTGTATTCTCCCATACGGAGCATGTCTTTTAATTCTCGATGGAACCCTGCTGGATCTTTATCATGACAGGGGATTAATTTTTTCATCTCTAAGAGTTCCATCTTTGTAATCGGAGTGTAAACAAACACTCGTTCTAGTTCGCCACCCGTTCCTCTAACTGGGTGGACTTCTCGTAACGGATTCTGTCTGTCTATGTAAAAGGGTTTACTTTCTGGGGGTGAGACATGAACAAAATGCGGGTTCAGAAACGTTCTATATTTGTGGCGCTGTTCTAGAATGACACTAATTAAATCGGTACCTAAACCTTTCCATCTATACTGGAGTAACTCGTTCAGGATATCATGTAGCGGGCCTGGATCAGAGTGCTGACCCTCATACAATGTAATGAGGTGCTGAATCATATACATACCCGCCAGTCGTTGCTCGGCTGGGGGCATTTTCAGAAACATTTGTGCCACTATTTCGTCTGGAAAAGTGGTAGAATCAGTAGTCCATCGGACTGCTGATCGGGCTAGTTCTTGTTCATGCATAGTACTTAACTCACTGTAACCGATTCGTGATTTCAGAATGTGATCGGTAGCTTGAAACACTTGTTCTAGAGAACCTTGTTCTGGTGCTGGATGATGGAAAGTAGACTTGTGTTCTAGGCGTAAATGGCGATCTGGGAATCTAGATTTTCCTACATACGCTATTCTGTCGGGATTCTCGTCGTCTACCTCTTCAGTATCAGAGTTACTTTCTTTCTCGCTTACTTGTGCTGCTTTACGCTGCTCGTGTAACTTTATTATTTCTTTACGGATTTTCTTGTACATACTCTCCATAGCACCGACGGTCTTGTGCTTACCCTCGGCTATATTATCACTCCACTTTGTCAGGGTTCTCATTTCGGCTTGATCTTTAGACGGGTAATCTTGTTCTCTTATTAGACAGTTAATCAGGAACTTTAGTATCATAAGCTGGATCTCGGCTTTCCTTTGAGACATGGCCTCGCCAATGCTTTCTGGATCATCCCCTGTACGGATGAAACGATATATTCTGTCTAGGTCTTCTTTCATATTCGGTAGGGTGACTAGATACTCGGCCACCTTTCTTACACGTAATGAATATAAAACCATACTATCCTCGCCTGGGACTGGATCATAGCCGCATTCATTAAGGGCTTTTCTTATTTCTGCTACAGACTGATGTCTGGGCGTACGCTGTGACGCTTGTGCATGTAATTCGGCTGACGTTAAACGCTTATGTGGCGGCGGGGTCTGAGGAGGACCTCCTCCTGCGGCCCCTAAACTAGAATCGTCGACTGATCCTCTTCGTACTAGTGTGGCAGGAAATTGAAATGCGGGCTGAACTGGTATGGCGGGCTGGACCTGGGGGACCGTAGCAGGTACTGCAAGGGGTACCCCGGTGTCTGGAGAAACGGGGAGTGCCTGATTTACAGGGACTGGCGGAGCGCGAACAGGATTTGCATATTCTGGGACTGTGTCGTCCAAATAGGACGAAATGAAAATATCAGCTGCGGTCGGTTTGTGACGTAGCTTGGTCGGAACTAATGGTGGCGGGAAATTACTGGATGCCTCTGGGGTCGCTTTTGGCAAGCCCTCGGCAAGAAGAGGATACATACCCCTAATAAGAGCATGCCTCTGTCTGTCTGACTGTTCGGCTTTAACTTGTTCACCTATCTCGATTAGTTCTTTTTCTTGTGCTCGTTCTAAGGATTCTCTACTTAATTCTGACTTTCTGATTTCTTTTTCGGTTCTTTTATGAGATTCTTTGCGCCATAACTCGATGGCATCTTTCTGTGACTGTCTGGCTTTCTTTTTCCATAATGCCTCTTCTACTCTCATGATGCACTCGGCATCCCATGTACCCGATACGGGCCATCTATACTTTTCTTCTAACTGTTTGGTATACTCTACCCATAAATCTAGATATAGTATGGCACTTATGCCATGCTTCTGATACATAAAATGACCTGGACTGTCCCTAGGCGGGACAGGAACTGCTGCTTCCAGCAGACCCTTTCTAGTTTTTAACTGACGTAACTTAGAAAACAAGGGCATGACTGGACTGTAATCTAGACACAATACAATACACAATGAACACGATACTTATTCCCCATTCATACCACGACATTAAAATACATGAAGAACATTTAAAATAACAGTTCGAACAGAATACTACCTGGAATACGGAACACAGAATACATGAATTTTCTCGAGAACAGAACTGACTAGAACAGAAACCAGATGCACTGCTGAAACAGTACGAAACTTACCGGTCTCATAAAGAGACACGTCAGGACCCGCATCCACCGAAGTGGACACTTCGTTTGTGGGTCTGTGTACCACCAACCCACGGACCAGAGTCAATTAAATTGACCCTGTCTAGATACTACCCCAGTAACGGTACTCACCGGGCAGCAAGAACGGAAGGCCTCGGACTGGACTGGACTGCTACGACGACGGACGACGAACTTCGGACTTCAGTTACGGGTGGACCTCCGGATACCTCGGACCTTGGACTCTCGGCTTGGGCTCTGGTCGGGACTCGCCGCGTTCCTCCACCGTCTCGTCTGGATGCTGGACCGCCTCCTCCGTCTCCTCCGTGGGCCTGAGGGATACTTGAAGCAGAAATATCTGCCGGTGCGCAGAAGAGTTCCGTCACGACTGCAGAGGGTCAGGGGGTCGGCGTGGCTTCACCGACGCGTGGGGAAAGGGCAAGTCCCTATTCGGGCGCCATTATGTGGTAAATAAATAAATAATACCTCTCTTTTTGAATGCATAAATGAGTAACAGATAGCTCAATAAATAAGAGTCAAGATTCGAGGTAGTAGGAGTTTTGCAGGTTTAATACAGCATAAAGGACAGGAACAGGACAACCTGCACGGGAACAGAATGGTAAGCCCTGGCAGCGCTGCCAGGATCTGGACAAGAAAGCTAGGAAGGATAACTTTTTAATAACAGTACATGAGCATATATACATAGCGCAAGCACATAGCATTACATTGCAATAGGCGTAGCAGTGGGTGGAGCAATAGGTGTGACGCGTAGCAGTCGCGAAAGATAAGGGTGAAAAGAGGTGTAACAGGGCGTATACATAGACATGTGATGCAAACGTAACAGAATATGTCATGAATGGGGCGGAAACCATGGAGGGGGCTACCTGAGGAGCCGGGACCTCTAACCTGATGGTGCGCGCAAACTGGCAATGACGTATCACTAGGAGAAGCTGGGGGCTATGAACTCTGTGCTAGGAGCAGAGACTGAAGTCTGGAGAGTCAGGGCGACATGTACCTAAGCAGTATCTAGTATCTGATGTTTAGGGAACATGTTGATATAAACTAGAAGTCAGGAGGGGAAAAGCTAACAGACTCTAAGACTGGAGCATGCATTATTCTACATGTAGTGCGTGATGAAGAATATTAAATGACCATTAAATGCAGTATTTCTCTTACATGGAGACGTAAAGGCTAGACAATGACGGAAACTATTGATGCGATTCAGTAGCTTTAGGAATGCAGAGAAGGAGGGCTGAACTGATAACTGGAATCATAACATACTCTTGGCAGACTCAGAGGCAGAGCCAGGCTGAACCGGGCATTGCGAGGCAGGAAGTAAGTGAAGGGTCGAGGATACAGGTGGGGGCTGTATCGCTCCTCAGCGAGGCTTCAGGAGACAGGAGCTGAATCTGGTGTCCGGGCCCTTTTGATGCCTAGAAACGGGGACTTTACAATGGAATAACGTGCACACTGAGAAACGTGGCAACGTAGCTTTACATAGGCCTGATATTCGTAGTATTCACGAGAACTGGAAACTGGCATACTAGAGGTGGACACAACTGTAATTGCGTCTTTAATCGAACATAGGGAATAACATATGCATATTAATCATGCACAGATAACATATGATGGAGGACGCGTAGGGACACAGAACATGGCAAAATTTACTTTTCCACAAAACCAATGGTCGAAGTAGTTATGTTTTTCATAAGAAATCCAAAAACAAACAGAAAACAATTCACCACTGTAGATGCAAAAGCAAATTCAAAAACATAAATTTAATTTCCATATGTAACACCAGCATTAAATGCGATTGTCAATCAAAGCATTAATGAGTCGCAATGCATACATTCCAAAACATTGGTAGTGCATAAAGTATTCACAGTGCTCTCAGTGTAAGAAAGAAAGGAAGATTGGACAATGGTAGTGAATTGGCGAGTGAGGGACAGGGTAAAGGTGTTGTGACAGAAACACAATACAAAATATATACGAAATGACCTTTCCAGTCTATTAAAGGTCAGTTAGTTCCTATATACACATTGGTCATAGGTACGTGTTCAATTGATTTATTCCATTCTGTGAGCTTGTGGGTGTTTGCGTAAAACGGTGTACGTTTCGACCCCAGCAAGATGGAGGGTGAGTGGTGTCCTCACGTCGGGGTCTTCATCAGGACAAATTCATTGGTTGAGCACCTAAGAGTAATTAATATTGGTTCAGTGTAAAGAAAAATTGGAAGTGGTGAAAAAGCCAGGTAGGTAAGGCAAGTTGCACCTACTTGGGTAAGGAAGGACGGGCAACGTGTGATCCTTAATGGGCTCTCAAGGGGCTCCTGATAATCTAAAAAAGAGACATGTTGTTTTAATGTACATGTCGGGTGGAAGGTTTCCTCATAAATATGAAAGACCCAGGGGTAGCACACTCACTTCTGTCGCATATCTTGTAAATGGGGCACTCAATCTTC
Organism: Lissotriton helveticus; assembly: GCF_964261635.1. Lineage (NCBI taxonomy): Eukaryota > Metazoa > Chordata > Amphibia > Caudata > Salamandridae > Lissotriton > Lissotriton helveticus. The sequence goes on from NC_136068.1 coordinate 1,685,363,775, forward strand.
CGATGCAAGCGATCGAATGAATCCAAATCAGAGTCTAAAGCAGTGGTTCCCAAACTTTATCTACCTGGGGCTCCCGTGACCTATTTGCCTTTGGCTGCGGCTCTCCATTATGTTATTTTTTGGGGCAGGTGGGGATGTTCGTCCAGCCTCGGGAGTACTTCCATTTTTCTCCTGAAACAAATGCTTACAATTCATTAAAATAACCAAGGCAGCATCCTAACCTCGATGCCTTCCACAAAGAGATTATATGTGGTCCATTCTCCAACGGTAGCCAGAACTTTAAAAAGTTCTTATCAATTTCTTCCAAACTCGTAGACCCAGTAGATACTGCGTTTATTTATTGACGTAAACAGGCATTCAGATGTTGGTTTTCGTAGCTTCAACACTGCCTAAATTTCATTTTCCATAATTATTTGCAAAATGAAAATGAGAGTAAAACAATGCTGACCTTCGTGACACTCAGCAATGGATTCTGTTTAATTAAACACCACTGAAGTTACAGTGTGAAAGGGCAGGAGACTTGGGTAACCGTGCTTAGTCATCGAGCTGATAGAATGGTCTTCAAAGAGCTCCCAGCCTTCCGAAACCATGGGCCTGTCCAGCCCCTGCCAGTCCTCTTAAAATGCTTGTGAATAGTCGAGCCCCGTGATGCCCTCCTGGAAGTCCACGGACATGGAATTGGATCATAGGTCACAGCTGGAATTACGCAGCAGCCAGTGCTGCTCTAGAGAGACACTTCTGAGTTCGCTGCCTAGCGACAGCAGAAACTGGGGGGCATATTATCAAGCCTGTGCGATAAAATTATCGCCGCTTTATCGGCCGAAAACGGCCGATAAAGCAGCGATAATGGGCTTGATAATATGCTCTATGAAATTCCAATCGAAGCCCATGTTAGATGTGAAGACATTTAACATGTGCTTCGATTGGAATCCCATAGAGCATATTATCAAGCCCATTATCGCCGCTTTATCGGCCGTTTTCGGCCGATAAAGCGGCGATAATTTTATCGCACAGGCTTGATAATATGCCCCTGAGGCTTTTAAGCATGCACGTTTCTTGACTCTGAGTATGAAAGTGATGCCCTAATATGCTGGCAGAGAAAAGAGGCCGAAGCACCAGGTCTAAATAGTGTGCAACTCGGAAGAAAAAAAAATGTGAATTTAAAATATGTGGGTCCGACTGTTTTAGTTTTCTCATAGTTGCTGGGTATTTTTTTTTTTATCTATTGTATACTCTATAGCACTGCTATCTTAAATATTTAAATAAATATATCTGCTTGCCTGTGGTACGGACGCAGACCTTTTTTTAGCTTTACATGCATTTTACTCCATCATGTCTAAAGCACTGTGCACTCACCTTTGGCAAATGTGAGCCCTTTATTATATCGTGCATTGGTGCCGGGTGCGCTTCAATTCGCGGCGTCCCTGGCAAGTTTTGATGGCGCACTGGGGAGCCACGGCGCACCGATTGGGAACTGCTGGGAGATGGGCTTCGTCAGGGTAAATACATCGCGCAGAAATGTCAATAGCACGCTAGTCATTTAGTAGTGGAAATCATATAGAAATGGCACTTCTTTATTCGGATGTATAAGAGAGTCACAGTGGTGTTAAAAAACTCAAGGCGGTATAAAAAGGGTCTCCTGTTACATTAGTCGCCGAACCCGGGTAATAAACCCGCGTTTGCAAATGGGAACGATCAAGTTAAAAGGTTCCCATTGTCGATAGCCACTAGCAGATTAGTTAGCGTAGGAAGTGCTCAATAGATGTTAACAAACGCTCAGGGTGGTGATTAAAGAAGTCTCCTACTGAGCGGGACATAGGGGCATATTAGCAAGGGGAAGTATCGCCGCTTTTTCGGCGAATTGTGCTGAGAAAGCGGCGATACTTCTAGAGCCCTATCCACAAGGGCATTTTAAAGCCTGGCGCAAGCCCACTTTGCATGTCGGCGATTAACATCGCTAATGACATGCAAAGTGGGCGTTCCCACGTCCAACCACATGTAAAATGTGGTTGGAGGTGGAAACACCCTATTACCAAGGCAGGCGTTGGGAGAGGTAGACCTGCGATAAACTCGTTTATCGCAGGTCTCCCAACGCCTGCTCTGACCAGGTGTTAGGGCATTGATAACATGGGGGTGTGGATCATAACGCTGATTCCACCCCCCCATATTATCAATGCACACATTAGCGCATGAAAACAACGTTTGTTTTCATGCGCTAATGTGCCATATCGCCGACTATCGCCGTATTTCATTTCGCCTATGTGACGCGCATTGATAATTGTGCGCTATCACGGCCAAAAAATCCGACGATAGCCGGCGATATGGGAATGTGCTTTGTGCGTTTTCTAACGCTCTTCTAGGTAATATGCCCCATAGTGCGCTGTAAAACCACCGAAGACGCGGTTGCAATTGGGAAAATACACCTTACTGAGTTGTCATTGATGATTGATAGTTTGGAAAATATGGGTATGAATACTACGTCGAACTATGTGAATAGCATGTGCCGGTTATTACATTAAAAAGCGTTGTGCACAGTGTTAGGTTACGCAAAGACATGGCACTTGACAGCTAAACGCTCACCTCCTTAAGTTTAGCGAATCCGTGGCAGAGGTGGTCCTGGGGGAGGGGCGCCAACATAGGACCCGGATCCCCCAGCATGCTCCCCGCACCCCCCGATAATCAGACAACCCACAGTTAAATCATCCACAGAGATTTGAGTGGGTGTAAAACGACCATGTTTAATATTGACATTTCATAAACATGACAAGGCATTTCATATCCATTATTAAAATAAACAACACAATTTTAATATTGACCTTCAAGTTCTCATTCTGCAAGATTGTTATCCCCCAGCACTAAGGGGGGCCTTCTGGCTCGCATCTCCCAAGCTGAGCTGCCCACGCAAGGTGGAACCCACCTGCGCCCTTGAGTGCTGGGCCCCAAACCTCTGATCCTTGTCCGCCATCTCCGGGGCCCACCCCCCGACCACCAGGCTGACCAGGAACCCAGGAGGCTCATAACCTGTCGCCCTAGCCTCCCCAGCCGGTGGCCACATTTTCCCAGCGGAGAGCTTACCGTCGCTCCCCTCAGTGCTGGCCGGGAGTGCGCAAGGCGGACTCCCGTCCATTCTGTAAGTCAATGTCACTGTTCTGAGGTCTCTTTACCGCCACAAGGGTGACCCGGGCCCACAGGTCCGTCACCCTCCCCAACAGCGTTCTGCAGGAAAGACCATAATCCCTTAATCCAGGTATCTGTACAAATGTCCAACAAATGAACTCCATTGTGGTGGAACATCACTTCTCCTGATATCATTCGGTGAGGAATGTGACACAAGCGGCCCTTCACTGAGCACAACCTGGCCAATTCCCTGTTGAGCCGCCTCACCAACACGTTCAAAGATCTGGCCCGCACTCCGGGACCCCACGTCCTGCGTGGTATCATGCACGACCAGGCAATCCTGGCCAAGGGAAAGACCCATCCTAACCAGGCAAACTCCGTCAGCAGTGCCTCCTTGACTGCCAGGCGTCCCCGGTCCACCATGTCATTTCCCCCCAAGTGAATGATGATCCAATCTGGGGACTTCTGCCCCTCCTGCTCACTTGTCTCCTCCACGAGCCGCCGTAGGTGCTGAATTCCCATGCCCCCGGCACCCCGCTGCAGGAATTCTGTCCCGTTTAAGCCTGCCGGCTTCTCCACTCGCCACTGCTGTAACCGCACCGTATCTCAACGCGCAAACGAGTGCCCCAGTACCCACACCACCTTTGCGGGCATACTACTGAACAAGAGAGAAATGGAAAAGTCAAGCACAATCACTGGCAGGATATCAGCATTTTGTCACAATAACTCCGGCCATATGTATCTCTTAAAACAGTCGGACGACCAGCGCCCAACCTTCTTCACTGTGTTGGTTGGTAAGCCAGCCCCTGCTGCTAAGGTTGCAGCACCAATCCTAAATGAGTGGGATGAATACCCGGAAGCCCCCAATCCCAGTCCGGCTAATGCTAACCCAAAAACAGCCTTAAATTGGTACTGTGACAGGCAGTCCCCCTGCTCATGTATGAACAAGGCCTGTGCTACTCCTGCCGGGCGCAGGGCCAAGTATGACTGCATCCGGGCCACCGGGCAAACTGTTACGCCCGTTGCTGGACCCAGCTTTATTGTGGATCCTTTACCCCCATGGTCCGTCTTAGATTTTCTTAGGGTCACCTCCAAGCCCCCCCCCGGGATTAACTTGGTATCCCTGAATTGGATGCCCCCCGCCTGATCGGATCTGGAGGCCCCTACAATTTCCCCCAGCCGGAAATCCCCATGGAAGGCCAGAGAAAAGACTGCCCCAAATAGCGTGCACTCAAATGGTGAGCTGCAAATTGTGGGAAGGGATTCCAGGATGCTGGACAGGGTTACAATATCCAGAGGCCTCCGGCAGTCTCGCCTGGGCCCCTCTAATTTGGCCCACCCCGCCAAGGCCTTCTTGACCACAAAGGATGCACCTGGGTCGCGCTCGCCTGCAAGTTTAGCAAAGAATCCCACTGCCGTCATGTGAGCCCTAGCGTAAGAGACTGCCCTGCCCTGATCCCTCAGCCCCTGTAGAAAACAATGAATCACCTCTGTGGAGAACAACCTTGGTATCCGCGCCTCCAGCACGAATACCCTGTAAGATTTGAACTGCTGCTGATATGATCTCCTAGTGTGATCACGTAGAGAGGCACCTACCAGCCCCGCTAGCGCGGGGCTCCAATCTTCAACAGTGATGTAGGGAACCCTGTCATCTGCTCCTCCGCCTGTGGGTGGTATCTCCAGAAGTCCTGCAACTTGGAACGAGACAAGCATCAGCAGCATGATTGTCAACCCCTGGTATATGTGCAGCCTTGAACGTTAGATTTAGCCTCGAGCATACCAGCACCAGGTGCTTCAACAATCTCAGAACATGCCGGCACGTAGCCTCCTGCCTGTTGATGGCTTCCACCACTGCCATGTTGTCAGACCAGAACACCACTGACATATTCCTGAAGCAGTCCGCCCAAACAGATACTGCCACTATAATTGGAAGAGTTCTTAGAAGGCTATGTTCCTAGTCAAACCGTTCTCATGCCAATCAGCCGGCCATTCTGCCCTGCACCAGGACGGCCCCAGAATTGCGCCAAAGCCGATGCTGACGACCGAGTCAGTCCGCAAGCCCAGCTCCGAACTAGACACTTGAGGAGCAGGCCACACCACTTTCCCATTGAACTTGCTCAGGAAGTTGCGCCACACTCTAAGGTCCTCCCTAACCTCTGCCCTGAGGCGCACGTGGTGATGCTTCTGGGTTAGCCCGACCATTGCCCAAGCTATAGACCTCGAGAAGGGGCGCCCCATGGGGATGATCCTAAGAGCGAAATAGAGCTGGCCCACCAATACCAGTAACTGGTGCTGGGTAGCCTTAGGCCCCACCAGTGCTGCGTCAATTGCCTGGGAAAAAAAGCCTGAACCGTGTCACGTGGCAGCCTGCATTCCCCTGCCACTGTGTCGATCTCAATTCCTAAGAAGGACATGCATGTATCAGGGCCTACTGTTTTGCCTGGCGCCAGAGGAACATTAAACTCCTGAAACATTGCAACCAGAACTCCCAAGGCCTGAGCGCAAGCCTCAGATGCCGCCGGGCCCATTACCATAAAATCATCTAGATAGTGCACCACCTCCCTGTAACCTGTCCAGTGCGTGTACACCCACTGCCGCATGGAGCTGAATGTTTCAAAGTACTTGCAGGTTCTTTCTTAGGCACCCCCCCAAGAGGGGAACACACATAACCTTCTAATGTGGGAGCAGGGAAAGGGCCGGCCACCCGGCCCAGGGCCTGCTCCTTTTCAACTTTTTGTGCCACCACAGTGGGGTGCCTGCGTGCTTAGAGCAGATTATTACCATGATCGACTGGAGGGACGCCCTGTGCTGGGATGTGAAACCCTGCAGAAAAAACCTTGATATAGTACCTTGGCTTCTGCGCCTGTCCGGATACTGATTCAGCCAAAACATCAGTTTCCCAATGTCCACTGCCGTGGGCAGCTAATGGCTCCGGGTGCTTGCTCTCTCTGCCGCCCCCCTCTCCCCGCTCCTTGGACTTCTTATTGCACTTGAACTCTGGATGAGAGGAGTGGCCACAGAATGAACAAGCTTGCCTAAATCTGCACTGCCCCGTGGGCCATGTGCACACCTTCTTATTAAATGCCCAGCATGTTCCCTTCTTCTCCCCTGGCCCCTCCTGAGATGTCCGAAAGGACTGCTTCGTGTGATGCTCTTGCTGTTAACATTCTCCAGCCACACATTAACCTCCACTTGGTCCCACCCGATGTTTGGATTCTCAACTTTGGCCCATCTAAAGTCCCTATCATAATCCAACCACACGGTACCCCCATGTGTGTGTGCCTTCAGAATCTTGTTCATGTAAAACACTAAAGATATCGCCAACTCAGGCTTCTTCTCCAACATCACAGTTATAAAAACATGGAAACCAAACAGCCAATTTGTTATGGACTCTTCCACCCTTGCCTTTCTTTCTCTGAAGGAACCTTCCTTCCCTTCCCTTTCCTTGTATTCAACATCCCTCCTCTTGGGTCTGATTAGCGCCAGGATATCCACATATCCCCCTTTCCAGGTTTTTTCTCTCATTTCTATGGTGACATTTGTAGCCAACATTCCCGGCTGGGACAACAAATTACCATGGACCCCTGCCACCTTAGTCTCTACCTTTGCAACCTTGGTCGCAGTCTCACACTCCTTACCTCCCGCGGGTACTGATGTTTCTGTTGGCGCAGGGGGGGTTTGCCCTGCCGCCCGACTGGAGGTGCCTCAAGTTTCAACCAAGAGGGCTATCTGTTTATTAATCTCGCTTAGCGCGCACTGCTCTGCTGACCTCGGGGGAGCCCATGGTGCCACTGCCATGCTACTGGACTCGGGGACCCCCGCCGTTGCCGCCAGCTGCCTCAAAAGAGTGGCCACTGAAGCCAAAATACTAGCTGTAGGATCCTGAGGCCCCCCTGCCAGAACCTCTGGTTGCTGCTGGAGCGGGGTGGGAGGGGGGACCACCATTACTGGTACCACCCCTGTAGGTGCTGCCCCGATCATTCCCCCCCCTGGAGTCATAATGCCTGACGGTATACCCGCCAACCCCTGTTCCACCGGGTAAGGGGCTGGCGCTAGTGCCTTCAGGGCTGCTCTGATCTCTGCCAGGACTGTCCCTACCGGATCCCTCATTGTGCACCCCGCCCCGTTACCAGGTGCGGGGTGCTCTTCCCTCACCTGCACTGCCACGGGAAGGGCCCTTATCTCCTGGGGCCCCAACTGAGGAGATGGGGTGGGGGGGCAACTATCTCGAGGGCCGGCGGCAGGACGGGACCTACTGATCTCAAGTACTCGTTACCTGACCCCTGCCTAGCCTGCCCTCTGGCTTTCTTCCGGTTAGCCCTCCCTTGCCTTGCGCTGCACCTTAGGCTTCTTTACCAAAGGGAGGAAGGCTGCTTTGGGTTGCACTCCATTCCTGCGTGGACGGTCCCCCATGCCCGCCTGCCCTGGCTCCTCCTCGACGACTGGGGACTCCTCGCCCTGGTCATCGCTACTCTCCTCCTGCTCATTGCCCAGCTTAGCTAAAACTAATTTAAGGAGCTGGGCAATTTCGGGATCTTTATCCTTTCATTTGTGGCTGACTCCGCTAGCTGGCATGATGCAACCTAGATGGCCCTTCCTTCAAATAACTAATGCCTTCCCTGCAAATTGTTTTCAGTGCCACTCTTCACTGAGCTTACTGCCCTAACTCCAACCTGCTTCAGGTGCCTGTAATCACTGCCGGCTCAGTGAGCTCCTTACTCCTGGAAGAAAACGCCCTCTCGGAGGATCTGAGTCAGGGCCTTTCGTTTACCGCGCTGAAAGAGGCTGCCCATTCGCTTTCTCCCCCGCTCGTAGGCGCCTCCGCCTCGGTTTGTTGTACTGCCCCACACGTGGTGCCCCCAACGCGCGCCTAGTAGCCTGCTCGCTCGCAACCTGAGACTAGCCCCAACCGCGTGCTCGCTTTACCCGCCCCCCCCTCTGCCCGCCCACGTCGATAGGAAAGGTGAAACAGTATGCCCAGGGGCCCCGCCAGCAGCCGCAGACCATCAGAGCAGCACAGGCACAGTCGCCCGCAGAATTACACCCCTCCCGCTATCTATGGCTGCCCACAGGCCAGCTAGCCCACCCAACACCTTACCTGGTGATATGGACATCTCCCAACGCCGACGCCGCGCGGACTCGACCGCGCCTCCGCTCGTCGCCGCCTCCTTCCACGAGGACCGGACTTGGCTGCGCTGGATCCCCGAAGACGAACTACCGACCACCAACTCCACACGAGGAGGATAAGTTAAAAATTAAAAGGGCTGGGGGACGCCTCTAGGGAGCACACAGCCGGTCCGGTGCAGGAGAGGAAGAAGAGACCGGGGCCACTGTCACGGAACCTAAATAGGTCCCAGTCTCTGCCCTCTCCCACAGCGGAAGTGCGTCACTCTTGCCCCGGAAGTACAAGGCGGCCGGTCGCCCATTAGGCTAGCCGGCCGCCTACTAGACTAGGAGGTGGGGTGGGGGCCAGGGGGCCAGGCCTTATGGACGCGCTCCTTGATACTCGCTCTTGGCAGACATTGTCACACAGGGAGCCACCAGCGCTAAAGCCGGCCCTGATATCATTCGCGAATGGTTTTCCAGCACGATCTGCCGATATTAGGGGAATGGGAGCATTTACCTTGATATAAGAATAATTGAAAAAGATAGGGCTAAAAATGTGACCTGCACTGGGAGTAAGTATTTTTCACAAGTTGCTCAAACCCTAGCAAAGAGAGACTATCCATTATTTTAATGGTTTCTGGATCATCTAACTTATCAATGTGAAAATGTAAGTTTCCCAGTTAGAAAAACGAATCGGAGCCTGTGCTAAAACATCCCCTAGTGTGACGCGGAACAAGGACAACCATATATATGCCCATGTGGACAAGGGTAACTCTTTACACATGTATACAAAGTTTTGTGAGGCCACCCAACTGATTAAGCAACGCATCGCCCAGCACAGAAGTCAATTCAGATGCTCAGTGGAAGGAGCTCCTCTGGTTTGACACTACGAGGAACTAAAGCACACTCAAAAGCGGTCTGTACTGGCAAGTAGCAGAGGTGGTGACATTGGACGACCGAGCTGGCAATATGAAAGACATTATTGACAGAGGAGAGTGCAAATGGATGGAACTACTCAATAGCACTCAAACTGGCACCAAAGACATCAACGATATATGTTGCCTGGCATTACATACTTAATTCTGTATGTGACAATTATAGCTTGTTTTAATCCTGGGATCCAGCAGTTAGTTGGTGGTTACACCAGCCTAATGTGCTTTGGTGGGTGGTAAAGGGGCATAGGACAATAACTGTGTTTTCCCTTTTGCATGCTTTGTATTGGGTTTTGCATAGCTGCCAAGGTTTTAGATTGCTATGTGTGACATTTTCATAATTTCAGTGTAATTATGAGTAACATTCAATGACTATGAGTGACACTTTGTCACAAGCAAAATCAAGCAATGAAGGCAAGGGAAACATACATATCAGAAATTATGCCAACACGCTCCTCTAAAAGTAAATTAAATGAGTGACACAACTTTGCAGGCAGACTAGTGACTGCTAAGTTTGGTGTGCCCCCTCTCTCTGCCTGGCATAAGGTCTCGGCTCGGTGTGCATAAAGCTGCAAACTGACCAGCAGTTATTGTGCTGTCTTTTGGCCTTACTGTCTGTGTATGATAGACTGCAGGTTCGTTCTGTGTGTAGCAGTGGGCAACACAGAGTCTGCAGCCATGTGATGCTGTTTGCGTGCAGGAGGCTTGCATCAGTGTGCACGGCGTAGCAGTGCCAGATGCTGTGTGCGTGCAGGAGGCTTGCATCAATGTCCATAGTTTAGTTCTGCACGATGCTTTATGAATGCAGGAGGCTTGTGTCTGTGTGCATGGTAAAGCTGTGTGCAGCAAGCCTTTATCAGATAGCATGCCTCGGGCCTCATCCCTCATATTCGGCCTACATGCGGATTGATGTCTGTGTAGCAAGCTTCAGTCTGTATGCAATGCACCCAGGCCTCAAACTCTGTGTGCTGCACACCTCATTTTTGAATCAAACCCCATGGGTCAGTCTCTGCATGCACAAGACCCCAGTCTGACTGTTAGCTCCAGGGTAAGGCTTTCACTGCTCATCAGGCCTCCGGCTATCTCCCGCTGTCTAGTGCAGCAGGCCTCATGGTTTTTAGGTCGAAGCACGACCTGCATTCAATGCGTAAGCATTGATTGCAGTCAGCTTCGACAACTATTGTGATCCGTATTTGGGAATGTGGACAGCAGTGTGCCACGCGCTTTCCCATTGTCAGTTTTCACCGCGGGAGCGAGCGCGCTTGCGCAGACGCACACACAGCCCCTGCTTTCGCCTGGCTTGCATGCAAACACGGCGCGCACACAGCCAGGCACCATCCCCTGCACGCACAGGCACGCGCGCACACACACACACACGCGCATGCAGGCACACACATGCAGACACACATGCAAGCACACGCACAGACACATTCGAACACACACAGAACCACGCGCGTACACCCCCCCTCCCACTCACCGGGCTCTTTCGGCGTGTTCCGTGTCTCCTCTGCAGCACTGGTCGGGCACTCACCGGGCTGTTGCTGGGGATTGGGCTCCTCTCTGCGGCAGTCTCGTCTCGTCGCGGCACCAGGGGGCAGGACTTCACTTCCGGGGCTCCCTCCAGCACCTGGGAGCCCCGCAACACTCTGGCTGTTTTGCTGTTGGCAGCCCCGGGACTCTCCTCAACTCATGGGAGCCCTGGCCTGCGGAGAGGCCATCAGTCAGCCGGCTTCACTTCTTCCTCGGCGGCGGCGGGCGGGACTTCCTGCCGGATTGCAGGCCCCGCCCCCGTCTCGGCTAAAAGTGCCTGACTTACGGTTTTCACGGAGCAGGGCTGCGGCGGTGATTTCTTTCGGGGGCAAGAGGGGTAGGCACCCTCGTTTCATCTGTGAGCACAACAATTTGCAAGTTCATGGGAGGTGCTCCATATTTATTCTGTACTTACCAGCAGAGCTACAGGAGCATCAGACTGAACAGCCCAGCCACAATATAAATGAGTGTGATTAAAGCACTCGAATCAGATGCTGTGAGAAGACAGGAACTGATTGCATGTGAATTATAGTTATCAGGTAGAAGTTTTTTTTCCTGCTTTTCAGTAAAGGTCTGTCCAGTCTACCTTATTTGGCATGTTTTGCCTAGTCTCATGTGTGTGATGTGTTGGTGGCATGTGTGTGTTAGGTATTCATGCTTTTCTACTATTGAGTTAATAGGGGTATTTATTTGGAAACCATGTGCATGGTTTCATTCTGCCTTTGCCCACCCCAAACATGATAGATGCACAACCTTATGCTCATTTCCCCCGCTCCACCACCCCCCCCTCCACCCCCACAAGTGCTTATGTAAAATCTGATTGCTTCACGCCTGACTCTGGAATATACCAACAATGATACAAATCCCATCCCCTGTACGCACAGGCACGCGCGCACACTCACACACGCGCGCATGCACACGCAGGCACACACATGCAGACACACATGCAGGCACACAGCCCCCTCCCCCCTTACCTCACCGGAGTCAGACTCGGGCTCCTACCATCTGCCAAGGGAGCCCCGCAGAGCACTCGAGCTCCTCTGCCACTCTACCAAGAAGCGGAGCTCTCCCCATAGGCATGGGGGCCCCGCAGTCTCCCCGCTGGTCTTCACCCGGGCTCCCTCCTGGGACCAAGGGACTTCATGCGGCACTTCTCTTCTCCGGGCTCACGCTCCTCAAAACGAAACTGAAGAGTGGCGCGCATGCGCAGGCAGCCCCCGCCCTCCCACTGCTCACAGGCCGGCAAAGAGCTGATGGCAGCGCAGGACTGGTTTCAGTCTCTTTTCTGTCTCTTTTCTGCCCGATCTCCTTCCTTGCTCCCTCGCCAGATCCAGGAGCCTGCACGCCCTGTCCCCGTCCCTGCACAAGCACAGCCGAGCTGGCACGGGCTGTGTGTGAGGACGGCTGTGGCTGGCCGTGCAGCAGGAAATCGCCTTCATTTTCTACACCCCAGCGTCGCCCACACAGGACATGAAACCGGGATCTCGGATCTTTGGGGGAGTCGCTGTCACTGCTTTTCTATTTTCCTCATTTTTTCTGCACATGGCATGCTGTTTGCTCGGTGGAAGGTGAGTTTACTGTATTTACAAACGGGCATCTCTTTCTAATGCTGTATAGTGAGACTGGTGTTATTTACATTATACAAAAATTCGCATAAACGAGTGCAATAGGTCTTCAGGTGATCGACGTTTTTAAAAACTGTCTCAAATCATCCCATGCATTGTCTCCCTTCTCGAATGCCGTTGCCGAATGTCCGCAAATTCCCTGGTAAAATAGCTGTCTATAATCTTCCGACCACTATTTCAGCAGCCTTTGATGACATAACGTGTATGTGTAAAGCGCACGCTCACCCAGGGGTATCTGTGCGCTGAATAGCAGATGTTTATTATTACACAACTCACTGGTACTGATTTTATCGACCTCCGAAGGCTGTGGACCCGCTGGGATTTGAACCCGTGACCATAAGGTCGAACACAGGTACCTCCAGTTGGACGCATTAGTCCACTATGCACCCAGACCCTGCTGTCCACGCTGAAATGAGTACTGTTGAGCTGGCTAATATTAACATCTAATAGCACCTTTTATCTAAATATCAGACGAACATTCATAATACATACTGTCAATAAGTATTAATTATTAAAAAAATGAAAAGCCATTGTTATCTGTAATATCAATACATCTAAGTCACGTAAATACAACACATATCGCATAACAAATGCTATAGGTGTCACATTTGCGAAAGTTGAAACTATTGGCATTGTAAATAACAAAGGTATTAATTTTGCTATTTTCAAAACTAACACATAAATAAAAACATTGTCATTTACAATACCAAAAGCTCAAAATTTCCTAATGCGAGACCTATTGCATTGCAAATGCTTGTTAAGTTTAGTGTTCTGAGGATGTTTCCAAGTTACACGTTTACTTATCTTTGCCGTTTTCCATAGCGCACCCAATACACTATGGGCAGCAGAGCACTTTATATAACCCTAGGCAGTAGCACACACTTACTTGCAATAAATGTGCAGCTGTATTTCCATTCACACGACGCCAGTAGTCTTAAGTAATTTTCAAACTGCGTGAAGAGCACCTCGCTGACAATATATACATGTAATCCCGCCCAGCTATTCAGTATTTCCTGAATTTAAATGTCTTTAAATGTCCACGGATCACTTTTCATTGCAACTTAGTTAAGGAAAGAACGACTCTTATACGACCATACATACATTAAGCAGTGAGGGTAGGAAACCTGAGACATGCAGTGGACCGCTGATTATGTTTTCTGTAAGTTTCTCTGCTAGTAACTTTGGATGGATGCAGCTCCGTTAGGACATTGCAGCTGCTGGTGTTTACAATGCGCACAGCACTGTAGCACTTTTCGGGTGAGCTAAGCGTAAGCCGACTCTTATTCACATTGAAATAATTTGACACACTTTACCTCATTTTCATGAACTTTGCCGAAGGTCATTCCTCAGGAGACAGATCATTGTTGCTGGCAATGAAACAGATATGGCATGAATCGGGAATACATGGGCAATTAACTTGTGCTGGAGATTGAGGAATGAAGAAAGATCACCAGCCTGGCTCCCCTCTCTGTAGTGAGGCGAGGGGTGTAGGGAGGGGCAGGGGGGGTTGGTCATTGATTTCAATTGCAGCTGACAGCTGAGCCACCATGCAGCATGGGTGCAAGTATGCAGTGCTGCTGCAAGCACCACTACCCACAACTCCGGCAGCAGGATGTGACATCACTTCCACCGCTGTGGGAACCAATCTTTTCTCATGAAATAAAGTGTAGCCTTGTCTGCAGCAACTGCTGCTTGCTCAGCCAGTGAGCCCCAAGCCTGTTGGAGAAGCGCGCCCTGCTATGCACATATCGCGGCGCGCTGCCAACTTCCAATTCTGTTTAGTTTTAGGCAGCACTAGCTTAAGTGACAGCTGATGCGGAGCCCCACACTAAAATGCGTTAGTCTAATGCCATGTGTGGTACTTGACAGGACTGGTTTTGCTAAAGAATATGGGGACCTCATCTTTGTAACAAGTACAAAGTGGATATGTGTGTTGTTTTTATCAGTAACATTCTCTATGAATATGTTGATACTGTTATTTCAAGGCTTGATTACAAGAGATTCTAGTATTCCCTGTAATTAAAGCAAGCCTGCAATCTATGGGGGTAGGTTAGAAGCCCAGCAGGATAGCATGATCACCTTAGCGCCCGCAACAATCTGCATGAGGGCCGTCCTGCCCGACATGTATTAGACCTACTACTTACTCCCAAGATGGAGACGTGGGTTAGCGGTGTAATGTATGCATGCTATCGTTTGATCTGATGTTTTATAAATTAAGGCCTTCAATTATGTTTTTTTAACATAGCTAATGAAATATTATTCACTGACTTGGTTGGTTGGTTAACACCAAGATAAGATAAGACAGCAGTGTTGGCTGTATCTTTCCTTTTGGAGCACAGGACTTCTTTTCACTGCGTCGGTGTAGATGTGAGCAGTCACCCTCTGGGTTTATGAAGTAGGTTGATTATTAACATCACTAACTGGACTATAACAATATAGTGACTATAAGGATTTATTTGTTAAGGACTTGGTTTGACTAACATTACACTTGATTACCAGAGTTACTTTCCTGAATAATCCTGAGTTGTGGCAGTAATTGGATCTGTTTTGACAGGGTGATTGTGAGTAACTGGCGATGTACATGTTCATGATTGCTTGGTACACATGGGTACTTGATATTAAGGTCATTATATACATTGACTGACACTGTGGTGAAGAACCGCGATAACCCACTTACTGGGTCTCGGGAGGACCGCCCAAGTCTTCAATACCTTCCATACTTATTAAAAGGAGACACAGGAGCCTTCGCCTGCAGGAGGAGCCCAGATTTATTTCAATAGCCCGGGCTATGGAACAGAGTCCCAAGCTAATCAGAGACAAGACAGAGGAAGCTGCTACTTCACTCTGTAGCTTACAAGCCTTTTATACATTTTCTTCCCAGTTTTTTGGCTGTCAGGCCATTGTTTAATCAGGGCAGTGTTTACAGTTGATAAACAGATCCAGACAATGTCTGTAGTTAGTGACCTGGTCAAGGCTTGGTACACAGATCATTGTTCACTCGGCTTTGATCAAGGCTCAGTTTTTCAGGTCTTGCCTTGATCAAAGCCCAGTCCTTCAAGTCATTGTTTAATCACCCTGATCAGGGCCCAACAGTCAGACCATTGTCTAGATAACCTGATCACGGTGTCAAGGTTGTTTACCAGGCTGGGAGCAGGAGATGGAAAACAAGCTGGTTTACACAGGGCGTGGGTGTCTCATGGCTTTCTGTTGAACTGTAAAGAACAGGGGGTTGGGTGTGCGACAGGTCCTGAGCAGAAATGCAGGCTGCAAAATGGTTTTTGTCGTGTCAGTTTAGATTTTCCTCAGGCATCAGAAGAAATGACCAGGTGGGTCGTGTGGAAGTGTGTGACGCGAGATGACAATGAAAAAACAATGGAGTCCCGGTACAGATGATGCTAATCAGAAAAACACTTTTCCTCAGGCCCTCCTTTTGCCATTGAGTGGCCAATACTTTTGAGAAATGTCAATGTTCATAAGACCATCTGTTTCTTGTTGGAGCATCATCATCATCAGATTGGTGTTGTGAATGTTAGAGGGTGGAGACTTGATGGTCTGGACACACATTGTACAGAGCACTGGCAGGCACTGAAAGCACAAACAGCAGGAGACCAGGACAGCTACTCCCAAGGCAAGGAAGATGAGGACCCTCCAACCCCACTGGGAAAGGAGACCCCAGATCCAGCCGATGAGGGACCAGCTGCCTTCATCCAAATGAATTTCAGAAGAAAGGCGATGCAGACGCCGGATGGCATTGTACACTGTAGGTGTGTTGTCTGGGATGTACACGCAGCAGCTGGAGCTGATCAATTTACATACACCACCACGATCAGCAAGGATGATGTTGAGGACCATGCGGTTTTGGAGCATTATAAGGCGGTCCGCCTGTAGCTCTGCAGTGATATTGGAGAGGGCACCAGCTGTTACTGTGATGGTGGCCTCAAGGACCCTGGTCAGTCCTCGTACAGCCCGACATGGGGCCCCAGAATGGAAGAAAACCTTTAAAGAAGTCCCCGGCTTCCTGGCCCGCTGTGTCCTCGGCTGATATGACGCCCCACGTGAGCGGCGCAGAGCACGCTTCATTGACTGGTGGTAACCTCCATGGGTAGAGTATGTTGGTGGAAGGAGGAAGGCCAGATAGCAGGTACCAGACCAGTTACGGGGGAGCCAAGTGTAGGCGGCAGTGCCACAGATGAAATAGGTGTTGGGGGATGCCACCAGCTTCGGAGGAGATGTAGAGTTCAAAGCTTTTGTGATATCACACGTACTGGTACCAACTTTCTTAGTCCCTAGGCCAAGGATGCAGACAGGGCCTTGCACATTTATGACATTCACAGTGTCTCGTTCATCACGCAGTATCCTTCTTGTGCGGAATCTGGAAAATGTTTGTCGAGTGGTTGACTTGAATACTACCATTTCACTGAGTTCATCTGGTGGTAGTAGCAATGTGGACGAGCTTGTCGGGCAAAAAGGAGCATTGGCATTGCCAGATCTGTTCTGCCAGAAGTTATCCCGAAATGTCCCAAGGATAGAATTGGCAATACCATTGACAGTGTAGGCCTCCTGCATCAGCATCCACCATGCAAGACAAGACCCAGTGATGGAGAAGGGGTAAGGAAAGAATGGAACAGGGTGTATCATGGAATGCGGCATCAGTCCACAAATCCAGCAGTTGGAAGTGTTCATGATCAGCTGATGATGGTGCAACATTTGGAGGAAGGTGTTGTTGAAGTATTCTGCACAGCGGGGTAATTTGTGGGCTGGTAGCGTGTAATACTGGTGTTCGGCAGGAGTAGGGTTAGGAGTTGGTGAGGTAACAGGATGGTAGATTAGCAACAGCCAACCAAGGATAGACAGGATGAGGGAGACACGGTGACTATGAAGCATTTACTATGTCGGAGACTGACATCGTGTTCCTGGATTCGGGCGTTTTGGACGGCTGCCATTGTGCTAAGACAGGGACCTCTAGCGGCGGTCTGTGATTGGTGGTTGCTTCACTGGGTGCAGGTGCCAAGTAGCCCTATGGCATACCTTAGTCTGACACACCAGCACTACTCTCATCTGGGAAGATCACAACCCTACAGCCTATCGGCAATCGGCAAAGTCAAGGGCAAGCCTTCCCTCAGGGGCGCAAGTTATATCGGTCGGAAGTAGGAACAGTATGGTCGGGAAACAAATGTTCTTGGTGTTGAGCAGAGTTAGGGGAAGGTTCCACGCTTCCTTTCAGTATGTTGTCACTCTCTGCTTCCGTAGATGTAGAATGCAGTCTGGCATCGCTGAATGGGACAAATGTCGGAACTGGTTCTGCTTCTGAGTCTCCTTGTCCTTCCCTCACCCACTGATCATAAGGGAGGGGCAGAGGCACACGTAGGCAGTGAGATGAATGAACCCAGTTCTTCCGACCTTCTACTTTCACAGCGGTGCGGGTGGCCAGTAACACCTGACGGGGCTGTGTCCAGCGGGGCTCGAGGCTCTTAGTCCGTTGAAAGTTCCGGATCAGGACATATTCCCCAGGTTGGATAACATGTCCTGGGCCCTCGCTTTTGTCAGGTATGGCCTTGTGCACCTGGTGATAAAGAGTACGAAAGGTATTAGTTAGACTGTACAGATAATCAGTTAATACAGGGTTTCAACATCAGACAGTTTCTTAGGCCGTGGGACACCCCAGACATTGGCAGGCCTCCCGAACAAGATCTTGTGGGGGGATAGACCTATCCGGGTGTGTGCCGTTGTTCTTGTAGACAGTAGGGCTAGGGGCAGAGCATCAACCCAAGTGACACCTGTCTCGGCTACTATTTTAGCCATTTTAGTTTATAGGATGCCATTGTACACCCCTACTAGACCTGCTGACTAGGGGTGGTTAGTTGCATGAAATTTTTGTTTAATACCCAATGCTGTACAGACATATTCCATATTTTGGCCTGTAAAGTGGGTCCCGTTGTCACTCGAGACCAAGCAGGGCAAACCGAATCATGGGAGGTATTCTTTTAATAGTACTTTGGCGGTAGTGATAGCGGTGCAGTGTTTGACAGGGTATGCCTCCACCTATTGGCTGAAGGTGCAGACCATCACCAGGACATATTTTATATTGTTACATCTGTCCATCTGGATGTAATTCATTTGGAGGACTTCAATAGGGAAGGTAGGAGGAGAGAATCCTCCTTTAGGAGTAACTGTGCCTTTTCCTGGGTTATACATTAGGCAAATCATGCATGTTTTAACCAGCTTTTCAGCATGTGCTGGTATCTTAGAGTTGTACCACGTAGGTTCTTACAGCTTGCATATCCCTTTTGCACTAATGTGAGCAGGACCATGGGCCATCGCAACTACTGGTGGCACGTGACTGTCAGGTAACATCCATTGTCTTTCCATAGTCGTACGGACCCAGCAACCATCAATTCACTCCTTTGCTAATTGCTCCTTCCACACCCTTAGTTACTCAGGAGTAGCATGGGACTGCATATCAATCACACTTTGTACTGTGTTGTCAACCATGCCCTCATCTGTCACCCACCTAGCGGGACCTCCTACATACATTTCTTCTCTTTTCCTAAGAGCTGTTTGTCTGGCCCTCTGGTCAGCCAGGGCATTGCCTTTCCCAATATCATCTGTCACTTTCTTATGGGCATTACATTTTATAATGGCCACATTTCTGGGGAGTGTCAGGGAGTCTAACAGTCTGTGAATTAGAGGGCCATGTTAGATCTTGGTCCCATGGGAAGTAAGGGAATTCCTTTCTTTCCACAACCTCCCGAAGTTGTGGGGCACCCCAAAGCCATACTGACTGTCAGTATAGATATTTACTGTTATTCCGTTGCTTATCTCACAGGCTCTAGTGAGGGCCACTAATTCTGCTGCCTGAGCAGAGCACTGCGGAATCTGAGCTGTTTCTACTACTTGCCCCAATGTCGTGAGGGTGTAGGCAGCTGAGGTGTTACCATCTGGCCCTCTGGGACATGATCCGTCCACATACAGTGTACCTTCTGGTTCTGTTATCGGGGTATCCTGTAAGTCAACCCATCAATTTGTCTCCTCCTCTGTCCTTAATATGTAGTCATGTGGGTTTAAGCGGGCATCCTGAGTATCCAGTGGGAGTAATGTGTCGGGTTCAGTACAGTGCATCCTTTGATGTTGATGTGGATGGCAAAGAGTGTCAGTTCATATCCTGTGAGTCGTGCGCTAGTGAGGTATTGTGTCTTGGTGTTATTAAGGAGGGTATCTATAGAATGGGGAGCCATCAGAGTCAGGGGAGAGTTCATGACGATTCCCGCACTCTGACAGACCAGGAGGGCAGCCGTAGCTGTCGCCCGTAGGCATCCTGGGAGAGCCCTTGCAACAGGATCTGAGGTGGCTGAAAAATAGGCAGATGGCCGTTGGTGACCTCCAAACATCTGGGTCAAGACAGCGCATGCACAGCCATCTGTCTCATGTACAAAAAGAAAAAAATGTTTGCTATAGTCAGGAGTACCAAGGACTGGAGCATTACACAGGGCCCTCTTCAAATCTTGGAAGGCCTGCGCATGCTCTGTAGTTCATGGAAAGGAACTGTCTGAAATGTCCTTAGTGGTGAGGGCAAGAAGAGGTCTGACCATGGCAGAAAAATTGGAAATCCATTGTCTACAGTATGAGGGTAGGCCTATGAAGGCTCGCACCTGCTTTTGTGTTTGTGAGGCCGTCATAGCATTGATAATGGCTATACAATCAGCGGTGAGCTGCCTTCCCTCCTTCGAGAGGAGATGACCTAAATAGGTCACCTTCTCTTGACAAAATTGAAGCTTTTTCAAAGAGACTTTGTGAATATGGAGGGCAAGGTGGCGTAACAAACAGAGAGTAGCTTCTTTACATGCTGTGGCAGAATTTGCAGCAATCAGGAGGTCATCTACATATTGTAATAGTGTGGAATTATCAGGGAGTTCCAAGGAATCTAGTTGACTTTTTAGGGCTTGACTATAGATACTGGGGCTCTCGGTGAAACCTTGAGGGGCACGGCAGAATCTAAAGCTCCGCCCACCAATGGAAAAACCAAAAAAATGTCTGCTGTCAGGATGTATAGGAATGCTGAAAAAAGCATTCTTCAGGTTTATGACAGAGAAGTGCGTGGAGTCAGAAGGGACCATCGTTAAGAGGGCTGTAATGTCGGGGACAACAGGATATTGGGAGATTGTTATTTTGTTAAGGGCTCTCAGGTCAATCACAAATCGGTATATTTTAGGGGAGAGAGCATCTCCATTTGTCTTTTTAAGAACAGGAATAATGGGACTGTTACAGATATTGCCACGTGTCTCCTCCACTACGCCCTTGTCCATCAATTCAGATATTATTGTCAAAAGGGCCATTTCTCCTTCCGCGGGTAGTCGATACTGTCGGAGGCGGGGGAGAAGTACACCTGGCTGGATGCGTACCACATGAGGGGGAATGTTGAGACACCCTACATCAGTGTCTGATGATGCCCAGAGAGAGGAAGGTTAAGACTGCAACTCTGGTGGGAGGGGACCAGACAGATACATATAGGAAGCTGCGGTGGGGGAAATTGTTAGGGATACACCTTTGGGACTTCATGATATGGTCGCATACAGAGCTTTCAGTAAATCCATGCCAAACAAGTTTTCACTGCAACCTGTAGTAAGGACCAAGGGAGCGTCAACATGTGCAGGGCCAATATCGAGAGGGAGGGGTTCAGAGAAAGGGCTGGTCACAGGTGTTCCTGCAAAATCCATGGAGACATTTATATTGCCAGAAAGGGGTGCCTCCAGGACTGACAGACGTGCAATAGAAGACCTGGTGGCCCCAGTATCCAAAAGGAAATTCTTATCGTTCTCCACAACTGACATTTGAACATACGGGCCCCTTTGATCCCCTGGAATTTGCACTCTGGTAATACCCCTTTCCTGGCTGTCCTATGCTTGGTAGGATCCTGTCTCATCAACTTCGTCATAATCATCATTGTAAAAAGTGCGTGTTGCTTCGTACCCATCAAACATGTTGGCCGGGTGCAGCCAGATGGGAGCGTCATCCCTGGGCCTACGTTCTTTATCCTGTGGATGGGGTGGGTCATGGTTCCCTAGGAGCGCGAGGCCGAGTCTTCCCTGTTCAGATGTTTTCAGCTAACACGGGACACTCATCTATCCAATGGTTGTACCCCTTACAATAAGCACACTGATCAGTTTGGTGGGCTCCAGTGCGTTGAGGGCTGGAGGGAGTAGACTGGCGAGCCCTCGGAAGGGGTTGGAGTTGAGGTCTAAAATTCCCACGGGCATCGGGACCTTGGGGAGGGTAAGCCTGCTGCAGAAGTGCCTTAGTCTTAAGATCCCTAACCTTCCTACTTTCCCTGTCTCTATCTTCATTCTCCCTATTCTCGTGATATTGCCCCATAGCCAAGATACCAGTCATAGTTTGGGCAGACCACGTACTTTCAACTTTCCTAAGCCTGGCGGAGACCTCAGGAAGCAAGTTGCTGACAAACTTATCGACAAATACTGGGCCAGAACCTGGGGTCCGGGGATCCAAGCCACTGTGTCCCTTCTATTCTGTCTCAAAACGGGTAAAGAAGTCAGCCACATTCTCATCTTTTCGCTGCCTACAGGCGTTTATTTTATCCCAGTTAATGACAGTTCCGACAAAAGTGTTTTCATAAACGTCTTTATTTTACCGGGCAAAGTCAGGATGGCAGCTACTGGTTTAGTCCCTCCTAGTCCTAACCTTGCTTCTTCCATAGCCTCTAAGTCAGCCAATTTACCTCCCAATGCCACTTCATGGTCAGTATGTCGAATCTTGTCCCAAATTTCAGTGGGGACAACCGTACCAAAAAGTAAATCTATATCCTCAAGAATACCTGCAGATATAATCTGACCTAATTCTCTGTAAAAGGCCGCCGGATTCTTCCGGGGATCTGGTAATTGTCCTTTTAACTGCATTACTTCTGACCTTTTCCAAGGAACATGAACCCAAAGCCTGCGCCAGTGTGCTTCAACAGCCCCTCGGCCATTATTTTAGGCATCGGTAAGTGCGTTAACAAAGACAGGGGCCGCCTCTCTCATTGGCATAGCTGTTTCCAGAGGGGTGTTGAGAAAAGCTGTCATATCACGGTAAGCCATTACAGCAGACATAGCGCCAAACATCCCCTCTCCCTGAACATCGCCTCATTTTTTTTGTGAGCTAAGGTCCATTAATCCGGTGGATACCTGTTTAAGCGCATTCTCAAATCTTTGCATGACCAAAGTACACATATATTCAGCCCAGGTGGTCCGTTCCATAATCGTCCACCGTGAAAAGGAGGATCATATTTCTTTAAAGGTATAAATATTCCTGTTATTTATCCAACATTCACACTGTTGCCTCTGTAGGTCATTTTCTCGAAGAGACGAAAAGCTGACTGCAGAGCGCAGGGAGGCCAGTTCGGGGGTAATTCAACAATTTATATAAATCCTGCTTAAATGTAGACCACAGGGAAGTAGGAAAAGGGCGGGTAAGGGTAAGGCCACAGGGGTTGGGCGGATGGAGACTTGTTGTCATTCCCGCAGCGAGGACAGGGTTAATGGGCGTGGTTGGTGTCATAGGAAAAGTTGGGAGGGTCGGTGTGACAGGGAGAACAGTAGGAGGGGCAGTGAGGGCAGGAGTGGGTGGTGGCGGGGGACATGCGGGGTGTGAGGCGTCAGGGCAGGGTACATTGGGGCATATGCAGGAGGGCTTTCTAGCATGGCATCGAGCTTCTTCTCCCCCTTCCATATGGCCCTTTCCTTTCTCCTTACAAGCTGGATAACATTTTTGTACCCATGCCCCATGCTCCCTATCGGCTATTTCTACTGATTTTGTCATTTGATTTTGTAAATTGTCTCTGGCGTGGTCGGCCATTGACATACGTTCCTGTTTTCTTTCTTGAGCCTTCTGTTTTCTAGCTCTCTGCTCTATCTCTTTCCTCCAAAATCGGACAGATTCAAACTTAGGGGCCTATTAGGATGGCGGACGGACCTGCGTCCGTCCCCCATCCGAGGTGGAGGGACCGACCGCAGGGGCAGTGGCAGTCCCTCCGGTGCAATTAGGATGTGACTGCCACCCTGGCGGTCACATCACGTATCTTTAACCTTGCGGCGGGGGTGCTGCTTGAAGCAGCACCTGCCACAATTTTAAAAATGCATGTTTTATATTTACATGTACAAAGCGGCAGGCACCGCGCGTACCATAGGTACCCCCCATGTGCACCCCCCACCCCAACACCCTGGGGCCCCGCAAAGGGCCCCCAAATACCAAAGATCACATGCTTTTCCACGGCGGAAAAGCCGCAGTGGAAAAGCATGTTTCAGTGCACATCGTAATTTGGCTGACGGTGTCTTGCAGACACCGCGACCAAATAGCCCTCCACACCACGCGGATCAGCGGCAGACGGACCTCCCATCCGCCGCTGGTCCCACCGCAATCCCACCGCCATCCTAATCTGGCGGTGGGTGTTTTCTGTGGCCGCAGCGGTGAATCTGCATCCTCCAGGCTGGCGGATTCACCGCCATCCTAATCGGCCCCTTAGACGGGCGTGTTTTTCTTTTCATTAATTGTTCCTCTAAGTTGACGAGAACTTGGGAATTAAAGGAGCCATAAAGTGGCCACTGTAATTCCGCGTTACTTTTTTTTGTATATTTTACCCAGAATGAGGAAAATATTATGGCAGATGGGCCATGTTCAACATACATCGTATGGCCAGGGCCCAGGGGTCCCTTCTGGAGGAAGCGGACAGGCCGCCTCCAGCTGGGAGTCCTGCGTACACATACAGCAACATATTCTCTTGAACTTACTACTGACTGGCATGCTTAAAAACAGATCACAGACTCTAGCGTTTTTTTTTTAAAACTCACCTCGCTTGCTTGGCTTTTGCAAAAGTCAATAACAGAAGAGTCATAGAGAACGGACACCAGCGGGTTTTTAAAACTTCACCTCGCTTGCTTGGCTTTGGCAAAAGTCAATAACAACTTGGATTTTGCGATAGTCAATAACAGAATCATACAGACTTGGTGGATGATCAGTCCACCCTTACCATACAGGGGTATTTCTCTTCTGCAGACGTAGGGCTGTGTCCTGTTCTAGAAATTATTTGCTAGGGGACTCCAGCGAGAACGCGGTCATGTGGCCCAGACCGGGTGTGGAGGGACTGCGGGCGAGTCGTTCGGTCTACCAGAATACAAGAATCCCTCGGGAAGGGTGCCTCCGTCGGAGTCTCTCCGTGCACCTCCTCACATCCACCGGGCCTGACCTTCGTGCTCGTGGAGTCCCTGTTCAGGCGCCATTTGAAGAACCGCGATAACCCACCTACTGGGTCTCGGCGGCGGGGGGACCGCCCAAGTCTTCCATACCTTCCATACTTAGTAAAAGGAGACACAAGAGCCTTCGTCTGCAGGAGGAACCCAGATTTATTTGAATAGCCCGGGCCATGGAACAGAGTCCCAAGCTATTCAGAGACAAGACAGAGGAAGCTGCTACTTCACTCTGTAGCTTACAAGCCTTTTATACATCTTTCATCCCAGTCTTTTGGCTATCAGACCATTGTTTAATCAGGTCAGTGTTTACAGTTGATAAGCAGATCCAGACGATGTTTTGTAGTTAGTGACCTGGTCAAGGCTTGGTACACAGATCATTAGGCTTTGATCAAGGCTCAGTTTTTCAGGTATTTGTTCAATTGCATTGATCAAAGCCCGCTCCTTCAAGTCATTGTTTAATCACCCTGATCAGGGCCCAACAGTCAGACCATTGTCTAGATAACCTGATCACGGTGTCAAGATTGTTTACCAGGCTGGGAGCAGGAGATGGAAAACAAGCTTGTTTACACAGGGCAAGGTGTCTCATGGCTTTCTGTTGAACTGCTAAAAACAGGGGGTTGGGTGTGCGACAGTTCCTGGGCAGAAATGCAGGCTGCAAGATGGTTTTTGTCGTGTCAGTTTAGATTTTCCTCAGCAGAAATGACCAGGTGGGTCGTGTGGAAGTGTTTGACACAAGATGGCAATGAAAAAACAATGGAGTCCCGGTACAGATGATGCTAATCAGAAAAACACTTTTCCTCAGTGGTATCATGCAGACACTGTACGCAGAGGTTTTTACCATTTACTCACGGGGCTTTGAGTGCAATTGACATATGGTTTTTGCCATTGATATTGTATCAGGGGAGCCATAGCATGTATACCCTGGGAGGCAGAATGTTGATTTGCCGGTTTGCACACAGATCATGTTGCCGATTCACATGCATGTCTGGCACTTGTTCATGACCGACTGAGCACACCTCCCTAAGTTCACTGAGCCTGGGTTTGTACCCCCCCCTCAACAGAGAATATGGATGGATTTTGAACTACCTAGTGGACTTAAGACTGATTTAGTATTCCTACAATTGTACCACTTCATTATGTTACGATACCTTTGGATTCACGGAAGTGGCACACTGGATTTTGCGAGCTGCAACACCCAGTGGGTCACAGTATTTTCCAAATTAAAGTAGGATTGCAATGATGATCCCATTGTAGAGTTTAGGCCCTGTCTGGACCAGCTTGGCTGGGCCCTGGAACAATTTACATTCAACACATTAGACTGGTCATATTGCCATTGTTGAGTCAGATATGAAATTGGAGCATGTTACCTGTGTAATTCCATGGATGGGAACCTTCCGTACTGACAAGCAGTTCTTGGGTTTCTGTTTCCCTGTCCTGCAGGTTCTGGGCCAAAGACTTAGTCCTGATGAGGCCCTTTTAATCATTGTGGGTCAAAACGTCGACATCTTCCCCTGGGATACAGTGCGATTTTGATGGATTGCAGTTAGTGGTGGAATGGGTGGGCAGGACGAGTGGGGTGCACTCCTAAAGTGCACATGAACTGTTTGGCCGGCCCTCTTGGGCCGACCAAACAGTTCATGTGCATCTTGCATGTTTCTACCAGGCTGCATTACACAGCCTTGTCAGGAACATGCACAAGGTCCCTGTTGCAGTCTGCCCAGGTGCTTCTTGTTGCCACCAGGCCGGAACAGGAAGATTACCAGGAGGAGGAAGGAGGATGGAGGAGAGGAGGTGGCTGCCCCACCACGCCTGTGCGGTTGCAGCCACTACTGCCAATGGCACTTTGTATACATGTGTAAAAAATCTCCTAAAGCATCTCTAAACTTACATATTAGGCTGAGGGTACGATAGGTCGAAGCCTCAGAAAATATGTGTTGGCATTGATTTTAATAGAAAAGATTCAACCTTCAGAGAGTGCGGTGTCCTCATTCACAGTGAGGTGAGGGCATTTTACATATATTGGACTCCCGTCTTCCCTTCTAGCCTACCCTATCTTTTTTGCTAATTTTATACTTTCATGGTATTGCCCCAACAATGTCAGGTGTACCTGAGTGTGATATCAATGTTTCCGTTGAAAACGATATATAGCGTGACAATTTGAATCAATCATTATTTGAATTCTTATTATTTGCTTTTAACCAGGTCATGAGTGTTAGTGTGATATCTTTCTATCACTTTGCCAAGAAGCCTAACTCCAAACTCTGAACAATTTGTCAGGTCTATGCTGGTCTTAAAGCCACATTTTGTGCATTTAAATTGAGGTAAAATGCCTCAGCATTGGCAAATACAGTTTGTATTGGTGTTACCATTTTGCAAATAATCTCAAAATTTCTAGTTACAATAGATCATATGAGATTGAGCTCCTGATTTAAAAGTACAAGGGTTTTGGCTGCCTAGCGCAGTCCAGGCGTGGACAGGCACACACAGGTTTACTTTTGGCGTGCCTTTGGGGCACCATTGGGGCATCCGCTGTGCACGCATGGCACTACATTTGCATATAAGTGTGGTTTACTGGTCATAATCTAGACAGTAAACCACATGAAATGGACAGGGCACTCCTAAGATGGCAAAAATGTCAACTAAGAGGGAACTGAAAAATAGGGGACACCATGACATGTCCGATAGGAAGGATGTAATATATTTTGCCTTGTTCTCTACACCAACATTTTCTAGTCTGGCAAGAGGGACATCATTGCTGATGACTCTGAAACCCCATGTTGTCCAGGCTGTCCCTTGAGTTGTCACCAAAATCTGACCGTTTACTAAAGGAAATATGAGCATGATTTCAGAATGAGCCAATGGACTGAGAAACACTTTCTAGTAAGGCTGTGTCTCCCAGAAACCTCTCTGCTGTTGTAGCGCTGTCTCCCCATACAATACATACAGTTTATGCTGTGCCTCTCAGAATGTTTTCTCTCTCTCTAGCTGTGCCTTCGAGTACGCAATGTGTTTCTCTCACTGTGTCTCCCAGGATTTTCTGTAGTTCTCCAGCTGTATCACCCACTTAGGAGTCGATTATGATCTCGTCTGGAAAGCATTCCATCCGATTCGGTTCCGGTATGCTTTCCGAATGACTCGGATTGGGGGGGTCCAACCAAGCGATTTTGATGCATCCGGATGCTTCCACATACAATTTGGTCGGACTCCTATTGACTTTAATGAGAGCCTGTGTTCCAAACAGGAGCCCATGCTCCCACTGACAAAAGGGGTTGTTGGGGAAAACCTTGCACTGTGTGGCGATCACCCAATGATGCCTGCTACACTGTGCATGTATGGGTGGGGGGACCCAGGTGAAAGAGGGCCTGCTATGGGCCCTCAAAGTCAGATTCCAACAGCTGATTCATTTCCAGAACATCTGATTCAGAGAGCCTATCTGAATCTGACATCCTAATCGCTCGGCTGGAAACGCGGTCGGTAGACTTCTACGATTCGGCTGCGAACGACTCAGTTACTCCCAATGCCTTTCAGAACCGAGTCAGACAGTTTGAATGCTA
The DNA here is from genome assembly GCF_964261635.1 of Lissotriton helveticus. Classification (NCBI taxonomy): domain Eukaryota; kingdom Metazoa; phylum Chordata; class Amphibia; order Caudata; family Salamandridae; genus Lissotriton; species Lissotriton helveticus. Next base: position 1,685,391,878 of record NC_136068.1, read on the forward strand.
TCCAGCAATCTTATTCACTCGTTGGTAAACATGTCTGAATTATGCAGAAAGGCGGGTTCCGAATTGGATTCGGGCTAATCGAATACCGCTCAGAGCCTTTCCGGACAACATCAAAATCGACCCCTAAACCTTAGTTGCTGTCACAGTGTCTCCCAGAATGCTCTCTGTTTTTACAAGCTGCATATTCCAGTAAGCCTTACGTTGCTTTACTGTATTTCTCTGAATTGTTTGTTTTTCTCATGCTGTATCTCCCAGTAAGCCTTGTGTTGCTTTTACCGTTGCTCTCAAACTTTTCTCTATTTCTCTAACAGTGTCTTTCATGACCTCATGGTTGCTCTAGTTGAGTCTCCGAGTAAGGCTTGATTTACTCTCACTGTGTCTGGTATTGCTCTCACTGTGTATTCCACCATCCACTTCTTTTGCCGTTGCATTTTATACGACCCTCATGGTGTCTCACAGGTCCTCTCTGCAGTGGCAGCCGGCACGGGTTGGGGTGGCTGGGCAGGGTGTGGTAGGTTGGGGAGTAAGCAGTCACAGCTGGCATGGCTCTCGGGTGGGGGGGGCGGGTGCATGTTAGCATTGGGGTTCACGCAGATGAGGTGGGGGTTAAATAATATAAAATAAATAAACTTACCTACCTGTGTCCCGCGACGTCACAGCTCCCTGCTGGGTCCCGTTTTCCTGCTCTTCTGCTGAACAGAAAGCAGGCAGCCTCCCTCCCCTCCCCTCAATCAATCACAATGCTGCAATGGCAGTGTTGTGATTGGTGAGTACAGTGCCCAGCTGGGCGGCTACATGGAGAAAAGGGAGAGTGCGCATGACTGTTTTGGTCGGCCCCAGAGGGCTGACCAAACATTCAGGACCCGCAACATTGGGCAAGCCACTCCTCTCCGACACGCAGAGGACCAGCCACTGTTGTTCTACATGTACTCTCTTTGTCACTTTCAATAATCAATATAATAGTCTACTAGTGACTGCTGGTAGGTTTGGTTCAACATTAGCTGTGTTTCTCAGTGGTGGCAATATTGCATCAGCTATGAAGCTTAGCAGTGCCCTATTTGTAACACCTACAATTTCTGAAGCTGTGCACCAGTTACTTTTAATAATTTCTCTCAGTGGAACTATCTATGTCCAACATTGGGACCTATTTTTCCCTAAGTGTGCAAGCAGTCCAAATATTGTCCTAGGCCTGTGTCCCAATGAGGCCTGAGATGCCCTCCCCATAGGTCACCCTAATCCCTGCATTGCCCCATCTTCCAGGAAGCTGCAAAAGGGTCCTGAGATCTTATCCATCAGAGACTCCTGAAACAGTGGGTGGAGCCAAACTGACAAGTGTAAAATTACTACAGCAAAGAAGGACCCAAAACAGTAGTAAATGTACTCCAGCTGAGACCTCGAGTAAATCCAGTGCCACACACGTCAATCACTAGTACTACAAAACCACTTTGAGAAAATAACGGCGGTAGAGACTTAAAATAGAATCCCATAGAAAAAAATTGTTGAAATAAATTTCTTTTTTTGGACTTTTTTAAATATATATATATATAGATAGATGTATATTTGCATTTTTAATACATATGTAAATAGAAACATTTTAATTTAGATGTGAATTGTTTAATAGTTCTTTAAAAATTAACCTAATTGAGTAAAAAGTGTGTGTGTGTGTGTGTGTGTGCGTGTGTTTGTGTGTGTGTATATATTTACATTTTACCTACTAGCAGCCGCCAGTAGGTAGTTATGGTTAGGACCTCGTTTCTATTCAAAACACATTTTTTCTTTTGCCAATATCTTTGGCGCTGTTTGATGACTCTTCGAGAAATTTTCAAAACTAATGGTTCACTCAGGTCAGCTGCAACTTGAAAGTTTCGAGGTGATTCGTCAAGCGGGGGCCAAGAAAAGGGGGGTCCACATGTTAATTTCCATAGGAACTTGAGACGAAGCTACAACCCGAACTGCTGAACAGAATTACACCAAATTTGGCAAAAAGGTAGCTCTTGTTCCAGAAAGCATCCTTTTTTGTACATGGTGTAAATCCGTTCAAAAGTTGCATAGAAATTAAAAAAATACAAATTTATGTATCTGATCCCCGAGGAGGATTCGCGAACCCTCTCGATCACCAGCTGACTTCTGATTGGCTGCCAACAGTTCAAACCAGGAAGTGTTGGCAGCCATCGTTGTGACTGAGGAAACCGAGTCACAAGACAGTAAAAAAAAAGAACAAAAAACAAGAAAAGAGGGCAGGGTAGAAACGCTCTGACACACTAGGCTTGCTCAGGGGGTCCCACAAGGACCCACAGGGCCCAAAAAAGTTTCTTATTTTTTTTTAAACGGCCAAATTTGCGCTGGGTGCTTGAATCCGTAAAAAAAAATTACAGGGGCCTGAGGGGGCCCCTATAGCCCCAGGCACAGCTACCTCCCTGGGGCTTCATCCATTATGTGCAGGGAGCACTCAGCTCCCCAGCAGCCATGGTAACCGCCACCTCCCTGGGGCTTGTAAAGAATGCTTTGGGGCTCCTGTCCTCCCACGCTGCCCTGGGGACCAACACCACCCCGGGGCATTGTTCATTCTGTGCAGGGGCCCTCGCTGCCCCCCAAGCCCTGGGGATCGCCACATCCCAGGGGCTTAAATTAAAATGATAAAGTGTGGGGGGCTTCTGCCCACCCCACACTGCCCCAGGGACCACCACCTCCCCGGGGCACTAATTATTTTGACCCCTGGGGACCCCCAAATCCCCGGGGCTATTTTTATGAAGGGAGGGGGGGCGCACGGCTCCCCTCCATGACTCTGTGGACCGCCCCTCCCCACAGAGCCGGCTCCTGAAATGTCCCAGGGTACCTCCCCGGGACATTGCAGTTTGCTATGGCGGGGCAGGAGCACAGATCTTCCATCTTTCTGCCCTTCTTTTGCCTCTTTCTGCTTATCACTTTAACTTGCTGTACCTCTCTTACCTCTTTCTGCACCTCTGTTGCTTCTTTCTGCACTTCACTTGCTTCTTACTGTATCTCGTCATCCCTCTTTCTGCACCTCTTCTGCCTCTTTCTGCATCTCATTTACCTCTTTCTACACGCTTCTTCCCTCTTTGTACACCTCTATTTCCTCTTTCTGAACCTCTCTTGCCTCTTTCTGAATCACTCTAGCCTCTTTCTGCATCTCTTTTGCTTATTTCTGCTCTTCTTTTGCCTCATACTGTATCCCGCTTGCCTCTTTCTGCACCCCTCTTCCCTCTTTCTGCACCTATCCGGCTTGTTTCTGCAAAAGTCTTACCTCTTTCTACCCTTCTCTTGCCTCTTTCTGCACCTCTGTTGTTTCTTTCTGCACTTCTCTTGCCTCTTTCTGCACCCCTATTGCCTGTCTCTGTACCTCTGTTGCTTATTTCTGCACTTCCCTTGCTTCTTTCTGCATCTCTGTTGCTTCTTTCTGCACCCCTCTTGCCTCTTTATGCAACCCTCTTCCCTCTTTCTGTGCCTCTCTGCCCACATGTTCCCTGTTTCTGCAACCCTTTTGCCTTTTTCTACAACACTCTTTCCTCTTTCTGCAGTTCTCTTGTCTCCTTCTGCACGTCACTTGCCTCTTTCTGCAACTCTCTTGCCTCTTTCTGCAGTTTTCTTGCCTCTTTCTGTACCTCTCTTGCCTCTTTCAACACTTCTTTTTCCTGTTTCTCTACCTTGCTTGCCTCTTTCTGCACCTCTCTTGCCTCTTTCTGCACCTCACTTGCTTCTTTCTGCACCCATTTTGCCTGTTTCTGCACGCCTTTTGCCTTTTTGTGCAACTCTCGTGCCTCTTTCTGTACCTCTGTTGCGTCTTTCTGCACCATTTGGGCCTCTTTCAGCACCTTTGCTGCTTCTTCTTGCAGTTCTCTCCCTTCTTCCTGCACCCCTCCTGCCTCTTTCGGTATCCCCCTTGGCTCTTTGTGCATCTCTCCTAACCCTTTTTGTACCCCTCTTGCCTCTTTTTGCACCTATGTTGGTTCTTTCTGCACCTCTTTAGCTTCGATCAGCAATTCAATTGCCTATTACTTTACCCCTCTTGCCACTTTCTGCACCTCTGTTGGGTCTTTCTGCACTGCTTATCCTTCTTTCTGCACCTCTGTTCCAAATTTCTGCATCCCTCTTACCTGTTTTCTGTACCCCTTTTCCCACTTTATGTACCTCTCTTGCCTCTTTCTGCAGTTCCCTTGCCTCCTTCTGCATCTCACTTGCCTCTTTTTATACTGCTCTTGCTTCTTTCTGTACCTCTCTTACCTGTTTCTGCACCTGTCTGCATCCCTGTTCCCTATTTCTGTAACTCTCTTGCCTCTTTCTGCAGTTCTCTTGCCTCTTTCCGCTCCTCTGGTGCTTCTTTTTTTACTTCTCTTGCCTCTTTCTGCACCCCTGTTGCTTCATTCTGTACTTCCCAAGCTTCTTTCTGTACCTGTCTTGCTTCTTTCTGCACCTCTGTTGTCTCTTACTGCACTCGTCTTCCCTCTTTCTGCCCTTCTTTTGCCTCTTTCTGCTTATCACTTTAACTTTCTGTACCTCTCTTACCTCTTTCTGCACCTCTGTTGCTTCTTTCTGCACTTCACTTGCTTCTTATCTCGTCATCCCTCTTTGTGCACCTCTTCTGCCTCTTTCTGCATCTCATTTACCTCTTTCTACACGCTTCTTCCCTCTTTGTACACCTCTATTTCCTCTTTCTGAACCTCTCTTGCCTCTTTCTGAATCACTCTAGCCTCTTTCTGCATATGTTTTGCTTATTTCTGCTCTTCTTTTGTCTCTTACTGTATCCCTCTTACCTCTTTCTACCCTTCTCGTGCCTCTTTCTGCATCTCTGTTGTTTCTTTCCGCACTTCTTTTGTATCTTTCTGCACCCCCAGAGGTGTGGAGCTCTTCTGCCACTCGTTTTTTACCACTTTACCTCTCTGATGCATTTTTAAATTGAAATAACCATCGTTTCTGAACTATTTTAAATTTTGTAACTGCCTTGTACAATTTGCCTGACTGGCTCTGGGACAACATCGTGGGTGATTTAATACCTGCAATCGCTCCAGGGTGTGCCTCCCTGCCCCGTTCCACTGCGGCTGACGTGCTGATTGATGTGGAGGGCAGGCGCCATCTTGAGTGAGTACCCGGATCCCGGTGGGGCTGCTCGCTGCGGTCTAGCTGGGGGAGGGGCTAAGTTACAAATTGACCAGAGGTGCGGGGTGCTCTGTGGTACTCGTAGGTTGGTGGCAGCACTTACGAGGTCTGCTCGAGCATTTGGGGGCAGACTGCGAGCCTGTTAGAGGTGTGGAGCTCTTCTGCCGCTCGTTTTTTACCACTTTACCTCTCTGATGCATTTTTAAATTGAAATAACCATCATTTCTGAACTATTTTAAATTTTGTAACTGCCTTGACTATTTGCCTGACTGGCTCTGGGACAACATTGTGGGTGATTTAATACCTGCAATCGCTCCAGGGTGTGCCTCCCTGCCCCGTTCCACCGCGGCTGACGTGCCGATTGCTGTGGAGGGCAGGCACCATCTTGGGTGAGGACCCGGATCCCGGTGGGGCCGCTCGCTGCATTCTAGCTGGGGGAGGGGCTAAGTTACAAATTGCAATGGCCGGCAGGACACGCAGCGGACGAGCGCAGCGGGAGCACCGTTGGCGCACCGAAGGGAAGCCAAAGGAAACCCGTCTGCGCCCGTCCGCGGCCTGCTGGGGCTAGGGGCAGGAAACTCTGCCAATTTCATTTCTTACCCAGCCCCAGCTTTGATTCGTCTTCATGACCACTGGCTCCCCAGTCCCACCACGCTAAATATCTAGACTCCCTGAGAATATTCTGTCCCCGAATAGACTTTCATGAATTTGTTTCCCCGCTGGCTGAGGCACTGCCATCCTCCCCCCATGCATGTCCCCCGGACCGCTCTCCCACCCCCTGTCAAAAAAGCTGTTAACTCCACCCTCATGGTTAGTTATCTGAACACCCGCTCACTGGTTAAACACCAGCTAGAGATCTTCCAACTCTTGGACGCAGAGAACCCTGACATACTGTTAGTAACAGAAACCTGGCTTAACGAGGAGTCATCCCCTGATATTTTGGTGGCAGTCCCCCCGGGCTATTACATTCTCCAGGCCAACAGGGCTTCGGGCAAGTCGGGTAGCGGGGTCACAGCTATCATCAAACACCCTATCAGGTTCTCATCACTAGATGCTGCCAGTATCCCCCTGGTGGACTGCCTTATCCTAAGACTTGAATCCTCTGTGTCTCCGCTCATTTGCGTTCTTGTATACCGGCCCCCTCAGCCCATGCCCAGTTTCCCGTCACTGTTTGGTGACATGCTTTCCCAGCTGGTGATTAATAACTCTAAAATTCTGATCATAGGCGATTTTAATTACTGGCCCTCTGATGCTAGAGAGAGCATCTGCTCGTCCGCCTTTACTGACATATTAGCCGTATTGAATTGCTCTCAACACATTTAATCAGCAACGCATGTCAAAGGCTATATCCTAGACCAGGTTTGGACCTCTAATTTGGACATCTCCCAACCTCTTATTCTTCCCTGTCCATGGTCTGGTCACTGCCCCCCACATTAACCTAACCCTTGAGGGAAATCTTTTGGCCAGGAAAAGGAATAGGGTTGATATTAGTGAATTTTGAACCCTGCTCAGCGCTTCCACGCCTGCTGAGTGTGATCCCCCAGACACCCAGGCCTTGAACCTGAGACACTGGCTTGAATCAGCTAGTGATATCGTGGCACCCCTTAAACGTGTCAAATTAAAACGTCCCCATGATGCGCAAAGATGGTTTTCAGAAGAACTCAAAGGAAAAAAACTTACGCTTAGGCATGCTGTGCGTCGCTGGAGGCGAGACTATGATCCCGAGAAAAAATTTGCATTTATGGCCCTACTTAAAGATTACAAGCAAAGCATTATTCAGGTTAAAACCTTATATTTCTCTAAAAGAATTGTAGATTCTGCCACCAAGGCAAAAGATATTTTTTCCATTGTGGAAGAACTGTCACACCCAGATAGGGTGACCATTAAACCTGTTCCGTCTCAAGCACTTTGCGACTCCCTTAACTCCTTTTTCATGGATAAAATTGTTAAAATTAAAAATAGTATTTCTTGCAGTATGCCATTATCTACACTGATCCCCGCCACTACCCCCGCCACTCCGAGTCCAGATACCCCCGATCTCGGAGGAGGAATTTTTTGTTCTATTAAAAAAGATGGCCTCGGGTTCCCCCACAGATTGTTGCCCCCCCCCATGTCCTGCGAGAGGCCTTTACTGCCTTTCCAAAGCCGCCCCTGACACTTCTCAACAATTCCCTCCGACTCGGTTTGGTCCCCGACTCCTTTAAGACCGCCGAAGTGGTACCAATCCTAAAGAAGCCTAATGCCGATCTGTCTCTGATGAGCAACTTTCGTCCTATCTCCCTCCTTCCTTTCCTTAGTAAAGTTCTGGAGGCCCATGTCACTAACTCTTTGAGCTCCTTCATCGAACATACTCAGTTCCTTGATTCCCAACAGGCTGGTTTTAGACCTGCCCATTCGACTGAGTCAGTTATACTAACAGTGATGGAGGAGCTGCGGAGAGGGGTGAACCTTAAGATCAGCCAGGCCTTGGCGCTCTTGGATTTGTCGGCTGCTTTTGACACGGTCGACCACGATATTCTGGTCGTCCGTGTAAGAGATGCCGGCATCCAGGGGCCAGCCCTTGAGTGGGTTTGCTCCTTTTTAAGCAATCGGCACCAGGCAGTTTGTCTCTCCCACTTTTCAGCGGAGAAAGTTAAGTTGACATGTGGTGTCCCTCAGGGTTCTTCCCTTTCTCCCCTCCTTTTTAATTTGTACCTCACTCCCCTTAATTGTTCTTTATGCGGTAGCAATGTCACCGCATTTAATTATGCGGATGACATTCAGTTGGTTTTTGACATTGATTCCTCTAACCAATCCATTCAGAACTTTCAGTCCACCTTGTGCCTTATCAGTGATTGGATGGGAGAAAATCATCTAAAGCTCTACCCCGACAAGACCGAGTTGGTCTTGATCAGGGGTGCTTCCAATCCTTGGAATTCCAACTTCTGGCCTTCATGTCTTGGCTCTCCTCCTCGCCCTGCCGACTCTGCTAAGAGTCTGGGAGTTATCATTTGTTAAGGACTTCTCGATGAAGCCCCACATTAATGCTGTGATCTCTTCTAGTTTTTTCCATCTTCGAAAGATCAACAAAATATCTTGCTTCCTCACTACAGAGGCCCTTACCGTGGCCCTTCTGGCACTTGTAATCTCCAGGATCGATTACGCTAACTCCCTCTATTTTGGAATTCCTGCATACCAGCAGAACCGTCTGCAGCTGGTACAGAACCAGGCTGCGAGATTAATTTTTCATCAGCCCAGACACCACCATGTTCGTCCCCTGCTTAAAACTCTTCACTGACTCCCGGTGGCCAATCGCTGTGAATTTAGATTAGGCTGCATCACCTTTAAAGCCCTGGCCGGCCTTGGCCCGGTTTTTATCTCTTCTCTCCTTCACCACTACCTCCCATCGCGCAACCTTCGCTCCTCTCATCTAGCCCTCCTCACGACTTCCACTTTTAAGCGCAAAAAGCATGGTGGCCTTAGATTTTCGTTTCTTGCCCCCTCGCGCTGGAATGCACTCCCTCTGGAGCTCAGACTCACCACTTCTTATGCCCATTTTAGGTCCCTACTGAAAACTTTCTTGTTCTGTAAAGCTTATGACTAAAAAGTCCTTCTCTCTGCTGCCTCGACTTCCGACTGTCCGTCCTCTCTTACTCATAGCGCCATGAAACCGTTGGGTGTAAGTGCGCTTTACAAGAATTTTAACATAACTTTAACATAACATAACCCCTCTTGCCTCTCTCTATACATCTGTTGCTTATTTCTGCACTTCTCTTACTTCTTTCTGCATCTGTTTCTTCTTTCTGCACCCCTTTTGACTCTATCTGCAACCCTCTTCCCTCTTTCTGTGCCTCTCTCCTCGCCTGTTCCCTGTTTCTGCAACCGTTTTGCCTTTTTCTGCAACACTCTTTCCTCTTTCTGCAGTTCTCTTGTATCTTTCTGCACGTCACTTGCCTCTTTCTGCAACTCTCTTGCCTCTTTCTGCAGTTCTCTTGCCTCTTTCTGCACCTCTCTTGCCTCTTTCAACACTTCTTTTGCCTGTTTCTGTACCTTGCTTGCTTCTTTCTGCACATCTCTTGCCTCTTTCTGTTCCTCACTTGCTTCTTTCTGCACCCATTTTTCCTGTTTCTGCACCCCTTTTCCCTATTTGTGCACCGCTCTGGTCTCTTTCTGCACCATTTGTGCCTCTTTCAGCACCTTTTCTGTTTCTTTCTGCAGTTCTCTCCCTTCTTTCTGCACCCCTCCTGCCTATTTCTGTATCCCCCTTGGCTCTTTGTGCATCTCCCCTAACCCTTTCTGTACCCCTCTTGCCTCTTTTTGCACCTATGTTGGTTCTTTCTGCACCTCTTTAGCTTCATTCTGCATTTCACTTGCCTCTTTCTGTACCCCTCTTGCCACTTTCTGCACCTCTGTTGGTTCTTTCTGCACTGCTCATCCTTCTTTCTGCACCACTGTTCCAAATTTCTGCATCCCTCTTGCCTTTTTCTGTACCCCTTTTCCCTCTTTATGTACCTCTCTTGCCTCTTTCTGCAATTCTCTTGCCTCCTTCTGCATCTCACTTGCCTCTTTTTACACTGCTCTTGCTACTTTCTGCACCTCTCTCACCTGTTTCTGCACCTCTCTGGCCTCTGTCTGCATCCCTGTTCCCTCTTTCTGTAACTCCTTTGCCTATTTCTGTAACTCTCTTGCCTCTTTCTGCAGTTCTCTTGCCTCTTTCCACTCCTCTGTTGCTTCTTTTTTTACTTCTCTTGCCTCTTTCTGCACCCCTGTTGCTTCATTCTGTACTTCCCAAGCTTCTTTTTGTACCTGTCTTGCTTCTTTCTGCACCTCTGTTGTCTCTTTCTGCACTCGTCTTCCCTCTTTCTGCACCTCTTCTGCTGCTTTCTGCTTCTCAATTACCTCTTTCTACACCCTTCTTCCCTCTTTGTACACCTCTCTTTCCTCTTTCTGAACCTCTCTTGCCTCTTTTTGAATCACTCTAGCCTTTCCGCATCTCTTTTGCTTATTTCTGCTCTTCTTTTGCCTCTTTCTGTACCCCTCTTGCCTCCTTCTACACCTCTGTTGTTTTTATTGCACTGCTCTTGCTTCTTTCTGCACCTCTCTTGCAATTTTCTGCACCCCTCTTCTCTCTTTCTGCACCCCTATTCTCTCTTTTTGCACCCCTGTTCTTCTGCCTTTCTGAACCTCTGCTGCCTCTTTCTGAGTTTCTCATGTCTCTTTCTGCATCTCAGTTGCTTATTTCTGTTCTTCTTTTGCCTATTTCTGCAACCCTTTTCCCTCTTGCTGCGCCTCTGTTGCTTCTTTCTGTATTTTTCTTGCTTCTTTCTGCACCTCTCTTGCCTCTTTCTGCACACACAGGGCTACTTTTAAACTGACCTCAGGGTCAGCAGTGCACACATGCATTGGCAGAAGAAGATTGCTGGCCTTTAATCTGCCATACTCTATTGTATGCTAGGGACTTAGAGGTAGTTTTAATCCCCCTGCCCTATTATGTACCAGGGGCTACAGGGGAGGTCATACCAATCACAGTGGTACCCCAACCCATATTGTACTCTAGTGTATGTAGGTGTTTTTACTTATTCTAAGTGTCTTTCAGCATAGCACTGGCTCTGGGCCTGGTTGAGCAGAGCCCAGGGTCAGTCAGAGTCAGTTACTTTCCATGTCATGATGTAATATGTGATGTCATCAGCAGTGCATTGCGGGGGCACGAGTTATAGTTATCTCTACGAACTATAATGGCCAAATTTCTCTGGGTTTGTACGAGTGAAATCTCCAACTAACTATAACGTCCGTGAAACCTGTGGTTTTTTCAGTGAATTGCTAAGGTTTTTTAAATGTTAATTTCTAACTATAACATCCCTGAAACCTGTTGTTTTTTCAGTGAATTTCTAAGGTTTTTTAAATGCTAATTTCTAACTATAACTTCTCTGAAACCTTTGTTTTTTTCAGTGAATTTCTAACGCTTTTAAATGCTAATTTCTAACTATAACTTCTCTGAAACGTTTGATTTTGGTGTGAATTTCTAACATTTTTAAATGCTAATTTCTAACTATAACATTCCTATTAATTCAAAAGAGAGAGCACAGAGAGGTGACACAGGTATTAAAAGGCACAAATGCTAACCAAAGAAATCTATCCGGACTCTTCAATGGCATTTTATCAGATCCTTTAATGGATGCTTGAACCACACAAAGTGTAATGTAGTGGAAATGCAGCCAAAATTAAGCCAACGCATTTCACCCTGAATAGGGCTTCCTCAGGGTGGCAAATATAACATAAATACAATCAAACAAGAAATATAGTGACAGCATAACATAAGACAAAAATAAAAGCATGATTTCCTAAATGTGCCAAGATTCCTATTATAGTAATAAGTAGGAACAGCATCTCTACTCAATGCTTTTGGACGTTTAATTATTAACTGTATTTTCCTACAGCTGAAATTCCAAATTCAAAAGTGTCAATAAACTACATGAGCCGGATAGAAAGAGAGAATTACCAATCACCAGGTAAAGTTTCATACGGTTCCAAGGAAGAGCCAAAGAGAAAAAACCCATGTAAAACAAAAAAATAAAAAAAATCACTACCATCTCGCGTAATAAAGGCTATTAGACATTATTTGATTTTCACACAAATTAGGAAACGCACATGCTTGTGTATTATATACATCCACAAGTGTCCGCAATTAGAACAAAACCATAACTCAAATTACTTCTCACCATTAGTAAACTGTACTGCATCCTGGAATGTACTCAGGAATGTACCAGAATTGTTAAAAGTCCATAATAACTATAAAAGAACATATCCAATATTAATGATATAACCCAATTTTATTAGGAAGCATTGACATCAGATGTTTTTTTATTATAAAAATGCACTTCAGCGTGAAAGAGGCAGTACTTATTACCTCAAATTGATTAAGTTAATTTCCAGATCATAAAACCACATTCATTTCTTGATCGCCAAATTCAAAAGAACAGTAGAGTAATCACTGTGATAGGTGAAACATCTAGAGCTGTAAAGATATAAAATATCACAAATTGTTCACTGATGTGATGGAAAAGGAAAAACACTGTCAGGGATAACAGAAGGGGAAAAAGGCCATCAATAGGCAAACCATACACATTCTAAAACGGGCCAACATAACGTAACACCACTCATATTAGATTTGTGGTTTTTATCAAGCAAATTGTGTCCTGCAGTCCGTTGGTATTGCGTTGCATAAAGCCATTCATATTTGACTCGTGGCCTTTATCATACAGATAATATGCTGTAAAAAGTCTGTCAAACCGGTACACTTCTAGTGTGTCTGTTGTATCTACACATCTACTATACATCGTCAATGGGCTGCCATAGCATTGGATCTAGCACATCCTTAGTATCCATGACATAATCACAGGCTCATACAACAACCAGCTAACAAATGTTTCCAATCCCCACGGTATAGTAAAGACCCATACTTGTATTTTACCAAAATGAAACAGAGTTCATTCGTGCGTTCACAAATACCCATACGGGCACCGTGTGACAGTACCCAGCACATTTGTTTCCAATAGCTATTTTTAGAGGCATTTCAACCAAGGCACCAAAGCACCTTTCACAAATATTGAGCCTGCAATTAAAACTCATCATCAAATTAAAAAAATATATATTTATTAGTCAATACTACAATTATATTACATGTTTATTAATTTCACGCAGACATCGGCAGCATCAGATACAGAGTCCAAATTATACTGCTTTCTGTCACATTTAGCTAACTTCCAAATTCTATCCATTAATTTGCCCATTTCCATCCATTCTTGGAGACCTCCCTGACACACGAGGCACCCATTCTCCTGTCATTTATAATGAAGAACAAGGGAATTCCGTACGGTGTTCTCATTATTTGTAATGCCAACGGACAACACCTAGTCCTTTACGGCCAATGAGAAGAGCCTAATTAATAGCTAACATAAATTTCAAACACTTATATACGTATTAAAATGAAATTTAAACCCATATTCAAATCGCTACGTAAATCACTGCCTAGGTTAATCAGACAGAAAGAAAAAGAAAAAAAAGGGGAAAGGAAAGTTCACCAGTGTGTTAATACTAGTAGAAACATTCCAAAGTAATAATCAATCAATCATAACACTTGCATAGCGCACTACTTACCCGGGAGGGTCTCAAGGTGCTTGGGGGGAGGGGGGTTGCTACTGCTCGAACAGCCAGGTCTTGAGTTGTCTCCTGAAGGCGAGGTGGTCCTGGGTCAGCCGAAGGTGAATGGGGAGGGAGTTCCATGTCTTGGCAGCCAGGTAGGAGAAGGATCTTCCTCCGGCGGTGGCTCTTCGGATGCGTGGTACGGCGGCGAGGGCGAGGCTGGTGGACCGTAGTTGGCGGGTGGGCGTGTAGAAGGTCAGGCGGTCGTTGAGGTACTTGGGGCCCAGGTCGTGGAGAGACTTGTGTGAGTGGGTGAGGAGCCGGAACGTGATCCTCTTGTTGACGGGGAGCCAGTGCAGGTTTTTCAGGTGGCCGGAGATGTGGCTGCGTCGGGGGATGTCCAGGATGAGTCGGGCGGAGGCGTTCTGGATGCGTTGGAGTTTTTTCTGTAGCTTGGCTGTGGTTCCGGTGTAGAGGGTGTTTCCGTAGTCCAGTCGGCTGATGACGAGGGCCTGGGTGACCGTCTTCCTGGTTTCGGTCGGGATCCATCGGAAGATCTTTCGGAGCATACGCAGGGTGTTGAAGCACGATGAGGAGACGGCGTTGACTTGTCTGGTCATCGAGAGGGAAGAGTCCAGGATGAAGCCCAGGTTGCGTGCATGGTTGGTTTGGTTGCGGTGCCCAGGGCGGGGGGCCACCAGGAGTCGTCCCAGGCGGAGGGCGATGGTCCCAGGATGAGGACTTCCGTCTTGTCTGAGTTCAGTTTCAGGCGGCTGTTCTTCATCCACTCGGCGACGTCTTTCATCCCTTCGTGTAGGCAGGTTCTGGCGGGGTCGGGGTCTCGGGGTCTGGGTGTCGTCGGCGTAGGAGATGATGTTGAGGTTGTGTTGGCGTGCGATGGCTGCAAGAGGTCTCATGTAGACGTTGAAGAGGGTGGGGCGGAGTGAAGATCCTTGCGGATGACTTTGGTGGCCTCGGATCGAAATGACAAGTTGTGGCTGCACAAATAAATAATTCATTAACATAACATGATTTACAATAAAATGATTGTGCTTGAAGATCCTGTTTTTCTTGTTCACTTAACCATTTATACATTTCCTTATTGCACTTCATAAATTCCATACACATATTTGTGCATCGCATATGTGCACCAATCTGTATCACTAGAGGAAACGGAGAAAGACTTCCTAAGACATAAACATAATCATAATTGCAACAAGCAGACTACACTCATATGGTCAGAAAGAGTTACTTCATCTGTAAGATGGTCATATATATCTTATTAATGACAAGTAGACCCCAGCGAGCACATACAAAGTCTTGATTAAAGTAAATAGATTACAGTCTATTGGTCAGAAACTGCTGTCAGATATATCTCACTCCAATTAATAGCAGATAGTTAGATACAGGTAAACTCCTTATTTTCATGGCAAGTCACCTTGGAATTCAAGTATGGCAGCCAGTATAGCATTACTGTGCTACAGCAATAAAAACATATTTTTTTAACATTTTCTAGTCACAGCAGGTAATGCATTTCATTGTCTGAACTTAGCCCTGACACTTCTGCTGTTAATTTACATATCCAAATTGCCTCCAATTGCCTCAGGCGTAACCCTCTATTACCCCCCTCCTATCAAAAAAAGCTCAATCAATAGCATGAAACTTGAAGTTCGATTTCTGTGATTCTGGGCAAATCACTTAATCTCCCTGTGCCTAAAATGAAAGCGTGTCCTCATGTAACGTAACTGGAAAATATGTAAAGCGCTCTGATACCTGATTCGATTCGGGTCTAGTTCGCGCTATATAAAACTCTGCAAAAAAAAAAAAATTACTTAGACAACCTTACCGATGTTCTTGGATATGTACTCGTAGTTGCCACACTGTGCTACCAACATAGATTTTAAAACAGTTGCATACAATTACATAGACTACGAAGGTCGATTGGCAATTCATAAAATGTTTTACCTCATGTACACACCTGTTGTTATATGTGAAACACAGGGTTTTGTTCATGCTCTTATGACACACATTACAGTTTCTATGTCTCAGCCATGTACCAACAGCCGTCGGTCTGATTGCCAAATAACTTGGACATAATGCCTCCCTCAGGGTTCCAGGTCTTTTATACGTAATTGTAGGTCTATCACACAAAAGGGAACCCACACTCGGTGCTCCCTTAAGCATTTTCCAATGTCTGTGTAATATTTTGAACAAATCCTGATTCAATTTAAAATGTGTGGTGATGAATGCCAAACGTTCTTTGTTGGGGACTGCCCTGTAATTTTTAGCTTTTAGTGTGTCCCATCTCTTAACACATCTAACCCGTCTCAATGCTTGTTTGAGATCTTGATCCCTATAGCCTCTCAATTTGAGATGTTGCAAAGATCCCTGGGCTTGATTTTCAAATTGTATGTCATCACTACAATTTCTTCTGACCCAAATCATTTCTCCAAAGGGTTCTCCTGTTTGGTACTGGCTGAGTGAGCACTATTGAAATGCAACATACTATTCACAGAAGTGTCTTTTCTATACATGCTACTCTGTAGTTTGCGATCCTCAACATACAGTTCTAGGTCCAAAAAAAGAATTTTGGTCTTGGAAATATTTATGGTAAAGCGCACATTAAATGAATTTTGATTTAGATATTCACCATATTGGAGCAGGTTCATTTCTGAGCCTGTCCAAATCATAAAATCATCATCTGTGTAACCCTCCAAAAAAGAAGATCCTTTGTTTACAAGCCACGTGACAAGACCAAACATAGATGTTCTCGAACCAACCCATGAACAAATTTGCATAGGAAGGAGAGAATTTAGATCCTATCGCTGTGACCTGCTTCTGATGGTACCAGTCTTGATTGAATAGAAAAAAGTTATTACTTAGGATTTAGTCAATCATTTCTAGGATCTTACCATTATGTTCCAGGAAACTCGCTCTCCTAGTAGATAAATACTTATCAATTTCCATCTGGTCAAAGTCTTTCTTGACACATGTGTAGAGAGACTCCAAATCCATGATTAACAACCACATTGTATCATCCCACTATAAATCCTCTATCTTATTTAGTATATCTTTCATGTCCTGAATATAGGACGGAAAGTTGACCACCAAAGGTTTAAGAAATGTATTAATAAACTCAGTCAAAGGCTCCGTTAAGGAACCATTACCAGATATGATAGGGCGACCTGGAGGGAACTTTTCTTTTTTATGTATCTTTGGTAAAAGATACAAACATGCATACCTAGGATGTGAAATCCTGAGGTATTGATATTCAGACTCGGATAAAAGCTCTGTCTCTTTCCAATGAGTAAGACACACAAATGTTTATCATCAACATTGCTCCTGGACACGGATTGGCCCCCAATTTCTTGTAGCAGTTTTCATCACTAAGTTGTCTAATGGCCTCTTGGTCGTAATCAGATCTATTCATAAGGACAACGTTACCCCCCTTGCCAGCCTCAGGTATGACAAGGGAGGAATCATTCCTGAGGCTGTATAGGGCTCTTCGTTCAGCAGTGGTAAGATTTTCAATATTCCACCTACTTCTACCATGTGCTAGTTTGTCCTCCAATCTATAGCCTGGGTCCTGGCCCTTTTTTAAAAAAAAATTAACGAGTAGGGGAGCCACATGGCCCCCTTCCCAGGCCACCCCTAGCCCTGGGGACCCCATCCCTTGGGCCGTCCCTTTGCGTTGGGGACTGTAGGGGGAGCCCCTATGCCCCCACAGCCCGGCCGGTGCCCCGCCTCCTGCGGGAGCTCACATTGCATTTGAGCAAGGGGAGCTGCTAACATGCAGCTACCCTTGCTCAAAAGCAATCTGCTTTGCTTCAATGAAGCAAAGCAGAGTTTGCTAATGCAGGGCGGGAGCCGTGCTCCACCCCTGCCATAGCAAACAGCAATGTTCAGGGGTGGGCACCCCGGGACATTGCAGGAGCCGGCCCTAGAGGGTGGCAGTACCCAGGGCAATCAAGTGCTCCTGGAAGGGGGGCCGCATGCCCCCCTCCATCACTTTGCATAGCCCCGGGGAGGTGGTGGTCCCCAGGGCGTAGGGGGGCCATCGAGGACCCCCACTTCATAATTAAAAATGGCGGTCCCCGTGGCAGCATGGGGGGTTGGGACCACCCACGCATTTACTAATGAAGCCCCGGGAAAGTAGCGGTCCCCGGAGCTGCGGGGGGGCAACGTGCACTCCTGCATTCAATTAACTAAGCCCCGGGGAGGTGGCGGTCACCTGGCCTGTGGGGACCCCCTCAAGGCCCACACAAATTAATAACTGATTGCCCTCGGAACCTGGCCCACCCAGGGGCTGATAGGAAACAAAGCGCGGGAGTCCGCACATTTTTGTTATCGGTCTGGATTTGCGAATCCAGCGCGAATACGGCTGTTTAAAAAAAAAATTGGGGGGTGGTCAGGGTGTTTCAAACCTGCCCCCTTTCTTCATTTTATAGCCTTTATTTCACTGTTTTCTTGTGACACGGTTCTACTGAGTCATTAGATAGCTGCCAACACTTGCTGGTTTGGAGTGTTGGAAGCCAATCAAAGTGAAGCTCGTGCCGAGACAGTTTGCGAACCCTCCTCTGTGCTTAGATATCAATATTTTTCTTTTTTTAATTTCTCAGGAACTACTGAATGGATTTATAGCATTTGAAAAAAAAGGCCTCTTTCTGAACCAAAGGCTACCTTCTTGCCAAATTTTGTGGTTAACTCAAAAATCAGGTGCAGTGGCCTGGTTGGCTCTCCCTGTAGGCTACACTATGTACCGCCTGTGAATCGAGGTTGCGGTATTGCAATAATTCTTAAAGAGCCTTTTATATGTAGCTTCAGGAGGGCGGAGATTCCGGATCATGAAAGTGCTTTTTTAAAAATTACTCTGAACCATAACTTTACAGTTTCTGGGTTGCTTATCTACCGCCCCCCTGGGCCATCAAAAACATGGAGGGAAGCCCCAATGAATAGATTTTCCCTACTTGCGTGCAAATCAGCAAACTTTACTATTCTGGGCGATCTAAACCCTCATTTAGAAGATAGTGATAAATCTGATATTGTCTGTTATCTGGCAGATTTGGAGGTCTTCCAAATGACACAACGGGTGGCAGATTGCACACATATCGCTGGGCATTTGCTGGATCCTATCTTTTCCAATTTGGACACTGTAATTCTGTCTCCTTCGGTCCCTCTGGTCTGGACAGACCATTTCCTGGTCTCTTTTTCCCTTCGTAGGCTGGGTAAATCCGTACCAGTTCCTGCACGGATGTGATGAAATGTCCTTTGCATAAATGGGATGCCAGTTTATTCTCAGATATGCTGCTAAAATCCAAGCCACAATTTTCCTCGAACATAGTGGCATCGGATTCTCTTTTTCGGGATACAAGCCCTAGACACATGTAGTCCAGAAAAATGTAGCTCTAGGAAAACCTGGGCCCTTCGAACCCATGGTTTAATGAAACCCTGGCTATTGCTAAAAAGGTTTGTAAGCAATTTGTAAGCAATTAGAGCGATTGTGGAGGCGTGCTTACGACACATAGGCCAAAAACAAATATCGGGCCTCTATTAAATCATATCATAGGTTGATTCGGAAAACCAGAGCAGAATATATTGCGGCTAAAATCTTAGAGATTAATAACGGATGTATGATGGTAAAACGCGGTATATAACACCTCAGTACCATCACAACGCAGCTTTTACAACGCAAGTCGTTACCACGACTTGCGCTGTAGGGTGCTGGACTTAGGAATAGTATGATTTGCTATTCCAACTCCAGCCTACGTACAGTAGGGAAGGTGTTGGAATAGTAAATCACACTATTCCTTAGTCTAGAGCGCCCTCCAGCGCAA
This sequence comes from Lissotriton helveticus, assembly GCF_964261635.1. NCBI lineage: Eukaryota > Metazoa > Chordata > Amphibia > Caudata > Salamandridae > Lissotriton > Lissotriton helveticus. The sequence continues at coordinate 1,685,410,948 of NC_136068.1, forward strand.
GTCGTGGTAACGACTTGCGTTCTAAAATCCGCGTTGTAATGGTACTGCAGTGTTATGACCGCGTCATAAAGGTTGTTTACCGTAATAACCCTCCTAAAATGATTTTCTCCCTGCTAAAAAAGATGCAACATTCCAATGAGAAAGTTGATTCTTCAATTTCTTCTAACACTCATTGTGAGAAACTAGCTGATTATTTTGTGCGTAAGGTAGAGATCATTTATAACAATCTGCCAACTGTCTGCCTTCCAGCAGCCGGCTTGACTATTAATCGCTCAGCTGAGTCCGAGGACAGGCTAAATATCTCTAAAGCAACTTTGTGCTCCTTTACCCTACTTTGGCTCCCCGAGATTGAATCTTTGTGTCATAAAATTAAATCAGGCTCTCCAGTTGATCCGCTGAGACCTGATCAGCTTCGACAAGTTTTTAACTCAATCTCTCCAGCGAAAAGGAAATTGGTTAATCTGTCTCTGTCCTCTGCTTCACTCCCAGCAACCTGGAAGCATGCTAAAGTCCTACCTCTTTTAAAGAAGCCATATCTGGAGCCATCAGACCCGAGTAACTTTCGGCCGATCTACCAGCTCCCTTTTTTAACCAAGGTTACTGAGTTATATGTTAACAGGGTACTGGCAGAATTGGTGGAGCACAATAAAACTCTTGATCCCTCACAAAATGGTTTCCGTCCGCGTCATAGCACGGAATCAGCACTGTTGGCAGTGACTGAGGATATCCGTAGCAGCCTAGATGTCGGGAACTCGGCGGCCCTCATTTTTTTGGATTTTAGTGCCGCCTTCGACACTGTTTCCCACAACAATTTTCTAGGTCGTCTACATGATATTGGAGTTAGGGGGTTGGCCTTGGTGTGGTTCTAGTCTTTCTTGGAAGGTAGAACCACTTTCTACTCTCAGGAGCATGCTATCAGCATGGTGTTCCACAGGGCTCAATATTGAGCCCTGCGCTTTTTAACATCTATGTGCAATCCCAAGCTTTGTTAGCAAAAAGCAGAGGGCTGTTATTGGTTTCTTATGCCGATGACACCCAGCTAGTTATCATCTTTTCTAAAGAGTGTCAAGACAACCTTTTTAAATTTGGAGAGGACCTTCTAGTTTTTTCTGACTGGATGACGGCAAATTGTTTACAGCTGAATGCCGCCAAGTCTGAAATTCTGGTGATGGGTAGAGACAGGGCCCTCCGGTCTGAAAAGTGGTGGCCTGATAAATTAAAACCCGCACCTTTGTTAAAGAAGGCAGTAAAGAACTTAGGCTTCTGGTTAGATAGTGAGCTCTCATTTGACGCACAATCAAAAGCCTTAGTGGGATCATGTTTCAGTCTCCTGAGAGGGTTGAAACCGCTACTTGGCTATTTTTCTCCTAAGGTTCTTCAAACTATTCTTCAAGCCACAATTCTATCGAGGCTAAATTATGGGAATTCGCTCTACCTAGGTGCCAGTAAATCTTGTATTTCTGGTCTCCAAAGAATCCAGAATGTGGCAGCTTGTGCTCTATTTGCATTGCCTAAATCTTGTTCAGTTGCGAACCTTCTGCCTAAACTCCATTGGCTGCCAATAGCTAAAAGAATCCACTTTAAGACGCTGTGTGTAGCCCACAAAATTCTGACACATCAAGGACCGCCGATCTTAGCGGATCTCCTTGTCCAATATGTGCCTAATCACCTTCTGCGTTCTGCCAACTTTGGCTCAGTCTGTATTCCTTGCTTCCAAAGAGCCAGAGCTGGTGGCCGCTCTTTCAAGGTCTAGGCAGCGCATCTTTGGAATTCTCTTACGATTTCTATTAGAGGACTTCAGAACCATTTAGCATTTTGAAAGGCCATAAAGACCTGGCTTTTCCCTGCATAGACTACTTACTTGGGTTGGAGTGGTCCAGTGTCATTTGTTTGGGTAACGCTGGGATGCCTCGTCCCTGGGGAAGATATGCGCTGTATAAATATAAAAAAATAAATAAAAATAAAAGAAAGTCCCTTCAGCAGTTCCGGCTGTAACCTGTTTCAAAACTCCTATGTAAATGAACATGGGGAAAACGCGTTTTGGGAACTCCCTTTTTTTATCGGCCCCCGCTTGACAAATTACCTCCAAACTTTCAAGACAGGAGCTGACCGGAGCGCCCCATTACTTTAAAAATTTCTCGAAGATTCGTCAATCGGCGCTAAAGATATTGGCAAAAGAAAAAACGCTTTTTGAATAGAAACTTGGTCCTAACTATATCTGCCTACTGGCGACTGCCAGTAGGTAATATATATATATATATATAACCTGCTCTATCTTCCAGAAATCAAAGCAGATTGCTTTTCCCCATGGGGAGCTGCATCTTCGCAGCTCCCCGTGTGGAAAAGCAATGCCGGCTCCTGCAGGAGGCGGGGAGCCGGCAGGACTGTGGGGGATTGGGGACCCCTCACGGTCCCCAATGGAGAAGGCCAACCCCGGGGGATGGGGTCCCCGGGGCTATAAGTGGCCCGGGAGGGGGGGCCATGCAGCACCCCTCATCAAAAATAAAAAAAATAAACAAAAAAAATAAATGTAAAAACAAAGGGGGATGGGGTCCCCGGGGCCATAAATGGCTTGAGAATGGGGGCAAAGCAGCCCCCCTCCTAAATATTAAAGAATAAAAAAATGGCCAAGCCGCGGGGATGGGGTCCCCGGGGCAGATTATGGCCTTGGAAGGAGGGGCCAGGGCCCCTTCCAATTTATTTAAAAAAAACAAATTGGGTTCAGGCCCTGGGGAATGGGGTCCCCAGAGCCACTAAAACAGGAAAAGAAGAGGGGGCCACACAGCCCCTTTTCTTTAAAATGTTTTAATTAAAAACAAAACGGCATCGCGCCAGAGGCCCCGCCCCCTTCCTGCAGCACTCTGCAAATGCGCCCCCCTGCGCGTTTGCAGATGGGGAACTAATTCCCCTTGAATACTAGGGGTCCCTGGGGGCCAACTAGCCCGCCAGGAACCTCCAGTATGAGCCAGGGAGCTGCGTTCAGAGAGGTGTTCAGAGGCCATGCCCTTTTTTACACCTCTCTGCAACGCAGCTCTGTGAGGCTCAATGGAGGTACCTGGTGGTCTAGTTGCACCCCAGGGACCCTCAGGATTCAAGATGACTTAATCCCCCAACTTAAAACGTGCCACGGGGCACTTTTGCACAGTAGTAAATGGAAGGGGCGGGGCCTGAGGTGACATGTGTGCAAACACACCCTGTGGTGCGTTTTAAGTAGGGGAATTAATTCCTCTTCAATCCTGAGGTCCCCTGGGGGCCAACAAGCCCACCAGGTACCTCCAATAAGTGCCACAGAGCTGCGTTGCAGTGTTGTAAAAAGGGGCGTGGCCTCTGAACACCTCTCTGCAATGCATATCAATAAAAATGTATATGTGGCCTCAATGAATCTTGTATCATGTGCAAGATTAGTGACGTGAGAGAAACTGGAATGGTGTCATACATGTTCACTGCTCTATCATATCAAAATTCCCCCACTTGGGTGGCCCCTTCTCGAGGATGACGAAGGTGAGTTAATTGGAATATAATTGTCTCAACAGATGTCAGATTAGCTCCATATCTAATGAATCCAAATATCCACTGCCTTCATGCTGAAAAAAGTGCCAATTTTGGTTCTATAATTGGCACCCAAATCTGTAAGATAAAGGTTGGTTATAATTAAATGATTTTGCCAACCAATGCCAACTATGGGGCTCCTTGTTTAAACAAAGCAAGAGTGTCCAAGAATACAACTAGAATACAAATGGAGCAGGAAAATAGTATATGACCCCTCTTGGGTCAATATAGAAAGCCCTCACTCACCAACCTGGTTGGTGACATGCTTCATCATCGGGCTCCACTGAAGAGGCCGAGTGCCTCTCCAGTGTGCTACAACGCCAGGACTACTGCAGAGCGGGTTTTTGTGAAGATAGACGTGTAGTGGGTGATTAGGAGGTGATAGTGATGGTTAAAAAATGTCTACAGTGTTTCAAAAACAGTTTATTACTTGACCACTGGGACAGACTTAAAATCATGTAGGAAAAAGGTCCAAATAAATTGTTTGGTTATTTCATGTCCCTAGGTTAGGGTGGGCCTTAGGGTGCTCATATCGCCAGGGTTTAGTACACTTTTGTCCTGATGAATGCCTGGTAAATTTACACCGTTTCAAGGCAGAAACATGTTGACTGATTCTTAACTTACTGGAAATAACCAAACAATTTATTTGGACCTTTTTCCTATATGATTTTAAGTCTGCCCCAGTGATCAAGCAATAAACTTTTTTTGAAACACTGTAGACATTTTTTAACCATCACTATCACCTACTAATCACCCACTATACGTCTATCTTCACAAAAACCCGCTCTGCAGTAGTCCTGGCGTTGTAGCACACTGGAGAGGCACTCGGCCTCTTCAGTGGAGCCCGATGATGAAGCATGTCACCAACCAGGTTGGTGAGTGAGGGCTTTCTATATTAACCCAAGAGGGGTCATATACTCTTTTCCTGCTCCATTTGTATTCTAGTTGTATTCTTGGACACTCTTGCTTTGTTTAAACAAATATAACCGGGGAGTAAGAGTGTGTCCAGACTCTCCCTACCTCTCCTTTTGTTTTCCTGAACTATGGGGCTCTTCCATTTGAGATGCGGAAGGCAAATTATCCATAGGGAGGACAGTCATCAGTTTCCTAGAAAGGGCAAAGGTGGCTACCAGTAGCAGTCGGCAGTAGGAGTTACTGCAGGGCGGTGACGTGGGAAGGGGGAGGGGCAGGGTGGGGGGTAGTAATGTATGGATTACGAAGTTTTACAGGTAAGTAAGCATTTAAATAAATAAAACGAATTTCGTTGCGTGCACTGCATCACATTTGGTGATGCAGTGCGCGCAACGAAATTCGTTTTATTTATTTAAATGTTTACTTACCTGTAAAACTCCGTAATCCATATCCATCCGCCTGCTGCTTTGCCATTCTTCGTTCCTTGAGGAAAGTCTTGCCTCTCCTACCTATCCATGCTCGTGTCCAAGTGGTTAGGTGTACCATCCTCAGCAGGTTGGACTATTGTAATGCCCTTCTGCTTGGCTCTCCTGGGTTCTTGCTGGACAGGCTCCAGAGGGTCCAATCTGCGGCGGCCAAGTTGGCCTTAGGGCTTCCGAGAAGATCTCATGGACCGTCTGCCCTGGGCAAACTTCACTGGCTGCCGATCAGACAGAGGATACAATTCAAGGCCCTCTGCATAGTTTTCAGGGCTCTCCATGGATCTGGCCCAGCCCCTTTGCAATCAAAGTTTGCCTGGTATTCTCCAACCAGACGACTTCGATCTTCAGATGCTAAGCTGGTAGTGGTCCCCAGATTCAGGAAGGTCCGAGCTGGAGGTAGATCCTTTGAAGTGGCAACCGCCATACTTTGGAATACTCTCCCGGTTGAGATTAGACACATCACTGAACTCCTTCCTTTTAGAAAAATGATTAAAACCTGGTTATTCCCCAAGGTAACTGTCTGAAGCTCGCACTCCTTGTGTTCCTCTTTCCGCCTCATCAGACCTTATCAGCGCCAGGATGCCTGCAATGGTGACAGCCGCGCTTTATAAGTTTGTTAAATAATAAAATAAATAATACTACCCCCCACCCTGCCTCTCCCCCTGCCCACGTCACCGCCCTGCAGTAACTCCTACTGCCGACCGCTACTGGTGGCTACTTTCTATGCTTCCAAACAAGAAACAACTTCCTTGGTGGCTGAGTTTATATTTATTGCGGTTCCTCCACCTGACAAAAGGTCTTCTTTATAGATGGTAGCAGGGGGCACACTTCTATACCCTTACAAAGGAAGTCATCACGGTTCTCCATGCCCTATGAACGCTGAATAGAATTTTACCCTTGTGCGCAATACCAAGGGTGATTGAATAATATAAATAGACTAAATCTTGCAACTTTTTACCAATGCTAACACATCGATTTTCACAAAGCAGTTCAACAAAAATGATCCTTTCACTGCCCTGGCATTTTCGACAAACGGAAAATTTAAATCAAATGTGAACAAAGCATTCACCAGATGACCATTAGGAGCAATATGCCTTCTCTGGGCTGTACTTGTGGGAGAAGTGTGGCTCACTGGTTAGAGGAGGCAGACCTGGAAGCAGAGGTCAGCCCGGGACCAGGGTTCAATTCCCGGCTCGGCAGGGTCTTGAGTCCTAAAATGTCCATGGACTCGACAATTCTCGCTCCGGTGCCTACTTGATTCACGGGTTCACACTCTGCGACTCTGGGCAATAGCTTGCTTAATGTCCACAACGGCCCCTCGCGGCGGGATGCCTGGCTTTCACCTTGCGGATACCCTGCCGGGATTATCTCACAGGGGAATACCAGGACGGGTTCCCTAAGCAAGCGCTTAGAAACCGCTTGGTGATTTGCGCTATATAAATTCCTGTACATTTACATTCACATTTACTTCAAAGTGTATCATTTGAGCAGTTAAAGCTTTTTTGAACTGTTTAAGTTCTTTACCCTGGAGGCCTTAAATGTACTTTGCCAGCGGTTCAGCCCTACAAAGGCAACTTCACTCTGATCCACCAATATATCAATGGTTTTGTCAACATTGGTATTAGAAAACTCTGGGACATGAGAAGTTATTAGAGGAGTACACATTGTAACTGTAAAAAATCAAAAGAAAGTAGTGCTAAAGTGATTATGCTCGCTCTCTTAAACATGATTTGAGTTGCATATACCTAATTGGCATATTTAATTTACCTGTAAGTCTCATATAGGGTGGATACCATATACCCAGAGCCAGTAAATTAAATTCTATTACTGGGCCTGTAGCACTTATTGCACCACCCACGTAAGTGGCACCATAAAATATGTCTCAGGCCTGCCATTGCAGCCTGAATGCAATGTCACATTGTCATGTTGACTTGGCATTTAAACCCCCTTGCCAAGCCTTAAGCTCCCTTGTTATTAGCTGAGGTAAGCCCTAGGTAGGCCATAGAGCAGAGTGCTGTGCAATGAAATTGTTGGGCATGTACTAAAAACTTCCAAATTAATTTGTCACTACTGTGAGGCCATCCCTTCTATAGGATAAAATTCTAACATTCGGATTTCATCATTACATTTAATAAGCTGTGAATCCTAATTGAGAGAAGGCTGATAGGTTATGTTTGGTACCTATGAAATTGTAATTGAAAACCCTCTTTAATAGTAAAGTCGATGGATTTAGTGTTCTTCAATGAGCCATCAACTAGAAGGATGGGAGGGCACAATTGAGCACAGCCGCACTTGCACCTGAATAGGCTGTGTCCTTTCGCCACAGAAAAGGCTTAACAACCATGTTTTGCAAGGGCAGGGAAATCAGGGAAGCCCAGGCATTTTAAAGAACCTTTCCAGAAATCTCTCTCACCTTGCAAAAGAAGAGCACCAGATTATATAAAAATAGGAACTCAAGACCCTTTCTTCAGTACACTACACTACTCTTGTTTGTATTCACTGAAATGATAAAAATTGACAATGACTACTGGACCTGCAGAGGACTCCCAGAGGACTGAATGATGCTGTAACCTGCTGTGCACTCTGCCAGACTGCTGCTGTACCGGAAAGGGCAGATTTACAGCCTGGAACCTGCTTTGAACCTTTAGATGGCAGCTCTGCTTTTGAGCCCAGCTCTGCTTTTGAGCCCTGCATCTACACCTGCACCCTGGACTACCAGAAGTGACTCCAAGGGCTAGTTTGCTGACCTCCTATCAGATCCACAGGGAAATAAAAGGCTCCCACCATCTTGAACCCGCACCTAGACCCTTTCTGAGGGAGTCATGAACCCCCAGGAGATCTACATCCCCTAATGGACCCTTTGTTGTAGTGCAAAATGTGCACAGATGGGCAATTTCCAAAACTGAGGACTGAGACAAAATTTGATCAAAAAGTGCTCTAAGAACCAGGAATAGGCTGAGACCAACCTGCTTGGCTATCCGTCCAGGTGCATCACAGGTCAGATTGACTTGGCTTCTCTAGTTACACTCTAGTTACACTCCTCTCCGCAGCAGAAAATCAGTCTTAATGGTCCTTCGCCAAAAGGTATCTGACCTTGTGGAACTGTCTTTGTTTACAACCCTCCCCCTCGTCCCAATGGAGATTTTTGACTTCTATTTCTGTGACTAGCCTGAAGGTAAAAATCTTCACGCTGCTTCATTCCATGGCCATCCAATGACAATGCTTCCTCCTTGGATGCTCCTTCCGACAGTTAGAATCTCCTCGGCCGCATCAGAACCCTTCCAACGAACTTGGTTGGTTTACATTCTGACTGACCGATTAGTATGATCACAGTCAGAAAGTAAACTGCATGATCATTCCGAATCGGCTCAGACTGGCACTTGGGAGTATCCGTGTCGGTTTGAACCGAATTGTACACCCCTATAGACAATGTTTCCGTCCTGAGGATTACGATGTCGGCTTCCAACAACCTTTCCATGCTCGCTTTTCCGACACAAAAAGGCTGCTAGAACGTGACTTTAGGGGCCCCTAGCAGGGACCCCTTCATCCTGCAGCCTCCAGTAGGGGGCCGAGGGGAACCCCCTGTAAGCCCCTGCACTGTGTGGCTGGCACAATATGGTGCCCGTGACAGGGTGCAGGGTTTTACACACACACCCCATTTCCCCACAAGAGCCTGTGTTATGGCCGGTTGTCGGGAGGAACACGAGTTACCATAGGGAACCTAGGGACTCCGACCAAACAGCGTTCAGTCGCATCATAATCAGGCGTGCGGAACCGATTGCGAGTCAGTGTCAGGGGAGGCTTTCCGCCCATCATCGTAATCGGCACCTATGTTTTTACTTAAACATTCAAGTCCAGTTCTTAGCATGGAATTAGGTATTGCTTTCTGTGTTTGGTATGTGTGAAATGGTTTGCACTGCTTGTAGCATGAAGAGACTGCAACTGTTTTTGAAATGGAACATAAATTATAATCTTACCAGTAAGGAGTATCATAGGAACTTGAGAAAGAATTAACAGAAATTTGCAAATATGCAATTTATTTTCTCAAGCAATCCAAGCCTTTGAAAATGCAGTTTTTGTCTGCCCTGCTCTGTCCATGTCTTGTTTAAGGTTTCTGAAGCTGTTGTTCATTTTCAATTGAATCTTTACTATATATAAAACCAGTCACAGACAGCATGAACAGGAAGCAAGCAGCCAGGCTCCCAACCCTAAGCCAATCACAACACTGCAGGCAGCGTTGTGATTGGTCAGGACGCTGCCCAGCCAGGAGCTAATGGCCCGGCCACATTCTCCATGTAGGCTGCATGGCAGCCTGCATTGGAGAAGCACAGAGTGCGCATGACTGGACTCAGTGGGCAGACCACACCAGTCATGCACAATCAGGAGTGGGTACACCACTCCTCCCCAGCCAGCCCTGCACACAGAGCAGTCCCGCCCACCCGCCCGCCTGCAACCAAACTCTTCTGCTTTCTCCCAGGGAGATAAGCCGAAACAAAATGGTAGTAATTACCATTTTATGTTTCTGCTACTTGCATTGCGAGAAAGCACTGGTGCAACGCACCTCTGCCCTAGTGTAGAAGCCACCAGTGTACAAAACACATTAGCTTTTAAACAAGCCAGAAAATGAAATGACTTGCTTTGACATTTTTACATCTTTCAGTAGTTTTTTAAAGCTATATTAACACTGGATTAATTATTGCCTTTATGATAACCCTTGGTGTTTATCCTTGATCTAACACATTTAATTATATTTATATTTCTCATTGCTTGTGCTCTATTGCAATGTGTAGGGGAGTGTAGTTTGCGTACTTAAATATTCTTGCAATTAAATGATCCACCACGAAATGTGTAAATTATTTGTAGCAGCTTTAACATTTTTATCAACATTGGCATGATGATTAATTTTATGTTTTTTGTCCGCCGCTGTTCTCTTGTAAGTAAGGGGGGGTATTTATTATTTTTTTAACTGTAGTCTTTGATTTAGTACTAAAACAATAAAAGAGGTGCCTGTCTGCCTATGTTTTTGTTTCCAAAGTCAATTGAAACTAAAACTTCCGAAAAAGGTAAGTAGTAACAAGGGGCCATATTATCAAGAAAGGGTGATACATTATCGCAGCTTTTATCGGCAGGAAACTGCAGCTAAAGTGGCGATAATGGATTTAATAATATGCCCTTGTGAATTCCCATAGCAGCCCAGGTTAACACTAGAACCTGGGCTGCTATGGGAATTCACAAGGACATATTATCAAGCCCATTATCGCCGCTTCAGCGGCATTTTCCTGCCGCTAAAGCGGCGATAATTTGTTCTTGATGATATGCCCCTCGATTGTTAATAGACTTGGCTTTATACGATAAAGCAGGCAAACGTAGAAATGAAAAAACATGCATTGATTGTTTGTTTAGTGTCTTAGTGCAGCCTGCCTCTTGGTCCTCCGTTTTATGTACCCAAACACTTTTAGAGCTTTCGCAGCTCAGAAAGCTTGGGGCATAAAAACAAAAGGGCATATTATCAAGGGGGTTTATCTCCGCTTTTTTGGCTTTAAAAGCCAAGAAAGCGGAGATAAAATTATCTCCCTATTACCAAGCTGTCGCTAAATTTATCGCCTAACATCGCATGGGAATATCGCCGCAGTAGCGAGGTATTACCAATCCTCCGCTAAGCGGCGATATTTGCCCAGAAATGCGATAAAAGCAGGCGATGGAAGTAGCGTGACGACGCTAACCCGTCGCACGCTAACGTGAAAAAAATTCACGTTGGGCCTATCAGCGATGATTATCGCTAAACCAATAGGCCCAAGGCTACCATATAACGCGTTAGCGGGACGAAAAAATGCCCGCTAACCCGAAAAACGTTGCAAACAATGGAAGTTACAGAAAATGATGGTGAGCAGCCAGGGACAAGTGCAGAGGGAAGAAACAACACCCAGGAAGGCCAGGCAGACACCCAGTTAAAGGGCAAGAGGAAGAGGAACCCAAAGTTCACTCCAGATGAGAACCAGGTACTGGTTGAAGAGGTGACGCGACACCAGCAGGAACTCTTTGTGAGTTCCACCGTCACCATGGCGAGGAAAAGGGACATATGGCAGGACGTCATGACCAAGGTCAATGCCGTGGGGGAGCACAAGAGGACAGTGGACGAGTGTAAGAAGCGGTGGCACGATACAAAAAGCAAAACGAAAAAGAAACTGGGAGCTAACCTAAGGGCAGCAAGTGCGACGGGAGGCGGTGGGCCAGCTCCACAGGAGGAGCTGGATGAGCTGGAGGAGCAGGTGGCGAACGTCATCAGTGAGGAGACTGTTGTAGGAGTCACAGGCCAGGATTCTGCTGTACTGGAAGTCACACAACAACACCAGGGTGAGTGTCAAACAGGAACAGGTGGAAGAGGGTGGATGGCAGCCACGGCCGGTGGTAGGTGTAACTGCAGGGCGGTGACGTAGGGAGGGGGAGGGGCAGGGTGGGGGGTTGAAATGTATGGACAACGGAATGTGACAGGTAAATAAACATATAAAATAATAAAAAGATTTTGGTTGCGCGCACTGCATCGCATTTGGTGATGCAGTGCACACAACAAAAATCGTTGTATTAATGTATATGTTTACTTACCGGTCAAAGTCCCTAATCCATACATTACAACCCCCCACCCTGCCCCTCCCACTCCCTACGTCACCGCCCTGCAGTAACACCTACCACTGGCCGGGCTGGTGGATGGGCACAGTGGCACTCATGTACCATGCAAGTCATGACATTGCATACCCTCATGTACTGTACAACAAGTCCTGGAGAGCCCTGGTCATGCTGGCATAGGGACACATCACCAGGCGGGTGAGGGCAGAAGTGTCCCTGTTGCACAGTTGGCTCATGATGTCCTCAGTGGCGGACATGAGTCCTGGCAGGGTGCTGTGGACTTGTATGATTCTGTACTGGGATGGGTACAGGATGTTGTTATCTACCAGGTGTTGGGCCAGTTGCATCTTGAGCAATTCCCAGTGATCGGCCCTGGAAACAGAAGCAGGGAGAAAAGCTGGAAGCACTTGAGGTCCTTGTGGCCTGGCTTTGGCTACTTGAGGAGGGTGTAGATTTTGTTGTGTTCCAAGTGCCATGGAAATGTTTTAGTACTGTAGTCAGCTCAGATAGCAGCATCTGCCATGTTATATACGTGGTGTGGGAATAGGTGTGACAGGGAGCGTGAGTGGATGGAGTACATAACCTTGTGTATCTTGTTGCTGTTGACATTGGCCTGGGAGGTCAGGTGTCATGCGCTGCTGGTGTACACAGGGGAGGTGGGCCCTGGCATAGTTTGGGTGGGTGTCGTGTTGAAGCTGTCATGGATATCAGCGAGCTAGCAGTGGAAGAAGATGGCTAGTGAGTAGCACTGTTCTACTCAGGGAGTCATGTTGTCGGTGTTGGTGCTGGAGTCCGAGAGGTCCCTTACGATGCAGAAGAGACCCTTGCTCCCGTGTGTATTGTCTTCCAGTTAGGCTTTGAAGCAGCAACCCTTGGTCAATCACAAGAGGTGGAGATGTATGTGTATGGCATCCCTGTGGTCTGCGTGGTTGTCTGGAGTGCATATGTTGACCAATATCCACTCCTTTCTCCGACATCCAACTCTGGATACACACCAGCACATTGGTGAAGGTGGCAGCTGGCCTGCTGGTGTGGGGGTTACAGGGTTCCTTGAGTGGCACAAGTGTGTTGTCACAGTTGCACATACACTGCCTGAGGTGGCGGCCTGCAGCGTTGGAGTTGGTGGAGTTGGTGTGTGGCCTGTGGGTAAGGGTGGTGATTAGCTGGTCTACAGTCACTCTCCTCCAGCAGTGGTGAGTTACACGTTGTGTGCGGTGGTCTGTGGACTGTACATTGAAGGGGGAATGGATGCAGCACGGTACTGTCCTGTGGAAACAGGTTGTGTGTACAGAAGTAACGTGGGTGCCTGTGTAGAAGGTGGTGTCCAATGTGTGACCAGCGGTGTGGGTGGGTGGGTGGGTGGTTGGGCTGACGAGTTGGCTGAGGCTGAGGTTGGCTAGTGTGGCCGACAGGGTTCTGGAGTTGGTGGTGTTATTGTTCCTGAGCTGGAATGTCAGCTCCACGAGGAGGATGTAGTCTGTGGAGGTGAGTGCATGGTTGCAGGCGACGTAGGCGAGGGATTTGCTGATTTGACAATGTGGTCTGGGGTGCTGGACATGAGTGTACGTCTGAGGGTGGTGTTGGGGTCGGTGTGGAACTGGAAGTGGAGATGTGTGGCAGTGTTGAGGAATAAATCTGTGTGGGTGGTGAGCTTGAGGGTGGCAGTGGTGAACTACAGTGTGGCACAGTTGAACCAGAGGGTGGTGTGAAGAATAAAATGGTGCCAGGTGTGAACCTGAGGGTGCTGTGAGGAACCAGAGGGTGGTGCAGCTAAACTGCCTGGGAGACCTGTGTGTCTGAGCCCCGTGCAGCAGAACTGCCCCTGAGCCCTCCCAGTGTGAATATATTATTTAGCACAATTGCCGGTAAGCCCTCAGGGTGTGAGCACATATTGTGCCAAGTTACCTCCTGCCCCCTGTACATATATACCTGTAACGCACAGCACAATCATGTTCTTGCACCATGAAGTCTTGTGGCTGGATACTCCATATCTGTGTAGGTGGTACCACCGTCAGTGCAGTCAAAATGTAAAGTCACAATGACCTACACAGCACCAATAAACCTCTGTCCCCCTTGGCACAGGTATGTGCATGTACCATGCGTGCAGCACCTGCATGCCACTGCACCCTACTGCCCAGCGCCAGCATAGTCCTGTATGGGACATTTAAGTATGAGATGGGATATTGTCCAGCAGCAGCTGCATGCGCATGAACACACTGAGCAGGATCTGAATGGCTAGGTACCAACACGCGCAGCAGAGCAATCGTAGACAACTGAAGGATTCTGGGGTCCAGACCCAAACGTATATTAGCATCCATTACTTTCCCAAGTGCCATCCCTGTGAAGCTCCTGTGACAAGGTGCCTGCACTCTCCGCACCTGATGATCTGCTTGGTCTCTGACCCCTCCTAAACAAGATGCATGTGAACTCCCATAGAAGCTCTCCCTGTTTGGCAAACTCCACCACACACTAGCAGTATGAAACATCTTGTCGGCCCTCCCCACTATAACGTCCAGTACACTAAAGGGACCTCATAGCACTATGGTGTGCTGGCAAAGTGACAGCCACATGTGGGCACATATTTTATAAAAATGCTACACAAGTACGCCAGCAAATTTGCAAACATGTGGACTGTCTTGCCATCTAGTGCTAAATAGCAGAATGCTAAGTAGCAGATTTGGCCCATACACAAAAAATTATATGTAATCGGTCAACCATGCAAGTCAACAGATACCACAGCTAAGGTTTACTTAACACTATACATGCATCCCAGTAACCGGTTGCATCCAAAGTCACACCTACAGGAATCACACCACTGATGACCTGAGAAGCATACTATGTGTGAAGACACACACTCAGCAACCAACCTGACACCAATGCAAGTAGTAACAAATTCTACAATATTTATTTAAGGAAAAATTACCTATCTAAAACTACATTAAACACTAAAACTAACACTATATCTAAAATCCCTACACACATATAAAACTAAACTACACATGTAATACTAACTAAACCCTACTACACATACTAAAAAACTACATCAACCCCCCACCCAAAGAGAAAAGAAACTTACCCCCAACACTATCTTAACCTAACAACATCTCACTACACTAAACTAACTATACATAATCTAAAACTAATCTATATCAAAATACTATAATACAACTTTTATTAACAAAACAAGTCACAACAAGGAGGGAAGGCAGAAGAGGGGTGTGGGGCAGAAGAAGTCCAGCTTCATGGAATACCCAGTTTCTGTCCAATTTCATCCACCCGCCGGCTCAGGTGAATATAGTCATTGCGCAGATCCAGGAGCAAGTTGTTGTTCCTTGCCAGCTCCATGAGGATCCTGTTCAGAGTTTCAGCCATTGGCGGCGTTGTGGTGGTTGCCCCCAGATCCTGGCTGGTAGTGGTCATGGCTGGTCCCTGGCTGGGTGCAGCTTGGCCCGGCCCCTGGCTGCTTGTACCAGGAATAGCTGCTGTGGGTTGGACCGGAACAGGGGAGGCCACTGTCTCTGTGTGCCTGACTCGGCCAGCCTTGCCAGCAGCCTTGGAGCTCTTAGCTCTTGTCTTGTCCCCCACAATCTCTGGCATCGCGCGCCAGGTCCCATCCAGTCGAGCTTCCGCGTATTTACATGCCATGGCTCGGTAACCCTTCTTCACCCGGCGGATGTGAACCCACCGTTCCTTGGCCACATTGAAAGCATGGGTCTCCTCTGCATTCATGTTGTCTGGAAAAAAATGTAAATGTCAATCCCAAAACAAGGACACTGGGTCATTTGTCTATCATCATATTACTTGGCACCAATCACATACCACATGGGAGGCTACACACATGTGACATCCTGTAACGTCTCAAAGTGACCTGACCACATCATTGACAAGCCCTACTTTCCACAACACAGGCCCTGGAACGTGACATAACAGGCCATGGCAGGTGTGACGTACTGACAAAATAGATGCCAAATGAGACAGTTAGAACATGTCACCATTGTGCATCCTGAGAGTGTGCAAGTAGTCCAATTAACATTAGTAGTGTGGCACTACCCCTCCATGGGCAGCACCACCCTCATCTGACCCTGTGACACACTGCTGCTACTGCAGTACGATGCACATGTGCAGACATGTGTGTATATCTGAAAATCTGTACGGTTCATGTAGTCACTCTTTTACATGGTTGCCAGTGTGGCTGTATGTATATGCCAATGCCAATGGCAAATGAATAGAAGCTCAACCTACATGCACGGGAAGAAGACCGGGACACCCCTACCAACAACAGGTGTCAAGAATAACAAGAAAGTTCTCCACAATATTGCAGCGTACATCGGCAGGAAACAGATGCAAAACATGCTATAAAGTCCTTGACAATATGCACCAGAGAAATCACATAGCTGTCCTGGTCATGGGGTTAAGGATCTGTCCTAAGTCCAATGCTGTTCAATGTATACTTGAGCCTGTTGGGCAAAGTTGGGAAATTGTACAGCTCATCTAAGCGTTTTGCATGCTGACAATAACCAGTAACTGAGTACGTGTGGGACAAACAACACTGACACATGTCTCTGTTGTACAAACAGCATGTTTTACATGAGCAACTAGAAGGGCATCAACAAACTAACTAAACAGTAGTGAAACAGACATCATTCAGTTTGGCAGCCCTGAGGTATCTTGGTCACCTGAAAGGTGGCAGCTGGAACTGTGCTCCAGTCCCCCTTGCAAACATGTGATCTTACACATACGAATAACAACATTACGGGACATATTACCAAGGGCATTATCGCCGCATTAGCGGGACTTGTTCCCGCTAATGCGGCGATAATGTTATCGCCCTATTACCAAGCTGTCGCTAACGCCAGTTTGCGACAGCTTGTAGGCGATAGCGGGCATTTAAGGGCCCACTTAGCATGTCAGCGATAATTATCGCTAATGACATGCTAAGTGGGCGTACCAATATGTCAGCGACTGAAAACAGTCGCTAACATCTCTAACTCCTATTAACAACTTATGGAAATATTCGCGCTAAGTGTGAATATCTCCAAAAGCTAACGCCTGCTAAAAGCAGTTTTCAGCCATGTTATCCAATGGAAGGTGGATAACATGGCTAAGAGCATTGTCACGATAATGCATGAATATCGCTGATTTTTCTGCGATATTTATGGTTTGGGCAGGATTTTCACCGCTTTAGAGATAAACCTTGATAATATCAAGGTATCTCAGCGGTAAAAATCGTTGATGCTCCGCAATATTTTTTCCCCGCTAACCAAGCAACAGCGATAAATATCGCTATTGCTTGCTAATATGCCCCTCCATGCCCTGTCCTGGACAGAGTTCGTCAGCAAGGTAATTGCCACCTGCTAGGGGTTCATGTGTAAAATATGGAATTTCTTCAAATGCCATCCTATAGCAGCAAGGAACCCTTTGCTGCAGGGCGTGCCCATCAGCCACACCGATGACATCAATCCTCAGATTTCATTAGTAAATAAAAAAATGTGTGTTAAACAGCAGACCCTGCTGAACCTGGCAGCCACACTGACTCACAACCTGTCGCCTATAACCCCTTCCACACCTACATAGAAAATACACCACATGCTCATCATGCGGCAGAAAAAGCAGTGTAACAATCAGAGTTGCATGCATGACATCCTGTCTAACACTGGACCTAAAGAGCTCATGAAAGAGAAGAACTGGGATGGGCCAAATAGACCCCTTTGATCCTGGTATAAAACATTCATGACCCAGTCTTCTGTTAGTCCCTCTCAACATGGCTACGCTAGGTAACTGCTCTTGCCCCTTGGCGGTGTAATGAACTTCACCCTCAACCATGATCCATCTATCAACACAAACTCTCCTGTGAAAGTTGGTAAACTTGACTGTTCCCAATATGTGGTGCAGCATTGCATGGAACCTCTATGGCACAGTTTCATCTGATTTACACTGCATAAGGACCTTCAAACCTTGTGTGGATGATATGTGATCGATTCATACCTTACACATGACATGACCTTAACCTGGCATGATATGGGAATGTCCCAGGGCATATTAGTAAACCTCTATGTCCGCTTCACTGCCAGTGTACTGCAGATGAAGCGTGGATACCTCTTCTGGCTGGTCTTGATAATATGTAGCCATGTGTGAGAATCCTGTAATGATCCCTGGATCATTGGCTATTTAGCTATAATCAGTGCTGGATGTCATGCACAGGAAATCAGAGCTGTTGCATTGTCCCTTCATGGACAAAGTCACAACTTAGATAGATAAGCATCTAACCACACTCTTATACATATTCTCTGAATGATAACATAACAATACTCTGCACCTTGTGGCCCCGTGACATGCGGAACACACCAGCATAGCAAAACGAGCGTGTGTTGCATTAGTTAATGACATCCTTTACATCACACATGGCAATTTACATAACAATTACTCACCAGTGGCTTTTGGGTCCCTGAATCGATCCACGTCACCCTGTGTGAGGGGTCGCCGACCATCTGCAACTGAAGCCAAATAAAATATGTGTCATTGCATGGCATCCAGAAACGTTACATAAACATGATGAACACATTTTCTGTCACAGGAAATGCTACATCACTTTGTAGGGGATTCACACATAGTACTAATGACTCGGTGCACTTTGATTGGCATGCACACATGGGCTTGCTAATGCAGTGGTGGCCAAACCTAACATTACCACAGTCATACATGCACATAACATTTGGGTTATGCCATTTCTAAGACCCATGTCCACACAGGCATCATGTAGAAGTAGTCCTGCGTATGATGGTAACTATGCATTTAGTAAGAGGCAGATACACAGTCCCTTGGGATGTAAAACACTCCGGAGCTGTCTAACTCACACATTGCATAATCACCTTGCAAGGATATATCTACACATGACCCATGTACAGGGCCCGTGTAGATACAGTCCTGCTGCTCATGGATTAGAGCATCTGTCATACTGTGTACTGTCCTGCACATAGGTCACACACACACTGGCGCTGCTCAGATATGTACAGTTACACATACTGGACACACACACATCATCCTGCACACAGTCACTGCTCACATCTCTGACTGACTACAGCCGTGATGGTCTCCTAAATGCAAACATCCTCTGTGGCTTGCAACCCTTACTGCCATGTGGTAATTCACCATCACATAGTAATGTGAATGAAAGTGACACACAGAAAACCTCTGTCCCACATCTGGTCTGCATACTGCTAATATGTGTTCACACCTCAATGATAACGTGACTACTCACTCCAACTGTAAAATCATGGAGCTATACAAACAGGCACATTAGCATTGACTACTCACACACCTACTGTACTGTAGCACACCAAGGGACAGTATTACAGGTAATGGTGCATCCCACCAAATCAGCATGGAGGCAAGAGTAAATGTGCACATTGGAAAAAAGACCTATGCGTAATAAACACTAATACACTAGGGATGTGTTTGATATGCTAACCATATCTATGTGTAAGGGGGGGGGCAACACTAGTTGTCTTTAGTTATCCTCACACACCCTAGTGGTGTCATGCTTCATCATTGGGTCACCCCGACTCCTACAGGTCGGGGTGGGCTCAACCACAGTGTTGGGAAGCTCTCATGATAGTGAAGGCAAAGCAGCCACAATCCGGGAAGCGAGACTGTTAATTCCGGTAGTGAGCGTCCTCCAAATAACAGAGTATGCCCAGCGTCCCGCTTACTGAGGTGCCTGCGCCCAACATAATTTTTATGGAGCCTGGCATATCTCACCAATATTACCACACAAACACGAGGAGAAGCTACTCTTCCCTCGCCATATTGATAGAGTAGGGGACTCCCCCTCATTAGCATCCCCACACATAAGGGGGTCACTGAATCTTGCCCTGAAGAAAGTCTGGGAGCTTTATGCCCATACAAGGACTGAAACATGTTGGCACTTCACTAGGGTAATAGGACCATAAAAATCCTAAATGACCATATTTACACTCATTTATTTACAAGCCAACCACACCCATGAATAAAGGAATACCACGGGTCCGATTGAGGTATCTTATATATACCCCTTTGCCTTCACTATCATAATAGCTTCCCAACACTGTGGTTGAGCCCACCCCGACCCATATGAGTTGGGGGGACCCAATGATGAAGCATGTCACCACTAGGGTGTGTGAGGGTAACTAAAAAAAATTAGTGTTGCCCCCCCCATACACATAGATATGGTTAGCATATCAAACACATCCCTAGTGTGTTAGTGTTTAATCCCACCCTACGCATAGGTCATTTTTCTATGTGCGCTACCTACACTGAACTATCAGTTCTCTCTGTAGGTTTCCTTTGGAGTATTTTTTGTAGTAACCTATTCGCTGGGAGGACGTACTCCATATACCCTCTCATATCCCCCACGACCTCTGGATTAAGTTACAGTGGTCCCTTGTTTAGCAAGAGTAAATGTGCACCATGGGCCTACTCACATGATGAGCTGCATTTCACATGCTGTGCACCATGCGGCAAAAATGGCACATATGCATCAGGCATCTGTGCTGTAAATGCAATGCAATGCAGGAGTTGTGACGCATGTGCGGCGCAGCTACAGCAATGCTCTTGTTGGCCCTATCTTGTCAATGTTGCGTCAATCCTCATGCCTGATTCAGGCAGGGCAAGAGTGAAGACGCAGCATTGCCATGACAGTGAATGACAGAAACTTGATATATTTCACTCTGTCACATTACAGAGGTGTTCCTGTGTATGAATGCCCTCCCCTGCACCAGAACGCACCCTAAAGGTGCAGAGCTTTACAATGTGATGAATCTCCAAGATTTGTGATATTGTACATACCCCGCACCATGGCGCAAAACCTGCACTGACGCTTTGACACATAAGTAATGCAACTGCGCCGCAAAATAACCCCAAGTGGCTTGTAAATCTGCTAAAATGTGCCTGGAAGTGGGAGTCCTAATTAATCTTAACTGAAGCAAATCATGTGCAAATCACATTGGGAGTTATGTACCCACATTCCGTTTAGCGATGACTAAATAGCGATTTAGAAGGATTTGCTAATTTGCAGTTGCTAAATGCAAAGTATGTAGGAAAAGGCTTATTGTTAGCGATCCATCAATATAGCAAAATTGCGAATAGCAAATTGCTAATCTCAAACTTCCCAATCATTTCTATGTGGCAGGAGGCCCATAGGAATCAATGGAACATTATCGAATAGCAAATAGCTAATTGCTATTTGTGATTATTTTCTAGGGTGCAGGTGTGTCATAAGAACACCCTGCTGCACCAGTGAAAATTACATGTGTGCGTATATGGCGCACATACATGCCCTAAGGGCATGTATGAGCGTCACATGACACCTTTTGATGATTACAAAAATGCTACTTTCTAATATTTTGCTATTTACCACCAACTAGAAGTAGGTGGTAATTTGTGAAACCTTAATGGCTATTAGGAATGTTATTAGCCTTGATACATTGCATGTAAGGAATTGCTAAAGTAGCTATTCCTCAAATGCAATCGCTAAATAAGGAAAGGAAAAAGTAGAGATTCCTTACTTTGCACCAATAATTTCTCATAAATACCATTTAGCGAAAAAGGGTTCGCTGACGCCGGAAATCAGCGAATGTCTGCGTTACCAAACCCATTTTGGCTTGATTCACATGGTCCATAGGGAAATGACATTGTCATCAACACTTAGTTACAGTATCACAGTAACGAGTCAGCATGTACATGCCATACTCACATGTCACACACGTAACTCACTTACATTACATTTGAATATTAAAGTGAAAATATGGCTTTGAGACTTACCACCCTGGATGCCTGCCATCACTCCGGTGTAATCCAGGAGGTCGGCCTCCCGCGCAGTCATGTCCTGCCAGCGGTGCTTCCACTGGTGCACGGAGCGTGCTATCTGAAAGTAGTGCTCCATTTGGAGCCTCACACGCTCCCAGCGCACGTTCCGTGCCCCCACAGCATACCCCTGCAGGATCCGCCCCCCCGCCTCCAACATATTTGGCAGATAAAATTTTATCAGCCATAAAAATCCCCCCAATGCCTCCTCACTCATCCTCCCTGACCTCCCAACAGCAGGCATCTCCCTGAGCCCCGTAACCCACTTAAAACTAATAAATAAAAACCCAATAAACTAACTAACTATATAAAAATACTAACTAACCCCTAAATTAACTATACAAAACAGAGGACACTAGACACTCAAACTGTGTACAATACAACAAATACAACTAACAGACACTGCAGACAAACCAGAGGACAGTAGACACACAAACAGTATAAAATACTACAACAAGTATTAAAAGACACTTCAGACAGGACACAGCACACAGCACCACTCTCTAAAACCAACTTTCAACACACCAACCACCATACACCTCCTCCACTCAGCCCATGCACCAGCAATGTACTGAAAAGAGAAAGTGAAAGTAAAAACCACACCCATGTGACAGGAAGCAGTAATACACCACTTCCTGTGTTAGCTGCAAAAAATTCCGCCTTAGCGACAAAATTTATCGCGTTAGCGACGAATAGCGTAACATTAAACGTCGCTATGGTAGTTATATACACAATCTATCGAAATGCGAGTCGTTTTTGTGCATAGCGACGAAAATATACTCGCTAAATGTCGCTAAGTGACAAAATAATAATATTGGAATTCTGAAATAATAAAATCATGGATTTCATGCTAAATATATAAATAAATAGCATACAACATAGGAAAAAAATTGACATTATTTTTAACACAACCCAAATTATTTTTTATGCTTAATAGGTGTAACCACAAATGAGAATATTTAATACATTTTAAAAATAAATATACACAAGATATAGGGGTCAGGGAACGTGATCATGCACAGATTTCCTACAGGGAAAATATTAACAAATAATGCTGCAATACTGTTTCATCATGGTTCTGTGGAAAACTATGGCAGGACGTTCAATGATTCACGTCAAAATGCATTTAAATAGACGGTAATAGTCCAAATCTTAGTTTTGCCTCTACATGTCATGCATTGCGTGATAAGTGATATGCCATCATGCAGACGTAGAAGGGCACCACACAATAGGGGAGATCAGCACACCACAAACCATACATCATGGTGCTGATTTACTAGTTCCTTGCACCCCTGAAAGTCACCATCAGCGTAACTTTATGTGCAGCTGCTGTGGCGCAATCCATGTGCGGCATATGTGGTCCAAAGGATACCCAATGCTGTAGCAAATCCTCAAGGTCTTGCCTCATAAAGAGATGTACCGTCACCAATGGCTGCCACCGGGGGTGGCACAAATGCACAGGAGGTAGTGTACTGGCGTTGCTACGCGTCATTCCATTGGCTCATGTAATGTAGAATGATACCAGCCACTCACTCTTGGACCTATGCTGCGTCCTATCCCTGCACTTGCTTTCAGCATGCGTGATGCTTCATGCAGGGCGGTTGTGGGGTCACATGGTGCTTTCATTGATATCCGTGTGGTAATGTACATGTCTTGGGCCTCTGGTGGCGCAGGCTCGCACTGGTCTAGTGTGTGATTGTAGCCGAGGCCTCATGTATATCCCATGGTTGCTTCATTTGCTCTGGGCTCTTACTGCCTTTGTACCTCCTGAGGATGTTGATGTTCCGGTCACACTGTGTGATGGTGGTGTGAAATGCTATATGTGTGCGTTCCCACAAATTGCACATGTTTTGTGGATCCTGCTGCAGGTTGGACTGGCTCGAGCCTGCTACGTGGGGAGGCATCGAGTTTGTTTGGGGCGGGTCTGACTCCCTACATTGTGTTTGGCAGTGGGGCATTGCTGGCAGCCCCGGACTGACCGTTGTGGGCACCAGGCAATCCCCCAGTGCGCCGCAAGGGTAGGGGCCGGTTTAGGGCCCCTGGGGTCCGTTTTAGCTACAGGGCTGTTGATGCAGCAAAGCTGCAAACTCGTCCCTGTAACGAATGTGGACGAATACCGGCCCCGGCAAGGAGCTCTGTTGCACCCCCAACCTCCCCAAGGGGGGCAGCCAAGCTCTTTGCCTGGGCCAGTTTTGGTTCCCAGTCTGGCCCTGCTTGCAGCGGCTTGCCGGAGGTCCCTTGTTGTTTCACATCTCGGGGTGTCTGCTCTGCTTGTGGGGTGGCTGTGGTTTGTCTGGACCTCCTTGAGTTGGCCTGTCCTCCTACTATGGGTGAGTTAGGACCTGGGTTTGGTAGCCCTTGGCCCCTCGGGCCCCATGCCAGTCATGTGGTCATTGTACCTGGAGTGCTGTCCGACAGAGGGTGTGTCCACATTTGAATCCGGGATGTGTTTAGGATTACGTGGTGTTGGCTTCAACTAGGGTCGGGCTCTGTCCTCCCTGCAAGCTCTGTGTGTGGCTGGATGGCCCTTTGCCGGTTTGTGGGTTGAGCATGTGATCCCCTTGTTGTCCCGATGGACCTTGACTAAAATCCTCCTGGGGCAGGTTTTTACTTCCTTTGCACATTGTCAGAGTATATGGTTCTAATAGTGGTCTGTCGTGTACCTCTTACTGATGTGTATGTGCAGGTGCTCAGTTTGGCGTTTGTGCACCCTCTGGAGGTGTGCCTCATTCATGCTGTGCCTTTGTATTAGGGTGCTTATCCCTTTTGGTTCCCTTTGACCTGGCTGGTCATTATCTGTGGTATTCTGTGCCTACTCTCCATCAGTGGCTGTGTTGGCTGTGGGGCCTGTGTTTGGCCTTGTGGTGTGTTGGCACATGGGCCGTTTGGAGGTTGCTTGCGTTGGGTGTGGCAGATCATTGTGCTTGCTTCTGGAGTAATTCCCTGGCCAGGTTGTGCATGGATGCCGTTGGGTGTTCTCAGCACACTCTAATGTCATGTGGACATAGGGTGATGTGTGGGACTGTGTTTCCTGGCTTTGGGAATGCAGTCTTGTTTAATGCTTGCGTAACTTGCTGCTTGTGCTGCTTCTGTCTGTTTTGCTACTGTGTGATTCCTAATCTTGTTTGGCTATCTGCACAAATGTAAGGACTGGTGTGTGTAGGGCTATGACTCCGAGTAATGTTCATTTGCATAGAGTCACCCAACAATGCTACTCCCCAACCTGCATATGTCAACACCCTGCACGTACTACCACTTGTATCTGTACCTGGCTGACTTGCACTTGCAAACACACTCCATCAATGCCACGCATTTACGGCATAGATGGCTCACACATACTGTTATTTTACGGACCAGGCTGCACAACATTAAATACGCATCACATCCATGCTGGCAGTGGCGTTCTGCCCAATTACTGTGGCATCCCTGCAGACATGCAGGCAGCCTACAGGTATTGGAATTCTGCACCTCATTGTCGGACACTGTGGGACATAGGAGACATGTAGTACGCCATAACGTAATGCAGCCGACCATGGCATGGTCATTGTGGCTAGCTGGACACATAGCAACTCCCCTATTGGAATACTGATTTTAGGTGGGTTGTAGGTTTGCAGTAATTCATTATTACACCAGGACATGTATCAGCCTTCCATTACTCTGTCCACACTAAGGATGTGTCTGGTGCGTCGAGCTAGGTATCTTTAATCCAAATTACATACAGCATGACCCAAAAGCAGAACTAAGATGAGCCACCCACTAAGGGGGAGGTGATGTCAGTGACAGTATTGTGTGGAATGATGAGCATATGAGATGAAGTCCCACAAGGGCTGCCAGATAGCCAGTGTAAATATGCATCACAGTCCAAATAATCAAGCATTGTGTTAACATACACTCCACACTCATTAGGCTATTTCCTAGTGCAAAGGCAGAGCCATTTTTGTATGTCCCATTGAAAATAGGGCGCTGTGAGCCCACCATGTACCACTACTACTTCTCATGTGACATCTCCTCAGATCATTTGGCTTTTGTCAAACACAAGTCCTTACCTCAAAACAAGTATGATCAGACAATGTCATGATGTATCAAGGTGTAATGAACAAATGCATGATTGTATGTGACAAACAGTGATGTAATTCATCTCCCATGTCACATTGCAGAGGGAGAGACAGCACCTCCTGAAGAGCAACCTGGCTTGGCACCCACTGATGACACGGACGTCTATGCGACCATCGAAATAGACGACCTGCAACTCCTGTTCAATGAATTTGCCTCCCCAGACCCTGGTGCAGGGCAACCCAGTAGCCCTACGCAGAGCCCACACCCTGCTCACACCAACGAACAGCAGGCATCCACCACCCCACCCACCTCCCTGGGGCCAGATCCAACGACCCGTGCTTTTCAACAGCGGATCATAGAGCTCCAGGAACGGTTGGAGGATAGGGTGGAGGTGGGCTTCCAGCTAATGGCAGCTGAAATAGCAGGTCTACGTGGGTGTCTTACTGACACCCACAGCCCCTTCCATGCTCTCCACCAGTCCATGGCTGACATTGCTGGAGTCATGATCCAGAGGCAGCATGCTTTGTCTGCTCAGGGTGGTTCCAGCAGTGTCAGCAAGGATCTTGACAACATCAGGAAGATCCTGGAGAGCATGGAGCGGATGCAGGCCCAACATCTGGCTGCCAGGGCTGAACACATGCGCCATGTTACTGGGATCTACACTGCCCTGCACCTTCTTGTTGCCTCCTTACTGCCACAGGGTTTGGCGCAGATGGATGCTGCTGCAGCCTCCACATCCTCAGCTCCAACACCAGGTGTGTCAGTGCCTCACATGGCTGCTGCCACAACACCCACTGACACCTGTGAGGCACATGACACCGAAGATGATGGAGATGAGGATGACAGTGGATTTCTGCTGAGGAGAAAGCGGTAGTATCCCTCTGTGCCAAAGCCCCAGTTTCTTTTGTTTTGCTGCACTATGTATCGTGCCACCCATGAACTTCTTGCACTCACTTTCACTGTCCCCCAGAACATCCTTGGACCCCCCATGGACTGCCATATGAACCCATTCCTTGCCACTTCAACCAGCCTGTGGAGTGAACTATGCCTCTTCCCTTGGACCTGATAACATCAAACGTCTCTGTCTGGCCATCCAATGGGCACCCTCTGCACTAGCCCTATATGCTCACCATGTGTAAATACTGTAAATAAATTTATATTTTGAGTTTATTAAGTGTTTTGGTCATATGTTGCTAAGGAAATAACTTGCTTTTTCGGGGCAAGAGACTGATACCTTAGGAATGTACAACAATGTCAATACGAGCAGTGTACATGTTAATACAGATCCTGAGAGGGTGGAAACTAATGTTGAGATGTGTAAACATGTGGAGCCAACATTGCACCAATGCTATGCTATGACATTGTCACTATGTAAATGGGCCATCAGGTAAGGTCATCTATTGGGACATGCCAGTGAAGATTTATTTGATAAATGTGATAGGAAAACGCCCCCTGGCCCATGTTTGGATGCAGCAAGGCAAGTACAACTGTCCTCATGTCTCGTACGCCATGCACTGCTACATACCACTGGTTGACCTCCATATTGGCATAATACATTAGAAAGGATACACACTGTCTGAAAGAATATTTGTTCCACTCCTGCATACACTGAATATTCCCTGCACTCACACTGTGATGTGTGTAGTCTGTGATTCATGAGTCTGTGGCCCTGAGGTGCAATGAGCATGCCTTTCATCAGCATCACATTTGTGGAGGGGCTGCAGCAGGTGTGTTGTTCGGCCACAACTAACCAACAAGGGCTGCAGCTCTGCATCCTACATGTGTAGGTACAAGTAGGAAGGTAGCTCCAGGCAGCCCCAAGCACGTCAGTACTATTTGTACACTTAGCCACCACACATGCCACGTCATGTTGCCATTGCTCACAAGTGGTCCATGAGTGATGATAGCCTTGTCTTACATGTGCTACTCCCCCATGGTGGACACGTGACATAGGGCCATCTCTTCCAGTAAACTTCGCGGTGTGTGCACCTGCATGTGTAATGTCAGATGTTGATGTTACGATGTCACGTAGTGGTTGAAATGCAATGGCAGAAGTGTCGAACTGGTATCTATGAATGACCCAGGGGTCTGTGTGTATACACATATACTTGTCTGTCCAGCTGTACGAGGTGTCTTCACCCAGCCATGTAAAAATTTATGGATGTTGCAGTTATGCATGTCATGGTGATGGTTATGGTCCATCGATTCTGCAAAGTATCTGGTCAGCATAGTGAAGTGTTGGCCTTGTGGATCTGTAGCTGGTAGTTGTTTCCGGGCTGAGGTCTTGTGACAGACAACCTAATGTTGTACCCACATTAGACGCAACATCAACTTGTTAATGTAATTTGTCCCATTACTTTTAAAGTTGTCTAATTCATAGGCCCTTTCCCCTGTTCATATGGCGCCACTTTTCACCACCTATAGCAACATTTCTGGACATTACATGACCTTATAGCAGCTCTTGTCACATTCCACACATGCATCTTTGAGGCATATGTTCAGGTACCTCATTGACGCTATGGCCACCTGTGCAGATATGTACTTGACATTATACATCAACTATGAGCTTGGTAATATTCAGGATATGTACGTTATACGGGCCCTGGTTAGTTATACGCCACATCTTGTGGCTGCTTCAATGGGAAAATAAATTGGCTGGTAATCCGGAACATTGTTCACATCTTAAGGGTCAGTTTACCGCAGCTACGACGGACATGGTTTGGACAAGTGTCTTGATGATTGGCACCATTGTGTATTGGGATGTTGCAATGACTATTGGCATCATGTACACCATTTCACACACTCCAAATTTGTGTGATTCATACAACATACCCAATCCATCATACATGGATTGGGGAAATGGACTCAGAATAGGAATGTAATCCTCATCACAAACAGCACCCTAGTAAGCTAGTATTTGAAGCATGTGACACAACCATATGACATAGTGTAGCCTACGTAGTACCTTGACAAGTAGAGTGTCATACATTTGACACAGTGCAGGGCATAAGTGTACTGCGTACACATTCCTAAACTCCATAGAGATTTGTCTCATCTGACCACTCATTGGGACACGTAACTGTTTAATGGGTACAGTGCCCATGCCAGACAGTAACACATGAACATATTATTTATTGCACTATTTTATTTAACACACACCACGTGACTGACTCAGGCAAAATAATTGTTGATGATGCGGTTCCTCCGTGCAAGTCCTGCAGCATTTGGTGTGGGGTGTACAGCACCAGCCTCTTCTTCTTCCTCATCCTCATCAGGTGGGTCTGGCACTTGGATCCATGGGGCTTTGGTACGGACACATATGTTGTGCAACACACAACATGCCATGATAATTTTGTTCACCATTTCGGGACTGTACAGCAGACTGCCACCTGTGATATCCAAGCACCGGAACCTGGACTTCAAGACACCAAATGTGCGCTCTACAATGGACCGTGTGCGTATCTGTGCCGCATTGTACTGCCTCTGGCCAGGGGTGGTGGGGTTACGTACTGGTGTCATCATCCATGCTCCCAGTGCATATCCTTGGTCCCCTGTGACATACAAGGGAAAGCGGAATTAGTAATTGGCTGTGCTGGATGTGTTGTTGATGAGCATGGATTTGTGTGTTGGGATGGATGTCTAGTTGTATATCGAGTTGCCCATCTGTTTAAGCTGAATGCTGTAGTGCATGTTAGCATGTGATGAAGGCTCACTGCTGTGACTCCATCCAACATCATTTTAGTGTGCAGATGAGTTGCATGTGTGGCTCTTTTCCCATCTGCAACAGACAGTGATCCACCTACTGCACTGTAATTTACCTTAGCTGTATAGGTGGCATGATTACACACCACACACACTTGACCTACTGTGCGCCAGCATACAGCAATCTTGCTGCTGAACATCATGGTCTGAACGGTCATGGTCGGAAACAAATCACCAGTCAGCTACCCGTAACATGCATGGACCAATGGGCCCTTGTTAGGTTCAACAACAACATCAACTCCAGCATGTGCAACACCATCCACTACCTGTACTGTGTGCTCCTTCCTGTCCTGGACTCAAAACAAAATGACATGAGTGCTCAACAGACATAATCAATGTTGATATTTCACATCTCTTATGTTTCTGATATTTTACAAAATAGACTTTTTGTTCATCTTAAAACAATACTAAAGATAACTAAGGGCCTTTATGAATTAAGGCCATACGCTTTCAAAGTTAAGACTGGACAAGTATGCTATTAGTAATGAAGCTTATTAATCACCCTCAGCACAGGACATGCACAGTGAGAGTTGTGTTGCAAGTTTGCTGGTGAGTGAGGTTTCTCAGTCACACATGCATGTTTCACACATCTTGCAACTTTGGGGAGGGGGACAGGGATGTACAACTTGCAGTGATTTAGGTCTATGTATCTGGCTACAATGACCACAGTTCATGGTGTCAATGTGTCTGGTGTGGGGTGTTGTTTTTGGACATCTTGGTGCAGTTTAAACGCCCCTTGCGTCTCATTTGCAACATCGTTGCGTCACTTTTGTGAAGGACTACTTACAACCTGAGGCATCTGGGAGATGCGTAACATTGTAATGCACTGCACCACATGTAGGCGTTCCTGTGCAGGGGGGGGGCCTTCCGCGGCTGGGACACCTCCTAAAAGTTGGCGGAGTGATATCTACAAGATTTCACTCAGTCACTTTTAGGCCCATGCTGCGTCACAACCCTGCGCCTGGCTGAAGCAGGTATAAGGATTGAGGCAGCATAAAGTAGATGGGGCCCCCAGAGCATTGACGCAATTCCAGCTAGGCATCACTTTTACGGCACCACATCTGTGCTGTTTTTGCACCATGGTGCACCGCTTTGTAAATGGTGCCCATCCATAATGTCGGAGCTGTGGCGCACAGTAACTGACGCATCCCTGCTGATTATCTGGAATAACAATAATAATAATATATTAATCCACATTTGTAAAGTGCACAATCCCCCGTAAGGGTCTGTAGGCGCTGGGGGCCGTCGGGAAGATTAAGCAAGCTATTGCCCAGAGTCACATGGTGCTGGGCTAACCTGCCGCCGGAGCCGGGGATCGAACCCTGATCCCCAGATTCCAGCATCAGTCGCCCTGGCCGTGGCGCCACACCTCTCCCCAAGGAATGCGCTAGTTACTGTAAAAGTGACCCTTGTATGTGAGTGACCGCTGCGCCTCTCACCAGGCCGGGTCACCCCCTTGCTCCTCCTGCCGCCTCCTGCTCCAGCCAGCCTTGCCGCACTTATCCCGGCGCCGCCGACGCCCCCCTGGTCCCCCGAGCGGCACAGCCACTGCAGAGCCGGCCGCTCGCCAGTTCCCGCCGCTGCTCGCCACAGGCCCCGCCCACCACCGGCCCATTGGCCGAGCCGCTCCCGCCGCCCAGCTGACCCGCCCTCAGGTCCCCCTTCTTATGACGCCCCCAGAGCGAACGCGCAGCGAACGCGCAGCGGACGCGCGCAGCGGGAGCACCAAATGGGCGCCGAAGGTGCGCCAAAGGTAAGCCCGTCTGCGCCCGTCTGCGCCTGGACCGCGCCCAGTGCCAGGACCCCTGGCCCTCGCAGACCCCAGCCCACCCGCCGGACGTACGACGCCGCCACCCTCAACGCACTCAACTCCGGCCGAATCCCGGGATGCTACCGAGCCACCCCGAGACGCACCCACGGACCCTTCTGCTGCAACGCCTGCAAGTTCACCTGCAACCGGACCCACACCACACCAGCACCCACCAATCCGAACACCAGCAGCACCCACCTGAAGTGCATCCTGCTCAACACCCGCTCCATCCACAGACACGCCGTCGAGCTCTGGAACCTGCTCGACACCACAGCCCCAGACGTCGCCTTCCTCACGGAAACCTGGATGAATGCCTCCTCAGTGCCCGACATCGCCATCGCCATCCCGGATGGCTACAAGATCATCCGGAGGGACCGCATCAACCAGACTGGAGGAGGCATCGCCATCATCCACAGGAACACCATCAGCATCACGACCAACACCGACGACACCCTCGCACCCGCCGAACACCTGCACTTCCAGATCCACGTCAACCCCAAGACCACCCTCAGAGGCACCCTCATCTACAGACCCCCGGGACCACGCACCCAATTCAGCAAAGACATCGCCGACTTCATCAGCCCACACGCCCTCCCCTCCGCCAACTACATCCTCCTCGGGGACCTCAACTTCCACCTGGAGAACAACAACGACCGCAACACCACCACCCTGCTGGACAATCTCGCCAACCTCGGCCTCAAGCAACTGGTGACCACCCCCACCCACTACGCCGGACACACACTCGACCCGGTCTTCTCTTCCAGCAAGGACATCGCCTTCAGCCACGCCACGGGACTCCACTGGACGGTCCACAGCTGCGTCCACTTCAGCTTCAGGAGGACAATGCTCCACCATCACCAGCAACAGGTTCCACGCAGAAGCTGGAACAAGATCACTGCAGACCAGCTCGCTACTTCCCTGAGCAAGAACCCTCCCACCAGCACAACGAAGCCCAGCCAAGCGGCCACCAACCTCACGAAATGGATCAGCGACTGCGCAGACGACCTCGCCCCTCTGAAGACCCCGCCGAGCAGAACCGGCAGCAAGAAAGCCCCATGGTTTAACGACGAACTCAAGAGCTCCAAGAAGAACTGCAGAGCACTCGAGAAAACCTGGTGCAGAGACCCAACACCGGACAACATGACTGCCCTCAAGCTCGCCACTCGGAAACACCACTAACTGATCCACGCCACCAAGAAAACCACATTCAAGGAACGACTGGACAACAACGCACACAACAGCAAGGAACTCTTCAACATCGTGAAAGAGCTCTCCAACCCCAACGCCGGAAGCAACGACATCACCCCTTCGCAAGACCTCTGCAACTCCCTCGCCTCCTACTTCCACAACAAGATCGCGGACATACACAACAGTTTCAGCACTCAACCGACGCACGCCACAACCGAACCACCGCCCCCCACCACCACCCTCCGCGCTTGGACCCCGATCAGCACCGAAGACACCATCCGCACGATGAACTCCATCCACTCCGGATCTCCGACAGACCCCTGCCCTCACCACGTCTTCAACAAGGCCGACGCTGTCATCGCACCCCACCTGCGGGACACCATCAACACCTCCTTCGACACCGCTACCTTCCCGGAGAGCTGAAGGCACGCCGAACTCAGCGCTCTACTTAAGAAACCATCAGCCGACCCCACCGACCTCAAGAACTACCGCCCCATCTCGCTGCTCCCGTTTCCGGCAAAAGTCATCGAGAAGACCGTCAACAAGCAGCTGGCCGCCTTCCTCGAGACGAACGGTTCCCTCAACCTCTCGCAGTCTGGCTTCCGGGCCAACCACAGCACCGAGACCGCCCTGATCGCAGCTACCGATGACATCCGAGCCCTGCTCGACAACGGAGAAAAAGCGGCCTTCATCCTCCTGGACCTCTCCGCGGCCTTCGACACTGTCTGCCACCGTACCCTAGTACAGCGCCTCAGCAACGTCAGAATCCAGGAGAAGGCACTGGAGTGGATCATCTCCTTCCTCGCCGGAAGGACACAGAGAGTCCGCCTCCCCCGTTCAGATCGGAGGCCACCGAAGTCATCTGCGGCGTTCCTCAAGGCTCCTCGCTCAGCCCAACCCTCTTCAACGTCTACATGAGCCCCCTCGCAGCCATCGCACGCCAGCACAACCTCAACATCATCTCCTACGCCGACGACACCCAGCTGATCGTCTCCCTCACCAACGACCCCGCCACCGCCAGAGCCAACCTGCACGAAGGGATGACAGACGTAGCCAAATGGATGTCGAACAGCCGCCTGAAACTGAACTCGGACAAGACCGAAGTCCTCATCCTGGGATCCTCACCCTCTGCCTGGGACGACTCCTGGTGGCCCTCCGCCCTGGGCAGCGCACCCAAACCAACAGACCACACTCGCAACCTGGGCTTCATCCTGGACTCCTCCCTCTCCATGACCAGACAAGTCAACGCCGTCTCCTCGTCGTGCTTCAACATCCTGCGCATGCTACGTAAGATCTTCCGATGGATCCCCACCGAGACCAGGAAGACGGTCACCCAGGCCCTCGTCAGCAGCCGTCTGGACTACGGCAACTCCCTCTACGCCGGAACCACCGCCATACTCCAGAAGAGACTCCAGCGGATCCAGAAGACCTCAGCACGACTCATCCTGGACATCCCCCGCCACATCTCCGGACACCTGAGAGATCTGCACTGGCTCCCGGTCAACAAGAGAATCACCTTCCGGCTCCTCACCCACGCACACTAAGCCCTCCACAACCAAGGCCCAGGACACCTCAACAGCCGCCTCAACTTTTACGCTCCCAAACGCCAGCTTCGATCGACCAGCCACGCCCTCACCGCTGTCCCCCGCATCCGAAGAGCCACCACAGGAGGAAGGTCCTTCTCCTACCTGGCCGCCAAGACTTGGAACTCCTTCCCGGCCCACCTCCGCCTGACCCAAGACCACCTCGCCTTCAGGAAGCAGCTCAAGACCTGGCTGTTCGAGCGGTAGCGGACCCCCCCCTCCTCCCCCCAGCACCTTGAGACCCCCCGTGTGAGTAGTGCGCTATATAAATGCTTAGATTGAATGATTGATTGATGTGGTGACATTGTAATTGGAATGTAATGGGTCTAGCCTGCACACCTGCCTGTTTTCAACCAATTAGTCGAATTTAACAACAAGTTTACTTAATTTAGGAGCTAACCCAGTGGGAATTGTGCCCACAATTCTTTGTCAAACAGCTCTGTAAGGACCTGGTGTGACCAGGTCTAACTGGGAGCTCAACCTAGGGTCCATTAAAGGTTTCAAGAGTTGTATAAACTAATATATATGCACTTGTCCCAATTCAACATCATTTGACATACAAAAGTTCTGGTTCAAAATAAACGTCGTTTTTACTGTATCTAATACATCTTATTCATGTGGTTTCAACAAATACGATAATAGTGATTGAATAAAATACGATTTGACTAATACATTGTTAAATCACATATGTATATTTCATTCCTTGCATCTATTACAAAAAGTCTTTAAATAAATGATAAACATCAAAACATATCCCAATGCATTTCGGGTCACTACTGGACCCTTCTTCAGGGGTGGTCCTTATTCAAACGGTTTGAATCCTTGATATTCAATAGATATTCTGTTTATGAGCACTCCAAAGTGGTATTTCAAACACTGTAAAGATAGTAATCGCCATAATGATAATATCAGTATTTGCATGTGAAAGTCTGCACTGTGTCAAAAGTGATTAAAATAAAAAGATAAGTGAGTCGTGAGATTACTGTAAAGCTAACAACAGCAAGACTGAAGTGTGTGAGGAAACTAATTAGGGGGATGAATTATGGTAGTGCTAAGGTACCACCTTATTTGGAACACCCTACTGCCGTATGTATGCTTGACACCAAACACCACGTGATAGAAAAAATACGTGCAACTCAAGTGCACCCAGTATCAAAAATCTCAACTTACCCGCCCAACACACACAGTAGTGGACGGTTTCAAGAATTCAACGAGCGTATCCGGTTCTGTGGATTACATGTGTACTTATGTCAATCAAATACCGTCATGAGAACAAAAACGTCTCCATAACTCTATGTGTCTCACTGGCTTACCGAAAAACAAGTATCACGAGGATGAATCTCGAAGTTCCCGCAATCTGCGGTACATCATAGACCGGTTGGCCAAAGACTCCCTGTAAGTAAAAGGTGCGAATGCATCAGTCACTCGCCTATGTTTTCCCGTGTGATGTTATTGATTTCTTTGCGCATTACATATTCTAGTTGCTTCAGCATCTGTGCTGTGGTGCCTTTGGAAGTGCTGAACGTGCGAACCTGTTCAATTAATGAGTAAATTGATGCTGCCTCATCTGTACCGTATACTTTGATTTCTGCCTGATTTAATGTGAGGTTTGAGATTTCTTTGAAAGACGCCATTTTAAGCTGGATTACGTGGGTGCTGGTCTAGTGTGTGGGCCGTGTGAAACTGCAATGTAATGGGTCTAGCCTGCACACCTGCCTGTTTTCAACCAATTAGTCGAATTTAACAACAAGTTTACTTAATTTAGGAGCTAACCCAGTGGGAATTGTGCCCACAATTCTTTGTCAAACAGCTCTGTAAGGACCTGGTGTGACCAGGTCTAACTCACTTATCTTTTTATTTTAATCACTTTTGACACAGTGCAGACTTTCACATGCAAATACTGATATTATCATTATGGCGATTACTATCTTTACAGTGTTTGAAATACCACTTTGGAGTGCTCATAAACAGAATATCTATTGAATATCAAGGATTCAAACCGTTTGAATAAGGACCACCCCTGAAGAAGGGTCCAGTAGTGACCCGAAATGCATTGGGATATGTTTTGATGTTTATCATTTATTTAAAGACTTTTTGTAATAGATGCAAGGAATGAAATATACATATGTGATTTAACAATGTATTAGTCAAATCGTATTTTATTCAATCACTATTATCGTATTTGTTGAAACCACATGAATAAGATGTATTAGATACAGTAAAAACGACGTTTATTTTGAACCAGAACTTTTGTATGTCAAATGATGTTGAATTGGGACAAGTGCATATATATTAGTTTATACAACTCTTGAAACCTTTAATGGACCCTAGGTTGAGCTCCCAGTTAGACCTGGTCACACCAGGTCCTTACAGAGACATTGTAATTGGTACATTTCTGATATGCATGTATGTGCTGTAGATGGGAGTGGTATATTGGATTACTACTTACCAACTAGGACTGCATTCCCATATTGTCCATCCTGGAAGCGCTGGTTGATGACTGACTGCTGGAAAATATATGAATCATGCACACTCCCTGGGAACTTAGCAATGACATTTGTGAACATTCCACGGTGGTCCACTATTGCATGCACATTCATTGAGTGAGTATGCTTTCGGTTTCTATATATGTGTGCACTGTCCGCAGGTGGCACTAATCGGATATGTGTGCAGTCTATTGCACCCAGTACTTGAGGAAATCCAGCTATGGCGTAGAAACCCTGCTTGACCAGGAGCTGTTCACGCACAGTATTGGGGAAGTGTAGTTCCTGAGGTATCAGGCTGATTATGCCATCCAGCACAATTGGGAGGAATCTTGAAAAGGCTGCCTGTGAGACTCCACCCACTCTGGATGTTGTGGGTTGAAATGTCCCTGAGGCCAGGAAATGCAGCACAGCGAGTACCTTTGTTTGTGGTGGGATATTGGTTATCCGCTGGGTTGCTGGTGTGAGCCTGTGGCCAAGGTGGTTCACTATATACTCAATGGATGTCCGTTTGAGCCTGTAGTGGACTATGATATCATGGGGTTGTAGATCTCCAAGGACAAGTCGTGTGCGCATTGGCCGCCGTCGTCTTTGCCGCTGCCTTGGTGGTTGTCCAGGAGGTGGTGGTCCAGGAGCCGGTGGTGGGGGGGGGCTGTGGCCTTTGTGGGACTCCAAGCTGTATGATTACTGCTTCCATGACGTCTGCAGGTCCTCTGCTTTGTGGTGGGTCTGGGCTGGCCTATGTCTCCTTTTATAGGATTTTTTTATCTCCAGTTTTGCTGTTTTAGAACTGCTTTTAGCAGTTCTTATTTATCTCCAGCTTAGGGGTTTTAGCGGGATTTTTTTTCCCGCTAAGCATGTCCATGCGTTAGTTGATAATAGTGCGATATCGTTTTAGCGAGTGTTTTGGTGAAATTTAGCGAGGGTACGCCTACCTTGCATATCATTAGCGATATTTATCGCTACCGTGTTTCGCGATAATTTTTTCAGTAGCTAACGCATGAAAACACTCGCTAACAGTGGTTAGCGGCTGCTTGATCATAGGGCGATAGTTTTATCGCCGCAATAGCGGGAAAAATTCCCGCTAAAGCGGCGATAAGACCCTTGGTAATATGCCCCCATGTGTTCTTGTTTACGAAGATGTTATTTACTCTTTCTCCTGCTAATACGGAAGAAGTGGATTTCACCTCCACAGCAGTAAAGAGGTGGTAATTCCTCAATATTATTTATACAAAGATGGCTCTGTCCGCACTAATTTCAGGAATTCCATTCTCCACAAAGCTCCTTTAATTACATTGTAAAATGTGGGGGAAACTATGCCTGAGTGGTTTCCATTTCAATAATAGCAGGCAGGCATTTGGTATTGCCAGTTAGCCCCACAACTTTGCTGTGGTGATCTAGGGCACCACAGCATGTCAAAGACAAATGTACACGCAGAGATTGTGTAACGAGCACACACCTCGTAGCACAGGTGTGTGAAAGGAATACTGCATTGTGCTCAAGAGGCAAATCCAGAAATCTTTTCTTGGATTTTCAGAGACGGCAACTCCAAGACAAACACAAAAGTGGTCAGAAATACAGTAGGAAGGTGGGAAGGGAGGTTTGGTGTAGAGATTGTGAGAGCGATACTGTCTTGGAGTGATAATGGGGGTGGTTGGCTCAATAACAAGAACAACTCGCACTTTAATAAAAGGATGTGGCATTGCAGCCAGACCTGCCGACTTTGAAGCTGAGGAACCAGGGGGCATATTACCAACAACTAGCGATAATTTTTGTCTCTAACTTGTTTAGAGACAAAAATTATCGCCGCACATCGGCGATTTTTATCGCAGATAAACCTTGCTATTAGCAAGGTTTATCGCAAATGCGATAAAAAACGGCCGCAATGCATGAATATCGCTGAAAAGTCAGCGATATTCATGCATTATCGAGCAAAAGCTCTTAGCCATGTTATCCACCTCCCATTGGATAACATGGTGAAGAACTGCTCAGGGCAGGTGTTAGCTTTTGGAGATATTCGCGCTTAGCGCGAATATCTCCAAAAGTTGGTAATAGGAGATAGCGATGTTAGTGACTGTTTCCAGTCGCTAACATCTTGGCACGCCCACTTTGCATGTCATTAGTGATAAATATCACTGACATGCAAAGTGGGGCCCAAGATGGTCACTATCTCCTATTAGCTGTCGCTAACTGGTGTTAGCGACAGCTTGGTAATAGGGAGATAATTTTATCTCCGCTTTCTTGGCTTTTAAAGCCAAAAAAGCGGAGATAAACCCCCTTGATAATATGCCCCCAGGTTCGAACCTCGACGTTGGCTCAAAATCCTGTTGTTCTTGGCAAATCACTTAGGGGCTTATTTATAAGAAATGTTGCAGCGTTCCGACAAAGCAGCAATGCAACACTTCTCAGTGTGCCCTCCTTGCGACTCCATAGACGCGTCATATTTACTGTATGACGCATCATGTCACAAGGAGATACAGATACGTCAGTATTACTGATATATCTCTATGAGCAAAAGAAAAGCATTCCTCGGGTGTGTCTGAAAATAGACGCAACTCCAGCAATGTGTCCTTTCACATGCCTGCGTCACCTCATGCCTGCCATGATGCAGCCGTGAGGTTTTGACTCAATGGCGTTCTAGAACTGGTGCACTGAATCTCATAGATTTCAATGTGCCACGTCTACGAGGATTTCTTGCATTGGAATGCCCACCTTGCACACATTAGACCTGAGGCAGGTATAATGTAGCGCAGGGGTTTATGAAGTGACGCATCTGCGTAGATGCGTCACTTTGATGCATTACTTCATAAATATGGCACATTGTAGCACATTTACGCTACTGCAGTGTCACAAAAAGTGACGCAACTACGGCATAAATTTGACACAAGGGCTCATAAATAAGCCCCTTAATCTCCTTTGCCTACCAAAAATGAATGTGTCCTTCTGTACTTTAACTGGTGCTCATGTAAAGAGCTCCAATACCTTGGGCTCCATTTGCGCTATAAAAAACTGCACACAAAACAAGCATTGGAAATGCAATAGGTCTCGCATTAGAAAAGTTGGAGCTATTGGTCTTGTAAATGACAAATATTTTATTTATTTGTTGGTTTTTAAAACAGCTAAATTCATAGCTTTGTCATTTACAATGCCAATAGTTATAACTTTCGCGAATGTGACACCTATAGCATTTGGAATGCAACACTGAAGAGAGGGTGCTGCCACAGCACTTAGTCATTCAAACTAAAACTTCCCTCCTCTAGATTTGCTTGGTGTGTTTGGACCATGGAGGCTGCGAGCATTGGAGGTTCGGGCACTGTGGCGGTGGTGTGTGTGTGTGTGTGTGGGAGGGTCTCTGTTTACATTTAGAGAGGAATGGAGCGGGAAGGTAGAGACTGACAGCGAGGTATGAGAGTGAGAGAAGAGAGTGATTGGGAAAAATGGGCGAAGATAGGAGAGAGAAATGAATGAAAAAGGGGAGGCAGAAAAAATAACACGGCCTGGCGGCCGTGAGAGCAAGGGGAGGGGGAGGAGAAATGCGACGAGCATTGGAGGTTCGGGCACTGTGGCGGTGGTGTGTGTAGCTGACTGACATCGAGGTATGAGAGTGAGAGAAGAGAGTGATTGGAAGAAATGGGCGAAGCTAGGAGAGAGAAACGAAAAAGGGGAGGCTGAAAAAATAACACGGCCTGGCGGCCGTGAGAGAAAGGGGAGGTGCTGACACCTTGTTCGGTACAATGCCTTCCCATTTCCCCCCTCTTTTGTTACGGGACATGCCATTTAAACCCCATTCACAGGTGTGAAATGGGGTTAACAGGCCATTAAAAAAAGCACAAAAAGCAGATCACGAGCGGCAGGAAAGGGGGTAGAGAAACTGTTTGCCACAGATTAGGTGGAAAGCGGCGGTCCTGCATACCAATACACCGGCCCTGTTTACTGAATACCGGAAATGGGAAGCGATAACTCGGCCGACCAGAATTAAATATGAAAGCGCGAGTGCTCCTGCCTGAAGCCAGGCATGCAGAAACCCTCTCCCTGAACAAGGCGATCCGGCTGCCCGTCACCTGAGCGTTCGCACGAGATGGAATGTCACAGAAAAATGTACTGTGCAGGAAAACGTCATTCTGTTGTATCCTGTTGATGTTTATCCAGCAAGGGAACCTGTATGGTCAAATCTGGGTACATAGTGGCGGGTGGTGTCACAATCAGAAATGATAAAGTGTTCTTGACACTTATAGCATTGACATCATACGAGTGCCACTTACACAAGTTATATGATTTGTATCCATAAGCTACGCAGAGAAATCACGCAGGATTGGAGACTGATGAACCAGGGCACCACGGGCCCTACATTATACACCCATCCCCTGACCCGGAAGTAAAACAGCTACTCATTTGGGGTGCAATGGGTCCCAGGGGCCCCGGGCCTTCTATACCCGCTGCATTAGAGGAGAGGAAGAGGCATAACGACCAGAGCTGCTGACCTTGGAACTGCGGAGCCAGGTTCGAGGCTGGCGTCGGCTCAACATCCTGTGATTCTGTGTAAATCACTTAATCGCCCCGTGTCTGCAAAAAAAGCAACATGTCTTTTTTGTAATGTACCTGGTGCTCACGTAAAGCGCTCCAATACATAGGGGTCGAGTTCGCGCTGTATAACACGCTAACATTATATGTATATATAAATATATTTGTAGCTGCGCCCATCGTTGGAAGGGCTTAAAGGTTTATGCCCACTGAGCTCCTAAAGAAGCCACGATACATTTTACTATATTCGCTTTTATTTACTATAGATGCATACATGATTTGCTGCAACATACAGAAATACCGCTTCTAGGCACTGTGCCTACACCCGGGGGTGTTGGAATATTTCACGAGTTTCTCTTCAGCACTACCGGTAAGCAATTCAATTTTCATCCAATATATGTCAGGAACCTTATACTGAACAAGGGGGCAGGGAGAGAACAGACGAGTGGAGGGAGGGAAGGGGTGTGCGGTGAGAGAAAGGGGAGAGCGGATAACTCAGAGGTAAGGGACAGAGAGAAGTAGAGACCGGAAAAAATATATAAAGGGGAGAAAGAAAGGAGTGAGACATATAGTGAAGAGAGTGAGGCGGGGGAAAGGAGGAAACACGGGGAATCGATAGGGAAAGAAGAGATGGCGAGGCAGAGGGAAGGGGAGAGAAAGAGGTGAAGTAAGAGGGATAGGGAGAGACAAAAGGAAGACAGACTGCAACAAACAAGACGGAGGGAAGAGATGGCGAGGCAGAGGGAGGGGGGAGGAGAAACACGAGAGACGGCCTGCGGCCGTCAAAGTGAAAGTACGAGGAGAAATGCGACACGGCGGGCAGGGGAGGGGGCAGAGCGGGGATATTTCACGAGTTTCTCTTCAGCACTACCGGTAAGCAATACAATTTTCATCCATTATATGTCAGGAACCTTATACTGAACAAGGGGGCAGGGAGAGAACAGACGAGTGGAGGGAGGGAAGGGGTGTGCGGTGAGAGAAAGGGGAGAGCGGATAACGCAGAGGTAAGGGACAGAGAGAAGTAGAGAACGGAAAAAATATATAAAGGGGAGAAAGAAAGGAGTGAGACATATAGTGAAGAGAGTGAGGCGGGGGAAAGGAGGAAACATGGGGAATCGAGAGGGAAAGAAGAGATGGCGAGGCAGAGGGAAGGGGAGAGAAAGAGGTGAAGTAAGAGGGATAGGGAGAGACAAAAGGACAACAGACTGCAACAAACAAGACGGAGGGAAGAGATGGCGAGGCAGAGGGAGGGGGGAGGAGAAACACGAGAGACGGCCTGCGGCCGTCAAAGTGAAAGTACGAGGAGAAATGCGACACGGCGGGCAGGGGAGGGGGCGGAGCGGGGAGAGCGGCATGAGGGTGTGACGCAGCAGGGGCCTGAGATGCGGCCGCCTTTGATGTGGTAATGCGAGGCAGGCAGGCAGGCGGCTGGTGGCATTGTGCACACGCTTTCACATGCACTGCAACAAATCGCCAGTGGAATCGCCAGTTAGGTAAACTCTCGATAAGCCCCTATATATTGAGCTCCCGCTCAATGCGCATGCGCATTGAGATAGGTCGCTCGACCTAAAAAAGTAGTCTTCACCACTTGAAGCAGGTGGAAAATCTCAATTAGGAGACCCGAGCAGCGTCAGCCGCGTAGCTAGGGGGGGCGAGGGGGGCGGACCGCCCCAGGCGGCACTGTTTTGGAGGCGGCAAATACGCACTTGTGGCCCGTTGCGGCGGCCTTAGTGATTTATTTGGGGACACTCACTGTCTGACACTTTGTCGGTCAGTGTCCCCAGCCCCTAAATAAATTATTAAGGCCGCCGCAACAGGCCACCAGTGCTGTGCCCTCGCCGCGGCACAGTTTGATCAAGTGCAAGCAAACTCTGCTTGCAACTGCTGCTTGCAGTGCACGCACGTTGCATGCCCCCATGCGTGCAACGTGCGTGCAGCGTGCGTGGTCGCGACCGGGTACTCCAAAGTCAGGCTGCATAATCATGGCCGAGCCGACGCTTGCCACTGGAGCAGTTGCCTGTTCCCACAGCTCCCACCAATCGCATCCTGAAAGCAGCATTGATGCAAACAGAAGCCGAGCGGACCCATTTCCACCAACTTCGGTGTGTGTCTAGCATGGACTGGACCAAACTATATTTTCTCTAGATTTAACATTTGGACAAGAGGAAAATTCCAGCACCTTGAATTCAGGTTTTTGTTTTATTTCTTTTTTTGCTTAATTTATGTAACACGGAATTAGGTAAATATATTTTTCAATAATTTTCAGCTGTGAAACATTCAATTGAGTTTGATGCAAACTCGTTTATTTACGTTTTTTCTTGCTTGCAGTTAAAAACGTTAGTTGGGCGTCTCAAAAGGGTTACGTATGGACAGAACTCAGCAACAACACATTTAAAATAATTTATATGTAATACTTTCACATGGTTTCACAATGAATCTCCCAATGTTTGGACTGGTGCACACATCTTTCTGTGACAAACCGAAGCGACCTCTATATGCGGTATTGTGTGGCACCGCACCTGCACCAATATGGTGCAAACTAATTCACCGTTTTTCACCAAAAGCGAAAGTTGGTCGCCGTTTTTCTGAATCCTCCCCGGGACCCCAAAGTTGACCCCTGTTATCACCCAAAACCGTGTAAATGACAGCATGTCAGTAAAACAGACAGCACCATTATCTATGAGAAAAGGACGGCTGACGGAGGGTGTGAGAAAAGTACTCACCGCACACGCGGCCAGAGGAGGTAAAAGTACTCACCGCACACAAGGAAATACCTACCCATCGCATTTGGGAGACGTTTTTATGGGGCGAGAAAAAGAAAGCAGCACTCACCACACATGTGGAGAGCAGAGAAGTACTCGCCACATATATTGAGAGAAGTTCTACTCGCAACGTAAATGGAGAGAAGTACTCCAAGAGAAGTACCCAACGCACTTGAAAGACGCGCTTATGGAGTGAGAAGAGAAGTACTAGCCAGACACGTGGAGAGCAAGTATTCACCACATACAAGGAGAGAAGTACTCACCACACACAAGAGAAGTGCCCACTGCACTTGAGAGACGTATTTATGGAGTGAGAAGAGGCGAGAAGTACTCGCCACATACAAGGCTGCCAGGCAACAAAACCTCTTGGCACAATCTCCAGAGCCACTGTGGGCAGCACATAGATTCCTAAACAATTGGCCCGAGATATCTCCTCCGAGGATCAAGATAGCACCGGAGGCCCAGGCAGCCCTAATCAGTGCAGAGACAGCGCCAGCGTGCAGTGACCACACTGGTGCCTGTCAACTTACAGCACTGCCGGCGTCACTTGAGTTTCTCGTTGCTCAACGGGTGTCTTTTCTGATATTTAGGTTTCCCTCATCACGTGATTTTGCTCGTGACAAAGTGTCACTCACAGACATTGAAATGTCACCCATAATGACAGTAAAATTATGAAAATCTCACACATAGCAATCTGAAACCTTGGCAATGGCAGTGTGTGCTTCTCCTGCGTGTGTCACGGTAAAGTAAATGCCAATCCAGCGATCAGACCCGACGATCCACTGGCAGCTGAGTGAACCACACTGACCCTGCTGGTCGACGCTGAAGTGGTTTCTCAGCAGCCCAGACAACACACCACCACTATGATTGCACTTCACTTCTGCGCAGAGCTGCGCTGAGCCCCAGAAGCATGCCAGACTGCTGTGTTTTCCGTGGGAGTCATTGCGACCTTGAGGCGGCCCGTTACTGAATAGTGAGTTCCTAATGATAGCTCTCTGTTCAATAAAATTC
The DNA here is from genome assembly GCF_964261635.1 of Lissotriton helveticus. Classification (NCBI taxonomy): domain Eukaryota; kingdom Metazoa; phylum Chordata; class Amphibia; order Caudata; family Salamandridae; genus Lissotriton; species Lissotriton helveticus. The sequence goes on from NC_136068.1 coordinate 1,685,455,531, forward strand.
TCTTTTAAATTAATAGCGTGGTCATTATGATAGTCTTCAGTGGCCTGCTGACGTGTTTCAAGCAGGAATGTGCCAGGCAGTGATGTGTGATACTGATCCATGCAGCCATGCGTGAAGATGTAAAGAGATTTTTCAGAGCCTTTGTGTAGGTTTGTTAAAAACCTCACATCTTGGCAAGAACTACAAATATTTCTACTTTCTTATTTCTATTAGAAAGTTATGACTTTTATGACAAATTAAACTGCACATTTACCATTAGCAAATTGATCTGTCAAAGAAAGCATTGCATTAAAGAGGTTGGGCCTGATGTACAATGTTTTTGCATGATGTGTGAACTGAAGTAAGTGTGCCTTCTTACAGTTCTCTTTGCTCAAATGGGTGTAATTTCTGATATTTATGTTTCTGTTGTTTTTATTGCTTGATTTTCCTTGCAAAAAAGTGTCACTCATAGTTGTTGAAATGTCACTCATAATTACGCTGACATTATAAAAATGTCACACTTAGCAATCTGAAATCTTGGCAGCTATGTTATGTCCGGCCTGCTGTTGTTACCTGTACTTCCAGTGCCAGCTGCGCCCCTCCACATGCACAAACCATGAGCTGAACATTGCAGGTATTGCCGTGCAACTGCAGAAACGTAGACATGGCCGCCGGTTGTACAGTGGGGTGTCGGACAACATTCCATAAAGTATAGAACCCTGCGAATGCTCGTAATTTCTACATTTTTATTTCTTTATTAGAAATTTTATACCACACGCAGACAACATTAAAGTACCTTTAGAGGTATTTTTTTTCACAATAAAATGTGAGAAATGATTCCAAATAATTAACATATATATTTACAAAGAGATGTTTAGGATGACGTCAGAGCATTTTGCAATTTGTAGATACATATTCTGAGAAATGCATACAAGTCATGCAATCCATGTTAGCAAAGATGTGTTGTCTTATAGTGAACGTTAAGTCGTCAGTTTGTTCTTCACGCTACAATATTTGATTTAAGAATCTAACTGCATATGTGGCGGTGCTGGTGCTGAAGAGAGCTGCAATTAAATGTCTCAAACGTAAGTGTTAGTGTGGTGGCAGCCTGTGTGTTCTCCTTTGTACTGCTGGTCACCGGTGTATTTAACTGTGTAGCCTTGGACCGTGTCATGTATGTGCATGTAACTTGCATGATCGAGGTAACTATTAGCGCAATACTACGTGTCTCTCAGTCCTTTTTCCCCAGCCCTCTCCCCCCCTCCCCAGGGGTGGCAATCTGAGGGATAGCCCCGGGCGCCACAAGCTCTAGCTACTCCTCTGAGCAGCGTTGACCTTCCAGAATGCATGTTACCTGTCCACAGTGCCTTGAGCACCTCACCGGAGGTAAGAGGTAGTAGATAATGGTTTTAACATTTTATGGAGTTTTATATAGCGTTAACTAGACCCGAATCGGGTATCAGAGTGCTTTACATGACCACCAGTTTTGTTACAGAAGGACACATTTATTTTTGTTAGGCACAAGGAGATTAAGTGATTTGCCCAGAATATCGAGATGTCGAGAGTCGTTGTCGAGACTCAAACCCGGTTCCCCAGCTTCGAGGTCACCTGCTCTAGCCGTAAGGCTACATCCTCTCCCAATAAATGCAAGTACAATACAACCAAAGGTAGTTGTAATTGGCACTGAAGTCGCGCTCCTCTGAAGATAAAAGCAGTTGCCTAAGTGTGTATATTACAAATTGCTCAGAGCTGCACAAGCAAACCAAAGGAAAAGTGAATTAGGAGGTAGTTAAAAAAAGGAAAAGGTGCATATCTGTGAAGTGTAAGTAAAATGAACCGTTAGTTCTCTACCCTTATCTTGTCAATACTTGTAGTGTGATATTTTACTATAACAGTATTAAACACTCGAAATTCGGGTACCAAACCATAACCAACCCTGGCGGTGGCATAGCAAAACTTGAGGGGACCCCCTGCAAAGTGCATGGAGTGGGCCCCCCACAGGGCCCGGTCCAAAGCTCTCGGGTCAGGGGTCCAACCTTGTGCAGAGTGCAGGCCAGTGGGCGCTTCATGACAGCATGCACGAGCGTATTCGGTCCCAAACATAAGCAGTCTACTGTGCATCGTTGCTAAGGTTTCATTTTGCTTATTTGTGACATTTCCATGTTTTGAGTGCACTTAATCGTGACATTTCAATGCACCTGTGACAGTTTGACACTTTATAGTGAGATGAACTACAATTATGTTCATATAGTGAGAAAAGTAACAAAAATCCTCCATTTTGGAATGTAGTAGTCTAGAACCTTCTTAAAACAGCCTTCAGCTGACTGGAATTGTGTAATGTCTATGTGATGTACACATTCTGCAACATGCATTAAGCGCTTATACAAGTGGAGGTGGAGCTCCGATGGTCACGTGACCTAGAGACCGTCCTCTACTTGTAACAGATGACAGGCAACCCGCGCAGTGGGCGCACCGCTGGCGCGCCAAAGGCAAGCCCGTCTGCGCCCGTCCACGACCGAATGGGACTAGGGGCCACGAGCCCTGGTCAATCTGTCCCAGATAGAATTGTGCTGTCATCAGAACAGATCTTGGTGATTTTCCCCCCACCCATAAAGGATGTCATATATTTTCAGCCAAACATACAGGTAACCAAACATGTTACCACTGCCACTTCTCCCTCTTAAATCTTCAGCCTTATCCTCCTACTAATAATAGCCTCACCGCGCCTACTTCCCACACAGCTTCCCCACTGAGTACTTTTTGTTTCTCAGTTTAAATTGTCGCTCACTCCCCAAACATAAACTAGACATTTTTAACCTCCTCTGCGATGAACAGCCAGATGCACTTTTCCTTACGGAAACTTGGATTCATGAGAGCTCGGGACCTGATATAGCGGCAGCTCTTCCATCCAACTATTCCATCACTCATAAAGACAGAGCGCTGAAAACAGGAGGTGGTATGCTATTATTTTTAAAAACTGTCTACAATGCAAATTCGATCCTGTGGACATCGCTAACTGCGAAGCCGCCCTTTTTAAATTAGCACTTAAAGCAAAATGTACTCTCTCGGTCTTGCTTGTCTACCGCCCTCCCGGAAACCCTACATCATGGGCCACCACCATTCCCAGCTACATTACCCCTTTGCACTTGAGCTCTAAAAACTTTTCTCTTATTGGTGACCTAAATTTACATCTAGAGGACCCGCCAATACAACATGTAGCAATTTCATTGCAGATTTAGCAGCACTTAGCATCAACTTACTTAATTCTGGCCCGACTCACAAAGCAGGCCATTTACTGGACCCAATTTTCTCTAGTCTTTCTGAAATTAGATGTAACCCCTCAACCCCTATCTGTTGGTCAGACCATTTTGTCTCCAAATTTAGTCTCACTCTGTCCACTTTCGCTACTTCTCCTTTCTCTCCTAGGACGACCCTGAAAAGGAATTGGAAAAAACTTGACCTAGCTGCACTAAACATCGCCTTATGTTCAGACATCCCTATAGCTGTCCAACAAACTCATGTTCTTGCTATAGAGACTGAGAACTGGCTTTCCAAAGCCATAGATCATTGTCTACTTCTTTCTCATAATAAATGTAATAACCATCGCCCTCCAGCACCATGGTACAATGACTCCCTTAAAGCAGAAAAATCCAAATGCAAAGCTTTAGAGCGAAAATGGCGAATAAACTATGCACCTGAATTGAAACTTATCTATGTAAAGGCAAGAAACAATTACCACAATTTATGTAACAAAGCTAAGGTCACCTTCATTTCTAAAACCATTACTGAAGCCACTAAATCGCTCAAAAACTCTTTTTCGATTGGTTAAAGAATTGGCGGGTTCTAAAATAGTTGCAAACCCTCTGCAACTAAATGAATAACAATGTGATAATCTTGCCCAATTCTTCACAAAACAAATTGAAAATATCCACCTGGAAATGGCTTCTTCTAATTTAAGCAGATTTCCACAGGCACAAGGTGGAACTCTGACCTTGACTCCACCCTCACCAGTGACCACTACTGCCTTAGACTATGAATATACCACAAAGTCCCCTGCCCCGACAGCTCACTTAGACTGTTGGCCACTCCTTAATATTGAGGAGCTTAAAATCATCTTAGACCAAATAAAATCTCGCTCGCCCAAAGACCCCCTTCCTATCACCATTATGAAACAATTAGATACCCACCACTTGCAGGTGATTCTCAATTCTCTGAATACCTCACTACTAGATTCCACTGTACCTGCACTTTGGAAACATGCAATGGTGACTCCCCTTCTGAAAAAACCTACGTCTGATCCTGAAGTTCTTGCTAACTACAGACCCATTTCTCTTCTGACAGTATTTTCTAAAATACTTGAAAGATATGTTCATTCTCTTCTATCTCAGTTCACTGAACTTAATAACTCTCTTCACCCCTCTCAATCAGGTTTCCGTGCCGGTTTGTCCCCTGAGACAGCACTATTAGGAGTTACCGAGAGGCTTCGTCAATATCTTGATGCAGGACAGACAGTCGCACTTATTTTGCTAGACCTGAGTGCGGCTTTTGATACCATCTCCCATAAATGGCTTATCAACACCCTAAAATCCTTAGGCATATGTGGTTCTGCTCTGGTCTGGATTATCTCCTTTTTGGCCAATCGTACATTCCAAATTTTTTCAACCACAGCTTGCTCTAAACCTATGCATCACCTCATGGGGTACCTCAGGGCTCGATCCTTAGCCCACTGCTATTCAACCTGTACGTCAGACCTTTGGCTGACATTGGGTACCAGGCCAGCCTAACTCTTTTTACGTATGCTGATGACTCTCAGATAATTTTTTCCCTCTCAAATCCCAATCCCCAGGCACCATCTATTCTGAAGCAAGGTCTTAGTAGCATTTCCAATTGGATGACCCAAAATCACCTTAAGCTGAATGGAGAAAAGACCGAGGTCCTCATTCTTGGCAAGCAGAGAGATCTTTGGAGACCGTCTCACTGGCCGGCTGAGATGGGGAACCTCCCCAAACCAATAAGCCATGTTCGAAGTCTGGGCGTCATTGTTGACGACTCACTGTCCATGCATCAGCAAGCCATTAAGGTAACAGCATGATGCTTTACTATCCTGAAGTGGCTCAGGAAGATCCTATGGATGCTGCCTGTCTCCACTCAGAAAACCGTTTTCCATGCTCTTATCACATCGCGTCTTGATTACGGCAACATTCTGTACCTTGGCTCAAACAAGGCTGTGATCCGTAGACTCCAGCTGGTCCAGAATTCTGCAGCTAGACTCCTCTGCAGAATCCCCCCGGCCTCGCCCATTTCCGGATACTTGCGGGACTTCATTGGCTCAGGCTGGAGAACCGTATTAAGTTCAAAGCCCTGAGCTATATGTTCAAGATCAAGGCAGGTACTGCCCCTCAATATCTCCAATCACTTGTTCGTCTTTATGTTCCATCCCGCAACTTACGATCTAAGACCATGTGCAAATCTGTTCTGCCCAAGGTTAAACCAAACACCAACTTCTGGAGCCCAAGCTGGTGGCCAGACCAGATGGGCAATGGCCCCATCCCAGTAGCGAAGGTAAAAAATCTAGGGGTGTTGATCGACGATCAACTTACCTTTCGTCCTCAGGTCAGTGCTTTATCTTCTTCGGTGGCCTACCTGCTTAAATCCATTTGCAAGATCCTTCCATTCATCCCCGACAGTGACAGGAAAACAGTGGTTACAACGCTGGTCATGGCAAAGCTGGATTATTGCAATGGTTTATTCCTTGGTGCCCAACAGGGGGTACTTAACAAATTGCAGGTACTCCAAAATGCGGCGGCGAGGCTTATTTTGGGGATCCCTAAATTTGTTTCTGTGTCCCAGGAGCTGGTCAAGTTGCACTGGCTTCCAATGCGAAAGAGAATTCTTTTCAAAGCCCTATGCCTAGTTTTTAAGTCCTTACAAGGCAAGGGACCTTTATTCTTTCGGCGACACTTTGGTTGGTACCGTCCGAAGAGAAATCTTAGATCAGCCGATATGGGGTTGATTGTGATTCCTCGTTTTAAGAGGACACGGTGGGGAGGCAGAAGGTTTGTGCTGGGCGCAGCCAGAGCTTGGAATGCCTTGCCCCACGCTCTCAGAAAATTGACGGACCTCATGGCCTTTAGAAGAGCATTAAAGACATGGTTGTTTACCAACTGATTCCCTAACCTGCCCCTATCTCAGGAGTAACACTTAGCGCCAGGACTCCTACGGGTAACAGAGCGCTGTACAAATGTCAAAAATAAATAAATAAACTCTCCAGAATGGGGGGTAGATCTTTCTCCTACCTAGGCCCTTCCCTTTGGAATGCTCTACCTTTTAACATTCGCAAAGAAACCAACTATATCCACTTTCGCAAACTTCTCAATTCCTGGCTTTTTGATCAATAACTCCATCTGCCTGCCCCAGGTTCGTTGCGCTCTGTCCGCCATGGCGACGGGAAACCCTTTTTGGGTAGCTGAGCACCCTACAAATTCAATAAATAAATAAATAAAATACAAAGTCAGTTACCTGACCCTTTTCTAATATAATCTTGGTCCTTTAGCATTTCGTCTTACTATGCACCTCTAGGCCAGTGATATCTGACCTAGTCGGATGTTAGCATCAGGAAGTGGCCAGGTCCCTCGCGGGCAACCTGGACTCAAACGTGCACAGCAAGGGGGTTAAATACAAACTATGTACAAGTTTTTACCAGAAATGACACAATAAATCAGATATTTTCTACTGTTTTCAACATACAATTTACTACTCATTGCATGGTTTCTCAATATATTTTAAAATTCACATGACTTAATTGATCACTTTGGCGGATCATTATGAAATATACATTACATTCTTGAAAAACAATAAGAACAATAAGAAATCACAAAGAAAATCCAGCCCAATGTATTTCCGGACAACGTGTCCCTTCGTCAGGGGAAAATCTGAATATATATAACAATGTGATCATTTTAGATGCACAGTGATGGAGCCATCACCATAAATCATAATTCTCAATAACTCCAAGTGTGAAGACCAGTGACCCATTATTGCTGCACATGCCAAAAGCCTAGCATCCGTGCAAGATATGAGTGCGTCATGCAAATAACCTCCATTGTGTGTGAAACACTACGCAATGTGGCAGACAAATCTAGTGAAAATCCTTTTCCCAAAACGTTTCAGTGCTCTATCCAGAAAGACTACCAAATATGCGCACCTGAACAAAGACGAGCTTACTAGTAAAGTAAGCTTCAAAACCACTGTCCTAAATGGATGTGGATGGATCCCTATGAACAAAATAATACAAAAGTCTCAAAACAATAGTCAGCTGAAATAGCAGTCTGTGTTTGCCCGCTATATTCCGTGATTCCTACCTTAATGGTAGACCTCATGTGAGGTTCACAACGGTAAACTTGCAGTCACGAAGTGAACTGCTGATAGTGACAGGATCAGGATGCTCGTGTTAATGTAAACTCCACTGAAAGTGAATAAAAGTGAATATAAATGCTTCACCTCTATCACAAGGTCCTTACCTGTGAAAGTATTGTGTTCCTCACGAAGTCCACTGCGCTCCTCTTGACACCTCTGTGCTCTACATGACAAACAAACCTCTATCAACATTCAATGCTGAAATATGCTGTCAATCTAGCAAGATGCCCGTCTAACTACAAGGCTTACCCAAACTGGGTGTCCGTTCTTTCCTGAATAGTCTTCTCCACTGCTTAGCACAAGTGCGATGCCGGTAAGTTCAGCAAGATTCTGGACTCCGGAGTGACTCAATATCCTTTCGTACTCTCGCGAGAAGGCGCAAAAACATCAGCGCCCTCTTAGACTGTGCAATTTCAGTGACATGCAATAGGTCTGTGTGCCGTTAATAACTGCATTCAGTAATTGAAATTGTATCCCGGTGAATTAGCCAAAACAATATCTGATGCTCACCAATTCACGGTGCAACGTGCCTATAAATATGATGCTGATGAACTCATTGTCAAACTGTGTATTCACGAGTAAATTCAAGTGAATATAAGCTCCATTTTGAAATGGACAAACACAGTGTTTGCAGTCATTCACTTCAGACACATCGATGCTGGACTTCTGGCATGTTTACAAACTACTGGAAGTACACATAAATCAGGGCATTCGTGATAACAGGTGGCTATGAAATGAAACAAATTCCTGCAAGTAGATTAGATCTTTATTTGGTGCGAACCATATGTTCATTCAATGGTGACAACATGCCTTCACAATGATTTTGACACCATCTACTGATTTCTAGCTCATCCTAGAATGTATATAAACTTCATATCAGTACATGCTATGTTAACAATGAGCAGTACAATGTGGACCTGATAATGTGTGTAATCATGGAATGTGCATGAATGAAGATTATGTTGAGTTGAGTTCTTAAAAAACATAACATGTCCAATTTGTCATTAAGCCCTAACGGCATCAAGGTGTTACATTTTTTAATCCAATAAATTTCCCTTTGTAAAAGTAATTTGGAGTTATTTATGCCTTTGCGGGGAGGTATGTGCTCAATCATTTGAAATGTTAATTGCGCGATAGTGTGACGAGCTTCTTCCCAGTGAAGGGCTATACTTGAGGTAGTGCTTTTGTTCCTGATCCGGCTCTTGTGTTCTGTCAAACGAGTCTTCATTTTTCACTTTCATTCTTCATTCCTCTGTCGGTCAATATATAGTATGCTGCATGGACATTTGATGGAATAGACTATGCGTGAAGAATTACAATCAAACGCTTGTTTTATCTTGATTTGTTCTCCGGTGCTGGGATGTAACGATGCATCACCCACGATGGCATTGTTACAATGAATGCAGTTTTAACATTTAGTCGTTCCAGGTTTTATAACCACAATGTTGACCTTTTTGCTTGATAACATCTCCTTAAGATTACGTGCTCTCGTAAAAGCAAATAGTGGTTTATTACTAAACAGGCTGTTGAACTCTGGTTCCTCTTTTAACAGCTCCCAACGTTTGTGAATGATTTGTTTTATTTCACTGTCGAGAATTTAGACACGAACACAATTCTGTTGGTAGTAATTTTTGTAATGCTCCATTAAAAGATCCGTTCTGCTGCACAATCTGTGATTCCAATAATGCTTTTGGATAACCTCTTTCCACATAATTTTTCTTCTGAATCTCCATAGTTTCTAAGCTGGTGCTACTGTTTGTGGTAATATGTTTAATCCTCAAAAATTGTGAATATGGAAGTTTCTTGATTAGCGATGGTCGATGAAAACTCGAGAATTGAAGAGCATTGTTTTGGTCAGTTTCTTTTTTGTATATCCTTGTTGTGATTGTGTTGGAATCTATTTTGACCCACGTGTCTAAGAAGGCAATTCCACTTTTCTTAATGGTATTAGTAAATTTGATTCTCGCGTCAATCGAATTCAAAGTTCTAATATTCTCTATCAGCATTTCTTCAGTGTTCTTCCAAATCAAAAAAATTTCATTGATGAAAAGTCTAAAAAATACCAAACCTTCCATCCACTTGTTGTTATTCAAAATGTTATCAAACTCAAATTTCACAATAAAAGTATTGGCGTAGACTGGGGCTCCTGGTAAGCCCATCGAAGTACCATTTAGTTGTAAAAAGAATTAATTAGTCCATTGAAAATAGCTGTTGTGTAGACAGAACTCAAGGAGTTCGATCACAAAACAGCTCTGATCATCTCTTGTGGTTTGTCTCAGCAATCCCATTCAGCAGCCTCAATTCCAAGTGCATGAGGTATATAGGTATATAACAAAACCACGTCAATTGTGCACAGAAGTAAATTTCCACTTGCTTCCTCTGTTAATGATTGAATACTCCGTAGGAAATCATTAGTGTCTTCGATGTGTGTATCCCATTTTTTTTTTTACAAATGATTGTAAATGTGACTTAATGAATCGTCCAGGAGTTTCAAATAAAGATCCGCAACCTGAGACTATCGGCCTGCAGGGGGGATCTGTCATGTTCTTATGCACCTTGGGGAGCATATACAGTTTAGGGCGTGTAGTCAAAAATTGTTTTGTCGTTTCATCGATCCCCAGTAGATCAACTGCTCTTTTTAAGATGGTTCCCAGGAGATTACTTATTTCTGTGGTGGGATCATGCTCAAGTTTAGCATAAATGTTGGTATCATGCACATGCGCATATACTTTGTTTTCATAGAATTCACGATCGATCATCACCAGAACCCCGCCTTTATCAGCTTTTTGAAAAACTATAGAAGTATTGTTCGCTAGATTACACAGTGTACTGTGGTCAGCTCGACTGAGATTTTTTTTATCTGCTTTTGAATAGTTGATTTTATCAAAGTCCTTGTTCACAAGAGTCTCAAAAGTGTCCAAGGTTTTATGGTTTAAATTTAGGCTCTGTAGTTTTTGCAGTGGACGGCGCTACATTGGTGAAAACGTTTTTTAATCTCAGTATGCGCATGAATTTAAAGAAAGCTATTTGATTTTTCAACTTAGTGCCAGTATATGAAGGAGCAAACGATGTCCCTTTGTTCAAAATCTTTTCTTCCGATCTAGTTCACCGAACTGAAAAAATATTGATTATGAGATTTTGTTTTGACTCCGTAGACCCGTTTTCAATTTTTGTTTTTCTTTTTCCTCTCCAATTTTTTGTTGTTGTTGTTTTTCTTGATTGTCCGGTGGTCCTCCTGAATCTCCAACCTGGTCCAAAAAAGAAACGGACGAGAAACTTCTGTGGGCGACTTCTTTTTTGAGTAGTTTTGAGACATTTGTATTGTTTTGTTCGTAGGATCCATCCACATCCATTTAGGACAGTGGTTTTCAAGCTTACTTTACTAGTAAGCTCATCTTTTTCAGGTGCGCACATTTGGTAGTCTTTCGAGATAGATCAATAAACATTTTTGGGAAAAGTATTTTCACTAGATTTCTCTGCCACATTGCGTAGTATTTCACACAGAATGAAGGTTGTTTGCATGACACACTCATATCTTGCACTGATGCTGGGCTTTTGGCATGGGCAGCAATAATGGGGACATTTAAAAATGATGTGAACAGTAAGTGGTCTTCACATTTGGAGCCAACAACATAAATCATAACTTCTCAATCACTCTATCACTGTGAATCTAAAATCATTACATTGTTATATAAATTCTTGCAGATTAGCCCCTGACGAAGGGACAGGTTGTCCCGAAATGCATTGGGCTGGATTTTCTTTGTGATTTCTTATTATTTTTCAACAATGTAATGTATATTGCCTAATGATCCACCAAAGTGATCAATTAAGTCATGTGAATTTTAAAATGTCTTGAGAAACCATGCAATGTGTTGTAAATTGTATGTTGAAAACAGTAGAAAATATCAGATTTTTTGTAATTTTGGTGAAAACTTGTACATAGTTTGTATTTAACCCCCTTGCTGTGCACGTTTGAGTCCAGGTTGCCCGCGAGGGACCTGGCCACTTCTTGATTATATCACACATGTCGGGTAGACATTGGTCACAGGTTGCACGCAATACAGTTTGAACCAGTCAATCATCAGCACTTATTTTTGCGTGAATAGGTGTGCATTATCCACACTCTCATTCATTAGTCAGATGTTAGGTCACAGTCAGACCAGCAGCCATCATCTACAGCCTGCTGAGGTGAACCTTTTCGTAGACACTTCCTGGGGATGGAGTGTGGTTGGGTGATTGCGGGGAGGAGGAAAGTGGAGAGCAAGAGAGAGAGAAAGGGTGTGTATCTGTGTGTCAAGGATAAGAATATTTGCATTCAAAACTTTACTGGCAATCTACACCATTTAACAACTTCTTGGGATGAAGTCAGAATAAAAATAAATTCTGATGCATACTTGTACTCTTTCTGAATGCTGACCAGTGCTGTCAACAGATCATGCGCCTTCCATTGGAAGCAGTTGAAAATAATGCTAGCAGCTACCCTTTCAATTCTGGCACAGAAAGTGAATGAGTAAATTACCAACCTCAATCAGCAAATTTCTTATTTTTAGATCCTTAAGAAAATAGTATGTTGCTCTACAATAGGCCTTGGCTGAATGCTGGAAACATGTCAAAGTAATGGTTGGATCACCACCTTTCCTCTCTGATCTGAGTTATAAAGTGGTTTAAAACGCTCAGCGGATGTATATGGTGTAGCTATTCTTAAGCACACTCTCAGGAAAATTGTCCATGTATAAAACTCTTTGCGTTAATTTTACAAACAATAAATATATAGCACACGTCATTTCTAAGTCTGGAAATAACAGAGGCTCTTTTAGCCACATTTATGGTACACAATTTGCAAACTTTGACAGGTGAGAAGGCTAAGCCTGGCTTTTTGGAATTCCAAGTCACAACATCAGTAACACTGCATCTGTCAACAGCACAACTTTACTTCCCTAAACATAATGTGCGCAATAACCATTATTTGCTAATTTAGTGCAGTTGACGCCACTGCAATGACTCAGTGCTGCATTACAACAGCACGATCAGTTGTTGAATGGAATCCCAATAAAATGGCTTGTCTGTGCCCTTTTGTCACTTTACCCGATTAACCTGATAGAAAACGGACTTGGATATATGACACGTCTTTTCTGGTGTCATCCTGGTTGGTGTATTATGGTTCACATACGTTGTAGCTCCGAAACCGAAACCTACCCGTCTCTTTGCACTACACAGCAGGATATGTGATTTATGGACCATCCACATGACCTGTGCACATACCTCTCCCTAACAGTCTCAAATTGTAATGTAACACTGATGGCAGGTTCCAAGTGCACCAGCCATGCTTGCTATTCACTGTGGGGAAAAAGGGACGAGGTGATAACCAGCTCCTGTTAACTCGTGGAAGCCCTGCATGCGGTTTTTCTTCTGCATCGAGTCACACGTCACTGCACTGCTTTCATGTGAGCAGATTAACTGCATGAGCATGGACTTGGCTTTTGACAGCCCCGCCTGTTTGAATTTCTTGTGGGCTGCTAAAGATACAAAATCTGTAAGCTTCTCCTTGACGGCCACCACACCTGTCGTCAGCCGCCACTACATCCCTCCTCCCCTCTCCACATTCCCTCATCTGCCCCCCTTCACAGCTCTCTGCTGCTTTGCTCAGAGATACAATTTTCTTTCTTGACGCCACTGCGTGTCCCTATGTCTCCACAGAGTCCGGGGCTCCTGCAGGTGTCTATGCCTTGTGGCAGAGCAGGGGTGAGGGCCCGCAGCATGAGAATGGTCAATGCTCTGCTCGAGTCAGTCACTAAATGTACCTATGACCGTGACAGCACCTTTGCAAGTGGCTCCAGCTGTGAATGCCAGGAGCTCCCTGGGACCAGTCTGGGGGCCCCTGAGAAGCACTCAGAATGTCTGTTCATAGCTTTGAAGTAGCTGTACAATTGTGGGGTCGTGTGGTGATGCCAACAAAATGCTCAAATGCGTGGCATTTGGCTAGGATGACTGAGCTGAAGGAGCCACCCGGAGCTCGGGCCCACCCTCCGCACCACGGGGGCTGCCGGGGCTGGTGTTAAGCCACTGACCCATGTTACATAGTGGTACTGATGCGGAAACAACGTCATCACCTGGCACAGACTTCATAAATAGCTCGTAGCTGCCATTACCCACCTGTGACTTCAGGCACGACCATTCATCAGCACACTATCTTTCCCGTCACCACGTATCATAGTGAGCAGTATCTACCCCACCAGGCCAGAGCTCATGATTGTGACTGCAATGCCACTCCCCACTGCTGCCAGGTAGTTGTGGCTCTCTATGGCTGAATTCTGTCTTGCTTGGCAGCCCTAAGAACAACTACTTCTAGTAAAATTTCTTCATAGCCATATACAAGTGCAAATCATGGCTTGAGGGGTCTCTGCACCTTCCCTGCTGGCTCTCACCCAAAGCCCGTGCCAAGGGCTCTTGCAAGCCAGTGCTGAGGGTTTGGAATTACAAAAGCAACCGTTCGTGCCCACCCCTCCCCCACCCACAGTTCAGGCTTCACTAGTTGCTTTCCATCTTCAGCATGTGGAAAGAATGAAAGCCTTAACCATCTCTGTGCCCTAATACACAGCACTCATGGCATGAGTGTGTAAAGGGGCCACGGTCCCTAAAGAAAATGGGCTTGATGCCCTCTAGTTGGATAGTACAGGTATAACTGGGGTGCAGTGGACCTCAGAGTTCTGGGCCACGGTACCATTGCAACTGCCGCGCTATGCCTGAGATTGATGGTCTGACATCAGAGAGATGCTCTAAGTTCAACATGCAAGGGTCATGTCCAAGCAAACCCCAACAGCACCAACATAGGACATTCCCGAGAATATTTCAAGACCCACCTCCACCGGCTGCATGGTGCTCAGGCAACAGGTATTTTTTTATGTTATTTTATTTTATTTAATGCGATTTTATATAGAGCGAACATTACCTGAAAGTGTCAGAGCGCTGTACAAAAGAACCAGTTGCGTTACATAAGGACTTTGAATTCCATGAGTTACATAAGAGATATAAACAGGAGATAAAACATTGAAAATGTACAAGTGGAGCGAAAGGAGGGAAAAATTGCAAATGTACAAGTTGGAGGTCACTCAAGGAGTAGATACAAACAGATAAACTCTAAAATCACATAGGAATGGGGAGACGCTTCGCGTTTTGCAGCGGGGGCCGCGCTTGAACGGACTACACGCCCCAGGAACCAGCGGGGCACGTAGCTGAGTTGCAGCCCCTCCCTCCACGCCACCAGGAATTTCAAAAACTGCTCGCGCCTCCCACTACGCGGGAGAAGCTTCGCTTTTTGCAGCGGGGGCCGCGTTTCAACTGACTACACGCCCCAGGAACCAGCAGGGCTCGGAGCTGAGTTGCAGCCCCTCCCTTCACGCCACCAGGAACTTCAAAAACTGCTAGCGCCTCCCGCTACGTGGGAGACGCTTCGCTTTTTGCAGCGGGGGCCACGCTTGAATGGACTACACGCCCCAGGAACCAGCGGGGCTTGGACCTGAGTTGCAGCCCCTCCCTCCACGCCACCAGGAACTTCAAAAACTACTCGCGCCTCCCGCTACATGGGAGACGCTTCGCTTTTTGCAGCGGGGGCCGCGCTTGATCGGACTACATGCCTCAGGAACCACCGGGGCTCGGAGCGGAGTTGCAGCCCCTCCCTCCACGCCACCAGGAACTTCAAAAACTGCTCGGTGAACAGGTATCACGTTTCTAGAGCTATCCCGGTTTTTACACTGTGCTCACCTGAAACGGTCCTCAATTTGTGTGCTCTCGAGTTTGTATTTTCTCTAATTGTGATTCTTGCTACTAGCCCAAAGAACAATGGAGAAACGTAAGAGCACTGTGGGTACCTTAGACGCCTTCTTGGTAAGAGCCAAATCCCTCCTTACCCACGAGATCCAACTAACTGAGCGAAGGCTCTCATTTGATTCTTTACAGTTCCCACTGACCAGGGCGGAAGAAACTACTAGATCACTAATTCCTAGGATCAATATCCTACAAAAAACACTAACTCCCCTCTGGCCATTCAACCCCAATCCTCCATGAGTTATGATAGTGAGTCTCAAAATACTACCCCACAAGGGGCAGAACCTCAAACTCGGAAACAAACAAAATTGATGAAAGGGCATGTAACAAGATCAATACAGAAGGGAGTTAAAGGGGGTAAGGATGGAAGGAAAAAAGATCATCATGGCTCAAGCTCCTATTTCAGCAGAAACCCAAACAGAGGTAACTTATAGCCACTCCGAACTGCAGCCAGAAGTATCAATTTCTAATCCATTTCTAATCTCACAAGGCTCTAAGGTTCCTATAGAAGATCTTGTCAGAGGACTGTTAGAAACACACGCTAGGGCCATGATGACCCAGATGAGCGCACTTATTGATGAAAGATGTGGCCGTATAGAAAGGAAGATTGAGCAACTGAAAGAGGCTGTAGAGACAATTAGCGCTTCACTAAAAAAACTAAAATCTACCTATGGTAGCAGGGATCCTACCCTCACGCAAAAGGACGACCCCTGGCACTCTACCCAGGAGATCACGTTTGGTTCCCTAAGGGAACATCAACCAGAAATTTCAACAAGACACGTAGCAGAGGATCCAAAATTAAAGCTCAGCGCCAGGGTGGAGTACAAAAGTAGACAAGGGCAAGATAATAGGGAGAATCAAAATAACTCGAACGTCCAACCCAATACAGAAAATTTAGACTTACCACTCGCATCCTGTTCATATGTATTAATTTTAACGGGGGTTCCAGCTTTAAAACAGGGACAGATTGAATCTTGGCCTTCCCTTCGCAATAAAGTGATGGACTGGCTTTTAACCCCCAGCACACAAATGAAATACTTATGGTTCGTAGAGTGGGGTGGGTTGGCACCTCACTAAAGTCCACCCAGGGCGATTGCATAGTCATAAACTTTAGGACGCCCCGAATGGTTCGATCTCTTTTAAACCACAAAGAGGCACCTCGCGCTTTACACTCTAGTATCAGGGCCCTCCCTTTGGGATTCTTTTATAAACCCACTGTAAGACCCAGAGGAGAAGGGAACGGCTCTGCTATAATATCTAACAGGTTTGAGCTGTTATCCCCCCTAGAGGAAGTAGACTGACAATCAACTTGTGTTTCTGGGACCACTTTCCATTCAAATGAGCGCAATAGTATGGTTCAGTTAATAATTCCCTTTTCTACATCTTCTAAGGTAGCAGACTGGACAGTAAACTCCTTGCCTCTCATTTCCGATCTCCTCTTGCCTCCATCGGAACGGGAGCATGTACCCCTGCTAGTTAATCTCAGAAATGGATCTATCCCTCAGAGTTTGTCCATTACAAATGGTCTAGATCTAGCTATGGGTACCCAAACTGATTGTACTCCTCTAAAAGAATATGGAGTCCCTGTAACTGCCCTTTCCTCTGATGCAAATTTCACAAGAGGGGTTCCACTCAGCATTATCTTTTGGAACATTGCTGGCCTTCGTTCTAAGGTCATCCAAGGCGAGTGGCTTACCTTCGGGGCGGACCTATGGCATTATTTGTCTACAAGAGACGTGGGCTGTCCTACCTATCCATCTAAATGTTTACAAAACCTTTTTTTCCCCTGTGACGCCATCTCCACCAATGCATGCAAAAGGAGGTTTAGTGGTCTATATTTCCAATTTAATTCAAGTGCGGGAAATTATTGCCCTAAAAATCGAGGCTAATTATCAGATAATCTCAGTAGCTATCAACAATCTGAATCTACTTGTGATAGTCAATTTTTATAACAATTTACAGCAGTCTCAGTTAATTGTCACTTTGAAGGAAATCCGTACTTTTCTCCTAGATTTTAATAGTAATCATCAAGGGAAAAATCCTACTACCATCTGGGGTGGTGACTTTAATCTATCCCTTTGTGCACACAATGATAACATAATATGTGGCCTTCTAGATGAGAAAGACAATAACATGACTCACTTTATCCATACCCAGAGTGGGGCCTGTTTAAACGAGACGATCTTGATCCTGCAATTGGTTTTGGCAAACTAATGAATATCACCCGCTGTCCCCCTAACTCCAACTTTCAACGGTAGAGGTGCCTCTAGCGGTATTGACTTCATCTTGACTCAACAACAGAGGCTCCGTCCCTAACAACCTCAGGAAAGTTGCCCTCACACTAGAAAGCTCGACCACCCTTCTCTCTCCCAAACTCAAATGCATCCTACTAAACTGCAGATCGGCCCAGAGACATTCCTCCGACATCGCGGATCTCGTCTCAAATAGGGAGCTGGACCTAGCCATTCTAACGGAAACGTGGCTCACTGAAGCCTCTACCCCGATTATGGACATACTAGTCCCCCCCAATTATCACATCATTAGGCTGGACAGGTCTCCTGGCAAGACGGGCGGGGGAATTGCATGCATTTTTAAGAGCAACCTCTCCGTTACTCAAGCCACCTCCCCCTCCCTTTCCTCCTGTGAACTCCTCTGCCTAGACATCACCAGTGAGGGCAAACAAGTCTGTACTTTACATCTCATCTATCACCCGCCTGGTGACAATCCCATATTCACCCAACAAGTCATGGACCTGATCACTTCCAATGCCGGTCGGCAGACCACTCAAGTCTACCTGGATGACTTCAATCTCCACTGGAACGATCAGAAAGACACCGTGGTGAATAGTCTCAAAACTTTCCTCAATGCGCTTGACCTCACCCAATTATGCGATAAACCAACACACGACAAAGGCGCGATACTCGATCTCATCATTGCCAAAGAGAACGCTATTCAACTGGAAGCGATTCTACCCTGCGATTGGTCAGATCACCACATTATCACCTTCTTTATCAACGAAAAAGTTAAACCTAACCCTACTCAACCAATCAAATCAAAAACATGGAAAAGGGATTTGAAGAATCTTAACCCCTCCACCCTACCTCCCCACATTGGCAACCTCCTCCTTCCCCCTTCAGGTGCCTCAGATGTTCAATCACTGACTGACCACTACCTTGATTCTATGAATACAATAGTCAATGAAGTCGCCCCTCTGCAACTGAAGAGAGTCTCCACCAAAATTTCTAACCCCTGGTATGATGACAGTCTCAATGACGAAAGGCGTAATATGCGAATGGCAGAGCGCACCTGGAGATCGGACCCTTCAGCACTGCATCTCAAAAAGCTTAAGAACAAGAGAAATGCCTACTTTAGGGAAATAAAGCGCACAAAGTCGGACTTCTTCAGCCGCCAGTTGGACCAAGCGAAGAATAGGCCAAGAAAGCTGTTCGAGCTAATCAAGACCCAAACAAAGGCACAACCCACACAATCAAACAGCACAACAAATGACACCCCACACTGTGAAGCCTTCTCTGCTTTCTTTAAACAAAAGACTGACAACATAAGAAATGACCTCATCATGGATGTAAACCGATACCCCAACCACACCAGAATGGCAGACACTCAACCTAAAAACAAGGCATCCTGGCAGTACTTCGATACCTATTCGGAAGAAGCAATACACAAACTGCTCTGCACCTTGAAGCCCTCTAATCACCTCACAGACCCTCTGCCTGCTAATGCTGTAAAAGACTTTATCCCCTTGCTCCTCCCTCTCTGGACCAAGATCATCAACAGCTCTTTGCAACAAGGACACATTCCAGACTCCCTTAAGGTGGGGCAAGTCAAGCCTATACTCAAGAAACCTACAGCTGATCCGTCTGACCTAAACAACTATCGGCCCATCACCAATATCCCCACCCTGGCCAAACTGCTGGAGAAATGTGTCCAACTCCAACTAACAAAACACATTGATCAATTTGACCTCCTCAACCCTCATCAATCAGGCTTCAGAGCGAAACATAGCACGGAAACAGCTATGACACACATAATTGATGACGCCCTCCAAATTCTGGATCGAAATGAGTCCTGCCTCCTCATCCTTCTTGACCTCTCGTCAGCATTTGACACGGTCAAACATGAGAACTTGCTGGAGCTGCTAAGTACTAGAATGGGGCTATCGGGAACTGTTCTCAAATGGTTTTCGTCCTTCCTACACAACCGGTCTCAGAGGTTCAAGATCGACAATGTGCTATCTACACCTGTGCCTGCAGATCTAGGGGTTCCACAAGGATCCACCCTCTCCCCTACACTGTTCAACCTCGTTATGGAACCGCTCGCCACCTTGCTTCAAGCATCCAATGTTCAATTCCATATGTACGCTGATGACACACAACTCTACCTAAAGTTACAATCCCCGGAAGATATCAAACATCTGAATTCCACACTTATTAACACCCAATCTTGGCTGGCCGATAATCACCTCAAACTAAATGCTCTGAAAACTGAGTTCCTACTCATCTCACCCCCGGCGAAAATCTCCACCACCCAAACCTGGCTCAACAACCTAACAGCACTCAATGTCCAACCTACCATCGTGGACTCGGCGAAATCCCTAGGCATCACACTCGACGCCAGGCTCGACATGCAGCAGCACGTCAGCAAAGCCACAAAAGCAGCTAATTTCCAAATTAACACGCTGAGGAAAATTAAACCCTTCCTCCCGGCCAAAGACTTCCAAACTGCTGTACAAGCTTTAGTCATCCCTCGAATAGACTACGGAATTGCGACCCTCAGCGGTCTCCCACTATCCACAACAGCACCCTTAAGATCCTCCCTGAACGCTGCCGCGAGACTCATTACTGGCTCTAGAAAGCATTCGCACATATCCCCAGACTTAAAGTCTCTAAAATGGCTGATTTTGAAGCCAGAATACAGCTAAAAATTGCAACTATGACACACGCGGCTGTGCACCACAAGGCACCCAACTACCTCGCTCAAAAGCTGTCTATATCAGGAGGTTCGAGATCCAATAGGAGTACAAAAAATCTACTCCTGAAACCTCGCAGATTCCGGAAAGTGAAAACTTACAAACGCTCCTTCTCAGGAATGGCACCCAGGATCTAGAATGCGCTCCCTCCTGAAACCAGGCTGATCTCCTCCACTGCACTCTTCAAGAAAGAGGTGAAAACCATCCTTCTGGCCAAGATCTCCTGATCGTTACAGACGTTGGTTCAGAGACTCTGCATTGCTTTGTACCACTGCTCACCCTATCCCCTGACACTATACTCTACTTGTTGGGGGCACTACTACGCTACTCTCTTACTACCGACCATGATATGATACACGGTGGTTTACTGATCCACCTGTACTCCTCTGTAGTGGGATCAATGACTTGTGCTGTCCTATACTACTATATTACTTCCTTATTTGATTGTATATGGATTGGTTTTATGTATGTTTTTATTATCCATGTTATTACCATGTTATTGACTATTATACTGTTCCCATTATCTCTGTTTACTCCTACTGCCCCTTCCCTGTCTTTGTGAAGCGCTCTGATATCTGTAAGGATCCTGTTCGCGCTATATAAAACTTTGAATAAATAAATAAAATAAATAAATCTTTCTTGAAAGTAGGGCTTCATCTCTTATTTCCAACTTTACTACTCATGATTGTGTATTTAGTGACCACTTCCCTATCTCCATCACCCTTTCCCTTCCGTTGGTACGAGGAAAGAACAAGCTAATGAATCTTTATGGGAAAGAAAGTTTGTCAATGAACAGATTAAATGGTTACACTCTTAAGTGGGTCCAGGTTGACCTGGTAAGGATCACTGAAAAAGTTGTCAAGAACTCCATGACTGTAATAAGTGTTTGTTTAGCTGACTCATTGTCCCAGCAGCAGATTATCGACAACTTTTTGGTAGTTACCAAATCTGTCAAAGAAGCACTAAATACTAAACCCAAAGGGGTAAAAAACAATAAGGTTGGCTGGTTTAATTCCACCTGTACCAAAGCATACTCAAACCTTAAAAATGCCCTTAACAAACCCCTTAGAGATAGGTTTTCCTAAGTTGAGTGATCTCTTTCCTATCAAAAGGCCCTACGACAAAGGAAATCAGAACTGAAAGAGGAACTATGGAGAAAGTTACATAAAAGTTGTTTAATGAACGACAGTGCTGCTTTTTGGGAGGTGATAAACACTCCATTTCTGTCTGGCCCTAGGGAAACTAGAAAAATAGAAGCTACGATTGATGAACCATCTTGGATTGCACATTTTTCCAATATATTTGGAGCAACAGCTAAAATGCCCCCAGATCAGTGCCACTTAGAGATGAACAGCATCAGCACCAGGCCCTCTTCCATTCCACTCGTTTTAGATTTCACTTTAGTTGAAGTCGAGCAAGCCTTAAGTGCCAGTAATGGGGGTAAGGCCCCAGGCCCCGATGGGGTGCCGGTCGATCTCTATAAGTTGAAAACAGATCTTTGGGCCCCAATCTTACTTAGGGTACTAGAAGCAACCTGTAAAGTGGGATTGTTAGACTCCTGGTCAGAATCCATTTTGGTTCCAGTTTTTAAAAAGGGCGATCGACTTAATCCAACTTGTTATCATCCTATTTCATTACTGGATTCCTTCGGGAAAGTTGTGGGGCGTATCATTTTAGAACGCCTTCAGCATTGGACTGCAGATAATAAGATTATATCTGATCTTCAGTATGGATTCAGGGAAGGACTGGGTAAAATTGAGCAGGTTTTAAACTTGACTTTACTCAAGGGTAAATATGTGGATGCGAAAGGTGGGAGTCTGCATATGGCCTACGTAGATCTTACTGCAGCGTTCGACTGCGTAGGTCATTCAAAGCTCTGGGATATCTTAACTGAAATGGGAATTGACCCTCCGCTAGTTAACTTTCTCCGCAAAATTTACTCTATCGCTACAGCTGGAGTAAGATTTGGCTTGGGGGGTGAGTTGACAGCATCTTTTAGGGTTGAGCGAGGAGTCAGACAGGGCTGTGTCCTGGCCCCCTTCCTTTTTACATTCTATACAAGCGGCCTAAAAAAAGCCATGTTGGAGGGGTGCCAGGATTAACCTCAAATTCAAAATCACCCGATCTCCTCTACGCGGATGATGCGGTGATAATTGCCCGCACTCCCCTCGAACTCCAGCGTTCACTGACCCGATATAATTTATTTATGTCAAATGTAAATTTTAAAATTAATATTAAAATAACCTTTACTATGTATTCTGGCTCAAAACAAAGAAAAGGGAGAGATATCTACGTAAATAACTCCAGGTTGGAGAACACCCCTACTTATCCCTATCTTGGAGTTTTAATTGACGAAAAGGGCACTTGGAGTAAAGCCATTGAGGCCAGAAAACTGTTGTTTTTAAAATCAACCATGGCCCTAGTAAACTTTACTCAGAGATTGGGAAGAAGACCGCCCGAGGAGATGATTCACATCTATAAGGCTAAATGTATTAGTACCGCCATCTATGGGGCCGGGGTGTGGGCTTACGTTCAGGCGGACGCTCTTCAAAAAGTGGAGAACAGCTTTTTGAGGTTTCTCCTCGCTGTTCCCAGGGTACATCAACATTCAGTTGCCACTTAGAACTAGGCTTGACATACATCACTGATATTATAAAGATTCAGCCTATTCTTTTATGGCACCACCTTTGGACATCAAACAAGCTAGCTCTTACCCAGAGTATCTTAAAGGACTGTCTTCTGCTTGAAAATGTTAGTAAGATTGGCTGGCTCCGATATGTCAAGAAGTTTTTTTTACGATCTGGGCCTAGGGCAATTTTACCACAACCCTCTTAAATTGGAACAGCTCTCTAGGAAAACGTTAACAAATCAATGTTTGACCCATTTAACGGATCTTTGATTGGTAGCTGAAGCCAATAAAATCTCGGCTCAGCATTCCTTGTTGATCCAAACCTCTTCTGAGATTCAGCCTTATTTAACATGGAATTTAAGTAGTTGTTGCAATGTAGTAAATATAATTTATAAGGTAAGAAGGTCCAGTAGACGTTGGTATTCTTAAGTTGGTATTTATTAGTTAAAATTAGGTAAAAGGAAGGTGATAAGGTGTAAGGAATCAGGCCCCACCGGGAGCAGCATCCAGCTGCTCAGCCCACTCAATCAAACTGACCACACATTCAAATCATGCACACAGTAACATTCCAATGACATCATACACACACAGGCTGAGCAGCAGGGAAGGAGATGATCAGGATATAACATATCTCCCTCTTTTAAAACAATGAAAATAAAAGAGAGAAAGTGAAACTAAATATAGTATGTCCTGATGGTGACAATTTCAGGATTATGAATAAGTAGTACTTAGAAAATGATTAACTGTAAATAATATCATGAAATGAGCACTCAACATAGAAAATGAGTAGCTGTATCATGAAATGAGCAGTTAACATAGAAAATGAATAACTGTAAGTAATATTATGAAATGGTAATATATCATCATGAAAGATGAAAATAGGAATAATATCTTCTCGCACAAAATCAGGAATAATATCTTCTCGCACAAAATCAGATTGTAATTACATAGAACCATCCCCCATCTCAAAGACAAACCCAAAATATCACCAATCATGGCAGTTGGCCAGACTGTTACGAAAAGTAATAAAAGGGAAATAAACTAAACAAGGTGGCTTCCCAATAGAATAACCATTTTAGGATGTAGGAGTTACCACGCTATTCGAAACACACTTAAATAAAGTAAAAAGAACAAAGCGCATAACACCTAATGCATGGGTACATGGCTACCTAACGAATCTCTGTAACTGAACACCTTTTATTGAAAAGAGCACTTGCGTGGTTCAGCAAAATAAAACATGAATAAACATAACTGAGGACTATGCAGCCTCATATAATTTGATCACAAAGAAATGAAGCACCTCAAACCATGAGCACGTATGTGGCTCCGCAACATATGCATCATAAAATTCTAAACTGGAGAACTAAACTTCAGAAAATACAGGAGCGCCTCAAACTATGAGCACCTATGTGGCTCCGCAACAAATCTAAAATACACACTAGCATTGAACTCCTCAAAGTACATCAAAATATACACTAGCATTGAACTCCTCAAAGTTCAAGAAAATACACACCAACATTGAACTCCTCAAAGTTCAGCAATAAATGTAGACTCTGCACAACTAATCGTAGTAAAGTGTGAACTCCTCTATTTAAAATAGAGCACTATTAAATAAGTGGTTCATCAAAATCAGTATAAATGAATATCAACAACTAAATGAACACCTCAAATTAATTGAGCACAATTGTGGTTCATTTCCATAAATAAATTCAAACATTGTCACAAATCTGCATATTAAAACTTGACCATTAAAATCGACCTTTAAAGTAAAGTGTACATAAATTAATTCATTAATTACAGGATATAACAGTTCCTGCAGTAACAGTAAATAAGAACATCACTCAGAACATAAATAAATTAATCGATCAATTTCAGCAAATAATAGTTCCATAAATTATTTAGAATATAACATGTACATCAAAACAATTATTATGTAGTAACTTGTAGAAAATAAGAAACTAAAATAATAAAGGTAGTCACCGTTGTCATGCTGGACGTTGTGAATTGTGAGACTTAAATAAATAAATAGTACCTTGTCTCTTGAAATATAAACGAAAACATCCCAGAAACTAGCAGGGTTTAAAACAAGTTAGCGTGTCAGTCGCTGTGACACGATGATGTAAACGTTGGCAGACACCCATAAAGAAAATCTTCATGTCAGAAATGCTGTTGGAATGAAAAGGCTCGTTCAGTACTACATCAGCGGATTAAATGTTTTTTTACATCGGAAAATGCCTGAAAATTTTGACGATGGCATGCAGTAACTTTCACGCTGTCATGTCTTCGCCCGATGGTTCACAGTAAAGATGCGTTTGATTAAAGACGATGACTCATAGGCTGAGAAGATGTGCTTTAACAAAGGCGGTGAGTCATAGGCTGACATCACGGAAATAGAACACGAGGAGAGCTCCCTTTCGCCAACTCCTCAGAGCCTTCTGAAACGTCATCACACAGTGTGAAGTAGGGGAAGGACAAGGATCGCTGTAAATCAACTGACAACTCAACCGTCATCTCCAAACAGGACGGTGAGTGTCAGAAATTTTAGTGAAAGGAATATTTACAGCTCCGTAAAGTTGGGCGCGCTGGTAGCTGTTAAGTTGATCACGCTGGCACCCAATTACCTCTAAAACACTGCTCCAATTAACTATAAATGTTAATTGAAAACGGAAGTCACAGAGTGAAAACAAAATTGTAGCGTGTACATTTGTTTGTAGATGGTGAATTGAAAAGGTAGTTGTCTTCCCATGAACGCAGCGCTCATTTGTTTCACAGCTGCAATTTACTTTTAAATAGTCTAGATATCTGTCACAATTATTTTCACAGGTTATGGATTAATTGAAAGCAGCCGCGTTGCATCAAATAAAATGCTTAAAAGTTCACATCTTTGCCTTGAATTATAAATAGTCAGTTCACATCTTTGCCCTTATAAAAATAGATAGTCAATTAAAGTTGGGCTCTGAACATCTTGACGAAATATATTTAAGTTTTCCACTGTTTCTCTCTGACAACAGTCATAACTCGAAATTTTGACGCTCTTGCCAATAAATCTCCTAGTTTAAAATTTAATAATCTGTACAAAGACCAACGCTTGAAACATACCTTTATTGATGTTTCCTGTAGGCTGTCAGATGTGACATGACACCGGTGGGGCATCATTAAGCGTTGCTTGTCTTCATTTATAAACTTTTCTTCATATCTTGTAGTTCCATATTGTAAATTTAGTTCCTGCACACGTAGTTCTTTCTCCCTCGTCGCCATTGTTGCAATGTAGTAAATATAATTTATAAGGTAAGAAGGTCCAGTAGACGTTGGTATTCTTAAGTTGGTATTTATTAGTTAAAATTAGGTAAAAGGAAGGTAATAAGGTGTAAGGAATCAGGCCCCACCGGGAGCAGCATCCAGCTGCTCAGCCCACTCAATCAAACTGACCACACATTCAAATCATGCACACAGTAACATTCCAATGACATCATACACACACAGGCTGAGCAGCAGGGAAGGAGATGATCAGGATATAACAGTAGTTATGACAGATTTCTGTTGACTCGGTTTAGGCTCAATATTTTCCACTGATTTATTACATTTCCAACTGTAAATGATTGGTCACAGCTGCTATGTCAATACCCTTGGGATGGCATTTCCCCACAATCTCTTTTACATCTGACCCTTTTCTGTAAATTTTACACTGAACCTAGAAAGCGATGGCTAAGACCAATCTTAAAAACCTTGGGGCTACGGCAATGTCGTCCCGCTTTCCTGGTCCTCCAACTTTTGGAGTCTGATTTTCTAGCTCTAAATATAGCCAGGTTTTTAAAATGTGGTATCCGTCACAGAACTAACTTATAACTGGAGACTGTTGCATTTTAATCTTTTGCTGTATAATCTTTTAATGTTTTTTTTTCGGAAATGCAAACTATTTTGTATTTAATCTAATGTATTTTTAAGAAATAATTCATGTTTTCCTATTGGTAAATGTATAAATATGATATGTATGTACTTTTATGGTTTTCTCCTAATTGAAACCGAATAAAGTAAACAAATTGAATTGAATACATAGGAATGGTAGTAAGTACAAAGGTCTACTACATATACTAGTGGTTAGAGTTATATGTACAAGTGGAGTGAAAGGAGGGAAAAATTGCAAATGTACAAGTTGTAAAGTCACTCAAGGAAAGAAACAAACAGATAAACTCTAAAATCACATGGGAATGGTAGTAAGTACAAAGGTCTACTACATATACTAGTGGTTAGAGATATAAATATATACAAATTGCAAATTCACTCAGGGTTACATTTTAACAACGATTAGGCTTGGCCAATTCTAATTACAAATTTACAGAGCAGGAAACTCTTGCCATTGTTCAGCCAGGTTTTCATGTGATGTTGTCCTCAAGGGTGGTGGTCTTGGGTCTGGAGGTATATGGAGAGGAAGATATGAAAGAAGATCTCCTTCAGTCACCTTTCAACTCTGATATTCCTGGACGTATACATAGTTTGTGTACTAGTATGTCGTTCTAAGCTGACTCAAAAAGAGTTATGCTCTGTCTTTCCTAACTGTAACCAATAAATTAGTATCAGGCCGTTGATGACTGTGTAAAGGACACATGCTTTGTGTCCCAGGGCTCCTTGCTAATCTCAGCTCTGTATGAGATCAAAGGGTGATCTGATCTTATAATAGCATCTCCAGTGAAACCAACCTAAGTCAAACACATCAGAGGCTAGAGAAAGGTCTATAACTCTGCAAATGCATTATAACTACTTCAGGATCACCCATTTCCTCTGCCACAACAGACATTAGGATTGTGGGTGCTATAAGCAAGAGGGCACCTTCTATTAACTAGCCTCCTGTCCTTGGTAAATATCCAACACAGCATCAGAAGAATGCAACACGAGGAGTCGGAAAGTGAATTATTAATAAGGAATCATACGTAGATGATGGAGTACCATCTCTATGTCAACCACTATACACAGGCTTCACAATGTTCCACTACCCGTCACTTCTTTCATCTTAGGATAAAGGGAGAAACAAAATTTGGGTTCAAAGTTATGTTGAAACAGAGTTTATAGGAATGATTTAGATGTGGAGAGTAAAAGAACATCTGTAAAAATGTCAGATACACTGTCCACCCACTTCTGCATTCCCTATCTCATTTAGAGCGGAGGGAAAGGTGCTGTTCCTGCCAGCTCTGCTACTGGCAATACCAATGGAGAAGATATGACACCTCCAGAAGTGGCATCAGAACCGCTGTCCTGTTAAGGGTGGCCATGCCTGTTCATTTCCAGCAATACATTGGTTTGCATAACCACTATACGTGCAATGGCAGCCTTACACCAAAAACTCAAAACGTCCATGATGTGTTGGAAGAAATCTTTAACTATATCTATGGCTAGGACATTTCTAATGTGGATACAAAAAGTGTGCTAACTTCAAGGGGATATTTTCAACATCCAGCTGTCATTTTGGTACTTCCACAGTTCCAGACATGCCTCTCTGGTAAGATAATTCAAAAAGGGAAAGCAGTCCTTCATTTGTGTATTGACTTTTACATAGCCACATTAATGAGAAGGCCTTCTGATAAACTCTAAAACAATAGTAATTCACATTGCTCAAGTTTTGGAAAGGGCGGTTGTCTTAAGTTAAAGGAGTGACAAGTGTTAATAAATCAAGATATTATGATTTTACGCTGATTGATGGAAAATAGGAGTTAATTCAAATAAATACAACTGCAAAACACAATTAAGCTTAATAGCAGCAGGTTTGATAACTACCAATTTGGTATTTGCTTATATTCGTATATTTTCTTGATAAATTATTATGTATTTTATTAAAACATGTTTCCTATTTTGTTCCATTGCATTTTTAGGTCGAGCCTGGGTAGCACATGCGCTGCTCTGGGAGCCATGCTGTATTGGAGAATGTACTTGAAGCCCCGACTACTCTCCGCCATATAAGTCATTGGCATGAGTCATTGTCCTTTGTAAATGCTGGCTTCTGATTCGTTATTAGGCTTGTCTTCATTTGCAACCTCCTATGAGGACGCCCAGGGCAGTTTGACGTTTCTCACCACTTCATTCCTGAATCGCTCCCTCGCCTCTCCCCTTCTCCCATGCCCTATCCTACTTCTACTCTCCCCCTTCCAGTCACTGCCTTTTCCTACATGCCTGCTCCTCCCCCCTCTCCTTCCTCTGACTTTCCCTACCTCTTAACTTTCCCCCTTCAATCCCTTGCCTCTCACGATGACACAGCTATCTTTATCCTGTTATTGACTAAATGTATTGTTTATGTTACTGTTTTTTGATTTATCGTTTATCACATTTGACTCTTTTTTTGTACTTATACCATTTTGTAACTTGTTTTTCCACTCCCAACCATGTAAAGCGCTCTGATACCCCCGAGTCTAGCCAGCGCTATATAAAACTGTTAAATAAATAAATAAATACTTCGTTTCTTACACGGTACGTCTTCTTTACTCTGTAAGCACTATTTCCTTTAATGAGTTTCACTTGCTGCAGGAAGGTCAAGCATTTGGAACGCAGTAGGTCTTGCATTTGCAAAAGTTAAGCTATTGGCATTGTAAATGACAATCCCTATAATTTATGTTTTAAAAACCAAAACATAAATAAAAGGCATTGTCATTTACAATGCCAATAGCTCAAACTCGTGTAAAAGAGAGACCTAGGGCCAGATGTAGGTATGCTTTTACCGGTCGGTAACGGCCGATTGCAGCCGTTACCGACCGGTAAAAGCCTTTCCCTATGTAGGAGGCTATTTTACCGATTCGGTAAATAATGAATCGGTATTTACCGATTTGGTATTTACCGAATCATCATTTACCGGTTCGGTATTTACCGAATCGGTAAATGAGATGTAGGAAGCACTTTCAACAGTGCTTCAGGGCTTTAAGGATTCATTATTAACCACCAACTATTAGTTGGTGGTAAATAACGAATTCCTATGTAAATGCAAATATGTGCATTTACACCTGTGCCATGTGACAGATATACATTCCCTTAGGGCATGTATGTGTGCCACTTGTGCACACAAGCACTAATCAGGGGTGCAGCAGGGTGTCAAAGTGACACCCTGCCACCCTTAACTTTTTCCCAATTTTCCCGAATATACCGAATAATTACCTACATTGCATTTACCGATTCGAAAATACCGAATCGGTAAAATTCTGTATTTTCGAATCGGTAAATCTAAATTACCTATATCTAGCCCCTAGTGCGTTGCAGATGCTTGTTCATGCTGGAGCACTGTGTTCTACTTTGAGAAAGGCTACAACAGGCTCCTTACTACTAAACCAGTCATTAAGGAAAATAATATAGGCCATTAGGCTGCAGTAGCACAGGGAGCCAGGATAAAATTCCTGTTACAGATATGTTGAAGTGAATCCATTGATAAGCAATATGCATGGAAGGGATCTTGAGTGACATGTCAAGTTCCTCTCTCTACCTAGTGGAGCACTGAGTCAAATGCTGCTTGGTAATAGGGTGGCCGCACCCTCGCTTCCATGGCCATCCTTTGAGTTTTACGCTTGATTTACTCAATTGCCATCTTACATTTCCAAGGTCACATAGGTTATTTTCGACTTTCTTGTTTAATACAATAGGATTTTTTTTTCTGGGCATTTTCTCTCAACTGCTCAAGCTTTAATGACCTTTCCTTTGGGTGGTGTAAACACATGTCCTAATAAATTCTGACTCAGCAGAAGAGTTGGTGGCAAGTTCATGATAACCTTATAATAAAACCCACATCTTCACTGAATGCCCTGGCACTGTACACGTTATTGCAGTAGCTCAGCTCTTACACCAGGTAACATACCTCAACCAAATGTGATGCAGGGTGAGCTGGTGAGAAGATTACCATGTGCCGCCGCCATTCAAAGATAACTACCACGTCCTTTCAACCTTTGTGGAAATCAATGAAGCTAAGAAACAGGCAATATTCAAACTTTTTTCTGATGTGATGTCTGTACTGACTAAAGCGCATCCAACAGATAATGATATCGTGCTAGAAGAAACACGGATCACAATATTAACATTTTAAAATCTATTTTTATTTAATATATATGCATTTAAGATATATAGACAGTGCAGGCATTAAGGGAATTATATTTTCTTTCATTTGAAGCAATTCCTCCTCTATAGTGCTCACAATGAAAAAATAATGTCAATATACTAAAGGGCAGATTTACCAGGACTGGCGCATCCTTGCATATCAGCAGGGATGTGCCAGTAAAGATGCGATACGCAGGAATACCCTTGCGCCACCACCGTGGCGCAAGGATAGCCAGATGCTTGTCGCATCTTTTGACGTAAGGACACCGCATTGCTGGAGTCGTATTGCAAATGCAACGCGACTCCAGCAATGCACAGGGGCGCCCTCTGCCTAACATGCTGCATCACTCCATATGCCTGCTTCAAGCTGGCGCAGGGTTTTGTCGCAGCATGGACGTAAAAGTGGCTCAGTGAAATCTTGTATATTTCACTGCGTCACTTTTACGGGGCTTCCTTGCGACGGAACGCTCACCCTGCATACATTATACCAGATGCTAGTATACTGTAGCGCCGGGCTTTACAATGTGATGCATCTCACTAGATGCGTCACGTTGTAAATCTGTTGCATGGAGGCGCATTGTTTACGATGCCGCTGCGTCACAAAAGTGACTAAACAGTGTCGTAAACATGTCGCAAGGGGCTTGTAAATCTGCCCCTTAGTTTTATTAAAAATGAATTTCCCTTTAATCAACTTTAATAAAACAATTCGTTAGGTTACATTTGATTAAAAACAATATCAGTAGGTTATATGTAATTAAAAACAATGCTGTCTTCCCATAATATTTCCATTTAACACAATGCTAACAATTCATCACATTAAAACATACAATGTGAGATGCAACAGACTCCAACCGCTGTATAAATGTACAGCCTCTACCGCAAGGCAGTCAAAAATGTTCAGAGCCCCTTAGAAATGAGAACCGAAGCGTAAAATGTCCTCTCCAACAGTTTTGACTAAAAGGTGATCCTGTATTCAGTAATTGTGACAGATCCATTCCATCACATGCTGATAATGACAGACCTTTAATCATCCTCTGTTGAGAAAACAAGGCTCAGTACAAATCCAGATTAACATTTGGATTTTTGTCTTATTGTTACATAAAGGATAACAGACATGGGTATTGCTGCAGACAAATCCACATATAAAACACATCCACACCACAGACCAGCGTGAGCCAAATCTTTTTGTACAAAAGTTGATGGGGAATTTAATTTTAGTATTTCGTGCAAAACTCTATCTGTGGCCTGTCTTAACTGTTGTCCTAGATCTGTTATTTTTATTCTTTAAATTTATTTGGAATTGGTGCCCTTCATTAATAAATTCTACACAGATTAAGTGCCATAATAAAGAGTGATAATGCTGATGTATGTGAGGTGATAAAAAAGAAAAAAACTGAATATTATTGGAAACCACACAAGGAACGTTGCACTATACTGCTACCTACCCATTGGAATTAATTAATATCCACGGACTTGCTCAAGATCACACATTTTCACAAGAACTGTTGTACCTAAACAGTGTGTAGACATATGATGTGGGCTGGTGGTTGAAATATTGACTTTGGGTCCAGAATCCATGGGTTTCTCATCACAGATCACAAACCTCTTTGATCCTAGACCTGGTACTCTTACTCTCTGAGGCGTTCTTTCTTCATCTAACAACTTTTCAATAGTACTTAGAACTAGGATTTGTGCCAGTGTATTAAGCAATATATAAAACAAATAGACATTTCATTACTCTCAAGAACACAACTCAACACTGGAATTACATTTCAAACTATGACAAATATTGTTATTACGAACTCAAAGGAAACACCCCAAAGCACTGCCACCACCCTCTCACTTGGGTGGTACATAATGATGCCCTTTAAACTCCACTGAATGTGTTAAAAAGCATATTTTAGAGGAGCAGCAGTAAAGAAGCTGGATAGGAACACATGTGCTACCAAGATTAAATATTTTACATAGCCACAGAGGGCACTTTACAGTTTTATACCCTAAATCAAAGTTACATTTGAAATGATTATCTGCATGACTGAGGACATCAACAATATCCAATCCACAGGTCCTCCTAATAAGCATCCACTGCTAACAAGAGGACCAGAAAGCGTAAGTCAGTAATGGAGAAGTAGTTGGTGAAATAAGTCAACCGCAGAACTTATGTTTTCCCAGGAGAAGGTGTCCTCAGCAGAAGCGCAGCAAGGGTATAGAAGAAATGTTGGTCTGTTTCGCTAGATCCAGCATGAGACCACTGGAGGTTTATTTTTATGTGACCATCGGCTGCAGGATTAGATGGCATCTATATGACAGAATTTCTGCTTGATTTTGCACTATCAAGCAATGAGGCTTCAGTCGGAGCGCTGAAAAGAGAGAAGCAGATCACATCAGTTCTCCATGCAAAATTACCATTGCCAGAATGAGAATGTAATGTTTTGAGGTCCAATTACTGCACAGAACCATTTACTGATTCAAATGAGGCCTCTCTTAGTAAAATGTTAATAAAGTATCCTCACTACAGCCCACTGTACTTTCCCAGGACCTCTAAATCTTTATTTTGTCTCCATACCCCAAACTGGGCACAAGTGAGTACCTGTTTGTGGCACAAGTAAAACATTCTTCCCCCTGTTTCCTTTGACTGCGCTCCTCCTGACCATGCTCCCTTTTACTCCTCCCGTCCCCTTCTGCCTCTTAAATTCTTCCCTTGATTTGACATCCTCTTTGGAGGTTGTTAGAGCTTGCACGGATGGACTTCTAAACCATGGATTCAGGCGATACATGAAAGGACATCCTTCCACAAGGCCCAATGAGAATTTGTTTAGGAATGCCCATAAACATGCACAGAATCACTTCTTAAGAGACACCGCCTTTACCTATATAGAATAAATCATCCCTTAATGCATGTAAGTATCATGAAAAGCATATTGTATAGCTACCATAAGCTACTAAAAATAGAAAACCTGCTGCTGTAGTTTCAATTCCTTTTACATTTGTTCATACAACATAAGGTGCTTTCCTTCAAAGCCATATTGGCATCCAATTGATATTTCTCACAATGAACATGATACTTTCCACATATTCATGCTGGTGGTTACAAATACCATCTTGATATCCTCCCACCACCTTTGCCGGTAGTGCAGTGTGTTGCTGCCACGGTTACTGGTCCACTGCTCTGGCATCATCTCCTGCCCACCCCCCCACCAATACCACTCCAGACCAGAGCCGAGGACACATCAATAGGTACCCCCTGCACCTTAATGATACCATTCTAGGTTATGGCAGCAGATCCTCTCCTCTGCCCCTCTGTGTTAATTGACAAAAACGTTCAACCTCTTATGATGCTGATCCTCACGGCAATCACAGAAACAGGCTGTTCAAGATGAGACTCACCGTTCCATAGATTTCTTCTTTTCCTGCTTCCTAAGGAATGATAAAAACAAAAGATGACCTTTATCAGTGTTCAAATGATATTTTAGCAATTCTAATTGGCTGTCATCAGCTAAACACAATATGTCTCCATGGTTAGACCCTTCTGAAAGGCAATTACTCTCCTCTGTACTTGCCCACTCATCCCACCATTGAATTCTCCATTATCTGCTAAGGTGGGTGAGGCAGCAGTCTCACAGCGGTTCTTGGGTTACTGTGAGAGCACAGGCTGCTTTCTCATCTGTAGTAGGAAGACGTGGATCAGCAGAATGTATAGATTCATGTCCTGATCATCCTCTTTGGAATAAAAATGGAATCATTCAATACTGATGGTGACACAATAAGCCTGATGACTTAACCTCACGATTGTAGGGACATTTCAGATGGGGTAGTTCACGAATAGATTTTAGTTCAAATAGGTACAAGAAGACCAGAACACCTCCACATGATACTTACCACCATATATAAAGGGGCAGAAGCAGCACTTTTCTACCGTACTGTAAGATTCATTTAAGGTAGAGAGTCTATATCTCTTCACAAGACTCCTGAATAAAGAGTACAGACCAACAATTAATGGTTACTATATAACTACATGCTACCAGGAAGCAATGCTTTCTTCTTGCTCTTTCAATCACCAAAACAGTGCATTGTGGGAATTGCAAAGTCGGTTATTTTTAACTAAACTAATCAGATTAATATAATGATTTGTAAAATTAATTCTAGGTAAACCTGTGTTGCGACATGGTTCCACCTCGGACCCTAAGGGCAGCGATTTTACAAGTGATAAAACAGGCATGTAATATTTTAGGGGTTAACCCTTTCATTTCTCTAATAGAATTGTGATATTTCCAAAAGAGACAGTACCAGTACTTATCGCCATAATTATTATTTTGAAATAGAAAGGACCCTCTATGTTTTATCGGAGCGCAGTATTACCGATAGGGGTGATCCAGACAATCCCCAGTCGAGCTTTGAGGCAATGAGGGGACAGCCTCCTCGCATTAAATTATACTATTTTCTCTTAGTGCATCTCCCACTAGACTACTCTTATTAAATTAGATGACTTTGTAGATGCATAAGTCTACAGAATTTAAAATATAATTTTTTAATCATTTCCAGATCAATGCTTACATTTTAGGTGACTGGAATAAAGCGATATCTAGCCCTTTAGTGAAAAAGCCTTCATTAGATGCAAACAGGAATATTCTTGGTCCTTGTTCCCTTTTACCTGTTTCTACTAAACTTTAGGAAGAGTAGTTTTTTAACAGGTAAACTTTAGAAAGGGTAGTTTTCTTACAGATAAACTTTAGGAAGAGTAGTTTTTAACAGTTAAACTTTAGAAAAAAAGCTAACTTATAGGTAAACTTTAGGTCTCGCCTGAGCCAGCATTACGAGATCAGACCACTCACTCATGCGTGCTTTTTTTTTGCTCACATGCTATTGGCCTTTGCGTGAGTCTTTCTAAGAAAGACAGCATGCAATTGGCCAAAGGCGGGTGCATGTCCCACCTTTGCCAGGAATTGTAGCTGCCTAGGGCTTGTGGTTAATGCTCAGCGGCGCACAGTTTACCATCTCTTTTCTGCTTGCAGCGGCAGGCACATACGTACACATACGTGCGCACCACTCCCGGGGTCGTTGTTTTTGGTTATCTCCTCCATTGTCGTCTCTGAACTCCGTGCCCTGCTTGTGTTTTTTGTCCCTCTGGTTCTCTGTGTTTTGTGTCCCACAACTCAGCTTTATCTCACTAACCTTTCCCTGTGCCTCGTGTCTCAGTTTACAGCCGGTTGTGCTAATTTTGCAAACTCGCCATTTTTCTCCATGCACTTTCTGCAATGTAGCACCTTGTTAGGACTTGTGCCCTAGTAATAGGAAGTATGGCGGGAGAGATAAAGCTGATCGGAATAGCAAATGGGTTAGTGTGTGTTACAACATGAAAGTCTCATTGAGTTCCTGCGTGCCTCTCCACCAAGGAAAGTTTCCAAGTTTAGATTCACCAACTCACAGGCATCCATGTTACCGGCGGGCACTGCCCGGTGCGTGCGTACTCATCGAACTTATCCCCAGCTTTATCAAAATGTACTAAACATACCCGATCTGGTCGAGAGGCGTGTTGGAAATTAGGAATCATTTGAGGTTTCGGATCAGTTCTAGTTCTTACAAAAAAGTGCTTCATTCAAAACAGATATTTTGGAGAACTGGATATTTTATATACGTTTTTCGTGGGTTGTCCCCATCACTGGGTTCTCCGAACTATCGATACCAGGGGCTATTAGAAACGTAGAAGAAAACAAAGGAGGGAGGGGAGAGTTGGTGTCCTACACGGACACCTGGGGGCGGGATTCAGCCTCCCCTTACAATTAGTAAACAAAAAGATCCACCTAAGTGAGATTGCATTTAATGAAGTTTGATCATGGGTCAAGTGTGTTTCCTACTTTGGTGGGTAGCACATCATGTTTCTTAAATACCCCTTACACACCAAAAGGCCCCTTGGTGTCATGCTTCATCATAGGGGTCTTCGCATCCCTCTACGGATTGCGGCGTGCTACTACCAACGAATGCGCTGGAGCACTGAAGTAATCTCTATGTGTGGTGTGAGAGAGATGACATCTGAGGAACTCGAGAAACTTTGCAAGTACACACACGTGGCGAACTGCAATGTCCATGATGCCTACATTTGAATTGCCTAATCTCTACTGATGATGAATAACAATCCAGAAACACATGTTTAGAGATGGCCAGCACCAATCTGCACCTACCTGGTGAAAGACTTGCAAGACTTTGCAAGTACACATACTTGGCGAACTGCATTGACCATGATGCCCAGGGGCGAACCTGCTGGGAGGTAAAGCAGTGTGATCCCCCATTTGTTTCCTATTTAAAATGCTCCCTCGAGCCATTTGAGCTGACGAGCTCGTGGAGAGGCACCTGCGCGCCTGGAGAGTTACTGAGAACCAACAACATTTTGGAACCTGCTCAGCAACCCCTAACATTCAAATTGCCTAATCTCTACTGATGACGGATAACAATCCAGAAACACGTATTTAGAGATGGCCAGCACTAATCTGCACCTATCTGGTGAAACACTCGAGAGCCTTTGTAAGTACACACACTTGGCGAACTGCATTGACGATGATGCCTAGGGGCGAACCTGCTGGAAGGTGAAGCAGTATGATCCCACATTTGTTTCCTGTTTAAAAGGCTCCCTCAAGCCATTTGAGCCGATGAGCTCGTGGAGAGGCACCTGTGCACCTGGAGAGTTACTGAGAACAGACAATATTTTGGCAGCCTGCTCAGCAACCCCTTACATTCTAATTGACTAATCTCTACTGATGACGGATAACACTCCAGAACCATGTGTATAGAGATGGCCAGCACCAATCTGCACCTACCTGGTGAAACACTCGAGAGACTTTGCAAGTACACACACTTGGCGAACTGGGTTGACCATGATGCCTAGGGGTGAACCTGCTGGGAGGTGAAGCAGTGTGATCCCACATTTGTTTCCTAAGGACATTAATAGTGACCAGGAGAGTGATACATCTGATACAAGTACCAACAGTTCAAACTAAAGCAGGAAGAACTCATATAGGAACCAGAGAGGAGGGCAACAGTACCAAAGACCTTACAATCCCAGATGAAGAGGATTGGGCAATTACCAGGGACTAAGGATGGGCGCAAAATCCGTTCCGCACGCGGATGTTGCGAATTTTCGGTAAATTCACGATCCGCGAACTCCCGCGAATTTACCGAGAATTCGCAAATCCGCGAGCGGCGGATCCGGGCCCGGGGCAAAAGTTGAAGCCTGGCCTGTTGTAACTATTTTACGATGGCGCCGGCGCCATCCTAAAATAGTTACTAAGTTAGCTTCAACAGGAAGCTCTAATAGATAAA
Organism: Lissotriton helveticus; assembly: GCF_964261635.1. Taxonomy (NCBI): domain Eukaryota; kingdom Metazoa; phylum Chordata; class Amphibia; order Caudata; family Salamandridae; genus Lissotriton; species Lissotriton helveticus. Next base: position 1,685,493,741 of record NC_136068.1, read on the forward strand.
ATAAAGCAGGTGCTCGATTTTATCTATTAGAGCTTCCTGTTGAAGCTAATTTAGTAACTATTTTAGGATGGCGCTGGCAGCTTGCCGGCGCCATCGTAAAATAGTTACAACAGGCCAGGCAGGTGTGCCTTCTTCCCAAATCTACCGTCGAAAATCAGCTGTGATGCTGGACAGAGGCCTTTGCATCCTTGACTTTCAGGAGCGCAATCCCTTTGCTGTTCCTGTGACCAGGAGGGTCTGTCTCTTCATCTACTGCTCTGATCGGTCTCAGACCTTTTACCCACACAAGAGGCATGTGCACTCGCATGGAAGCCCCGCCCACACACTCGCGGTGTGCACCGTCTTCCCGCCATTGACCCACTATGATGGACAGCTCACCTAAGGGACCCCTGCGCCCTTCGGGGCGATTGCATAGTAACACACACATGGTCGCTGGAACTAGTTGAAGCTCAAATGCAGTGACTCATTCATCAGCCCAAAAAACAATCGTGCTCGTCATCGAGGCTGGGCAGGTGTGCCTTCTTCCCAAATCTACCGTCGAAAATCAGCTGTGATGCTGGACAGAGGCCTTTGCATCCTTGACTTTCAGGAGCGCAATCCCTTTGCTGTTCCTGTGACCAGGAGGGTCTGTCTCTTCATCTACTGCTCTGATCGGTCTCAGACCTTTTACCCACACAAGAGGCATGTGCACTCGCATGGAAGCCCCACCCACACACTTGCGGTGTGCACCGTCTTCCCGCCATTGACCCACTATGATGGACAGCTCACCTAAGGGACCTCTGCGCCCTTCGGGGCGATTGCATAGTAACACACACATGGTCGCTGGAACTAGTTGAAGCTCAAATGCAGTGACTCATTCATCAGCCCAAAAAACAATCGTGCTCGTCATCGAGGCTGGGCAGGTGTGCCTTCTTCCCAAATCTACAGTCGAAAATCAGCTGTGATGCTGGACAGAGGCCTTTGCATCCTTGACTTTCAGGAGCGCAATCCCTTTGCTGTTCCTGTGACCAGGAGGGTCTGTCTCTTCATCTACTGCTCTGATCGGTCTCAGACACAAGAGGCATGTGCACTCGCATGGAAGCCCCGCCCACACACTCGCGGTGTGCACCGTCTTCCCGCCATTGACCCACTATGATGGACAGCTCACCTAAGGGACCCCTGCGCCCTTCGGGGCGATTGCATAGTAACACACATGGTCGCTGGAACTAGTTGAAGCTCAAATGCAGTGACTCACTCGCATGGAAGCCCCGCCCCAAATCCGCGGATCCGCAAACCGCCGATTTTGCGGATCCACGATCCGCAAATCCGCAAATCCGTGGATCGTGGATCCGCAAAATCCGCCCATGACTACCAGGGACCCCCTGCCTACCACCAGTATCCCTACAGACCACCACCAATGATGGGGGGGCATGCCCAGGCACCCGATTACCATTGTAATTACTACGGGCCACCACCTTTTTTAGGATCATGCCCTGGACCACGACAGGGCAGGAACAGGAGAGGCAACAATGTACACTGGACAACAGAAGAAGTAGAGGACCCACGCGTCTCAACAAGGAGCATGGCAGCTCACTCAACAACCAAGTGTCCACCAGCAAGAGGGGCAACTAGTGGTGAACCTAATGAAACAAGAGCTCACTGATATCCAGAAGAGAGTCCTAGAGAAAGGATTGGGTTTTGTGCCAACGAATAGGATAGACACATTCAATATTCATGCGGAGATGCAAGAATTCATGCGAAAATTGAAACTACGGGCCTTCAAGGACAAAGACACCACCATGGCTGAACAATCTGACACTGGCTTACTGTTAAAATCAACATTCACTCCACCAGACACTACATTACCCGCCGCATTACTAACGTTTCGAGAAGTCAGTGATGAGAGACCTAGGGGAGATGACCACAGACGACCAAAACTGTTTCCATAACACGACAAGATTGGAAAATGAAGCCATAAGACAACTATCAACAAACAAGGATATCGCTATCAAACCAGCTGACAAAGGTGGGGGCGATAGTAATTCAGACTACAATGGCATAGGACAATGAATGTAGAAGACTGTTGGGAGACAGAAGAAATTATTAAATTGTACAAGAAGACCACACAGAAACCTTACGGATTCAGATCACGGGAATGGTGGAAGAACCTCTAGCTCACAACTGGGTGTTCAAAAAAGAGGCAGAGTTTCTAATCCAAAAATAACCCAGGACCCCGTATTTCTACACCATTCCCAAGATACATAAGAACCTGGTACAACCTCCAGGTCGCTCGATAGTTTTGGGCATTGGCTCTATACTAGAGCCCTTGTCTAATTTCTCTGATGCCTTTCTCCGTCCTCTAATTCAACAAAAGGACACCTCCATAAAAAATACAAAAGCAGTACTCCAGCTACAACAAAAGTTGATTTTTTTTCCTGATAAACAACTACTACTGGGGCTTGACGTGGAGAGTTTGTACACGAGTTTACCCCATGACGAGGCACTTAACATCATGGAGGAAATACTTTTTAGCAACACATGAGAATACCAAACACCACGGAATCTTGTAATGGAATGTATCAGCCTTGCCCTGAACAAGAATTTCTTCCTGTATGAGGATACTCTCAACCTGCAGAAACATGGGACCAGCATGGGGAGCACATTTGCTCCCAGCATGTCAGGTCTCTATGTACACCATCAAGAGACCTGCAGGATCCTGCATCATAATCACCCTTCCAGACACAACACCAAGACATGGAAGAGGTAAATTGACGATGTGCTGGTCATCTGGGAGGGAAACGTTCCATCGACCGACGAGTTCATGGAATGGCTCAACCAAAAGAATACCTTTCTAAAGTTTACCAGTACAACATCACGTGACAATCTAGTGTTCCTAGATCTGAACATATACCTGGAGGGGGGAACACTGAAAACCACCACGCATTTCAAGCCAACAGCTAAGAACTGTCTGTTATAATTTGACAGCTTCCATCCACGTCATCTAAGTGAAAACCTCCTCTACCGGCAGTTCCTCTACCAAGGAGGAACTGCACCAACCTGACTGACTACAAAACACAAGCCTCAGATTTAAAAACAAAACTCGCCAATCAGAATGATCCCGTCCGCATCATTGACAGACCAATGAAGAGAGCCCGGAATAATAATAGGGAGGCTTTATTGGAAGAAAAAGGCACACAAGGATCAAGAGGTCAGGCCTATCTGTATGACCACCAATCACACTCATTCAAACAAAATATTTAAAATTGTCAATAAACATTAGAGGGTCCTTAACAGTGGCAATCTAAGCCTTGAGAAACCACTGTTCGCTCACAAAAGGGGCAACAACTTGAAGGATATGCTTGTTCACACACGACCATGCTCAGATACAGTCACAACCAATGAGAACCCCACTCTTCAAGCAATCCAAGGCCATTTCCCATGTGGGAACTGCAGCGCATGCCACCTCACCAAGAAGAGCAAACGAATTAGGTATAGGAATGACAGTGAATGGGAACAAAGGAAATTTACTAACTGTAATAGCTGGAACGTAATTTATATGGTCACATGCCCCTGCAGTTTAGAGAAAGTTGGAATGACATCACGACCAGCGAAAATCCACATTGGGAAACACAAAAGTACAAAAAGCACAACGAAAATGCCGACACACTTTCTGACTGGAGAACACACAGTGAATGACCTCCAATGGACAATCATACAACAAATACAATCTAAGAACGGCCTGTTGGAAAAAGAACAACGCTGGGTGTTCCGTCTGGGCACCAACGTAACAAGCCTCAATGATAACATACCATAGAGTAATTTCTCTTGAGTCAAGAATGGATATTGATTGCCACTGTTTACACTCATCTACCGAGTGTCAGTGTAAGGATCTTACAACCCTCGGGAAATCCGCATTTCTCAGACCAAGAGTGCTGGATTACCAACTGAGTCAATTATCTTTGGCCCAGTTGAAAAAGAGGAGGTTACAGGTTGTTATGGGTTTACCTAACTAAACCCTACAAATCTGGATTTCCGTACGCAGAGAAAGGGTTTACAATCTTTATTTTATTTTACTACCTTTTTTTAACAGAAGGTAATGGAGACTACAAAATATAGCCCCTCGCTGATTTACTGATTTACTACTTCTATCTCAATGGCTTTTTTTAAATCTGCAGCTACCAAAAAGAGCTACGTACAATATATATCCATGGCCCATGAATACACGAGAATCTTTTCCATTTTTTCCCAAATTTAAAAAAAATCATTTTAATAGCTTTGTAATATACATTTTCTTTCTCACACCGTGCTTAGTGCCCCCAGACTAATTATTGGACTTCTAACACGAGCGCAACCTATTACAGCGCTGTCCTATTTAATCCCAAGTGAGCGTTCTAGTTCAAAAAACGCACGGCGTCCCTCCACTTCCGAGTGAAGGAACACGGCACAACTTCCGGGACGATGGCAGTCCCCGCAACCCTCACAGTAGCGCAGGGATTGTAGCGCTCCTTGAACAACAAATACACGCCAATAATTAGTACAGAGCGGTCCTATTAAATCCTAAGTGAGCGCTCCAGTTCTAAAATGCACCGCGTCCCACCACTTCCGGGTGAAGGAACGCAATACAGCTTCCGGGGCGATGGCCATCCCCGCAACCCTCCCAGTAGCGCAGGGAAGGAAGCGCTCCGTGAGCACACGTACACGCCGATATTGGCGGGAACGATATGGGCAATTAAGTACAGTATACATAAACACTCCAGTTGGCATAACCACATTAAATGGAGCCGCGAGGGGGACGTTTATGCTAGGCAGCATCTTGGTATATGCGAGTACGGCATAGCCGCTTCACAGAGGCCAGTTCTGTTCCCATCGACTTTGGACACCGACCTAATGCAGCAATTCTAATTTTTATTTTTATTTTTATTTTTATTTACAGAGTGCAATGAGCACAGGGTCCCTTTCGTTCCAAGGCTCATGATGTCATTGGCTTCAAAACAACAAGTATGTGATCATTTTACTCTCTCTAGGCTGTTTACTCTGATTTCGGATTTCAAGAACTCGCTAGTCACTGCAGAAACTACCCTGGGACATTATTCTTTTAGTGTGTGTGTTTTCTGTTACGTGTGTGTACGTTTTGTATTTGTTCCCTTTTTTTACGGGACACTGCACTGGCACCGATAGTTTATAGTTTGCTCAATTTTTAAGTAAGGCATGTGTCACTTATACAGGTCAAGAATACTACATTTGGAATCTAACTTATACACCTGATTTTTTTCCCATATTGTGTTTCTTTTTCAAATTGAATCTAAGGAATTTCCTTTTTGCTAATAATATTGAGACCATTGTGTCCCATTTTTTGTAGCATTTACCATCTGTATACACAAAATACTGGTACAGTTGACATTGTCACACCATTCATGTGAGTAGGGTAAGGATCTGTGTACCCGTCCTGAAGAAGCACCAGCTTCGAAACACGTTGACACACGCAGAAGGTTTTGTACATTAATACAACACACCTCCACCTCACACCCTTTTTAATAATACCGGCACCAAGGCTTACTGAAATGTTTTACTCCTATGACGCTAGGTATTTTTTAACATTCAGTTATCACTCCTGACCCTACCTCTCACCATCTCTCTCACACCACACATAGAGATTACATCAGTGCTCCCGCGCATTTGTTGGAAGTTACACACCGCGTTCGGTAGAGAGATGCGAAGACCCCTATGATGAAGCATGACACCAAGAGCCCTTTTGGTGTGTGAGGGGTATTGAAGAAACACAATGTGCTCACCTCCAAAGTAGGAAACACACTTGACCCAAGATCAAACTTCATTAATTTCAAGCTATTAGAAATGTATCACTCGGTTTAATGGTAGTGCCTTTATTGAGACAAAGGTGAATGCCCAGCCGGCCCTATCAGAAGTTGATTTATCCCGTGGGTGACCTCAAGATCAAGCAGAGATCTCTGCAGAAGGTGTACAACCCACCGTGCTAAGTGGGCTTGGGCTCTGCAGGATTATACTCTGTGGCTAGACAACATCTCTACCAGATACATCGTTCCCGAAGGTAAGTAACTCATACATCTGATAGAGACATCTAGCTGCAGATTCCTTAACTTAGAATAGATACCATAGCCATACGCCAAAAGGGGAGGTGGTCTGCGATAGGACAACAGAAAGTGGCAGGCATGTGATCCATCAACAAGGTGACAGAGAAAGGGGGAAAACTGCAGCAGAACAGGCCGACAGCAAACCCAGCAGAAATCACAGGATAAAGATATCTGACAACACGCCACAATGGCGCCACACCGTACCAGTATAAAAATGTCAGGTAGAATGGTATGATCCGAGAGAGAGAGAGAGAGAGAGAGAGAGAGAGAGAGAGAGGGATCCGTCTCAACTAAATGGCGCACGAAAGTGCATTAACCCAAGCTTGGAATGAACTTGAAGAGATGCAACCAGCGCCTAACAGATCAGTTATAAAAGGAGGCCGAAAGTGCCGGAGGCGAAAGCCAAAAGGGAAGCCAGAACCTGAGCAATGCATTGGAGATAGCCAGCAGGACAAGAAACACGCCAAGCGCACACCCAACCCTAAAGGGTAAAGAGGGGCAAAAGCATCAACCCCATACTCGCTAAAAACAGGTAGAATATGCCACCAGCAAATGGCAATAGAGACCTTAAGTGGCTTACACAGGAACAGAAGAGTGCCCGACCGGGCAGCACGAAGCCAGAAGGAGGAACGACCTCCAAAATAGACTTGTCGACTGTAATTAATGACCACTGCCAGAAGAACTGTCCCACAGGCGTAGTTCTAACAAGAGTAGGCCACTTCGAAGGTAGAGGCCAAAAACGCCAAGTGAACTAATGGCGGAAAGATTCTTAAATCCAAGACTAGCACTCCAAAAGACACGGATAGTGTCGAACACCTAAAAGGGGCATATGACAATTGGAAAATCACCCCAGGAACTGGAAGCAAGGAGGACCCTATGGGAACTTGCAACCACCTAAAAAGGGCTCCCCCACAAATTGAGATATTGGTCCAAACTGCGCAGCCATGACAAGAAGAGGCAAGGTAGGAAGAGGAAACCAAGGCAACTGGCATGTAGACATAATGTATGTAGCCGTACCATACCCAGCACATTGAAGAGCTGGTAAGAGTCGTTTAAGAAGAAGAGACCATGAAACCTCTAAAAGAGATAGATAACCATGGCTAAAGCATATATCTCAAGGAAAAACATAGAACACTGTACAATGGACATACAATCGGTGCCTGGAGCCCACATTATCACTAGGCCTAGGTGAGTAAATCAAGGCTATATAATAGAGTACAAACCCCACATGGAGTATGTATACCCCGCACCAACGGGGGACGCCTCTTAGGGCAAAAAGCCAGGTCAAAAAGAATGCAGGAATGAACCGAACCCATGAACAGAGTTCCGGGCCTTAATGACATTACCGAGCTGAACTACGGGCTGAGAGCCACAAGCAGAGGACACAGCAACCTGTGAAACACAGCCACAAATGCCGACAGGCAACTGAAAGCAAAATACATCCAAGAGATGCTAATAAAAGGGTAAACACCCATGACCACATAAAAGGAAGATGTAAGGCTCACTGTTCACGTGAAACACAGAGCACATGTAAAGGCTCACTGCCTATGTCAAACACAGAATGCATATAACAGATACGAAAATGAAAAGTACCACAGAAGACAGGCCTAAAAGGACCTAAGTGGGAGGACGAAAGCCCGCCAGCAGCCTGTGAACCGCCGACTCGGCGTGAGACTCAAAGAGCAAAACCTCATCAATGGGTAAATCAACCAGACGTTCCCGGATATTTTCAGGGAAGACACTGTCTCTCAACCAAGCCTGACGCCTTAAGGCAACAGAACTCGCCATGGGTCGGCACAAAGAATCCGCAGTATCTAAGGCTGAACGGATTGTGAATTCGGCTATGTCGCGCCCATCCCGAATGGAGTGAAGAAGATCAGCGCGAGCACCGTCAGAGGTGGCAGTAAGCAAAGACTCTGCAGAGTCACACAGGGCAGAAGTTGCTCGAGCCAAAACACACACAGTTTGTAATGACCGAAGGGCTGCACTAGTGGATGCAAAGACGTTCCTACCCCAGGATTCAAGCCACCTGGACTCCCGAGAGGGAGGAAGCGTTAGAGGGGGCAGAGAAGGAAAGGCAGTCTGCAAGAAAAACTCTTTCACATCAGGGTGCACAAAAAGACAGACCGGATCATGTGGAGCTGGGTGATGACGGTGCAGAACTGAATGTGCCACTGGATTCCCTGAAGCAGGTCGAACCCAGGCACCCAAGAGGGCATCATAAAGGGATGCCTCAAAAGGCAAAAGCGGCTCCACATTGTCGGACCCACGATGGAGGTCCTCCAGTGAGGGATCTACCGACAAAGGGGTAGAAGGGGGTTTGCATATTAAAAATGCGGGTGGCCGAAGAGACCACTCTCAAAAAAGCCGCACCAGCCTCGGTAGCCCTCCGCGGAGGGGAAAACAGCTCATCAGTGGGGGAGGGTTGTAGGCTGACCCTCCCAATACACTGAAGGTGTGCCGAATGCCACACGGAAGGGATCCCCATGGAAGAATGAGGATCCTGACAGGGCTCCGGGGGAGGCGAACAGCCTGCCAGATCTGGGAGATCCTGAGGAGGCTCCACAAATTCCAAGGTGGGCACTGGTATTACTAGCTCTGGCGACGCCGGGTGGGAGAGTGGCACAGAACCCTCTCCAGAGGACTCCATAGAAGAATCCAGAACTCTGCGTCGACACCGCGTCGAAATGACACGTGTCGGCGCAAATTGTTCCTCGTCAGACGCCGACATCAGACGCCGACTCAGCAGATTTCGGTTTCAGACATTGGCAGGTTTCACAGTTCGTGGAGTCATGGTGCTAACCCAGACACCGCATACAAATAAGATGTGGTTCTGTTGCGGACCTCTGCCATGAACATGAATTACAAGTTTTGAAGCCCGAAGGTATCGCACACTGTTCCCGACGTGAAGCGTCGAAAATGATGCCTGAAAACAGGCCAGAGGAGCTCACTCCAGATCTGCGTTGCACGCGGAATAAAGGAAACTGACGTCAGCGTGCCGGAAGGGACTTATATGACCTCGCTGATGTCATGTACGAGGACAATGTCAGGGCGGGGTCTTATGGCGCCGTCCCCCAGCGCTTAGAGGTGCTGCTGCAAAAAAATTCCAGATCCAGTCTCACGTCTGGGGATATTCCAAGTTTAGGAATCTGCGGCTAGATGTCTCTATCAGATATTTTTGTTCAACATGTGTATGACATTTTGGTTTATACTAGTAAATTGAGCGATTGCACTGCTCCTATAATATTAAGGACCGAGGCAGCTAACATTGCAGATCAAGCTCCAATTAATAGTTGTTCCTGTTTCCTGCCTGGCATCAGCAATATTGTCTACCAAGGTTTCACGATTCTGTAAACTATTGATTTTCGATGTTGTAATAATTGTTTTTAAAAACTCAATATATACATATCTCTAAACAACAGGACTAGACTCCTCGAGTTCTGGCTACTGGTATTAAAGTTAAAAACATATACACAGTGTTTTGCTAATGACCTGTGTGTTGCCACTCCCCCCACTCAGCATCTCCTCCTTGCAATACTCACTAGTTGTCCTGTCGGGATATTAAGGTGACCACCAGGCGCTAGTGGGATTGGGGGCATTCAAGGGATCACAACTGGAAGAAGTCGTATCCAGGAAATGGTATATGGTTTACACCACTTTAAAATGATGCACAGGGGTTCTGTGTCTCTAAGGAATGGTCTATTTAGTAGTGAACCACGCCTCTTCCAACCACCCCTCACTGGCTTGGAGCCTGTTAAAGTCTTCTCTTCAAAGCATGCAGATGCAAATAGCAATGTGTGAAAATGCCCCTGACTTCATTGACTTTCTAAGGCATGGGCAAATTAAATTTATTTTTAATGTGGGTGATGTGTGACAGTCTAGTACAGACATTTTGCAGAGAAATGTTGTGCTTATGTTTCATGCAACATCCATAAAAAAGGTTTCTTCAAAACGGGACCTCACCTATGAGCAATGGGAGGGGGTCACAGAACATTATTTGAAGTAGTGTTAGTGAGCTGCTGCTGTGTTACAATGTTGAAAACACATATCACTATCCCCGAATATTAGATGTAAACACATTTAGAATTTAGACAAGGGTGTCTGTGCACTTTTAGTGAACTGGCCACAGAGGGCTTGAAAGAGCTTAAATTAGATCAAAAATTCAAAGGTGTTCGGAACAGGGGCCTCCAATGCATGTTTGGCTCAGGGCCCCCAAAATCCTTAAGATGTCCCTAGCCTCCAGGGTTACCTTTGCTTGTCTTGACTACACGGATTGTCATGCATACAGCCGAACGGAGTAAACAAAAAAAAATTATATTGCTCGCGGCATCGACAAATGGCGATGCAGTGCGCGCAATGTAATTTGTTTTATTTATTTATGTATTTACTTAACTCCATTTGGCCGTATGCCGGAGTTTACTACCGCTCACCCTGCCCCTCCCCTGCCACACCAGCCCGCAGCACTCCCTTGAGGAGTCGCTACTGTTACTTGACATGCCAGTCACTCCATTTCCGCGCTCTGATTTCACCTTTTCCTTTGTTTGCCAACCCTTACCTCCTGTGGCACCACCAAATGATGCCAACAGCTACTAGAACTGCCAGAGCTGCGATGACACAGACAGCAATGACACCGGGGTTCACAGTAGGCGCATCTGTAGGAAAGAAAGAAAGAAAGCAGGAAACACTTTCAAAACTGGTTCTGTTTCACAGCACAGCATACAGAAATAATAGCATTGAATGAGGAATTCAGGATAGTTTAAAGCGTGAGAAAATGCCCTATTTTCTTAAAGGCATAGGCGCAAATATTAGGCATTTTGAAAATTCGAGCAACAAAGAATGCGTACAAAACTAGTGTCTGTAAAAGAGTTAGGACGGCCTAGCAGTGGCTTCATAACAGACACAACCAGCCCTTGTGCGCCCCTGCTTCGTGCAAAAGCACTCAGAGAACTCTTCATGCCACCAGGCTGCTCCTGTTTCTGGCATCTTGCTAGCAGTGCTTAACTTGTAAAATATGAAGTGCAGGTGCTCACAGTGTTTAACGAGGCCACACCCACTTCCCAAGCTCCGCCTACTGGTGCGCACCAAAGCAAGCACACTAGCAGCATGCACAAAATCTGAACCTACAGCTGCACAAGCCTCGCTCGAGGCTGGGGCTTTTTAATGGCCTGTGCACAGGGCTGGCTGTGCATGGGAGAAAAATTCAATAGACCCGGCCCTGAGAAATAGGTGCCGGTGCTTAGCACCTGATAGCACCTGCACAAATTAAGCATTGCTTGCTGGAGTACAAGCATTTACTTCAGAAGAGTGGCCAGAAGGAACACAGAAAGATTAAATAAAACTGAACAAAAGATGAAAAGACATATTCAAGAAGCAGAATGGCTGGTGCTGGTTTCGGCCAGTGGTGCTTACTCATCCGTTTTAGGATATATATTAAATGCCTCAATGTAAATTAAAAATAATATCTCAGCCACAGGGGAACATTGTAGTTGGGGAATCTGCTGTGTCATATCCATATCTGAAACTTCAACTGCTAACCCTTTTATCCCACAACTTCACCATGGCCCTATTATGTATAGGGCACACTTTCCCTGCTTTCACCCAGTGCACCTTAACACAGGCATGTCTGGCGCAAAAAGGGGAAGTGTGCCCTATTACATAGAATATGCAGCCCCCAGGGCAAATGTGAACTCACGCTACCCAGTGGGCACCGCATTCAGGTGAAAAACATAGCAGCCGCTCCGTGTTTCACTGTGCAGGAGGCAACCCACCTGCACTTTAACAGTGGATTAGAGATCCCCTTCCAGGCGAGTGCGATGACTGACTTCACCCGCCTGCAAGGGGATGTCTAAGGGGTCCATAGGACCCCCCTTTTCCCCTCCAGAGGGCTGCTATCAGGGGTACAGTAAAAGGCACAACCTTTTAGGTCAGTGCGCCCCTGACAGCTTCATTGCCTTTGCGCCCGCATCTATAATTCGGTGTGTGAGCAGAGGCTAAGGGATCCCCTCATTTGCATGGGCCACACTGCCAAGCAAATGAAAGAACGCCTTCTTGAGGAAGCGCTGGCGCTCTATGGGGGCCAGCACTTTCAGTATTACAGAAGGGCCCGCAAAAGTGTCTGCGGCTTCTTCTGTAATACCAAAGTGCCCCAGGGGGCGTAGAGCGGGCGCAAATGGCCCCATATGTGGTGCTAAGCTGGATGGCAAGTACTGGGAGTGGAGACAAAAGGTACAAGATGTCTAGGAACTAAGGGCCAGATTTACTAAGGACTTAAGTTGTCCTTGCGCGAGGCAACACAAGTGCTAAATGGAATGGAGAGCATATATACTAATAGTTCATGCAACGCAGCAAAGTAAGTAGCTGCACTGCACTGTGAGAGGATTGAACAGCACCATTTATACCAAAATATGCCGATGTTTAACTCCCACAATGTAGTGGCGCACTTGTGGCTGCCTAGCGCTGGCGCAGGCACCATTGCGCAATGGTCAAAGGATTCCTGCATTACGGACACAATTGTTTTTGTGCAAGAAGGGCTACTCTCCAGCGCAAAAACAATCCTTCAAGGCATATTCTTCTTTCTATGTATGCTGCAAAATTCAGCACACTTGAAAACAGGAATTAACAAGAAAACAGGTCTTGGTAAGACAATTGGTATAGATCCTAAATGGTGTATTAAAAACTTCTGATTTAGCGTACGTTTACCTGTTCAAAGTGTGTATGTGTTTATGGGCCCAGGTGAGTATGGTAAAACGAGCAGGTGAGCCCGCGCTCTAGCAGAAAATGTACTCCATCAGCAAGGTCAAACCAAAGTATCCAAGCTGAAGGAATTGCATTAGTGTTGTACACTTTCTACCTCATTTCCAAGTTGGAGGAACTAGCACAGCTTGCAACCTTTTTAAGCACTTTATTAATGGGCACATATACATAGAAAAACATCTTCAGAGTTGGTTTCCAACTATATGAGAAATTTGACACACCTGGCACAGAGAGTAGCAGGAGCGATGATGGCTTGTGGTGGCCAACCCTCTCCCATCCACTAAAGCTTCTATTTCCATTCCTGGCCTCACCTACTCAGCCCTCACGGACAAGATGACATGGTGCGGGCAAATCTTATGTGCCAGCAAGTAGTGACAAATGACAGCATGCTAGTTGATGGAAAGGAACACCAACTGACCGCTAGCAGCTGCCTGTGAATAGGAGAGTGAAAGCCAGCAGCTGGCCGGGGACCAGAGATGGCGAGGCAAAGTTCAACAGCTACTAATAGAGGAGGTTGATAATTGGCGTGAAACCACCAGTATGCATGCGGCCTACCACATAGAGGCCACAGTGATCTGGACAGCCAGTCCCTGGGAGTCCTTCTGCCCTCTCAGCCACATAGGTCATTAGAGGGCCACCAGGGATGAGTCACAAAGCTGAGCTTGCACCGACAGTCTGTTTATAGGAAGACTTGAGCACTTCATACATCCAGATCATTTTCTGCCAATATTCGATGTATTACATTTTGTTAACTCTCATTGCTAACTTCACTGATTAGTCCAGTCATTAGATCACTGTTGACCTGCCTGTTGGACAGGGCAGTCTTCCCCGAGGTATGATAAGAAAACGTGAGAGCCTCTGCCAGCCCCGGCTGCCTCTGTATTTTTTACTCAAATGTAGAGCAAAGACCATACAGAACATCTGTGGCATCTGTGTGAGATGATCTCATTTGCTCCTTTTGCCGCCACTCAGGGGGAGGGGAACTACCAGTGCAAAACAACCTCTCTCCCCACTACTTCAATCAGGACAACTGAGCCGTATTAACCCAGCACCTTGTCCACCCTAACAATCTGGGCTATTTAGCGGCTCAAGGCCACCAACTAAACAATTGCTATTTATTTATGGAAGCGGGAAACAAAGATGCCATTGATGGCGGGAATCAAGCAGCACAATCTCTTTCAAGGAATGTCTACTCTAAGGGAATAAAGTGCTGAGTTTCTACAACATAACTATGCACTCAGCTGTGCACCAATAATATCCCTCCATCAATCTATTGTCAAAAGTACATATGAAAGGGTAAGTGTGTGATTTAGGTACATTTCAGGTAACTCTTGGGAGTATAATGTCTACACTTGATACATTTTAAACAACTCACTTGGTTCATATATGTGAGCAACTAAAAACAAAATATGTATTGATGATTTAGTAAAGAACAGACACAAAAATACATAACTGTTCATTTACAAAGGTATATTTAATCTCTGTGAGCCTATCTGCTCGCAAACTCTCCATCTCCTTTGTGTGCTGTTTGGTCGGTTTTGGTAGTCACTGAAAATCAGGAACAGAAAGACAAAGTTTCAACTTAGATTCATCACAAAATATTAACACCTTTGGGCATAGAATGACAATCATGGGAAAAGCTCCTAAATGGCAGACTGGGAGGAATGACTTAGATATGTATTTGAGCAGATATACGATAGCAGTAAAAAGTGCCACTGACCTTCCTCAACGCATCTTCTTTACAGCATCCTCTTAAATTCGACTGCCTGACTTCATTTTTATAGCGAATTAAAATAACCATATCTCCTTTAGGCACTGTCTCCTACACAACGTGACCAGCAGAAGTTTAAGAGGAGTTGCTTTTAAAGACTAAAGAAAATAACGTGAATTAAAATGGAAAGGTATAAACCATTCCTCGTATTAGAATTCTGATTGGAGTTTTTGCCACCTGGGCAATCAACATACATTGAAGGGAGACAAGGGAAAATGGCCAACCACATCTAAACATTTTTGCTAGCTAGATTATAAACGCCATGTGAAAACTAAGGTGGCAGGTAGGTTAAAGAAGTAAACAGGGATAGGAAAGCATCTGGTATGTGAACATAGAGACCATTACAGTAATTTAACCTCATTGTGGTTTTGTCTACCAAGGCCAGATTATGATAGTCAGGCTAAATTTACTAAGGAAATCTATCAAAAACTCCCTATTTTTTTTAATGTTTTCTAAACTTTTGCTTGATTAGTTATCTATTTACGAAAATGGGGGAGGTGTTCTGATGCACATCTCAAAGATTTGAAAGCTGTTCGCAACCAATATGACCTTTGCTATCGGTCGTTTGGTGTTTCAGTTGGATGAAGTTGGATGCCACTAGCACAGGAACAATATGGGTCACTCAAAGCCCATAAAAGCGGCAATCTGGCAATTAAAAATGATGGGAGAAAAGTGTCAAGAGGAAGCACTGGATGAATTGAAGGCTTTCTACACACTACGGTGACTATCCGTTTCTCAAGAACTCATAAAGCCATCTCATCAGAGGATGAAGCCAGAGTCCTAATGGAAGCGACAATGTGAGCATGTTCTCTCCAACTATCCACAGGTCTGTCCAAGGATGGGCAGACTTAGTAATTATGGTGAACATAAGGGGCAATATAGCAGCACTGTGTTTTGGTGAAAGATTGGAGTAAGCGGTGCAAGTACATTTAGGACAGTAACAACATCAATGACATCTAGTCCAGGATTCTCAGGAAGGCAATCAGGTACTAAAGAATCATCTCAGTGCAGGATACAGACAACACGAAGAGGAATTCACATCAAACTTACAATAATAAGCCTTGGCAAAGGCAATACAATGTAATACAAGATTTAAAACAACAATTAGGGAAACAGTAGACATTTGTTTCACATGTTAAAATACCTTTAAGATCACTTTTTAGAACTGCTATGTTTTCCAAACCAGTGGGCCTGATCACATTTCTTTCTGAAAGCTGGTAAATTTACCTTGTAAAACCACTTATTGCTTTAGGCCGGATGTTTCCTCAATTTGTCTTCACTTAGTTAGACAATACTTTACTTTAGTGTATTATACTGGAGAAAACCCTTTTCTCTATGACATTTTGTTATGGAGGGCCTACTATTGTGGGGGGACACATGAGTTGACATATTTGCTGTAGTAGTCGGGATAGCAATGAAACAATCAGAGTTGCTGAGTGGGGGTTGTGGGTACTTAAAAATTAGCGATCAGTGGCGTAATTAGCATGTCATTAGCCCTAACACATACATGGAATATGTCCCACCATGCACTTCATTTGGATATTAAGAGACAGTCAGAATGGGGTATAGACGGCCCTTACAACCTTGGGTCCTGATAGCAATACAGTCGTGCACTACTGATATCTAAGCCCCTGGTAGCGGCAAGTGGGCTCGCTTTGGGAGCAGCAACCGAAGAACACAGAGAAGTGATGTGACCAAAGTGAGACAAGTTTTAATGATTAAAATGGTAGCACTAAGACAGGGAATGAAATGATTGGTCTGGCCCTGGTAAATGCACTGTGAGATGGCCATGTTATCAAGGGTGGAGACAAGCTGCTTAACCAATAGTGTAAAATGCCCAGCGATCAGCAGCGCCTCATAAAATGCAGACCCTACTAAAAGGAAAGAGCAGACATCTAAAGGCCCCTCAAATTTACCCACGTGACACGTGAAAGGAGGGTTGATATTATGAAACTGCTGTCAATTAAACCACTGTAAAAATAAGATGTTTGAGGAATACAAATCAGGAGGAAAGTAATAAGACGTACTGCAAAATAGGTTTCACTATCGAAAACACAATCAATATTGTCTTTTTCTAGAAGGCCAGAGGTTTCTATCGCACGTATCAAAGAAGATGATGTATCTCAGTGCCCATTAAAGAGCAGAAGTGGGAAGAGGCAGAATAGCTACAGCAAGTCTCCTGGAGGTCCAGACCAGGTGTGGACTGATGACCAGAAATCACCTCAATAGGACAACAGAGGCTATTATTGCATTAGAGTGGTCAAGTGGTATTTAGCAAAGGCAGTTAATTATTTGAATATTTGAATTTAGAAGTGAGTTTCATGACAACCAGAGTGAAGTTAAAACACTGTAAAGTGAGTTTTTTGGGAGAACCGAAGTGGTGAATAAAAATGGTTGAGTAGCCCTTCGTACACGGATGACCCCTGTAAATCCATTTGATAAAGATTTTGTATTCCAGATGTCCAACTCTTCTATAAATGGGAATGGTGGGTAGAGTGCTCGGTGATTACAACCTCATGTCTAAGCATGCGTTTTGAGTAACCTGATTCCATATCTTGTTTGTATATGCCTTTTGGGGTTTGTGATTGGGTGATGCATTGACTATAGGAATGTATTGGACTTAGTGAATTCTGTGTATCTGTTGATTTGTTTCATGTGTTCAAAATCAATCAAATTTGAATTTAAAAAAAGCATTAGGCCTCCCACTAGGTGAAGCCAGGGATGTGATGATGCCTGCAGCAACGATTCATGGATTTGACTTATTAGTTGCAAATATTTTATTAAGGAATAGTTAAGAGCAGGCAGGCACATGCCAAGATACATGAAGAAGCAAGCTCGGGGCATATCCTTGGATCTGCAGACTAGTATTGATGGCCAGTCTGTGATTGACCACACTTATTTTATAAATGAAAAACGTAGGTTCCGGCATCCCTTGGGGGTGAATAGCATGCAGGAGAAGTCTCGTAATACTTCCTCCTCCGAGGATATAACACCACCTTTAAAGCTTCCTGGGGTTTATTACATCCTCTAATTTTCTCCTTATTCAAAGATAGCCTGGGAGTGTTGGAGTGCTGACCCCTCCTTCATCTGTTAGCTTATCTGGTGAGAACAATGTTATTTAAGAAGTAAGAAGTTTTTCAAGTCTGTGGCAGATTCTTTGGTGAAGAAGGCTGATGCTCTTTAGGAAACTTACTCAAGAAGATCACAGATAGTGCCCTGTTGAGCAGAATGAAAGACTAAGAATAGATGCCCCTTTGCTACGAAGAGCTTAACAGGAGACTCCATTGAGCTGGGTGTGAGTGGTTTTGGAAGGTGTGCTCCTTTTGTTCCTTGCTATAGTTTTTGGTGTAAGGCTTGATGATTAACCAGAATGAGTGGATCTTATAATACAATGCTGGGGTATTTCCTTAACAGTACCTAGAAAAGCCCTAACGGTTGGAGACATTACCTGCTCATTGAAACAATATGCAGAATTTTAAAAATAGGAATGGAAGGTATGGGAGTATTAGTACTGTGCCTCACGGGAACAGTCCAGCCCGAAATGCCAAGCCAGGTCTTCCCTGGACCGGAAACAAGCATCCTGGGATCAGTTTCTTGCTAATCAGCCGTTATCAGCCAGGCTAGCTTGAATCTAGTGGCAAAGTGAGCAAGGGACCCACATTTGGGCATACCCTGCCAACTTAGGGCAAACAAAGCAAATCCAAAGGAGATGATGGACGGAGTGTTGACCATTGCAAGCACTCACTCCCAGTCAAACGATCTGGGTTTAATCCATCATCATTCTTTAGCTCACTCCGCCACCCTAGTTCAGTTATGGCCATATGCAAACCAGTCTGATCCTGTGCCTCATGAGAACAGTCCAGCCCAAACTGCCAACTTTGCCATTATCCCCTTTGGTTTTGCTTTGTTTGCCCTAAGTTGGCAGGGTATGCCCAGACGTGGGTCCCTTTCTGACTTTGCCACTGGATTCAAGCTAGCCTGGCTGATGAAGGCTGACTAGCCAGAAACTGGTCCCAGGATACTTGTTTCCGGTCCAGAGAAGATATGGCTTGGCAGTTTGGGCTGGAATGTTCCTATGAGCCACAGGGTCAGACTGATTTGCATATGGCCATGTCTGAACTGGGGTGTTGTAGTGAGCTAAAGAATTATGATGGATTAAACCCAGATCAGTTGACTGTTGGTGTGTGCTAGCAATGTTCAACACTCCGTCCATCATCCCCTTTGGTTATATAAATAGTTAAACATAAATGTGCTTACTGTGATGAGGATCTCTTCTGCTTGGTTGCACTGTAGTGGTAGAATGTTCCTTGCAGCCTACAGTTGAGGGAGAAAAAGGATTGTCAATGATGCATGTTTTAAGCAATCTTATTCCTATTAAAGATATATTGCAAGTACCAGAAAAAGTTATTGGACCCATATAACTCTCAAACCTTGGAAATGGATTCACCCGGATTGCAGTTCTAGTACTTCTGTGCCAATGCTGACCTCTAGCCATCGACCATGGTGAGAAAATAATTTTAAAGATACCAAGTTAGAATTTCAGCACCTTGCTCAGTTTCTTCACCATACCCAATATTATGTGCATCTCTCAGAAGCTACATTTCCTATTCAGTTCAGTTGACAGAACTGTTCAATTTAAGATGCTTGCTATTATTCATGGCTGCCTAAAAGAATGTGAGGCAGCCCCTTCCTGGTATTGTGGCATTTTGTATATTTTCAGCAACCAGCTATGTCTGTTTTTCAGAAATTAAATCACTTTGTTCAAGTTTAGGGCTCAGATTTTCTGAACTTTGACGCAACACAGCGAACCAAGGGGCATATTACCAAGCAATAGCGATAATTATCGCTACTGCTTGGTTAGAGACAAATATTTACCGCTGAGCTGCGGCGATTTTTATCGCAAATAAACCTTGGTATTACCAAGGTTTATCGCAAATGCGATAAAAATCGGCCGCAATGCATGAATATCGCTGAAGTCAGCGATATTCATGCATTACCGAGATAATGCTCTTAGCCATGTTATCCACCTACCATTGGATAACATGGCTAAGAACTGCTCAGGGCAGGTGTTAGCTTTTGGAGATATTCGCGCTTAGCGCGAATATCTCCATAAGTTGGTAATAGGAGATAGCGATGTTAGCGACTGTTTCCAGTCGCTAACATCTTGGCATGCCCACTTTGCATGTCATTAGTGATAAATATCACTGACATGCAAAGTGGGGCCCAAGATGGTCGCTATCTCCTACTAGCTGTCGCTAACTGGTGATAGCGACAGCTAGGTAATAGGGAGATAATTTTATCTCCGCTTTCTTGGCTTTTAAAGCCAAAAAAGCGGAGATAAACCCCCTTGATAATATGCCCCCAAGGACGTTGCTGCCCTGCGTTGTATCAAAAGGGAAGAACAGAAATTCACCATATCTACTAAGATAGTGTTGGTGCACTTTTGGCTGTCTAGCCCCATTGCAGGGACCCTTGTGTCACAGCACATGTGAGCCTATGTTAAGTTCAAGATAGTTTTTCTGTAGGAAATTGTTACTTCCTGCTCAAATATCCTTTGAGGCTTTTTCCTCTTTGTATGTGTTCAGCAAAATGCAGCACACATGCAAATAAGAAGTACCCGGAGCAATAACGATATTTGTCTTTTTTATGCCAGCTACGCATATGTGTAACATTTTGGTTTAAACCATGGTTTACAAATCTTTGTAAATATGGGATTCCGTCAAAAAACATGGGTGGATGGCCAGGAATGCCCTTGCTCCACCCATGTAACAACTAAATGATGCTAGGAAATGGAAGGTGGTGCTATGTGATTCCATTAATTACTTTTGTTTTTTTCTAAACCACGCAAATCGGACAATGCGTTGCTTTGCAAATCAAAAAATAGATTCTGTGTCAGGGCTGTACATAAAAAAGTGACCCAACCCTGATGGTAAATCTTCGCAAATCTGGGCTTAAATGTTTTTCCCTAGATTCTGTGTTTTTGATTGAGATCCATATTGCTACGGTTTAAAATATTTGTTATGTTGCACTTTTTCTACATAGTGCAGATCTGGAAATTACCAGGCCCCTTAGAATTCTTACTTACAAAACGTATGTCTCTGCTTAAATCCAATAATTTTTTTTTTTTACTACTATAGTATGAAGTGGCAGTGGAGCACTGTATCAATGGCCAATAATACAATTAAATAATGTTTCCAACAAGGAGAGGAGCTGCAGAGTATTAAGAGGTGAAGGAGACTTTCTTTGACATTGAAAAACAATGATTTCTCCAGCTGTAGGTCTCTACCTATATCCTGACGTTAAGAGTTAGGTGATGCTCATGAATAAGGGTTATGGTTAGGATCCTGCGAGTGTTGGTGGAAAAGGTCTGTTCACTGTTTAGTTTCTGTTTCACATTGCTTGATCTCTATTCTGGAGCTGTCCTGGCTGATGGGGATGCCAAGAGCCAAATGAGGTAGCAAGCTTGTCAGCCAGATAGTAGGTGGTGTTGATCATGATGACTTTGTTGATATTGTGGGATTGCCCATGGAGGGTCATCCATGGGGCACTCTGTTAGCTACAGAGCATGGTCAACATTTTGTGAAGGACTAAAAACTATATATTTTATGTCTCAAACACAACAGGGATAGCACTGCACATAAAATCAGGTGGAAAAATTATGTTAAATATAATTAATAATTCATAAGGGCCGGCTAACTATACACTAGGTTATAAAGTTTCCATTTATTTTAACACGATTGGCTCCAATTCTAATGGTAGGTGTGACTGCACTAATAATATGAGGTGCTCGTAGTGCGTAGTCACTGAAGAAATTGGTTTAGTGAACGACACACAAACTATCAATAACTAGGAAACTGCCAAACAACTGAGCATTTTTGACCGCCGGCGCGACGAAGGCACGTGGACCACACCCAGCGCCACAGGTTCTGGCCCTTGAACCATCCACCACTACGATGCAAGCAATCTCCATGCCTTCAACATCGGACGCCCACCACCTGCTGCCGGCTGTCTCTAAATGACACCCAGGGCCTTTTTTCCTGCTGAAACTGCTGTTTTACCCACTGCACAATGGCACCAAACACTGCCCGACTGACAAATACCGGACCCAACTGCCTCAGCTGTATCTTGCTTAACACATGCTCCCTCCACAAACACAGCAAACACAAGGAGATGATGGACGGAGTGCTGGAACTTTTCAGATACTCACCCCCAGTCACAGATCTGGGTTCAATCCATCATCGTTCTTTAGCTCACTTCTCCACCCCAGTTCAGATCCAGCTATATGCAAATCAGTCTTGACCCTGTGCCTCATGGGTACAGTCCTGCCCGAACTGCCACGCCAGGTCTTCCCTGGACAGGAAACAAGCATCCTGGGACCAGTTTCGGGGTAACACCCCTCATCAACCAAGCTAGATTGAATCCACAAACATAGCATGAAAATCTCATCTATCCAGACTTCGCCTTCCCCACGGAAACCTGGATGAACTCCACCTCTGCCCCGGACATCGCCACCACCATCCCAGATGGCTTCAAGATCATTCACTGCATCAACAAGCACCCTCCGCCTCACCACACAAACAAACAAACACTGAACCAACATGAAGCACCTCCACTTCTAGGTCCAGATGATCCGGAACACCACCCTCATCTACAAAACCCCCAGACTCAGTCCAACCTTCAGCAACTCCATCATTGACTTCACTACACTCCACGCTCTTGCCTCCACAGATTACATCCTACTTGGCGACCTCAACATTCACCTGAACAGCCTCGCCACCATTGGACTCAAACAATGGGTCACCTCACCAACCCACTCAGCAGGACACACGCTAGTCCCCATCTTCTCCACTAGCGACAACATCACCTTCAGCCACACCTGCGATCTCCTTTGTACCAACCATCACTGCGTCCACTTCTTTCACCAAACCCACTGTACATTACCACACCCACCGCTAACCTCTCAGAAGCTGGAACAAGGTCACCGCAGAACAGCTCACCACCTCCCTCAGTAAATCCCCACCACTGACATCCACGGACGCTAATACCTTAGCATACAACCTCCATCAATAGACCTCCAAATGCGCTGAAACACTGGCTCCCCTCAAGGAAGCCCCAGTCAAGCAACAATCTAAAAAAGCTAGCTGGTTATCTCCCTGTCCTTCATGAGTCCAGAAACACCTGTCAATGGCTCGAAAAGAGATGGAGGAGCTGTCACTGCACTCCACCTCCTCATTAGAACAACTAAGAAAGTGGCCCTACAGGAAAGGATCAACGCCAATGCACTCAATAGCAACAAACTTTGTTTTGTGCAAAGAATTCTCCAAACCCAGCACAGACAGCAGACATTCCACCCACCCAAAATCTCTGCAACAACCTGGGCAACTTCTTCCACAGCAAGATTAAGGAGATCTATTACATCTTCAACAGCCTCAATACCCAAAACCCTCTAACCCCACCTGCAACCACCGCACCCAATGACACCGGACCCAAGCAGACCCTGCTCAGCTGGTCTCCTCTCACCGCTGATGACACCCTCAAGATCATGAAGAGCATTCTTCTGATCCCTGCCCGCACCACATCTTCAACATAGCTGGCACCTTCATCACCCCCTACTCTGCTGCACCATCATATGTTCCATCAACGCTGCCACCTTCCTGGAAGACTAGAATCACACAGAGATCAACCCCTTGCTGAAAAAAAACCCTGCCGACCAAAAGGACCCCAAAAACTTCAGACCCATCTCTCTGCTCCCTTTCCCAGCCAAGGTCATCGGATGCCCAAATTTCTGAGTTCATCAAAGCACCCCACATCCTGGATCTCTCCCAATCCTACTTCCACATAACGGAGACCACACTCCTCGCCGCCACAGACTACATCCACACCCTCCTCAACTGTGGCAACATTACAGCCCTCATCCTCCTGGATCTCTTGGCTTCCTTCAACACCATCTCCCAGCGCACCCTATGCACAAGACTCAATGATGCTGGCATCCATGACAAAGCCATGAAATGGATCCACTCCTTCCTCACTGGTTGAACACAGAGAGTCAGACTACCACTGTTCCAATCTGAACACAGAGATCAGCTGCGGAGTGCCTCAGGTCCCAGCCCTGAGCCCCACTCTCTTCAAAATCTACATAGCCCGCTCCTAGCCATCGCTAGGAACCATGGACTCAACATAGTCTCCTAAACCAACAACACCCAGCTGATCCTCTCCCTCATCAACAAACACACAGTCATCAAGAACAACTCACACAACAGGATGAAGGCTGGTGCCAACTGGATGGACAGTTGCCTCAAGCTCAACTCAGAGAAGACCGATGTCCTCATCCTGGGCTCCACCCCCTCCACCTGTGAGGACTCCTGGTGGCCCACAGATCTTGGATCCACACTCAAAACAGACCATGCCTGAAACATTGCCATCATCGTGGACTCCTCACTCACCATGAACCACCAGATCAATGCCGACTCATCCTGCTTCCACATGCTATACCAGCTCCGAAAGATCTTCAAGTGGATCCCCAATGAGTCCAGTAACAAAGACCCACGCACTCATCAGCAGCAGACTAGACTATGGCAACACACTCTACACCGGTATCACCCAGAAACACCTCAAGAAGCTGCAGAACAATAAGAACACCTCTGCCAGACTCATCCTCAATATCCCACGCCACAGCCACAACACCGGCCACCTGAGAGACCTCCACTAGCTCACAGTCAACAAAAGAATCAGCTTCAAATTCCTCAAACACACCTACAAAGCTACATATGACACAGGACTTGCGCACCACAACCACCACCTCACATTCCATGCACCCACCCGAAACCTTCACTCTACTGACCCTAGCCACCGCCCCATTTATCTGCAAGACCACAGCTGGAGGAAGATCCTTCTCCTACCTCAAATCAAAGACCTGGAACAAAGGCCTGGCAAAGGCCTCTCCACCTCATGTAGTCACTGCCACAATTCAGGAAGGACCTCAAGACCTGGCTCTTCGAATAAACCACAGTGCTTTCAATGGATCAGCAGCCCCCCAGCATCTTGAGACCCTTACGAGTGAGTAGTTGTGCTTTACAATTCACTAGATTGATGGATTGACCCGAGAGTGGTTATCCTGTAAAAGTGCACTAAGGATAGGACTCCACACTCCACTGGTCAACATAGCCCATTGGGTTCATTTTTTGAGCTTAAAGAGCCTCTCCATTCCATTACACTATATGAGATACACCATAGTTTTAGGCTAAGTAAAACTGTAGGGGGTACTCATAGTTTCCAAAGTAATATGTTGCATATAAAATGGGGGCAAATGATGGTCTTTCTTGACGATCCTCTAAAATGGCATTGATATCCAGTGGGGCAGGCCTTTCATTATAAATACATTACGTGCATGCCAGGCCTGATTGTATGGCAATATGAATGCACTAAATATATTATAGTATTTGTGCATTAGGCTTCAGATCTAGAAAATGAAATAAATGCTTGGATGGTAATGCTAGTAGATGTGTGTTCAATAGCTCTGTTTTTATTAGGAAACTCCATTTTGACATTAAAGGCAGTGAAGGAAAAGGTCCACGTTGCTGGTCTGCGTACAACTACAAGGCCATCGTGCAATGTGCAGATCTAGCTTGGAAGGAAACAGAAGTTTTAGCTTTTTCTACTCTTCAGGAAACTTCTGCAAAGAGGCATTTTAGTGTACAAAAGTAGTAACAGAAGCTGAGCACAAGGGGTCCCTCCTCTCTCCATAAAGAGCCATCTGGAACTACGGCATAAACAAATGTCAGAAACACAGAAGGGCAAGACCACATGGGCAGGTTAGTGGGGACACAAAAAAATTATCAAATTCTGACACAGGCCCAACAGTAACATAAGGTATGCAGGTAAATTAACATGACTTGGCATACTACTATGCCAAGTTAATCAACAATGCCAGACACAAGGCTGGAAATGCTTCTGGGTATTAAGTAGACTGTACAGCAACAGGAAAGGGAGGTGTGATAAGAAATGGTCTGAGCATTCCTGGCACTGACTTCATTTCTGATTTTTGTGATCTTTATATTAATTATCATTATTCTGATATATATGTCCTGCAAACAAATTATGAATGATAAATAACCAATCATTTTGAATACCAATCCTTGAGTGTGTTGCCTGTCTCTGGGAACCAGGGAGAGGATTCGCCTTTAAACCCACTATATTTGGGAGATGTTTGACAAGTTAGGGCATATTTTTAATACTCTGTCTAATACAACATAACGCACTGACTGGGGAGGAGGGTGAGTGACACCTGGCCACTCTTCATTTCTCCAAAATGGGGGACGATACTTACTGTTCCTTAATACAGATATACTGGGTGTGCCCCTCCTAAACTGTGAGCAACATGACAAACTAAAAAGGGTTTCCACACCTGTTCTAAATACACCTGCCTTCTAGGAGTCACCTGTACAGATCCACTGCAATACAATTTTCACAACGTTATATTTGTATTTACTAGCTAACGCTCCTATGTGTGTGCAGCGGTTTCATTGTTATTATTGTTTTCATGTCTTATACTACCAATACAAGAAAACAAAATTAAACATTACATCAGCATGCCAGAGTCAGACGCACTAGCTTGTACGACTGATGAGTTGTAATAAAAATATAAAAAAAATACCTCAAACCATTAGGTAGAAACGTTTCAATAAACAATACAGCTACAAGCTGTGCTTGTTAAAGATCTTTGTGGTTTTCATTGCCTACTTGCAGCCTGTAGCATGCCAAGACACAATTAAAGTGACAGGCGGAGTCACTGTTTGTCACTTGTCCTGGCTTTGTACCCAAGTGGAACCTGCTGTCTCTTAGACACACTCCACCTGAACTAAGCGTGAAATTTTCATAACAGATCGAGATCAGCAGGAAGCAGTCACAACACAAGAAACTAATCCAGACTCAAATAGCATTGCAGCGCGCGCAATGTAATTCGTTTTATTTATTTATTTAACTCCGTTCAGCCGTATGCCGGAGTTTACTACCCCCACCCTGCCCCTACCCCACCCCACTCCCGCAGCACTCCCTCCAGGAGCCACCCCTGATCCAGACAGAGACTGAAAATACTTATCAAATGTAAGTATTTATTTGATTGTACGGCTCGTTCATCAAACATGAAAATAAATTGAAAAAAGGTAAAACAAAGATTATGCTCGGTCATGAGCAGGATCTGCACCTGAAGAGATATAAAGGTGACATTAATTTATAAATGCAACTCCCTGTATTGGATGGATTTACAAAACCAAGGAGATTGTTGAGAGAATAAAACTGACTAACATCTGATTACATTGATTGGAAAAGCAGCTGGTTTCTGTTTTGTTCCAATCCCTCTGCAATGAGCTGGACACAAGGGGGGGTGAGGGGGAGGGAATATATTTACTAAGATTTTACAGCATGTTTGCCTCCCAAAATGACACAAATTGGCTCAAAATCTTTTTTTCCAATTTACTTTCCAGCTAAGTTTGTTTAGCTCTGGAAATAACGTGAAAGTAACGCAAAGCCGCGCATACCGCTGCTTTGCATTACTTAGTGCCAACGGGGCGTACCATGGATGGTGCATGGGCGTTCCCACCCAACCACTCAAGGTTTCTGACGTCCAACCCTATTTACTAAATAAAGTGGAAATGGGTTTAGCATCAGAACACTGCACCCTTTTGAAGTAGAAATGCTTTCCTTTCTCGATCCTTTTCCAGCTTTGTTTGTGTGCTACACTTTCCCACACACATACACAGAGGGAAAGGGTTAAAGTTAGTCTACGTATGTTATTTTGTACAGGAAGGCTATCATTCCTGCACAAAACCTATGGTAGAATCACAGAGACAACCTTGGGAAAGGGGAGGAGAGAAGCATATTTCTGTAAATATGACTCTCTCCTCCACTCTCCTTTTCACACAGTGCAGCATTTTGTGGCTGCTAAACTGTACGTGAAAGTGTTAAATCTGGCCCTTGGTGTACAATCCATTCTCTAATGTTTTCAACAGACCATACTTCAGGTTGTCCGGTTGTCGACATCCCTGCCTTCACTCTGAAGGTGTTAGACTTTGATGGAGTGCCTTGTGACCCCCCCACCCACCCTCAACATTGTAGCCACTCAACCAGGGCCGACTAGCTGCAGCGTGCACTGGGCATTTCCCTGGGGGGGTGGGGGGGCGTTTTTGTTACCAGGCTGGCAATATCAGCCCTCTGTAACAAAACCAGCCCAAACCAGCCCTAACAAACAGCTCAGCTACACCCACCTGTACTCCCCCCTCTCTTCCCCCCCTCCCAGGGCCAGGCCAAGCAGTTTGTCAGGGCCGGTTTCCTTTCCCTGCACTGAACTCTTGTTCACTGAACAAGAAAGGGAAAAATGACCATTGCCTATGCAGTGGGTTGTCTAGTGGCATGTCAGATAAGCACAAGAGTCTCTACAATGTAGCTCATACATTTCTGGGAGAAGCATGCTCTTTCCAAGTACTAGGACAGAGGTACGGAGTATTAGAGGAGACAGAAAGGGTTAAGAAGGTCATGCTAAGATCTACTAGAAAGGCAGCCTAATACAGTGCTTACCTTTGTTCACAAGATGTACTATCTTCTGATTGTCTGTTTCTAATCCATACTCCAGGCCATAGGTTCCAGTATTTTCCTCAAAGAAGTAGAATATAATTGAGTTATTGTTCCACAAACACAAAGATATATTATTTAGGCATTTTGTCCGCCCTGGACAACGAAGGATTTCCTTCAAGTTGCAGGTGGGTTGCAATTGGTCTTTGAGATTCAGAAGCGTGATGGGACAGTCAATAGGGGTGGTGCTGTTGAACATGTGTTCACAGTTTTTGAGGCCTAAGGAGACAAAATATGTATACATGAAATAGCAACCAGGATCACTTGGGCAGGGCTGTCAGCAGAAAGGAACCAGTTATGAACACAATGATCAACCCGCAATATGTTTTAAAAAGCATGCAAACACATGATTAGCAAATACAAAAACATGTACACAAATTCCCATTAGAGTCTCCTTGCATTTATAAATTATGCTTCCAAACTTGCAAGGGCAGCCTCATACACAAACTCGAAGCTATAGTGGTAAAGTCACAACCCTGCAAACCTACCTAAAACAAAAGGGGTGAACTGGTATGATTAATGAGGAGTATGGAAACTACTGGGTTCATTTTAACCAATAGGTCATTTAAATAAGGAATACAGTGCCAGATGTATTAAGAGTTTTTACAGTCACAAACTCTCCAATTCGAAGTTTGCGAAAAGAACAATACTTTATCTTCTGTACGAATCCTATTTTAGGAGTCGGTAACTTTTACAACTCATACAATGCGATTGAGACCCCCCACATCAATGTGGTATTTGCAAGGGGAGTGTTGTAGGTGTCCCTTCCAAATGCTGAATTGGTATGATATTTGTCAAATTTTGCGTCCAAAATCCAGGTGCATAACAATGAAAAATTACTGACGCACGAATTTTGGGTGATCATGAATTCTCAAAAGGGAAGGGTTCCAATCAGGATCCCTTTGAGGACCACAACTAACTCTCAGAATCTTTTGGGGGAAAAAGTATACTTAATAAAATGCCGCTTCACTACCATTAAGAAAAAAAAACTTCTATTTAAAAAAAGAAAAAGAAAACAAGAATAACAGATATTTGGTCTACTGACTGTGAAAGGACACTATCCCTGTGATGGCTTTCAAATCCTAGTGAGTCACAATTTGGGACCTCTCTCATTACCACTCAAGCGGTAGTTCAGATTTTGACCACAATGATTCAGAATTTTAAGAACCAACCTACTGGTACACGGGTTGGTTCTTAGAATTCTTTGTTGGCGACAGGAACGGAGTATGTTTCAGGTAATTCATTTTTAGATGGTCAATGGTGCTACTCACTTCATGAAGAGTAGTTTTACAACAACTGGTTCTAATTGTCTGTGTTCAGAGGCCAGGAAAAGCTGCAGTTAGACTCACATAGGTTGCTATAGTGCTTACTAAACTGGAATCTTGGTCAAAAACCACAATGCACATATATTTACTAGCTTTTTGCCTGGGCCGGTTTTTGGTTCCCAGTCCGGCCCTGCTTGGATCGGCCCATAGGTGCCCCAGTTGTAGCTCTATCAGTGAACTTTTCACATGGGTCAGCCAATTCCTCAGACTCGTTCCACCGGAACTAGCAGCATCTCCCAGAAAATGTTGATAGATCGTTGCCTTTGCCTTCCTCCCTAACCAAATCCAATACAACACTGGTTTTAAAGCGGTTTGTTGGATAATTGGCGTGAAGTAAAGTTCTGCACATAGTGCTAATAGGGAGGTACCAGGCCCCAATCTTAACAGCACCCTTAGGAAGTTTTTTTACGCTACTTGCAGGGTGCGTAAGTACCCGTACCCCAGAGATCAGCCCCATAGGGCACAGCCACCACTGATTTCTATCAATAGATTTGAAGGATGGTGCTAATACTTTGTGCACCTGCCTTATGTCTAAATTTCAAAACTGCTCCAGAGGACTGTGTCAAAACTGTACATGCTTTCAGTATCTTGTCTCTCCGACGTAGTTGTTCTGTGAACTGTATCCCCAAGTAATCATATTGTTTGACACACTCATTATGCTCACCGTTTATCATTAGTTTTCTCTTAAACCTAGTGGACGGTTTTAACACCATGCTTTTTGTCTTATAACAATTGATGGTCAGTGCCTTCCTTTGGCAGTAGTCAAAAAATCTTTTGAGTAATCAATGCAATGCATTTTCTGTTTGATACAGAAGGACTGCTTTGTTCGCAAACAATAAAATTGGGACCAGGTGTTCAGCAATGATAGGGGCATAGCCGCTTCACATCCGCAGCATCAACAATTACCTGGCTTTCCGTGAGGCCATCAAGACCCATTCCCTCCTACATAGGCCTTCCTTCTGTTGGTAGTCTCCCATTCTGTTGCTTAGCACCGGGACGCCCCTTTGCTGGGGCAGCTGTGCGCTTATAACATCAATAGGTTCTTCCATTAGGTGGTCTACAACATTTAAAAAAGACTAAAAAGCAGATGGGCTAGCACGTAGCCTTGTTGTACACCTTTTTCGAAAGGGAAATTCTTGATGCATTCACCTTCCAGACCATACCTGACTCCAGTTGTACCATTAGTGGGGAGTGCCATTATTCTTTGCACAATAGAAGTATCCCCCACTCGACTTTGAAGTGATCTCCTTAGTTTTGTTTGATCCAAAACGTCAGATGTTGATTTCAAATCAACAAAGAGTAAATATAATGATGATTTTGTTTTGACTACATACTTACAGAAAGTCATACATAGGCTAACCGCTTGGTCTATAATTCCAACCCTATATTTTTCGATGTAGGTGTCTTGTTTTTGAACTACATTAATTTAAGGTGGTATAAAATAATATTAACGAAGTAAAAAATATGTGTTATGTTAAATTTACAAGTTCAAATTGTGTGATTTGCTTTATTCTGTTTCTTATTTATTTCTATAAAGTCATATATATTTTTGCAAGAAGGTTAAAATATTCCTTGGTTACTTATACTGACTCATACATACATTATCGCATCCAATCCCCAGGAAGTTGTATATAAGTAAGATATACAACTTCCTGGTAAGAAAGAACATGCAATAGAAAAAAACAAACAGAGGAATAAAGCCCAAGCAAGAAAGCAAAAATCACAAGTCAAAAGATCCAAGTCAATATGAAAAAATGTATTAAAAAGTTTAGAAATCATATTAAAAATACATGATAAAAATATTAACCTCTTCCATGCCACGGCCCTCCGGTGCTCATGACGAGCTCAGCACGTCGTGAGCCGTGGAACGCTCGCATGCGGGGATAATTCCCCTGCTGTGCTGAGCGTTCCACGGCAGGTAATGCATCTGTGACGAGCTCAGCTCGTCATGAGCATGCGGGCGCTGTGCGCACCCCCCTGCCCCCCCAGCACAGCGGGAAAATAACCCCCGCAGCGAAGGGGTTAACACAATATAGTGAAAAACATACTGTATGAGACATATGTTCAGGAAGGCAAATTAATACACTGTCGTTTGCAAAAATGATAAGGAATTAATCCTCACAATCACCCCGGGGAGAAAAACAATTGACAGTATAATTAGTCATAACCTGTGACACATCCGTAGAACAAACTATTACCTAGAACCCGATACACGCTTGTATGGACGTATCTGTGGGCTCCAGTCAACTATCAGATTGTGTCTAATAGATGCGTCGACGCGTTTCGATGGCCCTCATTTATTTACACAATCTTTATCAAGACTATCTTATCAATCTCTCTTTTTGAAAGTTTTTCTTTAAATCAAGACCTGTATAAAACGGGACAACGTCATTTTGGTCGATGATTAATATTATTACATAAAGTTCTTTACAGAAAGGACCTTGTATCTCCACCTCCTATTTTGAATCGTTACAGGCAGAATCTTTCTTCATATAAGTGAGACTCCTAGGTTTTGTAGCATGTTGGACTTTTTGCCTTAAGCTCTGACATGATGGTAGTGATTTTTGGCCTCTGCGCACTTTAGCACTGTGGCCCAGTGTAAAGTGTGTGCACTCTGAGTGCATGTGGTGAGATTGGCCTGCCCTCACATAGGAATGCATGGAGGATATGTGTGTCCATGGTAATTCCTGATATGAGAGGAGTGCAGGGGCGAGTTTAGTATGTGAGAACTCGTGAGAATAAATGCTGTGCAATGGTGTGCGCAGATTATTGTGACTAGTGGAGAAGTGCCACTTTTAGAAGTTGGCATTTCTGTGTGCAGTGTGTCTGCCTGCCTGATGTGAATTGCCAGTCTGGCTCTAATGTGTTTAGACTTGTGAGATGATTGCATAATGTGTTTATGCTGGTGAGTTGGGCACAGAATGCAATTCATGCCTTATTTGAGACTGTGCATAATGTAGTTTATGTTACAGGCTGATGCTAAGTACAGTGATGACCAGTGGCTTTTGGTTGTACGTTGATCTGTTTTACTTTTACTAAGTTCGCTTTGTGAACATTCTGACAGTGGTCCAAGTGGCCTTGTCATGTGTAAATAATTCCCTTATAGATATGACCTAGAGCCATGTGGCACCATGTATAATATGCTGTGTGTGTGCACAAATGCTTTACACATCCTCCGAGATAAGCCTGACTGCTCGTGCCAAGCTACCAAGGGGGTGAGCAGTGGTTATCTTTGGCGTGTGGCTCCCCAGCCCTGAATAGAGTGGTGGTTTCTGCCTGGCTTTGGCGCAAGCCTTAGCCAACCAGAGATCCCATTTCTAACATAGCACCAATAATCTTGTCGCTATAGTATGGGCACCTCCAATCACTTAAGGAGGTATGGATATTTAAGACCGCCTGTTCTTGCTCTTCCCGTTGTGGGTCCAAGGGTTTATTTAAAAACTACCCTGTCTAGTTGATGACCTCGGGTGGTATAATATGGGTCCTTCGTTTACTTGGGCTTTATATGTAGCACAATCACTGCTCCGGTTTTTCTTGTACCCGGTCTGAATGGGTTAATTGACGGCAGATTCAAGACCGGGTATCAGAAAAACCGGCGCATGTCCATACAAGCGGGTATCGGGTTCTAGCCAATAGTTTGTTCTATGGATGTGTCACAGTTTATGGCAAATTATACTGTCAATTGTTTTTCTCTCTGGGGTGATTGTGAGGATTAATTCCTTATCATTTTTGCAAAGGACAGTATAAATTTGCCTTCCTAAATATGTCTCATACAGTATGTTTTTGACTATATTGGGATTTTAATATTTTTATTATGTATTTTTAATATGATTTGTAAAAACACTTCTTAATACATTTTTTCATTTTGACTTGGATCTTTTGACTTTGATTTTTGCATCATTGCTTGGGCTTTATCCCTTTGCTTGTTTGTTCTATTGCATGTTCTTTCTTACTTGTATAAAACTTGCTGGGGATTGGATGCAATAGTGTATGTATGAGTCAGTATAAGTAACCAAGGAATAATTCAACCTTCTTGTACGAGTGTACCCTATTTCCTTTGGTTGAACAAAGGGTCCCTCTCCGATTTTTTAATTTATATTTTTGCTCTATTATGACTGTGTAGCCATTATCATGTATGGCGAGATATTTCACCCATTAAATTAATTAGGAAGGAGTTCTGTTTTATTGTGACTTTTATTCCTCCGTTTTCCTGCCTTTATATTCTTCTTTACAGGAGCCCTCTTCTTGTTTGTTTTGAAGGTAATAGCTAAGTGGCACTGCTTGCTCCACCTCTTGGTCAGCTGGTTATCACCATACTTTCAATCACTCAGTTTGTTCATCCGATTCTATAATATCCCGATGTCTTTCTGTAATTATAAATGCAATTTCAAATCACCTCAGTATGCCCATTAGCTCTGTCAGTTGGTCTACTGTGGAGGGTTTTGCTACTCGAACCTCCAGGACTTTCACAAACCACTTCATGGTTGATCTGGGTAATCTTCCGAACGAAGCTCGTAATGAACTTAGAGGCTCGTTGGGAAACTACCTGGGGTTCAACTGTAGACACCTGCTGATCAGGAGGCATTTGAATAGGGGATATTTGCTGAAATGTTGTTGACACTCTTATGGATCTTCTTCCCCTTTGGTGGGGTCATAATTAGTCCCTTGTGCACTCTCAGGGAGCGTCTCGTGACCCTCTGTTTCCCAGTTATACATTTCCTCCTGGCCGTCACTCTACTCCTCAATGTATCTATTGATTAGCAGTCAACGTCAGAGGAGAACTGGTAGTAGTAGCAACTCTCAAACACTGTAATGTTCCAAACAGCGACCAAGTGGGCCATTAAATCCTTGTGTCTTGGCTTGATATCTCCGCCCTTAATACTGGCTACCCCCTTACTAGAGCCGCCGCCCTGCTAGCTTACCACTGCTATCTCTTCTAAGGGCCCACCGCCCTCCACTAATCACATTTGTAGTCACCACCTCTCTACGGGACTCCCAGGTAGCTAGTACGGATTTTGGGGTGGTGGGTTTTTTGCGGCACCCATGGCCAACATCAGACGGGGGCAGATGGTACTGGGCTGGCACGAGCACACCAGTTAGCAATGTTCCTGGACCCTGGGATTCAGTATTGAGTCCAGTACATTCAGGTGAGTAACGCAATAGGATTCATACACTGCCCACTCGCTATGAACACAAAAGTAGCACAATGCTTACAGTTTACTGCAGCCCTCACCATCGACCACTTTAGCTCCGCTCTACTTGGTTATCATAGTTTCTCCTCCTTCCCTTTTGTAAAGCAGTGGCATGGTGGGCTGGAGATCAGAAAGGCCACAAAGACCATAAAAACTGAGTGTGAGTGGCCCACTGCAGGTTTTAAATTAAAAAGCTGGCTGAAAAGGGAGACCGGATGGCTATTTTAGCCGGGACTCGCACCTCCTCATTGTTCCTTACTTGTGCTCCTGCGGGCCTCATCATCCCCACAACCCTACTGCCCCCTCTCAGCCCGGACACCAACGCCAATTGCTGGATTCTGAAAACGAGCATGGCGTGGCTCAGCTCCGACCAGCAGCATCGCCTCCACCATCATCATCTCCCCAATGTCCTGTGACAGCTCCAGCAGTTTAACCTCAAGTGTGGCTCCCCAAGCGTCCTCTCAGCCTTGGCTCCAGAAGCGTCTTCTCAGCCGCTCAAGTGTGCTCTCAGTCTATTTATTTTTCCTCAACGTCCACTTTGTACTATCAGTTTAGAAAGAGATCTGGTGAATTCTGTCAGAAAGACTGAATCCAATGACTTGCATTGTGCCCTGAATGACCCAGAAGAGTTTGCATTGAAGGCCATCCAACTAGTCCAGCAATCACTGCCGAATGATTCTAGAGAAACACTTGCATTAAGCCTCTGAGAATGCAATATGTAACCAGGAAACTACTTCAGCACAAAATATCTCTAATTCATTCAGTCTTTTTACCCAAGCATACTGGGAATTGAGTGGTACCACGTTGGAACAGTTGAGATAAACCCAGTTCTGCGTCATCCTACAAAGATTTGAATAACTTCTGCTTGCAATGCGACTCGTCGATTGAAGCCAAGAGTTAATATATGAAGATTGTTCAGCTAATAATAGTCTAGAAATGTCTTAATGTTACCCAAATTTGAATCAAGCTCCAACTAAAACTGGCAATGAGCCTTCTATTAGAGATATGACTTAAGCCTAGAGGTCTCCGGTGTATCATGGTACACACGGAGAATTTCTGGTAGAGAAGTTATGTGGGGAGACTTACACTTACTAGAAACATCCATAAACAATAGATTGCTATTTGTTCCCTCTCAGTATTAAATGAATACAGCAGGTAAGCTGTCAATATTGACTCAAACCTGGTGATCACGTGCAGTACATTTAGCCGCATCCCAGTTACCTCAACCTTGTCAAACCGTTTTATTGGGGATTTTAATGCCTCTGATCATCCATGGATCACCCGTTGATGTCTCTACAGGGGAAGTGACACCAAGGCGGTGCACCAATGGTGATATCAGAACTAAGCGCTTCATGCTGCAATCAGCAGATACGTTAAGGGGGGCGGGGGGCGCTGGGAAAAATAAAGAAGAAGCTGCAAGAGGATGAACATTTACATTTTTTACATCTGTTCAGTGAAATACATATATTGATCCACATTAATGGTACATGTCATAGATGCAAGTAAAACTTACCTGAGGTGCTGTGGAAGATGATCAAGAACAGGAGGATAAAAATGGCCCCTCGTTCTACAAGTAAAGGAGGAAATTAAAATGGTTGGACTGCATAACTTGTGAGTACTATTCCATATATGTCTGATGACATGAGATCTTTGCTCTGTTGAACTGTCCTGCAATCATCAACAACTATGAAGGCAAAGCATATGTTTCAGCTAGATTTTATTTTTGGGGGGTCTTAACCTGGTAACACTGTGTTAGCATTACTGTTACTGGCATATGTTCAGCATTATAACCATATAAAAGAGCCGCACTGGCCAATTCCAGAAATCCTTTGTGTCTGCTGACTTTCCAAAATCCAAATATTTAGATGTATAACTTTAGCCAGTATATTTTAATATTTGGGCAATTAGAAAACCGACTGCCAGGGTCCAATGCTCATTAGGCAAACGGTGCTGCACCTTTGACTTTGAATCTAACCTTTAAGCCACTGGCTTTAAGGCTCTTGAACGCGGTCTGCTGCTGGGTGAGCAAGATATGAAAAGTGTTATTGTAGCCAGCACAATGGCTCAGTGAGTTAAACACAGACATTTATTGCGATTCTCAAGTCACAAATTTGAATCAATCAAGGTACCCCTCCTTCTTCTGGTATCTAAATATATCTTGAAACAAAACTGTTATACATGAGGTGGCGTTATTGTTTGAACACAGCAAATGAGAGGATGTGGTCTAACGCCTAGGGCGTTGATCTCAAATGTGGGGAACCAGGTTCGAGCCTTGGCAATGACGCTCAACATCCTGTGATTCTGGGCAAATCACTTAATCTCCCCGTGCCTGACAAAATTAATGTCTCCTTGAGTAAGGCAACTGGTGCTCCGATACCTTCGGGACAAGTTCGCACTACATAAAACTCTGGCAAAAAAAATCAGAAGACACTTACACATTGTGTTAAACCTATGAAAATGAAAGGTTTGACTCTCAAAGTCTAAAAATAATTCTGTTGTGTAAAATAGTCCGATTTACATCTCCTTTGTAGTTTCGAATGTTTTGAATGCCAAAGAACCTCAACTGCTGGCGGGTATCTGAAATTATCATGGGAGTGTTTGCAGTATAAAACTAGACAAATACATTTTTGTAAGAATATCTTGGAAATATAATAGGTTATCATGAAACATTTGGCATGCCACCGCCATCTTGAAATGTGCAGTGCAGAAAATATATTGCATGCAAATTGTATCATGTCCAGTTATCTCACTCAGGCTTTCAGGCATTAGGTGCACGTCCTGCAGACTTCCTGAAGCGGTCTTCAATCACAAATAAATATTGCGAGACTCACCTCTCCCGCCAAGGGCACAGCTTTGAAACAGATTTCGGAAGCCACCCCTCACCACTTCAAAGAGATTTGTTGTCCCAAAAGTCTTTAATCCTATGAAAATGAAGATATGTAAAAACACAACAAAACATTATTGATTATAAAATCATACAGCACTTAGGATAACTTTCGGCCATGCATGACAGAATAGAAATTGGACACATTTCTTTTAAATAAAAACATATCATGTTTATTGTTACCCAAACCAATAGCACTCTTTTATCGACCTCAGAGTGGACCCGAACCTTTTGATCATGCGGTCGAGTCAGCTCAGGGTTTCCATATTAGGTACAAGTATTCTAAACTGAATTAATTTCCATAGTCAGGGATTACCCAGAAATTCTGGTATGGATTCGGCCCTTCTGGACCTATGCTGGACACACCTTGTCTAGACATATGCTTGGACGTTAGCGCTGGACTTTGACAGCAGGACAAAAGTCGGGCCGCTTCTTTGCAGCGTGAAATAAGGTAGAACCACTGACTGCAAAGAAGCGCCCTGGCTGTCCTATACAGTGTTGCATTGTCTGTGAGTGGGATTAATGATGTGGTAAAGGCAGAACATAAGAACCTATGTGTGACAGCTAGCTGTACACAGCCTGCGGATTTTTTATACACAATAAATACAGAAATAAAAAAAAGCAGGTTTAAAAGCAGTGCTTTGCAGAGAGGGCTGGTAGTGCATGTCGTTTCATTATCAGATGCAGTTTCAATCTCTGCGATCCGAGTACTCTTTTGCCACAACACCGTGACTGAGTCACAAAGGAGAGCTTGTCTTTGTGGTCTTTCGGCCGCATTTTAGCATTTGCATGTCTCTTCTGTTACTTAATTCACAAATTAAAGTGCATGTAAAGTGTTGCTGTAAAAGAACAGAGTTACTGCAGTGTTCACACTCTGTAGTGGTTTGTCAATTTCGATCTAAAAGTGAAACCCTGAAAGTGTTTTGTCTCTCAGCCAGAGTTAAACCCTGAGCACAAAGGAGATGGGTGTAGCTCCTAAGCAAATGTTTAGGACTGCAAACTGCAAAATGCGTCACAATTTGTTTTACTTGGAATTTCAAACTGAGTCGAATTACCAGCAACTCTACAGGCTGCAAGCCAAACCTCATCTTGGCATGTCCCAAATTGTGCTGGGCATATTTTCGGGATAGACCGGGGGGAGCAACAATTCTTAAATGGCTGGCCAATGACAGGCAGTGGTTGGCGAGTCACTTTACAAGGGGCTTCGAGGTTCTCCCATTGAACTTTACTAGGAACAGCAGAGTATTTTATGGAAAAATGGGCCAGTACAGTTGGATAAAACTGGCACAAAGTTGGCAGCAGTCTGTTAAGCCTGCTTGTTTTTTTCCACTGCTTTACAAGGTCTTACGTGGCTCAGTACAACCACTTCAGAGCGCTGTGAGAGACTTATGATGAGCAAGCGTCAACAGCTCTACCTGCCGCCACCTTGTATGAAATACTTGCTGATGTGAGCCATGTGCTAATATAGCATGATTTAGCCGCTCTCTGCCTTTACTTACACTTGCCCCACATTTCTGCAATCACAGTTGGCCAGCGTATGCAGTGGCATACACAGAAGCAGAAAGCCAGGCTGTTTCTTCTGCAGATGAGGTTACACTGTACAGATGTGTCTTATGTTCCACCGCTGAAGCACTTTTGAGTGCCTGCCCTCGTGCCTGCTGCTTGCCAAATTCACAAGTGGCTCCAGCATTGTAATTTATCCAATCCCAACTTTTGAATTCTGATGTAAGCCAAGACTTTTTCTTTTTCAAAAAAAGTATAACAAACAAAGATATTACAAAGATCCACCCCTTTCACCCATCGACACAGGATTCTTTAGCAACTCACTGTGGACATTGTCAATCACATCTTTGATCAGCCTACAGGAATACTTTAACCTCGCCATCTTTCTATTGGCTCCTCGGGTGTATCTTTCGGCCTGCATTTGGAAGAACTAGCAGGTGATTCCACTGAAATGCACGAGGGACTATTTTAAATGTGAAAAGTACACTAAACCTTCATACTTTGAGAACTTCTATGTTATCCTAGCACCCTTTGCACATGTTTTAAATATTTTAATAATTTTTGTTGCTATTTGTAACACGATAATTTAAAATGCATTATTTCGCCATTACCAAAATCCTGTTAAAGAAGAACCATATGTACAAATGCACTGATTAAGCATACTTTATGCTATAAACACAAGTCACTTTTTGTATATATTGTATCATAACTGCACTCTGTCCTTTTTAATCGTTCTTGGCTCTGTTGTTTATTACAACATGCAGTATGAAACAGAATGTAACCTATGTTTTATGTATGCTTATATGGATGTTTTATATTGCGAATAAAGCTTTGAAATTGAATTGAGAACTTCTATGCAGGAAGCAAGAAACAAGTCGTCAATATCAAACCGATAGTGCTGACAACTACAATTTTTCCTTTGTTCTGATTTTGTTCATTTTAGAAAAATAGATCAGAAGAATGAAAAGACAGGTCTCGTTTTTGTCGTTTAAACTGCAGCTGTAATTATGATCTTTATGTACCCTTCCCATGTCATATCTACTACCTCTGTCAGCGGGCGTTTTGAATTTCAAATTCAAATGTAAGAAGTTATTACAGTTGAGCTGCAACATAGTTTATTATTTCAGGTCACGAGAAACATCTCAACCCTACTAGAATAAGGAAATTCGAGACATTTTTATTTCAGGGATTGTGGCTCCCAGGTATTATATTACAGATTAGTGTGTTATCAATAATTTCTCCCTATAGGCAACAGACTTTTGCAGATGTGTTAGGTCGGAATAATTTAAGACCTTTTCAAACAATTTTATCAAATAACAAGGTCTTTGTAAGTCTGGAAATGATGTAGGAGATAGTTTGTTGGTCATCACATTAATCAATATAGAAAGAATTCCCAGAGTGCTCAGGTCTTTGCGCTGGGTGAAGAGATGCAATCAAAGCAATACAAAGTCGTTCAAGGGTTCTTATGTTTCAGTGAAGAAGGGATTTTGTGGTGGAAATGTACCCTTCTCAGTGCAGAGAGCGTTTTGCATCGCTTTACACCAAGAGGGCATTACTGGTGTGTGACTTGGTGGATCAGCAAAGCCATGAACCCCTGGCTTTTGAAGCAGAACCTGATCTACTAATAGCCAGACTGGGGTTTGCATCAAACAATAATGCCTCTCTGAAGCAGACCTTAAAAAGAAGAAATGTTTTAATTTCTCCAAACAACCCACACGTTGCACGTGTGCTGCAGTGCACAGCATACATCCAGTGCATGGGATGCTTCAGAGCTTGTCTAGGCATAGAATGTTATACTGGAAGGTATGCATTCCGTACAAATCTTATGCTAGACAGTGTACACTCACATTTCCGCCATGATCAAAAGGTTGTGCCCTACATACAACCTTTTGATCATGGCTGGGACGTAAGTATACACTAGGTAGCTTTTTCTATGCAGCAGCGATGGGGATGACAGCATCAGAAGTCCATTTGTAGTAAATATAGCTCTGCAGTTTTTTATTCTGTTGTGCTGCGTTTCCGTAAAAAATAATACATCTGGGAAACAGATTCACCTGTCTGAGCAACAATGTCACCCACTTCAACATTATGCAAACCTGCAGCCATTCACGCCTAAAATGTATTCTGTGCCGGTCAGAGTACCAGAAAAACAGCAATTGTGGTGTTCGGCTCCCAAGGCTTACTTTCTTAGCTAATTAATAAGCCAAGAACAGCCCAAGGCCTCTGATCATCTTGAAGGGTATGAGCATGAAAGTGCATCCTCTCCTCTGATGCTAGATCATTCTCTATGTGTTGCATCAACATTACATGATGAAAAGGAAGAGAAGCACTGAACTCACCAGAGAACATCTTAGGAGACAACTGCCGAACCCTCATGAGCTTACTCCGCAGCTCCAGGGAACTCTTGTAGAAAAACTGTTCCACTGTCTTCTTCACTGACTTTCTTCTCCGCTTTCTCTTTTTTTTCTTTTCCTGAAGGTCACCACTTGGAACATCCGGTGACCGCATCTCACAGGGATCAGCCATGCCTCCTAACTGATTATTAATTATTTCTACCCGGATAATAGGTGTTTCCCCAGTTGGACCGTCATCCACTGTTCCTAGTTGAGCCTCCTCTTCATGACTCAGTGTTTTGCAAGACCCTGCTTCTGGTTCCGGACCTGAGATTGTGGATTCTTGCGGGTCTACATCATCTATCAACTTCACAGATACGGGGTATTGAGGTTCATCAGTCTTTAGCTTGAGGGGCACTTTTCCTTCATGAATGTCATAGGAAGGTTCAAACAAACCATCAATGACAGATGTTTTGAATAAATCATAACTGCAAGATTCCTCTATGGACACGTGCTCTTGTACTCCTCGCCCGCAAGTTTCTTCAATACTCAGTCGAAGTGGCTGTTTGGATGGTGATGACCTGGCACGTGAACCAGCCCTTGAAATCTTAGCCATATTTCTGTCCCCCTCCATCGGTATAGTCTTTATAACAGGCAGCTCAACTGGATCCTAGCTTTCTAGAGTTCTGCAGTGCGGAAGAAAGAGATAAATGTTGGCGTCAAAATACATACAAGAAATTCACAAATGAATGTTATGATCATCAAAACTCAGGCCTACAGAAATCAATGTTGTCCCACTGATCACGTCATTCTATGACGATTTGCTTTTCAGGGAGAAAGTGCAAGGTGATATTTTTCTTTGAAGTAATCATTGTTTAAGGAAACAGTCATTCGTAAGGAAAATGTACTGCAGAGCATGAATTTGACGAGGATGGTCAGATAATGTTTCCAACCACTTTCAAGCCACACAGAAACTAATGTACAATTACACAGTGTAGATATTAAGATAAATTCAAGCAGCAATATAAGTGTTATAAGTATAAGAACGTGCTGTTGCCTCAATTAAACAAAGTTGGCCAGTATTGACGCCCTACCAGTTTGAGAGGTCTGAGCAGGTTATTTCCCTCTGGGCCACTACTGGCAAATTTCTAGTTAAAAGTGAGACTTCTGTCAGGGAAGGTCTCTTGAATTGGGTCACAATTAGCCGTAGATCTGGACAATAAGTGAACCATGCAAAGCCACTCCCATAAAATTAAGCAAAAAGTCCACTGATTTCAAGGGATGAATCATTCAATCCATGTCATACATAATTGTGCAGAGAATAGAAAAGTGCCATTATTGTGGTTTTCTGCTGTACCTGAAGGTGGTTTGCATCTGCTCATTGTATTTCTGTGTGGACTGATCAAATGTTAAGTTCATTCTTGTACATGTTATGTGAAACATGGTATTTTAAGTAAATACTACTTACAAAAATCACAAGGAATAATTAGTGTGAAAATTGTCCTGCACCGTGAAGTTAACTGGTATTCAGAATGTCTTTTAATTAGGTTTCAGCACCAGTCGGTGTACATAGATCACTCATATACATCAGAGAAGAACTACTCAACGCATGAGACCATGGCCACCTGTGTGTGGTGATCCTATTAGACCTCCCTGCTGCCTACAATACCATTATACATTGGCTGCTAATTGAAAGATTATCCACCTTAACCTATGCCAGGAAAACTAGGTTTACATGGTTTGTGCTCATTTTACAAAAGCAATCCCCTCAGGTCAACCCCAGACCATTTTTCTCTGTGATAGCAATCATTAGATGTGGTATTTCCCGTAACTTTGCCTTTTCACCAACACTATTTAATGTTTACATGTGCCCCCCACTTGCAGTCATCTTAGATTACTACACAATTTACATGGATGACACAGTTTAATTTCA
The DNA here is from genome assembly GCF_964261635.1 of Lissotriton helveticus. Taxonomy (NCBI): domain Eukaryota; kingdom Metazoa; phylum Chordata; class Amphibia; order Caudata; family Salamandridae; genus Lissotriton; species Lissotriton helveticus. Next base: position 1,685,537,150 of record NC_136068.1, read on the forward strand.
GGCTGATGAACCTGGCATCATCCACAAGTTCTTGCGCTAGCTTATGTGGGTTCACCATTGTGAAGACCAATTCAGTTATGCGATTCTGCAGTGCTAGACCTGTCAGACTAAGGGTGTTCTTCTCCCAAATATTTGCAGATCTTGTTTTTGCTGACCTTGGGACTACTACATGTGCCCGTGCCCAGCCATCTAAGTAGCCCTTTAAACATTTTACATGTCTGCTATTACAGCCTATGTATGGAGTTTAAAATGGTCATTTCAACCAGGCATAATAAACCTTTTACCAAGCCCAAATCTTCCTATTTAGGTCGAGCATCAGCGATGACCTGTTGTATCTCTGTGTGGCTTTGGCAAACCCACCCATTGCTATTGGCTGTTAGCTGCAGCATTCAGAAATGGTGGTTTATTATTGGTGCATTTCTGTTAAAGTCCCTCCTTTGTGTGTTTAGCTCTCTTTCCGGCGATTTCACTAGGAGAGCATTTTGGCCGGCCATCACACAGTACAGCGTGTGATGACCTCTCTTCCCTCCTCCCATCTGGCTATTGCAGATCAGACGCGATCATCTCTTAATGATTAAATGCCTTTCACCCCTAAATTAATTGTAATAATGAGGGAAGGCAATCTTCTACAGACACAATATGTCTCCGGAGAGGCTGTAGCTGGAGGCAAGATGGAACTTTCTATTTCCACTCTCCCTCTCTGGTCAGCTGTGTACATCCTCCTTCTACCCTCTGTCCTGGTACCTCCCAGTGCACAGAGAGAAAGAGAGGTCGCCGGGGTCACCATTTCCATGTTTATCAGGTTTCACGTTCTCTACAATTACACGCAGTCCGAGCAGCGGGCCCTCTTGCATTACTGTGCCTCATAGTTACGTACAGGGAGAAAGGAGGAGCTGAGGGGGTGACGTGGAAGAGAGATAGGTGGGGCTACAGCCCCGGAAATATCTCAATACTTCTGTAATTGCTACACCCACCTAGACCATGCAAAACTTGATTACGCGCTGATTCCTACACTGGGACCAATCACCTAGGTTGTTCTCTCCACTTCCTGTCTCCTTTCACCAAAATAGTCACCAGTCTCCACAGCCATTCCAAGGTTCCCTTGGACCTTTCTTCTTATATTAAAGTGACTTACCTCATTTCACCCTCCCTCCCACATCTTACAGTGCATTGCCTTTCTCTTCTCTCCCACTATAACAGTGACCTGCCTACACTGCCTGCTCCCAACCTGCTTCCCCATTCTTTTTTTTAAGCGCATTTGTGCTAAAAGTAAAAACACCACTGTTTGTGCTGCTTACACCAATCTATTTTATATTGTTAAATAAATAAAGTACTTGCTGCATCTTGTAGGCGTCAGCATGCGTACTGGCGTGCTCCTACAAAATTACGCAGTTGGCTGTATACTGTTTTTTGTTTGTTTGTTTTTTAAACAAAAATGTAAGTCATGCTGCTCTACTACAGTGCCCGACCAAAAGCCCGGAGTCCTCAGGGCCGCAGAAGAACATTGTAACCAACCACAGCAAGAAGCGAGCCATATTTAGCTTAGCATTTTCTCTGTGCATCTAACACGTGAGCTTTATTTTACAAGGAAAATCTGTATGGTGTGTGAGTGCAGCACTCGAAAGGCTGAGGATGTAGTAAGCAGCAATGGAAAGGCTACGAACATCTGGTGTAACCAAACTTAGAAGGCAGAACTCTGACGAAAAGCACAAACATGTAAACATGGCTCCCATCCAAACAATCCCGTCTCCTAAGGTCGACTGCACGCCACTACATGCACATGAAAATATGTCTGTTCGGAAATATCTGGTCTTTAAACTTCTTTATTTTTTACTGCTGCTGTAACTATTCATGTTTCATTTTTTTGTAAGCAAATTGACTTTGTTGAACTTATTTCATCAGAGAGAGCCTGTATCTCTGCGCTTTCCCGCCATTCATCAACTCTGTTTTAAAATAGGCGCATCACACCACCTTCCTAATACTACATAGTGGGTTATGCATATAGCGCAGGCCTGAGCTGGATCGACTCTGGACGCTTCGCGGTTGGAAGTAGTGCCTTAACAACGTGCTCAGGAAAGGTGAGTTTTGAAGTTTTTCTTGAAGGTGAGGTCCGGGTTCAGTGGGACGCTCCATGGGGTTGGTCCTTAGACTGAGTAGTGTTGGCTTCCTTCCAAGCTGCACTTGTGTTTTGCAGCAGGTTCCATAAAATGAACGCAAGCTCTGTTTTACATTGCTTATTTAAGATGTTGTCTTCCCATGGAAGTGGAGTGAGGCAGAAAGTCTAGAACAATACTGAGCGGGCAGGAGACGGTGAAGGTGGATTCCCACATCTTCCTTCCCTCTACTGTTTGCTTATGTTATGTCACAGTGTTTCCTCAATTGTATTGTTCAAGCAGCAGCCAAGGGACCCATTTACCGCCATTCACTGCTGTTGGGACAGCTTGTGAATGGCTCCTAGTTTTCCACAGCATTACCTGGTCCTCACAGCTCCAGCAACAAGGTCACCGTCAACACTCCTGCATCTTCCGTCATTGGTGGTCATTGCTCTTCCTTGTCTCCTGGTCACCTCCGAATGGCATAGACTTCGTCCTCTCTGCTTGCAGGTTCTTCTCATCATGAATCCACCCTTGGATTCCAGACTATCTCACCTTCTTCGCCAGCTGCATCTTTACTGAAGTCCTCCATTATGGTCTAAGGCAGTTTTCGATGTCAATTCACAGCTATTTTCCCGACTTTCCTGGTGTAGGTATCCTGGTTCCTGGGGTATCCACAGGTGGATGACTCTCCAAACTTCTGTCTTCCATGCGGTTTCTTCAGGCTACACTGGAAAGGGCACTTCTTTAAAACTGCTACCACGACTTTCCAAATGACATTTATTGAGTAAGTGGCTGTGTTTCCACACTGCACACAGCCTCCATGGGGTTCCCGGGTACTTACCTCAGGTGGTTTCTTGTGTCCCCAGCTCTTCTGAGTCTCCTGATTCAAGTCCCGTCTTCGGTCACAGTTCGCATTCCACTTCTTTAGTATATGATTTGGTCTCCCCCTGGAGACGACTGTGTATTTGTGCTTACTTACATGTTTACAAGTGAAATATTGTCTAGATATCTCCAGGTAGGAGATATACTGATGTGTTAGTGAGTGTGTATAATAAATATGCATATTTTTATAACTACACTGTGTGGTTCATTTTCTGTTTAAACTACAATATATGATTAGCTCTGGTAAAACTAGCTGCTGAACACTCCTTCTGGTCAAGCCTGAAGGCTGCTCTCCATAGCTACCACTTAGAGAGCTTTCTATGGTTGTCCAAGACCACTAAAATCACCATAAGGGTTGTCTGGCTTAATGAAAGGTGCTTCATTTAAATAAGTGTGCATCATACATAAGCCAGCCTCTTACAAATAGTAACAAAGAATGAATCGACTATCACAATATGTGCAACATTTGGCCACATCATTTGCAGTCTTTCTGCATGGTTTAGTCAACCCTTCTACATAATTTTATCTTCCTTTGATACATAAGTCCGGTGACCATGACCATTGGATGCAAAATAAAGGTCTCTCTCTACAATGGTGAAAGTGAAATGGTGATCTTAGACACTGAGCAATACTGCCTCATATCTTATAGCTTGGCCGGTGGAATTAAATTCACTGCCAAGCACATAAATAACAAGAATTAAGCTCTCCTCCAACCCTGTAAGGCTAAAGCTCCTAAACTCGGAGCAATACTGCACAGGGAACTACAATGAAACCCTAAATAAATGTACTCTGTATGTGCTATTATTAGTGCTGGGATGCCTTCGGGTAGCTACGCGCTCAATAAATGTTTTTATTCATTCATTCATTCATAAATGTGGTCTCATCTGCCATCAACATCTGTTAACAGCGTTTCCACTATTGCTCCACTGCTCTTATAAATACTTCACCGTGCCCCGGTCCTGCCAGGATTACTACAACAGTTTATGCACAGGCCTCTCCAACACACCTCTTCCAAAACTCCAGAGTTCTAAACTATGCAGATAGCTGTCATTTTATCTGAAACAATAGGACAACACCACTCAGGCAGTAACATGCCTTCATTGGCTCTCAGTAAAAGAAAGAGCAATAGTCAAAACCTTCTGCCTCATACATGGGGTGATCTGTGGGTGGACAGCAAACTACCAAACAAAACTGTTCATGCTTTACTATGTAAACAAAAGCCTAGGGGGTCACTTGACTATTCGACTAATTACATACAGGTGAATAGGTTCATGCTCATTTCATTCTTTACCAACTAACCAAAAACCTCAGGCGGACAGACCAAAGTCACTTCACTATTCAACAATGTAATAAATGCGATTCGGTGGTGTTGAATGACGTTTCACTGCAACTAAGACTGGAGGGTGACTTGTCAAGTTCATAAAATCCTTGAATACTAACCTATTCTCTCTGGTATTTGGATAGTTGAATACACTGTAGATGGTACTCGCCCAAGACCAGCATGCCTCCATCATCACCTTCAGCTTTTTCATCTTTTGGGACATAAAAGATGGCGAACATCTTTTGTATGCGCCACCATTACAAGGTGGACCACCTGGAATACATCACCAGGTATTGCAAAATGCTATTCTAGTGCCCTCTAATCTTTGTATCTACCCACACCCAAAGCTCGCAGAGGCCACAAGTCAGGGGATAGTAGCACTTTAATGAAGATAAATGAACTGTTGTGCTAAATTGCACTAGCTGTTCAGAGATTGTTGTGATTCAGACTAAATTATGTATGCCATATTTCTGTTGAGTGAACCTAGCCAAAAGCCAAGCGCCATGGGGTAGTGTTAGCACCATTCAGACTCACGATTATGTAGGCTTGAACACCAGTTCTGGAGTTGTTTTCTGGAAAAAATGATTTTGCATTCTTGAGAAGAGAGAACTGGTGCCAGACTCTTTATTTTTTGGCAGTACGAATATTTACAGTGTGCTCAAAGGTTTCAATAAAAAATTAGAGCTAGTATTGGCTTTTAAGGTGATAGTGGGTGTGCGCCTGGCGTCAATACCCAGCCACCTACTGTAGGTATCCAGATATAAGTGAAAATGAACATGTGTTACTTTTTAATAATGCGAATTTGAGTTGTTTCGCCCGTAACCTTTGAAAAATCTGTGTGCCTTTGAAAACATGACGTGTAAAATAGTTTGCGACCGGCTAATGGTCATTGTGCACTCTAACGGTTTTTTGTTGATGGTTTGGCGACGATTTATGAGGATTAAAACTACTGAAGGAGTATTATGTAGAAAGACCTGGTGTATCGACGTAAAATTTTAAACGGTAGGAGAATTGCAATGAAAAACGCGCATCAGGTAAAACTGGCTCCAGGAACAGGGGCGTCGGCTGCTGTAAGCTCTGTTGATTGGTTAGCGGTTCATGCAAGCGGTGGATTTCCTTCGGGGTTAGGGCCAGTAGAAACGGAAAGCGTTGCTAGGAAACTCACATTTTGTTTACATAACATTAACTGATTCCTTGAAGCCCGACTCGACACAGGACCTGCAAGAAATGAACTTCTGAACTAGTAAAGCCGTGGATTGTGATAAATGGTCCCTGGTTTCTTCCTTCCTGGAGCCAATATGGTCGTGATTTAACACCAGTTCCTGTCACAGGTAGGTGGTCTTGTTATAGAGGTGAAACGTCAAATTCCCTACATGCAAGCAAGGGAAATCAGACTGAAACACATCAATGGCTGGGATACAGCAGATACCTCAAACTCCGTGCGCCTGGTGCCACTGAACGTGCTGCACTAATTATAGCTATGTTCCAGGCCACCTAGCAATGCACCGATGTGCCCATGGGACCAGTCCCCATGATACTCGGCGCACGTCATCCCTTGCATGGCAGCACTGATTGAGGCCTGTCCATCAGTAATGCTTTAGGAAGGGGTCCGGTGACATCATGTAAGCATGAGAGACCCGGGACTGGAAGGGGGATGCTTTTTATCAGCTGCTCGGTGGCTTGAAGCGGGAAGGTGGGTGTCAATCCTGGAACTGAACAGTCAGCATGTGCTCACAGACTGCAATTTAACATAACTCAGGGGAGCAATGCGTCTGCTGCAGAGAGATGTGCATATTCAATGGGTGTATTCAGGGCTCGAGTCGGGGGTACACACAAGTGGATGGCGTCCCCCCACTCTTTTCACAGTGTGGAAGCCGCGCTCCCCCCTGCCAAGTAAAGCTGGGCCCCACAGAATAAGCTGAACGTGTCCCGGTGTAATTTTCAGACAGCGGGACACGTTCCGCACGTGACCTCATGAGGTCATTTGCATAGTGCCAGTCCCCCCACTTCTTTTTATAGGACTTGTGCTCTGGGTGTATTTGTAGTTTAAACTCCTACATTTTTCCTGGTGGTTAATGCACTTACTGAAGAGGTCTGTGGGTAATTTCTGGTCAGAGGCTGGACATTTCATTAAAAAGCTCGAATATTAATAGTTCTGTTTTAAGAACCTCTCATTTAGCTTGTAGATCACATCTGTATGTTGTGTAAATTAATATTGTTGCTACAGAGATTCTTGTTTCACTTGTAGTGCACAAATTACAATCGCAGTAGTATAGCTCAGTGAGTTATGCACGCGCTGCAAACAGCTGTATGTAACCTGCAAGGCATTAGATTGAACCCTTACAGGCTTTAACTCCATGTTTACCTATTCTATGGCTGATAATAAGAACTTTTTACTGCAACTATTTATTTAAGTGGCAATAACGTTAGGGTTCAATTTATACTTTGGCCCAATGGGATTCTCATGCAAAAAGAACAATTGATGGACAGAATGAAAAACAATGTCATACATTCATCCCAGTACAGAGATCTGGGCCTAAATCCATCATTTTTTTGCTCGCCATTCCAGTTTGGTCCGAGCCATATTTGATTTTATTTTATATATGTAGAGCCCAACAATCACCCAAAGGCATCAAGGCACTAGAGACAAGCCGCCCAGAAGCAGGCTGAAAAGGAAGAAGAAAATCCAAATAGATGCTAGACCGAGAATAGCCATGTCTTAAGAGCCTTTCTGAAAGGGAGCAGAAGAGGGAAAGGCCTGAGGGCAAAGGGGAGGGAGGCAAATCTTTCTTGTCCCAGCACCCAATGGGATCAGTCCAGCCCGAACTGCCAGGCCAGATCAGTAATTTGAGTGGTGGATAGGTTAGTCAATTATTTGGATTCAGAAGGATAGCGCAGGGATAGAAGAGGGGAAAAGGTTTGCATCTATATAGCGCTTGTTACCCCCGATGGGGTGTTGATGCGCTTTCTTCAGCGAGTAGCACGCTACTCCGGAACCCATAAAGGTTTAGTGGTGAATTAGTATAGCGGAATATAAAAGTAATTTGAGTGGTAAATATTAGTATGTTATATGGATAGAGAAGGATAGCAGAGGGATAGAAAAGGGAAAAAAGGTTAGCATTCATATAGCGCCTGTTACCCCTAATGGGGTGTTGAAGCACTTTCTTGGCGAGTAGCACGCTACTCCGAAAGCCATAAGTATTAGTGGTGTATTAGTATAGTGAAATATGAAAGTAATTTGAATGGTGGATATTAATCAGTTATTTGGATTGAGAAGGATAGCGGAGGGATAGACAAGGGACAAGGGTTTGCATTTATGTAGTGCTTGTTACCCCTGATGGAATGTTGAAGCGCTTTTTTGGCGAGTAGCACACTACGCCGGAACCCGTTAAAGGATTAGTGTTGAATAGATATAATGTAATATGAAAGTAATTTGAGTGGTGGATATGTTAGTCAGTTATTTGGATTGAGAAGGATAGCAGAGGGATAGAGGTTTGCATACATATATAGCACTTGTCATCCCAGATGGGGTGTTTATGCACTTTTTTGCCGAGTAGCACGCTACTCCGGAACCCACAAAGGGTTAGTGGTGAATTAGTATAGTGAAATATGAAAGTATTTTGAGTAGTGGATATTAGTCAGTTATGTGGATTAAGAAGGATAGTGGAGGGATAGAAGAGGGAAAAAGGTTTGCATTTTTATAGTGCTTGCTACCCTTAATGAGGTGTTAAAGTGCTTTGTTTCGGCAAGTAGCACACTACTCTGGAATCCATAAAGGATTAGTGGTGGATTAATATAATGAAATATGAAATTTGAGAAGTGAATAGGATGCTCAATTTGTCACAACTGATTGACAGTCATTCTCAGTATAATGATTCTTACAGCAGCTCTTTCCCATGCAAAGGAGTTGCATCTTGCTTCATAGGGTGACCAAAGTACATCACCGGATGTTAAATGTTTTTAGTGCTGTGTCTCACTACTTATTGGGTGAATGACAGTAATGCCACTTTTCCAGTTTAAAATGACATTTTACGTTAGCATTGATGTAAATCATTTTGGTCAATTTCACTAAGCGTAAATAAAAATATTTTAATGTTTGTGTCCTGACCCACATCATTGATTTACAGAGCAGGTGGGACAAGTGGATTTCTTTACAGGACATGAAGATTTCTGTACCATTCGTCCCTTGGACAAGTGGATTATTTTAAAAAGTCCACACTCCTCACAGTGTCTGTTTCCAGCCTCAGCCCCAGTATAGGCACTTCACTTGCCTCACCGGTCTCACCTGCAGAGTGACCTGCCTCGCCTCTCTCAGGATGGCCTGCGCGACCAGCAGACACGTGGCCAACGATATGTGCACCACTGCCTTATCTCACTGGGAGACAATTTACAACTTTGAAAGTGCAAAATGGCAGGATTTGAGATGGCTGCTGAGGGCTGAAAGCCTGAAACCGGTCCTAGGATGCTTGTTTCCAGTACAGGGAGGACGTGGCCTAGCAGTTCAGGCTGGACTGTTCCTATTGGCCGCAGGGTCAAGACTGATTTGCATATGGCTGGGTCCCAATTTGAATGGCATGGTGAGCAAAAAAACGATGGTTTTTAGCCCAGATCTCTGTACTGGGGTGAATGTATGAAATTGTTCTGCATTCTGTCCATCAATTTAGGATGAATTACTGCGCCCGGCCGACAGAGCTGCACTAGAGCGCAGCCCTCTTGCCGTGGGCACTCTAGCGCCCCCTCAACATTGTGATTTGTAACTTACTTTACAAGAGCAATTATGTCCGCCAGACCCTTCTGCTTGCGGGGATAAATAGGGTTTGTATGTTCAACAAGAACTCGATATACCCAGAGCCAACTACCGAACTGCACCTTGCACTGTTTTTTTATTGTGCATCTGGCATAGATCAATTCTTATTGTAAAATATAAACAGTGAGAAATGGGTACCAAGGAAACCTATGTATTTCTGAAATAGCCACCAGTTATGAAGTTTAGAAGCAGTGGTTGTTTATAAATCTCTGAATTTGTGTGTAGCCATACTGGCATGTCATTCAGAAGGAATTTTTCAAAATGTCTTCTTTCTTACACACTAGCTTACATTTGGAAGGCTCAAATGCACAGAAATACAAATGGAAAATAAATGTTCTACTATTTGGTATTCCCACACATATCCATATATAAAGGGTAACTTACTTGTGTGGGTAGGCCTAGTGCGTGCAACAGGAAGGGCACAGAACACAACATGGACACATCACTTTTATTAGCTTAAAACTGCCCCCTTTTTAGGTTGAGGCTAGGCAGCGCGCATGCGCTGCTGCAAGCCCTCTTGTGGTCAAAAAAAACGACTTTGGTCCCACCTGCAGTTGGCCATACGTTTAGGCCACTGTTCCTTTTTGCTGCCTTCTAACTCGTTCGGCAGCCCATCAGTCACTTCCCTTGGAAGACAGAGGAGCACCGCCTAAGTATGGGTCCCTTGCGCTTTAATTTTTGAACAGTTGCTTGGCAGAACTTTTTATTGTTGCTTTCTGCCCAATGTTGCCTGCTATCCGCTAGTTTACAAATGTGTCCTTTAATTTTCGGTGCATATAGAGCAAGCTGTCCTGCCTGGCAGCAAGGGCGGAGTGAACGTGAAGAACAACTTCTGTTCCTGGAGCTGTGCGCGCAGCCCGCCATACGGCTACGGGGGTTCCGTCAGATAGGTCGCGGCTGCCCACTGGGCCCAGCCATTGGGGGACAGCCGCAGACTCAGCCCCTCTTCCTGCAGCTGCCGTGGTGGCTATATCCTGGTTGCTGGTCGTGAAGCTGGACTCTAGCTTTAAGCCCTTCCGTGAGAGCTGTTGGACTTGCATCGAGTACTGCAAGTGGCAGCAGCCTGTGGAGGCCCTTCACAGGGTGGTGGTGAGTGTGTGTGAGACAGGCAGCCATGGACAGGGACAGCACCAGTGAGAGTTTGTTAAGCCAGCAGCACTGAGAGCGCTGGCGGTGGAGAAGGACCCAGGCTGCAGCAGGGGTACTTGGTGCCCGAGGCTCTGAGTGCTACATCGCCAGCACCATCGCACCCGCTTAAAGGTGGCTATAGACAGCATAAACCAGGCTACCAACCCCCATTCAACCCTATGGCTGGTCATAGTATGGGGGCCATTCCGTCAGTGCACCAATAGTCCGCCTATCCATAGCCTGTGCAGACTGTGCAGTCCATCAGCAGATTCTCTCCGCACTCATCCCTCAGAGTCATGCTATGTCGGCAGGTCAGACTACTGTTACAGGGAGCGTGGCTGATTTAGCTTAAGGACAGCCAGGGCTAGTGGCCTCCGGGCACACTCTGTCGCAATCCACAGCTGCACAATCCACGGCCTCTGCTCTGACCACTGCTCACGCACCCACAAGACCCTAATGTTATAAAAGAATTATACATGGGTGAACTTTGGACTCACTTTTTTGTGTGGTCCTAAATCCATTTAGGTTTAAAGCATTTTATTATCGTTTCCACAACAAAGAAAAACAATACATACAAGGAATACGGTAATCACGATAATGCAAAGCAAAGACTCTCATCAGAGACGCCATCAGCAATAAAATATGACCAACTATACGCCCACAGAGCCCCATCAGGAGCAAAAGTGACATGATGTACCCATCCCAAACCTAAAGTAGAAAACACCCCCCCAACTCCCTTCCCCCCCTGCCCAAACTCCCCCAACCCTCCCCGTGCCTGTGCTAGTGTCCAATAGCCCTTCATATCCTCCAAGAAGCCCCGCCCTCATCCCATCCTCCCCCCCTCACCAATCACGGGATCGGGGCAGTCAATCGCATCAGCCTGAGATATCGTGGACAAGTGATCTCCTTGAACTCTGATTGTAACAGGACTCTAAAAGGTTGCCACAGGTCGTCAAATTTGTCCACCTCCCCCGCCACCGTGAGGGACATCTTTTCCATCCCCAAAACATGCCACAACCTGTGCAGCCAGCCCGTGATAGTGGGAAGAGTGGTGGTGCGCCAGAATATCAGTATGTTTTGGATCGCGGAGCCTAAAGCGATCGCAATGTGTCTCCCCCTTCTAGAACGCAGTGGGTACATCAAACCATTGGGTAACCCCAGTAGAACATAGGCAGGAAGGCGTGGCAGTTCGATGTCAAAGCACTGGTCCAGCTCATCTAAGACCTCCTGCCAGTACGGACCCAGCAACGGGCAATCCCATAAAATGTGTGTGAGTGTACCTGTTTGCCCACATTCGCGCCAGCACGTGTCTTGGATGTTATGGTTCATGTCATGCAATCTCTGAGGCGTGTAATACCAGTACGTGGATACCTTCGTAAAGGTCTCCGTGAGACCAGTGTGGTATGCCGAGTGCCGTGCTCTATAGGAGATGTCGTCCCATTCCTTGTGACTCAACGCCCTCCCCAGCTCACGTTCCCAGCGAGCCCTCCCGGGGTTATAAAGGTGGTGTGCGGGGGGTTGTAGGAGCCGATAGATGTCCGAGATGAGCTTGGCGTCCGAAGAACGTGTCGCAAGCCACATCTCATATGGAGTGAGTTTGCGATCGGCCAGCTCCCGCACCTGCGGCTGTAGCGCCCAATGGCGGACCTGCATGTAACGCATACGTTCCGTCTCGGGCAAATGGTATTCCCTGCGCAGATCATCAAACGGCACAGCGCCCTCCGAGCCATAAATATGAACCAATGCACAGCACCTGGCCGCTTGCCAGAGCGAAAACGCTCCAGGTTCCGTCCCGGGTCGGAAGTCGGGGTTCCCTGCCAACGGCGTGAGCGGCGACGGGAAGGTGGTGAGCTCATTCCTAACACTCACGACATCCCAAACCCGAAGCGTGGTCTGCGTGACCAAGGACGCATAGAGATTAGGGGGCCGGTGAGTCTGGCGCAGGAAGGGTATCTCCTGTAGAGTCCTACCCGCCACCGCCTGATCTTGAAACAGCCAGTGTCTGTCCGATTCCCATTTACTCCACTCTACCAAGTATCTCAGCTGCGCCGCCTGGAAGTATTTGTGCAAGTCCGGGATGCCAAGGCCACCAGACTCAGGCGCCAGCGTGGAAAGGGCTCTCCGGAGTCTGGGCTTACGACCCTGCCAAACAAATCTTGCGACGTCGGCCTGGGTCTGCCGTATCCACCCTTTCGGCGGTTGCAGCGGTAAGGCCCGAAATAGATACAGCACCTGCGGTAGGAGAGTCATTTTTACAGCAGCGATGCGCCCCAACAGCGAGAGCGTACCTTTGCTCCAACGGAGCAACTCCTCCTTTAGCTTCTTCCCTAGGGCCGCATAGTTAGCGGTGACCATGGCAGGTAGGGATGGCGCCAGCAGTACCCCTAGATACGGGATCAGGTCTCTAGACCACTGCATGGGGAATCTTTCTTGTAGTTCCAGCCTGGTAGCGGAGGCCAGCGAGATGTCAAGGGCCATAGACTTGCTCATGTTCATTTTAAACCCCGCCACTGCCGCAAAGACGTCCAGCTCAGTAAGACAAGCAGGGAGCGCGTCTTTCGGGTTGTCCAACATGAAGATCACGTCATCCGCATACAGGCTGATGGTGTGAATGTAACCCCCCATCCGGACACCCGTCACTGCCAGGTTTCGCCTAATCCTCTGAGCAAACGGCTCCATGTACAGAGCAAAGAGCAGTGGGGATAGAGGGCACCCCTGCCTGGTTCCCCGTTCTATTGCGAATCGGGCGGAGTTGCAACCGTTGACCCTCACAGTCGCAGTAGGAGATTTGTAACAGTTGAAGATGAGGGTACGGAACTTCTCACCCATCCCCAGTTTGCAAAGCACCTTCTCAAGGTAGGGCCAGTGCACGCGGTCGAACGCCTTTTCCGCGTCCACCGAAAGCAGCATACGTTCCCCAGGGACCCGGGAGGCCTTCTCCAAAACGTGGATCACCCTCTTGGTGTTGTCCACCGTCTGCCGACCCGGGACAAACCCGGCCTGATCCGGGTCCACCAATCCCGGGAGATGAGGCGCCAAACGCGCCGCCAGAATTCCCGTGTAGAGCTTGAGGTCCACATTGAGCAGCGAGATCGGTCGATAGGACGCGCATTCAGTACGGTCCTTCCCCGGTTTAGGGATAACCGAAACCGTCGCCCCCAGTAGGTCCGGGGGGATAGCCCCGGGTTCTGCAAAGGAGTTAAAAAGTCGCGTCAGTAGTGGGGATAGTTCCTGGCAAAATGTTTTGTAGAAGAGTGGAGTATAACCGTCGGGTCCCGGGGCCTTCCCATGTTTGAGTCGGGAAATAGCCCCGATCACCTCCTCCGGGCGGATATCCCTTTCCAGGTGATCCGCCTGTTCCGGCGTGAGTATAGGAAGGTCGACCGATGCGAGGTATTCGGTCTCGGCCTGGGCCGAGGGAGGCTCACCGGCGTAGAGATCCTCATAGTATCTGCGGAAGCCGTCTGCAATCTGGCTGTCCTCAGAGGCCAACCCTCCCCCGGGCACTGACAGTTCCTTGACCTTCTGGAGCTGGTGTCGCACTCGAAGTTTATTCGCCAGCAACCGGCCGCAGCGGTCCCCACCAGTATAATATGCGTGTTTCAGGCGTAGCGCAGCATATTCCGCCCTGTCCAAGTCCAGGGCAGAGAGAAGCTTCCGCGCCGCCTTGAGTTGCCTCCAGACTCTGGGGGCCCCCGTCCTCTGGTGCACCAGTTCTAGCTCCCGAACCGAGTTAGTAAGCTCGTCCCTCTTCCGCTGTCTGTCCCTATTCTCAGCCGAGGAGATAGAAATGAACTCACCCCGGAGCACCGCCTTCAGGGCTGCCCACTGCGTCGCCAGGGAGGTATCATCGTTCTCGTTGTGTTCCCGGTACCCAGTAATCGCAGTCCGAATCTTAGCCAGTACGTCTCGCCTATGTAACAGGGTATCTCGGAGGCGCCAGACCCCGCGTGAAGGAGCTACCGGTGGCAGCTGGAAGCAGCCCGACACCGGAGCATGGTCCGACAGCGTGAGAACCCCTATGTCAGAAGCAGTTGCCAGCGCAGCCAGCGGTCCCGACACTAGGAGGTAGTCCAGTCTAGCGTAAGTCCTATGTGCGTGAGAGTAGTAGGAGTAGGCTCTAGAAGTGGGGTGTAGGTGTCTCCATAAATCGTGCATGTCCAGGTCCCCCAAGTGTGAGGCGCTAAGCTGCGAGAATTCCCCAGTTTGGGGGTGACGCTGCGCGGACCTATCTAAAGATGAATTAAAGACCATATTCAAGTCGCCGCCAATAAGTATGTGCCTGTCTGGGGTAGTCGCGATGTCAGCTAAGGCAGACTGCAAAAACAAATCCTGGCGATCATTAGTGCTATATGCTGAGCCCACCGTGAAAAAGAAACCCCCTATCCTAACCCTATAAGCCAGGAGCCTCCCCTTCTGCTCCGCCACTTTGTGCAGTACCTCCCCTTTGAACTTCCCAGACACCAAGATGGCGACCCCCGCTGTTTTAGACGCCCCAGAGGAAAAAAGCTGAACCGGGAACTTCGGAGACCTCAACCTGGGACAGTCACGGGCCAAGAGATGAGTCTCCTGCAAAAGGCAGATATCCGCCTGGGTGCTTTCAAGGAGGGACAGTATCGCCCTGCGTTTGACCGGGTTATTCAACCCCTTTACATTAAGGGTCACAATCCTCAGGGCCATGAACAAATAGTGGAGTCACAGCGGTAAGTGGGCCCGAATGCATTATCACCTCACAAGGCGGGAAAGCGGGTCGAAACAAGCGCCCCAGAGGACCAATCAAGGGCAGCAACAGGTCGGTGACAGGTGGGCCAGAAGCATCAGAAGGTCCCAGCCAGCTAGGCAGCACGTGATGGGACCAAAGCCCTGCAGAGCCAGCCCGACAACTCCCCCATCGGCCCAGTGTGGAAAGGACAAGACAGTAACAGCTACATGGAACCTCAGCGGGCACCCAGCCTCCAGACCGAATCCCCACCCGAGTGGACCCCCCCCCACCCCTGTGAAGCGGCAGAAGAGCACAAGTAGCACAACATGAGACAAATGAGGCACAACCCGAACCCCGAACCCCCCCCATCCCCACACCCCAAACCATCCCCAAACACCCCAACTCCCTACGTCTCACCCCCTCAGACCTACCCAGTTCCCCCCCCACTCCCCACAACAACAACCCCAACTTCACGGAAATCCCCAGTGTCCCAGTCCAGCCCCTAACGGGCAAGTCTGTGGAAAAGTGTCCGAGTGGACGTCCAGCCACCTTCAATGCTCCCCCAGAGCCCCCCCCCCCCCGGAACCCTCAAACCTGCAGCGCCGGTGACGCCAAGATGATCTCCCCCCGGATGCTGCTCAGGCCGTCAAGGCCACTCCGCTAGGCGATGTGGAGCCGGATACCTCCCTGATGGCGCTGTCCATGTCCGCCCTGATCGTAGGAGAGTCCGGCCTAGATGGTTGAGGTGTGGTCCGGCGCCGACGAACTGTCTGCCAGCCCTCTCTAGAAGTGCGTCGGCGAGGCGCTGGTGTGTCTTCATCCGTAGCGGTGATACCCAGCACTCCACACGTGTCCTGGAGGGATCTCATTTGATGCAGCGCTCCGTTCCACCGGAAAATAAGCCGGAAGGGGTGCCCCCAGGAGTACTGCGTGCCATGCTCCCTCAGGAAATCCGTTGCGATTTTGAAGGATTTGCGTTTCTGCAACGTTATGGTGGACAGATCGTGATATAAAGCAATTTGGTGACCTCCGAAGCTCACCGGTTGTTTCTGACGTGCTTCACGGAGGATCCTCTCCTTCAGAGGAAAGTCCGGCAGAAAGGCCAAGATATCCGGAGGCGGCGCCGCAGCTCGGCGCGGCGGCCCAACCCTATGCGCTCTGTCAATCCTCACCGGAAAGTCCTCCGCTTCTCCAAGGATATCCCGAAACAGACCCCGCAGGTAGGCCGCGACGTCCTCCCCTTCTTCGTTGGACGGAACGCCTCTGACCCTGATGTTGTTGCGCCTGGACCGGTTCTCAAGATCCTCGGCATGGGCCTGCAGGTCGATCTGTTGATCCCTGAGCCGTAGTACCTCCTGTTGCAGCTGCGTGATCTCCTCGTCCCTGGCCTGATGAGTGTCTTCAATGGTGGCGACCCGTTCTCCAAGCGAATCGACTTCCCTCCTCACCTCTCGGACCTCGCCAGCAACCTCCTGTTTCAGCGCCTGAAAGTCCTCCCTGAGCGTGCTAAACAGTGACTCCAGAAAGGACCTGGTGACTGGGGGCTCTCCACCCTCTGCTCCACGAGAGCCGGTCGAGGGGCTCGGTACTGGTTGGGATCTGTCCTGCCTCTGGGCGCCCCTGTTCAGCATCTCGGGCAAGGTGCGGTCTCCTTTCTTTCCCCCTCTGTTGCCCGCCATCGCGGAGGGGGGGTGCTTGCCGCAACAGGGAGGGCACCTATAGAATTCCGAACGGCTGGACGCTGTATGGCCGAGAGTCACGCAAAGGCTCCGTCCGCCGCGGCTCGTGACGGTCAACTCCTAGTCAGAGAGCGACCTGTGTCTCAGGAGCGTCGTCTCTAGGATGGGCGCAGCAGTCCCCCTCCAGCCGCAGGGCACCCCCCCCTTCTCCGTAAAGCCAAAGGAAAAGTCCACAGGCGAAGACTGTGTGATGTGCCCCTTCCAAGCAGAACCAATGCACCACGATGTCAGGGCACCCTCCTCACCTCAGGGCCAGCGTCCGCTGCACAGCACGTCTGTAGGGGTCGAGATCGCCACCACCGTACCACAGTAAAAGGCGTCGCGGGCCTGTTCCCCACGAGGTCAGTGGACCTCACCACAGTCTAAAGGCACACGATGCAGAGGCTATGCGGGTCCTGCTTCTCCAGGGATGCCACCCCTGGGGGCGCCCAGTGCAGCAGTCGGCCCCCGTGTTCGTGTAGAGAAGGACGAGGAGGCAGGGGCTCCCCCCGGCCAGGTCCACAGGCCGCCCGTCACCTCCACGCTACAGGCCCAGCAAGGATCTCTTCGGAATTTCGCCAGGGGTGAGGGTCACTTGTCGCCTGCAGAAACAGCGAGGCTCTTCCGAGCTGCTCTCCACCTCCTCTCTTCACCCCCAGTCACGGGGGGCCCTGGGGGGAGGCACCGAGGTCGGCGCGTAGGTACAGGCCCTCCGGCCCAATCAATCCCCGGACTGGCGTAGGAGCTTCCCTCCGGTCCAGCCCCCTGGGTCGTCGGCCAGCGCGATGCTGTCCCGCCGGGTCTCTGGTCTCACAGCCGCGGTGGCGGCGTGTGCCGAGTGCACACCAAGTCTGTCTGCCCACCCTAGCGTCGCCGGGGCCCCCCCTCCGACCACCGGTGGGCCCCGGTCCGCGGCCGCTCTCGATCTCTGCTGGCTCGGCGGCCCACCCCAGCCCCAGGGGCCGCTCCTGTGCAACCTCGCCGCGCCCAGGGGGTCACCGGGGATTCCGCTGGACCGCCGGTCTGCGGTTCGCCTACCTCCGACCTTGCGGGGCTCCAGAAAGAAGGCACTAAATGTGGTGCACAGGCCCAGGCCTCCCGCTCCGCCCGGTCCCCAGGCTGTCGTAGCTGTTCCTCGCTGGACCCGCCTCCTCCGTCCGGGAGCCGGCGCGTCTCTGACCGGCTGGTGAACTCCGTCCGCCCGTCTCACCGGCCGCTGGCAAAGGGTGCGTCTCTGATGCGCCTGGCCTCGTGTTGTCACCGGGGCTCCACGCCGGACCCCCGACTGGATCCGGACACCGACTCCACAGCCCTCCGCCGCGTGGTAGGCCAACCCAGCTCCGGGGGCCGCTCCGGCACAGCGCCGCTATGTACAAGGAGACACCGGGGCTCAAAGTTGGGCTGTCGCTCGTCTGCTCGCTCCGGCCGTGTTCGCCGCTCGATCTGGGGGAGATCAGCGGTGCCAGGCGGCACAGGGGTTCCGGGGTTTCGGGAGCACACAAGGAGAGCGTCCTCTCAGCCCGCCATCTTGGCCACGCCCCCCTAAATCCATTTAAACTGCAATGAGGCACAATGTGTCTAAACTCACACGTTTCTGAAACAGCTAGTGTGTTTGTGATGCAACACAAACTGCAAAAAGTAAAGTGCCATTTGGAATTTGAAGTGCTACATTGCAGGTCATATTTATTCAATGTGTTTCTATAGCGCAAACAAGCACATGAGCACCAGAACACTTTGGAACAAACAAAAAGGAATGTTTTCTCAATTGCAGCAGAGGAAAACATTTTGCTATTCTCGCAGAAAGGTGAAGGCAAAAAGAGAACATGCCTGTCGTATTTCTTCCTGTTGAATGTTCCATGCTCACAAAACAGAGAAAGATGTGGTTTAATTAGATGTTGTCTATCTCGATTCACAAAGCTTTTTCTATGTCTAGGTCTGTCTTACTCCTTGCTCGTATGAGCTACCTCTAAATAACCAGAGCTGATTCACCAAGCATTCTCTTTGAGTAGGTGTAGCATAGTCCTAATAGCCTTAAGTTGGACTTTATCATTAGTGTTTAGGAGTAAGGCAAGGGGTACCCACCACAGTTTGAGAGTAAACATATCTTACCCTGAAACTATTCACTAAAAATGGTCTGTGAATCTGGCTGGGGGATACTGGTTAACCTACTTTATTCCCATGACCGCATTCATTAAGGCTGGAGACGCTTAGGGTGCACTTAGATTGGTGTTACCTGTGGCAATTTCAGACAGGACTTCAGCTGCAAGGAGAACTGGGCCTTATTCGAGAGTCGTCTGGTTTAGCAGATGTTTGGTAGTGGGTATATTAGATTTTATTGTGGTGTGCGGTTGAAAAGTCATGCGGCCATCCGGATGTTTACCGAGGGACATTCCAAGAGGAGAATTTCAACCCAGAACTGGGCACGTGACGATTCTTTGCCGAAAAGAATGAACTCTGTCCTGATGGAATTGATTTAAACCCACTCAGTCATCGAGGTATTTCATGCAGTGTCAAAGGTAAGTGAGGTGGTAGGGTACAGCTGCACCTTTGCACATGGGTGTTTTTTCTTCTGGACTTTTTTTCTAGTTATTTAATTCTATCCAGTGTATTAATGAATAGCATTTATGATTTTGAGGGTTTCTGGGGCGGTACCCACACCCTTACTGGAAGCCGGAGACCCACACCATCTCAATTTCAACCGCAAAACAACATACACAAATAAAGCATTGATCAAGCAAAACACAAATGATGAATTACTTATTCAAATTCACAATCCAATACAAAAAGCTACATTTTAAAAGAAATGTAGGAGCTTTTATGAGTTCAATTGAAGCCACCCATTGTACATGCTATTTTCTGTTTGATGCATTTGCACTATTCCTACGAATCAATTTGAGGATATCAAATTAATATTTGTCTTCCGATTGCAATACCTTAACATTTACAGAACAATTCAAAATGTTGTTTATATAATGCTTATTAATCAGCTAATATTTAACTTTGTAAGCAGACGCGGACAGCCTGAGTAAACATCACGGACCACAGGTTAAAAACAGCTGAACTAGACCATATCACAGCTAGGTTAACACATTAAAAGTAGTCTTGCATAAATACATAACTAGCCGTCGCAAAGCGTGTTTTTGTTTGGCCGTTTTGCAGGTTTTTTGGGGCCTGCTTTAATCACCAGTGTTAAAGTCTGGTGTTTCAGAATACGCCAGCCTTGTAGCGGTTAATCAGTGTTGTTTCATTTACAATGCCTTTTATTTAAGTCTTTTGAAAGCCTGCAAGCGGTGCATGAACACAAACTTTGTGCTTATAGTCACTGCTTACGAAAAGCAAGGCTGTCAGTAACTGCACCTCTTTTACTGCCGACCTTGCTTCTGGTAAGCAAGGACTATAAGTACAAGTTGCGTGTTTATTGCACCTCTTGCAGGAATTCAAAACACATAAATCGAGGCATTGTCATTTGCAATGCCATTCGCTCAAACTCTCACAAACGCGAGACCTATTGCATTGCAAATGCTTGTTTCTATCTGGGTAGCTGCGGATTGTGGGCCCTAGGCTCAGCTGGCACACAGGGAAACCTAGCAAACCTGTCCATTTTTTAAAACTAGACACCCAGGGGATACCAGGGAGGAGTGAAACATCACATTTTTGTAAGTAAAACTTCTGGAATCTGCAGGGAGCCACAACTTTCCTCCCCCTATCATTCCCCCAAGTATTCTAATAACAAGCACTTGCAATGCAACAGGCCTTGCACCAGCTAAGTGCAGAGCCATTTGGCCTGCAAATGGTAAAGCAATACGGTGGACAAACAATTTTGTGCCGCCATTGTTACAAAAGTGATAAGAAGAAAAAAAAAGTTGTTTGTCCACAGTATTACTTTCACAGCGGGAAAGACGAGGCAGACGAGGTGAACGCCAGCTTTTATCCAACATCCAGAACATATCCAGTTCTTGGTTATACAACAAGAAAAACATTACACCTCGCCGGGATGAATTCTTACACTTTTAAGAAATAATTTTATCAAGTTAAAAAGAACGCAGAAAAGGAAGCTAATCAGAAAATACTGATGCAACACGCATAAAGAACACTAAAAGCAGAAAAATTCCATACTGCAAAAAAAGAACTATATAACAAAACGCTCATCTGTGGGATGAGAGGGAAATAAGTGAAAACTTGCAGAGTCAGACTAAGGCAGATCCACCCGTCACATCACGACAGGGGTCTAAGAATAAAAATCAAGGATACCGTCTCCTGAGAGCAAGTCAAAGGTATAGAAAAATGATGAACCCCACACATCAGCAGTCCTGATGAAGGTGTAGACATACCGGTTGTGAACACCGAAACGCGTCGACGCACTTAAATATAGAACCCAGCTAGATCCCTATCAGAGAGCAGATACACCTGGATTATGGTTACTGTGATCATTGTCATCTAATGCATATTTATGTGTGACATTTATAAGAGGATTCTGGGTCAGTTTCAAATAAGAATAGGAAATAGTCCAACCCAAGGTGGGGCAGAGGTTGATTTGTTGAAATTTAGAAGCATACATTGGGTATAATTTTGACAAGTATTGTTTGTTAAAAAATGTTATGTTCTTTTTCTCTTTGATATACAGGAATGTACTTGTTTAACCGCTGTAGTTTGCACATGTATAGATTGACATGTATTTGAGTTGATATCACTGCATTTTCCAATTGTTTTTATATTGTACAGACATTTGTCTGTTTTTAACTTGTAGTACAAAAGCTTTTTTAATAAAATCAGAAAGATTGTAAACGTCATATTTTTGTGTTGGTCTGACATTGTATGAAAATGGTAAGGTTTGACTGAGGCGAATGCACGCAAAGAAAAGATACACAGTCCAGGGATTTTCCTTTGACTATAATTGTCGTTAGTACCCTGTTCCCTGGAACTCAGTGGGGTCACCTCTTCCTTGTGAAGTTACTTTCACATTTGCCAAGGCACCAGCTCTGCATTCAACGAATGCGAGACCTATTGCTTTGGAAATGCTTGTTATGATATGATGCTAGTTGTTAGTATCGCTCAGTCAGAGGCAGCTGAAGAGAGATTGTTAACCAGGCAAACATTTGTGCATCATCAGTGGATTGGTGGGGTCAGTTGATAAGTCAGCAGCGTGGGGTGCAGCAGAGTTTCGAGTACATGCTCATAGGACTGTGACTCAGTATTGCACCAGGTGCCCCTCGCCATGTATCTAGATTGTGTCGTACCCTGTGATTGTCTCCCACCAGACACCAAGAGGCATCCGGTGCTACCCATGTTTTGTGGGGATAGGCTATGATTAGCCCTCTCATCCAGTCCCTGTGCCGACGTGGGCGTGTGGTAGGTGAAGTGTTCATCTGGTAATAAAGTATGTAGTGTTTGAAGAATTCATATAATACTTGGCAGACATTCAGCAAGTTTTTGCTTACTATCAGGTTTCGAGCAGATCTGTCGGGGAAGGGGCAAAGACAAATGGAATGACAATGAGAGGTTCACTCACTTATAACTTTGGCGCTGCTCAATTAATCTGCATGAATTTGGAAGCTGGCAAAATTGGGAGGGTCCCCGGAAAGACAAGCCCTACAACCACCCCTACTGCAAACAACCATGGTGGGTTCGACACAGGGCCTAGCGTATGGGTGTGCAGTGCAGAAGGAAAGAGGAAAGAATGAGTCCATTTGCTCAGCATGAAAATGGGT
Source organism: Lissotriton helveticus (assembly GCF_964261635.1). Taxonomy (NCBI): domain Eukaryota; kingdom Metazoa; phylum Chordata; class Amphibia; order Caudata; family Salamandridae; genus Lissotriton; species Lissotriton helveticus. The sequence continues at coordinate 1,685,559,512 of NC_136068.1, forward strand.
ACATTCGGGTACACCATTAGGATTTTTTGTTTTAGAAAATAACACCAAAATGTCTTTGCTATATGCCTCCATCTGCCCACCCATTTCATGATTTGCATGAGCACACATGCGGACACTGGTGCCGCCCTAGCTGAAAATGTTGAGCCAACCTTGCCTCCAACAATGGTTAGGGTGCCCAAAAGCAAGGCATAGGTCAATCGTATGTGGAATACAATTAAAAACCTATCTATGATCTAGTATTACCCAAACCATATTTTTCCAGTTATTTCGTTATTTTACTGGCTTCTGAAACACAGAATTATAACCAGGAACTGAACTTGATTGCAGATAAGGGGCCAGATGTAGGTGGCCATTTACCGACCGGTAACGGCCAATTTCGGCCGTTACCGACCGGTAAATGGGTTTTTGGTATGTAGGGGGCCAATTTTACCAAATCGGTAAATTTACCGAATCGGTAAAATACCGAATCGGTATTTTTACCGATTCGGTAACTTCCAGATGTAGGTGGGACTCTTCTGAGTCCCAAAGGCCTTTCAGATTCGGTATTTTACCACCAAATCCAATTGGGTAGTAAAATACCGAATCCAGGTGTGCATGCACATGTGTGCATGCACACCTATGCCATGTGACAGACAGACATGCCCTTAGGGCATGTCTGTGTGCCACATGGCACACATGCCTGTATTTGGGGTGCTAGAGGGTGTCAAAGTGACACCCCCTGCACCCTTGCTGGAATCGGTATTTACCGAATCGGTAAATACCGATTCGGTAATGCCCATTGTTTCCTATGGGCTTCAAGGCCCATAGGAATCAATGGGCATTACCGAATCGGTATTTACCGATTCGGTAAATACGATTTTTACAGATTCGGTAATTCAATTAACAAATTTACCTACATCTCCCTCCTTCTATTTCACGATTCATAAATACCGAATCGGTACAATTCGGTATTTATGAGTCGGTAAAATAGAATTACCTACATCTGGCCCAAGGTCCTCAAACTCGACACCTTTCCAGCCAGCGCATTTCCTGCCTGCTTTTTACACTCAGACCACAAAAGTTCTGCAGCACCATCTCTTAACCTAGCTGATTTCATCTCGGTCTCTAGCAGTTTTAAATGTCTTAGATTTTTGTCTGCACCACCAGGGGTATAGAAGACACTAAGGGGCCGATTAGGATGGCGGACGGACTTGCGTCCGTCCGCCATCCCAGAGGTGGAGGGACCATCCGCATGTGCTGCGGCGGTCCCTCCGTGCAAATTAGGATGTGACCGCCACCCTGGCGGTCACATCCTGGATATTTAACATTGCGGCGGGTGCTGCTTCAAGCAGCACCCGCCGCAATGTTAAAAGTGCATGTTTCACATTTACATGCACAAAGCGGCAGGCACCGCGCGGTGCCTGCCGCTTTGTGCATGTAAATACTGGGGGGTACCATAGGTACCCCCCATGTGCACCCCCCACCCGCCTACACCCTGGGGGCCCGCAACGGGCCCCCAAAATCAAAAGTACACATGCTTTTCCACGGCGGAAAAACCGCCGCGGAAAAGCATGTTTACAAATACATCCTAATTTGGCTGGCGGTGTCTGATAGACACTGCCAGCCAAATGAGAGCTTTTCCGCCGCGGTTGTAATCCGACCGCGGCGGAAAAGCAGCGGACAGAAACCAAGACCCACCAGCCATCGTAATGCGGCGGTGGGTCTTTGGTGACTCCGCAGAGGATTTTCCGCCTCCTCCGGGCCGGAGGTGGCTTCCGCCGGCCCGGAGGAGGCGGAAAATCCTCCATCCTAATCGGCCCCTATGTTTCTGCGGTCGACAGGGTCCGACTCGGGCACCCAATAAAAATTGACTGTGGTCTTCACGTTTCTAGTTCCAATAAACAATTTTTTAAACAAAGTGCATGTGCGGTTTTATTAAATACAGCCTAATGAAAGGTAGCTCAGGGAGTCAAGACATCTGCTGCCAAAGTCCACACGCATCCTGGAGGTCATGGTTTGGATCTCTGAAGGAACTGCTTTTCCTTCTTCTAAGGTCATAATATGAGTGCTACTGGGTTGGTATAATATTAACCCCTGTCATTTTCTATTCTATTCTTGGCTAGAAGTGATTTATCAGCAGGGGCAGGAATCTTTTTTTTTTTTTGCAGTTTTCTATAATGGGAACTTGACCCAAAGTAATTGGAGACCTACACATGAGCACTAGTTACATTACAGAAGATCATATACATTTTTATTTTAGGCACAGGAACATTAAGTGATATGCCCAGAGTCACAGGATGTTGAGCTCATATCAAGGCTTGAACTTGATTCCCCAGTGTCACGGAAATCATGCAGCAATGAAGGGCCAAATTATGTAGCCGAGTTTAGTAAATTATGTGGCAAAAAAGGCAAATTATGCAGCATAATGTGGCACATTATCTAATAGTATTATTTTTTACATTTTTACACTTGTTAATGTTGTATCGCAATAGTTCAAGTTTAATATCTAAATACAGCAATATGCAACACAAAGGTGACCAGTCAACTTTTGCAACGAGCCTTCCACTGCACAGCAACACATGCAACTGCATTTTTAGTAACTTTTGAACCGATTGAGCTACAAGTATTTTTCTTTTTTTATTCAAATCTGCAGATTGTGCATCCTAGGGCTGATTTTACTGGATTCAACAAGCCTGCTGATATGGGGTGTTACTCCAAAACCAGTCCCAAGATGCTGGTTTCCAGTCCAGGAAAGACCTAGCTTGACAGTTCCGGCTGGACTATTCCCATGAGGAACAGGGTCAAGACTGATTTGTGTATGACTGGGTCTGAACTGGGGGGAGCGAAGTGAGCTAAAAAACGGTGACGGATTCAACCCAGATCTGTGACTGGAGGTGAGTGTCTGAAAAGTGTCAGCGCTCCATCCATCATCTACTTGTGTTTGCTTTGTCTAGGAGGTATACACAAAACCCAAATGCCAACTACGCCAAGTCACGGGACCAGAGACAGCCTGCAGGCACCAAAAGGCTAAGCAAGAAAAAGCCAACTTCCTAAAAGTGGCATTTCCAGAATTGTAATTTAAAATCAGACTTCCCTATAAGTTAGGGATTTCAAATTAGGATTTCACAGACATCAAATTTGAATCAGTTATATCTTCCCATTTGGAAATTACACTTATAAAATTTTATACAATAATCGCAATGTAATCAATGGGAGATATAGGCCTTGAAGTAGTGAAAAACGAATTTAAGAGTGTTGTCTTTGAAGCATCATTTAGTATATTGTCTTGATGCATTCTAGTATTTCCCAAAAATATTCATAATGTAAAATCAGTGTAACATGTTTCAACAAGATTATGGGAAATATGAAAATCAACAAGCAATGGCAAAGCTAATAGGTCTAACATTGGTAGTCAGTCTTTTGGTTTGTCAATGCGGTCTTATTTTGACATGGCGTTTGTAAAATGTTTTTGTTGTGGGAAGTGCCGGGCCCTCACCATTGTAACAAACAGACAAAAACAAAAATATTTTTTGGTCTCAAAAAGCACATATTGCCACAGTAGTTCTGGCATTGAACAAAACTACTTTGTGTGCCGATATGCTTCTTGTGAAAGAGCAGATTGCTATCACTCACATTGAAGCCAGCTAACAGATAGATAAAAACAGAGACAGACGTTTATTAAAAACAAAAGGTCTTGGTTAAGGCCAGACCAAATTAGGGGTCCAGTTCATAAAGAAAGTCACAAAAGTGTATCCATACCATATGTAATGTTATCTTTTTTTTTTGTAATTTTATTTTGCATAGTTACTTAAAACCATTGCAATACAAAAAAATATAAAAAAAATAGGTTAAGAACAAAGAATAATAAAAGTACAGTTCTAATAAAAAGGAATAAAACATTCACATTTCCTTGGTTCGAATGTGCACGCAGCAACTTCGTAAGCAGTGAAGTTTTTTTTTTTTTTTTAAAGTTCAACTTTATGATTCTAAAATGTTTCTACTTTCCCGATGTCATCATAGGCTCTTTGAGTCAGTAATGTCATTCGACAAAGTGATATTAGATCAATAGTACAGGGACCGTTATAGATTAATTTCAGGCATCTTTTTTTCCACCGCCATCATAAATTTTACGAAGCTACAGCTCAGGCGAGAGTCATGGGAAGAAAAGCAAGCCAGAACTGCCTTCCTTCGTGTGCGGATTCCTTGCCGATTGAAGTGGTGTTTCAACAAGTATTTCCGTTCATCGTGTAATTTCTCGCAAGAGCATATCAAATGCAGCATGTCCTCTTGCCCCAAGCCACATAGCCGACAAAGGGGGATCAGCTTTTATTTTAATCCAGCGTGGGAGATTTTGAGTGCAGGGTAGCAGGCCCAGCCTGTGCTTTAAGAAGCGCGTTTTGATGGATTTGGAGTATCCCTCGCCAAAGTAGCTCTGTGGTGCCTTAGTAGTATACGAGTTTAGGGTCATCCAGCCATGCGTTCTTTTAGAGAGGGCTGCCTTGTCTTGGACCCATGATAGCTGTTTGATCGATTTCTTGACCAATTTTTTAAAAGTTATATGATTTACTGGGGTATCCCAGAGCTGCTCTAGTCCCGTGTTCGTCCGGCTGTCCAGTAGGAACTTGGCTGCTGCAGAGGACGGATGTTGTACTAACTCACTCCACAAATATTAATTTAATGTTCCCTGTTTTGATTTCCTCACTTTGTCCCAGGCTATCATGTAGGCTCCCTGCCTTGCTAGGAGCTGTTGCTCGATGCCAAATTCTAGCCTGATTTGAGCCGGTGAGGTTTGTTTGGGCAGGCTGAATATGATTCTGTAAGCAGCTGTTATTGTATTGTCAAGGATCTTGCCATCCCTTCCTCTAAGTGCCTCACTCCCATAGGTAATTGTTGGGAGAAGTTTAGCGCGAATTACTTGCGTCAAGGGCAGAAGAGGGGCCAGAAAGTTTGCGGTTTAGAGACTTCTGCGAAATTGCCAAAGATAACCCTATCCATGCCATATGACTTTCCATTAGTACAGGTATACGTATTCCATGAATTCACAAGAATTTACATAAGTAGACCAGGAAATCGCACTCCCAGAAAATATTTGTAAACTGTATTTTAGCATGAGCAACTGTATATCTATAGGTTTGCTCATGCGAAAATCTGTTGAGTGCTTACAAGTTCACTTTCTCTCCAACCACTTTTTTCCCAACCCTATAAGAAGTTTTACTTCTGCCCTTGTCAGGAGTAAATTTCAACCTTTCTCAATATTGGAAAAGATTAGGGAAGATCTGCTGAAAATCTTTAAACATGCAAGTTAGTAAGTTTGCACAGGTTCAAAAGGGCATTCCAATCCGAACTATTGCTTACCACTACCTCCAGTCCCAGTATGTAGATCTGCAGAAAGATGGCAAAATAAGGAAATTGCTAGTATTTAAGCCCTACTATAGTATTAACACTGGCATAATCAGAGCTCTTATATAATGAGACTACTACCATAATTTGCTGCCACACTACATGGCACCAAAGGGACAAGTAGATTTTTCTTGCAGGACATGTTTATGAAGCAATCTGTCCTATGGACAAGTAGATATTTTTTATTAAATTTCACACCCCTGAAGACAATATTTTTGCTTACAATATTCTGACATACATCCTGATATTCTGTAAAAAACTGTGCATTTGATGCAAATGACAAATGGCTTGGTAAAGAAAAACAGGGACACATAAGATTACATTATGAAGTGACAAGCACATGGGGCTATTTTCCATTTTAACAACCTGCCTGTGTTAGTAGGATGTAGTCACTGCTTTTTTTTCTATGAACAATGTCACGCAGTCATAGTTCTAATGCAGAGCTATTTTTAGTGGTGCAGACTCAGCTGTTATAATGCACACATCAGTATAAAAGACATGAATTTGTTAAAGTTACTCAATATTTTTGTAACGTATTGGTGTAAAACCTTTTTTTTAGACTCTAATTAAATTTTACGGTCCTATGGAAAAAAATTAACTTTTTCATGCGAGGGCTTGTCCTGTCAGGACTCTTCCACTGATAACATTGATATCAAAGGTCATGGGACAACACTTCCTGCCATGACATCACTTCCTGTAAGTTCTCAAATATGACTTGCCAGCTGAGTTGTTGACATAAAATGTCATCCTGGCCTCCGATTCAAAGTGACTGGACTACCCTACTTCAAGGAATTTATGACACTGAGTGAGAGAGCAAGTGAGAGAAAGAGTCCAAGAGAGAGAAGGAGAGAGAGAGTGAGAGAGAGAGAAAACGAGAGCAGAGTACATGATTTTAGTAACAAATACTCTTACTCCAAAGTCTGCCATAGCAGCACTGTAGGACTCCCGCAATGTGAGCTTTCTACAGCTGTCTAATAAGTAATGTACAACAAAGCACTGAGACATTCCTAGCAATAGAATGAGGTCTCTCTGTAGTGGCCGGCCAGTGCTCTAAGACCACAGCTCTGTGATATTCTTAACAGGGATGACCATTAGTGTGGTAAGACCACAGCACTGTGATATTACAATCCGCATGGCGAGTTCTCACAGCAATGTAATGCAATCTCACAGCGGTGAACCATCTGTTCTGTAAGACAAGAGCACTATGATACTACAATCTGCAGTTATCACACCGGTGACACATCTGTGCTGTATGCGAACAGTGCTGTGATATTACAATCCGAACGGTGAGTTCGGATGTATGACGTTACAACGCATACTTTTACAACGCCTACCTTTACAACGCATTTTTTACACCGCAACATCCATTATAACGCACACCATTACAATGCATGCCATTACAACGAATTCTTTGAAACTACCTTTACAACGCATTCCACTACAACGCATACTACATTTACAACGCATACCATTACAACGCATTGCATGTAAGGTAAGTGTTGGATAGTGTAGGGGTAAAAATTACTATTCTAACTCCAGGGGGTGCAGCAGTAGGGTAAGTGTTGGATAGTGTAGGGGTAAAAATTACTATTCTAACTCCAGGGGGTGCAACAGTAGGGTAAGTGTTGGATAGTGTAAGGGTACTATGTGTTGTAAAGCTATGCGTTGTAATGGTATGCGTTGTAATGACTGCGTGGCATGCGTTGTGGTGGTGTGCGTTGTAGTGTCATGCGTTGTAATGACTGCGTTGTAAATGCATGTGTTGTAATGGATGTTGCGTTGTAAAAGTTTTGTTGTAATGGTAGTGCGTTGTAAAAGTTGCGGTGTAAAGGTTGTTTCCCGTGAGTTCTCACAGTAGTGGGCAGTAATTGCTTTTCGACCACAGCACTGTGATATTACAGCAGTGGCCATTGGTGCTGTTGAAGCACACCACTGTCATTACAGTCTGCGTGGTGAGGTCTCACAGCAGTGACACATCAGTGCTGTAAGACAAAAGTGCTGCGATATTACAATCAGCATGTTGAGTTCTCACAGTAGTGGCCAGTCTGTGCAGTTTGACCACAGCAATGTGATATTTCTCACAGCAGTGATCATTGGTGCTGTTAGACCACAGCACTGTGATATTCCTAACCAGACTGACCAACTTTGAACCTGAATGAATACGGAGTCCATCCCTCACAGTAAGGCAGAGCAATATGGGCAGCAGAAGAGAAAACAGATCACTGAAAGGTAATCAGTGGTTTCTTCAGGTGGGGGTCGAACCTGATGCCTGGAGCAGATGCCCAGACCCCAGCCAAAGCTTTGCAAGAAAAGAGCCACACCAAAACCAAGCAGACAGCAAAACATGCCTGTTAGGGGCAGATTCACTGGTAAAGTTGGCTCAGTATTTTCTGGCTAAATAGTTAGATAGCACTGCCATCAGAATATAAAAGAATACAAGCTTTGGCAAATCCAATAGGTCTTCCCTCTGAGAGAGCTATTGGCTTTGGCAATGTGTTTATCCATTATGCACACCAGTCCGGCTACTGCTCAGCATGGCTAAAAGTTAGTGGCATGGAGTGGGATTGGATGGGGTAGTGTGGAATTGAGTAGGTTGGGGTAGATTGAGCTTGAGTAGAGGTGGGTAGATTGGCGTAGAATGGAGTGGGGATGATTGGGCTAGATTTAGGTTAGATGGAGTAGGGTAGATTGAAGTCGGGTAGTGTGGGGTGAAGAAAGGTATATTGGAGTGGTGTAGATTGGGGTCGAAAAGATTGGGGTAGAGTGGAGTGTGATAGACTGGAGTGGAGTCGGGTAGATGGGAGTAAAGTGGGTTAGACTGGGCGGATTATAGTAGGGTAGAATGGAATGGTGTGGGGTAGATTTGGGTAGTTTGCAGTGGGGAAACTTGGGGTAGAGCGGAGTGGGGAATATTGGGGAGTGGGATTGATTGGAGTGGTTTGGGGTAGATCAGGATGGGGTGGGGTAGAGTGGAGTAGATTGGAGTAGAGTATATTGTGAAAGTTTAGAGTGGGGAGGTAGGGTAGATTGGTTTGGGGTAAAGTGGAGTAGATTGGGGTGGAGTGGGGTAGACGAGTGGAGTAGATTGGAGTGGAGTGGGGTCGAATGGAGGGGGGAAGATTGAAGTGGGGTAGATCGGGGAGTGGGATATATTGGGGAAGATAGGAGTATAGTGGGGTAGACTTGGGAAGAGTGGAGTGCAGTGGATTGGGGTAGATTGGAGTGGGGTAGACGGGAGTGGACAGGAGTAGATTGGAATGGAATTGAGTAGATTATGGTGGAGTTGTGTAGAGTGGAGTGGGGTAGATTGGAGTTGAATATATTGGTTGGATTATGGTAGGGTAGATTGGAGTAAAGTGAAGTGGGGTATTTTGTGGAGTGTGGTAGATTGGTGTAGATCAGGATGGGGTGGGGTAGAGTGGAGTAGATTGGAGTGGAGTATAGTGGGGGAGATTGGAGTGCGAGATTGGGGTAGACTAGGGTAAAGTTGAGTAGATTGGAGTAGATCGGAGTGAATTGGGGTAGATTGGAGTGGAGTGGGGTAGACTGGAGGGGGATAGATTGAAGTGGGGTAGATCGGAGTAGCATGGAGTGGGAAATATTGGGGTAGATTGGAGTGGGGTAGACTGGGGAAGAGTGGAGTGCAGTGGATTGGGCTAGATTGGAGTGGGGTAGATGGGGAGCAGAGGAGTAGATTGGAATAGAATTGGGTAGATTAGGGTGGAGTGGTGTAGAGTGTAATGGGTAGATCAGAGTGGGATTAGTTGGGTAGATTATGGTAGGATAGATTGGAAATTCAGGATGGGTATCAGGGTAGGACAGATTTGAATGAAGTAGAGTGAGGTAAATTGGAGTGAGACCGACTGGATGGGGTTAATTGGGAGTAAAGTAATTTGGGGTCGAGTGGGGTAGGGTAGATTGGAGTAGGGTGGATTAGTGGGGAGTGGGTTAGATTAGTCTGAGGGGTAGATTTGGGTGGCATGTGGTAGACTGGAGTGTAGTGGAGTGGGGTAGATTGGGTAGAGTGGAATGGAGTTTGGTAGATTGGGGTAGAGTGGAATGGGTTAGATTGGGTGGGCGGGAGTAGTTAGACTGGAGTAGGGTAGAGTGGAGTGGGGTAGATTGGAGTAGAGTTGGATAGCTTGGAGTGGAGTGAGATATATTGCGGAAGAGTGGAGTGGGGTAGAATCAAGTGAGTATAGTGGGGTAGATTTGGGTGGACTGGAATGGGGTTAATTGGGTGGATTAAAGTTGGGTAAATGGGAATGGAGTGGGATTAGATTAGAGTGGAGTGGATTGGTGTGGGTAGAGCGGGGTGGAGCAAAATGCAGTGGGGTGGAATGGGGTAGATTGGAGTAGAATGGAGTTGATAGCAGTAGATTGGAGTCAGGTAGATTGGTCTGGAGCATATTTGGGAGGGGGAAATTGAGATGGCTAGAATTCAGTGGGGTGGGGTAAATTTGAGTGGGGTAGATTGGATGAAGTTAAGTGGGGTAGATTGGGTAAAGTGGAGTGAAGTGTTGTAGTGTGCAGCGAGTAGGATAGATTGTGTTAGATTGGAGTGGGATAGACTTTGGTGGAGTGGGGTAGATCGGAGTGGACTGGGGTAGGTTACAGTGGAGTTGGATACAATGCAGGGGAATTTGGAGAGGAATGGGGTAAATTGAAGTGGAGAAGAGTGGAGTAGGGTAGATTGGAGTGAGTGGGATTGGAGCTGGATTGGGGTAGATTGTAGGGGGTGAGATTGGAGTGGGGTAGACTGGGGTAGGTTTGAGTGGAGTGCAGTAGAGTGGGGTGGAGTGAGGTAGATTATAGTGGGGGTTGATTGGGTAAATTGAGTGGAGTGTTATATGTTGTAGTGGAGAGGAATAGATTGAATGGACTGGAATTGGGTAGATTGGAGTGGGGTAGAATGGATCATAGTGGAATGGACAGAGTTAGACTAGAGTGGGGTAGATTGGGTTAGAGTGGGCTAGATTGGAGTGGGGTGGGTATACTGGAGTGGAGTGGGGTAGGTTGGAGTAGGGTGGGTTAGATTGGGTGGAGTGGGGTAGATTGGAATGGAGTAGAATGAGGTAGATTGTAGCAAAGTGGAGTGGTGTGAGGTGCACTGGAGTGGAGTGAGGTAGACTGGAGTGGGCTAAAGTGGAGTGGGGCAAATGGTGTGAAGTGGAGAGGAGTGGAGTGACATGTGTCGTGGAGTGAGTGGCGTAGATTTGAGTGGGTGGAGTTAAGTGATGTGGTGAGGCATGTCGCAGAGTGTCTTAGAGTGGAGAGGCATAGAGTGGAGTAGCACGTAGTAGATTGGACTGGAGATTCACAGAATGGAATGGCGTGGTATAGAGGTGAGTGGGCTACTGTGGACTGTGAATGGTGTGGCAGAGCACTGCCATTAGAGAAACACATTTTTTATTTGAAATGTTCATTACATTTGCACCGCAATATGGTTTTGCTGCACAAACAATATGTTGTGGAAATGTCATAACATAGTGTATTGATATTTTTTTATCGTATTCAAATATTTGTTTCCATCACACTTCAGAATGACAAACAAAATTGCTTTGTTTTCACTAGTTCTGATATATTCTGAAAACATCAGCCCAGTTCTTGTTTTGTGCTACAAAAAAAACATCCTGCACCTTCTCTTTCATGAATACTCTGCAAGATTGTCACACAAATTCTCTCACTTTGAAGTCAGAGAAAGAAAAGTAAACACCAAGCTCCCTCGGAAGAGAGAGCTTGACATTTGGCCTCTATCTTAGAATGCTTAGCAGATGTGACAGGAGAAGAACAAGATTTAAAGACCTGTTTACAGAAAGCGAGTTTGTGGAAAAATACAGTAAACAAGTTTTGACCAATGGAAGGGACAAACTCAAGCTGGCCAGCCTAAAGCAAATAATGCCAGCAGATAGAAAGCCAGAAAATTTGAGATACAAGCCACAAAACCAATGGTAAGCAATGGCCGGAATGCATTCCTAGGTCGGTCAGGTTTCTAAATGTTCGCAGGATGTCTTTAGCAAATGAGACAGCTGCACTGTCCGGTAGGCTTCGAGCTAAAAATGACAGAAATCATAAAAATACCCCAAAACAACATAATATAACATCATAATGTCTACCCCAATAGTATCAAAAGAGCACAAGAAAAAAATATAGAAAGAAAAAAACAGGAAACAATTCCTACGTGCATAAAAGTAGAATATAAAAAATATAAAAAATGGCATAAGTGGTGTGTCTCTTAAGGTATTTTTTTTTATAACTGTGTAGGACTTTTTAGTTGTTTTTGCATGTTGCACGTTTATGTTTGTTTAACACTTTAAGGTTTTATATATCTCAGGAGGATAGATAACAAAACAGAGCGATATTAGCACGTATAAATACCGTTCCTAATACACAATGAATATAGATTTATATTTTGAGATTGCGCCTGCAATGCTAAAAAAAAAAAAAATTGACTGACTCAGTATTGCATCTTTCCGGGTTCGCAAATAAACATAGTTGAGTTGGGAAGTGAGATAAGATTTCTTTGGCGGGCGTGGGAGTGCGTGAAGTGGCGTCAGCAGTGAGGCCGGATCTACTGCCTCGGCGCGACCGGAAGTGTTTCATCACAGGGTCACTAAAGGTCTCCTTGGGATGTTCGCGGTTCTTTAGAAATCCCTCCATACCTTGGTGTGGGACTGTGCGTACTGCCTACGTACAGATAAAGCAATGTCTTAAAAGGCAAATGGAGGCGCTAAAATCTCGACCCATGCGAGTATTCAATGCCTCGTCAGGGGTAGTAGTGCTACATCAATACAATTAAAATACAAAAAATTGTATACGAAGAATAAAATCGAGAACCACAGAAAGATAATGCCAATTATACACAAATAGGTTTTCATATGGCGCTTTCCAATGAGCACGCCAAATGTACCAACCTGGTATCCAGAATCAAAAAATAATCGTTGCTTAACACAACTTCTTCTGTGATTACAGTTATGTAATTGTTTATTGCAATACAAGCCATTTCCATACGGAAGTATTAAGTTCATTGACCATATTCGGCTGAGCCGCTGTACATTTTTGATCTACAATGCTGTAACATCACATCTGTTCTTTATAAATAATTGGAAACCTCGTCAAATTTCACATTTCAGAAATGTATTTAGAAATGACTTGTATTCCAATAAACAATGAAGGGCCAGGTGTATGACCATTTGAAATTTGCGAGTCTAATTGCGAGTTTTTGTGGATCGTAATTAGAGATTCGCAAAATCAAATGTACAGACACATTTATTGATTCCCAGTGGGTTGCAAACGGACATGCCTCCTCAATATTCACGAGGCAGGTCGCAATTTGCGACCCATTGGGAATGGCTACAATCACAGGGATGGTGGCCTGCTGGGGTCAGCAGACCACCATGTCTGTGATTGCTTTTTTAATAGAGCAGCATTTCATTTGTAATGCAGCCCATTTTTCTTAAAGGAAAGCGGGCTGCATTACAAAAATGAAAAGTTTTCATTTTTTAAGAGTAGGCAGTGGTCTGTGGGACCACTGCGTGCTATTAGAAATGTTTTCACCCACATTCACAAAAGGGAAGTAGTCCCTTGGGGAACCTTTCCCGTTTACGCATTCCCAGTCACATTCCTACATACCAGTGCAACTCGCTATTAGGAAGGGATGTCCAAAACACTCCCCTTCGTAATAGAGACTCTTAAACCTTATTTTGTGAATCGGAATCAGCTTACCTTGTCGCAAAATAGGGATGGTTTATGTCAAAAAGCTTTTTACCGGTTACAAACAGCCTGATGGGATCACATAAGAAGTTGTGTTCAGCAGGATTTTTTTAATGGGATTTTTCCTAGTCGTATGTGCTGCAAATCTGGATATCAGATTTGTATATGGCATCTTTTATACTATAGACTCATCCTGAAGCGTTCCTGAGCAGATCACACCGCCAATTTTTGTTAAAGTACAAGAATTTGGGTTTACCGAAGAAGCTAATAGTTTAAGCAGGAAGGTTCCATGAGTCGAAGGAAGGAACTCATATGTTGGAAACCATATGTTTCAAAATCTCTTCTCCTTAAGACTTTGTTGGTGCAGGTAATTCCAATTCATCAGCCGACACATGTTTCGTTTGCACCAGCAGCTTTTTCAAGGTTTTAGTAGATTATGTAATCCAGTGAAGCCATGTTAATATGTTTCATGTATCTGTCAAAAACACATATACACTGTGTATTTACTGGATAATTCAGAGATTTAGCTATGCCATCGCTCACCTGTCCTTAAATGCGGCCCCAGCAAATCTTTAATTTACTATTGTCAAACTACACAATTTTTAAAACTTGCTTCCTAGGCTTGCCACAACTAGGCCTATGCTTCTCAATTTACCACTTTAGAACGATGGCATGCCAAGTTGGCTTTGCCAGTTTGGGAACTTGTTCAACACCTTAATATCACTACAGATTAGTTTGCCCCTAGACTGGGTTTCAACCCAACAACCGGTGCCTTAATTCCATGACCTTATGTTTTTTTACATTTATTTTTGTTTCAGTTTAAGTTTTTTCTTCAGATTTGGCTGGCACAACAGGCAACCTCCTAATTAACCTGCATGGACAGGCTGTCCTGGCTGTAGGTGTTAGCGACTACTGCTACCTCACTGAGCAATAACAGGTTCATTTTGAACTGCACAACACACTGCACAGCAGTGCAGTGTGTGGTGTCGTGGGTGGTAGGCCCGCATGCTGGATGAGTAACAGCACAGATACATTGAGAAGGGTACTGGAACTGGCCCTGGGCACATGCGCCCGGCCCCTTTTCTTTGCAGGGTCACCTGGCTGGTGACGCCTGTGATGGGTGGGTGTATGGTGCGAGGTGCAAACAGGCAGAACACTAGAACGTGTCCAGCAGGACACTACACTCTGGACTGTGGGGCGCTACATATACCACGACGAGAAAACGAGCACAACCTCTTTTTAATGTAACTAAGCGTTGCCTAGTTTATAAATATCCTCTGTAAACGTGGGTATACCATGAGCAACACAAGTCGCAACTACTAAGAATCGTGGTGTAGGAAAGTATCACGTACCAAAATTATGTTTTGTGACTAGACTCCTGATAGGCTGCATATGTACTGAAGACGTTTGCATTAAGAGTTCCACACGCCAAATTAGTTCTGTCTCGTTTCATCGTCCGTAAATCCGCCACCCCACCCCGTCAACAGAGGGCGCAGCAGAAATGTATGGACCTAATAAACCAGGGCTGTCGCTGGATGTGTAGTCCAGCAGCGAGGGTACTGGTTGTAAAATAATCGCAGCACCAACACTCCATAAAACACCGAACACTGCGCTCCAAGACACATTTCATTTTGCCTTTTTTTGTTAAATAAAAGAATGACAATATAATAAGAAACAATACAAATGACGTCATCAAAGATCCGGCCGCGTAACAGCATCATACAACGTGGTGTTAAATCCAAGACACATTTTATTTTTATAGAAATGTTTGTCTCAAGTGTAATGTAAATAGCTGAATCCCACTGGATTAACAGAATCGCCTCCTCTCCCTCCATATGTACAGCGCTTGTTGCTTCCAACCTAGATGTATTTTGTGCTGTGTAAGCGCCGACATTTACAGGTAGATCCCTAAGCAAACTTTAGACAATAAAACGTGCCTCACCTGCACAATAAGTTATTTTATATAGCGCATCAAAAATTCCGCCGTTTCTTAGCGCTGTAAAACAGCCATTAATGTTAACCATTTAAAATGTTTCCTTTTGCATAGAACGAAATCCTCAGCTATGGGCGAGCTTTATTGAAACTCCAACATTTTTCAGAGTCTTCATAGGGAGAGGGGCAGGGCCTGCCATTCTGGATAAGAATTATTCTGCGCACTACGAGGGGAACATCCTTATTGGACGACTGTGCCCAGACTACGGCGGCACTCGGGCACCGTTTGCAGAGCAGCGGGAAGGAGCTGAAGAGAGGGGTTAATTCATGCATGCAAGAAACACTGGTCAAAATCACAGCTCCTCCGGCTCCACCCACGCAACCATGTGATCTCAAGCAGATTGCATCAGCTCAGTGTCACTATGTGCAGCGCTCCAATGCCCTTGAGCCAAGTTCAAACGCAGAGAGGGGGCACTGGGAGCGTCTTTGTTCGATCCCAGGTCACAGATTAAAATCCGGGCAGGTCCTCGCAACCTTTTATCATTTCGAGCTCTATAAATAAGTACTATTGGCTAACAAAAAACATCTCTTGTGGCGCGTGCCCATTTAGAAAAGAGACATTTTATTGCTTTTTATAAATCTGCCTCTCAAACTGCAATGCTCCTCTGTACATCTGCATGTTGAGCTGGACGCTGCCCTCCTCAGACTCACGCCAGACTCAAATCTAAGTGGACGGGCAGGGTCTGACTGGGACAGGAAAAGGCACAAGCGGCAAAATAAAAGTAGCAGCTCTTAGAGAATCAGATGGCTAAAAAAAAAACAAGCATTTACAATGTGATAGGTCTCGCATTTGCGGGAGTTAGAGATATTGGTGTTGTAGACAGCAACGTCTGTTGCCTAAGTGTTTTGGCTTGGAATGTAGTGGAATGTGGTGTAGAGTGGAATGGTTCGTTGAGGAAGTGTGTGTGCTGGAATTGTGTTGTGTGAAGTGGATTAGTGTACAGTGGAAATGTGTGGATAATAGTTATGTGGTATTGAGTGTACTGAAATTATGAGGAGTGTAATTGTCAGTGTAATTATGTGGAATGGCATTGTGAGTTATGGAGTGGTATGTTGTGGAGTTTAATTAAGGTGTTGCATTTCCTTGAGTTACAGTATTTCGACCCCTAGTTTTTTGTGTAATATCCACTACACATTGTTGGATACCTAATAATTTCTGCAACACGTGCCGTAACTCTCTATGCCATCTTCCTAGTAAATACAATAGGACGGAAACTATCACTGAAATGCAGCTTACTAGGGTTTAAGGTCACCTTTTTGAATCTGCAGAATAAAGAAAACAGCATTGAGTGAGCTAACTTCTGTTAACAATGCAACTGAAATGGAAGATTATACATAGAAAGGAAAAGACAAGTACATGTGTATGCACCTATGAATGCACATTTAAGGGGGATGGCGCTTTCTCATAAGGGGGCACAACCACTATTTCGTTGTAAGGAGGAGTTTCAAATACTAGCCAGAAGAACACTCCAATGGAAATTAATAAACGTTATTTAAGGCACAATAATGACGGAGCTTTTTATTTGAAAGGGAGCTGCAGAGTGTCTACTAGCACCTTCGGTGTGATGTCAACTTCTTTGCGGAATGCTACCCCAGGACAGGCATGTTCTGTTTGTCAACTTGGGATGCCATTTTGTTAAGCGAGTACATTAACTAGAGTAGGCTTTGCACATTAAGCAATCCGCTTCCGAACTCTAATGAACGACTAACATCTGAAAGAGGCACGTGCTGTGAAGAGACGGCAAGGTCTGACGTACAGCTAAACAAAGTCACGCAGTCTAATCGGCTTTTATGGGGCTCGAAAAGCATCTCCTTCAAAAAAGGATGGGGCAGATTTATGAAGGCCTTGCGCCGCCGGTGCGTCATTTTTAACATGGGAAAAGTGACGCACCGGCGGCGCAAGGCCTTCATAAATCTTCCCCGATGTTTGCAGCTTGAGACAAATGTAATTTTCATGATGGAGGGCTCCCTATGCACTAATAAAAAAGGCTCTATTGCCATTTTCTTTCAATTTCCCCCAATCAGTTGGTGTATCGAAAGACTACTGCCTCACATCACATTTTGAAGTTTACACAACTCAGGTTGAGGAGTAACATAAACCAGTCTCCCAATTTGTACTGGTTCGAAACGTTGACACACGGGGCCACTATGCTTCCATCACAGCAGACTTACTTAGCGCCCTCAACACTCCGAGCGCCATCATGAGAGAGGGGGCTGTGCTTAGAGAATGTCAGCTTGGGTAAATAATACACTGCACGGATGTTGCATTGACCTGTGGCAGCTGAGACATTCTTAATTTTTGCGAAATGTGGCCACACACCACGCAGGGTGTTAAGAAAGGGACATGGTTGCCTGCCACCACCTGTGTTCTCTGACACCCTGCTGCTACTGCCACAACTTCACAACCAATTCAGTTGTGCTTTGTTAATCAGTTTCTGCATAGCTCTTTAGTCGCCATGTTGTTGGCCTTGGGCACTGGGGCTGGAACAAGTTAGCCCGTGGAACGGCCAGTTTCCTAATTTGCACTGGTTCGAAACATTGACAATGTATGTTTTTGATCGAATGGGCTTTGGTATAAGTTAGTCTTTTTTGTGGAAAAATACAGTTGACAGGATACTCAAGAGTACATGCTTACAATCTCAACCGTATCAGATTATTACAGCATTGCTTCCAAAGAGGTTCCTAACCGACATTCAACTTAGCGACATTGACCTCCAGGCGCAAAACACCTTTAACCCCTCCCATGCGCCCGCGATTTTGCGGAAGTGCGGCACTTCCGCAAAACGGGCAGGCCGCGTCGGCCACTGGCCGACGGCAGCACCAGCGAGGTAGCATGGAAGTGGTTAATGATTGTTTTTGTGCAGGAAGGTCTATCACCATTATTGGTTATTTATGGGCAGGAAGGGACACCTTTCTGCATATAAACAATTATCCCTGCATCGCAGGAACCTTTGCACTATGGTGCAAGGGTGTCTCTATTGGCACTTAGCAGGTATTTTTAGCGCCAGCTCTAGGGAAAACACAGGGTTGGGCCGTATTCTTGTAAATTCGGTGCATCCCTGTGTTTTGGAAATGACGCAGTGCAAGACTGCAGAATTTGCTGCAGCACCGCGCAGCGCCATTTCCATATACATATGACCCACAATGTCTTAACCACAGTGTTACCAGCCGCCACAACCTGCACTCCCCCACCCACCAAAGAAGTCTCCCTGGAGCACTTTACATTGAGAAGGGGCAGTGTGTGGAAGCCTAGAACCAACGAAATTGAGGTTTAATTGGAAAAAGCACGCACTGGACCTTCTCGGACGGGAAATGTAGCAATCTGCCACATAGTGACGTCAGCGCCGTGCACATCGCACAGACACTTAAGAACCACCTCTGCTGTAACGCACAGCAGGAGGTGAGCGAGCCAGCAAATGAACAGGGGGTCCAGCCACGGTCGGCTCTGGCTCTAAGTGCCCGTACACAAGCCAACCCCTGACAATTCGTGACAGCAACAAACATCACTTTTGGGGTCTCTTCAAAATTCAAAAAAACATATTCAAAAACCGTTTCACCTCAGCACACCAGATTGTATCCTTGAATTAAGATGTGTAAAAGTGAGAGTTTTTAACCATGCACTGAGAAACCTTTCTCCCCCCTGGCCTGAGGACAATGCCATGAGCAAAGTAAAAGGTAAGTCAGAGTTCATGTGTACCCTATGTCGCCTCAGGTTTTAGGTTTTTTACAGATGCAGCAATATTATAGGCAGTGCTTTTGAAACTATGTGGCAGGGGAGGACCAAATTGTGGAGGAGGATCAATTAAATTATGTTGCATCATCAGCCAAATTATGGGGCATACGTGACACATTTGGTGATACTGTCACTCATTTTGACTTTTTAACAAGATAATTCTGTCTGGGCAAAGGTTTCCCTTCAGCAGTAGCGATTTCACACCCAATGCATCAATTAATAAAAGAAAGGTGAGCTGTTAACGTTTGCGGAGGGTCTTCCACTGCTGCAATACGTCACTGTCTTTTTTACTTGTTTGAACTAGAAAAATTGTTTTGTTTTTTTAAATCCGCAGATTATGCAGAAGATGACACAGTATGCATCAAATCCATTACTATGCTGCAGAAAACGTCGCAGCCGGTTTCTTCGCTTCCGTGAACGCTTGCCTCGATTTGGGTTCGAGGTTCTTGCGCCAGGCTTCTGCCTCGAGCTCTCCCGTGAGGCGAGTCACCTCTAGGCGCTGGCCTTGGTTCTTTGTCATCGAAACTGGAGTCAGTCGAGGTCTGTGGAAGGTAGGGTCGTCTGTGAGCGGCACCCTACATTTCACAGCTGACCGAGCGATCACAGGTGAGGGAAGAGGTGCTGAAGAGCACAGCTCCAACAGCAGCACACGGACATAAGAGCAGAGCGGCCACCTGTAACACTGCGCCAACAAGAAGCAGTGGGTGCACCCCAATGCGCACCACCCACGAGGGGCAGCTTAGGGCCCCACAGAACCCCATCATCGAGGCACCATGGGAATGCACCAGTGAGTGCCCTGTCCCTCCACCCGCACAACGGGGAGGGGCCGAGGGACCTCGGATTCGCCTCGGTGCGCTCTGCGGCGTCGATGGTCATTACCTGTGCCTGGACGCGGCTCCTCTCAGCGGCTCCGGATTCCTGTACAGCGCGCGGTCCCGACCAAGCAGAGCCCAGCCCGTGGCGCGCTGCTCTGCACGCCCGTGGCTCTGAGAGCCCACACTGCTCCTCTCGGGCCTCCGCTCCGACTAGTACTTGTGGGGAAATGAGCGAAATAATATGGGTGAAGGGCGGGCTGGGCGTCGCAGGAGGTCAGAGCGGCAGCAGGGGACTTGTCAGCAGGCAGAGCCGCAGCTGGATGGCACCTATGACACCCGCAGATGGCTGAAGTCTGAACTCACTCTCACCGCGCGCGCTCAATGCCCGGGGAGGAGCCTGCCCTTTCCTTATATAGGCACGCCTGAAATGTATGACGGGACCAGTGACGACTGTATCTTCACTCTTTCTTCGACTCTTCCTCTTCCGCCCGTGGTCCCATCTATGCGTCTCACTTCAATGTAACTAATAAAGTTTCAAATAATACTAATAAGTGCATGGTCGACACCACGCTAACCGAGGCAGGGCAGTGACCGGAGAGAAGGGCAGAGGGAAGGGTTCCGGCAGAGGGCTGGAGTTGGCCCAGCAGCCCTGGACTTGGATATAAATCACTTTGGAAACACATACATTAGGATCCATCTGTGGCAAAAGACAGGTGATGTAGTCACAAGGGGCGGAGCTTGGAAAACAGAGCCTGGCTGCAATTTATACGTTTACTCTAAAAACAATCCGCTGGGTAGAAACTGGCAACAAAAAAACACGCGAGAGGAAATCTGCTCTAGATGACTTATTTGGTCACAAAAGGGGCTACATTTTTAAATATTTTACAGGATTAAGGTACCTGCTGCAGAGGTCACTGTGTGTCCAGCAATTTTGAGAGGATTATAATAGTGTTAAGGTAACTCCAGTGGTGAACACAATTCCGAGTGAGTTCTGTGTTGTATCCAGTCACAGTTTTGACCTCACACAGTAGTATAGAGGGTTAATGTGTCTGCTGCAAAGCACATCGTGTCACATGCAGATCAGAGCTTTGTATTTTATTTAGATTGGTTGGTGGGCTACTGCTTTTGACACTGAGATCATTTTGTTACTGTCACTGCATAAACTGCAAGCCTTTCATAACTCATCGATCTATTTACTGGCATGCAGGAGTTGCATGCAAACTGAAAATCATGGGTTAAGATTCTTATTGTTTTGTTTTCTCAATCTGATGTCATTCTGATATTGCAAAGAAGGGTTTCTTTGGGAAAAAGTGCAGTCTTATTTTTACAGACGATAACAATCAGTTTTGTTGTATATCCTGACCGTTTTGCCTGACCAATCACTCTTAACATATAATTTCTACAAGTATGGATGATATGTGATTCCTACACCCTTATAGATCTCAATAAGATACATACTCCAAAAGCCACTGTTAGAAAGGGCGATTTCCGTTTGGCTAAGGCTTGCACCAAAGCCAGGCAGAAACCACCACTCTAGTCAGGGCAAGGGAGTTACTCGCCAAAGATAACCCCTGCTCACCCTCTAGGTAACGTGACACGAGCAGTAAGGTTTATCCCGGAGGCAATGTAAGTTAAGTATTTGCGCACGCAACCACCAGCAACAACATCCCAGGCCCCCTACAAAAGGATCTCCACACAAGGTTATATCAAAAATAGCCTTTGTATTATACCAAACACATTAGATAAGGAACCCAAACTTTACAATGTGCCACTGGCACAGGCAGAATTTACAGGGGATTATGTACACAGGACAGGGCCACATGTCAGGAATAAGCACTTTTAGAACTAGCACTTGGTAGATTTAGCACTTTGTAGGAATAACGCTTAGCACATAGAACATATAATAACTGTAGCACCAAATAGCAAATGTAGCACACAACCAGTAACCACTGGTAAAAGGTAAGTACCACCTACGCAATCCTAAACACTTTAGGCCAATATCACGCAGAGAACCATGAATTCCCTAGTAGAACCTATACTAGGAAAAACAACCTCCTAAGTATGAAAACACATTCAGAGGTATAGGCCAGAAGCTTTGTACATATTGCATGAAAACACATTCAGAGGTATAGGCCAGAAGCTTTGTACATGATGCATGAAAACACATTCAGAGGTATAGGCCAGAAGCTTCACACATGATGCATAAAAACACATTCAGAGGTATAGGCCAGAAGCTTCACACATGATGCATAAAACCACATTCAGAGGTATAGGCCAGAAGCTTCACACATGATGCATAAAACACATTCAGAGGTATCAAGACAGGGTGCACAAAACATACTACACACAGTACATTTCCTAACACCCAAAAGCATCAGCACATAAATCACCATAGCACATATATCACATTAGGGTCCAGGTTGTGCCACTGTGCCAAAACCTAAACGTAGGAGCTGCCCACTACTTGCTGGGCAACTGGGGACAAGCACAGGGCCTAAACGCTACAGCTGGCACTAAGTGCTGCGCAGCTGGGGAAGGCCAAGGTAGGGATGAAGGAGTGCGACTCACTCCTGAGTCCAGAGACATGTCCCTAGGAAAGAAAACCTAAACGGTGCAGCTGCCCACTACTTGATGGGCAGCTGAGAACTCAAAACTGCGACATGGGCTCTCCCTAGCCCTTAGAACAAAACTGCGCCAACTGGGAGCCTTCTAGGCTCTAGAAATATATCTGCCACCGCTTTGAGCCCTCAAGGCTCTAGGACAAAGATTGCGGCACAGGTTGGAGCCATCTGGGCTCTAGCAATAACTGGGGCCTCGTTGGAGCCATGGAGGCTCTGCAAAATAACTAAGGTACCCCCTGGAGCCTCGTGCTCTAAATAACAATGCCACCACTCTGGGGGAGCGGCCCGCTGCCAACCAGGGCCGCTCTACCCTCTAAAGTGCCCCCAGAATGTAGGAGCCTCTCAGGCTCGAATTACAAATGTGCCCCTCGTTGGAGTCCAGCTTGGGGGACTCGAAATGACAGAGCCTCTCTTGGGCTCTGAAAGGCAACCAGGCCCCCATACATTGGAGCGCACTGGCTCTGGGGTAACACGGGCCCCCGGGCCCCCACAGGGCCCTAACCACAATGGCGGCCGTCGGTGGAGCCATTCTGGCTCTGGACACTGATGAGGAAAACTGTGGAGCGGCCCGCTGCCAAACGGGGCTGCTCGAACACTGCCTCTCCCCTCGCAATACCTCGGCGGCTCTCAAGAGAAGCTGCTGTGGGGGCGGCTCACCACTGCGGTCCCTTGTACTCGTGGGGCCTTGCCCCCGCCCCAGCCGTCTTAACTTACCGGCTTTCGGCGGGGAAAGGCTTTCTCTTCCTCGGGCGGCGGTAGCGGAGCTCTCCCGATCCCTGGGACCCCGCCCGACAGCACCCTTGCTCACCCGGTCCCCCATCTCGGGACCGGGACTCGGAGTGGAGCCTGCAAGGCTCGGCGGCTTCTCCTCTCCTTCTTGGCGGTGGGCAGCTAATCCCCGGTTGGCAGCTGGCAGGACTTCCTGGAAGCAAGCGGAAGTCCTGCCCCGTTCTAGGCGCCCGGCCGCCTGACTTCCGGTTTCGCGGCGCGAGGGCCGCGGCGGTGACTTTTCTTTGTGCAAAATGAGGGGTGGGCACCCTCGAGATGAAAAATAACAGCAGAAATGGGGTGGGCACCCGTAATTAGCAATATTAATGCAGGCATAATGCAGGGTAGGCTCCTGCTGTTAAAACCTCGAAATAGGCGGGGTGGGCACCCGCGCTGGGCGAATTCGGGGGAATCCCTACAACGGGGATTCCCTCAGGACAGAAAGCAGCTCAGCGCTGCAAAGCTAAAATAAAGCGCTTCCAGAGGGGGGAAAAACGCAGGGAGATCTAGGGGCATAAAAAATAAAAGCCAGCACACCCAATGTGCCGGGCAGCCCCCAGAGTCTCTTCAAGGTACTCATATGGTGAGAGGGTAGGAAGGTCCAAAAGAAGTCCTCCAGGGCATCCAGGGGCTGGGCAGGGCCCAGGGAGCCAAGCCTTCCCCTGGGCTCAGCAGCAGCACGCCCCTGGTAGATTCCAGTCAGAAACAAGAACATTTTACAGGAGGTCACAGCCTCTTTTTATACACAAAACCCCTTTGTCTCTAGGTTGCAGGGTGGGGGAAAAACAGACACAGCTGGTTTTGGAGCACTCTGTTGCTCAGCCCCTCTCCCCATTCACTGGCCAGGCTAGGGTCATCAGTTGCACCACAGGGGGTGGAGCCAGCATTGTGTGGGAAAAGCCTAGCCCTATTCAGGTCCCAGGTGCACTCCTCCCTCACATCAATCATGCAGATCTCTCCACTCACCACCGGGGCAGACCCATCCTGACTCCTGGAGCCAGGCTCACCAGCCAGCTCCAGCCAATCACAAGCCAGACAGCCAATTCACATAAATTACCCAGACATGCCAACTTCTAGAAGTGGCACTTCCACACTAGACACATTTATGCCGCACACATCATCGCGCAGCATTTAATCACACGAGTCCGCACATACCAAACCCGCACCTGCACCTGCACTCCCCATGCATCAGGAACTACCAGGGACACACATATTCCCCATGCATACCTAAGGGAGGGCAGGCCACTCTCACACACACACTCAGAGTGCACGCACTTTACACTGCGCAACATTGCTAAAGTGCGCAAAGACCATAAATCACTATAATGATGTAACATTAAAAGGCAAAAAGTTCAGGGGTGAACCTGCCAGCTGGGCCAAGTCCAACTGCCACTAAACCATTTGAATACTTGAGTGGAACTAGGAAGGTGACCCCCCCGAGACCTCAGACAGCCAGATATTTGGGGGGAACTCTCCTGGAATTACGCCGGACGTGGCTCCAAACTGGCGGATCCTGACTGCTCCAAATATATCAATACATCCGATATTGGCCTCTTTCAACAAACGTGGCAAAGTCATGAAATTAGCTATCCCAACTTTGCTATTATTTAATGCCAACTCTTCTGGGAAAAGAAGGCCCTCTAGAGGCTTAATGACCTGGATTGGGGTACATGTGGGTTGCGTGGTGCTGGGGACCGAAAAAACAGAGGAAGACATTCTCAGTGTGACTGTCAGGGCTCAGGTCAGGGTACCACATGGGTGGATGGTCCCCCCCCCACTTATTTTACTGGGAGCTCGATAACTGGAGCAAATGGAGCCACACATTCACTCTTTGGCCTTTCTGGGGCAAGACCGGAGCTCATTCAGAACGCTGCTCACGTGCTGGCTTCTCTGATGCAATCACATTTAAGGGGTGAGCGAGGGGAGGAAATGAGTCTGATGGTGCAAGCCACCTTTCGTGACGTCACTTCCTGTAGTGACGTCTGCGTCCCCCCCACTTCTTTTTTTAGGACTTGTGCCCTGGTGACTGTTAATCTTTCTAATGGATGCTGAATAAACATATATAATGTAATATATATTGAAGACCCTCTGATAAGCATCTGGAATCTACCATCATCGACATGTTAATCTCGCACATAGCTGGTCCCCATCCAAATGCTTTAAAAATACTGGGGGGTGATTTAAATTGCCAGTTCAAACCACTAGATTTGGCAAATTACCATTCTCTGACAGAGGAGGATAGGATATGGTCAATCCCGGTTCTCACTCTTATCCCTATCAGGAGGTGGTCTCCCTTGTCATTACAATTAAACAAGCTATCTTTGAATTGCATGATTCAAGCGTGTAATGGACAAACCATTCATGGATAAACCAAATCTGATAGCATGAAAACCCATGCTTTTAATATAATAGGAAGTACTAGTCTTATTGATTAAATTTTTTAGATGTTAAAATGTGTCCATTTCTCAAAGATATGGTTGTGGCAGGCAGGCATGATGGTGACCATAATGTTCTTGAAATTACCCTGGTTCGCCCAAATACCCCAAGCCAGCAAGCCACCCTGAGCCACTGGATAGGAGAAGTAGACTTTCTAACAGTAAACACAGAATTCACTGTCAGGCAGTGGCCAGATCCAAGGGGGCTTTGAGTTCTATATATGGCAAGGTTGGTAAAGCAATGGAGGTGTTTCACACCCTCAAGCTAGGACTTGATGATGAATTAGCTGTACAAAAGGTAGAAGTACATCATTCCCTCTTTTCCAGCTTAAAGGTGGAGTTTTTCAGACAAGCAACAAGCCAAGGGACAAGGTGTAGTGTACCATCCTGGTCAATAAAAAATGTATCCAAACAATGAAAATTTGGCGGTCTAATGATCTATGTGCTTCACAAGTACATTCTCTGTACATGTACTGCTATTTTACTATCTACTATATGCCATGAGAGTGAAAGGAAGACACAATGATGCAGAAAACTAGAGTTAGAAACAAAAAATTGAACCGAAGCCACTCCTGGATATTTGGTATTCCATCATTTCACATGTATGTGTGGCCAGTGTCATCATCTGGGAATTACCAACCAACTGAATCTAGTTTTCCCTAGAACATTAGGAAAAAACAGGAGGTATATTTGTATCCTCTTGTGGATTCTCACAAGAAAAGGTGCAAGTAAGGGAAATTTTACTTTCTAAAACGTTGTGTGAGAAAAAGCAGTACATAAAGTGAAAACCGTGAGAGAAAATAGGATAAACCCCCGAGATATACAATACAACCATTCCTTTGATGTATACTCAGCTAGATTTTCCAATTTAAAACCAAAGTGCGGGTGAAAAGAAAGACAGTTATAGATTAATCACTGTCTATATGGTCAGTGATTAATCTCTAACTGTCTTTCTTTTCACCTGCACTTTGGTTTTCAATTGGAAACCTAGCTGAGTATACATCAAATGAATGGTTGCATTGTATATCTCGGGG
The DNA here is from genome assembly GCF_964261635.1 of Lissotriton helveticus. Taxonomy (NCBI): domain Eukaryota; kingdom Metazoa; phylum Chordata; class Amphibia; order Caudata; family Salamandridae; genus Lissotriton; species Lissotriton helveticus. Next base: position 1,685,586,002 of record NC_136068.1, read on the forward strand.
GTTTATCCTGCATCATTGTGTCTTCCTTTCACTCTGACATATAGTAGATAGTGAAAATAGCAGTACATGTTCAGAGACTGTACTTCTGAAGCACATAGATCATTAGACCGCCAAATTTTCGCTGTTTGGATATAGTAAGGAGTATGGAGATTAAATCTGGTTGGCCTTAAAATATTTTCCCTCTGGCAGCCGCGGTGCGTCCATTTGGTGCGTAGCCCCCATGCCGGCAGCTCCCTCAGCATAGTTCAAACTAAAGACGCCGAGGGAGAACTAAACTAGTCAGCATGACGTTGGACCGCCCACGAAGGGGGTGGGTGGTCTGGCATCATGTTGACTGACATGACTGTGTAGCAGCAAAACACAAGTGCGCATGAGGGGGGACGGAGGGCGAATTTTCGCACCTTGTCCACTCATGCGCACTTGTGTTTTACCTTGTTTGCGCATGCCCATTAGGAGCCCTTTGGGCTCCTAATGGGCATGCCTCGGTTGAAAATTAGCCGTGCCCTTTGCCATGCCTGACGCTGCTGGCAGCGCCAGGATTGGCTGAGAGGGGCCACTCCAGGGCCGTTCGCGAACAAGGCGCCAAGCCGCAGAGGTGGCGCGGACCGGCGGGCTGAGGTAAGTTTTCCTTCTTTTTTATATTTAATTGAATTCCAATCCCTGCTGCCACCCCCGCGTGGTCCCAAGTGCCCGGAGTGTCCACTCGAAGGAAACAGATCGTCGCTTTCTCTCATAGCCTTCGGATTCGGATTCCTTCTCCCATAAAGTGCCTCTCTTCTCGCGCCCAAACCAGAGCATGGGCAAGCGCGTCAGCACAGCAATAATAAACAGGGATTCCCCCGCCGAATGGCATTCAATTATTTATGAGGACTCGGGCAACGTAAAGCGTTTATATCTAATAATCTAGGAAATCAGTCAAACAAAACCGTTTAGGAACTTAGGAAGACACTAGCATTGTCATTTGGAGAACGAGCTGTGTGCATGAGGAGTGAAGGAAAGCCAAGACACTCTGGGTGGGTGCTGCGAGCAGAGTGCAGGAAAAGCCACGAGGTGCAGGATGCTGCGTGAAGAGTTTAGGAGACTTCAAGAGGCTTAGGGGGGTGCATGTGGGGTTCATAAAAAGCCAGGAAGGTGAGTGCGGTGCATGCAGAGTGTGGGAGAAGCCAAGAGGCTCGGCGTGATGGTGATGCATGTCACGAGTAGACAAAGCCAGCAGTCTCAGGGTTCCTCAAGGTGATGAGCCAAGAGGTTCAGAGTGCAGCATATAGAGTGCATGAGAAGCCAGGAGACTCAGAGAGCTTCGTGAGGAGTGCAGAATATTTAGGAGGCTCAAGGTGCTTGAAGTGGAGTGCAGAAGAAGCCAGGAGGCTCAAGGGGTGCATGCAAAGTGCAAGAGAAGACAAAAGGACAGGGTCTGAACACCAGCAGGGGCCACATCCCAGGGGCGTCGCTGTAAGAACCACACTCTGCCCCGCACTTTGTAAGTCACCCACGGCACCTCGGGGGCGAACTCCATCACGCCGAACTTTGCCTCTTATCAAAGGCTGCTCCGGGGAAGGGTTAAGTGGGCCGCCGCCATGCTGTTTGGGCTCATCAGAGACATATTTAATTAAGCTTGTCAGCACTATTGATTTTAGCAGTTTCAATTACTGCGCGGTATGGCTTCTGCATCTAGTGTGGTAACAATTACTTATTAATCAGGATATTAAACATCTCTCCTGCTCTGCGCCTCATACTTTGTTATAAATGACAGTGCTACATCAGGAGTGCACACACCTACAGAGGCAGATGGAGTGTAGTGTTGCGTTTGTGTTTAAACAAAGCCTTCTGTGATTTGGTCTGCTTTATTTAATCCTGTTGGTGCTACTGGCGGCGGGCACTTTAAAAAGATAAATACTTAAGCAAAGCACAAGGCTGGAAGTCATGAAGCGCTGCAGCTGACTGCTACCTTATAGCCATGAACCAAGCAGGATATCTCTATTCGCCTTTGATGTTGCATATGTAAATACATTTTTGTCTGTTTCCTATTTCACATAAGTTTATTTTTTTAATAACTATTTTCCATAAAACAAACATTGGAATTACTGAATTTTTGCAGGCCGAATCCGAATGCTATAAGGGTGTTATCATTTTCACTGTTGTTTAATGATTTGTCTATATGGCACATTATGGTCACCGTGAGCAATGTAATTGAAGGAATTCTCTGTATATTATTGTTAAAATGGATTAATACATTTTTTTAAAATAGTATCACAAATACCTGGACAGGCTGTAATAAATTAAACCTATTGAGTGCAGTGCAGCGAAGGGTGAGTGATGTCTGTGTGAGTGCAGGTTGAGCAGTGTGCCTGTGCGAGTCCAGGGTGAGTGATGTGCCTGTGTGAGTTCAGGGTGAGAGATGTGCCTGTGCGAGTCCAGGGTGAGTGATGTCTGTGTGACTGCAGGTTGAGCAGTGTGCCTGTGTGAGTCCAGGGTGAGTGATGTGGATGGGTGAATGCTGGCTTACTGATCTGTCAGAGAAGGGTGAGTAATGGGTCTATGAGTGCAGGGTGACTGTGCCTATGTCAATGCAGGGAGAGTGATGTATCTGTGCAAGTGCAAAGAGACTTGTCTGGCTACTCCCAGAGATGTGTTCGCCAAGCCACCTATTTTCTTTCTCAAATTTGCTTGAGAATGCAACATTTGCCCACTCTTTTTGTCAAAATTTCCCCTCATAAGTGGTTCGGGCTCGTTCTCTCGCCACAGTGCAGTATTTACGGCTCACCACTTTCAAATGTCACCAGCCGCCTGTAGTCAGGGCAAAAGCGCTCTGATTATTACCATCAGGAGCTGTAAGAGGGAAGATGTTCAGGAAACCGGGGCCGAATATAAATGAGTTCTAGCGCTGGCAATAGGGGTTTCGCACTGCCAGAACTGGAACCTCCTTTTAGCTTCCACAAGAGAAAAAAACAAACACTATTCTGGAACTTAATTGCCACGCAGGAATACTCAGAAGCCAATGGCCTAATTATCAACCTAGAGAAAACAAGGACTATGACGATCAGGAAAAACCTAAAGAAATCCCCAACTTGGTTCTGGGGCAGTACATACATTGATTTTGCATCGGAATATAAATATCTAGGCGTGAATATTGATAAAGGAGGCCACTTTACTGCCCAGAACAACTGGATCAAACACAAAGGCCTCGCCCTGGCAGTCTCATTAAAGGACCTTAACTCTAAACTGAGCAGTCTGTCGATATTGCCATTGGCTCAGGTGGTACGTGAAAACTCCTTCCAAAAAATTCCTACGGATGCGAAGCACAGAGGGGCAGGGATTCGAAAGCACTGGACAACACAGTAACAACAGCATGCAGGATCTTTCTAGCTTTCCCAAGTACACTTCGCCCGCACAGATCAGGCTAGAATTTGGCCTACAGAAACAGTCCCTGGCAAGAGAAGGGGCATTTATCATTACCTGGGACAGAGTCCGGAAAGCTGCACCAGGAATTCTTAATCAATACCTGTGGAAGGAGCTACTATTGCAAGCTGCATCACCCCCTTCAAAATATCTCATAAATAGCCTGATCAACACAGGGCTAACTCAGCTCTGGGACACACCTACCTAAAATACTACTTTAAAAAAACTGGTATGGAAAACGGTAAAGCATCTCCTGTGGATCGAAGACAATGCTTCCCTCTCAAAAAGGGCTCATAACTGGATGACTCTAAGCACCTATACAGCCCCAGTTCTTCAGAATTATTTCGATTTGGGGTATGTTTTTAAAGCGCTGCCTAAGCATTTTACCCTGCATACATCACCCCCCCCCCTCATTGGCTCATGGAAAAAGTGGGCTGTATCTGCTGCTTCTGTGGCTTAGCACCAGAAGATCTGCTGCATCTCCTATGCTCATGTGAAGAACTTTCAGAAGAGAGGAAACAGATACTAAAATCTTATTTAAACCAACGAGGGATACACACTAGGAGACAAGCAGTGCTGGCTTGTTTTGCACCTAGAGACACACAGTTGAACTGTTGTCTGGTGAAATTTCTGAGACTGTTGGAAAAAATGCCAGATTAATGGATGAGCTTTCGACCAAGGGAAGTTTCCTTGGAACAACTTTAAACCAAAGCCGCAGTGAGCATTGGGCCTTACGGTGCACTACTTCCATAAGATGGTAATACTACTTGCCCTTAAAGTACTGGGTTACTTCAATCATGCCGTAGATCTATCTTACTCAAATTTACTTATTAGGTAGTCTACACTTTAAAGGGGGGCAGTTTCAAACATCATACTCAGCCCCGATCAACATCACCTAGCCTGAGTAAATCATACTGGGACGAAACAAGAGATTAGCACTTTAAAAATATCTCAAGCACTTTTTGCACTAAGAGCACTTTGTAACCATCCTGGCATTAGGCTGCACATGAAGAGACAGGTTTGATACTTCAATGTTGCTCCCTCTAACCACATTGAAGTATCAAAAGAACATTTTATGTAGAGTTTTTTTATAGTTGCCTTATATCTGCAAATGATTTTTTTTAGCAGACATGAACATGCAGATGTAATTATATTATTATGTGTTTTAATGATTTTATTGGTTGCTTTTTTGTATTGCAATAGTTGTTGGTAACTATGCAAATAAAATTAAACTGAACTCAAATTGCCACTGGGAATACGGAGGGAATTTCCAAAATTGACAACAATGTTGCAGCTGAGGCATGCATAGCCCATTTCACCAATCTATACCAACAAAAACCAGAGGCAGTCATATCCCCCGAATCTACAGACATTTCCCTGTGCACTGGAATAGAGAGGAACAATAGATGTTTACCCCGGATAATGTGTAAGGAGCTAGAAGATGCCATTAGAAAGATAACCCCACAGAAATCTTCTGGCATTGATAAGATCCCAGGAGATCTATTTTGATCAGAAATAGAGGTGTGGGCACCATATTTCACTGTGGCATTTATTGCCATTTTAAAGGGTGCTGGCATACCAAAGTCATGGCCGGGGCCGAGATTCTCCCCATTGGAGATGGAGGGTTGCCCCTTGGACCCAGCCAACTAAAGACCAGTTAGTTTAATTGATACAACACAAACACATTTTAGCAGGGTTATACAGAGCAGACTTCAGCATTGCCTTGAAGAGAATGATATTCTTTGCCCTCTCCATGCCGGATTTTGACCCAACACTTCTAATGTGTATCAGATCTTCTGACTGCAGAGGATTTAGTGGAAGACCATTAACTTTGAGAAGGGGAGGTTGTGTCTAGTCTTTGATGACCTAAGAGCTGCATTTGATATTGTTCCCAGAACTCTGCTGTGGAAACACCTCACAGAACCAGACAACCCAACATACTTGTGCCGTATAAGTGAGAGACTACAGCAGAACAACTACGTGCAAATTAGATTTGGCAAGTTAGATGAAGTTACCAATCCTATCCCAGTGAAGTGTGGCGTAAGGCAGGGTTGTGTATTGGCCCCACCCTTTTTACAGTGTTTTTAAATAATCTGGTAATTTTTGTAATTGTTGTGAAAATGATGCCCCACGTCTAGCTGGCATGAAGGTTCTAGCCCTCATGGTCGCAGACGATACTCTCTTGCTGTCAAAGACTCTCATGGGGCTACAGAAAATACCAGATGGTTTTAGTAGACTTTGTTGGTTGAGGGGAGTGGAAACAAATATAAAAAAATTATGTTTTTTAATCCCTGTTCCTCCTCTTGCCCACTCCTACTCTAGACGGTGCCCCTCTAGAACAGGACCGCCTTTTTGAGTATCTAGGGATTACTCTAGACGAGAAACTAGACTGGTCATCACATTTTGCAAAAATAAGATTAAAACTAGAGCAGCAAAGCAGGGGTTTGCTGAAGTTGTACAAAGGGTAATTTTATACATTTGTAGCACCTGTAGCCTAACTATATTCAGACCAGGCATTGGTGGTGGCACTTTACCATGCAGATCTACGGGGCCAGAAAAACATGAAACTCCTGGAATGGTAGAAACTAGATTTATTAGGCAAATCTTGTGCCTACCAGTCAGTATTCCTTTAGTACCACTGAGGCTCAAGCCCTTCGAATAACATAGACCAGGGGTGTAGCACGTGTGGCTATAAGAAGGAGGATATAACACACCTGCTCTTCTTTTGCCCATTATATAAAGAACCACATGCTAAATGGCGGCTGATCCCAATTTGTTGAAAGCTAGGTGCTAGTTGTTAAAATGAAGCACTTAGGATCCTCCAAGCTGACACAACCCTTAATCTGGCCTTTGCAGTGTCCAGATATTTGTTCGATTCCTGGCTAAAACGAAACAAGAAATAGAAAAGCAGTAATTTTTAATAGTAAGTAAGTAAGTGCAGTTTTTATTAAGGACGTAAATGCCTTCGCATTTTAGCACAAGGGAATGCTATTCCCAATCTGAAAGGCAGGGAGGCAAATACTCAGTGGCGGCGGGTCCATAGGGGTGCCGGAGCGGTGCCTCACTATTCATTAACACAAAAAGAAAATCACTGCAGTTCGGGCAACAGGAATGTAAGCAGACAAATTGATATATTTAACAATTCATCTGTTTACATTTTGGGCCTGTGCTTCACACAGGTGAAAGTGTGCATGTCAGCGCACAGGACAGGTGAGAGCAGGAGAGGTCCAGAAGATGGTCTGACTGCGCATGTGAGAGAGGAGCGCTCCTCATTTGAGCTCCCGTCTCACATTGATAAAGGCATTAGACATGCTGCGCATGCCTAGTGTAGTGCAGCATGTCAGAAGAGAGCATCCTGCTCAGGCAGTGACGTGCTTTTGACACAGTCACCCCATGCCCTGTCAAATGCCAGGATACAGTCGAGTAAACAAGGGTCAGCTGCCCCAGTCACATTCAGTCTTCTGATTTAGCATTATCAGCACGTGATCTAGAAAAACGTTTCCAGATTCTTGACTGGCAACAACCAAACCTGATTTGCACGCTTGAACCAGGTGCACTCCCGGCACACTTTAAGAAATGGTGCATTTTACAAAATGGAGTACAAACAGAATCTGAATGTAAACTTTATTTAGGTGTGTGTATACAGGCAACATGAAAGTTATGTTAGACATCCAGACATACTGGTAAGATCTGGTCTTTAAGTGAGCTGCGTCCTTGCGAGTTCTAGACACATCAAGATTGAAAAACAATGTTTCAGACAGGTCTCTGCTCAGCTGTTGGGGTGTAGGAAGAACTGGTGCTGTTTTCATTCTGAGGCTGCAGCGAGTAGCACCTCGTTAAGCGCTGCTCGCCTCTCAGCCTGACCGCTCAGGTAAGCGTTCTACATTTACATGCAAGGAGGCTGAATGTCGTGCTCATCTTTAATAATGTAAGCACCCCTGCAAAAGCGAACAATGCATGTTAGAGGGAAACGTAGCTGCAAATCTGCAGATGTGGATGGGCCTCCTTCAGTGTAAGAGAAGGTGACAAGGACGGCATGTTGGGGAGACTCGCCAGGAACCACTCAAAAGAAAGCACCATAGGTTGAAGATCATCAACAACGAAAGCAGAAGCTCTTGTTGGCCCCCACTTGGCACAAGTTAAAGCCCGGGAGAATAGTTGTTTTGGGCATAGGGAAGGCGCCGATGGAAATATTCACTAACTTATCCTGATTTGAAATAGTATTATATGGTGCTACAAGGAGGCGAGAACCACCCACCTCTCCTAAAACTGCCGCCTAAGCTGCAACACAAATATTTACCAAATTCCCTAGCACACGTGAATTTCACGTTAATAACAATGTAACAACAGTAACAAAGTAAATCCAGAAAAACATGTATCCACAACACAAAGTAAGTTTCTTAGACTCTTCAGTCTTTAATTCTTTTGATGATTCTTCTTATTATGTCAATCATGTGACTGGTCGAAAGCCCAAAGCCAACATGTGTTTCGTCGCATACATGGGGTGTTAACCCGCGACTTTTTCAAGGCTATTACTTTTCTGTGGTAAACTACAATTTGTGGTGGTACTTCCAACCCACAAAAGGTGTCTGTCTTTAGTGGCGTCTTTAGATAAGGTAACTGTACATCCAGGGATCCGATGAGTCCCGTTAACAAAGACTAATGCTGCAATGTATCTCCCTGGCTGCCGCCACTGATGTGATAAGGACTTGGCACAAGAGAGGCCCACAATAGAGCACCTCTCTGTCCTGGTAGTGAGGGGGTCTTGAAACACACTTCTCCGTGGTTCTTAGAACTTCAAGTCTGTTAGATTTGGGGGTCTCTAGTTGGCACAGGTAGGTACTTGTGACAAATAGGGACCCTTGCCTCCAGTCAGGGTAAGGGGTTATACTCCTAAATTGACCCCAACCTACCCCCTTGGTAGCTTGGCACGAACTGACAGGCTTATCTCAGAGGCAGTGTGTAAAGCATTTGTGACCACATACAGTAATCAAGTGACAACACTACAGATGGACACCACACAGGTTTTATATAAAAAATAAGACTTAACACAAGACCACAAACAACAAAAATCCGCAATACTATACTTAAAAGGGTAGTTTTAGCTTAGCTTAGTTCAGTTTAATTCTTAAGATGCAACACTTTAAGTTAATGTACCTTGCGATGTGTGACGCTTCCACAACAAAAGTGTTGCTGCGATGGAAATGCGCAAAGTTCTGGTGCAAAGAAATAAAGACTTGAAGATCTTCTAGATGCGGCACGCTTCTCTGATGACGCGAGAAGGCTCGGTTCGATGCGTCAACTGCAGCGGCGACACCCTTGTTCAGTGATGCAACGGCAACAGCCGCGGCTGCGGCACTCTTCTCCTACATTTGCGAGACGCTTCTGCGCAATGCGACAACTACAGCATCGACATCCAAGATGCGACGGCAGCAGCTCGGACGGCAGCACGCTTCTCTGTGGATGCAAGGCGCTTTTCTTGATGCGGTGCAGTGCGACAGCTACAGCGGCGACATCCACAATGGGACGGTGACAAGCTTCTTCCTCGTTGCGAGACGCTTCTCTCGATGCGGTGCAATGCGTCAGCTACAGCGGCGACACCCTCATTCGGAGTTGCGACGGCAGTGGCTGCGACGGCGACACACTTCTTCCTCTTGAGTCGCGCTTCCAGCTCCTTGCAACACGCAGTCCCTCAGAAGGCCCCAGAACAGCAGCAGGCACTTCCAAAGAACTCTGGGGAGCTGGGGTTTTAAGTCTGTTGTCCCTGAGACTTCAGCAGGAGGCAAGCTCTGTTCCAAGCCCTTGGAGATCCTTCACAAGTTGAAAATAAAGCACACACAATTATTTCTCCTTTCTTTGGGAGTCAGGCAACCACTGCAGGCCAATCCCCCAAGCAGCACTTCAGCTTAGGGATAGTCTCTCCTCAGTTTCTTCAGGTTTCTGTTCTCAGCATAGGTTTCTTCTTGTCCAAAAGTGATCCAATTTCTTGGGATCAGCGTCCCAATATTTATACCCCAAAATCCTTTGTCCTCTGAGGGTAGAGGGGCCTTTGCCCAATCCAAACCAGTTCTGGAGCACTCTGTTTACATGACTCCTTCTTTCCTTTCACAGTGCAGGGCAGAAACATCAGACGCCCCACAGGAGGTGGAACCAGCATTGTGGAGGAAAGGCACAGCCCTGGAGAACTCTGTTGACATGATTCCTTCTCTCCTTTCACAGTGCAGTGCAGAGACATCAGACACAGGGGTGGAGCCAGCACTGTGGGGGGCAGGCACAGTCCTATTCAGGTCCCATGTGCAACTCCTCCCTCCCATCTAGATGCAGATCTCTCTATTCACCACTGGCAGACTCACCTTGTCCCCTGGAATCCCCCAGCCCAGTCACTCAAACTCCAGACAAGGAATACACAACCTAGCAGAAGCAGGCCTGGATAGTTAGACAAGAAAATACCTACTTTCTAAAACTGGTATTTTCAAACACAGAATGTTAAAACCAACTTCACTAAAAGATGTATGTTATCATTCTGAGTTCAGGCATACTAAACTCGAATTTCTACCATGTTCCCTGAGTCAGTTAAGGTTATAAGATGTAGAAGCTCGCACTGAGCCGGCCACGCCAATCTTCAACAACGCAGGCCTTATCGGAGCTTCACTGGCTCCCAGTAGCACAAAGGATTTTGTTTAAATCCCTGTGCATAATTTTCAAGGCACTTCATGGGCAAGGACCTAAGCCGATCCAAGACAGCTTTCAATGGTACGCACCCAATCGCAATCTGCGTTCCACATCTGCCCACCTGGTCAGGGTACCAAAGACGAAAAGGGCAACCATGGGAGGCAGAGCCTTCAGTGTGGCAGTGGCCCGTCTTTGGAATAGCTTGCCGGTAGACATCAGGAACACACAGCACTTGCTGCCCGGTCGCAAGAAAGTAAAGACCTGGCTCTTTCCTAAGGGCCGCCCCCTGAATGCCTAACCTTTGCACCTAGTTTCTACCTATCGTTGTCTGTTTGTATGTTGTCTTAAGCGCCAGGATGCCCGTAGGGTTACAGTGCGCTCTAGAACTGCCAAAAAAATAAAAATAAAAAAAATAAGATGTAATAATCTAACTGCCCAGTCTGGCCTATGGAGAACAGATAGCCTTGCAATAGTGAAAAATGAAAATGGCTGTAATTCATGCCACACACACCAGGGCATGTCCTACCTCATACCTACAATGCACCCTGCCCTTGTGCCTACCATGAGGGTGTCTGATATGAAGAAAAGGGAAGGTTTAGGAATTGGCAAGTGGGTGCACTTGCCCAATCAGCATGGCAGTACCACACTGCACACAGGATCTGCAATGACAGACCTTAGACACATTTTACAAGGCTGCTTCTGTGGGTGGCACAACCAGTGCTCACTAGCAGCATTTGGTGCACAAGCCCTGGGCATACTCAGTGCACTGTACTAGTGTCTGACAAATGAACCAAACCAGCCAATCATGGAATCACTAATTTATACATCAATTTACAATAGGGAGAGCATATGCACTTTAGCACTGATCATCAGTGGTAAAGCGCCCAGAGTCATAAAACCAACAAAAGCAGGTCAGAGAAAATAAAGAAGGAAGGCAAAAAGTTCAGGGATAACCCTGCAAAAGGGGCCAAGTCCAACAGAGTCCTTGGAATTTCTGGGCCCAAAAATAAAGGTCTCAGTGGAGATGTTTGTTTCCAGTTGTGCTTTGACCCGGGGCAGTTTAACACAGCATCTTAGCCACTACTCTTCCCTGCTCACAGGACCTACACCTCCCTTGTGAAACCCGGAAACATGACAAGCACTGTAAGTCACAAACCAATCACAATGCATGCTTGGGTATGGTTACTACTATGCAGCCATTCTGATATGCGCACTAGTCGATATTGCAAGGGGCACTTCGTTATGCTTTGACCCCCACCCCCAATACTCCACCAAAGGCACCCACGCCTTTGTACTTAATAAGAACATTTCTATTTCTTACAGGTTAATCAAGGCAATTTTATGTACTAGTATTGTATTGGCACGCGTGAAGCACAGGCCTGGAATTGTAGTCCAGTTATCCCAGAGGCCCAAACTAGAATGTAACCTTATTGCTAATTAATGCAATGTTGTTTAGTTGTACTTTTTAGATTCTTTGTCAAGCCCCAGGGTATCCTCTCTGACTTTCGGCTCTAAATCGGGCACAAAAAAATTGTCTGTGAATGGAGAGAGAGTGAAAGCGCATTTTTGACACCTGTTTGAAACCAGCCTGAAACTGAACATAGATAAGACATGTTAGGATTGGTAAATCATGCTGCACCAGGAGAGTATATCGTAGCATTAAAGCGGCTAAAGGTGCTGCTGCCGCCTTTGGAGCTGGGCAACCGGGTTTGAGGCGAACCTCACCGTCGCCTCAGTTATTTAATCTCCCGGTGCCAATAAAAAATGAAAGTGTCCTTTTGTGTAACTTTATGTAACTAGTGCTCATGTAAAAGCGCTCCCATACCTTACGGTCAAGTTTGCGCTATATAAACTAACACTATGACATATCTTAATCATATGTGGGTGACAATGCTCCCGACACAAGGAGAATTTTGTTAGATTTAGAAAAAATCCTAAAAATGCATATCGTCCATCCAGCCTTTGCCCTGTCAAACGTTCATTAGACTACCACAATATCACATTCTGCTTCCTGTTCTTTTTTTCAGCCTGCTGGCTTGTGTTAAAACTCCGTGTAATGAACTATTGCAGGATAGCTTTGTATCTCTAGGACTGTGAACTCAAGTACTTGGCATCCAATCACTTGGACTATTCCTATATTAGCTCCAGGCTGTACCAGTTTCATGTTTGTCTTCCGATTCTGAGGTGGTTTTTGTTCAGTGCAGCACCTGACAAAACCATTAAATAAATTACAGAAAAAGTACTTAAAGGGCATTTGCAATGACCGAAGTATTAGTAAGAATGTGCATTAAGCCACTGACATGTGAGTGGGCAACAGGAACCCATTATTTTAAGTCTGTATTGAAGATCTGTGGTTATATTGATAAGCAGCAACCTACATTATATTATCATACCCAATCTCTATATTGAAGTTATTGCTACACTTTCCCAATTGCGTTATTAACATTCTTGTTTTCTGAAATGTTGTTGAAAATGCACCATTTGGCTGCTCTTTTATCAAACTTTTCTCGAGAGGAGAATCCTCCAAACCCCCTTCATACGTTTGCATTTGCTCGCTACACTCACTCGCCACAGTGCGCTGCCTGCAACTTTTACGATCACCACTTTGAAATGTCACCAGCCACCACTGCAAATACTTAGACCCCGAAGCAAAAAGCCAAGTCTTCAAGGATTTTCTGAACACTAGCCTACTTGTTTGAGACTTCAATGTAAATGGCATGGTGTTCCACAACTTACAGGCCAAGTGGAAAAAAAATTCCGCCCCCTCACTTTGTCATCTTGGCACTGGGGATGACCATCACTTGGGAGGTGGATGATCTAAATTTATGTCGTGGGACATGCCACCTAAGTGACTTCTGAAGGTTGGTGGGGCCAGAACCATGCAGGGCCCTGTGAACGATGCACAGGGCCTTAAATTTCACCCTAGCCTGGACAGGCAGCCAGTGTAAGTCCCTGATGCACTTTGATATGGGTCAAATTGTCCATTTCATTCTTGTTGCGCTTCTTAACAAATTTATATTCTGAATAGAAATTACTCTCTATGCAATTCTGTAGTGGCCATGTACGTATTCATATTTGAACCTTAAAGTAGTGTTTTCTTACCTTTTAATATGTTGATCTTAATGTTTGGTTTTTATTCTAATTTTATTCCGCATCTCTTTTATGGTATAATACAAAAATAAAGAGTATTCAAACAAACAAATCCTACACCTTATACCGCTCATTGTCTTATGTAACATTTCTTGTACATTGGTTTACACCACTAATACTCATAAAGTACGTCCGGGGGGCTGCATGCGGCACTCCTGACCTTGACATGCACCCTCTGGGCAGAAGCTTTGGGCTGCAGTTTACTGGGCTTAACACTACCATTAATAAAATGTTAAATAAACAGTAAGCATTAATTTAAAAATGAATTGCTGTTAAAGAAAGGAAGCAACTAGTATGTACTGCACTGCTTAACTTTAGGAACAACTTAATTTTTAAAGACAGCAAACGTGTAAAAATATGATACTCTCTTCAAAATACAAAAACTGCACTATATTAACCTGCATAACGTTTCAGCTTAGTAAATCAGATTATAGCAGTGCATTCAGAAGTATTTCTTTTTAAAGTGATAGTTTTCAAACATGAATTTAGAAACGTTTATGCTTCCTCCCACCCCCTTGAGAACAATACCATTAGTGATTAACCTCTTCCATGCTCGTGACGGCATCACGGTGTGTGTGAGCGCAGGACAGCACCCGGCCGTCCGAATCCCCGCCCACTAATAGAAACACCCACACAGCGCGGGAATTCCACGCGCACGGAAGGGGTTAAAGCTAAAACACAGGAGAAGGTTTTGTACAGCATGCATCCTGACATCATGCATTTTGAGGTCTTCTTACATGTGATAATGAAGAAAATGGAGGGAAATTAAAAGAGAAACAATTGCCCAGGATCACACTATTTGGTAAAGGGGGAAGCCAGGATACGCCCCAGATTTTCTGCTTTCGCATTGAGCAATTTGGTTTAATCACTAGATGCACATGCTTCGCTTCCTTTACTCCAACTTTGTATCTCCCTCCCTCCTCAATATAAAGTGCTCCGATGCCCTGCACTGGAATGAGTAGCACTACAAAAGAATTAAATTAAAAAAAAGAAGTCTGTACCATTTAAATCAATGGTTATGTAATTACTCACGCAGATACATCTAGCATAAGTACACTTCCAATAGAAGGAGTTGAACAAAGTTAAAAATGTTCCTCGAAGTCAAAAGTTTCTCATAATCACTTGTGAAGTGATACGTTCTGCCCCTTTGTTTTCCTCCATTGAATTGGCATCTAGGTGGTAGGCTCCAGATGGCTCCCAGCCATGATGTTATTTGAACAAACAAAGGGTTGATAGCCCTTTAAATCAGGCCTTTGTTTGGGGCCAGCTGCAAGTATAAATAAGAAATCCCCCTACATGCTTGCACATTGCTGCTCCGACCTGCATGCAGACGAGTGGGTGCGGATGTGTCCTGGTGTCAGAAAATGACACCAGGACAAATTCAGCATGTTCCCCTGGGAGTTCCAGCTCAAAATAGCTGCTGGAATGGGGATCTGTCAGAATCCCCCTACTTTCCAGAACTGCTTTGAAGGAATTACAACATGACATGAGTTGCCTTATGAGGTATACGAGGCAGTATGCTTTGTATGTTGGACATGGCCCTTCTTAGGGAATTCCCTAAAACATTCATATTTTTTCCCCCTGTTTTTTTTGTTGTGGATTCTCTTATTGTGGCCTTTGGATTCTTAGCACTTTACCACCGTAATGCAGTGTGAAAGCACGCACACTCTTCCTACACATGCTAGGAAGTGGTGCTACCTGAGTTGTTTAGGTGCTGTACCTGAGAGAACCCTGTACACATATATCCAAGGTAGGTACTGCACTGGCTACTAGTGGGCTGCAGCACTGATTGTGCCGTCCACAACAATAGCATTTCAAACATGTCTCAAGCCTCCCTTTGCAGGCCTGTGTGTGCACAGTTGCACTTATGCTCAGGTTGGCCTTTCCAAATCATTAGCCAATGCTGAGTGGGCCATTCACTACCACTAGGACACCCCTTGGGTAAGCCCTTCCAACTTCAAAGGCACACTATATAAGTACTGGTGCCATACTTCAGCAGGGCAGAGATACACTTATGGGGATGCAGGGTTAGGCATCCTGGACTGCATGGTGCACACTGCACTGCCAGAGTAATGGGTTGTGCACAAGGAGGAGAATGCCATTGTAAGGGATAGTGAACCCTGCCTGAATAGGTGCTGGCCTGGGCTGACTACCTGGTCTGCTGTGTGGAGCCATGAGGTGGGCTGTGCTCCCCAAGGACTTTTTGGCATTTCCCCATTCTTTGTGGAGGACTCAGGGACATCAAAGACCTCCCTGAGGGACCTATACTGTCTACGTGTTTCACCTGGAGGAGAATGCCATTGTGGCCTGCTTCGTCATCCATGCTTCAGATCTCTAGTGTGACATGTCGACTGCATGCTCATTGTGTGCGGTGTCCGATTCACAGGTTGCGACCCTCAGATGGAGGGTGCATCCCTAGTAGTGCCTCATTGTACTTCATGCAATAATACTGAACTTCCGACTGTGTGTGTGGGGTGCTATGTGAGTGCAGGAGAGTGTGCTGCATGAAAACCACCTGCTTATAGTTGCAATGGTGTTGTTTTACTGGTTTGTTTTTGGCAAGGGCGGTGATTGTGGAATTCTGCAAAGTTGCAAAAAAACTTAGCCGAATTCAGCTGAGTGTCGCTCTTGGGCATAGTATTGCTCAGCCACCATAAGTATTGCTTAACTGTACATCCTGCTTATGTTTTGACAATCTATTGAGCATTTGGGACTGGTACAAGTACCAGAAATGCCCTATACATAATATCACTGAAACTTGAGGTATGGGAGCAGCGATATGCCCAGAATCAAACACGTCTGTAGAATGAAGGGAGCCAAGATTAAATGTCATGTCATCTGATTCACAGGATGGAGTTTAGATACTAGACTACATCTCCTCCTCTGCCTTCCCCAAGGATGCCCTCTTCCTCTGCTCTTCATTCACCTTTGGGGTTGGCTCTGTTCTGGTTCTCCTCTCTGTGGCTCCCGTTGTGGTGCTGTTCCATAGCTGGTAGGTGACAGCATCTGTACGCCTTTGAGAGTTGGGGCAGCTGGTTCATGCTGTATGTGTTACTTAAACTGAGCAGGGTGGGCGGGACAGCTGGAGATCCTCTGTGAGACCCAGAGGCCAGGGACTTCCTGTGTGATACTTTAAAGGGTTGCATGGAGAGGGCCCAGCTGCCTGAGCGTTTACACTTATAGGCCTGAAAGGGCCCTCATATGCATGTTCAGTTTTTGCCTGAACAGTATCTGCTTGTGAGACTGCAGGCTTGTGGGAGAGTCAGGCAGGGCCGGACTGGCTACCGGGCTTTTTAGTGTGCTTCCAAGCTGGGGGCTGATTTTACTGCAGTGGGGGCTGATTTCATTAATGGGGACCTGCATGTGCTTTTAAATAGACAAAACAAATGGTTTTATGCACACGCAGGTCCCGATTAAGGGTGGGCGTAGTTTGCGAAGTAGCGCTACGCGAAGCTACCTGAAGTGCACTTCGCACTACGCGAACTTCACGTAGCACTACGCGAGCTGCGTAGTACCATGTTCGCACTGTGCAAGATGCGTTTTCAATGATTGCACAGTGCGGACAAGCATCCGGCACTGTGCAAGCATTGAAAACGGCATCTTGCATAGTGCGAGCTGTAGTTTTCTGCTGCTCGAGTAGATTATTACTCGAGCGGCAGCTTTCTCAACACGAACAGATAGTTTCTCATTGAGAGCGGTCGCGAGCATGTGCAACCACTCAAAAATGAGAAATCTGACCTCCTCGCGTTGAGAATCTCGCCAGGATGTCATTTTGCTTGCTCGCGGCGCGAACATGACGTTCAGGACCGCGAACAAGCAAAAAATGACCGCTGCACTACGCTACGCGGCACTACGCATGTTCGCACTGTGCTACGTGCAGCTTGCGTAGTGCGAAGTTGCGAAAACTTCGCAAACTCCGCGAGCGTAGCATAGTGATTCGCCCAGGGTTAGTCCTGATCAACAAAATCAGCCCCCAGCTTGGCAGCACACCAAAACGCCCAGTAGCCATTCTGGCCCTGGAGTCAGGCTAGAAGTCGACATTCTTGGCCATGTGGGAATGTGCTAGCCACTGGCTGCACATCTGTTACAGCCTGGCCACCATGTCAGAGAAAGATTACTGCAGATTGGCAGGCCTCCGGACTTATCTTTACTTACTTGCTCCACCATATCCTATGACACTTAGAGACTTGGAGATCCGAACAAGGGTGGAATAAATAGAATGTTGCGTTGAGGGAAGAGAAACACCAGATGTAGGAAGAGGTGTATAGATGACCTCAGCTTGGGACTTACATACTACATGGTAAGGGTGAGTGAACGTGCACCTTTAAACTCCGCTCTGCCAGTGGCTGGTGGAACGTTTTGTCAAATTCCAGTCTCCAAGCGAAGTGCATTGTGCCAAAACTCTGTGAACTCTGGTGTCATCAATTGATCTTTCGGGTATCAGTTGCAACACAATATGGTGAGTATGTGGGTGAGCGCGTTCCATATGGACCTACTTGATATCTGTTGCACTGCGTATCGTACTAAGTGAGTGTGTCTGTGTGGGAGTGTTAGTCTGTGTGGACCCCGGGTGATTAACAACACTGGCTGGCAGCGTTGCATTACATGTCGATTTCTTGGCAGAAGAGCACTACGTTTGACATTGGTTAACCTCAACGGCCTCGGCCCAGGGTGCTGCTTAGAAGTATTATAATTATTTGTATGTATATATTTCTGATGTTGTTGTGATATGAGGTGCACCCTAACTCTGTGTGGCATTGAATTATAAGAATTTCTAGGGTGGGCCTAGGGTTGACAATGTTTTGCACCGTATAAGGGTGCTGGGTGGGGATAGAATATGATCTTTCCCAAGTGTGCATACTACTGATGTCATTTGTACATGTTTGGGCCTAGTACTTCTAGTAATATTTCCAAATGTGATTTATGCCTAGAAATACATGATGCTTATGTTGTGTTAATTATTGTGTGTGTGTTGAATACAAACTTTATTTACATACATCATGTGTGTAGTCTCTTTTGTGAAGCTCAGTGTATTTATTGTGAGTGAGTACTGTGCCAGGGCTGTACACATTACCTCTGTGATAAGCCAAACTGCTCAATGCCACAAGCTACCCAAGGGTGAGCGCAGGTTATACAGTGAGTGCAATCATTCACCCCTAATGTGAGTGCTAGGTTCTTCCTGGCTAGCACATTGCCTCAGCCAACTCGAAAATGTTAGTTCCAACAGAAGAGGTAGAGTTTTGAACCAGGGGCAGTTGAAAGAGTTGAACATGGAAATTAAGACAGGCGATGAAGAGATAGACAAGTAATTGCTGAAAAGGAAAGGCAAATGAGAGAGAAATTTAAGAATGAGGTAAGACAAGGGAGAACCAGATGACAGAGCGAGGGTGAGGCAGTTAATATAGAAAAGGGGAGATGGGGTCTGAGATTGATAGTTTGTAAATTTGTAAAAGTGTAGCATTGAAGCCTCAGAAACTATGCTATAAGAGAAACAGGCTAATGCAGACTCTGTCGTACATCTTAATGTGACGTTTTGCTACCCACACAATTAAGTTTGCTGTTGATTCTTTGTTAGAATAAACAAATACTAGGCTCCACGGAGCAAGTTGAAGACTCTGCTGATTGTTCTGAATGAAATGTATTTTCTCAAGGTGGAGTTTAACTATCCCAGACTGAATAATATACTATGTAACAGTTGTGTCTCCTTGCACCTGACAATGTGTACACAGAATCATATGAAGTATAATAGTGAGAAAGTCCTCAAATGCATTCGATTGCATAGGTTTCCCTTTGCTTCATTTCATTTCGGCCGGAAAACCATATAATAATGTAATGAATGTATGAACCTTATTGTATAAAGTCCTTTAAAACTGTGTGATTTTACAATGGAGGAAGGAGTCATGTCCCCACTCTTAGAAGACGAATCTCTGTCAGTTTCGTCTCTGAACTCTTCTGAGTTCATCATTCTGTTTTCTTGGCATAGCACCTTGACTGAATGTCAATGTTACTAACAGCAATGTGTGCCTTTGTACTTTGAATATTTTCGAATTAATCTTTAAAGCTAAAACCATCATGTCTATCACACTTAAAGACTCCAGTGGGATTAGGAGACAGGGCTACTGAATTTCCATTACAGGACAGACAGGTCTATCGGGAGCACCAAAATCAGTATGAAGACCACACCGCTCGTGTTCTGAGAAAATCAGTAAGCGCAGGGGAAAGAGAAACGTATTAGTTTGCTCAATGTCATTTCTGACCAGTCACTAGAGATAGGAGGATGACACAAGCTGACAGAAAATATGGCACTTGAGACAAAAAGAGAAAGTGGAGTGGTGAGATAAGGGACAAAGCAAGGGAAATAGGAGAGAGGCAGGACAAATTACAAGAGAAGGACAAGGCAGGAAAGTGAGAGATATCCAAGAGTTAGAAATCTGACAAAGGATAGGAAAAAAATGGGAAGAGAATATGAGGAGAGGAAGAAAGAAAATCAGATCAGAAAGGAGAGAGGCAAAGGCGAGCAAATAGAAACAATCTTTTGCAAACAGCATGATATATAGAATTAGAGATGGCGATCAAAGCAAGATTAAAAAACCAAAAAGAGTGAAGCTTGAGTTGTCTATGATGTCACTCAGAACGCCAAGGTGGAATACATCAGTGTAATTCACGTTTTACTCATCTATAATTTTATGTAATGTATGCCCCCAAATTAATCTGTTCCTGCTTTTAATTGCTACGGATGGGCAGAGGAATAATTGGAGAGACATATGCCACTCAAGCCCTCTCATCCAGAAGCTGCGCTCGGTGCTCTGACAGGCTCTTAGGATCCCAGCAAAGGCAACCTTGAATTCCATTTATGACATAGCAACAGTGGATAACAAGTTCTGTTGCCCACTGTTACTATGTCATGGCAGTGAATTACTGGATTTAGAATCCAGTTATTCGTGCTCATGGCTCTCAGTGAGAGCCGTGCATAACAAATTGAATTCCAGATGAGTAACAGTGAATTTCAGGGCTATTTTTCATTAAGGGGTTCTGAGTGACCTTAAATAAACAACAAGAGCGTAGCTCGAGTTGTCTGTGATGTTACTCAGAACCCCGCCACTGCCTCATCACCCAACACCTGCAGACACTACACTGGCTTCCCATCGAGAAGAGAATAACCAAGCTTTTCACCCATCCCCACAAAGCCCTTCACAACACCAGACTCGCCTACATGAACCACTGCCTCTCATTCCACGCACCCCACAGATCCCTCTTCTCACCCCAGCTCTCGCTTGCAACTGTGCCGTGCATCAAGAAGACCAGAACAGGAGGTCGTTCCTTTTCCTACCTCATGGCCAAGGCATGGAAAACCCTCCCTCTCTATCACTGACAGACACCAACACTCTCCAAGTTCTTGAAGGACCTCTAGACCTGGCTCTTGGATGAATCACACCATGTAGGAAAAAGAAATACTCTTAGAGAATGCAAGGTAAAGTTAACATGTAATGTAAGAGGGGGCTGCATCATTGTTATGGATTACCTGAATGCTTTCTAAAGGGCATGAATTTAGGACCCGAAAATGATTCATTTCAAAATTTTGAATTACTGCCTCATCTGAGATCTGGCAGTACCTGAATCACTTTCAGCCCTGTAGGTAGCATACTATTGTAGAGTGAGTGATGGCCAGTGGAGCAATAAGATCCATGTCCTCAACCCTGCCAATGTATCAAACACATCTTTGGAGGTCACTCGGCAATCCCAGGCCCAGTTATACAGGTGAACAAGCTTCAGAATTCTCAAGGTCCTCTTGTACCATTCAGACCAAAACCAGCTGAGCTTTCATGTGGTGTCTGCCTGCTTCCAAATTCTAAACGCATGCACCAAAAATTGATGGCAGAGCACCGACCTTTGATCAAACACGGGCTAGTGAAAGAGATACCGATCTAGTTGCTGAATTGCACATTGTGAAACCAGAAAATCTGGAGTCAATCACAGCTTCCCGGTTTGAACAAATTGTGTGACCCTAGGCAAATATTTTATTTCACTGAGCCTCCTTTTTCTTCACTATCTCAAATGAGAGTACCTTCAAATGTGTACGTTCAGGAAGTATGCTGTAAAAAAACCTTTTGAGTTTGATTAAACAGACGATAATATTTCTCCATTTGTAATAGGAATCTTGGCCACATATGGGGTACACGTGACAATTGACTTGCCTCTGATTTGACTAGTTGCATTGCCTTCAGGCCGGAGGAAAGGGGCATGAATATTTGTAAGTTTATGTTTTAAAACTATCACTTTTAGTAAATGCCACCTATTGCCGTGATAACATCCGAAGTACTTTGGTCGAACATATCTGCATGTTAAAGAAATACACTTGTTTTAAAGTGACTGCCATGTTTTCCCATGATGTTTGTTGCATGATTTACATGCCAAATATTTGGTGAACAGCCTTTACAACGAAACTTTTACAACGCACTACCATTACGACGCAACTTTTACAACGCAAACTATTACAACGCATAGCGCTTGGGGGCGCTCTAGGATAGGGAATAGGTTTAATGTACTATCCAACACCTTCCCTACTATCCACGGGGACTGGAGTTGGAATAGTAAATTAAACTAGTCACTATCCAGCGCCCAAAAGCATTATGCGTTGTAATGGTATGCGTTGTTAAAAATGCGATGTAAAGGTAGGCGTTGTAAAAGTATGCATTGTAACGTCATACATCCCAAATATTTTCATGTCTCAGCTCGTGCACCTTCTTTTAGAGTCAAGTGCCGCCCTTGGTTGATGCTTGCTCTACTCTCCTTGTTAATCTGTTGGCTCGCCTGTACCTACCCAGTCTGTAGCCAAAGTGGCTAACACCACTGTTGCTGCAGACAGTCATCCAATTTACACTGCCAAGACTGACTAAGAACTTTTTAGGGGGATGTCTACCTCATATCCCCCACAAAGCTGAATTCCTGCTGGAAAACTGTAAAGTATTGGGAGGAGGACATGTGGTTCCTTACAAAACGTATACACTGATTAATAATAAACATATCTTTCTATACATATCTTTCAATGCCAAGTTTGTTAAAGTACATAGTACATGGCAGGGTGCCATTGTGAAGCGCACGCCTTCTGGTTCTTGTACTAAAAGGCCTTTAATGATTCATGATATGACGAGTATTTACTATAGCCTAAGGGGACAATTAAACACTTACCTTACACTTTCTAGCCAAGTACTGCTGTTGTGCCACCAACAATGCACAAAGAAACACTGTCTTATGTCGCAGAAGTTCTCTTGTATGCAAAACAAAGCTGAACCACTTTCCTATCCAGAGGCAAAATATTTGTTTAGTGTTCTTTTACCTATCTTTAATCACAGATATTCAATCCGTCCAAAGATGGGTCCAGTTCCACAAGTTTAATGGAATATTGAACTACTGATTTTTATTACATTTATAAGCACTGATTTCCCACACTTTGTGCCGGATTAGTAGCACCAAAATTGAAGAAGACAGGGGTACAGTTTTGATTTCAGGTTTACTTTCCAGTGCAACTTGTGATGCACTAGAAAGTAGCCCTAAAATAACATAACGTAGTGCTATACACTGCATTGCTCTACTTTGCATCAAAGGGGCGTCCCATGGGTGGTACATGGGTGTTCCTGTACAACCATGCATGGATATTGATAGAAAGCTTAAACTACTATCATTTGTAGGCAGGGCTCAGCTCCAAAAATATATGCTGCAAGTGTAAATTTGCAGAAATGTTTTCTTTTCTCTAAACATTCAAAACTTTAAACGAGTGCTGCACTGTAAAGCACACATACAAAGATGTCAAAGTGTTAAACTATGTCTAAGCATAGTTTGTTGTACTGTAAGGGTAAGTACAAAACCTAAACAGAGCAACACAGGGCTATTTGTGGCACAAGGCAAGGCCTAAAGTGCACCAGTGGAGAGGGGAGAGCAACAGCACCAAATCTTAGCAAATATGGTGCTCTCCTGCTCTCGCTCACGCAAAGTAGCAAAGTAACTTGGTTGCTGCGCAGTGTTACATGATTTCTATATTAATTTGGCCCTTAATGTTTTTCTATAGCTACAATATGGTGAAATGTGGCCACTTTAAAATGCCTAAGACACCATACATAAACATGCATTTCCACAGCCAATTGGAGTGGGTTTAATGTGCTAACGCATGCAGCACAGACACATTAGAGAGAGACACACGTGAGGAAACAGCAGGAGTGCACAGAGAGGGCTATATTTGTAAAGTTATCCATCATGCAGTCAATTAGAGGTCAAAGGATCCACCCAAATGGCCCACAGAATTAGATAAGAGGTGAATACTCCACTGTGCTGAGCCACGTCCTAATTGATTGTCTCAAGGCTATAGCTGAAAGAGGCTGGTAGAAGAAAGCCAATGGATGAAATTGGTGGACCCGAAGCCAACTCAATGCATTTTGGTCGCATACAGTTTTCGTGATGGCTGCATTGTTAAGACCCAGAGCTAAAAGCGTGGAAAGAAAAAAGAAAAGGATACTGGTCTGTGGGGTTTGTATATGGCATCACATGCCACTTACGTAGACTTTTTACAGACTTAACCCTAACGTGTGCTGCCGGTATGATGACTATAAGCATGTTCTTGATCAGATGTGTGGTCACCTCTTAACACAATGCGAGTTAGGGCCAGATGTATGACCATTTGGAGTTTGCTGCTTCTAAATTGCAAAAAATAGCGAGTTGCAAACCCAAATGTACAGCGGTGTCAGACACAGTTAGTGATTCACAATGGAGTCATAGAATGCGAGGCTCATCGATATTCACGAGGCACTCGCATTTTGCGACCCCATTGAGAATGGTTAGCCCTCCCAGGGATGGTGGCCTGCTGGAATCAGCAGACCACCTTGTCTGGGACTGCTTTTAAATAAAGCAGCTTTTTCTTTAAAAATGCAGCCACACATTTTCTTTTACAAATGATACGTTTTTGTTTTATTTTTTAAGGCAAGCAGCGGTCCCTGGGACCACTGCCTACCCTTAAAAAATATTTCCGCATGCATTTGCAAAGGGGGACCCCTTCCCAATTGCGACTGCATTACCACCTACTTGAATTCGGTGGTAAATTGCGCCTGTTTTACGACCTCAATTGCAGTTGCAAAACTCTCATACATAGGGCTCAGAGTCGCAATTAGGAAGGGACGCCCTTGAAACGCCCCTTCCTAATTGTGAGTCGCAAATGCTATTTAGCGAGTCGCAAATAAATTGCGACTCGCTAATTAGCATTTGTATATGACCCTGTAGGGTTTTTGCATGCGCAAACAGGTCGCAGGCCCGTTTGCGCATGCAAAAACGGGTCGTACATCTGGCCCCTAGTCTTTTACAGCATTCAAGGAATGAGGAATATTGCTCACTTAGAATCACTTATAGCTGTGCTTAGGACTAGGAGAATGTGTTCATTTTATGTCCTTAGATATTCTCTTTATACCCAGAGGCTTATTTACCATTTGTACTCTCTTCTGCCTTGTCATATTTCCTTCATCATCAATGGCAGCCTCACATCTTTTCCCTCCATCCAACTGAACATGTTTTTAGGTGTCCTACTAGAGATGGGATACTCAAAGTACGGTCAGTGGCTGCATGCGGCCCTCCTGACCTTTAATTGTGGCCCCCTGGTGAACAGCAGCAGTGGGCAGTTGTTCACTTGACAGAACAGGAGCATTCAGAAAGCTGTGGAACCTGCATTCTTTACTTGCAGGTTAACTAAAGTGAAGGTAAAGAAGCAAAGAATGTTTGCTAGACGACTTGTATTTATTATGAATCTACTTTACGTCAACCTATGCCCACCTTTCAACACCCGACCTTCCTCCTGGCATTAGTGCGGCCCTTGGGAAGCCACAGAAAGTACTTTGTGGCCCCCAGAGAAATATTTGTGAGTACCCATGTACTAGAAGGTTAGTTTGAAGAGCGAGAGATACTGAGACCGTAGGGTGGGACGGGCAGAGTGGTGAGGATTGACAGCCGATTACATGTAATTGTTGCTCACCAGTTAGGGTGTGGTAGGCATTCTGTTGTAAGTATAGTGGACTACTTTCCTTGATAGAATGGTTGTGATTTGTGCCTGTTACTCTCCGAGCCCACCTTGGATGGTTACAGTGACTGCAAGTCGATAAGTGCGGATAGTATGGCAGATCTTATGTTATTTGGTCTCGCAGTGGCCATTCAAAGCTGGCTGGAGTAATGTTACCAGATGACTCCATGTCATGAGGGATGACTCCAGTCTAAATTTATATTTCTCTGCCACTCAAAATTTAGAGCATCAGTCCAATTGTGTCGGTTGAGATTTATCAGGACTGAAGCTCCCCGCATGTATTGTTTGTCAGCTGAAAATCCAAGACTGCAAATGGGTACCTTAGATAGCTTGGAGTTATCTAGTAACTGTACTCTTATGGTTTAAATATATTGGCCAGTATTGTGTCTCGATTGGCACAGTCCGGATTGGGAATATTGAATATAGAGAACTGACGGGTCACAGTATGATGACCAGAATATCAAATAACATAATATTGAAAGGTAGGTTTGTATAGATTTTCTATACTTTCCTCAACATATATTCATCTTCTTAATATATGTATATATATTCAAGGTATGTAGATATGGAGTTAAGAATAGTAATTATTATTATTATTTTTATTATTATCATTATTTCCCGGTGCTTCATGACTTGTACTATTATAACTTAGGGTATGTCTTATTGTATGTTTTATTGTATTTCTGTTTGTCAGTCAGTCAAATAACTTTATTCAATTCGAATGAATCATAAAAGTTCACCAAAAAAAACATACATTCAAGAATAAAAATGAATACACAAAAATTTTAAATATACAGGACAAAGACAGATAGCAGCCTGATCACATGCCCCCTGTAAATTACCTTTACATTGCATAACGTTTCCTTAATATAAAAACAATTTTGATAAAACTAAGCACAGAGCTGCAGATAGAAACAGTTGATAATGACCATAAATAATTAAAACCCTCCTTATACGAAGAGGGACGAATTGTATTTAAAATCGGTGTAAGGAAACGCACCCTGGGGTCTTTGTATAATGTGCAAAATAGCATATTGTGCATTGTACTTTGTTGTGCTAAGTTATTACACGGATAGGGGGGTAGTCTCTCACATCACCCCGCCTGTTTCGGAAACAGTGCAAAGTGCCTAAGCGAAATCTGGTCATTAAAAACATGAATGAGCTTGCCGGGTAAAAGACAAATAAAATTGTTGCAGATTTTGAGGAAAACAGTCCAATCTTTCCATAGCCCGGTGTGATATTCTAAAATCAGAACGATATGCATCTTTTATACCCATTTTTATATTAGATCGTATGGTCTCTGGCTTGTCATAAAAATGTTCTGGTCCTATCTTATAAAAGGTTTGTTTGACATAGCGTAACCACAGGACTGCCGTTGCATTATCTAGATTCATATAATCTCTTAAAATGCATCGTGAGAAGGAAAGTTCTTCTGTAATCCAAATTTTCCCCCATAGAAACAGGGGGGCCATATGTATGCTGTCAACAATATAGTCCATGCCCACCTCAGAATGGCAAAATGATGTTGGGGAGCTATTAGGGATAAGTAAAAGTCTCTTTAAAAATGTATTCTCTAATGTTTGAATTTGTAGGCTCTTATGGTATCCCCATACTCCAGCCCCATAAGTGGCCCCCGACAGACATTTGGATTTATACAAAGTTATCAACTCATCTACAGGCTTATGGCCAAGTTTGGCAGCAAAACGAAACAACCCCTCAAAGGCTCTACTCGTTTGTTGTACCCTGGATACTATACGTTTGTCCCAATTTAAGTTAAAGTAAAAAACATTCCCCAAATAGGAAAACATTTTCACACTGTCAATAACTTTTCCTTCAACTGTATATTTTTGTGTTTTCATTAATTTTGGCCCTCAGACCATAATAAAAGATTTTTTAAAATTCACATTTAAATCTAATGACAACATATACTCAGTAAAAGCGTCCAGGCACCTCTGAAGGCCATTGGCTGTCAGGGCCATCAGGACTGTGTCGTCAGCATAAGATAGCAGAGGTACCTCTTTGCCTTCTATTTTCGGAAAATCCAAATGTTGATTTAGCAGAAACTGTTCATGACCGTTGTTGTATACCAAAAACAGAAAAGGAGCCAATATGCAGCCTTGTCGTACTCCCACTTATAATGGGCTTGGTCTTTTCTCCCCCTGGCCCATAACATACATACAGAGGTGGACGCATGTAGTCTATGTAGGAGGGTGACTCGTGGTTCCTCAAAGCCCAGATCTTCCATTAATGACCACAGCTTCCCCCGGCACACTGTGTCGAAGGCGCTGGATAAGTCCATGAAGGCCAAGTGGATCGATGCCCCCCTGGCCTTCATGTGCTTACCCATGATCTTGGACAGATTGAGACAATGCTCAGTTGTTCCCATTCCCTTCCTAAACACGTATTTGGTATATGATATTAAGCCGGAAGTATTAGCCCATGACTCTCAACGTGCAAGGATTACCCTTCCCATCACCTTGCACGTGACATCTATTAAAGAGATCGGCCTATAGCATGTTGGGTCATTTCTGTTTCCCTTTTTGAAAATTGGCACCACCATTTCTTTTTTCCAAGAAAGTGGAATTTGGCCCACTATGACTGCTCTAAAAACATTTAGTATCAAGGGGCCCTATGCCGATGGATTTCTTTTAAAGAAGTCCAAGGGTGCCCCGTCTGGCCCTCGGGCTTTGGAATCAATACCCTTTTGCAGGGCCTCCTCCACTTCACCTAAAGTCAGGGATGCACTTAGCTGCTGAGCAGCTTCGGGAATTAAAACATATGTCGGTCTGGTAATCCTGGGGAATGAAGGTTCCCTTAGACTCCCAGTTGTAATGGGGATGTTGGCAAAATCATTGAAAGAATCATGTGAATTCTCATCCGGCCTACCCCCTTTAATGAATCTAATTCTGCTATATCGCTTAATGGTGCAAATTGATTTCTATGAAACCAGGGTTGGGGCTGAAGGTGCTGATTTATCATTGGGTGTCTCTTCTTCCATATTATAAATTACAGGTTTGGGTGGCAGATAGAACAAACCCAGCGGTAATACAGAAATTGTGTGCTTGTTCACCGATTCATTAACAATCATGTCTAATATTGATTTTACCAGGCCTGGGGATCTAAAGGTCAGCACACCATAATCCCCTGCCAGGTTCTTATAAGTTGCACCTACCCACCCAATCCTGCGAGCCATCTTGAATTCTGACAATAAGAGTCTGTTATCAAACCCTGTTTTTATATTTACAAAGTGCAGTGCCTTATTTCTCAGAGAAGACCAGTGTTTCCTCTGGCCAGACGGCAACGGGGGAACATTGGCTAACACAATAATGTAAGGTGTAGTTTGTGGTGGAAGGTGCAAATTAATATCAGTGCCACTTATAATTAAATCATCTATTTGCCGACTCACAAAAGTACTATATTTACAAGGCCCCGCAATAAATATCGCTAATCGTGCTTAGCGCGATTGAAGTTATCGCAGGCTATCGCTGGATATTATCACTGAGATAGCACGTATCAACAACGGCTATCTCCAAATCGATAATATATCCAGCAATAGCGGCAAAATGCTGCAACATCGCTGGTAATACAGCGATAACATGTCAGCGATAGGGTAGTTCTTGTTGATATGCCATGGGGGATTCAGCATGATAATCCACCCCCGATAGGGCAATATGGGTCAGTCAGCAAGTACCCTGGCATAAGGAAGCAGCGTTAATAGGCTCTTTGTGCGACTTTCATGGTCGCAACACGGGAATGGGGCATCCATGTTGATAGCAGGAAGCTGCGTTATCGATGTTCTGGCATGTAGTGAATGTCAGGAACGCCTACCTTGCATCTCATTAGCGATGAGATGAAAGGCGTTGTTGAAACGTGCTATGCCACGAGGTTACACATGCTAAAGACGGTTAGCATGCCCTTGCTAATACCGCGTTAGGATTATCGCCGCTTTACGCCCGAAAACGGCCACTAAAGCGGCGATAATCGTCTTGATGATATGCCCCTTTGGCTTTGCAGTCTATTATCTGGTTTGGCATATACCTGGCCAATGGACTCCAAATTTAAAGAGTCTTTGCCTTTCCATCTTTTCGGAGTAGACCCTGACTCTGCGATGAGGGCTCAACATCGTACAAATGAGCCCTCCTTTGATCTAGCCCATCCTGTAACATCACTTTTGGTGGGGAAATCAAGGTCCGTGCATCCCCTCCGGCGGGCCCATCCATAGTCCTGATTGGCCTATGCATGCAATTATCTATACTGTGCAATTATTAGGCATTGAGTTTGATGAATGTAGCCCACTGGTTGGAGGTTGAAGTTGACAGTCACCCAACCTTTCCTGTGGTCCTAAGGTGCAGGAGTTAGTAGAGACTGATTGAGTATGGGGATTCAAAGACAGTCTGTGCTCTGTTAACTCTCATGAATGAGAGCAGATTCTGCCCTTAGTAAAAACGCATCAACGTGCCAACTACCCTTTGTCCCCCTTTTAGTTTTGACTTACTTTCCCTTCTTCCTTTATACCAAAATCAATAAATAAAGTCAGTAGGGTCAATAATATCAATAACAACACACCGCAAGTTCAAACAGTACCTTTTAAGTTTGTGTGCTTATCAAAGGTGGCTTCCGATGTGGAAGCTGAAAATAATGTGGCCCTGCCTGGCTTCCTTCGGCCTCTGATGGGCGCAGACGGGGCTGACCTTGGCCCGTGCACACCCGTGCGCGTCACGGCAGGCACCGCTGAGGGGCTGCGGGATGTAGTCACCCCAGCGGCGAGAAGGACTTGTAGGCCATTCCCCTCACGGCAGACAAATTATGGCGTCAATGGCAGTTCCCCTCACGGCAGGTAGGTGTTTCTATGGGCGTTCCCCTAACAGCAGTGGCAAAGTGCAAATGCGCTGAGTTCCAGCATCCTGCGCTGCGGGAGGATGGCTGGTCTTTTATGCGCCTCCAGGCGTAGGGAGAGACGTCACAGCAGGTACCGCTGCGGGCTGCTGGGGGATGTAGTCACCCCAGCGGTGAGAAGGACTTGTTGGCCGTAACCCTCACGGCAGACAAAAGATGGCGTCAATGGCCATTCCCCTCACGGCAGGTAGGTGTTTGAGTTCCAGCATCCATTTGTCATTTTTTCATTTCTTATCACTCAATAAAAATGACTTGAAATAAAGATGAGTAATTACAGGATAACTGCTCCACTACAGAAGAGTTGGTATAGAAAGTGAAGGGTTGTCCATAGAAACACACCAAGATTTGAGAACCCTGATGGAACTACTTCAACATCTTTAGACTAGTTACACCTGGAGACACAATAGACTCAGTGGGGTGATTTTAAGGGCAGGCTGCTTGCACTGTAGGCCAAGAGTAAATTTGTATGTTTCGTAGCTGAAGAGCAATTAGTCTTAGGGCAGTGATCTGTACGTACTGCAATGATGTAAACACATAATTGTTGATGTTAAGTCTTCATCTAATTTCAAATATAGTTACAAAAATGTGAAAACTCATTAAACAGAGATGTTTTAAATTAATATGGTAAATCTATACCCCCACTGTGCCTTTACCTCTATGATATTTTGTCCCTCAATATTCTGCTCACAATATTGTGATTCTTCGATATTCTGACTTGGATATTGCCTGGTACTATCTGTTGGAACCTGCACACAGATGAAGAAGGGAGCTTTGTTCTTGTTTCGAAGTGTGGCCCTCTTTCTGTAGCATGGGGTAAAGCGTTAACAAACATAAACCGACTGCAGAGTGCTCAGCTCAGAAACACAAAGGGCCATGCATTGCGGCTGACTGAGCTGAGCAGTCTACAGTACATGCACTATTGTGTGAGCAATGGTGAAAATCTGCTGTAACATCTCTATTGGGTTTCCCTCCAGGCTTTTTAATAGGCTTCTTCTTTATGTAAAATTGCACATAAAGCCTGGGTATTTTGTGCCTATATTGGTATGTACATTTAGCTCATGATGCTCAATGTATGTATTGGCACAGGAATAAATGTAAGCCCCGAGACTTTTACTCCAATCCAGTTTTGAGAAGGCCCCAGAGGTGTACGCAGGTTCATGCAACCCTGGGAACATAGGGGGCCTCCCAATCCTTTAAGGGACCCAATTCTGCCGGGGACCCACATTTGGCTGAAGGCAATGTATATCTGTGAGATGTGGGCACGAGGGGGGATGTATGTCGTTACTACGCATGCATTTACAACGCATGCCTTTACGACGCAACTTTTACAACGCAAGTCGTTACAACGACTTGCGTTGGGGGCGCTGGATAGTGAATAGTTTAATTTACTATTCCAACTCCAGTCCCCGTGGATAGTAGGGAAGGAGTTGGATAGTAAATGAATCTATTCCCTAACCTGGAGCGCCCCCCAGCGCAAGTCGTTGTAACGACTTGCGTTGTAACGACTTGCGTTGTAAAAGTTGCGTCGTAAAGGCACAGCGTGGTAAAAGTTGCATAGTAAACGCTGTTTCCCACGAGGGGCCACCGCAACACATACTGTGGGGTGGGGGGCTTCATTTTGTGTTATGCCACTGAAAAGCCCATGTGTGCCTTAAATTATACCGGCTATATTTTTTGGGGCGCATCTCGAACCCCTGAAGGCGCCACCCAAAGAGATCTATTGGTACTTTACTAAAAGGTTTGTGAGGCCCAGCCCAAGTCCTGAAGGCACCACTCAAGAGGCGGCACACATACCTCAGTAAAAGGTCTATGGGGCCCAGCTTTTAAGTGTGTAAACGCCTCTTAAGCAGATACACAGATATCAACGGGCACACCAAGTGCTTAATTTGACAAACATCAATGGGAACCCCAAGTGCTTAATTTGACAGACATCAATGGGCACCCCAAGTGCTTAATTTGAAGTGGTGGTTGCAGGTGGTGACCACCCATATTTATTTCTCCTCATCAGACTTTGAGCCAGAGCAAGAGAGAGAAAACACAATAAGAGGAAAGAAGTAGAGAGATGGGAAAGCAGTGAGAAAGCAAGAAAGACAGCTATGATGAAAAAAGTCATGTAAATGAGTGAGATAAAGGGGCATGGAGTGGCTTGTGATGGATGAAAGAGACATAAAGTGTAATCAAGAGAACGCACGCTTGGCGTTACCTGCCTGAATAGCACCAGTAACTTTAAGCCCTGAAACATATTCTTTTAGATATCAAGAACTGGGCTGAAGTGTAGTCATTCTGCACCTCGGTGCTCCTAGTAGTCATCAACCGGGTCGACCTGAATAAGAGATGTTGGTGTTGAGCTCAGCTCCCACTGCCCATGGGTAAGACACCGATACCTGAAAGAGGTCTTTGGTTTGCTTCTCATGGCGAATTCAGAATAGACTTCACATTTCAAGGGCCATTAAAGACAGATCTTATATATTGTGGGGAATGTAGTTCAGTGGTACAGAATGTAGTACAGACCAAATACTTATATGGCTACTTGTACAGTAATAGGGCAGGCCCCCATATGTGTCCCTGGGGTCAGCCCTAAGTATTTTGATGCCTTCAGTAACCATCGTTTTCTGTTTGATTCACCATTTTTAGCCCTCTTATAGCTAATCCCCTCTAGCGCAGTTACACTCATGGCAATCTCTAGCAGGGTGCCATTCGTGACTTCCTGTGTGCCAATAACAAAAAATGTTGCACATCCGAGTAACCTCTGAGCAGTCGCGGCCTGTGCAGGTAAGAGCGGTGGGCGGGCTGGGGAGATTTCGACAGACCATGAAGAGGGCAAAATAATTATTTATTTAACTTTCTTTTGTCATCGGAATTCCCCCCCCACCGGCCTCACCTCTCTTACCTGCCACAGGCCGCGGCTGTCTCGGAGTGCTTCTGTAGCACAGCTTCATAAGTATAGTACACCACACCATTCAAACATCAAAAAACCACTGGACTATCACAATGCTTGAGAGCCTTCAATGCAGTCTGCCTTGTGTTTCTTGTACGCCTTCAATGTGATTAAACTGCACACGATAACACACTTAACCCAGGCCTGTTGGCTTTGCAAATTCTGTCTTCTGTGGAGCTCTAGACCAGTCATTCACTGAAGACCTCTCACATTACTTATGCTGGGTGTGTTTGTTTTGACACGCTATGAGCGTGTGTGGTTTGCAAGATGAAGAGCATGACATGTGGTTATATCAGTCACACCAGCGTTTACATCATGGTAATCTATCAGAGGGATTTCAAGGATGTTTGTGGTACAAGTGATGAAAGAAAATCCAGTCTGAAAGCGAGCCTGCCGTGTAATGCCTCAACTGATTAGATAAAGACATTTGCGGTGAGAAGCCACCAGGCTTCGAGGCTCTCCAATTACCCACCAGCTGTAAACAGGCTGCAATACCACACAGAGGCCAAGATAGATTCTACATCTAATTCGTTTATTCCATACTATTACTTCTTACGTTTCTGGCTGATGCCATTGTAACACCCTAATGATATGCGATACATTCCCTTCTTTAATTCTTATTACAGCATACACTCTCCCTTTGAAGATATTGCAGGAAGTGACACAAGGTTTGTTCTTGTTGACCTCACATAAAATTACATCATCATCAGATGAGCGGTAAAAAAGCCTCTTACACCCGCTTAAGGCATGTGGGTTGATTTTGTGGCATTAGATGTTGATGGTTGGATAGCACTCAAGCTGTTCTTGATGGCAGCGCCCGGGGTTGGACTGGCCTATGGAGCAATCAGGCAGTGCCCAATGGGCTGGCCTGAAAAGTCAGTGTGTGGGCCAGTCTTCTAGCTGTCTGTGGACCTGTTTTATGGTCTACTGGGCCGGTCTATACAGTTGATTTCCCTCATATTTATGGTTTAGATTTCTTTATTAAATTTGCAACACTCAAATCTTTTCCTCATCTTTAAACAAACATTGCCGCAGCAAGTTCAAAACGATTCACTCTTCCATACCTTGCAAAACAATTACACAGCATGTCTTTATCAGTTCAAAACTACCCCACTTTGTAACCATGGGCCACTTGTTAGGTCGAGCTAGGAGAAAGCATGCGAAGCATGTTGGAGTCCAGCTCGACAACTATAGCCGCCCGTCTCCTGGGAATCTGAGACAGGGGCCGGGCACGAGCGTCGACTTCACCTCGTGGGCGCGCACGCCCAGACCGGCGCCGTGCACATCCCCTGCCTCAGATTCACAGCAAGACAGGCTCTCACCCGCGCGCACACACAGCCACACTCACGCATGCGCACTCACATACACCCACGCAGGCATACAGACCCACATATACACACGCACAGCTAACAGACACACAGTCACACATATACATACACATGCACAGCTACACACGCGCACACACACAGCTACACCCACCTCCCCCTCTTACCTCAGCGGGCTTCCCGATGTTCTTCACCCGGGCCCCCTTCTGGGACCCGGGACTTCAGCTGCCGGACTTGGGAGGGTGGGGGCTGCCCGGGCATGCGCGCCATTTGTAACTGGGGCTCTTCAGAATAAAAGTTAGAAATGCCGCGCATGCGCGGGCAGTCCCCGCCCTCCTCATAGCCGGGATACAAGACCTAGTTTCAGTTTTGACATGAGCAAATCAAGGAGTAGTGCAAGGAATTGCAGTAAAACAAACAGTAAATGACACAGGTACTCGTCGGATTATGTGGTCTAGCGCAGAATAGAGGTCAGGTTCTGAGACGGTGAGCTCACTCTAGGACTCCTAGTGGACTCCAGAAGCCTTTGCAGTCTCTTGCGGGCATTTTTTTTCTTTTTTTTTGAAGTGCCGCTTGTTTTCATAAGGAGCACAAGTGGCGTTCGTTTTTGGATACTTCAACCTTTGCTCGTAAGCGCAATAAGTTATTGCAGCTGTCGATAAAATTAATATATTATTCACATGTCTTTACGCACTTTACATAGCTACTTCCATCTCGCCTATCATTTGTTAATGTTCTTAATATTTGTATTTTTGTTACAAAATTATAATTGATCTGGATACTGGCTCGTTTTGCATCAGTTGTGGGAGACATAAGGTCCTGAAATGCCGCGCTTGACAGCCAGTGTTACAACTGGCAGCACAAGGGCCGACCGCACTGCAACGAAAGCTTGAGGAATAAAGTGGTTTCTGTCTGTTTCTGTTGGTGCGGGGGTCCTGATCCCAAAGGGAGATTGGCACACCTGAGGGCGAGTATTGTACACCCTGAATCCTGTCCATCCCCCCACCGGCTGCCCCCCATTCGCACACTCCCCCATCTGCCCTCTTCGTCCGGGACCCTTGGTGTTTATAGGGGGACCCTTGACCTCCGGGGCTGGTGAGGCAGGGTGGGGGGGGGACTGTTTCATTTGTGCCCCCTCCCACTCCGGGTTAATCTGTTACGCAAAGTCTAGGCTGTTCCACAGAGAGGGGAAGTTGTCCTCTGTGGTGAAAGCTTGTAAACCCCACCTTCTGTGTGCGGACAACGCATATTGCACGGCCCATTAGTGGAAGTGAAGAGAGCCGCCACCGGGGGACACGCCCAGGTCAGGGAGGGTGGAGAGTGCAGATGACTGCTCGACGGCACTGCCTGGAGCACACCGCCTGTGCGTGTGTGTGTGTTTGTGACCATGGAAATGTGTGTCTCTAAGAACGCGCCTGTGTGTGTGCGTGCCTGCACTCCTTGTGAGTGCTGTGTGTGTGCTTGTGTGTGACCGAGGGAATGTGCATCGCTAAGAATGCACCTGTGTGTTTGCATGCGCGCCTGCACTCCTTGTGAGTGCTGTGTGTGTGTGTGTGTGTGTGTGTGACCGTGGATAGGTGCGTCTCTAAAAATTCGCCTATGTTCCTATTTGCTACACCGCCGTACGCTTTGCTTTATTCTATTAATATGGCGGCAGCTCCTTGCTTTTGTTTTACATAACCTGTGCCACACAGTCGCGCTGTCATTTTATTAACAGCAGGTATCCCACCAGCGTCCTGCTGCTGCCATTCATGAAAAGCAGTGAGCCTGCCAGCGTCCAGTGTCCTGCTAGTCTTTGCTACCTGGTTGACTCTGCATGCAGTCCTCCCGTCTGCATTTCATATACTCTAGGTAGCAGAAAACATAGTTTTTCATTTTATGTACTCATTCAGAGCATTTGCCGTATGTTCTTTGTAACTATTTTACATGTGTCAATACCTCACTCTTTATATTCTTTTGTGCACGAAATTACCACAAGTTGAAACCTGTTGGTAACTTCCGGTCAAAACAGAAGCGAATATAAATTATGCTGTGCTAGAGCAAAATCTGTCACAGACAAAGTTGCAAATGTATTTCCCTTTTTTTTAACTATTGGAGATTTGAAGGGTAAGATTGGCCCTGTAGTTTACAAAAGTAAGAGCCAGCGTCAAACCCACTCTGCTTCAACAGGAAATGGTTCCCAATGCTTAGAGGGGCTCTCAAGTCTGTTCACTTCGTGCTCAGATTCTGGAAGGGAACAAGGCAGCAGTGGGGACTTTCAAAATCAGCCACAATTAACACAATCTGATTATATGGCCTTGGTGCCTGCCTCCTCTGTATGTATCTAAGGCTGGTAGGTTGACTCAGGCACTGCTTAATTTGATCCGGTGGTTGCCGGTGTGAGGAACTGTCCCTCATTTTTGGGGACTGGCACTTATTTTCCCACATACACAAATCCGAACGCAGAGGAAGAGCAAGGCAAAACAAAATCATTAAGGGAGAAAGCAGGAACCTGCAATGGTGAATGAAGGGGAAGGGAGTGTCTGGTAGTGCATTAAAGGGTGTTAAGGTGGATTTCAGAGCACGCAGCCTTGATATTCACTGCTTAAAAACACTGGTCGCAGGCTTCTGGGAAGAGCTTTTGGCACAAACACACATTCTTTCACAAATTAAGCACCGCTCTCAAGCATTTAGCAGTTGAGGGAGTGCTCTGGGGGAATACTTGACTGTGCAAGTGTGAGAGCACAACTCTGCACTTTTCAAGGGTAATTGTGCCATCTTTCTTCATTTTTGCAGTTGTGGTTGTGCTTGGCTCTAAAAGACCCTGATTAACACCAGCCTTCGGGAATGTACAAAGGAAACTTGCAGTATTGTACAATAAACAGCGTTTTCATCCACAGGCACGTTATTATTCTGTCATCTGTTCATTCTTTTATCCATCATTCAATCTTTCACCATCCACCTATTCAAGCATTCATTATCTATGCATGCATGAATGCATCCATCCTTTCACTTACCCATCCATCAGTAAATTTCATCCATCATTTCAGATTTCCATTTACTCTGCCAACCTTTCACCTGTCCTTCCACCTATTCATTCTCTCATCCCTACCCACTCACGCATCCATCCACCAACTCATCGACAAAGTCCTTATATTTCAAATTAGTTCTCTTTCCTAATGTGCAATGTGCACTGTGTGCTTTGCTTTGAGTGGGGTGAGAAAATTACAGGGTCTTTCAATCCGGAATTGCTGTGGCCAATGAGCGAGAGTGGTAAGCAAAAAAAAAAGCACTAGCAAAGACAGTAAGTCGGTAGTGCCTTAGAGACATGCTGGCGCTACCAATGTTTTTGTTCATGTTGTACAGCATGAACAGCAGAGGAAACAAGCATGTGCAATGCAATAGGTCTCGCATTTGCAAGAGTTTGAGCTATTGACATTGTAAATGATAATGCCTTTTATTCATTTGTTTTTAAAACCTGCAATCGGTGCATAAACCCGCACTTTGAATTTATAGTCCTTGCTTACGATGAGCAAGGCTGGCAGTAAAAGAGACTGCCAGTCTTGCTTCTCATAAGCATGGACTATAAGTACAAAGTGCTTGTTTACGCACCGATGCAAATGAATAAAAGGCATTGTCATTTACAATGCCAATAGCTCAAACTTTAATAATGCGAGACCTATTGCATTGTAAGTGCTTGTTTTTTCTTAGCTTTCTAATTCACAAAATGGGGGCCACTTTTATTTTGTGTCCAGCCTGACTCTGGAAGCGCCTTTTGGAGGCAGCTGTTCCCCTGGAATCCTGCTAGACCGGCAATCTTCAAACTGTGGGACAGCCCCTCCTCCAGGGATGTTCTGGGAAGGGGGGGAGAAGGGCCTAGTTGCTAAAGTGTGAGGTCATCTCAGCCAATTCCAAAAAATATCTGTATTTGTACATTGCTTGGTTTTTATTTTCCTTATGCTTTGTTATTATTTCTTTTTGGTATCTATGTCATTGCTCGCATCTAATATTGTATAACTGGTGTTTCTTTTTCTCAGTTTTTATGAAGGTATTTGATTGTAGATCATTGTATGTTTGATTTCGAAAAAAAATAATAAAGAATTGAGACACAGAAGAATATTTTAAAAACATGTATTTTCTAAATCAGCTATTTAAACTGAAAACCTCCTTACAATGTTTCTAACGTTACTATTGTTTTGCGTCAAAATAGCAACTATGTACATTATTGTTCTCAACATGTCTCAAAGGCAACTCCAAATCTGCAGATTTACGTTACAAAAATAGAAATAACTCACAGGTCATTTGTTGACATCCGAATATAGTAGTTTACTCAAGGGAGGCATGGGATATGGAATTTGTAGATCTCTAAACTACACATAGTGGTTGTAAATCACACCATTGTTATTTGTGGGATAGGTTTTGTGTCCCATTCATTACTAGTACAAAATTTGGCAAAATGTCAGGATTCGTGATAAATGAGAGTATCTCAGCAACAATCGATGAAAATAGAGATTACAGTGAAGCAATAGTGAACAACAGGCTTGTGTATAGAATGGGCAGTAATTCAGTGTTGGCTGGTGATATTTAACAGTGGTGAGCTCTGGCTCCTCATCTCATGTCTGGCTGCCTACTGTACAAGCCCTCTCTCCACCATGGCTATGTCTTATAGCACCAACACGCCCCAGCATGCCAGTGTACTCTAAGTATGCGGGCTCAGTGGCTCTGAAACCGTGAAATAAATCCTCACAGTGGCAATTCACCAGTTTATAGAAATAAACTGAATACAAACCTCCTTCATCCATCCTACCATTTCTTGTTCAGTAAAGAAGCACTTAGACACAGTACAGCTAGCGGTGCCCCTCTAAACACGTCTCTACCTCCACCCAGGATATATATACAGTGTTAGGCATGGACACACTGCACCGAGCACAGAATTTCATCAAGTTGTACACAACTATGGAAATCACCCAGGAACGTACCACAAAAACGTTAAAAAGAACGCTTTCATTTCTCGGTCACCTAACATTTCTTGAAATACCGGTTTGTAGTTTCTATCTAGTTCATCTAAACAGTTTCTGAGCAAATCAGGCATAATCTGGTTTTTAAAGTTTGGGAACTGGACAAAAGGCGTGTATTGTACAAACAGGTTTTAGGGTGTGTTCATGTGCAGCTCAATTAACCTATCACCAGTACATTTCTAATGTACTGCTCTCACACTGTACTTTCTAATTTTCTATGCAAAAACTCAGCATACCGACTTTCTTCTTCCATTGTTAGTGACTTTATAGGTGAATATTTTAATCAAACGATAAACATGTAAAAAAAAACCTATACCATAATGTTTAGAAGTCTGGTTTAGAGGGCACAGGCAAACCTTTGTTGTCCGGTGAATGCAGGCCGCCTCAGCAAAGAGAACAACATGCTGCAGCTCCTTGAAGCCAGGGTGCATAGAGTACATGGTTCTGCAGGTCCATGTGTAGCTTAAAGGGCACAGGGCATTTGTGGTCTTTGAACTCCCAGCAGCCTATTGAGGAAGAATGCTGCATTTCCTTGAGGCCTGTGATGCTCACTGAGGCCCTTTGCTGCCGACTGAGCAAAGGTCCCATTGCTTCTTGAAGCCCCTGCTGCCTAGAGGGCTTCAAGTCCCCGCATCCCTAAGAAGCCTGTGTAGTGCAGGGAGCTCAGGCTGCTGCCTCTCAGGGAAGGCAGGCCGCTGCAGCTCTTTCACGCAGCCCAACGCAGCTGAGAGAGCGCAAACTGATTTAATTGTATGAGTACATCACACTTACCTGAAGTAAGCACAAATCATGAAGAGAAATGCCATGAGTGCTAATAGTATCTGCAAATATATTCTGAAGGTATAGCTACTGTAGAGATTTAAGTAGAAGTGGAACTAATACAGAAATGTGTGACATTATATGATTTTATTAGAC
Organism: Lissotriton helveticus; assembly: GCF_964261635.1. NCBI lineage: Eukaryota > Metazoa > Chordata > Amphibia > Caudata > Salamandridae > Lissotriton > Lissotriton helveticus. The sequence goes on from NC_136068.1 coordinate 1,685,626,349, forward strand.
GTGATTATTTTGAATCTATGTCGTGTAGCTGTTAACATGTAAGATGGTCTGTGGTAAAACGCAGAACGTGGTAGGCCTCAGGGCCAGAGCTGGAGCTAAAAGGGAAGGTGTTTCTTTTCACGACACAGATTGTTTTAACGTTTTTGGTCATTGCATTAATGGGCCATGATTTATAGTAATGTTTTCTAAATAATAGAATAAGAGTATTAACATGCTTTAATTAAATGAAGAAGTTGAATGCTATAATCATAATGAGAAATATTGTAGGCCTGAAATGTTTTAGCATTGATTTACACGTACATGTCTGGGCTGAGAAATGTTGCAAGCCTTTTTAGAAGTCTATGAGAGTTGGGTTCTTGGCGGCAGATATCTGTCTGCAACAGGAAAGGGGGGATCCAATTATAAATGAATGAATAGAGGTCTGTTCAGTAGACGGCCCAGACATGGAGGAGGGTTCTGGAATGTTTAAGGGGTATCAGCGGGCCGGAGAAGAGTCTGAGAAGCAAGGTCAACTCTAACGCATGAGGCCCAAGACAAAGCATCATGGAAAAAGCCTGAAGTTGCACCACGTGAGAGGCGTTTCGCAAGGGGCGTCTCAAATGTTGTTGACTGTTTTGTATTAGGGACAGCACCCCTGGGTGGAGTTAGAGCAGAGACCTGAGGACCCTTTAGAGAGCGGATGGGTAGGCAGTGAGGGGTCATGACTGGAGAACTTTAGGTTTTCACCAAGAGACTTAGAGTGGGTGACTTCCCTTGGGGGTCATTCATTGCTGACACCTTTGTTAGGTTGGGATTTGGTTAAGTAGGGATACCATCTAGAACAGGGTAGGGACGCCTAACCTGTGTTTGTTTTCCTCCAACCTAAATGAAGGAGAGATATGCATCTATGCTGATAGCTTTATTATTTTTAGAACTTGTGTTAGTGATTTCTGTTGCTCGTCTGAGGGCTTTTCGAGAGCACATGTATGTAATTGGACCTGTGTATCTCGTGAATCTCATTCTGAGATGCTTGTATTTGCAGCTCATTATAGCTTTACAATAAACTTTTGAAACCTAGAAGTTGTCCGTGATCTTTGAGAGTAGAGTCCTTTATTGGGTGAACTAACTTGCAGATAGGTGTACTGTTTTCTTCCAAGACAGGCAACAAAGGTTCAGTCGACCAGATCGAGGTTGGGATCAATAGATATAAGGTATCGATCAAAATCTCGCCCTTTCAGTTGGTAGCTATAGAGGATGGTTGCCTTCTTGAGGACGGTGACCTAGGCCAGGTTAGCTTACCCCAAGGCCCCTAGAAATTGATGATCGGAAGAACAGCCCGCAGATGAAGATCCGGATGACGTGAGACAGAAAAAGCAGCAGTATCGGTCGAGAGTGAGTATAAAGGGTTATGCGTGTTAGATTGCGGTGTTTTTGTATTGTATCTATGTTGTAATGTCTGGCGGAGTTGAATGTCTGTAGAGTGACTGTGGAACAGGTTGTGAGCGCGCGCAACCGATGGAAATCTTAAGTTCAAGGAGAGCTTAAGTGGTTCGGGTGTATCGGACACCCAGAGTAATTGTCAACTAGTGTGAAGGGGGTCATGAGGTACCATTGATCACCCAAAAGACCGAGATAGGGGGAACGTAAGAGTGAGTGCGTGAGTAACGGACGCTGGTCGGAAGTTACTGTGTGTGTAAGCAACCTATCAGAGAGACGATAGACATCTCGTCAGTTGTGTTGACAATTACAGATAGACTGTGGACGTACAGTCGAGAGAGAAGTGACCGCTTGGTCGGAAGTAGTCATTTTTCGGTGTATGAATGGGACGCATGCATAACCGGGAGACGAGTTGAGAAAGGAGGGGTGCTGCTGCGAAGCGGAGAAAAGTGACGTCAGGTGGTGTCGCGCAGTGATTGGCTGACCGGCGAAAGACCGCGCTGTGATAGGCCAGCTAGCGAACACGTCAGACAGGGTCGCGACGTGATTGGCCAATAGGAGAAAGACCGCGCTGTGATAGGCCAAGCTAGCAAAGCTGCGACAGGATTGGTGGATTGTCATCAGGAAGTAAACAGAGTAGCGAGGCTGGATTTTGTGCGCATAATTATGAAGTGTTTTAAATGGTTGAAAGCGCTGTTTAAGAAAGAGAAGCGAGGATCGTATGAAGGGGAAGAAGCCCCGCCGGAGGGTACGCCAGCTCGTTATATGGCAGTAAATGTTGGGTTGCATACGATCCTTTGGATATCAGAGTGGAGTAAGATTACTGAAGGAAATGAGGAACTGACGTTCCCGAAGTACGGGACGTTCAGATTAGAGGTGTTACATCGATTGAAATCAGTCATGACCTCAAAGAGACCCTTGCCTAGACCAACCCAGTTTGAAGCCCTTGATGCATGGCTTAGGGCAGCGCATGAAAGGAATATGAACAGACGACAAGAAAGGGTGAAACGCTCGGTAAGGGCAGTACAGGATGCCAGGTGGGATGCGGATGCTAAAAGATGGAGAGTGCATAATTTGGAAATAAATAAACTGTACCCAGTGTTAGAGGCGCCAGTAAATAAAAGTCCCCTAGAAGAAGATGAGGAGAGCGAAACAGAGGATAGCTTGATAAACAGATTACTGACAGACAGGCCACCCCCGTATAATAGAGCAGGGGGAGAGGTCGAGAATACTGAAGGAGCAAAGGGGGGCAATGCAGGAGAGCATAGACCGCTTCCCAGTTCAGAGTGGGATCCTGAGCCAAAGAAAGAGTTGCTCCAGCCTAGTCAGGTGCAACAGGTAGTCGGTAGGTTTGTGGTACAAAGAGCGCCGGAAACGGAAAGCGCCACATCCTACCCATTACCAGATGCACTACAGGTACCTGTTACCATAGGTCCTATAATATCGATATATGACCAAGAGAGAGCAAAAGGGGAAGAACGGAAACGGAAAGACAGGGAAAGAGCAGAGCAGGCAAGGAGGAACGATACCACTAATTCCCCAAGTCAGATGCCGATACCCAGAGAGTGGAGTACCCCGATGCACACAGCAGGGGACCCAGGGGGAGATCCTGGGGGCCCCAGATGGCCAATGGATCTGAGGGGATCTGGACGAAAATCCTTTCAAGAGCTAAATGAGTACATGAAGCAGTGGGACGAGGCAGTGAAGGCTCAAAAGTGCATCAATGCTGCAGAAGCAGAAAGGGAAAGTCAGGACAGCCGAGCACGGACTCACTGCGGGGCTGGAGAGAGTAGCCCGGAGTGGGACTGTAGAGGGAGTAGGGGAGTCACCCATTGGGCCCGGAATGGAGGTAGAACAGACCTGGAAAACGGGGGCCCCGGGAATAGAGGGGTGGCGTGCCCAATACTCAGTGAAGGGGAGAAGAGAGCGCAAGAGTACAGGAACAGCTTTAAGTGTCCACACTGTGTGCCTGGCACCAGAGAACAGAATGGGAGTTGTGAGAGGTCGCACCATAGTCCCTGTGATGACAGAAATGAGCGCAGCCCAGGGAATATGGGGAACCAGGAAGGATCGTATCGGATACTGAGCGATACGAGGCAAAGGGAGTGTAGCGACCAGAGGGAAAATAACAGAGAGATGTGCGGTGAGAGGAGAGAAGAAGACGAGAGTGAGCAGAGAGAGAGTAGGGATAACAGGCCCGTGTTCCATCACCTTCCAAGATCGGATGGCCGAGCATGGGACCTGGAGAGATGGGAGCAAGGGAGGCCACCCATTAACTCTCCTGAGCCCAAACGCAGAGCTCGAAGTTGGGATGGTAGGGAGACCAGTGAGCCCCCTTCAAAGGACATATTGCGAGCTGAGATAAAAGCCAAGAGACTTGATGTCTCCAGCTTAAGGTCAGATCTGGATGACATGGTAGATGGTACCCTGCCTTTAGAAAGAATGGAAATGTATGAACAGGATGAAATACTGTATATGGCAAAGGACATCACTCGAAAGGCGAGAGCAGTCCATGAGAAGTTAGTCGAACTAGCAGGCAAATATATGGTGGACTTGTCAAGAACCAAAGCATTACAGGGTAACCACAGGCTACATTACTCAGATCGGGACCTAGATGAGAGGAGAACGATTGGGCTGAAAACACACATAAGGGAACTGATTACTGGAATAAGGACATGGAGGGCACTAGATAAGTGGGAAGAGAGGTGGTCCAAGAAAGGGACCGGCAGGAGAAGCATGATTGGTATGACACCAGGACAGCAGGGAATAGAAGCTTACCCTTTACGGGAAGTTGCAAATGGGAACTATGTACATGTCCCTTGGAGTAGGGGAGATTTAGCTGCTTTTACCACCTCTTTCCCCAAATTACGAGAGAACCCTGTGGAGTGGTACAAGCAAGTCGAGAGATTTGTAAAAATCTCAAAAGTCCTTTGGATAGATCTGAACACGCTGTTTGACATTGTAGTACCAGGCGATCTATGGACAGCATGCAAGGTTAGCGCTGAGTGGCCCACAACAGAGCCAGAGAGAGATGCCAAGACTAATGGGCCGTCTGAGATTGTGATGGCAAAATTCGAGAGAGTGATGACTTGGCTGAAAGAGAAGGTGCCAATGCAAGACATAGATTGGGTCAGAATAGACCGAACAAGACAGGAACCCAAAGAGACAGTTCATGAATATTACGAGAGATTGCTGAAGGCGTTTAAACAGTATAGCGGCTTGGATGTAATGGATCCAAAAGACATAGGGCAATTTGTGTCCAAGTTCGTCCTGGGACTGAGACCGGATATTAGTTTAATGATTCAGCAACACTCGATCTGTTGGCAAAGTAAACCCCTAGACGAAATACTGAGATATGCCAGGTACTGCTGTGATGAGATAGATTCCAAGGCTAAGAAACTAAAAGAAAAGTTGATGGTGGTACAGATGCAGGCAGCCGGGAAGGGGGGACCACAGCAACAGCAGCAAGGGACAGGTACAGGAGGAAAGAAGCAGTACAGTCAGAACAAGGGTAATGAGGAGAGTTCTACCTTTAGACCCAGAATAGACATAGCTACCTTGAAGAAAACGACTAGGTGCCACCAGTGTAACGAGCTGGGGCATTGGAAACGCGAGTGCCCTTACAATGTAGAGATAGGAGAGCAAGAAATAGAGGAGGAGGAGGTTCAGAGCGCGCCTACAAGAGGGGTAACGCCATACCAAGGAAAGGTGCTCAAAGGGGGGGGGGCTCCTCCCCGAGCCCAGTTCCCGCAACCTCCTCGAGTAGGGAGTATGGGTAAGACCTATAGACAAATGCCCCTGTTTGTGGAAGGTGAAGAGTGCTATTATGTGGACCCATTAACCGGACAGAGAGTGGAAAGAGAAGACTGCACCCTTGGGGCAGCCTTAGAGGTAGATCAGAGGGGACCCTATGTTGAAGCAGAAGTAGCAGGGTGCCCTACGACATTTCTGGTGGACACAGGAGCCACTAGATCCACGATCAGATCAGCTGCAGTTCCAGACCTGCCCATGTCTGGAGAGACCATACAGGTGGTAGGGGTCGCAAACAGGAGAATAACCAGCCAATTGACAGAACCGGTGCAGGTGAAAATAGGGAAGTACAGTGATGAGCACCAGTTTGTGGTTTGCGATTCAAGCCCTGTGTGTTTGCTAGGAAGAGACCTGTTATGCAAATTGAATTGTACTATATATTGTACACCACAGGGAGTGGAGGTATTGACTAATGATGATGATGCAGATTTCAAAGTTGCAAACTCAAGAATATGTGTGGAGCTGTACCCTACTTTGACAGTAGACGAGCTTCCCTGGGACTTGAGAGAGACAGTGGCATCAGAAGTATGGGATTTCACTGGGGAAGAGATTGGATTGGTCAAAGGGGTAGACCCAGTGAAAATTGTAGTGAAACCGCATGCTGAGTTCCCAAGAACACCCCAGTATAAATTGACTCCAGAAACGATTGCAGGCATAAAACCCGTGATTGAGTCCATGATTAAACAGGGAATACTGAAAGAAATCGTGGGTAGTCCATGTAACTCCCCGATTATGGGTCTGCAGAAACCAAATGGGAAATTTCGGATAGTTCAGGACCTTCGAAAGATTAATAACATAGTCGTTTCATGTTGTCCAGTGGTACCGAATCCATCAGTGATACTGTTTCAGATTCCATTCCAAGCTGAGTGGTTCACTGTGATCGATCTTTGTCAGGCTTTCTTTTCGATCCCTTTGGACGAAGATAGCCATTTTCTTTTCGCATTTAAGCTGGAAAATCGCGTCCTAACATGGTGTCGTATCCCTCAGGGGTATACAGAGAGTCCATCGATCTTTAACCAGCTTTTGAAGAAAAATCTTGAAAGTCTAGTGCTGCCCCAGAAGTCAGTTCTGGTCCAGTACATAGACGACCTCCTTGTGGCGTCAGAAACAGAAGAGGCTTGCAGGGAAGACTCCATTGCTTTGTTAAATCACCTAGCTGCCAATGGGCACAAGGTGTCCCCGGGAAAATTGCAGTACTGCCTGACAGAAGTACAGTACTTGGGACACAGAATTGAGAAAGGCAAACGAAAAGTGTCACCAGACAGGATAGAGGCGATCATGAAAATGAATGCGCCTCAGACACAGAGAGAGGTCAGGATGTTCCTAGGGATGGTGGGTTATTGCCGACAGTGGATCGTGAACTTTTCACTGAAAGCAAAGCCCTTGCAAAAACTGACGCACAAGGAGGTGAGTGATCCGGTACCATGGGACAAAGACTGTTTGATGGCATTCTTACAGCTGCGAGAGGACCTGTGTCGTGCTCCGGCATTGGGAATGCCTGATTACAATAAACAATTTTTTCTTTACTGTTGTGAGAGAGAGGGTTGTGCGTTGTCTGTGTTGGTCCAAATCCATGGGAATGCCCGTAGACCAGTTGCTTATTTCTCGGCTACTTTAGACCCAGTAGCCGCAGCGTTGCCCGGATGTCTCAAATCCGTTGCTGCAACGGGTGTCAGCATTGAGAGATGTGAAAATATTGTCATGGGGCACCCGTTAGAGGTGTGCGTGCCACATTCGGTTGAACTGTTGATGACCAGGACCAAAACACAGCATCTGACTAATAGCAGGCTCACGCGCTATGAGCAAGTTATTCTTGCTGCAGAGAACGTGACCCTCAAGAGATGCTCTGTTTTGAACCCTGCTACCTTAATGCCACTTCCAAATGATATTGATGATGATGATGAATATACAGACCATGACTGTCTCGATGTGACTGAACTATGCACCAAACCCAGACCCGACATCGTAGATGAGCCACTGACCGACCCAGACGAAGTTTTCTTTGTCGATGGCTCATGTGTAAGAGACGGAGTTGGGCAATTGAGAGCAGCTTATGCTGTTTGTACAATTGAAGGAGTTGTGGAAGCTGGGTGCCTGGAAGGAGTACACTCCGCTCAGGTAGCCGAGATTATTGCCCTGACACGTGCTTGCTTAGCAGGCAATCAAATTCGAGTCACCATCTACACCGACAGCCAGTATGGGTATGGGGTAGTTCATGATTACGGGCAGTTATGGTCTCAAAGAGGGTTCATGACTTCTTCAGGCTCTCCCATTCGCAATGGAGAGTTTGTGCGCCTGTTGTTAGAAGCATTGCAATGCCCAGCAAGTATCGCAGTTGTAAAGTGCATCGCACATACCAGAAATGAGGACTTTGTTTCGAAAGGCAATAGATATGCTGATGAAGTTGCGCGGTATTGCGCGGAACAAGGTTACTCTTTCACAGAGGTGGAGGTGGGTGGAATAAATGTAAGAACTGAATTAGCCATGATACTGGAAACTGTTGATACTTGGGATGAACTGTCAATCATGCAAGAAAATGCTCCTGATTCTGAAAAAGAAACATGGGAAAGGGCAGGATGTGTAATGGGTGAGACTCATTTTTGGGTCTCAGCAGACGGCAGAGCAGTGTTGCCCAATGAGATGGTGAGTCCAATGGCTAGGCTCATACATGGTCCCGTACACTTAGGGAGAGATGCTATGCTGAGAGTGTTTAGACAGACTTGGTACAATCCTAAGTTTAGAATAGCAGCAGAAGCAGTGTGCCAGCGTTGTGTGACCTGCCAGCAGCTGAACGTAGGAAAAAGAACACCAGTTGCACTAAGTCACATAGGAAGGTCTGGAGGTCCATTCAACAGAATGCAGATAGATTTCATTGAAATGCCAAGATGCAACCGCCTCCGCTATGTCCTGGTGGTTGTTTGTGTGTTCTCCAGATGGGTTGAGGCATACCCTACACGTAGGTGCGACACCCTCACAGTGGCTAAGTTACTGCTTAGAGAACTTATCCCTCGTTTCGGGGTGCCGGCCTTTTTGGAATCAGATAGGGGAACACATTTTAACAGCGAGCTTGTGAAGATGATTTGTGTTGCACTAAATATTGATCAAAAGCTACATTGCAGTTACCGACCAGAAGCCTCAGGAATTGTGGAACAAATTAATGGCACGATCAAGTCCAGAATAGCGAAAGTTTGCTCCTCAACGACCCTGAGTTGGCCTGATGCCCTGCCATTAGTCCTCATGAGCCTTCGTAGTACCCCAGACAGAAGAACAGGGTTGTCACCACATGAGGTGTTAATGGGGAGAGCAATGAGGCTGCCATCTATTCCAGCTACTGCACTGTTAAATATCACAGATGATATGATCCTGGACTATTGTAAGGGGCTGTCTGACGCCATGCGTTCTGTGTCCCTTCAGGTGCAGGCTGCAGAGGTTCCAGCGTGCCAGGGCCCTTGCCATGACCTGTATCCTGGGGACTGGGTCCTGGTGAAGAAACATGTGAGAAGAAGCTGCTTGGATATTCGTTGGCGTGGGCCCTACCAGGTCATCCTGATCACAAACACGGCTGTAAAGGTGGGAGGCCTGCCCAATTGGATCCACGCGTCACATACGAAAAGGGTTCCAGCACCTCTGGAAACAGCTCCTCTCTCGAATGGACGTCCAGCAGAGGACCAAGAAGCCATAGAGGGGGCTAGTCAAGCTGTAGAGGTGCCCGCGGAAGCAGGGAACGAGTCTGACCAAGCTGAGGACGGCCAGTACAACAGCGAAACTGAAGACGCTACAGAAGGAGAGAGTAGCTGGGAGTACGAGTCTGACCCTGACAGGTCTGAAAGAGAGCGAGAACAGACCAGAAGGAGAAGGAGTAGAAGGGCACGTGGAGAAGCTAATTGGCCGCAAAGAAGGAGCTCTAGCCTGAGGTCAACTCCAGAAGCAACCCTTCCTCCGATATCAGAAGACTCAGACCCAGAAGAAGGTGCTCAGGGCGCTGAGGCACCGGACCGAAGGAGGTCAAGAAGAGTGCGTGTGCCTAACAGAAGATACTCCACACCTGAGTGGACATATCTGGCGACAAATGTCTGTGAAACCGGAGACAGGGAGGATCCGAGCGGTGGTGGTGTCCAGTTCTGAGCCCATTATCACCGTGGAAATACGACTGTTGGTACCCGGTGTCGAACAAGAAGGGTCACTAACATTCGTGCTCCCCAGACCTCCCCGCCTCAGCAAGTTAAAACATATGTTTCTTACAGAATTGCAATTCCCCGACTTTGGTACAACGATAACAGCACATGAAGAGCATACTCTTCGCATGGAAATATTGAACTATGCTATTGAAGCTGCAACCACAAATCTGATAGTTGACTGTTAAAGGATTTTGTAAATAAAGCAAGCAGAAAAAGAAGATTACCTAGCGCCCAGGAAGCAGAGAATTTTAGGGAATCCCTTGAGTTGATGGAGAAGGGCTAGGGTTGTCTTTTTGAACTGATTAAAGGACTTTTTGCGAAAAAGGCTGTCAGCCTCCAGCTGTGTGGATTCTAAAGACAAAAAGGATTGAAAAGAGACTGTAAAGGAACGAGAGGAAAAGAACTTTTTGCAAGGATAAAGAGAGAGCTATAATATCTGACGAAATGGAGGCCGGCACTCCGAACCGCAGAGCTAAATGTATAATAGGTACACTAATAGTAGGAGTGATAATATTAATAGCTTTAGTGGTAACAATTTCTTATGTAAAGGGACATGAGGAAGAGGTGAAGGTAACTGATGTGAGTTCTGTAGTAACGCTTACACCTATTGTTGCTGGTGAGAAAAGGGAAAACACTCAAGAGAAAGCGTTATTGGCTGCAGAAGCCCGCAGGTTACATGTAGACGAGTCCCAAGGAGACTTTAGGTCAAATGCTTATGCTAAACTTTTATATGAATACGTGGATGCCATGGAGGTTAAGGATTGCTACGTCTGCATGCAGTTGCCTGCGTCTGTAGATGAAGGAATTCGCTATCATCACCTCCCTTTGACATATGGCATTACATGTAGCTTATTGCTTAGTATATTTTATGAGAGAGATAGTTTTGAATACTATTTCTCCAATTATGATTCTGTGTTGCCGGAAGTCCCAAATTATAAGCAGATGAACAAATGGGATTACTGGAAGAGTGAAGACAGATTGGCCAAGTTCTTCATTCCTTGGATTACCTTAGATACTTCACATGCCCGTAGAAACAACCTGACATGTAAGGTGTCAGAAGTCGAGAAAAAGTTCATAGGGCAGGTGGATGATCGTTACAGGAGACAAAAGATTTTGAAAAAATCAGGACAAGGGAAAATAGATTGGACCGAGGAAGAGAAGTCACACAAGAGAAAAGGTAGTAGTGGTCCAATAGCTTTAGATAAAGCGCAGAGAGGAAAGTTATGTCTTCACCGAGCCAAAACGTATTATGAAAATGTATACGTGGGTGAAGTTGACTGTGAACATGCTTTTAATTTAGAGTACTATACTAGGGATTTCCTGAAGGGAATGCAAGTGATTCCAAATGTGTATTTTGTATGTGGAAGAAATGCTTACGTGTGACTACCTGATAACTGGTATGGATCATGTTACTTGGCAATTGTCTTCCCCAAAATATATCATGCACAAGACTTAGTGATCATTGAGGGTCAGGCATCATCGAGGGGAAGGAGAGATGTAGGTGATGCCGAAATGGTTGGAGATGTCTTTGGAGCTATGTTCCCTCTTTTGGGAATAATCCTTAATGATGTTAAAATTAGACGACTGGCAACAGTTGTCGACAGGTTGTCTGCCAGCACTGCTCAGTCCTTAATGCTGGTAGAAGGAGAGATGCAATCGATAAGGGCTATGGTTCTTCAAAATCGGCTTGCATTAGATGTCTTATTAGCAAAAGAGGGCGGAGTCTGTAAGGCTTTGAAGGTCCAGGAATGTTGCACTTACATTCCAGACCTTTCGAAGCCCCTTGAGAAGGTTATTAAGAACATAACTAATATACACAAGGAGATCGAAGACTTGAGTAGAGAAAATGTCTGGGAAAAGGTGGGCCACGGAATGAGTACGGTTGGAGGGTGGTTTTCCACCTTAGGCAAAAGCTTTATTTGGTATATCCTAAAGCCTATCATCATAATATTGATCTGTGTGATAATATTGTGGGGATTGGTGAGGGTATTCAAATGGTACAGAGCAAGAAGGTCAGAAAGGGCCCAAAGAGAACAGTTGCAGAGATTGGCTGCCATACAAGATAATCAGTACAGGAGTCTGAGAGCTCTGGAAGCGCAGAGAATGCCAGCAATAACGGCAGTTTAAATGTTAGTGATGACCCCGAGAGGTCATCAAAGGGGGGAACTGAGAGAGCGCAAACTGATTTAATTGTATGAGTACATCACACTTACCTGAAGTAAGCACAAATCATGAAGAGAAATGCCATGAGTGCTAATAGTATCTGCAAATATATTCTGAAGGTATAGCTACTGTAGAGATTTAAGTAGAAGTGGAACTAATACAGAAATGTGTGACATTATATGATTTTATTAGACGTGATTATTTTGAATCTATGTCGTGTAGCTGTTAACATGTAAGATGGTCTGTGGTAAAACGCAGAACGTGGTAGGCCTCAGGGCCAGAGCTGGAGCTAAAAGGGAAGGTGTTTCTTTTCACGACACAGATTGTTTTAACGTTTTTGGTCATTGCATTAATGGGCCATGATTTATAGTAATGTTTTCTAAATAATAGAATAAGAGTATTAACATGCTTTAATTAAATGAAGAAGTTGAATGCTATAATCATAATGAGAAATATTGTAGGCCTGAAATGTTTTAGCATTGATTTACACGTACATGTCTGGGCTGAGAAATGTTGCAAGCCTTTTTAGAAGTCTATGAGAGTTGGGTTCTTGGCGGCAGATATCTGTCTGCAACAGGAAAGGGGGGATCCAATTATAAATGAATGAATAGAGGTCTGTTCAGTAGACGGCCCAGACATGGAGGAGGGTTCTGGAATGTTTAAGGGGTATCAGCGGGCCGGAGAAGAGTCTGAGAAGCAAGGTCAACTCTAACGCATGAGGCCCAAGACAAAGCATCATGGAAAAAGCCTGAAGTTGCACCACGTGAGAGGCGTTTCGCAAGGGGCGTCTCAAATGTTGTTGACTGTTTTGTATTAGGGACAGCACCCCTGGGTGGAGTTAGAGCAGAGACCTGAGGACCCTTTAGAGAGCGGATGGGTAGGCAGTGAGGGGTCATGACTGGAGAACTTTAGGTTTTCACCAAGAGACTTAGAGTGGGTGACTTCCCTTGGGGGTCATTCATTGCTGACACCTTTGTTAGGTTGGGATTTGGTTAAGTAGGGATACCATCTAGAACAGGGTAGGGACGCCTAACCTGTGTTTGTTTTCCTCCAACCTAAATGAAGGAGAGATATGCATCTATGCTGATAGCTTTATTATTTTTAGAACTTGTGTTAGTGATTTCTGTTGCTCGTCTGAGGGCTTTTCGAGAGCACATGTATGTAATTGGACCTGTGTATCTCGTGAATCTCATTCTGAGATGCTTGTATTTGCAGCTCATTATAGCTTTACAATAAACTTTTGAAACCTAGAAGTTGTCCGTGATCTTTGAGAGTAGAGTCCTTTATTGGGTGAACTAACTTGCAGATAGGTGTACTGTTTTCTTCCAAGACAGGCAACAAAGGTTCAGTCGACCAGATCGAGGTTGGGATCAATAGATATAAGGTATCGATCAAAATCTCGCCCTTTCACAGCCCATGACCCTGTGAACGTAGGCCTCAGCAGCACCTTGAAGCCTAAACTGCCTGGCTACAGAACATAAGGCGCTTGCTGCAGCTCCTTGAAGTCTCGGCTGACTAAAGAACACAGGCCATGCAACTCCATAGCTCTTGTAGTCTAGGATGGCTGTACAGATCGCTCAGACATCCCAAGTCAAAAAGGAAGATCATCCCGGAGTCATTCTAAAGTCATTGGATGACTCCATCCTCCAGTAAACTGTAATTAACACCTTCCACGCTGATGACGAGCTCAGCTCGTCATGAGCGTTACCTGCCGTACGTCATGTAACGCGGTCATTTCAAAATTGCCGCGTACAGCGGGAAAAGCCGCCGCAGCGATGCGGTTAACTGGGGAAGTCATCCCAAACCATCCTCGAGTATGTATATAGTGCATAATATTTAAATGAGATGACTGGTCATCACAAAAACTACTCCAGGATGGTGTCCTTATTACTTCATTTGAATATGCAGGATGATGATCTACTACTCTAGGAATACTAGCTGATAATTTAAGGATAAGTGTGGATTACTCTAGGATGATTTCATGATAACTTTTTTATGAGTGTGGATTATTACTCTAGGACAATTCAGGACAACTTCAGGATGAGTATGGATTAAAGGTTTTGATGGCTGTGGATTACCCCTGAATGTTCAAATATTGTTTTATTTGTATCACTACACTCTGTCACTGAGCGGGAATTTGGGAACGTTAATTAATTAAGGAGTACCTTCTCAGACTAAATACCACTTTACACATCCCTATACAAAAGAAAATAGTAATTGGATATAATACAACCTCCTTATTTTAGCAATCTGCTGAATTGTAAATAAAAAATAATCTGATTTTATTTGTGTGTTTTTGGATCTCTATGCTAAAAAGTGGACTGTGGCATGAAATGAATCTGAGTGGAAAGTAGGTGTTTCAAGAATGTAATATCTTGCATTCTACAGCTGCTTTAAGCTTGAGTCAGACTTACTGGCTTTGTCTTCAGTTGGGGTACAGGTTTTTACTTTTATGTTTTATATATGGTGGCCTTCAGTGGCAAAACTGAAAATATTAATATGAAACAAAATGAGTACTAAAATGTCTGGTTAACGTGGATGGTATTTTATATGCAACATGCTTGGCCCAAAGAACCTGCAGAATATAACACGAAAAGTACACATAGAAAAAGGCCAACAAACAAGCAATTTCATTTGTGTTTACAAAGTCAGACTTTCTTTTCAACTATTCCACATTGAAAGATCTTTACGGGAAGCTCGAGACTAATAGATTTTTTGTCCATTGATGGTGTGTTGATCTTTTACAGATATTTCATACACTGAAAGAAAAAAAAGCATAAATTAGCTCGGATCTCCACAACTTTATTTTACCTTTTATAGGGTCAGCCAGTCTTCAAAAAGTAGTGCAGCCCTTTACATCATACTGTGAGCCTGATATGATGATTTAAGTTTTGTTACAAGAGTTGATGATTTAACAATGAGTGCACTTCTGAGTGGAACAATGAAGGTAGCATGCGGTGAGGTTGTTAAACTCTTAAGTGTGATGGAGTAAGTTGTAGATTCAGGACATCAGTCTTGGAATTAGCCAGATATAGTCAATAAGCAAGCTTCTTTGTTCAGTTTTGTTTTTCAGAAGAAAAGTCTTTAGGGTGGATTCCAAACTCTGCTCAGTGTTGAATTCAATGGTTTGACACACATGCATCTTTACACAGTGCTCCCTTGCTTTTGAGAAGTAGAGCTTGTGGCATTTTGCAAAGATACAAGTTGTTTTGGTGGAAAAATGATTTCTCTTTAACCACTGAGGAGAAACCTTGCAGAAGCATTCATGGCAGCCTTTCAATTCTTGAGGATCCCATGTAATTCGCTTTCCCCATAAAGTACATTTCCGAACTGGGAGTTACTATAGCAATCCTTTGTTGCTTTTGCATATCAGACAGCAGCAACACACAAAGCATTATTACACATGCTATCATGTTACCACCCGTATTTTAAGATGAAATGCAAGTCAAATAAAGCTGGTTTACTGACATTTTTAAACAGCATAAGTAACAGTGATTAGCAATTACTGTTTCCAGAAATATAGTAGCTATGTCAAAAGTATATCTACAAGTCTTCAGTGTACAGTTTCCTTTTCCAGTAAATCAAATTGTTATTTACAAACATAACAATGTGATGGATTTATTTCAGATTGTAATGTGCACAAAATGTAGAGGAAAATAAAGCAAGTCAAGCAAGTACCACCAAATGATCCACTACAGGTTTCTGACTCACTTTCATCACCAGTCTTCATATTGCCAAAGCAAATTCTTCTGCCTTCAAATGCATGATGAAAAATCCATAGCCATTCCTGCATGCGTGTTAACTGTGTTACAATGAATTATTATTATTTTTTTAAAAGCTGGCACATTTGGTGAACCAGAACATACAAGCATAGTAACAATGTTGTACATTTACGCACTGTGTTTGAGAATCATCACAAGGAGTTTACATTAACCCATTATTTTTTTTATTTATTTTTTTATATTTTTTTTATTGAAAAAGTATAAAAACAGCAAGGTAAAGAATATATTACACAAAGTGTCAATTCAAATGGGGAAGGAATAGTCATTACAATGAAATCAGCTATCCATATACAAAGGTGAAGGGGGGGACAATAGGAAAATCAATACACATATAAATAGGCAGTCAGAATGCATGGTCAGGGGGAAGGTGGGACAATAGTATTATTTGCAAAAGGCGGTGTACAAATATCTCCACGGTAGGGATTTCAGGGTCCCCATATTCTGCACCACTTCCGGGGCCTACCCCAGGCCAAATACACTGTTTTTTCTCGGAACATGCACCAGTCCATATTTTCCTTCCATAATGCAACTGTAGGTGGCCTGTGGGATCCCCACAGTTGACCTATATCGCGCTTGGCGATCATGGCCCCCAGGGTCGCCCATTGTGTCTGGGCTACGTTATAATCTGTGGGTTCCCAAACATTCAATAGACATCTCCTTGCCTCTGGTAAGAGGGCAACCCCCGTTACTTCCTTCATCACCTCATGTACCCCGCTCCAGTAGGCGGAAACCTCACGACATTCCCAGATAATATGTAGAAAAGTCCCCATCTGGCCGCATCCTCGCTTGCACAAACCCTCTTCAGAAAAGCCCATGTGCACCAATCGGGGGCCCGTGACATATACCCTGTGAATAATCTTAAGTTGAACCAGTCTGAGTCGAGCTGGTATCGCAACCTCCTTGGGAGAGGAGATCGCAGATTGCCAGTCTTCGTCATCCAGTTCAAGGCCGTCACGGGTCCACAAGTCACGAAGATGCAAAAGGAGATCCGACCTATCATTTATTAGTTTTTTATAGACTAAGGAAATAGTACTATCGGGCACATGACCGTCTAACAATCTATCTTCGAGCGGGGACGACTCCGGAAGTACCTCCCCCACTGGGAAAACCGACCTCAAAGCATGTCGAACTTGAAGGTAACAAAAGTACTCTGAATCAGCTAGTACATATTTAATCTGGCCCTTAACCCAGAGGTCTCCCACCTTACGGATACCGATGAGATCCCACTTATCAAATCCCTTGGTCTACCACAGTTTACCCAGTTTATCAGATCCAAAGAGCGGGGTCGCCCGAGTCAAGCGGTCTTTCCACCCCATCGAACTAGTTGCATCCCGCCACTGACGCACCGCCGTCTTGGTAGGTCCCGACAATTCCTTAATTACCGATCTAGAATATAGTGCCATGTAGTAGTTACCCCCAGGTAACAGCCATCTATCCATTGCAAAGGCGGGGTTCAATTCGGGACCATACGTATCATGATTGATGGCTCCCAGTTGAGACGCCCAATTGTAACGTTTTATATCAGGGAGAGCGATCCCCCCGTCATACCATGGGAGTGTCAGTTTAGCAAGTGCAATACGAGGTCTACCATCCCAGATCAACTTCCTTTGAAGACCCTCGACTTCACGGAAATAGCTAGCCGGAACTACATCAAGAGTGTTTTGGAGTGCATAGAGAAAACGAGGCAGAGACATCATTTTAAAAAGAGCCGCGCGACCCAACGGTGAAAGCGGAAGCTTATGCCAACCTGCGACATCTTGTTTTAATCTAGACAAGGGAGGGAGGAGGTTATGCTTATACCGAATCGTGGGGTCCAACGAAATCTAGATACCGAGGTATTTAAACCCCGTGTGTGCTATCTGGATGGGACAATTATTTGGGAGAAGAGGGACATTACCTGAAAGGACGTAAAGATAGGATTTGGTCCAGTTAATGATTAGTCCTGAGTTTCTACCGAATGAATTCAAAACATCGCACAACACTATCAGGGATTTCCGGGGCGAAGTCAAGAACAATAAGATGTCATCTGCATAAAGCGAGATGCGATCTTCAAACTCCGGGGCCCACCGAATACCCTTAATCGAGGACTCCCACCGGATCCACCCGGCGAGGGGTTCAAGAACTAGAGCGAACAAGAGCGGCGACAGAGGACAACCCTGATGAGTTCCCCTCCCAAGACCAAACGGAGCCGAAACTCGGCCATTCACAAAAATTTGCGCAAGGGGGTCCTCGTAGAGCAGCCGTACCCAGCCGATAAAACCGGGTCCAAACCCAAACTTAGTCAAAGCGGCCCATTAATACGGCCATTCCACAGTATCGAAAGCCATCGTGGCATCCAACGACGCCAAGATGGCCGGCTCACGCAGCGTCGCAGCTCTCGCGAGAACACTGTGCAGTTGCCTAAGATTCAGGGCAGTATTTCTACGCGGGATAAAACCGGATTGATCCGGATGTATCAAGTCACTAATTACCGTGATCAGTCGGTTAGCCAATACTTTCGCAAGGATCTTGGGTTCCGCATTTAAAAGGGATATGGGTCGATACGACGCACACTTATCTCTCGGCTTCCCTTCCTTGTGAATCACCACAATAGTCGCTAAGCGCTGATCACGGGGCAGAGAGCCACATTCCCAGGACTCCAGAAACATATCCCGGAGATGGGGAGCCATCTTGTCAGGGCGCAGCTTTTAAAGTTCGATAGGAAGTCCATTGGGGCCCATTGCTTTCCTCGAGCGCAAGGAACAAATCGCAAGCGCCACTTCATCAGGTGTTATAACGGCGTCCATTTGGTCTCTATCAATGTCAGAGAGACGCGGTAATGCAATATCTCGCAATTATAGATGTGAGTCTTCCTCCGGTCTGTCAGACACAGAGGAGTACACAGATTCGAAGTGATCTGCAAAACACTGAACTATCTCTTTAGGGTCAGAGATCCGAACACCCGCATCTGTCTCAATCACAGGCACCACCCGATGAGCATGATCTTTCTTATCCAGCCATGCAATCAATTTACCAGCTTTGTCGCTCACGTCATACAGACGTCCCTGCTGCTCCCTGCTCATGGCCTTAGCCGCGTCGGTAACCAATGTCCTGTACTCAAATTGTTTGAGTCGCAAAACATGGGTCTTAGCACGGGTGACCCCCCGCTCCAGGTCAAGCTCCATGTCAGCGATCTCCGTTTCAAGCCGAACCACCTCCTCATCTCTCCGTTTCTTAGCACCCGCTACCAACGACAGGGCCTGACCCCTAAGGACGGCCTTGAAAGCCTCCCAAAGCGATATCGCTGATGAAACAGAACCCTCGTTTTCCAAAAAATACAGTTCAAGAGATTTAACCAGGGCAGCGCTAGTTGTAGGGTTACGGAAATACCAAGGATTAATCGGGGCAACCCGTCCCTCGGACCCAGAATCTAAATCCATCCGCAGCCATAGTGGAGAATGATCTGAAATTCCCCGAGCTAAATGTTTGACCTCAGCAATAGAAGGAGCCTGCGCAGCCGGTACCAAAACATAGTCAATTCTGGAGAGGCTACCGTGAGCGCCCGAATGGAACGTATACTGCCATTGAGTAGGATGTAACAACCTCCAACAATCTACTAGACTCAAAGTGTCAAGGAATCCATGGAGCCAGTTCTGTGATCCCTTTAGATCTCTGGGTGGGTGTCGATCGACCCCCCCCGGAAACTACTGCGTTAAAATCACCACCCAGAAGCAATGACCCCTCAGGGAGAGCCAGAACGATCCGCCCCAAGTCCGTGAAAGTAGTTGATTGCAGGCCAAGGGGACATATACCCAGACCAGAGAGAGTGTGCGGCCCTCCCATCTTCCCGTAAGAGCGACGTAGCGCCCTCTATCATCCAGAACAATGGAGTCAATCTCCAGTGGGAGAGAATTCTTAATGAGGATTCCAACCCCTCTAGAGCCGGAGGAAAACCCAGCATGTGCAAACAGGCGGTAACCCCTCTTATTTATAGCATTACAAGTATTACCAATCAAGTGCGTCTCTTGAAGAAGGACCACATTAGGGGAGAGACGTTTCAACAATTGCAACACCACCCCACGTTTTATCCTATCCCCCAGCCCATTCACATTCCAACTCGTTAGTTTCAGCCCCCTACCCCCATCCCGAAGAAGAAAGAAAATCCAACCCCGATAAGAACTCAACACCTCGATCAAACGAGTTAAGGATACAGTACCTTGCAAGAAAACATACACACACCCCAACAGAACCTCCCATCCCCCCCAATGTCCCGTTACAAAGCCCCCCACCCTGCACCCCTGCGTTAGACTAAAAAGCCACCCAAACTTGCAGTGTGCCTGTCGCCCCCAGATTTAACTAAACTACAAAAAGACCCTCAGAGGAGGAAAAAGACCCACCAATAGCCCCGCAACCCCCCAAATGTACATTAAATCACATATCAGGATTATCGAACCACTGTCCAAGGTCAACGAAAATATCCCAGGAACCAAGCAACCGGCGACTATTCTTGTTCCGCTTGTCCGCCCTCTGCTCCGCCAGGTCACTCCTCCGATGAATGTTGAGAAGGTAGAGTGTCCAGCCAGTCGGCCACCACCTCTGGTCGATCAAAAAAATAAGTACGCTCCGCATGTTCAATCCTCAACTTGGCCGGAACAGCATAGCGTATTTGAGTCCCATATCATGCAGTCTTCGTTTCACCCCCAGGAAACTGAGTCGCTGTTTCTGGACAGATTGGGTGAAGTCCGGGTAGAAGCTAATATTTGTGTTTTCAAACTTTGTAGGTCCACCCAACTGTGAGGCCTGCAGGATAGCGTCTCGATCACGAAAATTGAAAATTCTCGCAATAATAGGCCGCGGTGGGGCACCCAGTTTCGGTTTGCCACCCGGAACTCTGTGAGCCCGTTCCACTGTAAAGAACTTACTCAATCCTTTAGGTGCGAGGTGTCCAACAATAAGGTTCTCAACAAAGAGGTCAGCTGCAGGATCCTCCGCTTTCTCCGGGACACCAATAATACGGACATTGTTCCGCCTGGCCCTTCCTTCATAATCCTCGAGAGGACGTGTGAGGAGATCACTAGTAGTCTTTAGGTGATGGACCTCCGTCTGTAGGTCAGCGGCATCACCCGTCAGACTAGAAGTCTTGATATCCAGTGATTTGACCTTCTCGTTAGTTTTTGCCAGGTCCGTGTGGATCAGGTTGACATCTATCGCCACAGTATCGAGCTTATGGGCGAGAGTCTCCATTTGTTGCCCTAATGAGGATTTAATCCCGTCAATGGCGGCCATGACATCTTGCAGGGTCAGTTCATTGGCCGGAGTGGGTGGATCTCTAGTGTCCTCCTGCGACCTACCAGATCCGCCGGGAGATCCTTTAGTTTGGGCATATCGATCCATAATTTTAGTCTGGGTATAGCCACCTCCCCGAGTGGTCTTAAGTTTCTGCTTTTCGCCCTCTGGTTTCCCCGTCAATGCGGGAGATAAGCTAACTTAAATAGGATAGAGGAGTCAGGAAGATGTCGGCCCTCGGTCTCCTCGGGCGGAGGCAGCCCCAGCCAGGGGGCACAGGCCAAATGTCCTCCGGATTCGGCAAGTCGATGAGAAATCACATTTGTGGGTGTCGCTGGGCGGCCGTCTTCAGGCTCAGAGGTGGGCTCGGTTCCAGTCAGAGCTTTCCCTGAAAGCAAAACTGAAAGTGAAAGCAACCAGACCGGACGTCCCAGCCCCCTAAAGCCAATGTTGTTCAACTACGACCCGGGCACCATGCCACCTCCACCGCCGGGCATCACGGAGATGTAGGCCGCAATCTTCAAGTCGCCGTAACTCTGGCTCCCAGGGTTCGATTCAAAATCTGAAAGCAGATTTCACCTCAGTCGTGGTTCGCCTTCGAGAAGACATCAATGAGGGACAGGAAAAACGACAGGATAGATGCGGGAGGTTGCGAGGGTCTCAGAAGCCCTAAGCTCACGCGGCCATCTTGGTTGCGCGCTAAGCTCCTCCTCCCATTAACCCATTCTTAAACTATATTCTTAACTTATCTTGTCAGCAGTCATTCATATCTTCCAAAGCCCTCATCTTTGCATATAGTAGCACAAATTCATTTAAATGGGTCGCGAGACAAACCATTGAAGAGTAGTCATTTTCATCATTTTTCATAATGAGCTATAAACCAGCTCCTAAAACAGAAAACAAATGAGTTAGAATAATTTAGTATGAAAAATTGGTGATTCCCTTTTTTGCATCTGAAACAACTGGCAAGAGCTGTATGAGCTGGAAAAGATGCAAACATAAAACATACATTAAATGTGCAGAGCAAGCGTTTTTCTCTTTCATATTTCTATTCGGCAAGTAGCCAAGACAATTAATAAATGGATTTATTAGAACTGCTGTCATGGACAATGAGTGTTGCGCAGGCTTGATGCCATACAATAATCAGCAACTGGCACACTCATTTATATTAGCTTACCTCATGGTCACTAACCTCCCCGCTTCTAAAATGGCCTGTGTCGAGAAGAACAATGTTCACATCCACAGTAATGGCAGTGAGAGCAGAATTAAGGTTGTTGTATTTAGTGGAAGGTGGATTGTGTTCCATGATACCTCTGTGTATCATAACTTAGTGGAACAGTGCGCTGCAACTAGCAAGGAAACCGATAAGGTTTTGAGAAGGAAATATTTTTATAACACTGTGTGGTAATGGCATGGTTTCGTC
The DNA here is from genome assembly GCF_964261635.1 of Lissotriton helveticus. NCBI lineage: Eukaryota > Metazoa > Chordata > Amphibia > Caudata > Salamandridae > Lissotriton > Lissotriton helveticus. The sequence continues at coordinate 1,685,648,386 of NC_136068.1, forward strand.
TTTCATTTTTGATTTGAGTAAGTGACCAGGAGACAGCTACAATTTAGCTTCAAAACTAGGCACAAAATGCACAACAAAGAGGCCAATTACCTGTATGGGATTGCTGAAAATAGGGCCAATTGCCGGGACCTAGAGGTGAGGTGCTGATTATTAAAGAGAAAAGTTTATAAGTGAGATATGGCAGTATAGACTTTCTCAAAAAAGAAAGTACCCTCAGATTCAACAAATCTTTACTGGAAAAAATGCTGCACTGTAATAGAGCTGTAATGTATACAAATAGTTTACATTACAGTAGTGGCACAAGTATAAAAGCACCCTTAAAAAATATTCTTATGTTATTTGTGGTTCCAAGGTGTGTTTGGAGGCATGAGTACATTAATATTTACTTTATGAACAAATCATTCCCCATTTGGAATTTGCCTTCCATACATTTGCAAATGACCAAGGTTTAGAGTCCTTGCAGGAAATAGGCAAGAATCACCAGGATATGCTCTCTAAACTAGCAATGTTTTTTTTAACAGAGAGCCAAAAAAACGCTTAGATCACAAAAATAGACATTCCTGGTATAATAAATCTTGTAGGGATGCAAAAAGTTCCCTGGTGTTAGCGGTTAAAGAAAAAGACAACCAATGTATCAAAGGAGCCAGGGCAGTACACAAAAAACTGAGGATGAAGCAAAGTTAACATGGGAACTAGACAAATGGGAAGCAATCAAAAAGGCTCTAGAGAATAGAGATATGAGAGGCTTTTGGAACCTAGTGAGAACTGGGACGTCCGAAGGCAACTCGGCAATTGAACCGAATTTGGGGTAAGGAAGTCTGGAGGATGCACTGTACATCATTATACTCCAGACCTATGGATCAAGTCCAACCAACTAGGGATTCATCACCCTACAATTCTCCCCTGGATAGTAGTGCTTCTACCTGCACTATAAAGGAGGTTACTGCAGCACTAGGCAAATTGCTTCCAGCCAAAGCGCCAGGCTTGGATAAAATTCCTGGCTACTTATTTAAGAATGAAGGATCTGTGTGGATACCCTATCTCTGGGTGCTATTTAACGCCATCCTACAAGGGATGGCGCTACCCACGACTTGGGCAGGTGCAGAAATCATCCAGATTTACAAGAAGGGCTCTCCGCTTAACCCAGCTAACTACGGCCCAATAAGCTTAACTCCTTCAGCGCGGCCCAAATTTTTGTGCTGTGCTCAAGGTTCTATTGAGCGGGCGGGGCCACGACGGAGCGGTTCCATCATCAGCACAGCGCAACCGGCGCTCATGACGGAACCGCTCCGTCATGAGCATCGAAGGGTTTAATTGACGTGACACAAAAGCTATTTTCCCACGTTCTCCTGGGTCGATTGTAGTCTTGGAGTTAGGAAAAAAATGCTCTAACACCTCTACAAGCAGATTCTAGATGTAAAACCTCAACCCTTGATCAGATTTTCAGATTGCAACTGATCCACTGGAAAACAGTGATTTTGGAGGGCGGTAGTCTTTACCTAACCTTTGTGGATCTCAAATCCGCATTCGATATGGTGCAGCGTGATCAGCTCTGGGGTATCCTCCATAAAATGGGAGTTCCAGAGTACTTATGCCGTTTGCTTAAGCTTCTGCACCAGAATACGTATGCGAGAATTAGATATGGAAAAAAGGGGAATTGTCAGCCCCCTTCCCAGTAGAGAAAGGGGTGAGACAGGGCTGTGTGCTTGCGCCGACCCTGTTTTTCCTCTTTTTAAATGGTTTAATAGATACCCTGCTGGCGGTAAAAGACATAGACTCACCAAGGATAGCTAATCGTAAAATACCCACTCTTATGTTCGCGGACGACACACTGCTACTTAACTAGCTTGAGAGAGTCGTGGTACAGTGGAGGGAGTACTTGGGGCAAGTCGTTCGTGCAATGTTAAAAGTAAAGTGCCTTCTGCTTGTTGACAGACTAATTGCTGTGGTGAGCGATAGTCTTCTCATGGCAGCATGCTGGTTTTAAAAAAGCTAATTACACTGCATTCAAGAGTTAAATCAAGTAGTGGCAATAGTGTTTGAAGATTAGTAAATCCCTTTGTCAGGGCCTCAATGGGCTCCCTCAGAGGGCGTGTGGGGTAAGCACGCTTCTACTGTTAAAGGATAGGATGGGAAAGTTATAATTACAGTTGTAGCAAGGCCAGTATTTCAAAACAGCCCGCTAAGGCGTGCGTGTGACTTCGCATTTCTAAACATACCAGTGAGAAGTCAAATGCAATGCAGCGCGCGCAACGAAATCGTTTCATTTATTTATATCTTTACTTACCTCTGATCAGCCATAATCCGTAGTTTACTGTCCCCCACCTTGCCCCTCCCCTGCCCCACATTAGCGCCCAGCAGCACTCCCAACACGGGCTGCTACTGAAAGAGAGAACTCTGTGAGGACCGCAGACGCACAAGTGCAGCCTTGTAGTCCCTCTGGGAAGAGTTTAACAGCAGGCTTTCTTCTTAGGAAAGATGAAAGTGTAGATCTCTTTGGCAGGCCAATTCTACCCGAAATTAACAACCCAGGCATGCAGCGAAGGAAAACACCACACATTGCAATAACCAGCTTGTAAGTGAATTTACAAGACTCAATAACCTTCACCTGAATTCTAATAATTTAAGAACAGATTTCACAATAAAAAGCAATTCCAAGCCAGTTGCAGAGGTAACAAAAAGCTACAAAACACATTCCAGGAGATTTCTCTTAAATGTTGGCTCTGTGCAGCACGACAGTAGGCTTGATAGCCCACTGACATATTTTTATTCCCGAAGATACAATTAATATAGTTAATTTAGTAATGAAAAGAGTTACCACTGTGTTACATTGCTACTTTTATTATGTGCTTTTTTATGTGTGAAAAACATCTTTATACTACTTAATATGTTTATATAACCTCTCTGTTGTAAATGTTTCTCGATTTTATGCATATGTATATTTGTGTAAAAGAATCTTTTTTTATTACTTTATTTAAATAAATGCAGATGTCCACCCACACAAACAAAAAACTTAGCAATGCCTGTTTTCTCAAAACGTAATATAGTCTCACCCTTGTCCTGCCAGAGCACAATTCCCCCTCCCCCCCAAAAAAAAACTCACACACAGTTTGTTGGTTATTTATGTTGTGGTAAACCCACAGAATGAGGAATAACTATGCAAACGGGATTCTCTAAGTTGAAATGACACACATAATTCCCTATTACGTGTAGATTATCGCTGCCATTAACCACCTGATGTAGGTGATAAATGGGAGTGACTGGTGGTGCGTAGCTGGAGGCCGGGGGTCACCAGGAGGGGAGTGGAGAGGGCATCTGTGAGCACTGAAGGTTAGTCTCAAGGGGAATGTTAAGTGCAACTTTTTATTTGATTTAGTCAAATTGTTTTACTCTGGATGTTAGAAGCGTAATAACAGTACCTATCCTGTTCTTCAATGCAACGAAAAAATAATAATTATATGTTGGGGAACACTTCGAACAGTATCTAGTGAAAGAAACAAACTTAAGACAGACTTAAGACAGACTTAAGACAAACTTAAGACAAACTTAGGACAGACTTAAGACAGACTTAAGACAGACTTAAGACAGTCTTAAGACAAAATCCTAACTTTACTACTACTAAATGCCTTCTGTGAATACCAAAAGTAGTACGTTTAGGATTTTGTCTTAAGTTAGTTCTGTGAATCGGACCCTCTGTGTGCACTAGTAGGAAGTGCAATATGAGCAAGTAGTTAAACCACAAAAAATAAACATCAGCATGTACTTTTGTGCAAATATTTTACTTTTCATGAAACAAAGGAACTTTTTCACTTCACTCCTTTGAATATTTTGTGTGTGGTTTTGCGCAGCACATTAACATTTCTAGCAATGTTTATAGGAGTGTAATCATAAGGGAATGTGTACTACAAAAATAAACTTAGTGGCCAACAAAATCGAAGGGCACATGTCTAATAATTTGTAAAGGAGTATATATGTATCAGTTATGGTTTGGCAAACAGAAACAAAAAGCTTGATGTGCAATGCAGAATACCATTGCTCATGATCCCGTCATGTTCTGCCTTTTTATAGAAGTTTCTTACACACCATTGGCTAAGGGGTGTACTAAACATGGTGGGGGCATGATTTATGGTGTGCATTGTGTGCCTCACACCATAACTTGTGAATGAAGTAGATGAACAAAGTGTAATATATTATTTGTTATCATTGCTGACTACGAGGGGGAGCCTTGACTCCTCAACATAGGAAATAAGTAGCTTATTATACTCTGCACATCTGCATATATGGTTTATACCAAGGTATTGTTTCATCTGCATTTGTGTTATCCAAAGATATTTGTAAGAAAATGGATTATTACTTGGGGGAGGGTGGCTACCCACCTCAAGGAATAATCACAACACTTGTCAGAGTGAACCTTCATAGTCACAAAATTAACCTGAACTCAAACCCCTGGCAGCTATGCTACAGAGCAGACAAGAGGTACTTTGGCCAATGTGTAAAGTAGCTATGAAGTACCAAAACAGTACTACATTTAAAATGCAAAACTATAAAATTTCCCAAACTGAATTAGAAAACTAGAGTAAGCTGTAATAAACACAATGGCACCAAAATAACAAACATCCAATAATTTTCAAAGTTTTCAGTAGGAATAGCTCCTAGAATCCCAAAGTGTGAATGATAGTCAGTGGTTTTGGTAGAAGAGGATCTAGGTGTAGTTTGTTGCTGATTGCAATAGCGCATGCATCGGATGTCAAATGTCAAATGTCAAATGTCAAAAGCTTTTGTATAGCGCACATATCACCAGAAAGGTCTCATGGCGCTCGGCAGAAAGAAAGAGTCGGCATCCTTGCAAAGTGGAGTGACAGGGTGGGAGTAATAATTGGGAAAGAGCCAGGTTTTCAAACTCTTTCGAAAAGCCTGGTGGTTGGAGAGGGACAGAAGATGAGCGGGCAATTTGTTCCAGAGTTGAGGGGCTACGTAGGAGAAAGACCGACATCCATTTCTAGATGTCCGGTCCCGGGGCTGGGATAAAAGAGATTTAGACCTAGAACGTAGCGTTCTGGACGGTCTATACCAGACCAGTTTTTTTGCTAGGTAAGTTGGTCCAACGCCATGAAGGAGTTTATGTTTAAACTTAGGATTTTAAATTGGCTTCTCTGGCGGACAGGCAACCAGTGCAATTTTTTGAGGTTAGGTTTGGTGGCCGACCTAGGGGGCATTCCCAACACCAATCTTGCGGCACCGTTCTGAATAGTTTTCAGTTTAGTGAGCAGGCTCTTGTTGATTGAGGCGAACATTGCGTTTCCGTAGTCTAAGCGGCTTATAATTAACCCCTGAACCAGAGGCTTTCTGGACTCTAAAGGAAACCATTTAAAGATTTTACGCAGTTTACGCAATATTCCGTAGCACGTTCCTGATAGTTGGTTGACGTGGGCTTTCATAGAGAGAGCACTGTCGATCATAATTCCCAAGTCGCGTACAACTTCTTTAGGTTGAGGGCAAGGTCCTAGTTCAGGAGGCCACCAGTCCTGAGACCATATTGTCTTGGCCTTGCCAAATAGCAGAATTTCAGTTTTGCTATAATTAAGTTGGAGTTTATTGTCACTCATCCATTCACTGATATTGATCATGCACTGCTTGAATCTGGTACAGGTTTCGAGGAATTCAGAACTACAGGTGATAAACACCTGCGTGTCGTCCGCGTAAGACACTGTTGTAAAGCCATATGATTTTATAATATTGGCCAGGGGGGTGAGATACAAATTAAATAGCAGGGGACTAAGAATCGAGCCCTGTGGAACCCCCATCAGTAAGAGGAATATTAATGGATGCAAGGGTGTTCACCTTAATGTACGTATGGCGGTCCGCCAGATAGTTTTCAAACCAGGCAAGGGCGTTGCCTCTGACACCAATCTCCCACAGCCGACGTTTAAGAATGCTGTGGGAAATAGTTTCAAAGGCCACCGATAGGTCCAGTAGGATCAAAATAGCGGACTCACCCCTGTCTAGGGTAAGTCGGATGTTATCCACTATCTCAATTACTGCGGTTTCCGTACCATGGGCGGCTCGAAACCCCGACGGCGAAGGATCAAGAAGTGCGTGGGTTTCAATATGCGTGGAAACACATTTATTGACAAGATGTTCTAGTACCTTCCCAAAGTAGGGCAGTAGCGATATCGGTCTGTAGTTAGACAGAACAGAGGGATCGCTACTGGGTTTTTTGAGTATAGGTTTAATCTGGGCCAACTTCCAGCTACTGGGTATGGATGCATGTACAAAAGAGGTGTTGAAGATGTTAGCAAGAGTACTGGCCAGGAGCGGGACTATCTCACTGCACTTACGTGGGGACAGTGAGTCAGTGGGGCAGCCCGATTTAATTTTCTTAAGAGCTTCTAGTACTTCGACTGTCGTGGTGGGCTCGAGTTCAGTAAGTGGCATAGTTCCTATGATTTCCGGAATAGTCACATCGCAAGGAGATGCCACACCGGCTTGGGAGGCCTCATGGCGAGGGGCTTGAAACATGGAATAGATTGACTTGATTTTGTTGTCAAAATAAGAGGACAATGAGTTCACCCACTCCAAGGTGGGATTAAATACAGATTTCTCCACCTGAGGGGTGGTAAACTCCATCAGTATTTTGTACAGTTCTTTACTAGAACGAGCAGCTTTATTTATTCTCAGTGTTAGATAGAGCGTTTTTGCTGCTTTTATATTTTTAAAGTAGTTAGAGTGATATAATTTATAGTTCTTGCTATTTTCCGGCGTTCTAGTTTTTCACCATAACCTTTCAGCTGATCTGCTGACCATTTTCTCTCTTTTTAGTTCCTCAGTGATCCAAAGTGAGGCGACATTTTTTTCGTTGACTTTGGTTTCAGGAATAATTTTGTCAAGCGTGTCGTTAATAGATGCTTCCAGCTGGGTTACCATTAATTCAATGTTATTAGAACTGTTATTAGGAGGTTTAAAATGAGTCAGAAAGACCGCCGGAGTCAGTTTACGCCACAGACGTATTGTTGCTGTTTCTTTATAAGTTGTAGTCCTTGACCCGGGAGGTTTAGGAAAATTAAAATTAACAAGAAAATGATCAGTCCAAATCATCGGCATGGGTGATTCGCAGATTAAATTAGGCAGGTTGGTAAAGATAAGATACACCAATCAGGTTCATCCTGGTCAATTAAGTTACCTTCTGAATTAGTTCTTTAAGTCCCAATCACAACAAAAGTACCCAACTAAAGCCTTAGGAAGGTACTTAGAGCCTCACAGGGTGTCAAGCAGAGGTCAAATAGTAGCGTCCAGGCCAGCCACTGTTGCCAAGGCTCAGCTGGGCAGTTGCAGAAAAAGACCTCTTGTTGCTTGTTGCGTCCCTGTAGCATTAACTGTGGGGAGAGTGAGTCAGTGGGGGAGCCCGATATAATTTTCTTAAGAGCTTCTAGTACTTTGACTGTCGTGGTGGGCTCGAGTTCAGTAAATGGCATAGTTCCTATAATTTCCGAAATAGTCACATCGCAAGGAGATGCCACACCGGCTTGGGAGGCCTCATGGCGAGGGGATGGAAACATGGAATAGATTGACTTGATTTCGTTGTCAAAATAAGAGGACAATAAGTTCACCCACTCCAAGGTGGGATTAAATACAGATTTCTTCACCTGAGGGGTGGTAAACTCCGTCAGTATTTTGTACAGTTCTTTACTAGAACGAGCAGCTTTATTTATTCTCAGTGTTAGATAGAGCGTTTTTGCTGCTTTTATATTTTTTAAGTAGTTAGAGTGAGATAATTTATAATTCTTGCGATTTTCTTGCGTTCTAGTTTTTCGCCATAACCTTTCAGCTAATCTTCTGACCATTTCCCCTCTTTTTAGTTCCTCAGTGAACCAAGGTGAGGCGACATTATTTACGTTGACTTTGGTTTCAGGAATAATTTTGTCAAGCGTGATAGATGCTTCCAGCTGGGTTACGATTAATTCAATGTTATTAGAACTGTTATTAGGAGGTTTAAAATGAGCCAGAAAGACCTCCGGAGTCAGTTTACGCCACGGACGCATTGTTGCTGTTTCTTTATAAGTTGTAGTCCTTGACCCGGGAGGTTTAGGAAAATTAAAATTACCAAGAAAATGAACAGTCCAAATCATCGGCATGGGTGATTCGCAGATTAAATTAGGCAGGTTGGTAAAGATAAGATACACCAATCTGGTTCATCCTGGTCAATTAATTTACCTACTGAATTAGTTCTTTAAGTCCCAATCACAACAAAAGTACCCAACTAAAGCCTTAGGAAGGTACTTAGAGCCTCACAGGGTGTCAAGCAGAGGGCAAACAGTAGGGTCCAGGCCAGCTACTATTGCCAAGGCTCAGCTGGGCAGTTGCAGAAAAAGACCTCTTGTTGCTTGTTGTGTCCCTGTAGCATTAACATGAGGTCAGTCTTGTGACCCTTGGAGGCACCTTCATTAACCTGGCTACAAGCAGAAGAGTAGATCAAGTTTTCTAGGCTATTCTGATATCTCAGACATCAGGTTGACTCCTCTTATGGTCTTCCTCAGGTCCAGGAGTGTTCTGAAGTGGGTGTCTGAGGGTGCCACATTAACACCTGGTGCAAGCTACTGGGCATGAATCCCTCCTGGGTGCACGGTAATCAAAGGGTAAAAGTTACTGGGGCCAACCCTATCCACTTTGGGCATTTTCAACATGGCAAAAGTCTTTGGCCACAATAAACTTGGGCTATGAAGGCTGGGGGTTGTGTGTGTACTGAACTATAATAATCCTAGTGTACTCACAACACACAAATCCAGTTTGAGAATGTCTCTGTACCCTCAATAAATTGAGGGCTATAAATCTAGTAGAACAAAGCAGAGTTTCTCAGCAAGACATGTTTTGCCATCCTGTTTCTTGTCCTTTCAAGTGCACCCCCAGCCTTATCTGTAAAAACCCAGCAGATCTGTCAAGGAGGATTTTACACTCCAGCAAACATTAACACTATAATGTCAAAAAGAGGCCCACTGTGATTGGATCCTGCCTGGCTAGGGTTGGGGTGGGGTATGGAAGGACTCTGTCCAGATGTCAGCAAACATTTCTTTGTAAAAGGGAGGCCTCTTTGAAGGTAATACAGTTGCTATCCTGCCAATACCACTCTCATACCACTTCAAATGCTAATCACTGGGTGTAAGAAGTGGGAGAGCAAATGCAAATGTAGCTTACATGAACTTCAGGCAGGAAAAGGTAATTTTCTAAAAGTACTATTCTTCAATATTTATTAAAATCAGACTTAACCATTGAATTGAATTTTAATAACTATTAAAAAGGTTGAATAATTAGTTTTCTAGCTACGCGTATTCCTGAGTTACAGTAGTAGGACTTTAATCTGTACTCTGGTTTTCTACTTAGGACAGCTATGCTTAACACAGTGAAAAATAGCTTTTGGGTGGTAGTCATTATAAGGCCATGTTAACATTAAATTTCTGCATTTCCTTGTAGGAAATTGGGCTACTGGTGTTGGTACGGGGGGGAGGGGTTTAAAACTCTACTCAAGCAGCAACCAAAAATCCTTGTCAGGGTGAAGTCACAAGAAATTCCCAGGTTAACCTGTGCTTAACTCGCTTGTAGCTTGGCACAAAAACAAAAGCAGACAGGCTTATCTTAGAGGCAATGGCGAAAGTATTAATGCAGCGCTTCAAACACCAATGAAATGACAACACACCATAAGAAAAATCCCACACCAATCTAGAACAATAGAGTAAAAATCAACAAATAATTTAAGACCAAAATGACCAACATCCAATAAGTAGATCTGGAGATATGCAATTGTAAAGATTTAAGTGAAAACTAGAGCCAAAAAGCACAAGCCTCAAATGAGGATATCTGGTTGCCCCTGACTGGGACAAAGTCACAAGTCAACGTTGATGGTTCTGATTGAGGGGCGATGCAGAGTCCTGCGTTCAGCCCCAGCCAGTGTAGGTAAGAGCGGTGGGTGGTGGGCCGGGTGAGGAGGTTTGATGGACGATAAAGAAGGAAAATTAATTATTTAGTCAATTTTCCCTCATCCTCGTCTTTGAAAATCCCCCCCACCCAGCCCCACCTTTCTTACCTGCACGGGCCGCAGCTGCCTGCATTAAGGATGTGTAGCACAGATTCCTAGGTGCTGCAATGCTGTGAAGCAAGGCCCTGCATCATCACTGAGGATTCTGTCGAAGAGGGGTTTGGAATGTGATGTCAGGCATTGAGATGCATTGCGTGCCCGCTGGTTTTGAAGAAGCTGCGGGGCTTGCGATGCAGAGTCTCGCAAGGATTCCTTTGACAAAGGGCTTGCAATGCAAAGGACTATGTGGAGGATGTGCTGAGCACTGCGTGACTTGGAAGGCTGCGGGCGGCAAAGCGTAGTCCTGCACCAGAAAAGAACGACACAGTGGTCTCAATGCAGAGGTTGATGAGGCAATATGTCACGCAACAACTCCGATGCAGAGCGTTTGGTCAGTGATGCATCGCACTGTAACTCTGATGCTTCAGTTCTGCTGGGACCACAACTGGGGATGGGAGAGCACCTTTTAGGCCCGCTTCATAGTATTCAGGACTGGGATGGCACCACTTGGGAGGGTAGGACTCACAGCTGGCAAAGCTTAGGTGCTGGATAGAAGATGGACGAAGCCTGTTTTGCCCCTGAGGCTTCTGATTAGGGGGCCAGCCAACAAGCCTTTGGAGTCACTTTGGTGGTTCTTGGTTCAAGATGCAAGTTCAGACCTTTTACTCAGGCAGCAGGGAAACCGTGTGGCAGTCCTTCTTGCAGCAGAGCAGCGTGGCAATCCTTCTTCTGAGTCTTCCACAGATCCATATGTGTACTGAAGAGTTGGGGTATGAGGTCCTGGTGCCTACTTTGAAGTAGGAGAGGTTTCTAGAGGTTTACACACGCCATAGGTGCTTGGAATTTCCTGTTTCCCTGCCCTGGCCCCAGATTGTCTGGGGTCACAATAGACTAATGTCAAATCCTTTAAGAGAGTGCCCAGGGGAGGACTTTGTGAAGTGTAAGTATGAAAGAATAATTCTCCCTCCCCCCTGTTTACTCAGAGTGACCAATCCTGCCAGCACCTAGCTTCTCTTTGTCTCACTGCCTGGCGCAATACACAAAGGCCAACTGTCAACTACACCTAGCCATGCGATTCAGGAAACAGGCAGAAGACACCAAGTACCTTGACAAAAAAAACTGTTTCCTAAAAAGTGACATTTTTTGAATTGGGACAAACAAATCTGAATTTACCTTTATAGCCGGCTTTAATTACAATTCTTCAGAAACCAAACTTGACCTATCTACCTGCTCCAAATTGAAAGTTATCACTTTTTAAAATATAATGAGGTAACCCCATGTTATTCTATGGGAGAGGTGGGCCTTGTAGTATTGAAAATAAATTTAGGAATTTTTCCCTACCAAGAAATGTAAAATGTAAAAGTACACTGTGGTTTAACGGGGGGAGGGGTCTACCCCGGGCAGCACTGTTTTTGGGGGTGGAGGAGTTGAGCAAGTTGTGTCTGTCGAATACCACCATCATCCTGCCCCCGATAACAAGTCGTCCGTGGGACACCACCTCTACTCCGCTCTTACCTGCACTGGGTGGCAAACTTAGGGCACACCGCAGCTGGTCTAACTATGCCACTGAAAGCAAATGTTCAACTTTTTAAATACACTGCACCCTGCCCTCTGGGCTATTCAGGGTCTACCCCAGGGGTGGCTTAAATGTAATAAAAAGGAAGGTTTGACCATGGCAAAAGGTTTATTTGCCATGGTCAATTTTATATTTTTAAATTAGTTAGAGTGAGATAATTTATAGTTCTTGCTATTTTCCGGCGTTCTAGTTTTTCACCATAACCTTTCAGCTGATCTGCTGACCATTTTCTCTCTTTTTAGTTCCTCAGTGATCCAAAGTGAGGCGACATTTTTTACGTTGACTTTGGTTTCAGGAATAATTTTGTCAAGCGTGTCGTTAATAGATGCTTCCAGCTGGGTTACCATTAATTCAATGTTATTAGAACTGTTATTAGGAGGTTTAAAATGAGTCAGAAAGACCTCCGGAGTCAGTTTACGCCATGGACGTATTGTTCCTGTTTCTTTATAAGTTGTAGTCCTTGACCCGGGAGGTTTAGGAACATTAAAATTAACAAGAAAATGATCAGTCCAAATCATCGGCATGGGTGATTCGCAGATTAAATTAGGCAGGTTGGTAAAGATAAGATACACCAATCTGGTTCATCCTGGTCAATTAATTTACCTTCTGAATTAGTTCTTTAAGTCCCAATCACAACAAAAGTACCCAACTAAAGCCTTAGGAAGGTACTTAGAGCCTCACAGGGTGTCAAGCAGAGGTCAAATAGTAGGGTCCAGGCCAGCCACTGTTGCCAAGGCTCAGCTGGGCAGTTGCAAGAAAAGACCTCTTGTTGCTTGTTGCGTCCCTGTAGCATTAACTGTGGGGAGAGTGAGTCAGTGGGGGAGCCCGATATAATTTTCTTAAGAGCTTCTAGTACTTTTACTGTCGTGGTGGGCTCGAGTTCAGTAAATGGCATAGTTCCTATAATTTCCGAAATAGTCACATCGCAAGGAGATGCCACACCGGCTTGGGAGGCCTCATGGCGAGGGGCTGGAAACATGGAATAGATTGACTTGATTTTGTTGTCAAAATAAGAGGACAATAAGTTCACCCACTCCAAGGTGGGATTAAATACAGATTTCTTCACCTGAGGGGTGGTAAACTCCGTCAGTATTTTGTACAGTTCTTTACTAGAACGAGCAGCTTTATTTATTCTCAGTGTTAGATAGAGCGTTTTTGCTGCTTTTATATTTTTTAAGTAGTTAGAGTGAGATAATTTATAATTCTTGAGATTTTCCTGCGTTCTAGTTTTTCGCCATAACCTTTCAGCTAATCTGCTGACCATTTTCCCTCTTTTTAGTTCCTCAGTGAACCAAGGTGAGGCGACATTATTTACGTTGACTTTGGTTTCAGGAATAATTTTGTCAAGCGTGTCGTTAATAGATACTTCCAGCTGGGTTACGATTAATTCAATGTTATTAGAACTGTTATTAGGAGGTTTAAAATGAGTCAGAAAGACCTCCGGAGTCAGTTTACGCCACGGACGCATTGTTGCTGTTTCTTTATAAGTTGTAGTCCTTGACCCGGGAGGTTTAGGAAAATTAAAATTACCAAGAAAATGAACAGTCCAAATCATCGGCATGGGTGAATCGCAGATTAAATTAGGCAGGTTGGTAAAGATAAGATACACCAATCTGGTTCATCCTGGTCAATTAATTTACCTTCTGAATTAGTTCTTTAAGTCCCAATCACAACAAAAGTACCCAACTAAAGCCTTAGGAAGGTACTTAGAGCCTCACAGGGTGTCAAGCAGAAGGCAAACAGTAGGGTCCAGGCCAGCTACTATTGCCAAGGCTCAGCTGGGCAGTTGCAGAAAAAGACCTCTTGTTGCTTGTTGTGTCCCTGTAGCATTATCATGAGGTCAGTCTTGTGACCCTTGGAGGCACCTTCATTAACCTGGCTACAAGCAGAAGAGTAGATCAAGTTTTCTAGGCTATTCTGATATCGCAGACATCAGGTTGACTCCTTTTATGGTCTTCCTCAGGTCCAGGAGTGTTCTGAAGTGGGTGTCTGAGGGTGCCACATTAACACCTGGTGCAAGCTACTGGGCATGAATCCCTCCTGGGTGCACGGTAATCAAAGGGTAAAAGTTACTGGGGCCAACCCTATCCACTTTGGGCATTTTCAACATGGCAAAAGTCTTTGGCCACAATAACCTTGGTCTATGAAGGCTGGGGGTTGTGTGTGTACTGAACTATAATAATCCTAGTGTACTCACAACACACAAATCCAGTTTGAGAATGTCTCTGTACCCTCAATAAATTGAGGGCTATAAATCTAGTAGAACAAAGCAGAGTTTCTCAGCAAGACATGTTTTGCCATCCTGTTTCTTGTCCTTTCAAGTGCACCCCCAGCCTTATCTGTAAAAACCCAGCAGATCTGTCAAGGAGGATTTTACACTCCAGCAAACATTAACACTATAATGTCAAAAAGAGGCCCACCGTGATTGGATCCTGCCTGGCTAAGGTTGGGGTGGGGTATGGAAGGACTCTGTCCAGATGTCAGCAAACATTTCTTTGTAAAAGGGAGGCCTCTTTGAAGGTAATACAGTTGCTATCCTGCCAATACCACTCTCATACCACTTCAAATGCTAATCACTGGGTGTAAGAAGTGGGAGAGCAAATGCAAATGTAGCTTACATGAACTTCAGGCAGGAAAAGGTAATTTTCTAAAAGTACTATTCTTCAATATTTATTAAAATCAGACTTAACCATTGAATTGAATTTTAATAACTATTAAAAAGGTTGAATAATTAGTTTTCTAGCTACGCGTATTCCTGAGTTACAGTAGTAGGACTTTAATCTGTACTCTGGTTTTCTACTTAGGACAGCTATGCTTAACACAGTGAAAAATAGCTTTTGGGTGGTAGTCATTATAAGGCCATGTTAACATTAAATTTCTGCATTTCCTTGTAGGAAATTGGGCTACTGGTGTTGGTACGGGGGAGAGGGGTTTAAAACTCTACTCAAGCAGCAACCAAAAATCCTTGTCAGGGTGAAGTCACAAGAAATTCCCAGGTTAACCTGTGCTTAACTCGCTTGTAGCTTGGCACAAAAACAAAAGCAGACAGGCTTATCTTAGAGGCAATGTGGAAAGTATTAATGCAGCGCTTCAAACACCAATGAAATGACAACACAACATAAGAAAAATCCCACACCAATCTAGAACAATAGAGTAAAAAGCAACAAATAATTTAAGACCAAAATGACCAACATCCAATAAGTAGATCTAGAGATATGCAATTGTAAAGATTTAAGTGAAAACTAGCGCCAAAAAGCACAAGCCTCAAATGAGGATATCTGGTTGCCCCTGACTGGGACAAAGTCATTAGTCAACGTTGATGGATCCTGATTGAGGGGCGATGCAGAGTCCTGCGTTCAGCCCCAGCCAGTGTAGGTAAGAGCGGTGGGTGGTGGGCCGGGTGAGGAGGTTTGATGGACGATAAAGAAGGAAAATTAATTATTTAGTCAATTTTCCCTCATCCTCGTCTTTGAAAATCCCCCCCACCCAGCCCCACCATTCTTACCTGCACGGGCCGCAGCTGCCTGCATTAAGGATGTGTAGCACAGATTCCTAGGCGCTGCAATGCTGTGAAGCAAGGCCCTGCATCATCACTGAGGATTCTGTCGAAGAGGGGTTTGGAATGCGCTGTCAGGCATTGAGATGCATTGCGTGCCCGCTGGTTTTGAAGAAGCTGCGGGGCTTGCGATGCAGAGTCTCGCAAGGA
Organism: Lissotriton helveticus; assembly: GCF_964261635.1. Lineage (NCBI taxonomy): Eukaryota > Metazoa > Chordata > Amphibia > Caudata > Salamandridae > Lissotriton > Lissotriton helveticus. The sequence continues at coordinate 1,685,663,734 of NC_136068.1, forward strand.
TTCCTTTGACAAAGGGCTTGCAATGCAAAGGACTGTGTGGAGGATGTGCTGAGCACTGCGTGACTTGGAAGGCTGCGGGCGGCAAAGCGTAGTCCTGTACCAGAAAAGAACGACACAGTGGTCTCAATGCAGAGGTTGATGAGGCAATATGTCACGCAACAACTCCGATGCAGAGCGTTTGGTCAGTGATGCATCGCACTGTAACTCTGATGCTTCAGTTCTGCTGGGACCACAACTGGGGATGGGAGAGCACCTTTTAGGCCCGCTTCATAGTATTCAGGACTGGGATGGCACCACTTGGGAGGGTAGGACTCACAGCTGGCAAAGCTTAGGTGCTGGATAGAAGATGGACGAAGCCTGTTTTGCCCCTGAGGCTTCTGATTAGGGGGCCAGCCAACAAGCCTTTGGAGTCACTTTGGTGGTTCTTGGTTCAAGATGCAAGTTCAGACCTTTTACTCAGGCAGCAGGGAAACCGTGTGGCAGTCCTTCTTGCAGCAGAGCAGCGTGGCAATCCTTCTTCTGAGTCTTCCACAGATCCATATGTGTACTGAAGAGTTGGGGTATGAGGTCCTGGTGCCTACTTTGAAGTAGGAGAGGTTTCTAGAGGTTTACACACGCCATAGGTGCTTGGAATTTCCTGTTTCCCTGCCCTGGCCCCAGATTGTCTGGGGTCACAATAGACTAATGTCAAATCCTTTAAGAGAGTGCCCAGGGGAGGGCTTTGTGAAGTGTAAGTATGAAAGAATAATTCTCCCTATAGCCGGCTTTAATTACAATTCTTTAGAAACCAAACTTGATCTATCTACCTGCTCCAAATTGAAAGTTATCACTTTTTAAAATATAATGAGGTAACCCCATGTTATTCTATGGGAGAGGTGGGCCTTGTAGTATTGAAAATAAATTTAGGAATTTTTCCCTACCAAGAAATGTAAAATGTAAAAGTACACTGTGGTTTAACGGGGGGAGGGGTCTACCCCGGGCAGCACTGTTTTTGGGGGTGGAGGAGTTGAGCAAGTTGTGTCTGTCGAATACCACCATCATCCTGCCCCCGATAACAAGTCGTCCGTGGGACACCACCTCTACTCCGCTCTTACCTGCACTGGGTGGCAAACTTAGGGCACACCGCAGCTGGTCTAACTATGCCACTGAAAGCAAATGTTCAACTTTTTAAATACACTGCACCCTGCCCTCTGGGCTATTCAGGGTCTACCCCAGGGGTGGCTCAAATGTAATAAAAAGGAAGGTTTGACCATGGCAAAAGGTTTATTTGCCAGGTTGAAATGACAGTTTAAAACATGCACAAAGAGGCTGCAATGGCAGGCCTGAGGCATGTTTTAAGGGATTACTTGAACGAGTGGCACAATACATGCTGCAGGCTCATTAGTAGCATTTAATTTAAAGGCCCTGGGTACCAGTATTACCACTTTACTTGAGACTTACAAGTAAATTAAATGTACCAATTAGGTGTAAACCAATTGTACCATGTTTAGAGGAAATAGCACAAGCACTTTAGCATGGTTAGCAGTGGCAAAGTGCCTACGGCCAACTAAAATGAGATCAGCAAATATAGGAATGGTGAAGTAAAAAAGCTTGGGGGAAGACTACTTTAAGACTGAAAGGTACTTTTAGATACCTTGTACCCTGTAGGCCTACACGAGAGTGACCTAGTAATATTTAAAAGGGAAATTTAGGGGTTTAATTTGACTGGTCAAATTGCAGTTTTTACACTGATACAGTCAGGCCACACTGGTGGGCCTGAAGCCATGTTTTACACTGTCATTGTAGTGGATTGCACAATAGGTGATGCAATCCACTCATGACATTTAATGTTCAAGTCCTGGGTGCACTTTGTACAGCCATGGCTGGTGCAGGTAAGAGCAGTGTGGAGAGGGGCATGGGCGGGGGGAGAAGGGGATTATTACAGACATTGACGAAGGAAAATTAATTATTTATTTAATTTTCCCTCATGGTCATCTGTCAAATCCCACCAACCCTGCCCCACCTCGCTTACCTGCATGGGCCATTCCTGACGTTGTACCATATACTAGGGACTTAGTAGGGTTAGGAGAAATATTCTGTTCCGCAAGTGGAATTGGTGGAATTTTGGTGGCGTTTGGTGGAGTTCCTGCCAAATTTTGTTAATTGTTGAGTGTTGGAATTTTTTTGTAGCAGCCAGCTCTAAAACAGTAAGTTGATAAGGGCGAGCGAGATTTGGCATCCCCTAGCGTGATTTTCAGTTGCTAGGAAGACATCTGGCAAGATTTTTCCAACTTGGTCAGTTTTGGGTGGTTGTGACTGTTCACAGTCAGAAGACTGCCCTTGAGTAGAAAACCTACTCAAGTGGCAAAAAAATCAATTCAAGTAGCTACGCCCTCTGAAAAGCAGCATTCTGTGCTGAAAATGCAATGCAAATGGCACCCATTTGCTTTGATTTTTCAGCACAGAATGAGCTCCTGGCTCTAAATCAAAGCATGAGCAGTGAGATTTGCCTGTTTCTGTCCATTGTCAGAACTCTAAGGAGTCAAATTCTGTGAGTTCTGCCCATCCATACTTGTTGGTAAGTTAAATAGTCCAATTATGATTACACAAATTTAAACATGTTTAAAGGGAAGCACAGGCACTTTACTTCTGGCTAACAGGGGTAAAGTGCACAGAAGTCTGACACCAGAAAAAATATAGGGTCCAGCAAAAGGTGAAATAAACGGTGTGACCACGCAGAAAAGGCTGATTTTCTATAGTTAGGCTTTCCTGTTTTCAGTTTCTATTTTTGGTAAATTCTGGTGGGGTTTTTTCAGTGTTTTCAAGATATTTCAATATCTTAAAAAACAGTGGTTATCAGTGGTTACACATTTTAGCCCCATTAAAAACAACAGAAGCAGTCTTTCCGGTGTTTATGAAATGTTTTGCTTTTCTTCTTGCTTGCTTTCTGCACTGATAGACAGTGTATGTATATTGTATATAAGGTCCAATAGATATTTGCAAATTAAACTTACTGTGGTACACAATGCAGTACTTCTTCAGTGAGTCTTTGGTCATGTGTGCTCGCTCTTTCCTTCCCTTGTAAACTTTTGTGAAAAGGCCCTTTCAACATTGGCACTTCAGACAGGCAACCCCAAAACAGCCAATACACAATTTGTTAACTCTGGCCAATGACATAGCTTTCCATTCCAATACTGGTGTACTTGAAATTGCGATTCTCACGGCAGGTTCTACAAAATTGGCATTGAGCTGGGTGCTTATTCCCCCGGAGTTCAATCAATCAATCAATCATGAAATTTGTAGAGCACGCTACTCACCCGCTAGGGTCTCAAGGCGCTGGGGGGAGGGGGAGTTGCTACTGCTCGAACAGCCAGGTCTTGAGTTGTTTCCTGAAGGAGAGATGATCCTGGGTCAGCCATAGGTGGATGGGGAGGGAGTTCCATGTCTTGGCCGCCAGGTAGGAGAAGGATCTTCCTCAGGCGGTGGATCTGCTAATACGTGGGACGGTGGCGAGGGCGAGGCTGGCGCATCGGAGCTGGCGAGTGGGTGTGTAGAATACGAGGTGGCTGTTGAGGTACATGGGGCCCATGCCGTGGAGAGCCTTGTGTGCGTGGGTGAGGAGTCTGAATGTGATCCTCTTGTTGACGGGGAGCTAGAGCAGGTCTTTCAGATGGGCAGAGATGTGGCTGTGACGGGGGATGTCCAGGATGAGTCGTGCAGAGGCGTTCTGTATGCGCTGGAGTCTTTTCTGGAGTTTGTCTGTGGTTCCGGCATAGAGGGTGTTCCTGTAGTCCAATCGGCTGGTGACGAGGACCTGGGTGACGTCTTCCTGGTTTCAGTGGGGATTCACCGGAAGATCTTTCGGAGCATGCGCAGGGTGTTAAAGCAGGACGACGAGACGGCGTTGACTTGCTTGGACATCGTGAGGGAGGAGTCCAGGATGAAGCCCAGGTTGCGAGCATGGTCCGTTGGCTTTGGGGCGGTGCCCAGGGCAGGGGGCCACCAGGAGTCGTCCCAGGCAGAGGGAGAAGGTCCCAGGATGAGGACTTCCGTTTTGTCTGAGTTCAGTTTCAGATGGCTGAGCTTCATCCATTCCGCGACGCCTTTCCTTCCTTCCTGGAGGCTGGCTCTGGCGGTGGTGGGGTCGTTGGTGAGGTAGAGGATAAGCTGGGTATCGTCAGCGTAGGAGATGATGTTAAGGTTGTGTTGGCGTGCGATGGCTGCGAGGGGGCACATGTAGATGTTGAAAAGGGTGGGGCTGAGCGAGGATCCTTGCGGAACGCCGCAGATGACTTCGGTGGCCGCGGAGCGGAACGGGGGGAGGCGGACTCTCTGGGTTCTTCCGGCGAGGAACGAGATGATCCACTCCAAGGCCGTTCCTTGGATTCCGGTGTTGCTGAGGCGTTGTATCAGGGTGCGGAGACATACGGTGTCAAAGTCTGCTGAGAGGTCCAGGAGGATGAGTGCCGCTGTTTCCCCGGTGTCGAGCAGGGACCTGATGTCATCAGTAGCTGCGATGAGGGCGGTCTCGGTACTGTTGTTTGCTCGGAAACCCGACTGCGAGGGGTCAAGGGATCCGTTTGTCTCGAGGAAGGCGGAGAGTTGTTTGTTCACGGTCTTCTCGATGACTTTGGCAGGAAAAGCAAGGAGTGAGATGGGGCGGAAGTTCTTGAGGTTCATGGGGTCCGCGGTGGGTTTCTTCAAGAGGGCGCTGAGCTCGGCGTATTTCCAGCTCTCCGGGAAGGTGGCGGATGTGAAGGAGCTGTTAATGATGTCCCGGAGTTGGGGTGCGATGTTGGAGTCGGCTTTGTTGAAGATGTGGTATGGACAGGGGTCGGTGGGGGAGCCGGAGTGGATGGTGTTCAGCGTGCGCGTGGTGTCTTCGGTGCTGACCGCGGTCCAGTTGCAGAAGGTGGTGGTGGGGGGCGCTGGTTCGGTGGTTGGGTGCGTGGTCTGTGCACCGAAGCTGTTGTGTATGTCGGCGATTTTGCGGTGAAAGAATGAGGCGAGTGAGTCGCAGAGGTCTTGCGAGGGTGTGATGTCGTTGTTGCAGGCGCTGGGGTTGGAGAGCTCTTTGACGATGTTGAAGAGTTCCTTGCTGTTGTGGGTGTTGTTGTCCAGACGTTTTTTGAATGTTGTCCTTTTGGTGGTGCGGATCAGCTGGTGGTGTATGCGGGTGGCGTTCTGGAAGGCTGTCATGTTCTCCGTTGTCTGGTCTTGGTGCCAGGCTTTCTCGAGGGTGCGGCAGGTTTTCTTGGAGTTTTTGAGGTCGTTGGTGAACCATGAGGTTTTCTTGCTGCCGGGTCTGCTGGGGGGGTTCTTCAGAGGCGCGAGGTCATCAGCGCAGTTGGTGAGCCACTGTGTAAGGTTGCGTGGCTGCTTCGTTGGGGTCCCTCGTGTTGGTGGGAGGGTTCTGGCTGTGGGAGGTGGTGAGTTGGTCGGCGGAGATCTTGCTCGAGCTTCTGCAGGGAACCCCAGCGTTCTAAAATGAAGCAGCACTTTGAAACTATGGAGGAAATTCCCTTTATGGAAGGGATTGAAGAACCGGGTTTTTCAGAACCCAGCGGCGCCAGGGACACGCCCAAAGTCTTCGAGATCCCCTGTCCTGGTATACAGAGACAAGGAATACTTCTAGGTGGCGTCAGAGATCAAATTTATTAGCTGCAGCGAGTAACAGTAAACCAAGCAATACAACACGGTGTACAACTCAGGAGACTGCTCAACTTTCGTAGAGCAAGACATCACTTTTTATCTACAATTTGCTTCATTACGAATGCACACCCACTGCAGCAAATTCTGACGAATGGAATACATTTTCCCACACATTATTACATCCCAAAAGCTCGTTTTACATTGTACCAACCCACAAGTTAATTCTTAGGAATCTCCCAAATTCGATTACCACACGCCGGACAAACCCATAATTGAAAGCACTACCCATGTAATGAAAAGTCGTAAGGAAAGAAACAATTCAGATGCTGAGTAGGATAAGATATGTGCAAAGAACTTAAAGTTAACGATATCCTGAACATTGATTGGCAATTTCAGACAACGATCAGCTAAAGAAATTGGCTTCGCAAAAGGGTCAGTTTCAGGTGACGGGGTCAGCATCTTGCAGTTCACTCGCAAGTTCGAAAAGGCCGAGTTAATGCGTACATGAACAACGAAGCCCATGCAACTGTGTTCGTTCGTTTACCTCCACGGCCTACGTGTGGGCAACACAAAATGGCTTCACAAACAACTTAAACAAAATGGAGTCCGGTCCCGAAAACCACGGAACCTCAGGATCTAGAACTTGTACAGAGTACCACAGTGAGGTTACATTGACTTCAAATGCCATGGTTGGTGAAGGGACATTTCTATGCATCATTGCAAGCCATTTCTCAAACATTGTAAAATAAAAGTTCCTGAATTGCACTTTAACATTGCTTTGCTTACCAAGTGGCAAGCACTTTAACATAGAACATGTTGCAGTGCCAAAGTCACCAAAGGTGTTGCCCAGGCTACTCTCAAGGAGATGTTTCACATCTACACCAATTATGCTGAACACGTGGCAGACAAGGGTGTTTTTAGACTCTAGTTTTTTTATTATGTCCGCTACAGCAGTTATGTTTTCCTGTAAAGAAAGCAGTAGAGTGTACTTTTTTCACATCACTATCAATATGCGACCAAAGAGCCTGAAATTTCTTGCCTTTGGCATTACTCATCAAAAAGTCTGTAAACAGTTACCACATGGATAATATATCATTCACAGCCCCTTGGACTGAGAACCATCAGCTGAGGGAAACAGTTGGGATGACTCTTTCTTTGATGCCCCACAAAGTACGAAATGAGAAATATTTGTGTTTTAGTTCCTGTGCATAAGAAAACAGAATGGACTAAAAAGTCAATAGCATTCCTCATTAACTCTGAAGATTGTAAAGATACTTTTAGCATACCATCTAACAAGTGGCAAGGATCTCTTACAGGGAAGCACTTCAGCTCAGGTATCAATTTTGACAGGTCATCACACAACTTTTTCATGTACGTAGCTGAATCACTGCAAACACAAACAATATCACTTCAATCTTTATGGAACTTGGAAAGAACCTTTTTTGCAGAGCATTCCAAGTGACACTGCGTTCCATGTTTTCCAAAAGTCTGGTGTCAGTTTTTCACCACTATCACAGATGCTTGGTGATTGCGCTCTTTTCACATATACTTGTCACTATACCTTGCGTTGAATGTTTAAAGCCTGAGGTGTTGTCAATTCACCTACTATCAATATTGACTCAATAGAAACTAGGGGCTGATGTAGTAACGGTTTTTACCCATTCTCTGTGGGTAAATGTGATTACACATATTAGGGGAGATTCTTATGAAACCAGCCATTTTTCCTATCAGTGAAAGAATCAAACGTAGCCAAAATATGGCTTTGATATTTACTGATTATCTACAGTTAATCAAATAATTAAACAAGACCTAAAACATGCTTCTCTCTATCTTTAGACCAAAGACCACACAACTGAAAAAAAGAAAAAGGAAGAAGATACAATATTTGAGTTTCATCCCTAAACAACAAAACTCAAGCAGAATAATGTTAGCCCAGTCTTTCTTATGGCTAGCTTGTATACCAAAGTTACATTGTATTGGCCCCTTCAGGAAGAAAAAAAATAACTGTTGCTCTCTTTTTCCTTTCTTTGATTGACATTTAGTTTGTGGTTGCGCAGGTGTTTATTCAGTATTCATATGTTTTCACTGGTCAGGGTTATTTTTCTTTCAGTGGGGTTTTATCAGTTATTATAAGTTTAAACCTAAAACCAGATACCCAAAAATAAGATGTAAGGGGCTTAATTTGAACACCAAGGTAAATTCTCATTGAAGAGGCCTCACAACTGTTAGGAGAGCTGTTTCCCTGTATAAGGTCATTGTTGCATGTAATATTTTGGACTATTAAAATGTGATTCTGTCATGTCAGTTTTGCTGAACTGTGGATTAAGCGGAATGTGTCATTTGCAATGTAATAATAAAAATATGAATGTGTGTTTATTAGTACATTTGTTTTTCTATACTCATATATCCATATAGATAGGCAGACAGACAGACAGACAGGCAGACAGTCAAACAGACAGGCAGACAAACAGCCACACAACCAGCCAGCCAGACAGACAGACAGACAGACAGACAGACAGATAGATAGATAGATAGATAGATAGATAGATAGATAGATAGATAGATAGATAGATAGATAGATAGATAGATAGATAGATAGATAGATAGATAGATAGATAGATAGATAGATAGATAGATAGATAGATAGATAATCCTATTCCTTGAGTTAAGTCTGTGCTCATATGCATACATACATACATACATATACATTCCCTTCAAAACCATAGGTAATTTATTCATGACACATGATGACATCTTGGCTCACTTGACACTATTAGCACCCATATAACAGTCAGTGTCAGTCACAAGTCAGTGTTGCACAAGGCTTGCGAAAGAATCACATCTCATTAAGGTTTGAGCATAGCAGGTAGAAGGTTAATGATTTGTCGCCCGCCTCTCTTTATCACTGTTACTATGAAAGCAGCCAGAGGTAAAGGGCTGTCTGGAGGCAAAGTTAAGAGCAGAAGCTTCGAGGGTCTGCAGGGCTAGCAGCCTTTGTGGTGGTGCCAGGATTTTAAGCGGGCCGAAAAAACTGTGGGGTCTTTCAAAGGGGCGTGGCCAATGTAATTAAGGTTGTGGCTTAAAACACATATGCTAAAAATCTGTGCTTTGCATTGTGTGCTGTCTAACTTGTATTTTGCTTTTTCTGTCACTGCATCCAGATATGTGATACAACAAGTAACATCCTACCTACAAAAAGCCAGGACTATTGGTTTTGTCAATGGTTGTTAGTGGCATAATATAAAAGAGCATCAACTATGGCTTGTATATAATATTAAAAAAGCTTCCACTTAAAACCCTGGTGACACCGCGACAAAGTTACTGCTCCGGAGTTTCAAAAAATGAAGGGAAATCCACAGAGAAAATGACTCTCCTTAAAGGATTTCCCTTCCCCCACAACGCTCACCTGGCATGACATCATGCCGTAACTTCTCCACTAGTGAGAAGTGAGCAGTGTGAGCACTCTCACATCGATGTGCTTGCTGTCACTACTGTTCGAAAAAAAACGTACGGCCTGTGCCAGGGCACAAAACAGGGCCCGATAGAGACCCGTTTTGAGCCCTCCTTTAAAAAACAGCAGGTGCTCAGACCCGGTGAGACCTGGCCCACTTAAAGCCCTGGGTGGAGCTACAACTATGTCAAGCACCTCCAACAACCGATGTATTCGGCTGTACAGACCCCACATATCGAGCAGGCACAGTGCTTCCAGAAGGGAAGCTGGCATGAACCTTCTACGGAAAGGCCCTCCCCCACAAGAGTAGCTCGTCACCCATTACACTCTGCACCACCCCTGACCACTCTTCTAGTGCATACTACAGCAACATGCTTTCAAACTGATTCCAGGGACCTCAAAGACCTCCTACGTGTAACCCAGAGTCTCCAAAAAGGACCCCCTACTGCCTCTTGATGTAAGCACCTCAAGTCTGCCTATGCTAATCCTAATATACTGTACTCCAATATCTAACCTCTGCTGAGTTACACGCCACCCAAGCAGCTGAGGGGATGTGGCTTAACAGCTAGAGCTGCCTATTTTCAAGCGGAGGAACAAGATTCGAGTCTCGGCGTCAGCTCAAACATCCTGTGATTCTGGGCAAATCACTTACTCTTGCCTAAGAATGAGTGTGTCCCTCTGTAATGCAACTGGTGCTCATGTAAAGCGCTCTGATACCTTTGGGTAAAGTTTGCACTATATAAAACTGCATAAAAAAAAATATATAAAAATGTTATACAATATATAGACCAGTAGTGCGTGGGGCACGTTGTTCCTAGTATGTATGCCACGTTCACTCTCCATTTCCTTGTGGGCTGATTGCCTACATCATCAACGACCATTTAATATTGAAGGTCATGAAAGAGAGCAACAAGTTAAGCGAATCTTAGCAAAGGGTTTAGGTGACCACAAGGTATTTGGCAGCAGATGTGTTATCCACGGCTGTAATCTAATTCCGTTTTCCGCGTCAACGCCTCACCGAGGTATGAAAGGCCTGTTCTACCCCTCCTTCCGAAATGAGTAACGTGCCTGAGTGATATATTATCCTAATCTGTGTGTAATTGGCCTTCACAATTGGGTCACCAAGGATTCGACAATGTACACTGCCCCATTTATGACGTCACAAGCAGAGCAGCAGCCAATGGATGACAGCATCACTCATCACTTGGACTAGCACAGTAATCTACACTCCCTCTGCCGCCCTCAGCTACCTCAGCACAATGCTGTTGGGCGCGACTAAGTCACCTACAATCATATGTTCTCAACAGGTGGTGGTTTGTTTTGGGACTAGAACATCACCTTAAAGCTACAGGAGTTTCTGCAAATATACTCAGTGGCTCAAGGACGAATGTCTCTCAGGCATTCCCCCACCATACGCTGAAATACAGCACCTGCCATGTATTGAACGGTCCCTGGCATGAAGTTATACTGATGCAAGCGCGCAGCGCCCATAGCGTTGAAAGGGATTCGAGAACCCCCCTCCCCTTTCTATTTATATTCTGTGTTCCATGTATGCACAGATAAGTGCTGAAAATAGGCTTTAGGTTTATTTTTATAATGTCTGGTACATACATATAATGAGCTGGAAACCCTAATCACAAGATTGGAAGTTTGTTGCAGGATGAGCACAATATTTATTTCCTCCACCCTCAATCCCTGAACAGGGCCGCACTACTGCAAAACCGTCTCCCTGTACCAAAAACGGCACTCACTGGTCGAAAACTGGCAACCACCCTCCCGACCCACTGAGAAAACGACCGGTGCCCGCTACGGCCAGTACAGCCCTGTTCATGAACAGATGCCATAATAGCAATAGTTTAATAGTAATATGAAACCCTACGCCAGCCCTCAATAACATGTTGAGTTACTTCAAGTGTCTGGGAATGGACCCCGCATTCAGACAACTCACTCCTCAGTCTTGCCCATCACTTTCAAACTCACCCTGCACTCACAGTCATCACAATGCACTCAGACTGATCACCATGCAAAAACGCCTTTCACCCTGCACTCACAATGACCACACATAACTAATGCCACTTGCCATGAACTCACACTGTTCTCCCTCCACTTACCCTGCAGTCACATGAGCACACCTCAAACAAGCCCATCCCTAACCATACATTCATTCATTCATCCCATTCATACACAGAACGTGTACCATGTAGATCATAGAACTGAGTGTGAGTAAACTACGAGTAGCCCTATAAATAAAAATGAAATTTTTGTCAGAAAGGAGCTATAGAGAGATGAAGTACATTGTTGGTGAGTGGTGGTGAGATAATTCATGGAGAAGGAAGAAATGGGGTGGGACGCCAAAAAATACTGTAGTACCAAGCGCGACCAGTTCTAGGGCCAGCCCTGACTGAGAGTCTTAGCTCCCCCCGAAGTTCAGTTCTAGTTGTGTCCCTCTACTGATGTGATGTGCGCTGTTTGTTTGAACTTGTTTTAGATAAGTTTATGCCTGGCACATATTGAGGCGTTTCTGAAATGAAATGAAAATAAAATTTCTAAAGCGCAACAATTACCCAGGGATATCTAGGCGCTAAACTGAAAAGGACAAGCTGGAAAAGATCTGGAAGATGCTAAGACTGTTTGCAAAAAAGTGAGGTTTTAAGATTCTTCCTGAGTTCTAATAGATTTGTCTTGAGGTTTAGTTGTGTCGGGAGTGAGTTCAACAGCCTTGAAGTATATGAAATAAGTCCCCTTCCACCCCAGTTAGCTTTCTTGAATCCGGTAATTACAAGATTACCACTGGCGGAGGAGCGCAAGGAGCATACTGGGATATAGCGTTGAAAACGCTGTATCAATGCAGAGTGCCTTAAACTGAATGTGTTTGCCTATGGGCAGCCAGTGTAGTTGGAGCGATGTGGATTTGTATTTTGGAATGCTGAGCAATAACCGCGCTGCGGCATTCTGTAGCATTTGTAACTTATGTAAGTAACTTTTTTGAATATTAATAAAAAGCGCGTTGCAATAATCTACTTTGGAAGAGATAACGGTCGTTCCTACCATCTTCTGTAGGCTCAGTGGAATGAAAGGCAGCACTTTCCTAAGAATTTTCAAAATATAAAAACACAAGGAGGTGATGTAATTTATTTGTCCTTCAAAGGATAACTTGGTATTGATAATTACTCCCAGGTTTTTATCTCTACCACTAGGGGTAGGCAGAGTCCCCAGTTCCTGGGGCCACCAGTTGGAGGACCAAAGAGAGGGATTATTGCCAAACAGCAGGAACTCGGTCTTTGATGAATTTAGCTTGAAGCAGTTGCCGCTCATCCACTTCCTGTTGGACCTGGCCCCTTTGGCAGGTTCACCCCAAAACTTTTTGCTTTTTCCTAGCCTGTTTCTGTAACCTGGTGTTGGTGATTTTAGGCCTCTGCGCACTTTTTCACTGTGGTACAGTGTAAAGTGCGTGAGCTCTCTGTGTATGTGTGGTGAGTGACCTGCCCTCCCATAGGAATGCATGGAGAATATGTGTGACCATGGTAGTTCCTGATGTGTGGAGAGTGCAGGGTTGAGTTTGGTATGTGCGAACTCGTGAGATTGAATGCTGCGCAATGATGTATGCAGCATGATTGTGTCTAGTGTGGAAGTGCCACTTCTAGAAGTGGGCAGGTTTGTGTAATTTGTGTCTGGCGTGTGATTGGCTGGAGCTGGCTGGTGAGCCTGGCTCCAGGAGTCAGGATGGGTCTGCCCAGTGGTGAATGGAGAGATTAGCATGCTGATGTGAGGGAGGGGTACACCTGGGACCTGAATAGGGCTGGGCTTTCCCCACACAATGCTGGATCCACCCCCTGTGGTGCGTCTGATGTCCCTAGCCTGGCCAGTGAAAGGAGTTCCCCATAACCAGTTGTAGCTGGTTCTCACATTGCCTGCACCCTGCTAGACAAAGGGATTTTTGTGTATAAAAAGGGTGCTGTGACACTCTGAAAATTTTCTTGTTTCTGACTGGAATCAACAAGGGGCGTGCTGCTGCTTGGGCCCAGGGGAAGGCTTGCCTCCCTGGGCCCTGCCCACCCCCTGGATCCCTGGATGCTGGAGGAATTTCCTTGCTGGGAGCTGCTGGGCTCCATCTTGATGCTCCAGGACTTCTTTGGACCCTTCTTGCTGTAGGCGTCATTTCCTGCTCTGGGGCCTGTGGTTTTTAGCTGCGCACCCTGCGCCTCGTGGTGCTTTATTTCCCAGGTGTGGGCAGAGCGCTGTTGTTTTCCCTCGGGGGAAGCGCTCCTGCCCTTGTGGTCGCCAGCGCAGGTGCCCACCCTGCATTATGCCCATGGGGGTATTATTTAAACTCGGGCGCCTAGCCCGATCATGGCCGCAGTGATATTTTTCTTTATTATCCACGAGTGCCCACCTCGCATCTATATTTTAATTATGTGCGGAGGGAGCCTACACCTCGTTAGGCTCAAAAAGAGTGCACCTCCGCAGCCTGGGGGAAACGCCGGAAGGAGATGTCCGGCCCGCCGCCTGGTTGTGGGCGGGGCCGGGAGGACATTGTTTCCGCTTCCCCCTGCTGGGGGAAGCCATGCGCGGCCCTGCCAGTCTCCCGTGTGGAAAGGGAGACCGGAGATATTGCTGCCAGAAGAGAGAGGAGGTCGGGAGCCCACCCCGCCTACTCGAGTGCCGCTGATGAAGTCCCGGGGCTCCCAGGAGGGGGCCCGGGTGAAGCCGCCGATGAGGGCAGCGCAGGAGAAGTGCTGCCGGTCCCGCAGCACAGGAGGAAGAGACCGGCCCCAGAGACGGCAGCGCGATAATGCTGCCCCGCCAGAGACGTGCTGCCGCCTGCCAGAAGGAGCCCCTCCGGAGGAGAACAGCTGGTGAGTGAAGACTGGCTGGGGGGCTCCAGGCGTGTGTGGCAGCCTGTGGAAAAGTCACATTGTGGGGGCTTAAGGGCCTTTCTCCGCACTCTACGATGTAGTGCACAGTCCGAGCGGCCCCACATGGCAGGGGGCCGCTCCAACGAAGGGGCAAGTTGTTTTTCAAGCCCCGAGGGGCCCCGGGGGCATTTTGGAGATTCTGAGTTCCCAGAGAGGGGACTCCAACGATAGGGGGGCATGATTATTGAAAGAGCCTGTTTGGCTCTAGCGTGGCCTTATTTTCTTAAAACGCCAGCACGCTCCCTATACTGGGCCTAAGTTAGTTGAGGGGCCATTTGCTAATTTCCGAGCGCAGATGGCTCCAGATGGTGACATTTGTTTACAGAGGGCCAGTGAGGGCCCAAGCCGCATTTTTTGTGGTTACCTAGACCCTGAGGGCTCCAACGTTTGGACACAGTTCTGTTCTAGGGTCAGCGAGGGCCCTGTCTCAGTTTTGTTGTTTCCCAGCTGCCCAGCAATTAGTGGGCAGCTGCACCGTTTAGGCGCAATTTGAGAGTCCCTGAGAGGTACAGAGATGGCACAGTGGTGCCAGGCCCTCTACAGCTGCGCAGCACTTAGTGCCAGCTGCAACGTTTAGGCCCTGTTACTGTTCCCAGCTCCCCAGCAATTAGTGGGCAGCTGCAACGTTTAGGTTTGCGCCAGTGGCGCACCCCTGACTGGCGCTGCAATGGTAGCGCTCCCTGACATTCTGGACCCAGGGAATTTGATCCCTTTCTTGAGATGGCCAGTTGGCCAGGGGGCTGGTATGTGGGTAGGGCGCAAGGCCCTAATGTGATTTTTGTGCAATGTGATTTTACTATGTTTATGATGGTAATTGCCTAATGTGATTTTTGCGCAATGTGATGTTACTATGATTATGAGGTTATTTTACCTATGTGGGTTTATGTCAGTGAGAGTTTACTTCACTGTGAGGTACGCCCCTAAATGTGATTTATTCTTAGGGGGAGGGTCTAATGTGTTTAGACTAGTGAGAGATTGCCTACTGTAGTTCTACTGCTTAGGCCTAAATATGATTGCTGCGTAATGTGCTTTGCCTTTATGCTTGTGTTATACTTCTAAAGGTGCTCATGCTTAGAAGTTTGCTTCGCCTAGTATGTTATACTAGAGAGGTTTGTGTCCCTGCGTGATCTAGGTCAATGGTTATTAGTATTGCGTAGTGTGTACCTACCTTTAGCAGTGGTTACTGGTTGTGACCTATAATTGTTATTTTGAGCTACACTTATTCTAAGTTTTAGAAGTGCTATTTCTGCTAAGTGCTGATTCTGACAGTGGCCCATGTGGCCCCGTACTGGTGTAAATAATCCCGTGTGAATATTGCCGGTGCCAGCTGGCACAATGTATATTGTGTGATTACTATCTGATGTGTTTTGACAATACAAAAGTTATTTTTTTATAACCTTGTGTGGAGTTCCTTTTGTGGTGTGCCTAGGATGTTGTTGCTGTTGCGTGCGTGCGCAAATGCTTTACACATTGCCTTCGGGATAAGCCTGTCTGCTCCTGCCAAGCTACCAAGGGGGTGAGCAGGTGTTATCTTGGCGTGTGACTCCCTTTCCCTGACTAGAATGGTGGTTTCTGCCTGGCTTTGGCGTAAGCCTTAGCCAACCAGAAATCCCAGTTCTAACACTTCCCAATATGAAGCACACAGTCCTGAAACTGGGCTGCTGTGGCTCCAGGATTGTCAGTAACAGACAGAACAATCTGAGTGTCATCCGCATACGAAACCAGAGAGAAGGCAAAAGATCTAATTAAAGCTGCAAGTGGGGTAACATAAAGATAGAGTTGGGCTCAAGGATGAGCTTTGAGGTACCCCACAAGGCAGTGAAAAGGCTGGTGAGGTAAAGTCGCCAAGAGTGACCATCTGGATTCGGTCAGCCAGGAAAGAGGTGATAAACTTAAGAGTGTTGTCTTTGATTCCAATTGATTCAAGTCGGTCAATTCAAAGAGTGTGATTAACTGTATCAAATGCAGCCGATAGATAAAAAAGGATCAAGGCCGCATTTCCTCCACTATCTATTATCTGTCAGATTTCTTCCGTAGCTGCGATCAATGCAGCTCGGTACTATGGTGACTACGAAATCCGAACTGTGTTGAATCAAGACTCTTGGTTTTGTCTAGAAAGATTGTCAATACCTGGTTGGCAACTTTTTTGTCCAATTTAGCAGGACATGTTAGTCAAGTGATTGGTTGATAATTATTGGAGTGACCAGTGTCTAAGTTGGTCTTTTTTAATAATGGAAGAATAGACCCTATCTTCCAGTTTACCGGAAAATATACTACTTCAAATAGATTGTTAAAGATAGACGTGAGATTAATAAAAAATGATTTGAACTTTAAAAAAAAAGATAGACGTGAGGTGTGTGGCAATCGCCTCTGGAACCAAATGAATTATCCTGGCTGGACATGGGTCATGTGGTGAGACCGATTTGATCTATATTAATATCCTTTGCATCTGATCCATAGTCAATGGCCAAAAATGGGATAAAGTACCGACGCTGTGAGTGCCATTTGGTTGATCTACTGCTCAAATCATCAGTTTGACTAGCATCTAAGAAAGAATCATACACTGACTTGACTTTGTCTTGGAAATGGAGTGCTAGCTTGTTGCAGAATTGTTGGTTAATATTAGGGTTCTTTGGATCAGGAAGTGTTGACAATTTTTTGAATGTTGTGAATAATTCCTTAGAGGAATTCATAGCTCCTTCTGTTTTTGCCACAAAATAGTTATTTTTCTCAATTAGAAGAATTTTTTTTTGTAGGTCTCTAGATGTCTCTTTGTCTACTGATTTATACTCGAGTCTCCATTTACGTTCTGATCTCCTGCATTCATGTTTTTTCCGTCTAAGATTATCGTTGAACCACGGTTCAGAAGGATTCATCTTATGACTATGAGAGTTTTTTGCTGGAGCTAACTGGTTTAGCAATACGTCCAGCCTCCCGTGTTCTCTGGATGTGCAGCAGAGCACCAAACTTAGGATAAGGGTTTGTGCAAGCGGAAAAACACAGCACAGTGCCAACACGCTGCTTTGCACAAGGGACAGCCTCACATCATGCTACAGAGATGAGGTTATTCTAGCATGGGATATGTAGTGGATTCATACCGTTCCAGCATTAATTCCTACCCTAGACAAACTCAGAATGATTCAGCACAGATAAAGTTTACTGGGCAGTGCAGCACACATGCGATATGTTTATATTTTGGAGAGATAAGCATATTTCTAATTTTTTATGTCTACTTCAGGAAGGAGTTTTTGTGTAAAAGAAAAAAACAGTCTGGCTATCACGGTAAATCAGGCTTTGCACCAAACCCTATACGTTTTTTGCACTAATCTGCCCCAGGAAGAGCCTTTGCACTGGAAAAGGGGCACCTTTCCAGTGCAAAATATCTTAATGTGATAGGGTTTCAAGGAAATTTACTGGCTTTTCACTGCAGTGGTTTGCTAAGAGGTCAGTTACTGTAACCATCCAGACAGTGTTGCTGTTGAATACTCTGTGACAAGTCTACATTTATTGAGGGTGTTACAGTACATGTTAGAAATGGGATTTCTGGTTGGCTAGGCCATGCACCTAAGCCAGGCAGAAACCACCACTCTAGTCAGGGCAAGGGAGATACACCCCTGCTAACCCCCTTGGTAGCTTGGCACGAGCAGTCAGAGTTATCCCAGAGGCAATGTGCAAAGCAACACACACACACACATCAGCAACACACTTGGTACACAACAAAAGAGACTCCACACAAGATTATAAGAAAAAAAAGTTGCCCTTTGAATTATCCAAAAACATTAGAATCATAATCACACATATACACTGTGCCAACTGGCACCAGGTAATAATTTATAGGGGATTATATACATGACCGGGCCAATAAGGCCACGGTCAGAACCATGAGAAAGCACAAGTAATAAAAACAACCCAACCAGTAACTACTGGTAAAATACTGTACTCAGCATTATCACCAACAACATAAACGCATTATGTCTGCATCACATTAGGCATAAACACATTATGAATAAATCACATTTAGGAGTGCACAGTAGTAACACTCCCCAGGTGCATACATCACCTTCAGCATAACCACATTATGCAATCGCATTAGGCATCATCATAAAAATGAGCCAAGGCCAACTGGCCTTCTCTGGGGCTCAAATGCCCTCTGTCCTGAAAGTCAGGGCGCAATTATAGGACTTTCCACGGCCCTCTGGCTGCCTTGGCAGCAAAAGCTATGTGCGTAGCGCACTGGGGCAGAGGGGTGCATCTCACCCCTTCCTCATCAAGAAAAGAAAAAGCCCCCGTGTTGCAGCTGCCCACTCTCTCATGGTGCAGCTGATGCAAGATAAGCACTGGCACTAACAGTGACTTTTGAAGCCCCACTCTGGGACTAAACATTATCAAAGTGCCGCCTTGTTGCAGCTGCCCAAGCTCAGCGGTGCAGCTGTGGAGACAAAGTACTGGTAACTCAATCATGCCTTTGAGGGCTCCCTTTACTGGGGCTCTTCCGTTGCCCCTCACAACACCAACAATGTGCAGGAACTCCAGCCCCACTCACTGGGATTGTTTGGCTCCTCCTCAGCAACCCACAGGATTTCCACAGAGAGTCCACAAGCCTCCGGTCTCCTCTCCAAGCTGGGCTTGCTCTGTCTGCGGGGCTCTCATCGACCACAGGAGCCCCGCCCAAGGTCAGGCGGCCTTCGCCTGACTTTCGGATCACCTCTCCTCAGGTCGGAGCCCTGCAAGCCCCCGCTACTGGGGCCTCCTCTCACTCCTCCTGTTCCTAGGGAACACGCGGTGCTCTCCCTCTCCTCAAGGGAGCCCCGCTCAGGCATGCGCCAACTTTCGGTCTTCGCGCAGGCTTCTCCGGGCCCCTCCTACAATGAGGCAGGTTGCCTGTCTTCCGGATCACCGCTTGTGGTGCGGTGGCCTCTCGCACATTACACACCAATGCGGGGTGAGCTCCCGCTCCATTTCTGTACCCCAGAAGAATCACAGGAATGCGGGGAAGGCTCCTGCTTGACCTCCGGGAGCACGGGGGCATCCCCACGCCGGGATTCCCTCTGAGCAAGTTGCAGCCCAGCACTGCAGAGCTCCAGCACTCTCCTTTTCCTGGCAGGACTGGAGTCCCTCTCTTTGGGGCTCCAGCAGTAAATATGGAATCCAGGAGCTCCAGGGGAGCAAAGCTGAGCCCAGGCAGACTAGCACACAGGGCCCTCCAGCAGGGATGCAGCCCCTCGTGGCGGTTCCTCCTGGGGTTGTTTGAAGGGTTAGTGCACACCCTATTGGTGCTGATAAAAAACTGATTTGTCTGTGTACTCAAGGATTGCGTGCTGACCTGGTTGGAGGGTTGCCAACCCGGAATCTAAGAAATAAGCTAGAGGAAAACCACTAGTATGCCAGGTGCACAGCTGTGTTAAAGTATAAACAATTATCTAGCTAAACATTTGATCAAAGGTTAACAATAAATAATTAGTACATGGACCAAGAGTCTGTGCTTAGCATGGAGCACAAAAAATTACTCAGAGAACCAATGCAAGATGTCACAGTTTGTATTAAACATTCATACAAACTTTAGAACAGATTGAAAAACTTTATCAATCTAACATGCAATTGCTGCATACAATTTATTAATGTGCTGCACACTTAGTAATGCCCTGATGCCCAATGCATTTTGGGAGAATATCCCTTCTTCAGGGGCACTGTTGAAAAAAAGAAACAAATAAACATTGACATAGAACTGCATGAAATACATTTGAAAAAACCTATACAATGTCTAGGGTTCAGTTACAAATAGTACAAGAATTACTAGTATGGCTGTTTACTAGTCAATAGAAAAAGCAACGTTGAATTTTTAGAAGCCACCACCGTGTACTAGAATAGAACCTTATTCCTTGTGCCGAAATTAAAAACACAAAGAAAACACGATCCTTTGATACAGACAGGAAAGCAGACCAATCACCTAAAGTAACGAGAGAATCCGCCGTGTTGTGAATGCTAGAGCAAGTGAAGCAGCGGGTAATGTATGTGGAGAAAAAACTCACTAGTGTGATGGGCTGAATAAAAGGAACTGTATACAGCTAGACAGATTCTGAGGCTGAAGAATGGAGTCTTGTAGTGGAGATATTGAGGAGCTGAAAAAAGTGATGTGGCAATGAAATACGGAAAAGCCGGGTAACGTGAGAAACTCAAGAGAGATGAGACATGCCCAACTTACTAATTTACTGGGCCCGAAGCATCTATTGTGGAGAACAGTGCAATGGATTGCACGTCATCACTGTAATGGAAACAGTAAATTCCCATAAGAGTAATGTGATCTGTGGGTCGTTAAAATCAAGGTATTTTATGTGCCCCAAAATAATTTTACCTGGAGGATTAGCGAAAATTAAATACTCCAGCTGACGAAGGTATGAACTGGAACTAAAGTGAAAAAGCTTAGCTCAACTCAATGAGCAAATCTGCGAAAAATAAACACGAAGTCTGACATGAATGTCAGAAAAAACACTCAAACAATGAATGTGGAGACACACTGGCGTTTAACGTAATGATGTCAATATTCCTAGAGACCGACCTGACAAGATCCAACAATCTCAGAGGTAACCCCACCGCCATTCGAAAAACGAAGCGTGTGTGACTGACTCGTGTACGCTGGAAGAAATCACTGTGAGCGATAGCGAAAGAGGACTTTCATAGTCGCCATCTTGAAGTGTGCAAGGAGAACAGACTACTCGTGTAAACTGCTGGGAATGTTTAGATATTGTAGTGTGCAGGGAGAACAGACTAGTCGTGTAAGCTGCTGAGATTGATTAAAAAATGTATAAAGTTGGATCGAATGCACTGTTAGCGAACCGTCTGAATGAGAAAGGGGGAATTCTGTTTTAATGTACTATAAATAAACACAGGAGATCACTAGCAAAAAGACATGGAGAAACCAACAATGTACCTCAACATAAAAACGAGGAAAAAGAAAGGAAAAAAGCTGTATAAATCTGATGACACCCGTAAAATAATGAAATTAAACGTAGTGAAATAAGAAAAAGAATAAGGGTATTGACTGAAATAAACATCACACGTACAAGATACTGGGCACAAAGCCTATAGCATTAATGTAGAAAAAGAATACAACATGTCTAGAGGAAACATAGGAGTTCTATTCTGCCATTGAGCCCCCCCGGGGTTAATGTCTGTAAATGCTTAATCCACCAGGCTTCCCTTTGTGACAAGAGTTTGTTGTTGTCCTGACTGACTTTGACTGCTACTATTTCTAGAATAGTGAATCGCAATTGGGCATTTGAGTGGTGTGATTCTGTCCAATGTGTTGTGAAGTAGGTCTTGGTGCTCTGATTACGAATAGTGCTCTTGTGTTCCGTTATCCTTACTTTCACTTTGCGTGATGTTTTCCCTACGTAAAGTAATCCACAGGGACATTTAATGGTGTAAATCACATTAGTAGAGTTTGCAATCTCCATTGTATCTTAGTACAATATTTTTCCCAGAATGTGGATGCGGAATCACATTGCCTTCAATCACATTGTTGCAATGTATACAATTGTAACATTTGTGCATGCCACGATGTACCTGGGGTTGGGTTGCTGACGTGGCCAAGATTTCTTTCAAATTTTTGCTGCGTGTATATGCAAACAATGGTGGATCCATGAAGAGTCCCTTGAAATCTGGCTCTTGTTTTAATAGTTCCCATCTGGATTTAATGATATTTTTGATGACATTAGATCTTGTTGAAAACTTGCTGACAAAAACATGTCTGGGCTTCTCGCACTTAGTTTTGGTTTTCAACAAATTGTTCCTGTCTTGTGACCCAGTCTTAGTGATAGCCGCCATTACTGCTGACTGGGGATAACCACGCTGTTTGAATTTATGAGTCTGGTCACCCAATTTATCTGCAAGTTTATTTGAATCAGAAGTAATTCGCTTGATCCTAAGCATTTGTGAATATGGTAGATTTTGTAGTAGTTTGGAAGGATGAAAACTGGAAAACAACAGAAGATTGTTCTTGTCTGTGGGTTTAGTATACACAGATGTATCAAAACAGTGGTTGCCTTTATGTATCAATACGTCGAGATAAGGAATACTCTCATTGCTCAATGTGTGTGTGAATTTGATCCTTTCATGTTTCCTATTTAGTTCAGTGATGAGTGTTTCCAACATTTCACTGGACTCCTTCCAGATTAGAAAAATATCGTCGATGAACCTGACGTAAAATATTAAATATTAAATTGCGACTCCAACATTCTTCTTTAAATATATGTTCATTCTCGAAGTGGGACATGAAGGTGTTAGCAAATGAGGGAGCCCCCGAAAAACCCATTGAAGTTCCGTTGACTTGCAGGTAGAAATCGTTTTTCCATTGTAGATGACTATGTTGAAGACAAAATGTTAAAAGCTCCAATAAGAAAACTTTGTTCAATCCTACATCAGGTAACTGCAACAATGCCCACTCGCAAGCCTCTATTCCATCTTTAAGTGGTATCGAAGTGTACAAGGATGTTACATCTATTGTGCACATAAGCCAAGATGGTGAAAACGATTCTTGTAATAATTGGAGGCGGTTGAGGAAATGGGTGGTGTCTTTGATGTAGCTTTGCCAAGACTGTACACATTGCTGCAGAAAATGATCAACCAGACTTCCAGCAGGTGCAAAAATGGAATCGCACCCGGAAACAATGGGACGAAAGGGAGGATTATTGAGGCTCGTATGGATCTTGGGAAACATGTACAGCTTCAGTCTTCTGGGGTGTACAACAGTCAAAAAACTACGTAAATTGTTGTTGATCCAGGACATACTCTCAGCGTGATCCAAAATTTGATTGTACGTGTCCATAATCATTGTGGTTGGATCAGAATCTAGCTTAATGTATGTTGTACTGTCCGATAAATGTTCTAGAACTTTTTGTTCATAGAAACTAGTGTCCATAATTACAAGGGCTCCGCCCTTGTCAGCCATTTGGAAAGTAATGGTTTTGTCATTGCTCAAATTTCTCAAGATGTTGAATTCATCCTTTTTTAGATTGGAGTGGAATTGAGGATGCAAATTTAACTGAGAAAAATTGTGTCTGATTAAATTTTCAAAGGTATCAAGTACCTTATGTGAAACAGGTGCCATGAAAACACTTTTCGGTTTGAAGGTTTGGAGTTCAGGATCTACTTCTTGTGAGTACATTGAAGTATCTTCTAAGGTGGGTACAACGTTAGTGAAAAAATGTTTTAGCCTCAAATTCCGCATGAATTTGAAAGTAGTAACTTCCAATTCCAAATGATTCGTGTGGTAGATCGGAACAAAAGTTGTTCCTTTATTCAAAACTTCAATTTGTGCTGCAGAAAGGTCTCGAGATGATATATTGATTACGAGATTTTCCCTTTGCTTCTCAAGCTCCTGGCCTCCTGTTCCTGATCTTTTTCTCTTGCTCCTCCTTGTTTTTTTTGATCTGGCGGTCTTCCTCCTGCTTGGCCCCTCTCTAAAAAAGGACCAGGTTGGGTAAGTGAAGTTTGAACCTGTTTGACAGAAGAACCAGTTCCTTCCTTGGAGCTGGAGGTGCTGGTTTCAGTCGAGATGACAACTGGTGGTCTTGATGGATCAAGATCTTCATCTGCCACTATAGATTCTTGAGATGAGGTATTAGGTTTCTGATATGGACGTCGTCTTGCATATACCTCGGCCCAGGTATAGACCTCATTCAGCTTGTAATCAATGGTATCACGTCTAAATTTCCATAGCTTTCACTCTTGTATGTCCTTGCCGTAGCACTCAAGCTTTTTGTTTAGATCTTCTAAGGTAGCTTGCCAGAATTCTGTTTCACATCTGCTGGACAAATCATCTTTGATAATGTGAATCTCTTCTTCTAAGCCTTTGATGGTTTTAGACAACTCCTCGATTAATAATAAAATGAGATCTAGCAAGCACTTGTTGAGCACTGCTTGCCATTTTTCCATAAAGGCCTTGTTGAATTGAAATTTGTACAGGAGTGGCTTGATAGGTAAACGTAAACCGCGCGGAATCCTCTGCACTCTGTGGTACTGTATAAGTGTAGATGCGTGCAGGCGTTGGCTCAGAGCTCGACGTGTGATGAATTCAAGCTGTTTAATTTGTTGCGTAACTGAACTGCCTTGGGCATTGAATAGTGGTGCATCTTGTATTAAAGAATACATTTCTTGTACTTGTGAATCAGTATAGGAGCGAATATCTGCCCTGTTATCAGTGAGGTTAGATATGCTATCAAAAGTCATAGTTTGTTTTCAGTGTGGGGTGCTACTGGCCCAAAAGTGGCGAATGTGTACAAAATAGTGTTGTTTGAAGGGTTAGTGCACACCCTATTGGTGCTGATAAAAAACTGATTTGTCTGTGTACTCAAGGATTGCGTGCTGACCTGGTTGGAGGGTTGCCAACCCGGAATCTAAGAAATAAGCTAGAGGAAAACCACTAGTATGCCAGGTGCACAGCTGTGTTAAAGTATAAACAATTATCTAGCTAAACATTTGATCAAAGGTTAACAATAAATAATTAATACATGGACCAAGAGTCTGTGCTTAGCATGGAGCACAAAAAATTACTCAGAGAACCAATGCAAGATGTCACAGTTTGTATTAAACATTCATACAAACTTTAGAACAGATTGAAAAACTTTATCAATCTAACATGTAATTGTGCATACACTTTATTATTGTGCTCCACACTTAGTAATGCCCTGATGCCCAATGCATTTTGGGAGAATATCCCTTCTTCAGGGGCACTGTTGAAAAAAAGAAACAAATAAACATTGACATACAACTGCATGAAATACATTTGAAAAAACCTATACAATGTGTAGGGTTCAGTTACAAATAGTACTAGAATTACTAGTATGGCTGCTTACTAGTCAATAGAAAAAACAACGTTGAATTTTTAGAAGCCACCACCGTGTACTAGAATAGAACCTTATTCCTCGGCCGAAATTAAAAACACAAAGAAAACACGATCCTATGATACAGACAGGAAAGCAGACCAATCACCTAAAGTAACGAGAGAATCCGCCGTGTTGTGAATGCTAGAGCAAGTGAAGCAGCGGGTAATGTATGTGGAGAAAAAACTCACTAGTGTGATGGGCTGAATAAAAGGAACTGTATACAGCTAAACAGATTCTGAGGCTGAAGAATGGAGTCTTGTAGTGGAGATATTGAGGAGCTGAAAAAAATGATGTGGCAATGAAATACGGAAAAGCCGGGTAACGTGAGAAACTCAAGAGAGATGAGACATGCCCAACTTACTAATTTACTGGGCCCGAAGCATCTATTGTGGAGAACAGTGCAATGGATTGCACGTCATCACTGTAATGGAAACAGTAAATTCCCATAAGAGTAATGTGATCTGTGGGTCGTTAAAATCAAGGTATTTTATGTGCCCCAAAATAATTTTACCTGGAGGATTAGCGAAAATTAAATACTCCAGCTGACGAAGGTATGAACTGGAACTACAGTGAAAAAGCTTCGCTCAACTCAATGAGCAAATCTGCGAAAAATAAACATGAAATCTGACATGAATGTCAGAAAAAACACTCAAACAATGAATGTGGAGACACACTGGCGTTTAAGGTAATGATGTCAATATTCCTAGAGGCCGACCTGACAAGATCCAACAATCTCAGAGGTAACCCCACCGCCATTCAAAAAACGAAGTGTGTGTGACTGACTCACAGTTCTATGTCAATGTTTATTTGTTTCTTTTTTTCAACAGTGCCCCTGAAGAAGGAATATTCTCCCAAAATGCATTGGGCATCAGGGCATTACTAAGTGTGCGGCACATTAATAAATTGTATGCAGCAATTACATGTTAGATTGATAAAGTTTTTCAATCTGTTTTAAAGTTTGTATGAATGTTTATTACAAACTGTGACGTCTTGCATTGGTTCTCTGAGTAATTTTTTGCTCCATGCTAAGCACGGACTCTTGGTCCATGTATTAATTATTTATTGTTAACCTTTGATCAAATGTTTAGCTAGATAATTGTTTATACTTTAATACAGCTGTGCACCTGGCATACTAGTGGTTTTCCTCTAGCTTATTTCTTAGGTTCCTCCTGGGGCCCAGCAGTTTAAGCACCAAAAACAGCACAAGGAAACACACGTTCATGGGGTCACAGCCCCAGCATATATACATAATTTCTCTTTGACTGCCCTGACACAGGGCTTGGGGGAACACATCTTAACTGGTTCTAGATTGTGTGGAAGCACTCTGTTTACCAGGCTTCCACCCTCCTTTGTCAGATGGGGCTCGGTCCTCAGACTCACCACAGGGGGGCGGAGCCAGCATTCACCTAGGCAAGCACAGACCTACTCAGGGTCAAGGCACTACTCCTCACACTACTCCAAATGCAGATCTCCTATTCAGCCTAGCGCTGACTCACCCTTTCCTCCCTGAAGCAACACACCTCAACAGCCCTGGTCACTACAGAGCCAGACATGCAATACACATCAGGCAGGAAGACACATAGCACACAGAAATGCCAACTTCTAAAAGTGGCATTTCTAAAATAGTGATAATAAACCTGCACACACCATTGCGCATCATTTATTATTACTATTCCAAACATACCAAACTTGAACATGCTGCTCCTCTCATATCAGAATTACCAATGAAACACTTATCAGGGAATTCCAAATGCATTCCTATGAGAGGGCAGCCTCACAGCAGTGAGAAACCAAAATGGCTGTTTGTCACTACCAGGACATGTCACGCACTTAAGGTACATGTCCTACCTTTCACATACAATGCACCCTGCAAATAGGGCTAGCTAGATCCTACCTTAGGGGTGACTGACATGCAGTTAAAGGGGGTTAACAGACGCGGCACACACTTTAGGTGCCATGTCACAGAGGCTGAATCACTGCGCGCACAGGCCCTGCAATGGCATAGGCCTGAGACAGGTTTTAAAGGCTACTTTGGTGTGTGGAGCAAGCAGCGCTGCAAGCCCACCAGTACCAATTAATTTACTGCCCCTGGGTATCCGAGATACCACTTTACAAGGGACTGACAGGTAAATTAAATACGCCAAACAGGTGTATACCAATCTTACCATGTTTACCACAGAAAGCACACGCACTTTACACTGGACAGCAGTGCTAAAGTGTGCAGAGTCCTAAAACCACCAACACCATGTCAGAAAAAAGGCTAGGAGGAAGGCAAAAAGTTCAGGGATGACGTTGCAAAAAGGGCCAAGTCCAACAGTACAGTACGGAAACCAGGTTGACATCACTTGCAGATGCAACATAACAGGAGTCATCAAAAACCAACCTGGCCTCTAAGATCTGAAAAGTTAACATTTCCGTCTTCACTCAAAAGATTGCATCAGAGTAAATCTTTGAAGACTCTTTTCAGTGTCTTAAACTGGGCTTTTGGAGCACACATATAAATATGGTAAAGTCACCATTTTGTAAAGGATCAAAGGACATATCAATGAGAGTGGAAGCTTCTTCCAGATAATTAGTTTTGACCAGGGAGATATCTTTCTAGTTTCTCTCGGGTCTATCAGGGATAATGAGAATAGTTTTGGGTAGCAGGGTTAAGAGTACTCCACAGTTTACCTTTGGCTTAGCCTGCAAGAGCACATACATTTCATTTTGATACTTTGGTTAGTGGGTGTTGTGTCCGGGACACTACACTGCCACCCCCTATTGAGATGTATCACAATAGTGGGATGTTCTATACAGACATGTTCATTGACTAACCCTAAATATTGGCGGCTGGCATCTACTGGGAGGGATGTGGGGGGACACGTGCACAATATTAAATTAAAAAGAGTTACTGAACGAACTCCTCAGCTTCGGAGTTCTTCTTTCACCATCGCTCGCAGGAACTGGATGCTGAATCTCCCTTAAATAACCCTGGCACTGCTCTCATGCTGTGACTGCAGAGCTCTGATTGGAGGGAGCAGCCTCTCTTGGCACTCCACAGTATCCTGGAGGCCTGCATTTACTCTAACCCAGCCATCTTAAGAAAGCTGGGTTAAAGTTTTCAAATTTTACATATTTGGCTGTCTGTTGCAAGACGGTCGGCCAAAGCGATACGAGCATGTTGAAAAGTGCATAGCCAGTCTACACTCCTCCCTGCTCTGCGCCCATCCTGACCCTCTGTTCGGGACAGGGGATGGAAAATAAAATGGTAATACATTGCCATTTTATTTTTCATCTCGGGGGCTTTGTGGTGGGGATTTAAGTGGGCCAACGCTCCAACAGAGGAGCCGCCCCAGACCATAAAGTTAATTACTTCGTACGTGTGTACAGCTTCCCAACATAAATCGATACCTCCTGGCAACAGAGGTTGAATTTCCATCTCTTAATATTTATAATCATATCATGGATATTGGGTATCAATTACACATTACAGGCATGATTCCGCATATTTTTCTCCCCCAACAGTTACTCTGGTAGACAAAACCTACATCAAGACTCAGGTTGTAGTGCACCTAGCCATGGCACCAAGCTGATTCTGGGTGGTGCAGGAGGGAGTAAAGATGAAAACAAGTCACAACATAATTTATAGTGCCTTACTTGCCACATCATCGGTCTCTGAGGTAGGAATGACCCTATAATGGGAACGAGTTCAGTGGAAGTAAATCCTAGCCAGCTTCATTAAGCTACAAGATACTTCTGTCGTGTATTTCTATAGGTTCTGAATCGATCCCCCTATTCCTGACCCTATTCTGGTTAAACTACCTAGCTAGTTAACTAACAGTCAGCCCATGAGGCAAGAAATCCCCCATGATGCAGATACCGTTATCTGACGCAGTCACACTACGGCACAGGAACGTGTTATCTGATTAGGTCATAACGCTTGAGATCTAATTAGACAAGCGACATTCCTCCAGCCCCTGATAAGGCATACGACGTTCTCATAACAAATCAAACCTATGACAACCTGGATAATCCGTGCGGCCATTGTTTTGATTTCACAGAGAACTTTAGTAAAGAATGTGCTAACGAGCAAGTCGTATGACATCTTTATTGACGTACCTATGTCCATCCTTACGTCAATCCCGGCACCTTTAAGGTATAAATATTGCCGACCTTGCCCTATGCAAAACACACGTGTGGTGACAAGACGGAGCAGCCATACTTGCCGAAGCCGAGAGCAGAAGCAGACCCCGCAGGCAGCAGCCCCGCCTTCCTGACGCGCTGAGAGACGCGCTGCTATCTCAAGCCAAGAGACCCAGCACCGGCGCTTCCGGGTAGCCCTCGCAGGCAGCCTGGAATATCGAGAGCAGAGAAAGAGATACCATTCCTCATCCATCCTAAATTCCAGGTACAGAACTGAATAACCCCTCCTAGAGAATTCTTTAGTTATTCACTTGGCAAAAACAAACTTAACTTAAACTGTAACTTTCTATTCCCGCCCACGCATTAGACTTAGGTCAGGTACACGGGGTAGGCGTATTTAGAAACACCAGTTGAGTACGTTTAGTCAAATGTATATGTGTATGTAAATATATTTTAATCATTCAAAACATCATATGGCTCAGAAACCATATCAATGTTTTTACAGTATTATTTTATACTATTGCTTTTAATGTATGCACTTTACTTAACTATAAGTATTGCAATAATATCGATCCATTTCTCTTGTACGAGAAAAGAGACTGATCAATAAATAACACCTTTTATTGAACACGCCCATCTCTTCCTTTTCTCTACATTCTGATGAGACTAAGAATGCACGTACTGACTGAGTAAAATAATTGCCTTGTGCTCACACGACTCTCGAGATTGACTCTTGATTAGGGGAGAGCAAAGTTGTCATGTTCTATGGTTGTCAGAAACTAAATCCCTTCTTGTCTAATCAGGGGAGTTAATCCTTCCTTGAACATTCGAGAAAGTTTCTAGCGAACTCTGAGCTTAGCTGGCAAACCCAAAAATTAAGTCTAGCATCGACAGTAGTAGACCTAGTTAACGTCTGGCCTAGGCCTTTACTGCTGTAGGTACTATTCCAATGCGCAGAGCCCATTGGGAAAATAGGAGCTACACTACACTTCCAGGAGATGCTTTCTTAATCATGGTTAAATTTAATTGTAGACAGCTTAGCAGAATTTCCAGCAGCGGCCTACTAACTATCGAAAGGAAGACCTGTGGGGGTGGCTTACCTCCTTGGGCTTCTCCGAAACTCCACTGCCGAGTTCAGACGCTTCCCATTTCTAGTGCTCCAGCAAACTTTCTTTATTCTAGACTGGTAGGAAATGATCCACCGCAGGAGATCATAGATATCCTGAACATTTATATTCCTCCAGGAAGTAACTCACGTGCACAGATGTTGATATCAGAATCGAAATTTACTGCATGGTTCGCAGACTATCACACATCATCATCTATGGTAAATGTAATACCCCACCGCAGGAGCTCTTGGAAGAGAATTTATCAAGAAAGAAGCAGGATGGGCTGCAATATTGCTCTGGGCAAAAAAAAACAGTAAGGTCAATTTTCACCATGATGCTGAATTGTGATTTAGGTTTTCTAAATGGCTGTACTGCCTGCAACAATCCGGCTTCTCTAATTTTTAAGTCTGGGAGTGGATCAAGACTAATAGACCACATTTTAATCAATGTTGAGTACTGGAAGTGTGTTTTTGATATGAAAGTTATGGAATGCCTGGAGAGTCCATTGGTGGCTAGCCTTCTTGCAAAGTTTCCAGAGCCTTGTACTATCCCTTATGACCCGGTAATTGCCCCAACAAGCAAGAGGAGGGCACTGAAATATAACTAGGACAAGTATCAAAATGGCAGGAACCCTCAAGGCTATCCTTGAAGCAAGGCTGGGAAAGACAAGATTATTTCAGATCCATTTAGTTTGATAATGGTAAAAATGTCTCCATTCTGGTCCACTAATAAACCACCCAGGAAAGTTATAAATAAGAAATATGTATGGTTTTATGCAGAATGTAAGAAACAAAAGCAAGAGCTGTTAATAGCTCTACCTGTGCATCATCACCAATGATTCCAATTGTAAAGAACTTAGGAAAAGCTATCAATGCGCAAAGGCTAAGAGATCCTCTGGAACAAGCGAAAACTTGCCCCTATGTAAAAATGCAAAAAGATTCTTCGATCTTGTATCCATTGGATATTGAAGAGGTGTAAATAGGCAGGATCATCACAACAGTGACAAATGCAGGGGGTTCCCAGTTTTTTCAAAGCTCTTTGGTGAAAGTATGGGGGAGTAAAATATAATAAAAATATCAAATTCATATCCCTGCTCCAGTCATTCATAGTCCTGAGAAAGAAAGAGCCATTACTTGTCAGAAGAGGAATAACGTCCCAGAACCTGACACTGTCCCTGTTGATATCTTCTGCTCTGATACAAAACTGTGGGACCAGGTGCTAACAAATATTTTTAATGCTGCACTGGCATCGAATTCTATAGCTCTTTAGTGACAATCAGTACTCATTGTTCCCCTCGTAAGAAGAGTAATCAGGGGGACCCTGCAAATGATAGATGGCTCTTCCTTATTAGATGGAGTTGGCAAAGTATTAGGCCCCTTCCTGCTAAATCAACTACAGAGTTTGATTGATTAAGAATGTATTTTAATTGAAACAAAAGCAGGTTTCAGGCAAGGAATGGGGATTTTTGACCTGGCAATGAGGCTGGACATGGCCTGCGCAAAATATGCGAACATTTAAGATGTTCCATTATACTTGACATTTACTCAAATTCCCAGAAGTTTAAAAACTTGATTGCCACCCCAGAAGCATGTCACACTTTACATACTGAAGTGATAGATCAGACTGCCCCATCATCTACATCACTGCAGCTGGTCATCTATGGTCTGCATGGCATATTCTGAGAAGAAAATAGTGGGGCTGTAAATACGGTGGTTAGTATGGGCACTCTTATCCAGGATTTTATGGTGAAGATGAACCCTAGAAACAACCCATGTTCGAACGGAAAAGTCTTCTGCATAGTAAAAGATGTGTGTCCCTGCCCTGAGTGCCCTACTGTACCTTTGTCTGGATCCCTAAAGCTTATTCTCTGTGGTGAGAGGCAAACACAGATCAGGCTTGTGTACCATAATGTAGGCCTGCCTCATGGATTGTGAACTTATTAAAACAGAAGAGGCACCCAAAGCACTACCCTAATAGTGGTGGAGGGCTATTGCCTTCACCAGGGGTTAAGCAGCACAAGGATGGTGGTGACAGCATATTGTGTAGAAATCAGTAATAGTTAACGGGACCTTTTTACCCTGTGTCACTGGTGTAAGGCATACAGGCTCACTCACCTTTTCAAGGTTTTGCTTCTGTGTGCTTAACTCGTGCTTGACCTATATCAGGTAGATGTAAAGTGCTGCGCATGAGTGGTGATTTTGCACTTTAAGTATGTGTGCCTGGAAAGGGTTCAGTACAGGGACAGAGCAGTGCTATGCAGTACATAAATGGTGAGTGCATGTACTAAGTGCATGTATGCCTGTGAGAAATACATTACATGAAGGATGAAGTGCGATGCCGTGCATGTGCAGTGGAAACATATGCTGCGTGTATGTGTGCTTCAGAAAAGTACAATACATGAAAGGTTAGGAAACAGCATTAGCGATGTGGGCTAAGCTAGGCTTGCCATTATAATGCAAGCGGAACAAAGCTTGCCTTAACCATGAATATACCTTTACCACGCATATGCATTAAACAGTTCAGTTCAAACAACTTTACTTCGGTCAATGTGACCTAAAAAGTACAACTCAGTACATACAATAAATAAATATTAAACCCACATTTGTAAAGCGCACAATCACCCGTAAGGGTCTCTAGGCGCTGGGGGCCGTCGGGAAGATTAAGCAAGCTATTGCCCAGAGTCACATGGTGCTGGGCTAATCTGCCGCCGGTGCCAGGGATCGAACCGTGATCCCCTGATTCCAGAGTCAGTCGCCCTGGCCACGGCGCCACACCTCTTCCGCAATGTGGTTTAAAAAATGTTTTTAAATGCATCAAAGAGGAAACAGTTACAAGTGTTTAAAAGAGAAACAGTATAAAAAAACTCAATAATTAATTCTGAGCAGGAGACAAAGGGCACTTCAAGGTGCATGGAATAAATAAACAAACAAATAAATAAATAAATAAATAAGTAGATAAAAATAAGATCATAATCAGTATGACCAACGTTATTCCCATATGTCCAATAAAAAATTATTTGTACTTGCGCTGGCTACCCCAGATCTACAAATCACTCCCATACAAAGTGTTAGTGGGTTTTAA
The DNA here is from genome assembly GCF_964261635.1 of Lissotriton helveticus. Classification (NCBI taxonomy): domain Eukaryota; kingdom Metazoa; phylum Chordata; class Amphibia; order Caudata; family Salamandridae; genus Lissotriton; species Lissotriton helveticus. The sequence continues at coordinate 1,685,696,930 of NC_136068.1, forward strand.
TGACCTAGACTAACAATTAACAATTTACCATTTCCTAGCAGTCAGGGCCAGCCGCAGGTTGATATTATTCCTAACTATTTAGAATACACTTGATGTTATACCCCCTCAACGGCGTGCTATAGCATCTTGAGTTAATTTCATAAGGCTCCTGCGAGTACACCACATAGAAGATAGGAAGCCTGCAACTGAGTAGACAATCGGTATACTGGCGTCATACTTCAGTATCCTGAACGCCTCAAAGCACCGCCTGCTACCAAGGTTCCTACAAATCTGCTTCAACCAACGTCTCCTCGCTTTATCATAACCAGGACAGCTAAAAAAGACGTGGAGTACAGATTCCTCAGAGCAGTCGCATGCCGGGCAGTTCACTGCTTGCAAACCCTTCCATTTAGATGTAAAACAACGGAGAGGGAGGGCCCCATGCCTAAACTGTAGGTAAAGCTTTCTGGCAGCTACAGGTTTGAAAACATCTAGAGCCTGCTCGAAGCAAGCTGTGTCTTTGATTTCTAGAAAAGGTGATGTTAATTTGCCTGTATGGGGCATCAAGAATCTGAGCCAACCCATACTCCGCGAAATTTGCCTTCAGTAGCACCCCAACAGTCTCTCAGCCCCATACTGATTAGCATAAATTTGATATGGGCCAACCATGGCAATTTAACAGCCCCCCGCAGGTTCAAAACGTCTAGCAGTTCCTCCCTATATGATAGAAGTTAAGGGGTAGTCCACAGGCGACGCCAATAAACGGTTTAAAACTCAGTTCGTCTGTAATCGCCATTATCCCCAGATCTAAACGGAGCGGAATTAGTGGAGTGCTCCGTGGGAGTCTTAACAACTGCCTAAGAAAATGATACTCGAACTGCGATAAATTCTCAAGTTTGGAGTGGCCCCATCATTCGGCACCATAAAGCACATCTCCCCGTGCTTGAGCCCTGTATATTTCAATTGCTGGGCTGACCGGTTTCTGACTGGACTTACAGAAGACTCTCAGGATGCCAACTGATGTTTGGGCCAATTTAAGAATGAATTGATAATATGGTCCCCCCAATCCATGGATTCAGTGATGGTAATGCCGAAATAATTAAAAGAGGATACTCTTTCAAGAGGTTTGCATCTAATGAAGGGTTCGGACGTGTACTGTTTGGACAATTAAATGCCATAAATTTGGTTTTCTGTAGTTTATTTCTAAACCTCTTTCTCTGCAGAAAACTTCAAAATTATTAAGAACCCTTTGTATCCCCATAGGAGATTTGGATACTAATAAAGTATCATCGGCAAACATCATTGCCGGGATTAAATGGGAGGCTAACTTAGGGGCATCAAGGTCTTTCTCTGCTAACAGGGAATCTATCAAGCCGTTGATGTATAGGCTGAGTAGAGTGAGGGCCAGCACACAACCCTGGCTCACGCCACGCTTGATGGGGATGGGTGTAGTTAACTTCCCATCCCTACCAAACCTGATCTGCGCGAAGTTGTTCTCATGGAGTCGTTTAATCAAATTGATTAAGTATGCTGGAGCCCCCATCTCGCACAATACTAACCATAATTTTTCCCTCGGGACCAAGTCAAAGGCTGACCTCAGGTCAACAAACACTAAGTAGAGACTACCCCCCTTTAGGCTCATGGTCTTCCAGTACAGCATTTGTAACCTAAGTACTTGGTCCAGGGTGGACATCTTCTCCCTATACCCTGCCTGTAGGTGGGATAGTATCCCCTTTTCTTCCATCCAGGTTTGTAGCCTGAGTAGCAAAATACGTGCAAAATATTTTTGTGAGATGGCTATCAGGCTGATTGGTTTATAATTAGTTGGTAAGAGTGGTGAACCTTTTATAAAAATCGGAATTATTTCCAAGCCAACTAAGCTGGCGGGAATCTTCATACCCTGGAAAATTGCACTGAATAACACCCAAAAATAGGGAACCCAGACAGATGGTTCACTTAGAAAGAGATCCCCGTGAATCTTATCCAGGCCTGGAGCTTTACCCGGGGATATTTTTGCTAAATCTCCCTTCACTTCATTTAAACTTATACCTTTACTGAAGATGTCTTCAGTTCCCCTTGGGAGAACTGAAAAACTCCCATCATGCGAGACACCATTCATCATCTCTGCCTCATTATAGAGAGATTCGAAGAGATCCCGCCAGACCTCTTCGTCCAGGTTCGGGTCTGTATTGACTACAAGCCAAAAAGTTCTCATGTCCCTATCTCCCAGGGCAATTCTTAATGTAGTCCATTTTTCCATTTCCCACTCTTTTTTAGCTTCTAGGATAGTCACTTGATATGCCTTCCTTGCAGATCTTATTTGTGGGCGATCATTGGCTTTGATAGAGGCTTACGGCTTACGGCAGAGCTCGTTATACCAAGGGTGGGGGGGGGGTCCTACTGGGCCGATTGGTTTTTTGGGGATAAAAGAAGTTCAATGCAACTTCACCTAATCTAGCGTGATTCATCTCAACCGTATCTAGGTCTATGCCATCTCCATTATGAGTTTTTAAAGTGGAGGCCTTCAAAATCACTGGCAATATTGCTTCATATAAGGTGCTCAATTTATCTTCTGATTGACTGAAGTCAGTCTATCGTACTCTCCGCCTAGAACTGGAGATTGTCAACCTGGAATCTATATGGTTGTCCAAAGTGGACATACTCCCTGGGCTAAACGGTTTTAGTTCAAGTACAAGCGCGTGGTGGTCGCTATCCAGTCGTGGCACAATTTTAAAATCAATCAATCTTCCCCATGATTTGGAGTCGATTATGATATAATCTAATAGGGAACCATGATCTTTTCTGTAAAACGTAAAACCATTGGATGTATCTGAAGGGGTTCTTCCATTACACGCTCTTAGTGAATGTTTCAGGACAAGGGAATTCAACTGAATCACCAGCGGGGACCATTTTTTAACTGGAGGGCACCTTGTCTCGGGAATTGCCCAAAAGTTATCCTCATCATCTAGACTATCCCGGAGCATGCCCTCTAGGGGCTCAAACTGGCAGTTAAAGTCTCCACCTAGGATCACCATGTGGTTGACAGCTATAGTGCCTAATAATGATGTTAATTCCTCCAGCGTGGTAGGCTCTTTGCCCTGGGGTGTTGGTCTAGAGTAAACATTTAGGAGGACTATCAAGATCGAAGATTGAAATTTCAATATGACACATAGTATGTCATTGGAACCTTTGTCGATCTTTTCGGCAGTACAACCCAAATGAACTCCCACCCATGTCATAAGAACACCAGAAGGTCTCCTTTACCCCCGGATGCGGGGGTACTAAATGATGCAAAGCCTGACTTATAAGCATCCCCTCGAGCTCAGGTTTCCTGAAACATGCAGATCTCTAATTGGCGAATAAAAGATTCCCAATCCAGGTCATCAATCTCATTATTCAGACCCGCAATATTCCATGATAGGACCCTTGATTTTGAACAGGCTGACAAATTCTGATAATAAGGGGCTATAGGGGGTGAATGAGATAACACCGTTAATTTTCCAACATCATCTTTAGGGCTATGCCCTACAAATGAACAATTTTCGGAAATATCAATCAAGGTTAGTTCATCATCAGGGAAGGTGCAGCTAGTGGGGCCGCTCATGCTCCCTCCAGCTGGATCCCTTACAGAGATGGTCAAGGGCAGTCAATCACATCAGTCTAGGCCAGATAAAGGGGTAAATCTGTTAGTCAGAGGAACCTCTAACAGTCCAGGTACATAATTTTTAAAAACCTGGGATTGCCTGCCCTCCCCACAAAAGCTCCGAGCACTTGGAGGATACAGCCCAGATCTATAAAAAAATAACCTAAGGGTAAAATAGACACCTCGTCCATATATCTCCCAGATTATTCAATAAAAATCTAGGCATGTAAGAGTTATTAAAATTAACAATTACACATTCACCGTTTCCTTCTTTCCTCAAGTGGCCAACCTACGATGTGCGTCTTGCCATTATCATATGTCTATACAAATTCCCCTCCCAGATCCCGACATCCATTAAACTATTTGTAATCCAATGCAGAACTTTTAACAATAATTGCTCAGTAGATTCAGTCTGCCTAGCCCGTAATGGTGGAACATTTGCTAGAACAACCACTAAAGGGGTGGCTGCTGGAGGGAGATGGAGGGTCGAAGTCCCAGAAGATGCAGCACTGTGTCCCCCATCTCCTAGTCGTTGGTTTTCTATAGGATGGGTTGGTTGCCTTAGTGGAGAACAAGTAACACAACGGGTGACCTTTGGTGACACTGTTCTCATATGCGTTCTGCCATCCACAAGCGGGCTCACAATTATCTGGGTGTACTCACTTGACAGATTCCCTACTGGGACTTCGCAATTATCCTTAAAATGTAAGTTCCTCTCAATTGCTACTGTTGGTCTTATAGTTAGATTAAAGGCAGATTCAGGCAGAGGCTGACAATTAGGGTGCACAGGATCGCTATAACCGGGACTGGCAAGTAGTTCACTAAATGATTTATAGAGGGCTCCAATGTGGATTTTAGATGGACTGAAAGGCCCTCAATGGCCGAGAGGCTTGTAGTAGCCTGGGCTTCAACAATAACGAGTCGTTCTTCAATCCGAGTCAGTCTGTAAGTGATAGTGGATAGTAAAGTTGATAAGAGATTCTCCAGCCTTCGTCACATGTCCTCATTAGCATTTGTACAGTGACCCCCCAAAGCTGTAAAATCAAAGTCTGGCGATGTTATTACCTCAGCACTCGAAATATATGGTGTAGCTGGTTGAATACGTCCTCCATTTTTGTTGATCCTTGATGCTCTTGCTATAGTCGGCCTCTGAGGGCCATTTCCTCTCTTCCTTTTAATTGGTGGGTCAGGTGTGCATTTGTTGTTCTTTGCTTTATTCTTTTGCCGTGGTCGTGGGCGGTGTGCACCGCGCTTGCCGCTGGTACTACCAGGAATTGGAGCCCCAGGATGGCGGTGCTGGCGGCAGGACTCTGTGGCGGTGGCGGCAAGGTTGCGGCAGGAATGAAGTAAGGTGCCCCCTCAAACAAACAGGGCTCCCGCTCCACCGGAGCCCTGTGCTGTTTATATGCGCCTCCTGGCGCTTGCTGTGGTTGTGGGCATTGTGCGACCTGCTCGCCGCTGGTACTGCCGGGAATTGGAGTCCCGGGATGGTGGAGCTGGTGGCAGGACACTGTGGCGGCGGCAATGGCAAGGTTGCGGCAAGAACAAAGTAAGTTGCCCCCTCAAACAAACAGGTCTCCCCATTAACCACACATATGTATGGTAAAGGCAGTTAGCAGTCTAGCATTGCATGAGTGCGTGGGGCATGTTGGAGACTTCCTGCAGACTTCATTCTAAGGAATAGAGGCTTAGTGAGTAGTTCTTTTACTTTTATTTAGGGGTCAGGGAGGGGGGAAAGGGCAGTTTTTAGGGCTCGGTTGGTTTTAGGGATCAGGGTGGGGGCGGTTTTAAAGCTGGGTCGGCTTTAGGGCTCAGGGCAGGGGAGCTGGGGTCAACATCGGGTAAGTTATTAGGGCTGGAGGCCGGACTTTAGGGCTCAGTGTGGGGAGCCGGGTGGTTTTGAGGTTGGGGGCAGGGAGGTTTTCAGGACTGGGGGCAGGGTTTTAGGGCCTAGGGCGAGGGGGCTGGGGTCTGATCTTTACAACGCATATGCCTTTGCCAATCATGCCTTTACAACAACATTCGCTGTAAAGGCATGCATGGTAAAGACGCTGTTGTGGTTGAGACTGCATTGTTTAGGTATTCGTTGTTAAGGCTTGTATTGTTACGTCAAACAACAGAAAGGTTGAGTGTTGTGCAGTGCACGCATGGTGAGGAATGTGCATACTGGCAGTGCGGATCTATGACATAATATCGACAGACAGAATATCGACATACAAAAATATCGACACACAAATATCGACATCAAAAATATCGGAGTTATATCTTCATAATGGTAAGTACAAAAATATCGAAAATATAATATCGTAGTACAAAAATATCGGAATCAAAAATATAGTTTTTTTAAATGTATTAATAATAATGTAAAAGTAATTTAAAAATACATATAATTTTACAAATATTAAATACAAACATTAAAACATATTTTAAAAATTATAACTAATACATATAAATGTAAAATAAATTAAAAACTCTACATATAAATTAATATATATACTTACTCCACATATTGCAACAGTAGGAAAAGCGTTGTATAGCGTAGGGGTAAAAATTTCTATTCCCACTCCAGAGGGTGCAACAGTAGGGAAAGCGTTGGATAGCATAGGGGTTTAAATTACTATTCCCACTCCAGAGGGTGCAACAGTAGGGAAAGCGTTAGATAGCGTAGGGGTAAAAATGACTATTCCCACTCCAGAGGGTGCAACAGTAGGGAAAGCGTTGGATAGCATAGGAGTAAAAATTACTATTCCCACTCCAGAGGGTGCAACAGTAGGGAAAGCGTTGGATAGCCTAGGGGTAAAAATTACTATTCCCACTCCTGAGGGTGCAACAGTAGGGAAAGTGTTGGATAGCGTAGGGGTAAAAATTACTATTCCCACTCCAGAGGGTGCAACAGTAGGGAAAGCGTTGGATAGCATAGGGGTAAAAATTACTATTCCCACTCCAGAGAGTGCAACAGTAGGGAAAGCGATGGATTGCGTAGGGGTAAAAATTACTATTCCCACTCCAGAGGGTGCAACAGTAGGGAAAGCATTGGATAGCGTAGGGGTAAAAATTACTATTCCCACTCCAGAGAGTGCAACAGTAGGGAAAGCGTTGGATAGCGTAGGGGTAAAAATTACTATTCCCACTCCAAAGGGTGCAACAGTAGGGAAAGCGTTGGATAGCGTAGGGGTAAAAATTACTATTCCCACTCCAGAGGGTGCAACAGTAGGGAAAGCGTTGGATAGCGTAGGGGTTTAAATTACTATTCCCACTCCAGAGGGTGCAACAGTAGGGAAAGCGTTGGATAGCGTAGGGGTTTAAATTACTATTCCCACTCCAGAGGGTGCAACAGTAGGGAAAGCGTTGGATAGCATGGGGGTAAAAATTACTTCCCACACTACTCCCCCTTTAACACACAACAAGTTTAAGTTTGGAGATTTGTATAGCGCACTACTCACCCATAGGGTCTCAAGGCGCTTGTGGGAGGGGGTGCATTATTTATCGAATAGCCAGGTTTTAAGTTCCTTTCTGAAGGAAATGTGGTTCTGTGTGAGGCGGAGGTGAGTGGGGAGAGAGTTCCAGGTCTTGGCCCCCAGGTAGGAAAAGGATCTTCCTCCCATGGTGGATCTGTGGATGCGTGGGACTGCGGCAAGCGCTTGGTTGGAGGATCTTAGTTGGCGGGTGGGTATGTAGAAGGACAGTCGTGTGTTGAGGCATTCGGGTCCTATATTGTAGAGGGCCTTGTGGGCGTGGGTGAGGAGACGGAACGTTATTCTCTTGTTGACGGGAAGCCAGTGGTGGTCTTTCAGGTGGCCGGTAATGTGAGCTTGGCGAGGGATGTCCAGTATGAGTCTAGCCGACGCATTTTGGATGCGTTGGAGTTTTTTCTGTAATTTGGCTGTGGTTCCGGCGTAGAGGGTGTTTCCATAATCCAGTCGGCTAGTGACCAGTGCGTGAGTGACCGTCTTTCTAGTTTCGGTGGGGATCCAGCGGAAGATTTTTTTGAGCATACGGAATACGTTGAAGAAAGAGGATAAAACGGCGTTAACTTGTCTGGTCATCGAGAGAAAGGAGTCTAGGATGAAGCCTAGGTTGCGTGCGTGGTTTGTGGGTATGGGTGCTGCGCCCCGGTCCGATGGCCACCAAGAGTCATCCCAGGCAGAGGGTGAAGATCCTAGGATGAGAACTTCAGTTTTGTCTGAGTTAAGTTTTAGGCGGCTGTTTTTCATCCATTCGGCTACTTCTTTCAAGCCTTCATGAAGATTGGTTTTGGCGGTGTTAGGGTCTTTGGTGAGGGAAAGGATCAGCTGGGTGTCGTCAGCGTAGGAGATGATGTTGAGGTTGTGTTGTCGCGCGATGGATGCGAACACACTACACATACAAAAAATACACAATTAATATACATTTAAATTAATCAATTAATAACAATTAATATTATTAAATTGATGTAATTATAAATGAACTAATTAACACATATTAATTACCAATTAATTAACAATAAATACCAATAAATAAATACAATCTCTTTAATTAATTACATTTAATTATATCACACCCTATTCCCTTATAAACACACAACCCACTACACATAAATAAATCACATAATTTAATCACTTAATAATTATTAATTACCAATTAATTATTAATTACCAATAACACAAAATAAATATATTAGCACATTAACTCTAATTAATGTAATTAACTAATTAATATTAATTAATGACCAATTAATTAATTAACAATAACTAAAAATGTAATATATTAGCACTTTAATTCTAATTAATTTAATTTACTAATTAATATTATTTAATTACCAATTAATTAATTAACAATAATTTTTTTTTATATATTAGCACATTAACTCTAATTAATTTAATTAACTAATTAATATTATTTAATTACCAATCAATTATTAATTAACAATAACACAAAATAAATATATTAGCACATTAACTCTAATTAATGTAATTAACTAATATTAATTCATCAACAATTAATTATTAATTAAACATATTTACAAAAATATATTAATTAATTAATTATTATTAAATTACTTCCCACCCTATTCCCCTATAAACCCACAACCTCTCTCTGATACTAAAACGCAAAATGTAAACAAAATTACTAATTTTCAAACATACATTACAAAACATATTTAATAAACATATAAACAACATAATAAAATACATAACACTAAACAAAATTTCGATATTAGTAAATTTCGATATTAGTAACATACATACCTTAAAAAACGATATTCTGTCTGTCGATATTTTACACATCGATATTCTATACCATCGATATTAAAACTTCGATATTAATGTATATCGATATTTTAATTTCGATATTTTGTCTCACTACCGGCAGTGCGTATGTTTGCAAGTATCACACCATATCACAACACAGAAAGGCTACAGTACTAACAGTGCACAAAGCGAATGTCTGTGCTGAATGTTTGTAAGTCTATGAGATCACAAAGCATGAAAATAACAGTACAGAGAAGAACATATGCTCTGTCCATACACTGAGTGCAGATTTGCCTGCAATTATACATTACATGAAGGACCTTGGGTTCCATTTTGGGAAGCTCAGGCCTTCCTGGTGAAGAAATGAGGAGTAGAGGAATCTACCCAGACAGATGTGTATTGCTGTATTCCTGTGAGATGGGTGGGACACAAGGGAGCAAGAGACTCCACCTGTACACCTCAAAAGATGGTCTTTGATTCAGAGGAAGGAAAGGGTCTAGACACAACTCAGGAAGACAATGGTTCTGATAAGGGAATCATAAAGAGTAGGGATGGGAACCTGGGATGAACCTTTTGATGTACATATCACTGTGGCTGACATTCAGGTGTGAACTCTAGCCACTCCCATGGTCTGTGCTGTGGGACTATCAGCTTTGGATTCTCTCCTACAGTGTGTCAGACAACCTTTCAAGAAGAAGATGAGAGGGGACAGTGTATAATTCAAAAGAAGCAGAACCCCAACTTAAAACTATAAGATCCAGACATGACATGACATTTGGCACATGGAAATGGCCTATAAAAAGGGGAGGTTGAGAACCCAAAATTTGTCATCTGCAAAGCAGCTAGACTGGCTGTATGAAAATGGAAAGCTCTGCAAGATTTCTGCCTGTGACCAGGACTGGGGGCCAAGGCCTACTAGATTCCCTGATGGTGTGTTGTCACTCCATTGCATATTTAGATTTAGACATTGAGGCACGGGACTCATACCTTTTAACATCTGTACACCAGAAGCCCGCAGATCAAAATTTGCTGTTACATTACACCTCTTTTCATCCACGAGCACTGAGGGATAACCTTCCAGTGGGCCAGTTTATTTCATTACCACCGTACTCCATAGAACATGATACTTTCATGAAACAGTCTAAGGCCCTACAAGAAAGCATGATGATGCAAGCTTACCCTAGGAAAATTGTGAATCAGGCTAGGAAGTAGGTGTTGAATACGGCTAGAGATGCCTTAATGGAGAAAGGGTCACACAAAAGATGAATTTGTCACAGTGGTATTGAAGCACGATCCTTCGTCTAGTCAAATACGGAGTATTATTTGAAAACACTGGAACACCCTGAATGTAGGCTCTAACTCTGCTCCAAGACCATGTTTTGCCTTCTGGCCGACAGCCAATTTGAAAGATAAGCTTGCCCACACTAGGCCATGGGTTTCACTTAGTAACTGTGACAGGCACCTGGATCCAGTGAGAGGGCATTTCCATTGTGGAGGTTGCAATGTTTGCAAACAAGTGAAATTACTATATGCAATGTCAACATTTGGAATCAGAATAATATGACTAAATGTAACTCTTAATTTGTCATTTATCTGCTGAAATGCCCATGTACCTCCTTTTACATTGGTCTGACCACAAGGAAAGTCAAGGTGCGGATGCAGGAACATATCAGCACCTTCAGGGCTAGACAACCTACCATGAAATTGTTAAACATTTCAGATATGGGACATGATCCAATGTATTTTAAATGGACAATTTCAGAAAAACTAGACCCAGGAATATTGGAGGCGGCTTTGAAAATAAGAGAGGCCTGCTATGTTGTGTCTGCAAATACCGATAAGCCTGATCTTCGTGCTCTTATTGAGTGGCATAGTATAAAACCACTGTTTTATCCTATGTCTCTCAATTAGGATGTCCTTATAAACATTGGGCGTGGCAGACACCATGAGGCTTCCCAGGGACTCCTGGATACTCATGTTAGTCTGTATGAAGTCATGGTCAAAGGCATTCTTTCCCTTCTTTTTTCAGTTTTGATCTCAGCTTATAAGCTGTTATTATTTTCCTTGGATTGTGACTAGTACCCTTTGAATTGAGCATCAGCTCACAAGGGTTGTTAGTGTAGTGGCCTTCTCAGTACATCATAGTGGGGACTGATTGAATAAACACCATTTGATTGAGGGTGTTTAATGTATAGAATTGGATTTAACCACCTTCATCACATAGCTATGATTTGCAGTAATGGCATCTGCATTGTGGCAAAATCTTCCCTTCCAAGACCGTGCCTCCGCAGCAGACGCTCTAGTTTTCCATGAAGAACCCTGTGTTATTTTTCCCATTTCTTTTCTTAGATTCCAGTCTATATGCCCTTTTCACTTTAACAAATGAACAAGTATTGCTTTTGTGGGATGTTTTCTGAGTTTGTAATTCTAGGGATTGATTGAGAAAATAACACTTAACTGAAATATTTGATTCTACCAATTTTAGAATTAAAGTCCCCCTTATGATCTTCCACAATGGTGCCCGGGGTATTGTTAAGTCTCCTTCCCTAAGGTGGCGCCCTTGTAGAAGCCATTCTAGCTATCTGCAATGATGCCTGAATTATAGGTAGCCCATCACTTCTATTTGAGACGTAGCATTCATGCATGTCAGAGGGGATCTGTTTTCTCAATGTAGTTGCTGATACCCGCAGCTTAGGTGCATTAACCGGGGTGGTTACACTGCATGATTTGTGCACATAGGTAGTTATTTGGTGTTCTATATGGACCAATGCCCTTACACTTTTCTCTGCTATTTTTCCATTTGAATTTGGGAATGAGTTTCAGTTTTTGAGTGCCTTGTGGGTTGGTGTGGTAAGAGACTGTTTGGGTTCACAATGATAAGTAGCTCCCGTGTCTCTTCATTTCCTGTGAAGGTATGCAATATTTTTTTGAATTCTTCACTATGAGTAGCAAGATGCTGAGTATCTGTGCAATCTGTGGTGTTTGCTGTGTGCTGCCAACAGGCTGAGTTATTCAACATGTTTGGTGTCGATAAGTCATTATTTTATGACAGTTTTTTCTTTTTTCTTTTTTCTCCAGTGAACTGTGTTGCATGTGGCAGCAGCAAACGCAGAAATATTTTTCCCTTTGCATCCTTTTTCACCACGTGTAGGGCTAGACACGCTGAAGTGGACGACTACTTCGAGGACATAGCCCTCGGATGGCTCAATGATGCTCACATGGTGTTCCTCCCTGCAGACCTTGAGGAGGAGGAGATACGAGCAGCCATAATGCAACTGAGCGCTGGCAAGGCTCCAGGGCCTGATGGCCTACTGGTGGATTTTTATAAATGCTATGCGGAAACGTTAGTTCCCATCCTAAAGACCGTATATGAGGAGGCCAGAGTTTCAGGAAGCCTTCCCCTCACCATGCACGAAGCATTGATCATTGCCATTCCAAAGCCAGGAAAACTTACCACCACGTGTGAATCCTATTGGCCCCTCTCCTTAATCAATTGCAATGCAAAGATACTAGCTAAGGTATTGGCCAATAGGCTTAGCCTACTAATGGAAGGATTGGTTCTGCCGGACCAAGCGGGCTTCATACTGGGACGAGCCACGTCCCATAACTTCAGAGCAGATGACAGGAGGGAGCAGGCTTCCTCCACCTAGCATGGCAATGCGAAGCAGTGCATAGATACTAGATGGAGATGACAGGCACTATCCCAAATGGTGGGCTTGCCAATGACCCCCTATAACACTTGTGGCACTCTTAGGTTACACTGCAGAACTAATAGTCACACACAGAAAATATATCTCGCTGGGAATGCTACTGATGAAACGCAGAGTAGCATGCCGATGGAGTAGAGGCAGGGCACAAGTCCTAAAAAAAGAAGTGGGGGGACGCTGTCACCAGAAGTGCAGTCGCGAAAGGTGACTTGCACCATCGGGCTCAATCTCTCCCCTCGCTCACCCCTTAGATGTAATTGCATCTGAGAAGTCAGCGTATGAGAAGCGTGCTGTGAGCTCCGATCTCGTCTTAGAGAGGCCAAAGAATGAAGTCCAGCTGTTTGGCAGGGGGGACGCCGTCCACCCGGTAAAATAAGTGGGGGGACGCCGTCCACCCGCGTGGTACCCCGACTCGAGCCCTGAGTAGAGGACAAGACCCCAAATTCAAAGACTGGCTGAACGATTTCACACAATGCAGGGAACAACTGACTACATACGCCGAGCTCTTACTGATGGCTTCTAGACTGCCACACATATGGGACCCCCTACTAACTTATCTGAGGGAAGAAGTAAGTGGAAGCCCCATATGACTGTCTGGGATGGCCAAGGGGATGGAGCATACCCTGGGTAGGGTGAGGAGCAGCACAGGAAAGGGTGGAACCCAGTGCAAGATACTGGGGTAGGGTCCGCCACTAATCTAATGCAGCACACCCCAGCACCAATGCGAAGCACCCATTTGAACTCCACAGCGCGCTGCAGGGGACTCAAAGAGGGCCACAAGAGGAAACCATAATCACTCACAAAGAGCACAAACACAAATGGCTGCTCGAAATCACATGCTCTGGTAAACATCCTTTACAGCGCAACTGTTACAACGAAGTACCTTTACGACGCAACCATTACAACGCAACTTTTACAACGACTTGCGCTGGGGGGCGCTCTAGGATAGGGAATCGTTTACAACACCTTCACTACTATCCATGGGGACTAGAGTTGGAATAGTAAATTAAACTATTCACTACCCAGCGCCCCCCAACGCAAGTCGTTGTAAAAGTTGCGTTGTAAAACTTGCGTCATAAAACTTGCGTCGTAAAGGCATGCGTTGTAATAGCATGCGTTGTAATGTCATAAATCCCATGCTCTGTATCAGTAGTACAAATGTCTTGCAAGGTGGACTAAAGTGCTATGTAGTTTACACGATGTATGTATTCCCGTAACTGACTGTTAAAACTTAATAAAGAAATTAAAAAAATGTAAAAACACATTTTTTCCCAGTGTCTATTGCTATGTACATCCTGATGTGTGTAATGTAATGTGTAATGTATCCTGGGGGACATTTGGTAAAAACAAAATTTGTCACAGATCATGCTTGTTGAGATTCGTTCACAAATATTATGTCACACGGTTGTTTGACCACCCTAACTGGCATTTTTTGTCTTTGTTTTCTTCTCTCTTTATATAGTTGCGGTGCAAAAAGGGTGTTTGCCTGGCCCTCTGGCCCTGATGAATTTGCCTAAAAGCATGGTGATAATGAAACTCGTTGGCCTGTCATAATTTTTGGTCAGAACATTAGTGTGTGTTTTCAATTATGTGTCAGGGTCTGTACGACTAAATAAATGAATGGTACAATTCTCTGGATACATTTCTAACCTTTTTTTTTTGTGTAAGGTGTGCACTCCATATCTATCATGTTGCCTCTTGATGAATCATCAACAAGGTTTTTTATTTTAGCAGGGATTGTATAGGTTACTCATTACCTTTCTACTGGGTCCGATTCAGCTGCTGGTTGAGGCTCACAGTAAGGTTTTTGGCACGATTGTTTGAATGCTTTCCCTGCTTGAGGGAGCTCCGCCTATGATGATAAGCAGAAGCTAATGGGATTGTTACCCAATGGCTCTTGGTGGAAGCTAATGTGAAGGTACTCCTATGTTATACTTTATTTAGCTGAGACAGTGCGCACCTAATTTTTTTAATGCTTTGTATCTCAGCCGTAGCACCCCCTTTCTTTTTATGAACCAGATGATTACACAGGTTGGTCCCTGTACAGTGAACCCCGATGTTGGGCGCATTCATCCATTTGGGGAAAAAACATTTTCTAGGGTGTGGGGCACTGTTTTTGTTGTTGTAATATAAGACTTGATACAGGCCTGCCAGGCTCTGTGTCGCTCCCTGCTAAAGGTGCTGTTGCACCATGGACACTTTCGACTATTTCCTAGGAGTCGGAGTGTATTTTTTAGTAAGGCCTATGAGTAAGTATTCCCTGGATTTGGGTGAATGAGGAATAACCCTGACCACATTACAAGACGAGGGTGGGATGGGGGTTTTCCAGTTAAACACCGGAGAACCAACATCAAGGGGATTGTGTGAATGATTACGAATGTCATAATACTTCTTTGAATCCATAGAGTTAATTAAATAATTCTCTTTAATATAAGAACAGATATTTAACTGGACATTGATTTATTGACTTTACTGAGTGCACTTTGAGTTATGAGTTATGTTCACTAGCCTGTATCTACACTTTATCAGGAGTAAACAGCCTCAACCACCATGGTTGGGCGCAATAGCCCCTGCGAACCCCGGGGCCCTTTAACAGAGGTTCCAACAACACACATTTTGGACTCTTTCTTTTTTTTTAAACATTAAGATTGTGTAGTTGTATGAAATTGATGTTTTTATTGTTATTATGTGAGTTTTTGGTATTGTTAAATGACTTTTGTTATGGCTAATGCCAGAACAAGTTACTGTAACCATCCATTCAGTTTGGCAGAGTAAGATAGCTTTAAAGATCAGAGCCCACTATCTTCATGGGAACATGCTCACTGAAATGAGCATGTGTTTTTAGATAATACCCCCTCCCCTCGACAGCACTGCAAACTTTGGGCGTCATTTATGAGGCTGTGCGTCACTTTTACGCCGCCGGTGTGTCACTTTTTGTGACGCACCAGTGGTGTAAAAAATGCGCCTTGTTGCGCCATATTTACAAAGTGACGCATCTAGGTAGATGCGTCACTTTGTAAACCCCTGCGCCACATTATACCTGCAGCAGGTATAATGTATGCAAGGGAGGCGTTTTGACGCAAGGAAGGGTCATGGAAGTGGCGCAGTGAAATCTATAAGATTTGACTGCGCCATTTCTTGGCCACTAATGCGTCAAAATCTTACGCCTGCTTCATGGCAGGCGTAAGACTGACGCAAGAAATAACAACATGGGACTTGCCCATGTGAGAGTACACATTGTTGGAGTTGCGTCACTTTTGTGACACACTCCAGCAATGCGTCACTTTTGCACCTACAGATACGTCAGAAATACTGACGTATCTGTAACTCCTTGCAACATGATGCGTCATATTATAAATATGACGCATCAATCATGATGCAAGGAGTGCGCACTGAGAAGTGACGCATCGCTGTTTTCACTCAGCGATGCGTCATTTCTCATAAATGAGGCCCTATATATTTATGCTTATTTGTCTAAACATGAAGCAGATAAGACTGAAGCACAAATTAGAAATGAACTGTACTACATCTTCTACTCCTAGACAAAATAATTGGCAGGATGCACTGTTTGCTGGGAATGTTAATAATGCTAACATAAAAGCTAATAAATAAAGAAATAAAAATACAATTGTGAAAAAGAAAAGTAAAAAGTTCAATCTAATATAATACTTATTTATTCAGTTCCAAAACACTGTAGCATAGAAACACATATAAAAACAACAATTCCATAATAAGAGCTTAAAAACAACATAAATATTCTCAATCCTCAAACACATTTTGAATTTCATCAAGACAAACAATCTAACAAAATCCCATTTGAAAGAATCTTTTTTGGATCTGTTTAAATAAAGTGCAAGAGCTCTTTCAAATTCCAAAGTACTCACACTAAAGGGAAAGGAGCATACCATAACAATGAAAGGCCTTATATTTGAAAAATAATTAAATAAGAATGTCCTTTTGCTCCTTCAAAAATAATAAGCAATCTAAAACAATACAAGTAGAATGTTATTCAACCCCAAGTTCACATACACAGGCTGCCATCTAGGTTTCTATTTATCATCAGGCCGCTGTTTTCCAGGGGAGGTTGACCTGATTCTTGTTAAAGTATTTAGTGCAGTTGCTTGTTTGAAAGATCACACAAAAACCTTCTATACCAATCAAGGGAGGTAGCTGTTTTGGACATATACTCATCATCATTACCCTTGTTGATTTCTGAGAAGTTAAAATCAAGACTTTTAACCTTAGCCAGTGTCACAGGGGTTCCCCATTTTAGTATAACTACACCGGGACAGGAACTGGATGTAAGGTTAATTACCTGTAAGGACATGACATCCTTTCCGATAATAGAGCATTACATACCATTGCTTAAACGTCTTAGCGTTATGCCCACACTTCAAAGCATATATGAAATGTAGACTCTGTGCCATGGCCATAACATCCAAAGCAATTAAAACCAGTGGCGGCTTGCATAGGGTGTGCCGTGGGGCGGGGGAAGGGCAGGGTGGGTGGGGTAGTAAACTCGGACTTACGACGGAACGGAGGCACATAATAGGTACTTTCCTCCGTTCTGTTATATGTCCAAGTTTACTACCACCCCACTCAGGCCCTCCCCCGACCTGCCCCTTGCACGCCCTATGCGAGCCACCACTGATTAAACTCAATTTGAGGTTTAAGTATATATTTTTTTTAAATATTTGTTGTCCTCCTTTGCCTTATTTTCACCATTCTTCCTTCTAACGGTGCCAACCTTGGGTTATCAAACCTCATGCGCTGGAAGAGGGGTGATAAGGTGAAGGCTCCCAAAACAGCATCCCTGCCATTTTTCAAAGAGACCTCCTCCTTCCATCGACCCCATGTCTCCATGTCCATCTGCTCACCCAGAAAATACTAGAACCAGCAGAGGCAGGAGAAGGCTTAATCACTGGACCGATTTTTCAAGTTCCCCGCTCATAAATTTCCCCTAGACACAAAGGGAGTCCAAAATGCGTATTTCCTATTTCCCTGATCTGAAGCACTTCTGGGAGGCCGTAAGTAATTGCCTGGCTAGCGTTTTAAAGCTGCAGATTAAGGTAAGCGCTGTATTGGTTATTTTTGAAGGTTTGGAATGCCAGTGTATTGTTACTAAAGACTGTGCAAAACTGGTATTCTATGCTGTGCTTTTAGCGCGTTGGGAGATATGTAAACTGTGGGTATCTTCGACACCTCCAACACTGGATGGTTGGTTGAAATCGATGAGTTGCATTGAGGTTTAAGTCTTGATTCATAGCGGAAGAAAGGACTGAAAAGAGTAATTTTACACATTTGACTTCTATAGAAGAGTTATCCACCCTTGGGTCCAGAAGCAGCAGCTACCCATTTAGAGATTCAGGGACTAGGTTCCCTAACACCACTTTCATCAAAGGAGCATGAGAAACACCACCATACTTCAATAGAATCATTTGTTGTCAAGGGATGGTTGGATTTTAATAGAACTAGAACACCATTCCAGTGGAGGGTCTCTGTAAAATGTAATCCCAAGAACCTATTTGTTCCATGGGAGTGTTTTGAACATGCCAGGTATGCTTTTGGGAGATTTTAGCTAAAATCATAGCCTTGTTTTTTAACTTTTATTAAAATACATTAAGTCTTGCAATATTCAGTAAATGCTTCTTCTTCTCTTGCAGACCTACAAGGTCTAATTCATGAATACAAGATTGTCTGCATACATAAGGCAAGGAATATGTATATCCCCTATTCTTGCAGAGAGTGAATGGGTAGCAGAAGTTACTCGGGGGAACTCCAAAAGGAACATACTGAAAAGCAAATATGGCCAAATGCACCTCGCTTCAGCCCATTTTCCACAGGAATCCTAGATAAATTTATTATTATCGCTGTAATTGATATGGACCTGTAAGAGTGCAAAATATGCAACCTCATCAGGAGATTGGGAATAATTTCATATTGCAACAGTTTATTCTAAACCAAGTTGCGTTGGACTAAATCAAATGTGTAGTGGGAGACCACAAAGCAGCAGTAAAGTTTACCATCTACTAACAAGCATTTGCAATGCAATAGGTCTCGCATTAGGAAAGTTTGAGCTTTTAGTATTGTAAATGGCAATGTCTTTTTATTTATGCAGTAGTTAAGTTTTGTTTGTATAAAAAGGAACATATAAAATACGGCTTGTACAAAAGTATCAAATTTTAATGATAGATAGAAATAAATTTGATATGTACATGCGATTTCCAAACGAGGTAATTGTAAACATCACAAACATATTGTGAAAACTTTGCAATAGTGTTTTAGTTTTTTTAAGATATTTTTTTTGAGAACATGGCTTGTAAGAAAATTATTGGAAAAGTACAACACTCAAAGAGACATTAATTGTATAGTATCAGTGTTATATAAAATGTTACATCAAAACAAAACTGACATCATTAGAGAAGTGGAGATCCCTGGAATGCAGCTGGCATGTTTCCCCAGCAGCTCAGTCATATCCCAAAATATACAGGGCAGCAACTGATCTAGCAGAAGCCATTCGCAAGTGAACTTCCACGAGGACTGTCACATTGAAAATGTGAATTTTTTTTTTGCAAAATACACATGTTGAGTGTACAACGCTTCAAATGTGGGTAATAAGGCACTTTAGGCAGGTTTGCAAAGTAATTTCGGATAAGTGATAAGAGATTTTTTAGTAAATGCATGCTTACACACACCGCTTAAATGGGCTTTTCAGCTGCCCACAATTAAAATGCTGGACACACAACATCACTTCTGGGGTGGGGGGGAGAACTTTCCATAGTTCGTAAATTACAAAGAGCTACACAAGACACTACTCAAAGCGTTTAAGAAACATCATACTTGTTCTGTTTTGTATGACGTTATGGGACCAATAAACTGCTGCAGAGTAGTGGAGTGGAAAAATATATTGAAGAGTACCCTGAAAGATTTCTTCTGAATCAAGCATGTGAGGTTGGTAGGCCTTTTTTCTGCTTCATGAGGCAGATCGCTCCAGAGAGGCCCATTCACAAAGAGTTTACTACAAGTAGGCGCAACTTAGTATTGTTGTACTCCTAGAATTCAGGAGTAAGTAAGTAAATGCAAAAATATTGCTTATCGCTTCTTTGGTCTGTGGAAATACATTTTAAATCAGAGGTTAAACTGGAAAATAGAGTACATAGTCACACTGTTTTATTTTTAAAGTAGAAATGAATTTTGCCCGTTTTGTGTATAAAGTACAGTACTGTTCAAAGAGGTTAAAAAACAGGACAAAAGATGATTTTCGTGTCCCTGAGAAACAGTTCTAAAAATAAAGTAAGACATTTTACCCTGCTCCATGCAGTAACAACCCCACAGAAATAGAAACGGATATGATTTTAACAGTGCAGCAGAATTACAGTAGGAAGAGAATTACATATTACATTTTAATTAAATGTGTTAACATACCTTGTTTTCACTACAGTATCATAAGTGGCATCCCTGGTTCTAAACATAAAGCTTTCCCACACAGCTGTGAGTGCCAAACTTCAAAAACTTTTGAACCGGACGCTATTATACCTGAAATCGAGCAATGTGTAATTTTACAAAAGGCAAAGGCGGTAGTGCAACAGCTTCACGTCCCTTTACAGTGAAATGACACGGGTTCCCGCTCCACAGCTCTCCCTGGTTAAGGGATCTGTCCTGATTCTGAAACCTACAATTCAACTTTTTTAAATGTATTTCAGTTCTTTGAAATATGAAAAATACACTGACCCACGACGTGTAACATAGTAAATTGTAAGAGCAAATGTTCATCTTTTGTTACTCAAAACATCACAAAAGATGAAGAACGGAAAATCAATCAAGTCATCAAAATTATTTGAAAAACCTCGGAAGACTGAATGCACGCACGGTAAATGGCAAAAGAGGGGGTGCTGCGAGACCCCTGGCTCCAGACAAAGGGCGTGGGCAGTTTCCGTGGAAGCGTCACCACGAACAACTCGTTGTAAATATTAAAATAGGAAAGGCACTGGGTGTAGAGTACGCGGCTCGACATCTTCCGTTTGCGAATTATTGAGCTCCATAAATTAGTACATTTGGGGGTATGGGGTTGTAAAATATCCCACGCAAAAAGCACCGGTAAAAAAACATGAGCGTGTATGCCAAATCTTCAAAATGGAGCGAGTTCGTTCGGTGTCATTTTTCCCTAACGATCACGTATAGCATGATTTATTTAAAAGGTGCAAAATGGAGTAAAAAGATTTTTGCCTTTTACGGTTTATTTAAGAAAAAACAGGGAACGAAGTAAGCCGATTGACCTCAAAGTTACGTTTATCTTTTGCGTTTTCAAATGGAGCAAGAAACACGCTATCAAAGTAAATGCTGTTTTATTAGAAATAACTTACAACGGTTTGCCCGGCTTGAACAGGAAGCCAGGCAACCTGTGTTGGGACAGGGGCGGGGCCGCAAAAAGACAGGAAGCAGACGGGAGCCTACCCCGCGCTCCTGTGCTGAAGCGCTCCTGTGCCCGTCAGCCGGAAGATTTGCGTGTCAGCTAGCGGGGCTCCCGTGCTCGTGGAGAGCCCCGCCTGCTGCTGAGGATGACCCGCTGCCTGCCGAGGGAGAGAGGGACACACGAAAAGAACTCGGTGAGTGGGGTGTGAGGGGGGGGGATGTGTGCGCGCGCGCGTGTGTGTGTGCGAGTGTGTCTGTGTCTGTGTGTGTGTGTTTGTGCCTGTGTGTGCGCGTGTGTCTGTGTGTGTGTATGTATGCATGCATGCATGCGTGCGTGTGTAAAAAGAGCCGATGACTGGTGGGGGGATGGAAAGTGAAAGTAACCAGCGCACGTGTGTTTCAGTCTGTGTGGTGGCTGGCTGTGTGCGCACGCGTGGACGGAGCCGACGTGCGCGTTCTCACACCCAAATCCTGGAGAAAAGCTCGTAACACCCTTTTGTCCCTCATTCCCCCGAGACCGGCAACATTAAGTCTCCAGCCTGGACGCATCCTTCGGATGCTAATTCCAGGCGAGACCTAAAAAGGACCTCTTGGAAAAGAGCTCAAATGAACAAGCAATGGGCCAAAGTGGAGTTGTTCTCTTGAAAGCCTTGTGCTAAAGGGATAATTCATTTGTTTATCGGTCAGTTTTAAATTAGCGTTTTTAAAATGTTAGATTTAGGTCAAGTTGGATTAGTTGCATGGTACCAGTGCTAGAATTGAGCCAGTAGTTTCTGGTGCTCGGCACCGGCACTTGGAACAGTCTGCCACAACATGGCGCCTTTTCAGATGACCACAAAAACAGTCAATTATTAATTCAAGCTATATTAAAAATGACTATTACCTGCCACCCATGCCACTTTTATACCTTTGAGTGCATGGAATAGTCTGAATGTACAAACTTGTAGGAGTGTGATGGTTAGTAGTTGTTTTGTTACTATTACTGGCAGCAGGGCAGGGGCAATGTGTGCCACAAGCTGCAGTGGTCTTCTGACGAGAGACGTGCCACTTATTCATTTACAAATTAAGCCCTGCATAGTACCGCCCCAAAGGAACCTGCAGTTTGCTAAATAGCGATGATTATAACATAAGGGCGGACTCTCAGCCAATCAATTACCAGGCGGTTTGTGGATGAGAGGCAAAGAAGCAGGCTGATGCCAAACTTAAAATCTGTCCCAGCGTGCCATATTTGGGTTACTGACAATTTTAACGTTTGCGCAGTAACGTTAATGAACACCGTAGTAAACACAATAAACATCTGTTATTCAGCGCCAAGAGGCCCTTCTGGATGAACATGCCCTGCATCGCAAAATGCGATGCAGGGCGCGCTATGAAATTCGTTTCTTTAATTTAATTGTTTACTTACCTGCAATCATCCAGATTCCGTTGTTTATCACCCCCCACTCTGCCCCTTCCCCGCCCCGCCTGCCTGCCCCACCGCAACTCCCTCCACGGGCCGCGGCTGCTCTTGATATAGCTCACTCCAGCCAGGAAGGAATACATAATAGATGGAGTAGTTTGATGTTTCATCAAGGATTCACAGCCGTCTGTAGTGAGATCTACTATTATGTGTAGTATTTGTGTACTGATGACTACTAGAGCTCCTCCAATTTTTTCCAGGTTGTATGCGATTTAATGTAAAAATGATTTCATGGAATACAATTACTGGGAAACCATTTCACATAAATTGTTGAATTCAGAATGAACGCCATTAATTCACCTTTTCATAGAAACCAATTCATAGAATGTCTTTTGTTCGAATTTGGCTTTTTCATACTTTATGTGTAAATACAATGGTTGCACCCATCCCTGTACCGTACGAGCCAGATCTGCTCTTACACTCAAACCAGATGTGTTGATCTTCATACATAGCAATAACAAGAACATGTGTGTCATGCATCTGCTTAAGCATCCCTAGTATATATATACGGCTCCCAATGGTTTGTCTTCCAGCGCAACTTAGTGATCAGGGCTGGACTGGCGGGGACCGGGTATTTCCCCGGTGGACCGCCAGGTTGGAGCCGGTTTTGGGTCCCTGGGGGCATTTTTGTTACAGGGCGTTTTTTGCAGCATTGCTGCAATATCGGCCCTTGTAACAAAATTGACTGAAACGGGGCAAAAAGCTCAGCGGCTCCCCCAACCCCTGGGGGGGCCGGCCGAGCACTTTGCCAGGGCTGGTTTTGGAACCCAGTCCGGCCCTGTTGGTGACTGTGGTAAATACACTTTTATTTCAGTATAATTATGTGTATTCACCAGCCCTTACTCACTATGTGTAGCGTTTCTTGTGGACATTCGAGAAATACAAATAGTATGTACTGGCACCAAGTTCACAGCTGTGGTGAAAGTACATGAGGATGTTCAGCTGCCCCTCACGTGAGCAATTTAATAACAAAAGGGGCATTATATGTGCACTGTACGCAGCAACAGAAAGAGCAGCCTGCTGAGAGGACAGGAAGTGCAGCAACTACATAAGGTGCATGTACATACACGAAGTGCAATATGGTCGGGACTCAGGAAACCCTTTTGTGCCAGTCCATGTGCACTATGTGTGAAGGTAAAAGTGCACTTTGTAGGTACTCTCTGATATGACAAAAATGCAATCTTCTTAATTATTGGTAGCCCCAGATGCAAACCAAGTTCCATATGAATTGTCAACAAGCGCACTCCTTATGCTTATGCTTATGCTTACAGCTTCATAAAATCTGTAACCAGTCCTTGGAAGAAGGCGTAGTCCCAGCTGCATGGAAGCAAGCGACGGTTTTCCCATTGCTAAAAAAGCCATCGCTGGACTCCACACTACCAGTCAGCTTTAGGCCAATCTCCCTCCTCCATTTTCCAATAAAGATCTTGGAAAAGACAGTCAGCAGAATCCTATTTAAACATCTGGAGGATAACCAGCTGCTGGATGCATTACAGTTTGGTTTTTGACCAGCACACGGTACTGAAACGGCATTGACCACAGTGATGGATAATCTTCGATTGCGCGCCGACAGAGGGGACGCGTCGATTCTCGTCCTTCTCAATATGTCGGCGGCCTTCGACACTGTGAGCCATGCTGTGCTGTTACAAAGACTGCGGAACAACGGAGTGAGAGGAAGAGCTTTTGAGTGGTTACAGTCCTACCTCCTGGATCGCCAACAGATGGTGACTTTAGGTCAGTTTACATCAGAAGTCTCCCCTGTCCACCACGGAGTTCCACAGGGGTCATCAGTTAGTCCCATTTTATTTAATGTGTACTTGAAACCCCTGTTGGCTATCATTAAGTCCTTTGGTATCAGCGTTATAAATTACGCGGATGATACTCAATTGATTTTTTCCTTGGAGGGCAAGCAGGAGACTCCACTAGAGGCTTTCCAGGAGTGTATGCGGAAAACGGCCGGGTGGCTGAGGGCTAACTGAATAAGGGGAAAACGGAGGTGATGTACTGTTCAGCTGTAAAAATTTCAAAGTATTCAATGACAGACTTCAGGCTCACTCCAGAGGAAGATCCCCTGAGTCTGACTAACACCGTACGAAATCTCAGAGTGCAAATGCATACTAATCTTCAATTGGTGTCGCAGGTTAACAAAACCATCCAGGTCAGCTTTGCGTTAATCCGCATGCTGAGAAAGATCCTCCCGTTTCTACCAGATGACTCTCGAGCCCTGGTGGTGAGGAGTTTAGTGTTAAGCAGGTTGGATTACTGCAATGCCCTGTATTTGGGGGCCCTTCAGTACATCATTCAAGGGCTCCAAAGGGTGCAGTCGGCAGCAGCTAAGATGGCTTTGAATAGACCATGGAGCTCCTCCACAACTTTGGCATTGAGGGATCTCCATTGGTTACCAATAAAAGAACGGATTAGTTTCAAGTCACTATGCATCGTTTTTAGGGCAGTCCATGGACATGGACCACTACCTTTACAGAATAAATTTAACTGGTATGAGCCCCCTAGACATCTACGGTCTGCAAACACTGGCCTAATCTTGGTTCCTAGATTTAAACAGTCCAGAATGGGCGGCAGGGCTTTCAGTGTGGCAGCTGGACAATTATGGAATGAGCTGCCACAGAACCTCAGGGTAACCGACTGCCTGCTGGAATTCAGAAAGGGCTTGATGACCCTATTGTTCCCCAGGAGCTAGTCTATCTGTTATCGACCTTGCACCGCAGGTATAGCTGGTACATCTTGTCTGAGCGCCAGGATGCCCGTATGGGGATAGCAGCGCTATATAACAACATATTACATTACATTACATTATGCACTGCCTGCTGAGAGAGCTGAAGCCCACCAGCGATATCCTAGGTGCAGTGTATGTGATGACAGAAACTGCAGTCGTTTGAATTGACAGGAAGATCTTCAGCTGCATTCCATGTGCACAATATGTATTTGGAATAAAGTACACTCCATGTATAATGTCTACAGTCATAGGAAGTGGCTTTTTGAAGAAACACACTGAGCCATTCAGCTACACTTCATGTGTACCGTAAGCCGTTTTGAGAAACTGCACTGTCTTTCAGCTGCATTTTATGTGCACTGAATAACAATAAAAAAGAGAACAATTTCATATGTAATCTGTGCAGCCAACCACAGAAAGAGCAATCTTTGGAATGGTGAGGAAGATCAGCCGCAACCCGTGTCTCTCTCTGTAGGAGGATCTGTAATGCTTGCAGGCTCGACGCCCACTTGCATGTCATTTTAAATCAAATTTTATCAAAGAACCAAGGCTGTCCACGATTTCCTTGCCCAACAGTTTACAGCCTGTCTGACTTCTGAACCGAGCCCTCAGCCCTGTGTGCTCTGTGCTGTCTTTATGGCCAGACAAATGGCTTGCATCCTAAATAAACTTGTTTGCGACAGGCGCTTTCAAAAGTGCATGTAATTGCTGTCTCATTGTGTCCAGTCCGACAAATCACAATGACGTGTATATCCTCAGTAGATTTTTTTGTAAAGTTGGAATAATAAATAAACAAATCTGTGAGGTTCTCAGCATTGTGATCTCAATAGGGCTTTGGGGGGGGAGGCGTCCGACCACCGGGAGATCTGCCCCGCCCAGGGGGTTTTGGGCCGGGGGCAGCCGGGACTCAGTGAGCTGTTTTGGGCTCTTTGGGAGGTGTTGGGATCACTGAGCTGGTTTTAGGCTAATTTTGGTCTGGGGCTATTATATAGTCGGCCATTTTATGTCACAGGCCCCATTTTGGTGGTTGGTGACAAGATAGCCGGTGGGGAGGTTGCAGTGGGCTTGAGTTTCTTACCCTCCAGCCCTCCAAAAAGATATGTAGCAGGGGTTTTGCAGATTCAGAAAAGTTTTTTTTGTTGGGCAGCTGTTTTGTGTTTTTTTATCTCGTTACTTAGGGTAGTCTTCGTTGGGAACAGGTGCATCGGGGGACTTTTGTATTTGGGGTTGCCGCTGGAAGCAGGTGCTGGTGTGACGCATATTTGGTTATTTTTGGGGTGTTTTTTCTGGGTAATGGTTGATACAGTGGTGTACAGTTACAGTTTTATTGGTTGGGAAGGTCACTCCGGGAGCATGCAGGAAGGGGAAAGAGCATCGGAAGTTTTCGTAAATAGATAGATGAAGAGAAGTTAGGACTCGCAAGTTTGGGGATAGAATTTTTGCAGGGGGGAACCTTTTTAGGGGTGGGAGTGGGGGGTAAAGTAGACTGAAAATATTTAGTAAGGTTTATTTTTGTACGGCACAGGCTAAGGGAATTTGAATGTAAGGTGCACCTGTTTCCAATAAAGCGGCCTTTTTCACACCAATAAGCTAGTCTGTGGTCTGTGCTGAACCCGCCTTTTTGGCCCGAAGTATGTTATGAAGTTCTGTGATGTTACTGAAGCAGCAGCTACGTACGTCATTATCATATGAAATATCTTTATTGATGTTGTAACAACATGTTCATAATTGCTTTATTAACCTTCTTCCATCTTCAAATTTGGTGGAAAAAGCACCATTTGCCCACTCTTTTTTCAAAATGTTCTTGGAGGGGACAATGCACCAGAACCCACCATTACCGTGCTCAGGGTTTGCTCACTATGCTCTCTTGCCACTGGGCACTCATCTAGAACTTTTACACCCCACCATTTTCAAATGTCACCAGTCGCCATTGCTGTTAACGCAGATGATGGTTGATAATCTCAAACTTTTGAGGTGGTCCATCTCCCTCTAGGAAATGGATTTTACAGTGAAACAGACCATCCTAATGCTGATCGTCTCTCCGGTTCTTCTGCCTTAATGATGAGAACTCCCCAGTGGTTGGGTAGTTCTCCCCACTTTCAGCTGTGGCGGACACATGTTAGACTAGGTGTTGCAGGCCAAAAATACCCCTGCCCAGATTAAACCCGGGTATAGTTTGGCCCAGGTCAGAGTATAACCGGGGGATGAAGTATCCTAACCTTAACTATACCCTAGAGTTTAAAAAAGACTGGGCCAGACTATACCCCACCAGGCCAGAAAAGGCCCCATCTGAAAGATGACACAGAAAACCAAACCTTTTAATTATAATTAAAGCTTTTAATTATAATTAATTGTTCTATGGAATCTACTGAGTTGTGACATTGTCATTTGCACAAAAGCGGGTGACTCCATGGATTGGTTGACTTATCCCGCAAGCTTCAATCTTGAAAACAAGCATGGTCATTTTGATGATGTTATCAGTGTTTAACTTTGAACATTCATACTAGAGCGAGCATTATAGAGTGTTAGGTATGTGCTTTTATTTTAATGAGTTAAAACTACTGAGAAGTATGGTACTAATCATTGATCTTTGTGGAAGTTTACTATTTTTTGTGATTAAAGTTTTTATGGTTGAAGCAATCAAATTCTAGGGGTTTACAGTTTTAAATAAAATGATAAAAAATGTAGTAATTTATGGTAATAACGCGCAACACTATTGATATCATGGGGGTTTAATTTGGCCTAGAAGGGTATGGTTTGGCCTAGGCCATAATATACCCCAGCGTATAAATTTGCTCAGGCCACAATATACTCGGGTATAATCTATCATAGGCTGTTTTAACACCAGGTATACTCTGGCCTCGGGGTAAACTACTGCCTGTTACACCAGCTTTCGTAGAATGGTTTTCCCCCTAACCTTTTGCCTTCAATCATCTTGTTTTCCTGACTTCGTTTTTCCTGACCTTAGACCTTTGCACACTTTTCCACTGCTAACCAGTGCTAAAGTGCCTGCTCCTTCTCCTTTAAACATGGTAGAATTTAATTATTCCAAATTGCAATTAGTGGCCCCAGGCCAGTAAATTAAATTCTTATAGTAGCCTGCAGCACTGATTCTGCCACCAACTTACGTAGCACTGTCTCTCTGTCTCAGGTCTACCACTTCCGCCTGAGTGTGCAGTTTTAAACTGCCATTTTGCTCTGGCAAGGTAAACTTTTTGCCAGGCCTAGACCTTCCTTTTTTAGGTTGAGCAAAAGCATAGGACCTCTTGCATACTTTGATATGCTTCTCTTGTGGGATTAAAGCCATCTCCCTGATTTTGACTTCTTTGTTTAAGTGTTCTTTAGAAATCCTTGCTTGCTAGTGGTGAGTCCTGCCTCTCTGTTCCACCTTATCTATTCCATTCCTCCCACACAGCAGGGACTAAGTACTGTTGCATTCCACTACAATTCCTTATCTTTCCTTTGGGAAACTATTTTTTTCTTAGTTTCCTGTTATGTTACTGTATGCCTGTGTTCAGCCTCCACACCATAGCTGCCTACATGTGAATATAGCATGCCTCCCTCCCACCTCCTCTTAATGCCACAGTTGCGTTAGTGCTACCTCCCACGCTGTACCTCTTGTTCAGTTGCTTGTATTTGTTTTGCCTTTTTACACTTTTCGATGTCCACAATTATTTGGGCTTTTTTTGTAGGATATTCGTTTGGTATTGAGCTTCCTTTTAAGCCATCTGGTTCTCTGCATTCTACTTTAATTTAGGCGCTTGTGCCATTTCCTGTCCCAGCGTTAACTTTGATTTTAATGTGACGAGAGTCCGCAGCAAGAGAAGACAGCCCACAGGTTGTCAACGTTCAGCTCAAAATGTAGTCAGTAGCTTGTTTTTGTTAATTTGATGTGCGTGTACCCTGCTCATGTTATGTGGAGCAGCTATGGCTCAAGAGCCCTGGAGGCTGTGGGAAGAAGGGCTCACGATGGCCCTACATGCTGCTGCTGCCTGGGAGACAATTTACTTGCAAATGTTTGTCTATTTCATGTTTGCAACCATGGGGAGCTGGTGCACACGAGGCAGAGCAGTGTTTACAGCTCACACCGGTTCTATGGCTTCAAGGGCAACTACTGATTATTATTATGATATTACAAATGCTCTAAGTGCATGGACGTCCGCAGGTGGGGGCAAGGAGGGGTGCTTGCCCTTCCCCCCCACCCTAGATCACCCAGCCCACCTTACTGGTGTTGTGGTGCGGGTGCCATTCTTTTTTGTAACGCTGTCCCAGCTCTTGCCGTGACACTAGAATGGATGGATCTATTGATTTTGTGAGCAGACCTCTTCATTATATATTTTAGGCCAGCATCACCAAATTTCTATCATGACATCATGACAAGTGCTGCGCCACCTATATTACAATGTAAAGAACCGCTCATAAGGTCAAGGACAGCCCCCACCAGTAGCATTTTTCCCGCTCATCAAGCAGGGCCGGCAGAGAAACAAGGGTGTTTGTCTGCAGGTCCTGCTTGATGAGCGGGAAAAAAGCTGCTGATCGCCAAGATCAAGAGAGAAGGTCCGGCCGGGCTTGCCTGCTCCCACAGTTTGAAGTAAGTCATAACCTCTCCTGTTTTCTGTGTCTATCTAGCTCCTCACTTGCTGAAAAGTGTGACTCGTCTCCAAGAACTGCCCCTTACCCTCTCTTTCCTCTCTTTTGCTTCATTCGTTTCCCTGTGAAATCGATCTAAAAAGGAAGTCATAGCTTTTGCTGGGAATGTCTTTTTCTGACATTTTCTTATCCAAAGTGCAGCCTCGGAATTGACGCTAACACTATCTATGTGCACCCACTACACCAGACACTTCTTTATGAAAATACCTGCCTGCTGGACACCTATATAGGGATTCCGCTTTGAGAAGGTACTCTATGTGAGATATGCAATGTATGTGGCAGTTACACCAGCTTCATAGAATGCTTAGTACAGAACTCTCTCCCGTACACTATACGAAATGTAAATATTTTGCTGGAATGGCACTTTTTGATCTGACTATGCGAGTATTTTAACCAGAGTCCTCGGAACAAGCGGCGCTTGCATTGTAAAAGGACGTAGTCCGGCTCTGAATGTGCCTTCGTCCCACCCACAACAGCACCACAGCGGCCAGGTACACTTGGGGACACGTGGAGGCTTCGGAGAGAACGCGCCTAGACGTCCCCATGGTCAAGGGAGACTGTCGAACTAGCACCCTGTGCTCTATCGCTGTCATCCTGAACTAGTGACTTTGTCCTTGTCTGGTGCAACCTTATATCCACGGTTGGTGCTTTGAGATTTTTGGCACTATTTTCATTGAAATCTTTAAAATGGCATATCTCCAGTTCTAGATTTTTGTCATATTGTGTTGTTTTATTTATTACAATTTACGATACTTTTCTAAATTAGTGTGAGATTTTTCTGGGGTTGTGTTTTCACCTTGTTACTGTTTGAAGTGCTGCATAGATACTTTGCACATTGCCTCTAAGTTTGTAGTGTAGTTCCTATTATCCCAATAGGCTCTGCGCATTGGAATAATACCTTCAATAGTATAGGCCTAGACCAGACGTTAACTAGGTCTACTACTGTCGATATTAGACTTAAAGTTTTGGGTTTGCCAGCTAGCTCAGAGTTCACTAGAAACTTTCTCGAATAGGCAAGGAGGAGTTGAACCTCCCTGGATAGACAAGAAGGGATTTAGTTTCTGACAACCATAGAACATGACAACTTTGCTCTCCCCTAATCAAGAGTGTATCTCCAGAGTCGTGTGAAAACAAAAGACGACTTATTTTACTCAGTCAGTACGTGCATTCTTAGTCTCACCAGATTGTAGAGAAAAGGAAGAGACAGGCGTGTTCAATAAAAGATGTTATTTATTGATCAGTCTCTTTTCTCATACAAGAGAAATGGATCAATATTATTGCAATACTTATGGTTAAGTAAAGTGCATACATTAAAAGCAGAAGTATAAAATAATACTGTAAAAACATTGATATGGTTTCTAAGCCATATGATGGTTTAAAATGGATAAAATAGATACATACACATATACATTTGACTAATCGTACTCAACTGGTGTTTCTAACTACGCCTACCCCAAATGTATCTGACCTAAGCCTAATACATGGGCGGGAATAGAAAGTAGCAGTTTAAGTTAAGTTTGTTTTGCCAAGTGACTGACTAAAGAATTCTCTGCAAGGGGTTATTCAGTTCTGTACCTGGAATCTAGGATGAATGAGGGATGGTATCTCTCGTCTCTGGTCTCGATATTCCAGGCTGCCTGCGAGGGCTACCCGGAAGCGCCGGAGCTGGATTTCTCGGCAGGAGAAAGCAGCGTCTCGTTCTCAGCGCGTCAGGAAGGCGGGGCTGCGCCAGCGGGGTCTGCTCTGCTCTGGGCTTCGGCAAGTCTGGCTGCTCCGATCTCGTCACCACCGCGTGTGTTTGCATAGGGCAATATCGGTAATATTTATACCTTTAAGGTGCCGAGATTGACGTAAGGATGGACATAGATACGTCAATAAGGATGTCATACGACCTGGTCGTTAGCACATTCTTTTGCTGAAGTTCTCGGTGAAATCAAAACAATGGCCGCAGGGTTTTTCCCAGGTTGTCATAGGTTTGATTTGTTTTGAGAACTCCGTATGCCTTATCAGGGGCTGGAGGAATATCGCTTGTCTAATTAGATGGCAAGCGTTATGACCTAATCAGATAACACGTTCCTGTGCCGTAGTGTGGCTTAATCAGATAACGGTTCCTGCATCATGGGGGTTTTCTGCCTCATGGGATGGCTGCTAGTTAACTTGTTAACCAGAATAGGGTCAGGAATAGGGGGATCGATACAGAACCTATAGGAATACATCACACCCACTCCACGCTAACTATGGACATATTTACGAGTCTATGCATAGTAAAACATACTGTAGAGTATCGTGTATACCTTACCACCCCAAAATACATAAAATGCATTTTGAAATTATCAAATATACGGAAAAAACAGTCACATGTAACATATGCACTCAAGCCGTAGAATAATGCTAAAGTAATCACGCATATCTATACATTATCACTAATTTGTATATGAGAATTTACACATGAAATGGCTCTTAATACAGAAAAAAGGTTCGAGACCATTCCATCACAGAATAAAATAATTATGAACATACCAGCGGGCAGATAATGTCTATAAAGTATCTAAAAATAGAAATTTTAGTTCTCTAAGAATAGTTCTTACTTTAAGCAGAAGATAAGTGTCCCGAAAAATATGTAGAAATATTTTGGGGCTGCTGAAAAAATTGCTGTCCGTGAACTGGAGGGAAAATTGTTCATGGTATTTTGCTATTCTAGCTGAAGGCCAAATTCAGGGAACGCCGTGTGCGAGCTTGCTCAAAAGTCTCTATTTCTGCTCTGGTGAGAACATCATATCATTTAGACTGTCGAAAAAGCTGTCAACAGCTTCCTGGGAGAGTTCCACTAACTCGGAAAAGGATGTAACCATGCATTCGTGCGCACGATTGTCTCCATTGACGTTTTGATTAGAATTGCTGACAGAAGGTCGTACCTGATCAATGCTGCTTTCATCTTGAACTTCACTACCCCGTAATCGTAGTGGTGAAGCTTCCACGAATGCCGTCATCAGGATTGGTAGCCGTTGAGGGCAGCACAAAGCATGAGCCTTTATTGGACTCAACAATGTTTCTGCATCCATTGGCGCATCCGATTGTAGCGTCAGACAGGTGTCTAACACGCATTCTTCTCCGCATAGCAAGCACCTTAATACAGGTAAAACACATCGTTGCCACATTGGTCGAAATGAAAGAAACCAAGTCATGTTCAGGTCTCTAAGCCGGGATAGTCCCAGGATTTTTGATATCCGGTCCCGGTATCCAATGGCTAGGATCGTTTCTTCCCTTGTCGCAGGTGTTTTGTCTGTGACATGGTTTGCCATAACGAAATATAAGGACTAGGAATAGGATTCCTGCAATTAGTCCCAAAATGAGGAGAAGTCCGCCAAAAATCGAATGGACGAAATCTTGAAAAATACCCAGTATGGCTTTGAATGGTGTTAATGCCATCGAAAATACTGTCTTAAATACTTTTGAGACTCCACTGGTATCAGAAATATTTAAGATTTCATTCAGGATTTCTGCGAAATGTATGGGGGAATTAGTTGATAACAATGGGTGAATCTCTGCAGTCGTCCTTGCGACTAGGAGACTATACGTTTCTTTTGATGACGTGAGCCTGGTCGGCGTCTGAAGAAGCACTGTTTTCATTCTGCTTAAAGTATCTATTCGAATAGAAGTAATTTTCAAGTTGGGCCATGCCCTTGCCTCCCTGTCTGGAAGGGAGCTGGGGAACAATAAGCGTCCACAGCACTTGACCTTCGCAGTCGTAGTTACGAGATAAGGAGTCCCGGGCATAAGACTACAGCAACTGCGGTCCACAATTAGAACGTAACTCCCATTATAGAGTCTTTGAAAGAATGGTTCTATCTCTGTTGCAGGTGCGCCTAGCTGGTGACATGAAAGGTTATTTGAGTTCCCTTCACAGGCTCCATGCAAACTAATTCCATTACACAGAAGTGTACCGCTCAGTGACATCGCACAATTATTGCCACTAAGAAACACTTTCTGTCCTTTATTACTGACACATGCATGTGAATAGGGCAAGTTCCATGTTGTTTTAATGTACCCTTTTCCCAATTTTTCGTACATGCCAGCCTGTATATATTTTTGGCAGTATTGAAACCTGAAGGTTGATATTGGAATATTAATTATCCCATGTATTAGCCATTCACTCACAAGTCGTTCTGACATTGTCACTGGTAATCTCTCGAGTTTCTCAATGCTCAGGATTGTATAATCAGCACCCTTTTGTGCCATACTGATTTGTTTATCAGTAAGGTTAAAGATATTGAATAGTGACGTTGTGTTGATTAAACGCCAAGGCACATAGCCTGAACGCAGATTTTGTAACGTCCAGCCAAGCTGTACAATAGAACGCAATTGGGACTGACCGTGTTGTAACAACAGTAAGTCTTGCGATAATATGTCGATTGCTGAAGACACAATGCTGTCCAAAGAAAAAATTCTGGAGGACAGAGTCATTAACCCATTGTCCACTACAGAAAGTGATTTTTCCAAATTAATACGGTCAATTTCCCATATACTTTCTGCTGTCTCAATTTGAGTCACCTTCCAGGCCTCGTTGTATGCTGCATATACAGAGGCTGCTATGAAACGTTTCTGACGCTGTTTGCGCGGTCCCATAATGAAATCACGCAAGTCAGCACCATCAGTAAGTAAAGTTAGGTGTTGCTTAATTTCTATTTTTAATCAACAAAATTGGACACTTGTAACACTGCTCAACCTTTGGTTCAGTGTAAATAAGGAAACCCTCAGAGAAGTCAATGTTTGAATTGGAGTGTGCGGTATATTTCTTTCATCCGCCCCACATTGACATTCACGCAGTTATCATAGGGTTATTCCTATTTGTGTGTACTGCTTGCCTCATCCAGAGGCACCTCCAGTCTCGAGTGCAGTGTCCAGAGACAAAAGGACTTTCCCACAAAAATTGTTTAAAAATGAAAATGTACACCAAAAAGGTTTATTGCAGGGCAGATTTTCATTAGTTAAAAAATAATGGATACTCAGTTTTGGCCGAGTTACTAGGCCGTGTAGTACTGTTGGGTTGTCGACATGTTTCAGCTCTATTGGGCCAGGAGGTCTGTAGAGCTTTCGTCAGGACTTACGTAACAAAACGAACAAACAAGATTTATATACACATATAATGTTACTCACACGGATTTGTGCGGTAATCCCAAACTCATAAAAATTATATGAGTGTTGTGTCCTTCACGATCTTACGTGTAGGAGAGCTCTGCTTCCAGCGGGGGACACCGTCTTGTGCTGCAGAGCCGCATGGAGGCTTCACTCTAGCCTTGTGCTGACTCTGCCCCCGGAGTGCTTAATTTCTGCCAGTGTGGAAGTTTGTAGCCACTGAAGGCATAATTTGCCCACACTGTAGGTGGTTATTATCCCTGGGTGTTGTCTTTGGGAATATCTAGGGTCTGGCCTGGTCATTTTGAACCCCTGTGTTTTGTT
This sequence comes from Lissotriton helveticus, assembly GCF_964261635.1. Classification (NCBI taxonomy): domain Eukaryota; kingdom Metazoa; phylum Chordata; class Amphibia; order Caudata; family Salamandridae; genus Lissotriton; species Lissotriton helveticus. The sequence continues at coordinate 1,685,732,202 of NC_136068.1, forward strand.
CAGGAATCTGTCTTGACAGTTATTAGTATCTGTGGGCCAGATCAACCACTTTTTCCAATCAGGATGTGTTCTGTTTTGGTTTAATACATAATTTACGTCTATCTCTTCATCTGTAGAGCTATTGCTGTTCATTGTTGGTTTTGGAATAGACGGTTTATTTAAGTCTTTGATTTTGGCTAGGCCGAGACAGGTAGTTTGTTGAACAGTGTCATTTAAAAATATAATTTGTTCTGGGATCATGCAGGCTCTAAACAAAGATTCTATACCCTGTACTTGCCATTCCTTTGTACCCCAAACACTCTTTACTTCAACATTTTTGTCCCAATAATCAAAACCAAAAGTATTCATTTGTTCAAAGAATGAGTCTGAATATATCAATTTCGTGTTTGTTATCATGGTCTTTGTCCCTGTCTTATTTGACAACTTGAAATAAAATGTTTCAGCATTACTTGAGTTGAAACCTGAAAAGTATGAATATTTGTCATAAACGGTTCTTGAGCTTCCTGTTGGAGGGGTTGCACAATGTTCCCATTGATTATAATTTAAAACATTTCTAGGTTGTGCAGATCTATGTAGAAAATGGTTACCATAGTGGTTATAACAGTACATACTATCATAATTTGTTGAACCCTGCAAATAATCATGTTTTGTAAATTTAGCAGACATCACTAAGTCAGACATCATATTATTTATACTTTCAAAGTCCCAATCATCAGCAAATGAGCTTGCTTTTACAAAGTCACTCAACGAGATCTTAATTTGGTGTGGATATTTCAGGATTTCAACCGGACCATAAATTTCGTAGTCAGTGTTGTCCCATGCTACCCCACCCGGTATAGGATTGGCTGTGAAGTTGACTGAAGAAAGTTCTCTTTTCTCGACGTGTGAAGATGTGTGTGGTTTGAGGATCAAGTTGATTTTCTGACTTGCTGTGTCCATTTTAGCATATTTTCCCTCAATGAAGCGTCCCAAAGTTAGTACCATGATGAGCCAAAGTATGAGGATAAATGCACCAAAACCCACCCAAAATTCAATCCATGGAGAAATCAGATATGTTTCTTTCAGTTGTTTCAAAAGTACTTTAACTTTATCTTTAAAGGTGTTTGTTGATGGCTGTGTTTTTGATTCAGTGAAGCCTTCAGAGGAATCATCGAAGTTTATGAAGTAGCCGGATGCAGTTCTGTCAATTGTTCCAATTGTTTCAGGATTACTGTTTCTTGCATAGTCGTTTGTTACTTCATTATAGATTGGTGTGTCTCTGCTAAATGTTTTTATTTGGGTTTTCAGAGGTCTAAGTTCCATTGCATTGTTGCATAGTCCTTGTTGTAGTTCTGTAGGCGTTTCGAATGTGATTAGCATCTTAGATTGAACCTCTGTGTTTGTAGCAAATCTTGGTGTTCCACTACTTTTCGGGAGTCCACTTGGCCTACTATTTGTTATCGGCCACATGATTGTGGTTTTACCAGGTCGATGGATACAACTCGGTTCTCCTTTTTACCAGCAAGCGGCGGTAGTACAACTGATCTTGTCCCGTTGATGGACAAGACAGGAACTGCTTTTCTGTAAGAAGGCCCAAATTCCTTCTTTACCGCGATCTTTTCTCTGACTAGATCCCCGACTTTTGGAATCCAGACAGGTCTTGCTGGGACAGGTGGTGGTTCTTCAGTGGTTGTTGGCTGCTGCTTCAACTTTATGTTGCTCAGGTCTTTTCTTGTTTCGTTTAAGTCCTGCAAAATAGCCAAACGATCTTTGATATCAAAGCTTTTTTCCTTCACCACTGAAGTCTGACTGTCGAGGTCTAAGACTAACATCCTAGTTCCAAACAATAATTCGTACGGACTGAATCCCTTCAGAGAATTTCTTGGCAGGTTATTTAGACTACGTTGGACACTTATTAGATGTTTGACCCACCCAGCTCCCGAACCTAATACCTTTCTGTTATAGATAGCTTTATGCCTTGGTTTTTTCTTTACACCATCCCGTATCCCTCAGGAAGGAAGTGAGAAGAGTCCTGCTGTGCTATGCTCATTTGGCCATGTTTCCCCTCAGGCTGGAGGGCTAGAGTGAAAACAATGGTCAAACGTAGCATGCTTCTAGCGTATATGCCATTTAGACTCGCAAATCTTTGTATAACAGTCCAGATGTCAGCCGAGCGCTGGTGATCTACATTATAAGTGGAAACTAGCCTGTATATGTTAATCGGACGCTTTGCTTTTTACTGTTGATCTTTTCTTTGAGTGAAACGACACGGTATTACACCGTTTCTCTCACCACTGCGATTTCTGTTACAGTTTGGGCAGTTCTTTACGAACATGGTATGATGCAGGCTCATGCCTGGCCACCAGTACCTTGATTGTAATTCTTCCAGAGAATCTTTTAGTTTGAGGTGTCTGAGACCCTCGCCCATATGTGCGTCTGCTATTAACAAGGTTCTCCTGTCCATGTTTGGAATCACTCTATCCCCCACTTCAGGGATTCGAGCAAAAGGGACGGAGTTTGCATCGATTATGTATGTATAATTGAGTGGATAGTTGATCGGTAGCGCTGAGCAGTCGCCTTTTGATGACGTTTTCACCTCCAGCACTGTTTCACCGTCAATATACTTCACTGTACGCTTTTTTCGAGCTACGGAAGCCGATTTAGTTGCTACCGCTGTGGCTGTCTCAGCCAATGAATTCCCTGCAACGTGAACGCCATCACGCTGATGACTCAGTGTATGTATCACGTGAGTCTTTGGTAGTTCTTTTTGTAATAGAACTACTTGTTCCCAGAGCATCTTATGCTTGATTGTGCCTCCTTTTGCATCCTTAAAGCCATTCTGAAGCCAGATCTGCAAGTATTCATTGTAAGACTGAACGCAGTAATAAGAATCGCACACTATGAGTGTGGGGAATTCTCGATCGGGATTTTCAAGCGCCATCTTGAACGCCAGTAGTTCAGCTCGCTGAGCTGTACAATCTCCTAGAGATTGTGTCTTAGTGATAGCTGGTTTGAATTTTCCTTCGTGCCAGCGACCTTTAACAATCGCGCACGCAGCACTGTAAGCTTGTTTACCCCCTACTGCGGGTTGTGCTGATCCGTCTGTATATATTATACAGCCGTAATGTTCTAGAGGCAGAATTTCGGTCGGCGGAGGACATTCAAATTCATATTGGAGAAATTCTTGTGTTTTTAAGTTAGGATCAAATTCGTATGTCACGTCTGTTGCAGCAAGAGAATTAGCCCATTGTATCCATCTCGGATGGAGCGCTTTAGCATTTGGAATGCTTGCTTTTGTTACAGCCTCTAGGGCAGGTATCGGTGTCATGATTATTATTCGTTTACCTTGTGCCAGGGCTCGTTCTTTTGCTATAGCTGTCTGTGTTGCAGTAAGAATTTTTTCCGTTGGGCTAAATTTCATTTCAGCCTTAGTGTACAAGTGTGATTTGAATGCAATTGGTACCTTTTCTCCCTCATTAGAGGTCAGGTATGTGAATCCGCATCTTCCTGGGATGACTCGAATCACAAGATTGCGTGTGTTATCACGTGTTTCTAATTTTGTTTTAATTAACATGTCTGTTTGTAAGGATCTCAGAATTTCTGTGTGTATTTGAGTCCAATTGGTTCTTTTAAAATCTGGTTTTATTAGATCATAAAGGGGTTTGACCCTTTCTGCGTAATTTGCAATGTATGTTCTTCCGAAATTTAGGAAGCCTAGAATTGACTGTAGGTTTTTTAGTGTTCTAGGTGCTTGGAGTACGGCACATTTCTCTAGGAAATTGTCAGCCAGGCTTTTGCCTTCACTTGATAATTCATATCCTAAGAACAGGACTGTTAGATGGGCAATTCTCGATTTTTTAAAGTTGAATTTGTAACCCTCTGCTGCGAACCCAAGTATTATGGTGTTCACTCTCTTCAAGTGAGTATCCAAGTCATCATCTGTTAGGTATATGTCATCGACATAAGATAATGCTTTGTCATCATATGTTTGTAGTAACTCTGTTACTCTCGCTGAGAATACCCCTGGGCTATTCTTGTACCCCTGGACTAACCGACAGAATTGTTTTTGAGTGCCATTTATTGAGAACGCAGACAAATATCTGCTCTCTGGTGCTATGTTTTGACAAAAGAATCCATTAGAGATGTCTAATGTTGTTTTGTATTTTTTGCGCACTATGTTATTCATCAGTGCAGCACTATGCGAATTTTGCACTGCAAAAGTTTTGCAACATGAGTTAAGGTATCTGTAATCCAAAACTAGACGATATGAATTGTCTGGTGTGGAGACAGGAAACAAAGGGTTGTTCATTTGTGAGGTGCAAGTTTCAATCACCCCCTGGTATTCTAATTGATCTAGAATTTCTTTGACCTGTTTTTTAGCTTCTTGCTTGATTGGATACTGCCTTTGTGCAGTAGGTTGTGATTTTAACTGGATTTTGTGAGGAGGAGAGTCCTCATCCCATCCTACATGATTTTTATATAAAGCAGGAGCTTGAGCTACTGCCCACTTTCTGGCAAGTGTGTATTTTTTATGAATTGGGATATGATTTGAGAAGGCAGGCATAATTATTTCTTCGCCATGAGGGCACTCCCTGACAAACTCTGGTGGCCAGTCTTTTTCAGCTAGAAGGAGGTCATAGCCCTTGGAGAGATTATCCCAAAATAGTCCCCTTATTTTTCTAGTCTTATCCCCTTCTATACGTAAAGTTATTTCATATATTTTGTGAGGTTTGCTAACTCTGGTGTCTGCAGTTTCCACTTGAAGATATTCATTCGTGTCCACTGTCTCCAGATGATTCATAAGGACTTTGCGAGCTATGCTCACTTCTGCTGCGCTGTCTAGCATTGTCTGAGCCCATTCTCCGTTTTTCAGTTGTGTCCTCAGTATTCTCTGCATTGTTTACTACCTTGATACTGGCTACCTTCTTTTTTGGAAATTGTAGTTTCTTTTTTAGATGAGCAGATTCCTTGTCTTTGGACTTGGCGTGCTCTTCTCTTTGTTCTGATCGTCCTCTTCTTTCCGATTTCTGCGAGGAAGTCTGAAAAGATTGAGAGGGACGTGTATCAATGTCTTGATATCTATCAGGCTTCTTTATATTATCCCTATTTCTAAGGTTATATCTTTTCCCAGAGGGGTCACTTTGGGGTGACCTGTGTCTTTGGTTCGGAGATTTTTCTCTCCGCCGAGGAGACCTTCCTCTGGACTGGAATTTCTTTTCTTTAGGATTGGATTGTTTGTTTCCATCCCAGCTCTTTTTTTGTGATGTTGAATTAATATAAAAAAATATTTTTCCAGTTGTGGTTTTACTGGTATTCCACCTAAACTATCTCTACCTAGTTCCTCATAGGATTTTTCTATAATTCTGGCAATTTCAGCTGGTTGGTCTGCTATATCTGTCTCCTTGAACCTCTGGCGGATCGCCACGTTTGCTGCTTCTCCCTTTATGTTGGCTAATAATATAGCCGAGACCTGCTTGAAGTCTTTTAGTAATTTCATACCAAGAGTTAAAGCGGGTTCTGGACCGTATTCGTCTTGAATTTGTTTTAGCACATCTGGTATTACCGAAATGGATGGAACACCGTGCGTTTTTGTGTAGATGGAAGCAAAGACTGTACCCCAAGTGTCACAGTCCTCCACTTGTGGTGCGATTCCCATTGGAAGACAGATAGTCAGAATCCTGTGTTTTTCTAACGGGGTGGTGTCTGGAAACACCGCCTCTATTTGAGTGATTTTTTGTGCTAACCAGAATGGTATTTGTTCCCGTTTAGCTGGTACTTTACCTAGGCAGAATTGTATGTTCTGTGGTGTAATTTTATTTGTGTTCCCCTGATGAGGGGTCAGCTGTGGAATTTTAATTGCTGGTTGAATTGTTGAAGTCCGCATCACATATTGGACTAATTGTCTATGTAATTTTATTAATTGTTTTAGCTGTGTTAAAAGCTCTGCTGCAGACATCCCATCGATGTCTGGATGTGGTGTGTATCCGGCTAGAACCGGCCACGTTGCTCCTGGTCTTCCTAATGGACCGAGCCTGGTGATGTGATTATTATGTTTTAGGGCGCCATTAAATAAGAGCAGATGCTCTTGAAATTTAAGTGGTACTTCCACCTCCTCGAAAGTAGTGTACTCATTAGGAGGTTCCTCTGTTTTGTAATAGTGGAAGACCTTTGTTAGAGCATTAGCTGCTGGAAAGTTTATCCATGTGTAGAATACCTCTGTTTGCCGATATTCATGTGCCTCAATTACGAATATGACTGTGCCACCTCTAGGTGTCAGTCCATTTTCTATAAGTTTTAAAGTTATAGATTTTCTTGTGTTGACCGGGATGATTATTATACCCGGGTCTGCTTCTTGCATAGCAGTATCAGCTGCTGCGAGTTCAGTTGCTATTCTAACTGCCTCTCTGTCTCCTTCACTGTCTGACATTGTACTGTCCAGAAGGTTATTTTGTTTGTTTGCAGATCAGGTTCTTATGGAAACAAAGATTAGATGCACAATATTTTGGAACAGTGTATCCTTCAACGTTGACTAAACCAAGGACCATACATAGGAGTTTCCTCCTGCGAGGTCTGGCGGATATTACCTTTCACCCACTCCAGACGTCTTTGGAGTATTATGGGAAAAAAGGGGTCTGAGTGAAAAAGCACGACTGAGTTACTCTAAATGTCTTACGTTAGTTTTATCGCCTATCCAAACCCGTTGGGCGCCATGTAGTGTAGTTCCTATTATCCCAATAGGCTCTGCGCATTGGAATAATACCTTCAATAGTATAGGCCTAGACCAGACGTTAACTAGGTCTACTACTGTCGATATTAGACTTAAAGGTTTGGGTTTGCCAGCTAGCTCAGAGTTCACTAGAAACTTTCTCGAATAGGCAAGGAGGAGTTGAACCTCCCTGGATAGACAAGAAGGGATTTAGTTTCTGACAACCATAGAACATGACAACTTTGCTCTCCCCTAATCAAGAGTGTATCTCTAGAGTCGTGTGAAAACAAAAGACGACTTATTTTACTCAGTCAGTACGTGCATTCTTAGTCTCACCAGATTGTAGAGAAAAGGAAGAGACGGGCGTGTTCAATAAAAGATGTTATTTATTGATCAGTCTCTTTTCTCATACAAGAGAAATGGATCGATATTATTGCAATACTTATGGTTAAGTAAAGTGCATACATTAAAAGCAGAAGTATAAAATAATACTGTAAAAACATTGATATGGTTTCTAAGCCATATGATGGTTTAAAATGGATAAAATAGATACATACACATATACATTTGACTAATCGTACTCAACTGGTGTTTATAACTACGCCTACCCCAGATGTACCTGACCTAAGCCTAATACGTGGGCGGGAATAGAAAGTAGCAGTTTAAGTTAAGTTTGTTTTGCCAAGTGACTGACTAAAGAATTCTCTGCAAGGGGTTATTCAGTTCTGTACCTGGAATCTAGGATGAATGAGGGATGGTATCTCTCGTCTCTGGTCTCGATATTCCAGGCTGCCTGCGAGGGCTACCCGGAAGCGCCGGAGCTGGATTTCTCGGCAGGAGAAAGCAGCGTCTCGTTCTCAGCGCGTCAGGAAGGCGGGGCTGCGCCAGCGGGGTCTGCTCTGCTCTGGGCTTCGGCAAGTCTGGCTGCTCCGATCTCGTCACCACCGCGTGTGTTTGCATAGGGCAATATCGGTAATATTTATACCTTTAAGGTGCCGAGATTGACGTAAGGATGGACATAGATACGTCAATAAGGATGTCATACGACCTGGTCGTTAGCACATTCTTTTGCTGAAGTTCTCGGTGAAATCAAAACAATGGCCGCAGGGTTTTTCCCAGGTTGTCATAGGTTTGATTTGTTTTGAGAACTCTGCATGCCTTATCAGGGGCTGGAGGAATATCGCTTGTCTAATTAGATGGCAAGCGTTATGACCTAATCAGATAACACGTTCCTGTGCCGTAGTGTGGCTTTATCAGATAACGGTTCCTGCATCATGGGGGTTTTCTGCCTCATGGGATGGCTGCTAGTTAACTTGTTAACCAGAATAGGGTCAGGAATAGGGGGATCGATACAGAACCTATAGGAATACATCACAAGTTAAGCCCGAATGCTCTGTGCAAAGTTACCAGAGGGTTGAGCATAGGTTAATTTGGGGTTTGCTTGTGCCATACCCTGACAAAGATTGTTGTTGCTTCTTGAGCAGGGTTTCACTCCCTCAACCGGTAGCCCAATTTCTCACAGGATTGATATTTAGTTGTACGACCAGTATTTGGGAAGCAATGCATCTATTGAGCACAGCTTTGATGTTTGGTCATAGTCAAGAGCCATGCCCCTCAAAAAATATACTTGTGGCTATGGGCCTAACCAGATATATTTATGATAACTTGTTCACTCAGAAGTTTTTTGATGTTCAAGATCATTACAGTAACTGGAAACATATAACAACCACAAATATTGCAATTCATTAAAAAATGGTACACATTAAGTCAGTAGATAATACCACTGAGTTCAGCTTCTGCAGCCCAAAACTATGTAAATGCTTTGCTCTGTCAACATGTGGCAGTAAGTTAAGGGTGCACACCCCTTAACTTTAATGGGTCAAGCAGACCATATTATATTCTCCGCTATCTCAGTCGGCACTAGGGTGGCCTCTGTTGACCATCTAATGTGTAGTTTGCGGGGGCACTAAAATTAGAAGCCCCTCAAGCTGAGCCAAAAAGTGGAAACATGTAGGAGAACTTCTCTGGACATAGTTATAAACGCAGGCTAAGTCTGGTGGAACAGTCATTCTGAGACATTTATTCACACCATTGCTCCAGTCTCCAAATAAATGCTTCAATATGCATTCTTTCAGGAATTTGATGTTCATCAAATATGCCAAGAAATAAAGGGGCATATGTACAAGCCCCTATCGCCACTGGAAGGTCATTTTTTATGATATTGTGGTGGTGTTAGGGGCCTCACCTTATTTACAAGGCAGTGTTAAGCACTTAACAAGGCTTAATGCTGCCTTTTAAATAAGGCCCCCTTTCACTCTATGCTTGTTGCTGTGGGCGTTCCACCGCAACATCCATTGATTCTGACTCTACCTCCTATTCACAAGGGAGGCGTAAAAAGGAGGCAGCGCCAGAATTAGAACCCGGTCTGACCCTGGCACAACAAGGAGAAATGTTTCATTTCTCCTCGTTTTTGCTGTTATCTTGTGTGCTGCATTGTGCAGCACACATGAAAACAGCAAAAGGCCAATGATTGTTTGTGTACAGGAAGGTCACCCTGCCTGCACATAAACAGTCATGTTCTGTAACTTCTGTGTGTGCTGCAATATTCAGCACACACAGAAGTTACAAAGCGGCATATAGATATTGTTAATGGGCAGGAAGGGAATGCTTCCTGTACATAAACAATCTTCCCCTGAAAGCAGACACCCTTGCTCTAAGTGATCTGACCACAGGAATGCATCTTAATATAAAGGCCTCAGGCTGCACGACATTGGCTGGGAGGCGAGAGGCGTGGAAGCTGTTATTAGGCTCACGGGTAAAACGTGAGCAAATAGAATATTACATGTACTTCTGTACCCGAGTCAAACCACGTGATTTCCTTGAAATCAGGCCTATTACAGAAAAGAACTCCGATGGCTCTCCAACTCTTGACTGTTAGATTTTATTTTTAGAATGGCCGCCCCTCTCTTCCTGTTGCTGTGCCAGGCAGTGCCAGGCAGCTCCCTGCACCCGTTGTTTTTTTTCTTCTAGTAAAGGCGGGGCACACTTGCAATCCTGACATTAGACAGTACAAAACAACAGACGCCAATCAGTGTCAATTTTATTTAAAGTGTGTTTTTAAAACAGACAATCTTAAGGCAGTATCATGCCTCCACTACCGAACCTAAGTTGTATTTAATGTTTGCACCCATCTGGCAGAAAAGGTCAACAATCTTTGCAATGTGGACGATCAAACGTGTTCCATATCTTTAAGGATGCAATACATGAAGAATTACATTTAGCACAGTATATGACTTCATGCTGAAGGAAGATAAATGATTCGAGGGCCTGTCTTAGCCCCCGGGCAGTCCGCCTTCTTCCTGTTCTTCTACAAACATTGTTGAACCGAGAACACACAGCGGCCAAGGAAACCCCACCTACCCAGGAATGCACAACCATAGCCCGGTCTCCCCGCGAGCTCTGAGCGTGGACCGGCTGCCGATTGATCCGGAAATGGTGAAAGAAAAAAAATCATACATTTTAAATATGTGAATAAGCACAGCGAACGAGCCCGAGCGTTGGAAGGGGGCATTTCAGGGCTTCTACTCCACGGAATGTAAATATAAAATAGGGTAAAATCGTGCATTTGTCAGTAGGTGCCCATAAGTATAGTAATATATATCACAACATATATATGATGTTATTTTAAATTAATGCCACAGATTGCACATGTCGCCCAAACATGCACTCCTGGGACTATCGTCTCACTAGTTAAAAAAATCCCCCAAAACATCTTTGATGTTGATTCAAGTGTCAAAGTGGATGATGAAAATCACATGTTTTTTCTATTAGACCTGAACGTACGCCAATTTTTGGAATGAGGCGACATATCGTTGGGCTTACATACAGCATAGGAAACACTATTGACAAGGGACCATGTGAAAAATACAATACCATACTATGCTATTCAACTAAAATTAGTTAAAGCACATTATTGTCAATAACATTTAGTTGAACAAACACATTGAATCATATTACAGCTGTACAACTTCTCCTGTAAAAGTCAAAGCCAGCTAGCTTTTAAAAGCATAGTACAGCGCAGTCCCATAACCTAGTCTCGTAATAATTATATGTGCGTCTAGTGTCCTACATCAGTTACCCAAAGGCTACTTTATATCATACCCTGACCATACCACAGAACACTCAAGCTGATTAACCCACTGACTTTTGCAGAAAAAAAGAAATCTGGTCTGTTGTTTGCACCTGATATGGCCCTTAAGTGCTCCCTGACCATGCTGACAATGCACAGGGCCAGTGGTGTCGCAACCACTTGAGTGTCAAATCTATGCGCCCTTTATTTTGTCCCACAAAATGTTTCTTCCTTTCCTCAAAGTTGATTTTGAATAGATATAACAAATAAAGTAAAATGTACTGAGGGTAGCACTAACACTAGTCCCAGATGATTAGAAATGCAGGCACAGTCTTATCAGTGAGGCTGGCTGCTTGAATCAGTCCTTCTCAGGTCATGAGGCCTGTTAAGTCATCAACCCTGTCTTTGGCGCTAAACTCCACTTCCTGATTATGTGGTGTTAAAGTTGGCCGTGGGTGTTGCAGGCTAAACCCTGCAGGGCCAAGAGCTTCACGTCAATCAAGGACAGTTGCAAACTCACCCACCCTTTTTCACAACCCTTCACAGGGTGGGGTTGGGTCAGCAAGCACCAGTGACGCCACCAAACCATGTGACGAGTTGTGGAAGGGCGGGGTTGGAAGATGCATGTGACAAGCTGAATATTGGAGTCTATGAAGTTCATCACCCCAAGTTTTGATGATTCACAGGGCAGGTTCCAGCGCTCAGCTTCCCAAGCTGCAGTCAGACTGCTCCGCTGTTTGGTGACCGACATTTGAGAGGAGTGAATTCTGTGGATCATCATTGAGGCATCTTGAGCGCTCCCTCTGGTGTAAAATATTAAGTGCATGATAATGTCACAATATATTATGGTTTTAAACGGGGGCCGATTGTAATACATATTTTAAATCAAGTTTTAATCATGTTCCTCTGCTGATACACCCATAAAATGTCATTAAAACATATGTAGTCATTGGCTTCTCTTGTATGCATTAAAACTAATGAGCTAATATGCAACATTTGTAACCCGACCAATCAAACAAGCATTTGCAATGCAATAGGTCTCACATTTGTGAGAGTGTGAGCTATTGGCATTGTAAATGACAATGCCTTTTATTTATGTGTTTAGAAAACCGGCAAGCGGTGCATGAACACACACTTTGTACTTATAGTCCTTGCTTACAAGAAGCAAGGCAGGCAGTAAAAGAGATGCAGCTACTGCGAGCCTTGCTTCTCATAAGTAACCACTATAAGTACAAAGTACATGTTTACGCAGCACTTGCAGGTTTTCTAAACACATAAATAAAAGGCACTGTCATTTACAATCCCAATAGCTCAAACTCTCGCAAATGCGAGACCTATTGCATTGCAAATGCTTGTTTCCTCTGCTGTTCATACTGGACAATTTGAACAAAAACATTGGTAGAGCCAGCATGTCACTAAGGCCAGACCTACTTTCTGTCTTTGCTAGTGCTTTTTAGGGCTCGGGCTCTGCGTACACTGCGCATGCAGTGTCGCGCAGCGAGAGTTCTATTCCGGGCGTTTTGAAAATGGACCTTGAAATTCCACATAGCTTGTGCGTGTGGATTTCCAAGGTCCATTTTCATTGGCCTTCGGGTGCGTGCTGCTTTTAAACAGAACACGCAATGGGCCATAGGCGGTCGCGTAGCTCCGCCTATGGCCTATTGGTGTCTGTTACGCGCACCAGAGGCCATATGTTTTGAATTATCGCAGCTTGACAGCCGCGATGATTCAAAACATATGCTCACAGTGACGCGCGCGCGCGCACCACTCGCAGGCTTTTGTGTCAAACACAGACAGCCTCCTTCTTTGATTTTAAAAGAGGCAGCGTTGCTTTGACAAACCAATGTACCCGCAACTGTAAAAAATGAGGCTTCTCGAGAAGTGGGAGTTTTTATGTACATGAGAGTGCAGTGGAATGGTGGCTGTAGGCGGCTGCCTACCCTCCCCCTCCACATGTGCACACGCAATCTGGCTGGCTGCTTTTTCACCCTTTCATTTCACTCAAATGGCTTTCGGTAAGGCAGGCATTTCGCCTCCAAATGCCCTGCTTCCCACACATTGTTACATTGATTAACGTAAGGAGGGAAGAAGGCCGGTGTCAGGGAGCATTCAGTGCAACAGCGATTGCTATTCGAATGTTTAAGAGTGGGTTATTTTAGGTTTCCATGCATATTTATACGGGAGTACTTAGACACTGGTGAACCCTAGCGAGATCTGAGCCGCTAACAGCAACAGACTGACTATTACCACACATATCTATCTGTCTGTCTACCTATCACACAAATTTGACTTGGCCAGTGTTGTTACACACACATATATATATATATATATATATATATATATATATATATATATATATATATATATATATATATATATATCTTCAGAAGCTATCAGCCGATAACGTAAGTCAGCACGCAACAACGGATATATTTCCCAAAGTTTCACCATTTATTTTTCAAAAGGCAGCATTCATCGCACAACACCGACGCGTTTCGCAACGTACTGTTGCTTGATCACGGTAGGGATACATTGTTGCAATTCTTTTTTATGTTGTTCAAAAGAACCCGCCTGAAACCCATCATTCTGATCTCACTTCCTTTGCATGACAGGAAGTAGCTTGGGAATTGTAGTTTTTAGTTTTTAAAACCGAGTGTTTTTAAAAACTAAAAACTACAATTCCCAAGCTACTTCCTGTCATACAAAGGAAGTGAGATCAGAATGATGGGTTTCAGGCGGGTCCTTTTGAACAACATAAAAAAGAATTGCAACAATGTATCCCTACCGTGATCAAGCAACAGTACGTTGCGAAACGCGTTGGTGTTGTGCGATGAATGCTGCCTTTTGAAAAATAAATGGTGAAACTTTGGGAAATATATCCGTTGTTGCGTGCTGACTTACGCTATCGGCTGATAGCTTCTGAAGATAATACGAAAGCGGGGCTCTGCTTTGTAGTCGGCACCGGTGATAAGAGCGCCATTGGACTACAAGTTTGGAGCCAAACCTGTGGAATATATATATATATATATATATATAAAATCCACAATCCTGAAGCACGAAGAGACGCACAGAAATCAGGTACAGACCAGCGTAGACAGTGCAAATAGGTGCTTTTATTCCTCAATGGGCTGCAGCATGACGCGTTTCGTCCGGGGAACCCGGACTTGATCACATGACATGCTCAGAGAGACCAAAGTTTAAATACTGTTGATAGGTCCCATCATGCCCCACCTCCTTCACACCATAAACATAGAGAAAATACTACACCATAACTTTTAGAGTGTACATAAAAGGTAAGACAAAAGGTAAACATTCAAATAAATACGAGCGAAAATAATAGTACATTCTCCAGTAAAACGATCATGATCAGTATAAGAAATCAATTTACAAAATGTAAAATAATGATCATGCCAAAATTTGCAAATCCTAAAATTGAGGCACTAAAACAAAACCATGATGGTATAAGGCTGATACAGGGCAAGTGCCCTAATGTAGATACCAATAGTGTCTTAATGCTAATACATCAATTCTCTATTGGGGCTAATTGTGGGGGCACAAAAGAATCTAAATAACAGTAGATGGGAATTAAAAATTAAGGTGCAAATGTGCAATACAATCCATATTAAAATCATATTAGATTGAAGAGAGCATATGGTATAAATAGCAGACACTGAATAGGATAAAGTGCAAAGTGCTTAAAAAGTGCAAAGTGTAGTAAACCGGAAAAAAAATATATCTTTGTTGTTCAACATACAATTTACAATTAGCAGCACTGGGCCAGTGGTGTCGCAAAATTGATAATGAAGTGCAAAAAAGCTATATATAAATATTAAGTATAGACGAATGGTACAGTGTGAAAATACTGAGTACAAACACTCTAATGCATCAAAAGGAAGGAACCACAGATAGATATGCATATATATTTGTAAAGAGAGTTTTGAAATATATATTTCTAAAAGCAAGTTTATATTCCTGTAAGACAGAACAAATGCACGAACATGTATATAGAGAATGTGCACAATAGTAGTCTTGGTAATGACACATGTACCCCCCCCCCCCTGCTGACTGGGGCGAGTGTAAGCCACAAGTGAGCCCTGCAATCCCTCGCCTCACTCAGTTACTGAATGTGCTATTACAACGTCAACTGGTGCACGTGCATTATTTATAGTCAAAGCGTCTCAGATGGTGGGCAACCGACAGCAACGGATTTATACAAAAATAACGCAGTTTAGCGATATAACATTTAGCTCCATAGCACATATGCACGAGGGGGAGGCGTGATCCACTTACTTTGTCTATAGAGCCGGGGAGCAGCCGGTCCAGTAGTTTGCACAGCACCACCCCATCCTTCAGGGACGATTGTAGAAACCCCTCCGGGTCCGAGATGGTCTTCTTGGGCGATTCCAACACCCCCAGTGTTATCAACCAGGTCACGGTCTGCTCCACCGAATTCATAAAGGCCCCAGAGCCCAGAGAGGGCCACGGGCCCCAGGGAGCAGGCGAGGGAAGCCCCCCGAGATTTACTGGAACTGAAAACGGAGCCCTTGCCCTGCAGTGTTTGTCCGTCTCCTCCCCCCACCGCCGCCGCCACCACCTGAAGGCTTCACGCTAGCGGCTCTCCTGACAGATCCCTCCTTCCCCATGCAGAAGGCGAGGCGGCGATGATCCTCACGTCCTGTAGGTCCAGCTCCCTCAGCCTAGTTTGTAGGGCGCTGTTAGTTGGGCTATTTTTCAGAGCTATCCTGGCTGAAGATGGCTTATAGCCAGAAACCGGCCCTAGGATGCTTGATTCCGGTCCAGTAAAGACATGGCTTGGCAGTTCGGGATGGACTGTTCCCATGAGGCACAGGGTCAAGACTGATTTGCATATGGCCATGTCTGAACTGGGGTGGCTTGGTGAGCAAAATAACAATGGATTAAACCCAGATCTGTGACTGGGGGTGAATGTTTTGCCATTGTGCAACATTCCGTCCATCATCTTGTGTATTTTGCTGTTCACCCTATGTGGGAAGGGTATGCCCAGACTAGGGTCCATTGCTGCCTAAGTCACTAGAGTCAAGCTATCCTGGCTGTAGATGGCTGATAGCCAGAAACCGGTCCTAGGATGCTTGATTCCGGTCCAGTGAAGACATGGCTTGGCAGTTCGGGCTGGACTGTTCCCATGAGGCACAGGGTCAAGATTGATTTGCATATGGCCATGTCTGAACTGGGGTGGCGTGGTGAGCAAAATAACGATGGATTAAACCCAGATCTGTGACTGGGGGTGAATGTTTTGCCATTGTGCAACATTCCGTCCATCATCTTGTGTGTTTTGCTGTTCACCCTATGTGGGAAGGGTATGCCCAGACGTGGGTCCCTTGCTCACTAAGTCACTGGAGTCAAGCTATCCTGGCTGAAGACGGCTGATAGCCAGAAACCGGTCCTAGGATGCTTGATTCCGGTCCAGTAAAGACATGGCTTGGCAGTTCGGGCTGGACTGTTCCCATGAGGCACAGGGTCAAGACTGATTTGCATATGGCCATGTCTGAACTGGGGTGGCTTGGTGAGCAAAATAACGATGGATTAAACCCAGATCTGTGACTGGGGGTGAATGCAGGGCCGTTTCTGCCATTAGGCAGGACTAGGCGGCCGCCTAGGGCGGCAAAATGGTGAGGGCGGCATTTTTGTGTGTGTGGCACTAGTCTGGAAGGAAACAGGAAATCAATCATGCAGTGGAGTCCGAGTGCACTGTGCAAACCTGCTGTTTGCAATTGTTGCCTTGTGACATCATCATGTTGCGCAGACCGTTTAGAGCCGAGCGGCACACCCTAGCATAGTGGCGGGGGCGGGGGGCGGCACGCACCGTAGCGTGTGTGTGTAGAGCGGGGTGCGGGCCAGGACACACTAGTGTAAGTTTGGGTCCCCAGGGCCGTCAATCTTGTAGCACTGGATAGTGCTACCAATGACGGCCCTGGGGAACATTTTTAGCCAATCCATGAGCAGTGCTTCAGCCAGGGAGGTCAGCACAGTGACGGTGACGCGCACGGCGCACCAGTGCCACCATCTCTCTCGGCGTGCGCGGGGGACGGTCGGACTGTGTGTGTCGGCTGGCGCACTGCTCCCCCTGTGATGGCCGTGAATTCAATTTACCATAATTAGTATAGTATACTGCAGCTGCCACCCTGCTGCTGCCAGTGCCACACACAGTCTTGTTTTCCGGTCCCGACTCCGTCTCCCGCCGGCCCTCCAAACAGCACAGTGGTCGTGGGCAGGCCTGGTCGTGGGGACATACGTAACGTCGTGACTGAGCAGTGCATGCACCGGTGAGTCAGTCAGAAGGCCGCTGGCTGCTAAAATAAATTTAAATACATATTTCGGATCGGATGCATTGCATGCAAATTCAATTGCAAATGAATCATCATGTAATAATGACGTTGTTCATCATCACTCAGGCCTGCTTGCTAATGTTGTAAATGAGGCGGCGGCGGGCGGGTGAATCATTATCTGTTTCTGTTATCTCCGAGCCTGTCCGAGCCCGTCCACTCCTCACGGTCACGGCCGGAGTGAGCCTGGCTGGCGCAAAACACTGAGTGAGCATGAGCAGGGGTTAGGTAGCACTGACGCCGGGTGTCTGAGTGAGGTTTGGTTTGGATGGTGGCGCGGGCGGGGCGGGTCTGTTTGTTGCAGCAGGCCAGGCTGGCTAAAAAGATCTGAGACTGATTTAAAATCATAAGATGGCGGTGGTGGTGGCCCCATGTCCATGTGACTGAGGTGAGGTGATGATGGCTGATAGAATCTATCTCCCTATATGTGAGCGAGGCTGGAGCCTGGAGGAGTAGTAGGACATGGGAGAGGGGGTCAAGGAAGCACGAAGAGAGTGTGCAGAAGAAAGAGCAGAGGACCCCTTACCTTATTTATGCGTTTTTATAGTTTTTATATAGCACAGACTTTACCCGAAGGTGTCAGAGCGCTTCACAATAGGAACAGAACTGATACATGAGAACATTACAAGTGAACAAATTACAAAAGCAAATGTTACATTAAATGAGGCAAAAGTGATAATCGTGAGCCAACAAAATACAAGAGGTAGCAAACGGTGCATTACAGGAGGAAAAAGTGACATGTGTGCAGGTTACAAAAGCGTACAAAGTAAACATAGAGGTATAATACTGCAATAAATGGAGGACACTCAAACACAAGAACAAACGTTACGTAGGCACTGGTGGCACTTGTGCAGGCATCGAAAGTAAACAAAATGTATGCGGTAGAAAACAGTGTGTTACAAGAGAAAAGTGACGTGTGCATGTTACAAACGAGTACCAAACACAGGTAGAAGGATAATACTGCAATAAATGGCAGACTATCTAATGCATTTATTCTTCTAGCCTGGATGATGGGTGAGAGAGTGATGGTAGAAAAAGGGAGGGGGCGGCATTTTTCAATTCTCGCCTAGGGCAGCACAACACCTAGAAACGGCCCTGGGTGAATGTTTTGCCATTGTGCAACATTACGTCCATCATCTTGTGTGTTTAGCAGAGTGAGAGTGACAGCATAGCGAGAGTGACAGCAGAGTGAGAGACACAGCAGAGTGATAGACACAGCAGAGTGAGAGACACAGCAGAGTGAGAGACACAGCAGAGTGAGTGACAGCATAGTGAGTGACAGCAGAGTGAGGGAAACGGCAGAGTGAGAGTGACAGCAGAGTGAGAGAGACAGCAGAGTTAGAGTGACAGCAGAGTGAGACAGCAGAGTGAGAGTGACAGCATGAGGGACAGCAGAGTTCAAGTGACAGAGTGACAGAGTGAGCGTGACAGAGTGAGAGTGACAGAGTGAGAGTGACAAAGTGAGAGTGACAGCAGAGTGAGAGTGACAGCAGAGTGAGTGACAGCAGAGTGAGTGACAGCAGAGTGAGAGACACAGCAGAGTGAGAGACAGCAGTGAGAGTGATAGCAGATTGAGAGAGACAGCAGAGTGAGTGACAGCAGAGTGAGAGTGACAGCAGAGTGAGAGTGACAGCAGAGTGAGAGTGACAGAGTGAGAGTGACAGAGTGAGAGTGACAGAGTGAGAGTGACAACAGAGTGAGTGACAGCAGAGTGAGTGACAGCAGAGTGAGTGATAGCAGAGTGAGAGACACAGCAGAGTGAGAGACAGCAGAGTGAGAGAGACAGCAGAGTGAGAGAGACAGCAGAGTGAGAGAGACAGCGGAGTGAGAGTGACAGCAGAGTGAGAGTGACAGCAGAGTGAGAGTGACAGCAGAGTGAGAGTGACAGAGTGAGAGTGACAGAGTGAGAGTGACAGCAGAGTGTGAGTGACAGCAGAATGAGACAGACAACAGAGTGAGAGTGACAGGAGAGTGAGAGTGACAGCAGAGTGAGAGAGACAGCAGAGTGAGTGCTCCGGAGAGAGCAGGGTATGCTTGTGCGCTAACACGGTGCACTGACACACAGGAGCCAAAACAAAGAACAGCTGAACACATGTCTTGGGAGCTTCATGGAGGCAGCCAGCCCTCTGTGATGGGAGCAGCAAGGAGGGGACGCCCCAGCCAATCAAGAGTAACTACTCACAACCTACTGTACGATTACAACACAGGCCAAAGGGCAGAGCTAGGTCTTTTCGCATTACGTAGGGTGAGCAGTGTGTGAGTGTGTAGGGTGAGCAGTGTGTGAGTGTGCAGAGTGAGCAGTGTGTGAGCGTGCAGGGTGAGCAGTGTGTGAACATGCAGGATGAGCAGTGTGTGAGTATGCAGGCTTAACGGTGTGTGAGCTTGCAGGGTGAACATTGTGTGAGTGTGTAGGGTGAGCAGTGTGTGAGTGTGCAGGGTGAACATTCTGTGAGTGTGCAGGGTGAACACTGTGTGAGTGTGTAGGGTGAGCAGTGTGTGTGTAGGGTGAGAAGTGTGTGAGTGTGCAGGGTGAGCAGTGTGAGAGTGTGTAGGGTGAGCAGTGTGTGTGTGTGTGTAGGGTGAGCAGTGTGTGAGTGTGCAGGGTGAGCAGTGTGTGAGAGCGCAGGGTGAACATTATGTGAGTGTGTAGGGTGAGCAGTGTGTGAGTGTGTAGGGGCAGTGTGTGAGTGTGGAGGGTACGAAAACTCGAACTAAGCGCACCACACACACACACATAACACCACACACATAACACCACACACACCACACACACACACACACATACCACCACACACACACACACACACACACACACCGCCACACACACAACACCACACAATCACAACCACACACTCACTACCACACACTCACTACCACACACTCACCACCACACACTCACCACCACACACGCAACTACACAGATGCAACAACACACACAACCACACACAAACACACACACAACCACACACACAACCACACACAACCACACCATCAGTGCACGCTTTCACTGGGCACAAACACCACCAGCCATCAGTGCAGGCTTTCACAGGGCACAAACACCACCAGCCGCCAGTGCAGGCTTCCACCAGGCACACGCCATCAGACGTCAGTGCACGCTTTCACCAAACACACACACACCGCCAGCCATCAGTGCACACTTTCACCAGGCACAGACACCACCAGTCGGCAATGCACGTTTCCACCAGGCACACACACCACCAGCAATCAGTGCAAAATTTTTACAGGCACACACACCACCAGCCATCAGTGCACACATCAATTGTTAACGCATCCACAATTAACTATTGTAGCAATCGCAGTATGGTGCACTTTACTTTTAAACATATTCATCTAAAGCGCAGCATGCCACTATTGCTACAATTCCAACCCAACCCACATAATTCCACTACACACCACATGCATACACTCCATAACACATGGCTAAAAGACATAGCCATTTACAATGCCATTAGCTCTAACTCAAATTAATCAGAGACCTATTGCATTTCCAATGCTTGTTTTTTTTTGCTCACCACTCTTGCTCAGTGGCCACAGCCATGCCGGATTGAAAGATCCCGTAATCCTCTCACCCCACTCAAAGCAAAGCACAAAGTGAGCATTGCACATTATGAAGGAGAACTCATTTGAAATAAAAGGACTTTGGGGATGAGTGAGTGGATGGATGGATGGGTGGGTAAGGATGAGTGAATGGATAGGTGGACGGACAGGTGAAAGGTTGGCAGAGGAAATGGAAATCTGAGATGATGGATGAATGGATGGATGAAATTTACTGATGGATGGGTAAGTGAAAGGATGGATGCATGCATGCATGCATGGATAATGAATGCTTGAATAGGTGGATGGATGAATTGGTGAAAGATTGAATGATGGATAAAAGAATGAATGGATGACAGAATAACAACGTGCCTGTGGATGAAAACGCTATATTTTGTACAATACTACACGTTTCCTTTGTACTTTCCCGAAGGCTGGTGTTTATCAGGGTCTTTAGGAGCCAAGCACATCCACAACTGCAAAAACGAAGAAAGATGGCACGATTACCCTTGAAAAGTGGAGAGTTGTGCTCTCACACTTGCTTGTTTAATTTGTGAAAGAATGAGTGTTTGTGCCAAAAGCTCTTCCCAGAAGCCTGCGACCAGTGTGTTTAAGCAGTAAATATCAAGGCTGCGTGCTCTTAAATCCACCTTAACACCCTTTAATGCACTACCAGACGCTCCCTTCCCCTTCATTCACAAATGCAGGTTCCTGCTTTCTCCCTTAATTAATTTATTTTGCCTTGCTCTTCCTCTGCTTTCAGATTTGTGTATGTGGGAAAATAAGTGCCAGTCCCCAAAAATGAGTGTCAGTTCCTCACACCGGCATCCACTGGCTCAAATTAAGCAGTACCTGAGTCAACCTACCAGCCTTAGATACGAACAGAGAAGGCAGGCACCAAAGCCAGATAATCAGATTTTGTCAATTATGGCTGATTTTGAAAGTCCCTACTGCTGCCTTTTTCCATTCCAGGGTCTGAACAGGAAGTGCACAGACTTGAGAGCCCCTCTAAGCATTGGGAACCATTTCTTGTTGAAGCAGATTGGATTTTACGCTGGCTCTCACTTTTATAAACTACAGGGCCGTTCTTAGCCTTAAAATCTCCAATTGTTAAAAAAAAAGAAATACATTTGTAACTTTGTCTGTGACAGACTTTGCTCTAGTGCCTATCATGAACAGAGCACAATTTATATTCACTCCTGTTTTGACCAGAAGTTACCTACAGGTTTCAACTAGTGATAATTGATGGGGAAATACTGGCACCCTCCCAGGAGCAAATGAATGAAACTCACCAGACATAGCAGGTTTGCTCAGAAACAGAGTGAAATGTATTTATTGGTACCAAAAGCGTGCATCATTGCTAATTAGCAAGGAAGAAGTCAGATCAGCTTTTTTTTATGCAAAGGTATCTACCCAGGCAGACAATAAAGACAAAAAGCTGGCTATTGTGAGGGACACATATTCATAAAATTTCTAATTCATAAAATTAAAGCAATGGACTGAGATGATATCAAAAAGGTTAATTTTTAATATAATTATAAAAGATATATAGATACATATGATTCAGTAAAAAAATGGTTACATGATATGAGTAAACATTCCTTCATTGGAGAGTGAATATAGAACAAACATATCAATGTACATAAAATAAGGGATAGGGGACTTTTTCTTAAAAATAATTTCTCCCAAAAAAAAAATATATATAGGGCTGTATGTCAACGCGTTTCGACAAAGTCATTTGTCTTCATCAGGACAGATCGGTATTCAGCCACTTTTTCTAAATAAAATAAGATAAAACAAAGTCATATATGAATCACAGTGCATTGCTAATACTACTATTTTCATAGACAAAGACTAATTCAATTACAAGGAAACTTTTCCTTCTTTTTTTCTTTTTTTTCCTTCACATAGCCAGACTTATCATAATACAACATTGATTTAAGGACACAAAGTTGGAAAACATTTACATATTTAATAAACAACACAATATTGTTAGTCACGGGATAAATCCCAGGAATAATTCTTCAATAGAAAAAAGCGTAACATTTTTAGGAAACCTGTATACCTAAATATATCTGTAGTTCTAGATTAGTCTAGTAAACTATTACCAAAGGTTATTTCCCAGTCTAGTAAACTATTACCAAAGGTTATTTCCCATATATCCTAACTGGATATATCACACCTATATGTAATTTTATGTGGGCAAACAGCTTATTTCAAAGGGATAGGAAAGCAGCGAATTTTGGCTAAAGCTCAATTTTATTAGGGAGTCAGAATTGTTGTGCCTATGCTAGAATATTATGGCATGATGTCTAAATTAAAAACCAAAAATAAATAAACAGTGAGGATAAAGAAAATCTAATCCTTCTATAATTTCAATTGTGTTTTACTGCAAGTTTAGAGTCTACATCCGAATATTTGCATTTAATTGCCAAATACCTTACCTAAAAGAGAAGTTATGAACTATTAGGTTCGTGGTAGATGGGGCAGGTAAGGCACCTCTCCTTTTATATCTGGAGACGGTATGTGATAACTGTTTAAGGAGAGAAATACGTAGTGAAAGGTACTGTACCAAATTATTAAGTGTTCTCAAATAATCTCCATGTCTCAGTAAGGCGTTCCTATTGGATGATATTCTTACCTGTTTAAACAGTAATCACTGCTTCCATCCTACTACTGCCTACAGATACTTTTCATCATCTTTAAAAGTGAGGGAAAAGGATCCTCGTTGTTTTCTTTCACAAGCCGGTGTTTAGTTTAGCTAGAAAGAAAAGTAGTTCTATCTCGTTAGCTGCTCAAAGAATTATTTAAATGGTCTAAACAGAACCTCCTTTCTGCTAAAGTTTACCTTTCATGCGAAGTTCAGGGGAACACTGGGAAGGACGGAGACCGTGGTATGATTATTCTTCGTTGGTGTTTCAAACGACGACTGTACCTCGGAAAGCGGCTATAATTCGTGAAATAAAATGTAATCTTGTGTAAGAACACTTCCCTAAGAATAGCATGGAAAGTCTAAAAAGCCGTCTTTCTACTAGTATTTACCTGTCATGCTGAGCTCAGAGAGAAGTAAGGCAATGAGCGGTAAGCGTGGTGTATCCCCGCCCTGCTAGCGTTTCAAAGGGCGGCTGTTGTTCAAAGACGGCTGCCGATCGTAATAAATGCCTGTAAAACGGTACACACTCACATTCAGTTTCATGTTTGGATGCTGCGCTAGAAAATGCATAAGCGGTCTAAAATACCAACTTTTTACTTTTCTATTACCTGTAATACAGACTTTAGAGAAACGCGAGAAAAAAGAGGGGGCGGCGGCCAATGTGGTGTCTCTTCATTCCGCTTGCCTTTCAAAGGGCGGCGGTAGCTTAAAAGTAGCTGCAGTCCGTAATGGATGCCTGGTAAACGATCCAAACACCCGCTGTTAGAACAAGGGGCGGGAGGAGGCCAAAAACACTCGATTAAGGTTGCATATAACGGGTGTGATCCCAAAAATACCCGTGTAGCAACTACGGAAAAACATATGCTAACAATAGGAGGATTACACGGAGCTTTAGCGATAACTTACCGATATATAGAGCGCGAAGTATGAAACGTCTCTGCCTTCCTCAGTAGTTCATGTAGAAAAGGATGATTACCTGTAGTCCTTTTACTACTGTTATTTATATCCTAAACAAGCTCCGCCCTAACTTTGGCTCTGTCATTATTTAAAGCGGCGCTTTCTTTAAATAATTAGTGTCTAAGTACTGAATGAATATTATTTCAAATTTTCGGGGTTTATATTAAAGCATCATCATACTGAAATTATATAGAAGAAAGGCGGGCAATGTCATTTTATAGGAAAACGGACGGGTATTAACAGAGTGGAAAGAAAATGTTTTCCATTCCATATGTACATAGCAGTCATATGACACAGTGTTTCAGTGGTATCATATTATCGCGTTTTCCCACGGCAAGTCTTGATTTAATCCGTGGTCGAAAGTCCCAAGGGTGAAGATCCAAAAGACTTCCCTTTTTCTACGAATTTCGTCTCCTCCTTGATTATGCTGCACGTGGATTTTTTCTAAAATACGCCATTTCAATTCTTCAGGTTTATGCTTGAATTCTATAAAATGGTTAACCAAAGGAGCTGTGATCTTCTTTGTTTTAATCGCTGACCTATGCTCGGTTAGCCTAGTCTTTATCATACGTGACGTCTCGCCCACATAACCAAGGTTACACGGGCATATGAGTAAGTACACAACATTTTTAGTGTTGCACGTCCAAAATTCTCTTGCTTGAATCTTTGTTTTATTGAAATCCATTGTGTCACCTGTTATGATGGTTTCACAAGATTGGCAAGAACCACAACGTGAAGTGCCCTTGATGGCATTTACTCCATCAATCGATTTTTGAATGAAAGGAGTACTAATAGTGTTACCTTTATGACGGGAATGGACCACATGATTCTTTAAGTTTTTGTTTCGCCTATGGGCAAACATGGGCTTTTGTAGTTTATTTTGGCTGTCTATAACATTCAGAAGATGCCAGTTAGAATTTATAATCTGCCTAATCGTGGAATTCATGGTTGAATGTTTAGTAATGCAAACTAATTTCGGTTCTACTTTCTGTTTTTGTGAGTTCAAAAGAGAGTCACGATCATAAAATCTCGCTCTTTTGTAAGCACCTCTAACTAGTCGACGAGGGTACCCTCTCTCAATAAACTTTTGTTTCATAATTTCAGCTTGAGTGTCGAAGTCCTTTATATTAGTGCAGTTCCGCCTTACTCTCAAAAATTGAGAGAAAGGGATACTATCCTTCTGGCAGCGTGGATGGTGCAAGAGGGTGTTTCGAGCGGTGGGCTTAGTGAACAAGTCTACTTCGAGAGCACCCTCTTTGTTTTTAATATTTATATCTAGGAACTCAACTTTCGATTCATCAGTGTGTGCCGTAAACCGTAGATTTTCATCTGTAAGGTTCAGTCACAAAAGGAATTCATCCAAAGTCTGTTTCCCATCGGTCCAAATGAAAAAGATGTCGTCAATGTAGCGGTACCAATGGGAAACAGACTCGAAGAAAGGTGCTACCTCATTAAAAATGAATTTACTCTCAAACAGGATCATATAGATGTTAGCTATCGACGGAGCTATTGAAGCCCCCATACTTACTCCTTTGACTTGTAAAAACAAATCCTTACCAAATTCAAAAAAGTTTTCTTTCAGGACTAAAGTTAGACAGTCTTTAATAAAAGGTTTAGAGCAGGGAATCTTGTGTAAATCAATAAACCACATAGTGGCCTCAATTGCTTCTGCCTGTGGTATATTGCTATATAACGACTCTACATCAAGAGTCACTAAAATGTCAATATCTTCTTTGAAGGCTAAATTCTCAACTTTCGCAATAATATCACCAGTGTCTTTTACGTAAGATTGTGAAAGAGAGATGTAAGGGCGTAGGATCTGATCTAAGTATTTTGAAAGGGCTTCTAGCGGGGTCCCGATTGTAGAGACAATCGGACGATATGGTGGATTTTTTTGGTCCTTATGGATCTTAGGCAATCCATATATGCAGGATACCTTTCTATCAGAATTGTTTAAGAACTCGTATTCCTTTTTATTTATTATGCCTTCATTCATGGCCTTAGTGGTTAACCTATTTATAGTTTTTACTATTCTCTCAGTGGGGTTAGTTTTCATTTTTTTGTAAAAAATCGGGTCATTTAGCATTTTAGTCATATTTTCTTCATAGGTGTTACAATCCACTAGAACTATCCCTCCACCTTTATCGCTACTCTTAATGACAATGGTGTCATTGTTCTTGAAGCTTTCCAGAGATCGATGTTCTTCTCTTGAGATGTTATATTTAGGTTTTGGTATAAACCTTAAAGCTTGATCTAAGCGTTTCAATACGACCTTTTAAAAAATACCCACTTCTGGGCCTACCTGCTGTAGAGAGGGAGTAAAGGTGGATGGTAGGGCTACAATAATATTTCTTGTATTATCTAATTCCAAAGGGTCAGAATGTTGGAAAAAATGTTTTAATCTAACTTTTCGTAGAAAAGAATGAATGTCACGATACAACTCAAAAGTGTTCAAATTTGCATGAGGAACAAAAGACAAGCCTTTGGAAAGGAGTGACAAATCTGGGGCATTAAGGGTATGAGAGGATAGATTGAATATTGGGATTACATGCCGTTCCTCCAATACTGTTTGCTTCTCGTCTCTAGGTATTGTTGAGGTTCCTGGGCATATTGATTGGATTGGTAATTGCCCCTTGAGTGATTCTGAAACCTCACTCTCTGACGGCCCCCTCTCCCCCCTCGGTGACCTAAAAAAGGTCGACGAGAGTTTCTTTGGCCATATCTGGGGTCAAAGGGTCTATCATCCTGATAGCCCACATTGTCTTCTCCTTCTGATTCTGAATTAGAGGCTGAAGAATGAGAGAAGTTATTGATTCTATTTTGAAAGGTATGGTTATTTGTTCCCAATTGTGAGTCTGGTTTATAAAAGCCTTCTACAATATAGGGATATGTTTTTTCTACAGAATAGAATCTTTTGTCTTTAACAAATTTATCTTCCTTTCTTTTTTTTAAATATTCAGAAAATGATAGTATATCCTTTTTAATTATCTCCAATTGTTTCTCTGCCTCTTCTGAGGTTGTGGATTTTTTCAATTTGTCTTCAAGTTCTTCTATTTCTTTCCTTATTTCAGCAACTAATTCTTTGGACGTGGAGATGATCAAGATCATGAGATCTCTTGAACATCGACTAGCGATCATGCTCCACTTTACTAAAAAGGTTTTCATATCTACAAAGAGGCCTGGAATATTCCGAATTCTAAGACCCATAGGGATTATGCCGTTCTTAAGGTAATTCAACATAAATTCCCCATGGGCTTCTACTCTGATCAATTTCTTCTGAAGATTTAATAGTTTATTGTGATCACTGCTATTTTGTGGATTGCCTGTTTGGTTAGTACCAAAATCCACGTTAGTACCCACCAAGGTGGCGAAATCCTCATCAGAGAAACCGAACGTTTGAAGGTTAGACATTTTTATTCAGAAAATTAATCCTAAGAGGTTTATAAAGAAAAATGTTACGCCAAATCCTTGAAGACAATGACAGTTAACTACTTATCATACAATTCGAAAAAACATTCAGCAAAACACAAGGGGATAGTTTCCAACAATAGAAGAATAAAATAGAAGAAAAGGTCCCACACGAAAAAAAACAAAAAAAAAAAAAAGAAGTCAGATCAGCCACATTAGGGGCTTTCAGACTGCTTCTTCCCCGAGGGACACGTTTCTAGTTGTTTATATACAGTTGAAATGCCATGTCAGTGGAACTAGAATAAGGCACCAAGCCAAATATGGCTAACATGGATGTGCAATGACTGCACCATGCAAATTATAAACAGCCATGTATGGGCAGACTAGAAAGGCTGGCTCTGCACTGTGTAAGCAACTTGCACAACCAGATTAAGAAATATCATGAAGTCAGGACAAGCATGGTGACCTCTAAGGGGGTACAGAACAGCTTGTTGAAGCTTGTCCAGTCAAGGTCAGATAGAAAGCCCTTTTGAGCTCCAGGCCTCATGTTAATGTGATCTATCTAAGCATGATATCTTTTGAAGTGCATATACATGAATTTGTATGGCTATTCATATATATTTTGCAACAATCCTCCCTTTTGGATAGACCTATCCAACATTAGTGTAAAACCAAAATATATATATATATATATATATATATATATATATATATATATATATATATATATATATATATATATATATATATATATATATATATATATTTGTTCACTAAAGTGCCATGATAGCCTTAGGAGGGCACACGGTAACCAGCCGACCATCTGGTCTTCTCTCTGTGACTCTCCTCATAGTCCCGAGTCATTTATGCTGCCTGACGCGTTTCGATGTAGCAAGATATCTTAATCTTGAATATGCACAATTAACAAGCACAAACCAACTGATGGTAATTAATCAATTAATAAAAGTGGCAATAAAAGAAGAGCGTCTCTGGCACCTACCTTTTCAAGCCTATGATTAAGATGTCTTGCTACATCGAAACGCGTCAGGCAGCATGAATGACTCGACTATAGACTATAGAGTGGGTTGATTGGAGGCGCTTGAAGAAAAAGGATGGGGAGGGTCCTTGGTCAGTTCCCTGACCTCTGCTGCCGAATAATTGTTTGGGTGCTTCCTCTGCATATGACGAATCATAGTGTGGTTCCCAAAAGAATACTTCTTGTTTGGGTTCCCTCTTGACAGTTGTTGGCCACAGATGAGGCAAGTCACCTTAGCTGCATTCACCTTTTTTGCACCCCTTGGAATCTTGTCAAAGTTCCAAATAAAATGTTCCTTGGGTCTGTATGGGGGATTGTCCTCAGGCAGAAAGTCCCTCTCCTCCTCCTCCTCTTCGTGCTCCTCTTCTTCTTGACCACCAATGTGGTCTTGTGGTGGTCCTTGTGGTGGTGGTGGAGGTGGTGGTGGTGGTGCAGATGCACCTGCAGCTGCTACTAGTGAAGCCATTTCTCACAGAATGAATGCAGGTCTTCTTCACTCAAACAACAAAGTGAAAATGAGGAAAAAAGGTGGGGTCTTTCATCATTTGGAAAACAAAACTGTTGTGAACCAATCAAAAGTGTTATTTTCAGGTCTCATGACCTGGGCTTTCTCATCATTTGGAAACCAAAAGTGTTCTGAACCAATCAAAAGTGTTATTTTCATGTCACATGACCCGACGCGCTTACGTTACGCGCCCCGGTGCGTGCCCGGGGGCGCTTACGTTGCGCGATCGTGTGCGCTCGGGTGCTTCAGGGTGCGGTTACGTAGTGCGTCATATGACGCATCACGCGGCTACGCGATACATCACGATGTTGTTTTCGTTCGCGGCAATAGCACTAACGGGACGCTGACTGGTACGCGCCCCGGGGCGCGCCGAAGCACTGCGCTCACCGGTGAGCGCATCGGTATGCGCCCCGGGAGCGCTCCGGGGCAAAAAAAATATATACTATTACATAATTATACAATATAAAATTCGTTATAAAAAAATATTACTCTTCATACCTATAGAGATTTGCTATTAAAAAACCATTGAAATTCACTGAAAAAAACATAGGTTTCACACCAGTTATAGTTAGGAATTAGCATTCAAAAAACCTATTAAATTCACTGAAAAAACCATAGGTTTCACACCAGTTATAGTTAGCTGGAAATTTTACTCGCATAAAACCATTGAAATTCCCACGTTATAGTTAGTTGGACTCACTATAACTTGCGCGCCTGCAATGCACTGCTGATGACGTCACATATTACATCACTCATGACATGGTCAGTGACATCACATCATCTTATTGGGTAGATGTTCCAAGTGGCAAATCTGCACTTCAGCTATTGCTATAGCATACCCTGCTCTGTAATCAGTGTCTATCAGTCTGCTGGAGGAACCATCAGTGTACCACTCATTAGTTTGTCTTTACTAATAGTGTCTAATCTTGGTGAGGTGTTGTTTTCTACAATCTCAACACCAACTTACTTAGGGGTCTTATTTGTTTCGAAGAGAATGGATCTCATTGGAATAACCTATTGCAGGTAATACTTTTGCCAAATTAACAGGTGGGCTTCTTATTATGACATTACAGTTAGAGAACATGGTGCCATTATAACATGTGTGCCTGCCAGCAGAAAAATGTTGTGTAGATCCAGACAACAACAACCACACCCAATGTATCAGCACCAAATGTGACACCTAGACAGTACAAATATAGTCCAACACAATGAGAGCCATCACATCTGCTGACCCATAATCACTACAGAAAGCAAAGTCACATAGTTGTGTCCCACAGGCCTTTCTTTTCCAGCTATGTCAGCACACCATTGGCAGCACCACTTCATTTACAATGTTTTTTTGCTCTGAAAGAGAGATGGGGAGGCAGTTTGTTGTCAGGCAGTCCCCATGATGGTGCAGTACACAATGTCTCTTTCAATTGCTTGAAACAGTTTGCAAGTTCATTAGTCATAGCATCTGCATTCATGGGCCCATTGATGGCAGCAGGTCATTATCCCCAGGATGGGAATCATTCCTTTCTTGGTGGGCAGGAGCTGAATGCCCTGAAACAATTTAATTTTGTCAGGCGATATGCGGCGTGTACCTTGGAATATCACAAAAACCAGGTCAGTCACCTCTTTTTGGCAGCACTGGCATTTTGAAAATGAGGCTCCTCTTCTGGAGGTAGTTCAGCAGAGCTACAGTGTCTTTTTCACAAGCTTTCACGGGCCTCAATTGATGGAGATGTCACAAGGAGGTCATCAGCCTACTGCAAGACGATGCTACCACCTTCCAGGCATAGGTGGCCCAAGTTTCTCTTTACTGCCTGCGCATTGACATTGGGACTCACAGTGAACGAAGTGTACTGGGTATCCCAGCACAAATGCAAAGAGGCTTTCGCTCTGTAGATGGACTTTAATGCTAAAACCCATTGAGGAGCGAAACATACTCTGCCTCTACAGGTATAAGTAATAATACAGTACTGGTGTCAGGCACAACAGGCTCTAAGGGAACTGCAAGTTCATAAGGTAATCACTTTATGGGGACAGCAAGTTCATAAGGTAATCACTTTATGGGGACAGCATGTTATCACCGCCCTCTCTTTTTTTATTTATTTATTTTAAATATCATTTAATGGTGAGGGCATTTTTCCAAAACCTCTCCATTCCCTATATCTATAACCATATTGTTAGGTATGTGTACATCCATCCATTTCCTTTTCATATGTAACAAACTGCCATGTAACAGCATCATTCATCATCTCTCAACACATCCACACATGCTCACGGGGGTGCGTACAACAGAGAATCCTTGCTCAAGCTGCAAGCAGTAAGTGCCCTGTTCTAACCTATTGTTAGGTATTTGTGAATAAATTCCATTTATTAAAAAATATATACATACTGCTGCAAAAATTATATATATTTATATTAAAATTGTGAAATGTATCCCTTTATCTCCGACATTAGTGGAAACATCTTCCACTTTAGTGGAAACATGATATTCTCCTTGGGCATGTCTGATATCTTCATCCTGAAACACTGTGCAACAATAAAACTGATACCATACTCTTATCTACGCTGCACCCTTTGATAATGTTATTCAGTGGTGTCCAATCTAGTTCCAGGAAGGCCTAATCAAGGACATAATTTCATTGTAACAACTAGGTAAATTCTTCCATTTATTAAATGTATTTAAATTACTGATGGCGATACCCCTAATATTACTAACATGAATTGAGATTTAATTTGACCCTAATTTTCATAGGCACATGATAGCCTCAGACATCATCAGAGCCAAGTTTATTTTAACATTCTCATAAATGAGCAATTTTTGAAAATACTATGATCTTATTTGTAAATTTATTGTAGTGTCTAATCCTATAATGTTACAATCAGGAAATGTAATTAATTCAACATTACAAGCAGGTATTATATCTCTGTTTTTTTCTATTTAGAACAAGTTGCACTGGAGTTTGCATTTGCTCAACACGTGTTATTTGCTGTAGGTCAAAATAGAAGCAAATCTGCTGAAAAGGAATATGTTCTCCGTTCAATCAAACACAGCCCTATTTAGAACTTGGCCTTCTGACCCTTAAACCTGTTCTCCCTTGTCTGAGCGACGTTACCCCATGTGGCTTATTTGTTCAAAGAAACTTCTCCAGAAGCATGACTGAGTGTGCGTGCCTCCGTGGTGATATTTGAAAAGGTACAATCACATTTGAAAGTATCTCTCAAGAAGCATGACTGTAAAGCCTTCCTGCTCCGTGCCTGTCCTGATATTTGAAAGGTAGGATCTAACTTCTGCTGTTTTTGTTTATACTTATTTTTATTCATGTGCAGTGTGCTTTCTAGCACCTAAAGAACTGGCATAATGTGCCCAGAACTATTGAGTATTAAGGCATGCAATGTAATTCTTGTGTATAGAGCTACTCTTTGCATTACTTTTAATAGCCTTTGTATTTGACACTGCAGCCATTAGGCCATACAACATTTTAAGTTTGTCACTAAGAGACAGTAATATTGGTGTTGTTAGATAAACTAACATTCACATTTTTTATGTGGTGCAACAACATATTTTAACCAGTTGGAGATAAATCTTAATATCATGTATCTTAGGAGAGTCAAATCTACTCCACATCAATGATAAATTCAGCTTACACTACTGACATTTTGAGTTTTCTTGAAATGTAATTATAAAGGGCTTATGCCATAAGAGTGCTGCAACATTTTGCATATATTTTTAATAGTTGTTATGTCCTCGTTTTGTAAAAACACACAAATTAATTTTTCTCTGTGAGTCCTACTTTTTTTCCATTTAGTGCCTTTTCCTAGGAAAAGTCAGTATTAACATGTACCAATTAGTATTAAAGACCCACTGAGCTAACCATGTCTGTCTTTACCAAACCACTCGCCCGCACTCCCAAAATCACCCCTCCTCTACTACAAATCTATTTGTCTGACCACAGGACCTTTTCTGCCCTCTTTGACATGCCCTGGGATAACAGCTGCTGCCAAAAGCCTCTAATTCTTAAATGTTGTAAGCTCTGACTGCACTACTGAAAGTGGTTCCAGTATAAATTTGTACACACGTTTTTTAGTAATATGAGGCTATGTATAATGCTCCCAGAATGCTCTCTTATTTTATGCAAATATTTGCAGACACTTGAAAGCAAATGTCATTATTCTTTGCTTTCATAATAAAACTTTCACAAAAAATGCAAGTAGGAAAATCTTTGCAGCATTATTTAGTAACATGTTGATATATCCTAGTATTTCCCAAAAATATTGATAATGGAAAATCAGTTTAAACAGTTTAAATACATTTATAGAAAACAAAAATAAACAAGCAATGCCAAATGCCCAGTAGGTCTTAAATTGGAGGTCAGTCTTTTTTTTTTTCAACGCGTGACTTGTGTAGGCATGGTTTTTGTAAACCCATATCAGTGTTGGAGCAGCTGGGCCCTCACCATTCTAACAAGCATTGGCAAAAGCAAAAATCCTTTTTTTTTGGTCTCAAAAAGTACACATTGCCACAGGAGTTCTGGGCACTGTACAAAACTACGTTGTGTGTCAATATGCTCCTTGTGAAAGAGCAGAATACTGTCACTCACAGTGATGCCAGCTGTTAGAGAGAGAGAGAGTGACAGGCATAATTTTAATATACACAAAAGGTCATGGCTAACTCCAGGCCTAATTAGAGGCCCAATTCTTAAAGAAAGTCTCAAAAGTGCATGCATGGTATATATCCTTGCATATATACGGTTTCCTTGAGTTCACAAGAATTTACAGTAGTAGGCCAAGAAATAGTACTCCTAGAAAATATTTGTGAACTACATTTTTCCATGAGCAAATCTGCATGTGTAGATTTGCTCATGTGAAAATCAGAATATTTCCAAGTTCACTTTTCCTCTAACCACTTTTTTTCTAACCCTGGAAGAAGTTTTACATCTGCTACTGTCAATAGTCAATTTTCCAACCTTTCCCAATATGAGTGCAGCCACTTAACATATTTTATATAATTCATATTCTTACCTTCATTTGAATTTTTCTCTCCTGACGTTTTTTTTAAACAGCTTTCTAGTGAGCTTACTATGATTTTCATCTGCGATCCTGTCTTGTAAAATTTAGATTTTTTTACTCACAATATGCGCTTACACCCTGAAAGATAAATTCAAAAGGCTTCCTACAAGGAAAAAGTTGTTAGGTATTGGATAAAATATGTTAAAAAGAGGGAAATCAACAGTAATGGACCAGCCAGAGACATCACATATCAAACCAATTTCCTTCTCTCATGCACTAATATAAATCAAGGAAACATAGAGGTCCAGTGCTGAAGATCAATACCCTATTCCAATGCAGTGATTCATCCATGACATAACTACGCATATTTCAAAATTATTCCCTGTGTTCTCGTGCAACCAGCAAATCAGAAGCTCCACTCACTATATTCTGGGAGGGTTTCTTTTTGTGGGTGAAATCAATACCCCCTACTAGTATAGGGTTTCCTGAAAATTGATTTTATTAAACCCACAAAGGGTCTAGCCATTTGTCAATATTTATTGACATAAAGTAACTTAGTTACTTATCAGTCACCTGCTTCACTACTTCTTATATGTGTAGGTACACATACATTATTCTCTTAACCCAGGCTCTCCTGCAGTGTATGCCACATATCAATTAGTGTATTGATACAGAGAATATTTTTAAAAACATTCTCTACAGTCCCCTGTCTATTTTAAATGCCAGTCAATGCCCCTTTATTAATACTATGTGTTAAATACACATTTGAAACACTGAAAGCTCACTTTCAGCAAGGCAAGTTTCGCTTACATCTCACTTACCAACTGGCGACATCACAGTCCTCTAATGTTCCCACTTCCTGACACCAATTTGATGGGGAAATACTGGCACCCTCCCAGGAGCAAATGAATGAAACTCACCAGACATAGCAGGTTTGCTCAGAAACAGAGTGAAATGTATTTATTGGTACCAAAAGCATGCATCATTGCTAATTAGCAAGGAAGAAGTCAGATCTGCCACCTTAGGGGCTCTCAGACTGCTTCTTCCCCGAGTGACACGTTTCTAGGTGTTTATATACAGTTGAAATGCAATGTCAGCTGAACTAGAATAAGGCACCAAGCCAAGTATGGCTAACATGGATGTGCAATGTCTGCACCATGCATATTATAAACAGCCATGTATGGGCAGACCAGAAAGGCTGGCTCTGCACTGTGTAAGCAACTTGCACAACCAGATTAAGAAATATCATGTAGTCAGGACAAGCAAGGTGACCTCTAAGGGGGTACAGAATAGCTTGTTGAAGCTTGTCCAGTCAGGGTCAGATAGAAAACCCTTTCGAGCTCCAGGCCTCTAGTAAATGTGATCTATCTAAGCATGATATCTTTTGAAGTGCATACACATGAATGTGTATGGCTATTCATATATATTTTGCAACAGTAATTTCCTGCACAAAAGAATATAAAGAGTGAGGTATTGACACATGTAAAATAGTTACAAAGAACATAGTCCCATTTGTTTCATATTCAGTTGCTCATGCGACACAAACAAACAAAGCGGGTGCAAACAATTAATCCTGTATGTGTCAATATAATGTGAAAGTATCAACAGCACTGCTAACCATGCTGCGCCTACTAAGAGGACGTCACCTCACCAGGTGAGTCATCAAAAGTGTATAGTCTGGCACTTGCTGGTAGCGAGAGGAAAGTATCAGAGGAAAGTGTAAATTATGATATTTTTTTGACACAGACCTTAACATAAGTGGCGCAACAAGGAAAAGCAATGTCATGAATGCAGAGGAGTAAATGAGTTACCAAACATTTTCTCTTGGTTTCGATTACACGTATTCATCTCTGAAGTCAGGAAGAACAGTTTGCAGTCATGAAACCTTAAAAAAGAAGTCACACAAAATAGTCACATACTTTATGCGCAGTGGTGACATTTAAAAATAGAAGTCAGGATTTTATACCTTTTCGAATGAAATGTATATAAAACCATTAAAATTGTTAGGTAGGGATGAAATTGTTTGGAAAGAAAGGAAAGGAGATCTAACTTCAAGATTAAAATAGACACTCTCAAACATATGGAATGGGTTGTCAAGTTTGCATTGTATTAAATAGGTAAATACTAGGTGTCCTGGTACTCTTTATTGGACGTTTACGACTAAGGTTTAGATTTATTTTCCAAGAATGAAAGCTTGTTCCGGTAAAGACTATCTTCTCCTATACGGCAAATGCTCTGAATGAGTCTGTAAAATAAAAAACTATGTTTTCTGCTACCTAGAGTATATGAAATGCAGACGGGAGGACTGCATGCAGAGTCGCTCTGGCAGCAAAGACTAGCAGGTCACTGGACGCTAGCAGGCTCACTGCTTTTCATGAATGGCAGCAGCAGGACGCTGGTGGGATACCTGGTGTTAATAAAATAACAGCGCAGCTGTGTGGCACAGGTTGAGTAAAACAAAAACAAGGAGCTGCCACCTTATTAATAGAATAAAGCATGGTGTAGGGCAGTATAGCAAATAGAAAAAAATTGCTTTCCCCAGCAACACTGTAGAACGATAAATTATGTTTTCCCCTACCTACATTTTATGAAATGCAGACGAGCAGGACACTGGACGCTGGTGGGCTCTCCACGCTTAAGGAATGGCAGCAGCAGGACACTGGAGACCGGCGGACTCCCTGCTCTTACTGACTGGCCTCGCGCCCTGCAGTATCCAGTGTGTGCCGCATGTTGCATAAAACAAAAGCAAGGAGCAGCGCCATTTTAAAGGAATAAAGCGCGGCGTACCGCCGTATAGCAAATAGAAAAAAATTGTTCTCCCAAAAACACCATAAAACGATAAACTATGTTGACTGCTACCTACATTTTATGAAATGCAGACTGGAGGACTGCATGCTCAGAGTTACCTTGGCAGCAAAGACGAGCAGGACACTGGAGGCTGACGGGCTCCCCGCTCTTAATGAATGGCAGCAGCTGAAGACTGGAGGCTGACGGGCTCCCCGCTCTTAATGAATGGCAGCAGCTGAAGACTGGAGGATGACGGGCTCCCCGCTCTTAATGAATGGCAGCAGCTGGACACTGGAGGCTGACGGGCTCCCCGCTCTTAATGAATGGCAGCAGCTGGACACTGGAGGCTGACGGGCTCCCCGCTCTTAATGAATGGCAGCAGCTGGACACTGGAGGCTGACGGGCTCCTCGCTCTTAATGAATGGCAGCAGCTGGACACTGGAGGCTGACGGGCTCCTCGCTCTTAATGAATGGCAGCAGCTGTTCACTGGAGGCTGATGGGCTCCCTGCCCTTAATGAATGGCAGCAACTGTTCACTGGAGGCAGACGGGCTCCCTGCTCTTAATGAATGGCAGCAGCTGGCCACTGGAGGCTGACGGCCCCCCCGCTCTTAATGAATGGCAGCAGATTGACACTGGAGGCTAATGGGCTCCCCGCTCTTAATGAATGGCAGCAACTGTTCACTGGAGGCTGACGGGCTCCCGGCTCTTAATGAATGGCAGCAGCTGTTCACTGGATTTTAACGGGCTCTCTGCCCTTAATGAATGGCAGTTTGTGCCCTGCTGTGTCCAGTGTGTGGAGCGCCTTGTAAAACAAAAGCAATTAGTGGTCGCCATATTCAATTAGAGAAAATAGTTCTCACCAGAACACATAAAGAATAGCAACGGCAAACCACTGTAGTTATGCATTGCTGCTCTGTAGAGAACCTGAATGGAGGTATCGCTCCATTAACCAATTAGGAGGCTGCAAAAAAGAGCGATACTTCATTTATCCAATGGGAAGGCAGCAGGCGGGACTAAAGCAGTATATTGAATATACCAGGTCTTCCAGAGAGCTCATGTGCTGTGCCTAGGCTCGACCTAAAAATGAGGATGTGTCTCTGAAGGGCCAGCCTCTGTTCGCAAAGTCTTCAGCCGTGATTGCTCATTTAAATATCTGAAAATAGATTGACTGTTGAGTAAACATTTTCTTTGCAAATATGGTAAACTGTCACTATGATGTCTGGCTGCTACTTTAACACTCCCAACATGCTCAGAAAAGGTGCTAAATGCTGATCCTGAATGCATGAAAAACTGTGACCCATGCTCTCCATTCCAGTAGACTCGACTATGGAATTCCCACTAAGTTGTCATTTCAGCATACCTTATTAAGAGATTTCAGGTGGTTCAGAGTCCAGCAGCCAGGCTTGTTCTCAGTTTGCCATATTTACCACCATGAAAGCCCACATACGAACCTGCATTGGCTGCCTGTGCATGAGCATTCCCTCTACAAGCTTCTTACTGATTCTACAAAGCAGTTGACAACCTTTGACCTTCTTACCATAGCAGTTGCATGCAATTTTATGTTCCTTCCAGACAACTTTGCTACTCATCTCACATGCTTGCACGCCGCATTTGCATTGCTGGGACACGCAATCAAAGCTTTGAGGATCAAGGAAGAAAACATTCCGCGGCAGGACATCCCACTGAATGCATGGAAGAGAGCCGTCAACAAACAAGAATATGAAATCTCTTTTGACCTCGACCACAAAACCCTTTGTCGAAGTCCCCATTTGGACCCTTTAAACAACTCGTACATGGTAGGAAAAGCTCGATCATACCTAAGTGAGGCCCTAACAACTCATTCCCGAACCAAAATTCTATACATGAAGCTGACCACGCTTGGGATAGCAGACTTCAACCCTGCATGGGCTCAAAGAGGGGAACCCACATCTTGTAGGTTATGCACCTACACGAGGGAATCTTGGCTGCACCTCCTCTGCTGCTGTCCTTTTTTTGACAACGATCGACGGCGACTGTTGAGCCCGATTTGCCTCACTCAGAGCATAAAATGTTGCTCCGAAGCATCAGCCTAGTGTTTCTCAACCACCAACACAATGACCCTAGCGAGATTCGCGAAATTTGTCCACCAAATTAGGCTAGCCCTAAAAGCCAATAACGAAAACATCTTAACACCTGGGAATTCAATGCCTGAAAGCACGAACGATAGCTGAAGTAACATTGCCACGTCGTAGCATTGACATTGCCCTTCCATGAAAGAAACGTCCGTCGTCAAGACTAACACCAAGGCACACATGGTTGGACAAAGGCCATCTACATGAGACTTAGACAGGTGCGCCGCACCCCCTCACTTTACTCTGCTTTCTTTTTTAACTCGCTTTTTCTTTTTTAATTGGCACACCAGTGCATCTTTTATCAAGCAAAGAAGCTTACAAACACAGTTTTTTGTATTCTCTTCTTTTACTGTAAAGATTTTAATTAATTGTACAGTAAATAAAAAATTCAAATGCATCCGACGTGTTACAGCAGGAGGGTGATCCTTTTCTAGGTTTTACAAGAACAGTGCTTGCACTCTGCGAGCTCTCTTGTAAATGATGAAAAATGCTAAAAGAAGCACATCCATTACTTACCTTTACTTACCACTAGTTGGCTCCCATGTCACTCTCTTTTCCAGTCAGAGCCTCCGCCTCAGCTCCAGCTTTCTCCTGGGCATCGAATATTGATCCTGCTGTGGAGCTTGACCTGTTTGAATAACAGTATTCAAAAGAATGTAGATAAAAGTTCACACAATAAAGGTTCAGCAACCAGGAAACATTTTCATAAAAAAATTAACACAAAGTTCGGAATTACATTCAAAAACATAAAACAATACGATCAACAATCAATAAGACAATAACCACTATAACAAACACAAAAGAAAAGCGCCTAACCACTATAACATACACAAATAAAAGCGCCTTTCTTTTGTGTTTGTTATAGTGGTTATTGTCTTATTGATTGTTGCTCATTTTGTTTTATGTTTTTGAATGTAATTCCGGTCCTTGTCTTCTTTTGAATACTGTTATTTATGGGTTGCTTTTGTTCCCTCATTTGCTGAATGAAATACTATGATGTATTGAAATAAGATTAGTTCATTCTGAAGTTTTATGCAAATGGATTTATGTAAGTGACTTATTCTATATTTGCCTCACTTGGTTTCCAAAAAAAAGAGAATAATATAATAAAAAATAAAATGAAAAATTAATAATGAAACCGAGGTGAGCAATTCTGTGGGTGTAATTTTCTACATTTTGGAACTTTTGTCCTCTTATTATTATTATTGGGAACACCCCTTTCATGTTGTTTAGTGCATTTTTCCCCCTGGTGGGTTGTTCCCTATTTATCGGGTTCTTCAGGGCCCCTCTCATGTTTATTCAATGCACCAGTTTAGTCCATTAAAAAAGAAAACTTTGCTGGGGTGTATCCCCCCACCCTTAACCCTTGAGACCCCCACACATTATATCCGTGCAAGTTCATGGAAAATTGCTAACTTCACCAAATGGGCAGGCAACTTAGGGCTTTACCCAGGCTGGAGCTCGATGCCTGTCTCTAGTTCATTTTGAGTCCTTCCTCCTTCCCCAAAACGAGCTGTTCGCCCTCTTAAGCAGTCCCTCTCTCCTCAGCCCATCCCACCCATCCAAAAACCGAGAGAGACCTGCCAAAACACAAGAGAGTGGAAAACCGTTTGAGTTTCACCCCATCCTCCATGGCCCAGTCCGCGCCCTCCTTTGTAGGGTTCCTCAGGAGTGACATGTTTCACAGGGCCTGATGTGCGGAA
This sequence comes from Lissotriton helveticus, assembly GCF_964261635.1. Classification (NCBI taxonomy): domain Eukaryota; kingdom Metazoa; phylum Chordata; class Amphibia; order Caudata; family Salamandridae; genus Lissotriton; species Lissotriton helveticus. Next base: position 1,685,773,093 of record NC_136068.1, read on the forward strand.
AAGCTGCGGTCTCAGCTAAGCCCTCCCAGGTAAAGAGAGATCCCTTTAGGAAGTGCAGGGTATTTGTTATAAGCCCAATGACTACTCCTCCCATTCTCAGTTGGACGAATCACTTCACAGAAGACACAGTCTAGCTTCTAGAAGGTGATGGGATGGAAGGGAGAGGAAGAAATGAAATCTGAAGCCTCCTGGGAGCTGACTAAGGGGCTGTCATTACAAAGCAAAGCTTTTGTGCGGGGCCCCGGCGGTTTGCACACCATCCTATCCACCCACCTACCCAAAGCCCCACCAATGAACTCTCTGATTAAGAAACTTTGTCAGCATTTGATTTCACCAGATTAACTCTTTCTGAAGGGGCCCAATTTCGACCCTCGCAGAGAGGTGTTGTATATAAATGTCTATTAAGGTTCTAATAAAGATGGGGATACTGTGGAAACCCCTTCTAGCCCATCTGCACCTGACAGAGGGGGTGATTAAAAATTTGAAAAGTTGGCAAAGTGGAGCTGTGCCACGCATCTGTCTCCAGCTGAGCACAGCACTTCAATTCTGTTGATGTCAAGACGTGTAATACTATCGGATCTCCCAGACCTGTTCAATGTCTTTGCTGAGGTCCTGTGTAATTGTCTTTACTGAGGGCCTGTCTAATTGTCTTTGCTGAGCTCCTGTGTGATTGTCTTTGCTGAGGTCCTGTGTGATTGTCTTTGCTGATGTCCTGTAGAATTGTTTTTGCTGAGGTCCTGTGTAATTTTCTTTGCTGAGGTCCAGTGTAATTGTCTCTGCTGAGGTCCTGTGTAATTGTCTCTGCTGAGGTCCTGTGTAATTGGCTTAGCTGAGGTCCAGTGTAATTGTCTTCTCTGATGTCCTGTGTAATTGTCTTTGCTGAGGTCCTGTGTAATTGTCTTTGCTGAGGTCCTGTGTAATTGTCTTAGCTGAGGTCCAGTGTAATTTGTCTTTGCTGATGTCCTGTGTAATTGTCTTTGCTGAGTTTCTGTGTAGTTGTCTTTGCTGAGGTCCCGTGTTATTGTCTTTGCTCATGTCCTGTGTAATTGTCTTAGCAGAGCTCCTGTGTAGTTGTCTTTGCTGATGTCCTGTGTAATTGTCTTTGCTGATGTCCTGTGTAATTGTCTTTGCTGAGCTCCTGTGTAATTGTCTTTGCTGCGGTCCTGTGTAATTGTCTTTGCTAATGTCCTGTGTAATTGTCTTTGCTGAGTTTCTGTGTAGTTGTCTTTGCTGAGGTCCCGTGTTATTGTCTTTGCTCATGTCCTGTGTAATTGTCTTAGCAGAGCTCCTGTGTAGTTGTCTTTGCTGATGTCCTGTGTAATTGTCTTTGCTGATGTCCTGTGTAATTGTCTCTGCTGAGCTTCTGTGTGATTATCTTTGCTGAGGTCCTGTGTAATTGTCTTTGTGAGGTCCAGTGTAATTGTCTTTGCTGAGGTCCTGTGTAATTGTCTTTGCTGAGCTCCTGTGTAATTGTCTTTGCTGAGCTCCTGTGTAATTGTCTTTGCTGAGCTCCTGTGTAATTGTCTTTGCTGAGGTCCTGTGTAATTGCCTTTACTGAAGTTTGAGCCACTGCTAAAATCGGCCTCTTTAAGTCAGGGGAAGCTGATGTTATCAGCGTTAAACGCGAGCGTCCTGACCCCCCTGTACTTTGTCATTTGATTCAGAAAGGCTTTTAATGTCAACTTCATGTAACATATAGTGTGTACACTTATTTAAAAGTACACTGAATTAGCCCTAACACAAAACTTTAACCTTTGAATTAAAACAGAATATTGATACCATCTAATGGCTAGAACTGCACAAAATGAAAATAGGAAACCTGTGACCAGTCCCCGCTTCCTCCTTTGGTCAACACGTGTGCTCCTGAGACATTACTTTTTTCACTGTTCCTCCTTTTCCTGCATCATCGCTTTTGAGAGCACTTTGAATGCATCATTTCTGTATGGGCGCGGTTCAAAACCCCTAACAGCCTGAGCCGTGCAGGCGTGCTCATTCACCCATCATGGCTCTTGGTTCTCCAAGGGTGCCATCATCAGAGTTGGGGTGCTCAGGTATGTTTTTAAACTCATGATTAGAAACTGTCACTTTTAATAAATGGAATTGGATGTGGTGATAGTATCTAATGTACTAAAATGAAACACTGACATGTTACAAAAAATACCCTGTTTTAAATATGAATTATTTTTCCTACATTAACATGACGTTTGTTGCCAGATTTACCAGGAATTAAATCGATCAGAAGGCAGGCGCTCGAATAGTGGGCTGCCCCTGAAGACTATTGGCTTATGTTTTGTGGGGTACGAGCAGGGCACAAGTCCTAGGAAAAGAACAGGGGGGACTAACCAAGTCAGGCAGTATTCAATTAACATCATGGTACAAATATGTGAACTGTTCAGCTTGTGTTCGGGCTCTTGGACCCAAGGCAGACCATCAGCTGGGCTCTGGGTCGACACTGGCACTGCACTAGCAATGAATCTGTGGCGCACCTCATTGAAGGACTTTTGAAGACCACTAAGACTAAGATATTAACTACCACCCCTAGATGGTTTGAAAAAGAATGTTCAAAGGCACACAAAGAGCTTAAATCTAGCCTACAATTGCTTCCTAGGGATAAGATATATATCGCTCAATGCAGGCTGACGGATAAGAAGGCAATAAAAACCCATAAAATTCGCCTCCAAATACAAGCCTGGGAGGACCTAAGGGAGGCGGCGGACAGAAGAGATTTGGTTGAGTTCTGTAAAATTAGAAATAAACCGTGTTTCCAGGACTCAAATGCCTAACAGATTTTAAACACTATTTTGCCAGATCAGTGGTATTCACATTTTAAAAACTTATATAATCATACGGGGAAATCAATAAGGATGAAGGGCAGAGGATAAAATTGATCCCAAGGCCAGAAATCACCCTGGTAGAAGTAGAAGGGGCCATTCTGGGATTGACTAAACATAAGGCGCCCGGCCCTGATGGCATACCTCCCGACCTATATCTTAGTGAAGTGGAGTTGTGGGCCCCCATTCTCATGAGGGTCCTGAAAGCGACAGTGGGGACGGGTCTGCCACGCTCTTGGTCCTCTGCAACAATAGTCCCGATATTTAAAAAAGGAAATCGGGATGACCCCCAATGCTATCGCCCGATATCCTTGATTGATGTCACAGAGAAGGTGCTGGGTCGTGTTGTCTTAAATCGTTTGACTGAATGGGCAGATACCCACCAGCTAATAACGGATACACAATATGGGTTTAGGGAGGGAAGGTAAACCACGGACCAATGCCTGAATCTGTACCTGCTGGTCGCCAAGTACACTATAGCCAGTAAGGAGGCGGTCTACTTGGAGTTCATGGACCTCTCTGCGGCTTTCGATCACGTGAACAGAGAGAAGCTATGGGCCCTGATGATAGGCCTAGGGGTGGACCAGGATCTAGTTAACATCCTTAAAGCCTTGTATTGGAATACCACTGCGTCTGTCTGTTTTAACCAAGATGGAGGCAGAACCTCATCATTTCCATGTCCTAGTGGTGTGCGGTAAGGCTGCATTCTAGCCCCTTTTTTGTTTTCACTTTATATTAACAATCTAGATAGTGAATTAAGTAAACTTCGAGTAGACTCCCCTCAAGTAGGCACCCGCTCAGTCCCCGTCCTGCTTTGCGCGGACGACGCGGTGCTGCTAGCTCGGACAACGCGGGGGTTACAAAGGCTGATTGATGGATTTGTAAGTTTTATGACCACACTTGATTTATCAGCAAATTTGGACAAATCCTATGTCATGCTTGCAGGGGCCAGACCAGATAGGAAATTTTCCTATAAGATAGGTATTCATAAAATTGGACTGGTTCGGTCCTTCTCCTATCTGGGTGTATTATTTGATGGGCTTTTGAAGTTTAGACTCCTGGTGGATAAACATTGTTCAAAATTGGTGGCCTCAACCGGGGCAATAATGGGTTATTGGGCGAAGACTGGGAAGATGGACGCCCGAGCAAGTGATGAACTTGTATAGATCAATATGCTGCGCCAAGGCTGTCTACGGGGCTGAAGTTTGGAGTTTTGTTAATATACATCACAGAGCAGAAGAAAATGAATTTTATAGAAGGATACTGAAAGTCCCACATAGCACATCTGTCTATATTATACATAAAGAACTGGGAGAACCCTACATTGAAGATCAAATCAAGGCCAGGCCACTTTTGGCCTGGGTGAAGATTTGGTCTGACCCTGAGGCAGGCCTTAGTAGACAAATTATCACTGACTGTCTGAATAGAGACAAAGGGAGCTCTATCCCCTGGCTAAAATATGTAAAGTGTACACTAGAGGACATTGGTTGTAAGAACATCTTCACTGAGCCTGAAACCATTACCTCTCAGGACAAAACAAGAGTCAAGAAAATGCACAAGGAATGGACAACTGTAAATAGGGCGGCCACCGAAGAGCGCAAATACACAGTTTTCGCTTACAGACTTGTGAAAATCGAAGTAGGAATGGAACCCTATCTCTCACTGACCCATAATGCACAGGACAGATTTTATATAACCCGTTTTAGATTTTACCTTTTGCATCATTTATTGTCTGGTCCCCCTGTTTTTTCCTTAATGGTTGAGCAGAAGGGTACCTGCGGCTGCGACAATAGGTCTCCACAGGATACCCTTCATTTTGTTTTATTATGCTCATTTTATACATTACCTAGGCGTAAGTTCCTTGTGGGAATTTTGAAAAGAGCTAAGTTTAAACACGCCAATGTAGCTTTATTGTTCTTGCAAAAGGCCAATGACGCATATACTCTGTCCTGTATCACAAGTTTTATTAGGTTGGCGGTGAGGATAAGGAATTCGAGAGAGATGAGTTGATTGTAATGCCCTCTATCAGAGAGACTTGACAAATGAAATGAAATGCTATGAATTTAAATTTTTTTTAATGTGTTTTTAACTGGTTTTATGTACTTTTATGGTATTTTTTTAAAGTACCGAATAAAGAAATATTTGATTTGATTTGATTTGATTTGAATCTGTGGACCTGCCTACACTACTTTCAGACTTCACCAGCCACCACTGCCCAGGGCAGCAGTGCTTTCACCTCAACAAGAAGTTTTTTGAATAAAATATTTTTAATACATTGTAACTCTTTCTACTAGCATTAAAAGTGTTAAGAGTTTTATAAATGTTTCATAAAAATGTAAATCTGAAATGAATGAACCCTACTTCTGCTTTGCAAATCCACTCCTATCATTCTATCCCTACTCCATATTCCCTCTTCTCTAAACCGTTCTTATCATTCTAGCCCTACTCCAATTACTACTAAACACCCAAGAAATCAAGGGAACAAATCTACTACAACCACGGCACAAGAAAACAAGCATTTGCTATGCAATAGGTCTCGCAATTGCGAGATTTTGAGCTATTGGCATTGTAAATGACAATGCTATTTATTTATGTGTTGAAAAAAACCTGCAATAATAAAAGGCATTGTCATTTACAATACCAATAGGTGAAAGTTTTTAAAATGCCAGACCTATTGCAAATGAACCAAACACAATAAAGACCTGGCCTGCAAAATAGAACCGCTACACGTGAACCTAATGTCAGTCAATAGCTGCCACAATTATATGTGCTGCTAAGGTGGTATATTATTCTCTGCTGTGGGTTTGCTCACATTAAAAGGACACTCTGTTGCCTCCTTGTATCATAGAGGGCCACAAGTTCTGATTAATTACCCCTCGGCCTCCCTAGTGAATTGACTATTGCAAATGAACCCAAACAATTATACTAGTTGAATGGCCCTGTATGCGATGTTTGTTATTGTTGAAATGACAGTAGTTCTGCAACAGCAAAAAATGATCTGTTTGTAGGGATAGATGAATGGATTTTTGCTGTGGTTGCGCTGCCATTTAGTCAAGCACTTCTGAACTTGATCCTCAAAGGTAACACTAAGTACTGGAAAGTTTTTAACTACCACAAAACAAAAGTACTAAACTAGAAGTTTATTAGGAAAAGAGGCGAGTACCATAGGTAAACAACAATGAAAACGTTTGAATTTATGAGAAACACCAACTTCAGAGAGAGGGCCACATGAGAGGATAACAATGAAAGTGACAGCAGTTCAGGAACAAGCACCTATATAAAGAACGTAAAAAATGCAATGCATAAAGTAACTGGTATTATGTACTGCAGAAACAGAATTCTCTAACTCCCTGTGGCACATGGATTCATTCAACATGCCTAATTACTACCCACACTTATTTACATTGTTGCAACGGACCAATCCTGTTTAGACCAAGGAAGGGTATACTTTTCCCTCAGAACTTCAAAAAAATGGACACCCAATAACAATATTTCAGATTGACTGCGTTCAAGTGCTGAGAACATCCCATCTGCAAGACTAGGTATTGTTGAGAACCTTTGTTGGAAAAAGGTAGAGCAGACGGCAATGAAATGATACAAACAAAGAGATACGCGATTTAGGCAACATTGATGCCATAAATTCCAAATTCTCTTAGATGGGGTGGGCCAGCAGTGACAGTTTCGTGAAAAACATTATTTTCCTAATTGCGGTGTGAAAGTCATTATACAAGAAGCAACGTACAAGTACAAAAACGTTAAGGATAAAACTGGATTGAAGGTGCCCCAGTAAACTCACAGCTGTTACTTTAAGAGTGAGCCCTGCTCGATCCACTTTCATGACACACATCTTTCTGGCCTCTGAACACCAAAAATGTCTACACTGAGGTCCGGTTCGACACTTTTTCCCTTCTCCTCATCTAATCGGAGCTCAAGTAGCACGACCTGCGCAGGGCACTTATTAAAAAAACTAAACGCTGCATACTATAAATGTCAAGGTACAACTCACACTTAAAACACACTGCAACTGTATGTAAACTGAAAACTTGCCATGCACAACGGTGCATAAACAAACAAAAGCTGGGGGCAGCTACCTCCAGAAAAGGGAAAATGCGCTATGCCACACTCTAGCATTAAATTAAATAAGTAGTCCCCAAATAACAAATAGCACTTACTAGTGTAAGGGAACTGTAATTGTCCGGTGCTTCTTGCGAAAAACTGAAATGAATAAGGAGCAAGGAAACAAAAAAACGACGCATGAATTATCCAATTGCAAGAAGCATGTCAGAATGCCAGATTACACTCCGTAAAGTGATTACTGCAGGTCTTGCACAGCTGCCCGACCTAAAAATGTGAGCTTCGTACAATTTCCTTACAGATAGCTGCAGTATTTGGACCCATGGTCGGCGGGCACCGCTGGAACTCTACCAGCCCCAGGCATTTTTCAAGCTTGACGAAGCAGTGATAACTGCAATGATCTCGCTAGGTTTTCTTGCGCAGAATGCCTGGCAGATTTGTATTTTTGCAGTTTTACATAGCGCAAACTCGGCAGGACATTATTGGAGCCTTTAAATGGGTACCATTTAGTTTACACATGGGCACCTCCATTTTTGGTAGGCACGGGAGATTTAGTGATTAGCACAGAATCAGATGAGGTGGAGATGAAGCAGAGGCTCAAACTTGATTCCCCAGCTCCAAAGTTGGCAGCTCTGCCAGTTACAACAATAATGTAACACAACATGAAACAAGCATTTACAATGCAATGGTCTCGGCATTATTAAAGGTAGAGCTATTGGCATTGCTCATGACATTTTTATTTTTTTTTAAATCATAAATAAATGGCATTGTCATTTACATTGCCACTAACTTAATCGTTAAATAAATGGCATTGTCATTTACAATGCCAATAGCTTAATAGCTCGCAAATGCATGACCTATTGCATTTACACCCACACAGAGCCACACATACAGAGCCACCCACACATACAGAGCCACCCACACAGAGCCACAGACACACACACATAGCCACACACATTTGGGTGATTAGCCACGCTTTTTGAACCTTGATTGATTGAATAATGATTGTTTATATTTCAGTAAACAAACTGTTCTGTCTAACCTGAATAAAAGAACAAAAATACAAACTAATCCCTTTTATGAGAAAAAACGCTTTTGAATCTTAATCAAACCACTCATCATTGACCAAACATTAAGGGGCCGATTAGGATGGCGGACGGACTTGCGTCCGTCCGCCACCCTTGAGGAGGAGGGAACGTCCGCAGGGGCTGCGGCGTTCCCTCCGTGCTGATTAGGATGTGACCGCCAGGGTGGCGGTCACATCCTCTATATTTAACATTGCGGCGGGTGCAGCTTCAAGCTGCACCCGCCGCAATGTTAAAAAAGCATGTTTTACATTTACATGCACAAAGCGGCCGGCACCGCACGGTGCCTGCTGCTTTGTGCACGCAAATGCAGGGGGGTACCATAGGTACCCCCCATGTGCACCCCCCACCCCCCATTCACCCAGGGGGCCCGCAACGGGCCCCCAAAGTGAATGTCCGTATGCTTTTCCATGGCGGAAAAGCCGCCGTGGAAAAGCATGTATTTACGAACATCCTAATATGGCGGACGGTGTCTCATAGACACCGCCTGCCATGTTATAGCTTTTCCGCCACGGTCGGAAGCCGACCGCGGCGGAAAAGCGGCGGACGGAATTCCAGACCCACCAGCCATCCTAATTTGGCGGTGGGTCTTTGGAGGCTCCGCAGCGGTTTTTCCGCATCCTCCAGGCCGGCGGACACTTCCGCCGGCCCGGAGGATGCGGAAAAACCGCCATCCTAATCGGCCCCTTAATGTTGTTAGTTAGCAATGTATTCAGATTGTGCTCCATTCTAACACAGTGGCAAAGATTTGTCGACCAAAGAAAGAAATATTCGGAGAAATTGTAGTTCCACTTAGTAAATCTTTAAGTGGAGCTGGTTATAAAATGTTCAAGAGATTTGCACGCTCGCATAACTGTAACTCGCTGTAACTCAGGTACCCTGCTACTGTTGTAAAGCGCTCTGAAGCCTTCGGATCATGTCCACGCTATATAAAAATTGCAAAATTACAAATAAATACCCGGTAGAGCGCCCTGCTTATTCCAACTTGAGCCACATAAACCTGTGGCACTTGACACAAACCGTTTCTCGAATGCTGCTCCCTTCCCTACCTGTACCTGGTACAATCTCCATTCACCCTTGCTGCACCTGAAAGTCCACATTCTGTGATCACCGCTTCCCCACACCTGGCACACTTTTGTTTACTATCTCACCGCCACATTCATGTAGTACTGGCCTCTGACCCTCGCTCATGCTAATGTACCTGGCAGCGCCTCTGTTTTAAGCTGTCTTCCTAGCCTGTGGCGTTGAAGAACAAACGTTTCTGCAGATCTAAAAGCCTGGCCAACTCTACCTGAAGAATTCCCCTACTGCATGGGACCGCTAAATATTAGCACTGATATCTCCCAGGACATTGGACCCCCACATTACCTGATAAAACCCCTCCCCATATTGTTGCAACCCTCTCCTCCCGCAACTGTAGCCATGACATGGCCCTTCCCTACTGTACCTTATGTCCTACTTTTCTTTTTCAACCCGACACTTTCCTACCTGAAAGACCCCCCATGGCCGCCGTCCAGGGCTGTCCAAAAGCCACGTTTCATGCCAGGAAGGCAGAAACTCCGATCAGTGTCCCCATCGACGCATAGGCAATGCGCACCCAGAGGCGCCGGCTGAGCGCCATAGGGAAGAACAGAGGAAACAGGCAGACCTTCCGAAGCACTTGCTGGCGCTGACAGCTAGGGCACAAAAGGGGGCGGGGTAGTCAGGGACACCGAAGAGGGACTAGGGCGGGCACACAGGGGAAGGGTATGGGCAAAGACACTAAGGACGGACTATAAATATATTGTAAGGGGGAAGAGTTGATGCTAGATACAGAAGAAGGACAAGAGAGGAGACAAAAACTGAAGATGCCCGTTTGTTTTAAAGTGAAGACTGACTATCGCTGTTGGATTGACCCCGAATGGATTTCAGTCCAACTTTAAGTTTCAACAAGTGCAGCGCCCAATCTACAGTTCGTTTGAAAAATAAAGCAACGTTTGCGGTTCAGAGGTCCCCTCACACCCCTGGGGCAGTGTAAATACTGCACAAGTGATTGCTAGCCCTTATCCAAAGTATGTTTTGGGCACCTTCACAGAGGACACGGACAGACACGAACAGCGGGAGGGGGCGGGAACAGCGGGAGGGGGATTTTTTGGTTAGTTAACACTTTTCTACACGTTCTTAATAGGAGCAATATTTAATTAAATTATGATTTTTGTTCTCTCAAAAATCCGGGCGACATGGGTTTTTCGAGAGGAGTTAAAGCTTAACGGAATGGCCGACCACTTTTTTATTTCCATGATTGAGACAGTGACACCATTACAAATGGGGCGGAGCTGGAAAATGGACGCAATTCCCGGAACAGAACGGCCACGGCTTGTGTAAGGCTGGTGCAAGAGCTTGTATAGGGCGTGTTCTACGAATGTAAACAGTATTGCGCAGACACTGTAAACATTGACGGGTCAAACCTCCTGCAAGTTTACTATATCCATTTAATTAATTTATGTATCCTACTAGCGGACAGACACGAACAGCGGGAGGGGGCGGGAACAGCGGGAGGGAGGACAGCGGGAGCCACAACAGAACGGCCACGGCTTGTGCAAGGCTGGTGCAAGAGCTAGCAAAACTTACCAGCGGGCTGCCTCATGTCCTCTCATGGCCAGACGAGACAAACAATGGCGGACACAAGCTTCCGGTTTTTTTCGGATTTGGGGGCGTGTTCGGTGTTCAAAAGTAGGCGTGGCTAAAAAGTGGAAAGAAGAACGCCGAAGACACCTCCAAATCCGAAAAAGACGGAGCCTATTTGGAGTGACGGCTCTCTCCTGCAATGGCTGGCCTCCATTTAGGAAGCCAGCCAATGGGAGAGAGCCAAAATTAGAGGCGGGATTAAGAGCCCCTCTAAGAAACATAAGATCTCGCTACTTCCGGTTCTGACGAACCGGATAGTACCTCGACCTAAAAACTGACTGCGAGTGAGATTTTGATTTGGGCTAGCACTATTGACTAGGCGCCCCCCTCACCTAGAGGAGTGGCGCCCTTAGTGGCGCCATGAAACCGAGCTTCAGTTGGAGGGGCTGGTTTCAGTGGCCAGATTTCTTGATGACGTGTTGGTACACGTTTCAAAACCGTAACTTACCGCATTTAAGTTTGTAAAGAGGGATCCCTCGGGTCTCCTCCTCCTTGTCTCCTTGGACCCAGGAAAAGCAGCAAGAGCTTTGGAAAAGCAAATCATTTGGCACAGTGGGTTCATGGAGGCCTGGCATAGTGTAGCGTTCAAGGAGCTTTTGGCTCAGTGTAGTCTATCATGAACGTGATGGGTTCGATCCTTTTGCTGTTTAAAAAAACAAAAACAAAAAAAACATATTTCTATTTAATTTGTTTTTAATTTTACTGGCCATTTCTTTAGTATAGCGTTATCGTAACTTGCCCAGGCGTTGTATGCAGTATGAAGTTGTGGGGATTCCCGGGCAGCCGCGTGGTGTGCTGAGGGTGTATGGCACAGCTTTCCAAACTTTTCATGTTGGTGACTGTTTGGAGATGAATCATTTTGGGACACAGTAAGGCAGTGTAGCGAGCGATCGTAGCAAGCAAGCCCGAACCACCTAAGGCGGGGCTCAGGGGGGTTCTCACTCACTCTGTCTGTCTCACTCACTCTCTAACCGTCTCGCTCCCTCTGTCTCCCTTCCTCTCTCTCCCTCTGTGTCCCTCCCTCTCTCTCCCTCTGTCTGTCTCCGTCTGTCTCCCTCTGTCTGTCTACCTCCCTCTGTCTCTCTCTGTCTGGCTCCCTATGTCTCGCTCCCTGTCGCCCTTCTTCCTCTGTCTGTCTCCTTCTGTCTCACGCTCTCTGTCTCCCTCTCACTGTCTCTCTCTCTCTCTGTCTCCCTCTGTTTCCATCCATCTGTCTCCCTCCCTCTGTCTCCCTCTCCCTCTGTCTCCATCTCCCTCCCTCTCCCTGTCTCTCTCCCTCTGTCTCCCTCTCTCTCCCTCTCTCTTCCTTTCCCTCCCTCTCCCTCCCTCTGTCTCCTACCCTCTGTCTCCCTCTCTCTGTCTCCCTTTCTCTGTCTCCCTCTCTCTCCCTCTCTCTGTCTCCCGATCTCTCCCCCTTCTTTCTTCCTCTGTCCCTCTTTCTTCCTCTCTCTCCCTCTTTCTTCCTCTCTCTCTCTCTCTCTCCCTCTGTCTCTCTCCCTCTGCCTATCTCCCTCTGTCTCCCTCTCCCTCTGTCTCTCTCCCTCTGTCTCTCTCCCTCTGTTTCCCCCTGACTGTCTCCCACTGTCTCCCTCTCTCTGTCTCCGTTCGTCTCCCTGTCTGTCTACCTCCCTCTCCCTCGTTCTTCCTCTCTCTCCCTCTTTCTCCCTCTGTCTCTCTCTCTCTGTCTCTCTCCCTCTGTCTCTCTCCCTCAGTCTCCGTTCCTCGGTCTCCCTCCCTCTGTCTCCGTTCCTCGGTCTGCCTCCCTCTCTTTCTCCCTCTGTCATTCTCTACCTCGGACTCCCTCTCCCTGTCCCTCTGTCTCCCTCTCTTTCTGTCTCCCTCTCTCTCCCTCCCTCCCTCTGTCTCCCTCCCTCTGTCTCCCTCTCTCTGTCTCCCTCTCTCGGTCTCCCTCTCTCTGTCTCCTTCTGTCTTCCTCTCTCTGTCTCCCGCTATGTCTACCTCCCTCTGTCTATCTCTGTCTCCCTCCTCCCTCTGTCTCCCTCCTCCCTCTGCCTCCCTCCTCCCTCTGTCGCCCTCCTCCCTCTGTCTCCCTCTCTCCTCTGTCTCCCTCTCTCCTGTCTCCCTCTCCCCTCTGTCGCCCTCTCTCCTCTGTCGCCCTCTCTCCTCTGTCGCCCTCTCACCTCTGTCTCCCTCTCCCCTCTGTATCCCTCTCTCCTCGGTCACCCTTTCTCCTCGGTCACCCTCTCTCCTCTGTCTCCCTCTCTCCTCTGTCACCCTCTCTCCTCTGTCTTCCTCTCTTTGTCTCCCTCTCTCCTCTGTCGCCCTCTCTCCTCTGTCACCCTCTCTCCTCTGTCGCCTGCTCTCCTGTCACCCTCTCTCCTCTGTCACCCTCTCTCCTCTGTCGCCCTCTTCCCTCTGTCGCCCTCTCTCCTCTATCTCCCTCTCCCCTCTGTCTCCCTCTATCCTCTGTCACCCTTTCTCCTCTGTCACCCTCTCTCCTCTGTCTCCCTCTCTCCTCTGTCACCCTCTCTCCTCTGTCACCCTCTCTCCTCTGTCGCCCTCTCTCCTCTGTCGCCCTCTCTCCTCTGTCGCCCTCTCTCCTCTGTCGCCCTCTCTCCTCTGTCGCCCTTTCTCCTCTGTCACCCTCTCTCCTCTGTCGCCTGATCTCCTGTCACCCTCTCTCCTCTGTCTCCCTCTCTCCTCTGTCACCGTCTCTCCTCTGTCACCCTCTCTTCTCTGTCGCCCTCTTCCCTCTGTCGCCCTCTCTCCTCTGTCGCCCTCTTCCCTCTGTCGCACTCTTCCTCTGTCTCCCTCTCCTCTGTTGCCCTCTTCCCTCTGTCATCCTCTTCCCTCTGTCACCCTCTTCCCTCTGTCGCCCTCTTCCCTCTGTCGCCCTCTCTCCTCTGTCGCCCTCTCTCCTCTGTCGCCCTCTTCCCTCTGTCGCCCTCTTCCCTCTGTCACCCTCTCTTTTCTGTCGCCCTCTTCCCTCTGTCATCCTCTTCCCTCTGTCGCCCTCTCTCCTCTGTCGCCCTCTCTCCTCTGTCTCCCACTGAAGAACTGGGATTTCAAGTACCCAGCGGTGCCAGGGACACGCTCAAAGTCCTCTGGGTTCCCTTGCCTTGGTATACAGAGACACGGAATACTTCTAGGTGGCGTCAGAGATCAAATTTATTAGCTGCAGCTAGTAGCAGAAATCCCAGCAATACAACACGCTGTACAACTCAAGAAACTGCTCAATTTTACTAAGGCGAGACATCCCTATTTATACACAAAAAGGGACATTTAAAATGCACGCCCCTGCACCAAAATTCAACCAATAGAAAATACATGACATCACACAGCATCATATAGTAAAGCTCATTTTACAGTGTCCCAACGCACAAGTTAATATTTAGGCATATCTAAATAATATTCTGGAAGGCCCGGACAAACCCTTAATGGAAAGCGTAACCCATGAAATGAAGAAACAGTAAAGAAAAGTAGTTTCAAATAATGTGCAAGATAACAGAAACTTAAAGAAACTGAAAAGTTAACAAATGTCTTGAATGGTGATTGGGAAAGTGGATAATGATCTTGCAGGGAAATTGGCTTGGCAGGGTCAATTCCAGGTGAAAGGCCAGCTTCTGAAATTAACTCCAGCACACGAAGGAAACCTTAGTTAATGTACACATGACCCACAAAAAGGTCAGACTGCTTTTCTCGCAGACTAACTTCTGAGGCCTACGTAAAAGGCAACACCAGAAGGCAGTCACGACGCATGGCAAAAACCCATGTTTGTAAAAGAAAGTCGTGCACTTTAAAAGCACGCAAAATCACAGAACCTCACCTCTCCCCTCTGTCTCCCTCTCTCCTCTGTCACCCTCTCTCCTCTGTCACCCTCTCTCCTCTGTCACCCTCTCTCCTCTGTCACCGTCTCTCCTCTGTCACCCTCTCTCCTCTGTCTCCCTCTCTCTGTCTCCCTCTCTCCTCTGTCGCCCTCTCTCCTCTGTCACCCTCTCTCCTCTGTCACCCTCTCTCCTCTGTCGCCTGCTCTCCTGTCACCCTCTCTCATCTGTCACCCTCTCTCCTCTGTCGCCCTCTTCCCTCTGTCGCCCTCTCTCCTCTGTCGCCCTCTGTCGCCCTCTCTCCTCTGTCGCCCTCTTCCCTCTGTCATCCTCTTCCCTCTGTCGCCCTCGCTCCTCTGTCGCCCTCTCTCCTCTGTCGCCCTCGCTCCTCTGTCGCCCTCTCTCCTCTGTCGCCCTTTCTCCTCTGTATCCCTCTCTCCTTTGTCGCCCTCTTTCCTCTGTCGCCCTCTCTCCTCTGTTGCCCTCTTCCCTCTGTCGCCCTCCTCCCTCTGTGGCCCTCTTCCCTCTGTCTCCTTCCTCCCTCTGTCGCCCTCCTCCCTCTGTCTCCCTCTCTCCTCTGTCTCCCTCTCTCCTGTCTCCCTCTCCCCTCTGTCGCCCTCTCTCCTCTGTCTCCCTCTCTCCTCTGTCTCCCTCTCTCCTCTGTCGCCCTCTCTCCTCTGTCGCCCTCTCTCCTCTGTCGCCCTCTCTCCTCTGTCGCCCTCTCTCCTCTGTCGCCCTCTCTCCTCTGTCGCCCTCTCTCCTCTGTCACCCTCTCTCCTCTGTTGCCTTCTCTCCTCTGTCACCCTCTCTCCTCTGTCGCCCTCTTCCCTCTGTCGCCCTCTCTCCTCTGTCGCCCTCTCTCCTCAGTCGCCCTCTCTCCTCAGTCGCCCTCTGTCGCCCTCTCTCCTCTGTCGCCCTCTTCCCTCTGTCATCCTCTTCCCTCTGTCGCCCTCTCTCCTCTGTCGCCCTCTCTCCTCTGTCACCCTCTCTCCTCTGTCACCCTCTCTCCTCTGTCACCGTCTCTCCTCTGTCACCCTCTCTCCTCTGTCTCCCTCTCTCTGTCTCCCTCTCTCCTCTGTCGCCCTCTCTCCTCTGTCACCCTCTCTCCTCTGTCACCCTCTCTCCTCTGTCGCCTGCTCTCCTGTCACCCTCTCTCATCTGTCACCCTCTCTCCTCTGTCGCCCTCTTCCCTCTGTCGCCCTCTCTCCTCTGTCGCCCTCTGTCGCCCTCTCTCCTCTGTCGCCCTCTTCCCTCTGTCATCCTCTTCCCTCTGTCGCCCTCGCTCCTCTGTCGCCCTCTCTCCTCTGTCGCCCTCGCTCCTCTGTCGCCCTCTCTCCTCTGTCGCCCTTTCTCCTCTGTATCCCTCTCTCCTTTGTCGCCCTCTTTCCTCTGTCGCCCTCTCTCCTCTGTTGCCCTCTTCCCTCTGTCGCCCTCCTCCCTCTGTGGCCCTCTTCCCTCTGTCTCCTTCCTCCCTCTGTCGCCCTCCTCCCTCTGTCTCCCTCTCTCCTCTGTCTCCCTCTCTCCTGTCTCCCTCTCCCCTCTGTCGCCCTCTCTCCTCTGTCTCCCTCTCTCCTCTGTCTCCCTCTCTCCTCTGTCGCCCTCTCTCCTCTGTTGCCCTCTCTCCTCTGTTGCCCTCTCTCCTCTGTCGCCCTCTCTCCTCTGTCGCCCTCTCTCCTCTGTCACCCTCTCTCCTCTGTTGCCTTCTCTCCTCTGTCACCCTCTCTCCTCTGTCGCCCTCTTCCCTCTGTCGCCCTCTCTCCTCTGTCGCCCTCTCTCCTCCGTCGCCCTCTCTCCTCAGTCGCCCTCTGTCGCCCTCTCTCCTCTGTCGCCCTCTTCCCTCTGTCATCCTCTTCCCTCTGTCGCCCTCTCTCCTCTGTCGCCCTCTCTCCTCTGTCACCCTTTCTCCTCTGTCTCCCTCTCTCCTTTGTCGCCCTCTCTCCTCTGTCGCCCTCTCTCCTCTGTCGCCCTCTTCCCTCTGTCGCCCTCTTCCCTCTGTCGCCCTCTTCCCTCTGTCCCAGCAGTTATGTGCTAAGTCCCCATAAATACCGGTGTCATCCTGCGACACACCCACCCTTTGCAGGTGACACAGTACTGTGTCGGGACACACAGTTTGGAAAGCTCTGGTGTATGGGATAGGAGGCTTGACCAGTATTGGCTCGTCATCATTGCCTCTGCCACCGGGTACAGATACAAGTTTTCAATGTGCACCGGGGTGTCATCGCGGCTGAGTTTCTGCGCTAGACAAGAAACACGATTGATTGCGTTCATGTTTGCACTAGGGGGCAGATTTATGTTAACTGGCGCATCCCCGGGGATGCGCCAGTTAACATGCGCCACGGTGCGCCACTGCTACGCCACCCATGGTGCGCCGCATTTATGATGCGGCGCACCATGGTGCAAGGAAGTGAGGATGCGTGACGCATCTCTCGACGTACGGGCGGCGCATTGCAGGAGTCATGTCGCAAGTGCGACATGACTCCTGCAATGCACAGGAGCCACCTATTCTATGCATTGTGCGTCACCCTTACGCCTGCTTCAAGCAGGCGTAAGGAAGTGACGTAGAAAGTGACTGAGTGAAATCTCATAGATATCACTCAGCCACTTTTAGGAGGCGTTCCTGCGCAGGAACGCCCCCCCCTGCGCAGGAACGCCTCCTCATGGCGCAGGGCTTTCCAACGTGACGCATCTCTTAGATGCGTCACGTTGTAAATAGGGCGCATTCTTTGCGCCGCCGTTGCATCACATTTAGTGACGCAAATGCGGCGCAAGGAGGCGCAAGGCCTTCATAAATCTGCCCCTAGGAGCTTATGCAGTGTTCTGATCCTGCTAATGGGCGGGTCGGTAGGTGGTGGAGGCGTGGCCGGAGCTGCGCGTAGTGTTCAGTTTCGTTTATCGGAGTCATACTTTGATCTCGGGGGTTTAAAGGAGAAATCTGCATATTTGTCAAATTAGGTGTGATCTGTTAAATAAGGTGCAATCTGCATATATGTCAAATAAGGTGCACTTTGTTAAATAAAGGTGCAATAGGCATATTTGTCAAATAAGTGCAACAGCACTTAAGCAGCGCTTGCGCACAGCTGCCGACCGCTTGTCCCCTCTGGTGCATATTGGTAATTAGTGAGCCGGCACAATGGGTGTTGTAAAGTGCCTTTTTGATTATGCAGCAGTCTGCAGGGTGGGCCAGTAGGTAGCAGGGCGCAGGGAACGTATGGACACATATTGTTAATGTCATCGATGCAGTCGGTGTCTGTATGGTGCGTTCAATGCACAAGTCTCATGGGACGGCCATTGGACTCAAAGGGCTTCAGATCTCCTCCCGTTGTGTGTGTCAGCCCGGAATGAGTCAGCTTCCCAGGCACACACACAGCCGCACCCGAGCACTTCACAGGTCTTTAAAAGACCATTGAGGCCACGGTTGGTAGTAGGATCGTTAGCAGGCGCGCAACGCTCATTGGACTCAAAGGGCTTCAGCTCCCCGTCGTGTGTCAGCCCGGGATGAGACAGCTTCCCGGGCACACACACAGCCAGCACCGAGTACTTCACAGGTCTTTTAAAGACCTTTTTCGTGTTAATGAGGCTTTGATGTCCCCCCCCTGCTTAGAGCCCCTGCAGCTCCACTCTGCATTTCGATTGAAGAATCAGCCCCCCCAATTTTTTTTTAGCCCCCCTGAAATTTGACTCTAGTTGCACCTCTCATCATTGGCATGTTGGGCCTGGTTGGTGTGGCCTGTTTGTTAAAAAAAAATGTAAAAAAGAAAAAAAAGGGGTGGCGGGGCGGGTCTGTGTATTACGGCGCTGTGTGTTACGGCACTGTTTATCTGATAGTACGCCCGGTGATGAAGGGGATTGCTTACCCTCTTGTGGTCAAGTACTGGAAAGTTCCTTATTTTTGTTCTTAGTCATAGTCACTCTGTTGTTCCCGTGTATTTGAATTGTGCCCTCGGTTGACTCGGAGTGAATTATAGGAGAACGCCGGTTTGACTTTATTTCTTGGCAGCTTCCGATGATTGCTCCAGTGTGTAGTTGGGTTCCTTCTTTCACTGTGAACCTATTTTCCTTTTAAAAAGAAATAGTCATCACCGGTGGGGTGCACAATGTATCATTTATTGTGAACTGGTGTATTTTATGACTTTTGGAAGGGTACGATTGCACATTTCTGTTAAAATGCACTGTTCGTGAAACGTTGCACGTGGCAGGTATCATAGGCAAGGTTATGGAGTTATGCAAAGGGGAACGGCCAAGTTATGCGGCATGGTTGAATAACTTATGTAGCCTAACACAGCACGTTATGCAAAAAAAAATTCCATTGTTTAGTTATTTACATTTGTTGATAGTATCTGAGGAAGTGTTTAATCACATTAGTACCAGATTAACTCCCAAATACATAAGTAACCAACTGAAAAGTTAACAAGCTAACCTTTGCGAAGGAATTTCCACACCGTTTTTCTTACAATTTGAGGAGTTTCAGCTGCATGTTTTTTGTTAAAATCTGCAAATTGTGAAGCAGAGCATGAATTATGAATAGAGCTCCCGGTTTTATTCTTTTTAACTTTTCGTTGGCATTTATTCATAGTTAATTTTTAGCCATTGTATTGGTATTATTCCAAATGAATTTTGTGCTTTGTGAACAGAAGAGGTGATAGCTTGTATATTTCCACATTTATTTTACAGATAAACATGCACTCAAACTTTGATACCTGTCAGGGTTTAGCACATTACACAGCCAAACATAATAAACCACATGAAAAAATGTGCATAATAGCACAAAAACGTTTTGAGATATGTAGTAATTTAAGCAAATCTCATTCAGCTTTGTAACTCCCATGGTGCCAATATATACAGCTATTGGCCTGAAATTTGTGAATCCCAACATGGAGAGTCACTCAAAAGAAGCCAAATTATATGTAATTTTCCACTTTAAAAATAAATACAGGCATGTTTTCTGTCTGTATTTATCAGTAAAAACGGAAAACAGCGTCTGCTGGAGACCTTTTTGCAGCTCCACTGCAACTCTAAAACTTTTAATCTATACATTTTAAATTAACATAGTTTGCTAGACTGGTACTCCCACTGTTAGTCAATGACAATGCATTCTGTTGTACTTATAGTTCGCATTTGATTATGTTGTATTCGCTAGGTGCTGTCATGACCTGACATTAGGCAGGGCATTATATACAATGATGCAGTAAAAACGTAATGCATCAAGCAGGATGCATAACGGATCAGTAGGCGTAATACACTTGACATCTGTCAGAATTATTTTGCAAACCATCAATTACCTGCCAAGTTAGCTTCTTGGAGTACAGGGTTCAAGATGCAATGCTTGATCCGAGCAACAATTTGTAAGGTTTGGGATATATATTGCGTGTGTGTAATCATAAGGGGTAGCCTCCTCAGTCGCAGAATAAATAAATAAATGCATCTTATTTTGTACAATAAAGGCGGAAGTTCACCAACCATTAATGGCTTGTTATTCTCTTCCCTTATATGATCGTGGGAGGCGCAATGCGCATACATCACAGCAACATGCGCTCAAGATGGCGACTAGCAGGAACTTCAGGATAACCAACATAGCAGTACTGGTAGGCATGAGAAGGATTTCATTCCCCCTGTGGTAATTGGTTTGTAAATTATAGGCAATTGGGCTCACTCAGGGGTAAATATAGCCTGGCCTGTGCAGAGCCATGCAGTCTCTCTCCTTGCACCAAAATCAGGCAGAAACACTACAGGCATTCTGGCTAATTTAACTTGAGTTCATGGCACATGGGCGGGGACAGGACTAGGGTGTATGGTCTGCCACTTTAAGTAACATATGAGGGGGGGGGGGTTGATCCAGCAATGATTGGCTTACAGATTTAATATAACTTGCAGGGCGGAGCACCCTGGCAGTAATAACATTAGTTATTTGTCTCTGGCGTTTCCAGTATGTCCAGTTCCAGTACTCCTACCCATGTCCAATGGTGGCTAATTTCCTCCAGAGTGAGTAGGTCCAGCTAAACTCGTCTGGGTCAGTTCGGTACCGGCCTACATATCTATGCTTGCAGCTGAACACATTGCTGGGGTGTTAGCAAAGGGGCTCGTTTATGGGGTTCTCTTGGTCCTTCTAATAAGTCTGTAGAGCTACAGACCCAGTGTGCAATCCGTATCGAGGCAATTGTCTCACAAGGACTGCCTTCCTCCCAAAATTGGGACAGTCAGCCCGTAACCATGTTGAACAGTTAATATTCCTTTTTTCAAGGGCGGTTAAGACAACTTTCTGTGCCACCCTACTAGTGATAGTAGCAGTACGCAAGCGCAGTAGCAGGACCAACCAATAACTAAGGGCATAAGAATTTGTTGCTGTAGCATGTTGGGGCCTGCTGGCACAATGAGCCCAGCTGAGTGGGCCGGAATAATGAAAAAAATACCTAAATTCTACAACTACAGTTTGCCTTCAACAATGGCAACACCATTTTTCTTTTTATTAGGCACTCACTGTAAATAACAATTGAAAAGCACTTGGGTGAAATAGAAGCAATAAGCATAGGGAACTGGATACGTTTCACCAGTTCAATAAATGCTCTAGTCGTTCCAGGCACATAAAATAATTAGCAAGGACGTACGCTAAGCCACTTACAGGAGGTCGTGTATCAGTCGAATTAGACATGTTCAAACTCTCTGGGGTGAGCGTGGTGTAGGTGGCGATAGGCCACGCGCCCTGGTTTGTAAGTAATAAACGGTTCGCTGGAGCACGTTAGTGCCTGTTCGCACCAAGTGTGCAACTCAGTGGGATGGTCGAGTGGGCCACATTCAAATGTAAGGCCACGCACGCGCCCGTGATTGCAATTAATAATCTGGTGGCTTTGGCGCATTTATTTATTTATTATTTGAGGTTTTATAGAGCGCGAACATGACCCGTTAGTGTATCAGAGCGCTTTACAAGGATACACATATTACATACAGCATTAGGCATAGGCAAAAAGCAAGGAATGGGGTTTAGGGAATTGCACACAATAAGACAACAGCCAGAGTTATATACAATAATCAGTGCAGAACCAAAGTCCGCAAGAGACGTGTAAGCGATAAAAAGGGAAAAATTATAATAGTCTCTCCCTTGTTTTCTTGCACTAAACCAGACTTCAAACTGTCCAAAGCCAGGCAGAACCTACTACAGCCATGCTAAGCCCATCCTAAATGCTGTGTAAAAACTTTATTGTTTGATTAAATAAAATCATTACAATCATCCGTTTATGGGATCACAGAATATTAAAAGTAGCATTCATCTGTGATTGTTTAAAAGAGAAGAGAAAAAACAAAAAGACTAAATAAAATTAATTCACATGTTGGAACAACTTATTAATCATATTAAAAAGGACACTTGGGAGCCGTTGTTGTCCCGTATGAGTTAGCGTCTACTAGAAATTAACACAGGGCGAAAACCAGGGTTATGAAGATACATAAGAGGTACTGCTAAAAACACAAATCTATTAAAACAGTAAGAACGCTACATATGATGACTTAATGGTCCTGAGACACGTGGTGTCCGTAAATTGTCTATGTAAAGGATACAGCCTCGATCGGCTGCTATTTCACGGTACGAAGGGGTAGAACGTCCCATTTAATGTTGGCCATTGTTTACTTGTTGGCGTTCCCGGTTGTAAATCTTATTGCTGCTCTTGTTATGCAGTTGGTAAACCGAATGTTAAGCATTGGGTTGTCCGGATTCATTGATGCGAGTATGGCTTGTCTGCATGTCCGAATACCCAGTTTGTTCCATTTGCTTTTTAACATGGTCTTCCGGTCGTCGAGAAGTACTGGACAGTGACATGCCACATGCTCGATTGATTACTTGTCACTACCACACCCCCTGCACGCTACCTCCGTGTTTGTACTTTTCCAACTCGACAGGTGATACAAGAGTGGCCATTTGCCCATTCTGAGGGCCATGAATCTTTTTTTCCATAACACGGTGTAGGTAAATGACAGGTATGGGGCCATGACCCCTGGCTTGAACCATGGAACGATTGTCCAAGAATGTATGACGATACAACGCATGCTTTTACCACGCATGCTGTTACAACGCAGGTTTTACTACGCATACCATTACAACGCATTACACTTGGGGGTGCTGGATAGTGAATAGTTTAATTTACTATTCCAACTCCAGTCCCCGTGGATCGTAGGGAAGGTGTTGGATAGTAAATTCAACTTATTCCCTATCCTAGAGCGCCCCCCAGTGTTATGCGTTGTAATGGTATGCGTAGTAAAACCTGCGTTGTAACAGCACTGCGTGGTAAAAGTTTTGTTGTAATGGTTGTAAACCTTGTCCAAGCGTGCTTACGTTTAGCAAGTTGAGCTCTGTCCGAGTGAAAGGACCAGAGACGAACATTCCTCTTGATATAAATTTTGAGTGCCTGCTGTGATGGATTCAGATTCCAGATTTCCTCGGAATCCAGAAGTTTTAATGAATCATGTAAATGGCGCCGGTATGTTCCACCAAGCTGACCGACGGAGATTTCCTGCCACAGGAGGGCCTCCAGGCTTCCTTTTCTTGAACTACGCAGCTTATTACACAGCCTAATAAATGCTCCAGCCCCTACTGCGTGGTGGTCTTGAAGGCCGAACTCAAGGCGTATTTGAGCAGGGGATGAGGATTTCGGCAGATTCAACGCTTGTTTGAATGTTCTTGTTGTTATTTTGTTCACAAGACTGTTGTCCTTCCCTTGCATGATCTCCTGGCGGTAGGTGAGAAAGCCAGTGCTTTACAATTATTTTTTTAAATATAATCCGGCTAGTCAGCTTTCTTCAACTTCTGTGTGGGCCGGTTGGCACAATGTGTGCAGCGGAGCGGGTCGGTCGAGTCGGCAAAATACATATTCAAATGTAAGGCCAAGCACCCTGGATTGCATGCATAAACTGGCGCATTGGGCCCTGCTGGCATAATATGCACAGCTCACAAATGTAAGGCCAAGCGGTGGTTCAATTGCAATATTGTGCCTAATTTCCTTACTGCAGTTCATGGGTAGATGTCGATAAAGTTGTCCTGGGCCGCTTAGTATAGCTGGTGATACGGTAATGTATTCACAGGTTTCATCTCCAGTGCAATATATTTACACCTCATTGGGTATAATGTCATAACTACACCGGCAGTATACCTGTGAGGGGACAGCTTGCCCTAGGTCTGATCTGCATATGCACTAACACATGGGGAGCAACCTCGGTCAACATAAAATATCTGCAACGCACGTGGTTCGCAAAATAGCAAAGTGTGCGCTAGCGCTCCTGGCAGTTTGCCTTATCTTCTAGATTTGCATAATTTTCACATAGCTATTAAGGATGTATTCAACATTCTAAACAACATGCACAACAAAATACTAAAGCCAGAGAGACATGGCATGGATGCCGACTAATTTGTCTTGTCAGGCCTAGAGATTTGAGGCCTGCTCCTTGGAACGCAATAGCTGGCTAATTCGTGAAAGTGTGCTTGCTTTCACATGCATTGGCCAAGAGCAAAGACTTTACTCAAGTGGTTCCATTTATTATGCGTGCCCACATTTCAAGCCGTTCCCCAGAGATGTTTACTGTCAAACGAACAGTGTATGAGATGGGCTAAGTCAGCAAAGTTCCTGTGAGTAAACAAATAATACTAATTATTTTGTATAGCCCTTCACCCCTCACTTTTGCAGTTTCTAAATGCCGAAAACAACAGACCTACTAGTGTACGACATGCACGAAGACGACTGTATGTTTCCACTCGTGCCTGTCTGTGTACTTGCAAAATAAGCCGGTTTTCCATACATCATTAAAATGTAAACGAGCATCACATGAAAAGATAATAAAACGAATGAGCAATTGAACACTTCTCTAATTATCTTCAACCCTTCAAAGCAGCTGTCAAAAGAGCAATGTGTTTTGAAAGAGCAAAGCTTCACATTCGGTTAAAAACACTCATAGACAGATGACTTTTGGGCCTTTATTCACTGTATCTGCAGGCAGACAGCACTTTTAGAATTACACATTTTGTTTAAAGAAATGTTATGTTACTGCTTTACTGTACATTCAAAGGTGTTTCAAAGAAAGAACAACAGTGTGTAAGATTTTCTTGAGTAACGCTGATGTTGGAAGACTGAAATTGATGAACATTAAATTCTTCATTTCACACACTAACATTAAATTAAATAAATAAGTAGTCCCCAAATAACAAATAACACTTACTAGTGTAATCGAACTGTAATTGACGGGTCCTCCTCGCGAAAAACCGGAAATGATGGATCAGAGCGCTAAAGAAAAACAGAAAAAACGACGCATGAATTAACCAATTGTGAGAAGCATGCAGCTATGCCAGAGAATACACTCCGTAGAGTGATTACTGAAGGTCGACCCAAAAAACAATTGCTAACCTACTACCTACTTATCTTGGGTTCCGGAGTAGTGCGCTTCTCAGCCATAAAAACGCTTCAATACTTCGTCAGGGGTCATAAGCGCTATATAAATATATTAAACAATTACATTTTTTATAATTATGCCCAGTTTCGAACTACCCCTTTTATACAACTGCTGAAAGGGCCCAGTGCCCAACACTGCTCAATGTGATGACATGCACACATGTTTACACCAATAATAGCACTGATCCCTTGGCAAAGGGGCAATAAAGTGTTGCACAAGAGCCTCACTAGGCCTCTACCTCTCGTCCATCCATGGAGAGCCTCAGTTATGCCTCACATGTTGCCTCTTATTGGCTGATATGATAGAGGGAAGCCCAGGCCAGCACTCTCCATGTGCGCCTGTAGCAGAGCCCATCAAAGGTGGGCGCACAGCTGGCTGGCTGGTCTGGCATTGAGGTGGCGACATGTAGAAATCTTGCCAAAACGAACAAAAACTGTCCAGTTAACCCGAAATTCCTATTAAGTCTTGTATTCCTACTGAATTCTGGTGCTTGAAGTTTGTTATTTTATTACAACTGTATTATGAGCCATGGACTACAAATACCAGAATACATTTGAAAGCCAGCATAGGATAGGGCAAGCTCATTAATCATGCATGGTCAGTGCTTTAAATGGGAAAAAATAAGTGCAGGTACTCTGGCTCATTAACATGAGCTAGAGGTGTAGTGAGTGGGCGGGACCAGGGGTGGGGCTAAGGGCAAGACATGATGATACTTAAAGACTTCGATGATAGTTGCAGCACACAACAAAACACATGATAAATGTGTGTATATATAAACAAAGCAGGTTAACTCATTACACAAAATGAAAGAGAAATGCGATCATAGGTTAACATTTCCTTTTTTTGCAATAGTTACCCCTTCTTAATGCCATACTGTTAAATGCTGCTGTTTGGCACAATACTATATATTTTTGAGCATCTGCGTAGGAAAAAACTGAAAATATCCCCAGTTCGAACCAAAGCTCTTATGGCATCAAGCAAATGAACCAAATCATCATGACCCTCCCCAGAAGATATCGCTTGTCTCTTCCATGGATCTATCCATTCATCCTTTCATTATACCATTTACTTGCTGATGTCCACCATTTACCCTTAACATTCTGTCGTCTATTCAGTTTTTCATCCATCATTCAGTTTTTCACCATTCCGTCTGTCCACCCTTCATATCCAAACCTATCCATCCATCTTTAAACCTATCCATTCATCCTTTCACTCATCCATCTCTTTATCCACCCTTTCACTCATCCATCAATACTTTCTCTCATCTATCAATCAACCCTTTCACTCCATTATACCATCCACCCTTTCATTCCATCCACCCTTTCATTCCATCTACCCTTTCACTCAATCCCTCCTTTCACTCATCCATCATCCATTCCCCCTCCCTTTCATTCACCCATCCAATCTTTCACTTACCCACCCATATCCGCCCTTTTATTCAATCATCCACCCTCTTTAACCCATCCATCCATTCACTCATCCATTCATCCACTCATCCATTCATACATCCACCCTTGCTTACTCATCTATCCACTCACTCACCCACTCACTCACCCACCAACCCTCCCTACTACGTTATTTATGAACCTTTGTCGCCGAGCAGACATGCACACACAAAGTGCCACCAAATTGTTTCTTACAAAAAACAGGCATACAAATGCAGGCAAATACAGAAACATGAGCAGACACACAAAAGACTCTGGTATGTTAAAAGCCATGTTATACTCTTCACCATGGCTTTTTTAATTGCGAGTGAGAGGGGACTGCCATGATTCCTGTGTTTTCACAAATGCAAAGGGTAGTGTGAATGGGGTGGAAAGCACAGGGCCTGAATGGACCCCAGAGCTTCTAAGGTTTCAGATTCCTCTGTGTGACATTTTCATATTTTCATTGTAATTGTGAGTGACATTTCAACGACTATGAGTGACACTTTCTTTCTCGCTAGCAAAATTAAGCAATGAAGATGAGGGAATCATATAAATATCAGAAACTACATCCATTTAAGTATAGCTGCAAATGTTTCAGATTGCTCATGTGTGACATTTTCATAGATTCAGTGGATTTACGAGAGTCAGGCAACAACTAGATGTGTAACACTTAGAGTGGCACTTTCTTGCAAGCTTAATCATGGTATGAAGTCAATGGAAGTAGACAAATATCAGAAATCACACTCATTTAAGCAACAAGGAAGTCAAACTCTGCAGCAGTTGCTTTTAAAGCTTCTATTACATTTTTTTTTAAAAATCAGCACCCTCCACCCCAACCTCAGCTTCAGGTGCGGCCAAACCACATGCAACAAAGGGATCTCTGTGACAAAAGCAGCAACTCACTGAGCTAACCACATACAATACAGTAGAATACAATATCCTTTTTTGAAGGAGGATGATAACCCTCTATGCTACTCAATGGAGAGAGTGAAAACTGCCAGTGGAGAAAACTCTGACCTCTCTCCAGCAGGGACAATAATCACATGACTTATCTCTGACTTATCAAGTCTAACTATGCTGAGAAACTAAAGGGTGATGCTTCGTAGTGTTACTGTCATGCAGGGGTGTTAAACACTTGGCACTACTAATACATCAGCAAAACTGCTAGTTTAGACAATAGGTAGCACTGGGCTGGGGTGGTGCATGTGGGGCAGAAGTTGGGCCCAGGGCTGGGCACAGCAATAGCCCATCATGTGGAGGGCAGGAGGAGGTGAGCAGGTGATGGATTCTGGAACACCAGCTTCCTCCTTCAACTTCATGTAGCAAGGGAATTGCTGGGGGCCATGGGGCCCGGCTGGCAGGCAGGAAATGCAACATCCTGCCACAGCAACAGTGTGACAGAGCAAGAAGGGAGCCCGGCGCATCTAAAGGAGAGTGTTAGGAATGTGTGGAAACACAGGGCTGGCGGTGCTATTTTTTAGCTTCTTTGGCTTATAAGAAAGCCTTCTATGCACAGACCGGGTAATTGAGGCATGTGGTGTTAGGAAGGTGGGTGCCTCAGTGGAGGAAGCAGTAAGATTAGCGCTCCAGGGGCCTCTTGGATCGCATTGTCTGGGCATTAACCCTCTGATCCAAAGAAAGTACGGGAAGTGTCAGAATCCGCCCTTGGCCCTGATAAAATGTTGATGTTTAAAGTATTATCCTGCACGGACTTTTCCCTACCTGAAGTGCTGGGCTTAGAAAATCACACACGCACACTAGCAGGTAAAATGAAACTCAACCCTGCTTTGTCAAGCACAGCGGGATGGTGAGCACCGGACATTATTCAGATGAGCCCTGCTGAACAGCTCACCTGGGGCTCAGATCTGGAGACAGAAGCGGCACCTTTGCTCCCAGAGACACGTCCCACTCCTGCTCGCCACTGTGCCAGCACTCACAGCCACTAAGCCTACCTTGTCATGAGTACCGTTACTCTCCAAGGCAGTAGAGAAGTACCGGTACTCAGAGTGATAAATTTAAGAAGTGCCGGCACTCAGTACTGGTGAGTACCGGCCCATTTAAAGCACTGGTCGTTGATCCACAGAGCGGCTCACAGCACCTCGCCTCGCCTCTGCCTGTAACCAGGGCACGCACCTTGAGAAGTTAACTCTGCTTGATATATGTACACGCTTCATTTCCCAGGAACCCTGATGCAAATCCTGTGGTGGGTGGTTTTCTGAAGTAACCACAACCACTAGAGCAGAGGTCTTCAATCTGTGGGGCGCATCCCCAGGGGGGCCGTGGAGCGATGCAAACGGGGACGCGCCTTCACAGTCACACTTCTGCCCAGGCCCAAGGGCTTCAGCCCCCCTCCTCCCTCATCGTGTGTCTCAGCCCGGCTGCTGCTGCAGTCAAACTCAAGCTGGTGGGGGCTTGGCTGGGCAGTGTCTGGAGTCATCTCCAGCGCGCCCGAGTTTGTCACAGGTCTTTAAAGACCATTTGCATATTTACATGCCTTTGTAAACTGGTTACAGCGGCTTGTTTTTTTTCCTGGTTCCAGTACCCCATGGGCCCCCACTCTGACTGTTCCTTACATTTGTATTTTACAATTACTCTTGTACTGTGAGAATGCATTTAATGAAAAGGAATATAAAGTAGGGTTGCCACAAGAAAAATGCCTGCCTGTTTTGTGTAAAGAGCCTGGAAAGACCTCCTCTTGACACTAAATAGACTTTTAAATACAAAAGTATGTATGCATTCTTTATGTGACTTTTCTGTCTTTTTTCTCTTTGTCAGTCATTGATTTATTTCTATTTCTATTTGCTGTTTGAAGTATGCACAGAGAAGTGCTGAAAATACAGCTTTAGGTGACTGCTTATTTTTCTACCGACTGGGCCATCAAAATAATCTGCTGGCAACCCTAACCATAGGACTGTACGTTTGTTGCAGGATCAGCACATTATTTATTTCTTCCACCCTCGATCCCCGATTAATGCCGCAATAGTTTAACTTAGATCTTAAACCCTACACCGCCGTCAATAACATGCTGAGTTACTTCAAGTGTCTGGGAATGCACCCTGCATTCAGACAACTCGCTCCTCATTCTCGCCCTTCACTTTCACGCTCACCCTGCACTCACAGTGATCACTCTGCAGTCACAATGCACTTGCGCTGTTCACCCTATACCTCACCCTGCAGTCACTCGAGTACACTACTCATCCTGCACTCATGTGACACTTCACTCACCTGTCCCCCTCACTGCTCAATATGCAACTCACTCAAACAAGCCCATCAGTAATCATATAATAATTCGTCCCATTCTGAATTTGCATTCGTGCCCAAATTTAGAAATTCATACGCCACCTCACTCACCCTGCAGTCACTCCTCTTACCCTTCTCTCACACTGTTGCATTGCTCGCCATGCACTCACATGGGCACTCTGGTCACCCACACAGTGTGCAGAGGATGGATGTGCCTGCTACAAAGAACGTGTACCATGCAGATCACAGTACTGAGTGTGAGTAAACTATGAGTAGCACTATAAAAAAATTAAATGTTTGTCAGAAAGGTGCTATAGAGAGATGAGGTGCATTGTTGGTGAGTGGCAGTGAAGGAATTCATGGAGAAGGAGGAAATGGAGGTGGGGCACCAAAAAAGACTGTTGCACCGTGTGCGACCAGTCAGTGTTAGGACCAGCCCTGGCTGAGTGTGTTAGTCCCCTCTGAATTTCTGGTTTAGTGACTCCCCTGCTTCTGGCTATTATTATTACTTACATTTGTAGTGCGCTACTGTTACCAAAGATGTCCTGGGCTAATAACCATCCGCTGCCTGTAGGCAAATGAGAAACACACGGAAGGAGAAGGAGAACCAGCCAAATGGAGTAACCTACAGAGCATAGAGAAAGGTTTTTATATCTTCCTAAAGGATAATAGATTCTTGATGGAGCGAAGCAAAGGAGGGTGCAAGTTCCATAACTGTGTGGCCTGCACCAAACAGCAAGACAGACAACTCATGCCTTCTTGAATTAGGGAACAATAAGCAGAGTGGCACAGGACGAGAGGAGCATACAGGTCCGACCCGTATGCTTGGTGAGGAGAGATGAGAGAGGATAGCAAGGGAGAGAGAGAATTCGATTGAAGAGGTCAGGGATGAGGAGAAATGTGAACTGCCGAAGTAAAGTGTGAACACGCAACAAGTGAGTGTGAGCCGAAGGTGAGGGCTTCTGTTAGAACAAAGGGGCGATGTGAAAGTTGAATGAGGGAACTGGAGAGGTGTAAGATACAAATAGACACACATTTGAATGAAGTGGCACGGGAGGTGACGGGACCAGAGAGACCATGAGATAAATGCGAGAGACTGTTAGAGATGATGGCAGTGAAAAGAGAGAATGGCAAGAGGTGATTAAAGGTGAAGTGAGAGGTTGAATGGGGGGAGTTCAGAAGTTGTTAAAAAGGGTGAAAGCAAATGGCCTGCAAAGTGAGAGAGGGATCCGGGGTTAGGAGAGGAGAGAGGGATGAAGGGAGGGGGTGAGAGGAAAGCTGCATGGGTAAACTGCTTAACTCTACACAAAAGGTGTTTCTCCTGGCCAGGGCTAGGTGAACTTCTAATGTGGCAGCACGTATTCCTGCAGAGTGGAAGGCCCTTCTCAAAGGTTGACTAGAAATCTTTCTGATGTTAATTGCTGTATTTTGGTTATAAACAGGTACTGATGGGGTAAAATCTGTGGAAAATGACAATGTATATGTACATAAGCGGCGTTCATTTATGTTCACCCTCGCCCAGCCGCGGGCCGTGGAGGGTGTTACGGTGGGGCAGGGAGGCGGGGAGGAGGAGGGGCAGGGTGGAGAGGGCTAAAAACCGGCACATGGATAATTACAGGTAAGTAAACAATTTAATTAATAAAACGAATTTCGTAGCGCGCACTGCATCGCATTTTGCGATGCAGTGCGCGCTAGGAAATTCGTTTTATTATTTAAATTGTTTACTTACCTGTAATTATCCATGTGCCGGTTTTTAGCCCTCTCCACCCTGCCCCTCCCTCTCCCCGCCTCCCTGCCCCACCGTAACTCCCTCCACGGCCCGCGGCTGCCCTCGCCACTGTTGAAAGTAAAGCGAAAGTCACGAAACAGTGGCCACGCCATCTTGTCCCCTTTTAGGCCCCATCACGAACATAGGTGGCAGCCATTTTGTGTGTCATGACCTCTCTGCCCACTGCCAATAGCCTGCGCGTCTCTCCCCCTCACTCCCCAGCCTCGCAAGTATTCCCCCGCGCCCTGACAGCCCCCGGTCTCTCCTGCTTTGGTCATAAACGCACCTCTAAACACGACCCTGTCTCAGAGCCACATAAAACAAGCACTTTGATAACCTCTTCCTCCTGGCCCGATTATCCGGCCTGATCCCAGGCCATCACTTAGCCCAACAGATGCAGTTTATTGCCCCTACAGTAGGACCTCGCCTCACTTCAAAGGAGCGGGGATTAATCAATGCCCTCACACCCCTAGATCCGACCGATCGCCCGCATTTCTGTTCCCTGCGGAATGTCCAGCTGCGCGATAGCCATCATGCTGAGATTAGGGGTGGGGACTCCTACTGTAGATATGTGTGGGAACGGGCCTGAACCGGGGATTCCAAAGATGCCTTTTCCGTACTTCAAAGCAATACCACGGATGTCACAAATGTAATAAAGCCATAAAACTGTGTATAAGAGGCCAGGCCTCAGAGATGCGGATAGAGCACCTCGAGAAGATACCCTGTTGTCTGATTTGACGTGTTCTGCTCCGTCGGAATAAACTCCTGTTTCCTGCCTTCCAGTCTCCAGCGCCTGCCTCTTTATTTGGTAACAGTGAGTTGGGTGAGAGGCGGCTAACGCCGGGCAAATCTTGAAAAGGGGTAATCGACCTGATCTGCCTGACCCTTTTTCAGCAATTGGCGTCCCAAACGTGGGGCCCATCAGCGACACGTGGATCCAGTGAGAGAGGTCCCAACGACAGAGTGAACGACTGCAACGATCGGGAAGAGCTCCTGCCCGATAGACCCTTGTCTGGCAGCCGATCATCCGAACTTCACTGGTTCCGAGCAGACCTCTCTCGAGTGATCTACGGTCCTGACTGGGAACCATCAGAAGTGCCACAGCAATTACGGAGAATAGAGGACGATCGGGCGCTGGAAGCGGAAGACGAGAAACTGTCCATGCGGTCCGGGTAAGGTCGCGTAACACGACGAATTGCGAATTGATTGTTTGATTGTCATTGGAAAATACTAGTATTTCGCATTTGATTGTTTTGGTCCTGAGAGATTCTCTGTCTACAAACGGGGAAGGATAGGAGTATTCTCCCTTTGCAGATAGTGAAGGGTGGGTAGCGCAGGCTTTTGCCCCGTTGTAACCCGTCGCCCCTACTTCCCTCTCCATTTGATTGATTGTTATCCAAGCATTTATTGTTTTGGAATTGGTTCTCTTTGGATCATTCTCTATTTGCAAACAAGCCCAGAGTCGCAATACTCTGTTTAGTCTTTGCAGATAGTGAAGGATAGGTAACGCAGGCTTTTGCCCCCGTTGTAATCCGTCGTGCCTATTTTTATCCCTCATTTGATTGATTGTTTGACCGATCATTGATCGTTCGGAATTGGTTCTCTGAAAGGATCTTCTCTGCCTACAAACAGGGAGGAACAGGAAGATCTCTCTCTTTGCAGATAGTGAAGGGTAGGTAGCGCAGGCTTTTGCCCCCGTTGTAACCCGTCGCGCCTATTTTATTCCCCATTTGATTGATTGATTGTTTGTCCGAACACTGACTGTTTGGAATTGGTTCTCTCTTTGGGTATTCCCTATTTGCGAATACTGTAGAATAGAAATATTCTATCTAGTCTCCGCAAAATAGTGAAGGATAGGTAGTGCAGACTTTTGTCCCCGTTGTAACCCGTCATGCCTATCTTCTCCCCATTGTTCAGTAGTTGGTTCAGCCCGGACCATTTATTAGAGGTAGATCATCTGGCTCCACCGGAGGACACCCCTAATAAAAAAGGACATATATAAAAAAATGCGGATTAGCCGCTGTATCGTGCTAGCAAACAATAACATAAAAATCGTTAGGAAAAACAAAAGGAATCGAGCAAAATCAGTAGGCCACTGATGAGATCTCCCTTTTTTTTGACCTCGCTGAAATAGAAACATTAGGAACAACCCCTCAGGAGAAATATGAAACTAGTGAGAAGAGCCGAACTCAACGCCATGATGACTGCAAGACAGCTCGACTCCACCGCCCACCCCGCCCAAATAACGACAAACCCTACGCAAATATTATAAATATACAACACTCCAGCAAAGTAACATGTTAAAATGTTTTATTGTACAACTATATATTAACCGACTATTTACATGGCAAACGGCTGCAACAACAAACCCACAATGCATTTCGCCGTCTGCTTGACGCCGTTCCTGTCCCTCCTTTCTCAAAGTAGCAATGTTGGGCTACTTTGGGCTACTTTTTAGTAGGTTTTTGGGCGTTAGAAAGTCTACAAAAGCCATCAGCTGGCGAGGTAGCGTCGGTGGCGGCCTGGGGTGGAGGACCATTGCGCAAATAGCCCGGAGGCGACACCACGCGCCGAGGCCTGCCTCCAGGATGTATCAGCGTTCCGCTCGACGAGCCCCCGCGGTTGGCTGACCGGGGGACCCGCTCCTGTGGCCATGGCAAAGAGCGGCTGGCCGCCATCGGCCAGAGAAGTCGTGGGGTGAATGGCCCGGCCGGGAATGTACTAGTCTTCCCATTCCCTTCTTCTTCCGGCGCCTTGCAGGCCACGGGGGGGGGATGTCTTGCTTATGCCTCCGACACCCCCCCCTTTCATCGCCTGGTCCAGCCATAACGAATGTCAGCGAGACGGCGTGAAGAGCACTGGGAGGAAGAGGCGGCGCGGACGAGCCTCTCCCACCTCCCCAGGTGGAGGCCCCTCAGCTGCACCCCCAACGCTCCACTCACCCGACAAGGGTTCGTCCACTCTTGCGGTGCAACGACGCTTCGCCCGACAGGCTGGAGTCAGTCTGCTCTTGCGACCCAGTGACTGCCGGTAGCTGCAGAACTCCTAAAAATGGCGGTCGACTCTGCAGGAATGGGCCTGGCGTGCAAGGATGGCCTGGTCGCTTGCCAGCTAGAAAACGAGTCCCCCGTCCAGAAGCATTCTCCTCAGCTTTGAAGATTCTACGAGAACTGCAGGGGCCCCAGGCCCCCCGATGGGAAACGACTGCCATGATTGCCCGCAGAATGACCAAGACATAGCCACGAGACGTTGGCGCCCTCATGCTGGCGCCAGCCTCAGTTTGAATGACCTAAAATACTGCAGACTACCGATTTGATCAGTTCCGGTGGAACACCAGTATGACCCCGTAGGAAAGATTGTTGCCCCCCACCCCCCTTTTTTTGATTGATGGTTCATGTCACCGGTCCCTTCTGTTGCCCTTTAACGAAACTTTTGGACTGCCGAAAGAGGCTCTGGTCCAACCACGAGTTGGTGGAGACATTTTGACTATACATGGACCTGCCTGACCCCACCCAAAATGGCGCCGGTACAAACAAAACTCGCAACTCCCTGTTGTGTTCCGGTTGCTCAGCCTTGATATCATGAGATATGTATGCAGTTTTTGAAGCGCATGGCGGGAGGGGATGGGTACTGATTGAACATTCGGACAATGAATTGATATTAAGTTCTGACGCGTCATTGATTACAGTATTATTGAAAGTTCGAAGTTTCGACACTTATGGTACTTGCCCACAATGAATTTTCGATATGATTTTATTGCACTTATCGTACCTTTATGAAATCAACGACCACCGACTCCGTTACGTTTTCCTCAAATAAATATGCCCTCATGTACAGTTTCAGTCTGCTCCGTGGCCGGCCCACGTGGTTGTAGGCCCGCATTTGTACGCCAACATTTTTAAATAAAAGTTTTTTTGTGAAAAGCAAACATAGTTGTAGCACTTGGATTGGTAAGTTTCGAATAAATGGCCATTGTTTCCGATATACGTAAAATACAGGTGAAATAAAGCAATTCGATTACTTAAAGGTTAAAAAGCAAAGTACACAGAAATATTGCAAATGTGAATGGTCCAGGTTTGTTGCGTGTGTTTTTTTACTTTTGTGCAACTTAAAGCAATCGATAAAGGTCCCGGTATTTAGCCTTTACTTTATATGCCACATATATCAGGGAAGTTGTTTCAGATGCCCCTAAGCCACTCCGAAGGAATGCCACCTAGCCCCTCTAGTTTCCGTGCCTGATGAACAAAAAAGACCCTGTACCACTGTAGACCATCCCTCCTCCTCGAAGGAGAGCACGAGTTCACCCCCCACTTTACACTGACTGCCCTTTTGTTTTGACCCTCCCCTACACACGATCCACAATACCACACTTGGGCGATCTATGCAATACACAGTCCATCAATGATTATCTCTCCCGCACTACCAGTCCCTCTTGGCTTAAAACGCCGAGATGAAAGGGACTGCATCCCGCGGAGATAGGTCGAGTATGTGGTAAGTAAAAGCCTTTTCGGGTTTATGCGCGCGGATGTGTTTTAAAACGCTGCCCCCACCCCTTCTTTTCCCCTTCTTTCTGCAGGTCACATCGGAACATCGACTAAAGAATGGAAAAGACCTAAGCAACACGCCATGGTTCCGCGGGGAAAAATTATATATTATCTATGGGGACTGCCCCTGAGAACGTGAGACGAATTTGTGTGATATGAATGCACGCGTGTATGCCCGGATGTGTATAGCTCGACTGGATACACGTTACACACGTTTGAATTGATAAGAGAAATGTTTTATGTATGACTTGAGTGATGATCGAACGGCCGATGGAATGGGGAAAAGGGGTCTGAACATGGTGCCTATACACGACGAACAAACAAAGATATAACACTCCCTTACTTAGAAACGACTGTCTCTCTCTCTCTGAACCCAGCCACTGGAAGGGTGGCCTGAAGCAGAAACTTGGCGGGTTATTGCAGTATGACAAAAATATGACTCCAACCGGCACCCCAAATAATGCAACCAAGAATGACGTGCACCCATGAGTAGATTCATACGGTAACTAAATAGGGGAAGGTTCAGGAATATTCCGGGGTGAGGTTTACCCAAGTACCCTCCTCTTGGAAGACTAGGAATATTGTCAATGTTTAAGATTTACCCCCTCCTTCTTGCACCCTCATAGACATGAAACTCGAAGCTGCCCCATTGTTCTCCCGACTGACACCCTCCGTTGCCTCAGCCTGGATACCCATTCGCTAAAAATGATTCGAAGATCCCACCGTGAGTATTAGCCCGACCAGGTTAGTTCCCGAACAAATGGCAGAGGTGTAAGTATATGCAACCGAGGCCAACAGCAAAGACAGCCAGGTGAATTAAATAGGATACTAAGGATGCGCAGCATGCATGAAGAAATCTCTTTGGCCAAGTACTGTTCTATGTTTTGTCTTGGGTTTTTGTATATAATACATGTACTATCCCCCCGCCTAAATTCATGTGTACGTAATGTATGGATTTACGTCGTCCCTCAGCCTGTGTTTCTATATAACATGACCCCTACTGTTTTGTGTTGTGTGCGCACTAAATGGCCTATTATTGTACACGTCTCTCTCTCTCTTTTTCTCTCTCTCCATGTCGTACGTGTACCGAATAGTCCATTTAAAATGCGGACGACTCTCTCTCTCCGAGGGTCCCCCTGTTCTCTCTTCCTTTGTGTGGTAACGTTGTGCCCCGCCGGCACGAGCCTAATTGGTTTTTGAACACAAAGGTGTTCGACAAATTGACAGAAACTAAAACAATTGTAATTTGCCATATTACTACCTCTCCTTTCTGTAAAATGATAGAACTTGAATTGGCTAAGAAGGAAAGGACAGGTAAGACGACTGATGTCCC
Source organism: Lissotriton helveticus (assembly GCF_964261635.1). Taxonomy (NCBI): domain Eukaryota; kingdom Metazoa; phylum Chordata; class Amphibia; order Caudata; family Salamandridae; genus Lissotriton; species Lissotriton helveticus. The sequence goes on from NC_136068.1 coordinate 1,685,810,272, forward strand.
CTAATCTGACCTTTTTCATAGGGGGACTATACGTCAGTGGCCTTCTGTTCTCAGTTCGTTAGAAACGCGATCCCCAATGCCCAGATTGCCCCACCTCTCTGCACCCAAACACGGATGTCCAAAACGTCCCCGTTTCTCCCGATTGACCCCAGCTCCATATCCCGAAGTATAACTGATGACCCTGATTAACTGTTGCTCCCCGAGAAAAGAATGTTTAGCCTCTGCCCCTCTCTCATGATGATAGAAGACTGCCAGGGCTTGGGTTAGAGAGACGAGTCTCTACCGAAGGATCCGATTTCGAGTTTGATGGAATACACAGTTGATAGGAGTCTGACCTCCCTACATATACGTCATGAATGAACGCCAAATAGACTTAGTACAGACTCAGTAGAAATGCCTGTATACATGCTCCACAGTGATAACTCCTGACCGTGACCGATGAACGTACCCCCAACTACTTAGATTTGGGGCGGAATTGAAATGTATAAATGTCTTCTCCTGCCAGTTCTCTAAAACCTGTTTTGTACCCATTCAAAGATACACAATCACCGGAGGAGAGGGGCCGGAAGTGACACACAGCCTGGCCACGGATCATGAAGCACATGTGACATCGACCAAAGGTGGAGCCGCAGAGCAACGAGACGCGGGACGAGGCACCACTCTCAAACACGGAAAATGAAAGGATGGAGGGCTGCCTTGAAGCCCTCTGCTTGCTGACCCACGCGTGCCAGAAGTCCCCGCCCCTTTGAGCCCGATCGATGGGCCTGCCTGCTCGTTATCCTTTGCTCCCTTGGTTTGTCTCGAAGATCTGATCCCACTCCGCCCTCTCTTCCCTCGATTATCCGATAACCCCCCCTCTTTTCACATGGATTTTGACGCAGAGAAAAAGAACAACATTTAGGTAGAATAGGGTTTGCCACGGAAGGAGAAAGAAATGCAGGTGCCGAGCATGAGGCACCCTTAAAAAGATTAGTTAGGAAACAGGACTGTGGTCTAACAGCAGAGGACAGATCGCACCGTGCAACGTGTAAAGAAGGATCCGAGCTGGACCTATAGCTCCACCGCCGGTGCTCAACAGCGCCAACGGAAGAAAACGAACTACCAGAGCCTACCAGTGATGGCTCGCTACTAAAAAGACACTGTGGCGAAGACCCTCCCCCTTTTTCTGAACTTTCTAACCCCCCCCCCCCCTGACTAATTGCTTGTATTGGACTAAATTCCTCCCTCAACCACTTTTGTTGCCTTCAAAATGTTTCATCGGTCACTTTTAAACACGACAAATGTAAATTCATATGTATTCCACCTCGTATGTCGCATCGACTACACATGGTTATATGCAATCCGCCAGTACTGACAAACGCTATCTCATTGACCACACACGACTATATGTACACCCCGTCAGTTATGATAAACACGGAAATGAACTGACTTATGTTAAAAAGCGGCGACTGTGGAAAATGACAATGTATATGTACATAAGCGGCGTTCATTTATGTTCACCCTCGCCACTGTTGAAAGTAAAGCGAAAGTCACGAAACAGTGGCCACGCCATCTTGTCCCCTTTTAGGCCCCATCACGAACATAGGTGGCAGCCATTTTGTGTGTCATGACCTCTCTGCCCACTGCCAATAGCCTGCGCGTCTCTCCCCCTCACTCCCCAGCCTCGCAAGTATTCCTCCGCGCCCTGACAGCCCCCGGTCTCTCCTGCTTGGGTCATAAACGCACCTCTAAACACGACCCTGTCTCAGAGCCACATAAAACAAGCCCTTTGATAACCTCTTCCTCCTGGCCCGATTGTCCGGCCTGATCCCAGGCCATCACTTAGCCCAACAGATGCAGTTTATTGCCCCTACAGTAGGACCTCGCCTCACTTCAAAGGAGCGGGGATTAATCAATGCCCTCACACCCCTAGATCCGACCGATCGCCCGCATATCTGTTCCCAGCGGAATGTCCAGCTGCGCGATAGCCATCATGCTGAGATTAGGGGTGGGGACTCCTACTGTAGATATGTGTGGGAACGGGCCTGAACCGGGGATTCCAAAGATGCCTTTTCCGTACTTCAAAGCAATACCACGGATGTCACAAATGTAATAAAGCCATAAAACTGTGTATAAGAGGCCAGGCCTCAGAGATGCGGATAGAGCACCTCGAGAAGATACCCTGTTGTCTGATTTGACGTGTTCTGCTCCGTCGGAATAAACTCCTGTTTCCTGCCTTCCAGTCTCCAGCGCCTGCCTCTTTATTTGGTAACAGTGAGTTGGGTGAGAGGCGGCTAACGCCGGGCAAATCTTGAAAAGGGGTAATCGACCTGATCTGCCTGACCCTTTTTCAGCAAATATTTCATCAGTGTTACTGTGTGTAAAAAATGTCAAAATAATGAAGCAATGCTATCCCAAAATATGCGGCATCACATAACATCACTTACATTTTCTTCCCACACAATTTAGTCAAGCCTGTCGCGTAATTTGGTCCTCACCTGCCTCATAATTCTAGTAGCCCTGCCTACAGGTTTAGAAATTTTTGTCAGGAGGGGGTCCTTACGCCTCTAAAAATGTTGACAGGGGGGTCTCGGCATCCAAAAGTTTGAAGACCTCTGCACTAGAGGATCGAAACTGAACTCGGTTCCAGCTTCTAGCAGTCAGCATCCCATGTTATGGCTAGCAGGTCTGCTGGTCCAGGCAGCTGCTGTGATTGATTAATAGCCCCGGGTACCGCAGAGATAAATCTCGGATAGATTCAGAGGTGAGGAGACCCTTCAGGGAGGGGGCAGAGGCTTTGGCTAGCTAATGAAGTCACAAGCCTCAGGGATGTCAGCTCGTCTCCTTGGCACGTTAGCTGCCTGGCACAGCAAAGCGCTTGAAATGTGCCTGCCTCACCTTGCCTAGGAGGCACTTGCTGAAGTGAAGATGTGTGTGAGCAGCCAGCCTAAGGCAGACTATCTGTGGAGCTCTTACTATTAATACCATAACGGAAATAAAAACCATTGGTAAAGCCAATAGGTGAGGGCATTTAATAAGTCAGTGCTCTGCCACTTCTTACAGAGTTTGCGTGTGCTGTTTTATGGCGAATGTAAGGATAAATGAACAGAGGGATGATTGACTTCACTAATGAATGAATGAATAAGTGATTGCAAGGCATGAGGCTAGGCGAGTTCATGCATGAATAAGTGCAAGGATGCATACAAGGCAGGATGGAAGGGCAGGAGAACGTCTGGATGCAGACTGAGTATGTAACTTACTGGCTCAGTGTTCAGGCAGCGGAAGTTTTAATGTTATAAAAACGAGAATAGGCACCCCTATATACAAATTCAAGCCTTACAACAGCGTTTCACACTTGAAAGATTGGGATTCCACTGAATAACACTGAGAATGAGCTAGTGAACGGTATATGTGGAAAGTCAGAACAAAATGTAAGAATAGAAACCCCACACTGATAAATTCACAGATCAACTAATTCCTCTCATTCATTTACCACTGGTGGCAACTTTATATGTGTGAAAGCGATACAAGATTTTTTCTTATCAGCCAGGTCACATACCTTAAAACCAACCAGTAAAAGCAAAACATTTGCGCTATCAGCAGATAACAATACAAGGCATTGGTATACTTATTTATTAGGCTTTCTCACAAAACATGAGGCTGGTGAGACAGCTAATACATCAATGTGCTGCCACTGGACATTGGAGACCTAAGCCTGAGCCACGTTATTCTGGGCTCAAAGGTTCAGTTTTTATTATATACTTTGATTCGTTCTTGATCGGCTTTGCATTGTCACCCGTGGATTGTTTCAAACAGCAAACACTATCTAAGGTTGTGAGTAATAGTTAAATGGCTTTCCAGTAATGTCTCCAAGATTCCTAAAGAATATATTTTCATTTTAATCCATGCATTTCAAAATTGATTTTCTGATATTCAAGAGCTGTTTTGCCAGATTTTCGACAACTTGGTCTCTGAAGAGGAGTAATGCACCAAGAAGATGACGGCATTGCATTGTTACACATTGTGCTGAAAACACCCTCATACCTTGGAGTGAGAAGTATTGTCAAGTCCCTCACAATACAAAGGAGCCTAATGCTAAATCCATTGCAAACTGTTCACCTCATATATATTCATGTGTTATGAATTAGATTACCATTTATTGTACAAATGTGAATACTGTGATGTGTGCCTGCATGGGAAATGTACCTGCATTGCAACTCCTGGATCATAACAAGACAAGATTCACATTGTGAACTTGTAATTGGGTACTGCATGCAGTGTCTGTGGCAACACATTTATGCCTTCAGTTGTCCCAACGTGGCACAGGCACTGCAAAGTAATGGCAACTTATATGTAGCAAATGGTTACTACCTGCCCGTTTCATGCTTTAGTACCACGATGACAGACGCGGAGCGTTTGGTGACAATTGTGAATCACAATGGGGGTCCACTCATTTGCTGCCCTCTTTCCATAGCAAGCTCAGATTTGGGTTCATTGCAATCGATAAAGGTAAATGCGAATCATGAAGCATTTTTGTGCATTGCACATTTGAACTTAGTATTCTCTAATGTTTTCTGCATTTCTTTGCAATTAGTGAAGCCTTAGCGAACGAGGACCCTGCTGTTCTTGTGAAATGAATCACCTCACCATGCTTAGGTGCGTGCTGTACAGTTTGTGAGAAATGCTCGGTGCTTAGTAGCTACTCCACAATGGAAGGGCCATTTGACTACAGATAGTGGCATGAACTTTGTCCTCTGGAGTAATCACAATGTATCTTGTTCATCAGATGTCTTCTCAAGGTTGTGTCTCTAGCTGAGATTGGAGACTAATGTCACACCTGTGAAGAGTACAATGTCACACCTATGAAGGGTACAATGTCACACCTATGAAGGGTATAATGTCACAACTATGAGGGGTATAATGTCACACCCATGAAGGGTATAAAGTCACAACTATGAGGGGTATAATGTCACACCTATGAAGGGTATAATGTCACACATGTGAAGAGTATAATGTCACACCTATGAAGGGTATAATGCCACACCTATGAAGGGTAATATATCACACCTGTGAAGGGTATCATGTTACACCTGTGAAGAGTATAATGCCACACCTATGAAGGGTATAATGTCACACCTGTGAAGGGTATCATGCTACACCTGTGAAGTGTATAATGTCACACCTATGAACGATATAATGTCACACCTATGAAGGGTATAATGTGACACCTATGAAGGGTATAATGTCACACATGTGAAGGGTATAATGCCACACTTGTGAAGAGTATAATGTCACACCAGTGAAGAGTATAATGTCACACCTATGAAGGCTATAATGTCACACGTATGAAGGGTATAACGTCACACCTATGAAGGGTATCATGTCACACCTATGAAGGGAATAATGTCACACCTGTGAAGGGAATAATCTCACACCTGTGAAGGGTATCATGTTACACCTGTGAAGAGTATAATGCCACACCTGTGAAGGATATAATGTCACACCTATGAAGGGTATAATGTCACACCTGTGAAGGGTATCATGTTACACCTGTGAAGAGTATAATGCCACACCTATGAAGGGTATAATGTCACAACTGTGAAGGGTATCATGTTACACCTGTGAAGAGTATAATGTCACACCTATGAAGGTTATAATGTCACACCTGTGAAAGGTATTATGCTACACCTGTGAAGCGTATAATGTCACATCTATGAACGATATAATGTCACACCTATGAAGGGTATAATGTAACACCTATGAAGGGTATAATGTCACACTTGTGAAGAGTATAATGTCACACCAGTGAAGATTATACTGTCACACCTATGAAGGCTATAATGTCACACCTATGAAGGTTATAATGTCACACCTGTGAAAGGTATTATGCTACACCTGTGAAGCGTATAATGTCACATCTATGAACGATATAATGTCACACCTATGAAGGGTATAATGTAACACCTATGAAGGGTATAATGTCACACTTGTGAAGAGTATAATGTCACACCAGTGAAGATTATACTGTCACACCTATGAAGGCTATAATGTCACACCTATGAAGGGTATAATGTCACACATATGAAGGGTATAATGTCACACCTATGAAGGGAATAATGTCACACCTGTGAAGGGAATAATGTCACACCTGTGAAGGGTATCATGTTACACCTGTGAAGAGTATAATGCCACACCTTTGAAGGATATAATGTCACACCTATGAAGGGTAAAATGTCAAACCTATGAAGGGAATAATGTCACACCTGTGAAGGGTATCATGTTACACCTGTGAAGAGTATAATGCCACACCTGTTAAGGATATAATGTCACACCTATGAAGGGTATAATGTCACACCTGTGAAGGGTATCATGTTACACCTGTGAAGAGTATAATGTCACACCTATGAAGGGTATAGTGTCAAACCTGTGAAGAGTATAATGCCACTCCTGTGAAGGGTATAATGTCACACCTGTGAGGGGTATAATGTCACAACTGTGTAGGGTATAATTTCACACCTATGAAGGGTATAATGTCACACCTGTGAAGCGTATAATGTCACACCTGTGAAGGGTATCATGTTACACCTGTGAAGAATGTCACACCTGTGAAGGGTATAATGTCACACCTATGAACGGTATAATGTCACACCTGTGAAGAGTATAATGTCACATCTATAAAGGATTTAATGTCACACCTATTAAGGGTATAATGTCACACCCATGAAGGGTATAATGTCACACCTGTGAAGGGTATCATGTTACACCTGTGAAGAGTATAATGTCACACCTATGAATGGTATAATGTCACACCTGTGAAGGGTATCATGTCACACATGTGAAAAGTATAATATCACACCTATGAAGGGTATAATGTCACACCTGTGAAGAGTATAATGTCACAGCCGTGAAGGTATCATGTTACACCTGTGAAGGGTATTATAATGTCACACCTGTGAAAGTATCATGTTACACATATGAAGGGTATCATGTTACACCTATGAAGGGTATCATGTTACACCTGGAAAAGTTTTGTGAGTGTTCTTCGAATAGTTTTTAGGTTGTGCCATTGTCACAAGTGTGTTAAGAACTACATGACAGCCACAGGACCTGCTCAGAATATGTTTGAAGGTTTTAGCTACATCCTTTCACTGAAACACTAGGAGATGCAGTAACGTCATGAGCACAGGTGCCCAATGTTACTAAGGCTTTTACTCACAAGCGTCCCATAACTCTCTCAGATAGTTCGATTGCTCCCTGTAGTTTTGAGAGTTTCTGCAAGGTCGTTTTTCACGTTAACAACAGGACTGTCTTGCCCACTTGTAGTCGCGTCAATGTAAACCAGTTTCTACCTTAACTAGCTCTCACCAAGTACTCACCAGGATATATTGTCAGTTTGTTTGGAAATATACAAAATCTTAGATATAGGAAAAGTGGCAATCTGTGTGAGCTAATGGTAGGCCAGTATTAGAGATCTACGAAATACTTCACTTATGTAATAAATGGAGTACCAGATGTGTGCTCTGAAGCTCTATGGGATTTAATTTATGCTGAGATTGTACCAGACCCAAAGAGAGAGCTCTGCAGTACCCTTGCAAGGATATAGTGGGTGTCTGCCATTTCCTGTTGTACAGCTCTACTTAGACAGTCCCCTTGCAGAAGAGGGAATGACACTTAAATAATTGAAGCTAACACCAGCTTGTGAGGTCATCTTTTTAAAATTTTCTTTTCTTAAAAATTAGTGATGTGTTTATAAAGATGCTGAGAAAGTGAATGTCTTTGGTGTGTGGAGACTTTCCATATGTATCCAATTACCAGATCTGCAATGAATAGGTGTCTAGGTAATTCAACCGAGGATCCCCATGCCCTACAGTTAAATAAATGAGAGGTACGTGGAGGACCCCAGAGTATTGGAAAAAAGACTGCTTGGGACTCTTTTCCAGGAGCAGCCTGTGCAGGTAATACCGGTGTGGCAAAGGGGCGGGGTGGGGAGATAGTCGACAGACGACAAAGTGGGAAAATTAAACAAAAAGAAAAGAAAATCACTTAATCGCTGACTCTGTGATATAGTGGACCACTACATACCTAACATTTTTTGTTAATGAAATAATTCTAGCATTAAGCTATTTATTGCACTTTTTGAAATCAATAAATGAAAACTGAATTCTGTCTGCATGCTCCCACACACTTTCAGCATCAAAGCTTGCTTCGATGGTAATGGGAAAACAACTTTTACAACGCAGTCATTACATCGCACTACGTTTATAACGGAGTCATTACAACATAACTTCCTTTACATCGCATGCCATTACAATGCAGTCATTACATCGCATGTCACTACAACACATGTAATTACAACGCATTACATTACAACGCAATATTAGGTAAGTAATGGGACTAGTAATTTTTAACTCTACACTATGCAACACTTACGCTACTGTTGCACTCACTAGAGTCGGAATAGTAATTTTTATCCCTACACTATCCCACACTTACTCTACTGTTGCACTCACTGGAGTGGGAATAGTAATGATTCCCCCTACAGTATCCAACACTTACCCTACTGTTGCACGTACTGGAGTAGGAATAGTAATTTGTACCCCTCACTATACAACACTTACCCTACTGTTGCCCTAAAAGTAATATGCATTGGAATGGTATGTGTTGTAATGGTGTGCCGCTCGTAGCCATACTTGGGCGCATTCCTATTTGCACAATGACCTGGAGACTTGAGGGAACTCTGCCCATATCCCTGGTGATTTTGAACCAACGAAGGAGGGCTGCTTCCAGCGTGAACTGAGGGAGCGGGACTGCAAGTCCCAGGCGGCAGTGCGCGAAGCTGATCCAGCGCACCTGGGACTCTTCCCGCCTCCCCTCCACTCATCCTACTACTTAATTATTCACCTACGCGCCTCGCGCGACGCGCCCGTGCGAAGCTCGGGCAAAGGGCGGGCCGTTTGAGGCCGTTAGAGCCCGGGAGAGACCAGACCGGGCCCCCCCTAAGTTTGTGCCCAGCGGTCCCTGATGTCCTTGAACCCTATTTCTATACCTTGCTTGGGTCCTGCGCAGTAAGGTGTTGATCAATATGGCAACGAGGGAGACAAGGAGCAAAGCGGCCACCCTGGTAACAGGTACCCTGGATAGTTTCCTCGTAAAGGCAAATACTGTGGTAAGTAATGGTCTTACAGCCCTAGAAAGTAAGATAGCAGAAGGGTTGGAAAGTTTGCAGCGAGTTTCCCCGGGCTCATCCATGAATGCCAGATCCCTAGAACTGCTGGATGCTACCCATCTATCCCTTATGGATAGCATCGACCAAACAATAGAGTCAGTGCTGCAGCAGTTGAGGACACCATCTAACTCACAAAGAGATCGAGACTCAGTCCTTACCACCCAAGAGTCGACATCTCCCGTAATATCTCATCCAGTTTTAACTCGGGAAGAGGGGGATGTCTCTACTGCACCACATCTAAGGGGTCTCCGGGAGGGTGCAGTTCCGAAAAGAAAAAGACCTAGGCAGTCAAAGGGTGCAAAGAGGGCTAAAGTAGATTACATCTCAAACACCATTGGTAACAGTACTGACGTCACGGAAACATCTCCTGCCATGATTGTCACTGAAATGGTGAGCCCTTTACACCCTGTCTACACCCATATGCCACCGCACACTGGCCCGTTCATTTTTGGAGAGGGACTTTCTAACAGCTCGGACCATATTATTCGTTCTTTCACTAACATCCTTAAAAATCTGCTGGACCCCCTGCTGGTTAAACTTGACTGTATCGATGCTAGACTTTTAGCCATAGAAAAATCAAGTGGGGGTAGGGTTGTCCAGCAAGGGTTGCATCCTGGCACTAATGGAGTAAATGGGACAACTAGTGGGATCCCCCTTCCACCTAGTGCTCCTACTGCTGTGATTCCAACTCAGCCCACTTCCTCTCTCATGGTGAACGCTCCCACAGTCACCCTATCCCAACCCGACCCATTACCTCCCCCAAGGCAACTCCCTCCGGTGCCTCTTGTCAGGAAGTCGAAGTTGCTTACTTCGACTACCACAATGAGGCAGGAAAAACTGCCCAATGCAATGGCTGACCGCCCTAACCGGACTAGTAATAGCCTAAACCGACCAAAAGTAGTTAATCTGCCTCTAGAGGCGGCGGCCCATACTGTAATCCTGACTGGGGTACCTGAGCTCTCTAGCCACGTGGCGGAATCTTTTGACTCCTTACGTAACAAAGTTATTAGCTGGTTGAATGTTCACAGGCCCCTACCACCTAATTTGAGAGGAGAAGTACTGATGGTTAGGAGGGTCCCATGGGTTGGGTACACTGCTAAGAAAATAGGGGGAGATTGCATCCTTGTAAGTTTTAGGAATTCCCAGATTGTACCCCATATATGCAATTGGCTCGGGAGTACAGGGAACACATCCATAGGACTGGTCCCACTGTCGTTTTTTATCCAAGTGGCGAGGATTCGCACTTGGGGGCAAACGACGGCTGGACTAGGGTGGGATTCGCTATTGATGGGTCACGGTATAGGCCCCCTCGTCATGACATTTCTGCATATAGCAATTATGTTCATGCCAATAGATATAGTTGCCTTGACCAGGTAGACTGACTCCCGATGGGTGAATGTACTGGGGACATCGAAGGGGTGGTTTCCCATTCTGCTTTGCTGGGAACAGGGACAGTTGCCACTGTTAATACCAACAATAGCCCTGTCGCATCATTATTGGAGAGTTTAACTACCAATAGTACCCAGGGCTATCCCGCCAACCCATTCCTGAGATCATTTCACTACAATTTAACATCTCAAGATGCAACTGATCTGGGAGTCCCTGAGAGGTAAGTATTACCGGATAGGTCTCCATCACCATCCACAGATAATGTTGGAGAGAGAGCGAGGGGAATGGCACCTAAGTCAGGCTCGGGAATTATGAAGGTCCTTTCCTGGAATGTAGCAGGCATCGCCAATAAATTAGATTCTAATGACTGGGGTTCCCTAGTAGACAGTAACGATATCTGTCTCTTTCAGGAGACTTGGGCTAGGGAACTCTATCCAAGGGCGGGTTTTGCAACCTTCTATACCCATGCTAGGTGGAGTGGTAAAGGGAGGCCTTCCGGTGGACTTGCTGTCTGGGTGGCCAGTCACATCGGCTGCAGAGCGGAGATAATACCAACCCTCTCGGAGGACATTCAATGTGTTCTTCTTAAATGGCCAAACACCTTTAATCTGGCAATTGTCAATGTGTACTCGCGCCCAGTCAGTGTGTCCATGGAATCATCCACCTTGGATGATTTATCCTCATTTCTGGGGCAACTACCCATCGAATGTAAGATACAGATGGGCGGAGCCCTCAATTGCCACTTCGAACCATTGAAAGGTTTGAAGGAGGGTGCCCTAACTGCTGAGGATGACTATTGGGGGATTCCCCCCTGCCAATCCCCTAACCCGAAATCATGGTCCCCTTTAGCGGTGCAGATTATGTCCCTAACTTTGAATTACGCCCTGAGGGCCTGCAATGGGCGGACTCCATCCGATACCCCTTCGTTGTGTACCTTCAATAGGAAGAACCACAAGTCGCGCTTGGACTACATTTTTGTAGATACAGGCATGTGGTCCAAGGTCCTGGATTTTAGGGTAATTGAAAGATCAGATAGTGACCACAATGCCCTCTGCTTAGATATGGTACACCCTGTCCCCGAGGAAGGGACGCCACTCACAGACCCAAGTGAAGACACAGGGAACCTAGTTTTATCCAATAACAGACGCAGGGTAAGATGGGGGAAATTAGTAAGTTCAACAGAGTACATCACAAAAATCTATGAATTGGCACTCCCAAAGCTAGTCGAAATGGACGAATTAATTAATAAACGAAGAGCCACTGATTTTAATGAGAAACTAGCCCAAATCCATACAGATTTAGTGGGAAGTTTAGGAGAGGTTTTCTACCCTGAGGTGGTGACTAGGAAGAAGAGGATACTAACCTCAGCTTGGTACAATTCCACATGTAAAAAGATAAAAACCGAGCTGATTTTAATGATAAAGTCTGGCACCAATAAGGACAAGGTAGTTGAGTTGAGACGCAAATATAGGGAAGCCATCGCCCAGGCAAAGTCAGAATGGGATTGGGATAGATGGCAGGACCTATCTCTGGCACTGGAAACCAGGGATTCAAGAAAATTCTGGTCTCTAGTCCATACAGGTACATGTGAGCCGAAATCAGCTGTGGAGCCAAATATCGCTGCCTCTGTATGGGAATCCCATTTTAGTAAATTGTATCAAGACTTTCCCGTAACTGCCAATGAGGAAGCCCTCGACACCTCCTCTGAGTCCGCAGACAAATTAGAATTCACACTGGGTGAGGTAGTAAATGCTATGGAGAGATTGGTGCTGGGGAAGGCCCCAGGTCTTGACAAACTCCCCGGAGATTTGTTTAGATACCATCCAGAGATCTGGGTCCGTACTTCTTAATCATATTTAATTCCATCTTGGGAGGGATGGAGATCCCTTGTACTTGGCTGGGGGCGGAGATAGTACCGATTTTTAAAAAGGGCTCTCCTCTGCTCCCAGCCAACTACAGGCCGATCAGACTTATAGACGTACCCCAAAAACTTTTTGCACGCCTTCTCCTGGACCATCTCCTTGACTGGATGGAGGACAATGCGATCCTCAGTCCGCTCCAGGCGGGCTTCAGGAAAAACACGTCCACCATGGACCAGATCTTCCGCCTCGTCCTACTTTACTGGAAAACAGTGGGGATCGAGGGGGGGAGTCTGTACATGGTGTTTGTGGACCTGAAGTCCGCATTTGATTTGGTACCCCGCAAGAAATTATGGGTGGTTCTCAAGGAGCTAGGCGTTCCTCCACAATTGCTACAGGCAATAATTAGGCTCCATGATGGCAATTTTGCCCAGGTTAGGTGTGGAAGGGATGGAGTGTTGTCCTCTAGGTTCCCAGTTCCCAGGGGGGTCAGACAGGGATGCGTCCTTGCACCGACCCTGTTTTGCCTCTTTGTTAACAGTGTCATATCCCATCTTGATAATGTCAGGGACCGAGGCTGGCAGGCAGGAGGGTTCCGGCAATTATGTTTGCAGATGATACCCTCCTGCTCTCCAAATCCCCGATGGGGATTCAACGGATACTGGATGGGTTTGGGGATTTCTGCAGGGCGCATGGCCTGGAGATCAACGCAGAAAAAAACAAATTCATGGTATTCAATCCCTCCACAACAACCAGGCCCAATCCAACCCTGGGATCCGAAAGGCTGGAAAGGGTTAGAACGTTCCAGTATTTGGGGGTAACTTTACATTAAAATTTATCGTGGGGTCCACAGATAGCTAGATCCCGTTTAAAGTTATCCCAAATGATGGGGGCAATTTTGAAGGTTACAAATTCATCAACCTTCAAACCTGTTAGTCCAGCCTTGGAGATGTACAAAACCCAAGCCAGAGCAGCCTCATCCTACGGTGGTGAGCTATGGGGCCACAAAGCTGGGACAGAACTTGTCAAGGTGGAAAACAACTTCCTTAGACGCCTGTTGGCTCTTCCCCAAGGCACACCTTTGTTACCTCTGAGATTAGACCTGGGGCTCCCCTCAATAGGGGATGAATTGGCCATAAAACCATTGAGGTTCTGGCACAGTCTCTGGTCCACTGGTGAACTTTAACACTACAGGCAAGATCTCAAGCATGTCTTGAACCTCAACCATCATGACAGAATTCCATGGGTGGCTTATGTCAAACGAGAATTCTACCGCTTGGGACTGCCTGAGCTGTGGGACGATCCCGAAAGAGGCTGTCTAGGGGTGTCACGGAAAATGCTTGTTAAGATTTTCAAGGACAAAAGCCTAATTTCGCTCGTGTGTGCATCCAAAGTCGGCACCCTAACTGAACAATTTCTAGACACCAAAAATTCTTCTTATTTTGAAGGTTTTATGGACATCATATTTCCTATTTTTGCAAGGAAACTTTTCATTCAATGGAGGTTTGGCACCCTGCCCCTTAAAGCCTTTACTAGTAAATGGACAACGTTGGTCGATAAAATCTGTCCCGGGTGCAGTGAGAATGAGGAGGATGAATTACACGTGTTGTTTTTTTGCCCTGCCTACAAAAGACTGAGGAAATACTGGCTAGCGCCACTGTGTAGGAATTTGGGCATCAGAAACTATTTACAATCATACAGAATCCTGAAGACAAGTACCCAGCATTATATAGTTTTTGCAGTTGCCAAGTACTTAATGGTCATGTGGCAGATAAGGGGAAAAGTACTGAAAGGTTAACTTTCTACTAAACGTGTAATGGATTGTAATGAAATATAGCTAACTGTGTCCTCATTGCCTTAGACCCTCCAGGAAATTGAATTAATTTGTCTGTTGCTCCTTGCCTTGTTTTTTCTGTATGTTTTATGTGTTTTAAATGTTTTTCTAATGAATCTTTTATGGTCTCAAATGGCCGAAATAAAGAATTTTTGGATTGGATTGGATTGGTATGCGTTGTACTGGTATAAGTTGTAATGGAATGCGTTGGAAATGTAGTTTCTAAAAATGCGTTGTTATGGCATGTGATGTAAAATCATGTGTTGTAATGGATGTTGCGATGTAAAAACTGCGTTGTAAAGGCATTCTTTGTAAATGTTTGAATTGTAACCTCATACATTCATGGTAATGTACCTAAAAATATATGCATATGTGTGTGAAAGAAAAGCCAATGTTTTCACACCCACTTGAAGTCTCTAACATGTCCATTAAAGAAATGATTCATAAAAAATACTCAGTGAGCCAGTGCTTTGCCTCCACAAGCAAATGTACATGGAATGCTGACTTTTCAAGGTAAAACAGTGGGTGTCTGTGGGTGTCTCACCAGGTGAATGACATTCTAGCGTGTAGGATTGAGAGGACCTTGAAAAGACAATGAAAATACACATTTCTCAGGTGCTGATCTTGCCAATTAGTCATCCTCGCTTACAAGCGCCAATGCGAAGAGGAAGCTAAATTCATTAGAAGCACTAATACAGTACAGTTCTAAGTGTAATGGATATATAAAATTCCTGTGAACATACAACATGGCCTACATAATATAAATCAGCACAAATCAGTGAAAAAGGCAAACTAAGTTGACATGTTTGCAGTAAATTCCATACCGCATATTCAAATGCTTATTTTCACAAGACCAATTTAAAGATTATTCAATGCATGTCCAGACTGAAGATTACTCGAACACCACCAAGATTTTAAAGGGGTGTGTTAGAAGTTCAATAATGTGACTATATTTACTGGTAATACAATACCAACTAACATGTAAGAAAAAGACAATGCAAGTCACCTCAGAGTTCTCTTAATCTCTAAGGAACTCCTTGGTGACTTCCAATTTCCTGTTGGGTATCAGCCTATGTCCAATCAGCCAAATGTGATATCACAATCCTTGCCACCACACAAATACCGACTGATTTTTTGCGTGAAGTAGACTGTGAGCTGTTTTTTTAGGTCTCACCTACGCAGTGCGCCTGCATTGCATAGGAGGGGACCGCTTGAAATTGATCAGTTTTTCTGGCCAAAAACGTGCACGCTTTGCATTGCTTTCTATTGCAACGCATGCAGGTTTGGCCTTTCCCTTGCGGGAGCGAGCTTTGACGACATCTGTTTGTTATTGTCTTGCAAACAGATGGTGCCTCTGCTCGCTGCTGCAAGGGAAATTCTGTGTGTGTCTGGTCCCTGTTTCCAACGAGAGACTGCTTGTTTAAAATGCCATCTCAACAAAATGGCTCAGTGGAAAAATAGAGCTGCAGTCAAACAACTGTAACTTATAGTAAAATTCTCCCTCCCACCAAATAAAATATTAAGATTATTTGCAAAAGCTCTTTGTCACAACTTACTTCTCACATTTACGCATTACTCTTATAGCGCTATAGGTCACTAAGCGCTATCCACCCTAAGCGCCTGGTCCAGCGGACCTGTCTAGAAAAGGCAGAGTTACCAATGCTAGGTCGGTACATCCTAGAAGCCAACCCCTTCTGGCGTAGCATTTCATACACGCAGGTTACACATACAGGCGGCATGTTGGTCTCTCTGGGTCAAGGGTAGCGTTGCCTCACAGCCTTCAGTGCGTTAGTGACAGGTGAGCTGAGTTCTACACAGGTCCTTAATTCACTAGTGCTCATTACTTTAACAATGAACGTACCATACTGCGCCCCCTCTGCTCACGATATATATTCATGTACAGTCCTAAACCCCCAAGTCTAAAGCATCTATCTTACATCTTTGAGGCGTGCCTCCATGCCAAGCCAGACAGAGCGCATGTCAGGAGGGTCAGGGTATATGTATAATGTTGACAACAGTAACCACGCTGTGCTGTGTACAATTCAAACAGGGTCGTTTTGATACTTAATAATAGGACTTCATTACTAATGGACTCATTATTTACTGACCGCAGAAGAATGAATGTTTGACAGAACCCGGCACAAATTGAAATATATGTAAAGCAGGGCACAGGCAGAAGTATGCAGCAGGTGCCCGAGCCGCTGAACTATTTACTTGATTTGAAATTAGTGACCTGGGGCCCGATTCACAGAATGAATTTAAGACTAAATCCTAAACTTACTACTATTTGGTATTCACAGAATGCACTTACTACTTTCGGGATTCAACAGAGTGAACTTGCTACTTTCGGGATTCAAAGAATGAACTTACTACTTTCGGTATTCACAGAATAGATTTAAGACTACTAACTTTACGTCCGCACTCGGGCCGGAAATTCCGTCCCGGAGGCGGAGCTTCCGGCTTGGGGGGGGGAGCTTGCGGCCCGGAGGCGGAGCTTGCGGCCCAGAGGTGGAGATTTCAGGCATGGCTAAATCCCCACCTCCGAGCCGGAAGCTCCGCCTCCAAGCCGGAAGCTCTGCCTCCAGGCCCAAGCCCCGCCCCCAATCTGGAAGCTCCGCCTCCGGGCCGGAATTTCCGGCCCGAGTGCGGACGTAAAGTTAGTAGTCTTAAATCTATTCTGTGAATACCGAAAGTAGTAAGTTAATTCTGTGAATCCCGAAAGTAGTAAGTTCACTCTGTGAATCCCGAAAGTAGTAAGTGCATTCTGTGAATACCAAATAGTAGTAAGTTTAGGATTTAGTCTTAAGTTCATTCTGTGAATCGGGCCCCTGCAGATTGCAGGAAGATCTCTGCAGCACATGCATGAACCCACCGAGTTTTACTAGGTTTGCACCTGTGCTCTGCAGGTTACACACAGTGCTGTGCAGAAGATGGATTAACAAGGGTACTTACATGCAAGACGTTGGTAGCGAGTGACATGTAGAAACAAGTACATGGATATGTGTGTATGCACATATATCAAGTCAAGTCAAGTCAAAATTTGTATAGCGCACTACTCACCCAGAGGGTCTCAGGGCGCTTGAGGGGAGGGGGGGGGGTTTGTTACTTGTCAAATAGCCATGTTTTGAGTTGTTTTCTGAAAGAGAGGTGGTTCTGTGTAAGGCGGAGGTGGGTGGGGAGAGAATTCCAGGTTTTGGCCGCTAAGTAGGAGAATGATCTTCCTCCCATGGTGGATCTTCTGATGCGTGGAATCGCGGCAAGGGCTTGATTGGACGATCGTAGTTGGCGGGTGGGGGTGTAAAAGGTCAGGCGCTTGTTGAGGTATTTGGGTCCTAGGTCGTAGAGGGCCTTGCGTGCGTGGGTGAGGAGACGGAACGTTATTCTCTTGTTGACGGGGAGCCAGTGAAGGTCTCTTAGGTGACCGGATATGTGATTGTGGCGGGGGATGTCTAGGATGAGTCGGGCGGAGGCGTTCTGAATGCGTTGGAGTTTTTTCTGTAATTTGGCTGTGGTTCCAGCGTAGAGGGCGTTTCCGTAGTCCAGTCGGCTTGTGACAAGTGCTTAGGTGACCGTCTTTCTTGTATCGGTGGAGATCCATCGGAAGATCTTTTTGAGCATACGTAAGATGTTAAAGCATTATGATGAGATTGCGTTGACTTGTCTGGTCATCGAGAGGGAGGAGTCCAGGATGAAGCCCAGATTGCGTGCGTGGTCCGTTGGTTTGGGTGCGCTGCCCAGTGCCGGTGGCCACCATGATTCATCCCAAGCAGAGGGGGATGATCCTAGGATGAGGACTTCCGTCTTGTCTGAATTTAGTTTTATGCGGCTGTTCTTCATCCACTCGGCTACGTGTTTCATCCCTTCATGTAGGTTGGTTTTGGCGGTGTTTGGGTCTTTGGTGAGGGAGAGGATCAGCTGTGTGTCGTCAGCGTAGGAGATGATGTTGAGGTTGTGCTGGCACACAATGGATGCGAGGGGGCTCATGTAGATGTTGAAGAGAGTGGGGCTGAGCGAGGATCCATGTGGTACTCCACAGATGACTTTGGTGGCCTCTGATCTGAAAGGAGGGTGGCGGACTCTCTGGGTTCTTCCGGCGAGGAACGAGATGATCCAATCCAATGCTTTTCCTTGTATCCCGACGTTGCTGAGGCGTTGTTCAAGGGTGCTATGACAGACCGTGTCGAAAGCTGCGGAGAGGTCCAGGAGAATAAGGGCAGCTTTTTCCCCGTTGTCGAGTAGTGTTCGAATGTTGACTGTGGCTGCGATGAGGGCGGTCTTGGTGCTGTGTTTGGCTAGGAAGCCGGACTGTGAAGGGTCGAGGGAACCGTTAGACTCGAGGAAGGCGGCGAGCTGACTGTTGACGGCCTTCTCTATGACTTTGGCAGGGAAAGGGAGGAGCGAGGTGGGGCGGTAGTTCTTAAGTTCGGTGGGGTCGGCTGTAGGTTTCTTTAGGAGGGCACTGAGTTCAGCATGTTTCCAGCTTTCCGGGAAGGTGGCGGTGTTGAGGGAGCAGTTGATGATATCCCGGAGATGGGGTACGATGATAGAGTCCGCCTTGTTGAAGACGTGGTGCGGGCATGGGTCAGTTGGTGATCCGGAGTGAATGGAGTTCATCAAGCGGATGGTGTCTTCAGTGCTGATCGGGTTCCAGGCGCTAAGGTTGTTGGTGGGGGGCTTCGGTTCGGTGGTAAGGGGGATGGACTGGTCGCCGAAGCTGTTATGTATGTCAGCAATTTTGCTGTGGAAGAACGAGGCTAGAGAGTCTCAGAGGTCTTGAGAGGGAATGATGTCGTTGGTGCCGGCGCTGGGATTGGTGAGCTCTTTGACGATGCTGAAGAGTTCCTTGCTGTTGCGGGCATTGTTGTCGAGTCGATCCTTGAATGCTGATTTCTTGGTGGATCGGATCAGCTGGTGGTGTTTGCGGGTGGCGTCCTTGAGGGCGGTCATGTTGTCTGTGGTTGGGTTTTTTCGCCAGGCTGTCTCGAGGGTGCGACAGTTCTTTTTGAAGTTCTTAAGGTCGTCATTGAACCAGGAGGCTTTTTTGCTACCTGGCTTGTAGTGATGGTTTTTCAAGGGTGCTAATTCGTCAGCGCTGTGGGAGATCCATTGTGTCAGATTGATGGCTGCTTGATTTGGGTCCGATGATTTGGCGGGAGGGTTTTTGGTTAAGCGATGTGGTGAGCTGGTCGATGGTAATTTTGTTCCAGTTTCTGCGGGGGACTTCTTGTGGGTGGTGGTGGGTCGTGGTCTTTCTGAAGTTGAAGTGGACGCAGCTGTGGTCCGTCCAATGGAGTCCTGTGGCGTGATTGAAGGAGACGTGCTTGCTGGAGGAGAAGATTGGGTCGAGCGTGTGTCCGGCGTAGTGGGTGGGGGTGTTTACCAGTTGTTTGAGGCCGATATGTGACTACTGTGTATGGAAAGGGGTTTCTGAAAAGGCGTGTGTCCCTTTCCCATGATCAGGGTCTTCAGTTAGGATGTTGCTTGCAGGGAAGCTCCGCCGACTTCTGCCAACGACGCAAGTTAGTGAAGTTCCGGGCTGCAAAGTGGAAGCAGGTTTCCGAGGCCTCAGTAGCCGGTGGAGCGAGCTTGGTGTGGTGTAAAAGCCAGCACAGGCCATCTTGGTTGGTGAGGGTGTACGTGTGGTCCCTAGGAGTGGCCCTCGAGAGTCGACCTTGAGAGCAAATTCTTACTGATGATCCGCTCCATGGCAGAGGCCCTGCCTGACCCTCCCCCACAGCCCTCTTGGTTCACCCGAACCCAGCACAGGTTAGGTGCAAGTAGGTGTCTTCACCTGATCTTCACGTCTCCGCAGGGCAGGCAGGGGCAACAGGAGCCCAGTTGACAGCCACACATCAGGAGACATACAACAACAAGCATTGGCATAGCCAATAGGTCTCGCCTTTGGGACCTTATAAGTGTTTAGCCATGCAACAGTTGATGTTGTTGCACAAAGGATATTATGCTTGATAACTAAACACCTATAAGGTCCCAAAGTGAGATCTATTGGCTATGGCAATGCTTGTTACTGCTTGAAAGCATCACTATGTCAGGGTCTCGCGGGCACCAAATATCTGATTTTAAAGAAGAAAATACAACGCACGGGATAGTGCATAGAAGTTTGAAATCTTTGAACACAATTAAAATACACAAGTTCTATTCAGCAGTCATTGCTACATTTATACATTTCGTTGCAAGTGAATGGAAATAGGAACATGTGATATATCAAACTCTGAAGATAGTCACTAATGAGCAGTTGCCAAGCTCTTCTCATGCTAAGAACTAAAAGACCTCGAAGAGCTATCTCCACTACTTTCTGTCATCCTCCCTGGATGTGCCAGTTTCAGAATAAGATTATGCTTACTAAAATGGTTCAGCTGCATTGTGCTGCGCACAACCATGATAACAAAATGAGAGCTTGTTCTGAATGCATGTAAGTGTGCAGTAAAGTGGAAGCTTTAGTCGGCTTCATGCTTGTACAAAAACATGAAAGGTCGATGAAATGAAGGATCAATTAATAAAAAGTAACACCACTTTTTTTTTACTGAGTTTTATATTGCGCGAACTTGACCCGAATCGGGTATCAAAGCGCGTTACATTGCACCAGTTGCATTACATGAGGACACATTCTTTTTTTTTGTTAGGCACCGGGAGATTTACTGATTTGCCCAGAATCACAGGATGTTCAGTGTCATTCCCAATACTCAAACCCAGTTCCCCAGATTCGAGGTCGACATACCTAGCCATTAGGCCAACTCCTCTACCGCCACTTGAGTATTTGAGGATGTTATAAATTGGGTTTCTGGTTCAACCGAAAGCCTATTGAGGGTAAGGCACAAGCAAACCTCACATTAACACGTGCTCAACCCGTGGTAGCAGTAAGGCTTAACTTGAAGGCAATGTGTAAAGTAATTGTGCAACACTTCAAACAGTAAAACAATGACAACACCACACACCAGGTTTAGAAGCATAAAGCTTAGTATAATAAAGAAAACAAGACCAAAACAACAAAAATACAATCCGTAAAACCGGAAATAATAAAGTTTTAAGTTGAAGTTGAAATACCATTAAAAAGAAAAAAAGTACCAACAAGGGAAATCTGGTCACGCAGGACCGGGACATTATTACAAGTACATGCCAACCATGAAAGAGCGTGGGCCAGGTACAGGGAATCAGTTAGGACTGCTGAACAAAGTACCCTAAATCCAGGTTCCAGAGCTTTTCATGAATACAGGTCGGAGAAGCGCCGTCCAGCCAAGGTGATGTATCAGTTTGAGATTTGATGAGGCTACAATGCAAGGTCCTGTTGCGTTGGTGTTGAGGATCCCATTGACGGGGCTTGTGATGCAAAGTCCTGGCATTGGGGATGCACAATGCAGATGCTTACCAAAGAGGCAGTGCGTATGAATTTAGGGCGCCCTTCAGGGGGGTTGATTACGTTGGTATCACTAAAATAGCCAACAAAGTATTATTATTAAAATTTATTATTATTATTAAAAAACATTTGTAACGCGCTCTATCACCATAGGTTTCTTGGCGCTGAATAGACAAATGAGGGGACCGGAAGCAGGGAGTTAGTCAAAGGCCGCTTGAAAGAGCAAAGTTTTTAGAAGTCGGCGAAAGCAGTCAAGCGTTGAGCAGAGGCGAAGGGGTAGAGGAAGAGAGTTCCAGGTGGAGGGGGCCAGGAAGGAAAAGCTCAGGCCACCATGTTTCTTCCTCTTAAATCTGGGCACCACAAGGAAGTTTGAAGAGGCTGAGCGAAGAGCTCTCGTGGGAATGTGACGAGTCAGGGCCGCGGAGATGAAAGCAGGCGCTGCATCAGATAGGGCTTTAAAGGTGGTACATGCCAACTTAAAGGTGCAGCGTTTGGATACCGGAAGCAAGTGCAAGCTGCGAAGGAGGGGGGTGACATGTTGGTGCTTAGGCTGGTGGAAAATCAGGCGGGCGGCCTGATTCTGCACCAGCTGCAGCCGCTGCAGGTGGCAAGCTGGAATCCCGGCATAGAGAATATTAGCGTAATCAAGCCTGGAGGTGATGAACGCGATGACCACTTGGGTCAAGGCTTCCTTACTGAAATACCTGCTGATCTTGCGGATCCGCCTGAGGTGGAAAAAACAGGCAGAAGTGACCGCGTTGATCTGGGGCCGCATTGACAGGTCCTCAGAAATAATCACCCCCAGGCTTTTGACAGAGCTGACAGGAGAGGGTGCTAGCCCCAAAGAAGATGGCCAGAACGTGGAGTTCCAGGGATGGTTGGGGCCTCCTACCAGGACAAGCTCAGTTTTTGCGGGGTTCAGCTTTAGGTGGCTGCAGTGCATCCACTCCGCGATGGTCATCATGGTGGTCTGAAAGTTAGTGCGGGAGGAAGGGAGGGAATCTATGGAAAAAATTAACTGAAGGTCATCAGCGTAATTAAATATAGTGACCGGGGAGTGACGGAGGGAAGCTAACAAGGGTTGGAGGTATAAATTAAAAAGGAGGGGAGAGAGTGCTGAGCCCTGAGGGACTCCACAAGGAAGGGGAGTGTAAGAGGCAGAGAAAGAGGATAAGTGAACGGACTGAGATCGTTGGTAAAGAAATGATCTGAGCCAGTCAAGGGCCACTCCCTGAATACCGGCATTGTGGACACGGTCGATCAAAAGAGTGTGATCGACCGTGTCAAAAGCTGCCGAAAGGTCTAATAGGACAAGGGCTTGAGAGGTGTTACTATCCGCACCTTTCCTGAGGGTGTCCATAACAGCAACAATGACCGCCTCGGTGGAGTGGAGGGGTCTAAATCCTGCTTGTTGGGGGTCCAAGAAGGAGGATTGCTCTATGAAGGAGCTCAAATGACGGGTGACAAAGGTCTCCAGGATCTTTCCTAAATAAGGGAGGAGAGAGATAGGTCTATAGTTGCTGAGTATAGAGGGGTCTGCGGTAGATTTCTTTAATATCGGTAAGACTGCCGCTTGCTTAAAAGAAGAAGGGACCCTCCCGATGGCAAGGGAGTTGTTGAGTAGTGCCAAAGGGGGTCCTGGACAGGCAAGGAAAGCTTCTTTTAGGACCTGCGGGGGGCAGCAGTCGTTAGGAGAACCTGAACTGACTTTATGAAGAAGGCTGGTGAACTCTTCTAAGGATATCGGAGGGAACTCTGTAAGAATATTAGTATTTGTGGAGGGGAGGAATGGAGGGGTGGAGGACGCCGGAGATGGAATATTATTTTTTATTGTAATAATTTTATCTGTAAAATAAGAATTAAGTGAGTCGCAGAGGAATTGAGTCGGCTGTGGTTGAAGGGTGACTCTGTCTGGTATGGAGAGCTCATTTACAATAGAGAAAATATCCTTGGTTTTATTAGTAGAGTTCAGAATTTTTTGGGAAAAGTATGCCGTCTTGGCCTCCAGGATTAATCGTTTGTAGGATTTCAGAGCCTCGATGTAGGCTAGTTTGAGTAGAGGGTCGTAATGGCTACGCCAACGGCGTTCCGATTGTCGCAATGCAAGTTTTCCAGCTTTGAGTTGGTCCGTGAACCAGCGTTGAGCGTCATGAGGACGCTTGGTTTTAATTTTCTTTAGAGGAGCAACTTCGTCGCTTGCCTGTTGTAGCCAAACATCAAGAGACTCAGCTTGAAGCTCTAGTGAGGTCGACGGCAGGGGTGTGGTAGCAATCAGTGAATCCAGGAAGTCCGGCAAATTGGCCCTTTTCCAGTTACGAGCCATGAAATTGGAGGAGCGGGGAGGGGGCCCGGGAATGTGCAAATGTAAGTGAAAAGAAATGAAGTGGTGATCAGACCAGGAACAAGGGAAAACCAAGGGAGGTGATATGTCAATATTAGAAGTCCAAACTTCTAAGTAACCAAGTTAAAAGTGAAATGTAGGTGGCTACTAGCTAGTCAGATAGAGCTCTATAGTGGAACGTGGGCAAGAAGACAAATAATGGTGATCAATCATACATTCAGCCAGGAGCCATAACAGACTATGAAGAGCAATTGGGATTGCGAGAGGAAGATCTGGAGCTCATCTCTACAACAAAAGCATCACAGCTGAAAATGATCCTAGGAGATTTCAATCACAAACTGGACCCTTCCCCCTGGAGACAAACTGTTTAAAGACCTATTAACCATGGCACAGGTACACCCAGCAATCTTTGCTGGAGTAGATAGTTCTGCACAAGACAAATCTCTAGCAAAGTTTCTTGGATCCATAGAGCTAGTTTGTGCCAAGGACAGGTTGACACCAACCGCCCTGCTAGAAAGACCTTTTGCATAGGAAATGAGAATTGCCCAATTGAT
The DNA here is from genome assembly GCF_964261635.1 of Lissotriton helveticus. NCBI lineage: Eukaryota > Metazoa > Chordata > Amphibia > Caudata > Salamandridae > Lissotriton > Lissotriton helveticus. The sequence goes on from NC_136068.1 coordinate 1,685,834,826, forward strand.
TATGCCTTTATAAAAGCTTGGCACTTTAAGGAAGTAGAATGATTTGAGTATAGTATGATCATTTACATCATAAAAACAATTCATAAGCTTAAAAACAATTAGCATTACAATACAGTAATTCATAAAATAATTCATGTAAAAAACTGGCTTTCACATCTTCCAGAATAAATATATAAATTCATTCCCTGGGGCCAGGTTAAATGTGTTAACAAGTTAAATTCTCCGAGGCAATTTTAATCATTTTTTACCTCTTCCACCAGGCAAAAGCAGATATCTGGAGTTCGCAAATACAAGCCACCTTGTAGTGTCAGACCTAAAAATACGTAAAGAATCACTGGGTTGTGTAAAGCATATTAAGCGGCACACTGACGTTTTCCAAGTTTTTCTAAGATCAAAATAGGATGGACAACAAAAAAGAAAGTGCTCAAGAGTCTCAGAAACAGTGTGACATGTAGGACACATGGGAGTCACAAACACATTTTCCCAGGTGCTTCTTCTAGAATTTATGGGGAGAGCTCCATATCTGAATTGAATATACAAAGCTCTTGCCTGGAGGGGTTCGATGTCATCCAGAAATATTTCAAAGCCAAACTATCCTTTAAAATTTAAAAAGCTTGCAGTTAAAGTGCCATGTGCAGTACATTCAAGACTTTGTGAGTCGATAAACTCCCAGTACCTTTTTTTTGAGAAGAGGAACCTTTGATTTTAGAATGGACCCTGGGTCCTCCCAAATACACTCCAGCCATAATTTTAAAAACCACTCCTTGATCTTATTAAACCACCTAATGCGACCTGTTTGTTAGTGCAGAGCAATCAGCTCTGCCAGGGCTTCCGTCACCAGGACCTGTGTGTTACTAGTTCATATCCTAATCCAGAACAGGAGTGCCCTAAGTGTGGCAAAGTGATCTACAGGTTTTAAACCAAGATCAAGTCTTAGTGGCAATAGGGGAGTATTCACAGGCAGGTTCAGGATCGCTCTAACAGATTTATTTTCAGCAAGGGCTAAGTCCTTCCGATTTTCCAACCCCCATAGCTCAGCCCCATAAAGGGCTGCTCCTAGACCTTTAGCCCTGTGAAGTTCTGGAATAGGTGACATCGGCCAGTACGGAGAAGCCCTGGCCCTCCGAACTATTGCACAATCGGCCTGCTGGAGGGTCAGGGTGCTCTTCTCAATTTGTGATGTCTAGGCCAGCCTATCACTAATACGCACTCCCAAGTAATCAAAAGAATTGACCTGCTCAAGGGATTGCGTGCCCAGCATAAGTTTATCCCAGTGCAATTTATTGGGATTGAAAGTCATACATTTAGTCTTGGAGCAGTTAATTTCTACCCCCTCTCCTTGCATGCTTTGTCGGATTTATTCAGGAGGTTTTGGATCCCTTTAGGTGTTCTAGCAATGAGCAATGTATCATCTGCAAAAGGCAGGCATGGCACTACACTGCCTGCTAGTTTTGGGGGATCGCCACCTCACTTATGCAACTCTCCTATTAGGCCATTCATGTAGAGAGTGAATAGTGTTGGGGCAAGGAAAAAACCTTGGCGGACACCTTTCCGAACCAATATATCATTTGTAAAACAACCATCAGAGTTCCACCTGAACTTTGCGTATCTGTCATGATGTAGCCGGATCAGGATATTAAATAAGTAAGATGGGAGTCTTAGTTCGCTCAGGGCTAGCCATAGCTGAGTACAGTCGATAGAGTCAAAGGCCATTTTTAAGTCCACAAATGCGACGTATAAGTGGCCTCCTCTGATGGTCACTTTCTTCCAAATTAACAAGAGAAATCTAAAAACGTGGTCAGTGGTACTTGTGAAGGTCCTGAATCCTGGCTGTAAATTTGATGAGACGTTATTTTCCTCGATACAAATATGGATCCTAGTGAAAATAATTTTACAGAAGATTATTTGGGAGACATCTATAAGGCTGATGGGTCTGTAGTTTCCAGGAGACCCTTTATCGCCCTTTTTAGGGATTGGAATAATCTCAGCGCCCCTCCAGGTCGCCGGAATTTCACCACCAAACATGATGGCGTTGAAAACCACATGGAGCAGGGGTCCCTATATTGTTGGTTCAGCCTTGTACATGTCTTCCGGGCGCTTATCTAGACCCAGGGCTTTCCCATTCTGTAAGGAGTTTATGGATAGGATGGTTTTGTCTAGAGTGATGGCATTCTCCTCGATTATTACTGAATCTAAGAGTCTCTTTTGTAGGGCTGGGTCGTATGGAACCCAATGTCCTGCATATAACTGCTAAAAATATTCCTCCCACACATGGGGCTGTATATGGAAATCAGTTCCTATTTCCATGTTGGGTGAGCCTTTTGAAAGAAGGTGCCAGAACTGTTGGCTATTCTTTTGCTTCAAGGCTTCTACAAGCATGCTCCAGTTTTCTGACTCCCAGTCCCTTTTTGACTTTGTTTGTACCAGTTTATATAGCTTCCTGCAGTTTTTTATGTCTGTGGGAGATTTCGGATTCACCGCCACAATTAGATCGTCCTTGGCTTTTGTAAGGCCTTATTAAACCAAGGTGCTATTTTCCGCTGAAGTCGATTACATTGATAAACAAATGGTCTTATTGTGGTGGACAGTTGCAGGAATGTGGCCATGATGTCATCTATCCCATAGGCTATATTACTCAGATCTATGAGAGTCTGCTCTACCTCCAAATATATTTCAGGTATATTTTCAGGTATATACATTGGTTTATGAAAAATGCCCTCAAATGGATCGCCTCCTTCATGACAGGACGTACTTGCTGCCTCCCTCTGCCCCCCCCACCCCAGAGCATCATATGCAGCATACTCCAAGGATCGTCCCTCAGCCCAAAATTTTTCAACACCTATGTGAACTCCTGTAGCAAACATCATCAGATCCCACAGTCTCAACATCATATCCTACGCAGATGATACACAGTTCATCCTCTCACTCACCAAAGACTCATTGACCACCAGAACAAACTTCTGCAATGCTGTGACAAATGTAGCCAACTGGATGAGAACAATCTACCTCAAACTCAACTCCAACAAAACAGAAGTACTGATCTTCAGGAAAAGCACAGTCATATGAGACCACAGCTAGTGGACATCCAAACTTGGACCCACTCCCTCGCCAACAGACCATGCACGCATCCTCAACATCATCCTAGACAGTAAATTAACCTTGAAGCAACAAAATAATGGAGTAGCCTCATCCTGCTTCCACACCCTCTGCATGCTCTGCAGAAAATTTTCAGGTGGATCCTAGTCAACACCAGGAAAACTGTCACCCAGGCCTCCGTCACCAGCCACTTCAACTACAGCAATGAATTCTACACTGATGTCTCCACCCTGCTCCTCAAACGACTCCATACCATACAGAATGTGGCAGCTCATCTCATTCTGGACCTCCCCAAATAGGCCCACATCAGCCCACACCTCAGAAACCTCCAGTGACTCTCCATCCAGAAAAGATGTCAGTTCAAGATACTCACGTTTGCCGACAAGGCCATGTACAATTAAGGACAAGCCTACATCAACCACTAATTGAACTTCAACCAACACGCCAGACACTTACACACCTCCTTTCTAGCCCTCACTAACAATCCCTGAATATGCCACAATGGGGCTGCTCCTTCTTCTACATTGCCGACATGACCTGGAATGACTTGACCATCCACCTCCAAACAGCACTCACCCTCGTGGACTTCAGGATAAAACTCAAGACCTTGCGTTTTGAATGAGACCTCGCACCCCAGCATCCAGATACACCTAGGGGTTGACAGTGCCGGGTTCTGCAAATACTGGTTGATTTATTGATATGTTCATGCTGGTTGAGAGCATGTCTCCTTCCAATGAGACATCAGGCCACTTTTCAAGACAAGAAACAAGCATACCATTCACCTCATCCACCCTTTGGGGCCTCACACCCACTCAATCGCCAGCCTCCTTTCTTTGCCTGTCTCACTGCTAAGTACAATATACTACTGCAGTATCCTGAAGAATCTGCATGCTGACTGGTAGTGTAACAGGCAGGGGTAGAGTGCAGCGCAATGAAGGTTATGTATCAAAATAATGCTGCTTAGTTCAATATCTAAACTAGAGGCAGGTCTATACCCATAACCCCAAGAGGAAGCCTGGGGTGTATATATAGTATCAGAGACAATGACTCTCTAGCTATCATTAATAATGTAAAACTGATTTCAAGGAGAGGTCCTCAAGAATGGGTACACATCAGTCAGTGCCTGATGTAAATTCAGTGTACAGCACAAAGACAAACCTTCACAATTGGCTATTAGTTGTATTCATTTAACATATGCTGTAAAGATCCAATCAATGATGCAAATGGCAAGTGAAAACAAAGCAGGATGCAGGAAAGCGGCTTAATAGAAAATTGAGGCTATATGCATAATGTCTTTTAGGTCAGGCTTAGCTAGGAAAAAGGGTTAGGAAATCCTAGGCTTTCCGGGTCTCATCGTGGGTTTCACTTTTGACCGCTGCATTATGAGGCAGGCAGACGAAAGTGAAACAGCGCGGTCATTCTTGCTGGATTCCGATGGGCTGAAGAAGCCCGTTGTCCAGTCGGAGGCCTGCCTGTAATCCCTATGGATGGCGGTTCCGCCATACGGATCACGATGTTGGTTTCCGTCAGGCTTTCCATGTCAGGCTTTCCAACATGGAAAGCCTGTCAGAAAATGACACTTGGGGCCCTTAGCACCCCCCCCTTTACCCTGTGGCCTCCGGTTGGAGGCCGAGGGTGCTCACCAGTTAATTCCTGCCCCTTGGCCATGCGCTGGGATGACGCGATTCTCCCATTTCTCTATGGGAGCTTGTGCTATGGCTGCAGCACAAGCTTCCATAGAGAAATGAGAGTATGAGACTGCACCATGTGTTGTCGCATCACAATGCTGCGGTCGGGACCACCAAACGGTGCCGCTCGCAGCCTTTCTGGGATTACCCTTGCTGAACTTTGCTTTTAAATACTTTTTAGACTGTTGGTTCCTGCATCCTGATCCATGAGGACCTTGGGACACACGCGGACGCTGCCGGGGCCGGGACTGCGAGACCCAGGGTGCCTAGCGCTTTAACACCTCAGCGCTCCTGGTGTCTCTTCCCACCCCCAGCTCTCCGCTCTCCAGCGGCTACTTAAGGCTCGCGGCCCCCGCTTCCCGGGTGCCGCTCGCAGCCTTTCTGGGATTACCCTTGCTGAACTTTGCTTTTAAATAATTTTTAGACTTTTGGTTCCTGCATCCTGATCCACGAGGACCTTGGGACACACGCGGACGCTGCCGGGGCCGGGACTGCGAGACCCAGGGTGCCTAGCGCTTTAACACCTCAGCGCACCTGGTGTCTCTTCCCGCCCCCAACTCTCCTATTTCAACGCATTGGTGATCGCGCACGCGGGACGCGCGCGGGACATAACCCGGGGCTAAGCCCGGGCAAAGGGCGGGCCCTCTGAGGCCCTCCGAGGACCGAAAGGACTGGACTGGCTCGCACCCCCTTACAGGTGTACCTCCTATACTTTAGTTGTTGCCTTTTTCGTGTTCTAATTATTTCCGGGATGTTAATATTTTTAAAGTGATTTTACGAAATGTATTAGCTTTGCTTGTTAGCATTTAGTATTGCTGGGTTGCTATTTACGTGCATACTCAGAGCTTCTCCTTGAAGTTGATTACGGGTCAATTACCATGTCATCTCGTAAAACCTGTAGCCAGGCGATGGTTGGAGCGAAGATTAAATCTAAAAAACTCACTAGCACCCTGGATAATTTTATTTTACGTACCAATACCTTAATTGATGAGGGTATCGTTCTTATGGAACGGAGGGTGTCGCAAGATTTAATACGTGCCAAAAGATCATCCCTGGGTGATATAGCTATGGCATGTACCCCGATTAGAAACCAGAGTAACTCTGATTCATCCCAGTTAAGTGTGGCCGTAATGTCCCTGACACCTACTATGCCCGAGTCCACATGTATAGATACACCCCTTGTAGTTACACAGTTGTTACCTTTAATTGCGCCACCCCCTTCAAATAATACAGCTGTTACCTCTGCTATTATACATACAGCTAACTTACAATCTGAAGGGTGTCTTGTGGAAGGTACAACTTCTCCCCCTAATGTAACTCCCCCTGGGACGCTCGATGCTATCCCAACTATTTCAATTACTCCAACTAACCAGAAAATGCTGCCTAGCGTGGGGGATCTAGCTTGTGCGGTCAATGGTGCGGAGGAGAGGGTGGTCAGTGTGGGAGTACCACAAGGGACTGTTAGGGCCCAGCGAGATTCACATCCCCTACCCTTAGGTATACCAGATGTATCAGCCTCAGAAACAAGTTTGGTTAGCATTCTTGATAATAGTAGTCCTAGTGATTGTCCGGATGATGTAGAGGATGAGAATGAACCCTTTTTTGATTCTCTGGCGTCTCTCATTAAGTCCCTGCTCTTGCCCTTGGAGATTAGGCTCCAGGGTATAGAGCAGCATCTTAAAATCTTATCCAGGGTTCTGGATTCTAAGGGGAAAAATTCTACTCAGGAGATTCCAAACAACCAAGGTCCAATTAGTAATTCCTTGCCAACACCCAAGAACCATACATTAGCACCGAACCTATCCTGCAAGAGTTGCCCAATTGTATCATTAGTATCAAAGGTTGGTAAAGCAGTCTCTAAGACAGCTTCTACTGCTGTTGCTAAGCCGTTGGAAACAGTGGGATCAACGGCTCCTATCACTGCCCCAACCACTGTTCCACCACCCTCCCAGTCGAAACCATTAATGGCTCGGCGGAATATTAGTTTACCACCGGTTTCAGCCCATTTGTGATAGTATTAACGGGTGTCCCTGAGCTTGCACCAACCACCTCTGCACCTTTTTGGGCTCTTAAAAATAAAGTTTGTTATTGGCTGGATAGGAATTTTCCCCCTCCTCCCAATATCAACAAAAAATTGCTTATGGGAGAAAGAGCGCCCTGGGTAGGTGATAAAAAGAAACATCTGCAAGGAGACTGTGTTGTGATTACATTTGAAGACCCACGCTTGGTAGAGTATATTTGCTCAGGGTCTCGGTGTAGGAATGACACAGCAATTACTGTTAAACCCCTGTCTTATTTCTACACGCCCATAGGAAAATTTGATAATAGATGGAGCTGGTTGAGGGCTCCCACCCATGACAGTGGTAGGAAGAGACCTGACAATTATGGAGGGCAAAGTCCCTATAACTGGGGAGAGGACACAAATGGTGGCTGGCAGGAAGTACGAAGAGGAGCTGGTAGACCTTTAAATGGTGGCAATTGGTTAAAAGAAGGTTAGTTGGGACCCCAGCTTGATTACCCTATACCCTGGTATAACCGTTTCAATGGTCTGGAGGGAGTCGATTGACTCCTTATCCAACCCCTTGAGCGATCACAGTGTTGGGAGGTAAAAACTCCACCTGGGGATCAAGTAAAGACAAATGTGGAGGGAGTAGACACTACAGGCTCCATCAGTAAAGGTAGTGATGCGACTGAACCCAATGTTATAGTTGAAAACTCTCTGTTAGATGTAGTTAATTTCAGATCACATCACGAAGGATTAGGAGTACAGGCACCTGGTGACTCAGTTAGAACTATGGAAACTATGGTACCCTCCACCTCTATTAATATATTATCTTGGAACATAGCGGGATTAAAGAAGAACTTGGATAATCCTGAGTGGAATGATTTTATTAATACCTTCGACATATGTATGTTCCAAGAAACCTGGTGCATATCCCCGCAATATAAGAATGGTTATTCAACTTTGTATGTACCAGCAGTTTCGATGGGGAAAGGGCTCCCCTCAGGTGGTTTACACATTTGGGTAAAAGTGTCTTTAAATTGCACGGTTATTTCCCACAACTATGTTTCAAATGACATTTTGCATATTACCCTAAAGAATCAAGTAGGGGGCTATAGTTATGAAATTTTCTGCATCTATGCTAGAGGCCTACAGGGTGGGCTTGCGTCCCCGATATTAGATTTATTAGATGTGAGGTTATCGAACCTACCACCCCGATCGAAAATCCTGGTTGGGGGCGATTTTAATTGTACTTTCGAACCCCTATATGACGAAGAGGCATTGGGGCCTAATATTGAGGATGGTAGACAGATTATACCACCTCTAATGCTTACTCCCCTCAAGAAATGGTCATCAAGAGCTATCCAGCTGAATTCCCTGGTACTAGATCATAACTTATGGGCTCTTAACGGCCGGACAAAGTCAGACCGTGAGGGCGCTATGACCTTCAACAGGCTGGGTTGTCCCTCCCGTATCGACTACATCCTTCTTGATACACAATCATGGCCTGACGTTATTGATATGGAGGTCAGACAGTCTTCCGATAGTGATCATAACCCCCTATGTATGGAACTCCATTGGGTAAGAAGGTGTGATACTAGTGGGAAAATAGAGTTGATCACTAAAGAGGTTATCCCTTCAAATGACAATGGAAGCTAAAATGGAATATGGTCAAATGTGATGAGGAGAAGCTCCAAAATATTAAAGAGCTGGTTTTAGAAGGAATAAGCGGTTTGACTGCTCTAGCTCCAGCACTGGCTAATTTAGCAGAACCTAGCCTGTTGGACTCCTATAATGAATTAATACTTAAAATAGGAGCTCATTTCCGTAAGAACCACAGGGCGAAATCTTGTCGGACCAGCATCCATTCTAAGAGCAAGCCCTGGTATACATCACATTGTAGATCTAAAAGGAAAGCAATTACCATAGCAATAAAAAGTAAGGATCCTGTGACCGTACGGCTGGCCAGGTTGGAATATTCAAATAGTATAAAAACAGCAAAGAGAGACTGGGAGGAAGAACACTGCCAGCAGCTAAAGGTAGCAGCTCGTGGTAAAAACTCTGTTATTTTCTGGAAACTAATAAGTGTTTTGGATAGAAGGGGTGCAGGGCCCATTTTAAACCATATAACCGAACTGGAGTGGTATTCCCATTTTTTTAAATTATATTGTCAGGACAGCTTGGAATGTTCACCATTATCATCTCCTAAAGTCGCTCAAAGTACGCCCTATGGAAATTCAATTGCTAGGGCAGATCTATTCTCCCAGCGTGAAGTTCAAGACGCTATTCTCAAATTGTTGCCGGGGAAGGCCCCCGGTCCTGATGGCCTCCCGGGGGATTTATTAAAGCACGACTCTGAAACCTGGGCGGAGTACATAGCATGTTTGTTGAACCTGATACAATATGGCTACCCTGTTCCAGATTCCTGGAAGGGTGCTGAGGTTATAACCATATATAAAAAGGGCGCAAGAGATGATCCTGCCAACTACAGACCGATAAGTCTGATAGATTCCATCCAAAAGGTAGTTGGCAGGGTCATCATAAATCGTACAGAAGCATGGCTCGTGGATAAAGGTATCCTGACCCACTTTCAGGCCGGGTTTAGATGTAATGTGGGTGCAATAGATCAGGTTTTTCGTTTTTGTGCTGTCTGCTGGAAGTCAGTGTTAATAGCCAAGGGCAGTTTATATCTGGCTTTCATAGATTTAAAGACAGCATTCGAGGTTATCCCACGGGCCAAGCTCTGGTTAGTCCTATCTGATATGGGATTTCCCAGCTATCTATTGCAACTCATTATTAAACTCCATGAGGGAAATTATGCCAGGTTTCGCTGGGGAACCCAGGGTCAATTGACTGAGAAGATACTGGTTAATAGGGGTGTGAGACAGGGATGTGTGATGGCTCCAACCCTATTCTCCCTCTTTATAAATGGGGTGGTGGACCATTTGAGGGAGGACCCAGCCGATGCCCCTGTCCTTGCAGGAGAGAAAACACCTACCCTCCTCTTTGCCGACGATACTCTTCTCATGTCAAAATCCCCTATGGGGTTGCAAAAATTGCTTTATTTTTTTTTTTTTTATTTTTTTTATTTTTTAATCCTCATTTGCCGTCTTGCCGCCCCTTCTTCTCTCTAATCCACCTCTGGGCTATTATTATCTCTTGTGCTGGATTTAGAGTAATGGGGCATAGACACCACATATTCTGGGCCTGGCATTCCTCTAAGCTATCCTTCTTCCCAGCCTGACCCAAGATGTGTGTCCTCCACCAACTCTCTTTATCGTACTGGGGTGGTTTCAAGCTCCAGCGAGACAGGCACGGGCTTAATCATTGGACTTTAACATAAAATTAATTTTAACCAAACTTTTGCAGGAAGGGTAACCAAAATCCTCTGTTTCTTTTAGAGCGATCTAGCATATCAAGCTTTGCCATGTACCTCATGGCTAAAACCCAATCTAATAAAGTGGGACTAAGTAGTGAGACCCACAATTTACATATCTCTCGGCGTGCCAACAACATAGCGTAAAAAATAAGTCTGACATTATTATTCAAAAAACTATTTTGTAAATCAATTCTCCCAGTAATAATTAATTCAGGGCTTACCTCAATGGGTTGATTCAAAGTTTTGGAGAGGGAATTACTCACGTCTAACCAGAAATTCTTGATAATTGGGCAAGACACAAACATGTGTAGGTCGTCAACATTTGGAGCTTTGCATTTTGGACATCCAACAATCCCTCCATCTTTAAATTTAGAAAGCCTGTATGGAGACCAGTATGCCCTGTGGATAGTAAACAAGAGATTTCGCCTCAGATTTGCCGGTTTAACAATTTTATATAGCATGCACATAGTTACTTGCCATTGGTCTTCTGTGGCGATCCTTGGCAAGCTTTCCTTCCACAGGGTCTCTGGCAAATCAAATGTTCCATCCTCCAAGTCTAGTATTCGCCAATACCAAAAAGCTACTTCCTTCTCGAATGCCCCCATCTCCAACTTTGATTCAAACTCATTTTCCACTCCAATCTTTACTTCCAAGTGGCTTGCCCAACTTTGAATCTGTAAGTATTTATATTTAGAGAAGACTGAGCCCCACTTTTGTCGGCAACTACCCCAAGAAATTAAATTGCCATCTTGAAACAAGTCCTTCCACCTTTGCAAATCAGGTTCCTTTTTCAAACTTAAAGCAAGCAGATCTCGTGTCCAAGAGGGGGCTCCAGGAGAATCCCATATCGGAGCACTATGGCTAAAATACGAGAGATTAGATACTTTTCTAATCTTATACCATGTCTCCGCCAGGTCTCTCAACGTCTTGAGTTTCACCTTTTTAAAAAACTTAGGGTCTCCAAACTTATACAAAAAACCAAACTCATGATAACCTGATCTCTTCAGCATTATCGCAAAAAGGCCTCCAATCTGAGAGTTAACAGGGGTACCCAACAGCATCCTGCAATTTTTTAAACAGAAAGCCCATGCATATATTCGTACGTCTGAAGCCGCCAGTCCTCCTTTTTCGACTTTCCTCCTGATTTTCCTCCAGGAAATTCGAGATGATTTTGATGCCCATATAAATGATGTTATCATACTTTGTAACTTCGCCAGCCATTCCTTTTTGAAGGCCAGCGGAATAGTCTCGAATAAAAAGGTAATCTTAGGTACAATCACCATCTTAACAAGATTAGATCTTCCATATATTGACAGGGGTAAATTCATCCAGCCTTTTAATGTCTCACCAACCTCTTTCCTCACCCTATCATAATTAGTTTTGGCCATATCTTCGATTTTCTGAGTAATCCTAACTCCCAAGTACCTCATCTCTTTTGTTGTTTTAACATCTTCAGTATCAAGATTCCAAGTCATTATTTCGGTTTTGTCTTGATTTAACTGATATCCAGAAATCCTACCGAACTCCTTTGTCGTATTCACTAAATTTTCCAAAGTTCCAACTAAATCAGTAGAATAAACAATAATGTTGTCTGCATAAAGTCCAAGTTTCTTGGACCAATCCATCACAACAAAGGGGGGTATCTCTACTGAAGCTCTAATTTTGCATGCAAGAGGCTCTATATATATGTTAAAAAGCAACGGTGACAAGGGGCATCCTTGTCGGGTGCCCCGCATTACTCTGATAGGAAGCGTAAGGGTTCCATTTACTAGTACTCTTGATGTGGGTGCACGATACAGAGAAAAAATAGATTGTGTGAACTTGTCCCCTAAATTAAGATGGTGCAAAAGGGATTTTAAATATACAAAATTAACTCGATCAAAAGCCTTGGCAGCATCTAACGCAATGACTGCCAAGGGATAATCATAATTAGAGGCTACATCAATCATACCTATCAGTGAAAAAGTAAGATCTTTTAAGTACCTCTTCTTGATAAAACCTCTTTGATCTTCATGAATCAATTTATGAATAATTTTGCCTAGCCTATCAGCTAAGATTTTGGAAAAAAATTTGTAGTCGCAATTTAAAAGTGAAATCGGCCTATACGCATCCATACTTTTTGGAGATTTCCCTGGTTTTAATATTAAAACAATAGTAGCTTCGTTCCATGAGCTTGGGATTGCCACTTCTACTCTAAAGATTTTATTATACAAAAGACACAAAGTGGGAGCCACCGTATTTCCTAAAGCTTTATAAACTTCTGCAGGTAGACCGTCTGGTCCAGGTGCTTTCCCTCTTTTGCCTTCCTTGATAACTTTCATCAACTCTTCCTGAGTTATTTCCCTATTTAATTCCAACATATCCTCATTTGCAAGCGGTGGGATTAAGGGCAACCAGGAATCAATCTCAAGCTGATCTGGACAGAGATCCTCTGTATAAACATTTGCAAAGTATTGCTGAAACGCTTCTACAATCTGTTTATTTTCTGCAATAACTTGATCTGTCCCTGGTTTCTTGATCTCCTTAATTTGATTCCGTATAGCATCTTTCTTGGCTTTCCACGCTAGTAGCTTACCACACCCCTCTCCATATGAGAAGTGTGCCAACTGACTGGCCTCCCATCTCTCCTTAACTCTTTGTGTGAGTGTTGCAGTAAGTTGAATTCTTAAATCTAAAAGTTCGTTCTCGCATGACCCATCTAGGATGGTAACTCCCTGCGAGATTCGACTAAGTTCAGCCTCTCGGATCTCTTTTTCTAGATTAGAAACTTGACTATAATATACTCTACGTTTTTTTGCACCTAGAGCTCCCATTCTACCTCTCATAAAAGCTTTGCATGTTTCCCACACTATGTCTTCCCTAGCCGATCCCAGGTTAATCTCCAAAAAAGTTTGTATCTCTTCTTTAAGACTCTCTAAGATTTCAGAATCCGCTAAAATTGTGCGATCTAATCTCCAAACCGAGGTCGTATCTTCTGGTTTCAGGCTTAAATTTAGACTCACAGCAGAGTGATCTGATAAATGTGCCCCTATATGTTCTACACTGATAACTTGCTCTTTGATCCTAATATCTGTCAGGAAAAAATCAATCCTTGAATTATGATTATATTTCTTATTATAGAACGTGAATCCTGGCTGATTTGCTGCTTTAAGTCGCCAAATATCACACAGCCCTAAGTGAGCCATAAGTGACTTCACTTTAGCAGTCATTTTACTGTTCACTATTGCCCTGGGATTGCCAGTTCTATCCAGCTTAGCATCTAATACTGTGTTAAAATCTCCTGCCATAACAATTTTGCCTGAGAAGTCCAATAGTTCAACTTCTATTTTCTCTAAGGTTGTAGGATCGTCAGTATTTGGGCCATAGTAACCGACTACTACTAGCATTTCTCCCGGCAATCGTAGCTTACATATCACCCATCTCCCTCTGCTATCTACTAAACTGTTTTCAACTACTATATCAGAACCTCGTCTAATTAAAATAGCCACTCCCTTTGTAACCAAGTCTTGCGATGTGTAGATAGCCTTCCCAATCCATTTTTGAGTAGTGAATATATCCTTACATTCCTTTTGTGTTAAGTGTGTTTCCTGCAAAATAATAATCTGTGCTGGCGAATCTTCTAAGTATTTCAAAATTAGTAGTCTCCTTGATTTAACTCGGAGCCCGTTAACATTCCAAGTGAGGAACCTTAGCTCCTTTTTATTAGCCCTGCTCATGATATTTATCATATAGTAACAAAATTTCCCTACTAATTAGGACACAGCAAGATAGCTCATGAGGAATATTTTCTTTTTTTCTCCCTGACCCTGTTCCCTCCCCTCCCCTCCCCACACTCTCAGTTCCCTCCCCGGAAAACCCAACCATTACTCCCATGGCCCAGGCCAGTGGACGTCTCAGTGGTGATGTCACTTTTAAATATATATATTTTTTCTTTCTTTTTTTTTTTTTTTTTTTTTGGTCAGGTTTCTGTTTCTAAGCTATTACTATGCTACTTGGGTAACATCCAAAAAAGCATCAACTTCCTCGACTGTACGAAATGTGTACATTTTGTTGTGCCACATAACTTTTAGGAAGGCGGGAAATTTTAGCTGAGCTGTGGCTCCTACCTCCCTTAAGGGTGTCAGCCGTTTTCCCATCTCCCATTGCCTATTAGCTGTAGCTGGAGATAGATCCGACCTAATATCCACTGATACTCCATCTATCAAAATAGACTTTTTCTTTAAAGCAAGTTGTAAAATTTTTTCCTTCAATGAGTATGTTGCAAAGTTAATTAGAATTTTTCTTGGCTTAACCCGATCTGGATTTAGCCTGAAGGGGTCGCGATGTACTCGCTGAATGTCTCGGGCCAACCACTCCTCAGTTTCATCTAATGACAACTCTTTCTTTAGCATTTGCACAACAAAAGTCTTTATGTCTGTTCCCTCTTTCCCTTCTGGAAGTTTAAGAATTTTAAGGTTGTTTCGCCTTTGCATGTTTTCCAATCTTTCTACCCTCTCATCTAGTTCTCTATCCTGAGAGTATAATGTCTCTATCTCCTTGCGGTTGTCCAACACTCTTCCGTGCACCGTTTTTATCTCAGATTCCATCTGGCTTGTACGTATAGTTAATTTGTCGATCTTGTCCTCTAACAAAGTGCATGTAGCGCTAATACGCTCTTGATTTTTTTTAGAGGCTTCAAAACCTAAATGAATGTCTTGCTCCAATTTCCTTAAAAGTTCTATTACGGACAGATCTGTTGAGGCATACTTCTCATGCTGTGTAGGACTAATTTCCTCTGGAGAACTTTTTTCCCCATTAACTGATTCATCTCTTTTTATAGGTATACCGATTCCTACATTCTCTTGCAATTCAGTAGGAACCACAGTTGGACTCCCCACTGCTAATTCTGGTGTATTAGTTTGAAGTATCTGTTTAGTAAGAGACTGTACTGGGTCTATATCAAGGCTAACGGCCTTTTCTACCTCCATCTCTATGTTTAGAACCTGAAAAGGATTAGGGGATAAGAGGGTTGACCAATCCTGATCAGCCGTCTCTACTACCTCTTCAACCCTAAGATGGGGCTGGAGCTGGGGGGAGGAACCCGGTTTCAAAACCAAAACCTTAGGGACAGGTTTAAAGTAAGAACTAAGTGAGGGGGTTATAGAGGGGGTTATAGAGGCCTTTAATCCAGCTTTTTCTTTTTTTTGTCTCTTTCTTCTCTCTTTCTTTGAGGGTGAAAACGTGGGGTTAGGCAATATCTCTGTTTTTGCCGCCACGTTTTTATGACCCTTCTTGCACTCGACTGAAGAAGAGAATGGACCTCCTTGTAAATTATCAGAATTGTCAGAGTTGTTCCCTTCCAACAGACCACCCTGTCTCCCCGGTCTGTTACTCCTCAACTGGTATCTAGTTATTTTCTTTCCCACTTTCAGCCCCCTGCTTACTTGCTCCACGCCAAAATCTGCTCCTTCGGTCCGATTGCTACCACACAGCTGTGGAGGGCTGGACGTGAGGGTCCCCACTCCTTGACCCCTGCCGCCACTGGTCGGTGTTCCAATTTTTGCCAGCACTCTTCTCCCTCTGCTGACTCCAAACGCTGCTCTCTGCCAGCTCCCCACCGGTAGATGGCGTGACTCCGCCCCCTCACTCTCAGCGGACTGTAGAGCTGAGCTCTCCGCCATCCGTTGTGGATCCCCTGAATCGAGCCGACAGACGGCCTCCAAGATAGACCGGTAGCTCGCCGTAGTGCCTGCTATATATTGCTCTCCACTTCAGGTATGAGTTTCTTTCCCCCGCTATGCCGCCATTAACTGCAGCTTACGGCTTGCGGACCGAGATTGCCGCTCCGTTCCGCTCCGCTGCTCTCTATAGCGCAGCGGTGATCCCACAGCTCTTAGCTCTCAATGCCGCTGTGACCCCACAGGTCTCACTCTCCGCTCTACCCAAGTCCGTAGAAAGATTGTAGAAACCGCCAAACCGCTCGGCAGCAGCATTACAGACAACCTGACATCACCACTCCTCGGACGTCCGCGACCCGCTTCCTAGCCGGCCGATCGTTTTTGCACCTTTTGTAAAGATAGGGGATTGACAATAAACACCACTAAAACAAAGCTGATGGTGCTGACCGGCAAAAAGAAATATAGGAAGGTTAACCTATTGTTGAATGGCACTCCACTTGAGGTGGTGGATGAATTTGATTACCTTGGAGTAAGACTTAGTAATGATTTGAGATGGTCTTCCCATATTGCTAAAATGGTTTTAAACCTCAAAAGGGTAGCAGGAGTAATACTTAAGAACCAGCGGCTATCTACTAGTAGACCCATAGCTCCTACTTTGGCGGTTTATGAAGGGAAAGCGTTGGCAGCGGCAGTTTATGGCTCAGAATTGTGGGGTGCGGAAAACATTAAAGCACTGGTAGTGGCTGAAAATAAATTCATTAGAAATATAGTTTCACTGCCTGTCTCAACCCCCCTGAAACCATTATTTTTAGATTTGGGTAAAAGATCAATTTCTGACCTGATCCAAATCCGCCCCTTGTTATTTTGGGTCCGACTTAGAAGGACCCCTGAACTTTTTCATTATGCTAGGGTTCTGGATGAACTGATTACCTTGAATGTAGCTAATAAAATTAAATGGCTCAATAATCTAAAGAGACCTGTGACATCTGTAGGTCTGGAGGACAGCTGGATATCTCAAATGCCACCACCAAAACTAGTTGTTAAAAAACGTTATTGGGATTGGATTGTGGCTAAAGAACTTAGGAGTCCAAATTGGGGCCCTCTTACTAACTCCTTCCTTGACCACAAGCCGCTCAGGAAATTAGAGCCATTCATGGACTTTATCCAGGCACCCCACGACAGATCGCTATTTTTGAAATTTAGATATGGTACATTACCCCTCAATTCATTTAAGGAAGGATGGAAGGGACGTAGAGGAACTGATTTAAAATGCCCTAGTTGTCCCTGCCCGAAAGAATCGTTGGGCCACTTCCTGTTTGCCTGTGCTGCTTATTAACAATCAAGAGCAAAATGGCTGAAACCCATTTGTAGGGACCTTGGGGTGAGAGACCACAGAATAGCTATGAGAGTCATTTCAACTAATGCCTCTTCAATGTATATTGTTTGTGGGGTGGCCAAATATGTGGCAAATGCATGGTTTATCAGGTCAAAATTCTTACCCGATGATTGATATTTCTTTTGTATAGTAGGAATAGTTATTGTGTTTTATCATCAGTGAAATGCCAAGTTGTAATGTATTTCATATGTTGAATTTTTGTACTTTTATGAAATATTTTTTCGAATAAAGTATTACAACAACAAAGCATTTATATAGGGTCCTGACATACCTTTTGCAGGATGCAGGAAAGCGGCTTAATAGAAAATTGAGGCTATATCCATAATGTCTTTTAGGTCAGGCTTAGCTAGGAAAAAGGGTTAGGAAATCCTACGACCTGAGGTCGGAGGCTTTCCGGGTCTCATCGTGGGTTTCACTTTTGACCACTGCATTATGAGGCAGGCAGACGAAAGTGAAACAGCACGGTCATTCTTGCTGGATTCCGATGGGCTGAAGAAGCCCGTTGTCCAGTCGGAGGCCTGCCTGTAATCCCTATGGATGGCGGTTCCGCCATACGGATCACGATGTTGGTTTCCGTCAGGCTTTCCATGTCAGGCTTTCCAACATGGAAAGCCTGTCAGAAAATGACACTTGGGGCCCTTAGCACCCCCCCCCCCTTTACCCTGTGGCCTCCGGTTGGAGGCCGAGGGTGCTCACCAGTTAATTCCTGCCCCTTGGCCATGCGCTGGGATGACGCGATTCTCCCATTTCTCTATGGGAGCTTGTGCTATGGCTGCAGCACAAGCTTCCATAGAGAAATGAGAGTATGAGACTGCACCATGTGTTGTCGCATCACAATGCTGTGGTCGGGACCACCAAACGGAGGTTGGTCAGTCCCGATTCCCCAACAGTCCGCTGACATCATAATAAGGGTCTTAATTTCAAACCTTTGCAGAAAAAATTCATAGAACTCTTTAGAGTAATGCTGTCAAACTTTAGCTAATCATGGGGCAAAAATCCTCCTTTAAAGCCAGTCTTGTCTAGATCTGAAGGGTATCACAAGAAGATGGCTCATCATCCAAGAGAAAAAGAGTTAATGTCAGGAGGGAAACTCTTCGGGCCGTATTCACAATCTGCATTTTGCAGTAGGGTTAGTAGTAGTACAATAATACTATTAAAGTACAACAAAAATGCTATTCACAAACGTACAAGTGTAAATCTCCACATCCACTGCTCCTGTCTTTTCTATGAGAAGAGCCTCCCTCATATAAATTTACTTTAAAGGGCCTCATTCGATGTCGGTCGGTAAGCTTCCGACGCTTCTCGTATGGTTACCGACTGACACCATAGGTTTACAGTCCGACCGCCAAATTTCAATGTCTGCGGTTGGAGTTTAAACCAGTCGGTCAAGGAGCCCTTCGGCCAGTTGGATACCAATCATAATCTCTTATGGATGGCGTTTCTACCGTCAGGATTATAATGTCGGTTTCTGACAGCCTTTCCATGTTGGGCTTTCCAACATGGAAAGGCTGTCGGAAACCAACTTTTGGGGCCCCTAGCACGTTCCCTATCGCTCAGTGGCCTAAGGTTGTTGGCCTGGGGGGCACGTATTGTGTCCCCCTATAAATCCAAACCATAAGGTGCCTGACACACGGTTCAGGGATTTACACAAACTCCCATTTCTCCATGGGAGCTTGTGGTGGGTGCCATTTCCGACTGCCGCACAATGTCCTATAGAGAAATGGGAGTTTGCAATCACACCATGTGTAATCGCATTGTAAGCCGGTGTTCGAAACCACTGACATTTGGTTGGACTGTTCCTACACCGAGATAGTGTCAGTCAGATGCTACTCCGGCAAAGATCGTAATAGGGCACTTAGTAGTAAATGTGGAAGGGAGCCAGTGGAGTACCTGGAAAAAGGACAATACTTTTAATTAAATGGGAGTGGTTTAGGGAGAAGTAAGGAGGGGCTTAAAAGAAGTTAGGGAGTATTTTAGGGAGGCGCAAACAGTCACTTATGTACGTCCATTACTATTCCCAACCTGCACTTCTAAAGATACTAAGCCAAAAATTGACCCAAAACAGGTGTAGCTGGAGTTGGTCCAGCACCACACATGACCAGCTACTTGTCTAAAATATCTAAAAATAAAACATTTATAATAAAAATATTTTTTGTAAAGTTTATTTCTTTTTGATGTTGCACATAAATGGAGTACAGTAGATGTATTAGACAGTCAATGTGATAAGGACAATCTACAGACAGTGACATGCAGTATTGAGACATCACATCCGCAAGTACACATAGATCAATCTTCAGGTACAGTTATTAGAAGCGTTCCATTTTGTACAGAACTCATCAATGAGAAATGTCATATCCCAGTATGTAATAAAAGATAACAATATATACATCGACATGATCAATATACAATAATGTGTAGCGTTTAGGCCATACTACAGACTACTCAGGATGTGGATTGGGAATCAGGATCGTTGTCTGTAGGATGATTTAGGAGGTACGACTGTAATGGGTCCCAGATATCCCAGGGGCGGGATGAGACTGAGAGAAGCTCAGCATATGTACATGTTAGTCTTGCCATAGTGTCATGTCCCCAATCCACTCCTTAAATTTGGGTGCCCTTCCGCGGTCCCATCTACAGACCACTCGACGTCTAGCCAAAACTAGACTAATTAAACATATTTTCGGTACGTAGCCGGTATCTGTTCTGTTTACCCGAGTAAAGCTAAAAAAGGAGAGCGCGAGAGGGTCATGGAAGTCATGAGATCGAGTGCTGTGAAGATTTTTTGCCAATAGGTATGTACTACCCCACAGCCCCAAGCAAGATAAAGGAAGTCAGCAGCTTCTGCTTTGCATCTGTCAGATCTGGAAGTGTCACGCAACCCAAATCTGTGTAGTTTCACCCGGGTATAATAACTACGATGTAAGAATTTGTAGTGAGTGATGCGTAGTCGACTACTGGAAGAGACCTGTTCCGTTTGTTTGCAGCAGAACACCCATTGTAAATCAGTGATGTCTTGACCCAGTTCAGCCGACCATTTATCCCAAGCAGCACAAAGAGATTATTTGACGTCAGTATATTGACTATGATAAAGTGTGGACACAAAATGAGAAGCCGTTTGTGCTTGTAGTACATGGTTGAAAGGGGCTATCAGCGAGGGCTCAAGATGGTATGTGGGTGCAATCTTTTATTCCATGATGTAGACGGACATAAAGGAAGGTCTCCATGGTGGAGGGTGGGGAATCTGAATACATTTGTTGGAGAGTGCGGAATTTGCCATGTAAGTATAAGTCTCCCCAGCAGTCGAGAGTGCATGCAGTTTTGACTCTTTTAAATCCTCCCTCTTGTAATAAAGGCATCTGTAGATGATATGTAGGTGGAAGTAATGGGGAGTATAAGAAGGGCGCCTGCAGGCGGTCTGCCGCAATACCATGCCTTAACTGTGCAATCTTTTTAGGTTGGGCAGGGTTCACGTGGCGCGACTGTGGACAAGATAACCCCATCTAGCGGGATAGGGTCTGCGAGCCAATGTTCAATCCCTACATGGGGTGTGTACCTAGGAGGATTGAACCAGTAGTGGGGGTAATGTGCTTGCTCTTATAGGTAATACAATTCAAAGTTAGGGACATCAAATCCTCCCTGGGAGTAACAGTGTTTAAGCGTTTCCCACTGTATGCATTGTTGCATGCCAACCCATACTAATTAAATCAACTCTGTTCGAAAAATATCAACCTGGGTCATATGAGATATTTAAAAACGGATATTGAAATGTGGGGAGGATCACCATTTTGATAAGGGAGGGGGAGCGCATTCTAAAAAGTTATGCAGCCAGTAACATGATCCAGCGTACGTCCGTAATTGGACCTCATCAGTTCGTCTCAGTCTGAAGTGATTTGTATTCCGAGGTATTTTACTTCGATAAAGCACCATTCAATGGGAAAATCTGTGTTGAACTGTGTAGCAGAAGTAATTAGTTGGTAGATTTGAGACTTGGGCCAAATTTATGTGGATGCCGGAGAGGCCATCAAACCTGACGAACTTTCAAAGGAGCGGACTAAGGTTCTGTTGAGGTTCTTTGACATAAAGGGTGACATCATTTGCACACAGGGAGATGAGGATTGGGCAAAGAAAGCAGCAAAGTGCTTTTTCCTGGTGGTGTTGCATGAGCTTAGCCACTAGAGGTTCTATGGCGAGGGCAAAAAGCAGAAGAGATAATGGCATCCTTGCTGGGTGCCTCGAGAGAGAGAGAGAGGGAAATCGAGGGAGAGAGATGCCCACTGATCATTGTTTTCATCTTTGGAGAGGATAGAGGACCCTAATCAAGGCTAAAAAAACTATGGGGAGCACCATACACCAGTATGTTAAATAGGTAGTCATATTCTACTGAATCAAAGGCCTTCATGGCGTCTGGGAAGACCGCCACTAGTGCCAATTGTGGATCCACATTCTGTAGAATAGAAAAAATCCTCCAGAGATTATGAGAGGTCGCCCAGGGCAATGTCGGCCGCTTCTTTGAAATGAAATAGGTCTCGCATTTACAAGAGCTTGAGCTATTGGCATTGTAAATGACAATACCTTTTATTTATGCGTTAATTATTCAAACAGATAAATAAAAGGCATTGTCATTTGCATTGCTAATAGCTTAAACTCTCGCAAATGCAAGACCTATTGCATTGCAAATGCTTGTTGTATAGGTAAAGGATGTGTAGGAAAGTGCAATAATGAGTACATATTGTTAATTTTCAATAATTGTTTAAATGATAACATAATTGTGTTAATGTGTAATTAAAACATTGTTTAAGCTTTATATGTGTGTTGCATTTGTGGGAGGAAAGGGTGGGGAGGTAATTAACTATAATTAAATTATTCTTAGTTAATTTGTAATATCAATTGTTTAATTGATTATTATTATGTACATATATTAATTACTGATTTTTTACATTTATATATTAGATGTGGGTTGTTGTTTTGGTATGGCTACAAGGTGGAAAGGTAATTAAATGTTATTATTTTATTAGTAGTTAACCCCTTCGCTGCTCGGAATTTACACCCCCTATGCTAAGCCATTTTTTTGGCTATTTGGGGTAGTTCGCGCTTAGGCCCCTGTAACGTTTTACCCAGGGTTTGTGGATTCCCCTGGGGGAACCAAGGAATAAGCCAAAATGCAACTACATTCTTTTTTAAATTGAAAAATGTGCTGCAGAAGAAAACATCTGTTATTTTCCCTGCAAATGGCATCAACAACGAGTTCGTGGTGTTGAAATCACCATCTTCTCAGCTTTCAGGGACAGTCAGAGTTTTACCGGAAAACCAACATTTTCTATACAGTTTTGACATTTTACAAGGACATAGCCTATTTTTCCTATTTTTTGTGCTTTCATCTTCCTTTCAATTAGTGGTAGAAATGGGTATAAAACCAATAATGGATCCCAGAGACCTATACAATTCAGAAAACTAGACAAAATTCAGAATTCAGCAAGGGGTAATTTGTGTAGATCCTTCAAGTTTTATTTATCGAAACTAGCAGTTGAAAATAGAAAATATTGAAATTGAGTTGAAAAAAACAGCCATTGGGAACTCCTTCTCAAGATTTAAATATTTACAACTGAGCTCCTGGTTTATAGCAGAGAAAGAAACTATAGGAGGAAATTGGGAAATTGAGTCGCGGTGCCAGAATACAAATGCCATCAAGAAGGAGGTGGGGTTTTGGTATAGGAAGCTTTTAGAGGCCGATGATATAAAATGTCCTTTACAGCATGCAGTTTGGATTTCGTCAGACCTGGAAGCCGATGACATTGAGCTTTACGAACCCTCTCTTCAGATTCTGTATAAATCAGTTAAACCTGCATCATTAAAAAAGAATCATTGTTTTGTTTTAAACAGACTATATTTTACACCAAAGAAGATAGCTAAATTTGCCCCCCTCTCCTCCTTGAAAATGTCCAAGATGCAAAAAAAAGATAAAAACAGCCATTTATGCCAACGTTTTCACCTGTAACTTCTTCTAAGTATGACAGAAGTTTTAAAGCAATATACTGATACATCCTCAACCCTTCAAGTTGTGGGGATATATAGGACTTCTAGGTTCACCAAGAACCCGAGGAACCCAGAGCAAACAACTGAGCTGCATCTTGCGATGGTTTTTCATTGTGTACCTTGTATATAGCAAATCATTTGGTAAAATATAAAGAGTGAAAAATAGATACCAGGGAAAACAATATATTTAAGAAATGGGAACAAAATAGGAAGTTTATAAGCAGTTGTTTTTTGCACATCTCCAAAATTGTGGAAATCGAGTCGCGGTGCCAGAATACAAATGCCATCAAGAAGGAGGTGGGGTTTTGGTATAGGAAGCTTTTAGAGGCCGATGATATAAAATGTCCTTTACAGCATGCAGTTTGGATTTCGTCAGACCTGGAAGCCGATGACATTGAGCTTTACGAACCCTCTCTTCAGATTCTGTATAATCAGTTAAACCAGCCTCAGTAAAAAAGAATCATGGTTTTGTTTTAAACAGACTATATTTTACACCAAAGAAGATAGCTAAATTTGCCCCCCTCTCCTCCTCAAAATGTCCAAGATGCGAAAAAAAGATAAAAACAGCCATTTATACCAACGTTTTCACCTGTAACTTCTTCTAAGTATGACAGAAGTTTTAAAGCAATATACTGATACATCCTCAACCCTTCAAGTTGTGGAGATATATAGGACTTGTAGGTTCACCAAGAACCCGAGGAACCCAGAGCCAACAACTGAGCTGCGTCTTACGATGGTTTTTCATTGTGTACCTTGTATATAGCAAATCATTTGGTAAAATATAAAGAGTGAAAAATAGATACCAGGGAAAACAATATATTTATGAAATGGGAACAAAATAGGAAGTTTATAAGCAGTGTTTTTTTGCACATCTCCAAAATTGTGGGTACCCATACAAACATGTGAATTTGAGGTCATTTTCAAAGTTACTTATTTTTTTACAAATTGTCCAACATTTGGAAGGCAGAAATGCAAAGAAAGTCAATTGGCAAAAACATACGTTCTACTATTCTATGTTCCCTTAATTCTCCTGATAAAATTGCTATCACACTTGTGTGGATAGGTTTAATGTCCGCTACAGAAAACTGCCTAAAACACAACGTGGACACATCAAATTCTTCCAGCGAAAAAGGACCCTTTTTTTGCAATGTGCCTAGCTGTGGGTTTTGAAACCTAGCTTAGCTGGCATCTATGGAAACTTAGCAAACCTGTCGGCTCATTTCAGTTTCGGTTTCACTGAAATGAAGTCAGCGTGACGTGCGCGCTGATAGTCATTTCAGGGAAACCAACTAAAAAGCCTCAGGAGCTGGGGAAGCTCCTCCCCAGCTCCAGAGGCTGCTTGGGGGACAGCAAATCCCTCCGGTGCCTGCACCAGAGGGATTGCCTGTGCAATGGCGTCGGATGCGCGGGAGCCATCCGACGCACATGAGCACTTTTGCATGGAAGGGGTTAATTAGTATTAATATTTTAATAGAAATGTAATTATGTAAAATGTGAATATAAATTTTAGGTTTGTGGTGTGTAGCTTGTAGAGCTGTAGGGTAGAAATTTCTGTAAGTAATAAAATGAAAAAGAGTAATATTGTTTTATTTTATTATTGTATGTGTTAATTGTGTTATGCTTTTTAATTCTAAATCATATTGTATTTATTGGTTGTTATTATTTTGACAATAGATTTTGGTATTTTGATAAAAATAATATTTGTATATTATTATAGTATATATATAGTATTATATAGTATTATATGATGTATTAACCCCTCCCACGCTTATGACGGAACCGCTTCGTCATGCCCCTCGGGTGGGCTGTGCTGGTGACGGAGCGGTTCCATCACGGCCCGCTCGCCGTGCCTGCGCGGTGCTGATTTTGCGCCTGCACGGCGTGTTCTATTGAGCGGGCGGGGCCGTGACGGAACCGCTCCGTCACAAGCACAGCCCACCCGAGGGGCGTGAAGGAGCGGTTCCGTCATAAGCGTCGGAGCGCCCCGCGGCCCCCCCCCTGTCCCTTAGCGCTGCGGCGGAATTGCCGCCACAGCGAAAGGGTTACCATTTTAATAAATACGTCATTTGTTAAATTAAAGAATATATATTTTTAATATTTAAATATATAGATTTTTGGTTATTTACTATCGTTTTGAAAACATGTATTTTACTTGAAGTGAAATAGTCTGTTTCTAATGCCGCAGAGAGTACAGTGGCAGTAGTGAATTTTACATCTCCGCATTCAAACACTTTCCTACTGTTGTACTGACTGGAGTGGTAATAGTCCATTTTACCCCTCTGCAATCTAACACTCTCCCTACTGTTACATTGAATGAAGTGGGAATAGGAAAATATACCCCTCCACAATCCTACACTTTCCCTACTGTTGTACTGATTGGAGTGGGAATAGTACATTTTACCCCCCCACAATCCAAAACTTTCCCTACTGTTTCACCAACTGGAGTCATAATAGTACATTTTACCCCTTCAAAATCCAACACTTTCCCTATGGTTGCATTGACTGGAGTGGGGAAAGTAAATTTTACCCCTCTGCTATCCAACACTTTCCATACTGTTTCATTTAGTGGAGTGGGAATAGTAAATGTTACCCCTCTGCTATCCGACACATTCCGTACTGTGGCACTCATTGAAGTGCCACTAGTAAATTTTACCCCTTCCCAATCCAACACTTTCCCTACTGTTGTACTGTCTGGAGCAGGAATGTACATTTTACTCCTCTGCAATCCAACACTTTACCTATTGTTGCACTCATTGGAGTGTGAATAGTACATTTTACCCCTCCGCAATCCAACACTTTCCCTACTGTATTACTGAGTGGAGAGGGAATAGTAAATGTTACCCCTCCGACACTTTCCCTTGACTGTAGTTGGACTTGTAAATTTTACACCTCCTGAGTTGTACAAGTTGGGCCAGATTACTATGTCGGTCGGAGTTGCCTCTCACCGACAGCGTTGCGGTCCCGACACTGTATTTACATTGAGACTGCACATGGTGTGGTTGCAAACTCCCATTTCTCTATGAAAGCTTCTACTGCAGCCGTAAACCAGCCACAGAAGAAGCTACCACAGAGAAATGGGAGATTCTGTTAATACCTGCAGCACAGGGAGAAGTAGACCCTGCTAGGGTCCCCTAAACTTGCTTTTCGACAGGCTTTCCATTGCCAAACTTTCCAACATGGAAAGCCTGTCAGAAACCAAGCATCGTAATCTAAAGAGCAGAAACGCCATCCATTGGGTTTACATGCCTGTCCCTGACTGGCGGACGGGCTCCTTGAGCATTTCGGAATGCAGCCGGGATGACCATGCAGGCCATTTTGTCTGCCTTCATTGTAATGCAGTGGTTGGAACTGAAACCGCGATGAGGCTCAGAAATCCACTGCCCTGTGGTTGGAAGCTTTCCAAGCATCATCATAATCGGGCCCAATGTCTACTATTCTAAGTTTACTTTATATTGTTTCCAGTTATATAAATATATTTTTGGTTATTTAAATTTAAAATATTTATAATTAGGATTTTTTTTAATAACATACATTTTTAGTAAAGTCAACATTTTTATTTTGTTTGAGTTTTTTTATTTGTAATTACAATGGTTGTTTTTTTAATATTTTATTATATTGGATATATGTATATATATATATATATATATTATATTATTACATTTAAAAATTATTAAAAAGTAATATATATTAAACAATCTTTAGTAAATCTATTTTCTATTGATTTTAATAGTATGATTAATATTTAATTAATATTTATTTTGAAAGGAATATACATTCAAGAATTTGATGTTATAGACAACTATATTAGTGAAAACAATATTTATTTTCAATATTATATTATAAGTATAGGGAGTTGATATTTTTAAAATCGATATTTATCGATATTTTGGTAGTCGATATTTTGACAGTGGATCACGGGAACTACGACCTCTGGGGCAAGTAGGGCAACACGGCCACCACATTGGCTTCCACCCGCAGGACTTTCAACAGAAATGCTGAAATGAGAGGAAAGGGAGCGAAGGCATACAGAAAACATTGAGTCCACATCAGAGACAAGGCATCCACACACCACAACCACCTATCCCAGAACTTTGAAACAAAAGAGGGGCAGGAGAGCATTGGTCCTGGAGGCAAATAAATGCATCTTTGGAACTTCTGGCAAATCAAGCTGAACACCCTTGGCGACAGACACAATGTATGAGAGGATGGAAACCTGCGCCTCAGGGCATCTACCACCACATTGCCCATGCCCCTGATGTGCTGGGCAGAAATGGCCTGGAGTTGCTGTTCCATTCAACTCACCACATCACAGGACACCTGATTCAAAGAATGACTGTGAGTGCTGCCCTGATGATTCACATAGGCCATGGTCATTGTGTTGTCTGACCGTACCAGCAAATTGCAACCTGACAGGTGATCCTGGAAGTACGGAAGAGCCCTCTACATATCCAATAGTTCCTTGCAGTTGGAGGAGCACCTAGTCTCCGACCTGTGCCAATGAGCCTGAATGGCCCAATAACCAAGAGTAGCACCCCAACCCAGTACAGTGGCATCAGTCGTCAGCACCAATGGCTGCAAAGGATGAATCCACATGCCGCTGGAGAGACTTGAAGAATCCAGCCACCACCGAAGGCTTTGCACTACCTCCAGAGACACCGGTATCTACAAGGACAAATCCTGAAGCGGCAAATGAACAAACCGGTGAAGGTGCCACAGAAAAGGTCGAAGATGTAACCTGGCCCACTGAACTGTGAACACAGAGGCTGCCATGTGCCCCTGTACCTCCATCCAATGGAGTAAAGGAGCTCAGGTCCAAGACAATAGAGCACTGAACAATGTCTGCAGATGCGGGATCCTGGATTGAGGCAGAAACACTTTGTCCAAATCACAGTCAAACTTCACCCCTAAAAAAGACCTCCTGGTGGAAGGCTGAAGATTGCATTTTGGAAATTCAGGAGTAAGCCAAGGCTTTCTAGTGTACGCTTGGTAAACAACAAGTGTGATGCATCACCAGAGCAGATGAATCCTGCAGCAGCAAGTCATCGAGGTATGGAAACACAGAGACCCCCTGGAGGTGAATGTGAGTGACCAGGGGAGCCACTAGTTTGGTAAAGGCCCTGGGGGATGAACACAGGCTGAACAGAAGGACACAAAGCTGCCAACGATGACCCTGCAGTGTGAACCGCAGATACTTCTGGAATTCCATTGCCATAAGCACAAGGAGATAAGCATCCTGAAGATGCAAGGTAGTCATCACACAGCTTGCCTTGCCTGAATCAATGGAATTACAAATTGCAGTGTCTCCATCTTGAACTGGATCTGTCCGACATACCTCTTCAGGGGCTTTAGGTTGATCACTATGCAGAAGCCCCCCGTAACTTTTGGGACCAGAAAGATTACTACAGGTGAGCTGT
Organism: Lissotriton helveticus; assembly: GCF_964261635.1. Lineage (NCBI taxonomy): Eukaryota > Metazoa > Chordata > Amphibia > Caudata > Salamandridae > Lissotriton > Lissotriton helveticus. Next base: position 1,685,863,491 of record NC_136068.1, read on the forward strand.
GATGTGTCAGCGGAGGAACCAGGCGAGCCCGCACTGGTAGTGAGTTGTTGTGCCCGCTAGGCTGGGAGGTATTTAAAGCGAGATCCGCGCTAATGGCGAAGGTGTGATGGAAAGGATTTGATATCAAAGTTTTTTAGGACACAGGGGAGGAAGGGTCTCCCCTGGGCAGTTAATAGTAGATAGGGGATGGGCATATCCAAAATGTGGAGACCAGGACTTCCCTGGGGGGGGGGGGTGTAGTTTTAGGCTTGTTAAGTAAAGAAAAGTACAGTAAATGGCAGCAGCACTTACCACAACTTGTGTAGTCAATTGAGCATCCTTGTAAACTTTACAGGAGTGTAACCCATAGACCAGTTCAGGACTGGGTAAGTAAGGTGCATTAAGAAACAATGTCCTGATCGGTAAGGATGTGTAGGCAGTTAGCTGTGCATGCGTACAGCATTACTCACAAGGAAAGAAGGAGAAACTATATTAATTTGGAAAAAGATAGTTAATCATCTTTATATTGTCACATAAGTTATGGTCGGAGAATATACAGTTAGAAGCAGCACTGCATAAATAAATTGAAGACAACCATAGAACACTTGGTGCTTGAAAGTGATTGTGATGAAAGTGGCGACGCAAGTGAAAAAAGTGAACAGCAAGGATGGTGCACTGTGACGAAGTGCAAATAATTTACAGTGAGTGGCTCCAAGGTCAGTGACAACGTGATATCTCAATACACAAACTTTTTCAATTGGTTGTTGAGCCACAGAAGAGGAGTACGCCTGTTAATACGCTGTTAGGTCGACGGCGTTTCGATCCATGTTAGTTTGGATCGTCATCAGGACTGGGTTGTCTGAGTTAGGGCGTGCTGCAAAGAAGGGAGAGAGAATCAGGAAAGGATCGGGCAGATCAAGGAAGTTTGGGTCAAGGGTTATGGTCTGTTTACCTTGGTTCAATTACGTGCGTAGGGAGAGCTCATAATTTATTTGGAGTATCCCATACGTCGTTAGGGGGTAGCCTATGAAGTAATCTGGTTCCCCAAGACAAGGCGATCCAATTTCAGCATAAGGGCACTGTGAGAAAGGTGAGGGCGAGAGGGGAAGGTTAGTAATGACGATTCTGTTGGAATTACTTACGGAATTCATAAGCTTAAAATTCGGCCGTCTTTCTGCAACCATAATACCCACATGGTATATGTGTGTTTGGTCTGGAGTTTATGAAACTCCGTGTTAGTTTGCAGATCATGGCGTGGGGAGATTCAAAGTAAGGGTGGGACGTACCTGACTGAAGCAATGCTTTACGCGGCCGTCTACGATCAGCCGGTATGTCAGCACGTCTGTTGGGAAAGAACAAGGCAGTGATTACCATCAGCCCGTATGTCTGATACGATAACGTCAGACTGGGTCATGTAACCCTGTGGTTAGCTCAGGGTAAGGGGGCACGTACCTGAAAGAATCGGCGTGCTGTATCAGGAGTAGGTCACGGCGTAGTGAGCCGGAAGCAGCGAGGCGAGAAGATTTACTTCCGCGTATGGGCGGGGTTGGGAGGGGCCCTGAGGGTGTGAGCCAGGTGTGTCCAAGTGACGTCAGTCACGGAAGGCAAGTCATCGGTTGCACAAGACTGAGTGGGCGTTAAAACTTACTTCCGCATGTGGGCGAAGTTAGAGGCTGTTCACTTTTTTCACTTGCGTCGCCACTTTCATCACAATCACTTTCAAGCACCAAGTGTTCTATGGTTGTCTTCAATTTATTTATGCAGTGCTGCTTCTAACTGTATATTCTACGACCATAACTTATGTGACAATATAAAGATGATTAACTATCTTTTTCCAAATTAATGTGGTTTCTCCTTCTTTCCTTGTGAGTAATGCTGTATGCATGCACAACTAACTGCCTACACATCCTTACAGATCAGGACATTGTTTCTTAATGCACAACTGAGCATCCAGCGCAGGTCCGGGGGCAGGAAGACCCAGAACCCCAATGGGTCTCCTGTTGAATAGTCTTGCCCATCATAACTAGTGGAGGAAAAGCGGAGCAGCTGAGCAGTTTGAAAAGGGTCCGGATGTCCGCCGGAAGCTGGAGGCTGATGGGAATTGTAGTAACAGCGAGCTCTGCCTGGAGACTCCCATGAAGTAAAATTGATGTGCGGCTGCTGGCATAAGTGTATGACCAGGCATGGGGATGCATCTAATGGATGCCTAATGACATGTAACCACCTACAGAAAGGTAATTTCAGAACTGGATTAGTGATGTCAGTCACCAGTATTGGCACATACCCTCTTGTGAGAGGAGGTTTGATTGACAAAGGGTGTAGGAGCGCTGAGGCTCCCCGAGGGCCTAGGGTAATGAAAAGCAGTGGTACCAGTTGCCTTGTGGGTAAATTCAATAAAATATAATGAAATCAAATTAAAGGCAAGGCGGTAAATCTATGCAAGCCAGTGATGTGTATACTCCTGAGGTAGCGGTTGTTGTGGATTGTTAAAATGGTAGATTGGTGATATGAGTCACCAGGTGTGGCACTTACCCTCCACTGAGGAGGGGTGCAGGAGCCCTGGGGCTCTCAGAGGTCTTTGGGAACTGGGAAAGAGTGGCACCAGTTACCTCATAATTGGATTAAATTAGAGACCAGGCAGCCAATATATGCAGGCCAGTGTGGGGGCATGTGGAATACAAAATTGTCTCAGGAACGGGTATAATGCATGTGGAACAACATGGAATGGGTTGGTTCTCAAGAGAGCGCCAACCATGGGATCTAGTCGTTGAGCCCTGCCCCCGAGTTACCCAGCCTGTACACCCATCTCTGCTCAAGTCTGAGGAGCATGATTGTCAGACCAGGAGTGTTTGCGTTAAAGTTGGGTTTGTCGAGGACCGTCCAACTCCATGAATCTGTACCATGTTTCGTGTCAAAAAAGTGTTTGATCAGTCTCGTCATCTGCTTAGCACACCTGATAGTGTTTTTGTGTTTGAGGATTCTAGTGTGTACTTTTCTGGTTGTCCTCCACACATACCTCAAGCCACAAAGGCAGGTAATGAGGTATACCACGCACTCACTTTTGCAGTTAGAAGTACCAATATCTATACTCTTTGTCACTTTTGTTTGGGCGCAAGCAGCACAAGAACCCACATGAATAGTGCCCCTGGACAGTAGGCAGATTCCGGAGAATATTAGGCCTTGTGTTGTCCGTCATTAGACCACTAGTGTGAATCAAGGTGTCTTTTAAATTGCGACCTCTTTGAAATGCAAACAGTGGTTTCTCGAGTGTCAACTATCCCTTGTTGAGAATGTTCCAATTTTGTAATATCGATTTCTTGACTGTGTTAGAAAAGGAACTGTAAGTATTTACACACTAGTTTCGATGATGTTTGTTTAGCAGATGGCTGTCCAATCAGGCTTCTCAATTGTTATTGAGAATCCATTTTGTGGATTTTCTGACTAATGTGACAGGATAATGTCTGTCAACTAGGTTACTTTTTAGTCTTGCAGCATGTTTGTTGTATTTCTCTGTGCTGGAGCAGTCCGGGTGGAGTCTTAAAAACTGCCCATATGGCAGATTGTCACGCAACGATTTAGGATGATAGCTCTCATATTGGAGTCAAGCGTTGCGGGCCATGGGTTTCTGATAAATTTCTGCTTCCAGAGTGCCACCTGCTGGATAGATCAAAAGATCTAAGAATGCCAACTTTTCTTTGCTAAATTCACATTTAAAGCGTAGATAATCATTCCTAGTGTTCAGCCAGTTGTGGAAGCAATTAATTGTTGCATCGTCTCCTCGCCAAATGATGAGGATATCGTCTATGTGACTCTTCCAAAGGATTACGTGCGTGAGGAACACCTTCTTCATACGTGTGCATGTGAAGGTTCGCTAGACAAGGCGCGAAGGTGCTGCCCATGGAAGTTCCTGATGCTTGCAGGTACAGTTGTGTTTCAAATTGGAAGAAGTTTCCTTTCATTGCCATTGGATTAAATCTCATTATGAAGGTGATTGACGCGATGGTTTCGGGTGGATGTTCCGTCAAAAGTTGCTCAACTGTATCCAGGGTTTGGTTCTGAGGTATACAGGCATACAATGATTCGACATCGAACAAGACAAGATAGTAGGTTTGTCGGTCAAAATTCATGCCATCTAGCAGGCAAAGGATATCCGTGACGTCTTTAAGGTATGTTGGCATTTGGGTGACCAACGGTCTAAGAAAGAAATTGATGAATTGTGACAGTGGCTCCAGTACTGATCCGATCCCTGAAATGATAGGTCTACCCGGTGAAGTCCTCAGTGACTTGTGTATTTTGGGTAATACGCAGAAGTAGGGTGTTATAGGTGTCTTGGTACTGAGGAAATCAGCCTCTCTTGATGTGATCCAACCATTGTCACATGCTTCCTTAGTCATGATGGAGATGGTCTCAGTGATCCTCTCTGTTGGGTCGTTATCAAGGCGACGGTAGGCGATGTTGTCATTCAGTTGTCATAGGCATTCTGCCCTGTAGACATACCTGTCTAGTATTACAAAAGCTCCGCCTTTGTCTGCAACGTTGATGGTGATGGTTTTGTCCAAAGTCAGGGAACATATAGTTTGTTGTTCGTTTTTTTGGTATGTTGTTGTAGGTCTTCAGTGGCGACGATAGTCTTGTAGACAGATCTTTCTGGACAGCATTCTTAAAGGTAGCTGCCTCCGATAGAACTGATCCAATCAGTGGATTGAAGGTCGACCTTGGTTGTAAATTAGTGTTTGTAATCTCTTGGCTATTGGTCAATTCCTTTTTATCTGCAAAAAAGAAATGTAATCTTCCTTTCCTGAAGAATTGGTGTACTTCCTGTTGGATTTTAAATGGGCCACCACTGTTTGTAAGTACAAACCATAGGCCCCGGTTAAGTACTGCAGTTTCTACAGGTGTTAATTCACGTTTGCTCAAGTTGACAATCAGACTGGGTCCTTGCTGGGGCCCGCCTGTTGGCCGGTCTTCGCCATGCTCCTCATATTCCGTTGGGTGATCGGGGAGCTCCAGTGTACCTATTGTTGAGACCGCCTGCGACCTGTGGAGCGGCCTCGGCCTTGCCCTAAAAAAACTGGCTGTTCTCTGCTGGTGGGTGTTGTTCGCAATTCATCAGTGGACCAGGTGGGCCTTGTCCGTAAAAGGGGAGAGCAGGGTTGCTCCAATGATTAGGGGGCCACCATTGGTTGTTGTAGGCTTTCCCTTGTGATCCACGCCCACTCCTCTGATTCTGGTGTTGTGACCTTTGGTTAGCGTTGTCTTGGCTTGTGTCAGAGTCACTGGATGTTTCATCTCTGTCAGATAATGAAGAGTTTGATCCATATCTTTTGCTGTCCTATGGTATTATGGAGGTGGATATGAGGCATCGGTATAAGGGTAGACTTTCTCCATTGAGAACTTTGCCAAATCTTTTTTGAATTTGGTGATCTTGTTTGTCAAGAGGGTCTCTTTGTATTCTTTAGTTGTTTTATTTGTTTCATCCAAGTTTTTTTTGAAAATTGTCATGCAGATTATGAGTTTTATCTCAACCTCCAGTGTCTGAATTTGGATTAAGACCTTCTCAGCCTCCTTCTTTGCCGTACTTATGATCAATATTAGCCAGTCCCTCGTGCATCGCCACGCAATGAGGGACCTGTCTTATAGGAAGAAGGGATTTTCTAGAAATAGCCTAGGAATTTTTGTGACTATGAGTCCGGTGGGGGCACAATTGCTCTGATGGTATCCGATCATGATGGAGCTGTGTGTAGTTGTTCTAATGAACAGTCGTTTAAGATTTGTCCGTTTGTTCCAATCATCAGAGGTAGCCATGGTTTGGGTGAGTGGTGTTTACAAAATGCTCACTGTTGATAGAATGTTCGCTAGTACATCATCGACATATGTTGGTCCTGTGTGTTCAGCCATGATTAGATGTCTGGGAATCAGGGAGTTAGAAGTAGTGAGAAGGAAAGCTGTTAAGAGAGAAGCCTGCAGCTGAGCCGCTGCGCTGAGAAGTAATCACACTAGGGGGCTGGAGGAGTTTTTTTAGGACCTGCGTGAGCCACTTCCCCACTAATTGTTTAAATCATGGAAAAAGCCACGGTCTGAATTAAAAGAAGATTATATAACCGAGTGAGTGTACTCTACCATGTAATGGGGGTTTCCCTTTTCAGAACAATTCCCCTCACACACCAGAGGTGTCATGCTTCATCATAGGGGTGCCTCCTTGCGTGAGAGACCTAGTCTCCCAGTGGGGTACAACCCCATCTTTGCGAAGGAGGAGCTCAGGGATGTTTTTTGATATGTCATGGCGGGTGTACTAAAACCCTATGTGAGTCTGGCGTGTGCGAAAAAAGTGCAGTGCTGTGATGTGAATAATTAAAACTGGCTACAGGGTTAGCTATGCTATAACTTTATTCAGCTACTCAGTGTCAGGATTAAAAACAGTGAAAGGCTGGTAATCGCAGGTGCCTTCATTATAGGCAGCTTTGCGAATACTAGACCAATATGTTTCGGCCAGTGACCTAAAACAGTGTCACCGCCTTCTTCAGGGTCGGTTTTTCAGCTACTGCTCTCTTGAAAACCAACCCATTCCATGTTGTTCCACATGCATCATCCCCGCACCATAAACTAAATCGAACTTAAAAGAAACTGATAAGTGTTGAATGTATTGGCTGTAACAATTGCTAACTTCGCTTAAATCGCTGCAAGATATAAGGAACTTGCATAAAATAAAACATTTTTATCTAAATGAGTTCATTGTGAAAAATTGTGCTGAAGCTGGTGAGGTTAGCAAGTGTTTCTTGATTTGTTTCCTGCCTATGAATGGATAGTACCTCACATGTTATGACTGGGTGGAGGATAAGGGACAGAGGTAATGGACTTAGGGCCAGATGTACGACCATTTTTGCATGCGCAAATGGGTTTGCGAATCCGTTTGCGCATGCAAAAATGGCTGGGGTATGTACAAACTCTATTTTGCGAGTCGTAATTTGTTGGGACTCTTAAAATAGGGTTTTGCGACTCGTTATTAGGAAGAGGCGTTCCCTTCCTATTAGCGAGCGCAACCCTTGTACAAATGTTTTGTGACTGCAATTGCGGCTGCAAAACTCTCGCAAATTACCTCCCTCTTCAAGAGGGTGGTAATTGGGTTGCAAAAGTGAAGGGGTTCCCAGGGGACCCCTTCCCCATTGCAAACGCTGGGGAAAATATTTTTTAAGGGCAGGCAGTGGTCCCAGGGCCCACTGCCTGCCCTTACTAAATGAAGCAAAAATGTTTCCAAATTATTTTTTAATGCAACCCGTTTTCCTTCAAGGAAAACGGACTGCATTAAAAAACTGCTTTATTTAAAAGCAGTCCTACATATGGTGTAGGCTGAGCCCAGCAGGTCACCATACCTGGGAGGGCCTGCCATTCCCAATGGAGTCACGAATTGCGAGAGGCTCATTATTATTCATGAGCCTCTCTATTTGCAACCCCATTGGGAATCGCTAACAGTGAGAAAAACACGTATGTACATAGTAAATTGCGCCTCGCAAATTGCGACTTGCAAAAGAGTCGCAATTTGCAAGGCGCAATTTACTTGGCCGTACATCAGGCCCTTACTACTGTCTCTGTTTGGCAGTAGTACCTTCCACTTGCAAATTTGACTCAACCCTCTTTCTCAGGGTGTGGAGACATGTAAGTCTAGACTTTGAGTAACTTTACCTACAATTTTGTGTATACTCATAAGTAGTAAAGTTACTCAAAAGTCTAAGAGTAAATTATCTATGTAATTTATTCACAAATATGTCACCTTTGTGGATAGACCGTCCATGCCTCAGGGTATTACGTTAATGTCCCATCAAAAACCTAGATTCAAAACACGCACCACACATAGATTTAAGAGACCTCAGTAGTGGGGTGCAGAGGATGAGCGGTCTGTCCAGACATGCATAGAGGAAATCTAAGAGCATGCTGGCTCCTGGTCCTTTGTTTAAAAGGACATTATCCAGCAAGCAAAGTCTATTTAGTAGGCTTTAAACGTAATAGTTGGCAATAAAGGTAAAATCGTATGATATCTGCATAAAAAAAAACACAAACCTCTTTCTCAAGTATCTGCAAAAGGCTCAGAGCTATGAAAATGAAATGGAAGCAGATAAAATATCTCTGGTAAAAGTGGTTACTTAGGTAATCAATTCTGCTTATGAGTGCGGTCAGAAAACAAGTGCTTATACATTTAGCGCGTATGCAAACCACAGACCACACACAACAGGAAGAGCGAGGCGGGAGGAGTGGGAGGGTGTGGTTGTGCGATACCATTCCTGGGCACCAGCCAGACTTCAGGGGCGGCTATAGGCTAATGGCGGCCCAGGACAGGGAGCGTAGGTAGGGGGCCCCAAAAGAGGGGGTCCGGGTGGGGCAGAGCGCGGAGGCCAGTGAAGAGGGGTAGGTCAGGATATTTGGAAGTGGAACAGAGCCGGAGGCCACCAAATACCTGCCAGGGGCCGCCTCGCAAATATATATCCATCCTCAGAGGATTATTATATTAAGGATATATATTTGCGTGGTGGCCCATGGGGTTTGGTGGCACTGTGCAGGTGCACAGCTTGCACATGCCTAAGGCCGCCCCTGCAGAATGGTCTCTAGCGGGTATCCCAGCGTCCCCGGCGGCCTTCAGATATGCGTGAGTCAGACACTCCCTTCCTGAATTCTCAGAAATGGCGAGCGGGAGGAGCTAATATCATGTTTTCAAAGGCCCAGGTGCGCATCGCACAAGTGTACCGCAAAATGTATTAAACGAGTGCATTTGTTTTTATGGGGCTTCATCCTTAACTTACACAAAAATTGTTATGAGAATTAAAACTTCTTAGCCCCTTATGCTGCGACTTGTTGGAACAATGAGAGGTAAAACGTTGCCCCTTTGATGAAAAACTAGATCTGATAATCTTTTTAGTCTTGACTTTGCATGGGTGTCTGCCCTGGAATGCCCACGTTCAATCTATAAAAATACACACTTGATTCAAAGTAGCGCAACACAGTGCATAGTGTTATAAAAAAGGACAACTTTCCCCTGAAAATTACGTTTTGCGTTGGAAAGTGAATACTATTTCAAGACTTTGCATTCCTTTGTGGCGCTACATTCTTGATAAATTTACCCATAGCTTTAGGTTTACTACATAGTAAACGAACATATTGTCTCTCATGTCAAGCTGCAAGGCTCCGAATCAAGACTTTTTTCCTCTAAGCAAACTTTATATGGTATTATCAGGTGAAATATGCAAGTAGAAATTTCAAAGGTCTAAGCGCTATTTATGCCTGGAGTCGGAGTTTGAACTTGGACACCAGCACTTATTTGCACCATTTTTTGTAGTCTTTTTGACAGTTTCTGGCTACCTCAAAAAAGAGTCTGAGTAGCAGTGTGGAAGGGTGGTATTGAACAACCTGTATGGTTTCCAGATGGCTTTACCAAAATGATATGTAAAATTGTAGGACTCTGAAGTGTGACTGTTCTCATGACAAGTAAAGGGGAAGTGAAGCATAGTCAGAATGAAAGTATTTCATTTAAACGTTCTGAGAAGCCAAGGGTTGTTTAGAGGCCAGTATTCCTAGGTTACATTAAATCACAGTTCTATTGAAATACATTTTTGCAAATTTGCTCCTAAATGTGAAGTACAACACAACTCTTGGCCACAAGTTCCTGCTGTTAATCATAGGGGTGCTGGGAGACTACATGATTAGGTACATCAAGACAGAGTTACATTATATATGTTCATCTTTTTAAGGCACAGGAATATTGAGCCATTTTCCAAAAACCCCAAGACGTTTCATTGAGTGCTGACGGAGGAATTCGAATCTATGTCCTAATTACAGGCTTGCGAAATAAGCAAAATTCCACAAAACTTTGTGAAAATGAAGTGCAATTACACCTAATTTTGTGAAAAACAAATCCATCATTTAGCACAATATTTTAAAATTCCTCCTTACCTCTATTTTTGACACAAGAACCAGTGGCGGATCCTCCGCTAAGGCTTTGCCGCAGTCAAGTAAAGGAAACATAACACGATAATAACTTGTGTTATTATTATGTTATGTTTCCTTCTCCTGTAGCTTTGTTTTTGGGGCGGGGCTGTTTTGACGACAGAGGAGCAGGTTAGGAGTGGTTTGCCCACTCCTAAGTGCCCATTACTGTTTAGACGGCACTCTCTGGCTGGCCAAACATTAATGCGCACTTCGCATCTTCTCCATGCAGGCTGCATTACAGCCTACGTGGAGAACATGCCCAAGCCTCCATTTCCTGGCTGAGCACCGATCCATGGTGTTCAGACCAATCACAATGCTACATTGCAGTGTTGTGATTGGCTATCGGGAGGCTGGAAGCGAGGAGCATCCTGCCGCTTCCGGCATCATACTGTAGGACCGGAGTAAGGAAGAAGAGGATAGAGGAGAGGTGGCAGGTGGGTGGCCGTCACAGGTAAGTGTTTTTCGGCTCCCCAACCTCCCTGCTCATGCCCCCATCCCACCACCTGGGTCCAGTAGCAGCGGCTACAGACAAGAACCTGCTTTGCCTGAAAATATAGCACAAGAAACAAATGCTACAAACAATAGTCACATTTGTTCTGTTTGTTTGTATTGTTCCAGTGCTCCCAAGCAATCATTTTGCCAGGAACAGCAGTGTAATTAAGCTCTTTACCTAATTTAGTGAATTTCACATAATAAACTAAGTTTGAAATAGCCCAGATTACCCGCAATATGACGCCGTAATTTAAATTTTACTCAGGCCTAGTTCGCACATTCCACAGTCACCAGCATAGCCACCAGATCAAATCGACTCCTAAAGTTTTATCATTTGGGTATTGCATATTAAACAAAAGATCTTTGAGCCCAATTCCAGCTCAACAATCTGAGTGTTACTGTAGTCAAATGTATTTTAAGCCCTTCCTGCCTCTGGACAGATTAGTCCCTCATTTAACATCCATATGAGAAACGTACTAGTGGTGGGTAAAGGTGTTTGTCCACCGGCAAATCTGGGATTAGGCTTGCAACCCTCCCATTGTTTACCATTCATTGGCTTCAATGTTACTCTTATTTACTGCCTTCTAATTGGTCAGTGATTGCTGACCACGCATCCGGAAAACTAGATGGGGTGGTAAAGCCTTTTCCAATCTGGCCCCAAAGTGGTGGAATGCCCTCCCAGTGGAATTAAGGTCCCTTCCCACTTTACAATCATTTAGAACTGCCCTGAAAACTCGTCTCTTTGTGCAGGCTTACCTGTAGTTGTGTTCTGCCTTTTTGATCCTTTTTGTTAGGCGCCTTGACACCTTCGGGTTTAGTCGCGCAATATAAATTGCAAATAAATAAAATAAATAAATAAATAAATTGCTGGCTTCACTTTCTCTTTTTTCGGCTGTATCATGGACCATGTACCAATTGCTTCAGCTTAATTGCTGCCCTTCCGCTAATTTTGATATGATTAAGATACTACTTTTATTTTTTCTTCGTCCCTGTTTCCTGTGTCAAACCTCTCCCTGTTTGTAGCTATGTTTTACTATGGCACCCAAACTTAATGGAAGCCCTTCTCTCCTTTGAAATGAATGTTCACTGTGAGAACAGATGTTATCTGTTTTAATTGGGGCAGCAGATGTTATCTGCTTCCAGATGTATTTTCACTAAGGCATAGGCATAAGCGCAATTGCTGTAAGCAACAAAACTGAGGGCAGAGGCTGATAAGAACCGCACCCAACATGTGATTAGTGTCCCTGAGTGACTGGTGGGGCACGATACCAGGGAGTACTTCCCTCTATACTCCATACAATGTAGGAACTAGTCCTATCTTGTGGAAGAGGTGTGGCACCGCGGCCAGGGCGACTGACACTGGAATCTGGGGACCACGGTTCGATCCCCGGCTCCGGTGGCAGGTTAGCCCAGCACCATGTGACTCTGGGCAATAGCTCGCTTAATCTTCCCGACGGCCCCCAGCGCCTAGAGACCCTTACGGGTGATTGTGCGCTTTACAAATGTGGACTTTACTTTACTTTACCAATTTTAAAATACAAAACGGGTTTAAGCACTCTATGCAATGATATCAATATTTCCTGTTACAATCAACAATCAAAGAATTCAAGTGGTTTAGCACATAAGGAAAAAAGTATCCAAGTCCAAAGTATATTTTTCTTGTTCCAGTGTTCTCTTTATTTTTCACAGATTCTTCCTTCACAAATTCATTCATCATAGCCAACGCGTTTCGTCACCATACTGTGATACTTAAACACGAACCAGACTGCGTGCGGTTATTAGGCCCTTCCTTGATTGTCTGAACACTGCACAAATACCTTATTCATACTGGCTCTTGAAACACTGTGTTTTGTTTGGAGAATATACTATATGCCATACACTGAAAGCCCTGAAGAAGTCTCTCAAGAGACGAAACGCGTTGGCTATGATGAATGAATTAGTGAAGGAAGAATCTGTTTGTGAAAAATAAAGATAACACTGGAACAAGAAAAATATACTCTGGATTTGGATACTTTTTTCCTTATGTGCTAAACTACTTGAATTCTTTGATTGTTGATTGTAACAGGAAATATTGATATCATTGCATAGAGCGCTGAAACCCTATTAGTATTTTATAAGCGCAATTGCTTTCTTTATGGGATAGGATGATTTTTTGCCAATGTTAAATCTCACTTAGCAGAAACTGAATAATATGTCATAAACCAGTGAAGTGCTGTTTGCAAATCTAGTTCATAGAAATATAGAAAACAATGTTTCTCCACGTATGCCTATTCTATTTCACAGACAACTTTCAATCCTTAAACAACACGAAGAAGTATAGAGCGAGGGTGTGTTTTGGGCCAGCCTCTTTCAGCCGTTGGCTTGCATGTGTTTCTATGGTTTCCAATTCTTGCTGGGATGAGCTGTCCATCAAGTTATAGTACTTCATGTATAGATACATTGTCCCATGTATGTCCCTTGTGGTTTTATTGATGGGGCATCTTGATCTTTTGGCAAACTACAGGGTCCACATAACACTTAGGAACACTGTAACTATTTGCGGCTTGGCGCACCTTTCACGAGGTGTGCTGGGTGCAATCAGGCATGGTCAGTGCAACCTTCTCTTTGTGGCAAACCTACTGATGTTCTCCTTGTGTCGATAATATGATGTGAGCTGAGCGCAGAGGCAAAATGTTTCCTTCATTAGTGTGGAGTCACAACCCCATCTTAATGAGGAAACAGCGCCGGTGGTGTCTGTATCACAGACCGGGCACCAAAAGCCTCTGTGGCCCCTTCTCTAATTTCACAGTATCCCTGGTTACAGAACGGGAATAAAATGCATGTTGGACCTTTGCAGCTCTAAATGTATCATTGGTCCAGGCGTGAATGTAGTTTGGAACTCAGCAGGTGTGTGTTCGTTGATGTCTGAACTTCGGTGATATAGCAATACTCTTATTGCTGGCTTCGGACTGTTTGTTTACAAAGTTCTTGCCGATTGAAAGACTGATCATAAAGACACAATGCTTTTCACTAATTACTTTGTGCATTCATTTTTTTAAACTAATCTGGTAATATGTTGTTGGAATTACAACTTTTTTTTGTTCCCAAATTAAAAACTTGCCCACACATAGGCTTTCTTAAAGCTGTAATAGCAATACTTGCCCTGGTGCGAAACGTATCCACCTTGCAATATTTTCTTTAGTATGACTCTTTAATTCACCACTTACTAGAGTTTGATTTATCATGACATTGTGTTTCACGGACAGCTGGGGAACGTCACACAAAGTCACCCAGCTATTACCCAACCTTTTCCTAACAAAAGCATGTCACACTGGCTTTTCCAGTGCTTGTTTTTAGACATACACAAAACAGCGATATGGTGATGTTCATTCTCAGTCTTGGTTTAGAAAATCTGGTTATATCGCTAACAAAATGTGCATAAACACAGGAGGCCTAATCATAGGCATACACGAATCAAGTATCACGTACAGCAATCAAATACCCTCTCTAAGAGACTGACCCAGGCCTATGAGCCATCCCAAAATTCGGAACCAAAATAGGCCTGTGTGACAGAGAATAGAGAATAACACTGCCCCTGCACCTGGCTGTCCTACAAGACTTCAAGCTGCAATGGATACACTGTGTGAAAGCAAAACTGCGACTCAGACAAAGTCAGATAACTTCGGCTTTAATCAGGATTTTCATATTACTACAGTTCACCCAAGCAAGCAAAACTGAACATGCTGTGTTTAGTGGTTCACAACTGAGATACTAGGACCCCAGGTATAAACCACAGCGTTAAACCAGGTTTCGTTTTAAACAGATAGTATTTGGATTGGAAGATAGTCGTAAAGCCATCTATTTTTAGATTCAATTACTGTATACAAAAATACATGTAAGGGGAGACCATTTATATAAAAAAAATAGTTTGTCTTGAGCAAAATATTCAATGTAACATGAGACAGAGCTATAGCTGAATAAATATACATTTAGAAAGTGCTCAGCGGTGAAAGTGATGACATGCTATGCTCCTGTTTCATTTGGTGCTAGGATTTTACACAAAGCCACGTCACAATATTTTAGTAGCCATGGCTTTGTGTAAAATTCTATGACTGTTTGCACTATTCCTATCAACTTAGTGCCCCTTCTCATAAATAAGATTGAGTTGGGGATGCATGCTGAAAAGTAATTTTCTTTTGTGCTTGCGTCACATTTCAAATGCAAAATATATTTTTATGAATCTTGCAGTCGGGGTCGCGGGTGAACCACCAACCTAGATGGCCGCTTAACCTGGGAGCTCTGCGCTTCACGGACATGCTTCCCAACAACGCAGCCTGATTTTTCTCACATACATGCAAAGAATGGTCACATTGTAATTGTAATTTGTAATTTATATTTATATAGCGCTTTATCACCAACGGTCTCTAAGAGCATTGAGTATCAGATTGCTAGATGAGCGTCTCTCTGCTCCTTCATGCTGGTTTGAACCTATTTTTTTCTTCATAGGGGCCACCATTTTGCCTTAATCCACGCAGTTCCTCTGGAATCTTCTTCTCTCCTGACAACGTGGATGCTGTTTTTCTCCAGATGCTTCTTTTAATTTTTTCCTAACATTTTACTAAGAATTCTGCCCTCATGTTTTGTCCACTGTGGAATTTAGTTGGCTTTGCTGCTTTATTCCTCTGCTTCCTGCATTTGCTTTGCACTATGTAGTGAACTTTCTTTCTGCATATTATCAAAAGGGGAATTCTCTGCTGGATATTTTTTTTTTATTTGCCTTTTTATGTGTTTTAAATTTTACTCTCACTCAGCTTTGTTGCTCTTGTTCCACTTCAGCTTTGATGTTAGTAACATTTGATAAGTTACTAGCTGTCATTTCATTGGAGAGCTATAGCTGCTTAAATTGTAGTAACTCATTGCCACTATATTTGCTGAGTTGGATGGTGATCCATATTGTATGGGCAGATTAAAAAAACATAAAGCTTCTCCTCATTATGTGACACTCTCCTCGCAGAAGTCATTGCATTTTTTCAAAGGGGACAACTGCCTGATTTTTAGCTCTTTGTCCGCATCAAAAATGTCTTCCTTATCCTCGCCTCCTCCCAAAATTTGTCATGCTGCGTCCACATCTACATATAAGTGAGTTAAACAGGATCCTCCTTCTCCTGTCAAAACTTCCTCACCTATCTCTCATGAGCTCGTGCTGAAAGTATGACTTGCACTGCGTCCATTTGTTGAGGAAACAAATACGCGCATGCAAAATCTTGATGACAAATGGTCTCAAATGAAAACAAGAGTCTCAGCATTGGAGCAACGTATCAGTAAAGTGCAGGACCAAGCAAGTAAAATTAATTGTACAAAAACGATATGAATGCACACAAGACGAGTTCAAAAATATGCCTTGGGAAGTAAAGTATAAATTAATACAACAAGATCCAATTACATATGGATTTATTAATACTAGCCCACCTGCAAAAAGAACTTATTTAATAAACGATCTGGAGACTATAAATGAATTACAAGAGACGTCAGCTAATATTCAATGTGAAAATATTATAGTAAAGTATAGCAAATTGCCAAAAGTATTAGAAGAGTGCACATTAGCTGATTATGCATATACATATAATAATAAGCCTAAAACAAAATTAACAAAAGGTAATAAAAATGACAATGACTATTTTTCACAACAATAGCAACTGATAAAGTTAGTTCAGATCTCTGAATGGTTTCAGACCAGAATCCGATTTGGAGCCTTTCAGAAAGGCATTGTAATCGACTCCTTAGTCAAAAATATCAACAATACACCAATTACTATTTGGCTAGCATTTGATAATCAAACAACTAGAAAAATGACAAACCTATATACATTGCAGAAATTTCTAAAAACTGTACACCAATACATCGAATAACAAGACAATTTTAATATACATTTCTTTTAGCTATTTTATGCAATCAATTTCCACCTTGTCAAGCATCAGCACAAACAATACATCAAACACAAGGTGAAACTGTTTACCCACTTTATATCCCCCTTAAAAATGGCAGCTTACGTTGCTTTAAGCAGAGCAAAATCTATATCAAACATATACATTTGATGGAAAGAAATAATTGTATATTATAAAGTAAAGGAAGAATTGCAACGCTTAAGAACAGAAATGCCATTACATGTATCAGTACCACAAATAAGCATATACAGAATGTAAATAAATGTAAATGTAGTTGAGCTTATATAGCGCACAGCTACCCGCAGTGGGTGTCCCGGCGCTTGCTTAGGGAACCCTTCCTGGTATTCCCCTGTGAGATAGCAGGGTATCCACAAGGTGAAAGTCAGGCATCCCGCCGCGAGGGGCCGTTGTGGAGATTAAGCAAGCTAGAAATAAATAAATAAATTCAATAAAATTGTGCAAAACAGGCTCACTTCATGTGCATTTTAAATCATTTACATGCAATCAAAATTTTATGAATGCAGATATTATTTGTTTAACAGAAATAAACACTACCCGAAATGCACCAAAGTAAGCATTCTCAATTCTGCAATATAATGATATAAGACCCGATTATGATGAGTCTCTTCACTTTTAAGTTTTGACTGCCAAATTGCAATGTAGCGGGTCGAAACTGAAACCGGCCGGTCATTCCAGCTGGATTCAGTCGGGCTCGATGAGTCCGTCAGCCAGTTGGAGACCGGCACGTAATCCCAATGGATGGCGTTACTGCTGTTGGGATTACGATGTTGTTTCTGTCAGGCTTTCCACGTTGAGTTTTCCGACATGGAAAGCCTGTTGGAAAGTGACGTTGGGGGCCCATAACAGGGCCCCCTTAACCCTGCAGCCTCCGGTTGGGGCTGGAGGGGTCACCTAGGTTGCACCCCCGTGAATCCTTGCAATGTGTGCCAGGCACCCTGAGGTGCCTGCCACATGGTGAGGGGATTCACACAAATTCCCATTTTTCTTTGGGAAATGGGAGTTTGCGAGCGCACCATGTGCAGTCACATTGTAATTAGATATGCGGAACCACTGACCAATAGTCGGGCAGTTTTCCTACTGATACAGTGTTTGGCGGACACATCGTAATAAAGTTCATAATATTTGATAAATACCACAATGAGCAAACTAACCATGGCATTCCAATATACTACAAAAATTAGATTTGATACTACCTATTTATAAAACAGAACAAAGAATTGACATACTATAATTAACGAAACATATAAATGAAATAAATGACTTATTTGTGATATTATACAAATACCACATATACCAATACAAATACTATAACAATCACTCACAAACATTCTTGCATTATACATCAATTTTACTTATATAATTTTGGGAAATTTTAGTATAGATCTAAACAAGTAACACCAACAAAGTACCATATTACAAGAATGTATTCTCACATACTTTCAATGCAAACAAATAATCCAAACTTACACTACTAAATACCAAACAACATTAGATCATATATACACTAATGAACCTACAAAAGACAATGGAACTATAGAATACTATTAAAGTGACCACATTTTATTATGGGCAGCCTTATAAAGGAAAACATATATTTACATCTTTTTTCTAGTTTCAGATGCTTCCGAATGAAGAAATCAAAGGTAAAACAACAGGGGACAATAAATTGTACCAACAATTTATCAAAGCAAAAATAATAAATTGTGCAAGCCAAACGTATTACAAGGCAGCAAATTAAGAAAGTATAGTACTTTACCATATGGCATTGGCTGACACAATTGGCAGCATCACAGCCACTTGCTACAACAAAGAATTCTTTCAATTGACAAAAGAAAATAATAGAATTTTAATGAGGAATTTCTTGGGGAAAAATGTATTCAGTCATATTTAGCAAACAACAACAATTACCAAAGTACCAGCAATTTCAATTCCAAATACAACTGAACAAGTAGCAAAATGTATATTACAGCCACCCGCTCCAGCATCATCACCAATGAAGAATCCCAATGAAGGCTGTCAAGGAAGCAAAACTTAAAACAATGATGACAGTCTGTAAAGCAATTATAGAGGTAAGCCAAATAACTATATCTATTTCTTATTTAAAAACTACCACTACCTCAATCCTAACCTAATTCCTAAGCTTGCTATTTCTATTTTCTTTTATAACCACTGCCTCACTACCACCATTTTATCTAACTTCTAAAGCATCCTATTTTCCTCTCCTTCTCTATTTCAAAATGTCTTATTTTCATATTCTTACTATCTCAGTATTACTTTCATACTAACTTTAATACTTTCTAACTAGTGTATCCTTTATTTTACTTCCTTTCAAATTACACAATACGCCTTACTAATTCCTTAACTATCATTCAAATATATTTAATTCAATACATACAAAGTAACACCTTTCATATTGCTATTTAATTCACATAATCAATAATCTTAAAACACAATTTCGATTTAATTTAACTAATTAAAATATTATCCCAATTGTCATTTTATAACATCACCATACTTCCTAACTTCACACACTGTATATATTCATATATAACTAATATACATCTATTTATAAATATCTCTACTACAGCAATTATAGCTAACAAACTTACTAAGCTTCACTATTACCATGAGTAGCTCTCAAGTGCTTTAACGCACATTCTATTCATAATTGATATTAATATATAAAAATAACTTCAAATAAACTTACACATGTTACACATTCATTCTATGTTGTACTTAATCTAACTAAATTTTCTTTTAAACCACATCACACCACTTAACTATACATAAGACTATTCCACACTACTATACTCTCCAATGCACTACTACACTTTACTCTACAAAACTCCACGCTAAACTACTTCACTATACATCACTTTACTACACAGCACTACTCTGTCTAACACTAAACTAAACACCACAATACTCTACATACCTCCACTCTATATTAATACACTATAAACCATTATAATCTATTCAACAACTGTATTTCATATTAATTTACTCCACTATACAACACTCCGGGGTATATTTACAACAGAATGGCGAAGCATGGTGTTAAGTAAGAATTGCTAACGCCACGCTACGCCATTCTAAAAAATCAATCAATCAATCAATCAAAGACATTTATAGAGCGCACTACCTACCCGTAGGGTCTCAAGGCGCTTGGGGGGGGGGTGCCGCTACTACTCGAACAGCCAGGTCTTGAGCTTCTTCCTGAAGGAGAGGTGGTCTTGGGTCAGGCGCAGGTCGGCCGGGAGGGAGTTCCAGGTCTTGGCGGCCATGTAGGAGAAGGGCCTTCCTCCTGTGGTGGCTCTGCGGATGCGTGGGACGGCGGCGAGGGCGTGGCTGGCAGATCGGAGGTGGCGTTTGGGAGCGTAGAAGTTGATGCGGTTGTTGAGGTAGCTCGGGCCTTGATCGTGGAGAGCTTTGTGTGCGTGGGTAAGGAGGCGGAAGGTGATTCTCTTGTTGACCGGGAGCCAGTGCAGGTCTCTAAGGTGTCCGGAGATGTGGCTGTGTCGTGGGATGTCGAGGATGAGTCTGGCTGAGGCGTTCTGGATGCGCTGGAGTCTCTTCTGGATCTTGGCGGTGGTTCCGGCGTAGAGTGCGTTGCCGTAGTCCAGTCGGCTGGTGACGAGGGCCTGGGTGACGGTTTTCCTGGTCTCTGTGGGGATCCACCAGAAGATCTTCCGAAGCATGCGCAGGGTGTTGAAGCACGACGAGGAGACGGCGTTGACTTGCCTGGTCATGGAGAGGGAGGAGTCCAGGATGAAACCCAGGTTGCGTGCGTGGTCCGTCGGTTTGGGTGCGGTGCCCAGGGCGGGGGGCCACCAGGAGTCGTCCCAGGCGGAGGGCGAGGAGCCCAGGATGAGGACCTCCGTCTTCTCTGAGTTCAGTTTCAGGCGGCTCGTCATCATCCACTCGGCAACCTCTTTCATCCCTTCGTGCAGGTTGGCTCTGGCGGCGGCGGGGTCGTTGGTCAGGGAGAGGATCAGCTGGGTGTCGTCGGCGTAGGAGATTATGTTGAGGTTGTGTTGGCGTGCGATGGCCGCGAGGGGGCTCATGTAGACGTTGAAGAGAGTCGGGCTCAGCGAGGATCCTTGAGGGACGCCGCAGATGACTTCGGTGGCCTCTGACTTGTACGGTGGTAGGCGGACTCTTTGTGTTCTTCCGTCGAGGAAGGAGACGATCCATTCTAGTGCCTTCTCCTGGATTCCGACGTTGCTGAGGCGCTGCACTAGGGTGCGGTGGCAGACCGTGTCGAAAGCCGCGGAGAGGTCTAGGAGGATCAGGGCCGCTGTTTCTCCGTTGTCCATCAGGGCTCGGATGTCGTCAGTGGCGGCGATGAGGGCGGTCTCGGTGCTGTGGTTGGCACGGAATCCAGACTGCGATGGGTCGAGGGATCCATTCGTCTCGAGGAAGGCGGCCAGCTGTTTGTTGACGGTCTTTTCGATGACTTTGGCTGGAAACGGGAGTAGAGAGATGGGGCGGTAATTCTTGAGTTCGGTGGGGTCTGCTGTAGGTTTCTTGAGTAGAGCGCTGAGTTCGGCGTGTTTCCAGCTCTCGGGGAAGGTGGCGGTGTCGAACGAGGTGTTGATGATGTCCCGCAGGTGGGGTGCGATGACAGCGTCGGCTTTGTTGAAGACGTGGTGAGGGCAGGGGTCGGTCGGAGATCCGGAGTGGATGGAGTTTATCGTGCGGACGGTGTCTTCGGTGCTGATCAGAGTTCAGGCGCGGAGGGTGGTGGTGGGGGGCGGCGGTTCGGTCGTGGCGTGCGTCGGTTGAGTGCTGAAGCTGTTGTGTATGTCCGCGATCTTGTTGTGGAAGTAGGAGGCGAGGGAGTTGCAGAGGTCTTGCGATGGGGTGATGTCGTTGTTTCCGGCGTTGGGGTTGGAGAGCTCTTTCACGATGTTGAAGAGTTCCTTGCAGTTGTGTGCGTTGTTGTCCAGTCGGTTCTTGAAAGCAGTTTTCTTGGCGGTGCGGATCAATTGGTGATGTTTCCGGGTGGCGAGCTTGAGGTTGGTCCTGTTGTCCGGCGTGGGTTCCTTTCTCCAGGTTTTCTCGAGGGCTCGGCAGTTCTTCTTGGAGCTCTTGAGTTCGTCGGTGAACCATGGGGCCTTCTTGCTGCCGGGTCTGCTGGGCGGGGTCTTCAGTGGGGCGAGTTCGTCCGCGCAGTTGCTGATCCACTTGGAGAGGTTGTCGGCGGCCTGGCTGGGGTTCGCTGAGCTGGCCGGGGGGTGCTGGCTCAGGGAAGCGGCGAGCTGGTCGGCTGTGATCTTGTTCCAGCTTCTTCGGGCAACCTGTTGCTGGTGGTGGTGGATCGTCGTTTTTCTGAAGGTGAAGTGGACGCAGCTGTGGTCCGTCCAGTGGAGAGTTGTGGCGTGGCTGAAGGCGATGTCTTTGCTGGATGAGAAGACGGCGTCGAGTGTGTGTCCGGCGAGGTGGGTGGGGGTGGACACCAGCTGCTTGAGTCCAAGGTTGGCGAGGTTGTCGAGCAGGGTGCTGGTGTTGCAGTCGTTGTTGTTCTCCAGGTGGAAGTTGAAGTCCCCCAGGAGGATGTAGTCATCGGAGGGGAGGGCGTGCGGGCTGACGAAGTCGGCGATGTCCTCGCTGAATTGAGTGCGTGGTCCCGGAGGTCGGTAGATCAGGGTGCCTCTGAGGGTGGTCTTCGGGTCGGTGTGGATCTGGAAATGCAGGTGTTCGGCGGAGGGTGGGGTGTTGTCGGTGCTGGTCGTGATGCGGATGGTGTTCTTGTGGATGATGGCGATGCCTCCTCCCACCTGGTTGGCGTTGCGGTCCCTCCGGGTGATCTTGTAGCCTTCTGGGATGGCGATGGCGATGTCGGGCGCTGAGGAGGCGTTCATCCAGGTCTCCGTGATGAAGGCAACGTCAGGGGCTGTGGTGTCGAGGAGGTTCCAGAGTTCGATGGCGTGTCTGTGGATGGAGCGGGTGTTGAGCAGGATGCACTTGAGGTGGTTGCTGCTGGTGTTCGGCTTGGCAGGTGCTGGTGTCGGGCAGGTCCGGATGCAGGTGAACTTGCAGGTGTAGCAGCTGAAGGGTCCGTGGACGCGTCGTGGGGAGGCTCTGCAGCATCCCGGGACTCGGCCGGTGTTGAGTGCGATGAGGGAGGCGGCGGAGTACGACAGGCGGGTCGGTCGGGGTCCTCGAGGGCCAGGGGTCCTGGCCCTGGGCGCGGTCCAGGCGCGGACGGGCGCAGACGGGCTTACCTTTGGCGCGCCTTCGGCGCACAATCGGCGCGCCCGCTGCGCGTCAACGCTGCGCGTTCGCACGGTCGCCATATATGGCGAAGTGCGCGGGTGGGCGGAGCAGCTGGGAGGCGGGAGCGGGGAGGGAACAGAAGGAAAAAGGGGCGGGGTCAGCGGTGGTGGCGGGAAGCGGGGAGCGGGGAGGGAAGACGGAGGGCGGTAACAGGCGGAAAAAAACAGGCAATACGGCGGAAAAAGCAACAATTAACACAGATACAATTCTACAGGCAGAACGGCGGAAAAACAACAATTAACACAAATACAATCTGCACAGTGAACCAGGGGCACAGGGAGAGGAGCGCTGATCACGGACCACGCCGCTCGAGGGAGGGGGCGTGGTCACGGGCCGGCAGTCGGGCAGCGAGGCACAAAGGGAGGAGAGGCACACGCAGCAGCTGGTGGCCGTGCGGCGCGGGGGTGTCCTAAAACTAGGAGGCAGGGATGTGCCATATTCACAGAAATGTGGCGCACCATTACATTTCCAATAGCGCGGGCACTAAATCTAGGTGCCAAGCACCAACACAGGCATCCATGTGCCCAGTGCAACAGTGTCTGCATTGGGCGAAATAATTGGGTATGTGCAGGAATGTGTCCCTTCCTGCACATAAACAATTCAGAACGCCGATTTCAAAATCCTATATATACTGCATTGTTCTGCACACATACAAGTTGCAAAACGCCATTTGTTTAATAATTGTTTATATACAGGAAGGGACACAAAGTGCAGCACACATAAAAACAGCAAAAACAAGGACAAATTAAAAAGGTCTAATTTTTTTGCCATGTTAAAACCAGGTTTTCCCTGGTCTTTTTTTTTATGCTGCCACCCTTGTAAATAGGTAAAAACGTCAAAATTAATGGGAACGCTTACCCCAACATCCATTGTCCACCCCTTTCACACTAACAAGCTGATTACGATGTCGGGTGGAGTTGCCTCCGCCCGACATCGTCAAGGACATGGGACCGACTGACACCCGGTCGGCAGTCACGACCGTCCCATTTGGATGTGAGCAAACAATGTGCAGTCGCATTCTTACATTCCTATATTTTACAATAGCAGCATGCATTCCATCCAGAATGCATGCTCCCATTGTAAAATGGGGGGCACAGTTCATCCGTGGCAGGCACATACATACAGCGCGTCTATGGAATGCCCTTCCTCGAGACCTGCGGAAAGAACCGAACTACCTGAGATTTAGGAAACTACTCAAAACCCACCTGTTCCCTTAAACCATAACCACCCCGATTCAATATCGCCTCTGCTTATATTGATTATGTTTAAAATTACTCATGCCTTCTTTCTCCCCCATGCCTCCTCTGGTGTAGGGTTCTTCAGCGCTGGGATACCCCAGGGTGACTACGCGCTCTATAAAATTTTTTAATAATAATAATAATAACAGGGGGGCATCTTAGGTGCCCCCTAAGCCTCCAACTGGAGGCCGTGCACCAAAGGGGGCCCTGCTACGGGCTCAAAATGTTGAAGTTCCAACAGCCTTCCTGTGTTGGAAGGGCTGCCGAAACCCAACATTGTAATCTCTAGGGCAGAAATATCTGCCCTTGGGGTTACTGACTGCATTATGACTGGCCGACTGGCTCTCAGAGCCCGTCACAAGCCAGCCGGAATAATCGGTCGGATACCTTTCCGACCGCCTCCTTCGTAATGAGGCGGTCGCATCGTAATCAGCCCCATAGTGTAGCTTTAAAGGGAGCCTTATTTACAAGGCAGTGTTAAACCACTCTAAATGCCTTAACACAGCCTTCTGAATAAAGCAAAAGGTGTATCGCCACACAAAGATCATGAAAAGTGACATTCCTGTGGTGATAGTATAGTGGCTTGTAAATATGCCCCGTAATTCATCAACACTCCGTTACATAATACTTTTCTCCATTAACCTCTATTTCATTAAGACTAAACTACAATATACACCACTTCACACTACAACACCATAATACACTATATACCACTTTAAAACACTATTACATTGTAAAACTCTTATACCGCTAACTCTAGAACCCTCCTTACCACTTTACTCCACTCAAATCTATAAAACACCTATACAAACTACTATCAAGCCTCAGTTACTAATTATCTTAATCCACTCCAATATAACAAAAACAACTAAAACACTCTAAAATCTATACCAATAACTAACAATAATATTTTAAAACACTTTCACATAATATACTAAGTACTATTAATTCCTACATTTTAAAAAGCATACATAACCTAGCAAAAATAGCCTTTGCTATTTTATTTTTTACTGCATATGTATTGATTGGAGGACAAGAAACAAAACAAAAATCATTTACTACACAACTGATATTGTTAAACTAACTTTAGGAGGGAAGCAACAGTTTTACGATAAAAATTGTACAATATATCAAGAGCACGCATTTAACCGTCCATTCATTTTATAATTAAGGAAATTCTAAATTCAACGTGGCACAGCATACTACAAGTAAGTACTACATATTAATCCATTAAATATTTAACATTAATCTAAATTATCTTTACCCCTTACATTATCTTGGATTTAAAAGTTAGTTTATATCAAACTTCAGGATTAAGTTGGATTTAATGTAACAATTAATTTGATACATTAAAGTAATGTATATAATCATCCCAATTGAAAGTTAACACTTAGCAGGTGAACTAGTGTAACTCCATATTAGTTAATATAGCCACTGACCTTGCTACAGTGTACAGTACAGTTTAATCTGAACATATCCCTCTTTTTCTTATCAAGCTGTCTGGTTTCTGGCCACTAAAGCTTGTCTTAAGGTTACCTTTATAATATTAATACAGGAGGTATAAGCATAGCAAAATGGTACATTTGTAATGTACAGCTGGCAGTTTAAAAGCAGCCTAACTAAGCAGCAATGGTAAGCCTAAAGCCATGGTTGTCACTTCACTAGATCACTAGAGGAACAATTAAATGCTGCAGCCTCTTATTGACTTTTTAACTTACTAGCCATGGGTACCTCTTCTCCTATCTACTAGAATGTATGGGTAAGTTAAATATACCAATCAATTATTTGCTACTTGTACTTACACTTTAAATGGTCAGAGCACATGCATAGGTTCTGGGCAAAAACACCCCATGCACTAATGAGTCAAAAAAACAGCAACACCAAGCAAATCAAAGGGTGACCCTGCAAATAACAGAAATTCTATTACATTGTGGCTAAAAGTAATAATGTCTTCCATTATAGAATTTTAAGTGACACCTTATATATTTATTTGCAAAGTTTTATATAGCACTGGCTAGACCCGGAGGTATCAGAGTGCTTTACATGAGGATAAGCGAGTTACAGGTTACATAATTATACAGCCAAGTTTAGATATAGGAGAGAAAAACATGAGATTATACAATAAAATGAGTTATTGCCATGTACACAGGTCTGAAGGGGAGTAAAAGGTAGAGGGAGAATGGCAAACAGGGGTAAGGAATGCAGGTGGACGACTCAACCGGAAAACAATGTCTGATGTCTGGCTGGGTAGGTGACGGCCTACAGGGGAACCAGAGCTAAACTCCTCTATAGCTGCACAGGACAGCTCCACCGGGTATAGGCTAAGGTTGCTCGGGCACCATGGTAAGTACAGACAGTTATGGCTTCTGCCCAGGGGGCATCGTCAAAGTTCCATCGAGAGCACCGGTCACAGAGTAATTGGGAAGCGCCGTCCGCCTCATCCTCCAGCTCGCACCCAGGGCAAGAGTGGTGAGAGTGGGGTGGAAGAGACAGTTCCAAAATCTGCAGATCTATCCCACTGCAAGGCAATAATTACACAGGCGACAATTAGATACACAGGTGTCAGATGAATCACTGATTTAGCTGTCTGGGATCCCGTTCGCTTGATGGAGCAAGAGCTGTGAGGGACTACAGCAAAGGTAAGAACTGAACGCCACATGTGCTAGTCGCAATCTTATCTGCAGTCTGCACTCAGTTGTATTCGGGTGCATTTGCCAGCACGGATCATAGATCAGTCACTCGGCAGTAATAGTTGAAGCAGTCGTCATAACAGAGCAGAGGCATCCCAAGCAGAGTGCTGGTAAGTTAATGTACTGCCTTACACATAGCACATATTGAGTCAGGAAGAGTTCAGACACAACACGATCGGGAAAATTACCGCTGCAATTTTGGTGTCATGCAGGGACAGCCAGTATCGCGGTGCCAATTAAGCATGGGCATAAAATCCGTTTTGTGGGCAAATTTGCGGATTTTTGACAATTTCACGGTCCGCGAATCACGCGAATTTGCCCAAAAATCAGCAAATGCGCAAGTTGCGAATTATTTTGCTTGGTCGCTCTTGAAAAATACAATATCGCACGCGCGGCGTTGACTTACCGTGATTCTGAGTCCGCTGAGTTGTTTTTCTCCCGGTTTGGGTGTGCTGCCCCATTTTGGATCTTGCTGCGTGATCTCGCTTGAGTTTTTCGACCGCAATTACGTCATCGCGGTTTGCCATCTTGCACAGCGAAAGTTGCGCGCAGCTGACATCCTGCGGGAGATTTGAACAGCTTGCTTTCCCGAAATTGCAAAAATTGCAATTCTGCACAAGAAATCCACCGCAGGCAGCATAAACCTTCTGAAAATCTTGATTTTGATCAGAATAACTCCTAAGATTGAGATTTGGCTGCACTTTTTTGTGGGAGGAGTCCATTTTTGGGGGGGTGGGAGGAAGGAAGTGCCCCAGAGTCTCCAACATCCTGTTCCTGTCCAGCAGGCTCCTCCCAGTGCTTTGTCCATCGCCTGGTCACTTTTCATTTGGATCTGGAGCTTGAAGGATTACTTTTTGTGGCTGCTGCTGGATATTTGTATTTGAGGAATTTTTGGACTTCACTTTTGGATTTGAGATTTTACAAGTAAGTTGGTGTTGTTTGTTTGGGGCATTGCAGTTGCTGCAACTACAATTTTAAAACTTTTTCAAATTAAAAAAAATATATTGTGGGTAGCCACAGTATCCAGTAGGCCCAGGGTTTGTCATGGGTGCATGATACAAGTGTTTCTGTGAGTTTTGTTGAACTTAAACCTCATTTATGTCATTGAATTTTAGCTCACCATATGTGGATTTTTATTTTTTATTTTGGGGTGCCTGTAAAGCCACACTAGCCAGTAGGCCCAGTGGTAGTGACTGAGTGGTGCATGGGCCAAGTCTTTCTGTCGGGTGTCTTGAATTTAAACATCATTGAGGGCATGGATGGCATTGGATTGGGGTGACTTTTGTGTGTTTTTCGACTTTTTGGGGTGGTGTTGGGGCCTGACCATGTGGGTGGGGGCCATTTTGAGGCCTGGTCCGGGCAGGGCCTGGCCATGTGGTGGGGGTCAAGGGCCCATTTTGAAGCCAGGCAGTGTGCTCAGGCCTGCACCCAGTTTGCCTTGCTTTCAACCATTATGCCCAGGGGTACTCAGTGGTGCATGGACCTAGTCTTTCTGTGGGGTGTCTTGATTTTAAACATCATTGAGGGCATGGATGGCATTGGATTAGGGTGATTATTGTGTGTTCTTTGACTTTTTGGGGTGTTTAACTGATGTTCCTCTGGCTTCCATTGCTTTTAGGTGCACAAGAGAACCACCAGTGCCAGGAAGAAATCCTGCAGCGGTGTGTGCAGCACAACGTCACGTGACGTCACGTGTGGCCACAGACAAGACAACTCTGCAACTCGTGCAACTGCGGCCTGCTGTTCTGACATCTGAAGAAGATGGCCCAAAGAAAGGTGGCCATAGCGCCTCAGCGAAAAAAGTTGCTAGTGCCACTGCCAGTAAGAAGGAGCAGAAGAAGCAAGTGGCACCACCTACCAAGGAGACTGGTGGGCCCACCAACACCTTTTTTGGGAAAAAAACTACGCCTGCTGCAGCAGCGGTGTCCGCCGGAGACCAAGCTGGAAGCAGCACCTCCGCTTCATTAGGCTTAGTGCCACCACGCCAAGGTAGGTCCAAGAATGCTGCTGCGGCAGCCACTTTGGTTGTTCAATCACCATCGACCAGTGATGTTGGCTCATCACAAGAAAGTACCATCCAATCAACGCCGGGTGTAACTCAGCTGACAAGTGTTCAACAACCACAGGTGCAACAACAACCACAGGTGCAACTAGTACAAGCGCAAGTTCATGGGCAAGGAGAGGCGCAAGTAGAGCCGCAAGGAGAGGCGCAAGTAGAGGCGCAAGGAGAGGCGCATGGACAGGTGCATGGAGAGGTGCAACTAGAGGTTCATGGAGCGGCACAACTGCCTACAACGCTTGTTCCTGCAGAAGTAGGGGCACATCAGGAAATTGATATTGAAGGGGAAGTATCATTCGAGGAAGCCACTCCTCCTGATGTTGATCCATTGTCTTCCAGATCCCCAGCAAGAAAAAGGTCAAGGAGGGATACTACTACTACAAGTTCTTCTTCAAGCCCCCTTCATTCTGATGACCTTGATCCTGATTGGGACCCGCAAATGCAGTTTGAGAGTGAGGCACGCGATGAGCCGACAAAGGTAGCTAAGCCTAAAAGGAAGGTTCCCGCAAGGCTTCAAATTATGGGTGATGACGAGGAAGAAGAAGTAGTGTCTTCTGCTGCTGATGAACAGTCTGACGATGACCCAGTCATCACAGTCGTCACTCCAGGCCCAGCGGGCATGCAGCAGACAGACATTGTAACCCTATCCCGAATGGCTGCTGAGCGGGATGTGGGCGGCGTGGCACTCGTACCACCACCAATGCAGTAAACGACAACACCAACACGACCTACAGCTTCCATATTTTTTAGTCAGAAGGGCCGGCAGGGACGTCCATCCAGCTCGACCTCAAGTACTGGTGCTGCAAGTGAACAACAGAAACAAATTCAGCCACGTCCATTCTCTACTTCATCTGGCACTGAAAGTCAAAGTCGCATCTCCACCACCAGCAGACATTTCCAGTCCCCAGTTTGGGACTTCTTTACTGTTAGCAAAAAGGCGGAAAACATGGTCGTTTGTTCGATTTGTAAAGTGTCAGTTAGTCGGGGTAAGCTTGGTACCAAATATGGTACCGGATGCCAGAGAGGTCATCCCAAACAACACCACCCTATCCAGTGGTATAAGCACCTAAGTAAAATCGAGGAAGCCAAAACAAAAACAAATCCCAATGTATCCCTTGATATTGCATCTGATGATGACGAGAGGGTGATCATGCAGGGGGGAAGTGAAGAAGCGACAGACATTTTTTCTGGTACACTCAGTACCCCTGGCAGCAGCACTGCAGTGGTATCGCCCACACCCTCTACCCCTGCAGCATGTATGAGGCACACTAAGAGTCTGGTAGAGACACCAATGCGAAAAACGACATCACTGGGCCTAACTGGTTTGAAGAAGTAATCATCATCATCACGTAAAATGGTCCATCCCACCATTAGCGGATTGTTCTGGTCGGAGGGGCCATTTGAACGCAACCACGCAACGGTACGTCTGTATAACGCAAAACTGGTTAAAATGCTAGCGCTGGACCTTCTCCCTTTTTCTTTCGTGGAAGGGGTGGGTTTTCTTTAATTTGTGGCAACAGTCTGCCCTAAATGGAAGGTTCCTAGCCGGTCCTATTTTGCCAGGGTTGCCGTTCCAGCACTACATCAAGATGTGCTGGAGGTGATTGGCGCAGCTATTCTGAAAAGTGCTGTTCACACTATCCACATGACAACAGACATGTGTACCAGTTGCCAAGCCCTTGATTACATGTGCATCACTGCACACTGGGTCTCTTTTGCAGGGGTCAAACAGTTATAAAAAGCAGGTGTTGACACAGACACAGTTTTTCAAGCTACTCGCAAACATGCAACAGTAGGCATGTTTGCCATGGAGAAATCCCACACTGCAGCTAACCTTTTGGAGGAGTTTAACAGGTAGGTCTATGAATGGCTGCATCCAAGAAATCGCATAGTTGGTTATGTTTCCACGGATAATGGCAGTAATATAGTTAGGGCCATGACTGATGGTGGATATTTCAGAGTGCCGTGTTTGGCGCACAGTATTAACATCGTGGTGCCAGAATTCTTGAAAAAAGAAGAGCCAGTCATCAAATTACTGACCATCTGCCGAAAAATCTGCACACATTTCAGCCATTCTTTTAAGGCCCGGAAGCAGCTGAGGAGCATTCAACATGAACGTAAGCTGCCAGTCAAAGGACTAATCCAGGAGGTGGCAACTCATTGGAACTCAACCTTTTACATGCTTGAGCGTCTGTCTGAGCAGTGGGGGGTAATAAATGAGTATGTCTATAAACTGAGTTCTACTCACAAAGAAATGAGGCTAGAGTTGGAGGAATGGAGGCTAATTGCAAGCCTGACAGACATGCTTCGTCCTTTTGAAGTCTTCACGGGTGAAGTCAGCAGGGAGGACTGTTCTTTGGGCAAAGCTATCACATTGTTGGTGATGCTAGAGCACCAACTGAAGGAGGTGTCTTCAACGTTCAGAGATCATGCAGAAAAGTGAGAAGCATATGGTTTGGCGGAGAAGTTATTAAGGCACCTACTTCACAACGAAAGGCTTCAAAACATACATACAGAACAACATTACATTTGTGCCACTATTCTGGATCCACGGTACAAAAAGGCAGTGGCCAGCAAAGCATTCATTCCTTTTGATGAAGCAGATGTTTCAAAGTACAAACATTGGCTCGCTGTGACAGCCACTCAGTTCGAAAAAGAGCGGATGAAATTGCACGGAGACAGCACAAGTACAACTGAATCAGCAGGCCATCCGGCGTCGAGTTCCACTTCTGAATCCGTGGCCGAAGGGAGTCACTTTCCCTCACAGCCGTAAACAACACCAGCAACCGTGTCATCATCATCCTCACCTGCACCAGGCCCCAAAAAAATATTGTCGGAAGCGGATTGGCTAACCCAGCATGGGTTTGCTCGGTCCACTGCTGCAAAGGCCACAGATTTTACGTAAAGTGGAGCAACCCTGGAGAACCTTGAGTCGGTGGTGCAGGCCTACCTGGATGACCCAACAGAGGTCTGTCTTAATGAGAACCCATTGGTGTATTGGTATAGGAAAAGGTCTGGATGGCGACTGATCAGCAACCTGGCTCTAAATTATTTGTCTTGCCCACTCGCAAGTGTGTCTTCTGAACGTGTTTTCAGTGCTGCTGGTGCCATTGTAACTTCAAAAAGGACCCGCCTCTCGCCCAAAAATGTGGAGAGGTTAACAATAATCAAGATGAATCAGCACTTCATACCACCCGATTACAAAATACGTGAATGCACGCAGGAAGAGGAGGACACTGACTTAGGTGATGCCGATGGAAGTTCTTCTCTGTCACCAGACCTACTCCCGTATCAATTCATAGACTTTGAGGACGAGTTCTACTTCCCTGACATCGAGGCCTGAAAATTACTTCCTTTTTTTCCGTACTTATTCACTTTTATTCCTGTGTGTCTTTCTTTGTTTTGCAACTTTTACCACAACAAACCTCTAATCACCTAATCACAACAAGTCCATCATCAGCACTGTCTTCATCTTATTTTCCTTATTGATTTGAAGGTGCCGCAGTCTGCATTCCTGATGTTCAAAAGTTCACAACTCAATCATGCTCCTCTATCCTCCTCCTGTTAGGGTTTGTGCACAGCAAAGAGCATATCCCCTCTCATTGCACTAGTGGTCTCTGTAATAGCTCTCTTTTAAACATACTATTGAAAGCCTTTCTTGTTATCTCAGCCCCCCCTTAGGCTTCTGTGTATGTTGCTCAATGTACTCACAAGTTTGGACATTGCTGTCTTGTTCACACATTGGACCTTGCTTTTACCAAGACTTCTTTAGAGCACCCCTCCCTAGGCCATGTGTTAACTCAACTCATTTGCATAATAACTGAAGCTTTGCACACCTTTCAAGAACATGTGCAGCATGTGAGAACCACACCCAGATCTTCGAGCCACACCCAGCTCTTCGAACCACACCCAGCTCTTCGAACCACACCCAGCCTGTCTATAAAAGGCAGCCACCAAGCCTCACCCAGTGCTTGTGCTCGTCTACCTCCCACTTACCTGAGAACAGATCCTTCGGCGCTGGCACTCCTGCTCTCTACAGACCTTCATTGGCTTCAACGGGCTGGTTCTTCCTTCTTCCGGTTTCCAGCTCCTCCTTGCTTCAGCCCCTCTCCTGTCCAATTCAATCGACCTGCAAAAGAGAAAGAGGACAAGGTTAGACTGATCAGTGTCCCTTTTCAGCAACAAGTAAGTGCAAAACTTTTTATTATCTGAAAGAACTTTTACAGCGATTTCTGGATTCGTGTATAGACAATTTGGAACAAGATACCTTCCACAAACATTGTGATTCAAACCCTTTGTTACAAGAATACTTTGTGGAACTTTGTGAAATAAACATTGTTTTACATGGAACTTTTAAGAATCGAACAGTGGAAACCATTGACAGCAAGGCAAACAGTAAATCAAGGACTTGCACAAATTACCTGCTGTATTTTGATGTAAAAGTACAGTATTTGTTTTATAAAAATTCTGCAAATGTGTGAAAAGTGAGTTTGCTATTAAGAATTTAGGCTTTAGTTATATTAAAGTGCATGTTTGATATTGGTAATTCTGATAATGGTATTCGTTAAATTTTATAGAAGCTTTACAGTAATAGAAAGCACATCCCAGAACAGTAACACATTCCAAACCTGGAAGCTAGAGACCAGGATCCAAGAGGTACTTTTAGAAGAGAATTTCTAATAGATAAAGGGATAGTCAGGAACACATTTAGGAATAGGTTGCACTTACCTGTTCTTTGTTTATGTTTCATTAGGCACCAGTTTCTACAGAATTGAGAGAGGGCCGCAGATTTTAGCAGCACTTCAATAGTGGAAACGCAAGAACGGTGTTGTCTCTCTTTTTTATTTTTATTTTATCCACTTCCCCCCTTCCTTTGAGCTTCTGGTTCTTAGTGCACCGTCTAAAACTAGTGTGCTGGAACAAGCAGTTTCACTGTGGGGTCGGACTGTCTTCAACCTCCATCAGAACTGAACAGAAACTCAGGTGAGCTGGGCTTTGACACCTCCTCCAGACTCCCCCTATCCATTTCCCTCAAGACAGATGGATGGATTATGGAGAATAAATAAACTTTGTCTTTGTAGACGAGTCCCCTCAAGTGGGACTGAAATTACTGACTGACTACATTCTTGCTGATTGTTGACTAGCTTACCTCTGAAATTGACAGGAGAGGCTACCCTGTGGGCCCACACTTTCCGAAGAAGATGCGGACAAAAAGTAGAACAGGTAATGAATAATGAGAAGATGGCATGCAGTATACAGCAATGGCTGTCTGTCTCTGTTGAAACCAATTGCTGTTTGTTTTTTGTGTTTTTTGTGAACAGCGCAATTTGCCATGTTTTGATTATACCAGTATTGCAGGTTTTTGGGGGTTTCTTTGGGGGTGTTCTAGATTTGCGGTGCTGGGTCGGGGGGTCTGGGAGCACTGCTGGCACAGTCTAATTTTGATTGCATTTGTTTTTAAGGAAATCCATGGTGGAAAAGTGGAGTTATGGCCTAGCTGCACTGCGCGTTTGGACAGAAAATATTCCAAGTATGAGATTTTCCATTTTTACTTTTTGCCTGTTTGGGGGGGTTCTGCTTTTTTGCGGGTGGGTTGGCGGGTCTTGGGGCTTTGCTGGGAAGGTCTAATATCAGAATCAAGTGGTTTGGACAAAATCCATGGTGAATTTTCTTTCTCCGTTTTTGCTCACTTTTGTGTTTTCGGGGGCCTGCTTGGGGGGATTCCTGGTGTTTGGGGGGGTTGGGGGTCTTGGAGCAACGCTGGGTATGGATAGTTTTGATTGCAAGTGGTTTGAAGAAAATCCATGGTGGCAAAGGGGAGTCAGGGCCTAGCTGCAGAGGGCGCATGGAGTGATTTTGGAACTGGGCCAAAATATTTCTAAGTGCTCGTTTTTGTATTTTTGCTTTTTGCCTGTTTGGGGTGTTAAACTTGTTTTCGCCTGGGTTGACGGGTCTGGGGCAGTGCTCGAAGGTCTAATACCGGCTAAAAGTGGTTTGGAGAAAATCAGAGGTGAAAAAGTTTTCGAGTTTTAGCTCACTTGCCTGTCTTTGGGGTGCTGTTTTGGGGGGCTTCTAGGGTTTTGGGGGTGGGTTTTGGGGTCTGGGAGCACTGCTGGCACAGTCTAATGTTGATTGCATTTGTTTTTCAGGAAATCCATGGTGGAAAAGGGGAGTTAGGGCCTAGCTGTAGAGCGCGCTTGGAGTGATTTTGGAATGAGGTCTAAATAAAGTGTGAGTTTTTCCGGTTTTGCTTTTTGCCTGTTTGGGGGTCTTCTACTTTTTTCCGCCTGGGTTGACGGGTCTGGGGACATTGCTGGGAAGGTCTAATACTGGATAAAAGTGGTTTGGAGAAAATCCATGGTGAAAAGCGTTTTGGCACTATTTTTTACTTAGGGCTCGTTAGGGTTAGCAGCAGTATTGCATGTGTTTGGGGGTGTTCTAGATTTTTGCAACTGTGTTCTGGGGTCTTAGAGCACTCGTGGGAATGTGTAATTTTGGTTGCAAGTGGTTTGAAGAAAATCCATGGTGGGAAAGGGGGGATTTGGCCTAGTTAAAGAAAGCGTTTGGCACTATTCTTAACTTAGGGCTCGTTAGGGTTAGCAGTATTGTATTGCATGTGTTTGGGGGTGTTCTAGATTTTTACGACTGGGTGGGGTCTTGGAACACTTGTTGGAATGTCTAATTTTGATTGCAAATGGTTTGAAGAAAATCCATGGTGGGAAAGGGGGGTTTTGGGCATAGTTTCCTAGTGCGTTTTGGCACAATTTGAAATTAGGCCCCTGCGAGGTAGCAGCAGTATTCTGCACGTTTTTGGAAGGGTAATGTGGGGTGTTCAAGATTTTGGGGATTGTCATCTCTGAAACTGAAAGTGTAATTGTTACACTACACAGCGTGCCATATATATTTTTTTCTCCGAGGTGTATTTATCACTTACTGTTGTGTTTTTCCATCATCAATTACAGGCAGGCTTTTACCCTGTGCCATCGATGTACTACTCAGGCTTACAATTAGCGATCCGCAATTACGCATCAGGCAGGCAGTGGACAGTGTGTCTGGTCACCAAGATTGATCGACGGAGCATCCGATGGAATGAAGAAGTACCGCGAATAAGAGGAATGGCTGGATGCATCAACTTCACAAATTCAACGGGACAACTACAAAAAACAGTAACAGTATCCAAAATTCTCCTTATCTTTTAAATGATGTTCTTGAGAACTTGAACTTGCTTCTACGAGTGTGACTCTGTGCGTTTGTTTGATCTCTGCTTCAAATTCATCCCTCCAGCTATTTGATACGTCTTTGCTATATTTAACACTAATTTAATGTTCTAAGTGTTTAATCTCTCTGAGGGCAGAGAGGCAAGTGAAATTGCGTAATGACTGCAGCCCTTTACTGTCAACTAGTTTCTTCGTATTTACTAGTAAGTTGCAGTAAGTAGTAGTACTACTTTTCAGTAACCTAACCATCCATTCAGTAAACAACTTCGGGCATGCAAGTTAATTTTTTTTTAAATTAGGAAGGAGCGTACTAATCATGCATGCGTAAACGAATATATGACACCAAATTTACAATAATTCTTCTCCATAGAGACGTCTTCTTAGTTTTTCATTGGTTTCTTTTAGAAAGTTTTTCATGGTTCACAATACAATTTCGACAGCCGACGCGTTTCGTCCATTGATGGGACGTCCTCAGGGCTGTGAAAAAATATATATAAACAATAATCACAAGATTGCTTTTTTTTTTATTACACGTGAGCAAACTTTCGGTTATATAGTTAAGCATTGACTCAACATTACCAATTGTCCACCACTTCTTGCCTAATGAACAGTCTAAATATCCCAAAACAATTTATACACAATTTCATCCTATGAGTCAAATTAGGTTTGATTATTCTACCCACTGGCATGTTTAAACAAGCTGAACATAGCTGCATTGCTCACCTTTCAAGGTTATATTTCCCCACAATGTGTTGCCTGATAACTCAATGTTCCTCCTCTTATTCACTGAGTTTTTGAAGGCGACCCAAAATCTGCAGTAATGCCTGATCACCAGATATATTCTATGGGAGAAAAAACACCTCTATCAACTAACAGAACCCACCTTAAACCATGTGGGAGAGGGAAGTGTAACTCCCTATGAAATACAATTCTCCCTTCATATATTCACCGGGGATTATCCCCTATGGGCAGTTATTTAGTAGTTCACATTCCTTATTTACCTGAAGTAGTTTGGAAAGCTGTTGCTGCACGTCCCGCAGCTTCTTTGCGGAGGTCCCGGAGCTGGCGCTGATGTTTTTCACCCAACCACTCCAGGTAGTCCACTCTTCTACGTAGCCGGTGCACACGAACCATCCAGGATCTGGGGGGGGACACTGATTTTGTTGCTGCTGTGCGGCGGCGGCGGGAGGCTGTCGGGCAACGGCTCCGTTTGGCTGGAGGCTTCTGGCTGGTGGACCCGGGGCAGTGGAGGAGGATGTAGAGGTTGATGTCTCCTCATGCTCCCGAGCCCACAACCGCCGATACTCGGCACAAATAGCCTCCAGCTTACGGGCCCTGGCCCGGACAGCCATCTCCTTGCGGGTGAGCTTTTTGGGAGTAGCATCTATGAAGAAAGAAAGAAAAATACTGTAGCCAATAGTCTTTAACATAAAGTCAAAATAATTCAACGGAAATTTGACACTCAGTGACACCAGCAAGTAGCAAACACAGTATAACATTTTGGCATGTATCTTTCCGCCGTCTTTGTAAGCCTGTGACATTACTGGGAGTTTCAGGAATTCCACTAGCAGCACTATGGGTGGACTCACTACTACATACATAGTCAGAGAGTACAAAAAAAGGCCTTTTTTCCTTTTTTTCTCTTGTTTTGCAAAAGAAATTACTGGTACGTGAACTTGTGGTAGCCGCCATAATGGCAGCTCACTCAGCTTTCATCCAAGAAATACAGACACAGGCCATGATGATACAGACTCGCAGTACTTTAAGCAGTACATGCAGGTGGGGATAGGAATGTCTTACTTTTCTATAGGGGTGGCACTGCCACTGGCCATACTTCATCCACTCAGCGTCTGCTGTACTACATCATCCACCTCTGCTATCGATGAGGAGGATAAATAAGATATCATCCAGGCTTCCAAAGTACGTCTATGATTCTTCTTAATGTCTCAAATGTACCAAAATTTCTTTTTGTCAACAACCAACTAACACCCTTTTCATTATATTATGGAAACCGCCGTTTTCTTATGTTGAATTGCATTCAACAAAACCATTCTTTACAGTCATAAATATTAAGACTCGCTCGTCCTTCGTTTCACCCTTCTTTAACTTTTCGTTCTTCACATCCCTAAACTACATCTGATATGACTTGGCTTCACAATAAAAATTTGCCAGCTGAGTTGAAGTGAAATAGAGGGGGCCATTGGTTACCAGAGAAGTACCGCCGCTAATGCTATTACAAGTCAAGGTTGACTGTCTTCTCCGTGATAGCCCAAAAAGTAGTTCTAAATTAGTAAATGTTCTTAACAGTACTGTGTACTTATACTAGTGTACTGTGTACTACTGTACAGTACATCATACACTCCTTTGCAAGCCTACTAAAAAAAAATTCAATAAGTAAGGAGTATAATAACTTATCACCGTCCGTCGCCGCTGAGTCTTCCCCCCCAGCTCCTCCTGTTGGCGCCGCCGCATCCAGAGTGGACCCCTCCGTACTGCTGGCCCCGGCACTGGTGGTCATCTGTACCGCATCCGATGTTGTGACGTCTAGGAAAAACAAGTCATATTTTCAGATGCCATACACAACCCCCTATTTTGTCTCGTAATGGAAGAAAATGTTACATAACACATTTTGTATTACTGGGATTGAAAAAAGTAACAGTTTTGGGGAGGGTGTTAACCTTTTATATGCTTGTTCCATTAAATGCTACACTTCTTCTTATGACAACTGATGAATGCTTGCTTAACGTACACCATTTTTCTCATTACAGAAAGAAGATTCCATTGCCCTTCTGCCAGACGATTCACCAACTACTAGTAAGTCATCACCAGCAGTACTTTAAGTACTTTAAAGAAGGTGGGGGCTCCCGCACAGTTATTCTAATAATTCCATGTGTCTGTTAACTATTATTAAGTTTGAGTCATACTTATTTCATTCATGGGAATGTTGTTTGAACTTTAACGTCATCTTCATCCATCACCATTGCTCGCTCAGAATACTACGCTATTAAAAATAAAGAAATAACGTTTTCATTTCTTAATTGAAAATAAAACTTTAAAACTAACAAACACTGTGTGGTTTTTGTTCACGAGTGAGTAAGCGGAAAGGTTTGAACTACTGCACTTGGCAGTCATGTTTCAGTGACTCAGATAGGCGGGGACTCGGCGGTAGTCTACTACTGTTCTTCTGGGTCGTAAAATCATTGGTCAGACACACTAGATAGTCGGGCAGGGGATTGGGGGTTCAACTTCTGTTCGGACTGAGGTATGTCGAAAGTCGAACTGCACCTATCATCAACAATGTCCTATTTATCTTGTCCATACTTCTTTGTGTGCAGAATAGTCCCTGAAACACTAGCAGTATGGGATGTGCTCCTCTCAAATCGAAAAGGCAACTGCTACCTTTTACTTGGTGTAAACAATGACATTTTGTTGTTGGAAATTGTCAAAACACTTACATTAACCTCATGCGTGCTACGCGTTTTCCCGCTGTGCACTGACTTTTTCGAAAACCCTCGGTTCATGACGAGCTCAGCTCGTCATGAGCGTACGAGAGGCGTAACTCATGATGAGCTGAGCTCGTCATGAGCGTCGAAGGGGTTAAAAAGACTGGAATAGACTGCAAGGGCAACCCAGAGGACTGCACTCAGTGCCTAGAGCTATTGCTGTATCAGAGTTTTGTTTCACACCGTTTGCCGAATGGGCAAGCTTAGCTACCTACACAGACCGTCTCATAATCGTAAATAGTAGTAGCACAGAGAGTGATGGTAGAGGCAGGATAAGAATGTAGAAAGTAGTCTACATTAGAAGAAGATCAAAGACTATTTTGTAAAACATAGAATTATTAGAAAACAGTTTGTAATGAATAGGAGCTGTAAAAGTTAGGGAAGTATAAGTATTAATATAACAATCGAACAACTTACTGGGGCCAGCAGAAGAGCCTTCAAGGGACTGATCCTGTCCACCTTCTGCCACCAGACTCTCAGTCGCCGCCGGCGCCTTGCCCCTGGGAGTTGCTGGTGATCATGAAATAAAGAAACAGAACATGGATGATTGTTTTATTGGAAATATTTGATTTCTTTGAACACAATCTAAAATTATGCCGGGGAAACAAATTAACAACAATTGCATCTGATCTGGTCAACTAGGAGGATAGTAGTACAGTATTGCAGGATTCGCAGACCGTCTAATAGGAAAGTTATGTGATTCACTAACTACATCAACAACAAAAAGGTTCTACTATGACTGCCATCACTCAGCAGCACGAGACGTCGCGTGACAGACACAGTCCGTCATCATAATTGCAGACCACTAACAAATGTCCTATAACAAGTAATAAATAATATACTCAACGTATCAATCCACCACTATCTCTTCAAAGTGGCAGCAGCCGGAGTACAAAGAAGGACTAGAC
The DNA here is from genome assembly GCF_964261635.1 of Lissotriton helveticus. Classification (NCBI taxonomy): domain Eukaryota; kingdom Metazoa; phylum Chordata; class Amphibia; order Caudata; family Salamandridae; genus Lissotriton; species Lissotriton helveticus. Next base: position 1,685,903,776 of record NC_136068.1, read on the forward strand.
TTGAGTCTACTGTCTCTAGCATTACGCAGTAATGCTCTCAAATGACTAAAAAGTTGCAAACAAGTAAGCACAGTAGCAACGCCAATAACCAGGCGAGCACCTGCAATAACAGAAGCTATTTAAACATTAATTTACCTGCAATGTAATCGAATCAGCAGCATTCGTAATCTCCAGGAAAAAAATAGATTAGCAATATAACAGAGCAGAAGGAAAAAAAGTAGTTATTAAATAGCTACTTACCAAGGCCAGGGATCTCCAATCCTAGCAGGTCGAGCATGTCATGCTCCCGGTCCAGGATGTCAGTCCACCGGTGCGTCGCTTGCTGGTAGGTGCGCCGGACCCCAGACTACTTACACATGCGCCGGCACACCTTCTCCCACAGCTGGCGATGCTCCCGGAGGCCGTAACCGGAAGCAATCCGCCCACCTGCTGCCACGGTCTTAAGGAGGGGGACTTGAACAAAAACCATCAAGGCGGCCACCTCCACCGCAGAGAAGATCTCTCTGGCCTGGACTGCCTCCCCCCTCAAACGCCGGCAAGGGAGCCGGGTACGGGGTACAGGGTGCTGGGCCCTTCCCCTTGCCCTTGTCGGCTCCCTTAGCCATGGTCCTGGGCACAAGAAGAAGGAAAGAAGAATAGGTGTGGAAAAAAATAAGAGAGAGAGGGAAAGAAATAAAGTAGGTAATGAAGTAACAAAAAGTTTAAAAAAACACAAAATATGGATGTAGGAAATTGTAGAGATAGATAATAAGCAAAAAAACTCAAAAAAAAGTTTAGAAAAACATAGGATTACAAAGATGTAAGATGGATAGAAAGGTAGCATGCCCAAAAACCATAGCAATGAATGAAAAACAAGATGGCCGCGCCCATAGAGGACCGCGTGGGTAAGTTCGCGCGATATTTCCCCCGCGAGCACGCAAAAACACCCGCGAACCCGTAAACGCACCATGCGCACAACCGGAAATACGCAAAGCGCACAAGATGGCTGCGCCCATGTACGACCACATGGGCAACTTCACGGACGTTGCGCTGCAAGCGGCCCGCGAAGACGCTTAAAACCCCGCGAACACGCAAAAAAAAACAATCCGCAAATTTGCACGAATTTGCGGATTGCGAGTTCGATTTCGCGCCCCGCGAATCTCGCGAAATTGCAGAAAAACCAATTTTTCACAACAGAAAGCACTTAGCAGGTGCAAAAGTTCAAGCTAATTTGTAACCATTCCCTGTAGTGCATCCTGAGGGGCCCGTCCAGAGTTCAGTTGCCTACTTGCAACTATTCTCTGACCCTGCTCTGACCCTCAAAGCAGGGTCAGAGAATAGTTTCAAGCATGGCACAATGCTCCTGTGAAACAAATAACTGCAACAGGAAGCACTTACAGCTAAGGAAGCAGGTGCTAGACTTGAAGCGCAAATTCAGTGACACATTAACCAGCCCCAAATTAATACATCTCAGTTGAGGCTGGGCAGGTGTGCTTTCCCCCCATAATCTACAGTGGTGAACCAGAGGGTGCTGTGATGAACCAGAGGGTGACAGTGCTGAACCAGAGGGTGGCAGGGGTGAACCAGAGGGTGGCAGGGGTGAACCAGAGAGTGGCAGTGGTGAACCAGAGGGTGGCAGTGGTGAACCAGAGGGTGACAGTGCTGAACCCGAGGGTGGCAGGGGTGAACCAGAGGGTGGCAGTGGTGAACCAGAGGGTGACAGTGCTGAACCAGAGGGTGGCAGTGATGAATCAGAGGGTGGCAGTGATGAACCAGAGGGTGGCAGTGATGAACCAGAGGGTGGCAGTGATGATCCAGAGGGTGGCAGTGGTGAACCAGACGGTGGCAGTGATGAACCAGAGGGTGGCAGGGGTGAACCAGAGGGTGGCAGTGGGGAACCAGAGGGTGACAGTGCTGAACCAGAGGGTGGAAGTGCTGAACCAGAGGGTGGCAGGGGTGAACCAGAGGGTGCTGTGATGAACCAGAGGGTGCTGTGATGAACCAGAGGGTGACAGTGGTGAACCAGAGAGTGGCTGTGGTGAACCAGAGGGTGGCAGTGGTGTGTGAACCAGGGGGTGGCAGGGGTGAACCAGAGGGTGGCAGGGGTGAACCAGAGGGTGGCAGGGGTGAACCAGAGGGTGGAAGTGCTGGACCAGAGGGTGGCAGGGGTGAACCAGAGGGTGCTGTGATGAACCAGAGGGTGCTGTGATGAATCAGAGAGTGGCAGTGGTGAACCAGAGGATGACAGTGGTGAACCAGAGAGTGGCAGTGGTGAACCAGAGGGTGGCAGTGGTGAACCAGAGGTGACAGTGCTGAACCAGAGGGTGGCAAGGGTGAACCAGAGGGAGGCAGTGGTGAACCAGAGAGTGGCTGTGATGATCCAGAGGGTGGCAGTGGCAAACCAGAGGGTGGCAGTGATAAACCAGAGGGTGGCAGTGATGAACCAGAGGGTGGCAGTGATGATCCAGAGGGTGGCAGTGGTGAACCAGAGGGGGACAGTGCTGAACCAGAGGGTGGCAGGGGTGAACCAGAGGGTGGCAGTGGGGAACCAGAGGGTGACAGTGCTGAACCAGAGGGTGGCAGTGCTGAACCAGAGGGTGGCAGGGGTGAACCAGAGGGTGCTGTGATGAACCAGAGGGTGCTGTGATGAACCAGAGGGTGACAGTGGTGAACCAGAGAGTGGCAGTGGTGAACCAGAGGGTGGCAGTGGTGAACCAGGGGGTGGCAGGGGTGAACCAGAGGGTGGCAGGGGTGAACCAGAGGGTGGCAGGGGTGAACCAGAGGGTGGCAGTGCTGAACCAGAGGGTGGCAGGGGTGAACCAGAGGGTGCTGCGATGAACCAGAGGGTGCTGTGATGAATCAGAGAGTGGCAGTGGTGAACCAGAGGGTGACAGTGGGGAATCAGAGAGTGGCAGTGGTGAACCAGAGGGTGGCAGTGCTGAACCAGAGGGTGACAGTGCTGAACCAGAGGGTGGCAGGGGTGAACCAGAGGGTGGCAGGGGTGAACCAGAGGGTGACAGTGGTGAACCAGAGAGTGGCAGTGGTGAACCAGAGGGTGGCAGTGGTGAACCAGAGGGTGGCAGGGTGAACCAGAGGGTGGCAGGGGTGAACCAGAGGGTGGCAGGGGTGAACCAGAGGGTGGCAGTGCTGAACCAGAGGGTGGCAGGGGTGAACCAGAGGGTGCTGTGATGAACCAGAGAGTGGCAGTGGTGAACCAGAGGGTGACAGTGGTGAACCAGAGAGTGCTGTGATGAACCAGAGGGTGACAGGGGTGAACCAGAGGGTGCTGTGATGAACCAGAGGGTGACAGGGGTGAACCAGAGGGTAACAGTGGTGAACCAGAAGGTGCTGTGATGAACCAGAGGGTGGGAGTGGTGAGTGATGAACCAGAGGGTGGCAGGGGTGAACCAGAGGGTGTCAGTGGTGAACCAGAGGGTGCTGTGATGAACCAGAGGGTGGCAGGGGTGAACCAGAGGGTGACAGGGGTGAACCAGAGGGTGACACTGGTGAACCAGAGGGTGCTGTGATGAACCAGAGGGTAGCAGTGGTTAACCAGAGGGTAGCAGTGATGAACCGAAGTGTGGCCGCGATGAACGACAGGGTCGCAAACAGGCTGGACACGTAGAAACAACATGGTCGCGACCGTTGCGACCACACAAGTAAGTTTGCATTCCCGAACTTGTAAAAAACCCTCGCGAACTGGCAAAAATCCTCGTGAACACGCACCAAAAAAATTCCATAAATTCGCACTAATTCGTGGATTTAGCAGATTGCGAGTTCACTTTCGCGCGAATTCGTGGACCGCGAATTCGCACATTTCGCCCATACTTAGTGCCAATCACTGTGTAAGTAACTGTCAAGCAGCGGACCAAAAACAAGGTGTACCTTGTATAGAGGACTGTGAAAGGTTTACCTCCTAATCAGCAGCCTCTCAGTGAAGAGTAAGCCTGTGGGTCTTCTCACCAATGTGAAAGTTGCAGCTCATCGTGGTAAAGAACCACTGTGGCAGCCATCTTGGGGTCAGGTAAGAGGTTGTGCCCCTGTGTACGATTCCCTCGGTCCCCTTTTTTGTATACCCTTAGTATTCTCAGGGGCCCTAGGGTATTCCCACCGCTTCTTCAGGTGTCTACTGGGCTGTCACAGGAGGAAACTCCTTATTGATGTCTTCCAGCCACCATTATTTGATCAGGTGGGACAGGGGGCTGTGGGGGAGAGAAAACCTCACCACCCTCGGTGCAACCGTGCTTTTCTTAGATCACTAGACTGATTTGGGCACCGAACCGTTGCTGCACCATGGTGGGGACCGCTCAGTCATACTAACCCCCTCCGCCGCACTTCGTGATCCCACTATCAGCGGGTGGTGACGTCACTGGGGCGCTCGGGACCCAATCCTTCTCCAGAGCGCTCAATCCACGATGCATGCTTTTCAATTTATTCTCTCTGCGGGTTTCCTCTTGCACCGCCGCCCCCTGTACCACTCCGTCTGCTACCTCCTTCACTTTGTGGGGTCAAATGATATATCATACTGAGTTGATCTTTCTTAAAATCTCTTAAATCTGTTGTACAAAAAAATACTCTCTCATAAGCTATACTCTATCCTACCATTACCCTACACCTTTAGCAATCTATCATCTACCTGCACTATCTCTCATACCAAACCTTTTCTACTACTATAATATCTAAACTACACCTCCCTCCTGGCTCACCTCAAAACACCAATTTACTACTATAATCTTCCAAACAACCCTACCAAATTCTCTCTCATATTATCTCTCCTTTAACTCATCCCAAACATAATTTTTCTTCTCTAATTCTTTCTCCTCAATCACTTTCTACAAGGTCTTACCTCCTCCATCGCTCCTTTACTCATCCAAACATCAACTTACTACTATAATCTCCCAAATAACACTTCTATTTTTCTTCCCTCTTCTATCCCTCTATTACTCTATTAAATCCAACTTGCTTCTCCTCACTAAACTGTACTCATATCTCACTATACGTATACTAATACTATACCCATATTTCCCTGTACTACTTCACCACTAATCCTGTTGCATTCCAAAATAGCAAGATACTCGCCAGAAAGTACTTCAATGCCTCGCCAGGGGTAATAAGCACTATATAAATACAATTACTATCACCTATTGTAATTTGCTCTTTTGATATATTCTACAAAATACAGCACACAAAAAGACAACAAAAACAAGGAGAAATTAACAATTTCTCCTCGTTGCCCAATTTATCACCAAGTTTTCCCTCATAATATTTTTGACACCGCCCCATATATATTTGCCAACCTTCTACATAAAAGGTGAAATACCTAATTGCATCTTATTTAACATACATAAACTACCTAATATAACCATATATTCACTTCACCCCTAAAATCTCAATTTAAAATAGAAAATATTCTAAATAAAAAATATATTTACTAATATTGTACTAATGTTTTCTATATTTATATTCACAGCCTACAGAAGCACCCCCAGAGATGATAACCTTTCAAAAATGTGGAATTCAGAAAACAACAAAGGAAACAACTACAGTCACAACACAAGTACAAGCTGCTTAATTTTACAATCTATGGGTATTAGTAATGAAATATTAATGTATTGGTTTATTCTCAATCTGTTAGTTGAAAACTTGACAGACAAATTAATGGACCATTTACCAGTAACCTGTGAAATAATATACAGTAATGGATGCATCCCAAAAATTCTAAAGGAATTACCAAATTTAAAACAAAAATATTTTAACAAGTTTGTAATAAATAAATGTGTGTAATACAAACAAAAAAAATCTCATCTATCATTCCAAATCTAAACTGCACCCCGGTATGCTCTATAGAACTGCACTCTATCTACACTATTCTTTACTATCTACACACTAAACTCCACTATGTGGCAAGACCTATTGGCATTGCCAATGCTTGATCTTTGTTATTATATACAAGCACACTTTTAAATGTTTGAGTTCAGCACCTCCTCTATTTGATTTAATAGACTGAAATGTTGCTCAATCTACATGCATCCTAGTTCCTTTATGGCATTGTCGTTGGGGAGCGAGCAATGATTGTTTCTACAAGCTATAGCATTTAATACATGCCCATCTATGCCGTCATATTATCTGATATAGGAGGGGCGTGGCCGAGCTGTGCAGCGGAATGGCCACATTCTAAAGCGGCTCCACCGGCCTAGGCTCTATTATCCGGCAATAATCTGTATGTGACTCAGCAGGCATCTGTCCATCGAGACGCCACACCTGGCAAGAAAACCCGGTGAGCTCCGAAGCGGACTGCATTGCGGGACGGCGCGGTATATTGATGGTGGTAGTGCCGATTGCTGAAGGCCTGCTTCCGTCCCTGCAAAGCTGTGCCGGGGTCTGGAGTGAACGAGGCGCCTGAGCAGCGGACCGCGGTTGCAGCGACATCATTCCTCCACGTAAAATGGATGGTGAGGCCTGCCTGCAAGCCTGGATATTAATGTTATGTTATGTTATGTTAATAACAATTTCTTGAGCGCACATACACCCTTGGGTTTCTTGGCGCTATATATTCAAGACAACTGACACAATTCTTAAGCGTAAGCCTGTTGGAAAAGCCACGTTTTTAAGGACTTTCGAAATGCCAATAAGTCATTGCTCTGTCTAATAAAGAGTGGAAGAGCATTCCAAAAAGAGGCGGCCAGATGGTAAAAACAGCTACCACCCTGGCGTTTTTTCTTGAATGAAGAGACATTTGCAAGATTTAGATGTTTGGAACGTAGGTTGGGCGAAGGTGTATAGTTAGTGATGGATTGCCTAATGAATATAGGGCCATTATCATGGAGCGCCCTGAAGGTGATGCACCCTGTTTTGAAGGCAATTCGCTGGGCCACTGGCAACCAGTGGAGTTTTTCCAACCCAGCTCTAATTGATTGCCACTTCGGTTGCTTCCAGATCAGCCTTGCCGCCTGGTTTTGAACTATCTGGAGGCGTTTTAATTGGCCAATTGGAAGACCCAAGTAGAGGCTGTTTGAAAAATCTAGCCGGGAGAGAACAAGGGCAATCACTACTTGAATGAGTGCAGGGTGTGTTAGAAGATGGGCAATTTTCCCGATCTTCCTAAGTTGAAAAAAGCTAGAGGAAACCACCATTCCCACCTGTCCTTTAAGGGATAAATCCTCATTAATAGGTCGATTCCGATATGGTAAAATGCGCTCCGAATCGTCGTACGGAGAGTTTTTTCCCCATACGAATCGTACCCGTAGACATCCCGTACGTACGACGAAGTACGATCCGTACCAGGTGCCAAACTCCGTACGAGTCGTACAGGACTCCGTACGACTCAGATCTCCGTATGAGTGTCACTCGGAACCGGCTGTACGCGACATCACTACGGTTCGCGGGTGGTTTTTAGGACCCAGCAAGTACGATTCGTGTCGGGTATGCGCCGTACGACCCTTTTCCTACGGGAGCCGAAAACAGTCGTAAACGCAGAGTTCGCGCCGAAACAGGTACGGAACGCCCCCCCCCGGGTACGGCACGTACCCCTTATGATCGCAGGGGTTCGCGCCGTACCCCAGTGATCATGCGGGGTACGTGCCGTACACCCAGCGTACATGGGGTACGCACCGTACCCCATGTACGGTGGGTGTACGGCACGTACCCCATGTACGCTGGGTGTACGGCACGTACCCCGCATGATCACAGGGGTACGGCGCGTACCCCTGCGATCATGGGGGGTACGCGCCGTACGGTGTGTAGGTGATCGTGCCCTTTTCCGTACGAATCGACGTGTACCGTACGAATCGCGCCCGGGTCGGCCGATCGGGATCGGAATCGTCCGGTCGTACGGCGTCCGTACGAGTCGTACGGAAACGGCTCCGGATACGAATCGTACGGACGGGGATTTTACCGGATCGGAATCGACCCCTAAGTGTTATCCCTAAGCTTTTGACCAATTGGGTCTTTATAGGAGGGATTCCCATATCAGTTGGCCAGCACAGTCGCCCCCAGCTCAGTCCACTTTCCCCAGGCAAGATCAGTTCTGTCTTGCCTGGGTTAAGTTTAAGATGGTTTAGGGTCATCCATCTCTGTATATGTGACATTACGGCTGAGCATTCGGCGGCTGAGTTCGGGGAATTTAAGGGAATGATTAGCTGAAGATCATCAGCGTAGTTGTATATGGTTAGTTTGTAGTTTTAAAAAAAATAAATCAGGGGGCGAAGATAAAGGTTAAATAATAAAGGGGAAAGTGACGAACCTTGGGGAACACCACAAGTAGATGACATCTTGGGGGCTGTAAAAGATCCTAATCGCACTGACTGTGTGCGATTTGTGATAAAAGAGGCAATCCAATTCAGGGTGGGGCCCCTGAGGCCGGCCTGCTCGACACGGTTGATCAAGATGTTATAGTCAACCGTGTCGAACGCGGCCGTCAAATCAAGGAGCACCAGGGCCTGATGGATGCCTTTATCAGCATTAGATCTTAGCACGTCTTGAACGGCCAGAATGACAGTTTCCGTTGAATGAGATGGACGGAATCCCGCTTGGTTTGGTTCTTAATATTGAGAACTTTCAATAAAATTGGATAAACATCTGGATACATGTGCCTTCAGAAGTTTAGAAAAGAAAGTGAAAAAGGGAAATAGGTCTATAGTTGGCTAAAATTAGGGGATCGGCTCCTGGTTTTTTCAGTAGTGGAATCACAGTGGCATTTTTAAACCCATCCGGAACCTTGCCCTGTCCGAGTGATTCATTCAGAAGAGGAAGAATTCCCGATGGGATAGCTAAGCAGACCTCCTTTAGAATATGGGGGGGGAAACTATCAAAAGGCGAGCCCGATTTGACACTCGAAAGAAGTTCTGAAAGGGTCTTCTCATCAATAGGAGGTAAAATGTCTAGAGTGGCTGGATTAAAGTAAATGTCTTCAATAGGATCCCCACCCGGGAGACTTTGAATATTCTTTTTTATAATGGCGATTTTCTCTATGAAGAAATCGTTTAGGGAGTCACAGAGCTCCTGCGAGGTCGTCAAAGGAAGCGCAGTTCTTTCACTATTACACAAGTCATTTACTATGTTAAAAGTGTCTTTTGTTTTATTTTGGGAATTTAAAATTTTCCCAGAAAAATAATTGATTTTGCTTTGTAAAATAAGCTTCAAGTACTTTCTGCGAGCCGCAGTGTATTCCTCCTTATCTTGGGGCTTATATTTGCTCTCCATTTTCTCTCTTTTTAACGTACCTCGAGTTTTAGGTTCTTAAGATCCGAGGTAAACCACTTGTGCGCGTCTCTAGTGCGTGCACCTGTGAATCTTGTTAAGGGCGCATGAGAGTCAGTAGCCTTTGAGAGCCAATGTGAAATCTCCTCTTCCATAAGATTTACCGCCTTCTTGGATACTGGTGCCGTGGATGCCAGTGTTTCAATGAAGGCAGGTATATTAGTGGCTTTCCATTTCCTAGTTTCACCGCCCGCCAGAGGTGGGATTTTAATATACCCACCAATAGTTAGCGCAAGCTGGATAAAAAAATGGTCAGACCAAATGCAGGGCATTATGGATGTTAATGTGCAGGGTAGGTTATGCGACCAAATTTGGTCTAACGTGTGACCTTTCTCATGCGTAGCCACATGTATATGCTGCGTTAGGTTGATGTTAGAAAGTAGTTCTGAGACTTCCAGCGCCTGAGGGTCACTGGTAGTGTTATCAAACCAGTAATTTAAGTCCCCGATCAGGAGTATTTTTGAGTATTTAGTCACAAGGTGTGCAATCTGTTCTGCCAACGACATAGGGAAAGTAGTCATAATTTGGGGAGGTCGATATAGCAAAACGAGTAACAGCGCCCCACCAGTTGTGTCCATTTTCATTACAATATTCTCTGTGTCACTCAGAGTAAGAGAGGGCAGTTGTATGAATTTATGCTCTTTACGAATGATAGCTGCCAATCCCCCACCCCTTTTACCCACCGGACGATTCTCAGCTATGATATAATAATCAGATGGAAGTGCTATTAAGTGGATATTAAGAGGGTTCAATAGGCTGTAGGCTAAACGGTGCAATTGAATTGCCACATTAGCTGGCCTATATTGACCCTGCAGTACTGTTTGTGGTCTACCTCAGGCTGTCATGGTAACCACTGTATCGGAGAGGAGGAGTTATCCAGCTTCAAGGTGAGGAGGGGCACCACACACTTTCTAACTGTATAGACCTGAGGGAATTGCACTGCATGGAGGGGCCTATTAACATTATAAAAGTTGTCTGTGCAGCCCAGCTGATTGGCACTTTGATAAGAGTGCAGAGAGCATCCTTGTGTGTCTCAGCCGGGAATTCATAGGGCTGTGCACCCTGACAGATCGCTGGGGCTCGTTGTTCTGCCCAGCTATATAGCGGTCCCCATTGGAGCCGGGGAAAGAATATATTGTTTTAAGTTGGGAAGGTGGACACAGAAACATTCGCGTCAGCTCCAGGCTCAGGTTCTAATAAACTGCTCAGGAAACGCTGTGACTTCACAGTCTGTAGTCGGCAGGTTCCTAAGTTCATGAGCGGTGGACACTGGAGGCGCCAGTGAGAAGAAAGTACTTACCTACAGTAATATTGGCCGCATAGCGTATTGGCTGGCGTTGCCCTCCCCACTTGAGTAAAGGCAGTCTATAGAGATGGGGAAACCTGAATCACGCCAACCCAAGATAAACTTTGAGAAAAAGTCTAGTAAAAATGCAGATAGTGAAGCCAGCCAACAGGAGCAGCAAGGAGACAGCACCATGGATCAACCTCCCGCCGATGATATCAGGGCTATGTTTAAAGATCTAAAGTCTAGTCTACAAGGGATAGACTCCAAGATGGACTCCCTGGTGGAAAGGATGGACAGGATTTGGCAACCTGTCGAAAAACAAGAAGGTCATATGAGTGTCTTGGAGACAAGGGTCATGGAAACGGAAGAAGGTCAAACCGACATGGACAAGAAATTGAGAGGTATGGATGGTGTACTGCAGTTGATCAGGCAGAAGAACCTGGACTTGGAAATGAGATCAAGGAGGAAAAACGTACGCATTACGGGGATTGCTGAATCAACGGACATTCAAAATATGGAAAAGTACATAGAGGAGATGATGAGGGAACTTTTTGGGCCTGACTTTTCCACTATGTTTCTGATTGAGCGGGCGCATCGCTAACTGGGCCCAAGACCAAGGCTGGGTGCACCTGCGAGACCGATAATCGCAAGAGTCCTCAACTACAGGGACAGAGACACGATCCTTAGACTCGCAAGGGCGAATGGAGATATACAATACAAGGGCAATCACATAGCCTTGTACCCGGACTACACGCTTCAAGTTCAAGCTGCCCGTAGGGAATTTATTCCGGCGAAAAAAATATTCCAAAAGATCGTGACAAGGTATGCCCTGATTTATCCTGCCAAGCTGAGGATTCAGGGACATGGGAAGCCAACCTTTTTCACGGATGCTAAAGCAGCCCGCGCGTATGCAAAACAAATGGCGAAAGATCACAAACAGCTGGGGGCGGTAAATGGCTCCCAAGAGAACAAGACTATGAGTGACAATGACTGAAGTGCTGGGCCTGATGCGATGGACACACCGATAAGTGCTTGGAAAATGTAAACTGTAGAGTGTAATGGTGCTCTCTCCGCTTTCATAGTTGTCTAAGGGGTGGCGGGTCACAGATGCCTGTGCTAATACAGTTGAATTGTTGACAAGTTCTGATGGGTCTTCACTGGGTAAAACAATTGACAGGTGTCCTGGACGGGGGTCATGAGTAATAGTCTCGGCCACCCTACCAAGAGTGTGGGGGTGGTTTGCCAGTGACCTCACAAAACCCATTTGATGATTCCCTTTTGTTCGTTAGTACGGCCTGACTGTTACTGTTTAATGGGTGGGAGGGAGGGAGATTCACAACCTGTTTGGGGTGTTGGTGTGCGAGAGAGGTGTGAGGGGATTTTGTTTGGTTTGTTGTACCTGCCATGTCACAATTTAAAACTGAAATGTTTATTGGATCGCGTGTACACCTACTTCGGACTGTTGCCGACCGGGAAGCAGACCTATTGCATTGCACACTACTGTCACTATACACGTTGCACTCTTTATGGGTAGGAGGAATAGATTGTAAGGCCCTAATTATATTCAGTCCCTAAGGTAATCATGGTGACCATCACATGTCTCTCGTGGAATGTTAGAGGCTTAAATGATAGGAGAAAGGCCAGACTAGTCCACTCTTACTTGATTAGGCATAAGCTGGATGCATGTCTCCTGCAAGAAACGCATTTAATGTCTGCAAACAAGAACACACTATGTCACAACAGAAGGGGAGAGTTAGTGGAAGCCAACTATTCTCATTACTTAAGGGTGGTGGCGTTCTTATTATGTAGGGGATTGCATTGGAACACACACCGCTCCTTGATAGACACTGAGGGCAGGTATGTACTGCTACATTGGACGCTTTGCGGCACTCCGGTAGTGATAGTAAACACCTACGTCCTAATATGGATAGCCCAACATTTTTCCAACATGTCTGGCAGGGTATCCAGTCGATGGGGTATGCAACGATCTTGTCGGGAGGTGATTTCAACGTTGTGATGTCCCTTTTCATAGGCAGACAGGGAACTTCTCGGGAACACCACCCTAAAGCATCGGCCATGTTGTTGGATATTGTAAATGACTTGCAACTAGTAGACACGTGGCACTCTATGCACCCGGAGGCCAGGGAGGGCACTTGCGTGAAACAACATCATAATGCTTGGTCCAGATTAGACTACTGGCTGCTGTCTAGAGATCTTCATGCTTGGGTCAGGGAAGCCACACATCATCCACGCACACTCTCAGATCATGCACCCGCTCAGATAATATTACCGAATCCACCACAATACATACAACCATTTAGCTGGAGGTTTCTATCTGCGACATTATGAGATCAGGTGTTCCGGGAGGAACTTCGGGAGAAACTAGTGGAATATTTTGAGATAAATGAGGGGTCGGTGGAATCGCCAGGGACCCTGTGGGAGGCCTTCAAGGTGGTTGCCAGGGGGCATTGCATGGCGTTGAGGTCGGGAGTTCTGCGGGCTATATGCAACACATTACAGAACTTAGAGCGAGAGATCCGTGACCTGGAAAGGGATAGACGGGAGAATCCATCTAGCGCCACTATGGCACAACTGAGGGCTAAATTAACTGCCTTTCAGGAAGAGGCAGAGAGGTAAACAGCATATCTATACAAACATGCTCGGGCCAGGCGGTATGGTGAAGGAGACAGGGCTGGGAAGATGCGGGACAATTTACTTCGTGCCCCGAGAGGGTCTGAGTACAATACCAAACTATGTACAGAGGACGGGGAGATTGTTAGGACTCCACAAGATATACTACATACTATGGCCTAATTTTATCGAAGGTTATACACTTCTCGCACTGACCCAACATAGGCGGATATTACTGATTATTTAGACACCATCACTCTGGCATAGTTTAACAATAGTGCGAGAGAATACTTGGAATTACCTATTACGGTGGAGGATATGAGGCAGGTGATCTCTGGTAGGCCGATGGACAAATCCCCTGGGGCAGACGGGCTTACCGCTGCCTTCTACAAGGAATATGTGGATATAGTGGCACCTAAACTCCTACAGGTCTATTTGGAAGCAATAGAAACAGGTATACTCCCCCCTACCCTAAGAGAGGCCACTATCATTACGTGACGGAAGCCAGAAAAGGAGCCCACTAAGCTGGACTCTTATAGGCCATTATCGTTGATTAATCTTGATGCCAAAATCTATGCTAAACTTCTGGCCAACATTCTACAGACTCCGCCCTCTTTTGCCAATAATGTGTCAAGAGCAAGTCGATTTTGTAAAACCATTGATCTGATCGCAACCAATTGGGTATTGACCATTAAGAAACCTCCAGCAGTGTCAGTTGATAACCAATCCACTACCGTTGACAATTTGCAGATTCTGTATGTATTCAGAGCCACTCCTACTGTAGGTATCAATGCACTAAATATATCACCTACAATTTCACCGACACTAGCTCTTTAACTATGTACTAATCCATTAGTTTCTTCATTGTTTCCAGTGATTTTATCCACATGATATATCTTTGGGAAGACTATTCCAAAATAACTGCTCCCATACCAGTGATCTGGCAATTTGTAATAAGCCTTGTTCCCACATATATAATAGACTCCGGGAAACACAGGTTCAGTTCCATCTTTGAAACCCCAACCCCCAATTACCTTATAAATGTGTTCACAATCAAGTTCAAGTTCGGGCATTTATATAGCGCACTACTCACCCGGAGGGTCTCAAGGCGCTAGAGGGAGGGGGTTACTATTTGTCGAATACCGGAACCAATGAATATATTGTTATAATAACCGGTTTTCTCTCTGTGGAGACAGAGTTTCCCCTTCTTTTCGAAATCCAGCAACATAGCAGCATTAGCCCCACCATTGAGGTGTTCCCTCTGCTTTCTGCCCACTTGGGAGTTGTGTGATTCTTATCATTTGCTTTTCTTTGGAAATTCTCTCTCCTTTTCTCAACCATATTTAAAAATATCTTTTCTTTTTCTTGTAGCAAACATGTTAGATTATTTTTGTATGCGTCAGCTATATTAATTGAACCTACAGTTAGAAAATATTCACTCATGTAACGTGCTACATTTCTTGTAGTATGTACAGGATTCAGATCTCTTTGTATAGGAAGTTAAGAAAATATCATGTCTAGGTTAGAATAATAATACTGTAAAGGTCCTTTCTTATAGAATAAACTAGCTAAAACACTACAGGAAATTCCATATGTTAGTGGCAAATGGTGATGTGATATGTAGCACCTTCAGCTACCGAAGTAGGTGGTTTCATATAAACACAGCAATCTCCATGGCTTTTACATAATGTACTAATAGGTTTGCAAATACATTCAAATGTGTTCTGTTTTTAATTCTAGTATAATGCAGTCTTTCCTCATCTGGTGCTTCTAAGTCTACCTTCTGTTGTCTAATGCTAAGTGTCTTTTCTTGTGTATCTCTTTTCGGTGTATCTTTTGTTTGTAACTCTTCTGTATCTAGTGGCAGTTGTTCATTAGTGTTAGCTTTTGTCTCTTTACTCATCATGTACGGAATAGCTATTGTTAGTCCTATCCAAACTATAAGTACTATTGCTATACTACATAAACATACTTTACAGCATGTCTTTAAACATTTTCTTTTCGTTCTTCCATTAACAGTATGATCAGCCATTTCTGACTAAATGAGATTTAACCCCTCTTTGTAACTTTTACACAGCTTTACCCTGTGCAATTTTCAGGTTGGTCTCACTTCTTTGTCAGTTTGATCAGTAATGAATTCTTCATCACTTTCGTCACTTATTTCCAGGTTTTCAAAATCTTCCAAAACGATATAGGTCCACTCAGGGCCCTTGTATTTATTATTCAGTCTCTTTAATCGTGGACTTCTCCTTCGTGGTTGTATTACAGGTTGATCAGCTTGACTTGTTATTTCATCTACTTGTTCAGGTTCTTCATTAATTCTCTTTAAACGCAGTCTCAGTCTTTTGACAAACCTAGGCCATTTATCTACTTCTCTGAGTCTCTTAGCTGGCACTGTATCTTGGCTCTCTTCAAATATTCTTTTATTTTCATTCAGTTGTGGCACATCTATTTCAATGCTGTCTTCTGTTTCCTTCTCTAACTGGCTAGGTCCAGGTCTTATTTCTGTTTCTTCAGCCTGGTCACTAATCTGGCCTTGTTCAGGTAGCTGCTCAATTTTGCTTTTGTGTGTTTCACCTTCTTTGTCCTGAACACGATTTTCTACTCCTGTCTGGTCCTGCTCAAGCTCTTCGAACCCTTCATTTTCTTCTGCTTGAACCTCTGGAGTTCCTGGTGGAGTATCGATTATCTGATCTCTCCCTATCTGGTCCCCCTCAGAATCACTTTGGACTTGGATTTCTATGATCTGAGTACCTTCTTCTACACATATCTTGTCCTCACTATCACTCTGTCTATCTAGATATGTTTGGCTTCTTGTTCTTACATATTCTGCAGGTATGTCGATTACTGGAATCCAATCATCTTGACTCGTGCTCGGTTGTTCCTCTTCAGCTACTTCCGTATCGATATCTTGGGACCCCTCAGCTGCACAACCTTCAGCCTCAGTTTCATCAGGTTTAGTCACCTTTTTCGTATGACTGGCATGCATCCAGTGTGGAACTCCTGCACACTTTACAGCTGTGGTGGTAACCAAAATTACTTGACGTGGTTTTTCCCACCTCGGTGCAAGGCAAGATGTTCGAGTATGTTTCTTCAACACTACTCAATCACCTGGATTCAGGTCATGTGCTGGAGTTGCAAGTCTGGCGACAGTGTCTTCCCCAACCTGGTGAGAGATAGAACGCACTTGGTCAGCCAGTTCTTTGCAGTACTCCAGTACTAAATCATGAGATATGTTTAGCAGTTTGTGTCCTGGCACCCATGCTTGACGCATTGCTCTTCCTATCAGTATTTCATGGGTATTCAAGCCTGTGTTCCGGTCTGGAATACTTCTGAGTCCCATCAGAACAAGTGGCAAAGCATCTGGCCACTCAAATCGAGTTGACTCATACATCTTTCCCAATCTTGACTTGATAGTGCCATTCAATTGTTCTACCACTCCAGAAGCCTCTGGACGATATGCACAGTGCAGTTTTTGCTTAATTTTGAATGCTTCACAAATTAGACCCATTATTTCACTATTGAAATGTTTTCCTCTATCTGATTCAATTGTTACTGGAAAACCGAAACGTGGTATAAGCTCTCTAAGTAAAAGCTTGCCACAGTGATGCTATTGTTCCTGCGTGTGGGGTAAGCTTCCACCCATTTTGAAAACAGGCAGACAATGATAAGTATATATTTTAGTCCTCGACAAGGGGGTAACTGAATGAAGTCAATCTGTAATCGAATAAAAGGACCTTCTGCCTTCCCAATCATTCCTGGTAACACTACTGTTTTCTTCCCTGGGTTCTTTTGGTGGCAAATCAAACACCTCTGGCAGAGTGCCTCTGCTATGATTCTAAATTTCGCATTAAACCATGTTCGTCTGAACACACGTATCATAGCATCTCTTCCCAAATGAGAATCTCCATGAATCAACCTAGCCATAGGAGCAAGCAGACAGTTGGGTAATACTGCTGTTTCATCAAGATAAACAATGACACCATCTTCAGCCCTTCTCTGACAACCTATTTTCCTCCACTCTTCCTTTTCTTTTGGTTCTGCTGCATTCTGCAAATCTCTCACTTCTTCCCATGTATGCACACCTTCCAGCAACATAAGTTGGCAGCTGTTTCCGCCCACCTCAACCTTTTTATTAACAGTCATCTTATATTTTGCACAATGCTGGGCTAACTGGTCAGCATATCGATTACCAGCTGTCACTTTGTCGTTGCCAGATTTGTGAGCAGTACACTTGACCACAGCCACTTCTTTTGGTAACTGGATTGCTTCAAGCAAATCCTTTACATATTTTCCATTTCTAATCGGAGTACCTGAAGAAGTCAGGAACTCCCTTTGCATCCATAGTTGGCCATAGTCATGTACAACGCCATAACCATATTGGCTGTCAGTGTATATGGTTACTTTCCAATGTTTCCCAAATTTACAGGCTTTTGCCAATGCAATTAATTTGGCTATTTGTGCAGACTTGACTCCGGGCAAATGGGATGCTTCAACTGGACCTCCCAATGTGCACACTGCGTAAGCAGCACTCAGACCTCCTTCCTCATGTCTCATACAAGAGCCATCTACAAATAGCTCATATTCTGAATCAATTAATGGCACTTCTCTTATGTCTGGTCGTGGCTTTGTACTGTACTCAGTCAGATCAATACAGTCATGTTCAACCTCTCCCTTCACTTCTGCAGTATGTGACTTAGGTAGGAGTGTGGCTGGGTTCAGGATATTACACCTAGCAATGGTTACATTTCCTGCACCTACAAGTATTCTCTCGTACTTAGTCAGCCGACTAGGTGTGAGATACTGAGTCTTAGTCATTGTTAGCAAAATTACAACTGCATGTGGAACATACACAGTTACAGGATGTCCCATAATAATGGATTCACTCTGCTCAAGGCTAATGCAAGTTGCAGCTACTGCTTTCAGACATCCTGGTAATGCAGCTGCCACTGGGTCCAATGTGGAAGAAAAATATGCCACATGACGTCTTACTAGAGCATGAATTTGGGTCAATACTGAAAGTGCACAATTATCTGGGGTGTCACAGAAAAGTGCAAAATCTTTTGAATAGTCAGGCATCCCTAATGCTGGAGCTGTACACAGACATTCTTGTAATTTTACAAAAGCAGACATGCTTTCGTCATCCCACTCTACTGGGTCATTGTCTCCTTTCTTTGTAATTTGTATTAATTGTTTTGTTAGGACTGCAAATCCCACAATCTATTGCCTGCAGTATCCTACAACTCCAAGACACATCCTGATCTCTTTCTGGGTATTAGGCAAGTCCATGTTTTTAATTATTCGGATTCTTTCTGAGGTAACTCTTCTGACCCCCTTTTCTATCTGGTGCCCCGGATATTTCACTGACATGGTGCAGAATTGCAACCTGTCTGGTGACACATTATGTCCTCCTTCACCTAAATTGTTCAGTAAAGCAATGGTATCAACAACACAGTCATTTCGTATTTTAGACGCCACCAAGAGGTTGTCTATATACTGAATCAAGACTGACTGTCCAGGCAGTACCAATGACTCAAGGCACTTTTTCAAAATCTGATTAAAAATCGAGGGACTTTCTGTGTACCCCTGAGGGACACGATTCCAGACATAAACATGCCTGTCGAATTCAAATGAGAAAAGAAATTTGCTGTCTGGGTGTAATGGAATCGAGAAAAATGCGTGACACAGGTCAATGACAGTGTACCATCCAGCCTCCCACGGTATCTGATATATAATCACTGCAGGATTTGGCATGACTGGACAGCATGGTACAACAATCCTATTAATCTTTCTCAGGTCCTGTACTACTCTGTACTTTCCTCTCGGTTTCTTTATACCAATTATGGGAGAGTTACATGGACTGCTCATTATTTCTTGTAAAATGCCTGCTTAAACTAAACGTTTTATTTCTACTGCAACACCTGCTTTTATTTCTGCACTCATTTTATACTGTTGAGTATTTGGGTACACTGCATCTTCTTTGATTGTCACTTTTATTGGGTCAACATTCACCATTAATCCTACATCTTTTCCAGTGAAGTCCCATACCTCTGGTTTTACCGTCTGTTGCAGTTCTTCTGGTAAGTCTTTTATTGTCAGTCTTTTAATTTCTGTCTCTGGTCTTGCTAGCATCAATTTATAAATTCCATCTTCGTCTGGGGTTTGAATTTCAACACCATTTGGGGTACACAAAATAGTGCAATTCATTTTTCACAGTAAGTCTCGACCTAGGAGGTTTACTGGACTTGAATCACAGACAACAAATCTATGCATTTCTTTAAAATTGCCTATTCTAACTTCCATTGGTTCTGTAACTGGGGTACTAATCGCTTCTCCCGAGAGGGGTAGGTTTGGAAGTTCTGCTGTTCTCACAGTAGAACGGGTAGCACCGGTGTCCAACAGAAAGGTAACATCATTTCCTTCAACCTTTCCTTCAATGTATGGCCCTGACTGGTCTACCGGCAAGGAGGCGCCAAGCACGCACTCCTCGTCCTCCCCCCTCAGGCACCATCAGTAAGGTTCATCACGAAAGAATATATCACTCAGAAGAAATTGTGAAGTTGCTGTATCTCTTCTTTCCCTTCCTTCCCAATCTGTGTTATCTACACTCTGTTGTGCTTTGCTCCTGTATCTAGGGGGTAACTGATTCTGTATTACCTGCTGCTGTTTCTTCCGTAGGCACTTCATTCTGCGTCTGTGGATTTAAATCATTAATCGGCACATTAGCACTCTACACAGCCTTACACTCATCCTTCCAGTGCCCCAACGTGCCGCACCCGTGACATGGGAACTTCTTTTTAGCCTCCTCCCTATTGAACTTTCCCCTTGGCTTTCCTCCATCACCGTGTTTCTGATTACTATTTATCTGGTTTAACTGTTGTTCTTGTTGTTCTGCTAATTTTACTTGTGCCCACATGACTTTTTCTTTTAACTCTTTTCGTTTATTTTCTAGCTCATCTTCACAATATTTGGCATATTTAAGGACTTCATCTATGGGTTTAGCCTGCCAACAAATGTTATCTTTAATCCATTGTGAAATTTCAGGTCTTAATCCTAACACGAATCGATATATGAAATGCGTCATGTCCTTCATGTCAATGTTATCTAGTCCACTGTACTGTTTGAATACATGCAATAAGCGTTCATAATAGGCATGCACAGTCTCGTCTCTATTCTGAGTGGTTCTATCTATTCTCATCCAGTCTGTCTCCTTTGCAGGCACCTTTACTTTAAGGTAAAGTATTACCTGATTGTATTTCTTCATTACATCCTCGGAAGGTGCCCCTGTCTTTGGGTCTCTGGGGTACTCATCGCTAGGCCAATCAACAGCAATTTTACATTCTGTCCACAAGTCTATTGGAACTACAATGTCGAATAATCCATCTAAGTCTTTCAAAAGACACTTCGAAACTTTTACAAATCTATCGACTTGTCTGTACCATTCTACAGGTTTTTCACAAAGTTTCGGGAAATCATTTGTGAAAGACACATTATCCTGTCGGGACCATGGAACATGCACATAACCTCCACCTGGTACCTCTCGCATTGGACATCATTTTTCAACCTTTTCTGCTTCTTTAAAACATATTCTGAAGTCATTCGTTTTGATCGAACCTCTTCCTTTTCTTTGCCCATCTGGCTCTCCATTTGTCTAATTCTCCGCACTTTTGTAGTAAGGCTAGTAGTTCTCTAATTTGCACTTTTCTTCTGGACACATTCATATTTTTTTTATGGAAAAGGAGAGAGAAGAGACTCTCACTAGCAAACATACAATTTAACAACTGCCCATATATTTACTCAACATTGAAGCGACTGGTAGTAAACAATTAATGATTCAACACCATATTTTAAAATTCACAAAACTTTGTTTTTATTTATTATTTTTTTCTATTCATTTTTTATATATATAGATATCTTGATTGTTGTTTTTCATTTAATTTTTTCATTTCATGATATATATTTTATACAAATATTGACACATTACAAACAAAATTATGTATACACAAGACAAACATAAAATCAAAATTGTGAGAGATACTTTTCGGTCGTTGTAAAAATGAGATAGGCAAAGCGGTGGAATAGAACTACGCGCGTTTCGGCCAATGGCCTTCGTCAGGTGACCGTCAATCCCAGTTAACAATACATAAAATGGTGCAACATGAATCTAAAGAAAAAGGAAAACACAAAAACATTTGGTCTTTTTCCCTATTTTCACAGAATTAGTCCTGCTCTGTATATACACCCTCCGCATATTTATTCCGATAACAACTTTTAATAGATATTGAAAGGATCGTAACTAAATTAAAACAGGTAAAGGTTGAAATTCTCTTGAATTGATATCTATGTAGGATATTTATTGTAAACATGAATCGCACTTTAGTACTTTTGTTGCATTAAATAATTACCAAAGAATGCAAATCTAGCAACCTGCAATTCCATCCATATAATACCTTATCCTTGTAACTACAGAAAATTTCATCTGGTTAGCATTAACAATTGTTTAATATTATGATAGCTCTATGATCACACTGAGTATAGTTTACACTGATAAATGTGTGGGAATACTATCTATGCTAAATAGATGTCATTTTTCTAATACAATAAATCTCCACTAACGTTGGTCTTCCGTTAGATCAAAATAAGTTAAATACAAAAAATATAGAATGAGAAATGATAATGTCCTTACTCTCCACACAGGCTCTCGCTTGAATATTCAATACTACTGAAAAAAGCTAGAGCCCTTATTGGTATATATCGAAGTTGCTGAAATAAGGATTTTTGAATATCTTCCATAATTTGATTTGAACACATCGACTCATTTTCCTCAAAAGTGAGTATAGCTAGGATGCAGTTACCCCTTCTGTTTATAAAAAGAACATGTATATTTTGGGAAGTTATCTTTGAAAAGACCATAAATAAAGAGAGTTTGGTTCATATACAGGATTCACAGGATCGATTTAAGTATACTAAGTTCTTACTATCTCTCTTCTTTTTTTCACTCCTCCTTTTTTCTTTCACTTGGTTCTCTTATAGTTTAAATCTTCTTTGGTCATGTAGATAGGACATGGAAATGTGTATAATATTCATTGCAGTCATCCAACCCCTATTAAATGGGAGATAAATGTATTTTCCTGTAGAGACACACACATCGTACTAAGTTGATCGAATATAATAATGTGAAGAAAAGAATTATCAATGTGTGACTATGTAATTAGAATTGGATCATAATTTCTAAAGGTTCATATCTGTACAAGCTAGTGGCTGTAGTTTATCATTTTGAATATATGAGGCTTATTATTATCAATAGAAATGTGAAAAACTGACCCTATACCTTTCCAACTGTTAAAATGTAATAGAATAACTTAAATTCTATAGCGTCTGTTTTTTTTAAAACAAATGTTTTTGTGTTTTCCTTTTTCTTTAGATTCATGTTGCACCATTTTATGTATTGTTAACTGGGATTGACGGCCACCTGACGAAGGCCATTGGCCGAAACGCGCGTAGTTCTATTCCACCGCTTTGCCTATCTCATTTTTACAACGACCGAAAATTATCTCTCACAATTTTGATTTTATGTTTGTTTTGTGTATACATAATTTTGTTTGTAATGTGTCAATATTTGTATAAAATATATATCATGACATGAAAAAATGAAATGAAAAACAACTCAAGATATCTATATATATAAAAAATGAATAGAAAAAAATAATAAATAAAAACAAAGTTTTGTGAATTTTTAAATATGGTGTTGAATCATTAATTGTTTACTACCAGTCGCTTCAATGTTGAGTAAATATATGGGCAGTTGTTAAATTGTATGTTTGCTAGTGAGAGTCTCTTCTCTCTCCTTTTCCATAAATGCTAATTGTTCCCTACGACTAGCAAACCTAATATTTGTAGGGGTCCCCTGCTTTCCAAGAATTGTATACTCATGGCCTGTACATGAGGGGTATTTGTTGTGAGTGACATATTAGTCATTAATTTAGTCTAGTATAGCCTCCTTCACAGTATTTACTTTGATGGTTGTGTGTTGTTCTCATTTGAGATATTTTCATTTCTCCCTATCTTTATTTCATAGCTTGACTATATATGTTTTTATGCCTCCCCCCCTTTTTTTTTACACATTTCTTCTTTTTTATCTGATCAAACTTCTAACAAATATAATTCTAACAGGCTTAAATCAAGCAATCTACATAAATTGAAGTAACAATTGATCCAGTTAATTATGGCCACAATAAAATCATTTGGCTTTAGTGATGAAGACTTTGCCTCCATGGTAGGATCTTCTGTTGGTTTCAACTCTAGAAACTCAACCAACATAGAGCAGAATGAAGATCTAATCAAACTGTTAGCCCTAAAGAAGAAATCAAAAAGAATTGAACTTCACGGTAAATTCATATTAGATTATCTAAAAGCGGCTACAATCCCTCAAGGTCTTCAAATAAAAAACATCCCAGGCCTATTTGTACAAATTGAAAAAAATTTAGAACGTTGGTCCCTCATCGCTAATCGATGCTCAAGGGATCTAATGATGCTGATTGTAGAAACTGCCAAAGAGGTACTAGATGAGCTGGTCCGAGAAATCACAGAACTTGAAGACAAAATTAAATCATCGACTGTCATACTTGACATTAAAAAGAAATTAGAAGATATTGAAATGGACTTGTGTTCCTATAGTGACTATCTATATAAAAGCAAATTGGATAAATTTCAAAAAGATCTTCGCTTCTTCAGTAATGAAAAAATCTACCCTTATCTAGCAGATAATTTATATGCACCATCAGCATTGTCAGATCAAGATAATATTTTGAATCCATCGTATCCCAAATCAAATAAGTTTACTACATTTTCCAATTCCTCTGATTCTGGTAGTAATTCGAGTATGTCACCATATCAACCGAGAGGCAATCGATTTAGTTCTAATCAATGATATCGACCTTTTTTAGGGAGACGCCCCCAACATCGAGGAAATTGGAGACAAAACCGTCGCCCCTATTATCGGTCACAATACCAGTACCAACAAAATGCTTATCCACCTCAGGGACAATACCAACAGAATCAAGTGTTCCAACCTCAGGGCCAGTATCCAACGCAGTTCCAGGACCATCAACAGAATCCAAGCAGATATTTGGAAACCAGAAATGCGCGCTATTGGAGGGACTAAATACAATCCCTATGTTCAATTTGAGTAGTCATGCTGCAAGTGCATCTACTTATTCTGTACTTTCAAAAGGTCTCTCATTTGTTCCCCAGTCTGGGTTGAATAAATTTGAGCTTTTCAATGATATGACAATTTTTTTTCGTAAAATCCGACTAACAAGTTTTTTTGCCAATACAGATAACCATGTTTTGGAAAATAATAAATCAGGTTTGGCCCCTAAGTCAGTGTTCACTCCAACATTAGAACAGGTAGCACCCGAAGTAAGAATTTTTGAAAAACTTGTCATCAACAAATTGACTAATATCACCAAAAATGTACCTCACACCCCATGTAATATAACAATGGAGGAACATCAAGCCTTAAGTGAACTTAAAGATTCAAGTAAAATAACGGTTAAAAGCTGTGACAAAGGTGGAGGGATTGCTATTTTAGATACAGATACATATGTCGAAAAAATAGAAGAAATGTTGAGTGACACTACTTTCTACGTTAAAATCTTTAGAGACCCAACTACAAAAATTAAAAGTAAAATATCTAAACTAACAACTAAAGCATTGAACAATGCAATTATATGTCCTAAAGAACATGCCTATATGAATGTGGAAAATCCTAAAATGGCTAGTCTATACGGCATCCCAAAAGTGCACAAAAACGAATGGGACCCACCTTTTCGCCCCATCGTTACCCCCATTGGCAGTATCACTGAGCCAATATCCAAATATTTGGACGCAATTTTGCGACCACATATTGCTAAGATACCTGGATATATTCAAGATACCAGAGATATCATTAATCAGCTAAAAGGCACTTCATTCAATGCATATAGACAGTGGATTGTCACTTTGGATGTAGAAAGCCTTTACTCGAACATTCCTTGCACTGGAGCTATTGATGCGACTAAATGGTTCATTGAGTCGTTTGATATTGAGTGCGATATAAATTTCATACTGGACTGTCTCAAAATTATTTTAGAAGACAACATTTTTGAATTTAGAGGCAACCTGTTTAGGCAAGTGAAGGGAGTAAGTATGGGCGCATCTTGCGCCCCTACTATTGCTAACATTTATGTAGCCTATTTTGAAGACCGCCATATATTCAACGAAATAGCTTCCTTCTTTGAGTCGATCTTTTATTGGTCGAGATACATCGACGACATTATATTTGTTTGGGATGACAACGAAGACACTCTACAAGAATTTATTTCTTGGCTTAACGTATAGGATCCAAATCTAAAGTTCTCAGAAAAAATAAGTAATACCTGCATTGAATATCTGGACCTTATGATTAAACATGATCAGGGTCAATTGATTACGGATCTTTTTGTTAAACCAACTGCCCGCAACACTCTCCTTCATTACAGTAGCTTTCATCCTTCAACACAAAACAACACTATACCATTCAGCCAATTCCTCAGGTTACGGAGGAATTATACTAGATTGACAGACTATGATGAAAGAGCTACTGTAATGAAGGAGAAATTCAAAGAGCGAGGTTATCCTCACAGATTAATACGCAAATCTTGCAAAAGAGCTAGATACTACGACCGACAACATCTTTTACAAAACACCAAAACGAAACAAGATGCTAGCTTGGTATTTGTAACAAGACATTCTCTGTTAAACAATCAGGTACGCCAAATTATATATTCTAATTGGCATGTACTAATTGTCAACAAAACTGGTCAGGAATTAATACCGAAGCCACTATTTGCCTTTCGCAAAAATAAAAATGTAAAAGATTTGGTTGTAAGATCGCGCATGCCAGCAATCAAAGATAGCACACAAAGTAATGTCATCACTGGGGCTCCGGTGATTGGAAATTACAAGTGTGGAATTTGTAAAATCTGCCCACAAGCATTGGTAATAAGGGAGGTCCAACATAATGGGGTTACAATAAAACTGAATTACATGACAAACTGCAAAACCAAAAATATTGTATATCTCCTATTATGCTCATGCAAATTGGGATATGTTGGAGAATCTACTCGATCTATCTATACAAGAGTTACTGAGCATAAGTCTGCAATTCGGACAAAAAAACTTAATGCTCCATTAGTAGCTCATTATATAGAACATGGACATGAGCCCGAAGAAATCCAATGGGTAATTTTGGAGAAAATTACCCCAAAAGAAGGATTATGTGTTGATAAAATCCGTCGAAAACGAGAGGTTTTCTGGATTTGTACATTGGATACTGTAAAATCTGGGCTGAACCTTGAAATTCCTTGGGAACAAGCAATTATATAGAATCCCATGAATTTGTTACATTTAGGAATATAGGTTCATACAAGATTGAATCCATCCTGTTTTCCGCAATGAGTCTGTTTGTTTTTCCAGTTCATGTTTGTGCTCACTGTGGCTATGGTAGTTGAAGCTCTAACAATGTCATTAAAACATGCCACGGGAATACTTAGTACATCCGCGGTAAACTAGTGAATGTTCATCACGATGCTTCTATAGTGTGTCCTATATATTTTCATGTACATCTATGCCTCATCATGACATCATAAGGACGTCACTACATAGCGTGGCCTTAATCTATAAATCTCAAAATTCCGTCAGAACAGGATATTTTGTAGAATTTTATTAACATTTTATTTTCTACATTATAAGCATGTGGATATTGTATCTATTTTTATTTCTTCTGAATCTGTTGATTCTATGTTTTTGTTTATACCTATGGCTGTTATGACATCGAGGCACCAAATAGACTATTATAATACTTCACAGGAACCTTTAAACAATTGATGTTGAGTAGTTATTGTTTATCCTTATGTTCCCCTAGTCCATTTTTTATCTTTATAGCTACCTAGGTTTGTAGCAGATGGTCATTACTATGTTATCCTAGTCCGTCCTTTATTTTTATGGCTGTCTAGATCCTGTCATGGACATCGTATGTACGTCATCAGATGGCGTCGATCGAATCTAAAACACCTGACACCAACGAACTAAAAAACGCGGGCTCGTTTTATCTCGCGCACATAAATAGCCCAATCATAAAGCATTTTGCCGGCTTTTTCCACCGCGGGGTTCGGCAGAAAACAAAGGATTATCATCGTTACGGAGAGGCCATTCCGACATAGAGGTATGTGAATAAAAACAGGACTGTTAGGTTCTTTTAGTTAGCGTTATGTGCTGGAACAAAAATGAGGTTTATGAAGTCTAAAACGTTTTCGTTATTTCTATATAGTTTTAGATGCATATGTAACTTTACCAAAGAGAAAACCGGAAGCCTCCGTTTACCTCCCTAACAGAAACATAAGGTATTTAGATTATTTAAAAGTTAGCACCGAAGGCTGACAGTTTATAACATAAATATTTATATACCAAATATTTTACTAATTGGCTATCATTTTGTCACAGATCCGATCCGTGGACGTAAGTTATGCGAACCCCAACAATGTCTAAACCCGTTAATCGGATTAATTGATGGTATAGCAAGGAATCATGGACCACGTGGAATAATAATCGTTTGGTAGACTATAATAGTCTCTGAGGTAAACGATGAGTATACATTTTCGTAAATAGTGATCAGCATGTGAGTGTCGGGCAGAAGCTTAATATGGTCTTTTTCCCTATTTTCACAGAATTAGTCCTGCTCTGTATATACACCCTCCGCATATTGATTCCGATAACAAGTTTAATAAATATTGAAAGGATCGTAACTAAATTAAAACAGGTAAAGGTTGAAATTCTCTTGAATTGATATCTATGTAGGATATTTATTGTAAACATGAATCGCACTTTAGTACTTTTGTTGCATTAAATAATTACCAAGAATGCAAATCTAGCAACCTGCAATTCCATCCACATAATACCTTATCCTTGTAACTACAGAAAATTTCATCTGGTTAGCATTAACAATTGTTTAATAATATGATAGCTCTATGATCACACTGAGTATAGTTTACACCGATAAATGTGTGGGAATACTATCTATGCTAAATAGATGTCATTTTTCTAATACAATAAATCTCCACTAACGTTGTTTTTCCGTTAGATCAAAATAAGTTAAATACAAAAAATATAGAATGAGAACTGATAATGTCCTTCCTCTCCACACAGGCTCTCGCTTGAATATTCAATACTACTGAAAAAAGCTAGAGCCCTTATTGGTATATATCGAAGTTGCTGAAATAAGGATTTTTGAATATCTTCCATAATTTGATTTGAACACATCGATGCATTTGCCTCAAAAGTGAGTATAGCTTGGATGCAGTTACCCCTTCTGTTTATAAAAAGAACATGTATATTTTGGGAAGTTATCTTTGAAAAGACCATAAATAAAGAGAGTTTGGTTCATATACAGGATTCACAGGATCGATTTAAATATACTAAGTTCTTACTATCTCTCTTCTTTTTTTCACTCCTCGTTTTTTCTTTCACCTGTTTCTCTTATAGTTTAAATCTTCTTTGGTCATATAGATAGGACATAGAAATGTGTATAATATTCATTGCAGTCATCCAACCCCTATTAAATGGGAGATAAATGTATTTTCCTGTAGAGACACACACATCGTACCAAGTTGATCGAATATAATAATGTGAAGAAAAGAATTATCGATGTGTGAATATGTAATTAGAATTGGATCATAATTTCTAAAGGTTCATATCTGTACAAGCTAGTAGCTGTAGTTTATCATTTTGAATATATGTGGCTTATTATTATCAATAGAAATGTGAAAAACTGACCCTATGCTTTTCCAACTGTTAAAATGTAATAGAATAACTTAAATTCTATAGCGTCTGTTTTTAAAACAAATGTTTTTGTGTTTTACTTTTTCTTTAGATTCATGGTGCACCATTTTATGTATTGTTAACTGGGATTGACGGTCACCTGACGAAGGCCATTGGCCGAAACGCGTGTAGTTCTATTCCACCGCTTTGCCTATCTCATTTTTACAACGACCGAAAATTATCTCTCAAAATTTTGATTTTATGTTTGTCTTGTGTATACATAATTTTGTTTGTAATGTGTCAATATTTGTATAAAATATATATCATGAAATGAAAAAATGAAATGAAAAACAACTCAAGATATCTATATATATAAAAAATGAATAGAAAAAAATAATAAATAAAAACAAAGTTTTGTGAATTTTAAAATATGGTGTTGAATCATTAATTGTTTACTACCAGTCGCTTCAATGTTGAGTAAATATATGGGCAGTTGTTAAATTGTATGTTTGCTAGTGAGAGTCTCTTCTCTCTCCTTTTCCATAAATGGTAATTGTTCCCTACGACTAGCAAACCTAATATTTGTAGGGGTCCCCTGCTTTCCAAGAATCACATTCATATTTTCTAAATCTTTGTCAGAAAACTCTGCTCGATATGGTTTTTGCAATTCTTTTGATTTACCAATGTCAATTCCCATGCTAGCTGCTGTGTACATTAACTTTTCATGAAACACCCTTGTATTTCTAGTAATGCTTTAACAAATAAATAGTAATTCATCTTCACTAAGGGTGTTTAGCCTGTTCAATCCCACATTCCCAGCCATCAATTCCTCCAATTCAATTCTCAATTTGTAAATATCCAATGGTTTCGGCTGTGGTTTTGGTTTCTCTATCTCTCGTGTCCATCGGTCTATTTCTTCAGGTGTCACTACAGTTGCCCTCCTCGTACCTGAAGATGTTTCCATCTGTACCTCTCTTAAGTTGAAAGGAGTGGTTTTCCTAATTGAACTACTCTCTGGTTCCCTAATTGGCAAATCCATTAAGGAGATTACTGACACGCATTCACTTGCCTGGTCATCTACTATCAATGGTTCTCTTTTTGGCTGTACTACCTATGTAGTTATAACTGGAGCTTTTGTACTTGCCTGCTTCTCTCCGTACAATGGGACAACTGGGCCAATAGTTTCTGAATTAATTCACTTCTCTGTTTATTTAATGCTTCTCTTTCTCTTTCTTGTAATACCCTTTCAATGGTGGTTTCATGTATCACTTGCGCAATCAAAGGTGGTTTTAAAAATGGGGCATTTGGATTTACTGTACTCGGTTCCTCATTATAAGGTGGTGGATTTTTCAGTAATAAATCCTCCACATAATCATCATCTGACTCACCACTAGTCATTAAATGTTTTGTTTTCTCCGTCCTTTTACTTCCAGTGGGCTCTTCTAACGTTAATACAGGATATAATCCTTCCACTAACATGTTCTGTCTCCATTGTTTCATCTGTTTATCTCTGGTTTCTCGTTGAACCTTAGGGTAGAATTTACTCAATCCTTTGTCAGTTCTGGGTCTGTCTCGCTCAAATGCCTCAATTTCCCATTCCTCTAGTGCCTCATATTGCGTTAATCTAGGTCTGGGATGTAAATCATTCATTCGAGTCCTTAAATTGAACAAAATTCCGCCATTAAATGTGCCTTCTAAGGGAAATGCCAAAATTCCGTAATCTTTAGTTTATTCCACCCAATTGTCTAGCCATACACAAGTGTGGTAACCCCTGTCAAACATCATAAATGATGCGGGAGTATTTGGTGGTGGAATATTAACTTCTTCTCTAGTTTTAATCTGCTTATATTTTTTTAAGTAATTCTTTACTCTGCTTACGAGGGACAATTTTCTTTTGCTTCCACACATTTTGCAAGGTCTGCCCCTTATCATCTGTTCTCTAGCAAACCCTAAGTATCTTGGGTCAGGTCGAGTTTCTGGACTATTTAATTGCCACATATATTTTCGCAAAAAATTCGAGATCGTACAACAATCACTCAACTTTGTTTACAAATTTCTCCCAATACAAATCTGTCTTTTATTGACCAATCAGCAATACAGTCTCAAATAAAATGTAACCAATGGTTGCACGACTTTTCTCGTGAGATGAGTTCTCACACTTCTGTGCTCATCCCTCCTTTACAATTACTATCTCAGCTACACGCCTGCTGTCTCAACCAATCCCAGCGCGGCTCTGAGGGACATCAGCGCAGCTCCGCAATTGACTCCCTCCTTCACAAGGTAATGGGAAATTTCAATTCTTTTAATTTAAAGTGCGTTTCTCTTTTAATCAACAACATAAAAACATTCGCCACTGTACCCGAGTGACTAGATAGGAAAGAACATATCTCACTGCAAGTAAATCCCTTGCGTTTACTTTTCATATACTACGAGTAGATCCCTTCCGCCTACCCTTCACACAAGCATTAGAGAACCTGCTACTCCTTCGGACTCATCCACTCAGGGATATATACTAAGGCCAAAGTTTCACCAGCGAACCCCTTTGCTATCAATCAAGCTCAGACGAACCTGCTACTCCTTCCGTGTGACCCTTTCTAGGTGATATCACAACAAAGGTTTTGCCAGCGAACTCTTTGCTATCATTTATTCACACATTCATACAGAAAACCCGACAGAGTGCTTCCTGTTCTGCCTAACCATCCACTAACTTCCTGCGAGTAAGTGACCTCACTGCGATGTGGCTTCCATTTACCACCCGCTATTCTACCCCCGGGGATTCCAGACAAACATATAACAGGTACAAATGATTTTGGTTAATACATAAAATTCATGAAATATCAACAATCAATAACATTTCAAAACATTTCAAACAATCTCATACTTGATCGATCAATCAAAATGGAAAAAAATTCACAACCAACTAACTAACTACCTATCTTTACTAAGCCCTAACCTTTCCTCTGCTACCAAAGAAATATACTGATAGAGCGTGCAGGTCACCCGACTACAAATTTACCATACTCACCTGACCCCATAATAATTTACACATCTACTTAGGGCCAGATGTAGGTAAATCTCTATTTCCGACTCTTAAATACAGACTCATACCGAATTGGTAATCAAGAATCGGAAAACGTGATGTAGCAAAAAAATCGGTAAATTTTACCGAATCGGTATCATTCGGAATATCTAATCGGTATTTACCGAATTGGTATTTACCGATTCTGAAAATCCCGATTCGGTAAATCACATACATTGCTATGGACCTTCTGGCCCATAGGAATGAATGGGATTTACCAAATCGAGTTTTTCCGAATCGGTAAATACCGATTCAGTAAATACCGAATCGGTAAATACCGATTCGGAAGTTTTAAAATCGACATGTGAGCCTGCCAACCAATCAGGGACACCCTACACACCCCACAACCAAGGCCCAGAGAATACAACCAATCAGAATGAAGCACCCCTCCCCAGTACCTGGGAGTGGCCACACCCATGCAGGTGCACAGCAACTGAACAAACAAAGGAGCTGAGGTGAGAGGAGCTGAGCATCCAGAGCCAAGCTGTGCAACAGAATGGAGTCTCAGGAAGGGCAAAAGGATGGTGGAGAGCGCAAAAGAAAGATCAAGTTCAGCCCAGCAGAACTGCAGGTGGTTGTTGAAGAAATTGTGAGTCACTACAACCAAATATTTGGAAAACAGTCTCTGCATATTGCAGAGTCTGTGAAGAGGAACATATGGCTTGGCATACAGGGCAAAGTCAATGCCATTGGTGTGACGCACAGGGAGATAGATGATATTAAAAAACGATGGTATGACCTGCGCATCATAACAAAAAAGAAGATTGCTGCCCAAAAAAAGGAGGCTGGTGTGACAGGAGGTGGCAGGAGCAAAGCACCAAAACTGACTGAGATGGAGGAGCTTGTTGATACAACCCTGGAGCCAGAATGCATCAATGGGATTGGAGACCTGGACAGTACAGCAAGAGCAACAAAGAAACAAGGTAAGATGCATGTACCCTAATCCACGACCATTACCCTGAACCCGTACCCCACTGTGTATAATCATTACACTGCAGAACAGCTCATACTTGGGGCCAGCAATGCATCATGGTAGAGATAGTCATGAGTAAATACATGCAATGCATACACCACAAGACTCAGCAAGGCATGCCACACACATCTTCAAACACACAATGTACACTGGGCAAAGGTGTGTAAACAATTTATTTAAGAACTACACACAGGTGAACAACAACATTGACCCTATGTCAATTTGATTCCACAGGAGATTCCTCACGCAGTACAGCACCAGCAAGGGAGGAGAGAGCACCAGCAACTAACAGAAGAGAAAAAGAGAAACAAAGACAGGTCATAGCGCTGTAGAAGGAGGTAACAACACAAACCAGGAAGCCTCAACACCAGAGCGAGCCTCAACACCTGTCCTGCTATCACCTCTATTGTTTGGATCTCCTGAATTGGAAAGCACACCGCTTACACCAAAACCAACGTCCAGGTCATCCATGCAGGGAAGGGCAAGTAGGCCTGATGTGCCCCCTCAGAGGATCCTGCAAACCTCAGATGAGGAGGATGAGGATGTAGAAAATCAAACAATAGCACCTGTGGCTGACAAGGCCAGACCACAGATTTCAGCAGGCGCTGCGCGCACCAGTGTCCTTGGCAGGAGGGCACGTGAGGGTGGCAATGGGCAGGAAGGTGGGAGCGTATTCTGTGGCCTGGAGGCCACAATGGTCAAAGTACAGCGCATGCAGGCCAGGGCACTGTTGGCCGTGCATAGGCAGGTGCGCAGCATGAACAATAAAATGTCAAACATAGACAAGGGAATAGGCCATATTGCTTGTAGTTTGGAGGCAATTTCCAAGGGGATGTCAGACATCTCTACATACATGGGTGTACTGTCTGATAAGTTGGACAGGGATCAACTAGAGCGTCGCAGGGAGCGGCAGTATAAGCGGCAGCAGTCCAAGGCACTGAACAGATTTGCTACAGCTACATCACTACTGTGCCGCCGCTCAATATCCATGCAGGATGCAATTGTGCACTGCTGCACAGACTTGACACGGGGCATGGGAAGAGTGACCTCTGCGATGAAGCAGGTGCTCACTACTCAAACAGGCAATGCTGGTGACACGGGTGTGGAGGAGACAGAGGGGTCCACCAGCAGGAGTGGCTCCAGCACACCTGTACCAGAGGTGCACAGGAGCGTCAGGCGCAGCAATGCTGAGTCAGGCCCCAGCCGAGATATGGAAACCCAGGCACATAAATCCCGCAATGTAGTGCGTGGGCGTAAACATTGAACATTGCCTAAAATCCACAGGACTGCACACAGTCACGGCAACTGAGCACATGCAGTCATGGACATGGACATTGATGGACAATGGCTTTTCCATTGTAATCATGATGTAGTGAATATTAAACTACACTCGTCGAACACTATACCTGTCTGTGTGTCATACATTACCTAGAAATATCGACGTGTAATCTCTGTCCGTCTCAATCTTCCATCTGTTGCTGCTGCTCCTGTTTCTTGGGGGTCTGCATGTTCTTGGTCATCATCAATGTCCTCTTGATGTGCCACCTCCACCTCTGTGCCTTCTTTGGTGGCAAGATTGTGCAACATGCACCGGTGACTATAATCTTGCAACACAGGATGGGGGTGTACTGTCTTGCACCTCCACTCTTGTGGAGGCAGCGGAACCTTCTCTTGAGGAGTCCGAATATGCGCTCCACTACGTTGCGAGTTGACCTGTGTGCCACATTAGAACGCCTTTCGCCTCTGTTAGTTGGATTGAGGTACGGTGTGAGCACAAAGGAACGCAGGGCATATGCACTCTCGCCTAGGAGGGAATGAGAGGTCCATGAGTTACATACACATGACACATACATCTGCCATTCATATCAGGGTGTGTTACACTTATTTACCTAGCAGATATCCATCACCAAAATCTCCTGCAACAAGCCGTGTGTATATTCCGCTGTTCTGGAAAATATAGGAGTCGGGCGTGCTCACAGGAAATTTGGCCACTATGTCGGTGATGATGTTGCCAGCAGTGCATATCACCTGCACATTGATGGAGTGCGTTGACTTACGATTTCTGTAGATGTGTTCAGTGGCTGCAGGTGGGCATAGTGGAATGTGGGTGCCATCAATGCTGCCTATCACATGCGGGAAGTGTGCCAGTTCATAGAAGTCAGTTTTTGTTTTTGCAAGTTCCGCAGGTGTGTCAGGGAACCGGATGTAATGTTCCATTCTCTGCGTCATGGCATCCAGGAACTTCCTGAAAAAATGGGACAGGCAGCTCTGGGACACACCACCTACTGCAGCTATCACAATCTGGTACCTCCCATAGGCAAGCAGGTGTAGGCTACACAGCACCTGCACATGGGGTGAGATGGCGTGGGCCCTGTGTGTTGGGTGATCCAGGTATGGGTAGTGGTCCCTAATTAAGTCCAGGATGGTTCTGGGGTGTAGCCTGTACCTCTGCAGTATCTCAGGCTCAGTCAGTTGGAACAGGGTGATCCTCTGCCTGTACACCTGCTCCTCCCTTCTCCATATCCTCTCTCCTGCTGCCTGTAGCCTTTGCCGCCTCACAATCACATAGAATGCCGCCATTTTTGCAACACTGTTGCATTTTTGGCCCTTTTTTATAGCCTGCACCTGGTTACCACCTGCTTTCAGTCCATGGTAAATACCGACTCTTAAATACCGAATTTCATGGAATTCAGTATTTTTGGCCTTTCCTACATCTCGATGGGCATTTTTTTCAATTTCTTAATTACCGATTCGGAAAATAAGAACTCAGTAAATAAGGAATCGGTAAATACCGATTCGGATTTTTACAGATTCATATTTGCCGATTCTGTAATTTTTTAACACCTACATCTCATTTTCCAAATACCGGTCGGTAACGGCCGAACTTACCGATTTTTGGCCGTTACCGATGGGTATTTGCCTACCTACATCGGGCCCTTAATCAGGTAACCTTCGCTCTACTACCAGATATTTTTATTCTACAAGGTCCTATACACTTGACTTACTAATCCTTGTCACCGGTACCTATAACCTATGGGATCAGGGAGTTAAAATAATAGGTAGCAAATAACATATGCACTCATATAATAACCACAGACTCTGGAAAGTTTTAACCTCTTTATCTAAATTTCATCATAAGTCATGATCCAGAGATTAAAAACAATAAGACTATCAATAACCAAGATTATAAACAGTGTATAACTATGCAAAAGATATATTATACCAATCATTTAGCAATGTAAAGGCAAGGTAAAAATTAAGAACATGCTATTTAATTCAGACAGACTTGCACAATTTGTCTAAGGGTAGATAAAGAAAGGGAACATGCTAAATAACACAACTTTAAACACTTATTAAACGGTGGGTATAAAGAGGGAACATAAAATGCAATTACGAAAAATAATTTGAGCATATAACTATAGGGAAGGTAAGAAAATGGAACACACTATCAATCAAATGAAGATTTAATCATTAAAAGGGAAGGGTAAGAAAATGGAACATATGCAATCAAAACTTTTATCGATTTAGGGAAGGTAAAGAAAAGGCCACACAGAAAAATATAATGACGATACCCACACAGATTTATATTTACCTAGAATGGTGTGAAGACCAACCCTGGCCGCTGGTCAGTTAAGGACAGAAATCCCGAAAGTTGCAGTTGCCAGTAGGCCAGCAGGTGCAGATCAGAATCAGGACTGGATAAACCAGATTTGGATCAGGAACAGACCACCAATGGTTAAGACCAGCACCCGCAGTTCAGTTGCAACGCCTGCGCTTCTCCCTTTCTGCAAGGAATCAGTCAAAACCCAGACTGGGTTACAGCATATACCAGCAAAGCGCTTTGCCAGCACTTCAGCCTCCCAGAACCCCGATTGAGTCAGCAAATCTTCTGACAGAGTGCTCCGCAGCCCTCTGCTCTTAATCACCTATTGAGTGTGTTGTGTCAGTGACAGGTCAGCTATTCGGACAAGTCGGACAATTTTTCTAGCTAAACCTAGGCTAGTTATACTGTTTTCCAGGTCAGTGTACCACCCCCCAATGTTGCAAGTGTAAGGATACCCAATTTCGATTGGACGAAGGAGGAGGAGATGTCGTCACACCATACCAAATTTTAGAATTTTGCCGTCTATTATTCAAATTTACGTTCCCGCCCATCAAATTCAGGTTCTCATGCTGGTTTATTCCACCCAACAATGGATGTACTATTGAAAAATACATTGTTTATACATTGTATAATTTGGAGTTTGTAGGGGCAAATTCCCAGGAGCATCTCCTCAGTCAGTCAGCTCCTTGGCTATAGTCCAAAGGTCACTGTTCCAGAGACTTGCGATTCTGACGCAGTCGCAGTTTCAACAATCATGGAGTACGGCGTAACGAGACAGGCCAGTTTTCAAAGTGTAACATGAAATGGAAAAGAAACAGTTATAGAACGCAGAATAAATTAATACACTCTATGCCATGTATTTCTACTCTATACCCATTATCTTAATTTTAACTATAGCATTAGGATTTAGGCAAACGAACAGCTTGGCAAAAGCAACAGTGCAAGCTTCTCACATGTGAGAACATAGAGCAGCCATATTAGCCCTAGTGCGCAGAAGCGACAGCTTCCCTCCAAATAACGAATACGTCATGTCACGTGAGTATGACATACGCATGCGCAATAGAAACCTCGCGTAGCTGCAGCCATCCTAAATGCAAGCGTATTAGGATTAGTAAAACACATAAGCAAGCTTCACTCGGACACCCTGTGTAAATGTAAAATATGCAAAATTAGCAAAGCAAACAAGTTGGTTACTTTATTAACGTTATTCGAGGTTAATAAGTACAAGCATGTCGCTTCATGAGCGAATCCTTGCTCCATCAATACAATCAGTAATAAATGCCTAGGAGGTACCCATTCTTTCTCAAAGCAGCAGATATTAAACACACAGGACCATTATTCCTCCCCTCTACTGGTTCTGAGTTTCATCGCTAATCTTAAAAAATTTACTGTACAGAAACGTGTTAAAGGTTCTACTGGCAATTTCAGAAACAATAGGGCCACCTTAGCTTGTTTGAACTTGGCTTTCCTTAAAATACCTTTTAAAAATAATCTCCTAGGGTAAGCATAAAATTGGCATAGTAGGACCAAGTGGAGCGTGTCCTTTGGAGACCGTTGGTCGCAGCCGCAGGGGCCCTTACTCTCCAAATGCTTTGTATACCCTGCTGGAACCGCCAAAGTGTGATGTAACAAAATTAGCTTAAAATGGGTCATAAGAAATCTTTTTTGAGGATTGTAAATAAGGCACAGATAAGGTTTCAAGCCCAGGCACGACTTTGTTAGCTGGTGAGTTCTCACTGATGGCTTGATCAGCTCTCTTGCTTCCCTATTTGATATGGTTCTGTTGAAAAATTCTAACTTAATCCGGCCCTTCTCCTTAGATAGCAATTTTGTTGGGTGGGTAAAATATTCAACACAACTCATGGCTATCAGGTTTTCCTTGATATATTTAAGGCAAGTAATATTATGACCCTGTGCCCGTGCCATGCAGTCTGATATTTGTTGGCTTAACGCCGCCTCTGGGTTTGTTCATACTTTAATCCAGCATGCGAGGGGCTTCCATTGCACCTGTCGCACAGCTGCACTATGCCCAATTCCTCATGAACCACATAGGAGGAAATGCTTTGTGGGACTTTTAGTACCCGCCTCAAGTATTTGTTTTCTTCTATTTGTAACTTATGCTGGTCTATAAAGCCCCAGACCTCACTCCCATATAAAACTTTGGCACAACTTACAGAACTGTAGAGGTTCAGGATTTGTTCCGGGGACCATCGGCCTAGCCTCTTTGCAAAGTTCATGGTTGCCCCTGTTGAGTTAATTAGTGTATGACATTTCTCCTCCACAAGGGCTTTGAAGCTAAGGCGACTATCAAACAAGATCCCCAAATATGAAAATGACTTAACCTTTTCCAGTCCCTGTGTGCCTATTGTATACTTAGTTTTGCTGAATGGTCCTTTCCCTACCTTCATGACATATGATTTGGTGAATTTCGGGGACAAATCTAAGCTATCCATAAAATGGACAAAACCATCTACGAGGCCCTGCAGTCTGTGCGCAGTGCAGGCCAAGAGTACCGCATCATCTGCGTACAGTAACATAGGTATTCCTCTCCTACCTATCTGCGGGCAGTCCACCCCTAGAGCTACCAGCGCCTGGGTCAAGCCGTTTATGTATAAAGTGAAAAGGAAGAGGGCCAAAATGCACCCCTGCCTCACTCCCCTTGAGCATGGAAAGTGGTCAGTGACATTTCCCTCATATCTGACCTGAGCAGAAGTATTGTGATGCAGTGCACGTAGTATATTTAACAAACCAGGGTCAACTCCCAAAGCCCTCAATAGTTCCCACAATTTCTTCCGATTTACACGATCAAATGCCACGGTGAGGTCCATGAAAGCCAAGTACACCGTCCCCTCACTGGCTACGGTGTACTTGGCTGCCAGGAGATATAAATTGAGGCATTGATCTGTGGTGGAGCGGCCATACCTAAACCCATACTGGGTATCCATGATAATCTCATGTGCCTCCGCCCAATCAATCAATCGGTTAAGAATGGCCCTACCTAGGACTTTCACTGTAACATCAATTAACGAAATGGGCCAGTAGCATCAAGGGCTATTTCTGTTCCCTTTTTTGAATATGGGAACTACTGTGGCCGTGGACCATGATAATGGCATTGTTGACTGCACTGCAGTGTTTATTACTCTGGTGAGTATGGGTGCCCAGAGTTCTTTCTGGCTCAAGAAGAGGTCTGGGGGAATCTCGTCAGGTCCTGGCGCCTTATTATGGGTTAGCCCCTCGATCCCAGCCTTTATTTCTCCTAAGGAAAAGGTAATCTGAGGTGGGTTCACACTTTCCAATTCTACTGTAGCCAAATCATGAATACTACCATGGTTATAAAGGCCCTTATAATGCTCAAGCCAGGTTTCTAGCAAAATATGGCAGGCCAGCTTAGGTTTGTTTGAATCCTGAAAGCATGGTTCGTTAATGACTCTCCAGAAAGCAGTCGAGTCCTTTGTCTCAGCCGCTTCTCTCAAGTTTTCCCATGCCTGGTTGTGCAATGTGGTCTTACGGCATTTTAGTGTTTTATTGTACCTAGCCCTACAGCTTGATACCTTCCCTCTGTCCCTGGGTACACATTTCAGAGGCGATTTCAGGTCCCTCAAGGCGAGGGAGCAGTCATGATCAAACCACTTTGTTGCACTATGTTCCTTATTGGTCTTCCTGCCCCTAAGTAAGCCATCAATTTGTTGGGCCGCACCCTCAAATGCCCTGATCAGATCTGCCCCCTCAACCTTCCAGACATTGGGCTCAGCCTGTGTCAGTAAGGTTCTATAAAGTGCTTCGCTGTCCGTGTTGTCCCACCTTAATCTCCTGCCTTAGTCAGTGGCTTTAATTAAACATCCGTCCTCCCTTCGATGGGATAGAAATACCGAATTTGGATCTCTGATGCACAGGAGAAGCGGATTGTGGTCGCTAAAAATGCTAACCTCTATCTCAAACCTTATGACCTGACACTTTAACATGGATGTAACAAAGATAAAATCAATTATAGATCCCTTCACCCTGCCTTTGAAAGTTGGGATGACCATGCTGTTACCCTCCCCACCAATCAAATCCATGGTGTGTGTAAGTGCATGACTGGTCAAGATCCTATTCAGCGCTCCTCCTTCCCTTGTATGATTCAGGTGCCACCCCTCTCCAATCGGGCAGGCCGACGAGTTCCCCTCTTTCACTCTTAAAAAGGGGCATGGGTGACAATTAAAGTCCCCCTCTAATACTAGCCTATGCATAAGGCCTCTTGCTCCTCCATACCTGCCAGCCGAGCCCCCAATTCATTTAGACATAGGAGAGGTTGTCCTGGGGTAATGGCATTATAGAAATTTACAAGAGTTAAATTAAAACCCTTATTACGATATGTGATTCCCAGTATGCAGTCCGAGGCCCAGCTTAGTTCACCCCATCTTCCTGAGAGTCTAAGATCGACATAAATATTCAGACCCCCCTTTGCCCTCCCCGGCGCTGACTTACGTGCAGGAACAAAGAACATTTTGTATCCTTCTATTGCCTGGGTATTGCTGTATACCTCCCATGTTTCTTGTAGGAGGATTATTTGATGTTTCATTAAATAAGTTAGCCAATTGTGATTTTTAATTTTTGAGGCTAAACCCGCTACATTCCAGGATATGATCTTAATCTCTCCCACTGTTTGACTACCTGCAGTGACAGTAATAAGGTTAGTATGCATTACAGGAGCTTCACCCAATTTGCCTGCATTTTTCTGCAGACTTCTCCCACCGGGCTCTATGACTCTCACATTGGCATTAGAATCATCTAGCTGTGTATGGGCTGACTCTTCATTGCCTCCTATTTTGGGTGACCCTTCCCACATAGCTTCATACTAATCTATCAACCCCCCTCCAGTCAATCTATTTCATTTAGGGCTGAGGCACAATGGAGAGGTGCAAATCAGTTAGTGAGTGGAACTATCTGACCCTCCCCTTGTGGTGCAATCCGGTTCCTCCTATGGTCACCTTCCATATTCCTATGCACCGTGTCCCTATAAAAAAAACCAAGGGGAATCTAATACTGGACCTTCCCTCCCCCTGGTATTGACCCCTCGATTGACTGTAAAGGAGCTCTTTGACTAACTATGGATATCTGAAATTTAAGATCATGCAATTACCCGCAAAGCTCTTTCTGCTACTTCCGATCCAAGCCACCCTCCTTGCCATCAGAATATGTCTGTGTTGTGTGATATTAAAACCTGTATTTTTGACTAACCAATGTGCTGTTTTGTTAATTAGGGTGCGCGGGGATTCCTCCCTGTCATCCCCATTAGTAGGAACCCCTGCTAGGACCACTATGTAGGGGCTTGAGGCTGAGGGGAGATTCAATGTCGGTAGACCCCTAGTGCTCTGCACCGAGTCGACCATTATTAGCTCCTTATCACTGACTATTGCCCTTCTTCCCTCCGGACACCTCTGGGCTGTGTCAGGGCAAACCGTATTAATTGGTCCCAATCTATT
Organism: Lissotriton helveticus; assembly: GCF_964261635.1. Lineage (NCBI taxonomy): Eukaryota > Metazoa > Chordata > Amphibia > Caudata > Salamandridae > Lissotriton > Lissotriton helveticus. Next base: position 1,685,945,890 of record NC_136068.1, read on the forward strand.
TGTGCCTAGAGTAGTCCCATTCGTTTTACCCACCAAGGGGCCCTTATTGATGCCCTCACTATCTTTGCCCGGCTGCCCGCCTTCGCGGTGCCCCCCTCCCTGGCCCTCATAACTAGTTGTGGGCTTTGAATGTAATGTGGCCTCTGCTCCCCCCTCCTCAGGCCCCCTAATTCTGCCGGGCACGTTGTTGCCCTGATCGCATAGCCAAAATAGTTTTTCCGCAATAACCTTAATTTTCTCCAGCATAGGCCCCAAAAGAGTGGAGAAAAGAAGCTCTAAGTTTGATCTTAATGAATCTTCCACTCCCTGATCAATCCCCATCTTCCCACAATTTGAGCACAGTGTACTGCATATGGGTCCCACAGAAGTGTTCACTCTGCTGGTCTTGACCGCACTCTTCTGTTTTGGTTTCGATTTTGACAGAATCGGCCCCCTCCTCCCCGATCGTGTGCCCCTGGTCCTTGAGTCAGCTAGAGGTGGTAGCAACTGTGTAGTGCATGCAGCTTTTATTGCACCTTTTGATCTTGTGATCACCTCTCCACCCTCCCTTGCTATGGTTCCTATGCCTGAATTAGCCCTAGAGGCTACCATCTCTGATGGCCCTGGTTCTGGCCTATTGATCACTGATGCGGATGAGTTGGGATTCTTCTCGGCCTCTTCAATGCTAATGTGCGACCGATCAGGGTCAGAGTCAGTTATGAGCGGATCGTCAAGGTACGTAGGTGAACCATCCTCCTGTGTTATGTGGGAAGCATGAACTATAGCACTAGTGGTTCTGACAGTGTCTTGCTTTGATTGACCTTGGGGGATACCTTTACTTGGTGTTTTGGACCTTGCTATGGAGCCCATAGATGATCGCTTATGATCCAGCAGTGTATCTAGCGACAATCTTTTTTCAGTGAGCTGAATTTCATGGACTAACAGTGATTCTGCTCTTTGAAGAAATGCATCAAGGGTCCCCTTAACCCCACCCCCTACCCCAGGGATCACCTTCCGCTTACTCATACTAGGCGGTGTTTGATACTCCCACAAATTACAGCGCGGGAATGCGTTAGAACTATGATCAAATCTTGTATTCCAAACAATGCACAAAGCACTGGAACTGGAGTAGAGTCCACAAAGCACAAAGCACTGCCTCCCTAACCACTTAAACTGGTGTAATCAAATATTGCTTACACGCTATCAATACAGGGAGCATCCTCAGTGTGTATCTAGCGGTTCACTTACTATGTATACGATGGGAGGATCTGGTCTCCCCCACTAGAGAAAGCTGGCCTAAAGCTGCTTTACGTATGGCTAGTTTAGATCAAGAGGAACCTCCTGATAACATCTGGTCTCCTCTGTTAACCTGGGGCCATCACCTGCACTTGATAAACAGTTAACAAACTTGCATATGTTGATGCGTCCAATGATTACACCAGTCCTCGAGATCAAGAGGTAGGCCGTGGTGGGCTAGACAAACGCAGTGAGTCAAGTGGCGCACAGTTAAGTATAAATCGACTTGTTAAAACTGCCGGAGTCTTTGGTGAGATGAGAACCAACAAAAAAATGAAAAAGAGCTAAAAAGGGAGAAAACTAAATGCAAAAACTTGGAACGACGGTGGCTAAAGACCTATGCGCCCGAAGCTAAAATCGCGTATCTTATTATTAAAAAGGTATATCATTCCCACTGCAGGTACGCACGTGCTAACTTTGTTTCCTCAACCATTACTCAGGTTAAAAACTGTCCTAAAACCCTCTTCCAGATGGTCAAAGAACTCTGCGGTTCTGCAATCACTCAGGCACCCCCTCGTCTGAATGCACCGCAATGTGAGGATCTTGCCCAATTCGTCTTAAATAAAGTGGAAACATTATATTCCGCATAAGCTAGCAAGACCCCTCCCTTTATTTCTCCACCCACTCCGACTTTTGCTCAATGCGGCCCCCTGTACGAATGCCGAGCTGTACCTGCTCTGGACTCTATGAACATACTTGACACTTGGTCACTCTTAGATATGGCGACACTCACACAATATCTTAACAAGACTAAATCAGGATCCCCATGTGACTTGCTACCCATTATGGTATTACAGCAGCTTGAACAACCATCACTTCGATATATCCTCAAACTCCTTGATGCATCCCTAACGGAGTCTTTTGTCCCCTCAGACTGGAAGCATGCAATGGTCATTCCACTATTAAAAAAAGCCAACTCTGACCCTGCGCTCCCCTCAAACTATCGCCCAATCTCGCTGCTTCCTGCTCTCTCAAAAGTCTTGGAAAGACACATTAACAGCCATCTATCTAATTTCATTGAAACAAACAGGCTGCTCCATCCTTCCCACTCTGTTTAGGACCGGCTATTCTACCGAGAACACACGTTTGGGTGTCACAGAAATGCTACGATATAATCTTGATGCATGTAACACTATGGCTCCGGTGCTACTTGATCTCAGCGCGGCCTTTGATATGGTCTCCCATGCCGTACTCATAAAGGCCCTCCAACCGACTGGGGTAACCGGCTCGGCCCTGAGCTGGCTTATCTTCTTTCTTTCTAACCACACCTTCCAGGTTTTTTCATCCATAGCCAACTCCAAGACCTATTCTTCACCATATGGGGTCCCACAGGGTTGTATTCTCAGCCCCCTGTTATTTAACGTTTATGTTAGACCCCTCGCAGCTATTGTAGAGGAATCTGGGTTGTCGCTATTCTCTTATGCTGACGACACCCAGATCATTTTCCCTCTCTCTGCTGGTAAGACCTCAGAGCCTTCTGCTCTCAGGAGGGGCCTCAGCAAAGAGGCGTTCTGGATGCACGCCAATTTTCTAAAACTTAATGGCAATAAAACGGAGGTTCTGGTTCTTGGTAAAGATCGAAGTCTCTGGGGCCCCCAACACTGGCCCAAAGAAATGGGTGTATTCCCGGAACCTTCCACTCAGGTGCACAACCTTTTCTTTATCATCGACGATTCATTATCTATGCGTCAACAAGCTACCAAGGTTGCAGCAACATGCTTCACTATTTAGAAATGGTTGAGGAAGATTGTGTGGATGCTACCAGGCCATATCCAGCGTACCGTAGTCCAGGCCAACATTACATGTATGCTGGATTATGGGAACATCCTCTATCTGGGAGCCAATAAAGATGTAACACGCAAGCTGCTGCGAGTGCACAACTCTGGCACCAGATTACTGTGCAGAGCCTCCAGACCGCATCGATCTCCAGTCTGCTGGGGAACCATCTCTGGCTCTTGGTGGAGAAACGGGTCATGTTTAAGGCCCTGACCTACATGTTTCGTATCAAGCACGACAGATCCCCCCGCTACCTGCAACACTTAGCCTGTCTCTATGTACCCTCTCGCACACTTCGGTCCTCTACACAAGCCAAATTCCAGGTCCCAAAGGTTGAGACTCTCCCATATGGGAGGTCGCTCTTTTTCGTATCTCTGTCCTGTAGTATGGAATGCTCTCCCTCTATCTCTCCGCACACAATCCAATCTCCTACTGTTCCTCAAGTCACTTAAGACTTGGCTTTTCAGCCAGTAGGTTTTTCTCTTTCCTCTGCTGTTCCCTGATAGCGCCGGGAAACCCTTTTTGGGTAGCTGTTGCGCTGACATATAAATATGAATAAATACATATATTTCATCCGTCACACTTGCTATTTGTTATTGTTTGCTGGCAGGCAGCTATAACTGTTAGAGTTTGCTTGTAAAACAATTAATCACATCTTAACACAACTAAATAGACAAATGAGAATGCATACAATATCATCCATGGTTAAAGACAATAATTATGTTCAAATATAACCATCTATCCTTTTTTGCACAGTGTGTAAATAAACACCAAAAGCATGGATTCATTATTTCAAAACCAAGACGGGAAGGCTTTCTAGTAGCAATATAACACTTTCACAATGATATGTTATGAATGGGAAATTACTCATAGAGTTCCAGCAATCATTATGTGATTAAGGAAGTTACTCATCTGTTTTTGAGCTTAAGAGTGTGACTCAGAACAAGAAAACAACAGCTACAGAGTGATGAAACCGAACATAAAATAAAACAGCCTGACAACCTAGCAGTGGAATTTCATAGGCAGATCACTATTCTTCCAAGAAAACATCTGAAGGGTGGGACTTAACTGTGTGGATCTATACTCTTGCATATCTACCTTGACAAACGTTGGGCCCGATTCACAGAACTAACTTAAGACAAAATCCTAAACTTACTTCCATTTTGGTATTCACAGAAGGCACTTACTCATTTTGCTATGCACAGAAGGCACTTACTCATTTTGGTATTCACAGAAGTTAGGAGTCCTAACTTTAGGACTCCTAAATGCCTACTGTGAATACTGAAAGTCTTAAAGTTAGGACTCCTAACTTTACTACTCCTAAACTGAGAAAAATCCTAACTTTAAGACTTTCGGTATTCACAGAAAACATTCTCCTGATAACATCTGGTCTCCTCTGTTAACCTGGGGCCATCACCTGCACTTGATAAACAGTTAACAAACTTGCATATGTTGATGCGTCCAATGATTACACCAGTCCTCGAGATCAAGAGGTAGGCCGTGGTGGGCTAGACAAACGCAGTGAGTCAAGTGGCGCACAGTTAAGTATAAATCGACTTGTTAAAACTGCCGGAGTCTTTGGTGAGATGAGAACCAAAAAAAAAAAAAAAGAGCTAAAAAGGGAGAAAACTAAATGCAAAAACTTGGAACGACGGTGGCTAAAGACCTATGCGCCCGAAGCTAAAATCGCGTATCTTATTATTAAAAAGGTATATCATTCCCACTGCAGGTACGCACGTGCTAACTTTGTTTCCTCAACCATTACTCAGGTTAAAAACTGTCCTAAAACCCTCTTCCAGATGGTCAAAGAACTCTGCGGTTCTGCAATCACTCAGGCACCCCCTCGTCTGAATGCACCGCAATGTGAGGATCTTGCCCAATTCGTCTTAAATAAAGTGGAAACATTATATTCCGCATAAGCTAGCAAGACCCCTCCCTTTATTTCTCCACCCACTCCGACTTTTGCTCAATGCGGCCCCCTGTACGAATGCCGAGCTGTACCTGCTCTGGACTCTATGAACATACTTGACACTTGGTCACTCTTAGATATGGCGACACTCACACAATATCTTAACAAGACTAAATCAGGATCCCCATGTGACTTGCTACCCATTATGGTATTACAGCAGCTTGAACAACCATCACTTCGATATATCCTCAAACTCCTTGATGCATCCCTAACGGAGTCTTTGGTCCCCTCAGACTGGAAGCCTGCAATGGTCATTCCACTATGAAAAAAAGCCAACTCTGACCCTGCGCTCCCCTCAAACTATCGCCCAATCTCGCTGCTTCCTGCTCTCTCAAAAGTCTTGGAAAGACACATTAACAGCCATCTATCTAATTTCATTGAAACAAACGGGCTGCTCCATCCTTCCCACTCTGTTTAGGACCGGCTATTCTACCGAGACCACACGTTTGGGTGTCACAGAAATGCTACGATATAATCTTGATGCATGTAACACTATGGCTCCGGTGCTACTTGATCTCAGCGCGGCCTTTGATATGGTCTCCCATGCCGTACTCATAAAGGCCCTCCAACCGACTGGGGTAACCGGCTCGGCCCTGAGCTGGCTTATCTTCTTTCTTTCTAACCGCACCTTCCAGGTTTTTTCATCCATAGCCAACTCCAAGACCTATTCTTCACCATATGGGGTCCCACAGGGTTGTATTCTCAGCCCCCTGTTATTTAACGTTTATGTTAGACCCCTCGCAGCTATTGTAGAGGAATCTGGGTTGTCGCTATTCTCTTATGCTGACGACACCCAGATCATTTTCCCTCTCTCTGCTGGTAAGACCTCAGAGCCTTCTGCTCTCAGGAGGGGCCTCAGCAAAGAGGCGTTCTGGATGCACGCCAATTTTCTAAAACTTAATGGCAATAAAACCGAGGTTCTGGTTCTTGGTAAAGATCGAAGTCTCTGGGGCCCCCAACACTGGCCCAAAGAAATGGGTGTATTCCCGGAACCTTCCACTCAGGTGCACAACCTTTTCTTTATCATCGACGATTCATTATCTATGCGTCAACAAGCTACCAAGGTTGCAGCAACATGCTTCACTATTTTGAAATGGTTGAGGAAGATTGTGTGGATGCTACCAGGCCATATCCAGCGTACTGTAGTCCAGGCCAACATTACATGTGTGCTGGATTATGGGAACATCCTCTATCTGGGAGCCAATAAAGATGTAACACGCAAGCTGCTGCGAGTGCACAACTCTGGCACCAGATTACTGTGCAGAGCCTCCAGACCGCATCGATCTCCAGTCTGTTGGGGAACCATCTCTGGCTCTTGGTGGAGAAACGGGTCATGTTTAAGGCCCTGACCTACATGTTTCGTATCAAGCACGACAGATCCCCCCGCTACCTGCAACACTTAGCCTGTCTCTATGTACCCTCTCGCACACTTCGGTCCTCTACACAAGCCAAATTCCAGGTCCCAAAGGTTGAGACTCTCCCATATGGGTGGTCGCTCTTTTTCGTATCTCTGTCCTGTACTATGGAATGCTCTCCCTCTATCTCTCCGCACACAATCCAATCTCCTACTGTTCCTCAAGTCACTTAAGACTTGGCTTTTCAGCCAGTAGGTTTTTCTCTTTCCTCGGCTGTTCCCTGATAGCGCCGGGAAACCCTTTTTGGGTAGCTGTTGCGCTGACATATAAATATGAATAAATACATATATTTCATCCGTCACACTTGCTATTTGTTATTGTTTGCTGGCAGGCAGCTATAACTGTTAGAGTTTGCTTGTAAAACAATTAATCACATCTTAACACAACTAAATAGACAAATGAGAATGCATACAATATCATCCATGGTTAAAGACAATAATTATGTTCAAATATAACCATCTATCCTTTTTTGCACAGTGTGTAAATAAACACCAAAAGCATGGATTCATTATTTCAAAACCAAGACGGGAAGGCTTTCTAGTACCAATATAACACTTTCACAATGATATGTTATGAATGGGAAATTACTCATAGAGTTCCAGCAATCATTATGTGATTAAGGAAGTTACTCATCTGTTTTTGAGCTTAAGAGTGTGACTCAGAACAAGAAAACAACAGCTACAGAGTGATGAAACCGAACATAAAATAAAACAGCCTGACAACCTAGCAGTGGAATTTCATAGGCAGATCACTATTCTTCCAAGAAAACATCTGAAGGGTGGGACTTAACTGTGTGGATCTATACTCTTGCATATCTACCTTGACAAACGTTGGGCCCGATTCACAGAACTAACTTAAGACAAAATCCTAAACTTACTTCCATTTTGGTATTCACAGAAGGCACTTACTCATTTTGCTATGCACAGAAGGCACTTACTCATTTTGGTATTCACAGAAGTTAGGAGTCCTAACTTTAGGACTCCTAAATGCCTACTGTGAATACTGAAAGTCTTAAAGTTAGGACTCCTAACTTTACTACTCCTAAACTGAGAAAAATCCTAACTTTAAGACTTTCGGTATTCACAGAAAACATTTAGGAGTCCTAACTTCTGTGAATACCGAAATGAGTAAGTGCCTTCTGTGAATACCAAAATGGTAGTAAGTTTAGCATTTTGTCTTAAGTTACTTCTGTGAATCGGGCCTGTTATGTCTATGCGAGTATTTTGTTTTTATTCCTTCTTTCCTGAATGAAGTAGAGATTGCTAACCTGAGGGAGGTTGGGGGGAGGAGTGTGTGTGCATGTGTGTGTTTGTGTGTGTGTGTGTGTATGTGTGTGTTTTGCTCATTTGGGACTTAGAATTGATCTTTCCATGATCTACAACTCAATTATTGAGTGATCTAAGTTACTTATTTAAGGTACTCAGCTAAATTGATTTTGGGCAGGGTGCATTTTTACTTGCATTTCTTACAGTGGGAGAAACAGCAGATATGACATTTTGGTTTCCTTAAATATTGATGTATCCTGAATATTGAGGCGGTGTTTGTTCTCTCACAGCTTCTCCCAGACCCTTTCGCATTCATCAAGCTATTTTTTTCATGTTACAGTTCTTCCCTCATCCAACACAGCAACACTTTTATATATAAATCACTAACATAATATTGATGCACACACTTTCGAAAAAACAAAAATAAAGAAAAATAAATATTGCTAGCTAAAATAATAATGACTTACTATACTTGAATAATAAATGGATAAATATTGAGAACACAAATATCGTTGCTAAAAATATATATTTTTACTTAGATCGAAACCACAAATATTGTAAACAAATATTTATAATGTATGTATTTTATCAACTTATAAAGTGCACAAATACCCTTAGGTGTCTCGGCGCTATGAGCTGGAGGAACACAAAAGCTGGCGGGAAGCCTATTGGTTAAAAAGCAAGGTTTTAATTTGTTTTCTAAATGATATCAGTGTGGGACTATCCTTTATCTGCAGGAGAAGAGAATTCCACAGTTTGGATGTGGTCACTATGAAGCTTCTCTCACCCAAGTTGGTTTTCCTAGTTCTGGGGACGATCAGCAGATAGGCATCTACTGAGCGCAAAGGTCTGCTGGGTGTATACGCTCGGAAGGCTTTCTTTAAACATTCCGGTCAGATATTGTAAATTGTCTTATAGGCAATGCAGAGAGCTTTAAATTTCATTCTACTTCTAATGGGCAGCCAATGAAGCTGCCGCACCACATTGGATATGAGCTTGAACTTGGAGATACCCGATAATATCCTAGCGGCTGCGTTCTGTACCAGCTGCAGTCTGCCCAGAACTCTTTCTTGGGCATTGATTAAAAGTCTATTGTAGTAGTCAACCTTCAACATGACCATAGCACAAATTAGTTTTCTCCCGGTACTGGCTGAGATGAAAGGTAGCAGTTTCTTTATTATTCTTAAAACATAAAAGGATGAGGAGACCACTGCATTAGCATGATGTATGAAAGATAATTTATCGTCAAAGAAGATACCCAAATTTCTGTCCTTTTAAACAGGTATTGGGGCTACTCCAAAATTCTCTGGTCACCAGGTACGGGACCATCCTGGGGCATGGTTACCAAAGACCATTACCTCTGCTTTGTCCGAATTTAATTTAAAGCAATGATTAGACTTCCAGGTACTAATGGCTAACATGCCATCATGAAAGCTGGCTGCTACTGTCTCCATCTTTATGCACCGCCAGCACCAGTTGCGTGTCATCAGCAAATGACCTAAGTCCCATCCCAAATGATTTAATTACTCATGCTAGGTCAGTCACGTAAATGTTGAACAACGGCGAACTTAGATATGACCCTTGCGAAACTCCGCACTGGAGTGAGAAAACTGGTGAATTAAAGTCGCCCAAACAGGCTGACTGGGTGCAGTTAGAAAGAAAAGAGGACAGAAGGGCTTTGTCCTTGTGCCCAATACCTATGGTACAGACACAGTTGATAAGTGTGGCATGATCAACCGTGTCAAATGCTGCTGATGGATCCAATAACACCAGTACCGCAGCACCACCTTTATCAAGCACAGACCTCATTTTATCGGATGCTTTGATGAGCACTGTTTCAGTGCTATGGTTTTTGCGTAAGCCAACCTGCGTGTCATCCAGCAGCTTATTTCCCTCAATAAATTGAGCCAGCTGTATATTCATAATCTTTTCAATAAGTTTACTTGAAAATGGGAGACTCGGATTGGTTGATAGTTTTTGATTTCCCCTGGGTCAAGATTAGGTTTCTTTAACAGTGGCACAATAATGGCCTTTTTCATTAGGGAGGGATAGATGCATGAACAGAACATAGAATTGCAGATGCTTGTCAGGTTAGTGCCATTATATCTGGAATCAGTTTCAGGACTAAGGGAGGGCACGGATCGGACGGAGAGCCTGATTTGACTGTATTGATTAGATCAGAGATTTGTTCCACTGAAAGTGGTCTAAATTCCATAAAGTTGGGGCTATCTCTACTCTCGCTATTTCAAAGCATCTGATTCCAGCCCACCAACGGCGGCAGTGAAGTTAGAGTAAATTGTATAGCGTTTTAGGACCCTAGTGTAATTTTCCGGATTCATGCCCTTATATAGGTATATTTCACATTACCCTTATATAGGCATAGAAATCATAACCATATTTAGACTAGCCCATGCAGTCCTAATACAGGCATGGCTACTTCCACTAGTTCCAAAAAGCCACAACGATTTCTTGGAAAACTTGGCTTCAGCAGTCAGGGACATCCCCTTTCTTGAATATTGATTTGTCCTAAAAAACATGGCGTTTTCAAAGAACTACCGTTCTTTGGCGACGTTTTTATGTCCGACCTTACGTCAATCCAGGCACCTTCAAGGTATAAACATGCCTACACTTGCCCTAGCAAACACACGTTGGTTTGGAGCAGTTTCGACTATCTACTTGCCCGTCGCATCTCACTGCAGCAAGTGCGGAAGGAAGCCGACCCTCCAGCTGACGCACTGACAGAGAGGCTGCCTTTCTCTCGCTGAGAATCCAGCTCCAGTGTTTCCAAGCTCCCCTTGTGGGGTGTTGGGAAATCGAGTCCGCAGACAGAGATACCAGACCTCCTTAATTCTAAACCAAGGTACAGAGCTGATTAGACCCTAAGAGAAATCTTGGATAGATTCTTGGCAAAAAAACTAAACCTATGCTAGACAACCCTTACTTCTTCCCTCATACTAAACTTAGGTTAGGTACATCTGGGTAGGCGTATTTTAGAAGCACCAGTTGAGTACTTTTAATCTTTGTTATTTATGTATATATTTTATGGCTTAGAAACCATACCATGCTTTTACAGTATTATTTCATAATACTCTTCTTGCTGTACGCATTATACTTTACAGCCAGTATTACGATTGTAGCAGTTCATTTCTTCTGCATGAGAAAGAAGACTGTTCAATAAATACTTTTATTGAAAATGCCCGTCTCTCTATTTCTTTGCAGCTCTGGTGACACAAAGCATGCACGGTTGACTGAGTAAAATATCTATCTATTGTTTCCACGACTCTGTAGATCAATTTTATTCTTGGGGAAACAAAGTTGTCATGTTTATGCGGTTGCCAGAAACTAATCCCTTCTTGTGTATTAGAGAAAGTTTCTAGTGACCTCTGTGCTAGCTGGCACTCACAATTAAGTCTAATATATTCGATAGAGACATAGTTGACATAAGTCCTACGTCAAATCTATAGGATATATTATTCCAAAGCGCATAATCTATTGGGAATATAGGAACTACACTACATGGCGCCCAACGTTTGGCAAGGCACTAATTTAACGCTAGATACTAGAGTCATTCACACGTGCTTTTCACAGAGACCGCTTTTTCCCGAAAAATACTCCAATAGACGTCTGGAGTGGGTAAGAGGATAAAATATCTGCCATTACTGAGTAGGACGAAAATCCTATGTATTAGTTTTTGGCTTGTTCAAAGTTGAAGGATACAGTGTTCCAAAATATTTTGCACCTTATCTCTGTTTCCTTGAAACTTGCTCTGCAAATTTTCAGTCAAAAAAATGTCGGATAGCGACACCGAGAACGGTGCAGCTGCAAGAACTGCAGCCCAACTGGGTTTAGACGTTACAGGTTTCCAACAAAATGACCCGGATGCTACAATCATCCCGGAAAACTTCAGGTAAACCATCACTATAAAGATTATAATAAATGGCCTATTATCAAGAGGTGGTAGGGTAATCTTTGTCATAGAGTCACATAAATATCCGCAGACAGAGGTATTCTATTCATGGATTGTCTACCCTGAAGCACATCCAGTAACACATGTGTTCCACTTCTACAAAGTCGAGGAACCTCCAACGGAATACGTTCCTTTTGAGGACATTGAAATTCCATCAACTTACCAAGAGCACGCACTCTGGTTTAAAGGCACCCTACAACATCAAAATCACTTTACCAGGCTCAGTCCACTAGGTAGACAAGGAGCAACATGACCGGTACTAGCCAGCTATAAACCACATCCTGCCATTGAAGAAATGTCAGGTCCAGAACTATTAGTTCAACTAAAACAATTAATCAAAGTACATAGACAATTGGTTCAATATGTCATGCGGACTCTAACAGTCCAATCTGCTATCAGGATTCCACAGCAAACCCCTAATCAGGGGAACACAAATAAAATTACACCACAGACTATATAATCAGTCATTGGTAAATTGCCCGCAAAACTGGAACAAATTCCATTCTGGTTAGCTCAAAAGATTACTCAAATAGAGGCAGTAGTTCCAGATAGTACACCTCATGAGAAACACAGAATTTTAACAATCTCTTTACCAATGGGGATCGCACCAAATTTGGAGGACTGCGACACTTGGGGTAAAGTCTTTGCTGCAATCTACACAAAAACTCATGGTGTTCCATCTATGGCGGTAATACCAGACGTCCTGAAACAGATTCAAAATGAATAAGGGCCAGAACCTGCTTTAAATCTAGGAATGAAATGACTTAAACATTTCAAACAGATCTCAGCTATAATATTAGCTAATATTAGAGGTGAAGCAGCATCCGTGGCAATCCGCCAAAAATTAAAACAACTTGATGTAACTGAGCAACAAAATGAACTGGCCAGAATAATTGAAAAATCCTATGAAGAACTAGGAAGAGAGAGTTTGGGTGGGAATCCAATAAAGCCCCAAATAACAGAAAATCCTAAAAAGGTTTTTATTAAAAACACTCTCACTACTCCTAAAAAGAAGTGGGAAAATACTAGACAGACACTTCCTAAAGAGAAGCGTTCTGAATCCAGAGGTAGGTCTCCTCAAAAGGAGCCCTCTGAAAAGAGGTATACCTTCAGGAATAGGGATAATTTGAGAAAACCTGAAAGATTTCAAGATACTGATACACGTTCCTCTCCTGCTGTTCAGACTTCCTCACAGAAATCGGAAAGAAGAGGAAGGCAAGGAAGAACGCCTGAAGTCCAAAGATGATCTAATTCACCAAAAAGAAGGTAGCAGGTTTAAAAATCAGACATGCCGAGGATCTTGAGAACACAACTCAAGAATGGATAGTGGGCCTAGAAAATGCTGGACAGCGCAGCAGAAGTTACCATAGCGCGCAACATCCTGAAGGATCATCTGGAGACAGTGGACTTGAATGTGTATAATCAAGTTGAAACTGCCGATACCAGGGTTAGTGTACCCCATAAGTTATATGAAGAAACACTCCGGATGGAGGGGGACAAAACTAGGAAAGTAAGAGCACTCTTTTGGGATAAGCTCTATAAGGCTTATGACATTCTTCTAGCCGAAAAAGACTGGCCACCAAAATTTGTCAGGGAGTGCCCACATGGCGAAGAGCTCATTATGCCTGCCTTCTCCAATCATATTCCGATTCATAAAAATGCCAGAAAATGGGCTGTAGTCCAGGCTCCAGCATTATATAAAAATCATGTAGGATGGGATGAGGATTCTCCTCACCATAAAATCCAGTTAAAAACTCAACCAACTGCTCAGAGGCAGTATCCAGTTAAGCAAGAAGCTAAAAAACAGGTCAGGGAAATCTTATATCAGCTTGAATACCAAGGGGTGATTGAAACATGCACCTCGTCCATGAACAATCCTTTGTTTCCTGTCTCCAAACCAGACAATACATATCATCTAGTTTTGGACTACTGACATTTAAACTCTTGTTGCAAAACATTTGCAGTAAAAAATGCACACAGTTTAGCACTGATGAGTAACATTGTGCGCAAAAAATATAAAACTACAATATATATTTCAAACAGTTTCTTCTGTCAAAATATCGCACCTGAAAGCAGGTACTTGACTGCTTTCTCAATTATGGGGACTCGGCGTCACTTCTGTCGTCTCCCCCAGGGATTCAAGAATAGTCCAGGGTTATTTTTAGCCAGAGTAGCAGAGTTACTACAAACGTATGATGATGAGGCATTATCTTATGTCAATGAGATCTATCTTAAAGACGATGACTTGGACAGGCACTTGAACAGAGTGAACACCATAATACTTGGTTTCGCATCTGAAGGGTACAAATTCAACTTTAAAAAATCAAGAATTGCCCACCTCAACATCCTATTCTTAGAATACAAACTTTCAAGTGAAGGCAGACAGCAAACTTTTTAGAGAAATGTGCGCTGCTACAACCTCCAAAAACGCTAAAAAACTTACAATCAATTCTGGTTTTCCTGAACTTCGGAAGATTTAACATTCTAAACTACGCAGAAAGGGTTAAACCTCTCTACGAATTATTGAAACCTGATTTCCAAACTACTAATTGGAGTCCAAAACCCACAGAAATTTTGCGTTCAGTGCAAACAGACATGTTAGTAACAACACATTTACAGACACGCGTAAACCAGCTGAAATGAAATTCACTTCAACAGAAAGAATTCTTTCAGCGGTTCAAACTGCAGTAGCAAAAGAGAGAGCTCTCGCACAAGGTAAGCGCATAAAAGTCATTACTCCTGTACCTGCCTTAGAGGCAGTGACAAAAGCAATATTTCCGAATGCAAAGGCTGTACATCCAAGGAGGATACAATGGGTTAACTCTCTTGCTGCAACAGACATTGAATACGTTTTTGACCCCTACTTGAAATCTCAAGAATTTTTACAATATGAACAAGAATGTCCTCAGCCAACTGAAATTCTCCCTCTAGAACAATACGAATGTATAATTTATAAAGATGGATCAGCACAGCCCGCAATTGGGGGTAAACAAGCTTATAGTGCTGTGTGCATTATTGTTAAAGGTCGCTGGCACAATGGTAAATTCAGATCTATGGTCACAAAAACTCAATCTCTAGGAGACTGTACAGCTCAGTGAGCTAAACTACAGGCATTCAAGATGGCGCTGGAAAATACCAATCACGAATTCCCCACACTCATAGTGTGCGATTCGTATTACTGCGTTCAATCTTACAATGAATACTTGCAGAGCTGGGTTCAAAACAGTTTCAAAGATGCAAAAGGTGGCACAATCAAGCATAAGTTGCTTTGGAAACAAGTAGTTCAATTCCAGCAAGAACTGCAAAAGTCTCACGTGATCCATATACTGAGTCATCAGCGTGATGGCGTTCACGTTGAAGGGAATTCATTGGCTAATGAATCCGCGAAGGCAGCTGTGTAAACGGCTTCCGTAGCTGCAATCACTCGTTCAAAAACAAAAATAGACAACAAAATAATGCAGGCTGTCGCCGCTTCCAATAAGGACAGCGGTAAAACATTACCAACAGGCTTTCCACTCAAGTATTCATATATAACAGACAGGTTTCAGGGCCACAAACAGCACAGAGGCCACGCTGCTGGCAGTTCTGGACAACATCAGAGCATGCACCGACCAGGGAGGAGCGGTAGCCTTGATACTGTTAGACCTGTCGGCGGCGTTGGACATGGTCTCACACAATCAAACTGCTGGGTACCCGCTACGAAAAGGGAATCCACTCTAAAGCTTTGGAATGGCTCAGTTAGTTCCTAAGTAATCATACACAAACAGTTCAACTGGGTAACTACCAATCTAAACCTAGCCCCATCAGCTGTGGTGTCCCGCAGGGGGCATCGCTCAGCCCCACCCTATTTAATGCCTATGTATCATCTCTGGAGAAAAGTAGAAAGTGGGGAATTGGCATCTGCTCCTATGCAGATGACACACAGCTGATGGTAGTCCTCGAGGAAAGACCGGAAGTCACTAAATTAAACCTGCATAATTCCCTCTTAGAGATGGCACAATGGATGTCCGAGCACTATCTGAAATGAAACGCCGGAAATCAGAAATCCTGCTTTTAGGAGGCGCCAATTTAATCTGGGACACCACATGGTGGCCGCAAACCCTTGGTCCTGCCCCAACCCCCAAGCAATGAGCAAGAAGCCTGGGCATCACCATTGATAATGTCCTCACCATGAAGAACCATGTGCAGGCCCTCTGTGGAAAGGGCTTTGCTACCTTGAAGCTGCTGACCAGACTCTTCCCTTGGATCCCACTGGACTGTAGATGAACAGTCACACAGGCCCTGCTCATTAGCCAGCTCGATTACGAAAACGCCCTATTTGTGGCCATGAATGAGCTTCTCTTCACTTGGCTACAAGTGCTGCAAAAGGCTGGTGTGCAACAAAAGCAGATTTAGCTCTGCATCTATGTGCATGAAAAACCTGCATTGGCTACCTATGTGACAGAGAGCAGTATTCAAGCTGCTGAGTCATGCACACAAAGTACTAAATCAAAATGGTCCCAGAATATTGCAGGGAAAAATCGAGTTCTATGTTCCCACGAGGAGCCTTAGGTCACTCCACCAAGCATTGTCCAGAACCAAACGAATCAAGAACGTGAGGACAGGAGGGCGCTCCTTCTCATATCTGGCGGCTAGAAAATGGAACGAACTCCCCCAGGACCTACGACTCACAACCAATTACCTATTATTTTGAAAAAAACTGAAAACCCAGCATCCATTTGTTCTACCTCATCTGCAGCCTGGCCTCCTTGTCCTTGATATCCTTCAGGATGAATGCTGCGCTTTACAAATAATTACATAAATAAATAACTGATACAAATAATGTTCCTTTTGCTCGAATCCCCGGAGTGGGGGATAGAGTAATTCCAAACATTGAACACAGATTAGGACTAATTTTAGCAGCACATGGAGGACTTGCATCTGCACACGCATGTGTTTCTGTCATTAGTAAAACAAAGATACTGGTGGCCGTGCATGAGGAAACAGATCAAAATTATGTTTTGGAATGTGAAATCTGCCAGAAAATGAAAGTTTTAACAGTGAAACGCCCGACACAGATGCCCCTTCTAATTTCAGATAAACCATTAGCATTTGTTTACCTGGACCACTGCGGTCCCTTACAAAGGGATGGTAACTATAAATATATCATGGTCGCAGTGGATTGATGCTCAAGTTTCATTTGGATGTGGCCTCAGCGCTCAGCTGATGCCCGTACTGTGATAAAAGATTTGCGAGTCTTTATCGGCACATACGCAATCGGCACTCTATATTCTGATCAGGGTCCTGCGTTTAGCTCTGGAGCTTACAAGGAGGCCATGGCTAGCTTGGGTATTTGCGTTGCGGTACTCAAGTCCATTCCATCCTGAGTGAAATTCGGTTGTGGAAAGAATAAACCGTGACATAAAGCAATCTATAACAGCTAGGGTATTAGGCTTGGGTGACGGGTGGGTCCAACATCTAATAAGTGTCCAACGTACTCTTAACAGTCTGCCAAGAAATTCTCTGGGTGGAATCACTCCATATGAAATTCTTTTTGGTACTAGAATGATTGTCGAAGACCTCGGTCGTCTTACTTCAGTTGTAGAACATAAACCCTTTAATATTAAAGACCGTTTGGCTGTTTTGCAGGACTTAAATGAGATAAGAAGAAGTCTAAGCAACACATTACAGAAGCCAATGACCACTGAAGAAAAACCACTTGTCCCAGCAGGGCCTGTCTGTATTCCAAAGATTGGGGATCTAGTCAGAGAAAAAGACAGGGATAAGAAGGAATTTATGCCTTCATATAGAAAACCAGTACCTGTGCTAGCAATCCACGGGTCAAGAAAAGTGTTACTGCCGCCCCTTGCTGGAAGAAAGGAGAACCAGTTCGTATTAATTGACCTGGTAAAACCACACCATGTGGCCGATAATAAGTAGTAGGCCCAGTGGACTCCAAAGATGTAGCAGACAACCAAATCTTGCTACTATCCAAGAGGTTCAAACTGAGAGACTCATCACCTTTGAAGAATCTGCAGTAACTAAAGAAGGACTATGCAACAAAGCAATGGAACTTATGCCTCTTGAAACCCAAATAACAGTTTGTCAAGAAACTCCTGTCTACAATGATGTAGCATCTGACTATACTAATATGACAAGGGACCAAGCAGCTCCAGCGATTTCAAGTAATCCGGATGCAATACCAACAATTGACAGAACTGCCTCTGACTATTTCATCAATTTATATACGTTTTCTGAGGATCCCAGTGAGCCCGAAACAACGCCAGCAAACAAAACTTTTAAAGACAAAATAACAGCACTTTGAATTATGGTAGGTGTACTTTTTCTCCTACTTTGTTTTAAGTTTGGGAAAGCTGATAGATGTAAAATATAGTAAAATGGACACAGCAAGTAAGAATATTAACTTGCTCCTGAAACCACACAAATCATCTCATTGTGAACAAAGAGACCTGTCATCAGTAAACATCACAGCCGTTCCTATACCAGGTGGTATAGCATGGGACAGAACTGATTATGACATTTATGGTCTGGCCGAGCTGCTGAAGATTCCACATCAATTCAAGGTTTCCTTGAGTGACTTTGTTTCACCCAGCACATTTTCTGATGATTGGGACTTTGGGCCCGATTCACAGAATAAACTTAAGACTAAATCCTAAACTTACTACTATTTGGTATTCACAGAATGCACTTACTACTTTCGGGATTCACAGAGTGAACTTACTACTTTCGGGATTCACAGAATAAACTTACTACTTTCGGTATTCACAGAATAGATTTAAGACTACTAACTCTAAGTCCGAAATCGGGGAGTAAATTCCGGCCCGGAGGCGGAGCTTACGGCCCGGAGGCGGAGCTTACGGCCCGGAGGCGGAGCTTGCGGCCCAGAGTTGGAGATTTCAGCATGGCAAAAATCCCCACCTCCGAGCCGTAAGCTCCGCCTCCGGGCCGTAAGCTCCGCCTCCGGGCCGTAAGCTCCGCCTCCGGGCCGGAATTTACTCCCCGATTTCGGACTTAGAGTTAGTAGTCTTAAATCTATTCTGTGAATACCGAAAGTAGTAAGTTTATTCTGTGAATCCCGAAAGTAGTAAGTTCACTCTGTGAATCCCGAAAGTAGTAAGTGCATTCTGTGAATACTAAATAGTAGTAAGTTTAGGATTTAGTCTTAAGTTCATTCTGTGAATCGGGCCCGTAGAGACTGTTAATAACATGATGTCAGATTTAGAAATGTCTGCAAAATTTACAAAACATGAATACTTTGAAGGTCCATCAGATTATGCACAAATGTATTCTTATAATCATTTTGGTCATCATTACTTGCACAAATCTGCAAGTCCTAGAAATGTTTATACTTTCAATCAATGTGAACATTGTCCAACGCCACCAAAAGGTAGCTTAAAGACAAATGTCCATACTTCTCAGGTTTTAATACCACAAATCCGAAAATATTTTACTTAAAAGTGTTAATAAGACAGGAGTGAAAATTATGTCAACCAACACAAAGCAAATTTATTCAGCAGCCTTTTATGCCCACCTGTCCTCATTAGGCTTTGACTTTTGGAGTGACAACATAGAAACAAAAACTGTCTGACGTTCAAAAGACTGGCAAGTGCAGGGAATAGAAGCCTTATTCCGAGCCTGCATTATTCCTGAGCAAATATTGTTTTTGAATGACACTGTTCAACAAA
This sequence comes from Lissotriton helveticus, assembly GCF_964261635.1. NCBI lineage: Eukaryota > Metazoa > Chordata > Amphibia > Caudata > Salamandridae > Lissotriton > Lissotriton helveticus. The sequence goes on from NC_136068.1 coordinate 1,685,965,242, forward strand.
CATCCTGTCTTGGACTAGCCAAGATAAAAGATTTAAACAAACCATCCATACCTGTACCTACAGCTGATAGTAAAAACATTTCAAAGGGAGGGGTCGACGTAAAAACTATTTTACTTAAAAACAGAACTGGTCCGGATTGGAAAAAATGGTTAATCTGGCCCACAGACACGAATAACTATCAAGATAGATTCCTGAACAAGACACAAGGGTTTACAGTAACTAGGCCAGATCCAAGATATGTCCAGAGACAACATCCAGGGATGGTAACAACTTACAGTGTAGGAAAACTCTTCCTCGAATGGCTACAAAAATCTACACTTACAGAGGTAAAACAACACCTAACTTTACTTAAAGATGGCGTTGATTTGAGAGACTTCTTACTAGGGCCTCATAAACCACGTCATAAATGTTTCATATACGCTGGTATTTATGCTGCTTATAATGAAGCATGGAAAGTCACGCAAATGGGAACTGCAGAACGAATACGAGAAACTGATCGCATTAATTTAGAGAAGGCTCTCTCTGTAGTTGATAATGGGTTAACAACTCTGTCATCCAGAATTTATTCTTTGGACAGCATTGTATCCTCTGCCATAGACATAATGGAACAGGACTTGCTCATGTTACAACATGGACAGTCTCCATTGCGTTCTATAATGCTGCTAGGCTGGACGTTACAAAATCTTTGTTCAGGGTATGTGCCTTCGCGTCTAATCAACAACATGTCATTGTTTACTGGATTTAACCTTACAGATAAACAACTCTCTTTGGCACAAATGGGAGCAGACTATACGGTGCTGAGCATAGAAAAACTGGAAAGATTACCTTTGACTGTTTCTGAGAATCCAGCCATAGAATGGATAATACATGGCACCATTACGTTGCCTGTGACGATTTTCCAGTTTCAGTATTGCTTGAAACACATACCAGCAGGCCTGTATGAAAGGTTGGGTAAAGAATACATTAAGTCAACCTGGGATTTACCATACACAAATGTTGGAGTGGGAGAAAATAACTAATTCTTAGTGGTACACAATGTGCCAGCGCACTAAGCGGTACACTATTATGTCAGGGTATTAATTTACACGGAGCCTGTGACGGTTTTTCGACCAACTTATCCTGCCACCTGCAAGGTTCTCCAGCAGCAGTGATAGATCCAATTTTTAGGCAGCTTTCCAATGGGAGCTACATAATGTTGAATGATCACAGCTGTTGTGGAATGATGCCAGAAATTGCCTATCTCGTAAGAGTGTCAGCCAGGGTCACTTGTTGTATGCAAGTATTGTTTCCTAAAAGCAAGACAGACAGGGAGTCACCACTATGGCCTTCACTGAACATCTCTTCTATTCAAATTGATACTTTAAGCAGAATGAAAGCCATTCTTTTATAAAAAACTGTGCCACTGACCTCGTCCAAAGAGACGTATGATCTGCAAGTTGCATGGTCCTCTGTGGAGATACATGCCTTATTATCAACAAACTGCCCCATACCTTTCACAGAAATGTTAGGTCATATCTTAAACATGTCTGATACCAGTGGTATTGTACATGTATTTAAGACATTTTTTTGTTTTAATTTATAGGTGTCCTTTTGCCTACTAAATCTAAGTGTCATCGCTCCCAATGAGGAATTCATTAGGAGACTTGTCAACTTATGGTGCTTGTAGTATTTTGCAAGTTTCACTTTGGAAATGATAGTACAGGTTTCTGCAGGATTGTCCGTCAAGCTACCTCTAACAATTATTCTTAGGGTTTCCCTAATGTAACTGGCCACTGTCATCCGGAGCATCTGCATACAGGGGCCTCAGTGTCTCTGGTCAGTGTGTTGGCTGGGAAGTCTCTGTTCCCTCTAAATAATTCTAGCAAGAGGTGCTGTATTTATACAGAAAAGTATCTAGGGTTCATTTCTCCCTTGTTTCTTGTATTAGCCATTGTTGGGTTTGAGAATGATGTATGGGATGAACCTTGTACGTAGATATTATACAGGTGGATGTAGCCCCTGCCTGGTTTCCAAGAACCCTTATGAATATTCATTCGTACTGTGTCAGTCTAAAGATGTAGTCATATAACGCTATTGTTGTGAGTATGATATTCCCCGGGCCCGTATTAGGTTACCCATATGAAGCATAACGCTTGAGAGTTGGGGTGCCCCATTAAAGATGTTCAACTCAAAGACTTTGGAGCCAGAAAGTTGCTTTTTGCATATGACAAAGGTCTGTATAACTAGCTGATGAGTAAGAGTGTTATGGCTGCACCTTGCTCCTGTTGGCCAGAAACAGACTTCCAAAATGAATAATAACACAGTCACTGGGATACTCAATATGACCCTGCCCTATCCAACTTACCCTATGAATAAGAAGGATACCGCCAGCCAATGCAGTGGAAAATTCCTATTTATCTTAAGCCAATGTAAACATTTATTGGTCAGATCTTCCTGTGATCCCTTCTGGCCCATAGTTAGCTCAGGTCCAGCTGATAGAATCACAACATAAGGGCAAGATGTTGGTGGTAATTTCTCAATTAACCAAAGACTGAGAAACCTTTCACTGGCTTCTCCCAGCACATCAGTCAGTCAATTACTTTATTCAATACTTATAATATAAGATCATAAAAGTGCAGATGAATACAATTTAAAAACAACAAAATACAGATAAATACAATTTAAAAATCATCAATCAATAAGTACAAAAAGAGAATGCTATTTTGAAAATTTGACCGCACACACCGGGTTACGTGCACATTTACTACAGAGTGAACTGCAAACATTAATTGATAATACTGTACCAACTGAAGAAGGCATTTTGAAGCTATGCAACCCTTTGTATATAATGTATATAGATTTATAGATAAACTGATGAGAATAAAGTATAATATGTATATAAATGTACAGTGTTTTATAAAAATGTAAATGAACATGTAAATGGAATAAATGCTAGCACTTTAGTCCTGTAGGCAAGGATCACCTTTGAGCGGGGTACAATCACTGTAGGAGAAAAAACTTAAGAAAATTTTTTTTTTGATAAAAAGATGAGTTTACTATTAGACGTTGTTTTTTAGAATAACATTTTGTAATAGACAAAATACTAAACTATTGCTTTTCATTATAGTTACTGTCTATGAAAATAAGAAAAATGCAGAATTCCTGAGGAAGGCAACTGGCCGAAACGCGTAGAAGGGAATATGTTCTGTATTTAGGAATTGATATCATGAATGGTTAAAAATTACAATGTTATTTATGAATTAATCAGTGAAAATTCAATATCATGTGTTATATGTAAATCAGAAAATGTTATAAAAAGATGAAATGAGAGAAGAAAAATTGCACTTTATAAAAAATAAAACAGAAATATCTAATATAATTTAGTTGTTGGAAATTAGTTCATTGAAAAATAACGTCTTCTTTCACTATGTAGTAAATGTGCACGTAACCCGGTGTGTGCGGTCAAATTTTCAAAAAAGTATTATACCTTGCTAGGGTTCATCCTTTGAGGCAGGGGCCCCGATCTTTCAAAACAAAAAGAGAATGCTATACATATCAGTATGGAAGTAGAAGTAACAAAGTAAAAGCAATGATAATTAGGAACTATTTAAAACTTCATTCATTGATGTTGTGCGGTCGCCTGATCTTCCACGATTAACTTAAAAAAGACGCCACTGATAAGCAAACCAAGGGGTTAGGCAGGGATTGCAAAAATAGTTTTTTGCAATAGCAGCTTGGTGGAGTTGCTCCCATGATTCCTCCGTCAAGGTTTTGATTCTTTATTCCTGGTCTCATTGTATTGAAAACGGAGTTGCTTCTCTAGGATTTTATCTTTAGGGGTTACCCCCAGGGTCTGATGCAAAGCTGTTAGTGATTTAGTACACACACAATCAAACCATCTAGGTCCTGCTGTTATGGTAGTGGTGTATGGTGCCTATCCTCAGTTAATATTGCCTCAAATGCTGTGGTTATTTCGGATGGGTTAGAGGCAGGTTCTAAGCATGTTAGAATGTCTCTCTGTCTCTTTTTAATTATTTGTGGTACAAGGGATGCTTTATCAGTTAGGGCCCATTTTATTGTTGTCCCATTAGTTTTTGCAATCACAGGCTTAATATGCCTTCTCTGTTCGGTGTGAATACCCACCCATTTTAATTTGCCAGTGATCGCAACGTGATGACTAAAATGTAAATAACTGATCTTACAGCCAAACATAATTTTTTTAAGGGGTTCTGCTGCGATTATGTAATCGATTGTACTACCCTGAGAGGGGGAACCAAACGTGTTATACAACATGCCTGAGGAAGTATCAATTGGAAATCTCTAGGTTATTAACCACCAGGAGTCTGTTCAAGGCTTCTCCATACTGATCATGATTAAAATGGTGTAAAGAATCACCTTCATGGTCATTAAAACCTCATGCTGCTGAGTTTGATAACTGACAACAATGTGCATTAAAATCACCCATCCAAAGTATTTTTGGGGTGATTTTTAAATTGCTAGTGCAATTGTTAATATCTATCCCTAAGAAATGAAATGAAATTTGATTTATAAAGCGCATGGCTGCCCGAGAGCGTCCCAGAACAAAGAGCAAAACTAAAGCGGGTACCGTTAATTAGGGCTCATTGGGAAAAAGAAAAGTTTTAAGCAGCTTCCGAAACTTCAGATAGCTAAATTCAGTTTGAATCATGGCAGGAAGGGCATTCCAAAGTGTTGCTGCATTAACCGAGAATCGACGTCCCCCAGAGCGCGCCTTCCTCACTCTGGGGACAATGGCCAAGTTTCCAAGGTCAGAACGGAGAGTTTGAGAGGACTTATAGGGGCAAATCAGATTCCTAAGGATAGGGGGTCCCCTCCCCTGAAGTAACTTGTGGGTTATGCAAAGAGATTTAAATTTTATTCTTTCGCGAATCGGCAGCCAGTGAAGGGATCTCAGTGCCGGCTTAGCCGAAGATCTTATTGAGGAGCCGATAAGCAGCCTGGCTGCTGAATTCTGAACACGTTGGAGCCTGTTGATGGTAGTTTCGGGTGCCACCAGAAACAGGGCATTGCTGTAATCCAGTCTAGATAATATTAGCCCCTGGATTAACAGCTTCCTAGACTGAAAAGGCAAGAGTGGAAGAACCTACTGCACAGACCGAAGTAGGCCATAGCATATACCTGCTGTTTTCTTTGCTTGCGTCCTAAAGGTCAGATCTTGCTCGAACCATACCCCTAGGCTTTTAATTTCATCTTTCGGGGCGGGAATATCACCGAGGCAGGGAGGCCAGATGGTCTTAGGTAAGGATGTTAGTTGGTGGCCCAGGAGCATTAGCTCTGTTTTGGCTCCATTCAGTTTGAGCCGAGAGTTGGTCTACAACAGCTTTCATGTCACCTGAGAAGTTATTAATATAAAAGTTAACTAAAGCAATAATGTCTTCATCTGGACCTTTTAAAAATAATAGATGAACACAAGAGGAAACATTTTAAAATGAGACAACTTCCACCTGTAAAGTGTTTTGTAATAGGGTTAAAACCCCTCCCCTGGCTCCGCCTGATCTTGATAGGAGAGCGGGGGTATAAAATGAGCGATAAGCATCCAGATACATCTGCCCGACCTCCCAAGTTTCCTCGAGGCAAATCAGGTCATATGGGGTTCTAAAATGTATCCAATTGGGTCCAGAATTTTTCTGCCCAAACCGGCAATATTCCATGACATGAATGCGATTGATTTAGATTGCTCAAGTATTTATGGGTGACTGTGTGTCAGAAACCCGTAAAGGTGAGTTTTGAACAGGAGGGTAAACACTCCTGCTCGGGTTATGTTAATCGCAACCATCTAAATCTGTGAATGCATCAAAAATGTTTGTGTTGGAAGAGGGGCAGAAAACAGACCCAGAGGGTATTGTGGAGAAGTAAGCAAAGGGGTAGCCAAATCCAATACGCGAGGTTGTCGGCCTCGTGGTCCCAGTGTATTGGGTTTATAAAAATATCCCAACGGTAAGGCAAATATTTGGGTAAGCGATGTTATGGCAGTAGGTAATATTTGAAATACTTGGCAAACCAATTGGGACGAGTTAAAATTGACCACCACACAATCACCTTCTATAACCTTTTCTGAGTCTCCCACCCATACCACTCTTCTGGCCATTAGAATATGTGGCAACATTGCTTTATGAACCCCTACAAATTGTTTAAATCAATAACTTGCTTTAGAAATCGATTGTTCAGTTGTCTCCACTTGGGCGTTGCGTAATTTCGGGACATTTGTTTATATCACAACTTAAGGGCAAGCTTCCGGGGGCAGTGCCAGTCTTGTGCGATTAACATTTGGGCAACTTTTGTCCAGTCCAGTCCTTTGGTATAATCTTGCCTCAAATCTATCAGGGGGGCGGGTTATCTCTTTACATGTTCCTTGCAGTAGGTTAACAGTATTATTGGAGGTAGTTGCTTTCAAAGCCGTAAAATTTGCGTTTTGAGCAACAAGTTGTGGCTGGATGGGGTCTGTTGAATCACCCCCTGGGTGAGCAACATCGGGGATCCTATTTCTGCCAGATGTAGGTAGGTCCTGACTAGCAAGATAGTTTATGCGACAACCAGTATTGTTTTCATTTAGATTTCCCCTTACTGATGGACTAGATTCTATTTTTGTCTCAATTCCTAGACACTCTATCTATTAGCGGTTGCAGTAAAACAGTAATTGACTGCTCTATCTTTAAAATTAATTCATCCATAGAAAATGGGTGGGAAATATTTGGTTCTTGTGATGTAGCAATTTTTCTTTTATTTGCCTCCGCCCGCCTTTCTTCTTCTTTGGGGTTGGTTCTGATGTGCCCGGAGGAGAGAATAAGGCGGTGGTTTCGCGGGGAATCAAGTGTTTGGGCCGAGTAGTAGGATGCTCTGCGTCTACAACTTGCAAATCTGTTGCTAACGCATGTTCCTCTGTCTCTATAGGCTCAATCCCAGCAGTCAGCAAGCCCGACCCCCCCATAGATAACCTTTGCTAAACAGATCAAATCTCCTCATCAAGTGCATCAGTAGTTCTTATGAGAAAGGAGGCTAAAGTGTTTTTCGGGCTCACCTCCATTGCTTATAGTTATCATTTTCCATTTCCCCATCTTGTGAGTCAGGCCCTGGCCTCGTGTTCCACTGAACCGTAGCCTAGGCTCGTCCGGGCTCTGACGGGCACAGACGGAACCTGCGATCCTCTTTAAGAACCTCCGGCCGCAGACAAAGTAACGTTAGTGACAACGGCCATAGGGGGCCTGGGACGGATAGTCCTGATGGTCCTGCTCCTCCTTCTTCCTTCCTTCCTCATCCTCCTCCTTCCCTTAAGGTTGTAGGGAATGGTGGTGAGACAGACTTTATAAGCCTTTAAGAGTTTCCTACTTAGCTTTCTTACTTAGCTCAAAAAAGCTTACCCACCCCGTCGGTGCTACCACGCACACCTGCCAGGCGCAAGTTATGTCTTAATGTTCCTCCAAGGAAGTGGTTACCAGGAAGTGGTCTTTCTCGGGTTCTCGACATGGCCGCCAAAGACTGGGCCCACCATGCAGGAGGAAAGGCAGGGGCCCAGTTCTGCTGCAGCCACAATGATGTGCTCTGCCAATCCCGCCCGTAGGACACTCACCGAGATCGGCCGCGCGGGCTGGCTATGGCACCGGCAGGCCTCAGACGCAAGCCTCAGACGCAGCTTCCCCCGGTATCATGAACTCCGCCCCATGACAGTGATTGCTCACCACTCCTTCAGTTGCCTTCTGGACCCTCCTCGTAGAGATGTGCTCAGGCCTGCAGGATCGTCGGGCCAGTAGTGGTAGTCTCCCTCGGAAGAAGGGCCTCCGGTGTCAGCTTCGGGTTCCGGGCCCAGCAGCAATCCTCCCGTATCCTCATTGCCCTTCACTTTGCCGGAATCTTTTTGCCTTCAAGCTGAGGGCAAAGACGGAGCAGCGATGCTAAGAGGATCCCCTCAGGCCGGAAAGGAATGGGTCTGGACCTCAAAAATATTTCTAGATGAGGACGCCGGTGAGACACAGACCAGCATCTCACACGATCACCTTCCAGCACATATATCTGATATATTCAATGATTTAAGCTGGTGGAGCCAGTGTGGGTACCCCGAGGTGGCCTCCTAATAGCAGATCACATATCACTGGCTGGAGGGGGAAAGGAAGGTCACAGAATTTTTTTGGTCTCTTATTTCTTCTGCTCCCTTTGAGCCCAATGAAGCTGAGCACAAGTTATAAAAGTCCTTGCATGTTTGTTCCATTATTGTTAGACTGGTTATTAGTGGTGGGAGTTCAGCAGCTAAAAGGATTTGACTTGAGCTACAATATCCCTCACAACGTTTGCTACCCTAGTTGGATGGTGGCCCTCCCCTTCTAATGGCTCAGAGACCAGTTTGTCCAAGGTACACAATGTTTGGAACTCTTATGCACCTCCTTAAATATTCTTATTAATGTAAGAGCCCTTCCATCTGCTCTTAGCTGACTGTTGAGGTTCCATACCCCTTTCCTCTAGCATAGAATGCACATTAGCTGCAACCATCCATGAGTCAGCAGCTTAAATCTGAGCAGTGTCTGTATAGGCCCTATTCTCTATTAGAACTAAACTACCTTGGGGAGAAGTCTGCATAGACAATGAGGGACAATAGGCATCAATATTTAGGGGGAGTCATCTCTCAGTCAGCTCTACATGGCACTCTGCAGCATTCTATCGATCGATGTTGTTTTTGTAGGCAGTGAAACTGACTGAGCCCTACCTGGGCATTTCCTTTTCCCCAATGTTCAAGATGACACACAGATAGCCATTTGTATAACCAGTGGGAGGGATCTCCTCAATGATATCACTGACAACAGCCAGAGGGCAGACAAGAGGCAATGGGAGTTTCTCTGCAGATGCCTTCTGTGCAGCGACCATACATTAATCCGCCCAAGCACAAAAGAAGCAATGATGGGGCAAACCGAAAGCCATTGGTAGAACGAAGTCCAAGTAAGAGTCACTCAGCTCTATCACACCAATTTAGTTACACAAAAGAGATGGAGCCCAGCCCAGCCTCATCTGGCTACGGATGGGTGCAGATGGGCCCGCACTTGGCCCAGGCTTCACCTACATGTGTCCCGCACAGTGGGGCTCATGAACTCGCTATACAGCAGCAAACCACACAGATGATGGTGATCACTAGGACTGCCTAATGCTTCTGCTGCATGTAGTCCTATGAGTGCTGTCTCCTGGAATCCCAGGCAGTGGGGCTCATGAATGCGCTATATAGTGCCAAATCACACAGGTGCTGGTGATCACTAGGATCACCTCATGGAGCCCTAGTGCTTCTGGTGCATGTAGTTCCATGAGTACCGTCACCTGGATTACCAGGCAGCGGGACTTACAAATGCACTATATAGCGCCAAACCATACAAGTGCTGGGGATCACTAGGAGCGCCTCCTGGGGCGCTAGTGCTTTTGGTGCATGTAGCCCCATGAGTGCAATCTCCTGGACTCTTGGGCTGTGGGGCTCATGAACACACTATATAGTGCCACACCATATAGGTGCAGGTGATCTCCAGGACCGCTTCCTGAGGCCCTCGTGCTCCTGGTGCATGTAGTCCCATGAGTGTTGTCTTCCTGAAAGGAAAGCAATTACTCAATGACATGGGCAGCACCTATATCCAAGAAAGTATACATTGATGGAAAATGTGATTTGGAAATTTGCCAAATAATATTCTAATGCATGTTATGGAAGGACCACTACAAAAGTTGATGTTGTAATTAATATAAGGGAACACAACTACTCCCCAAATGTGACAGAACTATATGCAAGGGAGGTATTGTATGTTTCTTACATGGCCAAATGTTGTTTTCCCAATGTTAGACTGCTTGTGCAGGTGGTAGGCCACTTTTGTTTTGTACAAGTTGTTACATAGCACACTTGTCTTTGTGCTACATTGTATTTTCATGTAGAAACTGCACATGTTTTTCATGTTTTGTTCGATTCCTGGGATTTGATCTGAACACCCGAGACAAGGACAAACATTATTGCCCCTTGTTATTCTCTCTGCTCAGACAAGAAAATGCAGCTGCAGTTTGTGAGCACACATATCTTTTCACATAACTGAGAACTGGGGTTCTTAAAAAACACACACTGAGCATAGGTCCTGAAGCAAGGGTGCTGCATCAGCTGAGATGTAGAACATCCACTTATGCATGCTAATGTATGGGGTCCGTCACAAATCTCAGAGATCTATAAGGGTAGAGCATCCTCAGCTATGCTGTTTTCCTATCCCCTCCTTGGAGGAATTTTGTGTACTGGCCAACGGCGTCTCCCCAGGTTCACCACTTGATCCAATGCCACACAAAATCAGGAAGTCATTCCAAGCTGAGTTGTTTCCCCCGCTTTACTCCATCTGCTGTCAGTCGTTGGCTACAGCGTCAGTTCCAGATAGCTGGAAGATGGCAATAGTAACACCCTTGCTAAAAAGGCCTCTCTGGACCCCCTATGTCCGGCCAATTACAGGCCCATTTCGCTTCTACCATTTCCGATAAAAATCATAGAGAAGTTGGTCACAAGAACCTTATCCAACTTCCTTGAAACTAACTCTTGTCTGGATGTGGCCCAATTTGGCTTTAGGCCGGCCCATGGTACTGAGACCGCGTTGGTCGCCGTGTTGGATGATCTACGAACGAGTGTCGACAGGGGTAAGTCAGCATTTTTAGTGCTGCTCGACATGTCGGCCGCGTTCGACACGGTGGACCATGCGGTTCTACTGGGCCGCCTTCGGAGTGCGGGGGTAACTGGCTGGTTAACATCCTATCTTTGTAATAGACAGCAAGCTGTGGCGCTACCACCGTTCCGATCAGCCATTCGACAGGTGATGCAGGGTGTATCCCAGGGGTCTGCGATCAGTCCGATCCTTTTTAATCTATATCTTCGACCCCTAGTAAGTCTGATAAAGTCGTTCGGCATATTAGTCATCAATTATGCCGATGACACTCAACTGATCAACTGATCTTTTCATTTGAGGGTAAAGAGACAGTTTCGAGGGACACCTTCCACCGGTGCATGTCGGCAACTGCGGAATGGTTGCGAGTTAACTCGCTTCAATTCAACGGGTCAAAAACCGAGGTTCGCCACTGCTCCTTGGATCGACTCCCCCGCCCATTGCCGGATTATTTCTGGCCAGCCTCTATTTTGGGCAAGGCAACTGCCGCTGAGTCGGCCCGTAATTTTGGGGTCCTATTTGAACCTAGCCTGCAGCTTGGCACCTCTGTCAACAGGACCGCGGTGACCTGTATGGGCTTGCTTCGAGCCTTACGAAAAATCTTGCCGTTACTTCCCCTAGGAGCTAGAGCAGAGGTGGTGCGTAGTTCCATTCTCAGTAGGTTAGACTACTGCAACGCACTGCTCCTGGGAGCTCCTGAGATCTTGATACTAAAGCTGCAGAGGATTCAAAATATGGCAGCCAAATTGGCTGTATCTCGCCCACGTTCTGCATCGTCATCTGTAGCACTATCTGATCTCCACTGGCTACCTGTTCAGCAGCGGATTGCTTTTAAGGCCCTGTGTCTTGTTTTCAGGGCTCTGCATGGACTGGGACCAAGGCTGCTCCAAAATCTTTTCTCCTGGTACCAAGCTGCTAGACCCTTGAGATCTTCTTCAGGTCCCCAAGATTAACAGAGTGAGGATGGGCGGTCGTGCTTTTAGTTTCACGGCCGCCAAATTATGGAACACCTTACCGCTGGCGCTGAGGAGTAGGCAGGACCTGACTTCTTTCAAGAGGGATCTCAAGACCCACCTCTTTCCAAGAGCAATGTAGTGTATTTCATCCGATGGAATGGTATGGTCACAGCGCCAGGATACCCTTTTGGGTGACAGCCGCGCTTAACAAGTACGCATATATTACATTGCATTACATTACATAATATATAATCATTTAGCTACAGTAGAAAGGGTTTGGGGGCTTAGGCTAATCTGTCTTATGACATTACAAGGTTTTTCATGGTCCGGTTACCGCGATCCCTGAGAGGGTTGAGAGTGTTGTCTACTGGGGCGCCAACTCACTTGTTTCTCTGGAAAGGTTAGGAGGGTAAGGAGGGTAAGTCAGGCACTATAGCTAGTCGGACCTGGAGTCATAGATACTGAGGTGTTATGGTGACTCAGACCCTACATGCTGATGTTCTATGGTCCCATTCATAGTTCTGTTCCTGAGCAGAACCCCTGCAACATGGCGCCACCAATGTTTCGGTCAGGAACTTATTAGCGGGAATCCTTAGTAGTGCTTGTGCTTGTCCACATTATCTCTGGCAATAATATGTTCAATTAATTTTCTCATTTGTTCATTCAAAATAAACTTTTATATTTCAACAAAATTGTTTGAAGAATTTTTACATCCAAAATACTTTCTGATAACATTTAAACACTTTCCAATGTTACAACCAATATCACAATGTACATTATTCACTTCACACCCAATGCATTTCGAGACCTTGGTCTCTTCTTCAGGGGTATAGCTGCAAAAGAAAATGTGTCATGAGACCAAATTCATTTGAAAAACAGTAGAAAATTCTACTCTCTACACATTAATTAACTGTGCCCAGTCACCAGCACCTGTGTAACATGCCATCTCAAATAAAAAACGTACTTGAAGTCCTTAATGTATTCCTACAAGAAACTGCAAAACAAACAACACACTAAGCTTGAATTCACCAAACGAATCCTAACTGAAAAATTCATTAAAAAAACAGATCCTATTTACCTTAGTTCCTTGAAATCAATTCTAATCCAGATGGAGCAATAACTGACTTCCTCTATATTCCTGGCGCTGAAAGATTTTAAACGAACCCAAGTCAAAATCGTGACAACAAATAATCATCGAAGCAAGAGAGAAGTGGGTAACCATACTCTTACCTAAAACCATGCGAATAGTTCATGGAAGTCTTCTTCTGTCCTTAGTAGTTCCCAATATTTAAGTATACTTCTTTTGATGTCCCAAGAGGCGGTAGAATATTTTGAAACAAAAACAGTTCTATCAGTAGTGGATCTTTGTCTTTTTTCCAGAAGTTTTTGTCTGGGAATCTTGCGTGCTTTCTGAATTTGTTTTTCAATTAAATCCTCAGGGTAACCTCTGGTGAGGTAATTGTTTTTTTGGTACAAACACGACTCTTCACATTTTTTGTCATCTGAGGAGATCCGACCGATACGTAAAAATTGTGAAAATGGTAAATTATTCACCAATGTCGGTGGATGAAAACTTCTGCAAAAAAGACAAAGATCCACTACTGATAGAACTGTTTTTGTTTCAAAATATTCTACCGCTTCTTGGGACATCAAAAGAAGTATACTTAAACACTGGGAAATACTAAGGACAGAAGAAGACTTCCATGAACTATTCGCATACAGACCTCTATTTGCTTATACCAGGTCAAGTAATTTGAAAGAACTCGTTACGAAAAAGAAAACAGAGAAATTGCAAAAAACAGGTACATTCAAATGTTGGAATTGTATCCACTGTAACAATGCGATTTTGGGGGAAATACTTCCACACCCTCAGTCAGGAGAAAAGATTACTCTGCAGAACCGAAGTACTTGTGATTCCGAAAACATAATATATACTTTCAAATGCCCGTGTGGGCTACTGTACGTCGGAAAAACTGAACGTAAAATGAAAACTAGACTCTCTAAACACAAGAGCCGAATACGCACAGGCAATTTAACATCTCCACTGGCAACTCATTGGAAGGATAAGAGGCACACGATTGCTCAACTTAAATTCCAAATCATTGAGCAGGTGGATAAAAATACCTGGATCTGACCATTCCAAGAAGCTTCTCCAAAGGGAAGTGTGTTGGATAAAACGTCTTAGAACCCTAAATCCGACGGGACTTAACGACAAATTGGAAATGTCGTGTTTTCTCTAATGTGTTCTTTTCACCTTGGAACAGCACAAACACACAAACATCACACACATTTTTTACAATTTATTAATGATGATCATTTGTGTAACATATTATATTAAAAGCAATGCTGTATGTTCTTCTTGATGTATTTTATACAATTTATACTGTATGTATAGTATTCTGAAACTAAGATTTAGGCACCATGAAGTTGTTATTTTGAGAACCAGAACATGATATTGTATCGGTCCTTTGTTTATTTCTATGAATGAGCATTCAGAGACGATGTCGTTCTCGAGTCCTTCCTTTAGTTCTGTGTCTTGTGGCAAATGAAATAGATTATTCTGGATAATATAATAATTGTTTAAGAGCCTCCTTGCACTGATTATGTATGCTAGAGTAGCTACGCGACTCCCAGCACTTTTGATTGACTTTGAGTAACGATTGACTCGTGAGAGATTTCGACGTGATATGAAGAATAATTTTTTGATTTTTTGCTCATAGTATATCGCTGCGCATTATTTTGATGATTGGAAGTATCAGATTGTATCAATATCATCGTATTTTGATGTTGTTTTATTCAACACGGAGCTCCGTTTTTTCATTAGTCCACTTTTGATCTCTATGATCCCTGAACCGCGATCACATGACGCGGAAACACTACTTCTTCCTCGGAAACCCGGTGAGCTTTATGGCGTTTGTTGACAGCGTCGAGTAATGGATGGTAGCGAGAGTAGAACTTCTACTGAGAGGTAAGAACAGCTTGTCAGAAGGTTGAATTGGAGATCCCGACTTTTTGAAGCGTAGGAAGTATAACAGTGTGCTGTTCGATTTTTATTTTGTAGATTATTCTGGCTCCAAAACCATTGTACCCGTTTTAGGTAAGAGTATGGCTACCCACTTCTCGCTTGCTTCTATGATTATTTGTTGTCACGATTTTGACTTGGGTTCGTTTAAAATCTTTCAGCGCCAGGAATATAGAGGAAGTCAGTTATTGCTCTATCTGGATTAGAATTGATTTCAAGGGACTAAGGTACATAGGATCTGGTTTTTTAATGAATTTTTCAGTTAGGATTCGTTTGGTGAATTCAAGCTTAGTGTGTTGTTTGTTTTGCAGTTTCTTGTAGGAATACATTAAGGACTTCAAGTAAGTTTTTTATTTGAGATGGCATGTTACACAGGTGCTGGTGACTGGGCACAATTAATTAATGTGTAGAGAGTAGAATTTTCTACTGTTTTTCAAATGAATTTGGTCTCATGACACATTTTCTGTTGCAGCTATACCCCTGAAGAAGAGACCAAGGCCTGAAATGCATTGGGTGTGAAGTGAATAATGTACATTGTGATGTTGGTTGTAACATTGGAAAGTGTTTAAATGTTATCAGAAAGTATTTTGGATGTAAAAATTCTTCAAACAATTTTGTTGAAATATAAAAGTTTATTTTGAATGAACAAACGAGAAAATGAATTGAACATTTTATTGCCAGAAATACTCATGTGTTGATGCATGTTGTTGTCCCAGTCGCTCTTCTGGGGCTGGGCCTCTAAGTTTATTGTCACATATGCACAGTATGCATTTACACAACATTGCACACGTATCAAAATATCAGAGTAAACTGAATCCGAGTGCGCCAGGTACACTACTATTTATTGTCCACATTATCTAGCACCTTTTACAAGAGATGTTAGGGATTAATCCTGCACAGTTTTTAGGGATCACTTAGTTCCATTGGTTTTTCAAGCTTAAATATGAAAAGATTTACACCCTGTTTGTGTTACACTTTTAATCCATTTTTGATTACTTATGGCCCAACGTATTGTTATTGCAGCCAAATGCCAAACAGCCGTCTATGAACATTTAGCACAACATGGAGGCCCTAATGCGGATGCTCCTGTAATATTTGTAGTAGAAGCATACAATGCATTCTGCTTTGAAGTTTTTTATTCTTGGTTCACATTTCCAGCTGTGGATACCAACACAAACACTTTTTACGAGTATACTAATCCCCAGGCACCTGCTGCATACAGACCTTATTCAAATGTTGAAATTACTCTTACAGTCTGGAAACACCAGACTTGATTCAATGGCAGCCTTCCCCATGTGCCTGGGCCACTTCAAATAGGTTATCTCAGTAATGAAGGGGCTACTTGGCCGGCATTACCTGGATATACACTATATCCAGATTTACTCAACTTAAATCTCGTACAAACCTGGGGTTTGTACAATGTTTTTGTCACCTTATACAGATGTCTTATGCAATTTACTTTATGTACATTATTAACTGGTCCAGCTAGACTTGGACTGCAAGCGGAAGCCCAGTGGCCTGCAGCGCCTGTTATTAGTCCTGTAATTGTTCATTCAGTTATGGGCAAATTACCCACTAGTAATTTCCTTTTTGGATTGTCCAAAGAATTGATCGACTTGCAGTTCTGTTTCCACTTACAGGACCACAAGACACACACAGAATTGTAGCTAAGTGCTTACCCACTGGAAAGTTTTCCACTCTTTTAGACTACAACACATGAGGGACTGTTTTTGCCATAGTCCATACTCTTTGTCATGGCACTCCCTCATAGGCCATTCAATCAAACATTATCAAACAAATATAGAATGAACATATGGCAGGTTCTGCCCTAGATTTGTGGATGATACTAATGGGTAATCTTCCTGCAGTATCCAAAATGATTGTTTCTAATGTTAATGGTGAAGTAGCAACTCTGTATACACCAGCGACTTTCAATAGTGGCATTTGTCCACCACGAACGTGAGTTGCCTGTAATTATTGCTAATGTATATGCATCTATAGGATGAAATAATTTGGGTAACACACCTTCAGTACCATCACTTGTCAAGCCTAGCACTGAAAAAGATGCCAGGCTCACCCATGTGTTTGCTAAAACACCATGGGATAAATCTTAACAGCAACAGAAATGTAAACCTCACTGAGGTTCTCCATCCCCTAGTGTCCTCTGAGAGACGATACGATTTTTGGGATCACACTAAAATCAAGTATCCAGACAAGTATTAGGTTCCTGATAAATGTTCTTCTTGTTCCTTTCAGGAATCGTCTGACCCGCAGAACGATAGAGAAGGGTGATCTGGGTGAAGACAAGAAGAGTACATGAAACCAACAAAGGAGACACAATGTTAAGATAAAGAAGGAGAACAAGACTCCTCAATATAAATCCCCATTTCAGAATAAGAAAGTAGCAGCTTTGACTGCTAAATATGGCAGACAGTGAGAACCCTCCTCCTGAACAAGAGTCAGGCAGTGAATCTTCTCAACAGTGTGACAGAAGTCATCAGAATTCTCCATCATCTCCAGGAGTTTCTGGCAGCTAAAGAAATTAATAACTTTGTTTCAGTTGAAACCTCAGATACCCACCTAGCCCCTCGAAGTACATTATATGACTTAGATATTCAAATTGAAGGTGACGTTAAATGCACCATTAAAGCAATATTCTGGGAATATTCAACTGCGTCTTATGACATCCTCTTGTCAGAGGAAGGTTGGCCCCCGCCATTTGCCATCGCGTCCATCCAAGGAGAAGATGTGATGCTTCCTTCTTGTTTTCAGCTTGTCTCTGGTGAAGTCAAACAAACATATGCATCCAAATGGGCCCTTGCGTTGACCCCTGCACTTTACCATAATCTTGTTGGTTGGGAAAAGCAATCCTCTTATCATATTATTCCTATACGGTCCATCCCACAGATGCAGCCACAATATCCTATTAAACAGGACACTAAGGCGCCAGTGAAAGAAATTCTCTCCCAATTGCAGTACCAGGGAGTAATTGAATCATGTGTCTCTCAAATTAACAACCAGCCTTTTCCTGTTATAAAACTAGATCATTTATATTGTATTGTCTTAGACTATAGACATTTGAATGGTCATACGTGCAAATTGGCACTCATTAATAACGTGGTCTGCAAAAAAAATAGAAAACAACATTGCATATTTGCAATCGTGTTTTCAGTCACAATCTGGCTCCTGGGAGCCAAGACTGGTTCGCTTTAGTGCCCCAAGTTATCAAATGCGCTAAGCAGGATTTTCTATGGGCTATAAGAACAGACCGGGAGTTTTCGTGGCTCAAGTTGTGTTGATTCTTCATGACATTGACCCTGATGCTCGGTCCAACGAAGACAATATCTACTTGAAGGACAATTAATTAAATCCCCACATGGCTGAAATAGATTGCATAATATTGGGATTGCTAAACATGCATATAAGGTACAACTTTAAAGAATTTAATATAGCTCTTTTTTGAAAATGTCCTTTTCCTAAGATAAGAACTTACACATGACGAAAATAGACTTGCCCTTAATTTTTTGGGACAAATGTGCATAATTGCACCCTCAAAACACATTAAAAAAATTACAGTCCCTGCTACGGTCTCGACTTTTAGCAGACCGTACATTCCTGAATATGCACAATCCAGATAACCTCTTTATGTAGTAATGCGCCCTGGTTTTACCACCTTCATGCTGGACAACAGAACACACAGATGCACTCAGATCTTTACAATCTGACTTGCTTGAAACACACCTCTTACATACACATGTCAATCCCAAGAACCTTGTCTTCCAAATCTTGCCGGGTGCAATTGGGTTTACATACATCACCTTTAACGAAGGTGAAGCAATGCCTTTTGCATATAAATCACACTGATATTCTGCAGAGGGAATACATTTTGCTTCCAGAAAAAAACTGACTGTCATGCAGATAGCTATCCTTAAAGAAAGCAAACACAACGAGAAGATGGACAGTGCGCTGAAACTTTTCAGACACTCACCCCTAGTCACAGATCTGGATTGAATCCATCCATCAACATTGTTCATCCAAAGTTGGCAGGGTACCCCCAGACGTGGGTCCCTGGCTCACTTTGGCACTGGATTCCAGCTAGCCTGGCTGATGAGGGGTGATACCCCATAACCGGTCCCAGGTTGCTTATTTCTGGTCCAGGGAAGGCCTGGCTTGGCAGTTCAGGCTGGACTGTTTCCATGAAGAACAGGGTCAAGACTGGTTTGCATATGGCTCGTCTGAACTGATGTGGCGAAGTGAGCAAAAGAATGATGATGTATTCAACCCAGATCTGTGACTGGGGGGTGAGTGTCTGAAAAGTTTCAGTGCTCCTTTCATCTTCTACTTGTGTTTGCTTTGTTTGCCCTAAGTTAGCAGGGCATGCCCGGACTTGGGTCCCTTGCTCACTTTGCCACTGAATTCAAGCTAGCCTGGATGAAGAGGGGTGATACCCTGAAACCAGTCCTAGGATGCCTGTTTCTTGTCCAGGGAAGACATGCTTGGCAGTTTGAGCTGGACTGTTACCATGAAGAACAGGGTCAAAACTCATTTGTATGTGGCTGGGTCTGAACTGGGGTATTGAAGTGAGCTAAAGGATGATGAGGGATTCAACCTAGATCTGTGACTGGAGGTGAGTGTCTTGAGCGCTCTGTTAATCTTTTCCGTGTGATTGCTTTGTTCACCCTTGTGAGAAGCTGGGTTAGTATATGGTGCTCACTATGTAAGTGTAGCACCCTGTACTAATCCAGTTGACCCTTATGGTGATTTTTGTGGTTTAGATAACCGTAGAACACTCTCTAAGTGGTAAGTGTGGAGAGCAACCTTCAGGCTTAATCAAGGAGGAGTGCAAAGCAGCTTGGTTTACCAGTATCTAATCCTTTAGTATAGGCTAAATGAAAAAGAACCACACAGTGTACTTATAAAAATAGATATTTATTACAATCACTCACTAACACTTTATGGTATCTCCTGCCCAGTGATATACACAATGCACAAAATACTTTGGTCATAGAACTGTCAGTAGCACCAATACACAGTGGTCCCCAAGGGGATACCAGACCAATTATCGAGATAGAGGATTACGAACCACGCCCTAAGTAGTGACTGGACCCAGGAGTGTAGAAGAGTTGGGGACCCAAAGAACCACCCAGGTGAGAGTCTAGGAACCCCACGACGGTTGTGTGCAAAGAGGATATACAACTGTCTACTTAATACTGATCAGTGGGTACGTCCTGTTGGTCTTACCACAGATGGACGAAAGTGTCGGTTGGAACCCAGAAACGAGCTTGAGTTGAAGAATACCTGAAAACAGAGGGGACAGATTCTATGCCACTATGGGGTGACCAGGAGGAACGGAAGACAAGTTCAAGGATGGGGGTAAAAAGAAATGATGGGAAGATTCAAACACTATCGCACCGAGTCGGTAGCTCTGCCCAAGCTACCATGATATTGAAGACGACAGAGTCCATCAGTTCCAACCAACTGCATCAGCATGGGTCAGTTATAGTGGGGACAGACTCATTGGCAAAACCTTTTGAAGCGCATGCGGTTGGCACAAGTCGGTAGAGACGACCAATGCGGTTGCCGTGCGATGAAGAGATGAAGCCACGCAGTGCACAGGGGTTCGGTTGTGCAGACCTTGATGAGTGATACTGGCCTCAACCCTCAATGAGAGGACAGTTGAGACCTTGAGAGAGTGCCAGACTACCACCTGTGATGCTGAGCCTTGTGGAGTCCGTGGGAGCCCAGAATCGGCAAACCGGTCAGCCGTGTTGCGGTGCCTGTGAATGCAAGAGAGTGATTCCTTCACCCCAAGGGAGATTTCTTCAGTTGTCTTTGATGTCCACAGGTCATGGACAGACCTGTATGGAATATGGGCATGGACGTTTGAGTGAGCTTGCAGGATGAGGAGGCTTGAGCAGCAGGAATCAACCTAGGTGCAGTCTCAGTGACCAGAGCGAAGTTCAGCAGAGTCCAGAGTACCCAGATGGTCGAAGTAGAAGTGGAGTTGGATCTGAATTGAATCCCACAACTAATCAACAGATTCACCCACAGGTAAGCCCTTAAGTACCCTAAAATGAAGGTTGGGACGATTCAGGGGTCCCTCCCAGAGGAGGCATCAGACAGTGGGGAAGATACTCCCATGCCCTTTGTCCATATTTCCACCAGAGTGGGGAGTCAACGGCTCCCTGATCTGGTTTGTACTGGAGTATGCAAGGAGTTCCCCAAATGTGCCCTTCCAGCAGACTATGTGGCCCTGGAAAGTGTCTCCAGCCTGGCCTAAAACACTAAGGGCCAGATGTAGGTAGCCAAATACCAGTCAGTAACAGACGATTTCGGCTGTTAACGACCGGTATTTGGCTTTTGACATGTAGGTGGCTCGGATTTTACAGAATCGGTATATTTACCGATTCGGTAAATTTACCACTTCGGTATTTTTCTGAATCGGTAATTATACCGATTCTGTTAATCCATATGTAGGTGGCACAGTTTGCAGTGCCGCAGGCCCTTAGGATTT
This sequence comes from Lissotriton helveticus, assembly GCF_964261635.1. Classification (NCBI taxonomy): domain Eukaryota; kingdom Metazoa; phylum Chordata; class Amphibia; order Caudata; family Salamandridae; genus Lissotriton; species Lissotriton helveticus. The sequence goes on from NC_136068.1 coordinate 1,685,986,401, forward strand.
CTTATTTTACCACCCAATCCTATTGGGTGGTAAAATACCGAATTCCAGTGTACATGCACATCTGTGCATGTACACCCATGCCATGTGACACACAGACATGCCCTTAGGGCATGTATGTGTGCCACATGGCACACAAGCCTGCAATTGGGGTGCTACAGGGTGTCAAAGTGACACCCCGTTCCCCCTGCCAGGAATCGGTATTTCCCATTGATTCCTATGGGCTTCAAGGCCCATAGGAATCAATGGGAAATACCGATTCGGTATTTACCGAATCTGTAAATGCCGAATCTTACAGAATCGGTAATTGTAAAATAAAAATTACCTACATCTGCCTACTTCCAATTTACCTACTCTTAAATACCGAATCAGTATGATTCGGTATTTAAGAGTAGGTAAATCGGAATTACCTACATCTGGCCCTGAATCTTGACAGGGAGGTGGTCACACCTTCCTGTGACCGGAAACCTATTGTACTAACTTCCCCTGCTCAGGCTTGGCAAAGCAGCCGGAGGGTAAAATTGTGTCTGTGAGGCAGCAGCAGCACTAGGTTGCTGTCAGGGTCTGTAACATCAGTCCTGGCAGCATGGAGGGCTCCCTGGAGTGGCCCTACCCTGGATGGAATCATACCCTAACACCGGATATGGCGTTGGGGTATGATTCCAACATGTTTGATACCAAACATGCCCAGGTTCGTTCCAGCCAGTTTAGAGATGGTCATCGCGTAATAACGCATGTCCTCTCTATATCAAAATGGCAGATTTACTTACAAAGCTCGGAGAATCGACTCTGGGATTTCTAGGGGTGGTCTGCTCAGGCAGACCACCCCTAACATGCCCTCACACTCGTAACCGAGCACCCTGCCTTTAGGACTGAAAGGCCTGCTAGAAGGGTGACTTATAGATTCCAAGTGCAGTGCAGTTAGATATAAGGAAACTTATATCATTCGTGAGAGGTGAAACCGCCAACCCAGCAGTCATCGTTTGGAGAATCCCTTGTGGGTGGCATAATACATGCTGCATGCTGCACCCCTGGGGAATCATGGGGGTACTGTTGTATAGCATTTTAGGATCCTAGTGTTATTTTCCCGATTCATGCCCTTATATAGGTATAAATCACCTTGACCTTATATAGGCATAGAAATCATAACCATATTTAGACATATCCCATTCAGTCCAAATACGGCGTGGCTACTTCCACTATGGTATCTCCTGCCCAGTGATATACACAATGCACAAAATACTTTGGTCATAGAACTGTCAGTAGCACCAATACACAGTGGTCCCCAAGGGGATACCAGACCAATTATCGAGATAGAGGATTACGAACCACGCCCTAAGTAGTGACTGGACCCAGGAGTGTAGAAGAGTTGGGGACCCAAAGAACCACCCAGGTGAGAGTCTAGGAACCCCACGACGGTTGTGTGCAAAGAGGATATACAACTGTCTACTTAATACTGATCAGTGGGTACGTCCTGTTGGTCTTAACACAGATGGACGAAAGTGTCGGTTGGAACCCAGAAACGAGCTTGAGTTGAAGAATACCTGAAAACAGAGGGGACAGATTCTATGCCACTATGGGGTGACCAGGAGGAACGGAAGACAAGTTCAAGGATGGGGGTAAAAAGAAATGATGGGAAGATTCAAACACTATCGCACCGAGTCGGTAGCTCTGCCCAAGCTACCATGATATTGAAGACGACAGAGTCCACCAGTTCCAACCAACTGCATCAGCATGGGTCAGTTATAGTGGGGACAGACTCATTGGCAAAACCTTTTGAAGCGCATGCGGTTGGCACAAGTCGGTAGAGACGACCAATGCGGTTGCCGTGCGATGAAGAGATGAAGCCACGCAGTGCACAGGGGTTCGGTTGTGCAGACCTTGATGAGTGATACTGGCCTCAACCCTCAATGAGAGGACAGTTGAGACCTTGAGAGAGTGCCAGACTACCACCTGTGTTGCTGAACCTTGTGGAGTCCGTGGGAGCCCAGAATCGGCAAACCGGTCAGCCGTGTTGCGGTGCCTGTGAATGCAAGAGAGTGATTTCTTCACCCCAAGGGAGATTTCTTCAGTTGTCTTTGATGTCCACAGGTCATGGACAGACCTGTATGGAATATGGGCATGGACGTTTGAGTGAGCTTGCAGGATGAGGAGGCTTGAGCAGCAGGAATCAACCTAGGTGCAGTCTCAGTGACCAGAGCGAAGTTCAGCAGAGTCCAGAGTACCCAGATGGTCGAAGTAGAAGTGGAGTTGGATCTGAATTGAATCCCACAACTAATCAACAGATTCACCCACAGGTAAGCCCTTAAGTACCCTAAAATGAAGGTTGGGACGATTCAGGGGTCCCTCCCAGAGGAGGCATCAGACAGTGGGGAAGATACTCCCATGCCCTTTGTCCATATTTCCACCAGAGTGGGGAGTCAACGGCTCCCTGATCTGGTTTGTACTGGAGTATGCAAGGAGTTCCCCAAATGTGCCCTTCCAGCAGACTATGTGGCCCTGGAAAGTGTCTCCAGCCTGGCCTAAAACACTAAGGGCCAGATGTAGGTAGCCAAATACCGGTCAGTAACAGACGATTTCGGCTGTTAACGACCGGTATTTGGCTTTTGACATGTAGGTGGCTCGGATTTTACAGAATCGGTATATTTACCGATTCGGTAAATTTACCACTTCGGTATTTTTCCGAATCGGTAATTATACCGATTCTGTTAATCCATATGTAGGTGGCACAGTTTGCAGTGCCGCAGGCCCTTAGGATTTCTTATTTTACCACCCAATCCTATTGGGTGGTAAAATACCGAATTCCAGTGTACATGCACATCTGTGCATGTACACCCATGCCATGTGACACACAGACATGCCCTTAGGGCATGTATGTGTGCCACATGGCACACAAGCCTGCAATTGGGGTGCTACAGGGTGTCAAAGTGACACCCCGTTCCCCCTGCCAGGAATCGGTATTTCCCATTGATTCCTATGGGCTTCAAGGCCCATAGGAATCAATGGGAAATACCGATTCGGTATTTACCGAATCTGTAAATGCCGAATCTTACAGAATCGGTAATTGTAAAATAAAAATTACCTACATCTGCCTACTTCCAATTTACCTACTCTTAAATACCGAATCAGTATGATTCGGTATTTAAGAGTAGGTAAATCGGAATTACCTACATCTGGCCCTGAATCTTGACAGGGAGGTGGTCACACCTTCCTGTGACCGGAAACCTATTGTACTAACTTCCCCTGCTCAGGCTTGGCAAAGCAGCCGGAGGGTAAAATTGTGTCTGTGAGGCAGCAGCAGCACTAGGTTGCTGTCAGGGTCTGTAACATCAGTCCTGGCAGCATGGAGGGCTCCCTGGAGTGGCCCTACCCTGGATGGAATCATACCCTAACACCGGATATGGCGTTGGGGTATGATTCCAACATGTTTGATACCAAACATGCCCAGGTTCGTTCCAGCCAGTTTAGAGATGGTCATCGCGTAATAACGCATGTCCTCTCTATATCAAAATGGCAGATTTACTTACAAAGCTCGGAGAATCGACTCTGGGATTTCTAGGGGTGGTCTGCTCAGGCAGACCATCCCTAACATGCCCTCACACTCGTAACCGAGCACCCTGCCTTTAGGACTGAAAGGCCTGCTAGAAGGGTGACTTATAGATTCCAAGTGCAGTGCAGTTAGATATAAGGAAACTTATATCATTCGTGAGAGGTGAAACCGCCAACCCAGCAGTCATCGTTTGGAGAATCCCTTGTGGGTGGCATAATACATGCTGCATGCTGCACCCCTGGGGAATCATGGGGGTACTGTTGTATAGCATTTTAGGACCCTAGTGTTATTTTCCCGATTCATGCCCTTATATAGGTATAAATCACCTTGACCTTATATAGGCATAGAAATCATAACCATATTTAGACATATCCCATTCAGTCCAAATACGGCGTGGCTACTTCCACTATGGTATCTCCTGCCCAGTGATATACACAATGCACAAAATACTTTGGTCATAGAACTGTCAGTAGCACCAATACACAGTGGTCCCCAAGGGGATACCAGACCAATTATCGAGATAGAGGATTACGAACCACGCCCTAAGTAGTGACTGGACCCAGGAGTGTAGAAGAGTTGGGGACCCAAAGAACCACCCAGGTGAGAGTCTAGGAACCCCACGACGGTTGTGTGCAAAGAGGATATACAACTGTCTACTTAATACTGATCAGTGGGTACATCCTGTTGGTCTTAACACAGATGGACGAAAGTGTCGGTTGGAACCCAGAAACGAGCTTGAGTTGAAGAATACCTGAAAACAGAGGGGACAGATTCTATGCCACTATGGGGTGACCAGGAGGAACGGAAGACAAGTTCAAGGATGGGGGTAAAAAGAAATGATGGGAAGATTCAAACACTATCGCACCGAGTCGGTAGCTCTGCCCAAGCTACCATGATATTGAAGACGACAGAGTCCACCAGTTCCAACCAACTGCATCAGCATGGGTCAGTTATAGTGGGGACAGACTCATTGGCAAAACCTTTTGAAGCGCATGCGGTTGGCACAAGTCGGTAGAGACGACCAATGCGGTTGCCGTGCGATGAAGAGATGAAGCCACGCAGTGCACAGGGGTTCGGTTGTGCAGACCTTGATGAGTGATACTGGCCTCAACCCTCAATGAGAGGACAGTTGAGACCTTGAGAGAGTGCCAGACTACCACCTGTGTTGCTGAGCCTTGTGGAGTCCGTGGGAGCCCAGAATCGGCAAACCGGTCAGCCGTGTTGCGGTGCCTGTGAATGCAAGAGAGTGATTCCTTCACCCCAAGGGAGATTTCTTCAGTTGTCTTTGATGTCCACAGGTCATGGACAGACCTGTATGGAATATGGGCATGGACGTTTGAGTGAGCTTGCAGGATGAGGAGGCTTGAGCAGCAGGAATCAACCTAGGTGCAGTCTCAGTGACCAGAGCGAAGTTCAGCAGAGTCCAGAGTACCCAGATGGTCGAAGTAGAAGTGGAGTTGGATCTGAATTGAATCCCACAACTAATCAACAGATTCACCCACAGGTAAGCCCTTAAGTACCCTAAAATGAAGGTTGGGACGATTCAGGGGTCCCTCCCAGAGGAGGCATCAGACAGTGGGGAAGATACTCCCATGCCCTTTGTCCATATTTCCACCAGAGTGGGGAGTCAACGGCTCCCTGATCTGGTTTGTACTGGAGTATGCAAGGAGTTCCCCAAATGTGCCCTTCCAGCAGACTATGTGGCCCTGGAAAGTGTCTCCAGCCTGGCCTAAAACACTAAGGGCCAGATGTAGGTAGCCAAATACCGGTCAGTAACAGACGATTTCGGCTGTTAACGACCGGTATTTGGCTTTTGACATGTAGGTGGCTCGGATTTTACAGAATCGGTATATTTACCGATTCGGTAAATTTACCACTTCGGTATTTTTCCGAATCGGTAATTATACCGATTCTGTTAATCCATATGTAGGTGGCACAGTTTGCAGTGCCGCAGGCCCTTAGGATTTCTTATTTTACCACCCAATCCTATTGGGTGGTAAAATACCGAATTCCAGTGTACATGCACATCTGTGCATGTACACCCATGCCATGTGACACACAGACATGCCCTTAGGGCATGTATGTGTGCCACATGGCACACAAGCCTGCAATTGGGGTGCTACAGGGTGTCAAAGTGACACCCCGTTCCCCCTGCCAGGAATCGGTATTTCCCATTGATTCCTATGGGCTTCAAGGCCCATAGGAATCAATGGGAAATACCGATTCGGTATTTACCGAATCTGTAAATGCCGAATCTTACAGAATCGGTAATTGTAAAATAAAAATTACCTACATCTGCCTACTTCCAATTTACCTACTCTTAAATACCGAATCAGTATGATTCGGTATTTAAGAGTAGGTAAATCGGAATTACCTACATCTGGCCCTGAATCTTGACAGGGAGGTGGTCACACCTTCCTGTGACCGGAAACCTATTGTACTAACTTCCCCTGCTCAGGCTTGGCAAAGCAGCCGGAGGGTAAAATTGTGTCTGTGAGGCAGCAGCAGCACTAGGTTGCTGTCAGGGTCTGTAACATCAGTCCTGGCAGCATGGAGGGCTCCCTGGAGTGGCCCTACCCTGGATGGAATCATACCCTAACACCGGATATGGCGTTGGGGTATGATTCCAACATGTTTGATACCAAACATGCCCAGGTTCGTTCCAGCCAGTTTAGAGATGGTCATCGCGTAATAACGCATGTCCTCTCTATATCAAAATGGCAGATTTACTTACAAAGCTCGGAGAATCGACTCTGGGATTTCTAGGGGTGGTCTGCTCAGGCAGACCACCCCTAACATGCCCTCACACTCGTAACCGAGCACCCTGCCTTTAGGACTGAAAGGCCTGCTAGAAGGGTGACTTATAGATTCCAAGTGCAGTGCAGTTAGATATAAGGAAACTTATATCATTCGTGAGAGGTGAAACCGCCAACCCAGCAGTCGTCGTTTGGAGAATCCCTTGTGGGTGGCATAATACATGCTGCATGCTGCACCCCTGGGGAATCATGGGGGTACTGTTGTATAGCATTTTAGGACCCTAGTGTTATTTTCCCGATTCATGCCCTTATATAGGTATAAATCACCTTGACCTTATATAGGCATAGAAATCATAACCATATTTAGACATATCCCATTCAGTCCAAATACGGCGTGGCTACTTCCACTATGGTATCTCCTGCCCAGTGATATACACAATGCACAAAATACTTTGGTCATAGAACTGTCAGTAGCACCAATACACAGTGGTCCCCAAGGGGATACCAGACCAATTATCGAGATAGAGGATTACGAACCACGCCCTAAGTAGTGACTGGACCCAGGAGTGTAGAAGAGTTGGGGACCCAAAGAACCACCCAGGTGAGAGTCTAGGAACCCCACGACGGTTGTGTGCAAAGAGGATATACAACTGTCTACTTAATACTGATCAGTGGGTACGTCCTGTTGGTCTTACCACAGATGGACGAAAGTGTCGGTTGGAACCCAGAAACGAGCTTGAGTTGAAGAATACCTGAAAACAGAGGGGACAGATTCTATGCCACTATGGGGTGACCAGGAGGAACGGAAGACAAGTTCAAGGATGGGGGTAAAAAGAAATGATGGGAAGATTCAAACACTATCGCACCGAGTCGGTAGCTCTGCCCAAGCTACCATGATATTGAAGACGACAGAGTCCATCAGTTCCAACCAACTGCATCAGCATGGGTCAGTTATAGTGGGGACAGACTCATTGGCAAAACCTTTTGAAGCGCATGCGGTTGGCACAAGTCGGTAGAGACGACCAATGCGGTTGCCGTGCGATGAAGAGATGAAGCCACGCAGTGCACAGGGGTTCGGTTGTGCAGACCTTGATGAGTGATACTGGCCTCAACCCTCAATGAGAGGACAGTTGAGACCTTGAGAGAGTGCCAGACTACCACCTGTGTTGCTGAGCCTTGTGGAGTCCGTGGGAGCCCAGAATCGGCAAACCAGTCAGCCGTGTTGCGGTGCCTGTGAATGCAAGAGAGTGATTCCTTCACCTCAAGGGAGATTTCTTCAGTTGTCTTTGATGTCCACAGGTCATGGACAGACCTGTATGGAATATGGGCATGGACGTTTGAGTGAGCTTGCAGGATGAGGAGGCTTGAGCAGCAGGAATCAACCTAGGTGCAGTCTCAGTGACCAGAGCGAAGTTCAGCAGAGTCCAGAGTACCCAGATGGTCGAAGTAGAAGTGGAGTTGGATCTGAATTGAATCCCACAACTAATCAACAGATTCACCCACAGGTAAGCCCTTAAGTACCCTAAAATGAAGGTTGGGACGATTCAGGGGTCCCTCCCAGAGGAGGCATCAGACAGTGGGGAAGATACTCCCATGCCCTTTGTCCATATTTCCACCAGAGTGGGGAGTCAACGGCTCCCTGATCTGGTTTGTACTGGAGTATGCAAGGAGTTCCCCAAATGTGCCCTTCCAGCAGACTATGTGGCCCTGGAAAGTGTCTCCAGCCTGGCCTAAAACACTAAGGGCCAGATGTAGGTAGCCAAATACCGGTCAGTAACAGACGATTTCGGCTGTTAACGACCGGTATTTGGCTTTTGACATGTAGGTGGCTCGGATTTTACAGAATCGGTATATTTACCGATTCGGTAAATTTACCACTTCGGTATTTTTCCGAATCGGTAATTATACCGATTCTGTTAATCCATATGTAGGTGGCACAGTTTGCAGTGCCGCAGGCCCTTAGGATTTCTTATTTTACCACCCAATCCTATTGGGTGGTAAAATACCGAATTCCAGTGTACATGCACATCTGTGCATGTACACCCATGCCATGTGACACACAGACATGCCCTTAGGGCATGTATGTGTGCCACATGGCACACAAGCCTGCAATTGGGGTGCTACAGGGTGTCAAAGTGACACCCCGTTCCCCCTGCCAGGAATCGGTATTTCCCATTGATTCCTATGGGCTTCAAGGCCCATAGGAATCAATGGGAAATACCGATTCGGTATTTACCGAATCTGTAAATGCCGAATCTTACAGAATCGGTAATTGTAAAATAAAAATTACCTACATCTGCCTACTTCCAATTTACCTACTCTTAAATACCGAATCAGTATGATTCGGTATTTAAGAGTAGGTAAATCGGAATTACCTACATCTGGCCCTGAATCTTGACAGGGAGGTGGTCACACCTTCCTGTGACCGGAAACCTATTGTACTAACTTCCCCTGCTCAGGCTTGGCAAAGCAGCCGGAGGGTAAAATTGTGTCTGTGAGGCAGCAGCAGCACTAGGTTGCTGTCAGGGTCTGTAACATCAGTCCTGGAAGCATGGAGGGCTCCCTGGAGTGGCCCTACCCTGGATGGAATCATACCCTAACACCGGATATGGCGTTGGGGTATGATTCCAACATGTTTGATACCAAACATGCCCAGGTTCGTTCCAGCCAGTTTAGAGATGGTCATCGCGTAATAACGCATGTCCTCTCTATATCAAAATGGCAGATTTACTTACAAAGCTCGGAGAATCGACTCCGGGATTTCTAGGGGTGGTCTGCTCAGGCAGACCACCCCTAACATGCCCTCACACTCGTAACCGAGCACCCTGCCTTTAGGACTGAAAGGCCTGCTAGAAGGGTGACTTATAGATTCCAAGTGCAGTGCAGTTAGATATAAGGAAACTTATATCATTCGTGAGAGGTGAAACCGCCAACCCAGCAGTCATCGTTTGGAGAATCCCTTGTGGGTGGCATAATACATGCTGCATGCTGCACCCCTGGGGAATCATGGGGGTACTGTTGTATAGCATTTTAGGACCCTAGTGTTATTTTCCCGATTCATGCCCTTATATAGGTATAAATCACCTTGACCTTATATAGGCATAGAAATCATAACCATATTTAGACATATCCCATTCAGTCCAAATACGGCGTGGCTACTTCCACTAGTTCCAAAAAGCCACAACGATTTCTTGAAAAACTCGGCTTTAGCAGTTGGGGCCTTCGCTTGTTTGAAAATTGAGTTGTCCAAGAAGTCATGGAGTTTTCAAAATACCGAGACTCGTTGATGACGTTTTTATGTCCAGCTTTACGTCAAACTTGGCACCTTCAAGGTATAAATATGCAAACACTTGCCCTAGCAAACACACGGTGGTTTGGAGCAGTTCGACTATCTACTTGCCCGACGCATCTCGCTACAGCAAGTGCCGAAGGAAGCCGGCTCTCCAGCAATCAAACTGAGAGAGAGAGTGTCTTTCCTCTTGCAGAGAAATCCAGCACCAGTGTTTCCAGGCTCCTCTTGCGGGGTGTTGGGAAATCAAGTCCTGAAACAGAGAGATACCAGACCTCCTTCATTCTAAACCAAGGTAAGGAGCTGATTAGACCCTAAGAGAAATATTGGATAGATTCTGGGCAAAAGAATACTAAACTTATGCTACACCACACTTACTTCTTCCCTCGTACTAGACTTAGGTTAGGTACACCGGGGTAGGCGTATTTTAGAAGCACCAGTTGAGTTCTTTTAGTCTTTATTTATTTATGTTTGTATTTTATGGCTTAGAAACCATACCAAGCTTTTACAGTATTATTTTATAATACTCTTCCTGCTATAAGCATTATACTTTACAGCCAGTCTTACAATTGTAGCAGTTCATTTCTTCTGCATGAGTAAGAAGACTGTTCAATAAATACTTTTATTGAAAACGCCCGTCTCTCTATTTCTCTGCACCTCTGGTGAAACGAAGCATGCATGATTGACTGAGTGAAAATTCTATCTTTTGTTTCAACGACTCTCGAGATACGTTTTATCTTGGGGAAACAAAGTTGTCATGTTTATGCGGTTGTCAGAAACAAATCCCTTCTTGTGAATTCGAGAACGTTTCTAGTGACCTCTGAGTTAGCTGGCACTCACAATTAAGTTTAATATATTCAATATCGACCTAGTAGACATAAGTCCTATGTCACATCTATAGGATATATTATTCCAATGCGCAGAGCCTCTTGGGAATATAGGAACTACACTACATGGCGCCCAACGTTTGTAAGGCACTAATTTAACACTAGATACTAGAGTAACTGAGTCGTACTTTTCTCAGAGACCCCTTTTTCCCGTAAAATACTCCAATAGACGTCTGGAGTGGGTTATAGGATAAAATATCCACCATAACTGAATAGGACGAAAAATCCTATGTATTAGTTTTTTGATTTTGTTCAACGTTGAAGGATACAGTGTTCCAAAATATTGTGCACCTTATCTTTGTTTCCTTGAGACTTGCTCTGAAAAATTTCAGTCAACAAAATGTCAAATAGTGACTTAGAAAACAGTGGAGATGCAGTAAATGCAATCCAACCGGGTTTAAACCTTACAGGTTTTCAAGAAACCGATGCGGATGCTATAATCATCCCTCAAAACGTATGGAAAACCATCGCTATTAAGCTTATACAAAATGGCCTATTATCGAGAGGTTGTAGGTCAAATTTTGTCAATAGAGGCACACGAATATCGGCAGTCAGAGGTATTCTATTCATGGATTATCTTCCCAGAAGCGAATCCAAGATCACATGTGTTCCACTTCTACAAGATAGAGGAACCTCCAGCATAATACGTACCTTTGAGGACATTGAAATTCCACTAACCTACCAAGAGCATCATCTCGGGTTTACAGGCGCCCTACAACATCAAAATCACATTACCAAGCTCGGTCCACTAGGTAGAGCAGGAGCAGCATAGTCGGTACTAGCTAGCTATACACCACATCCTGATATTGAAAGAATGACAGATGTAGAACTATTAGCTCAGCTAAAACAATTAATTAAAATACATAGACAATTGGAACTATTTGTCATGTGGACTCTAACAGTCCAACCTGCTATAAGAATTCCACAGCACACCTCTCATCAGGTGAACACAAACAAAATAACACCACAGACCATACAATCGGTCATCTGTAAAAATTACACACAAAAGGGAACAAATTCCATTCTGGTTAGCTCAAAATGTACTCAAATCGAGGCAGTGTTTCCAGATAGTACACCTCATGAGAAACACAGGATTCTAACAATCTGTTTACCAATGGGGATCACACCACACCTGGAGGACTGTGACACTTGGGGTACAGTCTTTGCTGCAATCTACACAAAAAGACATGGTGTTCCGTCCATGGTGGTAATACCAGACGTCCTGAAACAGATTCAAAATGAATATGGGGCAGAGCCTGCTTTAAATCTCGGTCTGAAATTACTAAAGGATTTCAAACAGGTCTCAGCTATAATATTAGCTAATACTACAGGTGAAGCAGCATCCGTGGCAATCCGCCAAAAACTAAAATAAATAGCTGTAACTGAGCAACCAAATGAACTGGCCAGAATAATAGAAACATCTTATGAAGAACTTGGTAGAGATAGTTTTGGAGGGAAACCTGTAAAGCCCAAACTAACAGAAAATCCTGAAAAAGTTTTTATTAAAAACAATCTCACCACTCCTAAAAAGAAGTGGGAAAATACTAGACAGACACTTCCTAAAGAGAATCGTTCTCAATCCAGAGGTAGGTCTCCTCAAAAGGAGCCCACTGAAAAGAGGTATAACCTCAGAAACAGGGATAATTTGAAAAAACCTGATAGATATCAAGATACTGATACACGTTCCTCTCGTACCTTTCATACTTCCTCACAGAAATTGGAAAGAAGTGGCCGGTCAGAACACACAGAAGGACCCGTGAAGTCCAAAGACTATCAACACGTAAAAAAAAAATAAGAAAACCCAATTCACCAAAAAGAAGGTAGCAGGTCTAAAAATCAGACATGCCGAGGATCTTGAGGACGCAACTCGAGAACGGGGAGTGGGCTCAGACAATGCTGGACAGCGCAGCAGAAGTTACCATAGCTCCCAAGATCCTGAAGGATCATCTGGAGACAGTGGACCTGAATGAATACATTCAAGTTGAAACTGCCGATACCACGGTTAGTGTACCCCATAAGTTATATGAAGTGACACTCCGTATAGAGGGGGACATAACTAGAAAAATAAGAGCACTCTTTTGGGAAAAACTATCTAAGGGTTATGACATCCTTCTGGCTGAAAAAGACTGGCAACCTGAATTTGTCAGGGAGTGCCCACATGGCGAAGAGATCATTATGCCAGCCTTCTCAAATCATATTCCTATTCATAAAAGTACAATTATGCCAGAAAATGGGCTGTAGCCCAGGCTTCAGCATTATATAAAAATCCTGCAGGATGGGATGAGGACTCTTCTCACCATAAAATACAGTTAAAAAAACAACCAACTTCTCAGAGGCAGTATCCAGTCAAGCAAGAAGCTAAAAAACAGGTCAGGGAGATTGTAGATCAACTTGAATACCAATGGGTGATTGAAACATTTATTTATTTATTTATTTTATTTATTACATTTATATGGCGCAACAGCTACCCTGAGGGTTTCCCGGCACCTTGGATCTGAGTTAGGCTTGAATAGATGGAAGTTGCCAGTAGGAGTGTGGAGTGTTTTGATTAAATAGCCAAGTTTTGATGCCCTTTCGGAATTGGAGGTAAATTGATTTAAGATGTAGTTCGAGCGGCAGTGAGTTCCATAGAACCGGGGCCAGGTAGGCAAATGAGTGCCCGCCCAATCGTGCTCGTTTGAATCTAGGGACAGAAAATTTGGCCTGATGCATTGACCGAAGGTTTCTAGAGGGTAGATATTTATGTGCCGGTCAATGCACCTCGTCAATAAACAATCCTTTGTTTCCTGTCTTCAAACCAGACAATACATATCGTCTAGTTTTGGACTACAGACATTTAAACTCTTGTTGCAAAACATTTGCAGTACAAAATGCCCCCAGTGCAGCACTGATGAATAACCATCATCATCAAGGAATCTTTATTTCGGCATTTTGCCATAAAAGATGCCGGTTAAAAGTGTATACAATAATAATGATAAAATTGATTGAGAAAAACACAATAGAATATTAATAAGATCTATCGTGGAAAAATAACACGCTTTTGAGTATAGCAAACACATTAAAATTAGCACCATAATAAAAGATTCGTTCAGTCATAGGAGAGCAGCACAATTCATTAAGGTAAGCACAGTATTGTAAAATCATTAGTGAAAGAATGATATATGATTACAGTATGTCAGCTGCACCTTAGCATCCATTAGCAGTCAAGCGTCTGCGCTTAGTCCACATAGTTAGCAGGAACCGTGAGACTGCAAATACGATGCGACTAGAAGTATCAGTTTTTAAAATTCTAAAAGCATATGTACACTGTGTGAACCCCAAATTTTTGCACAAAGGAACTAGCCAGTACTTCCTGGGTTTGCTGTATGCTGAACAGATGAAGAGTACATGGAGTTCCTCTTCTAAAGTACAGCTACACCCTGGGCATTTCTTTAGAGTAGAGGCTGACCATTTGCTCGAAAAAGCTCTTAGGGGTAAAGTGCCATATCTCCATTGTAATTAAAGTTTCCTCGATGCAATGGGATAGATAACATCCATAAAATCCTCGAAAAAGTAAAAATCTTTAAATATTGAAAAAGAAGTGGTCAGGGTGCCAACATGGGGGGTAGACAGAGCAGCAGAGAGTTTTTCATCGACAAAAATCCTGGTGAGCGACTTTCGTGAGAACTGATGGCAGGACCTTTCCGGATCATACCACAGGGCAGGCAATCTCAATCTTAAAAATTCCTGCTTTAGAGACATAAACCACGGTATTTTTGCTGCACTATGGTAATGTAGTATTTCCTTCAGTTCTAGCCTGTAATTCTGGAGCTCTGGTGTAGTCCAAAGCCTATGCTAGAACCTAAGGGGTTTAAGTGCTAATTCGACTTTGATTGGTCTCAGCCCCCAAGTCCAGCCTTAAGGGTAAAAGCGGGGTACTTTGTGGGAGAGCCAGGAGCTGTCTAATACATTTATTTTCCGTTTTGTCGATTTCAGGCCTACAAGAATGCCCCCACAGCTCCCCCCATACAGGATTGCAGCCCTCGTCTGGGTCTTATAAATCTCCAGCGGTGGTTTAATGGGTTTGAATGTCGATGTGTTGGAGAGCCTGAGAATTCCCCCTGTAAGCTGGGCCAGTTTCATTTGTGATTTTACTTGTTGGGGGCCCCATTACAGGTTTTCATGTAAGGTTACCCCCAAATACTCGAAGGTCGTTACCCTTTGTAAATGCACTCTGCCCAGGCTGGGATTCGGGCGGGTAGATGCCGGTGGATTGAAGATCATTAATTTTGTTTTGTCAACGTTTATCTCCAAACCACGGCATCTGCAGAAATCCTCAAAACCGTCCAGCACACGCTGTATCCCCATGGGAGACTTTGAGAGCAGCAGGGTGTCGTCTGCGAACATTATCGCCGGCGCCCTGCTGCCTGCCAACCTCGGCGCATCATTATTAGGTACACCATCCACATGAGCAATTACGCCGTTTACGTAAAGGCAAAACAGGGTAGGTGCTAGTACGCACCCCTGCCTCAACCCCATACTTACAGGGAACCTGGGTGATAGTGCCCCTTCCCTCCCACATCTGACCTGTGTGAAATTCCCCTCATGCAACCTTATCAACACATTTAAGAGTTTTTGTGGGACACCCATATTCTGGAGAACAGACCACAGTTTTCCATGAGGGACTAAATCAAAGGCGGAGCGGAGGTCCACAAACACCATGTAGAGGCTTCCACCCTCTATTTTCGCCGTTTTCCTGAATAGTAATAGTAGGCGGAAGATTTGATCCATGGTGGATGTGTTCCTCATAAACCTCGCTTGGTACGGGCTGAGGACTGCGTGTTCCTCCAACCAGTCCTGAAGGCGGTCTAGAGTCAGCCGGGCAAAAAAAATTTGCGGGACATCAATGAGGCTAATTGGCCTGTAGTTGACAGGGAGCAGAGGAGAGCCCTTCTTAAAAATTGAGACTATCTCTGCTCTCAGCCAAGTACAGGGAACCTCCATGCCCCTCAGTACTGCATTGAAAATAATACAAAGGTAGGGGCCCCAAATCCTAGGTTGGCTTTTAAAGAGGTCTCCCGGACGTTTATCAAGGCCAGGGGTTTTTCCCGCTGGGAGCTTAGCTATTGCAAGACATACTTCCTCTAGGGAATATTCTAAATCGACATGCTGGTTAGGTGTAGGTGGGGGAACAGAAAAACTTTGCCCGCCTAAATCTACTGAGTAAAGGGCCTTAAAGTGATCTTCCCATACCTTTGCCTCAATATTAGGTTCAATGGCAGATTTTAATTCTCCACTGCCTGTGCTAACTATTGCCCAAAATCTGCGAGCATCCCTGGACTCTAGGGCACCAGATAGATTTGTCCACTTCTCAAAGTCCCACTCTTGCTTGGCATATTTGATGATTTCTTTATATTTAGTGCACATAGCGCGGATAAGGGGTTTATTGCTGGCAAGATTTACGGCCTCAACCAGCTCTGACTTGGCCGTTCGACATACAGCATTATACCAAGTAGATACAGGAGCCCTCTTTCTCCGATTTGGCACCTTGGGATAAAGAACCTTGAGTAAGGAGGAGAGTAGGTTCATGTGCAGGGCCTGCAACTTTATTAAAGTCTAAAAGGGGAGGTTGAGTGATTAAGGCATCAACCTCCACCAACAGGGAGGGAATTGTATAATTTAAATAATTCTTCTGGGGATGCCACTAGCTTTTCCCACTTAACCCTGCGCCTATTAGTTGTTAGAGTTATCTTATCTCATACATCTTCCTGGTCTCCCACTACTTCACCTCCTGGTCCAGGGAAAACCATCTCCAGGCTTAAAGCGTTGTGGTCACTGTCAGCCCTGGTAGTTACCTGGAAGTCAATGACCTTGGGCCACAGCCGCGTCTCAACCATTATATAGTCGATGCGCGACTCCTGTCCCGTTTTATTGAAGGTGCACCTCGATGGAGTATCAGAGGGAGTGCGGCCATTACAAGCCCTAATGGAATGATTTAAGGTTAGGGCCGTGATCTGAATCACTAAAGGTGACCATTTCTTGGGTGTTGGAGATTGGCTTGGGGGTATCGCCCAGTGATCGTCCTCTGCCATAAGAGCACCCTCATAATGACATAATGACAGTTCAGGTCACCGGCTACCAAATGACGAGCGTCACTAGTAATAGTGTGCAAAAAAAGTGACAGCTCTTCAATGGAAGAAGACTCACTTGATATGCTTACTGGCCGTGAATAAACATTCACGATAGCAAGCTAAAAGGAATTTGGCCACTTTAGGACAACACATTGAACATCATCTGAGTGGGTGTTCACAGTCTCGGCCATACAGCCCAGATGTGAACCAACCCAGATGGTAAGGCCCCCAGATGGTTGCCCCCACCACCCCCCAAAGAGCAGGTACATGGAATGAGGCAAATCCTACTCGAAGTTGTTCATCCCTCGCCCAGGTCTCTTGGAAAAGGCATATTTCGGTCTTATCCACAAAGGAACCCCACTCTGGACAAGACAATTTGTTAGGTAGGCCTGCCACGTTCCAGGATAATATTGTCAGGGATTTTAGATTAATGGCATTAGGGAGGGTAAGCTCGCTCCCTGACAAGACACTTTCCCTTACAGGTTCACAAAGGGGTTCCAGTAAACAACTTTACACAGTAGTACCAGATGGAACGTCGCCATTTCCTGTCAAAGTCCCCTTGATGAAAGATTGGCGATCTGGGGTGACACTTGGCAATTGGCCAGACGTTAACTCACCAACTCCCCCCGGATTGCCATGCATTTCCACCCTACTATGCGGTAGTCAATCAACCATTTTCAGTCCACTAAACCTATTTTGGGTGCGTATTTGGCTCGGTGAGTACGGTTCCACAGACCTACCCCTCTCAAACCTACCCGGGCCTGCACCTCGATGCTCTACCAAGGTCCATCCACCTTCTCTGTCGGGCGGATAGTTCGGGGGATAAAAATATGACAATAGGAGGGGTTGGATAGTGGCCCCAGGGCTATGGTACCTCCAATTACAAATATGCTTCACAGTCCGTGGGTCCTTGAAATTTACCAACACACAATTATCAATAATGGTTTTTGGCCTATGGCCCACCCAAGATAACCTACGCACTATGAGTATTTCACTTGTAATGTGGCGAGGGAGTGGTCTATTTTTGTTGAGCCAATCCGAGACTTTATTTTCTAGTGAGCTAAATGATTCCTGACTCGAATTACTTATTTCGGGAACCCCTGTAAGGACTACCACGTACGGGCTTGATTCTGGCGGCAAGTCAATTATACACTCGCCAGAAAGGTCCGTAGCTGGTAGAACCCGACCACCCTCTTTAGGCTGTCTTGAAATGCCCTCCCTTAGAATATTTGTAGATATATCCACAGATACAGGAGGGTTTACAACGGGTGGTTTAGGAATATGCAATTCAGCTGAAGAGGTAAGTTTTTGTTGTACAATCCCCCCCTGAGCAATGTTCATTTGGGCGCTACCCGTATGCAAAACACTTGACTTCAATCAGTCCACAGTTTCTAGTGTAGTAAGTTCGATCTTGGACAGCTGCTCTTCAATCCACGTAAATCTCGCTTCAAGTGGTTGGAGGGAGGATTTTAATAGTATACAAAGTTTTTCGAAGAAAGAGTCCTTCATTGCCGGAGTTTCTTCAGTATAACTATCCACCCCTGGAAAAGTTGTTCCTGAACAGATTACAGGCAGTGGAGGTAAGGCATGTGTGTTCATGCAGTTTGGGGGGTCTGACCCCTTTTGCTTGCATGTTATGTCGGTACTGCCAGCACCTTTGGCAAATTTTGACTTCTAGCCTCCAGTGGCAGTACCGGCCCCCCTCTTCCTCTTGGGCATTGTCCCCTCACGTCTCTCCAGCAGTTGCCGGGTATTGGGTCTTTCGGGGGAACTAGCCATAGTTGACACAATAGTAGTGTTTGTAGCTTCTATCAGTTGAAGCTGCTCAACTGGGGGGATATAGCCCTGATCCTGAGACATCAGTAGACTATGTACAGTCGCTGGAACGACAATTGTATTTGCTCGCATAGCGGGTTCTGGTGTACGAGCGGTTGCTAGGTGGCCCAGGGAGGATCTTTTGGCGAGAGCTAGATCTTGGGATACTCGTCGCTCCATTAGAATTATCCCCTGATCAATGACAGAGTTAGCTCTAATTATAAAGTTGTCCAATGTAAAATGTAAATGTAAATGTAGTATACTTGTAAAGCGCACAGCTGCCCCAGCAACGGGGCGTCCCGGCGCTGTATAACTCTGGGGAACCCGTCCTGGCTTTCCCTGTGGGATGGTCCCTTGCTGGGAGTCCCCAAGGTGGAGCCAGGCATCCCCGGAATTGGTGGGGCCGTTGTGGAGATTAGGCAAGCTAATGCCCAGAGTTGCCGAGTGGAACCACTGATTAGAGTAAGCACTGAAGCGAGAATTATCGAGTCCGCTGACCAAGGTCCACGACCCTGCCGCGTCTGGAATTGAACCCTGGTCCCAGGCTGACTTCTGCTCTCAGGCCTGCCGCCTCTAACCAGTGAGCCACACTACTCCACAGTGAGCCACACTACTCCAATGTCCCTGTTAGTTTCCCGCTTGAAGATGCTGCCTTACTCCTACTTTCGCGCCCTGCCATATTACAAAACTTCACCCCAGTAGGTACTTACGAATCTTCCTATGAATTAGAAAGTAGATTAGCCCAGATGAAAGAGGAGTGGCCCGGTCCGGTCTCCTCCGGGCTCCAACGGGCCCGCCCTTGGCCCGGGCTTCGCCCGGCGCGCGCCCGCGCGCGTTCAGCGAAGCGGGAAGGGCACGTGAAAAAATAGGTGTAAGTGGGAGGGGCGGGAAGAGGAACAGCTGAAATGGAGAACGGGCTGTTGGTCCTCGCAGTCCCGCCGTCAATCACTGCCCCAAAGCAAAGTCACGAAAAGCAACACCAGAGAGCAAAACCACTGCGAGCGGCACCATTCACAAAAGCAATTTCTCTGTTGTGCCAGATGCCCGCCAGCATGCCTTGCCGATCTTTTGGGAGATCCTCTTTTAGTCTCTCTTTTCCTTATTTCAGTAGGGGATGCTGCCTCTCAGGGGCTGCTTCCCTTCGCATGCTCCTGCCCCTAGTTGGAGCGTATCCCCATGTATCTTGGGCTAATTTATGTTAGATCAGCCCCTCCTTCGCCTTCTCTGTACCGGGAGCTACACGCCGGGGGCAACACGCCAAGGGACCGAGTCTTCCACCCCAGCACGCATCCACATTTGCTGGTGCTCCTCTATTCCTGGACGTTTACCTGCCCCCCGCCGAGCCGCCACGCCACACCCGGTTGGGTCTCTCCAGCGGCTTCGGCCACGTTTAAATCCTTGCGGCGTCTTATGCGGGTCTCCAGCGGCTTCGGCCGCGTTTAAAGCCTTGCGGCGTCTGCCGCGGGTTTCCAGCGGCTTCGGCTGCGTTTAAATCCTTGCGGCGTCTGCCGCGGGTCTCCAGCGGCTTCGGACGCGTTTATAGCCTTGCGGCGTCTGCCACGTCTTCCAATGTGCACAAGTGGCTGTGGCCGCGTTCACACTCCGGCGGCGTCTGCCGCGATACACAAGCGGTTGAAACCGCGTCCAAGTCTCGGCGGCGGTTGGTGTTACGCCTTCTGACTCCTTCGGCCACGTCTCGCCTCGCTTCAGTGCTCTACTGCACCCTTATCTTCAATATGCTGTAATCTTCTGTACTTCTGCTGCTGCCCCTGTAATCTCCCTTTCCACTTGAATCTGGCACTAGATTGCCATCAGATTGTTATTAACTTGCTATGGATTTTCCAAAAACTTTTTTTTTCGCCTTTCTTAATCGCACGCGTCCTCCCACAACCTCCTCACCTCCTTTCCTGTCTCCTTTACTCCGGTTTTATCTCCTATGTGTCAGCAAAAAGAAACATGCCTCGCGATTCTGCCTGCTGCTAGAATGATAGCAGCCGCAGAGGGGAGAAAAGCCTGAGCCACGATGCACAGTAAAGCTCTGAAGGGCTCAGTCCCACAGGTTGCGTGCCCGCTGACCTCCCCGCTATTGCCTCGGCCGCCGCAAAAACCACCTCGAACGCGGGAGACGTCCCGAACCTCGGCGCCCTCGCCCTCGCGTTCTTCAAAGCGCCGTATCTCTATGCCTCCGGGCCGCTGGTATCGTCCTCCAGGAGCAGCACGCCAGTTTGTTACCAGGTGAGCATCGCCATTACAGGGGGGCGGGGTCTCAGGTCAGATGAATAACACTGTGCGCAAAAAATATAAAATCACATTAGATATTGCAAACCGTTTCTTCTGTCAAAATATCACACCTGAAAGCAGGTATTTGACCGCTTTCTCAATTATGGGGACACATAGTCACTTCTGTCCTCTCCCACAGGGATTTAAGAATAGTCTAGGAATATTTTCAGCCAGAGTAACTGAGTTACTGCAAACATATGATGATGAAGCATTATCTTATGTCGATGACATCTATCTTACAGACGACGATTTGGACCGGCACTTGAACAGGGTGAACACCATAATACTTGGCTTCACCTCTGCAGAGTACAAATTCAATTTTAAGAAATCAAGAATTGCCCACCTCAATGTCCTATTCTTAGGATGCAAACTTTCAAGTGAAGGCAAAAGCCTGGCAGCAAACCTTTAAGAAAAATGTGCGCTGCTGCAACCTTCAAAAACGCTGAAAAACCTGATTTCAAACCTACTAATTGGACTCAAAAACACACAGAAATTCTGCGTTCAGTGCAAACAGACATGTTAGCAACAACCCATTTACAGACACGCCTAAACGTACGCAACCTTGTAATCCGAATCATCCCAGGAAGATGCGGATTCACATACCTAACCTTTAATGAAGGTGAAAAGGTACCAATAGCTTATAAATCACACTTGTACACACAAGCTGAAATGAAATTCACTTCAACTGAAAAAATTCTGACAGCGGTTCAAACCGCAGTAGCAAGAGAGAGGGCTAACGCACAGGGAAAACGCATAAAGGTCTTTACTCCTGTACCTGCCTTAGAGGCACTGACAAAAGCGAGCATTCCAAATGCAAAGGATTTACATCCGAGATGAATACAATGGGTTAATTCTCTTGCTGCAACAGACGTTGAATACATTTTTGACCCTTACTTGAAAACTCAAGAATTTCTACAATACGAATAAGAATGTCCTCTGCCCACTGAGCTTCTGCCTCGAGAACATTACCGATGTATAATTTATACAGACGGATCAGCACAGCCCGCAACTAGAGGAAAACAAGCTTATAGTGCAGCATGTGTGATTGTTAAAGGTCTCTGGCGCGATGGAAAATTCCGACCTATGGTAAAAAAAAACTCAATCTCTATGAGATTGTACAGCTCAGCGAGCTGAACTACAGGCTTTCAAAATGGCGCCTGCAAATACCGATCGTGAATTCCCCACACTCATAATGTGCGATTCATATTACTGCGTCCAATCTTACAACAAATACTTGCAGAACTGGGTTCAAAACGGTTTCAAAGACGCAAAAGGTGGCACAAACAAGCATAAGTCGCTTTGGGAACAAGTAGTTCTATTACAGAAGGAACTACAAAAGACTCACGTGATCCATACACAGAGTCATCAACGTGATGGCGTTCACGTTGCAGGGAATTCATTGGCTGATGAAGCTGCGAAGGCAGCTGTGCAAACGGCTTCGGTACCTGCAATCACTCGTTCAAAAACAAAAATAGACAGCGAAATAATGCAAGCTGTCACTACTTCAGTTAAAGACAGTGGTAAAACACTTCCAAAAGGCATTCCACTAAAGTACTCATATATAACTGGTGCAAATAATGTTCCTTTTGCTCAAATCCCTGGAGTGGGGTATAGAGTAATCCCAAACGTGGAACACAGATTAGGACTAATTTTAAAACATATGAAGGACTTGCCTCTGCACACGCAGGCGTTTCCTAAAACAAAGATACTGGTGGCCGCGCATGAGGAAACAGACCCGAAACTATGTTTTGGAATGTGAAATCTGCCAGAAAATGAAATGTTCAACTGTGAAACGCCCGGCGCAGACGTCCCTTTTAATTTCAGATAAACCATTAGCATGTGTTTACCTGGACCACTGTGGTCCCTTACAAAGGGATGGCAACTATAAATATATCATGGTCGCAGTGGATTCATGCTCAAGATTCATTTGGATGTAGCCTCAGCGCTCGGCTGACGCCCGAACTGTTATAAAAGATTTGCGAGTCTTTATCGGCACATACACAATCGGCACGCTACATTCTGACCAGGGTACTGCTTTTAGCTCCCGAGCTTACAAGGAGACCATGGTCAGTTTGGGCGTTGCATTGTGGTACTCAAGTCCATTCCATCCTGAGGGAAATTTGGTTGTGGAAAGAAAAAACCGTGACATAAAGCAATCTATAACAGCAAGGGTATTAGGCTCAGGTGACGGGTGGGTAAAACATCTAATAAGTGTCCAACGTAGTCTTAACAATCTGCCAAGAAATTCTCTGGGTGGAATCACTCCATATGAAATCCTTTTTGGTACTAGAATTATTGTTGGAGACCTCGTTCGTCATACTTCAGTGGTAGAACAAAAACCCTTTGATATCATTGACTGTTTGGCTGTTTTGCAGGACTTAAATGAAACAAGAAAAAGTCTAAGCAACACCATACAGAAGCCAACGAATACTGAAGAGAAACCACCTGTCCCAGCAAGATCTGTCTGGATTCCAAAGATTGGGGATCTGGTCAGAGAAAAAATAGATGACAAGAAGGAATTTGGGCCTTTTTACAGAAAACCAGTACCTGTACTAGCAATCCACGGATCAAGACCAGTGTTACTGCCGCCCCTTGCTGGAAGAAAGGAGAACCGGTTTGTATCAATTGACCTGGTAAAACCACAGCATGTGGCCGATAATAGGTAGAAGGCCCAGTCGACTCCAAAGATAAAGCAGATGACTAAATCTTGCTACTATCCAAGAGCTTCAGACTGAGAGACTCATCACCTTTGAAGAATCTGCAGTAAGAAAAGAAGGGTTATGCAACAAAGCCATGGAACTTGTACCTCTTGAAACCCAAATAACAGTTCGTCAAGAATCTCCCGTCTACAATGATGTAGCATCTGATTATATGCGTATATTAAGAGACCAAGCAGCTCCAGCGTTTTCAAATAATCCGGATGCAATACCAACAATTAACAGAACTGCCTCTTGCTATTTCATCAACTTTGATACCTTTTCTGAGGATTCCAGGGAGCCCGAAACAACGCCAGCAAACAAAACTTTCAAGGAACATGTAACATAAGTTTTTCACGTGCTTACAAATACATATCAAGTTTAACCGTGGGTTGAATTTTAGATTGTGTTAGGTGTACTTTTTCTCCTCCCATGGGTCATTCTTGTTTTAAGTTTGGGAAAGCTGATAGATGGAAAATATAGTAAAATGGACACAGCAAGTAAGAACATCAACTTGCTCCTGAAGCCACACAAATCATCTCATCGTGAGCAAAGAGACCTGCCGTCAGTAAACATCACAGACGTTCCTCTACCTGGTGGTATAGCACGGGACAGAACTGATTATGACATTTATGGTCCTGTCGAGCTGTTGAAGATCCCACACCAATTTAAGGTTTCCTAGAGCGATTTTGTTTCACCCAGTACATTTTCTGATGATTGGGACTTTGAGACTGTTAATACCATGATGGCAGACTTAGCAATGTCGGCAAAATTTGCAAAACATGAATACTTAGACGGTTCATCAGATTATGAACAAATGTATTGTTTTAATCATTATGGTCATCATTTTTTGCAAAAATCTGCAAATCCTAGAAATGTTTTTACTTATTATCAATGGGAACATTGTCCACGCCACCAAAGGGTAGCATTTTATGAAAAATGTCCATACTTCTCAGGTTTTACTGTCACAAATCCAGAAACATTTTACTTTAAAAGTGTTATTAAGACAGGAATGAGAAGAATGTTGACTAATACTAAACAAATTTATTCTGCAGCCTTTATGCTCAATTGTCCACATTAGTTTTTGATTTTTGGAAAGACAACATTGAGAAAAAAAACTGTCTGGGGCACAAAAGACTGGCAGGTGAAAGGTTTAGAAGCCTTATTCAGAGTCTGCATCATCCCGAGACAAATAATGTTTTAAATGAAACTGTATAACAGACATCTTGTCTTGGCCTGGCTAAGATAAAAGACTTAAACAAACCGTCCATACCTGAGCCCAGTCCTGATAGTAATTGGAACTGCAGATGAGGAGGTTGACATGAAATTTATTTTTTACAACAAAACAGAACTAATCCTGATTGGAAAAAATGGTTCATCTGGCCCACAGACACGAATGACTGTCAAGATAGATTCCTGAATACGACACAAGGGTTTATAGTAACTAGGCCAGATCCAAGATATGTCCAGAGACAACATCCAGGGTTAATAACAACTTACAGTGTAGGAAAACTGTGCCTTGAGTGGCTACAAAAATCCGTACTCCACAGACACAAAACAACACTTATCTTTACTTAAAGATGGCGTTGATTTGAGAGACTTCTTACTAGGACCTCGCAAACCACGTCATAAAAGTTTCATATACGCCGGTATATATGCTGCTCATAATGAAGCATGGAAAGTCACGCAAATGAAACTTGCGGAATGAATACGAGAAATTGATTGTATAAATTTAGAGAAAGCTCTCTCTGTAGTTTACAATGGGTTAACAACTCTGTTGTCCAGAATTTATTCTTTGGACAGCATTGTATCTTCTGCCATAGACATAATGGAACAGGACTTGCTCATGTTACAACTTGGACAGTCTCAATTGCATTCTATAATGCTACTAGGCTGAACGTTACAAAACCTTCGTTCAGGCTATGTGCTCAGCGTCTAATCAACACCACTTCATTGTTTACTGGATTTAACCTTACAGATAAACAAATTTCTTTGGCACAGAGGGGAGCAGACTATACGGTGCTGAGCATAGAAAAACTGGAAAGATTACCATTAACCATTTCTGAGAAACCAGCCGTGTAATGGATAATACATGGCACCATCACGATACCAGTAGCGATTTTCCAGTTTCAGTATTGCTTGAAACACATACCAGCAGGCCTGTATGAAAGGTTGGGTAAAGAATACATAAAGTGGACCTGAGATTTACCATAAAACACACAAATGTTTTTCCCTCTTGCCTTACCCGGTTAAGATCTTGGAACGTTGGGTTAGCAGGACTTTGTCCCAATATCTGGAGACAAATAACATCTTGGAAGGGGAACAGTTCGGTTTTTGCCCAGGCCATGGGACAGAATCAGCCTTAGTGGATGTGCTGGATGACCTGTGGATGCGGATGGACAGGGGCAAGTCGTCAATTTTAATCCTGCTGGACCTGTCCGCCGCATTTGATACGGTGGACCATGACACACTGCTCTCAAGGCTGGGGAACTTTGGAGTTAAGGGAGTAGCACTTAGGTGGCTGCAATCCTAACTATCGGACAGAAGACAGGCGGTAGCACTTCCCCCGTACCAGTTAGAAATGGTGGAAGATCCTCATGGGGTACCACAGGGGTCGGCAATTAGCCCTATTTTATTTAATGCGTATATGCAACCCCTGTTGGGTATCATCAAGGCATACAAAATCAGTGTGATTAATTATGCTGACGATACGCAGCTGTTGATATCCCTGAAGGGGGACCAGGCCGAATCATTGGATTGCTTTCATGACTGTATGCATGAAAATGACAAAGTGGCTGAAGGCTAACTCTCTCCAGTTTAACAGCGGGAAAACGGAGATCCTACAATGTAGGATGGGTGGGATTGCCCGTAGCCTGCCAATAGATTTTTGGCCCCTGACTTCAGATGGCACATGGACCCCAGTGAATACGGTACGCAGCTTGGGGGTCAGTTTCAATGAGAATCTCAATTTGGAGACCCATGTTAATAAACTAGTGGGAACTTGCTTCTCCAAAATTCGTGGTCTTCGCAAGGTGCTGCCGCTGCTGCCTATCCAGGTTAGAGCAACGGTGGTCAGGATTAACATCCTTAGCCGCCTGGATTATTGCAATGCCTTGCTTTTGGAATCTCCGAGGTATCTGATTGCCAGATTTCAAAGTATCCAGGCGGCAGCAGCGAAGCTAGCACTCTCCCGACCGCGTGACTCCTCAACAACACAAGCACTGGCGGATCTACACTGGCTTCCACTAGCTCAACGGATCCGTTCTGAACCACTTCAGGTTAGATTTCAGTGGTACAAACCCACCCTTAATCTCCGTTCCGCTACTACTAACTACGTAAGAGTACCTAAAGTAAGTAGGGTGACCCTGGGAGGAAGAGCCTTTAGCGTGGCAGCAGCTCGCCTTTGGAACAGCCTCCCCATAGAAATAAGGAGAACGCAAGGCTTGCTGTAGTTCCGCAAGAAAATCAAGACCTGGTTATTCCCCAGGATATAATGAGGGGCAGAAGTAGATTCTCTGGATAGCATGTCGATCCTCTATTATGTAGCTGTCTAGCTCCAGGATGCCCGCAGGGTTGCAGTGCGCTCTATAAGTGTTTATAATAATGTTGGAGTGGGGAAAAGGAGGTATTTCTTAGTGGTAAAAATTGCAAAACCACACTGACCGGTACACTTCTATGTCAGGGTAATAATTTACATGGAGCCTGCGATGGTCCTTCGACCAACTTATCCTGCCACCTGCAGGGTTCTCCGGCAGCAGTGATAGATCTAATTTTTAGGCAGCTTTCCAATGGGAGCTAGATAATGTTGAATGATCACAGCTGTTGTGGAATGATGCCAGTAATAGACTATCTCGTTAGTGTGTCAGCCAGGGTCACTTGCTGTATGCAATTATTGTTTCCTAAAACTAAGACAGACGGGGAGTCGCCGCTATGGCCTTCACTGAACATCTCTTCTATACAAATTGATACTTTAAGCAGAATGAAAGCCATTCTTTTACAAAAAACTGTGCCACTGACCTCGTCCAGAGAGATGTATGATCTGCAAGTTGCAAGGTCCTCTGCAGACATTGATGCCCTATTATCAACAAACTGCCCCACACATTTCGCAGAAATGTTAGGTCGTATCTTAACCATGTCTGATACCAGTGGTATTGTACATGTATTTAAGACGATTTTTTCGGGACTGTTAGCACCCTTTGATGCAGTCCTAGGCATTTTTTCTTACTTTGTGCACTCTGTGTTCGGCGGTCTGCCTCTCATCTTGGGACTCATAGCAGGGATACTATTTTTGTTCCTTCTGCTCCGTTATGGCAATTCCAGTCACCAGCGATACCCAGATTACCATGGAGAACACTCTTCTGGCAATGCAGTATCGTGAGCGCATAACACAGATTCTTGGCTTGGCTTGTTTAAGAGATCTGAATACAATGTGGTTCCTTTCGTTCAGACCAATCTGGCAAGATTGCATCTTACCTGTTCCATGATGTCTGCTTTGTGTTGTCCCCAACGACTACCAATCCTGATGACAGCATTCATTGAGGTCTCACCAGCAATCTCATCTGAAGGTGAGATACGTGGACCAACAGGCACAGGTACCATCTCCTGGGAACATTACTAATGCAACTGAGGCTGACGGCAATACTTCTCATCTATGTACGATTGACCTACTTAATGAAGTGGTTCAACTTTCACCGATTGTGGGAGACGATTTAATGCTTTCTCCTGACACCGAGAATAACTTTTTAAATTAGCACACAACGTTCTATCAACTTTGAATTCGACCTTCGTTTTTCAAAACAAAAAACTTCTAACTTTGGAACTGTATTTTTCTACGATTTGATTCGACTTTTTCCAAAACTGAACTTTGGCACAAAGTAATCTGCTTAAAGTAGAACTCTTCTTAGAGAACAAGAATTCTTTTAATACTTCCTAGAAACAATATAGACCTTATTCAGAAAACTACAACAGTTTATATATTCTGCTATGCAATGGACTCAAATTTTTTTCAGTATTTAAGAGCCATTTCATAAATGTAAAATGTCATGATTCATTCAGTTAGCATTGCCAATATCATATTATATGCTCAAAATGAAATAATTTATTTTAAATGCGTACAGTACAAATGCTCATTTGTATGTGTACACCATTTTCAAATGCATTTTATGTATTTTTGGGTGGGATTGTGAACACATGCTTTACATATGTTTTAGTGCTTAAATTTAGTAATGTCGAACATAATAAAGTGGAGTGGGTGTTGTATAGCGTTTTAGGACCCTAGTGTAATTTTCCCGATTCATGCCCTTATATAAGTATACATCACCTTGACCTTATATAAGCATAGAAATCATAACCATATTTAGACATAGCCCATACAGTCCCAATACGACATGGCTGCTTCCACTAGTTCCAAAAAGCCACAATGATTTCTTGGAAAACTCGGCTTCAGCAGTTACTGACTTCCCCTGCTTGAATATTGATTTGTCCAAGAACTCTTGGAGTTTTCAAAGAACTGAGACTCTTTGATGACATTATTATGTTCACCATTGCGTCAAACTCGGCACCTTCAAGGTATAAATATGCTCACACTTGCCCTAGCAGACACACAGTGATTTGGAGCAGTTAGACTATCTACTTGCCCGATGCATCTCGCTACAGCAAGTGCCGAAGGAAGCCGACCCTCCAGCAGACGCACTGGGAGTTACGCTGTCTTTTCTCTTGAAGAGGAATCCAGCTCCAGTGTTTCCAGGCTCCTCTTGCGGGGTGTTGGGAAATCGAGTCCTGAGACAGAGAGATACCAGACCTCCGTCATTCTAAACCAAGGTACGGAGCTGATTAGACCCTAAGAGAAATCTTGGTTAGATTCTTGGCAAAAGAATACTAAACTTATGCTACACCACACTTACTTCTTCCCTCGTACTAGACTTAGGTTAGGTACATCGGGCTAGGCGTATTTTAGAAGCCCCAGTTGAGTACTTTTAGTCTTTTTTTATTTATGTATGTATTTTGTGGCTTAGAAACCATACCATGCTTTTACAGTATTATTTTATAATACTCTTCCTGTTGTAAGCATTATACTTTACAGCCAGTCTTACGATTGTAGTGGTTCATTTCTTCTGCATGAGAAAGAAGACTGTTCAATAAATACTTTTATTGAAAACGTCCGCCTCTCTGTTTCTCTGCACCTCTGGTGAAAGGAAGCATGCATGGTTGACTGAGTGAAAAATCTATCTATTGTTTCCACGACTCTGAAGATACGTTTTATCTTCGGAAAACAAAGTTGTCATGTTTATGCGGTTGTCAGAAACTAATCCCTTCTTGTGAATTCGAGAAAGTTTCTAGTAACCTCTGAGCTAGCTGGCACTCACAATTAAGTTTAATATATTCAATTGTGACCTAGTAGACATAAGTCCTACGTCACATCTATAGGATATATTATTCCAATGCATAGAGCCTATTGGGAATATAGGAACTACACTACAGTACCCATGCCCTAGGTACCTCAGTACCATAAACTAGTGACTTACAAGGGTGCCCCAGTAGCCAAATAGGAATGTACCAGTTACACATCATAGCCAAATTAGGGAGGATGCACAGTGACTGGAGTCCTGATTAGCAGGATCCCAGTCAGACTAGTCAGAAAGCAGTTATGACACCATCAACAAGTGGGGATAACCAATGAAACAGATTCTACTTTACTACAGCCCTAAGTTGGCAGGGTATGCCCAGATGTTGGTCCCATGTTCACTTTGCCACTGGATTCAAGCTAGCCTGGGTGATGATGAGTGTTACCCCAAAATTTGTCCCAGGATGCTTGTTTCCAGTCCAGGGAAGACCTGGCTTTGTAAGTTAGGCCTGGACTGTTTCCTTGAGGAACAGGGTCAAGGACTGATTTTCATAGGGCTGGGTCAGAACTGAAGTGGCAAAGTGAGCTAAAGAACGAAGGTGGATTAAAGCCAGGTCTGTGACTGGGGGTGAGTGTCTGAAAAGTTTCAGCGCTCCGTCCATCATCTCCTTGTGTTTGCATCATTAACAAAAGGCCATTTGCTCAAGGGCAGTGCATTTTTGTTTTATTGTTGTTACTCCCGTGCCAACCTTATAGGCTGTTACCAAAGCTAGCATCCCTAATGCTAAGGCCCTCCATCCTAGATGGATTCAATAACCTACACCCTTGACAGCTGTAAATGTAGACTTCGTCTTTGACACTTCTTTGCACATACAAGAATTTCCATAGAATGAGCAAGTTTATCCTTAGCCATCTACTGTTCTATCTCTTGATCAGTATGAATATATTATTTACACTCCCTGTTCAACTTAACCTGCATATGTTCTAAGCAGCAATATCCAGTCACATTTGCCATCGTTATTGGTGTTATGTTGGATGGCCTTTTCCAACCCAAAATTACTTGCACGCAGTCTTTATTAGACTACACTCAGCAATTGGCCTAACTGAAAGCTTTGTGTCTTGCACTTGAAAATACAGATCCTGACTTCCCACT
Organism: Lissotriton helveticus; assembly: GCF_964261635.1. Classification (NCBI taxonomy): domain Eukaryota; kingdom Metazoa; phylum Chordata; class Amphibia; order Caudata; family Salamandridae; genus Lissotriton; species Lissotriton helveticus. Next base: position 1,686,017,277 of record NC_136068.1, read on the forward strand.
CTTATTGTGTATGATTCATATTACTGTGTAGAGTCATTTAACTGTAATCTATATTATTGACAACAAAATTAATTAAAAGATTCAAAGGGTAGCACAGTTAACCATAAACTGCTTTGGGTTAAAGTGGCAGACCTTAACGATCGTTTGCCATAAACCCATGTGATACATACATTGAGTCATCAACATGTGGGAGCACACGCTCTAGGGAATTCTTTGGCTGATGTAGCACCCAAGTCTGCAGTCGCCACAGCCACATATCAGCAAATGCAAGCTCTAAAGCATCTATAGATAATGATATCTTGACTGACGTGACTGCATTTAAAAACAGCACTAATTTACCAAAGGGTTTTCCTTCATAATACTCTTATCATTTAAATGGCCAGACTGTTCCTTTTGCAATTATTCCTGGGGTTGAGGATCATTCGATTCCCAAAAAGACAGCAGGCATGCTTTAGTTGTAGCAGGATATGAAGATGTTGCTTCCAATCATGCAGGAGTGGCAGCCACACTTTCGCTGCTACAACAATGTTAATGATGGCATAGCTTTTACCAGCAGGCCAAGAAATATGTCTTGTGTTATGACATCTGCCATAAAATTAAAGGTTAAGCCATGGCTAATCCACTAGAGGCATACATTTTAGTTCCCAGCGAGCCTTTCAACTGTAGTTAACTGGATAATGGTGGGCCACTTATTTCAGATAATGCGTTTAAATGTTTTCTGTTTGCTGTTGATTCTTGCTCTAGATTTCGTTAGGTTTGGCCACAGTCCCCAGCTGATGCTTGACCTGTTATTAAAGACTTGCAAGTCTTTATCGTTACTTATGCATGCTAGGCAATCCATTTGGACCATGGTCCGGCTTTCACTTTTAAAGAGTACCATGACTGGATGACATCCCAGGGTATACAGATGCATTATTCTTCTCCATTTTAGCCTGAGGGCAATTTTGTTGTGGAAAGAATGAACTGTTACTTGAAGTTTCATTTTATATATTCGGCACTGCAGAGATCCTGCAGATACCATATGTATTCAAATTTCTATGGCTGATGTAATTGTACCTGGTTTACATTCAGATGATTTAGATGTTGAAACCATAACTTCTATGCTCTCAAAGCTGGAGTAATATGCTGTTTTTAAATCAGAGGACTTATATTTTAATTCTGCTAACTATGCTGATATGTTTTGTTATCACCAATATAGACATCATTTTCAACACAGAGCCAGTACTCAATGTGCATCGTTTAATTATACACAAAGGGAACACTGTCTGACTACCCTACAAGGGGGTTCCAAAATGTACAAGGACAAGTTCACGTATTTTACAGAATATGACACTTCAGACGGCACATCATATTATTTCAAAATAATTCCTACCCCACCCAAAAAATATATGCTTACTAACCCTGGGCGGTAAACTCCTATTCGCTCGTGAAGTGTGCAGAGTTTTCTGCACTCCGCTTTCCGCAGAGCTCTTGGAGTTCCGAAAAACTCTTATTCTCAGAGCAGAGTTTTTTCCTTGCTCATGCTCATCAGCGTCAAGTTGACGATAATGAGCAAGGAAAATACACCTCCCAGCGAGATTTTTCCTTGCAAGCGCTCATCAAGGTCTAGTTGGCGAGCGCGAGTGAGGAAAATCATCCTCCCAGTGAGATTTATCAACACGGGAAGTCGGATTTCTCAATGTGAATGGTCGTGTGTGCTTGCAAACGCTCGCATTGAGTAACCCTTCCATTAATGTTGAGAAAGCTGGAGCTTGGGTAGGAGAAAGAAAGCAGAGCCTTCTTGCTCTGTGCATGGTGCCACTCGCAATGATTTTCAAGAGTGGGACAAATATTGCCACTGAAAATCACCACAAACGGCATAATCTAAAGCACTCTGCTGCTTGCGGAACTCTGTGTAGCGTGGCAGAGTTTTTTGTCACTTCGTGGAGTTCTGAATTGCGGAACTCCACAAACTCTGCCCGGGCTTAAGGCTCACACAGACTAAGCTCATATATACAGCTTAGTTTGTCATCTAATTAGCCCTTAAAGGCCATGAGTACTGGAAGGATACAATTGATTTTAAATCAATTTGTGGAATGAAATCTTAGCAGGTTCAGGGTACGGAAACCTTATTTAGAGCCCGCTTAATTACCATACAAATAATTTTCTTGAATGATACAATACAGCAGACTATATGTCTGGGTTTGGCAAATATTAAAGAAATGAATGCCTCAGCAATTCCCTCTATTGCCTGGTTTGATAACTGACAAAGTTTGACAAATTATACCAATGAATAACTAAATAGAATGGTGCAGAATGGTACATTCAATTTCACATTTTCATGTCCTAGGGTGGCTAGTGTGGCCAATAGACACTAATGGTAGTCATGCTTATTTTCTTAATATCACACCTGGGTTCAAATCAAATAGAGCTGATCCCAGATACTCTCAATCATGACTTTGTGGTATTATTACCACCTATTCGGTGAGAAATTTGTGTCAACAATGGTTGGAACATTCTACACTATCTGCAGTAAAACAACATTTTTATGTCCTGTCCCAAAACATGAATTTGTCGGATTTCCTTTTGGGTCCCAAATCTCCACATTCTAAAATATGTATTTATGCTACCTATAATGAAATTTGGAAATCATCCCAGATGGAATCTGGTTCACGTTTAAGATTAATTGACCAAGATAATTTGGATAAAGTGCTTTCTGTTGTTGATAATAGTATTAATACATTGTCTGCTTGTATTTACAATTTAAATAAAACAGTATCGTCTGTAATTGATATTATGCAAAGAAACATGTCAACACTGTATCATGGCACATTCAGCTGAGATCTATTATGCAGTTTGGCTGGTTGCTTCAAACCCTTAAAAATGGGCGCTGGCCATGACGCTACCTTAATTGCAGTAATTTATTCCTGACCTTTAATTTAACAAGCGAACAACAACTGATGGTGATGAAATACACAACTTACACAATGCTACATTTAAAGAAATTAGAACAACTTCCATTCACTATAGCTGAGACACCTTTGGCTGTGTGGTCGATATATGGTGTTATTTCTTTACCTATCTTGACATTTCATTTAACAGCTTACATGAAACATTTTCCTGTTGGCCGATATGGAACCCTTAGGACCAGCTTTATTTATGGATTATGGTCACTTCCCTTTGTATATCATTTTGAACAGGCCAATAAGGAAGTTTTCCTCACTGGACAGGATGTGACTCTTCTGTTGGACATTCACTTGTTTACAAACAACGTTAAAATCCATGGCGCATGTAATGCAAATTTGGCCTGTTACTTTAAAGGAATACCAGTTCCCGCAATTCATCACTTGTCACGGTTCTTTCAAATGGGAGTAATATAATGCTTAGCAATTAAGATTGCTGCGCAAGCTGGAGTCCTCTATGTTTTGTCCATTTCCCAGCTTGTCACTTCTTGCAACAACCTCCATATGGAATCGTAGATTGCTTGTTGTGGCCTTCCAGTCCATCTTTGAAAGCAGACTTCAACAAGCTAAGCAGACTCAAAGCATTATGGTTCCGACATGCAATATCGCTCACATATGCTTGTGAAACCTTCAAATTTGATTTGACTAGAACTTCCAGTGAAATTCAGTCATTGTTAAATACAGACTTTCCTCTGCATTTCGGTGAATTAGTGCATCACATTTTTCATGCTGCTAATATGGCTGATCTTGCACACTTTTTTAAAGTTGTCGGCTCCGGTCTCATCAGTTTGTTTCAAACTATCTTAGGAATAATACCAGCTTTTATCCATTCCATTTTTCCAGTGTATTTGAAGGATTTCTGCTGCTTTAATTCCTCATTTGCGGCATTCTCATCCTATTTCTGCTTCTATTCGATGGATGTTCCTTTTGCAGGCCCTCTGGAACTACAACCGCTCCAACACTATCATGAGCGTATGCTTCAGATCTTTGGAATATTTCTATTGCAAGAGAAGGATTTTGACTGATCATTAACATTTTGGCCTGCCTGGTTTACCTGCGTACCCGTGCTCGCCTGCCTCTGGTGCCCCTTTGAATGGTTATTGGATATTTATTGGATATTTACCTGGCTCAGAACATCACACTGGACATTAAACTGCTATTGAGTCCCTTATCAACCTATTTTCAGGACTGTCCCTTGGGTTTGCAACTTCTCCACAATGCCAGGTTTGAGAAACTCACTTTTGAGGAAAAATGTGCATCAGCACATGAATCACAGACTACAGGCTCTGTTAACATGAATGAATGTTGCCCGGTAATTATTCCAGCATTGCCTGGGACTGAGGATCATGTCTGGTCTTTGGAATTTATGACTTGAGCTGTTAATCTGTCATCTTGCAGAGTCAGACTCATTTATGGAGTCCCGGGCCTTAAAATGTATCAAGTGACACAAAGGGTTCCTCTGAAGCACCATGATTTGATTATTTTTCCAAATTGGCAATTCCTTTTCTAGTTTTTAGAAAATGACTTTTTCAAGCTATGCTTTGAGTTTGGTTATCTTTTAATTATATTCATACCATTTAGGGCCCAATTACAAGTTTGGCAGTGTGGGAGCAGGCTGCCACTCCACCACCCATCCCCACACCGCCAAACAGGGCCACTGCCTGCCAGATTACGAGTGAAATTGTAGTCTGGAGGGCTGGCAGGGTGAAGAACTCATGGTGTTGCAGTAAAAATGCTCGTTTGTGAGCCTTGATGCAGCATTGCCGCGGGACAGCCACTGCACATTCCAGCACAACATGTACTATTAAGTCCATGTCATGCTGGAACTGGGGGTGGATGCACACAGGGGGGCACATGCATGTACCAACATGAATGAGGCAAGGGGGACCCTGTAGTACCCTCTTTGTTTCCTGACCACCTGCAGTTTCATGGAGTAAGTACGTCCATGAGACCTCTGGCAGTCAGGAATCTCTTAATATGCATGGCAGTGCCACAGCGCTACTGCCCGCACATTGTGAACCCCTGACATCCACACAATTGCCAGAGAATCCAGCTGCCTGGCAGTTATAATGGTCCATTGGCTGTCTGACTGCCAAAGCTTAATAAGGCGATAAGACTGCCAGTGCGGCGGTGGCCTGACCGCCACCATTGCGCCACAGTGAGTTTGGGCATCCGTGGACCACCAAACTCATAATCAGGCAATTAGTGCTTTCTACTGTACTACTATACTGACCAAAGGGAGAGGGTTGTGTGTTTCTTGCCTGGAACATTGTTGTTCTCCCTGTGGTAGCCTAATTGTGCACATTTTAGGATGCTTTTGTTTTGCACACATTACTACATAGCACGCTTGCCTTTGTGCCACATTGTATTCCCACACAGAACCTGCATATGTTTTCATGTTTTGTTTTTGTTCCTGGGATTTGGTCTGAACACCCTAGACTAGGCCAAGCAACATTGTTGTTCTCTCTAATCTGAAATTAGAACCTAGCCATCTCAAGAAAATGCAGCTGTTGTTTGGGAGCACACATATCTTGTCATATAACTGAGGACAGGGGTTCGGAAAAAACACACACTGAGTGAAGATCCCGAAGTAAGAGTGCTGGGTCAGCTGAGATGTAGAACATCTATCTATGTATGCTAAGGTACGGGGTCTGCCATTAATCCCAGAGATCTATAATATATAATAATTTAGCTTCAGTAGAAAGGGAAGAAGGTATTAGGCTAAGCTGTCTTATAATATGAGAGGGCTTTTCATGGTATATGGTTTGTTAACCATGCTAATTATATTTTGATAGGCATTTGTTGTCTAATTGTGGCGCACATACTGTATCTTAGAGCACGATAGTTCAAATAAATATTGTAAACTTCCTTTATGTCTCTTGTTTATCTTATGTGGATAAGTATGAGCGAGAGAGCAAAAGGGTGTGTCCTGTTACCATGATCCCTAAGTTGGACCTGGGCTTATAGATCTTTAGGTTGTATGTGAATCAATCTCTACATGGTAATGTTCTATGGTGCCAAGTATAGTTCTGTTCTTGAGCAAACTCCCAGCAAAATAGCAGGATATAAGGGAGGAAAGCACTAGCTTCCAGGAACCCACAACAAAAATACAAAAAGATATACTTCCTAAAGTCCCTGAATGCATCACAAACCACTTACCACTTATACCCACGTTAAAAAGTTTCATTGCAAGAACTAAACTAGTGATAACCCTCCTCCACCTAGAAATACATAAACACTTAAAAATGACACAGAATGAAGAATCCTTCCTGTTAAATGACAACCTAAACAAATATAGACGAATCCTAATATTTTCTTCAGTAGATAATTTACTATAACTAAGCCATTGTCAAACCTAGATCACAGATAGAACCTTCAAAATATGTCCCAAACCTTTTACTCAGATATACACCAGACACTGTGAAAACACAAATAACCCTTTTATATCTGTCCTACTACCAAATAAACAAAATATCACTCATTACAAACCCTTAAACCACATTAAATATAAAACAAACAACGATTACCCCCCAAAGAATTATCATAGCCTTTGAATAAGCAATGATTCAGTCCATTTTAAAAATGTACCCTACACAGTCATACAATGCTGTTACTACTATTTCAATCAAAGCATATGGAGACACCACTCGTAATTTGGACTAAGTGTAGAATATGCTACCAACAGTCAATTTACAATTGAAATTGACTGTAAAATGTATTAATAGAAAGCCATTTCTACCAACAAAGCAACCACAAACTAAACCCCCATATGGATTATTTTGAAGTTACTTGGGTTGGTAAACTACATCGCTCCAGACACAGATGCCAACCCAATTCCAAATATCATGGTGGAGTGTCTATGACAGCACCTTGGCACAGGATGCCAAAACAAATGACACAGTGCTGGGATGGCACAATGCCTTCTAATTAACACTAGGCAGTGTACCAACCTACACTCTATAAATGTATGGAAGACTTACAAAAATAGCAAAGCTAACAACATCTACGAATGGAGCAGTTTGTAACCCATATTGCACCTAAACTTGGCAAACATACCAAAACAATATACCGATACGACATGCTACAATTTAAAATCAAACTCTTCATAAACAACAACGGAGTATATTACTTAGCAATAATAACCTTAAGCATAATATAAAATAAATTCTAAGCTACCAAACTCCCGAAAAACTATAACAAAGTCTTAACAAACATGACAAGTCATTTTTTATATAAATAATAAATAAAATATTTTATTACATAAATCAAAACATTTTAAGAAACTACAATCTTAAATTAGACTCATAAATTCAAGAAATATATACATTATTTATATAAAATATCTAAACCTTACCAAGCCAAAAGCTCAAAGAACAAACTCAATCTGTTAGGTAAAATATTCATATAAAATATACATTTCCAAATAACAATCATATAATAGTTGCACAAATATTAAAATCTAACATTTCCCACACAAAACAAAAAAATTAAATATGTCTAACTGTTCTGTAGGTACAGATCACCCTCTGTAACCACGTAGTCAAAAATGATAAAAGCAAAAAATACAGATGATGAATGGAATGCTGAACAATGCAAACATTCACCCCCAGTCACAGATCTGGATGTAATCCATAATTTTTTGTTTTTGCTCACCACGCCACACTAGTTTGGACCCAGCCATACGCAAATCAGTCTTGATCCTGCTCCTCATGGGAACAGCCCAGCTTGAACTGCCCGCCAGGTCCTCTCTGGACCGTAAATAAGCATCTAGGAACCGATTTCGGGGTATCACACTATATCAGCCAGGCTAGCTTGAATCGAGTGGCACAGTGAGCATGTGACCCATGTCTAGGCATACCCTCCCTAAATAGGACTGCAAAAGCAAAAAGAACAAATGATGGAAAGAATGCTGAACAATGTAAAGATTCACCCCAGTCACAGATCTGGGCTTAATCCATTATTTATTTGCTTACCACGCCACCCCAATTTGGACCTTGCCATATGCAAATCAGTGTTGACCCTGCTCCTCAAGGGAACAGTCCATCCCAACCTGCCAGGCATCCCAACCTGCCTGCATCGGGAACAAGTATCCTGGGACCGTTTTTTGGGTATCACCCTTCATCAGCCAGGCTAGTTTGAAATCAGTGGCACAGTGAGCATGGGACCTACATCTGGGCATACCCTTCCCACATAGGGTGACAAAAGCAAAAAAAAAGATAAGGGACTGAATGCTGAACAATGCAAATATTCACCGCCTGTCACAGATCTGGGTTTAATCCATAGTTTTTTTGCTCACCATGCCACCCCAGTTTGGGCCAAGCCATATGCAAATTAGTCTTGACCCTGCTCCTCATGGGAACAGTCCAGCACAAACTGCCAGGGCAGGTCCTCCGTGGACCAGAAACAAGCATCCTGCCACCTGTTTCAGGGTATCACCCCTAATCACGCAGACACCGATTAGAGTATGCTTGTTTCCAAGAAGACTTATTTGCAATCGCTGGGTCCAAAGTGGGGTGGCATGCTGAGCAAAAAAAACAATAGATTTAACCTAGACCTGTGGCTGGGGATTAATATTTGATAATATTCAGCATTCCATCCATCATCTTTTGGTGTTCCTATAGTCACCCTAAGTGGGAATGATATGCCCAGATGTGGGTCCCTTGCTCGCTATGCCACTGGATTCAAGATAGTCTGGTTGATGAAGGGTGATACCCTGAAACCAGTCCCAGGATGCTTGTTTGCCAGTCCAGGGCTGGACTGTTCCCATGGAGGGGCAGGGTCAACACTGATTTGCATATGTCTGGGTCCAAACTGGGGTGGCATGGTGACCAAACAAACAATGGATTTAACCCAGATCTGTGGCTGGGGCGAATGTTTGACACTGTTCAGCATTCCATTCATCATCTTTTTGTGTTGCTATATTCAAAAATTATAATGTACCAAAAATGGAATAACATTTCCCAAAAAGCCAAAAAAGGGCAAAACTAAAACCAATCCAATTGATATCCCTTGAAGGAATCTAAATTATATATAAGAACATTTAACAAAAAAAATTGTTTTAAAAAAAGAAACACTCCTGGATGCCCGACAAAAGTGAAATCAATGTTAAAGCTATTGGATTATTATAAACCAAAAGACATAGCCTTTGAAAACATACTGTGGATCCATATTCTCATAGGACACTTCATATTCCTGCAAAACCCACCTGCAAAATACATTATATTCCCAAAAGTACATATGCATTACACTTAGGGCCAGATTATGAGTCTGGTGGTCCAGACTCATGGCAGCGTGGCTGTGTGGTTCAACCACTGCTGCACCGGTGGTTTGACCACCCCATTACGAGTTGGGTGGTTAGACCGCCCTGGGACCGCCGCGATGCCAGGGAACCACTGTTCCCTGCAGGTGGAGCTGTGGCCAGAGGTCATAATATGCATGGTGCAACATCCATGGTCCTGCCAAGCATATTATGCGTTTCCTCTCTGCCGGCTGTGACATGGAGGTTCCTCCTCCATGTCAACTATGGCAGAGAGAAAAAAAGAGGGCCCTAAAGGGCCCCCTGTGCCTTCTCCGCTTTTTAATTTAAATCTAACAGAAATTACTTTAATGAAATGCAAATAATTTTGCAAAATGCATAAATGTAGTTTGTTACATTAATAAGTTTTCTACATAATAGCTTAAAATTGATTTCAAATGAATATGTACATTATGTTAAATGTAAAAAAATATTTGATTACCAATTTTTAAATATTAATTTAAATTATATTGTCGTGTATTCCTATAGGTTCTGAATCGATCCCCCTATTCCTGACCCTATTCTGGTTAAACTAACTATCAAGTTAACTAACAGTCAGCCCATGAGGCAAGAAAAGCCCCCATGATGCAGATACCGTTATCTGACGCAGTCACACTACGGCACAGGAACGTGTTATCTGATTAGGTCATAACGCTTGAGATCTAATTAGACAAGCGACATTCCTCCAGCCCCTGATAAGGCATACGACGTTCTCATAACAAATCAAACCTATGACAACCTGGAAAATCCGTGCGGCCATTGTTTTGATTTCACAGAGAACTTTAGTAAAGAATGTGCTAACGGGCAAGTCGTATGACATCTTTATTGACGTATCTATGTCCATCCTTACGTCAATCTCGGCACCTTTAAGGTATAAATATTGCCGATCTTGCCCTATGCAAACACACGCGTGGTGACAAGACGGAGCAGCCATACTTGCCGAAGCCGAGAGCAGAAGCAGACCCGCTGGCAGCAGCCCCGCCTTCCTGACGCGCTGAGAGACGCGCTGCTATCTCAAGCCGAGAGACCCAGCACCGGCGTTTCTGGGCAGCCCTCGCAGGCAGCCTGGAATATCGAGAGCAGAGAAAGAGATACCATTCCTCATTCATCCTAAATTCCAGGTACAGAACTGAATAACCCCTCACAGAGAATTCTTTAGTTATTCACTTGGCAAAAACAAACTTAACTTAAACTGTAACTTTCTATTCCCGCCCACGCATTAGACTTAGGTCAGGTACACGGGGTAGGCGTATTTAGAAACACCAGTTGAGTACGTTTAGTCAAATGTATATGTGTATGTAAATATATTTTAATCATTTCAAACATCATATGGCTCAGAAACCATATCAATGTTTTTACAGTATTATTTTATACTATTGCTTTTAATGTATGCACTTTACTTAACTATAAGTATTGCAATAATATCGATCCATTTCTCTTGTACGAGAAAAGAGACTGATCAATAAATAACACCTTTTTATTGAACACGCCCGTCTCTTCCTTTTCTCTACAATCTGATGAGACTAAGAATGCACGTACTGACTGAGTAAAATAATTGCCTTGTGCTCACACGACTCTCGAGATTGACTCTTGATTAGGGGAGAGCAAAGTTGTCATGTTCTATGGTTGTCAGAAACTAAATCCCTTCTTGTCTAATCAGGGAAGTTTATTCCTCCTTGAACATTCAAGAAAGTTTCTAGCGAACTCTGAGCTTAGCTGGCAAACCCAAAACTTAAGTCTAGTATCGACAGTAGTAGACCTAGTTAACGTCTGGCCTAGGCCTTTACTGCTGTAGGTATTATTCCAATGCGCAGAGCCTATTGGGAAAATAGGAGCTACACTACATGGCGCCCAACGCGTTTGGAAAGGGCGATAAAACTAACGTAAGACATTTAGAGTAACTCAGTCGTGCTATCTCACTCAGACCCCTTTTCCCAAATACTCCAAAGACGTCTGGAGTGGGTGAAAGGTTATATCCTCCAAAACCTCGCAGGAGGGAACTCCTATGTATGGTTCTTGGTATAGTCAACGTTGAAGGATAAACTGTTCCAAAATATTGTGCATCTAATCTCTGTTTCCATAAGAAACCTGATCTGCAAACAGCTATGATACCATCCGGTCAGTAAAATGACTGAAAGTGATGATGAAAGAGAGACAGTTAGATTAGCAACTGAACTCGCAGCAGCGGATGCTACTATGCAAGACGCGGACCCGGAGATAATACTCATCCCGGTCATCAAAAGGAGATCTATAACCTTAAAACTTATAGAAAATGGACTGACACCTAGAGGTGGCACAGTCATATTCGTAATTGAGGCACACGAATATCGGCAGACAGAGGTATACTATTCATGGATACATTTCCCAGCAGCAAATGCTGTAACAAAGTACTTCCACTATTACAAAATAGAGGAACCTCCTGAAATGTACACTCCTTTCGAGGAGGTGGAAGTACCACTCAAATTCCAAGAGCATTTGCTCTTATTTGATGGCGCCCTAAAACATAACAATCACATCACCAGGCTCGGTCCTTTAGGAAGACCAGGAGCAACGTGGCCGGTCTTAGCCGGATACACACCACATCCAGACATCGATAGGATGCCTGCAGCTGAGCTGTTAATACAGCTAAAACAATTACTAAAAATTCATAGACAATTAGTCCAGTATGTAATGCGGACTTCAACAAGTCAGCCAGCGATTAAACTTCCACAGCTGACCCCTCACCAGGGGAACACAAATAAAATCACACCACAGAACATCCAATCCTGCCTAGGTAAAGTTCCGGCTAAACGGGAACAGATACCATTCTGGTTGGCACAGAAAATCACCCAAATAGAGGCGGTGTTTCCTGACACCACCCCATTAGAAAAACACAGGATTCTGACTATATGTCTCCCAATGGGAATCGCACCACACATTGAGGACTGTGACACTTGGGGTACAGTCTTTGCTTCCATCTACACAAAAACGCACGGTGTTCCATCCATTTCGGTAATACCAGATGTGCTAAAACAAATTCAAGATGAATACGGTCCAGAACCTGCTTTAACTCTTGGTATGAAATTACTGAAAGACTTCAAGCAGGTCTCGGCTATATTATTAGCCAACATAAAAGGTGAAGCAGCAAACGTGGCGATCCGCCAAAGGTTAAAAGAGACAGATATAGCAGACCAACCAGCTGAAATTGCCAGAATCATAGAAAAATCTTATGAAGAACTAGGTAGAGATAGTTTAGGTGGAATACCAGTAAAACCGCAACTGACTGAAAGTCCAGAAAAAATATTTTTTAATAATAATTCACCAAAAAAAAACTGGGATGGAAACAAACAATCCAATCCTAAAGAAAAGAATTCAGAGAAAAATCTCCAAACCGAAGACAGAGGTCACCGCAGAGTGACCCCTCTGGGAATAGATATAACCTTAGAAATAGGGATAATATTAAAAAACCTGATAGATATCAAGACATTGATACACGTCCCTCTCAATCTTTTCAGAATTCCTCGCAGAAATCGGAAAGAAGAGGACGATCAGAACAAAGAGAAGAGCACGCCAAGTCCAAAGACAAGGAACCTGCTCAGCTAAAAAAGAAATTACAATTTCCAAAAAAGAAGGTAGCCAGTATCAAGGTAGTTAACAATGCCGAGAATACTGAGGACACAACTGAAAAACGGAGAGTGGGCTCAGACAATGCTAGACAGCGCAGCAGAGGTGAGCATAGCTCGCAGAGTCCTTATGAATCATCTGGAGACAGTGGACACGAATGAATATCTTCAAGTGGAAACTGCAGACACCAGAGTTAGCAAGCCCCACAAGATATACGAGATAACATTACGTATAGAGGGAGATAAGACTAGGAAAATAAGGGGACTATTTTGGGATAATCTCTCCAAGGGCTATGATATCCTTCTAGCTGAAAAAGACTGGCCACCAGAGTTTGTCAGGGAGTGCCCACATGGCGAAGAAGTAATTATGCCTGCCTTCTCGAATCAAATCCCGATTCATAAAAAATATACACTTGCTAGAAAGTGGGGAGTGGCCTTAGCACCTGCTTTATATAAAAATCATGTAGGATGGGATGAGGATTCTCCTCCTCACAAAATCCAGTTAAAATCACAACCTACTGCACAAAGGCAGTACCCAATTAAGCAAGAAGCTAAAAAACAGGTAAATGAAATACTAGATCAGCTAGAATACCAGGGGGTGATTGAAACTTGCACCTCACAAATGAACAATCCTTTGTTTCCGGTCTCCAAACCAGACAACTCATATCGTCTAGTTTTGGATTACCGACACCTTAACACATGTTGCAAAACCTTTGCAGTGCAAAACTCACACAGTGCTGCACTAATGAATAACATAGTGCGCAAAAAATACAAAACAACCTTGGACATCTCCAATGGATTCTTTTGTCAAAACATAGCACCAGAGTGCAGATATTTAACTGCATTCTCAGTAAATGGCACTCAAAAACAATTCTGTCGGTTAGCCCAGGGGTAAAAGAACAGCCCGGGGGTATTCTCAGCGAGAGTAACAGAATTACTACAACTATATGATGATGAAGCATTATCCTATGTCGATGACATTTACTTAACAGATGATGACTTGGAGACTCACTTGAAAAGGGTGAACACCATAATACTTGGGTTCGCTGCAGAGGGTTACAAATTCAACTTCAAAAAATCCAGAATTGCCCATCTGACAGTCCTATTCTTAGGATATGAGTTATCAAGTGAAGGCAAAAGCCTGGCAGACAATTTCCTAGAGAAATGTGCCGTAATCCAAGCTCCTAAAACACTAAAAAACCTACAGTCAATTCTAGGTTTCCTAAATTTCGGAAGAACTTACATTGCAAATTACGCAGAAAGGGTCAAACCCCTTTATGATCTAATTAAACCAGACTTTAAAAGATCCAGTTGGACTCAAACACACACAGAAATTTTGAGATCCTTACAAACAGACATTCTAATTAAAACAAAATTAGAAACACGTGATAACACACGCAATCTTGTGATTCGAGTCATCCCAGGGAGATGCGGATTCACATACCTAACCTCTAATGAGGGGGAAAAGGTACCAATTGCATTCAAATCACACTTGTACACTAAGGCTGAAATGAAATTTAGCCCAACGGAAAAAATTCTTACAGCAACACAGACAGCTATAGCAAAAGAACGAGCCCTGGCACAAGGTAAACGAATAGTAATCGTGACACCAATACCAGCCTTAGAGGCGGTAACAAAGGCAAGCATTCCAAATGCTAAAGCACTCCATCCGAGATGGATACAATGGGCTAACTCTCTTGCTGCAACAGACGTGGTGTACGAATTTGATCCTTACTTAAAAACACAAGAATTTCTCCAATATGAATTTGAATGTCCTCCGCCAACCGAAATTCTGCCTCTAGATCACTACGGCTGTATAATCTATACAGACGGATCAGCACAACCCGCAGTAGGGGGTAAACAAGCTTACAGTGCTGCGTGCGCGATTGTTAAAGGTCGTTGGCACGAAGGGAAATTGAAACCAACCCTCACTAAAACACAATCCCTAGGAGATTGTACAGCTCAGCGAGCTGAACTACTAGCATTCAAGATGGCGCTTGAAAATACCGATCGAGAATTCCCCACACTCATAGTGTGCGATTCGTACTATTGCGTCCAATCTTATAATGAATACTTGCAGATCTGGCTTCAGAACGGTTTCAAGGATGCGAAAGGTGGCACAATCAAGCATAAAATGCTCTGGGAACAAGTAGCTCTTTTACAAAAAGAACTACCAAAGACTCACGTGATACATACACTGAGTCATCAACGTGATGGCGTTCACGTTGCAGGGAATTCATTGGCTGATGAGGCCGCGAAGGCAGCTGTGCAAACGGCTTCCGTAGCTGCCGTCACCCGGTCAAAAACAAAAATAGACAGCGAAATATTACAAGCTGTCAGCGCTTCAGAAAAGGATTCGATAGAACCACTCCCTAAAGGCTTTCCAGTAAAATACTCATACATAACTGATGCAAACAATGTTCCTTTTGCTCAAATCCCTGGAGTGGGGGATAGGGCAATTCCAAACATGGAACATAGGTTAGGACTAATAATAGCGGCACACGAAGGGCTTGCTTCTATCCATGCTGGCGTCTCAGCCACAGTATCATTATTAAAACAGAGATACTGGTGGCCACAAATGAGAAGACAAACAAGGAACTATGTTCTAGCATGTGAAATATGTCAAAAAATGAAAGTATCAACGGTGAGACGTCCAGCGCAGACGCCCCTTCTAATCTCGGATAAACCATTAGCCTGTGTTTATCTAGACCACTGCGGTCCCTTACAAAGGGATGGTAACTATAAATATATCTTGGTCGCAGTGGATTCATGCACGAGATTCATATGGATGTGGCCCCAGCGAACGGCTGACGCCAGAACTGTTATAAAAGATTTGCGAGTCTTTATCGGCACATACGCAATTGGCATGCTGCATTCGGACAATGGTCCTGCTTTTATCTCTCGGGCTTATAAGGAGGCCATGGTCAGCATGGGCGTGCAATTGCGGTACTCTTGTCCATTTCACCCTGAGGGGAACGGAATTGTTGAAAGAAAAAACCGTGACATAAAGCAATCTATAACGGCAAAGGTATTAGGTTCGGGAGCTGGGTGGGTCAAACATCTAATAAGTGTCCAACGTAGTCTAAATAACTTGCCAAGAAATTCTCTGAAGGGATTCAGTCCGTACGAATTATTATTTGGAACTAGAATGATTATCTCTGACCTTGATAGTCAGACTTCAGTGGTGAAAGAAAAAAGCTTTGATGTCAAAGACCGTTTGGCTATTTTGCAGGACTTAAACAAAACAAGAAAAGACCTGAGCAACATACAGTTGAAACAACAGCCAACAACCACTGAAGAATCACCACCTGTCCCAGCAAGACGTGTCTGGATTCCAAAAGTCGGGGATCTAGTCAGGGAGAAGATCGCAGTAAAGAAGGAATTTGGGCCTTCTTACAGAAAAGCAGTTCCTGTCTTGACTGTCAACGGGACAAGATCAGTTGTACTACCGCCACTTGCTGGAAAAAAGGAGAACCGAGTTGTATCCATCGACCTGGTAAAACCACAACATGTGGCCGATAACAAACAGTAGGCCAAGTGGACTCCCAATAAGTAGCAGAACACCAAGGTTTGCTACCAGTAGAGAGGTCCTAACAAAGAGGCTCATCACATTCGAAACGCCTACAGAAGAACAAGAAGGACTATGCAACAATGCAATAGAACTCAGACCTCTGAAAACCCAAATAAAGACATTTAGCAGAGACACACCAATCTACAATGAAGTACCAAGTGACAATGCAAGAAACAAAAATCTTGAGGCAATTGGAACAATTGACAGAACTGCATCCGGGTACTTCATCAACTTCGATGATTCCTCTGAAGGCTTCAGTGAATCAAAGACACAGCCATCATCAAAATCCTTTAAAGACAAAGCTAAGGAACTTTTGAAACAACTGAAAGAAACATATCTGATTTCTCCATGGATTGAATTTTGGGTGGGTTTTGGTGCATTTATCCTCATACTTTGGCTCATCATGGTATTAACTTTGGGACGCTTCATCGAGGGAAAATATGCTAAAATGGACACAGCAAGTCAGAACATCAACTTGGTCCTCAAACCACACACATCTTCACACGTCGAGAAAAGAGAACTTTCTTCAGCCAACTTCACAGCCAATCCGATACCTGGTGGGGTAGCCTGGGACAACACTGACTATGAAATTTATGGTCCGGTCGAGATCCTGAAATATCCACACCAAATCAAGATCTCCTTGAGTGACTTTGCAAAACCAAACTCATTTGCTGATGATTGGGACTTCGAAAGCATTAATAACATGATGTCTGATTTAGTAATGTCGGCTAAATTTACCAAACATGATTATTTGCAAGGTTCTACAAATTATGATAGTATGTATTGCTATAACCACTATGGTAATCATTTTTTGCATAAATCTGCACAACCTAGAAATGTTTTAAATTATAATCAATGGGAACATTGTGCTACACCTCCAAAAGGGAGCTCAAGAACCGTTTATGACAAATATTCATATTTTTCAGGTTTTAACACAAGTAATGCTGAAACATTTTATTTTAAATTGTCAAACAAGACAGGGATGAAAACCATGATAACCAACACAAAATTGATATATTCAGATTCATTCTTTGAAAAAAGGAATACTTTTGGATTTGATTATTGGGACAAAAATGTTGATTTGAAAAGTGTTTGGGGTACAAAAGAATGGCAAGTACAGGGTTTAGAAGCTTTGTTTAGAGCCTGCATGATCCCAGAACAAATGATATTTTTAAATTACACTGTTCAACAAACCACCTGTCTTGGCTTAGCCAAAATCAAAGATTTAAATAAACCGTCTATTCCAAAGCCAACAATGTTTAGTAATAACTCTGATACAGATGAAGAGATAGACGTAAACCATATATTAAACCAAAACAGAACACATCCTGATTGGAAACAATGGTTGATCTGGCCCACAGATACAAATAACTGTCAAGAAAGATTCCTGAATAAAACACAGGGTTTCAAAATGACCAGGCCAGACCCTAGATATCCCCAAAGACATCACCCAGGGATAATAACAACCTACAGTGTGGGCAAATTATGCCTTCAATGGCTACAAACTTCCACACTGCCTGAAATTAAGCAACACCTAACTTTACTTACTGATGGTGCTGACTTGCGTGATTTCATAATGGGACCACGCAAACAGCGTCAAAAGCGTTTCATAGCAGCCTCTGTATATGCAGCATACAATGAGGCCTGGAAGGTTACTCAAATTGAAACAGCAGAAAGAATACGGGAAATTGACCGTATTAATTTGGAAAAATCACTTTCTGTAGTGGACAATGGGTTAATGACTCTGTCCTCCAGAATTTTTTCATTGGACGGCATTGTGTCTTCAGCAATCGATATATTATCGCAAGACTTACTGTTATTACAACATGGACAGTCACAATTGCGTTCTATTGTACAGCTTGGCTGGACGTTACAAAATCTGCCTTCAGGCTATGTGCCTTGGCGTTTAATCAACACAACGTCACTATTCCAAATCTTTAACCTTACTGATAGACAAATCGGTATGGCGCAAAAGGGTGCTGATTATACAATCTTGAGCATTGAAAAACTAGAAAGATTACCAATGACAATGTCAGAACGACCTGTCAGTGAATGGATAATACACGGAATCATACATATTCCAATCTCAACCTTCAGGTTTCAATACTGCCAAAAATATATACAGGCTGGCATGTACGAGAAATTGGGAAAGGGGTACCTTAAAACAACTTGGAACCTGCCCTATTCACATGCATGTGTCAGTAATAAAGGACAGAAAGTGTTTCTTAGTGGCAACAATTGTGCTATGTCACTAAGCGGCACGCTTCTGTGTAACGGTATTAGTTTGCACGGAGCATGTGAAGGGAATTCATACAACCTTTCATGTCACCAGCAAGGCGCACCTGCAACTGAAATAGAACCATTCTTTCAAAGACTCTATAATGGGAGTTACATTCTTATTGTAGACCGCAGATGTTGTAGTCTTATGCCCGGGACTCCTTATCTAGTCACTACGACTGCGAAGGTCAAGTGCTGTGGACGTTCTTTGTTCCCCAGCTCCTTTCCAGACAGGGAGGCAAGGGCATGGCCCAATTTAAAATTACTTCTATTCGAATAGATACTTTAAGCAGAATAAAAACAGTGCTTCTTCAGACGCCTACAAGGCTCACGTCATCTAAAGAAACGTATGATCTACAAGTCGCAAGGACGACTGCAGAGATACATACATTATTATCAACTAATTCCCCCGTACATTTCGCGGAAATCCTGAGCGAAATCTTAAATATTTCTGATACCACTGGTGTCTCAAAGGTATTTAAGACAGTATTTTCGATGGCATTAACACCATTCAAAGCCATACTGGGTATTTTTCCAGATTTCGTCCATTCGATTTTTGGCGGACTTCCCCTGATCCTGGGACTAATTGCAGGAATCCTATTCTTAGTCCTTATTTTTCGTTATGGCAACCCATGTCACAGATCAAACTCTCGCGACAATGGAAGATACAATCCTAGCCATTGGATACCGGGACCGGATATCAAAAATCCTGGGACTCTCCCGGCTTAGAGACCTGAACATGACTTGGTTTCTATCATTTCGACCAATGTGGCAAAGGTGTGTTTTACCTGTACTAAGGTGTCTGCTATGCGGAGAAGAATGCGTGTTAGACACCTGTCTGACGCTACAATCGGATGCGCCAGTGGATGCAGATACACTGTTGGTTCCTACCAAGGTTCACGCTTTGTGCTGCCCTCAAAGGCTGCCAATCCTGATGACGGCATTCCTGGAATCTTCACCACTACGATTGAAGAGTAGTGAAGTTCAAGATGAAAGCAGCATCGAACAGGTACGACCTTCTGTCAGCAATGCAAATCAGAATGTCAATGCAGACAATCATGCGCACGAATGCATGGTTACCCCTATTTCCGACTTAGTGGAACTTTCCCATGAAGCTGTTGACAGTTTTTTCGAAAGCCTTAATGATATGATGTTCTCTCCGGAACAGAAATAGAGACTTTTGAGCAAGCTCGCACACGGCGTTCCCTGAATTCGGCCTTCAACTTTAAAAATAAAGTCACATGAACAATTCTTCCCACCAGTTCACGGACAACAATTTTTTAGCAGCCCCAAATTATTTTGTACAAAATTTTCGGGACACTTATCTTCTGCTTAAAGTAAGAAACTATTCCTAGAGAACTAAGATTTCTATTTTTAGCTACTTTATAAACTTTAGTTGCCCGCTGGGTTGTTCACAAATATTTTATTATGTGATGAAATGGTCTCGAACTTCCTTTCTGTATAGCCATATTAAGAGCCATTTCATGTGTATTTCTCATATACCAATAAGCAATAATGCATAAAAATGCGTGTTTACCTTTGCATTTAATTCATAGCTTAAGTGCATACAATATATATGACTGCAATTTTTCAGTATATTTGAAAATTTCGAAATGCATTTATGTATTTTGGGGTGGTAAGGTATACACTATACTCTATAGTATGTTGTACTATGTTATACTATGCATAGATTAGTAGATATGACCATAGTTAGCGTGGAGTGGGTGTCGTGTATTCCTATAGGTTCTGAATCGATCCCCCTATTCCTGACCCTATTCTGGTTAAACTAACTATCAAGTTAACTAACAGTCAGCCCATGAGGCAAGAAAAGCCCCCATGATGCAGATACCGTTATCTGACGCAGTCACACTACGGCACAGGAACGTGTTATCTGATTAGGTCATAACGCTTGAGATCTAATTAGACAAGCGACATTCCTCCAGCCCCTGATAAGGCATACGACGTTCTCATAACAAATCAAACCTATGACAACCTGGAAAATCCGTGCGGCCATTGTTTTGATTTCACAGAGAACTTTGGTAAAGAATGTGCTAACGAGCAAGTCGTATGACATCTTTATTGACGTATCTATGTCCATCCTTACGTCAATCTCGGCACCTTTAAGGTATAAATATTGCCGATCTTGCCCTATGCAAACACACGCGTGGTGACAAGACGGAGCAGCCATACTTGCCGAAGCCGAGAGCAGAAGCAGACCCCGCTGTCAGCAGCCCCGCCTTCCTGACGCGCTGAGAGACGCCCTGCTATCTCAAGCCGAGAGACCCAGCACCGGCGTTTCTGGGCAGCCCTCGCAGGCAGCCTGGAATATCGAGAGCAGAGAAAGAGATACCATTCCTCATTCATCCTAAATTCCAGGTACAGAACTGAATAACCCCTCACAGAGAATTCTTTAGTTATTCACTTGGCAAAAACAAACTTAACTTAAACTGTAACTTTCTATTCCCGCCCACGCATTAGACTTAGGTCAGGTACACGGGGTAGGCGTATTTAGAAACACCAGTTGAGTACGTTTAGTCAAATGTATATGTGTATGTAAATATATTTTAATCATTTCAAACATCATATGGCTCAGAAACCATATCAATGTTTTTACAGTATTATTTTATACTATTGCTTTTAATGTATGCACTTTACTTAACTATAAGTATTGCAATAATATCGATCCATTTCTCTTGTACGAGAAAAGAGACTGATCAATAAATAACACCTTTTTATTGAACACGCCCGTCTCTTCCTTTTCTCTACAATCTGATGAGACTAAGAATGCACGTACTGACTGAGTAAAATAATTGCCTTGTGCTCACACGACTCTCGAGATTGACTCTTGATTAGGGGAGAGCAAAGTTGTCATGTTCTATGGTTGTCAGAAACTAAATCCCTTCTTGTCTAATCAGGGAAGTTTATTCCTCCTTGAACATTCGAGAAAGTTTCTAGTGAACTCTGAGCTTAGCTGGCAAACCCAAAACTTAAGTCTAGTATCGACAGTAGTAGACCTAGTTAACGTCTGGCCTAGGCCTTTACTGCTGTAGGTATTATTCCAATGCGCAGAGCCTATTGGGAAAATAGGAGCTACACTACAATATATTGATAAATTAAATTATATATTATATTGAGAACAACAACGGCAACAACTCCACAACCCTGATCGATAACCTCGCCAACACCGGACTGAAGCAACTCATCACAACGCCCACCCACTCCGCCGGCCACTCGCTCGACCCCGCCTTCTCCTCAAGCCCTCTTGTCTCCGTCAGCAACATCACTGAACTCCTCTGGACCGACCACCACTGCATCGACTTCGCCTTCCAGAAAAACAACACACACCACCACACCCAACAGATGCCCCCCCCGCTGCTGGAGCAAAATCACCGAAGACCAACTACATGCAAACATCGCTCTCAGCCCACCCACCCAACCCTCCAACACCGACGACGCTGCTCACAGCCTCAGACGCTGGATCGAGGACTGCGCCAACACCCTCGTCCCGCTGAAGAAATCCCCCCACAGAGACACCAGCAAGAGGGCCAGCTGGTTCAACTCAGAACTCCCTGCCTCCAAGCAAGCCTGCCGGAAACTAGAGAAGGAATGGCACAGTGAACAAACTCTCATAGGACACTTCATATTCCTGCAAAACCCACCTGCAAAATACATTATATTCCCAAAAGTACATATGCATTACACTTAGGGCCAGATTATGAGTCTGGCGGTCCAGACTCATGGCAGCGTGGCTGTGTGGTTCAACCACTGCTGCACCGGTGGTTTGACCACCCCATTACGAGTTGGGTGGTTGGACCGTCCTGGGACCGCCGCGATGCCAGGGAACCACTGTTCCCTGCAGGTTGAGCTGTGGCCAGAGGTCATAATATGAATGGTGCACCAGCCATGGTCCTGCCAAGCATATTATGAGTTTCCTCTCTGCCGGCTGTGACATGGAGGTTCCTCCTCCATGTCAACCATGGCAGATAGAAAAAAAGAGGGCCCAAAAGGGCCCCCTGTGCCTTCTCCACTTTTGCATGCACAGAGGGGGACATAACATGTGTCCCCCCCGGTGTGCATGCACAACTGTTCCTGCATGACATGGACTTTCCTGTCCATGCTGTGCAGGAAACTTGTGAGGCATTCCCATTGTAGTGCCTTTTTCATAGAGAGGCACAGCCTTTGAAAAAAGCACCGCCCTGGGAACACCACTCTACCCGCCTGCCAGACTGCAAATAACTTGTAATCAACCGGATGGATGGCAGCCAGTCTCGGCAGTGCTGGGTATGTGGCGGTGGAGTACTGCCTACCCTTGCACCGACGAAACTCGTATTCAGGCTCTTAATCATCATAATGCAAGTAACATAACACAATATAGCATACCATAATATTACATTACTAAAGCAGTGTACTAAAATCCAAACCTACACACTAGTGAAAAACACCACAATTAATACAAGTAAATGTACAAAACACCCACAAACAACTCACCTAACTACCAGACCTACCCCCCTAGCTCCCCTTAACCCTTAAAACCTTAAACAAAAACCTTTAAAAATGACATCAGCCCTGAGGAACAGCAGTACCTTACTGCGACCTCTATTTCTGGAAAATAGACTATAAATGACACAAATAGACTAGCGAATAGAAAGTAGCTGTAGAATAAAATGACCGTTAAATGAAACTAAAGACAATACTATTTCCCCTTAGATTT
Organism: Lissotriton helveticus; assembly: GCF_964261635.1. NCBI lineage: Eukaryota > Metazoa > Chordata > Amphibia > Caudata > Salamandridae > Lissotriton > Lissotriton helveticus. Next base: position 1,686,040,675 of record NC_136068.1, read on the forward strand.
GAACTGGGAAATTAGTTAAAGATATTGAATGAATGTATTAAAATGTGTAAAAAAATTAAACATGGAATGTTATGTTATGTTAATTTGCTTGTATAGCACATGGCTACCCCAGCAACGGGGCGTCCCAGCGCTTATGGACATAGCAGGAGATGCAGAAACACGGCCAGTGAGAAAAGCTAGATAGAGGAGAACAGCCAAGTTTTAATCTGTTTTCTGAAGAGCATGTGATTCGTGGTGGCCCGAGCCTTTAGGGGGATCGAATTCCATAGCTTCGGGGCTAGGTACCTGAAGGAGCGGCCACCAGCTCTACTTCTTCGAATTTTGATTGTGCCAGAAAGGGATAGATCCGCTGAGCGGAGGTTGCGCGTGGGGACATAGAAGGTACAAAGTCCCTGCAGAATTCGTGGACCGGAGCATACAAGATTCTATGAGTAATACATAGAGTTTTAAATTCGATGCGTTGTTTTATAGGCAACCAGTGCAAGCGTCTAAGAATCGGGGAGATGTGGCAGGTTTTAGGCAAGGCAAACAAAGTATGGGCAGCCGCATTCTGAGCTCTCTGTAGTCTGTTAATCACTGTCAGGTTAGAGCCCAGCATGAGAGCATTGCAGTAGTCTAGATGTGATAAGACTACCGCCTGGACTATGACCTGACGAGTGGGAGGCTCAAAGAAGCCAAGAATGGATTTAAGAGCACGCAAGCGGCCATAGCAGGTGCCCGCCACTTTTTTGGCATGTGACTCTAAAGAGAGTGAGTTGTCCAACATCACAACCAGATTTTTTAGTACCTCCTTAGGAATAGGTGGAGGTCCTAATATGGAGGGCCACCAATGATGGTTCCAACTCTGGGTTTCCTTGCCTATGACAAGTACCTCTGTTTTGGAGGAGTTTAACTGAAGACAGTTCTGGGACAGCCAGTTACAGATGGCCAAGATGTCTTCCTGGAATTTGATTTGGTCTAACTCAATGTCCTTAGAGATAGTGAAAACAAGCTGAGTATCGTCAGCATACGATACCAGCCTAATTCCACGATCTCGTGCCAGCACTGCCAGGGGGCGGACATACACATTAAACAATGTGGGGCTAAGCGCAGAGCCCTGCGGGACCCCACACTCCGCAGAGTGCCTACTGGACGAGTACGGCGGTGCATGCACCTGGAAGGAACGGTCTGATAGAAAAGATGCGAACCATTCCAAGGCACTCCCTCTGACTCCGATCTCCCACAGTCGCTCTAACAAGATCCTGTGGGAGACCGTGTCAAAGGCCGCACTCAAGTCCAGCAGAATCACAAACGAGGTCTCGCCTGGTCCTGCACCTCCCTTAGATGTTCCGTGGCCGCCAGTAGGGCCTATTCCGTACTGTGTTTGGCACGGAAACCATTCTGAGACTCATCCAGAATTCATCCAGAAATGTAACATACGTCAAAATATTTTTTTAAATATGTCAAAATAGTTTTTTAAAGAGATGTTTAAACATTGTGAAGTATAAATTAAAAACTAATATAATTTTGGGAAGGTGTTTGACACTAAAGAGGTGACATTTACAATTTCTACTCCAATCTAAACCAATTTGGAAAGCTGTTCTATACCAAAGGGGTGACATTTGCTATTCCCACTCCAAGCAAAACCAATTTGGGTAAGCTGTTTGCCACTAACAGAGTGGCATTTACTATAACCACTCCAATCTATACCAATTTAGTGAAGGTGTTAGACACTAAAGGGCTTATTTACAAGCCCCTTGCCCGTTGGTATGTGACTTTTTCACATATTAAAAGTGACACAGAGGCAGCGCAAGTGGCTTGCAAATAGCCTCCTTAAGGTGTGACATTTACTGCTCCTATTCCAATCTAAACGAATTCATAGAAGGGGTTTGACACCAGAGAGGTGACATTTTTGATCCCCACTCCAATCTAAATAAATTTGTGGAAGGTTTTAAATGTTAAAACGGGTGACATTTACTATTTCCACTACCTTCTAAAACATTTTGTGTAAGGTGCTGTATTTACATAATTAATACTCTATACTCAAAATATCAATGGGGAGGGAAAGAGAAGCTGTGACCCACTCTGCTACCAAAGGTAAATGTAAAAATCAAGTAGGGGGGAGAATGGACCACTTGTCCTGTGTCACCAAACTCTCAAATAACGTGGCAGACCATCATTGTAAAAAACCCTCATATACGGACACAAGCGTTAGGCGGTATATGTTGATTCTCCGTCTTTGTGTACCGTAACAGTATTATCATTGGGTCTTTTCCTTTGTACGTTATTCTGACCTCCACATGGAGGAAGACCAACTGGGTTTGCAGTAGTGGCCAGAAATGAAAAAAAACGGGCGTGCTCATACTAAAAAAGTGACTTAAAATTCCTAATTTCAAGACTCTTGTGTTTTATTCTCGAGGCATGTGAAGTAGGACGTTAAAAATAGTGGTGTGCATGTTTAGACTTCATTATTGGTCTATTGCACTGGTAATCATGATCATCAACGTCAACATGTTTCAGCCTCTTGGGACCTCTAGTGCCTTTCGTCAGGACCAGTAAATTAAGAGCCTCGTTGTAGCTCTTAATGTGAAATTAGGGGTTGTCTTTTACTCACCCTTGTGACAGTTGGTCAGATCTCTGGTATCTGACCCTTCAAGTTTCTGGTAAAGGGTAACATCGGGATGCCACAGAGTCGGGATCGCCGCAAAAGGCTAGCCCGACTCTGTGGCATCCCGATGTTACTCTATACTTACACATAATTGTTGATCTACAAAATAAACGTACTTTAAAAACGTATTAACCCAAAATACAAACCTATATATTTATAAATAAACATTAACATATAAAATAATATTTATCTCTATTAATAATGGATACATTATCTTTAAAATGTACTAGTATCCTTAAATTGTGAAACATAAAATAAAAAATGTATTCATAATACATAATTGAATATAAAAAATATGAAACTAATTTACAGATTATATATTGAAAATTGTTTTTGTACATTAAAATAATAGATATTAGAAACCATATTCGAAACAACATAATTTATTCCCAGAACAAACATAATAACATTCCATTTTAAAATCATTTAATAATAAATTTTTCATAAATACACCAAGACCATATACATATGAAATAAAATATAAATGTATACATCATAAATAATACATTAGTATTCCATTTTCATAATTTAATCAGACAACATTTCATTACCATTTAAAATAACAAATAAACATAAAAATGCTCCATCTTTCCAACACTGTTTTCATGAGATTATAATAAAACAAATAAATCAAATGTGTTAATTTCTTTAAACAATTAAAATAATGAAAATATTAAAATGTTTTTAAAAAAAATGTACACAGTGTTTACATTATTAAGTATATCTTGCCGTATGTTAAATTGTATCACATTTTCTACAAGTTCAATCAATCAATCAATCAATCAATCATTGGACAGTGGTCAGACGACTCTTCTGATCCTGCTCGACCTTACAGCCGCCTTTGACTCCCTGTCTCCCACTATTCTGGCCACCCGTCTCAGTGAGATGGGAGTGGGTGGGCCAGCTCTGAGCCTTTTAACTTCCTTTCTTAGTCAGCGTGAACAGAGGGTCAAACTGGGCGACTTCCTCTCCTTCGTCAAGCATTTGCAATATGGGGTTCCTCAGGGCTCATCTTTGAGCCCTACCCTTTCAACATATATGTGGCCCCACTTGCTAGGCTTGTAAGATCCTTTGGCTTGGAAGTCTTGTCGTACGCTGACGACACCCAGATCATGGTCTCCCTCTCGCAATCTGTGGAGAACACGGGCTCAAATTTCAGGAATTGTATGGAAGCAGTGGCAGGTTGGATGACCTCTAATTTACTCAAATTAAATGGGGAAAAGACCGAGGTCCTCATCTTTCGAGGTAAACAAGAGGTCTGGTCGGCCGACTGGTGGCCTATTGCCCTTGGAACATGCCCCAAGCCCTCTCTTGTTGCTCGTAATCTGGGTGTTATCCTTAACTCCACACTCTCCTTTGACAAGCAAGTTAACAGGACTGTCTCCACCTGCTGTGGTGTCCTAAGGATTTTGAGTAAACTTACACACTATTTCTCCCCGGAAGCACGTAAACAAGTCTCGATGGCACTCATTTCCCCTCGTCTGGACTATTGTAATGCCCTATACCTGGGCATTAGCAAAAGACTTGTCCATTGCTTACAAGTCGTCCAGAACGCAGCAGCAAGGTTTGTTGTTGATGCACCCAGACGGTCCTCGGGATCCCTAATCAGAAAGAACATTCACTGGCTTCCTGTGCAGGCCAGGATAAACTTCAAGGTGCTGGTTCTTACTTTCCGTGCTCTTCACGGATCTGGTGCAGAAGACATCAGGTCTCTTGTGTCTCTCTACACCCCGGGCAGGGCCCTACGTTCCGCCAATAAAAATCTTCTGTCTGTCCCTCGAATCGCTAGGGCCAGATGGGGAGGGAAGGCTTTTTCCTCCCTGGCCCCGAAACTCTGGAACCTGCTTCCTGCCGAACTCAAGGGCCTGGCGTCCCTAGACCTGTTCCGTAAATGCCTAAAAACCTGGCTCTTTGCAGAGGCCTACCTGTAACCCCTCATCTGTGTTCACTTTTCACTCAGCTGTTTTGCCATCCTATGCGCCTTGATGCCTCCGGGCAAAGTCGCGCAATACAAATTCCTATTCATTTATTCATTCATTCATTGTAAAGTGCACTACATACCTGCAAGGGTCTCAAGGCGCTGGGGAGAGGGGGGCACTAGTGATCGAACAGCCAGGTCTTAAATATCCTCCTGAAGGTCAGCAGGTCTTGGGTCTGTCGTAGGTTCAGTGGGAGGGTGTTCAATGTCTTGGCGGCGAGTTGGGAGAAGGATCTCCCACTGGTGGTTGTTCTTTGGATGCGTGGGATGGTGGCGAGTGAGAGGTCAACGGAGCGTAGCTGGCGTTTGGGGATGTAGAAGGCTAGCCGTCTGTTGAGGTAGGCTGGGCCCGTCTTGTGGAGTGCTTTGTGTGTGTGGATGAGGAGCTTGAAGGATATCCTCTTGTTGACGGGGAGCCAGTGCAGGTATCTCAAGTGGGGGGTGATGTGGCCGTGTTGTGATAGGTTGAGGATCAGTCATGCTGAGGTGTTTTGGATGCGTTGTTGTCGTTTCATGAGCTTGGTCGGGGCTCATACCTAGAGGGCGTTTCCGTAGTCCTGTCTGCTGCTGACGAGGGCCTGGGTGACTGTCTTTCTTGCATCTGTCAGGATCCATCTGTAGATCTTGCAGACCATGCGGAGGGTGTTGAAGCAGGAGGAGACGGCGTTGACTTGCTTGGTCATTAGGAGCGTTGAGTCGAGGATGATTCCCAGGTTGTGTGCATGGTCAGTGGATGTCGGGGCTGCCCCCGGTGCCATCGGCCACCAGGAGTCTTCCCAGGCTGAAGGGTTGGAGCCGAGGATGAGGACCTCAGTCTTGTACGAGTTCAGCATCAGATGGCTGATCTTCATCCAGTCAGCAACGCCCTTCATTCCTTTGTGGTGGTTGGCTTTGACGGTGATGGGTTTCTTGGTGAGGGAGAGGATCTGTTGAGTGTCGTCGGCCTAGGAGATTATGTTGAAGTTGTGCTGTGAGGCGACGTGTGCGAGAGTCACCATGTAAATGTTGAACACTGTTGGGCTGAGGGAGGATCCTTGGGGTATGCCGCAGATGATCTCGGAGGCTTTGGAACGGAATGGGGAGGCGGACACTCTGGGTTAGGCCAGAGAGGAAGGAGGTAGTCCATTCCACAGCCTTGTTTCGGATCCCTGCGGTGTGGAGGTGTGCGCATAGAGTGCGGTGGCAGATGGTGCTGAAGGCGGCAGAGAGGTCTAGGAGGATGAGTGCTGCTGTCTCACCGTTGTTCAGCAGGGTCCTGATGTCATCGGTGGCGGCAATGAGGGCAGTCTCAATGCTGTGGTTGCTGCGGAACCCTGACTGGGAAGGGTCCAGCATTCTGTTTCCTTCGAGGTATCGGGTTAGCTGTCTGTTGACGATTTTCTTGATGACCTTTGCTGGGAAGGGGAGCAGAAAGATGGGCCGGAAGTTCTTGAGGTCTCTTGGGTCTGCCTTAGGTTTTTTGAATGGGGTGTTGATCTCGGCTTGTTTCCAGCTCTCTGGGAAGGTCGTGGTCTCGAGGGAGAGATTGATGACATTGTGCAGGTGGGGTGCGATGGAGCTGCTTGCTTTGTTGAAGACCTGGTGAGGGAATGGGTCTGACGGAGAGCCGGAGTGGATTGTGCATATGGTTTTGATGGTGTCATCGATGCTCACGCTGGCCCAGGCTAGCAGGGGATCGTGGTCGATGGTGTGTGGAGGGTCTGTTGTGTTGCTATCTGTTGGGGCTGTCTGGGTGTTGAAGCTGTCGTGGATGTCCGCTATCTTGCAGTGGAAGAAGGTGGAGAGGGAGTCGCACAGGGCTTGCAACGGCAGGATGCCGTTGGTATTGGAGCTGGGGTTGGAGAGCTCATTCACCATGTTGAAGAGCCCCTTGCTATTGTGTGCATTGTTGTCGAGGCGGTCTTTGAAGGAGGTACTCTTGGCCACCCTGATGAGGTGGTGGTGGTTGCGGATGGCGTCCTTCTGTGCTGCGTGGCTGTCCGGAGTTTGCTCACTGTGCCATTCCTTCTCTAGTTTCCGGCAGGCTTGCTTGGAGGCAGGGAGTTCTGAGTTGAACCAGCTGGCCCTCTTGCTGGTGTCTCTGTGGGGGGATTTCTTCAGCGGGACGAGGGTGTTGGCGCAGTCCTCGATCCAGCGTCTGAGACTGTGAACAGCGTCGTCGGTGTTGGAGGGTTGGGTGGGTGGGCTGAGAGCAATGTTTGGATGTAGTTGGTCTTCGGTGATTTTGCTCCAGCAGCGGGGCGGCATCTGTTGGGTGTGGTGGTGTGTGTTGTTTTTCTGGAAGGCGAAGTCGATGCAGTGGTGGTCGGTCCAGAGGAGTTCAGTGATGTTGCTGACGGAGACAAGAGGGCTTGAGGAGAAGACGGGGTCGAGCGAGTGGCCGGCGGAGTGGGTGGGCATTGTGATGAGTTGCTTCAGTCCGGTGTTGGCGAGGTTATCGATCAGGGTTGTGGAGTTGTTGCCGTTGTTGTTCTCAATATAATATATAATTTAATTTATCAATATATAATTTAAATTAATATTTAAAAATTGGTAATCAAATATTTTTTTTACATTTAACATAATGTACATATTCATTTGAAATCAATTTTAAGCTATTATGTAGAACACTTATTAATGTAACAAACTACATTTATGCATTTTGCAAAATTATTTGCATTTCAATAAAGTAATTTCTGTTAGATTTAAATTAAAAAGCGGAGAAGGCACAGGGGGCCCTTTAGGGCCCTCTTTTTTTCTCTCTGCCATGGTTGACATGGAGGAGGAACCTCCATGTCACAGCCGGCAGAGAGGAAACGCATAATATGCTTGGCAGGACCATGGATGTTGCACCATGCATATTATGACCTCTGGCCACAGCTCCACCTGCAGGGAACAGTGGTTCCCTGGCATCGCGGCGGTCCCAGGGCGGTCTAACCACCCAACTCGTAATGGGGTGGTCAAACCACCGGTGCAGCAGTGGTTGAACCACACAGCCACACTGCCATGAGTCTGGACCACCAGACTCATAATCTGGCCCTAAGTGTAATGCATATGTACTTATGGGAATATAATGTTTTTTGCAGGGGGTTTTGCAGGAATATGAAGTGTCCTATGAGAATATGGATCCACAGTATGTTTTCAAAGGCTATGTCTTTTGGTTTATAATAATCCAATAGCTTTAACATTAATTTCACTTTTGTCGGGCATCCTGGAGTGTTTCTTTTTTTTAAAAACACTTTTTTTTGTTAAATGTTCTTATATATAATTTAGAATCCTTCAAGGGATATCAATTGGATTGGTTTTAGTTTTGCCCTTTTTTGGCTTTTTGGAAAATGTTTTTCCATTTTTGGTACATTATAATTTTTGACTATAGCAACACAAAAAGATGATGAATGGAATGCTAAACAGTGTCAAACATTCGCCCCAGCCACAGATCTGGGTTAAAACCATTGTTTTTTGGTCACCATTCCACCCCAGTTTGGACCCAGACATATGCAAATGAGTGTTGACCCTGCCCCTCCATGGGAACAGTCCAGCCCTGGACTGGCAAACAAGCATGCTGGGACTGGTTTCAGGGTATCACCCCTCATCAACCAGACTATCTTGAATCCAGTGGCATAGCGAGCAAGGGACCCACATCTGGGCATATCATTCCCTCTTAGGGTGACTATAACAACACCAAAAGATGATGGATGGAATGCTGAATATTGTCAAACATTCATCCCCAGACACAGGTCTAGGTTAAATCTATTGTTTTTCTGCTCAGCATGCCACCCCACTTTGGACCCAGCGATTGCAAATCAGTCTTCTTCGAAACAAGCATACTCGAACCGGTGTCTGCGTGATGAGGTGTGATACCCTGAAACAGGTCGCAAGATGCTTGTTTCTGGTCCACGGAGGACCTGCCCTGGCAGTTTGTGCTGGACTGTTCCCATGAGGAGCAGGGTCAAGACTAATTTGCATATGGCTTGGCCCAAACTGGGGTGGCATGGTGAGCAAAAAACCTATGGATTAAACCCAGATCTGTGACAGGGGGTGAATATTTGCATTGTTCAGCATTCAGTCCCTCATCTGTTCTTTTTGCTTTAGTCACCCTACGTGGGAAGGGTATGCCCAGATGTAGGTCCCATGCTCACTGTGCCACTGATTTCAAACTAGCCTGGCTGATGAAGGGTGATACCCAAAAATCGGTCCCAGGATACTTGTTCCCGATGCAGGAAGGACCTGGCCTGGCAGGCTGGGATGGACTGTTCCCTTGAGGAGCAGGGTCAACACTGATTTGCATATGGCAAGGTCCAAATTGGGGTGGCGTGGTAAGCAAAAAAATAATGGATTAAGCCCAGATCTGTGACTGGGGTGAATCTTTACATTGTTCAGCATTCTTTCCATCATCTGTTCTTTTTGCTTTTACAGTCCTATTTAGGGAGGGTATGCCTAGACATGGGTCACATGCTCACTGTGCCACTCGATTCAAGCTAGCCTGGCTGATATAGTGTGATACCCCGAAATCGGTTTCTAGATGCTTATTTACGGTCAAGAGAGGACCTGGCGGGCAGTTCAAGCTGGGCTGTTCCCAAGAAGAGCAGGATCAAGACTGATTAGCTGGGTCCAAACTAGTGTGGCGTGGTGAGCAAAAACAAAAAAATATGGATTACATCCAGATCTGTGACTGGGGGTGAATGTTTGCATTGTTCAGCATTCCATTCATCATCTGTATTTTTTGCTTTTATCATTTTTGACTACGTGGTTACAGAGGGTGATCTGTACCTACAGAACAGTTAGACATATTTAATTTATTTGTTTTATGTGGGAAATGTTAGCTTTTAATATTTGTGTAACTATTATATGATTGTTATTTGGAAATGTATATTTTATATGAATATTTTACCTAACAGATTGAGTTTGTTCTTTGAGCTTTTGGCTTGGTAAGGTTTAGATATTTTATATAAATAATGTATATATTTCTTGAATTTATGAGTCTAATTTAAGATTGTAGTTTCTTAAAATGTTTTGATTTATGTAATAAAATATTTTGTTTATTATTTATATAAAAAATGACTTGTCATGTTTGTTAAGACTTTGTTATCGTTTTTTGGGAGTTTGGTAGCTTAGAATTTATTTTATATTATGCTTAAGGTTATTATTGCTAAGTAATATACTCCTTTGTTGTTTATGAAGAGTTTGATTTTAAATTGTAGCATGTCGTATCTGTATATTGTTTTGGTATGTTTGCCAAGTTTAGGTGCAATATGGGTTACAAACTGCTCCATTCGTAGTTGTTGTTAGCTTTGCTATTTTTGTAAGTCTTCCATACATTTATAGAGTGTAGGTTGGTACACTGCCTAGTGTTAATTAGAAGGCATTGTGCCATCCCAGCACTGTGTCATTTGTTTTGGCATCCTGTGCCAAGCTGCTGTCATAGACATAGATGGTGGTGAGTGAGAGGTCAACGGAGCGTAGCTGGCGTTTGGAGATGTAGAAGGAGAGCCGTTCGTTGAGGTAGGTTGGGCCGGTCTTGTGGAGTGCTTTGTGTGCGTGGATGAGGAGCTTGAAGGATATCCTCTTGTTGACGGGGAGCCAGTGCAGGTTTCTCAAGTGGGGGGTGATGCGGCCGTGTTGTGATACATTGAGGATCAGTCGTGCTGAGGCGTTTTGGAGGCGTTGTAGTCGTTTCATGAGCTTGGTCGGGGCTCCCACGTAGAGGGGGTTTCCGTAGTCGTGTCTGCTGCTGACGAGGGCCTGGGTGACTGTCTTTCTTGTATCTGTCGGGATCCATCTGTAGATCATGCAGAGGATGCGGAGGGTGTTGAAGCAGGAGGAGACGGCGTTGACTTGCTTGGTCATTAAGAGTGCTGAGTCGAGGATGATTCCCACGTTGCGTGCACGGTCAGTGGGTGTCGGGGTTGCGCCCAGTGCCATCGGCCACCAGGAGTCGTCCCAGGCTGAAGAGTTGGAGCCGGGGATGAGGACCTCAGTCTTGTACGAGTTCAGCTTCAGATGGCTGATCTTCATCCAGTCAGCGACGGCCTTCATTCCTTTGTGGTGGTTGGCTTTGAAGGTGATGGGTTTCTTGGTGAGGGAGAGGATCTGTTGAGTGTCGTCGGCCTAGGAGATTATGTTGAAGTTGTGCTGTGAGGCGACGTGTGCGAGAGTCACCATGTAAATGTTGAACACTGTTGGGCTGAGGGAGGATCCTTGGGGTATGCCGCAGATGATCTCGGAGGCTTTGGAACGGAATGGGGAGGCGGACACTCTGGGTTAGGCCAGAGAGGAAGGAGGTAGTCCATTCCACAGCCTTGTTTCGGATCCCTGCGGTGTGGAGGCGTGCACGTAGAGTGCGGTGGCAGATGGTGCTGAAGGCGGCAGAGAGGTCTAGGAGGATGAGTGCTGCTGTCTCACCGTTGTTCAGCAGGGTCCTGATGTCATCGGTGGCGGCAATGAGGGCAGTCTCGGTGTTGTGGTTGCTGCGGAACCCTGACTGGGAAGGGTCCAGCATTCTGTTTCCTTCGTGGTATCGGGGTAGCTGTCTGTTGACGATTTTCTCGATGTCCTTTGCTGGGAAGGGGAGCAGAAAGATGGGCCGGATGTTCTTGAGGTCTCTTGGGTCTGCCTTAGGTTTTTTGAGTGGGGTGTTGATCTCGGCTTGTTTCCAGCTCTCTGGGAAGGTCGTGGTCTCGAGGGAGAGATTGATGACGTTGTGCAGGTGGGGTGCGATGGAGCTGCTTGCTTTGTTGAAGACCTGGTGAGGGAATGGGTCTGACGGAGAGCCGGAGTGGATTGAGCACATGGTTTTGAAGGTGTCATCGATGCTCACGCTGGCCCAGGCTAGCAGGGGATTGTGGTCGATGGTGTGTGGAGGGTCTGTTGTGTTGCTATCTGTTGGGGCTGTCTGGGTGTTGAAGCTGTCATGGATGTCCGCTATCTTGCCGTGGAAGAAGGTGGAGAGGGAGTCGCACAGGGCTTGCGACAGCAGGATGCCGTTGGTATTGGAGCTGGGGTTGGAGAGTTCCTTCACCATGTTGAAGAGCCCCTTGCTATTGTGTGCATTGTTGTCGAGGCGGTCTTTGAAGGAGGTACTCTTGGCCACCTTGATGAGGTGGTGATGGTTGCGGATGGCGTCCTTGTGTGCTGCATGGCTGTCCGGAGTTTGTTGACTGTGCCATTCCTTCTCTAGTTTCCGGCAGGCTTGCTTGGATTCAAGGAGTTCTGAGTTGAACCAGCTGGCCCTCTTGCTGGTGTCTCTGTGGGGGGATTTCTTCAGCGGGAGGAGGGTGATGGCGCAGTCCTCGATCCAGCGTCTGAGGCTGTGGGCAGCGTCGTCGTTGTTGGAGGGTTGGGTGGGTGGGCTGAGAGCGAGGTTTGCATGTAGTTGGTCTTCGGTGATTTTGCTCCAGCAGCGGGGCGGCATCTGTTGGGTGCGGTGGTGTGTGTTGTTTTTCTGGAAGGCGAAGTCGATGCAGTGGTGGTCGGTCCAGAGGAGTTCAGTGATGTTGCTGACGGAGACAAGAGGGCTTGAGGAGAAGACGGGGTCGAGCGAGTGGCCGGCAGAGTGGGTGGGCGTTGTGATGAGTTGCTTCAGTCCGGGGTTGGCGAGGTTATCGATCAGGGTTGTGGAGTTGTTGCCGTTGTTGTTCTCAATAGAATATATAATTTAATTTATCAATATATAATTTAAATTAATGTTTAAAAAAAGGTAATCAAATATTTTTTTACATTTAACATAATTTACATATTCATTTGAAATCATTATAAGCTATTATGTAGAAAACGTATTAATGTAACAAACTACATTTATACATTTTGCAAAATTTTTTGCATTTTATTAAAATAATTTCTGTTAGATTTAAATTAAAATATTTACTTTTTAACATCTCCCTCTACTAAAAACAAATATATGTAAATTATATAATACTAACCAAAAATTCTAATTACAAAAATGTGATCATTAATCAAATATTTCACTAAACACACAAATAAATAACATTAGAAATATAAAATTAAACACACTAAAAAAACTATATAACACTTATAAATAATTATATATACAAAAATATTTTCTAAATCAATATTTTTTGCAACAATTTTAAAAACAACACTCAAAACGTCATTCTTACCTTCAATATTGCTGTCAATGAAACGTGTGACATCCCGACAATCTTGACATGATATTTTTGTATCACAATATTTTGTAGTCAATGGGCCTGAATATGCTGTTGGGCGGAAAGCCATCCAACAGCTCATTGGAGGCTTTCTGCACAACATCATAGGTTTCCATCCAACCGCTATAATATGATACTGGCGGTAGGAGGGAAACCTGCGGGGGAATACTGCTGTGCTTCCGACGGGCTCAAGGAGCCTGAAGGGGAATCAGTGGGACAGATAATCCCCAAATGGCAGCAGTGCCTGCTCAGGCACCGCCATCGGGATTATGTATCCTTTTTCCCACAACCTTTCCATGACAGCCTTTCTGATATGGAAAGGCTGTCAGAAAGTGACTCTGGGGGCTCATAGCAGGGCCCCCATCCCTCTGTGGTCTCTGCTATGAGGATCTGGTGCCCCCCAAACATCCATTCATTTTGTGATGGGTACTGTATGGTGCCTGCCACATGGTGGATGGATGTTTTAAAAGTGTATTTTTTATATAGGGCATGTGCTGTAGCCCGCAGCACAAACTGTAATAGATAAAACACACTTTCGGACCACCTTGAAGGCAGTTACATTGTAATAGTGGGAGCAGGACCGCCGACTCCTTGTCAGGCATTCCCGTCCCTGCTAACATGTTGGTTGGACGTTAGTCTGACCAAAGTCGTAATCAGGGCCAATATTTTCTCCGAAACACCATTATATACAGCAAGAATTTCTGGGCACAGAAAACGTCAGCATTCTTTCCTTACTTGTCACTTCCAACCTCATATGCAAAAACTCCCCCACCTTGAAGCATCTTTTCACAGACTCAAATATTGTTGCTTATGTTCCCTTCAAGACAGAGTTTCAGTTCTGGCTGTTCCCATGATTAGCATGGAAATACTAATTGGCAATTGTGTAGAGTTGCATGGTGTGCAAAAAACAATAGGCTGGAATATGGCCTAGCGATTGCCAGTGGCTGAGATTAATTCATGCATTCCATCATTCACCCTTGTTACTTGTTGCTTGATTGTGGGCAGCTATTACTGACTAGGATGTGCTTGCAGTCTGTCAGACATCAATGTCAATAAAACAATGATGAGATCAAATCTAAATGCACACATTTTCTCTACAGGTCCGACTCTATTCAAAATGATATATTATTATTAATGGAAAATGACTCATAGAGTTATTCAGCAATCATTGTGTAGTTAAGAAAGTGACTCATCTGTTTTCGAGCTCAAGAGTGTTACTCATAAAAGGAAAACAACAGCTAAAGAGTGACGAAACCGAACATAAAACATTGCAGCCTGAGAACCCAGAAGTGGGATTTCATAAGCAGCTAACCATTCTGCCAAGAAACATCTGATGGGCGGGACATAATTGTAAGGATCTATACTCCTGCATATCTGCCTTGCAAACGATATGTCAGAGTGGGCATTTTGTTTTGTTTTCCTTCTATCGTGACTGAAGTAGGGAAAACGAACCTGTAGGAGTTTGGGAGGGAGGGGGCGTGCATGTGTATGAATGTGCGTATGCGTGTGTATGACATAAATACATTATTTTCATTGACCATGAATAACAACATACATCCATATATCATACAGGGTCAGTCATCCACATTTTGCGTTAGTGCAAAGGGGTATTTCTTTCTCACCAACATTTCTTTAAAGGATTCGGTGATAAGTTTTTCTATCAAGGTGCACATATTATGACAAATCATTCCGCCGGATTGAAATCTGTTTCAGTTTGGTGACAGTCAGAGCAATTGTCATGGACACGAGGAAAAACATCTGTAGAGAACATAGGGTTTTTTAGTCAGATCCCCTTAACCATTGGGTACTGTGGCGAAGCCTATTCAGCCACCACTCAGACATTGCTGCAGAAAGTGCCATTCACATTTTGCATGAGCCAAGACGATTATTTCTTCCGAACTAGTCCTCCGTTTGTGGTTTAGGTATGTTGGTGTGCTTATGAAGTGCTTTAATCGCAGTGCATGTAAATATTCAAAGCACCACAGTGGAATGCCATTGAGATAACATACAAATAAACATAGTGATGCAGACCGGCATGTAAAGCACAGAGTGAAGTAGAGAGAACACTTCTAATGCGCAAACAAAACTTAGATCACTGGTCGGTGCTTAATTTGGGCCGGTCCTCACCTCAAAAGACTCTCCGCGTTAGTCTATGTCCACCATTCACCCTTCTTTAAGCACATTTACAGCAGTTCACACACACCCACAGTTGCATCCATCCAGCATTGCAAACCCCACACACACCACGTTATGCTCCCGTAACGCTCCAACCATCCATTGATCCTTGCGTACAAACTGAAAGCGATGAATCCATCGATGCATTCAACCAATGTCTACCTGTTGGTAGATGTTTTTTCTGTCTGCAAGTGCGTCAGCGTCTTGTGTGTGCATGACTGTGTGCGTGTGAAAGAGAGCATCTTGGTGTTGCCTATATGCTTATGAGTGCTTGTGTGTGTTCCGTTAGTGAATCTAAAGATATAGGGGCATATTACCAAAACTAGCGATAATTATTGCTATGTTGGCTTAGCGGCAATAATTTTATCGCCGTGTTGCGGCGATTTTTATCGCTTAGGAGCCTTGCTATTATCAAGGTTTATCTCCTAAGCTATAAAAATCGGCCGAAATGCATGAATATCGCTGTAAAGTCAGCGATATTCATGCATTATCGAGCTAATGCTCTTAGCCATGTTATCCACCTCCCATTGGATAACATGGCTAAGAACTGCTCAGGGCTGGTGTTAGCTTTTGGAGATATTCGCGCTTAGCGCGAATATCTCCAAAAGTTGGTGATAGGAGATAGCGATGTTAGCGACTGTTTCCAGTCGCTAACATTTTGGCATGCCCACTTTGCATGTCATTAGTGATAAATATCTCTGACATGCAAAGCGGGGCCCAAGATGGTCGCTATCTCCTACTAGCTGTCGCTAACTGGTGTTAGCGACAGGTAGGTAATAGGGAGATAATTTTATCTCCGCTTTCTTGATTTTTAAAGCCAAAAAAGCGGAAATAAATCCCTTGATAATATGCCCCATAGTCATTACAACAAGGAACAAATACAACTAAAACAAGTCGGCCTGTTAGCTCAGCCAATGCTTATTTTTTTAAAGAGTCAATGTCACCAATAGCAGCTAATTTTGCGATAAACAGCCCCTTATTACTACTACCTGTGCCGAAGTCACTTCCTATCTAATGTGAACTGCCACTGAGTAGGGGGATAAGCGCTAGGCCCGACTGTCAATGCCTGTGCTCTGCCAGCTCATGCAAAACAATACTTACTTCACTACCATTCTCTCACATAGCACTGAAGATAACTTTCCCGTTTGAACCAGCTCCAGTGTCTGCAACCGATGATGCAAAGCATTCTTTCAGAGGTGCAGCAGCACAAGACAATGACTCACTTCATACAGGTAACAGGTGACCCAGTAATAGAGAGGCAGACTTATCAAACTGTCCCACAATGCAGCGCAGTGCAGCAAGACATCATGCTGCCCTATACTGTGTGACAGGGATAGGGCAGGATTGTGCCATATTTACCACGTCTTCCTGTCTTCTCTTGTGCTGGCACACAAACTTCTGCCTAGCAGCAACACAGGCAAGCTTGCACCATGTTGCAAGGGTGTCTGCGTTCCAGGCAGGATTGGTTTTGTGACAGAAGGGCTCCTTCCTGCTAAAAAACAATCTACTGAGGCTTTTTCCTCTTTCTACGCGTGCTGCAGATTGCCGATCATGTAGAAAGAGGAAAAAACAGGGAGAAATAAACATATTTCTCCTCGTTATGCTTCTCCTTGGAAGCCATAGCATTTTGATGCATTCCCAGGTCTACCACTTATGGCAGTATTGCTTTTGTGCAAGAGGAGACACCTTCTTGCACAAAAACAATCTACTGAGGCTTTTTCCTCTTTCTATGTGTGCTGCAGAATGCAGCTCATGTAGAAAGAGGAAAAAACAAGGAGAAACAAACATATATTTCCTCGGTACGCCTCCCCTGGGAAGGCACATTTGACACATACTCAGGTCTACCACTCATGGTAAATCAGTAAATGCTCCAAAATGCATAGGTGGTTGCTTATGCACAGCAAGTGAGAGGCATCCATCCTTCAAATACCACACGCCTTTACGAACATGGCGGTGGCACTTCCGGCTTTCAGCAGCAGCTGTGAGGCTTGGTTGGTATGTAAACAGTAATGAGTGAAGTACCTGACTTTTTTTCCAAAGGGGCTCACTCTCCCCATGTCAGATTTGTGTTTTGGAGACAACGAGGAGAGACCAGCAACCAAAATAAAGGCCATGTCAGATCCATCAGTTATTGTGGTCAGTCTTTTACGTGGCATGCTATTGGACAAATGCTGAATCACAGACACATGAACTGAAGAAAACGGCCCTTTTGGAATAACAGTACTCATGAAAATGCCGCCGTTTTCGCAGAGGTGTTCACAGAGTCTGACATTTCATTATTTCTTGATGGTTAATATATCTGCAACAACCGGAGCCCAGACATGTGCAGCATGTCACAGTCTACTAACACATTAAGTGTGTGCAAAAATCTGGTTTTATGAGACAGGTGTGCATCACATATAGAATTTACCAATCAATACAACTTATAACTTAGATCATACTAATACATTGTGTTCATGCTCAATCCTCCCCTCTCCTAAAGTTTCCCTTGTTTATCTCAAATGCTCCCCACAATGATCCAACCTCTTTCTGTTTGTCTTTCTACTGTGGCCAGTTTGATTTGTTTCCCTGTAAACGACTGTAATATCACTGACCTTCATGTCCTCCAAGCTGATCCTAACGTATTGCAGTGAAACCAACTCTGTTTCTAACGTTACCTAGAGAGTAAAACCTGCCTGAACTTGTTCATCTGTGACATCTTAAAGCCATTTCATACACCTCAATATATCATAATGTGCATGTATAAGCAAAAATCACTTCAGCGATGCATTGTGTGCAGTGAGACACCGAGAAAAAACAAGACTTTAGGCTCCCTTGAGCTTTGCACCAAGGTCAAGGTGGGGTTAGTTGCCCGACATTTGCAGGCAATCCTGATCAGTGGATCCTGGACTGAGTGGCAGACCAGTCCCACCACTGGTTTTGGATTGGATTATATATATTTTCTTGTTACATTTCTCTTACCCTTACTTGTGGTAACATTTACGAGGCCCTGATGAAGGTTGAAACACCTTCTATGAGGGTATTAGACTGAAACATGACAACTACTGCACTCTATGACAGATTTCATTCCTCTCTGTCATAGCCTGCTTTTAATCCTAGTTGGAGAATGCTAAAATACAATTAATTGCCTACCTCTGAATTATTTTTAGCTCACACATTATATTATTCTTGATCACATCCCACCTCCTTCACCATACCAGTTTATCATAAGCTATTTAGTATACCTCCATCAGATAGACAAAACATCCCAGCGCTCTTCCCTCTCAGACAGGGGGTTGCAGCCCGCACTATGCCTAGATTCATAGTGCAAGGAGAATACCCTATGATGAAGCATGCCACCTTTGGGTAGGTGAAGGAAACCACACTATAAAAGGGAACCCACTCCCCTTTCTAAATTCTTCCTACCTGCTAGACCCAGGGCTCCTTTTGTGTTGTGTGATCAAAAATAACACCTTCAACACCGAGCATATTGTTTTCAAAACATCCACTCTCAAGCCCTTATACAGGGTAGGTGGGTGAGCTGCACTATAGACACCAACACCCTGTCTACTCTCCTGTGAGCAGCTATACTTACCACAAAAGAGGATTGTTGTGTTCTACTCAAAACCCTCCAGCTAGGCTGGCTGGGTCCATCTCTGTGATGCACCTGGGTTTTAATGGCAGGTCAGGCGTTCTGGGGTGGCGGTTGGGCAGTTGGCGTCCAGCTGCATCCGGAGAAGGACTGCTCTAGTTTGACTTACTAGCCCAATAAAGATTCATAAAGAGAAAACTGACTCCGTGTCTGCGTGGGTTATCATAACAATTTTGGCGACGAGGATAGGATACAAATCCACGTGTTCAAAGCACAATGGATTCAGCTTCAGCGTGCCAAAGAGTCAATTGATGATTTTGTTGCAAGGCTAATGGAACTTTCATCCAAGTGCCAATTTGGTGCAATGACAGATGAAATGATCAGAGATCAGCTCATTGAGCAGTGTGGCAGTAAACAGATACAGGAAAGATTGTGGGCTTCAAGTAACCCTACACTCAAATATGCAATTACAGTTGAAAAAGTGGTGGAGGAATCAGAAAGATGCATGTGTGAAATGAAAATCTTCAATAGCGGCAGTACAGAGAATGAAGTTACATATGTGGGTGATGATGCAGAAGGTGTTAATGTAGTCAGGAACAAACCTCAATCTGAAGCCGGTAGTGGTAATAAAAGCAAAACTACGAATAAGCCTAGCAAGCCAAGTGGGCGTTCTTGCCTCAGATGTGGCAGCAGTTATCATCTGGCTGACTCAAAGCAATTCCATGCTGTTGGAAAGACCTGTGGAAAGAAGTGTGGCAAGAAGGGGCATCTGGCACGCATGTGCAAACAGACAGACAAGAAATAGGCATTGTTGAGGAGGAGGAAATTGGGTACAGGGTCCTGGTTGTTCAACAAGAGGTTGTCGTTGGAAATGTCGGCTAGAATGACCTCGAAAGACAAACTCGTCCAAGAGCATACTTTGACATAAATGGCTGTTTGTTGTCTTTGATGGTGGACACAGGTTTTCTGTATACTGTTCCTCAAGATCTCTTTAAAGAAACATGGCCAGAAGAGAAGTTAACCACTTCTGATGTGGTTCTTAAGGGATACCAGGGCTGCAATATAAGTATCCTGGGTTTCATGGAGGTTAATATCTCTTTTTCTGGCAGGCGTACTGTCGTAAGGTCTATATTGCAACGGAAGGGCCACCGATTTTAGGGTGGTTACACCAATATGACCTGGAAATTATGGTAAAAGCTTGTGTAACTGTACAAGTCATGGTTGTTGATGATCTAGACTTGAAAGGCATTTTAGAGTTACATAGGAGGGTTTTCGAGACAAGGTTGGGTGAAACCCACAATTACCAACATGAGATTAAACTAAAATCAAATGCACAAACTATTAAGCATGTGGCCACGAGGGTACCTATGGCAGCCAGGTGCAAAGTAAAAGAAATAATTCAACAGCTCTTGGATGACAAAGTAATAGAACCTGTTGAGGCTGCTGAGAGGTTGTCTCCGATTGTCATCACTAAGAAGGCTTATGGCTCACTTAGGTTTTGTGTTGACCTGCACAGCCTCTTTTTTTAATAATATCTTTTTATTTTGTAAAAAGAATAAAGTAAGGTGGTGGTCACACACAAGGCATACCTTCGTTACACAATATACATATATGGAGGTCAATGGAATTAAAAAGCTGGCAAATCACATTAAATCATGGGTGTAGGTCTTTTTTCCTTTTTACAAAGATCATTATTCAATCAGATCATCAATGGGGGTAAATATGGGGGGGCTCACATATTCTTCCTCTGTATTCATTCCAGTTGGACCAAACCGCTACCCACTTCCTCGGGCATCCCCTGGCTACATAAACTGTCTTTTCCTGCACCATGCTCCAATCCATGTCTTTCTTCTATGCCCTGAGCGTTGGCGGTGTGGTGGCCCCATACTCTTGCAATATTCCTCTTCGCTATCACAAGGCCCAACGTCACCCACACTTTGCCTTTCGCTGGGAGGTCTGAGGGCTCCCAGACGTTAAGGAGGCACCTCTTTGCCTCAGAATGCAATTCCACCCCAACACCTCCCTCATACAATTGAGCACCCGAGTCCAATAGGTCTGTATCTCCCGGCATTCCCATAGAATATGAAGAAAGGTGCCTACCTCCCTACCCCCCTTGCGACAGAGTCCATCTTCACTCCGCCCCATCAGGACTAGCCTAGTGCCATAGATGTATACTCTATACAGGATCTTCAGCTGGATCAATCGCAATTTGGCCGATATTGCTATTTCCTTGGGTGATGCCAGCGCATCTCACCATTCTTCATCATCAATCTTGAGTCCGTCTGCCTCCCATTTCCCCCTGAGAGCTAGTAGTGGATCCGGGGTATGATTTATGAGCTTTTTGTATGTGAGCGATATAGCCCTCTCCTGGAGATGGCCATCCAGTACTCTGTCTTCGAGTGGTGTTGGTCCTCCTCCACAACTTGACCCTGGTGTTTCCTGTGCTCCAGTTATCGAGTCCCTCGCCACGAAAGTTCCGACTGCAATGAAAAGAAAACACAGAAGAGAAACATTAGTCAGGTATCCAGTTAAAGTGTTGCCTCACTGCAAGTAAGTGACTCTTTGCATTTCTAGAATGGATATTTCTTTGGAAACTTGATCAAAAGCGGACCAAGTACATTTCAGTTCAGTAAAAGAAGCATTGACTTATTTAAAGGGAAAGAAGCATTTCTCTGAACAAAGTGCTGTTTGTAACATAGAGTGCAGAACTGAATTCATGGATATTGCGCTCGTTTTAAAAGTGATTGTTTGTTGAAGTTTAGAGGGCGCAGAACTAAGACTTGGCATTTAGGGCCATATGTATCAAGCTAATTAGCATTCGCAAAGGCCGAAATTCTGCGAATTTCGGCCTTTGCGAATGCTAATTAGACAAATGGTATGTATCAAACAAGTTTGATGCAAAATAAGGAATAGCAAAATTTGCAATTCCTTATTTTGCGATTGCACTTAAGGAATCGCAAATTTTGCGATTCCTTAAATGCAATGTATCACACAAAAAATATTCAAAAAATGCCATTAAGGATTCGCAAATTACCACCAACTTCTAGTTGGTGGTAATTTGCGAATTCTTTTCAAAAATCTTTTTTCCAAAAAACAAAAGGTGCCATATGACACCCATACATGCCCTTAGGGCATGTATGTGCGCCATATGCCCCCAAATGTCTTTTTCAGGGGTGCAGCAGGGTGTTCTTGAGACACCCCTGCACCCTTGAAAAAATTCCTAATTTGAGATTAGCTAATTGCTAATCGCAAATTGCCCCTTCATTCCTATGGGCCTCCTGGCCCATAGAAATGAATGGGTAATTTGCGATTAATCGCAAATTAGGAATGGTAAGGAATCGCTATTAAATAGCGATTTTGTGCATACATACCGTTTTGCGAATTCCAAATAGCGATTCCTTAAAATTCGCTATTTGGAATTCGCAAAACGGAAGTATGATACATATGGCCCTTAGTGCCCTAAAAGAATATTGCGAAGATCGTTAACCATTTCATACCATTTGCTTTGTGACATTGTGGGACAATATAAATCACAGATAAACAAAGCAGGCTGGAATCTTGTATGAACAAACTTTGGGCTAAAGATCAGTGAGTAGCGCCACCCAGTGGTTTAAATTAGAAATTCAAATGCATAAAACAAATCAGGGTTAGATATACTTTAACTAATGTGGTGTTATTTCATTTAAAGGAAGAAGTTATTCCAGATCAAGGCCATAGCTTTGGTGAGCTACATAACCAGAGTAGAGAGGTATTCAGAAGTTCGTTCAAGCAGAATATTTAAATGTGTAATAGGGAGTATTTAGAAGAGAACTGAATGTTGCTATGTTTGTTTATTCTTTTTAGGAACAACAGTCCCAGAATTCACGTCATACGATAGTACTGCAAGTGAAGCTGTGTTTGTTTCTCTGTTTGTTATTTTATCCACTTCCCCCTACACATGGATTTCTTGATATCTGTGCACTGTTTTCTCTAGGAGCAGAGAGGCAAGAGATACAGGAGTGGGGTAGAACTGTCTTCAACTTCCCAAAAGAAGATAACAGGATACAAAGGTAAACGAGTCTTGACAGAAGCACAAGCCTCATCCTACTTCTGTTGGAAAGATGAATACAGCATTAGATCAAGACACCATTGATACTTCAGAAATGGCCCAAGCTTTGGCTGATGATTTGACTCAAACTGAGTCAGTCACAATGCTTTTGCAACAAATGCGGGTTGAATTAGAGCATTTGAAACTAGAAAATGAAACCTTAAAACAAGAATTAATACGCTGTAAACCTAGAGAAAATTTGTGGGGTTCACATGTTCCTCCTGCGCTTAAGCCTTCTTCAGAAACAGGTACTAGACCTAAGACTTCAACCTCCTTGTCTTCTCCAGTAGAGGTTACAGTTAATGTGCCTAATGTAGTGCTTTTAGCAGCTCCAGAGCGTTTTCATGGAGACAACAATAGTTTCAGGTATTTCTTAATCAATGTCAGTTGCATTTTCTTTGTAAACCTCAACAGTTTCCTACAGATGCCACTAAGGTGGCTTTTGTCCTTTCTTATTTGGGAGGAACAGCGGCCAATTGGTCTATTCCTTATGTGGGTAGAAACGATTCGAATTTGCACAATTGGAATAATTTCAAGAGAACAATGACCCGTTTGTTTGCGAAACACACTTATATACAGGCTAGTGATAATGAACTATTGAACCTAAAACAGGGAACAAAGACTTATTAACCTATCTTACCTCCTTTAATCGCCTGTTGAACGAAACACAATGGCCAGAGAAAAAAAGAGGGTCTCTTTTTTATAAGGGCCTAAGAGATGATCTTAAGGATGCCTTGGCCCACATTGTTGATCTTCCAGATGACTATTCTGAATTTGTAGATTTGGTGGTCAAGTTGGATCATCGCTTAGGTGAGAGAAAAGGTGATAGAGTTAAAACAGAATCTAGGTTATCCTTTTTTAAGCATGAAAAGAAGGAAGTTGAGAATGAACTTCCAGAACCTATGCAAATAGGTACTCTTAGAGGACCTTTGACTTCTGAAGAAAAGGAACGACGAAGAAAGCTTCAATTGTGCTTGTATTGTGGAAGGTTGGTCATTTTGCCAGGGAATGCCCTGTGAAACCAAAGACCTCCAAGAAAGTTAATCTTTTAACCGCAATATATTCAGAGTCGGAAAACTAAAATGCTCGACAAGGGCAGAGGTCACTTGTTCGAGAAAAAGTCATAACTAGACCTCTTTCTCTGCTGCTTTCATCATGCCACATATTCCCAAACATTTTTTGATACACATTATCTTAATTGTGAGCACCCAGTTAAGGTATACTCTCCCCGTACTCTTGGATTCAGGAGCCACTCGAAATTTTGTTGATAATGCCTTGGCTAAAAAACTTGATCTTCCCACAATCCTAAAAACACATCCGGAAACAGTATGTGCTGAAGATGGTTCAGACGTAACTTCAGGTTTGATCACTAAAAAAACTAGTCCTTTGACCATGGTGTGTCAAAATGGACATACTGAAGAGATTAGCTTTGACTTAATAGATACTCCTAATTTTGGTCTCATTTTGGGTGTGCCTTGGCTTACTACCCATAACCCAAAGATTGATTGGATTGCTAGAACGGTAACTTTGGATTCATCCTTTTGTTGTTCCACTTGCTACAAAGAAGCAACTCAGGACCATCTTTCAGTATTGCATTGTGCTGTTGTTGCTTCTTTAGAAGACACATCTATTCCTTCTGAATATATAGACTTTCGAGATGTTTTTGATCCAATTAAAGCGAGTGTTTTACCACCTCACCGATCTTTTGATTGTCGGATTGATCTAATTCCTGGGGCCCCTTTACCTAGTAGTAGAGTATATGCTCTAACAGAAAAAGAAACTACTTATTTAAGGACTTATTTGGACAAATTGCTGCAGTCTGGTTTCATCCGACATTCTGCATCCCCTGTGTCCTCTCCCCTTTTTTTTATTCCGAAACCAGATGGCTCTCTTCGCGCTTGCATCGATTATAGGGGACTTCATAAGGCGACAATTAAGAACAAATATCCGCTCCCTTTAATACCAGTACTCTTAGATCAGCTTAGACATTCCACCATTCATACCAAGTTAGATTTACGAGGAGCGTACCATTTGGTACGGGTAAAAGAACACGATGAGTGGAAGAGCACCTTTAAAACGAAATGTGGCTTATTTGAATACACAGTGATGCCTTTTGGACTGTGTAATGCCCCTGCGGCATTTCAATTTTTTATTAACGAAGTGTTACATGAATATTTGGATGTCTGTGTAATTGTATACATAGATGATATTCTAATTTATTCAAAGAATTATAAAGAACATACACAACATGTTAGAGCAGTTTTAGCCAAATTGAGAGAACACCATTTGTTTGCTAAACTAGAAAAATGTACTTTTAATGTCACCACTGTTGACTTCCTAGGGTACTGTTTAACACCACTAGGTATTATAATGGATAAAAAGAAAGTAAGGGCAATCTCTGAATGGGCTGATCCCACATCACTTAACCGCATGCGTGCGGGCGGAATTCCGCTCGTACGCTGACTTTTTTAAAAGCGCACTTTACGTGACGAGCTGGGCTCGTCATGAGCGTGCGAGGAGGCTACCTCATGACGAGCCCAGCTCGTCATCAGCGTCGAAGGGGTTAAGGAAATGCAAACATTTTTGGGATTTGCCAATTTTTACATTCGATTTATTTCTCACTTTGCAGACATTGCTGCCCCAATAACTAAATCGTTACAGAAAGGACAACGTTTTTTGTGGGATGTTCAAGCATCACAGGCCTTTCAACTTTTGAAACAAAAGTTTATATCTGCACCCATTTTGAAACATCCTGATCCGGATCTTCCATTCTATGTGGAAGCCGATGCGTCACAGGTGGTGCTAAGAGGAGTGCTTTCACAACGTGACCCTGAAGATGGGCAGTTACATCCCATCGCATATTACTCCAAAAACTGTTGTCCACAGAACAAAACTATACGGTGGCTGATCGAGAACTCTTGGCCATTAAAGTAGCTTTTACTGAGTGGCGTCACCATCTAATGGGGGTAAAGTTTCCAGTCACTATTTTTAGTGACCACAAAAATGTACAATTTTTTAGCACCATTAGAGCCTTAACACCAAGTCAAATGCGTTGGTTGAATTTTTTCAGTACCTACGATTTTGTAATAACCTATAGACCTGGTACACAACAAATTCAGTCTGATGTATTATCTAGATATGGGCATTCTTTGGATTCATATCAGGAAAAGAGAGGACAATCTATAATAGAACCTCAGAAAGTATTAGCGCCAATACAAAAACAGGATTTTATGAACGTCTTATATGATTCACATTTACAGATTAACCCTCAAGAGTGGCTAAAAGATAAGTCAAACAAGGTGCAACATGGTTTAATGTATCATGATGCTCTTCTGTATTTACCAACTTCAGAATTGCAAACACAAATTATTACTTGGCATCATGCTTCGGTTTTGGCAGGACATCCGGGTTGGTTGAAAACTCTAGAAAATGTACGAAAACACTTTTGGTGACCTAAAGTGAGTACTGATATCAAGAAATATATTGAAGCTTGCCCTACATGTGCACGTCAGAAAACATCACATCAAGCTCCAGCTGGTTTATTAATTCCAATGCCCATTCCACAAACACCGTGGCATAACTTAAGTGTAGATTTCATAGTAAATTTGAATCCTATTAAGAAATATACTACTGTTCTTGTAATTGTGGATTATTTTTCCAAAATGGCCCACTTTGTCCCTCTGATGAAACTACCTACTGCAGTGGAGTTTGCTGACATTTTTCTTAAAGAAGTAGTACGTCTCCATGGGTTACCAAGTAAAATTGTCTCTGACAGAGGTAGTCAGTTTAATTCAAAATTTTGGAAAACGCTTTGTACAAAACTAAAAATAGAGGTACCATTGTCTACAGCTTTCCATCCAGAAACAGATGGACAAACAGAGCGTTTAAACCAGACACTACTACAAACATTAAGATGTCTCTTAACAGAATATACAAGTGAATGGGTGGAGGCATTACCAATTGCTGAATTTGTATATAATAACACAGTACATACAGCAACTCATTGCACTCCATTTTATTTTATGCAAGGTTATCATCCTAGGGCCCTACCAGTTATTCTGAATGACTCACTTCTACCAACAGTAACAGAAAGATGAACAACTTTGTTAAAAATACAAGAGAAAGACAAAAAACATTTGTCTACGTACAAAGAACAAATGAAAAAACAAGCTGACAAACATAGAACTGAAGCACCCATTTATAAAGTAGGAGATAAAGTTCAGCTTTCTACAAGGAATTTAAATATAGAAGGATCCCGAAAATTACAACCTAGGTTCATAGGACCCTTTAGTGTAAAAGAATTATTGAACCCAGTCACTGTAAAATTAGACCTCCCTGATGATTATCTGATACATCCTGTGTTTCATGTGTCCTTACTCAAACCATATAATTCCCTTACTCGAAAAGAAATCCCACCTCCTCCCATCCCTATAGCAGGTCATCTTGAAAATGAAGTTCAGAGAATTTTAGATGCTAAGAGAATCCAGGTCGTTTATTTTATCTGATAGCTTGGAAAGGTTATGACACCACAGAAAACTCTTGGGAACCAGCTTCTTTTGTGCATGCTCCACGTTTACTCCGGATGTTTTATTTAAGGAATCCTGGTAAACCACGGCCTGGAAGGGGGCCTTTTGAGGGGGGCGATTGTAAGGGTTTGCTATAAACAGCAAGCTTGTCCTTCATCACAGCATTAAGGGGTGGTGATATTATCTATAAAAGTATTTGTAGTAAACATTTTAGCAGGATAAATGTTAGCCATAAGATTCTTAGTAGCCTTTGCCTATAAAAGCTTGCTTCGAGCATTGCCGGTTGCTTGTGCTCGTCGGATCTCGTCTTACCTGCGCATCCTACCTGATCTTCCCTGCATTCCGGTCTTCCTCTCCAGTCTCGTCCCATCCATCTTCCTTCTTCCTGACAGTCCCGGATCTTCCTCTTCCATGTTGGTCCTCCTCCACAACTTGACCCCTGTGTTTCCTGTGCTCCAGTTATCGAGTCCCTCGCCACGAAAGTTCCGACTGCAATGAAAAGAAAACACAGAAGAGAAACATTAGTCAGGTATCCAGTTAAAGTGTTGCCTCACTGCAAGTAAGTGACTCTTTGCATTTCTAGAATGGATATTTCTTTGGAAACCTGATCGAAAGCGGACCAAGTATATTTCAGTTCAGTAAAAGAAGCATTGACTTATTTAAAGGGAAAGAAGCATTTCTCTGAACAAAGTGCTGTTTGTAACAGAGGGTGCAGAACTGAATTCATGGATATTGCGCTCGTTTTAAAAGTGATTGTTTGTTGAAGGTTAGAGGGCGCAGAACTAAGACTTGGCATTTAGTGCCCTAGAAGAATATTGCGAAGATCGTTAACCATTTCATACCATTTGCTTTGTGACATTGTGGGACAATATAAATCACAGATAAACAAAGCAGGCTGGAATCTTGTATGAACAAACTTTGGGCTAAAGATCAGTGAGTAGCGCCACCCAGTGGTTTAAATTAGAAATTCACATGCATAAAACAAATCAGGGTTAGATATACTTTAACTAATGTGGTGTTATTTCATTTAAAGGAAGAAGTTATTCCAGATCAAGGCCATAGCTTTGGTGAGCTACATAACCAGAGTAGAGAGGTATTCAGAAGTTCGTTCATGCAGAATATTTAAATGTGTAATAGGGAGTATTTAGAAGAGAACTGAATGTTGCTATGTTTGTTTATTCTTTTTAGGGACAACAGTCCCAGAATTCACGTCATGCGATAGTACTGCAAGTGAAGCTGTGTTTGTTTCTCTGTTTGTTATTTTATCCACTTCCCCCTACACATGGATTTCTTGATATCTGTGCACTGTTTTCTCTAGGTGCAGAGAGGCAAGAGATACAGGAGTGGGGTAGAACTGTCTTCAACTTCCCAACAGAAGATAACAGGATACAAAGGTAGACGAGTCTTGACAGAAGCACAAGCCTCATCAAACTTCTGTTGGAAAGATGAATACAGCATTAGATCAAGACACCATTGATACTTCAGAAATGGCCCAACCTTTGGCTGATGATTTGACTCAAACTGAGTCAGTCACAATGCTTTTGCAACAAATGCGGGTTGAATTAGAGCATTTGAAACTCGAAAATGAAACCTTAAAATAAGAATTAATACGCTGTAAACCTAGAGAAAATTTGTGGGGTTCACATGTTCCTCCTGCGTTTAAGCCTTCTTCAGAAACAGGTACTAGACCTAAGACTTCAACCTCCTTGTCTTCTCCAGTAGAGGTTACAGTTAATGTGCCTAATGTAGTGCTTTTAGCAGCTCCAGCGCGTTTTCATGGAGACAACAATAAGTTTCAGGTATTTCTTAATCAATGTCAGTTGCATTTTCCTTGTAAACCTCAACAGTTTCCTACAGATGCCACTAAGGTGGCTTTTGTCCTTTCTTATTTGGGAGGAACAGCGGCCAATTGGTCTATTCCTTATGTGGATAGAAACGATTCGATTTTGCACAATTGGGATAATTTCAAGAGAACAATGACCCGTTTGTTTGCGAAACACACTTATATACAGGCTAGTGATAATGAACTATTGAACCTAAAACAGGGAACAAAGACTTATTAACCTATCTTACCTCCTTTAATCGCCTGTTGAACGAAACACAATGGCCAGAGAAAAAAAGAGGGTCTCTTTTTTATAAGGGCCTAAGAGATGATCTTAAGGATGCCTTGGCCCACATTGTTGATCTTCCAGATGACTATTCTGAATTTGTAGATTTGGTGGTCAAGTTGGATCATCGCTTAGGTGAGAGAAAAGGTGATAGAGTTAAAACAGAATCTAGGTTATCCTTTTTTAAGCATGAAAAGATGGAAGTTGAGAATAAACTTCCAGAACCTATGCAAATAGGTACTCTTAGAGGACCTTTGACTTCTGAAGAAAAGGAACGACGAAGAAAGCTTCAATTGTGCTTGTATTGTGGAAGGTTTGGTCATTTTGCCAGGGAATGCCCTGTGAAACCAAAGACCTCCAAGAAAGTTAATCTTTTAACCGCAATATATTCAGAGTCGGAAAACTAAAATGCTCGACAAGGGCAGAGGTCACTTGTTCGAGAAAAAGTCATAACTAGACCTCTTTCTCTGCTGCTTTCATCATGCCACATATTCCCAAACATTTTTTGATACACATTATCTTAATTGTGAGCACCCAGTTAAGGTATACTCTCCCCGTACTCTTGGAATCAGGAGCCACTCGAAATTTTGTTGATAATGCCTTGGCTAAAAAACTTGATCTACCCACAATCCTAAAAACACATCCGGAAACAGTATGTGCTGTAGATGGTTCAGACGTAACTTCAGGTTTGATCACTAAAAAAACTAGTCCTTTGACCATGGTATGTCAAAATGGACATACTGAAGAGATTAGCTTTGACTTAATAGATACTCCTAATTTTGGTCTCATTTTGGGTGTGCCTTGGCTTACTACCCATAACCCAAAGAATGATTGGATTGCTAGAACGGTAACTTTGGATTCATCCTTTTGTTGTTCCACTTGCTACAAAGAAGCAACTCAGGACCATCTTTCAGTATTGCATTGTGCTGTTGTTGCTTCTTTAGAAGACATATCTATTCCTTCTGAATATTTAGACTTTCGAGATGTTTTTGATCCAATTAAAGCGAGTGTTTTACCACCTCACCGATCTTTTGATTGTCGGATTTATCTAATTCCAGGGGCCCCTTTACCTAGTAGTAGAGTATATGCTCTAACAGAAAAAGAAACTACTTATTTAAGGACTTATTTGGACAAATTGCTGCAGTCTGGTTTCATCCGACATTCTACATCCCCTGTGTCCTCTCCCCTTTTTTTTATTCCGAAACCAGATGGCTCTCTTCGCGCTTGCATCGATTATAGGGGACTTCATAAGGCGACAATTAAGAACAAATATCCGCTCCCTTTAATACCAGTACTCTTAGATCAGCTTAGACATTCCACCATTCATACCAAGTTAGATTTACGAGGAGCGTACCATTTGGTACGGGTAAAAGAACACGATGAGTGGAAGAGCATCTTTAAAACGAAATGTGGCTTATTTGAATACACAGTGATGCCTTTTGGACTGTGTAATGCCCCTGCGGCATTTCAATTTTTTATTAACGAAGTGTTACATGAATATTTGGATGTCTGTGTAATTGTATACATAGATGATATTCTAATTTATTCAAATAATTCTGAAGAACATACACAACATGTTAGAGCAGTTTTAGCCAAATTGAGAGAACACCATTTGTTTGCTAAACTAGAAAAATGTACTTTTAATGTCACCACTGTTGACTTCCTAGGGTACTGTTTAACACCACTAGGTATTATAATGGATAAAAAGAAAGTAAGGGCAATCTCTGAATGGGCTGATCCCACATCACTTAAGGAAGTGCAAACATTTTTGGGATTTGCCAATTTTTACAGGCGATTTATTTCTCACTTTGCAGACATTGCTGCCCCAATAACTAAATCGTTACAGAAAGGACAACGTTTTTTGTGGGATGTTCAAGCATCACAGGCCTTTCAACTTTTGAAACAAAAGTTTATATCTGCACCCATTTTGAAACATCCTGATCCGGATCTTCCATTCTATGTGGAAGCCGATGCGTCACAGGTGGTGCTAAGAGGAGTGCTTTCACAACGTGACCCTGAAGATGGGCAGTTACATCCCATCGCATATTACTCCAAAAAATTGTTGTCCGCAGAACAAAACTATACGGTGGCTGATCGAGAACTCTTGGCCATTAAAGTAGCTTTTACTGAGTGGCGTCACCATCTAATGGGGGTAAAGTTTCCAGTCACTATTTTTAGTGACCACAAAAATTTACAATTTTTTAGCACCATTAGAGCCTTAACACCAAGTCAAATGCGTTGGTTGAATTTTTTCAGTACCTACGATTTTGTAATAACCTATAGACCTGGTACACAACAAATTCAGTCTGATGTATTATCTAGATATGGGCATTCTTTGGATTCATATCAGGAAAAGAGAGGACAATCTATAATAGAACCTCAGAAAGTATTAGCGCCAATACAAAAACAGGATTTTATGAACGTCTTATATGATTCACATTTACAGATTAACCCTCAAGAGTGGCTAAAAGATAAGTCAAACAAGGTGCAACTGGTTTAATGTATCATGATGCTCTTCTGTATTTACCAACTTCAGAATTGCAAACACAAATTATTACTTGGCATCATGCTTCGGTTTTGGCAGGACATCCGGGTTGGTTGAAAACTCTAGAAAATGTACGAAAACACTTTTGGTGACCTAACGTGAGTACTGATATCAAGAAATATATTGAAGCTTGCCCTACATGTGCACGTCAGAAAACATCACATCAAGCTCCAGCTGGTTTATTAATTCCAATGCCCATTCCACAAACACCGTGGCATAACTTAAGTGTAGATTTCATAGTAAATTTGCCTCCTATTAAGAAATATACTACTGTTCTTGTAATTGTGGATTATTTTTCCAAAATGGCCCACTTTGTCCCTCTAATGAAACTACCTACTGCAGTGGAGTTTGCTGACATTTTTCTTAAAGAAGTAGTACGTCTCCATGGGTTACCAAGTAAAATTGTCTCTGACAGAGGTAGTCAGTTTAATTCAAAATTTTGGAAAAAGCTTTGTACAAAACTAAAAATAGAGGTACCATTGTCTACAGCTTTCCATCCAGAAACAGATGGACAAACAAAGCGTTTAAACCAGACACTACTACAAACATTAAGATGTCTCTTAACAGAATATACAAGTGAATGGGTGGAGGCATTACCAATTGCTGAATTTGTATATAATAACACAGTACATACAGCAACTCATTGCACTCCATTTTATTTTATGCAAGGTTATCATCCTAGGGCCCTACCAGTTATTCTGAATGACTCACTTCTACCAACAGTAACAGAAAGATGAACAACTTTGTTAAAAATACAAGAGAAAGCCAAAAAACATTTGTCTACGTACAAAGAACAAATGAAAAAACAAGCTGACAAACATAGAACTGAAGCACCCATTTATAAAGTAGGAGATAAAGTTCAGCTTTCTACAAGGAATTTAAATATAGAAGGATCCCGAAAATTACAACCTAGGTTCATAGGACCCTTTAGTGTAAAAGAATTATTGAACCCAGTCACTGTAAAATTAGACCTCCCTGATGATTATCTGATACATCCTGTGTTTCATGTGTCCTTACTCAAACCATATAATTCCCTTACTCGAAAAGAAATCCCACCTCCTCCCATCCCTATAGCAGGTCATCTTGAAAATGAAGTTCAGAGAATTTTAGATGCTAAGAGAATCCAGGTCTTTTATTTTATCTGATAGCTTGGAAAGGTTATGACACCACAGAAAACTCTTGGGAACCAGCTTCTTTTGTGCATGCTCCACGTTTACTCCGGATGTTTTATTTAAGGAATCCTGGTAAACCACGGCCTGGAAGGGGGCCTTTTGAGGGGGGCGATTGTAAGGGTTTGCTATAAACAGCAAGCTTGTCCTTCATCACAGCATTAAGGGGTGGTGATATTATCTATAAAATTATTTGTAGTAAACATTTTAGCAGGATAAATGTTAGCCATAAGATTCTTAGTAGCCTTTGCCTATAAAAGCTTGCTTCGAGCATTGCCGGTTGCTTGTGCTCGTCGGATCTCGTCTTACCTGCGCATCCTACCTGATCTTCCCTGCATTCCGGTCTTCCTCTCCAGTCTCGTCCCATCCATCTTCCTTCTTCCTGACAGTCCCAGATCTTCCTCTTCCATGTTGGTCCTCCTCCACAACTTGACCCCTGTGTTTCCTGTGCTCCAGTTATCGAGTCCCTCGCCACGAAAGTTCCGACTGCAATGAAAAGAAAACACATAAGAGAAACATTAGTCAGGTATCCAGTTAAAGTGTTGCCTCACTGCAAGTAAGTGACTCTTTGCATTTCTAGAATGGATATTTCTTTGGAAACCTGATCGAAAGCGGACCAAGTATATTTCAGTTCAGTAAAAGAAGCATTGACTTATTTAAAGGGAAAGAAGCATTTCTCTGAACAAAGTGCTGTTTGTAACAGAGGGTGTAGAACTGAATTCATGGATATTGCGCTCGTTTTAAAAGTGATTGTTTGTTGAAGGTTAGAGGGCGCAGAACTAAGACTTGGCATTTAGTGCCCTAGAAGAACATTGCGAAGATCGTGAACCATTTCATACCATTTGCTTTGTGACATTGTGGGACAATATAAATCACAGATAAACAAAGCAGGCTGGAATCTTGTATGAACAAACTTTGGGCTAAAGATCAGTGAGTAGCGCCACCCAGTGGTTTAAATTAGAAATTCACATGCATAAAACAAATCAGGGTTAGATATACTTTAACTAATGTGGTGTTATTTCATTTAAAGGAAGAAGTTATTCCAGATCAAGGCCATAGCTTTGGTGAGCTACATAACCAGAGTAGAGAGGTATTCAGAAGTTCGTTCATGCAGAATATTTAAATGTGTAATAGGGAGTATTTAGAAGAGAACTGAATGTTGCTATGTTTGTTTATTCTTTTTAGGGACAACAGTCCCAGAATTCACGTCATACGATAGTACTGCAAGTGAAGCTGTGTTTGTTTCTCTGTTTGTTATTTTATCCACTTCCCCCTACACATGGATTTCTTGATATCTGTGCACTGTTTTCTCTAGGTGCAGAGAGGCAAGAGATACAGGAGTGGGGTAGAACTGTCTTCAACTTCCCAACAGAGGATACCAGGATACAAAGGTAGACGAGTCTTGACAGAAGCACAAGCCTCATTCTACTTCTGTTGGAAAGATGAATACAGCATTAGATCAAGACACCATTGATACTTCAGAAATGGCCCAACCTTTGGCTGATGATTTGACTCAAACTGAGTCAGTCACAATGCTTTTGCAACAAATGCGGGTTGAATTAGAGCATTTGAAACTCGAAAATGAAACCTTAAAACAAGAATTAATACGCTGTAAACCTAGAGAAAATTTGTGGGGTTCACATGTTCCTCCTGCGTTTAAGCCTTCTTCAGAAACAGGTACTAGACCTAAGACTTCAACCTCCTTGTCTTCTCCAGTAGAGGTTACAGTTAATGTGCCTAATGTAGTGCTTTTAGCAGCTCCAGAGCGTTTTCATGGAGACAACAATAAGTTTCAGGTATTTCTTAATCAATGTCAGTTTCATTTTCCTTGTAAACCTCAACAGTTTCCTACAGATGCCACTAAGGTGGCTTTTGTCCTTTCTTATTTGGGAGGAACAGCGGCCAATTGGTCTATTCCTTATGTGGATAGAAACGATCCGATTTTGCACAATTGGAATAATTTCAAGAGAACAATGACCCGTTTGTTTGCGAAACACACTTATATACAGGCTAGTGATAATGAACTATTGAACCTAAAACAGGGAACAAAGACTTATTAACCTATTTTACCTCCTTTAACCGCCTGTTGACCGAAACACAATGGCCAGAGGAAAAACGAGTGTCTCTTTTTTATAAGGGCCTAAGAGATGATCTTAAGGATGCCTTGGCCCACATTGTTGATCTTCCAGATGACTATTCTGAATTTGTAGATTTGGTGGTCAAGTTGGATCATCGCTTAGGTGAGAGAAAAGGTCATAGAGTTAAAACAGAATCTAGGTTATCCTTTTTTAAGCATGAAAAGAAGGTAGTTGAGAACAAACTTCTAGAACCTATGCAAATAGGTACTCTTAGAGGACCTTTGACTTCTGAAGAAAAGGAACGACGAAGAAAGCTTCAATTCTGCTTGTATTGTGGATTGTTTGGTCATTTTGCCAGGGAATGCCCTG
The DNA here is from genome assembly GCF_964261635.1 of Lissotriton helveticus. Taxonomy (NCBI): domain Eukaryota; kingdom Metazoa; phylum Chordata; class Amphibia; order Caudata; family Salamandridae; genus Lissotriton; species Lissotriton helveticus. Next base: position 1,686,076,069 of record NC_136068.1, read on the forward strand.
TGAAACCAAAGACCTCAAAGAAAGTTAATCTTTTAACCGCAATAGATTCAGAGTCGGAAAACCAAAATGCTCGACAAGGGCAGAGGTAACTTTTTCGAGAAAAAGTCATAACTAGACCTCTTTCTCTGCTGCTTTTATCGTGCCACATACTCCCAAACATTGTTTGATACACATTATCTTAATTGTGAGCACCCAGTTAAGGTATACTCTCCCCGTACTCTTGGATTCAGGAGCCACTGGAAATTTTGTTGATAATGCCTTGGCTAAAAAACTTGATCTACCCACAATCCTAAAAACACATCAGGAAACAGTATGTGCTGTAGATGGTTCAGACGTAACTTCAGGTTTGATCACTAAAAAAACTAGTCCTTTGACCATGGTATGTCAAAATGGACATACTGAAGAGATTAGCTTTGACTTAATAGATACTTCTAATTTTGGTCTCATTTTGGGTGTGCCTTGGCTTACTACCCATAACCCAAAGATTGATTGGATTGCTAGAACAGTAACTTTGGATTCATCCTTTTGTCGTTCCACTTGCTACAAAGAAGCAACTCAGGACCATCTTTCAGTATTGCATTGTGCTGTTGTTGCTTCTTTAGAAGACACAGCTATTCCTTCTGAATATTTAGACTTTCGAGATGTTTTCGATCCAATTAAAGCGAGTGTTTTATCACCTCACCGATCTTTTGATTGTCGGATTGATCTAATTCCAGGGGCCCCTTTACCTAGTAGTAGAGTATATGCTCTAACAGAAAAAGAAACTACTTATTTAAGGACTTATTTGGACAAATTGCTGCAGTCTGGTTTCATCCGACATTCTACATCCCCTGTGTCCTCTCCCCTTTTTTTTATTCCGAAACCAGATGGCTCTCTTCGCGCTTGCATCGATTATAGGGGACTTCATAAGGCGACAATTAAGAACAAATATCCGCTCCCTTTAATACCAGTACTCTTAGATCAGCTTAGACATTCCACCATGTATACCAAGTTAGATTTACGAGGAGCGTACCATTTGGTACGGGTAAAAGAACACGATGAGTGGAAGAGCACCTTTAAAACGAAATGTGGCTTATTTGAATACACAGTGATGCCTTTTGGACTGTGTAATGCCCCTGCGGCATTTCAATTTTTTATTACCGAAGTGTTACATGAATATTTGGATGTCTGTGTAATTGTATACATAGATGATATTCTAATTTATTCAAAGAATTCTGAAGAACATACACAACATGTTAGAGCAGTTTTAGCCAAATTGAGAGAACACCATTTGTTTGCTAAACTAGAAAAATTTACTTTTAATGTCACCACTGTTGACTTCCTAGGGTACTGTTTAACACCACTAGGTATCATAATGGATAAAAAGAAAGTAAGGGCAATCTCTGAATGGGCTGATCCCACATCACTTAAGGAAGTGCAAACATATTTGGGATTTGCCAATTTTTACAGGCGATTTATTTCTCACTTTGCAGACATTGCTGCCCCAATAACTAAATCGTTACAGAAAGGATAACGTTTTTTGTGGGATGTTCAAGCATCACAGGCCTTTCAACTTTTGAAACAAAAGTTTATATCTGCACCCATTTTGAAACATCCTGATCCGGATCTTCCATTCTATGTGGAAGCCGATGCGTCACAGGTGGTGCTAGGAGGAGTGCTTTCACAACGTGACCCTGAAGATGGGCAGTTACATCCCATCGCATATTACTCCAAAAAATTGTTGTCCGCAGAACAAAACTATACGGTGGCTGATCGAGAACTCTTGGCCATTAAAGGGTTTACAACCATTACACGGAACTTTTACCACGCAGTGCTGTTACAACGCAGGTTTTACCACGCATACCATTACAACGCATTACACTGGGGGGCGCTCTAGGATAGGGAATGAGTTTAATTTACTATCCAACACCTTCCCTACTATCCACGGGGACTGGAGTTGGAATAGTAAATTAAACTACTCACTAACCAGCACCCCCAAGTGTAATGCGTTGTAATGGTATGCGTGGTAAAACCTGCGTTGTAACAGCATGCGTGGTAAAAGCATGCGTTGTAACGTCATACATTCCATTAAAGTAGCTTTTACTAAGTGGCGTCACCATCTAATGGGGGTAAAGTTTCCAGTTACTATTTTTAGTGACCACAAAAATTTACAATTTTTTAGCACCATTAGAGCCTTAACACCAAGTCAAATGCGTTGGTTGAATTTATTCAGTACCTACGATTTTGTAATAACCTATAGACCTGGTACACAACAAATTCAGTCTGATGTATTATCTAGATATGGGCATTCTTTGGATTAATATCAGGAAAAGAGAGGACAATCTATAATAGAACTTTAGAAAGTATTAGCGCCAATACAAAAACAGGATTTTATGAACGTCTTATATGATTCACATTTACAGATTAACCCTCAAGAGTGGCTAAAAGATAAGTCAAACAAGGTGCAACATGGTTTAATGTATCATGATGCTCTTCTGTATTTACCAACTTCAGAATGCAAACACAAATTATTACTTGGCATCATGCTTCGGTTTTGGCAGGACATCCGGGTTGGTTGAAAACTCTAGAAAATGTACGAAAACACTTTTGGTGACCTAAAATGAGTACTGATATCAAGAAATATATTGAAGCTTGCCCTACATGTGCACGTCAGAAAACATCACATCAAGCTCCAGCTGGTTTATTAATTCCAATGCCCATTCCACAAACACCGTGGCATAACTTAAGTGTAGATTTCATAGTAAATTTGCCTCCTATTAAGAAATATACTACTGTTCTTGTAATTGTGGATTATTTTTCCAAAATGGCCCACTTTGTCCCTCTGATGAAACTACCTACTGCAGTGGAGTTTGCTGACATTTTTCTTAAAGAAGTAGTACGTCTCCATGGGTTACCAAGTAAAATTGTCTCTGACAGAGGTAGTCAGTTTAATTCAAAATTTTGGAAAATGCTTTGTACAAAACTAAAAATAGAGGTACCATTGTCTACAGCTTTCCATCCAGAAACAGATGGACAAACAGAGCCTTTAAACCAGACACTACTACAAACATTAAGATGTCTCTTAACATAATATACAAGTGAATGGGTGGAGGCATTACCAATTGCTGGATTTGTATATAATAACACAGAACATACAGCAATTCATTGCACTCCATTTTATTTTATGCAAGGTTATCATCCTAGGGCCCTACCAGTTATTCTGAATGACTCACTTCTACCAACAGTAACAGAAAGATGAACAACTTTGTTAAAAATACAAGAGAAAGCCAAAAAACATTTGTCTACGTACAAAGAACAAACGAAAAAACAAGCTGACAAACATAGAACTGAAGCACCCATTTATAAAGTAGGAGATAAAGTTCAGCTTTCTACAAGGAATTTAAATATAGAAGGATCCCGAAAATTACAACCTAGGTTCATAGGACCCTTTAGTGTAAAAGAATTATTGAACCCAGTCACTGTAAAATTAGACCTCCCTGATGATTATCTGATACATCCTGTGTTTCATGTGTCCTTACTCAAACCATATAATTCCCTTACTCGAGAAGAAATCCCACCTCCTCCCATCCCTATAGCAGGTCATCTTGAAAATGAAGTTCAGAGAATTTTAGATTCTAAGAGAATCCAGGTCGTTTATTTTATCTGATAGCTTGGAAAGGTTATGACACCACAGAAAACTCTTGGGAACCAGCTTCTTTTGTGCATGCTCCACGTTTACTCCGGATGTTTTATTTAAGGAATCCTGGTAAACCACGGCCTGGAAGGGGGCCTTTTGAGGGGGGCGATTGTAAGGGTTTGCTATAAACAGCAAGCTTGTCCTTCATCACAGCATTAAGGGGTGGTGATATTATCTATAAAATTATTTGTAGTAAACATTTTAGCAGGATAAATGTTAGCCATAAGATTCTTAGTAGCCTTTGCCTATAAAAGCTTGCTTCGAGCATTGCCGGTTGCTTGTGCTCGTCGGATCTCGTCTTACCTGCGCATCCTACCTGATCTTCCCTGCATTCCGGTCTTCCTCTCCAGTCTCGTCCCATCCATCTTCCTTCTTCCTGACAGTCCCGGATCTTCCTCTTCCATGTTGGTCCTCCTCCACAACTTGACCCCTGTGTTTCCTGTGCTCCAGTTATCGAGTCCCTCGCCACGAAAGTTCCGACTGCAATGAAAAGAAAACACAGAAGAGAAACATTAGTCAGGTATCCAGTTAAAGTGTTGCCTCACTGCAAGTAAGTGACTCTTTGCATTTCTAGAATGGATATTTCTTTGGAAACCTGATCGAAAGCGGACCAAGTATATTTCAGTTCAGTAAAAGAAGCATTGACTTATTTAAAGGGAAAGAAGCATTTCTCTGAACAAAGTGCTGTTTGTAACAGAGGGTGCAGAACTGAATTCATGGATATTGCGCTCGTTTTAAAAGTGATTGTTTGTTGAAGGTTAGAGGGCGCAGAACTAAGACTTGGCATTTAGTGCCCTAGAAGAATATTGCGAAGATCGTTAACCATTTCATACCATTTGCTTTGTGACATTGTGGGACAATATAAATCACAGATAAACAAAGCAGGCTGGAATCTTGTATGAACAAACTTTGGGCTAAAGATCAGTGAGTAGCGCCACCCAGTGGTTTAAATTAGAAATTCACATGCATAAAACAAATCAGGGTTAGATATACTTTAACTAATGTGGTGTTATTTCATTTAAAGGAAGAAGTTATTCCAGATCAAGGCCATAGCTTTGGTGAGCTACATAACCAGAGTAGAGAGGTATTCAGAAGTTCGTTCATGCAGAATATTTAAATGTGTAATAGGGAGTATTTAGAAGAGAACTGAATGTTGCTATGTTTGTTTATTCTTTTTAGGGACAACAGTCCCAGAATTCACGTCATACGATAGTACTGCAAGTGAAGCTGTGTTTGTTTCTCTGTTTGTTATTTTATCCACTTCCCCCTACACATGGATTTCTTGATATCTGTGCATTGTTTTCTCTAGGTGCAGAGAGGCAAGAGATACAGGAGTGGGGTAGAACTGTCTTCAACTTCCCAACAGAGGATACCAGGATACAAAGGTAGACGAGTCTTGACAGAAGCACAAGCCTCATCCTACTTCTGTTGGAAAGATGAATACAGCATTAGATCAAGACACCATTGATACTTCAGAAATGGCCCAACCTTTGGCTGATGATTTGACTCAAACTGAGTCAGTCACAATGCTTTTGCAACAAATGCGGGTTGAATTAGAGCATTTGAAACTCGAAAATGAAACCTTAAAACAAGAATTAATTCGCTGTAAACCTAGAGAAAATTTGTGGGGTTCACATGTTCCTCCTGCGTTTAAGCCTTCTTCAGAAACAGGTACTAGACCTAAGACTTCAACCTCCTTGTCTTCTCCAGTAGAGGTTACAGTTAATGTGCCTAATGTAGTGCTTTTAGCAGCTCCAGAGCGTTTTCATGGAGACAACAATAAGTTTCAGGTATTTCTTAATCAATGTCAGTTGCATTTTCCTTGTAAACCTCAACAGTTTCCTACAGATGCCACTAAGGTGGCTTTTGTCCTTTCTTATTTGGGAGGAACAGCGGCCAATTGGTCTATTCCTTATGTGGATAGAAACGATCCGATTTTGCACAATTGGAATAATTTCAAGAGAACAATGACCCGTTTGTTTGCGAAACACACTTATATACAGGCTAGTGATAATGAACTATTGAACCTAAAACAGGGAACAAAGACTTATTAACCTATTTTACCTCCTTTAACCGCCTGTTGACCGAAACACAATGGCCAGAGGAAAAACGAGTGTCTCTTTTTTATAAGGGCCTAAGAGATGATCTTAAGGATGCCTTGGCCCACATTGTTGATCTTCCAGATGACTATTCTGAATTTGTAGATTTGGTGGTCAAGTTGGATCATCGCTTAGGTGAGAGAAAAGGTCATAGAGTTAAAACAGAATCTAGGTTATCCTTTTTTAAGCATGAAAAGAAGGAAGTTGAGAACAAACTTCTAGAACCTATGCAAATAGGTACTCTTAGAGGACCTTTGACTTCTGAAGAAAAGGAACGACGAAGAAAGCTTCAATTGTGCTTGTATTGTGGAAGGTTTGGTCATTTTGCCAGGGAATGCCCTGTGAAACCAAAGACCTCAAAGAAAGTTAATCTTTTAACCGCAATAGATTCAGAGTCGGAAAACGAAAATGCTCGACAAGGGCAGAGGTAACTTTTTCGAGAAAAAGTCATAACTAGACCTCTTTCTCTGCTGCTTTTATCGTGCCACATATTCCCAAACATTGTTTGATACACATTATCTTAATTTTGAGCACCCAGTTAAGGTATACTCTCCCCGTACTCTTGGATTCAGGAGCCACTGGAAATTTTGTTGATAATGCCTTGGCTAAAAAACTTGATCTACCCACAATCCTAAAAACACATCAGGAAACAGTATGTGCTGTAGATGGTTCAGACGTAACTTCAGGTTTGATCACTAAAAAAACTAGTCCTTTGACCATGGTATGTCAAAATGGACATACTGAAGAGATTTGCTTTGACTTAATAGATACTTCTAATTTTGGTCTCATTTTGGGTGTGCCTTGGCTTACTACCCATAACCCAAAGATTGATTGGATTGCTAGAACGGTAACTTTGGATTCATCCTTTTGTCGTTCCACTTGCTACAAAGAAGCAACTCAGGACCATCTTTCAGTATTGCATTGTGCTGTTGTTGCTTCTTTAGAAGACACAGCTATTCCTTCTGAATATTTAGACTTTCGAGATGTTTTTGATCCAATTAAAGCGAGTGTTTTATCACCTCACCGATCTTTTGATTGTAGGATTGATCTAATTCCAGGGGCCCCTTTACCTAGTAGTAGAGTATATGCTCTAACAGAAAAAGAAACTACTTATTTAAGGACTTATTTGGACAAATTGCTGCAGTCTGGTTTCATCCGACATTCTACATCCCCTGTGTCCTCTCCCCTTTTTTTTATTCCGAAACCAGATGGCTCTCTTCGCGCTTGCATCGATTATAGGGGACTTCATAAGGCGACAATTAAGAACAAATATCCGCTCCCTTTAATACCAGTACTCTTAGATCAGCTTAGACATTCCACCATGTATACCAAGTTAGATTTACGAGGAGCGTAACATTTGGTACGGGTAAAAGAACACGATGAGTGGAAGAGCACCTTTAAAACGAAATGTGGCTTATTTGAATACACAGTGATGCCTTTTGGACTGTTGTTGAAAGTTGGGCTGAAACCGTCAACATTATCGGCGCCCTCTTGCTCTCCTTAAACCTTTTGTGCGCGTAAAACAGCCGCCATTTTGGGCACCATGGCTTCCCTGCTCCCGCCGAGAGCCAGCGCGCCTCTCTCTCCCTCCTAGCTTCGCTGACAACCCCCCCTGCCTGCACCTGCCGCGAATCATAAAACCCCTCTTCGGCGCTGCTCTGCCCCAGGCCCTCGTCTTGTTCCCAGCGCAACACCTCCCTTCTTCCCATTTATGATCCCCGGCCCTTTGATGCAAACCCCTTTTCCCCGTGTGCCCGTTTGTCTTCCCCGTTCCCAGGCCGACACCCAGCTCTGCCGATACCAATCCCTTGCCCCTCCCCGTACAATAGAAAGCTTCCCTCCTCAAAGGACCCCCGAGATGATCAAAGCCCCCCCCCATCCCACGAGATCCGATCGAACCCCACACACTCCGTGAATCGGCGGAATATCCAGCTGCGCGATGATCATCACCTGTTGTGAACGGGGCGGGGACTTCCACTGTAACCTTGCGTGGGAACGGGCTGGGAAGGGGAGGATTCTGAGGATGTCTTTCCGTACATCAAAGTATCGACGAGAATGTGTTACATGCAATAAACAGATAAACGTGTGTATAAGAGGCCAGGCCTCAGGGATGCAGTTAGAGCACCTCAGAACGATACCTTCTGTCCGTTTCGTTGTGTTCTCCTCCGGAGAAAATAAAAACCTTGTTTCCTGCCTTCCAGACTCCAGCGCCTGCCTCTTCAATAGTTTAACTTCTTTGTGGGTTCAAGAGGCGACACCGCCGGGCAATACTTAAGGATCTTATATTCTGGTTGGTAGTGCCCCCCCAATTATTTTCAACAATTGGCGTCCCAAGCGTGGGGCCCATCAGCGACCCATGGATCCAGTGGGAGAGGTCCTGACGACAAAGTGAACGACTGCAACGATCGGGAACGCGTCTGTCCGATAGACCCTCGTCTGACAGCCGATCATCCGAACTTCACTGGTTCCGAACAGACCTCTCTCGAGTGATCTACGGTCCTGACTGGGAACCATCAGGAGTGCCGCGAGGATAACGGAGAAGAGAGGACGATCGGGCGCTGGATTCGGAAGACAGGAAACTGTCCATGCGGTCCGGGTAAGGTCGTGTTACCACGACAAGTTGCGAAAAAATTGCTTGATTGCCTGTTTGTTTAAAAATACTAGTATTGCTCTTTTTATTTATTTGGAGATTCACTGTCTGCAAACGGAGAAACAACGGGCTCTCTCTTTGCAAGCAGTGGAGGATAGGTAGGGAAGCAGCCGCGCTTATTTTTTCTCCCCCACTCAATAATCACTTGAAACTGAACTGTTGTTCGCAAAACTATTGTTTCCTGGAGATTCTCTGTCTGCAAACAGGAAAGAGACCACCCTTTTTGCAGATAGTGAAAAGGGTAGGTAACGCAGATCTTTGCGGACCTACTCATTCTCCCCATTGTTATTTATTGGTCTTTTTGTTATTTTGATCCATGAGGTATTCACTGCCTGCAAACAACGTAGAATAGAAATATTCTGTCCAGTCTTTGCACCTAGTGATAAGATAGGCAGTGCGGACTTTTTAGTCCCTCGTTACGAGCCGTCATGTCTGTCTTCTCCCCACTGATTAGTAGCCTGTTTAGCCCGGACCGCCTATTAGAGATGGACCATCCAGCCCCACTGGAAGGCACCCCTAATAAGGACATGTTCATGAAGCATGGATTGACCGCTATAGCCTATAGTAAACTATGGCATAAATATACAAAAAAGGGTCAAGAAAGTCAATGGCCCCTGATAGGATCCTTCGATGATGATAAAATAAAAACGCTAGAAACTGCCCTGGGTAAAAACAAGACAACACCTACTATGCTTGACAGCTTCGGCATGTGGCGAAAAGAAACTGAACAACGTAAAAAGAAAACTGAGAGTAGGTTGGAAAAAGAGCTGCGAAAAGCAGCCCACCTAGCTGCTCAGAAACTAAAAAAAGAGATAAAGGAAAGAGAGAAAGCTAAACAGAAACTAGAAATGGAAACGCCAAGCCAGTGTCCGGTTAGAACCCCCTCCATGCTCTACCCTGATTTACCCTCGAAACGACAAGCCAATGAGGACCTGCTGTTAGGTCCTCCTATCATCTACATGCCCCCTCCATATGCCCCTTCTCAACCCTTGGCGCAGCACGCGCCACCCCCAGGTACAAACGAAGGTACCACCACAGCGTCGGCCCCAATGGCCTCTGTGCCAGCCGAACCCCTTGTATTAAAACCCGCATCAACAACAACGTTAGACGACCATGAGACTCGAGGGGCTGGCCCTGCAAGAACAAACAGACTAGACAAAGATGAGCGAGCGGGGATCGACAAAATAGCAAGGACACTGGTAGAAAGGAAGGATGATGAAGAGTACATCACAGATATGTTCAGCTCGTATACAGGGAGTCACAGACGACATTTTACCGTACGACTGTGTTATCATGTCTTGAATGCATACGAGGACCGATATCGAGACAAAGGTCCCGAGAGCCTAAGGACTCTGTACCGGAAGGTCGATATCGGGGATGAGGGCGAGTGTGATGTGTCGGACCTCCTTACGCGTACGCTTGAGGTTTTCCGCCACCTCACTGAACGAAAGCCGGGAGCTAAATCCGCAGCCTCCGTAGTGACCGAACCACCAACCGAGCAATCTAACACCATGATGCCGATACGTGAGGCTGCCCCTTACTGGGTTCCTCCTCGGGGTACAGGGACTCACGATGATGCAAACAACCAAGATGCGAAGGGAAGGGTAGTGTACAACTGGGTCTACCAGCCATGGGACCGGCAAGAGATACTGACATTCCGGAAATCTCTACCCGACCTACGTAAAAACCCCACTGCCTTCTATACTGAATTGGGTACAGCCCTGGGTTCAACGATCATGACCCTGGCTGACATCGACTTGTTCTTCGGGTTATGTCTACCAGCTGATGTGTGGAAGCAAATCCGGAAAGTCGACCACCTTGAGCTGTTTGGACATACCTGGTCACAACTCGATGACCTGGACAAACAACGGGGACCAGGACAAAAGCCGTTGAAATCCATTCTAGACCTCCCAGATAAAATCGTAGAGAAATTAAAAACCCTAATTCCAGAAAAGAAAGTGGACTGGTCGATAGTAACAGCCTGTCGCCAAAAACCCCAGGAGGATGTATCGGAATACTTCTCCCGGTTTGAAACGGTGTTCTCCGATTACAGCGGCCAGGACATGACCACTGCAACCGGACACCATCTGTTTGTCCAGAATTATGTTAAGGGCCTATCATCGGAAATCTCCCAGAAACTACAGGCCAGCGAGAGTAGTTGGGCAGCCTCCAAACCTACAGCGATTCTCCAAATGGCCCAATATTATGAGCATCAGAAAAATGAAAACGATAGGGCGACAGAGAAAAAGAAGAAGGACTTAAAAGAGAGGGTGATGATTGCCAAACTGCAAGGGGTGACTATAGGACGAGACCAATACCGGGGAAACTACCAGACAAACGTCCCTAAGACTACATTTCCCCAGGACCGCACTCTGACTTCCTACAGTGGACGCACAGACCTTAGAGAAGACCAGTGCGCTTTCTGCAAAGGGACTGGCCATTGGAAATCCCAGTGCCCAGTTCTTCTGGAAATGATCAGAAACAAAGACCCCAGGGATGTAGCAAACGGACCGAGACCTAAGGGACAACAACGAGGGCCCCCAAATGACGCGACTAATGACAGATCAAGCAGACCAAATACGTTCGATCGACCCAGGCAGAACCAATATCAACAATCTGACTATGACGACACTCACACCTTCGCATAGGACAGCCAAGGGCGAGGGAGGGATCCAGTCGAGCTCTATGTTGACCAGCAGGGCCCTTATGTCACTGCAAAGGTCCTGGGTACCAAGTCTCCATTTCTGGTAGACACTGGCGCAACACGTAGTGCGTTATCTAAACGACTGATTCCAAGGGCACCCTTGTCTGGCTCACTCATAACATCGACAGGTTTCGATGGAACGCCCTCCACCAACCCTTTGTCTGCCCCGATTCTCTTTGACGTAGAAAACAACACCACCGACACCACGTTCTTGCTTTCCTCCAATAGCCCTGACGCCATTATGGGACTTGACTTACTGAAACACTTCCGAGCGACGATTAGGTGTTCTCAAGATGGAGTTCGAGTGTTTCTTTACGACAACCCCGTTCTGCTTAGACATTGCCCCCCCGACACATGTTTTCCATCACCGACGTTGACGCGTCCCTGCTTGACACTCTACCTCCGTATCTGTGGGCCAAAGCGGATTCGGACGTAGGGCGTATGTTAATTGACCCAGTGCACATTACTGTCCGACCAGACGCAACACTCCCAAAACTCCCACAATATCGGATATCGCCAGAGGGCGAGAAGGCATTGGTAATGATTATCCAGTCACTGATAGACGCAGGTGTGGTAGAGGAAGTGGTTAGCAACGTTTGCAACAGCCCTATCTTGCCCATTATCAAGAAGCAGGGAGAGGGAGATGAGAAAGCATACCGTTTCATCATCGACCTCCGAGAAATCAACAAAGTGGTGGTACCCCAGTACCCTGTGGTCTCAGACATCACCACCATCCTGACCTTGATTCCATCCACTGCCACCACCTTTTCCGTCATCGACCTCAAGAACGCATTCTTCTCCATCCCCATCCACCCAGACAGCCGATATCTCTTCGGCTTTACCCTAAAAGCCCGCTCATATAGGTTTTGCCGAGCGCCTCAAGGCTACACGGAAAGCCCTAGCATCTACAGCCAGGCCCTCAAAAGACAACTAGACCAAGTCCAGTTACCCGACGGGGTGGTGTTGGTACAATATGTCGATGATATCCTTTTGGCAGCCGACACCACCCCTCTAGCGGTTACCGCCACCATTCAACTCTTGCACTTCCTTGCGGAAAATGGCCACAAGGTCTCCAAGAAGAAGTTGCAATTCTGCCTACCCCAGGTCACTTACCTAGGCCACCTTTTGTCCAAAGATGGAAGAAAACTCACCCCTGATCGAATCCAAACCATTCTAGATACCCCTGTCCCTAAAACCCAGAAGCAGGTTCGCTCCCTATTAGGCCTCACCTCCTTCTGCCGACAATGGTTACCAAACTTCAGCCTCGTTGTAAAACCACTGCTTTCTCTGCTAAACAAAGACGTCCCTTTCCCACTCCCTTGGACTCCTGAGTGTCAAACTTCCTTCACAGAACTGCGAGATGCCCTTTGCTCAGCCCCTGTCCTGGGTACCCCTGATTACAAAAAGCCCTTCTCCCTTTACACTCACGAAAGGGAGGGGTGCGCTTTATCTGTCCTGACCCAGGCCATCGGCCCTAAGCAACGACCGTGCGCTTACTTCTCTGCCACTCTTGACCCTGTCGCCAGAGCCTTGCCTGCCTGCCTTCGAGCTGTAGCTGCTGCTGCAGTCTCTATCCGACAGAGTGAGGGGATTGTACTCTCGAATTCCCTCACGGTACTGGTACCCCATGCAGTCGACACCCTCCTGAACCAAACCAAGACGCAACATCTGACGAGTGCACGACTGACTGGATACGAACTGACCTTGCTTGCCCCCCATATCACCCTGAAAAGATGCACCACACTGAACCCAGCAACTCTGTTGCCCTTGCCAGAGAACGATCCCAATGTGCGCCCCGTACATGACTGCGTGACTCTTACGGACGAACAGACCAGGAGTAGGGTCGATCTCAGAGACACAGCTTTCCCTGACCCCGACGGGGAGTTGTGGGTGGACGGTTCTTGCATCAAACTCTCCGATGGTACCACTTCCGCTGCCTATGCAGTCACCACGGCTCGAACTGTAGTAGAAACAGCCCGCATCACCCAGCGATCTGCCCAGGCAGCGGAACTGATTGCTTTGACGCGAGCCTGCATCCTGGCAACAGGAACCACAGCGAACATTTACACCGACAGCCAGTATGCCTTCGGGGTGGTTCACCATTTTGGGCTCCTCTGGAGGGAGAGAGGATACTTGACCTCACACGGCACACCCATTTTGCACGGGGATTTAGTCTCCGCCTTAATCGAAGCTGTCCTCCTCCCCAACAAACTTGCCGTTATCAAATGCCAGGCACACAAGAAAGTGACAGACATTATTGGACAGGGAAATGCACTAGCCGACATCACCGCCCGAACGACAGCTGAAAATAGAACGACAACACATATGTACGTGACCAGGTCACAAGCAGAAAACTGGACTGACGCCAAGGACACAATTAGAGACATACAAACGAGTAGCACACAACACGAATTGACTGAATGGACACGGGTGGGATTGAAAGACGATGAAGGCTGCTGGCGGACAAAAGACACGAACAGATGGTTGCTACCTGATTCGTACTTGATCCCCATATTAACCATGGCACACTCCCCTGCCCACATAGGATCAGCCCCCATGATCGAACTTGTCTCCAGGGTGTGGCACAATGACAAGATCCCAGATTCCGCCAAACGCCTGGTACAACAATGCTTAATATGCCTGCAACACAACCCCGGGAAAGGAACTGTAGTACCCCGGGGGGGATTTGGGGTCCCAAACCACCCATTTGAAGTCCTGCAGATGGACTACATCCAGCTAGACAGATGCCAAGGCCTGAAATATGTACTCGTCGTGGTGTGCGCATTTAGCAAGTGGGTGGAAGCATATCCAACCCGTGACAACACCGCTATGGCCACTGCAAAGGTTCTGTTAAAGGAGTTTTTCCCCCGTTATGGCCTCTGTCGTGTTTTATGGAGTGATAATGGCCCCCACTTTGTAGCCAAAGTTATCCAGCTCATCCTAAATGGGCTGGGTATTAAACAGAAATTCCACGCAGTCTTCCACCCTCAATCTGCTGGGCTTGTCGAACGACACAATGCCACACTAAAGCTTAAACTGGCCAAAATAGTGGCTACGACGGGCCTGAAATGGCCAGACGCCCTCCCATTGGCATTGCTATCGATGCGCTCTACCCCCACCCGACATCACTTAACCCCTTATGAAGTTGTCTTCGGTCGACCCATGAGCGTCTGGTCTGCCCCGAAACCAACTTCCATTCATGACGTTCCGGATGTCCTAATGTCTGATTATCTGTACAAATTGACTGAAACTTTGTCTGTCCTTCATCAGCAGGTGCAGCAGGCCATCCCCGATGCTTCCAGGGGTCCGGGTCACGCCATCCAGCCGGGGGACTTCGTGCTGATCCGAAATTTTCAGCGATCAAAGAGTTTGGAACCCCGGTGGACGGGCCCCTGGCAAGTGCTGATCACCACTCGGACCGCACTTCGAGTGGAGGGGAAGAAACACTGGCTGCACGCTCATCACTGCAAAAAGGTCTCTCCAGCCCTGGCCACGACAGACACCGTCAACACCCAAGAAGAGCTCCTGAACCAGGACCGACCATCGTTGAACTGCTACCCTGATACTGAGACACTTGAACTTTCAAAACATCCTGACCCCACTGTGCCATCTCGAGAAGGGTATTTCCTGCGTCGAAAGGAGGGAGCTTCGGCTAAGTAGGCCACGGACTAGGTTAAAGGATCTCAGAACGGTGACCCAAACTACCAAGGGTTACCTGGAGAGAGGCTAAAACTAAGTCTGTGGTCCTGCCCACTACCGAGCACCTTGAAGACGAAGATGATGGAAGCGCCAGATAAGAAGATGATGGAAGCGCCAAATAAGAAGCCGACGAAGACAGCAGGAAATACCCACTACAGAAATCCGAGAATAGACAGACTCCATAGCTCAAAGACAATTGCACTCTTCATCGTAATCCTCCTCTGTTTTCTCCTCATGACTACGCTCTGGATTATGGAAGAACACGCACCTCCTCACGAAACATTCCTAACCACTGCTCAGCCTACCACCATGAAGGAACATCATCTAATTTCGCTCTCTCCTCAACTAAGAGAGAGACGAAAGGAGTTTTGGAACAACTCTTTCGTGCAGCTACTTCACCAGCACAATCTTGCCACCAACACCACCAACTGCTGGATCTGTGGGTTGCTACCCCATGCCACTGGACATTCAATACCATTCATCCCTTCACCCTTCTCCGTCCACGGCTCCTGCCTTGCCTGGCTGATCCTCCTGCAAGAGAGCTATACGGGCAATGCCACCTCCAGCAGAACTGCAGCACATTCTTCTCATGGGGCCGGGCGAAACAAGACAAAGACACACTTCTGCCCGCTGACCCCCAGCGACTCGATCCAAATGGACATCCCGGCCAAGGAACGAATCGAAATGCAGGTGTTCAACAATCCATCCAGACCCACCTTCTCCTATCTGCGGAAACGAACGGCTGCCACTCTGACTGTGGCCCTGTCGGTCATCAACGTCACAGGCCACATGTGTGTAGAAGGACTTGGGACACAGCTGGTGGGTCGCAGCGCTTGCCGCTTTACCAGCACTCTGGATTCCACGGATCCACCTTCCTTTGTGTCATCCCCAAACATGTATTTCATCTGCGGCACGAAGGCCTACACCTGGCTCCCCAAAGGCTGGGGGGGCACTTGCTACATCTCCTTCGTCCTTCCTCCAGCTTATGTGGCCCCAGCGAATCACCACAGGCAAAAACGAGCCAAAGACGTTGAGCAAGCCGACTCAACAGGGGCGCAGTTCCTCGATGCTATGAAAGGACTCGTCCCCCTCTGGGGCCCGATGGCAAACAGCCGTGCCATCCGACATTTGACTCAGGCAGTCGAGACAACCATGAACATCACAGCGGGCATCTTTGCCAACAACACTGCCGAGCTCCAAGCGGTCCGTTTGGTGGCTCTTCAGAACCGCCTCGTTCTAGATGTGGTTCTGGCGGACCGTGGAGGAGCATGCCGCATTATTGGGTCCAGCTGTTGTACATACATACCGGACAACTCACCCTCAGTGTACAAAGCCATCGAACATCTTCACAGACTCTCTTCGGAAGTTCACCAAGAGCAAGAAGAATGGTCGCTTGGTGGTTGGTTCTGGGACACCGTCAAAAGCTGGGGCTGGAGACTGCTCACCATTATCCTGATTCCCGTAGTTGTAATATGTGGCCTATGCTTAGGAATTCAATGTTTGCCACCTATGTGTTCTTTATGTGCGAGCTGTATTTTTCCCAAAACTGTGGACATTGGAAGCGAACATATGAGAGCATTGTATGATACCGAAGTTAGGAATTTGATGAAAATTGACATTGAGTAAAGCAAGGTGGCTAGATATGTTGAAAAGGGGGGACTGTTGAAAGTTGGGCTGAAACCGTCAACATTATCGGCGCCCTCTTGCTCTCCTTAAACCTTTTGTGCGCGTAAAACAGCCGCCATTTTGGGCACCATGGCTTCCCTGCTCCCGCCGAGAGCCAGCGCGCCTCTCTCTCCCTCCTAGCTTCGCTGACAACCCCCCCTGCCTGCACCTGCCGCGAATCATAAAACCCCTCTTCGGCGCTGCTCTGCCCCAGGCCCTCGTCTTGTTCCCAGCGCAACACCTCCCTTCTTCCCATTTATGATCCCCGGCCCTTTGATGCAAACCCCTTTTCCCCGTGTGCCCGTTTGTCTTCCCCGTTCCCAGGCCGACACCCAGCTCTGCCGATACCAATCCCTTGCCCCTCCCCGTACAATAGAAAGCTTCCCTCCTCAAAGGACCCCCGAGATGATCAAAGCCCCCCCCATCCCACGAGATCCGATCGAACCCCACACACTCCGTGAATCGGCGGAATATCCAGCTGCGCGATGATCATCACCTGTTGTGAACGGGGCGGGGACTTCCACTGTAACCTTGCGTGGGAACGGGCTGGGAAGGGGAGGATTCTGAGGATGTCTTTCCGTACATCAAAGTATCGACGAGAATGTGTTACATGCAATAAACAGATAAACGTGTGTATAAGAGGCCAGGCCTCAGGGATGCAGTTAGAGCACCTCAGAACGATACCTTCTGTCCGTTTCGTTGTGTTCTCCTCCGGAGAAAATAAAAACCTTGTTTCCTGCCTTCCAGACTCCAGCGCCTGCCTCTTCAATAGTTTAACTTCTTTGTGGGTTCAAGAGGCGACACCGCCGGGCAATACTTAAGGATCTTATATTCTGGTTGGTAGTGCCCCCCCAATTATTTTCAACACTGTGTAATGCCCCTGCGGCATTTCAATTTTTTATTACCGAAGTGTTACATGAATATTTGGATGTCTGTGTAATTGTATACATAGATGATATTCTAATTTATTCAAAGAATTCTGAAGAACATACACAACATGTTAGAGCAGTTTTAGCCAAATTGAGAGAACACCATTTGTTTGCTAAACTAGAAAAATGTACTTTTAATGTCACCACTGTTGACTTCCTAGGGTACTGTTTAACACCACTAGGTATTATAATGGATAAAAAGAAAGTAAGGGCAATCTCTGAATGGGCTGATCCCACATCACTTAAGGAAGTGCAAACATATTTGGGATTTGCCAATTTTTACAGGCGATTTATTTCTCACTTTGCAGACATTGCTGCCCCAATAACTAAATCGTTACAGAAAGGATAACGTTTTTTGTGGGATGTTCAAGCATCACAGGCCTTTCAACTTTTGAAACAAAAGTTTATATCTGCACCCATTTTGAAACATCCTGATCCGGATCTTCCATTCTATGTGGAAGCCGATGCGTCACAGGTGGTGCTAGGAGGAGTGCTTTCACAACGTGACCCTGAAGATGGGCAGTTACATCCCATCGCATATTACTCCAAAAAATTGTTGTCCGCAGAACAAAACTATACGGTGGCTGATCGAGAACTCTTGGCCATTAAAGGGTTTACAACCATTACACTGAACTTTTACCACGCAGTGCTGTTACAACGCAGGTTTTACCACGCATACCATTACAACGCATTACACTGGGGGGCGCTCTAGGATAGGGAATGAGTTTAATTTACTATCCAACACCTTCCCTACTATCCACGGGGACTGGAGTTGGAATAGTAAATTAAACTACTCACTAACCAGCACCCCCAAGTGTAATGCGTTGTAAAGGTATGCGTGGTAAAACCTGCGTTGTAACAGCATGCGTGGTAAAAGCATGCGTTGTAACGTCATACATTCCATTAAAGTAGCTTTTACTAAGTGGCGTCACCATCTAATGGGGGTAAAGTTTCCAGTTACTATTTTTAGTGACCACAAAAATTTACAATTTTTTAGCACCATTAGAGCCTTAACACCAAGTCAAATGCGTTGGTTGAATTTTTTCAGTACCTACGATTTTGTAATAACCTATAGGCCTGGTACACAACAAATTCAGTCTGATGTATTATCTAGATATGGGCATTCTTTGGATTAATATCAGGAAAAGAGAGGACAATCTATAATAGAACTTTAGAAAGTATTAGCGCCAATACAAAAACAGGATTTTATGAACGTCTGATATGATTCACATTTACAGATTAACCCTCAAGAGTGGCTAAAAGATAAGTCAAACAAGGTGCAACATGGTTTAATGTATCATGATGCTCTTCTGTATTTACCAACTTCAGAATGCAAACACAAATTATTACTTGGCATCATGCTTCGGTTTTGGCAGGACATCCGGGTTGGTTGAAAACTCTAGAAAATGTACGAAAACACTTTTGGTGACCTAAAATGAGTACTGATATCAAGAAATATATTGAAGCTTGCCCTACATGTGCACGTCAGAAAACATCACATCAAGCTCCAGCTGGTTTATTAATTCCAATGCCCATTCCACAAACACCGTGGCATAACTTAAGTGTAGATTTCATAGTAAATTTGCCTCCTATTAAGAAATATACTACTGTTCTTGTAATTGTGGATTATTTTTCCAAAATGGCCCACTTTGTCCCTCTGATGAAACTACCTACTGCAGTGGAGTTTGCTGACATTTTTCTTAAAGAAGTAGTACGTCTCCATGGGTTACCAAGTAAAATTGTCTCTGACAGAGGTAGTCAGTTTAATTCAAAATTTTGGAAAATGCTTTGTACAAAACTAAAAATAGAGGTACCATTGTCTACAGCTTTCCATCCAGAAACAGATGGACAAACAGAGCCTTTAAACCAGACACTACTACAAACATTAAGATGTCTCTTAACATAATATACAAGTGAATGGGTGGAGGCATTACCAATTGCTGGATTTGTATATAATAACACAGAACATACAGCAACTCATTGCACTCCATTTTATTTTATGCAAGGTTATCATCCTAGGGCCCTATCAGTTATTCTGAATGACTCACTTCTACCAACAGTAACAGAAAGATTAACAACTTTGTTAAAAATACAAGAGAAAGCCAAAAAACATTTGACTACTTACTAAGAACAAATGAAAAAACAAGCTGACAAACATAGAACTGAAGCACCCATTTATAAAGTAGGAGATAAAGTTCAGCTTTCTACAAGGAATTTAAATACAGAAGGATCCCATAAATTACAACCTAGGTTCATAGGACCCTTTAGTGTAAAAGAATTATTGAACCCAGTCACTGTAAAATTAGACCTCCCTGATGATTATCTGCTACATCCTGTGTTTCATGTGTCCTTACTCAAACCATATAATTCCCTTACTCGAAAAGAAATCCCACCTCCTCCCATCCCTATAGCAGGGCATCTTGATAATGAAGTTCAGAGACTTTTAGATGCTAAGAGAATGAAGATCGTTTATTTTATCTGATAGCTTGGAAAGGTTATGATACCACAGAAAACTCTTGGGAACCCGCTTCTTTTGTGCATGCTCCACGTTTACTCCGGATGTTTTATTTAAGGAATCCTGGTAAACCACGGCCTTGAAGGGGGCCTTTTGAGGGGGGCGATTGTAAGGGTTTGCTCTAAACAGCAAGCTTGTCCTTCATCACAGCATTAAGGGGTGGTGATATTAACTATAAAATTATTTGTAGTAAACATTTTAGCAGGATAAATGTTAGCCATAAGATTCTTAGTAGCCTTTGCCTATAAAAGCTTGCTTCGAGCATTGCCGGTTGCTTGTGCTCGTCGGATCTCGTCTTACCTGCGCATCCTACCTGATCTTCCCTGCATTCCGGTCTTCCTCTCCAGTCTCGTCCCATCCATCTTTCTTCTTCCTGACAGTCCCGGATCTTCCTCTTCCGTGTGGGTCCTCCTCCACAACTTGACCCCTGTGTTTCCTGTGCTCCAGTTATCGAGTCCCTAGCCACAAAAGTTCCGACTGCAATGAAAAGAAAACACAGAAGAGAAACATTAGCCAGGTATCCAGTTAAAGAGTTGCCTAACTGCAAGTAAGTGACTCTTTGCTTTTCTAGAATGGATATTTCTTTGGAAACCTGATCGAAAGCGGACCAAGTACATTTCAGTTCAGTAAAAGAAGCATTGACTTATTTAAAGGGAAAGAAGCATTTCTCTGAACAAAGTGCTGTTTGTAACATAGGGTGTGTTGTATTCTTATTTCAGGTTGTGTTTCTTTAAGAAGCTTGGTCATAGTCGCATGCCATTGCATGCGACATGTTTCCTTTCAACAGAACTCTACATTCCACATGCTAGTAGAACTCACATGTTACTGTTATAGAAATCAGTTGTAGCTGTACTCTGTAACCTGTGGATGGATGACCATGCTGCTAATAAATACATTACAACTTTATAATCTTTTCCATGATTATTCAACAAAATATGGCGACGAGGGAAATCACCACTAAGCAGCATGGATTTCAGTGGTGTTGAACTCACTATTTTCTCATTTTGCTGAAATTCTGGTATGTACTTTTCTTCATTTATTTTAATTCATGTACATTGATTGTACCTGCGGCTGAAATTGAATATATTTATGTGCTATGATCGCACCTGCGGCTGATACAGCGTTAATTACAAGTTTATTTTCTATTTTTACAAGTACCATTATTTTGGTCAAATTCAGCGTTTTAATTTCAACTCATTTTCTGATGCTATCACCTCAACTATATTGAAAGCGGCACTCGTTTAACATTTCGAGCAATTTTTTCAAGCTATTTACCTGTTTTAAAGCCGGAATCTTGAAAGTAAACATTTCCCGATGCTCGAGCGCTGTTGACTCTTTCAGCGCATGCGCCGTGGTTCTGTGACGCATCACGTTTCATCACGCTACTACGCAGCCTTCTCTTACTCTGCTTGGCGCTTCCATAGCAACGCTGCAACGCTACTAACCCGATAATCATTTCCTTAACGTTTTCATACATTTACAAGCTTCGTTTTTCAACGCGATTTCACTCAACGCGTTCAAGTAAGTGTCAGACCAAGTCAAGTTCAGTTGGAAAAAATTTAAAAAAAAAAAAAAAAAAATTCATTTTGAGACTTTGGATTAATTGAAATACAGTATAGAAGATACATGACTTTCCATTATATGTTTTTCTTCAATTGAAAATTTATTCTGTTCTACAGAGTAAGGACATACAAATACATTTTACATTTTATTGTACAGAATTTCAGCATTGAACTACATTTTATTTATATAATTTTCCTCCATCTACATTTCATAATATAATTTTTCAAGTTACTTACTTACAACATGCAATTCGATCCTCCTGCTAAATTTTTACAACTAAAAGGAGATCCACCCATGCCATGGACTAGGTGGAAAGAAGAATTCATGAATTATATGAAAGCCATTGATGGTGAAAGAATGGGCTCAGAAAGAAAAAAAAGTATCCTTTTACATTGCCTAGGTTCAGAAGGTCAAGTTATTTTCAGATCTCTACCACAAATTACCTCTTCAAGTGATGGTAGTGGGGATTCTATGAATGTCTATACTGAAGCTTTAGCGAGACTTGAGAAAAGATTTAAACCAACTGTCAGCATTGCTCTAAATCGTTTCAAATTTTATACTAGGAAACAAAAAGAAGACGAAACGTTTGATGACTTTTTAACCTCTTTAAGATCGTTAAGTTTACATTGCAATTTTGGCATGATGACAGATGAAATGATTCGAGACCAGATTATTGTACATGTTAAATGCAAAAAGATACAGGATAAACTTTGGGTCATGGGTGATCCCAATCTCACAGAAACAATTGCAATTGCTAAAGCACAAGAGCAATCTGACTTATGGATGAAAACTATTAGAAATGATTCCGAAAAGAAGGTTCCTGAGGAAGAAGTCTGCGTTATCAAAAATAGACAGGATAACAAAT
This sequence comes from Lissotriton helveticus, assembly GCF_964261635.1. Lineage (NCBI taxonomy): Eukaryota > Metazoa > Chordata > Amphibia > Caudata > Salamandridae > Lissotriton > Lissotriton helveticus. The sequence goes on from NC_136068.1 coordinate 1,686,098,434, forward strand.
TTGTGGCTAACCAATCTTTATCTAAATATGTGCCTTCCAGATTTAAGACTAATTTTACACAAAAGTCCAATGAATATACTAATATGCAAGGAATGTGTTTTAGATGTGGAAACAAATCTCATTATGCTTCCTTTCCAAGTTGTCCAGCACTTAAAAAAGAATGTAATTTTTGTAAAAGAATTGGTCATTTTGGGAACATGTGTAGGGACAGAAGATTTCAATCTCACAATAAGGGTTCTGTTTCTTCTGTAGCAGAAGTGAATGCTGATGAAATTTGTAACCTTGAATCACATTCTTCTGGTTTTGTAGTATCCATCATTGATGAACAGGCTTTGTTTCACCTTAAAGCACCTGATTGCATATTCAACATTGGCAATGTTGAATTGTCCCTCATGGTAGATTCAGGTTCACCTTGGACTATCATCACCCAAGAGTATTTCAACCAGATTCTAGCTAATTATTTAATGTTGAATGAAATGAATGAACCTGATATTTTTGCAAAAAATTTCTCTGGTACAAGAATTGACATTATTGGTTTTTTTCATGTAACGATTCAATTTAGGAATAGGAAAGCTGACATAAAATTATATATTTCTCTCAAAGGCGTTAATGTTTTAGGATGGTGGGATCAGTGGCAATTAGGAATTTTGATTAATCCACGTGCCAAAGATCCCATTTCTCTATGTGATGACAATCTCATGGGTACTGTTTCATTAATTGAACCATCCAATATTGCTACTACTTATACTGAAAAAGCTGATAATCTAGTAAAGTCTTTTAGCTCAGTTTTTTGTGAGAAACTAGGAATGCTCAAACATTTTTCACATAATATTGTCCTCAAGAGGAACCATACACCAATTTCACAAAAGCTTAGAGGTGTACCTATCAACATCAGGGAGGAACTTAAAAGTATGTTGAAAGAGTTACTAGATGAGGGCATTATTGAACCAATCGAATCCTCCGAATGGGTTTCGCCCATAGTTCTAGTAAGAAAACAGGACAAAAAATTAAGGCTATGTGTAGATTTAAGAGCACTAAATGCTAATATCGTTATTGACTGTCATCCCTTACCCAATATAAACGAGCTAGTGTCTATGTTAGATGGTGCAAAAATATTTTCTACATTAGATTTGAGATCGGCTTATCACCAGATCCCTTTAACAGAAACATCTAGGAAACTTACAGCTTTCATTACACCTCAAGGTTTATTCCAATATGTACGTATGCCGTTTGGGTTAGCATCAGCTGCATCCGTTTTCCAAAGGACAATGTTCCATATTTTCAGAGATTTGGATGGGTACGTCAAATGCTTTCAGGACGACATCCTAGTATTTTCAAAAAATGTGAATGAACACGAATCTCATTTGCAAGAGGTTTGCAGAAGATTAGAATCAAATGGGCTAACACTTAAAGCACATAAGTGTAAATTATTTCAAGAATCTGTGGAGTACTTAGGACACACGTTGTCAGGTGAGGGTGTTGTTCCTAAAAAATCAAATGTAGATGCCATTATTAAGGCTCCTGCTCCAATAAATAAGGATCAGTTGCTATCATTTGCTGGAATGTGCGAATATTACAGTAAATTTGTAGTAAACTTTGCAACTAAGATGGAACCCCTGAGGAAATTATTAAGGCAAGGTGAGGAATTCAAGTGGTCTACTACACAACAACAAGCTTTTGATACCATCAAAAATGATATTATAAGTTCCCCTACCCTTAAGCCTTTCCGCATAAACAAGGAATGTGTAATTACGGTTGATGCAAGTTTGTATGGTTTGGGCAGTGTTTTATCACAGAAAGAGGGTGATAATGAGTGGGTTGTAGCGTTTGCATCCAGAACTCTCAATGAGTGTGAGAGAAAATATGCAGTGATAGAAAGGGAACTTCTTGCTTGTGTTTGGGCGATTGAGCACTTCAGATTGTATGTCTGGGGTTCTAAGTTTGTCCTTAGGACAGATCACAAACCACAGCCAGGATAGCCAGACTTTCCTCTAGACTACAAGAATACAATTTTGTCACTTGCTATGTACCTGGGAAGAAGAATGTTATGGCTGACTGTCTATCGCGTTTACCGTGTCAACAAGATGTAGTGGGCACTTTACATGAAGGAGATTTTGTGGTTACAATTCAGGATGTTTTACAAGATTCTTTTCAGGATATTTCTGAATCGTTGTGGTTGGAGTGTGTACAGAAGGATGATAAATGGGAGGAACTCAAAAATTATATCAATGGGGGTTGGCCTAGCAAGGACAAAATTAGAGCAGAACTTTTGCCTTTCTATAATGTGGAAGAAGAATTGGAACTAGAGTCTGGTTTTATTTTTAAGTCAGGCAAGTGTGTCCCTCCAGAAGGTATGCAGGATGTTATACTCAAGGTGGCACACAGGACCCATCCAGGAATCTCATCTATGAAAAGACTAGTTAGATCGTATTTTTGGTGGCCTGGAATTGACCGATTCATTGATAAGATTGTCAGAGAATGTCAGGATTGTGCATCCAGTGATAGGATGATGAAAACCATTACTCCACCCCTCAAGATGGTTAAGTGGCCATTAGAACCCTGGGAAAAAGTTGCATTTGATATTTCTGGGCCTTTTCACATGTTACCAGAATCTTCAAAGTATGCTTTGGTCATGATAGACTACCATTCTAAGTGGCCGGAGGTTAAATTTGTACCCAAAGCTTCCACAGAAGCTGTGATTGGTTTTTTCAAGGACATTTTTACTAGAGAAGGTTGTCCATCAGTAATGGTGTCTGATAATGGGGTGCAATTGACCTCTGTAGATATGTCCACTTTTCTTAAAGAATGTAATATTGTCCACAGATTGACATCGTTGTACGAACCACACGAAAATGGGCAAGTAGAGAGGTTTAATCGAGTGTTAAAAAATTTCATTGTGGAGTCTGTCAAATTTGGAAGAAATTGGGTAAGTGCTTTGCGAGAAAGGTTGTGGACGTATCGTATCACACCCCACTCTACCACAGAGGTGAGTCCTTTTAAACTGTTTAAAGGTCGAAATCCAGCTTCCACTGTTCTACCTTGGTGGTTAAAAGAAAAGTATAACAAGGGTGCTTTGGATGATAAGGAAAATATTGTTGAAGTGGCTAAACGTGTGGAATGTAAACAGTTGAGAACCAAATCATGGTATGATAAGAAATGGAATACCAAACGTTTAATTTTCCAAGAGGGTGAATGGGTCAGAATTCTTAAACCTGGTCTTTTGCCCAAAGGATCCAGTAAATTTACCGATCCAATCAAAATTAAAAAAGTGTTTACCAACAGTGTCATGACCCAAGACGGTAAAATTTGGAATATGTGTAGGTTAGCCAAAAGTACTAAACCTTATAATGTTTCCAATAGTTTAGCTGATAAACATGTTGATGCTGACACAGATGACTCTATAGCTCATAGGGTCAAGGGTGGAAAACGGGTCGTCAACTTACCTAAGAGATTTTCTGACTGAATGTAATTCTATAATTTTTATTTTACTTTATTTGTTATTCAACATTGTACATATTTGTTCTTCTCTTTTTCCTTTTGTTTTGAAAAGGGAAGATGTTGTATTCTTATTTCAGGTTGTGTTTCTTTAAGAAGCTTGGTCATAGTCGCATGCCATTGCATGCGACATGTTTCCTTTCAACAGAACTCTACATTCCACATGCTAGTAGAACTCACATGTTACTGTTATAGAAATCAGTTGTAGCTGTACTCTGTAACCTGTGGATGGATGACCATGCTGCTAATAAATACATTACAACTTTATAATCTTTTCCATGATTATTCAACAGGGTGCAGAACTGAATTCATGGATATTGCGCTCGTTTTAAAAGTGATTGTTTGTTGAAGGTTAGAGGGCGCAAAACTAAGACTTGGCATTTCGTGCCCTAAAAGAATATTGCGAAGATCGTTAACCATTTCATACCATCTGCTTTGTGACATTGTGGGACAATATAAATCACAGATAAACAAAGCAGGCTAGAATCTTGTATGAACAAACTTTGGGCTAAAGATCAGTGAGTAGCGCCACCCAGTGGTTTAAATTAGAAATTCACATGCATAAAACAAATCAGGGTTAGATATACTTTAACTAATGTGGTGTTATTTCATTTAAAGGAAGACGTTATTCCAGATCAAGGCCATAGCTCTGGTGAGCTACATAACCAGAGTAGAGAGGTATTCAGATGTTCGTTCATGCAGAATACTTAAATGTGTAATAGGGAGTATTTAGAAGAGAACTGAATGTTGCTATGTTTGTTTATTCTTTTTAGGAACAACAGTCCCAGAATTCACGTCATACGATAGTACTGCAAGTGAAGCTGTGTTTGTTTCTCTGTTTGTTATTTTATCCACTTCCCCCTACCCTTGGATTTCTTGATATCTGTGCACTGTTTTCTCTCAGTGCAGAGAGGCAAGAGATACAGGAGTGGGTTAGAACTGTCTTCAACTTCCTAACAGAAGATAACTGGATACAAAGGTAAAAGAGTCTTGACATGAAGGGTGTCAAATGATATTACCCCCTCTGGTCCCCACAAGTCTTTGATACGAGATATGCCTATTAGGTCCCAATTTCGAAATCCTTTGGTGCAGCTAAGAGTGCCTAGCATCTCTGAAGCCCACCGCGGGGTTGCTAGGGTGAGCCTGCCAGCCAAGCTCAGTTTGACCTGCACAGCCTTAATGAAAGTGTGATCATGGACAATTTTCCTGTCCCAAATATTAATGAGATAATACTCACGTTGTCTGGTGCTAAGTTTTCTTCAAAGTTGGACCTGAGGAGTGCATATCATCAGGTCAAACTTTGTGACCACTCTAAACATCTCAGCTTCTCCATTACTAATGAAGGAACTTTTTAATTTTGTAGGCTTCCATTTGGTTTATGTTCAGCTGCCAGTGCGTACCAGCGTTTGATGAGCTCTGTCCTGTCAGGCATAGACAAGATGCTTGTTTTCCAAGATGATATTCTCGTCTTCGGTAAAGACGTGCATGAACACAATCAAACGTTGGAGCAAGTTTTAGCACACATTAGTAAGGCTGGCCTTACGTTGCGCAAAGAGGAATGCCAGTTTATGATGCCTGAAGTGGCATACTTGGGGCACTTGGTGTCTGGAGAGGGTGATAAACCTAAAGCCAATTTGGTCAGTGCCATTGTCAATGCACAAGTCCCCTGCAACAGGGAGTCCTTCAGGTCATTTATGGGTCTTGTGGAATATTATTCAAAGTTAGTTCATTAGTTTGCCATGAAGACTGAACCTCTGAGGGAGTTATTAAGAAAAGGGAAAATATTTTGTTGGGGTGAGTTACAGCAGTCCTCTTTTACCATGATCAAATATGACATTGCACATATATATGTTTTCTGTGTCTAATTTATGCATATGTTTCCTTATTAATTCTTAATTACTTAATGTATGTTCGCCAAAATGTTATGATTCGAATGAATGGAATAAAGTTATTTGACTGACAGACATTGCACACGCTGGTGTGCTAACCCCTTATTACTCTGGCCTCAGCACTATTGTCAATGTTGATGCTAGTGCTGTAGAAATTGGTGCTTTCTTGGCACAAAAGCAAGGTAGGGTGGAGAAGACCGTTGGGTTTGCCTCACGTTCCTTAACTGTAGCTGAACGCAACTACTCAGTCATTGAGAATGAAGCTCTGGCTGCTGCATGGGCCAGAGGCCATTTCAGAGTGTTTTTGTGGGGCAGTTCATTTAACCTGTGAACTGATCACAAACCGCTTCTCAAAGTTTTGGGCCCTGGTGGTACTAAGAACTGCTCTGAGAGATTAGCAAGAATTGCTGTTGAACTACAGGAATTTGATTGTAGACTTGAGTTTGTCCCGGGGTGGAGGAACAAAGTTGCCGACTGCCTTTAGAGATTGCCTGATAAACTTGCTGTGGTGTCGGAATTGCCATCTGAGGAAGTAGTAGGGAGTGTTGACAATGCCACAGAGAGTTTTGTGAGTGCCATTTCAAGAGAGTCATGGCTCAAAGCTATGGATGATGACTGTTTTAAAGGGAGTTGTACGAATGATTAAAGGCACAGTGAGGAGAGAGAGTTGTTTATCCGAGGGAGTCAAAGCCTTATTAAATGTTGTAGATGAGCTTACCGTGAATCCTGATGGATTGATAATGTGAAAAGAACGTTTTGTTCCACCATCTGGTTTACGTTCCAGATTGAATAGTCTAGCCCATGAAGGTCATATGGGGCAGACTCTCATCATTAAGAGGTTGAGGAAGTGTTATTGGTGTCCCTTGATGGATAAACAGGTCAAGGAGTGGGTGGTGAGGTGTGAGGCTTGTAAGTATTCAGACAACCGTCGGAGTGTTGGTCTTGGTGTTTCAGAGGAGAGCCAACATGTCTCGCATGCAGAGAATGTTTGGGAGAAAGTCTGTCTTGCTTTTATTGGGCCTTTCAGTTTTCTGCCTGAAGGAGAGACATTTGCAGCTGCGTTGGTTGATGCAAAATCAAAGTGGGTTGAGGTGGTATGTATGGGGTGCATTACCATCTCCTCTACCATTGCTGTTTTGAGTGATGTCTTTAAAAGAGAGAGATTTCCTAAGGTCCTCCTTAATGATAATGACACGCAGTTAATTTCATCTAAGATGAACACATTTTTGGCGACTATTGGTGTCAAGCACTCATGTTGTTCTCTGTACAACCCACATGGAAACGGTTTAGTTGAGAGGCCAAACAGATTGGTGAAGGGCACTATGCAATTGGCAATGAGTGCTGGTTTGTCTGTGCAAGGAGCAGTGAGTGAAATGCTCTGGGCTTATCGCACCACCAAGAATTCCGAGTTGGGCAAGAGTCCGTTTGAAATGATGCGTGACAGGGCTCCTGGTATGAAACTTGTTCCGTCATGGATGCGGATGAAAGCGCTCCCTTCTGGCAAGGCTGAGCATAGTGATGCTGTGAAAAATGACTGTAAACATTTCATTGATGTGGGTGACTTGGTCAAGGTGAAACCTGGTGGGTGCAGAAGATTGTTGAATGAATTCAGAGGGCCATTCAAAGTCAAAGCGGTTGGAGGTAACTGGGTCAAACTGGAGAATGACCAAATGTGGAATTTGAGGTGGGTTGCTCTTTATTGCAAGGTGAACAATGCATCGGGTGTAATAGTTGAGCGTGACTGTTTGACGGCTGTCACATCACCTTGGCTGATGATGAGTGATCGTGAGTTTTTGGGGATGCCGTTGGATTGTGATTCTGATGGGGTTGGTGTATCTGATGTTGTACTTCCAGGGGAAGGAGATGGGTTGGTGTGTGCTCCTCAGGCTACGAGGGAATCATGGGAAAGGAGACCTCCTGCCTATTTGGGTGATTATGTTTAAAATGTTTTTATGCACCCTTGTTTCTGTCAGGACGAATTCTGCTTTGGGCTGACTCTGTCCAATGTTTAATTTCATCCTGTCTCAAAGTCCTTCTAGTTTCTGTTTCCTTTTCTCTTTACCTGATTCTTCATGTTCTCGTTGTTTTTGTTTTTTTCACTTAGTTTTCTATTTTTAGGTTATGATTTATCATATTAGATGGGGAGATGTGTTGTGTTCTACTTAGAAACCTCCAGCTAGGCTAGCTGGGTACATCTCTGTGATGCCCCTGGGTTCTAATGCCAGGTCATGGGTTCTGGGGTAGAGGTTGGGCAGTTGGCATCCAGCTGTGTCTGGAGAAGGACAGCTCTAGTTTGACTTACTTGCCTAATAAAGATTCATGAAGAGTAAACTGCCTCCATGTCTGTGTGAGGCATCAGAACAATTTTCCTCCCCTTAATGACTATACCTTTAAACCCTCAGGCCCTGCCCAATCTGCCCTACCACCAACCCCTGACTAGCAGACTTTGACCAGTACCACTCACCTAAAGACCCCAGTGGGCAAGGCTCCCAGCCACCTGCCCAACACCTCATCTAATGAGACGCTACGTACATATTTACAATTAACACATTAATTGTGTGCAATATACCACTTTAATGAGACAGAAGCACATTAATATGGACTTTTACAACTTATAATTTCGACCTCACTAATACATGTCCTGCACAATGCTGCTCCTCCCCGGCCTCTAAAGTTCCTCATGTGGTTTATTACAAATGTCTCCCACAATGATCCAATTTCCTGTTTGTCTCTCCACAACTGTTGTAGCCAATGTGACCTGTTTATGTGTAAATGGCTATAAACTAACTGATCCCCTATCCCCTCAAGCTGATCCACCCATACCAATACAAAGTCAACCCTGTTTCTAACCCTAAGTACAGTGTAAAACCTGCCACTCACAAAAAGCCTATTGAGGACTTTTTCTGCCCCTCCCCTCTCACTGTTATATCGTGAATTGCAACGCTGCCTGCGCCTGGCCCAATAGCTTTCCTCCTGTCCTGCTGTACACAGCGGGATGCACTTCTCATTCACCCGCAGAGCAGCAGTGAAGCCTCACCTATAGGCATTCCGTCAAAGTGGCTGGCCAGTATAGTCTCAGGTGATCCTCTCCCAGGGGGCCACTCTTGAAGACACAATAGTTCTCCCCTTCTCCGTCTCAGAAGCCATTAGGAAGGAGTCATGGGGTTTTTCATCTGCCCTATCCAAAGTAGCAGCTATTCTATATTTTTACTTTGGAACCTTCCCATTCCAAGGTGGTGGCACCATTCTATGATCCATGAGGTAATTTCCTGTTCTGGGGGAATTATTAGGGTTGGATTTCTCTTCATCCTTGTCTCACAGCACTTCACTCCAGTTGGTGTGTTTCTTCGCTCCTGTTGGTGGATTTTCTTACTTCTGCTGGTGTGTATCTTTGCTCCTGCCGATGGTACCTCACCTCTGCTGGGGCTTCTTGTTCCTGTTGGTGGGCCTCAGCTCTTCCCTGTGACTCCAGTTCTGACCCTGTATCCTGCTGGACCCATCTTCATTGTCTTGTTGACTTTGTTAAAGGTTTTTTTCCATCAGGGTTTTAACTTCCTTGGGGCACCTGCTCGGATTGCACTTTTTGCTTAAGCACTCAAAGTGTCAGTGTCATATTGGCTACTGGAAGGCATGACCCCTACCTATGGCAGACCAAGACTGTAAAAATCTGGGGTCTAAGATCTTCTCCCCAACCGAGGTCGGCCAACAGAAGTTATCCATGTGAAAGAACTGACAAATTGCGATGCCCAGGTTCCAGCCCTTACTCTTACAACATGGAGTCTGCACAAAATTTAACTAAAACAGGACAGGCCAAACTGGTGCAAGCCTTGATTCGGATGGTCCAACAACAGGCCCAGGAACTATTGAGAGAGAATGTAGCACTTTATCATGTGCTAACAGCAAGGTCCTCTGATCTTACTATAGCTTCCTCAGCTACTCATCAATTTTCTGGAGATCTAAATAAGTTAATAGAATTTTTTAATTCATTGACAGTGTTATTTGCCTTTCGTCCCACAATTTACTTTAGATCAATCCAAGATACCGTAAGAAATTGGGTTGTTTGGTTGACAGGAGTGTAAGCTATGGTCAAGCAGCCACCACAATCCTTGTCAAGGTAAGCCACAAACAAACCTCAATATAACCTGTGTTCATCCTCTGGTAGCTTGGCACAGAGCAGTCAGGCTTAACTTAGAGGCAATGTGTAAAGTATTTGTGCAACACTTCAAACAGTAAAACAATGAAAACATCACACAAGAAACTCACAACAGATTTACAAACTATAGTCAGTCAAAGCACTGTTGGGGATACCTGGCCGCAACTGACCAGGACAAAGTCACACGTTCATGCCAACTGCAATAGTGCACAGGTCTGCCACAAGAACACAGCTAGGCCAGCTAAACAGCTGCCTTAAATCTTGTTTAAGGAGCATTGCATGGGTCCGCGTTCTAGATGCATCGCTCAGCTGAGGCGATGCTTTGGTTCCACAATATGGGATGAGGCTGCAGTGCGAGGTTTTATTGTGCCGATGTCGAGGATCCAGTCAGCAGAGCGTGTAATGTGAAGTCCGAAGTTAGGGATGCGATGCGCATTTGAGATGATGTGCTCGTCCCGATCAGCAGTGAAGCTGCGTTGTGGAGTTTTGGCATCGTCGTTAAGGCTGTCATTGATGTGAGCATCCATGCCTGGGAAAGGTCCCAAGATGCGGTTCGTGGCAGTGATGTGAGTCTTTTGAAATGGGTCCAATCAACACAGCAGAGGCAATGCATCTGTTCTGCTTGATAGTGAGCCACTTAACCATGGAGATGCATTTGTACTGCTTGGCGATGCGTCTTTAAGCAGAGAATATGCATCAGTTCCACTGGAATGCACCTTAAGCTCACTTCCAATGGTCTACAACTGGGATGGCACCACTTGGCGGCATAGACCCACATATGTATTGTATTGTATTGGCACTTGTATGGCTCATGGCTACTCAGTAACATCCCAGCGCTGTGAATGTGACTTAGGGGGGCCGATCTCTTATGGGAAAAGGCAGGTCTTTCATTGTTTTCGGAACTTCAGATGGTTCGGTTCGCTCCGTAGATGTAGTGGGCGGGCATTCCAGAGTCTGGCGGCATTGAGTGAGAAAAGCTTTCCACCAATTCTGGCTGTCTTGATCCTGGGGACCACAGCAACATGGAGTTCATTTGATCAAAGTTTCATGTTTGCCCTGTAGGGGCGAATCATAGCATTTGTATTTACATATGGCAGAGCCCATATGGCAGAGTCAAGGTGCATATGCAAGGAGGCTGGAAGTCTGTTATGTCCCTGACACTACAGATCAGGAGACCAGCTTACTACCTCAAAGAGTCACTGGGGTTCTGCGTTCTAGACATGCAGGTCCAGTCCTTCTCATCCAGGCAAGAAGGTAGCGGACAGCAGATCAACACAGCAAATCAGGAGTCCATCATAGTGCAGTGCAGCAGACTGTCAGTCCTTCAGCAACACAGTAGTCATATTTCCTTGCAGAGTATCCACAGGTCCAGAAGAGTACTGAAATGGTGGTTTCTGAGGTTTAGTATTTATACCCAGCAAAGCTTTTGAAGTGTGGGAGACTTCAAAAGACATGCCATTGAAGTGCACAGATATCCTTCCTTCCATGCCCTGGTTCCAGACTATCAACAAAGGGTATGCAGCCCCTTTTGTGTGGACAGGGCACAGCCTATTCAAATGTAACTGAGGCTTTGCCCATCTTCTCCCTCACATCCTGCCAGTGAAGTCAGATTGATACACACCTAAGCTTCCATTGTGCGTAGCTGTCTAGGAGGAATACACAAAGTCCGCTGCCAACTACACCCAGTCATGTGGGCAAAGACAGGCTGCAGACACCAAATGGCTAGGGCAAGAAAATGGCAACTTTTTAAAGGGCTACTTAAGTGGGTGGCACAACCAGTATTAGCCCACTATTAGCATTTAATGTTCGGGCCCTGGGCACACATAGTGCCACTGTACTAGGGACTTACAAGTAAATTAAATATTCCAAGTGGGGATTAGCCAATATTACCATGTTTAGAGGAGAGAACATAAGCACTTCAGCACCGGTTAGCAGGGGAAAAGCGAGCAGAGACCTAATACCAGCAAAAACAAGGTTAGCAAAAGTGGAGGAGGAAGGCAAAATGTTGGGGAGAAGACCACCCTAAGGCTGTCAAGTCTAAAGGTAGGATACCTAATTTGTGCTCTGTCTGGTCTAGCCTTAGCCTGTGAGACCCCTCTTGTAGCCATTGCAGATCAAAGTCTTTACAATTACTCAACCTTCCTCCTATCCTTTAATTGAATGTTTGAGAGACCTCTGCGAGAGTTCTCCAATGAAGAAGCTCCCTGTGATTTCCAGCAAGGCAACCAAGTCATCGTATCCGACATCATCAGCTTTCGTCAGTTGGCCACTGAAACAACTTGGGTCGAGCGGACTCTTGTCACTCTTTTTCGCAAGGGTCTCTAGGAAGAGATAAAGGAGGAGCTAGTGCCTTCAATTTGAGATGAAACAATCTCAGTGTTGATGGACCAATCCTTATCAATTGAACATAGCCTAAACAAACTTAGGTCTGAGAAATGCAAAACGAAAACTCAATTGTCTCAGCCAAGTGCTCGACCACCAGTCAGAAGAGCTATAGCCGCTCTAACAGAATCTTCCATACCATTCAGTGAAGAACCAGGGCAACTTAGTATACCTCCTGGAACACTTTTAGAATCTGAAAGAGAACTTGGACGGAACCATGGGCTATGCATGTATTTCAGGTCAGCCAGATACTTAATTAATTCCTGCCACATTCACCACCAGAAAGCTTTGGGGAAAGGCAATGTAACCATTTGATCTGCCCCTCTAGAGAACAGCTGTCTGACTTTTTCTTTTGCCTATGCAGTTGGAAATCCCTAATGGGAAGACTGAAAGGGTATTGGCACTATTGGCTATTGGCCAGTGGAGCCAGTAGACTATATCTGGATAATAATTGGATTAATGAAAGAAAAGTTCACCAAATTGCAAAATAATCTCCAGAACAAGTCCATACCATTGATAGTACACCATTGGTCCCTGGTCTGGTTGAAGAAATGACTTTTCCTTTGAAGTTAACCTTCGGAAGACATCATGAAGTTCTCCCCCTCAACCTCATTACTGCACGTAATCATATTATATTATTAGGGATTCTATGGTTTGCCCGGCACAATTCATATATAAATTGGGAAACAAGAGCCTCGGTTTTGTCACAGAAGGTTATTGGACCACAAAGGAAATGTCCAAGAGTTTTGTGGCCAATCCCGGTACCATCACCATCTTGCAAGGAGATCCTGCTCATTATTAAGAAATTACTCATTTATTTTAAAAATCTAAAGAAGCTTCACTTCCTTCTCTCAGAGTATGATTGTGCCTGTTGGAAACTGCTTTTCTACAGTGTCAGCCCCAAACCTTTCGTTTTTCTCCTTCCCTTTTTGCTAAATTCATTTTTGCTGTCTTTAGGACTCTGGGCACTTTCCACTGCTAACCAGTGCTAAAGCGCTTATGTTCTCTACTTGAAACATGGTAACTTTAGCTTATCCAAAATTAGCATATTTAAATTAAATGCTATCTGTGGGCCTGCAGCATTGATTGTGCCACCCACTTCAGGAGTCCTTAAAACATGTCCCTGGATTGCTATTGCAGAGCCTGTTTGTGCAGTCTTAAACTGCCATGTCAACTTGGCATGTTAACTCTCTTTCGGACCCACAGCAAATCCGGAAAGTCTAGCCAACTACAGACCCATATCCCTGCTCCCTGCCTTCTCCAAATGCTTGGAGAGACACGTCCTCTCGGTCCTATCCACCTTTACCGAAGAAAACTCACTTTTGCACCCCTCACAATCGGGTTTTCGGGCTGGTTTCTCGACAGAAACCACCCTTCTTGGAGTTACGGAACACATCCGGAATCTCCTCGATAAAGGTCAGACGGTCGCGCTAGTACTTTTAGATCTGAGCGCGGCCTTTGACACCATATCCTACGAAACTCTCATCAAGGCGTTATATAGAAATGGTGTCCGTGGAAAAGCGCTTGACTGGATTCGATCCTTCTTGGCGGAACGGACCTTCCAAATAACATCCTCACTGGCCTGTTCCGACACCTTCACTGCCCCTCACGGCATGCCACAGGGATCTTTACTGAGTCCTCTGTTTTTTAATCTTTACCTCAGACCCCTAGCTGACTTAGCCGAAAATTCTGGACTTACCCTCATGACCTACGCCGACGATTCCCAAATTATTTTCTCCCTATCTGAATCCTGTCCGACATCCCCATCTCTCCTCAAATCAGGGCTCCAAAACATCCTTAATTGGATGACAAGAAACCAATTAAAGCTCAATGGAGACAAGACAGAGACTTTTCTCTTCAGAAAATGTCAAGATCTTTGGAATCCTTCACACTGGCCAAATCAGATGGGTAATCTTCCTACTCCAGTGACTCAAGTTCGTAATCTGGGAGTCATCTTGGATAGCTCCCTCTCCATGAGCCAACAGGCCAACAAAGTTGTTGGCCTATGCCTTACCATCATCAAATGGCTGAGGAAAGTCATATGGATGCTGCCCTCTACCACTCAAAAGACCGTAGTTAATGCCCTCATAACATCACGGCTTGACTACGGCAACATTCTGTACCTTGGCTCAAACAAAGTTGTAGTCAGTCGACTACAACTTGCCCAGAACGCTGCAGTCCGACTTCTGTGCAGAATCCCTAAAAATTCCGGAGTCTTGAGCTACCGTCGGGAACTCCACTGGCTCAGGGTAGAAAGCAGAATCCGTTTTAAAGCCCTGAACTATATGTTTAGAATTAAAGCAGGTACTGCACCCAAATACCTTCTAGCTCTGGCTCACCCCTATACTCCCAAGTGTAACCTTCGCTCGCAATCAGCTGCCAACTTCTGTGTACCAAGATATAAATTGGCAAGAATGGGAGGCAGATCTTTCGCCCACCTTGGACCATCCCTCTGGAACGCACTCCCCCCCCCTACATTCGAAAGGAGGAAAACCATGTCAGGTTCAGAAGGCACGTCAAGACCTGGCTATTTGAACAATAACAAGAATAGCCAGTAAATTCTCCTGTCATCTTTATGCTGTGTCTCGGCGCCGGGAAACCCTTTTTGGGTAGCTGTAGCGCCTTATAAATTAAAAAAATAAAATAAATAAATAAATAGACCCAAAACTACCCTTGTAGTACATATAAGTCTCCCCGGAGGTAGGCCAATGGACAGCCCAGGGGCAGCATGCAGTGTAAGACATGTACCTTCAAGTTTACATGCTCTTGGGGTGAAAAATTCTTACATTAATTTTTCAATAACTTTCCCATAGGTTAACATTGGGATTACCTTATTCCATCCTATAAATTTCCAATTGAGAAGGGAGGACACCTCCAAGTTTGGTGTCTCTGGAAGCACAATTAAAAAACCTAAATTATGCTGAAGGTAAATTTTACTTTGTAATTCTGAAAATGTTACTTTTAGAAAATTGGCATTTTCTTACTTTAACCATTTGGTGCCTTCTGTCTGTCTCTGAATACACATCTGGGATGGGTGACAGCTGGGCTTTGTGCATTTCCGTCAGACAGACACACACAAAGGGAGCTTAGGTGTGACTAATTGGCCATCCACATTCTAATTGACCATCCTGGACAGGATGGGAGGGAGCAGCTGTCACTTACACCTGAATAGGTTGTGCTTTTCACCACATAAAGGGCTTCATACCCCCTCTCCCCCCGCAGTGAGTCTGGAGTGATGGCTTAAAGGGCAGGGATGATTCTGTGCACTTCAAAGGCCTCTCTTAAAAGTTTCCTCCACTTCAAAGGTGTACTGGACCTCTGAAACCACCAACGCAGTACTCTTCTGGGCCTGAGAATTCTCAGCTAAAATAAAGGACTGCTATGCTGCTGAAAGGACAGTCGCTCATCTGGACTCCTGCTCTGCTGTACCTGTCCTGCTGCCTGCAGTCTGCTACTCTCCCTGTGTGGAAGTGAGAAGGACTAGACCTTCATATCAACACCCCAGAACCACAGCGACTACAAGGAGTTGCTGGCTTGCCTCCTGTTCTGAAGTCTCAGGGACACCAAAGACTTCCAACAACCCTGCAACAGCACCTGGACACTGCCAACTCTGAACTTTGCCTTGCCAAGTGGTGCCAATTTAGTAAATCTAGTACTTGGCCTTTTCTGTACTGAAACTAACAAAATAGACATATCACCGCTGTTTGACATTTGTGAACCCATGCGTTTCCTCTTGACGGTGATGCATCACGACTGAGGACAAAGACATTGCATCTCTGGCAGCATGGGTCACCAATGATGCATCGCCTACATCAGAAGAAGCTGCCTCCGCCAAATCTTGATTTGCACAGCTCAGAACCAAAGATTCGTGTACATCTAGAGGGATCGAAGACTACGCATCACCTCCTCTGCTCCACACATTGGGCCCTTTCGATGGCGCAACAAGGCATTTTTATAGTGTAACAATGTTTGTTTCTGCATCCGACTCGCAATCCATCTTGGTCGGCCTGAACCTTTGAATTTCACCCGGTCAAGCATGCCCCAATTTCCAAGGTTGGTGCTTTATGCCTTTTGTCACCAACAAATATATACTCAGCCTAGTATCTTTTCATTCACCAACCCCCTCCTCTACTTTTTACCACAAAAACACAACCCCACAACCCTTACACTCCGATGCACCACAAATATTTCCTCTTTTCACAATCAAATCTAATACAAACACTCTTAACTCCTGTCCATCCCCTCTCACACACTACATACACTCTTTTCCAAAACTCATCACCACTCTCTCTACCTTGCAGCTTCCATTCACCAACCATACTTTACATCAACATTTTCCACAGAAAATACAACCTCACCTCCACTCACTTCTCCTCAAATCAAAACATAACACACATACCAGCCCAAAAGATCTCACACACACCACACCTCATAATACTTTCTGTCACAAACTCGAATCATACACCCACTACCACCTTCCTGACTGCATAAATAATGTACACCCTAAACCAATTCCACTGCCACACTTTCTCTCTTCCCCCACAGCTAGCACATATACAGCAACTCTCTTTTAACCACCTCTCATCAATTGGACAATTTATAACCATACAACATAATGCACATCCTGCATCACCACCTCTAACTCAAACACCTTCCACCCTAAACAGATACAAACAAAATAATCCACATGACACTTTTCACAACATTGCATCTCAATGTTTACTTCACAAAAACATCACAGCTCACCAACTCACTCTCAGACACCATCTCCACCACCTACACATGCAGACACATCAAAATGCCTTCTTAGCCTGCGGACGAGGAATACGGTAAAGAAGAGCTACGCTATTGCTATCCCCATACGGCTAATACCACCACTAAGGACACACATGTTTCAAGCCCACAAAATACTGCTTTCTTTTCTACAAAATAAAATCACACCATCACCAAAGCACATTCTCTAAACTGTCTACTAATAAATGCTCAATCACGTTCAACAAACAAGCATCACAACCACGACCTTCTCACTGACACAGAACCTGACTTACTATTCATAACTGAATCATGGTTGGGAGATGTCATGTCTCCAGTTTTGCATGAACCATTCCTCTAGGCTATCAAACTATCACACAAAACTGTACAGGCAAATAAGGAGGTGGACCAGCTATTATATCCAAGCAAACAATACATCTCACTAAACCTGCCGGCATTTCCATACCAGAATGTGAGGCCCTCTTCACCAGATGCAACCCTGCATGATCTCTCTCCTGTAACTTCTTGCTCCTTTACAGACCTCCACCTAGCAATGCAACATTCCCAAGCACAGTTTCAAACCTTATACCACTAAACTCCACCTATGCATTCTGGTTGACCTAAACATTTGGTTTGTCAAACCCAATATGCCACATCCGAAAACAACCATCAGTGGCCTAGACACACTGAATCTACATCAGATTGTCCACAAACCCACGCATATAGCTGGACACATCCTAGGTGTCGCATGGTCAGACCACCATTTGCTTACTTTGCAACCTAAAACAACACAAAGCAATACACCGAGAAACACCTTACATGCATCTATCTAGTGGTATTAGAACAAACTGAATTTTGAACACTAAGAAACTCAACTAAGATCCAGTACAGTTCTAGACAAAATTAACTCCATTCAAAAACTATATGAGTGGCTACAGGAAGCTTTTGATATCCTAATACCACTAGGAACGCACAATAGAACATAGGAAAAGAGACACCGTGGAGATAAACTGAGAAAAAAGAGATAAAACATCATGGGAAAACAGAAAACTACGCCCTCCCTAAATCCCAGCCCCTCCCCTTCTAGCCATTGCAGGTGCGAATACAGATTCGTCTGTGGCAGACATTGAATACGGGAGTCCAGTCACAATTTTGCCCGTTGTGACAATTATGAGCAATGATGTTTCTCTTGCCAACGACATTAGAAATGTGTATGATTCTAATCCTACTTCAGAAGTGGATCTCCACAAGCAACAGGGGAATGAGGAAGAGAACAGAGGTGGTAGGGGTAGAACACAAATCAAAGTGTCATTGATTCATGATAAAAAGGCTAACATCTAGGCAATATCCTGCAACAGACAGTGTAAGTAGGACAAGAGGGAGCGTGGGAAGAGGGGCGATGTCAGAGAGAGTAGACATTCCTCTTATTACAATCAGCAAATTAGTATCAGAGGCACTGGCTCCCATTTTGTATCACTTAGGACACATTGAAGACCAGCTTTCCCTTTACCTTACGGGAGTTAAAAAAGACATTAACATACACTGCACAGAGGGATGAGGCTACCCAACCTAGCAGCATAGATACTGTACACTTTGATAGGATTGCCCCTGAACCATAACACCTGTACCCACCATGGAAAAACCCCCTCATAAAGTCTCCCACGTAAATCCCCCCCTAGGAAGTAGTACCCCCTAGAAAAAAACTAAAGGTAGGACAAGGGGTTACAAATCGGCTTAGACATGATTGCCTAAATGGAGGTAGACGTCAACATGCCAAGGTCTTATTAAAAAAGCAGCCCACTGGTGCCATAGCAAAATATCGCCCTAGGCAAATTTGTTTGACAACATTATTATGGCCAAGCGGGTGAGCTGGTTGTGCCGCACGGTAAAATCTGCGGAGGGAACTGCAGGGGCCTTACCTTTAGGAACCCTAGGTGTGTGTGCTTCCTCCTGATGCACCTTAAGGACGCCCTTGGAGAGAATGACACCATAAGGGCCTTGCCACTGTTTTTTTTTTCTATCAGCCCTATAAGGGAAATGGCATGAGTCAAGGGTTGCTCCCCACAGGCTTGAAAAATCACATTCACACGCAGTCATTGTTGCTTACTCACCGGAATCACTTTAAAACTCTTTCAGTGCTTATTGACATTGATTGACTGCAAGTTAACTATAGGAAGGCAGCTGAGGTGGGAGGTCTGGCACAGTTGTGCAATAACCTAGGGAGAACCTCACATGCAGAAGAGCCTGTAGTAGAAGGGCCTGTGCCACTAGTTTGCATTCTAAACTTAAATACGAGGACTGGTCGGAATTTGCGAATTAGCGATACGCAAATTCACGTGAATTCGTAATAGCAATTCACAAAATCCGCCAAATTCTGCGAGCTTGCGAAAATCGTTTTTGAGATTCGCAAGATTTTTTTACTTGTTCGGGAACGCAAACTTGCGCATGCGGTCACAACAACATGTTGTTTCCACTTAACCAGCCTGCTTGCGATGCCTTTTACCTGTTTCAGGTCGCAATGACGTGTTCGCGTTCGCAATTTCCTGTTTCGGATCGCAATGACGTGTTCACAATTTCCTGTTTCGGGTCGCAATGACGTGTTCGCGATCGCGGCATCACTCTGCCAGCTACCAAAATCTCGGAGCGCATGCCAACAGGAAGGAAAACTCATCAGCGAACGCAGAATCATGGTAAGTCAATGCCGTGCGCACGAGATTGTATTTTTTAAGCACGAACAAGAAAAAAAGATCCGACAACGGATTTTTGGCCAATTTTGAGCGATTTGCAAACCGCCAAATTGCCAAAAATCTGCAAATTCCGTGAGCGGAAAGAATTTTCCGCCCATACTTAGAGTATATCAGAGGTTTCAGCATCAACTGTCTCCAGGAAACCTGGTCCAAAGATGATATTGTCATGGATGGTCATCATTCTTTCTGTGTTCCTGCAATACCATCATCTGCAGGAACGGCCCAAGGGAGGGATAGTGGTGCTTATATCGGTAAAATATGGATCTAAAGCCAACTGTTTAAGCTCATCACCCTGGTATTAATTGACTATGATCTCCAACCTAACTAAGGTTAAAGTGCTATTGGTGAATTGGTATTACAGCATCTTTGATCAAAACTACTGTCATGCTATAGAAACCCTCCAAATGGAGTTTACTCAAGTAACCGGGAAGTGGCAGCCACTATGCATCCTCTGGGCTGGGGATTTTAATTGTACAATCTGTAAGTATAGCTCCCAACCTGTGTGTGGGGTGGAAGACACTGAGGGACAGCTCCATTTCATTCACTCGCCCCAATGCGAAGCCTTAAATTCTATTCTTGAAGGCAATTACTTAGGCTTTATAAATAACTTGGTCGGAGACTTTCCACCCCAGTGCCCTACCTATGTTGGTGGTGGCTGGGTTAGTTTGATTTTATGTTATTATCTAGGTAGCTCAGAATGCTTGTTTGTGATTTAATGGCGAAACACTATTGTGTCAGTGGACACAACCCCCTCATTGTCTCCCTCAATTTAAAGATCCAGGCAGGTGAGGGTGATAAATGACTGGTCCACTATTACCCGACTAAAAGGAGTCAGATTAAATTGGGGTGAGTTAAATCCTTCCAAATTTGAGGAATATATTATTAAAGAAAACTACCACTCAATAATGGTGTGCTTAAACTTGCGAGAATTTGGATCACTTTGTTCTGATGTAGCCAAAAGGTTGACTAGAAGTGTCCATCATACGGAACCCCAAGAGGCCTGATGGTTACATCGAGAATTTTCGAGGGCCCATAAGGAACTAAAAAGGGCCACACCCCATGAGGAGATTGGCCTGGGAAGATCTGGAAAGAGCAACATCTCTAAAAGATACCAAAAAACTTTGGGAAATGATCAACCGCCCTCTATTCACTGAAGAAGTGAGACAGATGGACTCACTGATCTTGGGGGTGGCTTGGGAATCTCATTTCACTGGCATTTTTAACCCGCAGCTGAAGAGAATAGAGGAGAACCCAAGGGATCTATCTGTAGATTTAACTATAGCCACCCAACTCGGTTTATCCATTACCCTATCTGAAGTCGAGGAGACTTTAGCACAGGGGACCTGCCTGAAAGCCCCATATCTGGATGGGGTGCCCCTTGACCTGTTTAAAAGGGTTGCAAGTCAGCACAACGCATGCTTTTACCCTGCATGCCATTACAACGCGGGGATTACAACGCAAGTCGTTACAACAACTTGCGTTGGGGGGCGCTGGAAAGTGGAATAGTTTAATTTTCTATTCCAACTCCAGTCCTGTGGATAGTAGGGAAGGTGTT
Source organism: Lissotriton helveticus (assembly GCF_964261635.1). NCBI lineage: Eukaryota > Metazoa > Chordata > Amphibia > Caudata > Salamandridae > Lissotriton > Lissotriton helveticus. The sequence continues at coordinate 1,686,119,407 of NC_136068.1, forward strand.
GGATAGAAAATTAAACTATTCCCTATCCATCAGCGCCCTCCAGCGAAAGTTGTAATCCCCCACGTTGTAATGGTAGTGCGGGTAATAGTTGCGTCGTAAAGAATGTTCCCCATTTAGGTTGTCGTTTAAAAGTAACCTTAACCTGTGGGCACCATTGTCAACAAATGTTTTTAAGGCAGCTATCATTGGCCCCAGTGCCTGAGACTTGGAAGGAGGCAATAGTGTCCCTGTATTTAAAAAGGGCAATAGGATTGATCCGGTAACTTTACAAGCCAAAGCACTATGCACTTTGTTCTATTCTGCACCTTATATAAAATCGCGAGGAGAACATTTTTAGCCCCATTATTAAGGAAAATGCACTCCTGCACATACATTGATGTTTTTAACCTCTTGCACACACTGGCCATCCCTGATATCTGCATCACGGAAGCCAATTTCATAAAAGTGTCCATGGCTATCAGAAAGCGCTAGGAGTAAAAGTTGTTGATAGTGAATGGTTCATTAGAAAAATGTGTGCAGTTCATGACTGAAAAAGACCTTGAGTTGAATCTTAACAAAACCTTTGTCAAGACATGCTGGAGTAATAGACTGTAGAATAGACAACATCATGTGGGAGGGGCTGTAATTAATAGAGTCTCAACTTTTTCCTATCTGGGATTACTATTTAATAGGAGCGGTACCTGGAGCACACACATAGACTCATGAATTCTGAATTTTTTAAGGACAACCGTGGGTATCTTCAGATTCTCCACAAAAATAGGTAATAAACCTATACAGGAAATTCTCGCCCTGTATAGGAGTAAGTGCGTCACAGGTGTCTGCTATGGGGCAGCTATATGGGGGAAAATACGTTTTTAAAAAGAGTGCTGGCAGTCCCAAGTTCCACAGCCAATTATATAGTACATAAAGAGATGTCTGTACTGTATATAAGTGATCTTAGAACTGTAGCAGTACTCACCTTTTGCCAAAGATGAGACCAAGTTCACCAGGGATTTATTGATGGACTGCTTGGCCCTTGACCATAGTAGAAAAATTCCCAATTTAGAGCATATTCACACCCTTTTAAAATGTTGTAAGGTAGACCCTAATCGAAAGGACCCCTCGTTTATCCAGGACCATAGTAAAAGCGACCTGAAGACATGGTACACTAACGCTAGGGAATGTGCAAGAGAGGTTAAAGCTACTTCAAAACAAAGTGTTATTACTTACTGTGAGCGCCCATTATCGATGGGCACTCAAAAATACCTTATCACTGTAAGAAATACTCAACATAGATTCTATCTAACAAGGCTCAGGCTCGGCAAACTACACTATATAATAGCATTCCCTAGAATGGAAAAGTTGTGCCACAATCCCCCTAATTGTCCGTGTGATGGTAAATCCCCCAGTCCATGTTGCACTTTATACTTTTTTGTAGTTTTTATAGAGACATCCGGAAACTTTTAGCCAATAAGCCTATTTATTATAAACTTGCTTTTAACTTTATATGTAGTCTGGAAAATGATAACATTATGAATGCTGTCATTGTTTTTATACAAATGCAATCAGGAGAAGAAAGGATTACTCATATTTGGAGGCTTTAACATATGAAAAATCTGACGAATGAACCTAGATGTGCTATTAAACTCTTATCCTGATATACCTCAACACCTTACACTTAATGTAACTTTACGATACAAGTTATTTTGTACCTAACACACTTTATGTAAATGCACCTACTTAGATGTGTTGAATTATCACGAAATATGTTGTTTTTAACTAGTATGGATTTGAAAATGTTTTTAATTGAAGTATGTTAAATTTAAACAAGAAATGATAAATTGTTCTTGTATCATCGATTACATATGGACTGTTTGTTTGAAAGTAAAATACTTACCAATCTTGTATAATTTTTAATGGTTACTAGGAATGTTGAATTCCATTCTTGATTAAAATGCTTTTATGGATGTATACTCTGCACCGAATAAAGCTGATTTTACTTGGCTTGACTTAAATTGTTTAATAACACACTGTTTTAAACCGTTCACTGTAACTTCGGGCAGGTAACGTCGCTCTGCCAGCAGAGTTTACGTAGCTTTGCCTACTCCACCTTCCGTTGCGAAGGCCGAGTTCAGGCAAAACTATAACTCCGTGGCGGAACATAGTTAGCCCGTCCCTCCACCCTCCCAAATGAATTAAAACTAATTAAAAGGCACTTATCTGCCCCGTGGCTGCCCCTTCCTTTAAATCGCTGCTCTCCTGCCGCCTCCTCGCTGTCCTGCTGCACTGATGACCCTATATTGTACATCTTACAAGTGCGAGCATCAGTGTAGCAGTACGGCGTGGAGGCGGCAGGAGAGCGACGATGTAAAGGAGGAGGCAGCCATGGGGCAGGTAAGTACATTTTAATTAATTTGTATTATTTTGGAAGGGGGAGGGTGTGGAGCATAGTGATGTTCCACGGAGTTGCTTCCCAACTCTGTGGAACTTTGTTTAGCGGCACTACGCCTGCTCACTGTATGTAATGAATTTTAAAATGTCTGAATTTTATGAACTGTGTAATATCATGCTGCTCCAAATTGATCACTGTATGTATAGAATTTTATATTGTCGGAATTTTATTAATTGTTTTCCTTTTAATTTCTTGATTGTGATTGTTTTATAAACTGTGATAATGTGTTTGCTAAAAGTTTCATGGTTCTGGGAAGAGAAATAAAGTTATTCATGACTTGACTCGACTTGACTTGAGATAATACAGCAAATTGAAAAGCTGGAATGAACCAAAGGCAAGCCCGTCTGCGCCCGTATGCGCCGGGCCGCCGCCAGCCACCAGGACCCATGCCCATTTCACAGTAGACGACATCAGATATACGCGTGAAGAGCTCTTGACCCTGGAAACGAACTGTTCTCCATTAGAACGGGCCCCACAGGAAGGCTCCTTTAAATGTGAGTGTTGTACTTTCCAACTACACTCAAAGGACACAGGCTTCCGCGCTGCAAACTCCACTGACCTTAAGTTTCTCAGTCTCAATTGTCGATCACTTGTTAAACATCATGCTGAGGTCCTTGACCTTATAATGGAGGAGGCACCGGATGTGTTATTCCTGACAGTGACCTGGCTTACGCCAGACTCGGTGGCAGAGTCTTGGCTGGCCCTCCCCCAAGGCTACGTGATGTAAAGTGTCAGTAGAGGGTATTTCAGAGTGGGCGGTATTGCTATCATTGTTAAGGGTGTCTTTAATTGCAGTTTTAGGAAGAAGAACATAGCAGGATGCGAAAGTGCGCTGTTTAAAATTACACTGAATTCTAACTTTACCATGACCGGCTTGATCATTTATTGCCCCCCCCACCCCCCTGGCCCTTCCAGTCTTTTTAGGGAAGACATACTGAACAAAACTGCGTTTTATGCGTGCAGGGCAGCAAATTTTACCATCTTAGGGGACCTTAATCTCCATTTGGAGAACAGTGGGAAGGCTGAGATCACCAGTTTTCTGGCGGATCAAAAGGCCTATTAGCTGGCTCAGCAGGTTCGTGCATCCATGCATGTGGCCGGCCATTTGCTTGACCCCGTATTCTCAAATTTAAGCTGCCTAACTATCTTTCCACCGACCCCACATGCTTGGACTGACCATTTCTTGGTCACATTCTCGCTGCGGTTGCTGGGAAAATTTGATCGGATTCGCTCTACTCCTATCCTGAAATGCCCTTGGCATAAATTAGACACAGGTCTCTTTTCAACTTGGCTGGCTAATCACAGGCCCCTATTACCACCGGATATGGAGGCTGCAAACTCTTGTTTTGATGAGTGGATAACGTCCAATTTGGACAGTTGCATCCCAGCCAAAAAGGGCTGTTAGCAGCTGGAACGTGCTTGTAGATGCTCCTATGATGAGGTAGCTAAAAAGGAATATCGTGTAGCCATCAAACAGCACCACAAGCTCATTCGGAGAGCTCGAGCGGAGTTTGTGGCCGATAAGATTCTGGCTAGTTCTAACCCAGCTAGGACTATGTTTTCCTTGCTGAAAGGGATGAAGAACAGCGGTACTATGGGGTCCTCATCGATCTCTTCAAATCAGCAGTGTAACGAGCTGGCCAGGTATTTTGTTAACAAGGTCGAAAAGATTTATCTTGAGCTACCTACCCCCGGTTCGTCAGCTGAGGTGGCGGCTCCAGGGGCTTTGTACTCCATCAGGGGAAACACCCTATCTTCTTTTCCTCAGTTGACAAAAACGGAGTTTGAGGCCCTCTGCTCAAAGATCAAATCGGGCTCGCCGGCTGACCCTTTGACAGCGGCCCGTTTTCGTCAATTTCACTCTCTGATCTCCCTTCTGAACACTGACCTTGTCAATCTTTCTTTGGAGTCTGCTGCTGTTCCTGAGGCGTGGAAACATGCGAAAGTCATCCAACTGCTTAGAAATCACTCCTTGGATCCTAAGGAGTCAGGCAACTATTGCCCTATTTCTCAACTGCCTTTTCTGGTGAAGTTGACTGAATCCCATGTGAACTCCCTTCTTTCTAAGTTTGTTGAGCAGAACGCCATCTTGGATTCATCACAGCATGGCTTCCAAGCTCCCCACAGCATTGAGTCTGCTTTGTTGGTCATCACGGAAGCCATCCGGGCGAAGCTGGATGTCGCTGATTCAGCAGCCTTGGTCCTTTTGGACTTAAGCGCTGCTTTCGACACCGTCTTCCATGCGATTCTCCTTAGACGCCTACAGGATATCGGCATTAGGGATTTGGCACTGAAATGGTTTCGGTCATTTTTGGAGGGAAGGTCTTTCCAAGTTTTGGTACCTCCTTTCTGTTCTCAGGAGTTTTCTTTGCATCAGGGGGTGCCACAGGGCTCAGTGCTGAGCCCCTTATTGTTTAATATCTATGTCCAGCCCTTGGCGGTGCTAGCCAAAGAGGGGGGTCTGTCATTGGTGTCGTATGCTGACGACACCCAACTGGTCATCACTTTCTCCAAAAAATGTTGCACTAACACAAGTTTAAAGAAGATCTCTCAGTGATTGCGGACTGGATGGCGTTAAACTGCATGCAGTTGAACGCTAGCAAGTCCGAGATCCTATTGTTCGGGAAGGACCAGGGTCTGTGGTCCGAGCATTGTTGGCCAGACTGCCTTCAACCTTCCCCCATGCCCAAGGCGACAGTCAAAAACTTGGGCGTGTGGTTTGACAGTGGCTTGACATTTGAAACCCAATCAAAGTTAATTGCCAGTGCGTGTTTTGGGCTTCTGCGAGGCCTGAAGCCGTTTCTCGGTTTCTTTCCTCCAAAGGTACGCCAAACCATCAGCCAGGCTGTTATCTTATCCAGACTGGATTATATGGCACTTGCCTATGTCTGGGAGCCAATAAGGCTAGTGTCAAGCATTTACAGAGAGTACAGAATGGAGCAGCTCGCATCCTGGTGGCTCTTCTGAAAGCCTGCTCAGTTTCACATGTGCTCCGCAAACTTCATTGGCTGCCAGTTAAGAAGCGTATTCAATTCAAGTCGCTGTGCGTGTCACACAGGATTTTGACGTCACAAGCGCGTTCGGGGTTGGATAATTTGCTGGGGCTCTATGTGCCACAGCGTCCTTTAAGATCAGAGGACTCTGGGCTGGTCTGCACTCCTCGTGTTCTGAAAGCCAGAACAGGTGGCCGTTCCTTTCGCAGCTTGGCTGTGTGACTCTGGAAGCCGCTTTTGGTGTCCATACACGTCATTCAGGACCATCTTGCCTTTCGAAAAGCAATAAAGACCTGGCTTTTCCCTGTGTAATCGTTAACTTATCTGATCCTCGATTAGGAGTCTGTGGTTGCGATGGGACTCCTCGTCACTTGGGCAGCTACGCGCATTACAAATCCGACAAAATAAATAAATAAATAAACCTGGCTCAAAACAAATATCAATCAAGTCAAAAGTCACTTACAGAAACTTAACAGATTATACAAGTCAGCAATCAAAAAAGCTAAGAAAAAATACTGTTCAGCCAGAATTCAAAATGCTGAATGTCCAACTAAAGAATTCTATAAAATTCTCATTGAATTTTATAAACCAAAATGCCTAGAAGGAGCTCATCCCAATACTCAAGATTTCACAGACAAACTGGCAATTCTTACACACCAAAGCAGACATGTTGGACTCCTATTTAAAAAAGAGAAAAAACACCAGCAAACATTTCCCAAAAAAACACTCCAAGAGTATGCAAACCCAGCCTCTCCATTCCTTCTAACAAATATCACCCGTGTTTACTACCTCTGCTGCCACACCAGTAAGAAGAAACATCGCCAATTCCTTATTTATGGGAATATTTCCAGAATATCTTAAAAAAGTCATACATACACCCATTACTAAAGAAAACAAACCTGGACCCACTTAACCCCAACAACTACATACCATTACAAATAGACCTTTCCTGTGAAAATTTATAGAAATTGCTGCATTCACACAAATGTCACAATTCATTGAAGATATTTCCATATTTTTAGACTTCCAGACAGGAGTCCGTCCAAGAATAGGCACAAAATCAGGGCTTACTGCCATCTGGGATGACCTTAGGAGCACAGTTGACAAGATCAGGGTTGCTGCACTACTTCTTTCACTTCCTTTAACACGGTTGACCATGATACTCTAATATAAAGACTCTACGAAGCTGGCTTAGAGTTGAATGTTCTCGACTGGATCACTTCCTACCTTCAAAACAGAACTATGTCATCCATACACCCCTTTCTCATCCAAACCATACTCCACAAAAGCAGGGGTGCCTCAAGGCTCTATCATCTCACCCATGCTTTTCAACATTTACATGTAGTTATTACGAGCACTGATCAATCAAGTTAACCTCTATTGCTATAACTTTTCAGATGACACCCAAATACTCCTTAAACTGGAAAACCCCAAAGACATTGAAAACTCACTCATTTTCAGTTGTCCCAGAGCCATGGATCAGTGTATGACATGGAGCTATCTCAAATGTAATACTTCTAAAATGGATATACTCATGCGGGGGGATTGGAAAAATTATGACCCACTTGCTGCCAGGCTAGACTATTTGGGCACACCACCTAAAGTATCTAAGGAAGTCAGAACCTCGGAATGACCATGGACTTCAAGCTATCAATGAATGCTCAAGTGGGAAAACTAGGAAGATCAAGCTTTGTTACTATAAAAACTCTATGATGCATCTTCACCCACCTGGGATGTTTACACAAGGTCCAGGATACTATCTTTCTTGTTCTGTCTAAACTCGATTATGCCAATAGCCTCTACCATAGAGCTTTAAGAACTATGAAAAGACTACAATGGATTCCAAATACTGCTGCCAGACTATTCTTACATATAAAGCCACAACCCCACATCTGCCCTGCCTTGAAAACCCTACATTGGTTCCGGTTACCATAAAACTCACATTCAACGTTCAACCTACCATCGTGGACGCAGCGAAATCACTAGGAATAATTCTGGACAGTAACCTCAATATACAAAAACACATCAGCAATGCCACAAAGGGAGCAAACTTCCAGATAAACACACTGAGGAAACTGAAACCCTTCCTACCACACAATGACTTCAAACAGGCAGTACAAGCTCTAGTTATACCTAGAGTGGAATAGGGATGTGTCTCTCTTTGCGGCCTACCCAAAGCATCAATGGCACCGTTCAGAGCTTCAATGAATGCAGCACCGAGACTCATCACTGGTTCTAACAAAAGCGCACACATCTCCCCGGACCTAAAATGCTTGAATTGGCTACCTCTGGAAGCCAGAATTCATCTCAAAGTAGCATGTATGACGCACAAAGCCATGCATCACAATGCACCTAGCTATCTGGCACAGAAACTAACAATCTCTGGTGGGATCAGATCCTCAAGAAGCGCAGAAAACCTACTTCTGAAACCACAAAAATTCAACAAGAAGAAAACATATAACCAAACCTTCTCTGGGATGGCACCCAGGATATGGAATGCCGTACCCCCAGAAACCAGACTTAACCCCTCCACTGCTTCTTTAAAAAAAGAAGTAAAATCGATCCTCATGGCCAAATTCACCTGAAATAAGGTCTATTGAAATCTCGAGACCAACCGCACACCTGATTTTGATAAAGAACCATCTAAACAACCTATACATTTTATCTTCCTTAAGTCGCACCCTACGAGATAGATTTGGCGTTGCTCCGGACTATTTTTGCTTTTTAGAAAATGTTTTGTATATGTGCCTTGATTTAAACTGATGTGTTGTATAAGTAACTTCTACTGACTGTACAGCGCTCTGATATCCGCCAGGATCTTGTTCGCGCTCTTTAAAACTTTCAAAATAAATTAAATAAACAAAGGAACATCTGCTCCAGATTGGCACCTTGCCTCAAAATCCAAACATACAAGAAAAAAACCATAGGTGGCACATCCTTCTCTGTTCAAGCAACCAAACAATGAAACTTTTTTCCCCAAACATAAGATCCATGGATAACTACTTTATCTTCAGTCAACTACTCAAGAGTTGGCTCTTCCTCACATAACTGCCATACTCAAACAGATATAGACAGCATATCCCTCTGTATGTAAGCATTTATTTAGACTATAGATGTGTACGTACATATGTGTAGTGCTTTGTATAAACATTTATAATAATTATGTATATAAATATATAGATATTTATTAGTTCTGCTTAACAATTGCTCCTATTACTTATGGTTATTTAATTCTATGTTTAACATGTATGTTAACACCAATGTCACTGCAAAAATAATTACATCTTTTATCATAACTATTGAGAATTGCTTCACTATTGATATGCAAAAACAAATAAATCACCTTAAAATACAGCAACACTTGAAAGTCTGAGTTTATTAAATACAACTTAAATCTACACATATTACCTTCCTTTTACATATATACCTTCCATGTACTTATGTATCTTTATATTTATTATTTTACTTCTAATTCGGCATGTTCAATGCACTACCCTGTATCTCACCCACAATCTGGTTCATCCCAAATCTCATTTTACCACTCTCCAATGCACCCCCCTAAATCTCATCCCATACTTCTCTCAATATATCCTATATCGCCACTTTCCGACTCATCCCAAACCCCATTCTACCTCTATAATTCATAAAATAACCCTTTCTAGATACTTCCCTCATCTACCTCTCCCCGCATAATCTCATACCTCTTTTACTATATAGCCCTCTCAAACATGCTTTTCTCAACCTTACCGTCTGACTCTTCCCCCCTCCAGCTGCCCATTCACTTATCCCAAACCTCCTCCTACTGCTATGAGCTCCAAAGAAAAAGAAAAAAAAACACTTTCTAGACCCTTCCCTCTTCTATCCCTCCACTATCCTTTTCAATCCAACTAACAGGCAAACCACTCAAACTAATTTCATATTTCCCTATACTAATTACCCACTAATCTTTTTGGGTTCGGAGAAGCGTGCTACCTGCCAGAAAGCACTTCAACACCTCATAAGGGGTAGGAAGCGCTATATAAATGCAAACCCTTCCCTCTTCTACCCCTCCACTATTATTTTTCAATCCAAATCCAAAGTCTCATGTCCACCACTGAAATTAATGTAATATCTCCCATTTGAGTTCAAGAGTAGCATGCTACTCGCCGAAAAAGTGCTTCAACGTCTCATCAGCGGTAGTAAGTGCTATATAAATACAATTAAAATTAAAATTACATTACATTACATTACAGAGGGTTGTACCCTGATTTAGCATTAGGATTTCAGTATCCCAATAAATCTAAAGATGCATACTTACATTTACCAATAGCAAAGCAGTATCAGTGCTATCTTTGCTTTAGTGTCCAATGTTCTTATTATCAAGTACTGCTCTTAAGTCTAAAATCAACGACCAGAGTGCCTCATTTATGAGAAATGACGCATCGCTGTGTGAAAGCAGCGATGCGTCACTTCTCAGTGCGCACTCCTTGCGACATACCTGATGCGTCATATTTAATGTATGACGCATCATGTCGCAAGGAGTTACAGATACGTCAGTATTTCTGACGTATCTGTAAGCGCAAAAGTGACGCAACTCCAGCAATGCTTCCTTTCACATGGAGCAAGCCCCATGTGAAAGGGCCTGCGTCAGTCTTACGCCTGCTGTGAGGCAGGCGCAAGATTTTGACGCAACGGTGTCACTTCCATGAGGCTTTTTGCGGGGGAATGCCCCCCCCTGCATACATTATACCTGACGCAGGTATAATGTAGCGCAGGGGTTTACAAAGTGACGCATCTGCTTAGATGCGTCACTTTGTAAATAGTGCGCAACAGGAGGCATGTTTTACGCCGCCGATGCGTCACAAAAAGTGACGCATTGGAAGCGCAAAACTGATGCAAGGCCTCATATTTATGAAATGGATAGCTTCATTAGCGGCCTTGCTGCACTATCAGGGGCAGGAGTATCGGCATCAGTCCCTAGCTGATTGCCTTTTACGTGCACCATTAATGAAAATGCTGGAGAGGATACTGGAAGCATGCCACTTAGAATTTAGAAGCTCTGATTGCTCAAAATCAAGACATTTGCAAATCCCTCATTAGGATGAAACTGGTCCTAAGTTGATTGTTCTTTCTCACCACTAGGTGGCAACAGAGCACTTACTTTCTTGATCATCGCTGCTCTCCCTGTAAGGACTGCTCGCCACACAATGTTGCAGAATTCGTCAGTTACACACTATCAAACTAATGTTTGATCAGGCTAATGTTTGAGTCATGTTTCAAAGTGCTGCAACCATGTTGCGAAGATGGACACAGTTTCCTTAAATACTTCCAATGCTTGGAAACCACTGCAGAGTCACAGAAACAACGACCAACTTTCAGGCGCAGAGGGAAACATATATGAAGCTGATGTTACCACAGCTAGAAAAGCCTAAAACTAACTTATGATTAGTGGCATAATGAAACTTAAAGGGTCTCCCTTGCAAAGTACATGGAGGGGTCTCCATCAGACTCTGTAGTGTAGTTCCTATAGTCCCAATAGGCTCTGCGCATTGGAATATTATCTTCAGTAGTGTAGACGTAGGACTGAGGTTAACTAGGTCTCTACTGACTATATTAGACTTCATTTTTTGCCAGCTAGCTCAGAGTTCACTAGAAACTTTCTCGAATAAGCGAGGAGGAGTTTAACCTCCCTGGATAGACAAGAAGGGATTTAGTTTCTGACAACCATAAAACATGACAACTTTGCTCTCCCTGAATAAGAGTGTATCTCTAGAGTCGTGTGAAAACAAAAGACAGCTATTTCACTCAGTCAATAAGTGCGTACTTAGTTTCACCAGATTGCAGAGAAAAAGAGAGACGGGCGTTTTCAATAAAAGGTGTTATTTATTGAGCAGTCTCTTTCCTCATACAAGAGAAATGAATTGCTACAATTGCAATACTTATAGTTAAGTAAAGTGCATACAGTAAAAGCAGGATTATGAAATAATACTGTAAAAGCATTGCTATGGTTTCTTTGCCATATGATACTTTAAAATGGATATTATAGATACATACATATATACATTGACTAATCGTACTCAACTGGTGCTTCTAACTACGCCTACCCCGGTGTACCTGACCTAAGCCTAATACGTGGGAAGGAGTAAGTAAGTAGCAGTTTAAATTAAGTTTGTTTTGCCAAGAATCTGACTCAAGAATTCTCTGTAAGGGTTTAGTCAGTTCAGTACCTGGGTATTAGAAGACAGGAGGGCTGGTATCTCTCTCTCAGGACTCGGTATCCCAGTCACCCGCAAGGGTAAGCTGGAAACGCCGGAGGCTGGATTTCTCGGCAAGAGAAAAGACAGCGTCTTTCTCAGCGCGTCAAAAGGGAGGGGCAGCATCCGTGGGCTCTCGCATCAGCTGGGCTCTCGGGCAAGTAGTAGCTGCTCCAGATTCATCACCACCGTGTGTTTGCTTAAGGCAACGTTGGTATATTTATACCTGAAAGGTGCCGGGTTTGACGTAAGGCTGGACATAAGACGTCAATAAAGATGTAACTAAGAACTGGTCGTTCTTACAGTGCTTTACAGGAGTTCTCGGACGAAATCAAAACAAAGCAGCGGGGATTTCCCAGGTTGCTGGAGGCTTGGATTTGTTTAAGAACTCGGTGTGCTTTCTAGGGGGCTGGAGGAGTAGGCTTGCTTAATGTGACAGCATGCGCTATGACTGAATTATGAAAAGGGTTTCTATGCCGTTGTAGGGATATTATTGATTTATAACCGGACAAGGGCAAAGAATAGGAATATCGATTCAGGTACCTAGATAAACACACTACACCCACTCCACGAATTCATGTCCATAATTACTAAACTAAGCAATAGTAAACATATCTAACGGTGCATGTGTATACCGATCCACCCCAAAATACATTTTTTGCATCTGAAATGGCATATGCGAAATACACGAAAAATGAGTATAGGTACAGTATTTCAAGCAGAGTAATCATTCATAAAATAGGATGCATATATATCAGCAGAATGATTTTGCGAAAATTACACATGAAAATAGCTCTTAATACAGAAAAGAAAAGTGCGAGACCATTTCATCACATATAAATACAGTTATTTGTAAATATGCTAGAGGATGAGGTAATATATTGTCTCTAGAGTTCTAAAAATAGAAGCTCTGTTCTCTAAGAATAGTTCTACTTTAAGCAGAGGATGAGTGCAAAAAAAAGGTGAATATTTTGGAATCAGGGAAAAAAAATAATTTCGTTTTTCAAGGGAAAAAGTCAAAACAGTTCCAAATATTTCCAGAAGCTTTTGTTTTTCAAAGCTGAAGGCCAAATTCAGAGTTCAGGGAACGCTGAGTGCTCGTTTGCTTAAAAATTATTCTTTTTGTTCAGGGTAGAACATCATTTCAGACAGACTTTCAAAAAAGCAGTTTACCGCTTCAGGTGAAAGTTCGACCAAGTTGGAAAATGCCGCAACTGTGCAGTTGTGAGAATGATTGCTATCATCGATGTATTGATCAGCATTGCTCACAGAAGGTCGTACCTGGTTGATGCTGCTCTCATCTTGCACTTCACTACCCTTTAATCGTAGTGGTGAAGTTTCCACGAATGCCGTCATCAGGATAGGTAACCGCTGGGGACAACACGATGCATGAGCCGTTACAGGACTTAGCAAAGTATCTGTATCCAATGGTACTTCTGATTGTAGTGTAAGACAGACTTCTAACACGCATTCTTCTCCGCACAGCATACATCTTAACACAGGTAAGATACAATTCTGCCAGATGGGTCTGAATGAAAGAAACCAGGTCATATTCAGATCTCTTAGCCGGGCTAATCCAAGGACTTTAGTTATGCGGTCCCGATAGCGTATAGCTAGGATCGTTTCTTCCATTGTTGCTGGAGTCTTGTCTGTGACATGGCTTGCCATAACGAAGCAGGAGTATAAAAAAAGTAAATGCCTGCTACGAGTCCCAACAGGAGTGGAAGGCCGCCAAAGATCGAATGGACAAAATTAGGAAAGATGCCCAGGACTGCTTTAAAAGGTGACAACAGTCCCGAAAAAATTGTCTTAAATACACTCTGGATACCATTCGTATCTGAAATGTTTAAGATTTGGTTTAGCATTTCTGCGAAGTGCAAGGGGCAATTTGTTGATAAAAGGTTATGTATCTCTGCCATTGTCCTTGCAACTTGGAGATCATATGTTTCTTTTGATGACGTCAAGGGCACAGGTGTCTGTAGAAGAACAGACTTCATTCTACTTAAAGTATCAATTCGAATAGAAGAGATTTTCAAACTGGGCCAAATTTTTCCCTCCCTGTCTGGAGTGTCGTTCGGATACAATACTTGCATACAACAAGTGACCATGGACGAAACGCTTACTAGATAAGCTTTTCCTGGCACCAAGCCACAACATCTGTGGTCCACTATTAGAATGTAGCTCCCGTTCAAACCGTCTAAAGAATGGCTCTATTCGAGTTGCAGGTGTGCCAAGATGGTGACATGAAAGGTTATTTGAAGTCCCCTCACAGGCCCCATGTAGATTTATACCCTGACACAGAAGTATACCACTTAGTGATTTTTCACAATTATTACCACTAAGAAATACATTCTGTCCTTTTTCACTATAACATGTGTGTGTGTAAGGTAATTTCCATGTCGACTTAATGTATCCTTTACCCAACCTTTCATACTGGCCTGCCTGTATATACTTTTGGCAGTATCGAAATTGGAAAGTTGTTATCGGAATAGTTATTATTCCGTGTATTATCCATTCAATGACAGGTCGTTCTGACATTGTCAACGGTAATTTCTCAAGTTTTTCAATGCTCAGAATTGTATATTCTGCTCCTTTTTGTGCCAAGCTGATTTGTATATCAGTAAGGTTAAAGATAGAGAACAGTGACGTTGTGTTGATTAAACGCCAAGGCACGTAGCCTGAACGCAGATTTTGTAACGTCCAGCCAAGCTGTACAATAGAACGCAATTGGGACTGACCATGTTGTAACATTAGTAAGCCCTGCTCTATTATATCGATTGCAGATGATACAATACTGTCCAGTGAATATATTCTGGAAGACAGAGTCATTAACCCATTGTCCACAACAGAAAGTGATTTTTCCAAATTAATACGGTCAATTTCCCGTATTTTTTCTGCTGTTTCAATTTGAGTTTCTTTCCAAGCTTCGTTATAAGCTGCATATATAGAGGCCGCTATGAAACGTTTTTGACGCTGTTTGCGTGGTCCCATAATGAAATCACGCAAGTCAGCACCTTCTTTAAGTAAAGTTAAGTGTTGCTTAATTTCTGCCAGTGTGGATGTCTGTAGCCATTGAAGGCAGAGTTTTCCTACACTGTATGTTGTTACTATCCCTGGATGTTGTCTCTGGGAGTATCTAGGGTCTGGCCTGGTCAATTTGAACCCCTGTATTTTGTTCAGGAATCTTTCTTGACAGTTATTTGTGTCTCTGGGCCAGATCAAGCATTTTTTCCAATCAGGATTTGTTCTGTTTTGGTTTAAAATATGGGATACGTCTATCTCAACATCTGTAGTGCTATTACTGTCAGGTGTTGGCTTTGGAATAGACGGTTTGTTTAAGTCTTTAATTTTGGCTAGGCCAAGACAGGTTGTTTGTTGAATTGTGTCATTCAAAAATATAATTTGTTCTGGGATCATGCAGGCTCTGAATAATGATTGTATACCTTGCACTTGCCAATCTTTTGTACCCCAGATGGTTTTTGTTTCAATGTTATTTTTCCAAAAATCAAAACCAAATGTATTCATTTTTTCAAAAAATGTTTCTGTATAGATTAATTTTGTATTTGTCAGCATGGTTTTCATTCCTGTCTTATTTAACAGTTTGAAATAAAACGTTTCTGCTTCACTTGTGTTAAACCCTGAGAAGTAAGGGAATTTCTCATAAAATGTTTTTGAACTACCTGTTGGTGGAGTTGCACAATGTTCCCATTGATTATAATTTAAAACATTTCTAGGTTGAGCAGATTTATGCAAATAATGGTTAGCATAGTGATTGTAGAAGTACATCTGTTCATAATTTGATGAACCCTGTAAATAATCATGTTCTGTAAATTTTGCTGACATAACTAAGTCTGACATCATATCATTAATACTTTCAAAGTCCCAAACATCAGATTTTACAAAGTCACTTAATGAAACCTTAAATTGATGAGGATACTTCAAGAGCTCGACCGGGCCATATATTTCGTAATCTGTTTTGTCCCATGCTACCCCACCGGGTATCGGATTGGCTGTGAAGTTTACTGAAGATGTGTAAAGACTTGTGTGGCTTTAGGACCAGGTTGATATTCTGGCTTGCTGTGTCCATTGTAATATATTTTCCCTCAATGAAGTGTCCCAAGCATAGCACCATGATGAGCCAAAGCAGGAGGAAAAGTACACCTAGCACCACCCAAAATTCAATCCATGGGGAAATCAGATAGGTTTCTTGTAGTTGATGAAAGAGTTCTTTAGCTTTGTCTTTAAAAGTTTTTGTTGTTGTTGGCTGTTCCTCAGGTTCGCTCGGATCCTCAGAAAAGTCATCGAAATTGATGAAGTAGCCTGATGCAGTTCTGTCAATTGTTGGAATTGCTTCTGGATTTTTCTTTGTTTCATTAGCATAGTCTGCGGCTACATCGTTGTAGACAGGTGTTTCTTGACGAATTGTTGCAATTTGGGTTTTAAGAGGCATAAGTTCCATGGCTTTGTTGCATAGTCCTTGTTGATTCACTGTAGGTTTATCAAATGTGATTAGTCTCTCAGTTTGAACCTCTTGATTTGTAGCAAACTTTGGTGTTCTGCTATTTCTTGGGAGTCCACTTGGCCTACTACTTATTATTGGCCACTTGATTGTGGTTTAACCAGGTCGATGGATACAACTCGGTTCTCCTTTTTACCAGCAAGGGGCGGTAGTACAACTGATCTTGTTCCGTTGACAGCTAAGACAGGTACTGCTTTTCTGTAAGAAGGCCCAAATTCCTTCTTCACCGCGATTTTCTCTCTGACCAGATCCCCAATCTTTGGAATCCAGACAGGCCTTGCTGGGACAGGTGGTTTCTCTTCAGTGGCTGTTGGCTGTTGTTTCAACTTTATGTTGCTCAGTTCTTTTCTTGTTTCATTTAAGTCCTGTAAAATAGCCAAACGATCTTTGATATCAAAGCATTTTCCTTCTACCACTGAAGTCTGACTATCGAGATCCTGGATATGCATTCTAGTCTCGAACAATAGTTCGTACGGACTGAAACCTTTTAGAGAATTTCTTGGCAGATTATTA
Source organism: Lissotriton helveticus (assembly GCF_964261635.1). Classification (NCBI taxonomy): domain Eukaryota; kingdom Metazoa; phylum Chordata; class Amphibia; order Caudata; family Salamandridae; genus Lissotriton; species Lissotriton helveticus. The sequence goes on from NC_136068.1 coordinate 1,686,136,096, forward strand.
AGACTACGTTAGACACTTATTAGATGTTTGACCCACCCAACCCCCGAACCTAATACCTTTGCCGTTATAGATTGCTTTATGTCTCGTTTTTTTCTTTCCACCATCCCATTTCCCTCAGGAAGGAAGTGATAGGATTACCGCAATGCAATGCCCATGCTGGTCATGGCCTCCTCATAAGCTCGAGAGCTAAAAGCAGGATCCTGGTCCGAATGTAGCATGCCAATTGCGTCTATGCCGCTATAGACTCGCAAATCTTTTATAACAGTTCAGACGTCAGCCAAGAGCTGGGGTCTACATTTTAAGTGAAACGAGTCTCTTTATGTTAATTTGACGCATTATTCCTACTGGCTTTTGCATATAGATAGCATTGTCCTATCTAAGCGAAGGGCCATGGCAATACACCGGGCAGTTCGCCACTGCGATCTCTGTTGCAGTTTTGACAGTAAAATGCAAATTTGTAGTTTTGCAGGCTCATTCCCGGCCACCAGTATATTGATTGTAATTCTTTCAGAGATTCCTTAATCTTAAGGTGTCTTAGACCCTCACCCATATGTGCGTCTGCTATTAATACGTTTCTCCTGTTCATGTTCGGAATTACCCTATCCCCCACTCCAGGGATTTGAGCAAAAGGAACGGAGTTTGCATCGATTATGTACGTATAATTGAGTGGATAGTTGACGGGTAGCGCTGCAAAGTCGCCTTTTGATGACGTTTTTACCGCCAGCATCGTTTCCCCGTCTACGTATTTTCCTGAACGCTTTTTTGTAGCTACGGAAGCCGGCTTAGTTGCTTCCGCTGTGGCTGTCTCAGCCAATGAATTCCCTGAAACGTGAACGCCATCAAGTTCATGACTCAGTGTATCTATCACGTGAGTCTTTGGTAGTTCTTTCTGTAAAAGAACTACTTGTTCCCAAAGCGATTTTTGCTTTATTGTGGCACCTGTGTCATCTTTGTAACTGTTTTGAACCCATTTCTGCAAGTCGTTATTGTATGATTTGACGCAGTAATATGAATCGCACACTATTAGTGTTGGGAATTCGCGATCGGCATTATCTAGCGCCATTTTTAACGCTATTACTTCAGTTTGTTGTTCTGAATTGTTCTCTACAGAGTGTGATATTGTTACCAGAGGTCTCAATTTACCTCCGCGCCACACGTATTTAACAATCTCGCATGTGGCGTTATAGGCTTGTTTTTCCCAAACTGAGGGTTGTGCATATCCGTCTGTATATATTACACAGGCGTACTGTTGTATGGGCAGAATGTCGATTGGCAGAGGATATTCTCTTTCATATTCTAGATTTTTTAATCTTTTCATGTTTGGGCCAAAATAGTATTTCACTTTGTCTGTAGCAAGAGAATTTTCCCATTGTGTCCATTTTGGATTTAATGCCACGGTAGTTAAATTACATGGGCTTGTTAATGCCTCAAAGGCTGATTCTGCTGTTATAACAGTAATCGTCTGCCTTCGGCTTGGTCTCTTTCTTTTGCTACAGCTGTTTGAACCGCATGTACAATGTTTTCCTTAATACTGAATGTTTTTTCAGCTTCTGTGTACAAATGTGATTTGTATGCTATTGGTACCGTTTGTCCCTCATTAGAGGTTAGGTATGTGAATCCGCATCTTCCTGGGATGACCCGGATCACAAGGTTGCGTGTGTTATGGCGTGTTTGCAATTTTGTTTTAGCTAACATGTCTAATTGCAATGATCTCAAAATTTCTGTGTGTTTTTGAGTCCAATTGATTGTTTTAAAATCTGGTTTTATAAGTTCATAGAGAGGTTTAACCCTCTCTGCATAATTTAGAATGTAAGTTCTTCCGAAATTCAGGAAACCTAGAATTGATTGTAAGTTTTTCAGCGTTCTTGATGCTTGGATTACAGCACATTTCTCTAAGAAATTGTCTGCCAGGCTTTTGCCTTCACTTGATAATTCATATCCTAAAAACAGGACAGTTAGATGGGCAATTCGTGACTTTTTAAAGTTGAATTTGTAGCCCTCTGCTGCGAACCCAAGTATTATGGTGTTCACTCTTTTCAAGTGAGTATCCAAGTCATCATCTGTTAGATAGATGTCATCGACATAAGATAATGCTTCATCATCATAGATTTGTAGTAACTCTGTTACTCTTGCTGACAATAATCCTGGGCTGTTCTTGAACCCCTGTGGGAGTCGACAGAATTTTTTTTCTGCGAGCCCATTATTGAGAAAGCGGTCAAATACCTGCTTTCAGGTGCTATGTTTTGACAAAAGAATCCATTAGAGATGTCTAATGTTGTTTTGTATTTTTTGCGCACGATGTTATTCATTAGTGCTGCACTATGTGAGTTTTGTACTGCAAAAGTTTTGCAACATGAGTTTAGATGTCTGTAGTCCAAAACTAGACGATATGAATCGTCTGGCTTGGAGACAGGAAACAAAGGATTGTTCATTTCTGAGGTGCAAGTTTCAATCACCCCCTGGTATTCAAGATGATCTAAGATCTCCCTGACCTGTATTTTTAGCTTCTTGCTTAATTGGGTACTGCCTCTGTGCAGTTGGTTGACATTTTAACTGGATTTCGTGAGGAGGAGAGTCCTCATCCCATCCAACATGGTTTTTATATAATACAGGAGCTTGGGCTACTGCCCACTTTCTTGCAAGTGTATATTTTTTATGAATTGGAATGTGATTTGAGAAGGCAGGCATAATCATTTCTTCGCCATGAGGGCACTCTCTGACAAACTCCGGTGGCCAGTCTTTTTCAGCTAAAAGGATGTCATAGCCTTTGGAGAGGTTATCCCATAATAGACCCCTTATTTTCCTAGTCTTATCTCCCTCTATACATAATGTTATTTCATATATTTTATGAGGTTTGCTAACTCTGGTATCTGCAGTTTCCACCTGAATGTATTCATTCGTGTCCACTGTCTCCAGATGATTCATCAGGATCTTGCGAGCTATGCTCACTTCTGCTGCGCTGTCTAGCATTGTCTGAGCCCACTCTCCGTTTTTCAGCTGTGTCCTCAGGATCCTCGGCATGTTTGATTATTTTAATACTGGCTACCTTCTTTTTTGGAAATTGTAATTTTTTACTTTGATGAGCAGGTTCCTTGTCTTTGGACTTGACGTGCTTTTCCCTGTGTTCTGACCGTCCTCTTCTTTCCGATTTCTGCGAGGAAGTCTGAAAAGATCGAGAGGGACGTGTATCATTATCTTGATATCTCTCAGGTTTCTTCAAATTATCCCTATTTCTAAGGTTGTATCTTTTCTCAGAGGGCTCCCTCTGGGGAGACTTGTGTCCTTGGTCCGGAGATCTTTCTCTCCGCCAAGGAGACTTTCCTCTGGACTGGAATCTTTTTTCTTTGGGAGTGGATTGTTTATTTCCATCCCAGCTCTTTTTTGGAGTGTTTAGATTATTTTTAATAAATATCTTTTCAGGATTTTCAGTTAGTTGGGGTTTTACTGGTTTCCCACCAAACTATCTCTTCCTAGCTCTTCATAGGATTTTTCTATGATTCTGGCCATGTCAATTGGTTATTCTGCTATATCTGTTTCTTTCAATTTCTGAAGGAAAGTTATATCCTCAGTTGCCACTTGAACTAAGTCTCTATATGCCTGTGTTAATTCTTTTATTTTAACTAAGAGTTCTTCGCTTGACATTTTAGTAATGTCAGGATGTGGTGTGTAGCTGGCTAGAACCGGCCATGTTGCTCCTGGTCTACCTAGTGGACCGAGTCTGGTGATGTGATTATTATGTTTTAGGGCGCCTTTAAACCAGAGCAGGTGCTCTTGGTATTTTAATGGGCTTTCCACCTCCTCGAAAGGGGTGTACTCATCCGGTGGTTCCTCTATTTTGTAATAGTGGAATTCATGTGTGACAGCGTTTGCTGCTGGAAAGTTTATCCATGAATAGAATACCTCTGTCTGCCGATATTCATGTGCCTCAATTATGAATATGACTGTACCACCTCTCGATGTTAGTCCATTTTCTATAAGTTTAATAGTTATAGTCTTTCTTATGTTGACCGGGATGAGTATTGCATCCGGGTCAGTCTGTAGGAGACTTGTGTCATCCTCAAGGAGACGAGCTGCTATTCTAGCTGTCTCCCTCTCTTCTTCAGTTTCTGACATTTTTACTGACAGAAAGGTTTTTGTTGGCAGATCAGGTTTTCAAGGAAACAAAGATTAGGTGCACAATATTTTGGAACACTGTATCCTTCAACGTTGAATAAACCAAAAACTATACATAGAAATCTCTTCCTACTAAGTTCCGGTGGATTTTTAACCTTGTACCCACTCGAGACGTCTTTTGGAGTATATACGGGAAAAAGGGTCTGAGTGAAAAAGCACGACTGAGTTACTCTAACGTCTTGCGTTAGACTTATCGCCTTACCAAACGTTGGGCGCCATGTAGTGTAGTTCCTATAGTCCCAATAGGCTCTGCGCATTGGAATAATATCTTCAGTAGTGTAGACGTAGGACTGAGGTTAACTAGGTCTCTACTGACTATATTAGACTTAAGTTTTTTGCCAGCTAGCTCAGAGTTCACTAGAAACTTTCTCGAATAAGCGAGGAGGAGTTTAACCTCCCTGGATAGACAAGAAGGGATTTAGTTTCTGACAACCATAAAACATGACAACTTTGCTCTCCCTGAATAAGAGTGTATCTCTAGAGTCGTGTGAAAACAAACGACAGCTATTTCACTCAGTCAATAAGTGTGTACTTAGTATCACCAGATTGCAGAGAAAAAGAGAGACGGGCGTTTTCAATAAAAGGTGTTATTTATTGAGCAGTCTCTTTCCTCATACAAGAGAAATGAATTGCTACAATTGCAATACTTATAGTTAAGTAAAGTGCATACAGTAAAAGCAGGATTATGAAATAATACTGTAAAAGCATTGATATGGTTTCTTAGCCATATGATACTTTAAAATGGATAAAATAGATACATACATATATACATTGACTAATCGTACTCAACTGGTGCTTCTAACTATGCCTACCCCGGTGTACCTGACCTAAGCCTAATACGTGGGAAGGAGTAAGTAAGTAGCAGTTTAAGTTAAGTTTGTTTTGCCAAGAATCTGACTCAAGAATTCTCTGTAAGGGTTTAGTCAGTTCAGTACCTGGGTTTTAGAAGGCAGGAGGGCTGGTATCTCTCTCTCAGGACTCGGTATCCCAGTCACCCGCAAGGGTAAGCTGGAAACGCCGGAGGCTGGATTTCTTGGCAAGAGAAAAGACAGCGTCTTTCTCAGCGCGTCAAAAGGGAGGGGCAGCGTCCGTGGGCTCTCACATCAGCTGGGCTCTCGGGCAAGTAGTAGCTCCTCCAGATTCATCACCACCGTGTGTTTGCTTAAGGCAACGTTGGTATATTTATACCTGAAAGGTGCCGGGTTTGACGTAAGGCTGGACATAAGACGTCAATAAAGATGTCACTAAGAACTGGTCGTTCTTACAGTGCTTTACAGGATTTCTCGGACGAAATCAAAACAAAGCAGCGGGGATTTCCCAGGTTGCTGGAGGCTTGGATTTGTTTAAGAAGTCGGTGTGCTTTCTAGGGGGCTGGAGGAGTAGGCTTGCTTAATGTGACAGCATGCGCTATGACTGAATTATGAAAAGGGTTTCTATGCCGTTGTAGGGATATTATTGATTTATAACCGGACAAGGGCAAAGAATAGGAATATCGATTCAGGTACCTAGATAAACACACTACAACTCACTCAGGAGCTCTCTGGCCAGCACGGCTGGACTGGCAATAGTGGGGACTGGGTGTTTTCCCTGTGAGCCAGAAGGGTGAGGGCCAGTTTTCCAGCGGTGGGGGCCAGTTTTGTTAATGAGTGATGGTTTTACACCAGTGCTGCCATGTCAGCCCCCTGTCACAATATCGGCAGCAGTGCTGCTTCTCACTACCACCCCCCACTGGGGCAGTCCAGCAGAATTGCCAGGGCTGGTTTGTGTTCCCAGTTCGGCCCTGCTGGCCAGGCTGCTGTGCTGAAGGGGAACCATGGATCTCAGCCTAGCCCTGCATCCTCAAAATATCATTATTTTCCAGACTGCCCACCAGACATCCCCCATCCAACTTCGTGGCAAGAATGCCACTGGCCCTCAAGTAAGCAAGGAAAAAAATCAGCTGTGACTGCTGTTGGGATTGTAAAATATAATTACCAGGGCCAAAGGTCCCCTCAGTGCTTTAGGTCCTGGTGCCAATTCATCTGCTGCACCAATGGTAGCTACACCCCTGATCACACCCATTGTGGTCGGTTTCATGTAGCGTGTGAGGCAAAAGCTGGGAATACCATAGAGCTGCCACGGGCTTCTCTAATGGCAACACCCTGCCAGCGGAGGTAACCGGACGGCATTTCTGTGTGGGACCTCACATCAGTGGTGTAGCAAGTGTGCCATGAGTGCTAATGCTGTTTCAACAGAACAAGGGAACCCTTAAGGTATAGCATAGGGACCTTGGGCATTACGTATTTACAAATAACAATGGTCCCTATATAGACGTAGTATACAAAGAACACCAATGATCATACACTTGATAGGTCGTATGTCTTCTGTCCGTCCGGACAGGGTTTTTATTTTCTATTTAGGTCAAATTTTTAAGATTTCTGGAAAATGTCAAGCGGGCACAGCCGTGACCTTCAACATATAAAGGACAACAACAAGAAAAAGTGGAAAAAGCAAGAAATCTGTCTGTGCACTTGTATTTCAGTGGAACAGACTTTGGATGTTAAAATAAACCACACCATTGCATTATTCAGTGTTATATACAGAGTTTGCATATGGGGTTAAGGGTCGACGTTTCGATGCCTTTCCTAAAATATATATTTACAACAAGGGGTGGTGAGGGACAGAGTCTCTGAATTAAGCAGAATACTCTCACCCAGTCAAAAGATCAGGGCTAGATCCAACACCGTTTTTTAGCTCATTGCACCATCCCAGTTTCAGAACCTGGCTGTATACAAATTAGTCTGTTCCTGTCCCAGTGCATGATGGGAACAGGGCAAACCAAACTACAAAAGCCAATTCTTACACTGGGAAGGAAACAAGCTTCCGGGGACCGGTTTCTGGCATTACAGCCGTCTTCGGCCCGGCTTGCTTGAATCCTGATGGTGCAATGAGCAAGGGACTCATGTCTGAGTATACCCTTCCACGCTTAGGGTGGACAAAAATATTTACAACAAGGGGTGGTGAGGGACAGAGTCTCTGAATTAAGCAGAATACTCTCACCCAGTCAAAAGATCAGGGCTAGATCCAACACCGTTTTTTAGCTCATTGCACCATCCCAGTTTCAGAACCTGGCTGTATGCAAATTAGTCTGTTCCTGTCCCAGTGCATGATGGGAACAGGGCAAACCAAACTACAAAAGCCAATTCTTACACTGGGAAGGAAACAAGCTTCCGGGGACCGTTTTCTGGCATTACAGCCGTCTTCGGCCCGGCTTGCTTGAATCCTGATGGTGCAATGAGCAAGGGACTCATGTCTGAGTATACCCTTCCACGCTTAGGGTGGACAAAAATATTTACAACAAGGGGTGGTGAGGGACAGAGTCTCTGAATTAAGCAGAATACTCTCACCCAGTCAAAAGATCAGGGCTAGATCCAACACCGTTTTTTAGCTCATTGCACCATCCCAGTTTCAGAACCTGGCTGTATGCAAATTAGTCTGTTCCTGTCCCAGTGCATGATGGGAACAGGGCAAACCAGACTACAAAAGCCAATTCTTACACTGGGAAGGAAACAAGCTTCCGGGGACCGGTTTCTGGCATTACAGCCGTCTTCGGCCCGGCTTGCTTTAATCCTGATGGTGTAATGAGCAAGGGACTCATGTCTGAGTATACCCTTCCACGCTTAGGGTGGACAAAAATATTTACAACAAGGGGTGGTGAGGGACAGAGTCTCTGAATTAAGCAGAATACTCTCACCCAGTCAAAAGATCAGGGCTAGATCAAACACCGTTTTTTAGCTCATTGCACCATCCCAGTTTCAGAACCTGGCTGTATGCAAATTAGTCTGTTCCTGTCCCAGTGCATGATGGGAACAGGGCAAACCAAACTACAAAAGCCAATTCTTACACTGGGAAGGAAACAAGCTTCCGGGGACCGGTTTCTGGCATTACAGCTGTCTTCGGCCCGGCTTGCTTGAATCCTGATGGTGCAATGAGCAAGGGACTCACATCTGAGTATACCCTTCCACGCTTAGGGTGGACAAAAATATTTACAACAAGGGGTGGTGATGGACAGCCGGGCCGAAGACGGCTGCAATGCCAGAAACTGGTCCCCGGAAGCTTGTTTCCTTCCCAGTGTAAGAATTGGCTTTTGTAGTTTGGTTTGCCCTGTTCCCATCATGCACTGGGACAGGAACAGACTAATTTGCATACAGCCAGGTTCTGAAACTGGGATGGTGCAATGAGCTAAAAAACGGTGTTGGATCTAGCCCTGGTCTTTTGACTGGGTGAGAGTATTCTGCTTAATTCAGAGACTCTGTCCCTCACCACCCCTTGTTGTAAATATTTTTGTCCACCCTAAGCGTGGAAGGGTATACTCAGACATGAGTCCCTTGCTCATTGCACCATCAGGATTCAAGCAAGCCGGGCCGAAGACGGCTGTAATGCCAGAAACCGGTCCCCGGAAGCTTGTTTCCTTCCCAGTGTAAGAATTAGCATCGTGAGTGCAGAACGATAATGGCATTCAGTTTAAAACGAGTCATTTGCATTGTGTAGAAAAACGTGCACATATGACGTTGAGCATGCTTGTAGTCAATGGGGTATTGAGCAAGTTTATAACACCTACGTAGTATAAAAGGCGAATAATCAGAGGTTCTAGGAAAGTAAAAACCGCTTTGGCAGGAAATCTGTAAAGAAATAAACTGCCCATTAGATTATAAAGAGCGCGTGGCATGCACATTAACTCGACTGGGGTGAACAGGCGTGTTACCTGCAAAGTCGGGTTTCGGCTGTATACTTGTCCGGTTACGCAATTAATCCGGAACGGCTGAACACAGCGCACGCGTATACATTGATACGCACAAAGCACAATGGCTATCTGTAATAAGGAATGCCAGGTTAACAAGGGGAATAAAATAAATGAAAACCGCAGTCTCGGATTCTAGCGGGAGTGACACTTACTTGGAGGATGACTCAGTGCTGCCACGGGTCTGGCGATCTGGTGCTGTATCGGCATGTTTCCCGGGTTTTAAAACTCGATGACAGTGAACTCAAGGGTAGTGAACAGCGTGAAGGGACTAGGTAGCAGGGGTGAAGTGAAGTGGCAGTGTTCACGGCGGCCATTTTAAAGTGGTGATTTGTGCTATAGTGAACATGCAGTTTAGCACAAGAGGCAATACATTATCTGAATTTTCCAAAAGATGAATCACATGAAATGGGATTCTAGAAAATTACAGCAGGGACGTCCAGTCCTCAAGTCGGTTTAGCCCATTCCGAATGCTGTTAGTGCGCAGAATCCAATGTAGCTCTTCTTTATTCAACAGTTGTGACATGTCTGCTCCTCTGGGTGGTGGTTTGATAGTTGTAATCACAGTCCAAAAAAAGTCTTTTTCACTGTGTCCTTTTGCAGAAAAGTGTTCCACCAATGGAGCATTCGCTGTTTTGCATTTTATCCTGCTCTTATGTTGTCCAATCCGTAGTTTTATTTTTTGACTGGTTTGTCCTATGTAGATGAGCCTACAAGGACACAGGATAGCATACACCAGGTTCGCAGAATTACAATTAGAAAAATATTTCCGATCAAATTTAATGTTGCCAAATTCAAACGTTTTACCTTCTATAGTGGTGTCACAGCAAATACAACCACCACATTTAACATGACCTATGAGTGGTGGAAGGCCCCAGACGTCATTTATAGTTGTTTTTTGTGCTTGTGAAGGGAGAGCTGCCCTAACAAGATGATCTTTAACGTTCTTAGCTCGTTTGAATGCGAACATGGGTTTATCTAGTGTTAGTAGCCCCACATTGAGGACTGGCCAATGTTTAAGTACACTTTTTCTGATGGCATGAGATGCCGGTGAAAATGTGGTGACACAGATGAGTTTATCCTGTGCATTCTTTTGTTTAGGTTCTAAAAGGGTCTCTCTTGGACAGTACCAAGCCCTTTTTAGAGAATTACGTACAGTTTGCGGGGGTAGCCTCTATTTCTCAGTTTTTTACTAAGGATCTTTGCCTCAGCAAAATAGTCATCCCTAAAGTAACAGTTACGCCTGATGCGGAGGAACTGGGAGAAGGGTAAGGAATCGCATAAGGCCCGGGGGTGGTGGCTAGTGTATTCGAGCAGAGTGTAGCGCTCAGTGGGCTTGCGATGTAATGTGGTTGTTAGACGGCCTTCTGTGTGTCTTATTTGTAGGTCAAGGAAAGGGATGGAATCCTTACTAGTAGACAGAGTATAGCAAAGTCCGCCACTGTTGTTGTTCAACCAATGCTGGAAGGCTGTGAGATTTTCAGGGGAGTCATTCCATAGTAGAAAAATGTCATCGATATATCTTTTCCACAAGGCGATGCCATTGTGGAAAGGATTCGACGTGTGGAGAATGCTGTTAGTCTCCAAATAGTCCATGTATAGAATGGCTAGGTTGGGAGCAAAAATAGCTCCCATGGATGTTCCTTTGACTTGGCCGTAAAATTGTCCCTCAAAAAGAAAAAAGTTTTTGGTCAAACAAATTTCAAGTAGTTCAAGGATGAATATAGAGGGCACATTATGGGGGCGTACTCTTGATTCAAGGACCTTCTCTATCACACGAAGGGATTCAAATTGTGGGATATTGGTATACAGTGATTCCACATCCAGCTAATGCAACAAAGGAAATTGCAAGTTAATTGGGGTGTGTGAGGAGCACTCCTTTATTCAATCTTTATTCGCTTGAATCTATCGGTGCTGCGGCTAAATAGGCTAGTCAAACCTAGTGGTAAATCATATAAGTTATGACGGGTCCATCTAGTCGCGCACTGTTCACACGGTGTGTTTACACCTTATTAGTCTTGAAAAACTATTATACAAATCAATATACCAAAAAACAATTCATTATTTTAATATATGATTCTTATTTCTATAATTCCTCATATACACTTTCTTCAGTGCGAATTATTTCATCATGTCCCACAGCCCCCATCCTTTGGTTTCTTAATGGAAAAAGGCAACTTTTTGGGCTGCAGTTGGCCCTTCATGCCCGCAGGCCTATTGATACTATAATAGCTACACCCCTGCCTCATGTATTTAATGGTGTTCCTGGACAGAATACTGTGACAACGTGATGAGTTTTCTGTCTGGGACACTCATGGTTTTACACTCATTATTTATGTAATTCCAGGAAATGATCCTCCATTTTGGAGCCATCATATGGCATAATGATTTGGAAAACCAGCTGTCAAGGATTCTTTTTTTACTCCAAATTGGTTCCCGCCATGTCTGGATTCGCTGTCGACAACCAAGACAGAAATGTTTAGATTATGCGGCATTGGCTGGGTTGGTGGGTCAACCGTGGTACCTCAACCGAACCATCTATGTGTAGATGAGTCTTTATGTCATAAATCACTCCTCGGCCCAGTTGACACAATGTTCTATTCTGGTCTTCTATTTAACAATCAATTCATATTCATAGAGGTATGCCTGATTCCCACTAATGAAACTAATTGGATTGGAGTACTAGATAACAAAGGCTTGTAAAGAGAATGGCCAATACTTCAGCATTGTGTTCATTAACATAGAGTATAAAGCTGAATAAAGCTGCACTAACCAAAATGAGTGAGGGATTAGGAGGACTCACCATTTAATGAGGCAGGCCGCACAATAACTGCTTATTACACTGTACATCTTCTGAGTACTTGGAGGGTGGCAACTACAGAGGTTTAATACCAAATAGTCAAGAAGACATTTCTGCTAGGTGATTTTGCTGTTGACAATGACAATTGGTGTCATCATCCCTCATTACTAATGCAACAGAAACCTCATCAACCACATCAGCCAAACGCAAATGCCTGCAAACTGGAGAATGTGCAAAAATCAGGTAATATATTCTCCATTTTCATAGCCCAGGTACATCCAAACGTAATACAATTAATGGTTATTGCCTGTAGGGCACAGTGGAGGGAGAAGGAGTGATATATATTGGTCCACAACCTATGCTGAAAGAGTGTTGGTGAGTCTGCCACACAAATAGATGGCAATATCTCAAGACTGCTCCATATATAACCAAGCAGAGAACATCTATCCCAAGACATTGACACACTTAGTCCGCAGCCTTGGACCATATCAGGGAAATATCGACAGCAGTAAACAATAAGCAGTTCTATTTTCCTGGAACACTGATGTACTGAGCTACTTCTTACTTTGGCAGCAATACACATCCTAGGCATAATGTAATGACTTCCGTGTTTATAAAACAAACCAACACATTGGCTAAGCACCAGTGTGTTGAGTATACTTGGCATGTGTTTCATTCCCTAAAACTGGAGACTGTGAACAGAAAAGTTAATGACTTATCACCATCAAATCGGGTCCAGATTCACCATAAATGTGTAGCATGACCGCCTAGTCAAGTTTCCAGATTCTAGTACTAGTAATCTCTTCTTTCAATTCCAACCCCTAGAGCCTTTAATGTGACTGTCTCTGAGTAACTAAAAGCAGTACTTCTTTATTTAGATAAATGATCTGTCTTGTGTAGGCACTAGAACCAGGTAAAAAAATGTACATACAGATTAATATTGTAGTTTGGTATAGGCAGGCATGAGAGCTGTACAACATGCATTAATAATCATGTAAGATTAGGTTACAGAGACAGACACATGACCTCTTCAAGCCAGAGGAAGTAGCAGTGGATTAGCCAGAAAATGTAAATGTCCTCTCCCCTGACTTTGAACTAAAGCACCAAGCAGGTTAAGCAAATGATCCCAACTCCGCGCAGAAGAGTTGTCTTGTCTCCTTCAAAGCATCTATCCATTTGTCCTTTCATCCACCCATTGATATCCACTATTTCACTTTTACATTATGTCACCCATTCATTCTTTTATCCATCGTTCAGTCTTTCAGCAGTCTGTCCATACATATGTCTGACCATTCATAGCTAACTATACATCAACCTAACTATCTGTCCACCCCTTCACTTATCTATTCATTCTTCCTGGTAGTCATGCATCCACCCACTCTTTCTTGCACCCATCAATCCACTCTTTCACTCATCCATCCATCCTGTCACTCATTCTTCCATCCACACTTACATTCCATCCATCCATCCACCCACCCATCCATCTACCTATCTATCCATCCATCCATCCCCTTTTCACTCATCCATCCATCCTTCCATTCATCCATCCATGCATCCTACTTTTCACTCATCCATCCTGTTGTAATGTTTAACAGGGCCCATGCACAAAAGCTTCCATTTTACATGTTCACGTTTAAACTTGATATCTTTTTTAGACAAGTGACTTTTTACCTGTGTTGCAAGGACATAATTACATAATCAGAAAATGTTCTGATTGCAGGCACATTTCTTCATAAGCATTTTATCACAACACTGTACAATCTAATTAAGGATAAAGTACACTGAGCACACTGGCCTTACATATTGTTGTTATTTGTTTGGACTACTAAGAACCTTAGGCACAGTGCAAATGAGGCCAGTTTTTATTATATAAACTGCTTCTGACATGTATCTTCATCAGAGGAGCACGTGCTGAATTATCCTGATTTACAGCCCTGCTGACTTCTGTAACCATCCTGCAAAATGGCGGAGGCCCATTTCACACCAAGCAGGCTTCCTGACACATCACTCATATAGATAAGTGGGGAGATAATCACTCAAACAGGTAAATGGGTAGATAAGCTGCTTCAGGAGATCTGGAAGAATGTGCTTCTAATCATGGTCTCTATAGTAAAGTCAGCATAGATAGGGTTTTCTTTATGATATATAGTCATATATGCATATAATCACTGCAAGGTTATAAATGGTTGAATTATTCAACTTCTTCACCATTCTTGTAATGATGGTAATATTGCTTAGTTTCCTTCTGCTAATAATTGTAGCTTATGTTTTTTACACACAAACCAATTGCTTCAACAAACAAAATACCAAGCTGCATATTTCTTGTGGATATATGATTAAAGAACTATTGCCTAAACCGTGAATCCGTTAACCATGAAGGCTAAACAACAAACAATCGCAAACCAACACATTTTTTACGAGTTCATAAACCACGAAAAATATTTTATTTGCTCATTACCCATTTACTCCACTTTGTTCTTTTAAATCAACATGTTTTTGACATTTAAAAAAAAAGATATGTAATAATAGATGAATTTTTAAATAAACAATTTTTAGTGAAGAATCCTTAAATTAATGTATATGCTAATAGATTGTCATATTTTTCAATACCGGACGAACAACAAAAAGTCAATAATAAATGCTAAAATGACAACACTGAAATAAAAGTCCATCATCTATTTTTACTCTACTAACTACAGTGCTCACTAAAACGGCGGAATAATGAGCAGAAAAAAAAGGAAGAAATACACTTTTTAAAATTGATGACAAAAAATGCAGGTTCACACAGAAATGAACATTAAATAAAAAATGGATTGCAGAACATATTTTCAAATGCAAAATGATTCTACAAAAATAAACCATATAGAATACAGACAACCATCATTTTGTTACCATTTCAACTGTGACAGCCAGAGAGAACAGTTGAGCACAGAACAGCTTCACCACTGTGATAAAGTAACTAACGTTGCCATCTACTGACATAAAAAGGTAAATACAACCAGAATCTACTCAATCTACAGCCTAACTACAGAAGAAAATGATTAAATTAAGTAGAAAAATATTATTTATAAATGTGTTCGATACAATTGGAAAAAGACTATAGACCCTATTGAGTCAGGAATAGTAAACGACAACATAAATTAAACAGAATGACTATTAAATGAATAGAACATGAACCATTAAAAAAATAAAACATGTATACTAGTCAGAATTTTAAATTAAATAAATATAGGAATATGACTGATCCGCCCTCCATCCACAACTTACTTTCCTTCACCCTCTTCCACACCCTGAATACAATTTTTAAAAAAATTAAAATTTAAATATATTTATTCGTAAAATATTTCAGATATACTTCTAACATCTGCAATTGATCAAAGTCACCGAGGAGTAAAGAGACGTCCATGTACTTCAAGTATGTTCAAAACATTTCTTTTTACATTTTTAACAAAAATAGAAACTAGTAATAAAAGATATCATCTTAAAAATATGTGTAGATAAATAAAGAAATGGAGAAAAAAGTAAACTTTGGAAAGAGAAACTAATTATTTGAAAAAAAGATGGTGGGTAATCAAAAACTGTATGTTTTTTTTATCATTGTAGAAATATTCTAGCTGGAGCGTACATGCAGAAGAGACTTTATCCCCGCCTCTAAGGATATCTATCGGGCGGCGATTAAAAGGTACCATATGGCCATTCAATTGGCACGAGCAACATTTTATGCCAATCAAATCCGCAAGAGCAACAATTTAGCGAAGTGCATATTCTCAATACTCTCCAGCCTTATATCACAGCAGGTCACTGCAGGGCCAACTATTAAGTCCACCGAGCAGTGTGAGGTCCTGGCCACCTTCTTTGTTAGGAAGGTGGACAATATCTATAGATCCTTTTCGACTGCAGTCACCAACCTGCAAGTAGCACGGTATGATCAATGGACTAATACCTTGGATGCCTTTCCCCCAATCCCTGCAGACCAGCTGCTTGCTCTGTGTGGGAAAATTAAGTCAGGTTCCCCTGCAGACCCTCTTAAACCAGACCAATTTAGGAAATTCCTCCCTGTGATTATAGCTTCTCTGAGGCAGGTGATCAACATGTCCCTTGCTGCGGCAACCATGCCCAGGGCTTGGAAACAGGCTAACGTGATACCCCTGCTCAAAAAACCTTCGCTGGACCCTGCCAAACCAGAAAATTACAGCCCTATTTCCTTACTCCCCTGGGCGGCAAAGATCACTAGGGCATATGTTAACTCCGTCCTGTCAGACTTCCTGACCTTGAACAACATGCTGGACCCCTCCCAGAGAGGCTTTTGGCCAGGCCACAGCACAGAGTCTGCTCTCCTGGCAGTGACAGAACACCTCTGGTCAGCACTAGATGCTGTGCGAATGTCATCACTGATCCTTCTGGATCTCAGTGCTGCGTTTGACACAGTGTTCCACGCCATTCTGCTAAAACACCTGGAGGAGGCTGGAATTACTGGCTCAGCCTTGGAGTGGCTCACCTCATTCCTCCAGGAGAGGTAATTTTTAGTAGCAGTCCCTCCTTATGCCTCGGGCATACACCCCTTTAAACAAGGGGTACCACAGGGGTCCTCCCTTAGTCCCCTGGTATTTAATATGTACGTCCAAACCCTGGCTGCAGTGGCTAAAAACAGAGAACTGACCTTGCTCTCCTAAGCCAACGATACTCAGCTGGTGGTGGCACTCTCGAATAACACAGAGCGTGACGCCCTTAAATTTCAGGTTGATTTGATGGCAGCCGCCTAGTGGATGACCACCAACTGCTTCCAGCTGAATGCCAGCAAGTCGGAGGTATTGCTGGTAGGGAAGGATCATGGTCAGTGGAGTGATCTCTGGTGGTCCGAAAGCCTTGGTAGTGCCCCCCCTCCCAAGCAGGTCATAAAACATCTGGGGTTGTGGCTGGATTCGTCCCTTAGCTACCTAGTTCAAACCAAAAAGGTGGCAGGGACATGCTTCGGGTTATTGCAGGGGCTCCGACCCCTATTGGGATTCTTTGATCCACCCATATGTCAGACCATCATTCAGGCATCAATAATGTCAAGATTGGACTATGCTTTTTCTCTGTTTCTGGGTTCTAACAATGCAGAAACCATGAGGCTTCAAAGGGCCCAGAACACAGCAGCAAGAACCCTCTTTGGCTTGCGCAGTGTCCGGTATCAGATGCCATTCGTCGGCTGCACTGGCTGACGGTGGGCAGGCAAATTGAATTCAAGGCCCTCTGCATCACTTTCAAAGCCCTGAAATTCACTACCCCTGGCATCCTGGCCAACCTGCTTTCCCCTTATGTCCCAGCACGTCATCTCCGCTCACTAGGGCAACACCTAGTGGTGGTTCCCAGGACACGGAGAGTCCGGGCTGGAGGCCATTCCTTCCCCTATAGGGCGGATTGCCTCTGGAACTCGCTCCCTAGTCACATCCTGGGCATCAACAACTACTTAGAATTCAGGAAGGCCATTAAAACACACATGTTCCCTGCAGTGTAGCCTGTGCCAATGCTCCATCTGTATGTGTCAGTTGCTCTGTTGTTAGCGCCGGATCGCCCCGTTGCTTGGGCAGCTGTTTTGCTTTACAAGTTGTGGTAACATTAATATTAACATTCCGCACTCAAACAAAACTTTGAAAAAACAAGCATCAAGGAAAGTGCAGCACTTCATAACAAGAGATAAATATAAAGGGAAATAAAAGAACAGTAAGTTCATGTAAAGTGAAAGCAAATTTCTTTTTTACCTATAACAAGTTGATACTTAACAAATGGTAGGAGCTGAAGAGTAGATGAAGTACAATTTTGCAATTAAGCTCTGCGGAGTACTATGCACTGTACAAAAAAACCTAGAAAATGATTTTCCATCTAGTATCTAGATTGCAAGTCTAAAAACGATCTAAAAAAACACAATTTCCATATGAGAAGAAGTTGGACAGTGACTAAGATCCAAAACAATAATGCAACTCACCCAGGAAGTCAACACAGATTAGCTGTGGAAAAACGTACTTATTTTACCATTTCTTTTCTATTTGCAGAAATCGAATCCTAAAATAACCTTCATATCCTGGATTCAAACAACCAAAAAAGCAGCAGCCCATACCAATCTACAAAAAGTACAACAGCTATACACAGTAAGTACCTGTAAATCTCTTAAAAATGACAGAGACTGTGATCAAAGAAAACTTGATGAAGATTAAGTAAGAGTCGACTTTTAAAAACATTGCATGCCATTACCATGCCTTTTTTCACACACGTTTTTAGTTCAAACATGCTTTTACAATGTATACCATTATCATGCATTGTATTTCTTATATAAAAACAATGTATTGGTGGGGGACGACACCCCACACCCCACATCTTCCCTTAAATACATGGTAAAAGCATGCATTCTAAAAGCATGTTTGAGGTAAAACACATGCGTGGTAAAAAATGCATGGTAAAAGCACTATCAAATAAAAACCACATTGCGTAAGCTGCTTCCCATTCCAGAAAGAGAGAGTAATTACCAAACAAGCAAGTGCATAACAGTGACTAGGATCAAATTTAAAACAAGCATTTACAATGCAGATAAAGACATTGTATACCTTTACCACGCCTTTTTACCGCAAAAGTTTTTAGCTCAATCATACTTTTACAACACATACCATAAACATGCCTTGTTTTTTTTATATAAAACAACATGTTTGTGGGGGGAGACCCCCAACACACCCCATCTCCCCCTAAAAACTTGGTAAAAGCATACGTCCCCTAGATAAACCAAACCAGAAAACAAATTTCAATCCAATATCTAGATAGTAAGTCTAAAAACCATCTCAAAAAAACTATTTACCTGGGAGAAGAAGTTGGACAGTGACTAAGATCCACGATAATGCCAACTTTCCCAGGAAGTCAACACAGATTAGCCGTGAAAAAAATCTCTTAATTAACCATTTCTTTTCTATTTTCAGAAATCTATTGCTAAAATAACCTTCATATACCTAATTCGAACAACCAAAAAAGCAGCAGCCTATACAAATCTACAAAAAGTACAACAGCTATACACTGTACCTGGAAATCTCTTAAAAATGACCGAGACTGTGATTAAAGAAAACTAGATGAATAAAAAGTAAGAGCCGACTTTTAAAAACATTGTTTTTCGCTCAAACATGCTTTTACAACGCATACCATTACCACACATTTTTTTATATAAAAACAATGTATTAGTGGGCAGAGCCCTCCCACACCCACATCTACCCTTAAATATGTAGTAAAAACATGCGTTGTAAAAGCACTACGAAATAAAAACCACTTTGAGAAAGCTGCTCCACCTTCCAGAAGCAGAGAGTAATTACCAAACAAGCAAATGCTTACCAGTGACTAGGATCAACTTTAAAACAATCAGATAAAGAAAATGTATGACTTTACCATGCCTTTTTTTTGTGCAAGATTTTAGCTCAAAAATACTTTTCCAATGCATACCATCATACCATAACCACGCATTGTTTTTTTTTATATAAAAACAATGGATTTGTGGTTGGAGACCCCCCCACTTCCCCCCATCTGCCTTTAAATATGTGGTAAAAGCTTGCACTTGAAAGACATGTTTGAGGTAAAAAACATGCATGGTAAAAATGCTTGGTAAAAGCACAACCAGGAGAAAACCTGATTAAGAATGCTATTTCTCACTCCAGAAATAGAGTAATTACAAAACAAGCAAGTGCATAACTGTGACTGTGTTCAAATATTAAATTCCCAAACTTTTAGGATTACTTACCTGTTAGCAATTAGTAATAACAAAACAAAAAAAACCACAAATATGTCAAGGGGACTGTATTGTAGTCTCTGTCGAATAAACCCAACTTATCAAATTGAGCGAGTGCGGACATTATTTTCTTTTGGTGGATAATATATATATATATATATATATATATATCCATTTAAACACTTCCCCATCAGGTAGAAGAACGAAGGACACAGTAGGGTTTCACTGGGGTTTCAGGCTGCTTTATTGAGTGGTTAAAGGCAGACCGGTTTCAGCGTCTTTTGCTTTCTTCAGTGCCAGCAGTCTTTACCTACGTTTCCTCACACACGATCTTTAAGGTGAAGCCCCGCCTCCTTTTTGGAATGAGGCTCACCTGCACATGACTTTCTCCATGCCGCTTCAATACCGGGGACTACCAGTCCCACAATGCCGCTTGTAGAGTCCAGTACTTGTGGGGAGACGTGGCAATTTTCAATTCACTCACCAAATGTCCCCTTCTCTCGCTAATTGATTTCCTGCAGCTACCAATCGGAAACGCCATTTTGCAATCGCCTCTCTTCGAGCAGTCTCGACCCGCCGTTTTCACAGCAGCCTCGGTAAGTTGCAATCTTCAATGGTGGGTCACAAATTCATCCGATACCTCGGCAAACTCAGGACATGTTCCCATGCTCTGTGACCGGCTTTTGTGAGAGGGTCCTCGTTGCGCACCACGGGCAGCGCGTTAACATCCATTCAAACACTTCCCCATCAGGTAGAAGAGCAAAGGACACAGTAGGGTTTCACTTCGGTTTCAGGCTGCTTTATTGAGTGGTTAAAGGCAGACCGGTTTCAGGGTCTTTTGCTTTCTTCAGTGCCAGCAGTCTTTACCTACGTTTCCTCACACACGATCTTTAAGGTGAAGCCCCGCCTCCTTTTTGGAATGAGGCTCACCTGCACATGACTTTCTCCATACCGCTTCAATACCGGGGACTACCAGTCCCACAATGCCGCATGTAGGAGTCCAGTACTTGTGGGGAGACGTGGCAATTTTCAATTCACTCACCAAATGTCCCCTTCTCCAGCCCATTGATTTCCTGCAGCTACCAATCGGAAACGCCACTTTGCAATCGCGTCTCTTTGAGCAGTCTCGACCCGCCGTTTTCACAGCAGCCTCGGTAAGTTGCAATCTTCAATGGTGGGTCACAAATTCATCCGATACCTCGGCAAACTCAGGCAATGTTCCCATGCTCTGTGACCGGCTTTTGTGAGAGGGTCCTCGTTGCGCACCACGGGCAGAGCGTTAACATCCATTCAAACACTTCCCCATCAGGTAGAAAAACGAAGGACACAGTAGGGTTTCACTGGGGTTTCAGGCTGCTTTATTGAGTGGTTAAAGGCAGACCGGTTTCAGCGTCTTTTGCTTTCTTCAGTGCCAGCAGTCTTTACCTACATTTCCTCACACACGATCTTTAAGGTGAAGCCCTGCCTCCTTTTTGGAATGAGGCTCACCTGCACATGACTTTCCCCATGCCGCTTCAATACATATATATATATTTTTTAAACAGATTAATCAACAATGTCAAGCAGCAACCAAGCAACGTATGTCAAATCGCGGACTGGGAATAACCTACTAAAATATGGTGGGCACCTCTATTCTAAAGATTAATATGTAGAACCAAGAAGTCATTGGAGGTGTGTGCAATATTGTCCCATTGCACAGGCAGAGCAGTTACTCTGGAAGAAACCATTGTCAGGACAACAGACCATAGCCACTCTGCCTCTGCAATGGAAATAGAAGTACGAAAAAATGTCCAACAAATTAAAGTTCTAACACACACCTCCAATGAAAACTGTGGTACAATTCTAAGGGAAGTGGCTCAAAACATACCTTCACATGTTGCAGGTAGCAGGCCCTCCATCCCCAACCTCAGACGGATGGTCCAAAGAGAAAAAGTGACAAGTAATCCCCAACACATAACACCCTACAACTTCGAAGACATTAACATCCCTAATCATTTATCACTAACTTTCTCTAATGAAACCTTTCTTTTGTGTGACAATAGAGATGTTCTTAAAATAATTTTAATTTTCAGCATTAATCATAACCTTATAACCCTAGAGAACAGTCCAGCTTGGTTGATGGATGGTACTTTCAAAGCAGCATCCCATCCATTTTCACAAATTTAAACTGTTCATGCTAATCAAATAAAACAACAATCCTTTAGTGTATGCTTTGCTTCTGAAAAACAATCTGCAATGTACACTGAATTTGTATTGGTAATAAAAAGCAAAACCATGAATAAAAGTCCGGCAAAAGTAATAATTGATTTTGAATTGGCAATGACTAGTACTATTACAAAATGATACCCTGAAACACAAATCCAAGGAAGTTCCTTTCACTTTTCGCAGGCTAAGTTGCGTATAATTCAGAAATCATCCTTGGTGGAAGACTATTTAGCAAGCAGCAAACTTCAATTTAAATTACGAAAACTAACTGCATTGTGTTTTGTACCACCTTAGAGTGTAGATGAGTACTACACTGCAATTACGGAATATGACTTTTTTACACAAAATGAAGACAAATGTTGTCACCTATACTAAATTACTTTGAGTATACATGCATTGGCCGTCTAAGCAGGTCGGGTAACAGGAGGAAACCCAAGTATCCTATAGAATGTTGGAACTGCTATTCAACCTGCTTGGAGGGTGATGCAAAAACAAACAATGCCAATGAGCGATGGCCCAATTCTTTTATTAAACTGTAGCTAAACATCATCCTAATCTGTTTCTGGAAATTTTGAAAAAAGAGCAACGTTTCCAGGAAATGAGACTAGCACAATCACTGTCAGGTAGTCTGAATCCACGGTTTTAAAAAAAAAGTAAAGACATGTCCGAGAGACTTTTGGCAAAACTTCAACAATTTGCGTTGATGGTGGCTTCTGACTATCTTGACAGTATTGCATACATTTTACATTACTGAAAAAATACTAACATCATTAGCAAATTACTTGTCATTTTTTCCTCTTTCAACAATTAATTTGAATTTTTGAAAATGTTTTTCACTAAACAAAAATTTAGGGTTCCTACCTTCAGATGGCTTCATTTTTTCAACTCAATGGGATTGCAAAATATTCCACGAGTCACCAGGAGTCACCAACTGGTGTCACATCACTTTTCCAAAATACATTTTTTTTTGTAAAAAACTCCCCAGAAAAATATTTTTTTTTAAAAAGATCTACCAAACAGGGAAATTTGATCAAAAGGCAACTACATTAGCCTCAATCCAAAGCGTGACTGAAGTCCCAATTTAAAAAATAAATAAATAATAAAATAAATATTTTCCAATGTTCCTTTCAAAAATTGGCAACTATATAAGCCAAAATCCATGAAGAGAATACTTTTTGGACGATAAGAGAAAAAAAAGTTTGAAATACTCATAAGTCCATTGAGTATTTAGAAAAAAAGGCAACTATATTAGCCTAAATCCATAGAAATTCCAAAATGCACGAACAAATGCAATCTGAAAAACATGTTATAAAGTGCAAAGTACCAAACATATACCTCGAAAACTTCAACAGGCACATCAGCATATTGCTACAGAACTTCACAATATTTCTTTTTAACATCAAGTCTTTGAATAAAAGCACATTTACACAAAGCACGCAACAACCTGAAAAAAAGACATGCCCAATTAGTGATTTCACAAAATAAAATACACTTTTCCGTTTCATAAACTTATTTGACAATTAAGTCATAAAAGTAGTGCATAAAATACACATTTTGCAGTATAAAAATTACATTACCATTTATACAAATGTTTAAAACATGATTAAACTCGAGAAGACTAATGCTGAATATCTTATTTGCTTAAACATTGATTAAAACAATGTTTAAAAGGACAAATGTCAATATATACAGTCCAGGGTAATATTGCTCAAACCACAACTAAATGAAATAAAATAAAATACACCCCGTAATTTTTCAATTAATTTAGGAGGATGAATTAAAAACAAATTTTACTGCTGTAGCTGTATTAACCAAATTATCCAAGCCCATTTTAGAAATTTGGCCATAGCTATAGCAACTGGGAGACTGGAATCTGTACATAGGATTCTTAATGCCTCTTCATGCCTGCGGGTGCCAATTAATTGGCAAATAGGTTTCACCCACATTGATCGAGGTGCTGCATATAAGGGACAAAAGAACAGAAGATGGCTTATAGATTCTTCTTGGTCCCTGCACCTTGGGCATTTGTCATCACTTACTCCCACCCATTTCGCTGTAAATTACCTAGTTGGAAGGGTGCCTACTCTAAGTTGGAAATAGAGTTTACGGTCATAATGCTTCTCTATGGCATCCCAATATAATTCCAGCTTCGGTTGTGCCCTAAATTCAAGAAAACAACCTGTTAGGTGAGAGGAAAGGCCCTTTGCACATGCTTTAGAATTAACCATCTCCCAGTACTTGGCCTTCATGATTTTTGTAGATGGAAATATCGCATTTGTGGGATCATCCCACAATTCCCCCATTCCCAAGCTTACTAGCAGGGATCTAATAGCCTTCAGCCAGTATATTTTATTGAAGGAGTCTTTTTCAATTATTTCCTTTAGGCCCCAGGCATAATGCTGAAGTTCCTCGGTTGTCCATATCCTACGCCAATACAATATTGGTCGTAGGGAAGCTAGATCTTGAACACCTTTTCTACCCAGGTCCCACAGCAATGGTGTCAAGGGGGTACTTTGCGGGACACTAGTCGCTTTTCTCAAAAACTCGTTTTCCGCTAGTGTCAAGTTTTTTAAATTTTCAAACCTCCAAAGTTCAGCCCCATAAAGGGCCGAACTTATCACCTTCATTCAATAAATCTCCAAAAGTGGGCTAATTGGTTTCGACAATGAGGCTTTAAACCTTTACAGAAGAAGACCTGCCTGCTGGTGATGTTTTAACACAGCAAGATCTAATTGGCTAGTCCAGCGCATGTCCCTCTGAAGGGTTACCCCCAGATATGTGAAGGCATCAACCCGCTCTAGCGGGGAATTATTCATCTATGCTCCCTCTGAATGGTTTAGAAGACCTGGAAGGTTTATGTTCAGTAAGAACCATAAACTTTCTTTTTGCGGTATTTATTTCTAGCTCGCGATCCAAGCAAAAATCCTCAAAGCACCAAAGGGGACGTTGGAGCCCACTTGGCGTTTTTGAGATTATCAAGGTATCGTCCGCGAACATGAGGATTGGTACTCGCTTGCCAACCATCACAGGTGCATCGGTCGGGACCAGGGAAAGGAAGTGTGCCACCCCGTTCACGAAGAGCGAGAACAAGGTAGGCGCCATGACGCAACCTTGCCGCACTCCCCGCTCAACGGGGAAGGTTTCCGTAACATCACCCTGTCGTCCCCACCGAACCCGAGCAAAGGTGTCCTCATGCAGGCGAACGATCAAACTCAACAGCTCAGGGGCCACCCCCAGCTCATCCAGAACTCGCCAAAGCTTATTACGCGGCACCAGATCAAAAGCCGCCCTTAAATCAACAAATACGGCATATAATGTACCTTTCTCAATACCACAGACCGCCAATAAAGGATAATAAACCGAAAGACCTGATCTATCGTACTGGTCTTGGGGCGAAAGCCAACCTGGAGGTGACTCAAGATGTTTTCTTCTTCCATCCATCTTTTCAAAATTAAAAGCATTCTGTACCAATTTCTGTTTTTAATATATATATATATTTTTAAAAGCCATCCGCATGAAGGAAATGCAAAAAGTCACATGCATCTGTGAAGAAAATTGGGGAAACTCCTCGTAACATGAAGAGTTAACCTGATACAAACGTAAACACAACCCTAAAAACTAACTTAACAATAGGAAGGTACTACTGAAAACATTGGAAAACGTTCTACCGCATATGCCAGCAGATTCAACAAAAACAGTAGACGGACAAACATTTCCATTAAAAGTTATTGAAAAGTGTGGGAAAATGTTATTATGCTTTAAAGAAGAATCTATAAAAAAGCGATAGAGCAACAATATTGAATACAAAAATGTTTACATATTTTGGAATATAAATATATAACCTATTATTAATAAATATTCTTTTTCAACAAAACTTAGACTCTGAATTTATGATTTAACTAAAAAATTGAAACGTTAATTCAATTTTTTGACTGTTATATGTTTATGATTATTCAAAATTAATTTTGCATTCAAATAAAAGTATAAGACCCTTTCATTTTTTGCTATAAATAATAATTAATTAGTAGTCCAAAAAAAGGATACATGTATATAAAATGTAATTCACTACATTAAAATATATAAAAAAATAAATCTGTTAATTAGTAATTTACGGGCACATGCATCAAACGTTTTAGGAGTCGCAATCGGTGCGATTCGCAAAAATCGGCCGTTTGCGATTCCTAAATCGCTTTTTGGGATGCATCATCTATTTTAATAGAAATCGCTATTTATTGAGACTTCTTAAAATGCGATTGCATTTAAGGAATCGCATTTTTGCGATTCCTTAAATGCAATGCATGAATGTTTAAAGAATTGCGATTTTTTTATTTGGGGAGTGCAAATTAACCCGAAGTTGGACCTCGTGTTAATTTGCGAAAAATTTCAAAAATGCACAAAAATGCATTTTTGAAACTTTCATGTTACACACACACATGTCCTTGGGACATGTGTGTGTGAAACTTGTACTTACAAATACATTTCAGGGGTGCAGGGGGGGTCCTTTGGACCCCCCCTGCACCCTTGAAATGCATTAACAAATTGCGATTTGCAAAAAGAAAATCGCAATTTGTAAACGCCTTCCCATTGATTCCTATGGGCCTTTTGGCCCATAGGAATCAATGGAGATGTTTTCCTTAATTGCGATTCGCAAATTGTGAATCGCAATTAAGGAAAAATACCGATTCGCAAATAATTACGCGATTTTTTAATGCATAGGCATTTGCGATTCCTTAATTGCGATTCCTTAAAAATCGCAATTAAGGAATCGCAAATACCGAGAATGATGCATGTGGCTGTATATACCTGGGTAATAAAAATGTTACCTAGGTATTAAATTACTTCCCCACCCATTACCCCTATCATCCCTACAACCCGTTCCTATATTTTTGAATGTGTGTATCAAAGGTTATATAAGGGTGAGAGGAGGTGTTCCACTCTTTCACAAGGACGATGTCATCAGTGATGTCATTTGAGATGTCATCAGGGATGTCATGAGTGATGTCACTGACCATGGCATGAGTGATGTAATAAGTGACATCATCAGCAGTGCATTGCGGGCCCGCGAGTTATAGTTAGCTGAACTAACTATAACGGGGGAATATGAATGGTTTTGTATGAGTGATATGTCCAGCTAACGATAACATGTGTGAAACCTATGGTTTTTTCAGTGAATGCCATGTTCCCTCCTTAGCATATGACATATGTGAGATGTATCGCTAGGACAATTACTTAGCCTACAGTAAGTGTTGGTACCTACGCATATAGATAATATGTGTATAAATGTATAAACACATGACAAAGTATACAAACAATGACCTACCACATACCACGCTGAGTCACCTTGAATGATGAAGTTGGCATTTTCGCGAGTTTCACAAGTGCTGAACCTTAGTTGATAAAAGATTCTACTTTGATACAATGGAATTGAATTGTTGTCAAATATGTTTATTTTTAATATTGTCTTGTGCCTATTGTGAATATAATGTGTAGCGCGGTTTTAAATGTTGCATTTAAAGTTGTAACTCTTCAGTGGCCATGGTGAAATGGTTGCTATGGCAATAATGATGCCGCCACACAGACCAATGAGCACTTCAAATAGTTTAAAAAGCACTCACTTACCTGAATTCTTTGTTGTGAACAAGACGGTTCATCCGTCGAAACGCGTCACTTTGCACTTGGGATAAATAAATCTTGTTCCTGAATGAGACCCCACGGTGTCAGCGCCTGTTTATCATCGTGTAGACACAGGAGTGGAGAGTATATTACGGGACGTGCCGGAATCCCGCACGCTGACCCCCCTCGCTTTGGAGCTCTTTGCCGTCTGGCAAAAGCATTGTGGAGGATCTTCGAGAACGAGGAATGCGAAGCGCCCCCCAAGCCTGAACGCATCGGATAGAAGAAACGCTGACGGCCTACACGAACACGGCAACCAGGATCCTTCAGTGTGCCGGAGGGCATCTAAGAATCCAGGTAAGCCGCGAGTGCGGGTGTCAGCGCATAGCGTATCCGACCAGGTGGCAGCTGGGAGAGGTAGTCCGCTGAGGAGCTTGCTAGCAAGACTCAAAGGACAGTGGGTGTCAGGAACGACTGAAAATTAGCAAAACAAGTGAAAGATGGCGGAGGAATGGGAATGAGAACGCATAGAAGCAGCACTTGATATTTTTGAGGACATTGATAAGGATATGAACACTGCATCTGGTGGTGGAAAGAGGAAGGAAGCATCAAATGAATCTGATGTTAAGTTACTGTTAAAAGAGTATGAAAAATTTTGCAAACAAGAACTTTCTAAGTGGTGGGAGTGTACCTCGTTGCGCAGGTACTTGGAAGTAGAAAGAGTACCACGAGGTTTAAGAATCCTTCTAGCGCCAACATACGATAACCCTGACCCGAAGATGCTACAGGAGTGGGCAAATAATTATGCCCAAGCATCGAAGAATAGTTTGGAAATACTCGTGAAATACGCCGCAACAGATAGAGACAAACTTCTGGCACAATTAAATACTATTGCAGAGGAACTTGGGAAACATGAAGAACAGGACTTCATAGCTAAACAAATGATAGAGATCAAATCCCGTCTGGTAAAATATGAACAAACAATAAAGGAAAGAAAAGCGCAAAAATTCCAGCGCGACCGTGCAGATTATATGAAAGTTCGCATATATACATTTGCGAGGAAATATGATGACATAAGACAAAGGAAGTTGCCAACTGCAAGCGCCCATAAGGATGTAACACCGGAGGAGTCCGAAGTAAGCTCGAGAGCAGAATCAGACCCCAGCACTTCAACAGCCACAGCCCAAATGCAATCAGTACCAAACCCCGCAGATGAGTTTAATTTTTTACGGGAGGAAAGACTGCGAACCCTGAGACCACGGCGGCCCCAACGAAATTACAACAAGAACAAAACAACGTCACAAAAAGCAGAAAGCAAAAAAACAGGAGATGGGGGAAATGCACAACAACAAAAAGAAACAAAAAAACAGAACTACAGAAGGAATTACAAACGATAATGGCCACACCTGCGGAAGACAAAGACAAAAACACAGTCATAAATCCATCAGATATGGCCTTAACAAGTATGGAAGAAGAGACTTTATCATTGGGATTATCATTTTGTAAGCGCACAAATTTTAATTACACGCAAACACGAACAGACTTACACCAGTTTATACGGAAATTAAAATTGAAAAAACATTTCTTCAATTATAAAGAGAGAGATAACAGTGACAAACAACCAACCGATTAAACGAACTGGCGAATTGATGAAATGACATTCATCAAGGAAATGGCGGATCTGGATACTAACGAAAATGATGGCATTATGAACACTCAAGATGCGGCGGATCATGCAGGGATTTACACTGCGGGTACAATTAAAACGCAGTTCAAACCAAGATCCACATTCTGCCCAATCATGCCCAAAGACTGCATCGATATCTTCTCAGACAAAGTCATATGTGATCTAAAATCTATGTCTTGGACAAGCAGTAATGACTTCTTTAAAACACATGCTAATGAGAGATCAGTGTATGACAATGTCATGTCTAAAATCAAGGAAAGAAGCGATGTAGTGGTGCGTTGGTCCGACAAAGGAGGGAACGTGGTCCTCTGGCCACTTGAAATGTATAATTCTGAAGCACAATTTCAGCTATCTGATAAAGAATGTTACCAGAGGATCAGTGCAACTAACATTTCAAACATCCAAGAGAGGTATCATAGGAGTCTTTATGATTGGAAAAGTGCTGGAACAATCTCGAAAAGCGAATTCGACTTTTTAAAGAACAACTACCCAGTAACTCCAAATCTATACCTCATCCCAAAGGTGCATAAGAATGCAACCTGCCCCCCCGGAAGACCTATAATTTCCACAATAGGAGGGCTGTTTGAAAACACTAGCCGGTTCATAGACTTTTTCCTACAACCACATGTAAAAACACTACCTTCCTATACGAAAGACAGTGGGGACTTTCTTAGAAAAATCTTTGACATAAAATGGGAAACTAATTTTGTGTTCATGACTTTGGATGTACAAAGCCTTTATACAAGCATAAGGCATAGAGATGGTTTGAATGCAATTAAGCATTATTTGGGCGGAAGAAGCATTGACTTGTATCAACACACTCAGATGCTGCTCCAAATGACTGAGTGGTGTTTGGAGAATAACACCTTTGCCTTTAACAAACTACTTTACAAACAAATACAGGGGACTGCCATGGGTACTTGCTTCGCCCCCAGCTATGCTAATTTGCATATGGGCTGGTGGGAGGAGCAAGTACTCATGAAGACACACACTGTAGAAATGTCAGAAAATATGGCACATTATAGTCGCTATATTGATGACATTTTTACTATTTGGAGAGGGAGTGAGGAAAGTGCAAGGGAATTTGCTGTGCAATTAAATCAAAACAGCCTGAATCTTAAGTTCACCTATGAAACCAGCAATAGTAGGATACATTTCCTAGATATGGAGTTGTTTGTGGCAGATGGGAAAATTCAGTCGAGCACCTACCGTAAGCCCACCTCTGGAAACACCATCCTTCACGCCTCTAGCTATCATCCCCCAAACTTAATAAATAGCATCCCTTATGCAGAATGTCTGAGAATGCGGCGAAACTGCAGTACCGACACAAACTACAAAGAGTCCAAGGCTAGTTTGTTTGGCAGATTGCGCCTCAGAGGCTATCCTGAACACACACTAAAAACAGCAGAACAAAAATGCGATGTGAAAGAAAGAAAAGATTTACTTTTCTCTCACAAACCTGCAACACAAAGGTCAAAACAAAACACAGGGACCCCACGCCTAATCACAGGGTACAATGCCTATCAGAAACAACTTAGAAATATCATTTATAGGCATTGGCCCATAGTTAGGAATGATCCTGTGATAGGGAAAAGCTGTAATAAAATCCCTCAGCTTACTTTTCGCAAAACTAAAGGTATGAAGGAAGAATTGGTAGTGAACGACCCTGTCCTTTTTTTTTGTCCTCATATATGCCACCAGATTTTGTATGCTCTAGATGGGTCTGGCTGTTGCCTCTTATACTGACATTTCCGAGTCCGCCCTGGAGACAGTATCATAGCAGACAGGGATGTCCCAGAGGTAGGTTGTTTTCCTTGTCCAACTCCCCTTAGCCCATGATGGAGTACTTTAAGCCGGGGGAGGACAGGGCCGACACAACCTCTGGCATAATCATCGGACCATTTAATTGTTTGACCAGACCTTCAGTTTAGACCAGACATTCTCAGTGTTCCCCTACGACCAACCATGTCCATCTTACATACTTCCATTATATGTTTTAAACATTCTGCAAATCTGGGGGGAGCAGCTGACTTCCACTCTTTGCAGATTTCTCTCCTGGCAATAACTACTACATAAAAGATAAACTGTGTGTCTAAATTATTAATATTATAGTCATTAGGTAAACCAAAAAATACGAATCTAGGTGAACATAAAATAGCTGTTGTTAATACCTCGCCCAGAAAACCAACTATCGCTCTCCAATAATCCTGAATTACCGGGCATTCCAAAAACATGTGAACATCGTCTGCTGCGTCATAGTTACAGCGGGGACAATAATAGTTATTTTGCGTTATCTTATGTAATTTGGCCGGGGTCCAATAAACTCTATAGGCTGTAAATAGATGATTACGCCTTAAATTTGCTGGTTTGATTAGCCTCTGAGATAGAGTGAAAGAGTCTGACCATATTTTACTGCATTCTTCGGGGAGTTCCCCTATTCTGTTTTCCCATAGGTTTGTCAATTCCAGATGCAGTTTGTTCTCTTCATCCGTAATTAACAGCCTGTACCAAAAAGAACGACCCTGTCCTGAAGAAAAAAGAACCACCTTGGTTAAAAACAAAAAATGGCTTTTTTAAATGCATTAAGTGCAAAGCATGCCAGTATGGAATGAAGGTTACCAAAGTTGATGTGCCACATAGAAGAAAACCACTTGAGATATGTGCAAACTATACATGCAAGACGGACTTTGCAGTTTACGTCTTGCAATGTAGCTGTAATAAAAAATACGTGGGCAGCACTATCCATCCTGCCTACGTAAGGGTGTTACAACACTTAAGAGCTATTACTAACAACGACCCCTCATACCCAGTGGCAAGGCACATCAAAACTATGCATGGGGGAAAAGCGGAGAACATTAAGTACTTTGTGATCGACCATGTGAAGAAGAATATCAGAGGGGGAACAGACAACTGGCCCTCCGAAGATTAGAGTCACGGTACATTATCCTTCTGGACACTAAGGCCCCACAGGGACTGAACGCAGATGAGGCCCTTAGTGTGCATTTGTAGCCCACAAAAATGTAACAATGCAAGTAGCTGTCTATGCGAATCCGAACCCATCCCTCCGTAAGAGAAGGGTAAAATTAGCTTCACTATTACTTTTCAGCAAAGGCTGTAAGTATCACAGTAGAATACACACAAGGTCGAAAGAAATTTTAGTGGTGGCGACATAAAGTATGATGATATGAACATTGTTTGTCATGTAAGAAAATCTAACTGATATCTTCCATTAGGTAAATAACAGTAATAATTTGAAACACTATATTTTAGATTGTCACCTATAATTGCCCACATGGGCTGCATTCAAGAACAATCTGGAACATGCTAAATAGATGGAGGGGCTTTGCACCATTAGAGCATTTGGGCAGGAATTTGGGGCACTAGACCCTTAAGCCATGTTCCCTCCTTAGCATATGACATATGTGAGATGTATCGCTAGGACAATTACTTAGCCTACAGTAAGGGTTGGTACCTACGCATATAGATAATATGTGTATAAATTTATAGACACATGACAAAGTATACAAACAATGACCTACCACATACCACGCTGAGTCACCTTGAATGATGAAGTTGGTATTTTCACGAGTTTCACAAGTGCTAAACCTTAGTTGATAAAAGATTCTACTTTGATACAATGGAATTGAATTGTTGTCAAATATGTTTATTTTTAATATTGTCTTGTGCCTAATGTGAATATAATGTGTAGCGCGGTTTTAAATGTTGCATTTAAAGTTGTAACTCTTCAGTGGCCATGGTGAAATGGTTGCTATGGCAATAATGATGCCGCCACACAGACCAATGAGCACTCCGAATAGTTTAAAAAGCACTCACTTACCTGAATTCTTTGTTGTGAACAAGACGGTTCATCCGTCGAAACGCGTCACTTTGCACTTGGGATAAATAAAACTTGTTCCTGAATGAGACCCCACGGTGTCAGCGCCTGTTTATCATCGTGTAGACACAGGAGTGGAGAGTATATATTATTATTATTATTATGAAATTTATAACGCGCTCAGTTACCCAGGGGCATCCCGGCGCAGGACACAGCGAAGGAGAAAAGACTCAAACTCAGCCATTACACCGGAAACAGATGGGTCTTAAGGAGTTTCCTAAAGTGCAAGATGTTAGGCTCTGAGCGTATCTTAAGGGGCAGGGAGTTCCACAGTGCCGCTACTTGCACCGAGAAACGCCGGCCACCCGAACGAGCTCTTTTAACTCTGACTGACTGAAGCAGGTGTTTTTGATCAGAGTGAAGAGCCCGTGTGGACTTATATGGACGTGCCATATTAATCAAAATGGAGGGGCCCCTCCCATGCAGGATTTTGTGTGCAGTGCACAAGGATTTGAATTTCACCCGCTCCTTAACAGGGAGCCAGTGAAGAGTTTTCAGGGCCGGAGCAGCTGATTGTCTCCTAGGGACCATCATCAACAGTCTAGCAGCTGCATTCTGAACTTGTTGGAGGGTCTTAAAAGTCGACTCCGGGGCACCGAGGAACAACGCGTTCCCATAATCGAGTCTAGACAAAACAAGACCACGGATCAGAAGTTTCCTTGATGAATCCGGGAGCAACGGTAACACCTTGCGAGCTGACCGCAGCAGGCCAAAACAAATCCCCGCTGTCTTCCTGGCGTGTGTCCTGAAGGACAGATCTTCTTCCAACAATACTCCTAAGCTCTTGATCTCCTTCTTAGGAGATGGTGGAACGCCCAAGGACCGGGGCCAACAACTAGCTATGAGTGAAGGCCTGGATTTACCAAGCAACATCAGCTCAGTTTTTTCTCCATTGAGCTTCAAAGCAGAGTGGGACATCCACCGATGTACATTGGCAAGACAGTCGTGGAGAACCTCAGGTCGTTCCGCCAGCTGGGTCAGACCTACTACCAGCTGAGTATCATCAGCATAGCTGATGATCTTCACACCTGAAGGGGAGATCACTCTTTCAAGTGGAGTCATATAAACATTAAATAAAGTAGGGCTCAAAGATTAGCCCTGGGGGACTCCACATTGAAGAGGGAACGAGGTCGACTGCTCTGCCCCTTCCCAGACTTGATAAAAACGGTCTGAGAGGAAGGACTCAAGCCACTTCAGGGCCATTCCCGTAATGCCCACCTCTGACAGACGTTGGAGGAGCACCTGATGACTAACGGTGTCAAAGGCAGCACTCAAGTCCAGGAGGATCACTGCCACTGACCCCCCTGAATCAAGAATGCTCCTTGCTTCCTCCACCACTGCCAATAAGGCCGTGTCCGTCCCCTGACCAGGACGAAAGCCAGTCTGGGAGTCTCCCAACAAACGATGGAATTCAAGATGGTGTGAGAGCTGGCGATTAACCAATTTTTCTGCAATTTTAGAAAACCCGGGTAAAAGTGAAATGGGCCTAAAATTGGCCAAATTGGAAGGGTCCAAGCCCGTTTTTTTCAGCAATGCTTTAACAACTGCTTTTTTCCAACTCTGGGGCACCGTACCCTGAGAGAGGGAAAGATTGATAAGGTCCGTAAGCGGGGTGGAAAGAATGTTGGCCACTTGTTTAAGCCATTTCATGGGCACCGGGTCACTAGGCGACCCACTCTTCATTACTTTCAGGACTTTTACAACCTCTTCCTCTGTAAAAGGGCCAAAGGAGGACAGCTCAAAAGGGCATGTTACTGGGCCAAAACCCACCTCCAAGATCTGTGACGTCACCGGCAAAGAGGACAAGATCTTCACTATTTTAGAGTGGAAGAAGTCTGCCAACTCCTCACATTTTTCCTGAGGGTTACCATGCACGACTGGAGGGGCCGGAGCCTTCAGAAGATCCTTAAAGATTTTAAAGGATTCCCCTGAGGAGTTACTCGCCCTATCAATCCTGTCACTGAAGTAGCTAATTTTCGCGTCCTTCAAAGCAACTTTGTATTTCCTCATGGCTACCTTATAGTCTTGCCGGCTCTCTTCATTCCACTCTCTCCTCCATGCCCGTTCCAATCTTTTACAGATTGTTCTCAGACACCTAAGTTCAGGAGTGTACCAGGGAGCGGAACCAGTTCTTCTTTCCCTGGTAGGCCTTTTCTTTTTTGGTATTATTAGATCAAGGGAACTAGTCAGCCAATTTTCCACGTGCTGGTCAGCTGTAATTGGGTCAGAGACAGGAGGAGGACAGGTTCTCGCCAACTCAACCGCCCAGCTGTCCACTGGCAGCCTAGACCATAGCCGCTCAACTGTATACCGTCTGGGTACAGGATCTCTCCCCTTCTCCAACTGCCACCTAAGGGGGACTAGGCAATGGTCTGTCCAAGGAAGCGCCAGGGGCGGCAGGGCCTGTAGGTTCTCTGAATTAGAGAAAGCCACATCCAACTGGTGACCCTTGTTGTGGGTAGCTCCGATGTTAATGAGCTGCAGATCAAGTGCTCCCCAGTCCCAACATGCCTCGTAGGTCTCTCGCCACTGCATCGCCCGGATCTTCAAAATGCAGGTTGAGGTCCCCAAGGACTATAAAGTTGGAAGATGCGGCGGCTAATTGTATAACCGACTCAAGAAAAGAATCAGTTAAATTCCCTATCGCTGCAGGAGGCAGATAGACGAGAAGGCCCGCAATAGCAATGGTAGGAGAGATAAGTAGCGAGAATTGACAGCCTTCACAGTTATCCATACCGCTATCTAAGGCTTTACACGTAAATTTATCTCTGTACAAAATGGCCACTCCTCCCCCTCTCCCGACTGGCCTATCTAAATGAAACATAAGATATCCAGGAGGAAGGGCTTGGACAATATCAGGTCCTGAGCATGGGGTCAGCCAAGTTTCAGTGAGAAGCAAGGCGTCTAAGCTGTGGTCCAGAATCAACGAATTAATTTCGTGGCGTGACAGGGCAATGACCTGCAATTAAGCAGAGCCATAGAAATTTGAATGTGATCTTTTGACGAACTACCGGAGCAACATGAGGAGCAGTTCTTAAAGGGGACACCTTCTGCCCATTGGTAGCCGCAACTAGGGTCTCTAGGAACGCGTAGCGAAAGTAAAGTGTTACTGGAGTACCTGCGAGTAGGATCCGTGAGTCCGGTCGAGCTGGGCAGAGTAATGCGCCCTATGCCCGTCTGGGCCCGGACGGGCCATGACGGGCTTAACTCTGGCGAGACTCCGGCGACGTTCCGGCGATGACACTGCGTGATGACGCTGCGCGTCAGCTTGGCTGGCTTTATGTTCGCCCAGCGTCAATAAACTAGAGCGCTGACCGCGCCGCCGGCAGTGTACCCCCTCCCAAAATGGCCACCACAAACGAGACAGTGGGCAAGGGACCCGCGATAACGCAGTGTTCTCACAATTAGAATGGGGGTAAGCGTGACAGCCGTGCAAGTCTGCGGATGGCCTCAGGTAAAAACAGGGGAAAAAGGTAAACTAAGAAGCAAAACAAAATAGGCAAAAACGGGACGATTAAAACAGAATTAAACAGAGCAGAGTTGCAGTAATATGCTGTGAGCACCAAGTCCTTCCTAGAGCGCTATGAATCAAGATGTTAAGGGCGCTCACCTGGGAAGAGCCTGTCTTTATGCTCGCCCAGCGTCAATAAACTAGAGCGCTGACCGCGCCGCCGGCAGTGTACCCCCTCCCAAAATGGCCACCACAAACGAGACAGTGGGCAAGGGACCCGCGACAACGCGGTGTTCTCACAATTAGAGTGGGGGTAAGCGTGACAGCCGTGCAAGTCTGCGGATGGCCTCAGGTAAAAACAGGGGAAAAAGGTAAACTAAGAAGCAAAACAAAATAGGCAAAAACGGGACGATTAAAACAGAATTAAACAGAGCAGAGTTGCAGTAATATGCTGTGAGCATTAAGTCCTTCCTAGAGCGCTATGAATCAAGATGTTATATATATATATAGAGAGAGAGAGAGATAGAGAGATAGATAGATAGATATTTATACATATATATATATATATATATATATATATATACATATATATATATATATATATATATATATATATATTACCTACTGGCGGTCGCCAGTAGGTATATATAGTTAGGCTTTTTTCTCTATGGGTTTTTTGAAAATTCTATGTCTAATAACTTTGGCGTTTGTGGACGGAATTGGCTGAAATTTTCAGGAAAATGGCACATTTTGTTTCTGAGCAGCCCTTGAAAATTTGGGGGGGGTTCGTCCAGTGGGGGCCGAGAAAAAAGGGGGGTCCCAAAACGTGTTTTTAACATTGAGTTTTCCATAGGGCGGTTGGCCTCACTTTTAGCCCGAACGGCTGAATGGATTTGCACGAAACTTGGCAAAATTGTAGGGACTGGTAGCCCGATGTGCCTTTTGTAGGTCTCAATATATGTGCTCCAGTGGATTTTGAGAAATTAACGTTTAAAAAAAGATATATATCTGTAACAGCGGACCGGGCAGCGCTCTGGTTCGCGGACTTTTCGCGCAACGGAGCTTTGTGAAGCGAAGCTGATTGGTTCTCCGGCGTCTGTCAACATTCCAAACAGTCCGTAGCGGCCGCCATCTTGTCTCTCGGTAGGATCGAGAGACAAGAGGAGGCCGAAGCGAAGGGGCAAATGACCATAAGGGGGCATAGTACATTGTCGCTCACCCCCTAGGTTTGATGTGGAGGTTTTAAAAGGGCCCCGCGGGGCAAAAAAAAATAAAAATAATAATAATCGAACAGCTGAATGGATTTGCACGAAACTTGGCAAAATTGTAGGGACTGGTAGCCCGATGTGCCTTTGCTAGATCTCAATATATGTGCTCCAGTGGATTTTGAGAAATTAACGTTCAAAAAAAGGTATATATCTGTAACAGCGCACCGCTTCGTGTACTTTTCGCGTTACGGAGCTTTGCGAAGCGAAGCTGATTGGCTCTCCGGTGTCTGTAAACATTCCAAACAGTCCGTAGCGGCCGCCATCTTGTCTCTCGGTAGGATCGAACAGCTGAATGGATTTGCACGAAACTTGGCAAAATTGTAGGGACTGGTAGCCCGATGTGCCTTTGCTAGGTCTCAATATATGTGCTTCAGTGCATTTTGAGAAATTAACGTTCAGAAACAAGATATATATCTGTAACAGCGCTCCGCTTCGCGGAGATAAAATTATCTCTGTATTACCTAGCTGTTGCTAACACCAGTTAGCGATGGCTAGTAGGAGATAGCGACCATCTTGGGCCCCACTTTGCATGTGAGTGATATTTATCACTAATGACATGCAAAGTGGGCATGCCAAGATGTTAGCGACTGGAAACAGTCGCTAACATCGCTATCTCCTATTATCAACTTTTGGAAATATTCGAGATAAGGGCGAATATCTCTAAAAGCTACCACCTGCCCTGAGCAGTTCTTAGCCATGTTATCCAATGGGAGGTGGATAACATGGCTAAGAGCATTAGCTCGGTAATGCATGAATATCGCTGAGTTTTCAGCGATATTAATGCATTGCGGTCGTTTTTTATCGTATTTCCGATAAACCTTGATAATAGCAAGGTTTATCTGCGATAATTTCTGACGGTAAAAAAATCGTTGCTAAGCATCGTTAGGGATAAATATCGCTTAACTTTGGTAATATGCCCCAACGTCTGTTAACGTTCGATTCGAAGGAAATCAGGAAGTGTTGAAAAACATTGTCTGCGCCATCTTGTCTTTTTTCAAATGCCACACTTTTGTCGTGCACGGCAGCCATTTTAGATGCCTTGACCAGACCCACTCTGTGCACGCTGTCGATCCTTAGCATGGCTCCCCACCCTCGCAAACATCTCCCCCAGGCAGTGGTCACCCCCGCTCTCTGTCTTATGCATGGGTAATAAACCTCCCCCATCTGCGCTGCTGTTCCCTGAGAATCACACCCTGTGCCCGCCCGACACCTCCCTTTCGCCCTATTCACTACCGCACCCTCTGATACTCCTTTTCCTCTGTGTCCGATTGTCCAGGCTGGTCCTAGGGTATCAGCTAGCCCTGCAGATGTAGTTTATGGCCACAGCTGTAAAGAATCACCCCTCTTCAAAGGAGTTATAGTAGATCAAGGCCCACACTCGATGAGATTCGTCACAGCAGAAGCGTTGCTATTATCTGAAAACCATCCTGTATTGTGATTGGGGAGGGGACCGAGCCTGAAGCGGAAGATTCCAGGGATGACTGTTTGTACATCAAAGTTTTTACAATTATGTGTCACATTAAAAATATATAGCACTCCGACAAAGTAGTAAGATTATAAAACTTTAATAATTTATAAATATATACAAGAAAACAAAAATAGTAATAACATATAAACATTTTTAGGGAAAAACAACGAAGTAGCGGTCGGCTGTGCGAATAGTCCCAACGCAGCACAACGTCCAGATTTCCGGCGTGGGGCGTCGTGGGGGGTGGGTTATCAGTAGCAAACTGTTGTGCGAATAGTTCCAAGGCAGCAGAACGCGTTGAAATCTAGATGACACGAAAGTGATGTCTAGTAAGTTGCCACCCAGCAAATAACGGCATGGGGCGTCGCGGGGGGTGGGTCATCAGTAGCAAACTGTTGCGCGAATAGTTCCAAGGCAGCAGAACGATGGCACCAAGGTGATGTCCAGTAAGTTGCCGCACTGGTTTTGGTATCCTACAATGCTGCTCCGAATAACGGCGTGGAGCGCCCCGGGGGAGGCGGCGTGAACGGGCCTCTCCAGGTGGAGTGTCATCTGTTGTAGTGGGGCGCCCCTTTACCGTTTCAGTTGCCATTCCGTCCGTTTTTGGTCCACTGTGTCAAAAGCCGCAATTCAGCTGAGTTGCGCCCACTCTTGCGGTGCAGCGATAGGCGGCTGTCACAGGACTCTCAAAATGGCGGCAGGCTGTTTCCTTTTTGGGCCTGGTCCACTGAAATGGCCCTGGGACACCTTGGAAATCGGACGCTTGTCTGCTAGGTCTTGGACCTCATTCTCGAAAGCGTCCCCTCCGCCTTGAGAATTCATCAAAAGTTTTGGGGGCTCCGACTCCTGCAGGCTTCTGGTGGGGAGCGGCTGCCATGATTGCTCATGGAATGACCACGACTGAGCTACGAGATGGTGGTGCTTTCATGCTGACGCCAGCTTCAGTCTGAAACATCCAGAAACAAGGTGGGGCTTTCATCGTTTGGGGGAAAAAAAAAGTTTTCATCCTATGAAAAGTGTTGTTTTTAGGTCACATGATCAAGCCTTCCATCATTAGGAAACCAAAAGTAAAATGAACCAATGAAAAGTTTTATAAACAAGTCACATGACCTGTTATGCGGCATAGGGTGTAAAATTAGGAGAAAATACGTTGGCACGTGAGGCGGCGTCAGTAGCGGACCGATGTGCGAATAAGCCGAAGGCAACACAACGCGCCAAGATCTGGATGGCACCGAGGTGGTGTCCAGCAAGTTGCAGCACTGGTGTGGCCATCCTACAATGCTGAAAGTCGGCGTGGGGAGCCCCGTTGGCCTGTGAGTTTGCGTCAGTAGCGGACCGATGTGCGAATAGGCCGAAGGCAGCACAACGCGCCAAGATCCGGATGGCACCGAGGTGGTGTCTAGTAAGTTGTCGCACTGGTGTGGCCATCCAACAATGCTGAAAGTCGGCGTGGGGCGCCCCGTTGGCCTGTGAGTTTGCGTCAGTAGCGGACCGATGTGCGAATAGGCCGAAGGCAGCACAACGCGCCAAGATCCGGATGGCACCGAGGTGGTGTCCAGCAAGTTGCAGCACTGGTGTGGCCATCCTACAATGTTGAAAGTCGGCGTGGGGCGCCCCGTTGGCCTGTGAGTTTGCGTCAGTAGCGGACCGATGTGCGAATAGGCCGAAGGCAGCACAACGCGCCAAGATCCGGATGGCACCGAGGTGGTGTCTAGTAAGTTGCCGCACTGGTGTGGCCATCCTACAATGCTGAAAGTCGGCGTGGGGCGCCCCGTTGGCCTGTGAGTTTGCGTCAGTAGCGGACCGATGTGCGAATAGGTCGAAGGCAGCACAACGCGCCAAGATCCGGATGGCACCGAGGTGGTGTCTAGTAAGTTGTCGCACTTCTGTGGCCATCCTACAATGTTGAAAGTCGGCGTGGGGCGCCCCGTTGGCCTGTGAGATGGCGTCAGTAGCGGACCGATGTGTGAATGGGGCCAAAGGCAGCGCAACAATATTTTCTGATTTGAAGACACCACAAGGCGCTGAGATGCCAAGATCCGGATGGCACCGAGGTGGTGTCTAGCAAGTTGTGGCACTGGTGTGGCCATCGTACAATGGTAAAAGTCGGCGTGGGGCGCCCTGTTGGCCTGTGAGATGGTGTCAGTAGCGGACTGATGTGTGAATGGGGCCAAAGGCAGCGCAACAATATTTTCTACTATATTTTCGGAGTAGAAGACACCACAAGGCGCTGAGATGCCAAGATCCGGATGGCACCGAGGTGATGTGTAAGTTGCGGACGGATGTGCGAATGGGGCCAAAGGCAGCTCAACAATATTTTCTGAAGAGAATACACCACAAGGCGCTGAGATGCCAAGATCCGGATGGCACCGAGGTGATGTCTAAGTTGCGGACCGATGTGCGAATGGGGCCAAAGGTAGCGTAACAAGATTTTCTGTATGGAAGATACCACTAGGCGTTGAGATGCCAAGATTCGGATGGCACCGAGGTGATGTCTAGCAAGTTGTGCCACTGGTGTGGCCATCGTACAATGGTAAAAGTCGGCATGGGGCGCCCTATTGGCCTGTGAGATGGTGTCAGTAGCGGACTGATGTGCGAATGGGGCCAAAGGCAGCGCAACAATATTTTCTGACTGACACCACAAGGCGCTGAGATGCCAAGATCCGGATGGCATCGAGGTGATGTCTAAGTTGCGGACTGATGTGCGAATGGGGCCAAAGGCAGCGTAACAATATTTTCTGTATGGAAGATACCACTAGGCGTTGAGATGCCAAGATTCGGATGGCACCGAGGTGATGTCTAGCAAGTTGGTGTGGTCATCCTACAATGCTGAAACTCAGCGTGGGTCACCCCATTAGCCTGTGAGATGGCGTCAGTAGCGGACCGATGTGCGAATAGGCCGAAGGCAGCACAACGCGCCAAGATCCGGATGTCACCGTGGTGGTTTCATAGTTGAGAGGCACTTCATCTGCAGTGGGGCGCCGAGATCCGGATGGCACCGAGGTGATGTCTAGCA
This sequence comes from Lissotriton helveticus, assembly GCF_964261635.1. NCBI lineage: Eukaryota > Metazoa > Chordata > Amphibia > Caudata > Salamandridae > Lissotriton > Lissotriton helveticus. The sequence continues at coordinate 1,686,178,193 of NC_136068.1, forward strand.
AGTTGCTGTACTTGTGTGGTCATCCTACAATGCTGAAACTCGGCGTGGGTCGCCCCATTAGCCTGTGAGATAGCTGTTCTTTGGATTTGGGCCTGGTCCACTAAAATGGCCCTGGGACACCTAAGAACTCGAACGCTCGATTTTTTTTTCCTTTCCTGTACATGCAAAAAAAGGTAAATGCCCGGTATGTTACACGCTTCATCTGCCACGATGAACTCTCCAGAGGAACCGAAAAAATATATAGTTGTGGTAACTATACCATGCATCGTCATATGGAGAGGTGGCACCAATTAATTATAGTGCTGCATAAAAGAGAGATTTGGAGGAGAACCCCTGACCTGCTAGTACATTCATCAAAGAAGTGGCACTGAGAGCTTCAGAGGCAAGGGAAACGGTCCCAAATATTTAGAAGAACTTTGGAAAGATTAAAATGACATGTTTAGATTGTGGTAAATTAATTTCATGTGGGCAGATGAGTGTTACTCTAATAAATACAGCATATGAACATCATCATAGTCGATGGTTGGTAGAGACATTTTGACTATATCCTGGACCTGCCCGTCCTCGCCCAAAATGGCGCCGGAATAAATGGGACTCGTAACTCCTTGTTGTGTACTGGTTGCAGAACCTTGAAATCACGAGATACGTATGCAGTTTTGAAGCACATGGCGGGCGGGGACGAGAATTGATTGAATATTTCGACATCCCTATTGATATTAAGTTCTGATGTGTTATTGATTACTGTACTGTTGAAAATTCGAATTAACGTCACCCATGGTACTTGCCCGCAAATGTATATCTAGATAATTTTATTGTAACTGGCCCTGTCGTATTTTAATTATAAAATGTACGTCCACCGATTCCGTAACTGTTAGACACCTTAGTTTTTGCAACCTAATGGCCCGCCCGTTACGTTCCTCTACAGTGTAAATGTCTATTCATCATATACGATTACAGTTTGCTCCGTGGCAGGCCCACGTGGTTATAGGCTCGTATTTGTATAATGAAATTTTCACAATAAAGGTTTTTAAAAGAAAACATGGTAGTAGTGTATACATTGGTAAAGTTTTTAATAATAGTCACTGTTTTAGAATCATTAAAAGGCAAGTGAAATAAAGCAGACCAATTACATGAAGGGTAAAAGGTATAATACGAAGGAACGCAGTAAAGATAAATGGTCAAGGGCTGTTGTGTTTTCTATTCCTGCAACATAAAGTGATCGATAAGAATCTCATATTCAGGCGTATCGGCGACTAAGACAGCAGGTCGACCCTCTTTTGCTCAACGGCTCCGTCATGGGACGAAGAAACGCTCTTTTTCTCGAAAAAAGAATATATTTTACTTGCAGGACAGTTGTAAAATTTCCGGGAAAGTACATTAGCCTGGAACATTATAACATATATTTAAGAGAAAATAATGTTCGGAAGTAATTAAAAGCGTAATTTTTAGGTGATATGACCAAGGCTTTCATCATTAGAATAAGAAAAGTAAAATGAACCAATGAAAAGTTTTATTAACAAGTCACATGACTTGTTATGCTTACGTTACGCGCTGCGCGCCCCGGATGACTTCCGGATGCGCTAACGCGGCGCGTCATATGACGCATTACGCGACAACGCAGGTCCAGAATATAGTCAAAATGTCTCCACCAACCAGCGGTCGAAACACAACCCCTTTCAGCAGGCTAAATAGTTCTGTTAAATGACAACAGAAAGGACAGGCAACAAGAACCATCAGTCAAAGAGGGGAGGGCTAGTTCTTCTCTACCGGGTTACATTGGGGCGCTACCGGAACTGATCGAATTGGTAGTCTACAGTGTTTCTGGATGTTTCAGACCGAAGCTGGGGTTAGCATGAGAGCAGCACCATTTCGTAGCTCCGTTGTGGCCATTCCGCAACCAATCATGGCAGCCGCTCTTTATCGTTATTTTGGGCGGGGTGGGTGGCGGAGCCGAGCTGTTTTGCAGCCATCATTGTGTGGAGTTCAGTTCATCTCACTAGTTTTGTATTTGTCATGAGGGGTTGTTCCTAATGTTTCTATTTTAGCGAGGTCAAAAAGAGATCCCATTAGTGGCCTACTGATTTTGCTCGATTCCTTTTCTTTTTTTTTACACGATTTTTCGTTATCTGCAAAGACTAAACAGAGTATTGCGACTCTGTGTTTGTTTGTAAATAGAGAATGAACCAAAGAGAACTAATTCTAAAACAGTAAATACTTGGATAACAATCAATCAAATGGAGAGAGAAGCAGGCACGACGGATTACAACGGGGGCAAAGGCCTGCGTTAACTACCTTTCACTATCTGCAAAGAGAGAGTACTCCTAATAGAAATGAGGGGGGGGGGCACCATTCAAAGCAGATCAGTGTGCATAAACGCGAAAATGTTTTCACTTACCACGTACTTGACATTCGACAGCTTATGATATTTGCTATTAAAAAACCATTGAAATTCACTGAAAAAACCATAGGTTATAGACCATATATAGTTAGGAATTAGCATTTACAAAACCTTGAAAATTCACTGAAAAAACCATAGGTTATAGACCATATATAGTTAGGAATTAGCATTTAAAAAACCTTATTTTACTCACACAAAACCATTGAAATTCCATATATAGTTAGTTGCACTAACTATATATCGCGCACCCGCAATCCACTGCTGATCATGTCACATATTACATCATTCATGACATGGTCAGTGACATCACTGATGACATCTCAAATGACATCATTCTTGTGCTAATACGATAAACCTCTTCAGACTCTAATATAACCTTAGATACACTCAGTGTATACAGACACTCACACACTGCCACTCATCCATGGAGTTACTCACACACCCAGTCAGTCATGCAAAGAAACAATCTCACCTCCATTTCTTCAACTATACAGTTAAACACACTTTACTTATTGAAACATATACTAACACATATTTACTCTCTTATACAATCCCTGATACAAGTTCACAATGATCGATACAACCACTCACTCATTCAGTGGCTCTCATGCACAGTTATTTATATATGCCAACTCTCACATGTACTGTGTTTTACATATGTACTTACTATGACATGTAGCATTGAGATATCCATTCACTCATGCACACAGTCAACTGCCTATGTAGCTGTTTCCACATGCACTCTTGAACTCATACACCTAGTGAATAAACTGCTCACACATCTATGCATAGAGTCACACACCTTCCAGCCACCCCCACACAAACTCAATCTCCCATATAAATACTTGGGCAACCAATTAATAACACATATAGCCTCTCGTATAGCTAATGATCAACACATGCAGCAGTTTACAGAACAACAGACATAATGATGCACAAATTAAGACAGTTTAGTCACTAACCCATGCATTCAGTGAGACACATTTAATCACTCACTCATACAGTCAGTCACGCACCTACTAAATCCTTCATCCAGACACTTCTACATCCACTCATTCTTCAATATGTAAGACATATTTTAACTTTACAGAAACATACAGTCACTGGATGTTGTCATCAGTGATGTCATCAGTGATGTCATTTGAGATGTCATCAGTGATGTCATCAGTGATGTCACTGACCATGTCATGAATGATGTAATATGTGACATGATCAGCAGTGGATTGCGGGTGCGCGATATATAGTTAGTGCAACTAACTATATATGGAATTTCAATGGTTTTGTGTGAGTAAAATAAGGTTTTTTAAATGCTAATTCCTAACTATATATGGTCTATAACCTATGGTTTTTTCAGTGAATTTTCAAGGTTTTGTAAATGCTAATTCCTAACTATATATGGTCTATAACCTATGGTTTTTTCAGTGAATATATATATATATATAAATATATTACCTACTGGCGGTCGCCAGTAGGTATATATAGTTAGGATTTTTTCTCTATGGGATTTTTAAAAATTCTATGTCTAATAACTTTGGCGTTTGTGGACGGAATTGGCTGAAGTTTTCAGGAAAATGGAACATTTTGTTTCTGAGCAGCCCCTGAAAATTTGGGGGGGGGGGGTTCGTCAAGGGGGGGCCGAGAAAAAAGGGGAGTCCCAAAACGTGTTTTTAACATTGAGTTTTCCATAGGGCGGTTGGCCTCACTTTTAGCCCGAACGGCTGAATGGATTTGCACGAAACTTGGCAAAATTGTAGGGACTGGTAGCCCGATGTGCCTTTGCTAGGTCTCAATATATGTGCTCCAGTGGATTTTGAGAAATTAACGTTCAAAAAAAGATATATATCTGTAACAGCGCTCCGGGCAGCGCTCCGCTTCGCGTACTTTTCGCGTTACGGAGCTTTGCGAAGCGAAGCTGATTGGTTCTCCGGCGTCTGTAAACATTCCAAACAGTCCGTAGCGGCCGCCATCTTGTCTCTCGGTAGGATCGAGAGACAAGAGGAGGCCAAAGCGAAGGGGCAAATGACCATAAGGGGGCATAGTAGATCCTCCCTGACCCCCTAGGTTTGATGTGGAGGTTTTAAAAGGGCCCCGCGGGGCAAAAAAAATAAAAAAATCTAACGGCTGAATGGATTTGCATGAAACTTGGCAAAATTGTAGGGACCGGTAGCCCGATGTGCCTTTGCTGGGTCTCAATATATGTGCTCCAGTGGATTTTGAGAAATTAACGTTCAAAAAAAGATATATATCTGTGACAGCTTCCCGGGTAGCGCTCCGTTTCGCGTACTTTTCGCGTTACGGAGCTTTGCGAAGCGAAGCTGATTGGCTCTCCGGTGTCTGTAAACATTCCAAACAGTACGGAGCGGCCGCCATCTTGTCTCTCGGTAGGATCGAGAGACAAGAGGAGGCCAAAGCGAAGGGGCAAATGACCATAAGGGGGCATAGTAGATCCTCCCTGACCCCCTAGGTTTGATGTGGAGGCTTTAAAAGGGCTCCGCGGGGCAAAAAAAAAAAAAAAAGAATTGTTTTTTTTTGGTGGGGTGCGCCCGGTTCGCGTAACGGTAAGCGGACTGGGGAGCGTACTACAAGGAAACAAGAATGATTGACTTTTAACTTATTGTATGTTTATAGACTTTTTTTTTCTTTTTTTTCTGCTGAGTGACGTCTCGGCCTATCTCCACGGGATGCAGTCCCTACCATCTCGGCGTTTAAGCCCAGGGGGACCGGTAGTGTGGGAGAGATAACGTCTGTTAACGTTCGATTCGAAGGAAATCAGGAAGTGTTGATAAACATTGTCTGCGCCATCTTGCCTTTTTTCAAATGCCACACTTTTGTCGTGCACGGCCGCCATTTTAGATGCCTTGACCAGACCCACTCTCTGCACGCTGTCGATCCTTAGCATGGCTCCCCACCCTCGCAAGCATCTCCCCCAGGCACTGGTCACCCCCGCTCTCTGTCTTATGCATGGGCAATAAACCTCCCCCCATCTGCGCTGCTCTTCCCTGAGAATCACACCTTGTGCCCGCCCGACACCTCCCTTTCGCCCTATTCACTACCGCACCCTCTGACACTCCTCTTCCTCTGTGTCCGATTGTCCAGGCCGGTCACAGGCTATCAGCTAGCCCTGCAGATGTAGTTTATGGCCCCAGCTGTAAAGAATCACCCCTCTTCAAAGGAGTTACAGTAGATCAAGGCCCCCACCCGATGAGATCCGTCACACCACACGCGTTCCTACTATCTGAAAACCATCCTGTATTGTGATTGGGGAGGGGACCGAGCCTGAAGCGGAAGATTCCAGGGATGCCTCTTTGTACATCAAAGTTTTTACAATTATGTGTCACATTAAAAATATATAGCACTCCAACAAAGTAGTAGGATTATAAAATTTTAATAACTTATAAATATATACAACGCAACAAAAACAGTAAAAACATTTAAACATTTTTAGGAAAAAAGAAGCAACAATGGTCAGTAGCTGTGTTTTGTTCGAATAGTCCCAAGGCAGCACAACGTGCTGAGTTCTGGACGGCACCCAGGTGATGTTGCCTGGGTGCCGCACTGGTTTTGGGTATCCTACAATGCAGCTCCGAAAAACGGCGTGGGGCGTCCCGGGGGGTGGCCTCGTCAGTAGCGGTCTGTTGTGCGAATAGTCCCAAGGCAGCAGAACGCGCTGAGATGTGGATGGCACCCAGGTGATGTCCAGTAAGTTGCCGCACTGGTTTTGGTATCCTACAATGCTGCTCCGAATAACGGCGTGGGGCGTCCCGGGGGGTGGCTCGTCAGTAGCGGTCTGTTGTGCGAATAGTCCCAAGGCAGCAGAACGCGCTGTAATGTGGATGGCACCCAGGTGATGTCAAGTAAGTTGCCGCACTGGTTTTGGTATCCTACAATGCTGCTCCGAATAACGGGGGGGGTGAGGCGGCGTGAACGGGCCTCCCCAGGTGGAGGCTCGTCTGCTGTAGTGGGGCGCCCTCTTTACCGTTTCAGTTGCCATTCCGCCCGCTTTTGGTACACTGTGCCAAAATCCGCCATTCAGCTGAGTTGCGCCCACTCTTGCGGTGCAGCGATAGGCGGCTGCCACAGGACTCTCAAAATGGCGGCAGGCTCTTTCCTTTTTGGGCCTGGTCCACTGAAATGGCCCTGGGACACCTTGGAAATCGGACGCTTGTCTGCTAGGTCTTGGACCCCATTCTCGAAAGCGTCCCCTCAGCCTTGAAGATTCTACAAAAGTCTTGGGGGCCCCCGACTCCTGCAGGCTTCCGGTGGGGAGCGGCTGCCATGATTGCTCGCGGAATGACCACGACGGAGCCACGAGATGGTGGTGCTTTCATGCTGACGCCAGCTTCAGTCTGAAACATCCAGAAACAAGGTGGGGCTTTCATCGTTTGGGAAAAAAAAAAGTTTTCATCCAATGAAAAGTGTTATTTTTAGGTCATATGATCAAGCCTTCCATCATTAGGAAACCAAAAGTAAAATGAACCAATGAAAAGTTTTATAAACAAGTCACATGACCTGTTATGCGGCATAGGGTATAAAAAGCGTAGAAAATCCGTTGGCACGTGAGGCGGCGTCAGTAGCGGACCGATGTGCGAATAGGCCGAAGGCAGCACAACGCGCCAAGATCCGGATGGCACCGAGGTGGTGTCCACCAAGTTGCCGCACTGGTGTGGCCATCCTACAATGCTGCGCCGAAAGTCGGCGTGGGGTGCCCCGTTGGCCTGTGAGGCGGCGTCAGTAGCGGACCGATGTGCGAATAGGCCGAAGGCAGCACAACGCGCCAAGATCCGCATGGCACCGAGGTGGGGTCCAGCAAGTTGCCGCACTGGTGTGGCCATCCTACAATGCTGCGCCGAAAGTCGGCGTGGGGTGCCCCGTTGGCCTGTGAGGCGGCGTCAGTAGCGGACCGATGTGCGAATAGGCCGAAGGCAGCACAACGCGCCAAGATCCGGATGGCACCGAGGTGGGGTCCAGCAAGTTGCCGCACTGGTGTGGCCATCCTACAATGCTGCGCCGAAAGTCGGCGTGGGGCGCCCCGTTGGCCTGTGAGGTGGCATCAGTAGCGGACCGATGTGCGAATAGGGCCAAAGGCAGCGCAACGCGCCAAGATCCGGATGGCACCGAGGTGGGGTCCAGCAAGTTGCCGCACTGGTGTGGCCATCCTACAATGCTGTGCCGAAAGTCGGCGTGGGGCGCTCCGTTGGCCTGTGAGTTCGCGTCAGTCAGTGAGGGTTGTTTGAGGATCTGACTGCATTGGAAAGCAATGTGATGCTGTGCGTCGCCCCCAAGATGAAGGTTCCCCGGCTGCAGTGGGGCGCCCCTTGGTGTTTCACTCGCTATGCAGCTGAGTTGCGTGCGCACTTGCGGCGAATAGGCCGAAGGCAGCACAACAATATTTTCGGAATGGAAGACACCACAAGGCGCTGAGATTCGGTTGGCACCGAGGTGGTGTCTAGCAAGTTGCCGCACTGGTGTGGCCATCCTACAATGCTGCTCCGAATAACGGCGTGGGGTGCCCGAAGGGGGGGGGGAGGCGGCGTGAACGGGCCCCCCCAGGTGGAGGCTCGTCTGCTGTAGTGGGGCGCCCCTTTACCGTTTCAGTTGCCATTCAGCTGAGTTTCGGCCGCTCTTGATGCTACAGCGATAGTCGGCTGCAACAGGACTCTCAAAATGGCGGCCTGTTCTTTGGATTTGGGCCTGGTCCACTAAAATGGCCCTGGGACACCTTAGAACTCGGACGCACACATTTTTTTTCCTTTCCTCTACATGCAAAAAAGGTTACCTGCCTCATCTGCCACGATGTACTCTCCAGAGGAACCGAAAAAATATATAGTTATGGTAACTATACCATGCATCGTCATATGGAGAGGTGGCACCGATTAATTATAGTGCTGCACAAAAGAGAGATTTGGAGGAGAACCCCCGACTTGCCAGTACATTCACCAAAGAAGTGGCACTGACAGCATCAGAGGCAAGGGAAGGGAAACGGTCCCAAATATTTAGAAGAACTTTGGAAAGATTAAAATGACATGTTTAGATTGTGGCAAATTAATTTCATGTGGACAGATGAGTGTTACTCTAATAAATACAGCATATGAACATCATCATAGTCGATGGTTGGTGGAGACATTTTGACTATATCCTGGACCTGCCCGTCCTCGCCCAAAATGGCGCCGGAATAAATGGGACTCGTAACTCCTTGTTGTGTACTGGTTGCACAACCTTGATATCACGAGATACGTATGCAGTTTTGAAGCACATGGCGGGCGGGGACGAGAATTGATTGAATATTTCGACATCCCTATTGATATTAAGTTCTGATGTGTTATTGATTACTGTACTATTGAAAGTTCGAATTAACGTCACCCATGGTACTTGCCCGCAAATGTATATCTAGATAATTTTATTGTAACTGGCCCTGTCGTATTTTAATTATAAGATGTACGTCCACCGATTCCGCAACTGTTAGACACCTTAGTTCTTGCAACCTAATGGCCCGCCCGTTACGTTCCTCTACAGTGTAAATGTCTACTCATCATATACGATTACAGTTTGCTCCGTGGCCGGCCCACGTGGTTATAGGCCCGTATTTGTATACTGACATTTTCACAATAAAGGTTTTTAAAAGAAAACATGGTAGTAGTATTTACATTGGTAAAGTTTTTAATAATAGTCACTGTTTTAGAATCAGTAAAAGGCAAGTGAAATAAAGCAGTCCAATTACATGAAGGGTAAAAGGTATAATACGCAGGAACGCAGTAAAGATAAATGGTCAAGGGCTGTTGTGTTTTCTACTCCTGCAACATAAAGTGATCGATAAGAATCTGATATTCAGGCGTATCGGCGACTAAGACAGCAGGCCGAGCCTCTTTTGCTCAACGGCTCCGTCATGGGACGAAGAAACGCCCTTTTTCTCGAAAAAGGAATATATTTTACTTGCAGGACAGTTGTAAATTTTCCGGGAAAGTACATTAGCCTGGAACATTATAACATATGTTTAAGAAAAAATAATGTTCGAAAGTAATAAAAAGCATAATTTTTAGGTTATATGACCAAGCCTTTCATCATTAGAATAAGAAAAGTAAAATGAACCAGTGAAAAGTTTTATTAACAAGTCACATGACCTGTTATGCTTACGTTACGCGCTGCGCGCCGCGCCCCGGATCGCTTCCGGGAAGCTGCGCTTCGCGCACCGGAGCACTTCCGGATGCGCTAACGCGGCGCGTCATATGACGCATTACGCAACAACGCAGGTCCAGAATATAGTCAAAATGTCTCCACCAACCAGCGGTCGGAACACAACCCCTTTCAGCAGGCTAAATAGTTCTGTTAAATGACAACAGAAGGGACAGGCAACAAGAACCATCAGTCAAAGAGGGGAGGGCAAGTTCTTCTCTACCGGGTCACGTTGGGGCGCTACCGGAACTGATCGAATTGGTAGTCTACAGTGTTTCTGGATGTTTCAGACTGAAGCTGGCGTCAGCATGAGAGCACCACCATCTCGTAGCTCCGTCGTGGCCATTCCACGAGCAATCATGGCAGCCGCTCCCCACCAGAAGCCTGCGGGAGTCGGGGGCCCCCAAGACTTTTGTAGAATCTTCAAGGCTGAGGGGACGCTTTCGAGAATGGAGCCCAAGCTCTAGCAGACAAGAGTTCCAAGGTGTCGCAGGGCCATTTTAGTGGACCACGCCCAAATCTGAAGAGCCGGCCGCCATTTTGAGAGTCCTGTGGCAGCCGCCTATCGCTGCACCGCAAGAGCGGGAGCAACTCAACTACATGGTGAGCGAGACGCTGTAGTCGAAAGAGCGGGCGGTAAACAGCTGAATAGCGGAAGAGGCACAGTGTAGCAAAAGCGGGCGGAATGGCAACTGAAACGGTAAAGGGGCGCCCCACTACAGCGTGTCTTTAGGTGAAACGGATTGTGGGACAAGGTCAAGAATGGAAGAGTCACCAAAAGGCAAAAAGTTCCGCTTAAACCCGGGAGCCGGCCACCTATGTCGGGGGCGATCTCAGGCCACACCAGGGCAACACGACTTGGGGAGGGGGCCGGAGCCAAGCGCCCCCTCCGAGTCCGCGCCATCACACCGTCCCTCGGGGGCCTCCGTCAAGCGGTTCAGGGTGGCACCGCATCACATTGTTTTCAAATGCAGTCACGTCCTCAAACAGCCCCCACTTACATTGAGAATAGTGAAGCTGTAGCAAGTGCAAATAAGCTTCAGACAGTGTTACAAGCACTCCTCAAAACTTTGAACTATCAGAGTGCATGAGTTTCATGCTCGATCGATTGAGCTAGCCAGATCGGGCAACAATAAGTATAAAATAGTTATGTAAATAGTTATTTAATAAAATGTTTTACCCTGTTACTTTGCTGGTGTGTTGTATATATTTGTAATATTTGCATAGAGTTTATCGTTATTTTGGGCGGGGTGGGTGGCGGAGCCGAGCTGTCTTGCAGCCATCATGGTGTGGAGCTCAGTTCATCTCACTAGTTTCGTATTTCTCATGAGGGGTTGTTCCTAATGTTTCTATTTTAGCGAGGTCAAAAAGAGATCCCATTAGTGGCCTACTGATTTTGCTCGATTCCTTTTGTTTTTTTACACGATTTTTCACTATCTGCAAAGACTAAACAGAGTATTGCAACTCTGTGCTTGTTTGTAAATAGAGAATGAACCAAAGAGAACCAATTCTAAAACAGTAAATGCTTGGATAACAATCAATCAAATGGAGAGAGAAGCTGGCACGACGGATTACAACGGGGGCAAAGGCCAGCGTTAACTACCCTTCACTATCTGCAAAGAGAGAGTACTCCTAATAGAAATGAGGGGGAGGGGGGGGCAGCATTCAAAGCAGATCAGTGTGCATAAACACGAAAATGTTTTTACTTACCATGTACTTGACATTCGACAGCTTATGATATTTGCTATTAAAAAACCATTGAAATTCACTGAAAAAACCATAGGTTAGAGACCATATATAGTTAGGAATTAGCATTTAAAAAACCTTGAAAATTCACTGAAAAAACCATAGGTTATAGACCATATATAGTTAGGAATTAGCATTTAAAAAACCTTATTTTACTCACACAAAACCATTGAAATTCCATATATAGTTAGTTGCACTAACTATATATCGCGCACCCGCAATCCACTGCTGATGATGTCACATATTACATCATTCATGACATGGTCAGTGACATCACTGATGACATCACTGATGACATCTCAAATGACATCACTGATGACATCACTGATGACATCTCATTTGACATCATTCTTGTGCTAATACGATAAACCTCTTCAGACTCTAATATAACCTTAGATACACTCAGTGTATCAGTATGTCTGTTGTGATGTAAACTGCTGCATGTGTTGATCATTAGCTATACGAGAGGTTATATGTGTTATTGATTGGTTGCCCAAGTATTTGTATGGGAGATTGAGTTTGTGTGGGGGTGGCTGGGAGGTGTGTGACTCTGTGCATAGATGTGTGAGCAGTTGATTCACTAGGTGTATGAGTTCAAGAGTGCATGTGGAAACAGCTACATGGGCGGTTGACTGTGTGCATGAGTGTATTGATGAGTGAATGGATATCTCAATGCTACATGTCATAGTAAGTACATATGTAAAACACAGTACATGTGAGAGTTGGCATATATAAATAACTGTGCATGAGAGCCACTGAATGTGTGAGTGGCTGTATGGATCATTGTGAACTTGTATCAGGGATTGTATAAGAGAGTAAATATGTGTTAGTATATGTTTGAATAAGTAAGGTGTGTATAACTGTATAGTTGAGGAAATGGAGGTGAGATTGTTTCTTTGCATGACTGACTAGGTGTGTGAGTAACTCCATGGATGAGTGACAGTGTGTGAGTGTCTGTATACACTGAGTGTATCTAAGGTTATTTTAGAGTCTGAAGAGGTTTATCGTATTAGCACAAGAATGATGTCAAATGAGATGTCATCAGTGATGTCATCAGTGATGTCATTTGAGATGTCATCAGTGATGTCATCAGTGATGGCCCTGACCATGTCATGAATGATGTAATATGTGACATCATCAGCAGTGGATTGCGGGTGCGCGATATATAGTTAGTGCAACTAACTATATATGGAATTTCAATGGTTTTGTGTGAGTAAAATAAGGTTTTTTAAATGCTAATTCCTAACTTTATATGGTCTATAACCTATGGTTTTTTCAGTGAATATATATACATATATATATATATATATATATATATATATATATATATATAATACATCATTTTGAAGAAAATGTAATACCTGGGTAATAAAAATGTGACCTGGGTATTAAATTACTTCCCCACCCATTACCCCTAACACCTATCATCCCTACAGCCTGTCCCTAGAGGTAAGTATTTTCTAAAACAAACAATATATAAAAAAATAAAAATAAAATAAAAATAAATATATATATATATATATATATATATATATATATATATATATATATCCATACTAATATTATAAAGAGAGAGCCCAAACCTTTGAGGTGGGTAATCTCAGTAACCACAGCACCAATCACAACACCCAATACAGCTTTGGAAAGGGCAGTTGCAGCAGAAGGACATAGGCTATGCAGACGCCCACCATATACATTTAAAGGCCAAAGAACCGGGCCAGCAAAGTAGTCCCTTGTGGGCATGTCTGCGTTGTGCTGTGGGCATGTGCTGAGGGCGTGACAAACGCTAGGGGCGTGTGGTACGTTCCGCCCTTCATGCCATGTCTCATATTGTGTGCTGTGGGCGTGTGCTGGGGATACGGCATTACGAAAACGTGTGGTACGTTCCGCCCTTCATGCCATGTCTCATATCCTGTGCTGGGGGCGTGGGCGTGTGCGGGGCGCGGCATCTTGAAAAAAACAAGAGAGCCTACATTCCAGCTCCCGGTGTGCTTGCCCCGTGCTCCCAGTGCCGTGCACCTGCTTTACTGTATGTAGGTCAGGCATGGCGCTATTCCCAAGGGCTGAAAGGAGCGCAAACAGGGGCCATTGTGCAGGAAATCTAATCTCGCCTTATCGTCCGGTGACGCCTGATGCGCACACTGGAGATTTACCACTTCTGTTGCGCACAGGCCTCGCGCGACGCACATCCAGAAACAAGGCCCGCCTCCACGGAAACAGCAAGAAATGGCCTATCCCTCCCCCGGTAAGTACATTGCTGGCACGGCGGACAACATCTCCAGCAACATACTCATATTGTTTCACCACCCATTTGAAAAATGCATAGGTCTCTCTCATTGATGGCTAGCACCGAGATACACTTTTAGACACACCTCCCGCCAGAAGTTCTATGGAGGGCGCTCACATATTAGGATTTAGGCATTTGTTATGGTCATTTTTATTGGGCAATATTTCGTGTTCTGGGGCGTGGCCAATGGGCGCGACAATCGGCCGGCAGCAATTCATACCCGGACAACGCCAGGACGGGCTGCTAGTATATACAACTCAAGTCGCCTAATTCGAATCCTTGTTGAATATGCGGAAAGTGATGGCACAAAACTCCAAATGAAAATCAAAGAATTGAACGAACAAATCAAAGCACTGAATGAAGATGTCTTGGAGAAAAAAATGAGAGACGAAATGACAATACGGCTGGCTAAAGAAGAAGATGTAATTAAAAGAAGAAAAACCTTCACATTTCAAAGGGACAAACTGGATTACCAGAATGGGCGTATTTATACGTTCTCTAAGAAATATGATCTCCCGGCAACAAACAAATTACCACAACCAGCACAGGCGGCTACTAGCCTGGAACGTTTCTCAATATCATCTACTGATATCAGCTCGGTACCCAGCAGTGACTCGGAGGCAGAACAACGATCAACAGTGGGGCAGTTGGGGTTTACAAAGCGGTCGTTGGGTCAGGAAGTGGACTGCCTGCGACACGTCCGCAAACAATCGTTAAGATCCCATGCCTCAAACTCCGGCGCAACCAAAGGAACAACATCAAGCGCAAACAACGGAGGCAATGTAGGGCAGCCAAATCAAACAACAAATCAAGTAACGAAAAAGAAAACCTACAAAAGGTGGAACTGCCGATGAATTCACAAGTAAGTGACAATATGACCATTGTGAATTTAACTGATATGCAACTGAGTCCTAAAGAACTGCGTACGTTATCACTGGGGTTATCATTTTGCCCACCGTGCACTTTTAATTATGCAAAGACCAGAATGGATTTATTTAAATTTGTAAGAAAATTAAAATTAAGGAAATTGTATCTGGTCAATAAGCATAAAACGCGTAATTCCCCGGACATTAACATAGGGGAGAATGTGGAAGCTACAACCATGTCGGTAGGAGAATATGAGCAACAGTGCGACCTAGTAGATCTCTTGAATGAGGGGGATTTTGATGGTACTCAGGAGACTGAAAATGTAATCAAAACCAACAACCCAGGAAACACTTCATTCAAGCCAAAATCGACATTTAACCCAGTGATGGCACACGATAACATTGATGTATTCAGTGACTTGGTAACAACAGAAATTAAAAAACTATACGAAAAAACGATGGTTGAAAACAAAAAAACAATGAAATATAATGATTCTTTTGGCAGCCTAATGAAGAAACTCCAAGATAACAACAAGGTAGTCATTAGGCAATCGGACAAAGGGGGCAATATTGTCCTCTGGCCAATGCATCTCTATTTGGAGGAAGCGTTGAAACAACTAAATGACAGGCAATGTTACAGCAGAAGTGACTGGCAAACAACCAAGCTGTCTTGGGAAAAGTTCAATACCAAGCTATACTCATGGAGAGTTCAAGGACTCTTGAGTGGAGATGAATTGAAATTTTTAAAAACTAATCATCCGATAATCCCGGTGTTCTATCTAATTCCAAAGATCCATAAGGATAGTAGCAAGCCACCGGGAAGGCCCATTATATCGGCCCGGGGAGGGACTTTTGAGAACGCGTCCCGCTACATTGATCATTTCCTTCAAGACTTTGTAAAATCCTTGCCATCCTACATAAAAGACACTATGGACTTCTTGCAGAAAATCAGAACAATAGTGTGGGAAACTGAATACCTTTAAATCACACTAGATGTGACTGCTCTCTATACTAGTATTAATCATGTTGATGGTTTAAGGGCAGTCGCGCATTTCCTGAACAAGAGACCGGTTTGTATGTTGGAGCACAACAAAATGCTGATGGAGATGTTGGAAATGTGTTTAAAGAACAATTGTTTTCTGTTCCAAAACCAAGTGTTCCAACAGTTGAGAGGAGTGGCAATGGGGGCCTGCTTCTCCCCCAGTTACTCGTGTTTACACATGGGGCTGTGGGAGGAGCAGGTCCTGGGTGTCGCCTTTGCAGAGGTCATGTCCAGTAAAGTAGTGTCATGGTACAGATTCATAGATGACCTCTTTATAATATGGAAGGGGTCATCTAGAGAAGCTGAACAATTTATTGTGGATATTAACAACAATGAACTGAATCTCAATTTTACAGGTACAATCAGCGACAACAGGGTTAATTTTTTGGACGTAGAAGTATACGTGGAAGGAGGCAAATTGCAGACCAAATTGCACCGCAAGGAAACTGCGGGCAACGCGGTCCTCCACGCGTCCAGCCAGCACCCCAACCATCTGATCCGAAGCATCCTTTACGGGGAGATGCTGAGGATCAGAACAATTTGCAGTACAGACAATGCCTGTTTAATAGCACAAAACGACAGCAAAACAAGGATCCTAGAAAGGGGCTATGCAGAGAGCGTGGTGCAAAAGGCAATGCTAAGGGCAAACAAAGTTAATACCTTTCCCAGCGTAGAAGGTATTACTGAGGCAAAAAACACAGCGACAATCAGTGTGGGTAGCCAACCTAGACTCATTACTGAGTATAGCCGCCAACATAGACAACTACAAAAGATTGTCAGAAAGAACTGGCCCATAATCACAGGGGATCTGGTGATAGGCAAAACATTGGCGAATTACCCAGCAATAACCTACAGTCGTGCCAGATCAATGAATGACATGCTGGTGAAAAGTAGCCCGGAAATAGTAAACAGGGATAACTGGCTCAAGAAAAGTAAAGGTTTCTTAAAGTGCGCCGTGTGCAAGGCATGCACAATAGGGAAAAACAAAACATCTTACATGTCCCCATTTAGTGAGGCCCCGATCTCAATTACCAAAAAAATTACATGCAAATCAGATTATGTCATTTATGTGTTGGAATGCATTTGTGGGCTATGCTACGTGGGTAGCACAAAGCTACAAGTACATAAGCGCATACTACAACACATGAGAGCGGTAAACAATAAAGACGAAGCTTACCCTGTGGCGAGACATGTCAACCTGTGCCACAGAGGAGACTTGAACTGCCTCAAGTATTACGCCATAGACATGGTGCTGCCGCTCCGCAGAGGGGGTAACAGGGAAGCACAATTAAGATTACTTGAAACCAGATATATTCTTGAGCTTGACACCAAGACACAAAATGGCCTCAATGCGACTGAAGACCTGTACACATGTCTATAAATAGTAACTGAAAATGACATCCGGTATAGATTTGTTCAAGTCAGCCCATGTCTATTGGAAATCTGAATAAATGAGGTCATCAAACTAAAACAACAAGAACTGCTTTTTTTAAAAAATAGTGTAATTTAATTTGTCACTATGGGAAACCACACAATCTTTTCTTAAGTATAAAGGTACAGGTTACAAATTGACCTCCCGGGCAGTGTAGTAGCAGTAATCCACAAGCCAACTGAGCCCACTTGGGCGCTGCACTACCTACCCTCCCTTTCTGTATAATAAAAGCCAGACTACATAGATTTTAGAGTAGCGAATATTTGCACACTAGAGGCAGATTTTGCACAAATCTTTATCAAAAGTGATATTAATGAATTCAATGTATTATATATTGGTATTCAGGCTTTTTGATAAATATGAAAATGTGTATATATAATGAAATATTGTTGTATAATTTTTATCATTAACAAGATGGAGGTTACTCAATGTTTTATAATTCAGCAACTTTGCACATATTTATATATATTTAATATATATTTTATCTATTTATTGTGAATTTTGCACACAGGTCTGGAGTTACAGTAATAAGGAGGTTGTAAAAAATGTAATCATGATGTATTGAAAAATTAATGCAACATCATACAGCACATAGATTACGGTTAAAAGCTGTGGATTAGGCTGAAGTATGTTGTTCATGTCTATAGGCCCGGGATCATGTGACCATTACCTGTACTTTAAAATCACGAGGTGAAAACGACCATGTCATGTGATCAAGGGCTCCATGGCCCGAAACGCGTCATGGCGGACGAGAGGTTGCACGAATAAAATACGCGCTAAATATACCTGGTTGGGTCCGGTTCGCTTTTTACTTCCAGTTTCCTGGTGTAGCAACGAAGTTCTTGGCATATATATATATATATATTACCTACTGGCGGTCGCCAGTAGGTATATATAGTTAGGATTTTTTCTCTATGGGTTTTTTGAAAATTCTATGTCTAATAACTTTGGCGTTTGTGGACGGAATTGGCTGAAATTTTCAGGAAAATGGCACATTTTGTTTCTGAGCAGCCCTTGAAAATTTGGGGGGGGTTCGTCAAGGGGGGGCCGAGAAAAAAGGGGGGTCCCAAAACGTGTTTTTAACATTGAGTTTTCCATAGGGCGGTTGGCCTCACTTTTAGCCCGAACGGCTGAATGGATTTGCACGAAACTTGGCAAAATTGTAGGGACTGGTAGCCCGATGTGCCTTTTGTAGGTCTCAATATATGTGCTCCAGTGGATTTTGAGAAATTAACGTTTAAAAAAAGATATATATCTGTAACAGCGGACCGGGCAGCGTCCTAGGACGCGTACTTTTCGCGCAACGGAGCTTTGTGAAGCGAAGCTGATTGGTTCTCCGGCGTCTGTCAACATTCCAAACAGTCCGTAGCGGCCGCCATCTTGTCTCTCGGTAGGATCGAGAGACAAGAGGAGGCCAAAGCGAAGGGGCAAATGACCATAAGGGGGAATAGTAGATCCTCGCTGACCCCCTAGGTTTGATGTGGAGGTTTTAAAAGGGCCCCGCGGGGCAAAAAAAAATAATAATAATAATAATCGAACACCTGAATGGATTTGCACGAAACTTGGCAAAATATTAGGGACTGGTAGCCCGATGTGCCTTTGCTAGGTCTCAATATATGTGCTCCAGTGGATTTTGAGAAATTAACGTTCAAAAAAAGATATATATCTGTAACAGCGCTCCGCTTCGCGTACTTTTCGCGTTACGGAGCTTTGCGAAGCTGATTGGTTCTCCGGCGTCTGTCAACATTCCAAACAGTCCGTAGCGGCCGCCATCTTGTCTCTCGGTAGGATTGAGAGACAAGAGGAGGCCAAAGCGAAGGGGGAAATGACCATAAGGGGTCATAGTAGATCCTTCCTGACCTCTTAGGTTTGATGTACCATTTTGCCAAGTTTGGTGTAATTCCGTTCAGCCATTCAGGCTGTAGACGTATGTAAATGTCCTATGGAAAATTGCATGGGGAAAACACATTTGAAAGTGTTGAAATTTAGAACCAATTAAAATGTTACTTTGGTTTTGTATTTGTGTGTGATGAAAGTTAATTGGTTATGTATATATGTCAAATGAGAGGAAACCACAGCCATTTTGTGATACTACTGTCTGAGGTACATTTGTGAGGAATTTTTGGTGGTGAATTTCTGGTGTTTGATTTACACAGTACTAACACTTCTGCTACTTTTAAAAAGGTGAGTTGTTAATTTGTAAGGGGAACTATGTTGTACACTTGAAGATAATTTGAAAAATGTTTTCTGTTATTTATTTGCAGTCCTTCTGTTATACTAAATAGTTGATGAAGTTAGTTTTATATTATGTATTACTAAAAACGATAAATGAAAGTGATTATTTTTTTCTGCAATTTACAGCAAGCAATTTCAAAATAAAATGGCTCACAATGAAGAGACCGTGGCAATTTCTTTTGAATTGTCCACTACATTGATTGAAATTGAGAGCACCAATAATGAAATATTGTCACAAGGAGGACATGACTTGTATGATTCCATTAGATTGATTGAAATGGACAGCACCAAGAATGAAATATTGTCACAAGGAGATGACTTGAATGATTCCACTACATTGATTGAAATTGAGAGCACCAATAATGAAATATTGTCACAAGGAGGAGATGGCTTGTATGATTCCATTAGATTGATTGAAATGGACAGGACCAATAATGAAATATTGTCACAAGGAGGAGATGACTTGAATGATTCCACTACATTGATTGAAATTGAGAGCACCAATAATGAAATATTGTCACGAGGAGATGACTTGAATGATTCCACTACATTGATTGAAATGGACAGCACCAATAATGAAATATTGTCAGAAGGAGGAGATGACTTGAATGATTTTTTTGATCAATCTCTTGATGGCGAATTTATCGAGTGTTTGGAGACCATAGAGTTACAAGAATCATCATTGCAGACTTTTAATGAGGAGATTCCAGATGAGATGATTGAAGAGGAAATTACTGATGAGGACATGTTACTAGTTGTTTCAAATTTAGAAAATTTTGAAGAATAAATTTATATTTAGAAATCAAAAATTGTTTGAGACATTATTTATTTTTATTTTTAATTTATGAGGTTGTAGCGAAGTGATTGTAGTATAAAATGAGACTTATAGTATAGAGTGCAACATTTTTATGTTACATGGTAAGTTTACTCATATTTACTTCCCTTCTGCCACTATATTATCTCCAATGTGTATTTGACATGTCTTCTTCATCTCCGGCCTCCTTTCTCTCACTGTGTGTCTCCGATGCATCTTATCGCTGGTATTTTGTGTAATTACAGAAGAGAGTAAAATAAAATAGTTCGGAACGTGAAAAGGGGGCAAAGTAGAGTACTCCTCACCCCCTAGGCCTTTTTAGGCGGTCCCAAAAGGATCAGTTTCTGCTTTCCTGAGAGATTATGGTATGAGTTCCATATACCACAATAACTTGCATTACAACATGCAAGATATCTATCTCCTATTACCAACTTTTGGAGATATTCGCGCTAAGCGCGAATATCTCCAAAAAGTAACACCTGCCCTGAGCAGTTCTTAGCCATGTTATCCAATGGGAGGTGGATAACATGGCTAAGAGTATTAGCTCGGTAATGCATGAATATCGCTGAGTTTTTAGCGATATTCATGCATTGCGGCCGTTTATTATCGCATTTGCGATAAACCTTGATAATAGTAAGGTTTATCTTCGATAATTTCTGACGATGCTTAGTGGTAAAAAATTGGTTGGTAAGCATCGTTAGCGATAAATATCGCTTAACTTTGGTAATATGCCCCAACGTCTGTTAACGTTCGATTCGAAGGAAATGAGGAAGTGTTGAAAAACATTGTCTGCGCCATCTTGCCTTTTTTGAAATGCCACACTTTTGTCGTGCACGGCAGCCATTTTAGATGTCTTGACCAGACCCACTCTCTGCACGCTGTCGATTCGTAGCATGGCTCCTCACCCTCGCAAGCATCTTCCCCAGGCACTGGTCACCCCCGCTCTCTGTCTTATGCATGGGCAATAAACCTCCCCCCATCTGCGCTGCTCTTCCCTGAGAATCACACTGTGCCCGCCCGACACCTCCCTTTCGCCCTATTCACTACCGCACCCTGTGACACTCCTCTTCCTCTGTGTCCGATTGTCCAGGCTATCAGCTAGCCCTGCAGATGTAGTTTATGGCCCCAGCTGTAAAGAATCACCCCTCTTCAAAGGAGTTATAGTAGATCAAGGCCCACACCCGATGAGATCCGTCACACCACACGTGTTCCTACTATCTGAAAACTATCCTGTATTGTGATTGGGGAGGGGACCGAGCCTGAAGCGGAAGATTCCAGGAATGACTCTTTGTACATCAAAGTTTTTACAATTATGTGTCACATAAAAAATATATAGCACTCCAACAAAGTAGTAGGAATATAAAACTTTAATAACATATAAATATATACAACAAAACAAAAACAGTAATAGATTTATTGAAATTGACAGCACCAATAATGAAATATTCTTGTCAGTAGCGGTCTGTTGTGCGAATAGTTCCAAGGCAGCAGAACGCGCTGAAATCTGGATGTCACGAAGGTGATGTCTAGCAAGTTGCCGCCCAGCAAATAACGGCGTGGGGCGCCGCGGGGGTGAGTGAGTCCAGTAGGCACCACAGCTATTCTTACCGGCATTGCAGAATTACTGCTGGGGACAATGCCTGTGCTGGAGCAGGGTCACAGCAGAAACAAAAAGGATTCTGTTGAAGATGTTGTTGGTTTTCAATTTGAAAACAGTTCTGGTGTCAACTGCTATGCTAATGTAGTGGTTAATGTTTTGTTTTCTCTAGAAAATGTAAAAGAGGGGGAGGCAGTCCAAAGTTCCGTTAAAAGGGCAAAGGAAAGGATCGGTGGTTTGAACTATCAGTCAAAAAGGGGAGGGGGTGCAACAATTTTTCCTACCGGGTCACACTGTGCTTTCACCGGAAGTGAGGTCTGCAGGATTCTAGTAATTCAAAGTGAGGCTGGCGCCGACGTCCCGCGGATACAGTTTCGTCACTCCACGGGTGATCATGGCAGTCATTCCCCATCGGGGGTGGGAGACTCCCGCGGCTCCTCTAGAATCTTCAAGGTCGTGGAGGACTACGGTGGTGGAGTCAACCAGTGACCGGGCCATTTCTTTATGCTGGGCCCGCTCTTGCCAGGTCGACCGCCATTTTGAGAGTTCGGTAGCTACTGGCGATCGCGGGGTCAAATGAACGGACGGGCTCCACCCTGCCGGGCGAGACGTTGCAGCATGGCCACAGTGGAAGAACTCTTTTCCGGGCGCCTGGACCGCTGAGGGTGCAGCTGGGAAGCCTACACTGGGGAGGCGGGAGAGGCCTGTTCGCACCGTCTCTCCCTCCCAGTGCACCCCACGGCGTCTCGCTTGAGATTTGTTATGGCCGGACCAGGCGATGAGGACGAGGGGGGGGTCGGAGGCATGTGCAAGACATCCCCCCCCAGTGTTGTCGCAGCCATTATAAAAGAAAGAAGTGTCCCGTCCGTCTTCGGGCCGGGCTTCCGGTGGATGTCGGCCGGACGCCCCTGGCTCTGGCCCCATGAACGGGTTTCTTGGTTTATCGGCTGCAGCCGGATTCCGTCGGCCTCGGCCCCCCGACCGTTGGTGGCCGGACCGGAAGAGCATGTGGCGGGACTACCTGCAACTCTCAAGGGCCACCGCGGCCGGACTGGGAGAGAGAGGGGAGGGTCGAGGAGACATTCCCCCCCCCCTGCAACTGTTCAGCGTTGTAAAGGCAATCCCCTGGCCGGGTCCCGTTGGTCTCGGCCTCTCCTCCGGCTACACCCTACGTTAGGATCTCCTGGCCGAGGCGTGGCAGCAGGACCTGCCTTATATGGGCTGCTCCCGGCTGGGCGTAGCCGGAACCCTGCCCCACCTTGGAAGTTTCCAGAGTGGGGGCGGATGTTCTACTGACTTGCATTTTCCCTAGTCTATCGATTTTTTTGGCGTGGCAGGCGGTGGGACAGCGAGGGGTGATTTGGTTTCTCTTACTGTTTTTCTGGTCTCTCACCACTGGCATATTTTAACGTTTTCTTGTTTCTAGGACATTAATAGGTTTTATCATTACGTTATGTTATCGTTTCTTTGTTCGTTGTTTAATAAAAGTTCATGTTCATCAGTGGCCTACTGATTTTCGTTTTCCTATTCTTTTCTTTCCAGGTTGTTTCATGCTAAAGTTTCTGTTAACAGGATACAGTGATCACTTCGTTATTATTGCATATGTCCTTTTCACTAGGGGTGCTCTCTGGTCGGGCCAGATGACGTATGTCTAGTAAATGGTCCGGGTGAAACAGGTGCATCAATCAGTGGGGATAGGCATGATAGATTACAACGGGGGAGAAAGGTCCGCATTACGTACCCTTTCACTACTTGCAAAGATTTTCCTACGTTTATTTGCAAACAGGGAATACCTCCAAAAAGAACTAATTCCCAAACAGTCAATGTTCGGACAATCAATCAATCAATGAGGAATGAAATAGGTACGACGTGTTAAAGGCTTGCGTTACCTACCCTTCACTATCTGCAAAGGGAGAGAGAATATTCCTATTCTTCCTCGTTTGCAGGTAGAGAAGATCCTTAAGAGAATTAACATCGAACAATTCAATGCTCGATTGAAACAATCAACAAGGGGTACTGTGAACACAAATGAACGCCGCTTATGTACATACGCATTGCTATTTTCAACAGGTTGTTCCTAATGTTTCTATTTTAGCGAGGTCAAAAAGAGATCCCATTAGTGGCCTACTGATTTTGCTCGATTCCTTTTGTTTTTTTACACGATTTTTCGCTATCTGCAAAGACTAAACAGAGTATTGCGACTCTGTGCTTGTTTGTAAATAGAGAATGAACCAAAGAGAACAATCAATCAAATGGAGAGAGAAGCAGGCACGACGGATTACAAAGGGGGAAAGGGCTGCGTTAACTACCCTTCACTATCTGCAAAGAGAGAGTACTCCTAATAGAAATGAGGGGTGGGGGGCAGCAATCAAAGCAGATCAGTGTGCATAAACACGAAAAAAAAAATTCTTACCACGTACTTGACATTCGACAGCTTATGATATTTGCTATTAAAAAACCATTGAAATTCACTGAAAAAACCATAGGTTATAGACCATATATAGTTAGGAATTAGCATTTACAAAACCTTGAAAATTCACTGAAAAAACCATAGGTTATAGACCATATATAGTTAGGAATTAGCATTTAAAAAACCTTATTTTACTCACACAAAACCATTGAAATTCCATATATAGTTAGTTGCACTAACTATATATTGCGCACCCGCAATCCACTGCTGATGATGTCACATATTACATCATTCATGACATGGTCAGTGACATCACTGATGACATCACTGATGACATCTCAAATGACATCACTGATGACATCTCATTTGACATCAATGACCACATCACTGATGATATCATTCATGTGACAATACAATGCATCTCCTCACATTTTAATATAACCTCTGTTTCACCCAGTGTTAAAAACAGAGTATAATTTTTGAAACCATTGACACACCAATACTAGTTACTACATACGTACTCACTGATTCCTACGTCTACACACACATTCACTCATTCACCCATACAATCATTCATACATACAATCACTCATGTTTACAACACAATCATATGCACTCATACACCTATACAGACACTCACACTCTGCCACTCATCCATGGAGTTACTCACACACCTAGTCAGTCCTGTAAAGAATCAATCACACTTCCATTTTCTACTCTATACAGTTAAACATAGAGCACCTTACGTTTTCAACCATATACTAACACATACTTACTCTCTTATACAATCATTGATACAAGTACACATTGATCTGTACAGAGTCACACACCTCCCATCCAGCCACACACACACTCAGTCTCCCATGCAAATACTTGGGCAATCAATCAATAACCCATATAGTTACTCATATAGCTACTGATCAACACATGCAGCAGTTTACAGAACAACAGACATAATGATGCACAAATTAAGACAGTTTAGTCACTAACCCATGCACTCAGTGAGACACATTTAATCACTCACTCATACATTCAGTCATGCACCTACTAAATCCTTCGTCCAGACACTTATACATCCACTCATTCTTCAATATGTAAGACATATTTTAACTTTACAGAAACATAGTCACTGGATGTTGTCATCAGTGATGTCACTGACCATGTCATGAATGATGTAATATGTGACATCATCAGCAGTGGATTGCGGGTGCGCAATATATAGTTAGTGCAACTAACTATATATGGAATTTCAATGGTTTTGTGTGAGTAAAATAAGGTTTTTTAAATGCTAATTCCTAACTATATATGGTCTATAACCTATGGTTTTTTCAGTGAATATATATATATACAAAATCCTTTGCCCCTTCTGGAAACTCCGTCCTTTGATCGGTGGCGCGACAAAGCCAGTGGTGCACAAACTGGCAAATAATTCTACCAACAAATCCAATAATGTGCGCTCTCACAACTCTTTGCAAAAGAAGAATTTATTCCAGGTTATGCGTTTCGGAAGCGAAATTCCTTGGTCACACGAGGAAACCATGATACTGTGAAGTTTACATAGTGATCAAAAACAGGAAATGGAAAGCAGACTGCTAGGTCTCTGAACAGTTGCCATCTTTGAATGTACAAAGTGCAAAACAATATATTTTCAAATAAACATCACAAAATCAACTTTACAGTTTACAAAGATGAGTTATGAAATTGTGTCATCAGTGTTACACAACGGCAAAGTGGCACGCAAGCCTCACTTGCTAACTGTATATGCATAGCAAGATGGCGCTCCGATATATGCTGGCAACCTATCTTGTAAACAGTTTATGCTAATGCGGCATCTGAAAAGGACTCCGTGTACGGACTCCTAATAAACATACCGTTGCAGTACGCTGCATTGTAAAGAACAGTGTCTCTGCTAAACTGCAAACTAGCGTTCAGTGCCCAAGTGGTGCTGCGCTGCAAGGGCGGTGTAGGAGAGTAGGGTCTGCTATCCTATGGTCACCCCAAATTTTTGCTTTTTGCTTCACTGGTTTTCGACTACTGAGGCTGTGGGCCTGCTGATCAGACCCCCAGCCTGCTGTTCTCTCACTAAATTAATGATACATGTGCTATAGGCACATACCACAATTGGAAATGGACTCCTTGTCAGCCCCTGTATAATGCACTATAGGTGCCCAGGGCATAGGGGCCACCAAGGCCTACCAGGGGCTGCAGCATATCTTTTGCCACCCCTGGCTGGTTCTTAAATTGACACAACTGGCTGATCACTCAGCTGGGGTAAGGTGGTGTAATCACCCCTTACTTAGATATAGTATACCTATATCTAAACATATATCTGGACTCATATTAACCTGTGAGCCACTCCTATGGAAGGCCTCATCAATCCTGGAGGCAGAGTGCGTGGTTTAATGTGAGATGGAGCTCTAGCATGAGCTGAGCCTGTCTGCAGCTGTCGGGAACAACTCCCTAAGCTGTTTCAGGATAATGCCATACCATATACTCTTAAGCGCCTTATAATCCTCGCGGTTATATAGCAACTTTGGTTTGCCTTTATCAAAACATGTTGTGTAAGGTGTCATATGATTTGGAATACTATCCCCTCGCCAGTTCTGGCGACGGGGATAGCATTCCACCCCTCTAGAGGGGTAAGACATGTTACTTTACTTAAATGCGGTTAATTTCTAAAAGGACCTTGGATCCACAAAATGGATGCCTCTGCCACAGACACGAGTCTGACCCCCTGAAGCTGACCGAAACCCAGCCAAATGGGGCCTAGACAAAGGGTTTCCTGTCGCAGGGAGGTGCTACACCCCCTCAGACAGGAGATAGTGGATTGTAGCTGGGAGGTTTGAAAGAAACCAGACACTGCCTGGGGAGCACAAGGCTGCCCCTTGCATAATCCGGCCAAACCGGTTCTGGGGCACTCCAGCCCTCGTGCCAGGGCGGCCTGGATCAAAGGAAAGGGGTGTATCCACCCCCTTCCTGGGTCCCACCCATAGGAGGGGACCTAGCAGGTAATCCAGCCCCCCAGATTCGAATAAGAGTGGGAGCAGTGCCAATGCACTGCAGATTATCCTGATGAAACATAAGAAACGAAACTCTGGACCCTTCGACATCCTACTCGACGTAGAAGCCCGAAGAATCTCCCTTGTGGTCAAGGAGTGACCACCCTGTGCAAACAGGCACCATCCAGCCATCGACCTCTGCTTTGTCCAGTTCCCGCCTGAACTCGAGCGACAGAGATCAACGAGATCAAGCTTGCCTGCCTTCCAACAGCCCGATCCACAGTCCCTGCAGAGCTGAGACCCGTGGAGGCGACCGGAAGCGTGGGGCACGCCATCTTGGAAAGACCACGAGACGCTGACCGTGCAGCCCACGAGTGACCCTCGAAGCTGTACACCGGGGTTTGAGAAGCTCCAACCCTGAGCCACACTTGTACCGAAGTTCAGCCCTCCACACTCGACGAGTGCTGCGTGGGGCCCTTCTGCTTCTTTTGGCTCAATGCGTTGGCCTGGTCAATTGCCAGCCGGCTTGTGGCCCCTGTGTCGACGAAACTTGAAATTCGACCGGCGATTCTGGTTGCTCCAGATTTGCACCAGCTCCCCTGAAAAGGAGCCCCCACTCTGACCCTCCTGGTTCGAGTGAGAAGCAATCTCCCGGTTCCGCGTGGATTGCTTTTGCCAAGTGTTGTTTGCTCCAATCTTGAAGCCGACAGTGCCGACGGCGAGAGCCTGCGTGGGACAGATCGTGACCTGCTCCTGGACGTCGTAGATGCCCCAGAGCCCACGTGACAGCGGAGAGAAGCTCCTCAACGACCACCTGATTGCGCCCGACATTGCCTGGTTCCGTCCTGGTTCCACCCTGGTTACTGCTGAGTGACCCAGACTCTGTCCCCTCTGCTTTCAGGTACTTTTCGACTTGAGTCCACCCTTGGACTCCACCGGACACTTCTCTTTCACCCCGCCTGCAGCCCTTTCAGCTTCAAGCACCAAGAGCCTGCGTGACGAAACCCGACTCAACTTCGACCCTGTGCACCCGCTTCCTGTGGGTGAGGTAACTTTGCTCCGCCGGTGTTCCCACACTGGTACACATCTCTAGGGTCTGTGTCTTAAGTTTTGTTCCTCTAGGTTCAGCGGAAGTGTCCTTAAACTTTAACTTTACAACTTTTACGTACTATTGGTTAACATTGGTGCATGCGTGCGCTTTCCGCACTGCACCCGAATCCCGTGGGTCTCTCCCGACTTCAGCATTGCTTGTCCCGACTGCTCCCAGCGATTCCCTAGGCCCTAGGCCTAACCACTGTTCGATTGGTATCTCTTATACCACTTGTTTAGTATATGGTTTGAGTGGCCCCCCGCCCTCATCCATAATTGTGCAACCTTGTATGTTTAAACTGTGCTTTTGATTTAACGCGTGTGCCCCATTATTCATAAAGAATACTGGGGAGTGTTTTTAGTAATAAATACATATATTTTTATAATATATACTTGTGTGGTGTCCTTTCATTTGATATTACAGGATTGTATGTGGTAAAACAGCTCGCTTAACACAACCTCTTAAGTTAAGCCTTTAGGCTGCTTAGTCCATGCTACCCCTAGGATAGCTTGTCTAATAAGGTTGACTTACAACCAGACACCATAAGGGATTGTTTGGTCTGATAACCGGTGGTTCCAGAATTGGAAACATCACCTATCAGGCCAACTTCTCACATTGGTGAGCAGCGGTGCGGATTTGAGCTTGCTGTTGGTTTACCATTGCAATCTTTTATCAAATTGAAAGATCACATCAAGTACCTCTAGGTACATATAAAATCAAAAGCTTAGCATATATAAGTTCTACTGAACTTAGTAGTTGTAGATTAAAGGGATTAGCACACCCTGACTACAACTCACTAGCAAGGTGTCATGTATTCCTATAGGTTCTGAATCGATCCCCCTATTCCTGACCCTATTCTGGTTAAACTAACTATCAAGTTAACTAACAATCAGCCCATGAGGCAAGAAAGCCCCCATGATGCAGATACCGTTATCTGACGCAGTCACACTACGGCACAGGAACGTGTTATCTGATTAGGTCATAACGCTTGAGATCTAATTAGACAAGCGACATTCCTCCAGCCCCTGATAAGGCATACGACGTTCTCATAACAAATCAAACCTATGACAACCTGGAAAATCCGTGCGGCCATTGTTTTGATTTCACAGAGAACTTCAGTAAAAGAATGTGCTAACGAGCAAGTCGTATGACATCTTTATTGACGTATCTATGTCCATCCTTACGTCAATCCCGGCACCTTTAAGGTATAAATATTGCCGATCTTGCCCTATGCAAACACACACGTGGTGACGAGACGGAGCAGCCATACTTGCCGAAGCCCAGAAGCAGAGCAGACCCCGCTGGCAGCAGCCCCGCCTTCCTGACGCGCTGAGAGACGTGCTGCTATATCCTACCGAGAGACCCAGCAGCGGCGCTTTCGGGCAGCCCTCGCAGGCAGCCTGGAATATCGAGACCAGAGAAAGAGATACCATTCCTCATTCATCCTAACTTCCAGGTACAGAACTGAATAACCCCTCACAGAGAATTCTTTAGTTATTCACTTGGCAAAAACAAACTTAACTTAAACTGTAACTTTCTATTCCCGCCCACGCATTAGACTTAGGTCAGGTACACGGGGTAGGCGTATTTAGAAACACCAGTTGAGTACGTTTAGTCAAATGTATATGTGTATGTAAATATATTTTAATCATTTCAAACATCATATGGCTCAGAAACCATATCAATGTTTTTACAGTATTATTTTATACTATTGCTTTTAATGTATGCACTTTACTTAACTATAAGTATTGCAATAATATCGATCCATTTCTCTTGTACGAGAAAAGAGACTGATCAATAAATAACACCTTTTTATTGAACACGCCCGTCTCTTCCTTTTCTCTACAATCTGATGAGACTAAGAATGCACGTACTGACTGAGTAAAATAATTGCCTTGTGCTCACACGACTCTGGAGATACACTCTTGATTAGGGGAGAGCAAAGTTGTCATGTTCTATGGTTGTCAGAAACTAAATCCCTTCTTGTCTAATCAGGGGAGTTAATTCTTTCCTGAACATTCGAGAAAGTTTCTAGCGAACTCTGAGCTACGCTGGCAAACCCAAAACTTAAGTCTAGTATCGACAGTAGTAGACCTAGTTAACGTATGGCCTAGGCCTTTACTGCTGTAGGTATTATTCCAATGCGCAGAGCCTATTGGGAAGATAGGAACTACACTACATGGCGCCCAACGTGTTTGGAAAGGGCGATAAAACTAACGTAAGACATTTAGAGTAACTCAGTCGTGCTTTCTCACTCAGACCCCTTTTCCCAAATACTCCAAAGACGTCTGGAGTGGGTGAAAGGTAATATCCTCCAAAACCTCGCAGGAGGGAACTCCTATGTAAGGTTCTTGGTTTAGTCAACGTTGAAGGATACACTGTTCCAAAATATTGTGCATCTAATCTTTGTTCCATAAGAAACCTGATCTGCAAACAAACAAAATAAGCTTCCTGTCAGTAAAATGTCTGACAATGAGGATGAAAGAGAGGCAGTTAGATTAGCAGCTGAAATAGCAGCAGCTGATACTGCAGCACTAGATGCGGACGGGGATATAATACTCATCCCGGTCGCCAAAAGGAAATCTATAACCTTAAAACTTATAGAAAATGGACTGACACCTAGAGGTGGCACAGTCATATTCGTAATTGAGGCACACGAATATCGGCAGACAGAGGTATACTATACATGGATACATTTTCCAGCAGCAAATGCTGTAACAAAGTACTTCCACTATTACAAAATAGA
Organism: Lissotriton helveticus; assembly: GCF_964261635.1. Lineage (NCBI taxonomy): Eukaryota > Metazoa > Chordata > Amphibia > Caudata > Salamandridae > Lissotriton > Lissotriton helveticus. The sequence goes on from NC_136068.1 coordinate 1,686,209,025, forward strand.
GGTTCCACCCGACATTTACACTCCTTTCGAGGAGGTGGAAGTACCACTCAAATTCCAAGAGCATTTGCTCTTATTTGATGGCGCCCTAATACATAACAATCACATTACAAGGCTCGGTCCTTTAGGTAGACCAGGAGCAACGTGGCCGGTCTTAGCCGGATACACACCACACCCAGACATCGAAGGGATGTCTACTGGAGAGCTGTTAATACAGCTAAAACAATTACTAAAAATTCATAGACAATTAGTCCAGTATGTAATGCGGACTTCAACAATTCAGCCAGGGATTAAACTTCCACAGCTGACCCCTCACCAGGGGAACACAAATAAAATTACACCACAGAACATCCAATCCTGCCGAGGTAAAGTACCGGCTAAACGGGAACAAATACCATTCTGGTTGGCACAAATAGAGGCGGTGTTTCCTGACACCACCCCATTAGAAAAACACAGGATTCTGACTATCTGTCTCCCAATGGGAATCGCACCACACATTGAGGACTGTGACACTTGGGGTACAGTCTTTGCTTCCATCTACACAAAAACGCACGGTGTTCCATCCATTTCGGTGATACCAGATGTGCTAAAACAAATTCAAGACGAATATGGTCCAGAACCTGCTTTAACTCTTGGTATGAAATTACTAAAAGACTTCAAGCAGGTCTCGGCTATACTATTAGCCAACATAAAAGGTGAAGCAGCGAACGTGGCGATCCGCCAAAGGTTAAAAGAGACAGATATAGCAGACCAACCAGCTGAAATTGCCAGAATCATAGAAAAATCCTATGAGGAACTAGGTAGAGATAGCTTAGGTGGAATACCAGTAAGACCACAACTGACTGAAAGTCCAGAAAAAATATTTTTTAATAATAATTCACCGAAAAAGAACTGGGATGGAAACAAACAATCCAATCCAAAAGAAAAGAAATTCCAGTCCCGAGGAAGGTCTCCTAGGCGAAGGGAGAAATCTCCGAACCAGAGACAAGGTCACCCCAGAGTGACCCCTCTGGGAAAAGATATAACCTTAGAAATAGGGATAATATAAAAAAGCCTGATAGATATCAAGACATTGATACACGTCCCTCTCAATCTTTTCAGAATTCCTCGCAGAAATCGGAAAGAAGAGGACGATCAGAACAAAGAGAAGAGCACACCAAGTCCAAAGACAAGGAACCTGCTCAGCTAAAAAAGAAATTACAATTTCCAAAAAAGAAGGTAGCCAGTATCAAGGTAGTTAACAATGCCGAGAATACTGAGGACACAACTGAAAAACGGAGAGTGGGCTCAGACAATGCTAGACAGCGCAGCAGAAGTGAGCATAGCTCGCAAAGTCCTTATGAATCATCTGGAGACAGTGGACACGAATGAATATCTTCAAGTGGAAACTGCAGACACCAGAGTTAGCAAACCCCACAAGATATACGAGATAACATTACGTATAGAGGGAGATAAGACTAGGAAAATAAGGGGACTATTTTGGGATAACCTCTCCAAGGGCTATGATATCCTTCTAGCTGAAAAAGAATGGCCACCAGAGTTTGTCAGGGAGTGCCCTCATGGCGAAGAAGTAATTATGCCTGCCTTCTCGAATCAAATCCCGATTCATAAAAAATACACACTTGCTAGAAAGTGGGCAGTGGCCTTAGCACCTGCTTTATATAAAAATCATGTAGGATGGGATGAGGATTCTCCTCCTCACAAAATCCAGTTAAAATCACAACCGACTGCACAAAGGCAGTACCCAATTAAGCAAGAAGCTAAAAAACAGGTAAATGAAATACTAGATCAGCTAGAATACCAGGGGGTGATTGAAACTTGCACCTCACAAATGAACAACCCTTTGTTTCCGGTCTCCAAACCAGACAACTCATATCGTCTAGTTTTGGATTACCGACACCTTAACACATGTTGCAAAACCTTTGCAGTGCAAAACTCACACAGTGCTGCACTAATGAATAACATAGTGCGCAAAAAATACAAAACAACCTTGGACATCTCCAATGGATTCTTTTGTCAAAACATAGCACCAGAGAACAGATATTTAACTGCATTCTCAGTAAATGGCACTCAAAAACAATTCTGTCGGTTAGCCCAGGGGTACAAGAACAGCCCGGGGGTATTCTCAGCAAGAGTAACAGAATTACTACAGCTATATGATGATGAAGCATTATCTTATGTCGATGACATTTACTTAACAGACGATGACTTGGATACTCACTTGAAAAGAGTGAACACCATAATACTTGGGTTCGCAGCAGAGGGTTACAAATTCAACTTTAAAAAATCCAGAATTGCCCATTTAACGGTCTTATACGTAGGATATGAATTATCAAGTATAGCCTGGTTGACAATTTTCTAAATAACTAGAAGAATTAAAAAATCTAAAATATGAAAAGACGTATCCTCCGCCAACCGAAATTCTGCCTCTAGATCACTACGGCTGTATAATATATACAGACGGATCAGCACAACCCGCAGTAGGGGGTAAACAAGCTTACAGTGCTGCGTGCGCGATTGTTAAAGGTCGTTGGCACGAAGGGAAATTTAAACCAACCCTCACTAAAACACAATCCCTAGGAGATTGTACAGCTCAGCGAGCTGAACTACTAGCATTCAAGATGGCGCTTGAAAATACCGATCGAGAATTCCCCACACTCATAGTGTGTGATTCGTATTATTGCGTTCAGTCTTACAATGAATACTTGCAGATCTGGCTTCAGAACGGTTTCAAGGATGCGAAAGGTGGCACAATCAAGCATAAAATGCTCTGGGAACAAGTAGCTCTTTTACAAAAAGAACTACCAAAGACTCACGTGATACATACACTGAGTCATCAACGTGATGGCGTTTACGTTGCAGGGAATTCATTGGCTGATGAGGCCGCGAAGGCAGCTGTGCAATCGGCTTCCGTAGCTACCGTCACCCGGTCAAAAACAAAAATAGACAGCGAAATATTACAAGCTGTCAGCGCTTCAGAAAAGGATTCGATAGAACCACTCCCTAAAGGCTTTCCAGTAAAATACTCATACATAACTGATGCAAACAATGTTCCTTTTGCTCGAATCCCTGGAGTGGGGGATAGGGCAATTCCAAACATGGAACATAGGTTAGGACTAATAATAGCGGCACACGAAGGGCTTGCTTCTATTCATGCTGGCGTCTCAGCCACAGTATCATTATTAAAACAGAGATACTGGTGGCCACAAATGAGAAGACAAACGAGGAACTATGTTCTAGCATGTGATATATGTCAAAAAATGAAAGTATCAACGGTGAGACGTCCAGCGCAGACGCCCCTTCTAATCTCGGATAAACCATTAGCCTGTGTTTATCTAGACCACTGCGGTCCCTTACAAAGGGATGGTAACTATAAATATATCTTGGTTGCAGTGGACTCATGCACGAGATTCATATGGATGTGGCCCCAGCGAACGGCTGACGCCAGAACTGTTATAAAAGATTTGCGAGTCTTTATCGGCACATACGCAATTGGCATGCTGCATTCGGACAATGGTCCTGCTTTTAGCTCTCGGGCTTATAAGGAGGCCATGGTCAGCATGGGCGTGCAATTGCGGTACTCTTGTCCATTTCACCCTGAGGGGAACGGAACTGTTGAAAGAAAAAACCGTGACATAAAGCAATCTATAACGGCAAAGGTATTAGGTTCGGGAGCTGGGTGGGTCAAACATCTAATAAGTGTCCAACGTAGTCTAAATAACTTGCCAAGAAATTCTCTGAAGGGATTCAGTCCGTACGAATTATTATTTGGAACTAGAATGATTATCTCTGACCTCGACAGTCAGACTTCAGTGGTTAAAGAAAAAAGCTTTGATGTCAAAGACCGTTTGGCTATTTTGCAGGACTTAAACAAAACAAGAAAAGACCTGAGCAACATACAGTTGAAACAACAGCCAACAACCACTGAAGAATCACCACCTGTCCCAGCAAGACCTGTCTGGATTCCAAAAGTCGGGGATCTAGTCAGGGAGAAGATCGCGGTAAAAAAGGAATTTGGGCCTTCTTACAGAAAAGCAGTTCCTGTTTTGTCTGTCAACGGGACAAGATCAGTTGTACTACCGCCACTTGCTGGTAAAAAGGAGAACCGAGTTGTATCCATCGACCTGGTAAAACCACAACATGTGGCCAATAACAAACAGTAGGCCAAGTGGACTCCCAATAAGTAGCAGAACACCAAGGTTTGCTACCAGTACAGAGGTCCTAACAAAGAGGCTGATCACATTCGAAACGCCTACAGAAGAACAACAAGGACTATGCAACAATGCGATAGAACTCAGACCTCTGAAAACCCAAATAAAAACATTTAGCAGAGACACACCAATCTATAATGAAGTACCAGGTGACAATTCAAGAAACAAAAATCCTGAAGCAATTGGAACAATTGACAGAACTGCATCCGGCTACTTCATCAACTTCGATGATTCCTCTGAAAGCTTCAGTGAATCAAAGACACAGCCATCATCAAAATCCTTTAAAGACAAAGCTAAGGAACTTTTTAACCAACTGAAAGAAACATATCTGATTTCTCCATGGATTGAATTTTGGGTGGGTTTTGGTGCATTTATCCTCATACTTTGGCTCATCATGGTATTAACTTTGGGACGCTTCATTGAGGGAAAATATGCTAAAATGGACACAGCAAGTCAGAACATCAACTTGGTCCTCAAACCACACACATCTTCACACGTCGAGAAAAGAGAACTTTCTTCAGCCAACTTCACAGCCAATCCTATACCTGGTGGGGTAGCCTGGGACAACACTGACTATGAAATTTATGGTCCGTCGAGATCCTGAAATATCCACACCAAATCAAGATCTCCTTGAGTGACTTTGCAAAACCAAACTCATTTGCTGATGATTGGGACTTCGAAAGCATTAATAACATGATGTCTGACTTAGTAATGTCTGCTAAATTTACAAAACATGATTATTTGCAAGGTTCTACAAATTATGATAGTATGTATTGCTATAACCACTATGGTAACCATTTTTTACATAAATCTGCACAACCTAGAAATGTTTTAAACTATAATCAATGGGAACATTGTGCAACACCTCCAAAAGGGAGCTCAAGAACCGTTTACGACAAATATTCATATTTTTCAGGTTTTAACACAAGTAATGCTGAAACATTCTATTTTAAATTGTCAAACAAGACAGGGATGAAAACCATGATAACCAACACAAAGTTGATATATTCAGATTCATTCTTCGAAGAAATGAATACTTTTGGATTTGATTATTGGGACAAAAATGTTGATTTGAAAAGTGTTTGGGGTACAAAAGAATGGCAAGTACAGGGTTTAGAAGCTTTGTTTAGAGCTTGCATGATCCCAGAACAAATGATATTTTTAAATGACACTGTTCAACAAACCACCTGTCTTGGCCTAGCCAAAATCAAAGATTTAAATAAACCGTCTATTCCAAAGCCAACAATGTTTAGCAATAGCTCGGATAGGGATGAAGAGATAGACGTAAACCATATATTAAACCAAAACAGAACACATCCTGATTGGAAACAATGGTTAATCTGGCCCACAGATACAAATAACTGTCAAGACAGATTCCTGAATAAAACACAGGGGTTCAAATTGACCAGGCCAGACCCTAGATATCCCCAAAGACATCACCCAGGGATAATAACAACCTACAGTGTGGGCAAATTATGCCTTCAGTGGCTACAAACTTCCACACTGCCTGAAATTAAGCAACACCTAACTTTACTTACTGATGGTGCTGACTTGCGTGATTTCATAATGGGACCACGCAAACAGCGTCAAAAGCGTTTCATAGCAGCCTCTGTATATGCAGCATACAATGAGGCCTGGAAGGTTAATCAAATTGAAACAGCAGAAAGAATACGGGAAATTGACCGTATTAATTTGGAAAAATCACTTTCTGTAGTGGACAATGGGTTAATGACTCTGTCCTCCAGAATTTTTTCATTGGACAGCATTGTGTCTTCAGCAATCGATATATTATCGCAAGACTTACTGTTATTACAACATGGTCAGTCACAATTGCGTTCTATTGTACAGCTTGGCTGGACGTTACAAAATCTGCGTTCAGGCTATGTGCCTTGGCGTTTAATCAACACAACGTCACTATTCCAAATCTTTAACCTTACTGATAGACAAATCGGTATGGCGCAAAAGGGTGCTGATTATACAATCTTGAGCATTGAAAAACTAGAAAGATTACCAATGACAATGTCAGAACGACCTGTCAGTGAATGGATAATCCACGGAATCATAAATATTCCAATCTCAACCTTCAGGTTTCAATACTGCCAAAAATATATACAGGCTGGCATGTACGAGAAATTGGGGAAGGGGTACCTTAAAACAACTTGGAACCTGCCCTATTCACATGCATGTGTCAGTAATAAAGGACAGAAAGTGTTTCTTAGTGGCAACAATTGTGCCATGTCACTAAGCGGCACGCTTCTGTGTAACGGAATTAGTTTGCATGGAGCCTGTGAAGGGAATTCATACAACCTTTCATGTCACCAGCAAGGCGCACCTGCAACTGAAATAGAACCATTCTTTCAAAGACTCTATAATGGGAGTTACATTCTTATTGTAGACCGCAAATGTTGTAGTCTTATGCCCGGGACTCCTTATCTAGTCACTACGACTGCGAAGGTCAAGTGCTGTGGACGTTCTTTGTTCCCCAGCTCCTTTCCAGACAGGGAGGCAAGGGCATGGCCCAGTTTGAAAATTACTTCTATTCGAATAGATACTTTAAGCAGAATGAAAACAGTGCTTCTTCAGACGCCTACAAGGCTCACGTCATCAAAAGAAACGTATGATCTACAAGTCGCAAGGACGACTGCAGAGATACATACATTATTATCGACTAATTCCCCCGTACATTTCGCGGAAATCCTGAGCGAAATCTTAAATATTTCTGATACCACTGGGGTCTCAAAGGTATTTAAGACAGTATTTTCGATGGCATTAACACCATTCAAAGCCATACTGGGTATTTTTCCAGATTTCGTCCATTCGATTTTTGGCGGACTTCCCCTGATCCTGGGACTAATTGCAGGAATCCTATTCTTAGTCCTTATTTTTCGTTATGGCAACCCATGTCACAGATCAAACTCTCGCGACAATGGAAGAAACAATCCTAGCCATTGGATACCGGGACCGGATATCAAAAATCCTGGGACTCTCCCGGCTTAGAGACCTGAACATGACTTGGTTTCTATCATTTCGACCAATGTGGCAAAGATGTGTTTTACCTGTATTGAGGTGTCTGCTATGCGGAGAAGAATGCGTGTTAGACACCTGTCTGACGCTACAATCGGATGCGCCAGTGGATGCAGATACATTGTTGGTTCCTACCAAGGTTCACGCTTTGTGCTGCCCTCAAAGGCTGCCAATCCTGATGACGGCATTCGTGGAATCTTCACCACTATGATTGAAGAGTAGTGAAGTTCAAGATGAAAGCAGCATCGATCAGGTACGACCTTCTGTCAGCAATGCGAATCAGAATGTCAATGGAGACAATCATGCGCACGAATGCATGGTTACACCTATTTCCGACTTAGTGGAACTTTCCCATGAAGCTGTTGACAGTTTTTTCGAAAGCCTTAATGATATGATGTTCTCTCCAGAACAGAAATAGAGACTTTTGAGCAAGCTCGCACACGGCGTTCCCTGAATTCGGCCTTCAACTTTAAAAATAAAGTCACATGAACAATTTTTCCCACCAGTTCACGGACAACAATTTTTTAGCTGCCCCAAATTATTTTTTACAAAATTTTCGGGACACTTATCTTCTGCTTAAAGTAAGAAACTATTCCTAGAGAACTAAGATTTCTATTTTTTAGATACTTTATAAACTTTAGTTGCCCGCTGGTATGTTCACAAATATTTTATTATGTGATGAAATGGTCTCAAACTTTCTTTCTGTATAGCCATATTAAGAGCCATTTCATGTGTATTTCTCATATACCAATTAAGCAATAATGTCTACAAATGCGTGTTTACTTTAGCGTTTAATTCATAGCTTAAGTGCATACAATATATATGACTGCAATTTTTCAGTATATTTGAAAATTTCAAAATGCATTAATGTATTTTGGGGTGGTGAGGTATACACTATACTCTATAGTATGTTGTACTATGTTATACTATGCATAGATTAGTAAATATGACCATAGTTAGCGTGGAGTGGGTGTCATGTATTCCTATAGGTTCTGAATCGATCCCCCTATTCCTGACCCTATTCTGGTTAAACTAACTATCAAGTTAACTAACAATCAGCCCATGAGGCAAGAAAGCCCCCATGATGCAGATACCGTTATCTGACGCAGTCACACTACGGCACAGGAACGTGTTATCTGATTAGGTCATAACGCTTGAGATCTAATTAGACAAGCGACATTCCTCCAGCCCCTGATAAGGCATACGACGTTCTCATAACAAATCAAACCTATGACAACCTGGAAAATCCGTGCGGCCATTGTTTTGATTTCACAGAGAACTTCAGTAAAAGAATGTGCTAACGAGCAAGTCGTATGACATCTTTATTGACGTATCTATGTCCATCCTTACGTCAATCCCGGCACCTTTAAGGTATAAATATTGCCGATCTTGCCCTATGCAAACACACGCGTGGTGACGAGACGGAGCAGCCATACTTGCCGAAGCCCAGAAGCAGAGCAGACCCCGCTGGCAGCAGCCCCGCCTTCCTGACGCGCTGAGAGACGCGCTGCTATCTCCTACCGAGAGACCCAGCACCGGCGCTTTCGGGCAGCCCTCGCAGGCAGCCTGGAATATCGAGACCAGAGAAAGAGATACCATTCCTCATTCATCCTAACTTCCAGGTACAGAACTGAATAACCCCTCACAGAGAATTCTTTAGTTATTCACTTGGCAAAAACAAACTTAACTTAAACTGTAACTTTCTATTCCCGCCCACGCATTAGACTTAGGTCAGGTACACGGGGTAGGCGTATTTAGAAACACCAGTTGAGTACGTTTAGTCAAATGTATATGTGTATGTAAATATATTTTAATCATTTCAAACATCATATGGCTCAGAAACCATATCAATGTTTTTACAGTATTATTTTATACTATTGCTTTTAATGTATGCACTTTACTTAACTATAAGTATTGCAATAATATAGATCCATTTCTCTTGTACGAGAAAAGAGACTGATCAATAAATAACACCTTTTTATTGAACACGCCCGTCTCTTCCTTTTCTCTACAATCTGATGAGACTAAGAATGCACGTACTGACTGAGTAAAATAATTGCCTTGTGCTCACACGACTCTGGAGATACACTCTTGATTAGGGGAGAGCAAAGTTGTCATGTTCTATGGTTGTCAGAAACTAAATCCCTTCTTGTCTAATCAGGGGAGTTAATTCTTTCCTGAACATTCGAGAAAGTTTCTAGCGAACTCTGAGCTACGCTGGCAAACCCAAAACTTAAGTCTAGTATCGACAGTAGTAGACCTAGTTAACGTCTGGCCTAGGCCTTTACTGCTGTAGGTATTATTCCAATGTGCAGAGCCTATTGGGAAGATAGGAACTACACTACAAAGGTACAGTAGGGAAACACTTAGTGTAGGTAGGTGCATCACTTACACCACACTAGAGTCATGTCTGACACAGGAAAAGCCTCAGGGTCTGTTCCTGTGACAGTTGACCTTACCAAGGCAACTTCCAGCTATGACAAGTTAACCCACAAAGACTTGGTTGCCTTGTGCATCTCAAGAGGGTTAAAAAGGGGCAGAAGTCCCACCAGTCCTTCCCTGATAGCCATTCTAGAACAGGATGACTTAGAAAAGGCGAATGCAGTTCCCTTAGGATCAGGAGATGGAGTGAACCCCCCTGTAACTGATACCCCTCCAGAGGAAGAAGAAGAAGAGGAGGAAGAGGAGGAGGAGGAGGACTCAGATGTAGAGGACCCAGAAAAACAGGATCAGAGGGGTAGCCAGGTCCTAGTTGCCATGCTTAACCAGGCCAACTTAGACCTACTGGGAAATGGAGAGGGCCAGCACCTCCCCAGATCACACCATGTCATTCTCCCAGGCAACAGAAGAGTGAGATCTCCCTCAGGGGACTCTCATATTTCTAGTGCCTCAAGAGAATCTCAGAGAGGTATGACTGCCTCTCAGAAGATAGAGCATAGGGCCAGAATGAGGGCTGTCAAACTCCAAATAGAGAGGGAGGAGGTAGCCTTGGCTCAAGCTAGACTTGCCTTGGCAAGAGAGCAGAAATTGTGTGGCTTAGATGCCACTGGTGGCAGCAATATTCCTAGAGAAAAAGACAGGAGCTATGATAATAGAAACCTGACAAAAATTGTGGCCCCCTACAAGGAAGGGGATGACATCCACAAATGGATGACTGCTCTTGAGAGAGCCTGCATGGTACAGCAGGTTCCTCAGGATCAGTGGGCTGCAATTTTATGGTACTCCTTTTCAGAGAAAGGGAGTGACAGGCTCCTCACAGTTAGACCTGAGGATGCCAAAAACGACTCTGTCTTGAAGAGTGCTCTTATTGAAGGGTTTGGCCTAACCACTGAGCAATACAGGTTGTTGTTCAGAGACACCCAAAAAGCACAGACTCAAGACTGGACTGATTTCGTAGATTGTGCCACTAAGGCTCTGGAGGGTTGGTTGCAGGGAAGTAAAGTTTCAGACTATAAAGGATTGTACAATCTTATCATGAGAGAACAGATCCTTAATAACTGTACAAACCAGCTGTTGCATCAATACCTTATTGACTCTGATCTGACCTCTCCCCAAGAATTGGGAAAGAAGGCAGACAAATGGGTCAGAACAAGGATTAAGCAGAAACCCCAGAACCAAGGTGGTGACCAGAAGAAAACAGACCAGAAGGGGGGAAATCAGAAAGATAAAGAAAAAGACCAGAAGTCTTCAGGCCCCCAAACTAATAGTAAGGAGGGTGGTTCCCAAAATAGAAACAAGAAGAAGAAGAATAATGGCCCAAAGAAACCTTGGTGTAATACCTGCAAATCAGTTTCACACTGGGGCAGTGAATGCACCAAGACAAATCCAGTCCCCACCACTGCAGCTCCTAAAGCAACTGCAACCCCTAGTCCAGTAAGCAGTGGTGGAACACAGTCCAAGGGTGTAGCAGGGTTGACCCTGGGTATTGAAGTAGGATCTGGCCTAGTCAGAACCCCTACTCAGGCAGTTCTCCTATATGATGTGGACTTAACTTTGTCCACTACAGTAAGCCCCAGTAACCTGGGCAAATATAGGCAGACGCCTTTAATCAATGAGAAACTGGCTCAGGCCTACAGGGACACATGTGCCAGTGTCACAATGGTGACACCTGACTTTGTGGACCCTGGACAGATTGTACTAGCTGAAAGTTACCTAGTGACCAATGCCAGCAACTCCACTACTTCCCATAGTGTGGCAGTTGTGAACTTCTCCTGGGGAGGGGTAGATGGCCTAAAGAAAGTTGTTGTGAGTGCAGACCTCCCAGTAGACTGTCTGTTAGGCAATGATCTTGAAAGCTCAGTTTGGTCAGAAGTGGAGTACAGGACTCATGCAGAAATGCTAGGGATTTCAGCTCATGTCCTTGCAGTGACAAGGTCTCAGGCTAAGAAGTGCCTTCCTGAACCAGTGGTGGATCTTGGAACAATAGACCAACCACAACCCAAGAGAAGGAGCAAGAGAGGAAAGGCTGAGCCTTCCACCTTGCCCCAGGTTGAGGATCAAGTTTCAGAGTAAACTGATTCTGCAGTCCAAGAGGAGACTGTCCCTGAGGAACTTGAACCTGACCAGGGTGAGTTTCTGGGGACAGGGGGACCGTCAAGGGCAGACCTGAGGCCGGCTCAATTAGATTGCCCTTCCCTTGAACCCCTCAGACAGCAGGCTGCTGCTGAGGCTGCTGGGGATGCCCAAGGTACCCATACTGTGTATTGGGATGATGGACTCCTTTACTCAGAGGCTAGAGACCCCAAGCCTGGTACAGCCAGGAGGTTGGTTATACCTCTGAAGTTTAGGGGCTTCCTCCTTACCTTGGCCCATGATATTCCCCTTGCAGGACACTTAGGCCAGAACAAGACGTGGGACAGGCTTGTTTCACACTTTCACTGGCCCCATATGTCAGAAAATGTCAAGGAGTTTTGTCGCTCCTGTGTCACTTGCCAAGCCAGTGGTAAGTCAGGTGGCACAACAAAGGCCCCCCTCATACCACTACCTGTGGTGGGGGTGCCCTTTGAAAGAGTTGGAATAGATATTGTGGGTCCCATGGATCCTCAAACAGCATCTGGAAACAGATTTATACTGGTGGTAGTGGATCATGCCACCAGGTATCCAGAAGCTATTCCCCTGAGGACCACCACAGCACCTGTGGTGGCAAAAGCCCTCATTGCAGTTTTCTCAAGAGTGGGCTTTCCAAAGGAGGTACTATCAGATAGGGGCACACACTTTATGTCTAGCTATCTGAAGGCAATGTGGAAGGAGTGTGGAGTACACTACAAGTTTACCACACCCTATCACCCACAGTGCAATGGGCTTGTGGAGAGATTCAACAAGACCCTGAAGGGAATGATAAAAGGATTACCAGAGAAGCTTAGGCGGAAATGGAACATTCTTTTACCCTGCTTGCTCTTTGCTTACAGAGAGGTCCCACAGAAGGGGGTTGGCTACAGCCCTTTTGAACTTTTGTTTGGCCACCCTGTGAGGGGTCCATTGTGTTTGGTGAAGGAAGGATGGGAGTTACCTCTCAAAAAGCCCAAACTAGACATTGTGGACTATGTACTTGGTCTCCGCTCCAGGATGGCTGAATACATGGAGAGAGCATCCAAAAACCTGGAGGCCAGCCAAGAATTACAAAAAGCTTGGCATGACCAAAAGGCTGTGCTGGTAGAGTTCCAACCAGGACAGAAGGTGTGGGTACTGGAGCCAGTGGCCCCAGCAGCACTCCAGGACAAGTGGAGTGGACCCTATCCTATCATTGAGAAAAAGGGAGAAGTCACCTATCTGGTTGACTTGGGAACCCCTAGGAGCCCTCACAGGGTAATCCATGTGAATCATTTGAAAGCATTTGTGGACAGGGAGGACATGAGCTTGCTCATGGCCACAGATGGGGAACAGGAGGAAGAGAGTGACCCTCTCCCAGACCTGCTTTCTCAGAACCCTGATGATGGTTCAGTTGATGGAGTAGCCTTGGCATGCAGCCTCACTGACCAGCAACAGATGGACTGCAGACAAGTTTTGCAGGCCCACAGGCATTTGTTTTCACTCACACCCAGCCAGACTAACTGGTGCACCCATGAGGTGGACACTGGTGACAGTCTGCCTGTGAAGAATAAGATCTACAGGCAACCTGACCATGTCAGGGATTGCATCAGGGCTGAGGTGCAAAAGATGTTAGAGCTTGGAGTGATTGAGCCATCAGAGAGCCCATGGGCCAGCCCAGTAGTCCTTGTGCCAAAACCTCATACCCAAGATGGAAAGAGAGAAATTAGATTTTGCGTGGACTACAGGGGTCTCAATGCTGTCACTAGGACAGATGCTCACCCCATTCCAAGAGCAGATGAGCTCATTGACAGATTGGCTTCTGCCAAGTTTCTGAGCGCATTTGATTTGACAGCTGGCTACTGGCAAATCAGACTAGCTGAGGAGTCAAAAGCCAAAACAGCATTCTCTACCCTTAGTGGACATTATCAGTTTGTGGTAATGCCCTTTGGTTTGAAGAATGCACCTGCCACTTTCCAAAGGTTGGTGAACCAAGTCCTTGCTGGGTTGGATGACTTTTGTGCAGCATATCTAGATGATATTGCTGTCTTTAGCTCCACCTGGGAGGATCACCTGATCCACCTGAAGAAGGTTTTGGAGGCTCTGCAAAAGGCAGGCCTAACTATCAAGGCTACTAAGTGCCAGATAGGGCAGAGTATAGGTGGGGGTCAGGTTCAGCCACTGGAGAGCAAAATCCAGACCATACAGGACTGGGCTCCTCCAGTTACCCAGACACAAGTCAGAGCCTTCTTGGGCCTAACTGTGTATTACAGAAAGTTTGTGAAAAACTATGGGTCTATAGTGACACCATTAAATGACTTGACATCCAAGAAGATGCCAAAGAAGGTTCAGTGGACAGTTAGCTGTCAAAAGGCATTTGAGGACCTGAAGAAGGCCATGTGCTCTACACCTATCCTGAAGAGTCCTGACTACTCCAAACAGTTCATTGTACAGACAGATGCTTCTGAGTTGGGGGTGGGAGCTGTGCTCTCACAACTTAATCAAGATGGTCAAGACCAGCCCATTGCTTTTATTAGCAGAAGGCTGACCCCCAGAGAGAAACATTGGTCAGCCATTGAGAGGGATGCCTTTGCTGTGGTTTGGGCCCTGAAGAAGTTGAGGTCCTACTTGTTTGGAACTCACTTCCTAGTTCAGACAGACCATAAGCCCCTCTTGTGGCTCAATCAGATGAAGGGTGAAAATCCCAAACTGCTCAGTGGTCCATTTCCCTACAGGGGATGGACTTTACAGTGGAGCACCGCCCAGGGACTGACCATGGTAATGCAGATGGTCTCTCCAGGTACTTCCACTTAGAACATGAAGACTTATCTGGTCAAGGTTAGTTTAATGTCCCTGCGTTTGGGGGGGGGGGTTGTGTAGGAGAGTAGGGTCTGCTATCCTATGGTCACCCCAAATTTTTGCTTTTTGCTTCATTGGTTTTCGACTACTGAGGCTGTGGGCCTGCTGATCAGACCCCCAGCCTGCTGTTCTCTCACTAATTTAATGATACATGTGCTATAGGCACATACCACAATTGGAAATGGACTCCTTGTCAGCCCCTGTATAATGCACTATAGGTGCCCAGGGCATAGGGGCCACCAAGGCCTACCAGGGGCTGCAGCATATCTTTTGCCACCCCTGGCTGGTTCTTAAATTGACACAACTGGCTGATCACTCAGCTGGGGTAAGGTGGTGTAATCACCCCTTACTTAGATATAGTATACCTATATCTAAACCTATATCTGGACACATATTAACCTGTGAGCCACTCCTATGGAAGGCCTCATCAATCCTGGAGGCAGAGTGCGTGGTTTAATGTGAGATGGAGCTCTAGCATGAGCTGAGCCTGTCTGCAGCTGTCGGGAACAACTCCCTAAGCTGTTTCAGGATAATGCCATACCATATACTCTTAAGCGCCTTATAATCCTCGCGGTTATATAGCAACTTTGGTTTGGCTTTATCAAAACATGTCGTGTAAGGTGTCATACGATTTGGAATACTATCCCCTCGCCAGTTCTGGCGACGGGGATAGCATTCCACCCCTCTAGAGGGGTAAGACATGTTACTTTACTTAAATGCGGTTAATTTCTAAAAGGACCTTGGATCCACAAAATGGATGCCTCTGCCACAGACACGAGTCTGACCCCCTGAAGCTGACCGAAACTCAGCCAAATGGGGCCTGAACAAAGGGTTTCCTGTTGCAGGGAGGTGCTACACCCCCTCAGACAGGAGATAGTGGATTGTAGCGGGGAGGTTTGAAAGAAACCAGACACTGCCTGGGGAGCACAAGGCTGCCCCTTGCATAATCCGGCCAAACCGGTTCTGGGGCACTCCAGCCCTCGTGCCTGGGCGGCCTGGATCAAAGGAAAGGGGTGTATCCACCCCCTTCCTGGGTCCCACCCATAGGAGGGGACCTAGCAGGTAATCTAGCCCCCCAGATTCGAATAAGAGTGGGAGCAGTGCCAATGCACTTCAGATTATCCTGATGAAACATAAGAAATGAAACTCTGGACCCTTCAACATCCTACTCGACGTAGAAGCCTGAAGAATCTCCCTTGTGGTCAAGGAGTGACCACCCTGTGCAAACAGGCACCATCCAGCCATCGACATCTGCTTTGTTGCAGTTCCCGCCGGAACTCGAGCGACAGAGATCGACGAGATCAAGCTTGCCTGCCTTCCAACAGCCCGATCCACAGTCCCTGCAGAGCTGAGACCCGTGGAGGCGACCGGAAGCGTGGGGCACGCCATCTTGGAAAGACCACGAGACGCTGACCGTGCAGCCCACAAGTGACCCTCGAAGCTGTACACCGGGGTTTGAGAAGCCCCAACTCTGAGCCACACTTGCACCGAAGTTCAGCCCTCCACACTCGACGAGTGCTGCGTGGGGCCATTCTGCTTCTTTTGGCTCAACGCGTTGGCCCGGTCACTTGCCAGCTGGCTTGTGGCCCCTGTGTCAACGAAACTTGAAATTCGACCTGCGATTCTGGTTTCTCCAGATTTGCATCAGCTCCCCTGAAAAGGAGCCCCCACTCTGACCCTCCTGGTTTGAGTGAGAAGCAATCTCCTGGTTCCGCGTGGATTGCTTTTGCCAAGTGTTGTTTGCTCCAATCTTTAAGCCGACAGCGCCGACGGCGAGAGCCTGCGTGGGACAGATCGTGACCTGCTCCTGGACATCGTAGATGCCCCAGAGCCCACGTGACAGCGGAGAGAAGCTCCTCAACGACCACCTGATTGCGCCGACATTGCCTGGTTCCGTCCTGGTTCCACCCTGGTCACTGCTGAGTGACCCAGACTCTGTCCCCTCTGCTTTCAGGTACTTTTCGACTTGAGTCCACCCTTGGACTCCACCGGACACTTCTCTTTCACCCCGCCTGCAGCCCTTTCAGCTTCAAGCACCAAGAGCCTGCGTGACGAAACCCGACTCAACTTCGACCCTGTGCACCCGCTTCCTGTGGGTGAGGTAACTTTGCTCCGCCGGTGTTCCCACACTGGTACACATCTCTAGGGTCTGTGTCTTAAGTTTTGTTCCTCTAGGTTCAGCGGAAGTGTCCTTAAACTTTAACTTTACAACTTTTACGCACCATTGGTTAACATTGGTGCATGCGTGCGCTTTCAGCACTGCACCCGAATCCCGTGGGTCTCTCCCGACTTCAGCATTGCTTGTCCCGACTGCTCCCAGCGATTCCCTAGACCCTAGGCCTAACCACTGTTCGATTGGTATCTCTTATACCACTTGTTTAGTATATGGTTTGAGTGGCCCCCCGCCCTCATCCATAATTGTGCAACCTTGTATGTTTAAACTGTGCTTTTGATTTAACGCTTGTGCCCCTTTATTCATAAAGAATACTGGGGAGTGTTTTTAGTAATAAATACATATATTTTTATAATATATACTTGTGTGGTGTCCTTTCATTTGATATTACAGGATTGTATGTGGTAAAACAGCTCGCTTAACACGACCTCTTAAGTTAAGCCTTTAGGCTGCTTAGTCCATGCTACTCCTAGGATAGCTTGTCTAATAAGGTTGACTTACAACCAGACACCATAAGGGATTGTTTGGTCTGATAACCGGTGGTTCCAGAATTGGAAACATCACCTATCAGGCCAACTTCTCACAGGCGGCTACTGACATACTAATTGCATAGATATGTGCCCCAAAAATAGTGCGAGAAGAGTCAAAGATATGTCAGCCAGAGATCCACTGTAAATTAATTGTCTGCTGGCAGCATATGTAGCATGTTTTCCCGTGTAGAGGGCTTTGAGAGTGAGACAAGCAGTTCTGAAGCTGCATTAGACTTCAATCGGGAGCCATTTCAGGCCTTTCAGGGCGGGGGAGATGTGGTCATATTAACAATAATAAAATTCCATTCATCAAAACATGTACACTGGGGTAATAATATAATCTATAGCAAGTTTAAAAGCATACAGAATTTGAAATGTTTCTCAAGGACCAAAAATGTCATAGATGACTTTATCCCAAACAACACCATCAAGGACAGGGAATGTGGTAAGGTAAGGGCCAAGTCTATTTGGACCTTTTGTAAAGAAGAATGGGGCATAAGCACCTCAGATACTAGTTCTGGAAAAGGATCAGGGAGATAGTGTCCATTCAATCGAAAAAAAGACTGTACCAAATCCAATCCAGAGGAAGAGAAAACATAATGAACAAAAAATTCAACAGTGGGAACAATGAGGAATCAGGTAAGTCTGCTTTAACCAAAAGAACTGTGCCCGCTGCATGCAAGGAGGTATGAGAGGAGTCTGAAGAAAAATCATCAATGTAAACAAAGCAACCAGAGGCAGTCTGAGTAAAAACAGGGACCTCATCAGGCAAAGGAGAGCAGGTAGGCACCTCCAAAGGTGGTTGTTAGTATAGAATTTCATCTCAAGGAGCAGCAGTACAAAATGGCCAACTCAAATTTGAAACAAATCCTGTATTTTCCTCATTAACTGGAATGAATGAACGTTCAGGCTCTGAAGACCCCAGCCAGGGAATATCATCATTAGGAATACTTATTTCATGTAGAGGAATTTTATGGAGGGTTGGGGAGAGGTGACAAAGAATAATCCAGAAACCCCTG
The DNA here is from genome assembly GCF_964261635.1 of Lissotriton helveticus. Classification (NCBI taxonomy): domain Eukaryota; kingdom Metazoa; phylum Chordata; class Amphibia; order Caudata; family Salamandridae; genus Lissotriton; species Lissotriton helveticus. The sequence continues at coordinate 1,686,227,365 of NC_136068.1, forward strand.
TGGCCTACTATGGAGGACTGCACACATGGTGTCACTTGATCAAATCAATTCAAACTTTTCCTTTCTGTTTTCAACCAGCAAGAGGTGGCAAAATCATAGTTTGAGTACCTTGGACAGGAAGGACAGGTACTAGAGCATGGTAGGATGGGCAAAACTCTTTTTCTATACAATCATCTTCTGGACTGGATCCCAACTCTAGGAATCCATCAAGAAACCACTGATTGCTCCTTCACTTCATCAGTGGCAGAACATCTACAATTTACATTTGAGTGCTCATCTTGGAAGTCTTGCAATTCTTCTAAGACAGTGAAACATTCATTGATGTCAAAGGGTACATGCGCCGCCACTGTGCCAGAGCTATCAAGAACAAATGTTTGAACCTTGATTAATACCTTATATGGAGTTTGATCATCCAACAACCATTTAGGCAGATTAGTTAATGCTCTCCGGGCGTCATACAGGTGAGGGATGCAACTATGACCTGAACCTACTATTCTAGCTGTTAATGGGTACTTTTAGTCGCAGTTCTTCTGTTCCAATTTCCCTCAGGATGATAGAGGCAGAATATTGTACAGCATCAAACAGGGTTTCCCATGCTTTCCGAAAATCTCTGGAGATGAAATTCGATCTGTGGTGTGAGAGGAATATTGCCACTGCATATACACTAATAAAGACTTCCAAATCTTTAATAACAGTGTGAGTGTCGGATGATCACTGTGGTAACACCAATATATAAATCGGGAACAAGAATCAACAGTCACTAAGATATCTTTACGGGCACCATACATATGGAGTGGTCTGACATTATCTAAATAGATACATCGTAATGCTTATTTGAAACTAAAAGTAGTGTCTGTGGTAGATGTGCTACTGTGGAACTTTAAAATGTGTTGACAGACATCAGCACAGGACACATTTTATTGTCTGTTTATAAAAACCCTGCCACTAGAAGCAGTTTGAGGACTCAATAGATACAAATTTTTTGCCGACAGCCTTTAGGTAGGATATCAGCACTGGATGAATCAGTGACCTCATCATCTATCCTTGTATGTGAATGAGTTATCACAGCTATTATAACAGTCTTTACAGCTGCAAAAGAAGCTTGATCAGCCATAATGTACTCATGCATGTTACGTCAACAATAACAAACTCATTGAAGGTCAACAGTAATGGTGGATAGAACACTGAGATTGCCAGTTCTGAATGGCAAACCACAACCATGTGGATGGTGCCTTCCCTTCACATCGTAGGTTTTTGCATTACCAATAGACCCACCTTCTGCTTGCTGAAATGCTTTCTCTGGTCATCTCCCACAACGCTGCTTCCTGAAATGCCATCTCTGGTCATTCCTTGAACCAGATGTAGTGACGCACATCGCAGGCATGTTACGGCTTATTGCCAGTGTTGAAAAGTGAAACCACATACAGCCGCAGGCAAGATGGTACGTTCCAAGTAGATTTATTTAGTACAGCCCAGTTACATTCTGTTGTAGAAATGATGTCCACATATAGCAGTTGACTTTGATAGGTTTCTTTATTGTAGAGAGGTGGTAGAGTAAGAGCAGACCATCCACCACAGCAGCAACCAGTAAACTGCCACAATGTGGAACATACAGAGAGAAGGCAGAGTAGAACATAGAATATGGAATATGAGAAGTAGGTATTCTTAGAAAGACTAGAAAGACAACCAGCAAAGTACTAACAATGTACTACATATCTTCTCCCTTTCTGTTGTTTGAGAACAAAACCAAACAAAACAAAAAAAAAAAAAATTATGAGTAAAAGAAACTTAACAAATGAAATCTTGCAGGTAAGCCGGAGGCCGCCGAGGCCTAAGGGGGCGTGCAGAACCAGGAGTACTTTGAACAGGGACAAGACCCTGCGACAGAACAGGAGCATCACCCCCTCCAGAAACATTAATCTCATTTAGTACATGAGGTGCACCACCAGAACTCAAGTGACCATCAGTGTCATCGGCCAACAAGTAACCACTAGTAACAGAGTCATCCGTACCAAGAGTAGGAGAAACAGTACCGTCAGTAGGCAAAGGAGACAGAGAAAAAGGAGCCTTTTGTCTTTTGTAAAGGGCAGCCCTCCTGAAGTTCCAGCACTCACCATTATTGAGAATTACACAATGGTTGAGCACTTTCTTGACTTTAAATGGACCCTTGAACTTAGACAAGCCTTTTTGTAACCTTCCCAACTTGATCTTGACCAAATCCCCCACCATAAAAGGAGAAGAAGGATTGGTTCCAGAAGAAAATTCAGCAACACTCGTTTGGAGGTTATCCGGAACATTACCCTGAGCCTGCAAAGTGACAACATCCCTCATCCAGGACGGAAACAACTTCAAACCAGGATCACGTCCTCTCATCAACTGAAATGGAGACAAATCTCCAGAAGCTAAGGGGGTGGTACAATAGGCCCATAGCATTTCATTCACCATTTTCCTAACAATATGACCACCACTGGATGCCATCTGTATAATACCCTTGACAACCTTGTTGGCCCTTTCGCAAACAGCATTTCCCTGAGGGTTGTATAAGGATGTGCGGTGATGAGAGACACCACACTCCTTCAAGAAGACTTGCATATCCTTAGACGTGAGTTGTGGGCCATTATCCGTGATTAAGACAGACGGCAAACCCTCATCTTTAAAGAGGTTGCCCAAAAACCTGATGGTATTGGGAGCAGTGATATCATTGGTGAAATGAACAACCAACCACTTGGTAAAGACATCCACAACAACAATGGCATATCTGTCATTTTCACCTAACTCACCCATTGGGCCAATGAAGTCAAGAGAGATGGTATGCCAGGGCAAGTTTGGAGAAAAAATGTGTGCACCAGCAACCACTTTCGGACCAGTTTTTAACCGCTTCTCCCCTTCTTTACAGAGATAGCAATTCTCAACCCAATCCACAACTTGGGAGTCAACGCCCGGCCACCAAAAGTGATCCTTAATACGTCTCTGGGTGAGAGTCTGGCCCATGTGCCCCTCATGTGCCAAGGCTAATAATTTGTTCCTTAATCCAAAGGGGGGTATAAATTTCTCACCTTTAAAGATGACATCACCAACAACAGAAAGCTCATCTAAGACCTTAATGTAAGGTCGAACAGAAACCGAAACAGAACTCTCACGTCTAGACCCCAACCTGATAAGTTTGATAACCTCCTGAAGAGTGACATCAACAGACATCTCTCTGGACCAATCACTAGAAGAAAAAACACCTTCACCCACAAAAACAGCATCCTCAACTGACGCTACAGCTACATCATCCAAATCTATGGGCACAACAGAGTTGTGAGGAGAATGCCAGTCCATAGACATTCTCGAAAGGCAATCAGCCTGAACATTTCTCCAACCTGGAATGTACTCCGTGGTATACTGAAATTCTTGTAATCTGGCCACCAGCTTCATAAGCCGGGCCGAACCCTTTCCCGCCCCACCTGGAGAAAGAACCTTGATCAGAGGCTTGTGGTCAGACCGGAGAGTGGACTTCATGCCCCACAAATATGTACGAAAGTATTCTACAGCCCAAGAGGCCGCTAGTGCCTCCCTTTCGATAACAGAATAGTTCTTCTCTGTATCAGTAAGGGTCCTGGAGGCGAAAGCAATGGTGACCTCTGACCCGCTTTTCAATTGAGACAACATGGCTCCCAGACCATGTGCACTGGCATCCACAGTGAGAACTGACTTATTATGTACATCAAAGGGAGATAACATTTTAGCATCACAAATCTCATTTTTGATATTCACAAAACATTCTTGTTGTTCCGGTCCCCAAGTGAAACCCACACCCCGTTTTAGTAGAGATCTTATGCAAACAGTCTTATCAGAAAAATTCTGTACAAACTTAGAATAGTACTCTATTAGACCCATGAAAGAACGTAGTTGATCTTTGTCACAGGGTGAAGGGGCAGAACGAATAGCCTCACAGAGGTCCCTTTTGGGCTTTATGCCTGAGGAAGTGATAGTGTAGCCCAAATAGTCCACTTCACTCACCCCAAACAAACACTTGTCCTTGCGTAAAGTAAGACCAGCATCAGATAACTTTTCAAGAACAACACTTAGAGTGGAATTGTGCTGGGATTCAGTAAGGCCATAAATCAGGATGTCATCCTGAAAGTAGACCACCTTCGGGACATCTTTGAAGATACCAGATACCATGCGTTGAAAAACGCTAGCTGCTGACTTGAGACCAAACGGTAGACGAGTAAACTGATAGGTGCCCCAAGGAGCGATGAAAGCAGTTAAACACTTAGAGTCCCTATGTAAGTCAATTTGATGGTATGCACTCCTAAGGTCCAATTTGGAGAAAAATTTTGCCCCATTGAGAGTAGTGACCAACTCAGCTATATTGGGTAGCGGGAAAGTGTCACCAACAACACAGTGGTTAAGGGACCCGAGGTCGACACAGAAGCGGAGCTTGCCGTCCGACTTCTTGGTGACGACGATGGGCGAAACCCAAGGGGAGGCCTCTACAGGTTCAATGACCCCAGAACTTAACATGTAATCAAGGAGACCTTTAACTTCGTCCCTTATGATAATAGGGATGCGTCTCACCTTGTGTTGAACAGGGATTGAGTTGGGTTTGATTATTATCTTATGTGAATAGCCCTTGAGCCGACCCAGACTCTCACCAAAAACATTCTTAAACTTGGAGAGTAAAGAGAACAACTCAGTGTCCTCCACAACCATGACCTGCGGATCAGCTCGAGGATTCACAATAATGAAGAGGTCATATTGGTGTATCCAACCAAGTATAGCAGGACCAGATTCCGAGACGTACACCTTCCCAAAGATTTGCCTAGAAGAGAACACAATTTTAGCTTCAAAGTACCCAAGTATGTTAAGTGGTTCACCCTGAAACCCACCTGGAGAAATGTCCTTAGGAAAGAGAGGACCCATACCCCACAAGTCAACATAAAGTGAGTTGGGGATGATGGTGTAACGCGATCCAGTGTCCACCATCAAGTGAACATCTTTATCATTTATAACGAAAAAGGCTTTAGGTCTATTCCTACGTTTGTGGTCCTCACGTTGAAGATCACTGACATTATCAACCACTAAAATTTTGTCCGTGTCATCTTCAACTTCTGAAATGTCACTAACACAAGAGACAGAAGACCGAGCTTTACCCCTGCAAACACGGGCATAATTCCCCAATTTTCCACATTTCATGCATTCCTGCTTAGCTGCAAAGCAAAACTTTGAATCGGAAGCATGAGCAAAACTGCCACATCTAAGACATTGCCTAGAAGAAAGAGGTTTAGCATTGCTATTACTCTTTACATTAACCATCTTTTTGTTGAAAAACTTCCTCTGTTTGATAAGAGCAACATCGTCTTGGTCATCATCTTCCTGATTCAGAAACATGTGCAAATGACAAGACACCTCACCAACATCACTTGAAATAGTTCTCTTTTCCAGTTCCTTCATGCAGCCTTGAGACTGTTCAACAACCTTTGCCAAGTCAATTGCCGTTTGCAGATTGGGATTCTTCGCTGCCCAAAGACGCTCTTGAATTTTTTTGTTGTTGCATTGTACAATGAGCTGATCTCTGATCAGCTCATCAGTCATGTTGCCAAAGTTGCACTTCACTGACATTTCGCGCAACCTCGAAACAAACTCATCTATGCTCTCCCCAGTTTTCTGACTTTTGGTGTAAAATTTGTATCTGTTCATAACAAGGTTTTCCTCCTTGGCATACCTGACTTCCAGATGCGAAACAGCCTCTTTGTACTCATCTAAGGGAGCTTGTGCACCAGGTATGAGAACTTGCGGCAAGAACCTGAAGACGCGTTGTCCCTCCTTGCCAAGAGAACTCAAGAGCAGTGCCTTCTTACGTTTAGCAGAAAAGTCTTGGGCATCTAAGGCATCTAAATAGTTCTCAAACATGGGAAGCCAATCTTCCCATGATATGCTGGGGTGACCAGGTGAGGAAAGGAAACTGGGCGGTAGCACAATAGAGCCAGCTTGTAAGGCTGTTTGTTCAGACATGTTGTAAGTAGCTGTGAGCAGCACAGAACAAATCAAGTACGTGTTAATTGTGCCCACACAGCAAAGGAAGCAATTCGAATATTTGAGGGAAAAAAAATCAACAGTTAATTACAGCAACATACTCAAAGATAAGCGTAAAAACTGGCAATTAAAATAAAGTTTTACTTGTTGTGAATGCGCAAAAGACGAGCGCATCGTCGTTGCGTTGCTGGAGTTGGACCCGGTAACCACGGTAATTCAAAAAGGCCTCCAACGCGGTGACGTAGACGCTCCCATGCGCTGTTTGTCTCAGGGACGCTGCGCGTTTCAAGGAACATGCAGAGAGAGGAAAGCGTGAGTAGACGTCACTGGCACAATCGCTAACTCCTGTGGAACATTCTAATGCGTCATCATTTGACGAGAGGCTCAGCAGGAGGAGGAGGCAGCCACAGAAGAGACGGCCGGAGGACTTAATGAAGCAAAACGGAGAGGAAGGTAGGTAAAAACTTGCCGATTCCGTTGAGAAGTCCAGCGTGGAGCCCTCCGATCTTCTAAGGCGGGTTGTGGTAGCGTAGGCAAACAGAAGCGGATCCAGCTGAAATCGGTCTGCTCTTTACTCACGAGGAGATTTCAAAGACAGGGGTTCGAGAAGACGTCGCCAAAATGTTGTAGAAATGATGTCCACATATAGCAGTTGACTTTGATAGGTTTCTTTATTGTAGAGAGGTGGTAGAGTAAGAGCAGACCATCCACCACAGCAGCAACCAGTAAACTGCCACAATGTGGAACATACAGAGAGAAGGCAGAGTAGAACATAGAATATGGAATATGAGAAGTAGGTATTCTTAGAAAGACTAGAAAGACAACCAGCAAAGTACTAACAATGTACTACACATTCCCTGTCTGTCTCTCCCTCTCTTGTCGCTGCTCTCACCGACCAAGATTCTCATTCCAGAATCCTGATATGTCACATGGCAACAAGAAACAGAGAACATAACAATCGGGTATTTAGTCCATACAGGACTGGATGCAACAAATGCCAAAACGGTAAACGTCCTTCACAACAAATCCATAACTAATCTATAACGCATCTGACTCTATTACACATACTTTTACTCTGCATACTTTTACCCCACATATACTTTCACTCCGCAAAATAAGACACCGGAATTATGCATAAAAGTGTCCGATGAAGATTTCGTTATTACAAGTTCATTGTGAAGCATACCCTGCAACACAGAGGTCCAGCAATTGTGGAAATAAAGATCTTTTAGGTATTGCTTGTAGCACCGGTGGCCCCATCAAAAGTACTTTACCAGGAACACCTAGTTTATGGAAACATGCTGAAACACATATGGTAAACAGAAAACAAGTGGATAAAAAAACAAGCTCAAAAACTATAAATTTGCCCCAAAATGTTGCACAGCAAACTGGCACTACACCCCCTATGGAGTGGAGATATATAAAAAAAATGCACTGCTGTAGACTTACATGCAGACACAAAAAAGTTGACACGGCGAACTGGCACAGGAGTCAAGGAAAATGTTGATACGCCGCTGATCAGATGGTAAATTAAAATTATATGTACATTAAATTGCGGAAATCTATTGAAGGTCCTCACTTCCATGGCACGATGACTCAACATTGCACGAGAGTTGCGTGAAGAAAATTACCCATGAAGAACCGCATTTGAAGGTATGCTTAGGGTATGGAACATATACATTAGTCTCTTTATATCTTTATTATTCCTATTGAAGAAAGCAGAAAAACATTTTTTATTTCTATTTTACAGAGAGAGTTAAACGAGGACGGATGCGGGAGAGATCTGCGGGAAGGTAACTTTGAATTTCATAAGATTTATTGATTTTGAGAGTTAGAGAGTGAAAGTAAGGTATAAAATAATGGCAATAATGTCTATGTCTTTTTGTAAACAAAAATAACTTCATTGAGCATTTAATGTAGATTTGATTAGACTTGTATTCATTTTTATATTGAAAAAAGTGCTTTAAATAGCCTTTTATATTCGTATCAATAGCAAACTTTATTACAAACTGCGGAGAAAATTCACTTTTTTCATGTTTAAATGCATTTTTCATTCACAATGTTTCGTGATTAAAACTTGCGGAGTTATGGCATTTGCAGTGTTAAATATGCGTTATAATGGTATGCAGAGTTTTGGGCTGCGTGGTAACCACGCAGCCCATAACTCTGCATACCATTACAACGCACGACCACAAGGAAATGCATATTCCGGCAGACAGTATGTACCTTGTCACTAGACCATATAAGAAGGCTAATAGTGATACTCATGCAGGATTGTCAACAGAGAAAAGCGTAATAAACCTGGATTAAAGCTTTCTAAAGGGTTTCCCTGTGAATGCTGCCATGTCATTATGATTTAACAAGTCAGCCAGTGGCCATATTTGATGAGGGGAAATATGCCAACAGCCATTTAGAGTGCAATTTAAGCACTCTTTCAGAGGAGGCACACAAATTCTGCACAATCAAATCCGTAATCCTGGCTCCCAACATGTGGACAGAGTCAAAGTTCTTTTCCTGGTGGTTCTCACATATTTGTCTGGTGACAGCTGCACTGTCAAGCCAGACTATAAAAAGGATCAGGCTTATTATATATTACATTACCTCTAGGTTCCTTGTCCTTGTACCAGTGGTTACTTATGAGATGGACTCATCTCTGCAGGACAGAGAAAAAAAAGGAAGTATGCTGATATGTAGTCCCATCCACCCTATCCAGGATCCACAAGTAGGAGCTAGAGTTCCAGCTTCCTCTTGGATATTTTTCCTGTTGTTGTACTGAAACAAGTATTAGGGATAGAGGTCTGTGGCAGGCCCATAACGATACATACTTTTTTATTTTATATATTGGCCCTGAACTTTTCCTTCTGGGTTTTAGGTCTTAAGCATGACAACATAATATTTATTGCAATATCCGAGTCTCTACTGGGCATGATGGGTTATTATTGTTGTGAAAAAATGGATTATATATTGAGGTGGACGGCAGTCCACCACAAGTAATGTCAATATTCCTGTTAGGTTGAGTCAAGGTTTCAGTAATTTAAACCTAAGCTCAACCCACTCCAAAAGATAAAAATAGAGAACATTTTAATGAAGAAAACAACACCAAAACAACAAGAATCTAATAATGGGACCGTATATATAAAATTATTAAGTTTGAATGACATTTTAGTGCTAAAGTTCACAAAGCAGAAACTGTGGCAGCTGGCTGCACTAGAGCGGGGTAAAGTCAACATTAAGACCAACTAAGGTCAATTGCTGGCTTGACTGGGTCATCCTGGTTGAAAGTTATCTTCTTAGAATCAATTCAGGGTCATCAATGCGTTCTTGACAGGTTTGTTGGTATCAAAGGCAGCAGGTGCTGGTTGGAGCAATGATGAAAGACAATGGGTTGCATTAGGATGGGATCCTGTTGCAGTTGTTGATGAAGGCGGGAAAGGGTCAAGTTTCCCGTCTGTAAAGGTCTCTGGAATTTATCAAATTCTTGGTGGTGTAGAGGGAGCTGTGGGATGGAGTTGCCTCTGTGTCGACTGATTCTGACATTGAGCGGGTAATGTAGTGTGATGAAGATGCTGTGCCAGAAGGCATGTGTTTTTCTAAAGAATGCATCAACAAAACAATTGCTGTGCTAAGATCATCATCTTCTGAGCTTTCAAAAACAAGCATAGTTTTCCCACAGTTTCGCCATTTTTCTAAGTGGTATTTGATTTTCCCTGTTTTTTTCTGTTTTGTCCTATTTGCAGTTAGTAATGGCAATGCTGGAGAGCTGCAAATTTCTGAATAATAGAGAACATTTTAAATTCAGCAAGGTGTGATTAGCACAAGGTTTTCTTAAATAAACTAATAATTGAATATAAACTGGTGTAAATATTAGGAAAACAAAGGTGAGAATGTTTTCATGTGTACATTTTCACACTAATTACCAATTTACAGAATAAAGATACTGTTACGCCCAACAAACCATTGTGGTTGAAGGGCTATTTAGTGCTGATTGCTTGTCTAAAAAGCAAACAATTGAGCTGCAGCTTATAGTGATATTTAATTGTGGACCGACAATGCAGCAACTCATTATATAGTTAATGAATGAAACATGGGTATAAAGGGAACCTCTGTCTTATTTTAAAATGTGTCTAAGATACTTGATATAGAAACAGTGGTTATTTGTAAAACTCAGAATTTGGGGTTACCCATAATATCATGACTCAGAGTACATTTTGCAAAATAGATTATTTTTCCTCATTGGCTTACAGTTAGAAGCAAAAAAGAAGAGACATTTAAATGGCAAATACAAATGTTCTACTGTTCTGTATTCACGCACCTCTCCTGATAAAATTCAGTATCTTATGGCAGGAAAGGCCCCAAAACACAAAATAAAGACATCAACATATTTGCATTTGAAATTGACCCTGTGTGGCATTGTGGGTAGCTGCTGAATTGGGCCCGGGCCTGCTGATACCAAGGCAAACCTACAGAGCTCGGAAATTTGTGAAGACTATACACCTAATAAAGTATAGATTGGTGTAATTTGTGAGGATCCCACTACTGTTTCTTAATAGGAATACCCTCAGAACTTCAAACCTTGACTAAAATCACAGGGGCCGATTTAGAGAACTAATCTGAGACAAAATCCTAAACTTACTACTTTTGGTATTCACAGAAATAACTAGGGACTCCTAACTTTACGACTGCACTCGAGCAGAAATTTCCACACCTGGTGCGGAAATTCCACCTCTGGAGCGGAAATCCCACACTAGTGCCAGAATCTCTGCTTCCAGGTCTGAATACCCGCATTCTAGGTGGTTGAGCATTTTCCTCATTGCTATGTCCACCTGTCCAAGTGCCTACCATTCCCCCCCCTTCCATGCATCCGATGAAGTCAATTAACACCAGATTGTGGGTATTCCAGTCTGGAAGCAGAGATTCCGGCCCGAGTGCGGAAATTCTGGCGCAAGTGTGGGATTTCTGCACCTGGTGCAGAAATTCTGCTCCGGGTGCGCAAATTCTGGCCCGAGTGGGGACATAAAGTTAGGAGTCGTAAGTGATTTCTGTGAATACCAAAAATCGTAAGTGCCTTCTGTGAATACCAGAAGTAGTATGTTTAGGATTTTGTCTCAGATTAGTACTGTGAATCGGCCCTACAGACTATTCTCTCATATTTCTATTTGGAACAGTACCAGAATTTATGGGGATGAAGGCAACTCCTGCCACCCAGAGTTACCCCACTTCTGTTAAAAATTATACCCCACCTGTGTAGTAAGACTTTGTGTCCATGATTCAAAATGCTCCAAAATCAACATGTGAACATCTAGTTTTTTGGATGGAAATCGACCCATTATGATGATGTGTGATATTTAAGCTTGGGCTCGGCCTTCACCCAGAACACCCTAGTAAACTGCTAACGCGGGATTACTGGTTACTAATTATCTTACCAAATCCCATTTCCTGTCGACTGAATCGTTGGTACCTGTCTTGAGTAAAAGGTAATCTCGCAGTAAACAATCAATTTAAGAACTTACACCACTCTAAATGACCACTGACCAAAATTAAGTTTTAAAGATTTAATATAAAGTCAAAGATAACTGAAGATACAAACTTCTCAAAATGAGATTAAGAAGGTAAATCGGTATCACTATGAACATGAACTTTTTGAATAGTCTGAGTCTGAAGAACAAAATAATAAGTACAACTTCTAATAACATGAGCGTTGCCAAAATGAATACAAGTTGCAACCTCAAAGTCATTACAGAAAGAAAAATTAAGGTTAGTCTGTCCCTACACTACACTAAATGACATCCCTACTTAGCAAGATCTTAACCCTCTAGGTGTCAGCCGTGGTGATTTCCTAAGAAGATCACGCACTTCTCTTTGTCTCTTCTCTGATAATGGGTCTCTCCTGATCAGCCTATCTGCCTACCCATCCGCTTCCTTAGGCTCCCAAAATCATCTGCTCTGCCCTCCTCCCGGGTCACTTTCCCTAATACCAAATCACATTTCCAATAGAAACGCCCCTTGGGACGCCCCTCACGTGGTACATCTTTGCGCGGTAAAACTCCATGATGGTACTCTTGAAGACCCTCGTTATAGTTGACCTTGGTTCCCAGGCTCCTTCTTCCGTGCGCTGATACCCCCTGAAATTCCTGGAAACTCCTACAGGCCTGCGCAAGGCGCCACTGAACAAAGTCCCTTTCATTCGAGCTGATTAGGACCCTCGCACCTGCATACAGCTCGTCCTGCAGTGGGCCTCAAATTCCAGACTTCACCATATCTTAGGCCATAAAACACTCTCAGAGCTCCATACTGGACACCTCACGACCTCTCCTCTAACGAGCACATGACGATTTAAACTACATGACATTATCTGTTCTGGCCTACTTGATTTACATGCAGCAGGTTCCTGCACTCTTAAAACGTTAACTTGATTTAAACAGCAAACATTCTTAACTAGCATACGTTTCTAAAATAACACATCTATAAAGCATATACTTTTAACCCTAAGTTCAATAGTACATTTTGAAAGAACCATGTCAACTTTATCTCACATTATTTTAGCAGCACGTTCAGGTTTGCTGTGAATTGCCCTAAGGCCTACACAAAATACTGGAATCCAAAATTACATTTAATTCGGACATGACTCTTTTAACATGAGAGAACCATGAGGTTTTCACATATACTCCAACATTTCTACATTTAATCTCACACCGTTATAATTATGGTTACTCTACTTAACATTCTATACATTTCGCTATTGAATATAAAACACTCGTGTGCAAAACATGTTTAAACTAACTACGTGCTTGTAAATATGGCGTACTTATACATTTTTTCAAACTTGTGCTCTCTCAGTCCCCCCTTTGATGACCTTTAGGGGTCATCATTACCATGACACTAAAAATGTAGAACCTTTTAAAGTGAAGTCAGGACCGTACCACTTCTTTTCATACTCTCTAATGCTTTCAGACTTTTATATTGAGTGTCCTGCATCGCTGTCAACTCTTCTTCCTGTTTCTTCATAGCTCTCTGTAACCTATTTGCTCTATACCATTGATACAAACGCACCAATCCCCACAAAGTGATTACACAAATCATTACTATGATGATGGGCTTCAATATGTACCAAACGATACCCTTTCCTAAGTTGGCAAACCAACTTCCAACTTTACCCATTCCATGACCTACTTTTTCCCACACATTTACCTTTGCCAGGTCCTCGATTTCGTAGTGTATGGCAGTGATGTTTTGTATATACTTCTCTAGAGGCTTTGAATTGTCTGGAATGTAAGTACAGCATTCCTGTACCTTCAAGGCCCTACAGACTCCTCCCTCTTTTGCTAACAGAACATCTAAAGCAAGTCGGTTCTGAAGAACCATTGCCCTAATCGATTGCATCTCCCCCTCTATCAGCATCAAGGATCTTGCAGTACTGGCAGACAGTCTATCTACGACTGTAGCTAACCTCCTGATCTTAATGTCATTCATTATCAATCCTAAGAAAGGGAATGCAGCACCTATTACATCTCCAACTACTTCTGCTGCACCCAGCCCTCGCTTCCATCTAGTTGATATTTCTTTCTTAGGCGTGTCTAAATTCTCAACATGATATATTTTAGGGAAGACAACAGCCAGATAGCATGATCCGTACCAATTATCTGGTAACTTCACATAGGCATATCTTCCACATACAAAATATACATTTGGTATTGCTTGCATCCCTTTCATGAAGTTCTTAGAGTAGTACTCCAATTGAAAGGCATGTTCACAATTTACTTGTCCTACATAAACGTTTTCATAATAGGAGTAACTCCTGTGAATGCACAGTTTCCCCCGTTTCTCCTTATCCAAAGCAATTGGGCCAATACTACCTTTTCGTTGTTGTGCCCTTTCCTCCTTGGTCCAATCTGTTTCCCCTTGTCCTGATGCCTTCAATATCTTCTGCCTCCTGTATCTAGTATCTACCTGAGCTATAAACTTTTTCTCAACTTCTGATATTTGACAAGTCAGATTGTTGATTCGAGCATGTGAAGTATCTAACGTTCTCCATGGAATAAACCATTTGTGTAACCTGTCTTCGCTTTTGTAGTAGTCCCATTTGTTCAAATGCTTGAAATTCGGAACCTCTGGCAATGTCGAGTCGAAATTCGAGAAGTAATACTCAAATCCGTCTCGTCCATAAAACATACTTAACAATAAACTGCACGTTATCCCATATGTCAACGGGAGATGATGGTATTTGATACCCTCCTCCACCGAAATTGGTAATTGCATACAGACATAGCAATCCTTTACCTCCATGGCATCAACATATTCATAAAGCAACTTAGCATAAGCATTTGACTTGTAATTCCCCTGTGACTCATCCATGTGTAACCTTTTTACTTCTGCATCTAACAACGCTTTGTCTTTCTCATTGATGTTTCCCTTCTCCTTAATAATGGTAGTTCTCGGTGTTGACACTCCCTTATCCTCCTTAACTGTGGTTCCATCCCCTTCGTGTCCCGCTAGGAATGAAACAGTTACCACTAAAATTATAAGACAAACCACTACTCCTAAAAATGTAACAGCTATACATTTTGCCCTGCGGTTCGGGTTGCCAGCCTCCATGTTCTCAAACAGTGTAGTTTTCGACTATCTTCCAGCATTCACTTCCTCTTCTTTTCAAACAAAGTCTTTCTCTCTTGCAATGTCTTTCTTGGAACACTTGGAAGCTTGACAATTTATTTCCGCAAAACAATTCAAAGTCCAGTAATATAGACAACCCTAGCCCTTCTCCATCCGCTAAAAGGAAACCCCTACCATTTTTTTTTCTTCTTCCACTCGGCGCTAGGTTATCTTGCAACAATTTACAATTTCTTTTCAAAAGTCTTATTTTCGTCTGAAGTTATGTATGACTCAAGGAGTGACACTACTTCTTCATAAACGTCCATCCGAAGTATCATTCCCTCAGGTTCTGGACAGTTCGTACCACAACATGGAAAGTCAACCTTTTCTAGGATTATTCTCCTTATTTCGCTCAAGACAAGTGGACGGACGAAATTGAGAGTTAGCGTTTTTTCAATTTCCAATCCTGGTACTATCAGTTCTATATCCACAATTACAAAGGGGTTCGTTCTAATCAAGATCACTTTCTTCACCTTTCCAGATCTGCACCCCCTTAAAGCCATTCGCAATATGATATTAGTCCACAACAATAAGTGCTCCTAACATTTCTACTACTCGCTCAAGCATTTCCAAACGAAGAAGAGTTCCCTCCAATATTGGATATCGTGAACAGCAAACTGGAAACTCAACTGTTTCTAAAATCAACTTTCTTATTCCACTCAGGAGAGCAGGATGAACGATGTTGAGTGTCAGCAACCTTTCGGTCTCCGCTCCTGGCAGTAGAAACTTTATTTGCACTGTGATGATCGGGTCAGTTCTGATCAGTTCCACTTCCCTGATCCTCCCTGTTCTGTGTCTCCCAGACATCTGCAACAAGGTAGGTCCAGTCGGGAGTAGAGTATCTTCTGCTAGGCACTCGCACCCTACTTGATCTTCTAAGACCCTCCTCGGCTTGATCCTGGATATCTTCTTCTGGATCTGAGTCTTCGGATATAGGAGTAAGCGTTTCTTCCTGGGCCGACCTCAAACTTAGCCTTCTTCTCCTTGTTGGCCAAGTGGCCGCTCCAAGCCTTATTCTCCTATTCCTTGTCCTCCCACTTGGTTCTTGATCGCTCCGATACGGATCTGAGTCTGAGTCGTATTCACTTCTGCTCTCTCCTTCAGTTGCGTCTTCTGTCTCACTGCCGTCCTGCCTTCGCTCTTCTTCTGAATCCGATGCGTTCCCAACTTCTTCCGACACCTCCTCAGCTGCCTCAATCCCCTCTTGCGACTCTTCTTCCACTTCCGGGCTTTCGTCTGGGATGGGAGCTGTTCCTTCTAGAGGTGCTGGAACTCTTCTAGTATGGGATGCATGGATCCAATTTGGCAGCCCCCCGCACTTCACCGCGGTGTTCGTGATCAGGATTACCTGAAAGGGCCCACGCCAGCGAACATCTAGGCAGTTCTTCCGGACGTGCTTTTTAACCAAGACCCAGTCCCCTGGGTTCAGGTCATGACACAGGTTCCTCGCTGCTGGAACTTCAGCCGCATGCACCTGAAGGGACACAGAATGGATGGCGTCAGACAGTCCTTTACAATAATCCAAGATCAGATCATCTGTAATATTCAATAGAGCAGTAGTTGGAACTGTAGGAAGTCTCATGGCCCTCCCCATCAGGATCTCGTGGGGAGAGAGACCTGTCCTCCTATCAGGTGTGCTGCGCATGCTCATGAGCACCAATGGAAGAGCATCTGGCCAACTCAAGGATGTGGATGCCACTACTTTAGCCAATCTATTCTTCAAAGTGCCATTCACTTGTTCCACAATTCCTGAAGCTTCTGGTCGATAACTACAATGCAGCTTTTGATCGATATTCAGTGTGGAGCACAACATCTTCACTATTTCGCTGTTAAAATGTTTTCCTCTGTCCGATTCCAAAGAGGCAGGCACCCCGAAGCGCGGTATCAACTCCCTGAGCAACAATTTAGCCACTGTGAGTGTATCGCACCTACGTGTAGGGTACGCTTCAACCCATCTGGAAAATACGCATACAATCACCAACACATACCGAAGGCGATTGACTCTTGGCATTTCAATGAAATCTAGTTGCATTCTATTGAAAGGCCCCCCCGACCTCCCAATGTGACTCAGTGTGACTGGTGTTCGTTTGCCTACGTTCAGTTGTTGGCAGGTAACACATCGCTTACATACTGATTCTGCTGCTATTCTGAATTTCGGGCAATACCAAGTCTGCCTAAAAACTCTCATCATAGCATCCCTTCCTAGATGTACTGGACCATGTATTTCCCTCGCCATGGGATTAGCTAATTCTTCAGGTAACACAGCTCTCCCATCTGCTGAAACCCAGAAATCCATTTCACTTCGCACACAACCTGCGGTTTCCCATGCCTTTTTCTCTGTTTCAGGTGCGTTCTCCTGCATTACCCTCAAATCTTCCCAGGAATCCACGGTCTCTAACATCATGCTTAATTCTGTCTTTTCTTCTGCACCTTCTATTTCCACCTTAGAGAAAGAATAACTTTGTTCCGCACAATAGCGTGCGACTTCATCAGCATATCTATTACCTTGTGACACAAAATCTGTATTCTTAGTATGAGCTACACACTTCACTACTGCAATGTCAACAGGACCTTGTAATGCTTCTATCAGCAATCGCACAAATTCTCCATTTCGAATGGGCGAACCAGAGGAGGTCATGTAACCCCTCTGAGACCACAACTGCCCGAAATCATGAACCACACCGAAACCATATTGGCTGTCCGTGTAGATGGTGACTCTCTTTCCATTTCCTGCTATGCAGGCACGAGTTAGGGCAATAATCTCTGCTACCTGTGCGGAATGTACTCCTTCCAGGCAAGCGGCTTCCACAACTCCAGTAATGGTACAAACAGCATAAGCTGCTCTCAACCGACCAGTATCGTCTCTTAAACATGAGCCATCAACAAAGTAAATTTCATCGGGGTCAGACAATGGCTCATCCACTATATCTGGTCTGGGTTTCGTGCATAGTTCAGTCACATCAAGGCAATCGTGGTCTTCACATCCTTCGCCTTCTATTACCGAAGGTAATGGCATCAAAGTAGCAGGATTCAAGACAGAGCATCTCCTGAGAGTCACGTTTTCTGCGGCAAGTATAACTTGCTCATAACGCGTGAGCCTACTATTGGTCAGATGCTGCGTCTTCGTCCTGGTCATTAGCAATTCAACTGAATGTGGTACATACACCACCACTGGATGTCCCATCACAATACTCTCGCTCCTTTCAATGCTGACACCCGTTGCAGCAACGGATTTGAGACATCCGGGCAACGCTGCGGCTACTGGATCTAATGTAGCCGAAAAATATGCAACTGGTCTACGGGCATTACCGTGGGTCTGTGCCAAGACTGACAAAGCACATCCCTCTCTCTCACAGCAATAGAGTGAAAATGACTTTTCATAATCTGGCATTCCCAGAGCCGGAGCACGACATAAATCGTCTCTCAGCTGTAAAAACGCCACCAGACATTCTTCATCCCATGGTACCGGATCACTCACCTCCTTGTGCGTCAGTTTCTGTAAGGGCTTTGCTTTCAGTGAAAAGTTAACTATCCACTGTCGGCAGTAACCCACCATTCCTAAGAACATTCTAACTTCTCTCTGTGTTGTAGGCGCATTCATTTTCATTATCGCCTCAACCCTCTCTGGGGACACCTTACGTTTCCCTTTTTCTAACCTGTGCCCTAGATACTGTACTTCTGTCAGACAATACTGTAACTTGCTCGGAGATACCTTATGTCCATTTTCAGCTAAATGATTCAGTAAGGCAATTGAATCTACTTTACAAGCTTCCTCTGTTTCTGACGCAACAAGTAGGTCATCTATGTACTGTACCAGAACCGAGTTCTGTGGCAGTACTAGATTCTCAAGATTCTTTTTCAACAACTGATTAAAGATGGATGGGCTGTCTGTGAATCCTTGTGGGATTCGACACCATGTTAAAACGCGATCTTCCATTTTAAACGCAAAAAGGTACCTGCTCTCTTCATCCAATGGGATTGAAAAGAAAGCCTGACAAAGATCTATCACTGTGAACCATTCTGCTTGACATGATATTTGAAACAATATTACTGATGGATTCGGTACCACGGGACAACATGAAACGACTATGTTGTTAATTTTTCGTAAATCCTGAACTATCCTAAACTTCCCGCTAGGTTTCTGCAAACCCATAATCGGGGAGTTACAAGGACTGCCCACGATTTCCTTCAGTATTCCCTGCTGTATCATTGACTCGATCACAGGCTTTATTCCCGCAATCGTTTCCTGGGACAATTTGTATTGAGGCGTTCTTGGAAACTCAACATTTGGTTTTACCAGAATTTTTACCGGTTCTACCCCTTTAATCAATCCTATATCTTCTCCTGTGAAATCCCACACCTCTGACGCCACCGCATCTCTTAAGTCTTGTGGAAGATCTTCTACAGTCAGAGTAGGATATAGTTCTACACAGAATTTTGAATTGGCCACCTTAAAGGTAGCATCATCGTCGGTAGTCTGTACCTCCACTCCTTGTGGGGTGCAGTATATGGTGCAATTCAATTTGCATAACAAATCCCTACCTAACAGACATACCGGACTCGAGTCACAAACCACAAACTGATGTTCGTTCATGTGGTTTCCAATTTTCACAGACACTGGTTCTGTCAAGGGACTAGTCATTCTTTTATTTGCGACTCCTACCACTTGAATTGTTTCCCCTGACATTGGCAAGTCTGGAACTACCGCTGATCTCAGAGTCGAACGAGTAGCCCCAGTGTCCACTAAGAACGTAGTGGGACACCCTGCCACTTCTGCCTCAACAAATGGCCCTCTCTGATCCACTTCTAGAACTGCCCCGAGGGTACAGTCTTCTTCACTGCTCACCCGTTGTCCTGTCAATGGATCAATGTAATAACATTTTTCTTCCTCGATAAACAGAGGCATTTGTTTAAAGACCTTTCCTCCAGCTGCTATCTTCGGTGGCTGTGGGAATTGGGCCCGTGGAGCCGAAGTCCCCCCTTTGGCCACCTTATTACTTGGGACTGTCACCTTTTGCACTGGGTCTTCTTGGACCTGTTCTTCTACTTCTAGCTCTCCATTTTCAGGGTTAAAGGGACACTCGCGTCGCCAATGCCCCACCTGATGACACAGATGACACTTTGTCGTTTTCTTCAAAGTGGCAAAGTCTATCCTAGGTCTCTGCCCTTCTTCATTATCTTTGCTCTGACCATTTGGTTTTCGTCCCATCCCCTGCTTCTGCTGGCCACCCTTCCCAGCGGACTGCATTTGCACCACCATCAATTTCTCCTTTAGATTCTTGGCTTTAGAATCTATCTCGTCACTGCAGTACCTCGCATAGCGTAAAATCTCATCTAGTGGTTTGTTCTGCCAACAGATTAAATGTTGCTGTATCATCAAACAAATATCAGGTCTCAACCCCAAGACAAACTTTGACACGAACTGCCCTATATCTTTGGGATCCATTACATCTAGTCCACTGTATTGCTTGAATGTTTTCAGCAATCTTTCATAAAACTCGTGAACTGTCTCCTTGGGTTCCTGCCTTGTTCGGTCTATTTTTACCCAATCTATATCCTGTGGTGGTACCTTATCTTTCAGCCATGCTATTACCCTTTCATACTTTCGCATGACAATCTCAGATGGTCCATTTGTTCGAGCATCCCTCAATGGTTCAGCATTTGGCCATTCGACACTAGTCTTACAAGGGGTCCACAGATCAGATGGGACCACGATGTCAAACAACGTGTTCAAATCAATCCACAATACTTTCGAAATTTTGACGAACCTCTCTACCTGCTTATACCATTTAACTGGATTGTCCCGCAACTTCGGAAATGAGTTCGTAAATGCGGCTAAGTCTCCTCTACTCCAGGGCACATGTACATAATTTCCATTTGATATTTCTCGCAAAGGGAATGCCTCCATCTGCATTACCCTTCCCTCAGGGGTCATCACATTTGTACTTCGCCTAACTGTGCCCTTTTTCGACCACCTTTCTTCCCATTTATCCAGTTCTCTCCACACTCTTATCCCTGTTACCAGCTCTCTTATGTGTGTTTTTAATCCAGTAGTTCTCTTCTCATCTAGATCCTGGTCTGCGTACTGTAATCTGTGGTTACTCTGTAATGCCCTTGTCCTAGACAAATCCACGGCATACTTGTCTGCCAAATCAGTCAGTTTTTCATGAAACGCTCTAGCTTTCCTAGTAATATCCTTTGCCATGAACAATAACTCATCCTGTTCGTACAATTCTATCCTTTCCAAAGGCAATGTTCCATCTATTATCTCATCAACATCTGATTTTAAACTGGTAACATCAAGCCTTTTTGCCTTTATTTCAGCTTTCAAGACACTCAATTTAGCTCCTCCATCCGCATCTCTCCCATCCCAGCTCCGAGATCTACGTTTAGGTATGGGTGAATTATAAGGAGTCCTCCCCTGTTCCCATCTCTCTAGATCCCATGCCTTTCCGTCTTCTCGGGGTGGGTGGTGAAACACTCCTTCATGCCTCATAGCCCCTCTCTCCCCCTCCGGGCTAGTTTCACGGGATGCAGGGTAAGATGTTCCCTTACTCCCTCTTTCTTCCCTACTTCCCTGTGATTCCTGATTATTCGAGGCGTGGCGGGACCTATCGCTGTTCTCCTTTCTCCAATGTTGAACGTCTTCCCCAAGTGTATGATGAAGGCACCTAAACCTATTCTGAAAAGCCCGTACCGCCTCATCTCCTCCGTTCCCCCAGAGACGGGACATTTCCTCACATTCTACAATCTTAGTATTTTGTTCCGGCTGTTCTCTCTGATTTGTAGGACATGCATCCCCTCTATTCTCTTGACTTTGGCCTTCCCGGCTCTGACTACTCTCGCTGGCCCCACAATGAGATACTGTCCCGTTTCCCCTGCTTTCCCACTCTGGTTCCGTTCTTGTCCTGTTACTCGGAGATACTATGGACCCGTCCCATTCCCTCAAATCAGCTCTTAACTCTGAAAAAGATCTTGGCCGCGGTCCCCTTAGATCCATTGGTCCTCTCGGACCTCCCTGTTCTGAATTGGGACCGACAGTTGTGTCTAATGGGGTGTTCCACGTTACCGAACCTGGTAATTGTTTCCATGCATTCGTCACATTATTCCTCCTTTCCATCTCAAGCCTTTCCCTATCCAATTGCCTTTGTTGTTCCCCTCTATCTCTCTCAGAATTATAGATCGAAACTATGGGTCCTATGGTAACAGGCACTTGAAGAGCGTCTGGCAATCCCACAGACTCAACCCTTTCTGTGGTTGGCGTTTTCTGCACCACAAACCTTCCCACTACACTCTGTACAGTGTTGTTTGGAGGTGTTTCTCCGCCTTTGTTAGGTGTCCATTCCGATATAGGGAGTGGTGTATATCCCTCTATCTCATTCCCATCTTCCCTTGCGAGCCCTCTATCTTCTATCAATCCCACTCTCGGAGGTGGTCTATCCATTAACAATCTGTTTATCAGATTGTCCTCCGACTCGCTTTCCTCGTCTTCTTCCATGAGGTTTCCTCCTCCTGACACCTCCCTCATCGGATACATCTTCTCCACCTCAATAGTCTGTACCCTCCAACGCTTTTCCTCCTCATCCCATTTGGAATCTCGCACTGCCCTTACCGATCGCGTCAGCCTTTGTTGACGCCTGTTCAAATTTCGGTCGTGTGCAGCCTTAATCCATGCATTAAGAGCCTCAAACTGTGTTGGTCTAGGTGAGGGTTTCGATGAGGACATGGTTGCTTTTAGCCGATGTAACACCTCTAACTTAAACGTTCCATACTTCGGGAACTGCATTTCCTCATTTCCTTCCGTAAGCTTATTCCAAGCCCCAATCCACAATATCGTATGCAGCCCCACATTCGTTGCCATATAATGAGCTGGCGTACCCTCTGGGGGAGCCTCTTCCCCGTAATAATGTTCACTTCGTTTACGTTTAAAAATCCCTTTCAAACACTTAAAACACTTCATGATTTCTCTTTTCTCCGCGTTTGTTTACTTCCTGATGATATTCCACCAATCTCAGCGCCGTTCTCACTAACTGGCCTATCCGTACGCGGCTTTCCTCCGACGTCACTCTAGCCGCCCAACCAGAGCGCGGCTCTAGCTAACGTCACACCAACCGCTCAATCACAGCGCGGCTCTAGCCGACGTCACCCGTCCCCCTTCGCAGCAGTTCCCCTCCTTTCTCAGCTCGTCTCCTCGGTCATGCACGCATCCCATTCATACTCTGAAAAATGATTACTTCCGTCCAAGCGATCACCTTTCTTTGACTGTACGCCCACAGTCTTTCTGTAGTTGTCACCTTAACTTGGCGAAATGTCTTTCCGTTTACTTCCAGACAATCGCCTTCTCCGATAGGTTACTCACACGCAGTAACTTTCGACCAGCGTCCGTTACTCATACACTCACTCTTACACTCCCCCTATCTTGGATCCACGGCGGTCAATGGTACCTCGTGACCTCCGTACTATGGTCGACAACTACCCTGGATGTTCGATACACCCAAAACCACTTAAGCTCTGGCCTGAACTTAAGATTTCACCAGTTCACCCGTTTACCAGGTTACCAGTTTACCAGGTTGCGCGCGCTCACAACCTTCTCTCTTTCACACTACAGGCATTCAACTCCGCAAGACATTACAATACAAATACAACACAAAACACCGCAATCTGTTCACGCATGACCCTTTTTATACTCACTCTCCGATACTGCTGCTTTTCTCGCACCGTCTGCACCTTTCGGCACACGATTCTTCCGCTGCTCGTCTCTCGACGTCTCGGGCCTTGGGGTAAACTAACCTCTCTAGATTACCTTCCTCAAGAAGATAACCATCCTCACTCTGCTACCAACTGCTAACGCGGGATTACTGGTTACTAATTATCTTACCAAATCCCATTTCCTGTCGACTGAATCGTTGGTACCTGTCTTGAGTAAAAGGTAATCTCGCAGTAAACAATCAATTTAAGAACTTACACCACTCTAAATGACCACTGACCAAAATTAAGTTTTAAAGATTTAATATAAAGTCAAAGATAACTGAAGATACAAACTTCTCAAAATGAGATTAAGAAGGTAAATCGGTATCACTATGAACATGAACTTTTTGAATAGTCTGAGTCTGAAGAACAAAATAATAAGTACAACTTCTAATAACATGAGCGTTGCCAAAATGAATACAAGTTGCAACCTCAAAGTCATTACAGAAAGAAAAATTAAGGTTAGTCTGTCCCTACACTACACTAAATGACATCCCTACTTAGCAAGATCTTAACCCTCTAGGTGTCAGCCGTGGTGATTTCCTAAGAAGATCACGCACTTCTCTTTGTCTCTTCTCTGATAATGGGTCTCTCCTGATCAGCCTATCTGCCTACCCATCCGCTTCCTTAGGCTCCCAAAATCATCTGCTCTGCCCTCCTCCCGGGTCACTTTCCCTAATACCAAATCACATTTCCAATAGAAACGCCCCTTGGGACGCCCCTCACGTGGTACATCTTTGCGCGGTAAAACTCCATGATGGTACTCTTGAAGACCCTCGTTATAGTTGACCTTGGTTCCCAGGCTCCTTCTTCCGTGCGCTGATACCCCCTGAAATTCCTGGAAACTCCTACAGGCCTGCGCAAGGCGCCACTGAACAAAGTCCCTTTCATTCGAGCTGATTAGGACCCTCGCACCTGCATACAGCTCGTCCTGCAGTGGGCCTCAAATTCCAGACTTCACCATATCTTAGGCCATAAAACACTCTCAGAGCTCCATACTGGACACCTCACGACCTCTCCTCTAACGAGCACATGACGATTTAAACTACATGACATTATCTGTTCTGGCCTACTTGATTTACATGCAGCAGGTTCCTGCACTCTTAAAACGTTAACTTGATTTAAACAGCAAACATTCTTAACTAGCATACGTTTCTAAAATAACACATCTATAAAGCATATACTTTTAACCCTAAGTTCAATAGTACATTTTGAAAGAACCATGTCAACTTTATCTCACATTATTTTAGCAGCACGTTCAGGTTTGCTGTGAATTGCCCTAAGGCCTACACAAAATACTGGAATCCAAAATTACATTTAATTCGGACATGACTCTTTTAACATGAGAGAACCATGAGGTTTTCACATATACTCCAACATTTCTACATTTAATCTCACACCGTTATAATTATGGTTACTCTACTTAACATTCTATACATTTCGCTATTGAATATAAAACACTCGTGTGCAAAACATGTTTAAACTAACTACGTGCTTGTAAATATGGCGTACTTATACATTTTTTCAAACTTGTGCTCTCTCAAAACCAAGACATTTCTGAAAACCTTTATATGCAGGAGAGTCCAGAGTCATGTGACCTATGTGGATTACACTACCTTTTCTTACCCAAAAGCCTGAAAACCTCAAACATGGGTTAAAATCCTGCTTTTTCTTCACATTTCTGTTCTAGAATCTTCAGGGGTTCACAAACTTCGTGTCACCCTGAATTCCCACACTTCTTCCAATTAAAACTGTACCTCACTTGTAGACTCACAGAGAGGAGAGCCAGGGGTCAGGACCAAACGCTCCTCCACCACTTGCACCCGGAGGCACTTTGCAAATGGATTGCGGGCTCCCACTGCGCAGGACGAGACCTGGCGTGTGCCTAGGTAAAGACCGGACCAAGAGTTTTAGCCCATCTGTGGCCGGCAAAGGCTGCGCTTGACTTTTTTACTTTTGAACACTTTCTGGACTCCTGGGCACCCTACAAGGTCATGGTACTGTTTACATCACTTTTAAAATGTGTCTTATCCTTTTGCATAGTAACCGTCCTCCTCAGGTTTTGATGACAGCTAATTTATTACATTCCATCCTAAATCAAGTAAAGCGAGTATTTTTTTTCTCTTGCCCCATTAAGGTGCTTTATTTTTACAGGACCTGTGACCCATTTGCTATGGTTAAAAGGAAAAAGCTGCTGGGGTCCCCGGGGGCAACTGGAGGCAACACAATGGCAACTATTGACTATTTCCTTACAAGGTAAGTTTGTGTAATTTCAAAGGATATTGTCTTAACTTAACGAAGGCTCTCTCTGGAGACTGGGAAACTCGTCTAGGACCTACCACTGAGGAGAATTGTGGGATTGTAGGGGTTATTCCTAGTCAGATCTTTTTATTGCAAGTGCCTGTCCCTATGTCATCTACGGTGGTTCCCAATGTTGAACCAGTTCTGTTGACGGCAGGCGATGACTCAGTCCTGATATCACCAACCAACCCCAACTTTAGCATTATATCTGAACGATTGCTGGACACTTTTTTTCCAGGATAGAATTAATGAATAAAGAACTTGTAGCACCTACACAGCAAAACATGGCGGGCATAGAGGCGAGGCTTGATATCCTCTTTCCAAAGACTGCCTATCCTCCCAACGGGACAGAGACAGAGGGGGGAGGGATGTCTTGTTACATCAGGCAAGTCTCTGCGTGTTCGTCTGATTTCTGTTGTGCCTGGTAGCTTGAATCATGTAACACAGCAGTTACAAAACTCTTTCCCATTGGGAGAGGGGATGTCCCAGGGGCCTCGAAACATTTGCGCCACTAGTAATTCGATTCCTGCAGTTCAGGTGGTGCAAACCCAAGGGCTGCAAGAAGCCAGTGGGGGCAAATTGATACATCTATCCTGCATCAACCTGTTACGATAAATGCTGAAAGTCAGAGTATTTTAGATCTGCCTCCAGTAGCAGCACCCTTGGCCATAGTCCTCGTGGGAGCCCCCCCACTTCCTCAAAAATTTGAAGGAATCAGCTGTGGATCTCATACACAAAGTTACTCATTGGTGTAATATTAATGTGGTCAATAGTCCAAGTAAATCTCCCAATATTATTATGGCCCGAAGAGTGAGCTGGGTTGACCATAGGATTAGGAAAAACATGGAGAGGGACTGTGTCGTAGTCAATGTTAAACATCCCACACAATCCAAAGCTCTTGCTGGCTGTCAATTTAAGTTTAACTACAAAACATCAATTACAATTCTCCCCTTTCAGTACTTCTATCCTTCTGACCAGCCACCATTTCATCACTCATAGCAGCTTCCCCCAAGACCATCTAAACCTGCTCAGGGTAGAATTATAGTCCCAGTTCTTCCCTTGGCCAATAGATTCGAACTTTTGTTAGGCTCACATGGTCTTGACGAAAATGATTGACTTATAGCAGTGCAGGTAAAGCCGCAGGGCTCTAGGCCCATGGCCCCATTCTCTAACATCCAGTTTTATGTGCCCCATCTTCTAAGCCAGTGCCTGCCCGCTCGCTTAAGACAACCCTAATATCTGATATCCTTGGCCCCCCATTGGCGCCCCCTTTATAAAGATACTCTTGTCTCCTTCTGTCCTACCATATAATTGCCTTACAGGAAACCTGGGACATTACAAATAGTTTTTGGGGGACGTTTTATCTCGTTCTTTAAGAGTGCAACCTCCTCAACAGTGGGCAGAGCAAGGGGGGTCTTCTCTTATTGGTTTCACTTGAACAATCCTGTAAAAGCAGATTGGTAAAGTGTCAATCACCTCATCTATTAGCCGTGGAGATGACATTTAAGAATCATTCCACTCTGTAAGTCGTTAACTTTAATTATTACTATACAAAAAGCCTGGAGACAGAGCATTTAGAAGCCCTGGAGGGGCTGGGAAAACACTCTTATTATGAGTTAATAATTCTGTCTGACTTTGATACTAATCAATGCCACCTTATCTGCACCCCTTCAACCGATTATGGGGGCCTGCATCTTTGGTTACACATTTTGAGCATTCACTATCAGGCACATACATACAGGGGCTCCTTGCAGCCAATAATCTGTATTGCTTAGAGCAAACTGATGTGACCACGCCGGTTCCCACCTTCCCAGGCAGGGGTAGCAATAGCACTATCGATTATATAATGCTCTCACCACCTCTAGCCCATGCTGTGAAGAAACTGAGAGTATCTTTGAGCAGCCACAGTGATAACTCTCGAGTTGGGCTACTCATCTGTCATACAGGAAGCAGATGGCCGGAGTATCCTAAGTGAGGATATTGGTACCAAAGACCAAGCACGTAGGCTGAAGTGGGAGAAGGTGATACCTTAAACATTTCTGGATAATTTATACATCACATGCTCTTCAGACATTTCAGTTTGTATGGACATCAACACACAGGATAGAGCCATATTAGATTGCCTCTAGTCTAACCACAAAGAGCAGGACTAAAGTCGCTAAGGATAAGAGGTGGTTCGACGGTACTTGTACCATGGCCCATAGGAAGCAATTGCTGGAACTTAAACTAGTCCCGAGGGATGAGGCCGTGGTTAGGAGCTGTAGGAAGGCTTACAAGTCTGCAATCCACCAAAGGAAGAAGCATATCAGGGAACAGGCCTGGAAGGACCTCGGAAAAGCAAGTGTTTTGTCTGACTGCTGAAAGTTTTGGGCTGTTGTCAACAGTCCCTTTTTTCTGAAACAGCCAATTATAGAACAGACTGTACTATTTTTGCCGAGTGCTGGGTTCAGCACTTCGAAGGCATGTATAGTTGGGACAACTAGAAAATCAGTACAGATGAGGTTCAAAAAGCTGTTAGATCAACATCTGGCGGGAAAACCCCCGGTCCGGATGGAGTCCCCTCAGATCTGTATAGGGCCGACCCTGTGGTCTGGGCAAAGATTTTCGCACAGATCTTTCATGCGGCCTGTGTGTGTGAATCTCCTACCTCCTGGGCAAAGGCTATTATTATTCCTATTTTTAAAAAGGGGTCAAGGAATGACCCTGCTTGTTGTACGATTTTGCTCCTGTACTCGGCTGCTAAAATTATTGGGAAAGTGAGTTTGGATCATGTAACAGTGTGACCAGATCATTTTAAAGTTATATCTGACCTACATTATGGCTTCAGGCAAGGCAAAGGGACACTGGATCAATGCTTCAACCTGCATTTGGTGGTTGGGAAATACACAGCTGCCAGAAAGGGAATTTTACACATCGCTTTCAGGAATCTGACGTCAGATTTTGACTGTGTAAATAGATCCAAGTTGTGGCTGACTCTTAGAGATCAGGGCCTAGACACTGAATTGGTGGCTTTGTTACATGCCGCTCATAATAACACCATGGCGGCAGTGAGATTTAATGGGAATGGTGGCATGTCGGACTACTGGGTGGTTAAGAAGTGAGGAGTCTGATATGGGTGTATCCTGACCCTGCTGCTTTTCACGCTGTATATTAAGCTAGGGGATATTCTTTCATCTGGCTGTAGATAATCCCCAGAGTTGGACCCCAGATGATCCCCTCCCTCTTGTACGCATATGATGTGGTCTTGTTTGCCAGAACTGTTGTGGGCCTTCAAAAACTTTTAAATGGTTTTATATATTTTTTTGACTCACTTGATCTAGCTACTAACTTTTGAAAATCCCACACCATGTTGATAGGCTCTTGGAAGGTTGCTAGGATTAAGGTATTTTGTAAGGGGGTAGAACTAACAAAAGTGTCAACCTTTCCGTATCTGGGGGTGCTGTTCGATGACCAAGGGACTTGGTCTGTTCAAAGATTGCATAAAAAGAATGTCCTGGCTAGAGCAGCAGGGGCAGCTCTAGAGTTTGTAAAAAAGCTAGGGTCTAAGCCCATTCCCGCCTTCCTTAAGCTGTACAGTGAAAAATGCACTCCTTTGGTCCTGTATGGGTCTAACGTTTGGAGCTACAAAGACGCGAGGGACATCCAAGGGGTAGAAAATAAACTTATGGTAAACTTCGAGCCTTCCCCCCCCCCACTATTTTCAGCGTACATCTCTACATGAAGAACTGGGCGTGGGGTACATCTCATACATGATTGCTATTGCCCCGTTGCTGCACTGGCTGAGGATCTGTGCTTTTCCCACTCCTACATTAAATCAACTTGTCATCATGGACTGCGTTGCACATGAGGGGGCCTTACGTATTCCCTGGCTAAATTATATTATGGAGCAAATTAAATGGCTGAGATGCCCTGACTTGTATGTCAACCCTAGGTCCCTAGGCCCGGTAGCCATTAAAGACATTAACAACAGTTTCTGGCCAAAAAGCAGAAGCTTAGGGAAGGAAGCTAGTTAGTTAAGCCCACTGTGAGAAGGTTTGTGACATTGAGTCTGAACCCACACATACAGCCATACTTGCTGTTTGTCACTAAGGCATACCATGGCTATTAGCTATCACTAAAAGGCCATACACAAACTGGAGCACATAAGCCTTGTGACAACTTGTCTGAGCAGGATACCCTACAATTTTTCTGTGATTTTTATGACTTTCAAAGCAGAAATTGCCATTTTGCCAAAGTAAGGCCTACTTTACAATATCTTCAAATACTTTCCTCTCCCATGGTTTGTTCTGGGGTTGCGAGCTTTCTAATAGGGGCCATAATACACAGGTAGAGGCTGTCTTTGCAGTATCCAGGCTGTATTTGATATCTGTGTTCTGGAAATTTTTAAATGCCACCTCGTGTATGACATGTCATGTCAACTCCCTAGTCCATTGAGCCAACGTTTCATTACTCGTACATTTCATCCGCTGTATTTATGTCTATTACAATGCTTAATAACGGTGTTTAAAAATATGTTTTTAATTCTACTATTGACCTGCGTGTTTTGGAATTCTAATTGTATATGGTAGATCTTTTAGATACTGTTTCCTTTATTAAATGTCTGCTTTTATGGCTTTTAATGGCCGAATAATGTATCTTTTGACTTGACTTGACTTAATCCAGGTACCTCTTTTCATTATGTTTGGGATGCATTTAAACAACAGCTAGGGGATATAGTATTGATTATGTTGCGACCAAAATGAAAAAAACACTCAAGGATTCTTCAGTTGTACTTACCTCTATTAAACCACTTTAGCATCAATTTTACACCTCCAACACAGACACTACATTAAATCGTTTTCTTCAGGCCAAGTTGGTTTTTAGTAAAAGATTGATTGAAGATGCATCTGGTGTACTGCTAAAAATAAATGTGAAATATTACGGTGGCTGCAAAAAATCTGGTAAAATATTACTCAATTACTTGAAAGTTAGGAAACAAAAATCTAAAATCTATACCACCACAAACAACAAAAGAACTAATGATTTGAAAGAGGCCAGAATCCTTGAATGCTTTCCAGACTTTTACAGGACATTCGAACACTGGAATGTGGAGCACTCCATTGCAGACAATGGAGTGCCCTGCGCTTCTACGGATCGGTAAAAGCCTGCAAAGCAACATTCCATTGTTGTTTAAACAAACACCTCTTGGAGGCCGAGGGGATTTCAATCCCCTTGGGCTCCAAGAGGCCTTTGTTTCATTTGTTAGAAAATTCTGCCCTCTAGTGGCAGAATGTTCTAATAGTCCTATAACCCTTCTAGCTGGGCTATACCGGCTATTAAAGTCCCGCTCCCTTGTTAAAAACCCTCTTCCTCGGCTCGGGCCTATAACTTCGGAGTGGGCCTTTAATAGTTTGTATAGCCCACCTCAGCGGACTATAAGGCTATATTATATACTCCAGAACATTCCCCCTCTAATGACACAATAATAACCTTCTTTGACTCTCTTCCAAGATACCAGGATCAGTAGGTCGAACTTTCTTCATTGGATAAAAACAATTCTATCCGTGAAATATAGACAGCCATGCAGGTGTTATGCAAATTGGCAATTTGGTACAAGAAACAAATTAAACTAATGAACCAGATAGTTTTTTTAAAGGATTGGGTGGCGATAGCTATAGTCCAAGTTAAAGTTAATGTGGGGCACTTTTTTTCTCACCTGATTTGAAATTCAATACAGGTACGGTCTCACCTCCATATTCACACTCATATATGAGCTGCTGAAGGTAATTTCACAATATATGTCTACTCTTACAAATAATACACTCTTTCACTCAAAGTACATTCTTTTTCATCGCTTTCAATGCTTCTTATATATATCAACTTCCTGTATACATACCTACTACCCCCTCCAAATCTAAAGTTGAACTACAGTGAGAACTAAGATTTAAACTGTTCCTTTCCACTACAATCCTGGCATATAATCTGGTCTCAAATTCATCACATTTCCCACATGGCCTAGTACTACACAGACCTTGTAATACTTCCATATTAGGCATAGGCATATTAGGCATAGTTTAACCCTATTTTCCGTCACAAATACAATTACAACATAGATAATGCATGCTGGACTTGTAGACCAGCAAAGGATACTTTCATGCAATGGATTTTCACTGCCCATCAATTACAACTTTGTGTGTGGAAGTTTTGAATAAAATACCAAAACATTGTTCTATTACTTTTTCTTTTGATATTATACATAGTTTTTAGGGTTGTTCAAATTTGAATTGGCAAGTGCAAAAGTGACAAATTTGTAGATTTACTCTTTGCCATAGCTTTCCAAATTATTTCGTCTAGTTAGAAAGTTGCTAATATGATCACTTTTACTAGATGGTGGCATTTATTATGTCATCATCACATACTTGATGGAGTGAATGCTGCATCCACACAAAACTTATTAGGAAGTACCTATGTTGGCAACCTCTTTCTACCTATTTTAACTGCTATGCCTGCCTGGCAACTGGACAAAGCTATCACCTTCCTGCCATCACGAACTATAGATTTTACTTAGTATTTTGATATTTCATGTATGCTTTATTTAATTGAAAATTGTATCAATGGTCAGCTATCTTTTTTTTCTTCAGTATGGCTATATACGATGTCATTACTCCTTCTTTTTCCTCTGTTTCTCTTTTCTTCATTCTCTCTCTTTTCTCTTCTTGTCTTTTCACCCCAACCCACATAACACAAAATATAAGTTACTAAGGTACTATGTTGCATATTTCTATCATTTTTCTATAGTTGTATAGTTCTACTTACCTTCCGCTCTTCACTACGTTCTAAAATATTGTTTTGTTTATGTTCAATGTATTGACTACCTATGGATTGGTTTACTGTGTACTTTTAGTTGAAATAATTCTAATAACGTTTTTTCAAACTAAGAAATATTGTTTTTCGTATTTGTGTATGTTTGTAAATTAGAGATGGTCAGTCTAAGGTTCAGTGGAAGATTATCCCAAAAATGGGGAGCTCAGTTGGATACAAAAATGACAATGGGTAGCATGGACACGTTGCTCAGTAGCACTGGTAGTGGATCCCAGTAATCTATTTTCAACCTTAGAAAGCACAGTGATAATGATATTTATGAAAGACACAGAAAAATCTTAAACAAAAAAATACTAAAGTAAACAACATTAGAAAGCAAGCAGAATCACAGAGTTCATCAAGTGATTGAGATGTGTACCTATTGAAAGCAGCAAAATTCAAGGACAAACTAACCCTCCAAAACCAGACATGTTTCAAGCAAACATGTTCTTTGTCACCAGTAGGTGGCAACATAGCACTATGTGATCTTCGCTAATTCCTCTCTAAGGGCGGCTCGCCAGCCAATGTTGCAAAACTCGGAAGTTACACACTAGCAAACTAATAGAATAATGTTTCAAAGTTGTGCAACCATGTTGCCAATATAAATACACATTTTTCAAGTGTTTTTACTGTTTTGAGACCACGACGGGGCACGGAAACAGCGATCACAAGCCAGGCGTAAAGAGAAACATATAAAAAGCTATTGTTATCACAACTAGAAAATCCTGAACCTAACTTGTAATCAAGGGCCCAACTATGGGCAGTAGCAACATAAAAAACAGCATTACTATTCAGACTGCCCACCAGACATCCCATCCAACAGACAGCAATGATGCCAAGGGCCCTCATGCAAGAAAGAAAAAAGGGCCCTTTGACTGCTGTTGGGGTAGTAAGATACAATTATCAGGGTTCAATGGGCCCATCAGAGCTCTGGGTCCAGGTGCCACTGCACCGCCTGCACCAATGTTGGCTATAGGCTGATCCGACCATGCCCGCCTCATGTAGCGTGTTGGACAAAGGCTGGGAATGCCACAGAGCTGCTATGGTCACCTTTATTGAGAACACCCTGCCGGCGGAGGTAACTGCCGGCATTTCTTTGTGGGACCTCAAGGCAGAGGCGTAGCCGGGGTGCATGAGCGGTAATGCAAAAAAAAGAAAATTGCCCCATTGGTTTTTTTTATGAAAAAAAGGCAACTAAATGGCGTACAGTAGGCCCTTGTTGTGACCTCTTTATCAATAAGACGACATCCAGGAATGATTAAAGTATTTATTTGACTCGTAGTTCAGAAGATATAAGTGCATGCAGCAGATCATACAGGTAACAGTAAACTCAATCATGACATTCTACAATCCCAGAACACCATTCAACAAAGTTCTATTACATAGTACAATTCCATTGCTCATTAAAGAAACATGCAATCACTACACATCCCCCTTCTTTATAAAACCAAACAGAATATAAATAAATACATTTTCATAAACGCTGAACTGCTTGACTTTGTCACTTCAGCATAGCGTATCTCACCTGCAGAAGGAACCTGGGTAACTTGATCTGCAGGATTTTTTGAAACATGTGTTGAACTAAAAGAAAAGGTAAAAGGACCAGAACTCACACCCTGCACATCCCCTTCCTTAAAATTTGAAAATGAAAAAAAAAATGTAATCACTATAATACTCTACAACTATCCTCAATGTCATCTGAATCAAAATTAGCTTCTACTCTAGTTATACAACTAAGCTAAGAACAGTATTTTTCATACTTTTGCGATGAGCTGAGTATCAAGTTTGCTATATATAAAAATAAAAAAAACTTCTTATTCTTCGCCTAACTTCGCTGAAAAATCCTCACAACCCTGCTCACCGTGTAACCCCAAGAAATAGAATTATATATAGAAACCTAACCTCTTTCTATATTAGCAACATCTTCCTTGTACACAAAAATTCATTTCCTACTAAAATTGTAGTAGTAGTGTAGATGTAGTGTATTACATTCACACTTTCAACAATAGAGTTTCTCCAAGGATAGTGTAAAGCAAAAAAAACAACTAAGACCAAACTGTATCTTAAAGATCTCATAACTGAAACCCTCACGAACTTTCCTTTCTATATCGATATCAACTTTAGGCCCACAATACAAAACTTTTATGTTTCTCTTGGTACAAGCTATACTTGGATGCCCTACATGGCCTATATCGATGTTGTTTTCTAATGCCAGAAGGAGATACAATCCTTCCTACCCTGCAAACAAAATCCATATCAACACTTAACTCGTTTCTAACCTCCCAATAGCAAAATATATCTCTTCTTCTTCTTAATCTTTTAGTACCATCTCAAAAATTTGCTAGATACGTAACATATAACTTCTGCATATAAGTTTAGATAGGTAAAGTAACTTCAAATACTGCATCAACACACCCAATATGCTTTGGGTCCTGGACAAATCCTTAAAGCGGTAAAGAATGCTTACTAATAAGCCAGGAACACACTGTATATTATATACGACATCTTGTTGACTTGTAGACATCTTGATTATTCCAGCTGAAGATAAGAACACATTTCCTTTATTTAGCATTATAATTAAGTGAGTTGCTTTCAGCAACCAAAACAACGAGAAATGGACAAAACTTCCCTAAAGGAATTTGTTGTTGAATGTATCCATGCTCATAACCGGAATATTTGAAGATAAAGATCTGAGAAAGGTGGCCATAAAGGTTCGATCCTAACCTCTGAGAAATTTCAGCGGTTGATGTTCAATAACTTTAGGTCCTTCCACCCTAATACCGGTGGACCATTTCTTGCAACATACAATTTTCCCATAGCATGCTTTCCCTTAAAACGAAACACAAGGGTTCTAAACCCTAGAATATTAACGCCTCCTCCTGCAAAATTTTCGGCATTAACATCATCGGGTTCTAACCACCCTCCTATTTTGTCCACAAAGTGACTTTTCCACATCGCTTGTGGCACCATAGTGAAAGGTGAACCCGAATCTACTGTCAATTGTAATTTAATTCCACTCAAAGAAATATCATAAAAAGGAATAAATGATGAGAATTTAGAGGCACTTAAACCCACTTTGTCCCCCCTTGATGCAGAAAAATCATCCTTGTGTCGAACATGCACCTCTTTTTTGTTTAACACATTCTTTTTCTTTCTGTCGCACATTCGCGAAAAGTGTCCACCCAATCCGCACTCCCAGCAATTAGTAGAACTAACAGGACATTCTTCAAGGGAAATAGCATGTGAACATTCAACACACATTAGGTTGTTACACTCCTTTTTCCCTATACTCCTAAATCTTCCTCTAACACGGAAATCAGTTTTCACTTCTTGAAACATATCGGTTCCAAGGTGGTTCTTGTACCTCGTTCCCTCTTCTACCATTTTCTTTACTGTTACTCCTGATGACTTGTTATATCGCGATAACATAGTTTTAGAACGAGGATTAGACAATTCTGCCTTTCTAACTAAGGCAATGATATCTCTAAGACAGCTATCACCCTCAACTCTTAATTTGTCCTGTAACGACCTTTTCCTGGTATGCCCAACCACCTGGTCAGAAGTTAAATTATTGTAACATAGAGTAAATTCACATTTCCTCGTTAACTTTTCCAAAACTGAAGTAAATTCCCCCCCAAATTCAGCCACACCTACTGAGGGAGAAAAATGTTCATACAAATTTAATATGGCATTTTTAAAAACATCTAAATCCCTTACTAGTTTTTCATGTGTATGCATTACTTCAGGAATGAGTGAACCCTCTGGACTAGGTGAGTAAAATAACATTCGTTCCTTTTTTTTCCCGGTCGTAACTGTTCCTGAACCACTCGCTGTCAGAGACATAATTGATAGTTTTACAGAAAACAAATACCTGAAAGAAAACTGTTTAGTTATTATAAATGACCCTCTCGTGACTGATGTCTAACACAATAACTAGACAGTTATTTGAAACACCACTTCATGCACGATGTGCTCGTGAAACAACAACTGAAACTCGAATAAACCACCTAGTGAATAATGTTTTCATATAAATTTGAATAAACCACTTCGTGAATAATGTTGTCATATAAATTTGAATAACCCACTTCGTGAATAATGTTGTCATATAAATTTGAATAACCCACTTCGTGAAAAATGTTTTCATATGAATTTGAATAAACCACTTCGAGAATAATGTTTTCATATACAGGAAAATTAAATGTAATAAATAGTCCTTGTATTCGTTGAAAATTGAAAACAACCACTACCTGAACAATGTCTTCATGTAAAAGGAATACTAATTATATTTTCATAAAGGATTTTCTTTCAAATACAATATACAAGGTGGTCCAATATTAAACTGATGCTTCACGAAATTTCTGTTGCACGTAAAAATGACTTGTTTCCATCAGTGCTTCTGCCTTTCCTGATATTTCCACAACGCGAGTAGTGGAACATATAACTCTTTTAAGTAAGATCTGCAAAAAATTTGGGTTAGTAATACAAGATACTTCCAAAATGGTCATCAACTGTAGATTTAATCGTGATGATGCTAACACGCTGGATGGCGAGATGTGAGATGATGCTGTCAGGCTAGATGGCGTGTGTCCTACGTGTTGTAATTCCAAGATGAGGATGAGACCCAGTACTTAGTTCCCTTAAGACTCACGTCAGAGACGTTCCAACACTGGAGGTATTGCCAGGGACAGCACCAATTTCAGAGGACAATTTGAAATTGAAATAAGTAGTCAAATGGTGTAATTATGAGAAATGTCAAATTAAGAAGTAAAAGCTGTGTACATCAGCGTGCACAAAATAACTCCAAGAAAATTGTATGAATATCCTTGTAAATAGGTGTCAGCGTTGAGTTCATTAAACTGCACGTCCAGTAACTTGAAGATTGTCAAGATTAATGTTACTGAAGGTGTAAAAAGGATGTCAAGAAATACATGCTGACAAGCTGAAAATACACATAACTGTCCTCAAGAACGCAAAAATAAAATAAAAGAATGAGCTTCAAGAATAGATCTCACGCTGCATGCACTTGAAAATGTCACACTTCATGTAAAATGCGCCATAAATTATGCTTCCTGTAAAAAGTGCTAGAAATTTCAGTCAAAATACGCAATAAATACCAAAATGTTGAACGCTGAAAACGCTCTTCGTTTCTGTGATTGCAAAAATTGTGCTATTCCATTTAATTGCTGGTGAAAGCGCTTGAAAATTCAGTCAAAATGAGAAATAAATACCTAAAAGAAGATCGGAGAAAACACTCTTCGTTTCGGTGATCGTGTTGTCCTGGTAACCACAAGATGGCTGGAGAGCGTGATGACGCTTGCAACGTCGATGAAATACACGTAGAAGCGTGTGGATGAAACACACGTAGGCGCGCGTAGAATCCAGTAGTTCAAGGCGTCGCTGCTACGTGAATCAACAATGCTGAGAGCGAGGCACTCGTGCATTCGGTAAACGTTAAGTACTTTTAAAAATACATAACGCTAACATTGTACGTTTAAGTAATGAAAGTTGGCAAATCTTGTCCCAAAATAGTCGGACTTTCATTAAAATCCGTTCGGATTTTTCCTTTTTAATTTAAAATAGTAAATTGGGGACTTACACGCGAAGGTTATCGTTTTAAATAAAAATTTTGTTGAGAAGATCCTTAACACTGAACGTTGGAGCCACAAATTGTAATTATCCACAAACGAATTTGAAGGGGTACTTCTAATTCAAAAATCCCTTTAAGTTACTCACGATTAGAGTTGAGTAGAAAACGCAGGGTTGAAGGTGAATTTTCGAAGCATTTCTTTCGAAGATAAAATCGCTGTAGAATTTGAAATTACAAGTTGTGCCCATCTCGTTGCCAAATCTGTTGTGACCTCTTTATCAATAAGACGACATCCAGGAATGATTAAAGTATTTATTTGACTCGTAGTTCAGAAGATATAAGTGCATGCAGCAGATCATACAGGTAACAGTAAACTCAATCATGACATTCTACAATCCCAGAAAACCATTCAACAAAGTTCTATTACATAGTACAATTCCATTGCTCATTAAAGAAACATGCAATCACTACAGCCCTCCGACTGCACCTGCTGCACTAATAACAACTACGACCTGACTCATATTAGTAATGTCAGTCAGTCAAAAATTAGTTTTTCGGCTGATAAAAGCCATAAAAGCACAAAATAAAAACGCCAACAACAGTTATTAGAGCAAGACAGTAAATTTATATACACAACGAATACAGTTTACATATATAGATTTCCCTAAAACCATGTTAAAAATAAAAGATAAAATAAATACACAATGACTGTAAAAACTCAGCTTATAGTATTCGCCAGCAAGAAGAGAATTCTAGTGCATTTCTTCAAGTGAACTAAGCAAAAGACATCTTTCTCCTAGTTCTTACAGTGGTAGAGAAGTGGCTGGCTACCCCAAAACGAACCATGGGTGAGGGGAGCATCTGCACATATAGTAATGCTGGCCTAACCTGGACAAAATGAGAAGTGCTCAAAAGGGTAAGAATGAATTTTTTACACAGAGGAACATAAAATTCACAAAATAGAGTAAAGTGGAAAGTGTCATGTTCAGAAAAATAGTCACATGGACATGGCCTTGAGTCCCTAGGCTTCAAAAAGACCTTCAGAAAAGCTAGTTGCCAATGGATGAGATTTAGTCTGGATAGCAGGTCTAAGTCTAAGTCTGGTTAGCAGGTAACAATGATAAATGTTATTAACAAGAGACAGGTAGGGGACTGAGTGTGATTCAAGTTCTCAGCTTGGGTTAATTAACTTCCACACCCTCCCTTTCTACCTGTCGCCTGCCCAGGAACTGAGATTTTATCCTCCTGATATCAGTAGATCATAACAGTTTGGGTTTTGTATACAGATCCGGGCAGCCAAGACCGCTCATCTGCTCCGCTATGTATCCAAACCAAGGAATACACAAAGCCCCCTTCAGAGCCATGCAGTCCCTTATAAAACGTTAATTAAGGCTGGATAATGGGGAGGACCAAATTCTCATCCATCGCACTAAAGGTGCAACTGCAATATGATCAGAAATGCATCCCATACCAAGCTCCTCATGCAACATGAGCCTAGGGATACAGTGGGGGACAGCTAGAAGCCTACACAAAAATCTATTTTCCACCACCTGCAGATTTTTTACCTCCTTATATCTCCACACGTCCCATCCATAGGAGGCCATCAGGATAGATTTTTCCTTATACATTTTAAAATGTGCAGGGACGGGCTTTGTTCCCAGTCTTTTTACAAAGTCCATAGTAGCCCCCCCCGCCCTTGCCAAACATTCTTTTTGTGTGCTCACTACACAACCCACGACCCTTTGTTGTCAAACAGCACACCCTGGTAGGGGAAATTTTAGATTTTAGTGAGTTCAGCCACCCTACAGAAGAACTTACGCCTTGTGTACTTCTTGGTGTCAATTGTCATGGTATGTGATTTGGTAAAATGAGGTGCTAGATCAAGCATGTTCATACAATCTATAAAGCATCTAAAAGTTTTTGTAGTCCAAAACCTGTCCTAACCAACAGCACTGCATCATCTGCATACAGACGTGCTGATATTAATTTGCCGTGAGCTCTCTGTATGTCTCGGCTAGGAGCCAAGAGGATGTTCCCTAACTTGTTAATATAGAGTGTAAACAGTAAGGGGGTCAAGATACACCCCTGCCTGAACCCACTCTTGCCAGCCCATGAAGCTGACACACAACCATCCTCATTGTATCTCACTGCTGATCTGGTATTATTGTGGGCAGAGAGTAGGCCACTAGATCCACCTCAAGACCCAGCTCCAAAAGAATTGACCATAACTTAGATTTATTGACTAGGTTG
This sequence comes from Lissotriton helveticus, assembly GCF_964261635.1. Taxonomy (NCBI): domain Eukaryota; kingdom Metazoa; phylum Chordata; class Amphibia; order Caudata; family Salamandridae; genus Lissotriton; species Lissotriton helveticus. The sequence goes on from NC_136068.1 coordinate 1,686,267,764, forward strand.
AAGGCCAACGTTAGGTACAAAAAGGTCATGTGCACGGATCCCTTTTTTACTATTGTGCTCTTCCCCACCAGCAAATGTAGATTGAGACACTGATCTAACATCCCTTTCCCCTGTCTAAAGCCATAATGTAAGTCTGAGACAATATTAGACTTGTCTAACCAGGTGGTTATCCGATTCAGAACCATTTTCCCCATGATTTTTGCAGCTGAGACCAGGAGAGAGATTGGTCGACAGCATATTGGATCATCCCCGAGCTTTTTTTTAAAAATGGGTGTAATAGTGGGCATTGATCAGGAAGAGGGTAGCTCACAGGAACAGGCTGCATTAAACACTTGGGTAAGAATCCAGGCCCAGGTTAGGGTGTCTGCTTCGTACATATCCACTGGTACCCCGTCCAGGCCCGATGCTTACCCTCTAGATGTGGCCAGGATAGCTTTTAGTACCTATTCAGTATTAAAATACAGTGGGGCACTTTCTATGCCAGCGTCCCACTCTATGTCGGACCCCCCTACATCATCCCCATTTTACATCCCCTCAAAGTGTAAAACCCATCTTTCAGCAGCTATTATGCAATCTGTTTTTAGCATTTGCAGTATGAGAAAAGGGGGCTATTACCCACATCACAGAACTTTGGACTATCTGTCAGCTAACTTGCCTCATCAAGTGCCTCCCAGGCTTGGGCCCTAATTATGTTCTTCCTTTTTTGGATTACAGATGTATAGGCCCGCCTAGTAGATGTAACCAGTGCCACATCCCTTGGGCATTGCTTGAGGGCGTGGAATAAATTACTGTGCGCCCTGGTACAGGTACCGTCAAGCCACCTTAACTCCTTACAACCTTTATTCCTAGTTTTAGTCACAAGGTCATTGGATGTACATTTTGGTATTTTATCAAACGCATTTAAAACCACTTTATTCTGCGATCTCGTGTCCATGCAGAGCAAAATCTCATCAGCAGGCACACTCAGCATGCAGCATAAAGCTATCTAGGAAAGTCTCTGGTACCACTTTTGACCATTTTAAACTATGGGCTTGATCTTTTGTTCTAAGTTCAGAGTTTGAAATGCTCCTACCCTCCCATCTACGGGCTTCGGTATAATACATCAGTTCAAGCATTAGAGGGTTATGGTCACTGTGGGTGGTCCAATAGTCCATCATCTTTTGTACTGTCGTTGCTAGGGGAGCAGAGACCATTATAAAGTCAATTGTACTAGAAAACCCCTGCCTGCAAAACTGGGAACTGGGGAATCCGTGCCCATCTGTTATAAACAGAACAAGTTAGTTTCAGCCAGGAATTCCTCTATTTAGATGGCCAATCAATCAATCAATCAATCAGGGAATTGTAAGCGTGCTACTCACCCGTTAAGGTCTCAAGATGCTGAGGGGGGTTCCGCAGATCTGTTTAGCCAAAGAGCCAGGTCTTGCCAGTCTTCCTGAAGGTGTTCAGGGAGGGGGCGCGTCTGATGCCTGCCAGTAGCTTGTTCCAGGTCTTGGCTGCAATGAGAAGGATCTTCCGCCTGCTCTGGCTCTGTGGATGCACGGAGTTTCAGCCAGTGCGTGTTTGACAGATCGGATGTTTCTTTTGGGTACGTGAAAGTTGATTCTGTCATTAAGGTATTTGGGTCAGCTGTTGTGTAGGTATTTGTAGGCGTGAGTGAGGATTTTGAAAGTGACTCTTTTCTCCATGGGGAGCCAGTGGAGACTTTGTAGGTGTTGACTGATGTGTTTGTGCCGGGGGATGCCAAGGACGAGTCTGGCGGCGGTGTTCTGTATTGTCTGGAGTTTGCGGAGTAGGAAATTGTTGATGCTGGCGTGGAGTGTGTTTCCATAGTCCAGTCTGCTGGTGATGAGTGAGTGGGTGACTGCCGGCCTTGACTCAGGGGGGGTTCGCTTGAAGGTCTTGCCGAGGATGCAGGGGGTGTTGAAGCAGCTGGAGGTGACGGTGTCGACCTGTCAGTTCATGGTGAGTGATGAGTCAAATACGATGCGATGTTCTTTGCGTGGTCTGAGGTTGTAGGTGGGTTTCTGAGGGCGGTCGGCCACCGGGTGCTTTCCCATGCAGAAGTGGTGGTACCGAGGACCTCTATCTTCTTGGTGTTGAGCTTCAGGCAGCTGTTGGTCATCCAGACTGCAAAGTCTTGCATTACTTTCTGGAAGTTGAGTTTTGCAGTGGTGGGGTCTTTGGGGAGGGAGAGGATGAGCTGTGTGTCATTGGTGTAGGATACAATGTTGAGGCCGTGTTGTCGGACGATGGCTGTGAGGGGGGCCATGTAGATGTTGAAGAGGGTGGGGCTCAGGGATGAACCCAGTGGGACTCTGCAGGTGATTTTCGTGGGGTCGAAGAGGATTGGTGGGAGTCTGATACTTTGGTTTCTTCCTGTGAGGAATGATCGGTTCCAGTCCAGGGTTGTTCCTTGTATGCCTGCGTCATGTAGTCTGGCGACTACTGTGAAGTGGGAGACGGTGTCGAAGGCCGCTGATAGGTCGAGTAAGATGAGGGCTTTGGAGTGGCCTTGGTCCATGAGGGTGCGGATGTCGTCTGTGATGGCGAGTAGGGCAGTCTCTTTGCTGTGGTTGTTTCGGAATCCGGATTAGGATGGGTCGAGGACAATGTTCTTTTCAATGAATCGTGTCAGTTTCCTGTTGACTGTTTTCTCTACAACTTTGGTTGCAAATGAAAGCAGCGAGATTGGCCGATACTTCTTGAGGTCGGTGGGGTCAGCTGTGGGTTTCTTGAGCAGAGGTATCACTTTTGCGCACTTCCAGTCGTCTGGGAAAGTACCTGTTTTGAAGGTGGTGTTGATGGTGCATTGCAGTTCGGGTGCGATGGTGGTCACTGCTCTGTGGTAGCTGTGAGGGGGGCAGGAGTCTGTGAGGACCCCCGAGTGGATGCTTTTCATGGTTGAGGCAGTGTCTTCATCCGTGATCGGTGTCCAGTTGGAGATGGTGGGCTGGCTGGTGTTTCTGGGGGGCGGGGCCAGCTGTGGTGCCTGGTGGATGGTCGATGAAGTTGACGTAGAGGTTTTTTATCTTGAGGTGGAAATAGGTTCCAAGCTTGTCACAGAGGTCTTGGGATGGGGTGATGTCTGTGGCTTCACTGCGTGGGTTGGTGAATTCTTGAATGACACTGAAAAGTTCCTTGGAGTTAATGGAGTTGGCCAGGATTTTGTTGTGGATGAAGGTTCTCTTGGTGGCTCTGATCTGGTTGTAGTAGTCCATCATGGCGTCCTTGAGGGTGGTGTGGTTTTCGGTTGTCTTGGTGTTTCTCCAGTTCTTCTCCAGGCGTCTGCAGGTGCGTCTGGCTTCTTGGAGAGCGGTGGTAAACCACGCTGCTTTCCTGGGGCGTTGTCTGTTAAGGTTGCGTAGCAGGGTGAGCTCGTCTGAGCAGTCGGAGATCCAGATGTGGAGTTCTCTGGATGCATCGTTTGCGTCGGGTGCCCAGGTGTGGTTGTCTTGGGTGAGGGTGGAGTTAAGTTGCTCATCTGTAACCTTGCCCCAGTTCCATCGTGGTGGGTGTTGGGCTGGTTTGGGAGCCTCAGGTTAGTTGATGGCCGAATTGTACGCGGTGGTGGTCGGTCCATGGCAGCTGCATTGTGTGGATGAATTGGACGCTGTTTCAATCCGCGAAGATGGGGTCGAGGGTTTGTCCTGCTCTGTGGGTTAGTGTGTTGATGGGTTGTTTAAGTCTGATGCTGGCGAGGTTGTCACGAAGGATAGTGAAGTTGGGGTTCCTGGGGTTGTTGAGGTGGAAGTTCAGGTCTCCAATGAGTATGTAAATTGCTGAGGCAATGGCGTGGGGTGCGATGAAGTCGGTGATGGTGATGGCTAAGGGTGCTCAGGGGCTGGGGGGTCTGTACATGAGGATTCCTCGGAGTGCAGCTTTGGGGTTGGTCTGGATCTGGAAGTGCAGGTATTCGGTGGAGGGGAAGGTTTCGCTCGAGGTGGTGAGGCGGAGTGTGCTCTTGTGGGCAATGGCAAGGCCCCCTCCTGGATGGTTGGGGTGGTCTTTCCTCTGGATCTTGTATTCGTCTGGGATGGCGGTGCTGATGTTGGGGGCGGAGGATGCGTTGGTCCATGACGTGTTTGTGTAGGGAGCGTACATTGAGGAGGATGCATTTTAGGATGTCACCGGTGCTGGCGTCGGCGGTGTTGGAGGCCGGGGTGGCGGTGTTGGTCTGGCGGCAGTGGAGGCAGGCGAACTGGCCATGGGTCATGTTTGGCAAGGCCTGTTGGCATTCTCTAAGTCTTCCAGGGTTGAGTGCGAGGAGGGTGGTGGTGTTGTAGCGATGGGTCGTGGGAGGTCCAGGGTTCCTGGCCACGGTCGGTTCATGGACGGGCGCAGACTGGGTTGCCTTTGGTGAGCCTTTGTCATGCCATTGGCGTGCCCGCTGAGCATGTCCGCTGCATGACTGCGCAGCGGCCGCCATTAAGTAGTGGAGGTGGGAGGGAGGAGATGCTGGGAGGCAGGACAGGGGAGGGGCTGCAGGAGAAGCAGCAGTGAAAGGCACGGACAGGCACAAGCAAATAAAAACAGTAGTGGAATTAGAGCAAGACACAGATGGGCACAATAACTGTGGTACAACAGGGACAAATTAAGAAAAAAAGTCTGAGAAAGGTTACGGTGGTTGCAGGCAGAATGGTCCCAGTTGGAGCAGGCAGCAGGCGCAGGAGTGGACAGCAGCCTAGAACCTCCCAAGGAGGAGGTCGGGGTCTGGAGGCAAGAGACGGCACAGCAGAGATGCGGGGAGAGTGGACCTAGACCGAGGTTCAGAGGGCTGATTCTGTATGTTCAAAATGGGCCACTAGAGGCAATGCATCCATTTGGACCCTTCCCATGATACAGCCCAGATGACATAGATGTATATTGAAATCTCTTAGGATTATGACCTCATAGTATGAATCTTGCCTATCCCCATATTGCTCAAGGAACCTCTCCAGTTCTATTAGGTGTCAGGTAGCCAAGCTTCTACAATACAAGTTGTAAACATGTACTACTAGCAGAAGGGGACAATTAGCAAACAATACCTCTATAGCTAACAGATGAGCTGAATGCGACTCTATGATACTAATAGAACAGGGGAGGTAAAGTCAGACCGATAAAGCAAGGCCTCCCTTCGGTCTACCTGCTGTAGCCGGAATTGCACTTTTAAAATAGGAAATAAAGTGATCCAAATAAAAATTATCAGTAGTGTCCCATGTTTCCTGCAATGCAATTATGTGACAACACACTATCATCCTCTGCCATAAATTAACATTGCCTTTGGATCTAAGACCAGCTATATTCCAGGACACGATCTTCAGGCAAGAAGAATCTAGAAGAGTGGAAGTTAGTTTGGAAGGAGAAGTGAGAAAATTACCAATCTGCAGTACAATACTTGAGACCAGCCGCTCAGCACCAGCAGGAGGTATTCAGTCACAACCATCAAGGCGAACCTGTTCTTGCAGGGGATCAAATCTATTTGTTAGGAGAAGTACAAACCTACTAATCTCAACCTGAGCCCTTCTAGGTGGCTTTAGGGTGGACTGTCTGGGGCAAAAGGGGTAGAGGAAATTAACTGGATAGAAATACTGCAGGGAAACAACCTTGATTGATGTTTTAGAGGTCGAAATAAAGGAACTCTCAAAAATTGCTGTAGCAGAAGCGAGATATCTTACATTAATTACTACACAATCTCCTGCCATGTTTTTCCTAACACTGTGGCCTACCCAGCCCACTCTTCTGGCTATAATAATATGGGAGGACAGAGAGTGCTAATTTACTATATTGATGGCACATCAGTGAGTGACCTTGTGTATAAGGCCCACTGTGGGTAATTCTTTTGTGCCTTGGGTGACAGGGGGAATTCTTTTTAGACTAGCCATGAGGAGTGCTGACTCCAGGGCCAACTCTAAGTTAGTCGAGAGACCTACACTGAACATTGGGGATGAATTTGTACTCAGTTGGGTGAACTGAGTGCCCTTTAAAGATGCTGCCCCTGTCACAACCTTCTTCTGTATAGAGGTGTCCGATATTGTAGTGTTTTTCCTATAGTACCCTTCATGGAGGGCCTGTGCTGTTTACGGATAACATATACTGTGGGTCTGGTGATATACTGACTCTGTACACCCCGTCGAATATGTTAGCCTATGTTTTGTATTAGCTAGCTCACAGTGCCGCTAGAATCACCTATTATCAGAGAGATTTGTTTTTGGCAACCTTAGAACACAACAAACCCTGATTCCTAAGACTCATAGAAACAATATACTACTTTTCCTTTTCACCCAGTCACTCGTGCTTGCTTGTTTTGGTCTCAGAGAGATACACAGAAGTACCAGTCGGGCATGTTTACAATAGGAATTTATTGTATCGTTGTTCTTATCATTTAAAACAAATGTGCTGCTACAACTGAGACACAGAAGCAGATATATAGAACCAGCAGTACAGTGAATAAAAAGGAATAGTATTGTTCTACCATTTTGCAATAGTCATGAATACATACATGAATATAAAATGCATTTATAAAATGAAGTGCGTACTTGTAAGATGCTTATCTAGATGTACCTAAATGTACCTAGCATGTGAGTACGTGTGAAACGAGCCTAAGCCTAAGAGTTTAAGAGCCAAGAATCCCACTAGGATTTAGTCGAACCCCATTACCTGAATAGTGAGAGTGTGGGGCTTTGTCCTGGACTTGAGTTGGACACCCCGCAAGAGATAGTCAGACCACTGTCAGCTGGAGCGATTGTATGTCATGCCCCAGTGGCTCTGGTCCGTGTGTCGGTCTTGAAGTCTCAGTTCCCTCCTGACTACTGATAGCAAGAGGTGCTGAATTTATACAGTCTGTGTGCGTGTGTTACCCATTGTTCAGTATGAGGATGACGTTGGGGATTAAACCTTGTTCGTCAATGGGAGAGGTGAAGTATATCTCCTGGAGACTGTACTCATAAATTATTCATATGTGCTAAGGATGACGTCTTAGCAATATCAATTGAGGAAAAACCCACCCTCTCCATGGAACTAGGTGAAAGGTTTAGTCCATAAAAGGCTGCAGTCCTTTTAAGGCGATATGTCCCTAAAAGGCATTCTGTCCTTATTTCGAGTTATGTCCTTATAAGGCTTGTTCATATGTAATGATGGGGAGATGATGTAAGGAAAGTGTACGGTGTTCCCTGGACCTGTATCAGGGTACCGATATAAATTAGAACAGTATATTATTATAGTCCTGGCTATTCCCATCTCCTTCAGTCTCCCTCTGTGACAGGGTCTTATTACGATGGATCACCCCATTTGCACTAACATGTGCATTAGTTGTGGGGCATATATTTAAATCAAGCCTATGATATGGATGCATCTGCTCTACTACCCCCCACAGCCACAGGATTTATACCAGGGTTTATGCCAGGGTTTAATGGCCCGGTGTTGTCACAGAGAAAGACTCCAGATTTGCATCAATACCTTTTAGCCGTAAGTATATGGGGGCTATCAGCATTTTCACCAAGAGTACCAGCCTGTGGAGTAACATGTCTACCAATTGCTCCTTATCTGTGTTAACATGTAATGAAGGCTTGCTCTGTAGTTAAGACCGGGTCACTCTCTCTCCCCTGTCTTTTTCCTTTTGTTTTGGGGCCCAACCAAGGAGGAATCCTCTATAGTTGGCTGCTCATCATTGCAGTCAACACCATTGGCAATGGGTGAATAAAGTGCAGCTGCAGGTGAACAGCAAGGGCCAGTGCCAGGTTTTGCACTCTTATCCATATTGTGATTATCTAATAACAGCAGATCCTGGCTAATATTGTCTGCTTCTAGTGCTAGCCTCTTCTCAGTCAAGGCTATCTCATTAGAAATAACATTGGCTGCCTTATTTAAGAATGAGTTTATAGTAGTGGCATTAGCTCCCCTGTAGCCCCATCAGGTGATTTCTTTTTGCCCATTTTCCAGGTGTGCAACAAATGCTAACCAGATCTTTTAAAGATTCTCTAAATGGCCTCCCATGGTAAGTTACACAGGGCTCAAGGGACAGGGCAGTGAAAGCGACAGTAGCACAGATCAAAAAAGAAACACACAGTACCTTAGTACTTGCAGCAAAACAATGAGACAAGGCCCAGCCCAGCCTCAGACAGGCACGGACGGGCACAGACGGGCCTGCGCTTGGCCCGGGATCTTGCCTGGGCTTGTCCCTCATCCGTCCCATGCGGCGGGAGCCCTGTTGAGTTTTTAACAAGAGCCTCGTGGCGCGAAGACAACCGGCGGCGTCCTGCGGCTCCTGCCATGATGGGAACTGGGGCTTGTGGTCCATCCCTGGCTGCAACAACGGCTCCTGCGCTGCAGGAGCCCTAGTGAGGTTTTAACGAGCGCCTGCTGGCACAAAGACAACCGGCAGCATCCTTCGGTATCCTGCCACGATGGGAACAGGGGCTTGTGGTCCGCCCCTGGCTGCAACAATGGCTATTAGTTATGTCATTCCAGGAAATGGACCTCCACTTTGGGGATCATGACACGGCGTCATGATATAGCAAACATGCCATCAAGGATTATTTTTACTCCATAGTGGTTCCCGCACTGTCTTGATTCGCTGTTTTCTTCGAAGACTTTGCACAACCAAGATGTACATATTTAAATTATGAGCTGATAGAGTAAAATGTGGAACCACAACCGAAACATCTATGTGCAAGACCTTTGCCAGCAGTGTATGTTTAGGGGGGCATAGCTCCTCAGTAATAACAAAACGATGGAAGGACCTTCTAACACTAGTCAATTTGAATTACATATAAGTACAAATGTGTAGGATGTGTTGGCATTTGCTTTCAAGGATGTATAAAAAATGTATAATATAATTAGAGGTACAAGGGGGTCTCTCCTCCAAGAAGGGCAGAGTCAGACTTGAAAGAAACCGAATGCAACCCTGGCAAATATTGTCAGACCAGCCCCCCATACGGTGCATAGCAAACAAGTGCAGCAAATGAGCCTAACAATACAAGGGGAGTTTAGGAAAAATGGCAAAAATGGTGCATTCTACAACACATTTTTCATTATATATTCAACTGTATTTGCTTTTAACGCATAGTCGGTTAGAGTGCACCAGGATCCAACAATCTTTGTTGGGGCTCTTCAATGATACCCTTACCATCACCCTTCAACAGTGCCTCTTATCCCTCAATAGCCGCTCTCTCACGTGTATTTCATTTGCATTACAGCATTGTGATTGGTTTAGGGGAGCCAATCACAACTCAGACCAATCACAACACTGCATTGCAGCGCTGTGGTTGGGTTAGGGGAGCCTATCACAACGCTTCATTGCAGCATTGTGATTGGCTCGGGGAAGCCTGTATGCTTCCTGTTTGGCGGAGTAGAGATGACGTAGGGCAGAGCGATGAGGAGATAAGTGAATTTTTCTTTTATTTACACCTATACCTCTATACCCCCTTGCCCCCCATCACCGCCTCCCCACCCCAGATCTGTGCTGGCTGCTACTGTGAACTGCACAGTAACAAAAGGATTTATGTGACAAAAGCAGTAACCCAATGAGCTATGCACATAAAATAAAATACTGTTCTGTGATCAGCATGTTCTTTGTAGTAGGCATTTAACCCCCTGCACTACCTTAGATGTAGCAAAAATGCCAACAGATAAAACTCTATCGCTTTCTAGCAGGTACATTAACCACCAGAGTTATCTTGCCACTTTTATTGTTACCTGATAATTGCTGAATATACAAGGAACTTTGCAGGGCTTTTAACACTGCTGCTCTGCTACAAAACTGGCCCCTAGATTCAAAAGTGCCTACCTTTACCCCACCAGTCCAGTCTCCCAGGGAAACATCTGATGCCCAGTATGGTCAGTCAGGTCATGAAGAAGGATGCTGGAAAAATTATGTACATGGTGCACACTAAGGACTTTTGGCATCAGTTTAAGCTCAATGGATTCAAACATTATTTCAATTTAGGGCTTGACCTTAAGAGTCAATAAGCTTGGTAACTATTAGACATCACAACTGGCTACCCATTGCAGGCCCAAAATATTCTATTGCCCCATCAGTTACCACTAATTTCTCTGTGAACACCTCATACTGACCTGATATAGCCAGTCCTTCATCAGGCCAAAGCTATTGCCAAACCCTCTCAGCAATCACAATATTAGTATAAGAAACTTTTTGCCGTATGACTGTCTAACAATCCTAATTTCACTCCCATCCGCATATAACGAGCCCAATGTTAGCACATATTTGGTGACACTTGCACAAGGATAGGTAGATGCCATTGATCTTCGGTTACACTGTTTGTGTACTTATTCAGTAAGTAACATTGTTAATTACTTTTCCAACAGGCTGAAATTACTGCCCTGTATCTTCATCCAGATTTTCAAAATATCTACTGTGCTTTTCGCCAAACAGAGTGCACATTCAGGTTTAATTCAATTCTAATAACTTACTGTATTACTAATATAGTTGAATGTTTCTGTTGGATCTGGGCCAAACATTTTGCCTTTCTCTGCCGTACCGTGCTGAACCCGTTTTTGTTCCCTATTAGGAATCTTTGCATTTTTTCCCTGCTAACCAGTGGTATAGTACTTGTGCTCTCTCTTTTAAACATGGCAAAATTGACCTTCACCTTAACTTACTTATTACTCCCTAGTAAATTGCACTAGATGTACCTATGGCCAGTAAATTAAATGCTACCAGTGGGCTGCAGCTCTCATTGTGCCACCTTCTAAAGTAGCCTTTAAAATATATCTCAGGCCTGCCATTGCAGACTTTAGAATATTTCTAAATTTCCATTTTGACCTGGCAAAGTAAATCTTTTTGCTAGGCTCAAACCTTCCTTTTTAATACTTACAAGTCACTTGTAAGGTAGGCCATAAAGGCACGCAGAGCATGATGCATTGTATTTAAAATGTAGGAAACGTGTGCTAAAATGTTTTACATGTCCTGACAGTGGAAAACTCCTGAAAGTTGTTTTTCACTGTTGTAAGGCCTGTCTCTCCCACTGACTAACACTTGGTTATTAATTGCATATAATAAGTGTTAACTTTTGATTGAGAGAAGATAGAGATATACCATTTATACTCAATTAATTGTAATTTAAAATCTTCTTTAATAGTGGATTTGAGTTTAGGTTACAATTTTGAAAATGCCACATTCAAAAGGTTACCATTTTCTTGTTTCTTGTCCCAATCAACTGTGCCTTTCTACCAGTGTCCTGGGTCATATAACTCTAAAGAGCTTAGGTGTGGAAGTGATGGGCCATCCTGATAAGGTGGCAGGGGAAGAGTAGTGCCCAGACTCACTTACACTTTAAAGATCATTGCCTACAGCTTCATCATTTGGTAGTCGAAGGGGTATTAAACCTTCTTCTTTGGAAAATTTCAGGACAGGAGAGAACTATGCCGGCCTTTTGTTGGACAAGGCTCAGGAGTGGCTCAAAAAGACCCAGGTAGAGGGAACTAGAAACCGGTTTGTTTGAGCATGGGAGAGTTGAGTTTGTTGATGCCTAGAAAGGGACATGGCTCTTGTGGAGGCATCTCCTGTAGGCTTATTGAATTTCATGACATCTTTGTTAAAAAATCCTCGAGTTATAGGACCATTAATTGTTATAGATCAGTGTTGGTGACTGGCCATGTTCCAGTTCATGGTTTTTCTAAAGCAAGGGATATTTTAGTTTGTAGGGTGATTAAGGGTATTAAGTTGCGTAGACCACCTTGTCTGAAGTATAGTCATTTGTGGGATGAGAATTTGATTTTTGAAAAATTGGAGAGTTGGCCTTCTCATAGGGATTTGGCTTTATGAGAGTTATGTAAATTGGTGACTTTATTGTGTTTGTTTTCCCTTAGGAGAGTTTCTGATGTTGAAGCTTTGGAGGTAGGTAATTGATTTTATAACCTAGATAGGATGTTATTCCAGTTTCCAAAATTTGACTAAGGTTATGTCATTTTCCATGTTTTCAGTTATGTGTGGTGAGGTGCCTGAAGGAGTATGCACATAGAATGGATGATTTCTGGAGAGATGGAGTGACTCAGTTGTTATTGCCTTATGTAAATCCTTATAATCCTGTAAGTTCTGAAACCATTCCACGCAGGTCTATGTATGCTTGAAGCTGACATTGATCTGGAAAGATTTGGGGCACATTTAGTGAGTGGTGCAATCGCAAGTACAGTTTGTTTTCTTCTGGGGTCAGAGATTTTAAAAACTGCTTGTTGATCTAATGGTAATGTGTTTGCATGGTTTTATTTGAAACCTTTGGAATATGTCTCATCTGTTACTATTCACAGCTTTGAACATGTATAATGATAGCCTCTGGTCTAGACATGAAATATAGTTTCTCCAAGTGTTGTGATGTGAGGAAGTGGATTTCACTAAAGAGGTGGAGGTTATAATTATACCGGCCTTCCTTACTGTAAGGAAGGGAAGGTGGTAGTGGAAAACATATATATATATATATATATATATATATTACCTACTGGCGGTCGCCAGTAGGTATATATAGTTAGGATTTTTTCTCTATGGGTTTTTTGAAAATTCTATGTCTAATAACTTTGCCGTTTGTGGACGGAATTGGCTGAAATTTTCAGGAAAATGGCACATTTTGTTTCTGAGCAGCCTTTGAAAATTTGGGGGGGGTTCGTCAAGGGGGGGCCGAGAAAAAAGGGGGGTCCCAAAACGCGTTTTTCCCATGTTAATTTCCATAGGGCGGTTGGCCTCACTTTTAGCCCGAACGGCTGAATGGATTTGCACGAAACTTGGCAAAATTGTAGGGACTGGTAGCCCGATGTGCCTTTTGTAGGTCTCAATATATGTGCTCCAGTGGATTTTGAGAAATTAACGTTTAAAAAAAGATATATATCTGTAAGCGCGGACCAGGCAGCGGTCTGGTTCGCGGACTTTTCGCGCAACGGAGCTTTGTGAAGCGAAGCTGATTGGTTCTCCGGCGTCTGTCAACATTCCAAACAGTCCGTAGCGGCCGCCATCTTGTCTCTCGGTAGGATCGAGAGACAAGAGGAGGCGAAAGCGAAGGGGCAAATGACCATAAGGGGGAATAGTAGATCCTCGCTGACCCCCTAGGTTTGATGTGGAGGTTTTAAAAGGGCCCCGCGGGGCAAAAAAAAAAATAATAATAATAATCGAACGGCTGAATGGATTTGCACGAAACTTGGCAAAATTGTAGGGACTGGTAGCCCGATGTGCCTTTGCTAGGTCTCAATATATGTGCTCCAGTGGATTTTGAGAAATTAACGTTTAAAAAAAGATATATATCTGTAAGCGCGGACCAGGCAGCGCACTGGTTCGCGGACTTTTCGCGCAACGGAGCTTTGTGAAGCGAAGCTGATTGGTTCTCCGGCGTCTGTCAACATTCCAAACAGTCCGTAGCGGCCGCCATCTTGTCTCTCGGTAGGATCGAGAGACAAGAGGAGGCCAAAACAAAGGGGCAAATAACCATAAGGGGGCATAGTAGATCCTCCCTGACCCCCTAGGTTTAATGTGGAGGCTTTAAAACGGCCCCGCGGGGCAAAAAAAAACAACATTTTTTTTTTGTTTTTTTGCGTGGGTAGCGCCCGGTCCGGGAACCGGGAAGCTTTCTGGGCAGCGTACTGCAATGAAAAATGAATGATAGACTTTTCAAATACTGTTGTTAATTGATTGTTGGTTTTGTTGATTATTTTTTATTTTTTTTTATTTTTTAAGGATTGTTTATTGTGTTTAATAATTTATTAAACTTTCTAACGCGGCACGTCATATGACGCATTACGCGACAACGCAGGTCCAGAATATAGTCAAAATGTCTCCACCAACCAGCGGACGGCACACAACCCCTTTCAGCAGGCTAAATAGTTCTGTTAAATGACAACAGAAGGGACAGGCAACAAGAACCATCAGTCAAAGAGGGGAGGGCAAGTTCTTCTCTACCGGGTCACGTTGGAGCGCTACCGGAACTGATCGAATTGGTAGTCTACAGTGTTTCTGGATGTTTCAGACTGAAGCTGGCGTTAGCATGAGAGCACCACCATTTCGTAGCTCCGTCGTGGCCATTCCACGAGCAATCATGCTAGGCGCTCCCCACCAGAAGCCTGCGGGAGTCGGGGGCCCCCAAGACTTTTGTAGAATCTTCAAGGATGAGGGGACGCTTTCGAGAATGGAGCCCAAGCTCTAGCAGACAAGCGTCCGAGTTCCAAGGTGTCGCAGGCCCATTTTAGTGGACCACGCCCAAATCTGAAGAGATGGCCGCCATTTTGAGAGTCCTGTGGCAGCCGCCTATCGCTGCACCGCAAGAGCGGGAGCAACTCAAGTACATGGTGAGCGAGACGCTGTAGTCGAAAGAGCGGGCGGTAAACAGCTGAATAGCGGAAGAGGCACAGTGTAGCAAAAGCGAGCTGAATGGCAAATGAAACGGAAAAGGGGTGCCCCACTACAGCGTGTCTTTAGGTGAAACGGATTGTGGGACAAGGTGAAGAATGGAAGAGTCACCAAAAGGAAAAAAGTTCCGCTTGACCCCGGGAGCCGGCCACCTATGTCGGGGGCGATCTCAGGCCACACCAGGGCAACACGACTTGGGGAGGGGGCCGGAGCCAAGCGCCCCCTCCGAGTCCGCGACATGACACCGTCCCTCGGGGGCCTCCGTCAAGCGGTTCAGGGTGGCACCGCATCACAACAGCCCCCACTTACTTTAAGAATAGTGAAGATGAAGCAATTGCAAATAGGCTTCAGACAATGTTACAAGCACTCCTCAAAACTTTGAACTTTCAGAGTGCATGAGTTGGGACAGCGAGGGGTGATTTGGTTTCTCGGACTGTTTTTCTGGTCTCTCACCACTGGCATACTTTAACGTTTTCTTGTTTCTAGGACATTAATAGGTTTTATCATTACGTTATGTTATCGTTTCTTTGTTTGTTGTTTAATAAAAGTTCATGTTCATCAGTGGCCTACTGATTTTCGTTTTCCTATTTTTTTCTTTCCAGGTTGTTTCATGGTAAAGTTTCTGTTAACAGGATACAGTGATCACTTCGTTATTATTGCATATGTCCTTTTCACTAGGGGTGCTCTCTGGTCGGGCCAGATGACGTATCTCTAGTAAATGGTCCGGGTGAAAAAGGTGCATCAATCAGTGGGGAGTAGATAGGCATGACAGATTACAACGGGGGAGAAAGGTCCGCATTACGTACCCTTTCACTACTTGCAAAGATTTTCCTACGTTTATTTGCAAACAGGGAATACCTCCAAAAAGAACTAATTCCCAAACAGTCAATGTTCGGACAATCAATCAATCAATGAGGAATGAAATAGGTTCGACGTGTTAAAGGCTTGCGTTACCTACCCTTCACTATCTGCAAAGGGAGAGAGAATATTCCTATTCTTCCTCGTTTGCAGGTAGAGAAGATCCTTAAGAGAATTAACTTCGAACAATTCAATGCTCGATTGAAACAATCAACAAGGGGTACTGTGAACACAAATGAACGCCGCTTATGTACATACGCATTGCTATTTTCAACAGGTTGTTCCTAATGTTTCTATTTTAGCCAGGTCAAAAAGAGATCCCATTAGTGGCCTACTGATTTTGCTCGATTCCTTTTGTTTTTTTACACGATTTTTCGCTATCTGCAAAGACTAAACAGAGTATTGCGACTCTGTGCTTGTTTGTAAATAGAGAATGAACCAAAGAGAACAATCAATCAAATGGAGAGAGAAGCAGGCACGACGTATTACAAAGGGGGCAAAGGGCTGCGTTAACTACCCTTCACTATCTGCAAAGAGAGAGTACTCCTAATAGAAATGAGGGGTGGGGGGCAGTATTCAAAGCAGATCAGTGTGCATAAACACGAAAATGTTTTTACTTACCACGTACTTGACATTCGACAGCTTATGATATTTGCTATTAAAAAACCATTGAAATTCACTGAAAAAACCATAGGTTATAGACCATATATAGTTAGGAATTAGCATTTACAAAACCTTGAAAATTCACTGAAAAAACCATAGGTTATAGACCATATATAGTTAGGAATTAGCATTTAAAAAACCTTATTTTACTCACACAAAACCATTGAAATTCCATATATAGTTAGTTGCACTAACTATATATCGCGCACCCGCAATCCACTGCTGATCATGTCACATATTACATCATTCATGACATGGTCAGTGACATCACTGATGACATCACTGATGACATCTCAAATGACATCACTGATGACATCACTGATGACATCTCATTTGACATCATTCTTGTGCTAATACGATAAACCTCTTCAGACTCTAATATAACCTTAGATACACTCAGTGTAAACAGACACTCACACACTGCCACTCATCCATGGAGTTACTCACACACCCAGTCAGTCATGCAAAGAAACAATCTCACCTCCATTTCTTCAACTATACAGTTAAACACACCTTACTTATTGAAACATATACTAACACATATTTACTCTCTTATACAATCCCTGATACAAGTTCACAATGATCGATACAACCACTCACTCATTCAGTGGCTCTCATGCACAGTTATTTATATATGCCAACTCTCACATGTACTGTATTTTACATATGTACTTACTATGACATGTAGCATTGAGATATCCATTCACTCATCAATACACTCATGCACACAGTCAACTGCCCATGTAGCTGTTTCCACATGCACTCTTGAACTCATACACCTAGTGAATAAACTGCTCACACATCTATGCATAGAGTCACACACCTTCCAGCCACCCCCACACAAACTCAATCTCCCATAGAAATACTTGGGCAACCAATTAATAACACATATAGCCTCTCGTATAGCTAATGATCAACACATGCAGCAGTTTACAGAACAACAGACATAATGATGCACAAATTAAGACAGTTTAGTCACTAACCCATGCATTCAGTGAGACACATTTAATCACTCACTCATACAGTCAGTCATGCACCTACTAAATCCTTCATCCAGACACTTATACATCCACTCAAGACATATTTTAACTTTACAGAAAAATACAGTCACTGGATGTTGTCATCAGTGATGTCATCAGTGATGTCATTTGAGATGTCATCAGTGATGTCATCAGTGATGTCACTGACCATGTCATGAATGATGTAATATGTGACATGATCAGCAGTGGATTGCGGGTGCGCGATATATAGTTAGTGCAACTAACTATATATGGAATTTCAATGGTTTTGTGTGAGTAAAATAAGGTTTTTTAAATGCTAATTCCTAACTATATATGGTCTATAACCTATGGTTTTTTCAGTGAATATATATATATATACATTACCTACTGGCGGTCGCCAGTAGGTATATATAGTTAGGATTTTTTCTCTATGGGTTTTTTGAAAATTCTATGTCTAATAACTTTGGCGTTTGTGGACGGAATTGGCTGAAATTTTCAGGAAAATGGCACATTTTGTTTCTGAGCAGCCCCTGAAAATTTTGGGGGGGTTCGTCAAGGGGGGGCCGAGAAAAAAGGGGGGTCCCAAAACGCGTTTTTCCCATGTTAATTTCCATAGGGCGGTTGGCCTCACTTTTAGCCCGAACGGCTGAATGGATTTGCACGAAACTTGGCAAAATTGTAGGGACTGGTAGCCCGATGTGCCTTTTGTAGGTCTCAATATATGTGCTCCAGTGGATTTTGAGAAATTAACGTTTAAAAAAAGATATATATCTGTAAGCGCGCTCTGGGCAGCGCTCCAGGACGCGTACTTTTCGCGCAACGGAGCTTTGTGAAGCGAAGCTGATTGGTTCTCTGGCGTCTGTCAACATTCCAAAAAGTCCGTAGCGGCCGCCATCTTGTCTCTCGGTAGGATCGAGAGACAAGAGGAGGCCAAAACAAAGGGGCAAATAACCATAAGGGGGCATAGTAGATCCTCCCTGACCCCCTAGGTTTAATGTGGAGGCTTTAAAACGGCCCCGCGGGGCAAAAAAAAAAGAAATTTTTTTTTGTTTTTTTGCGTGGGTAGCGCCCGGTCCGGGAACCGGGAAGCTTTCTGGGCAGCGTACTGCAATGAAAAATGAATGATAGACTTTTCAAATACTGTATGTTAATTGATTGTTGGTTTTGTTGATTATTTTTTATTTTTTTTTATTTTTTAAGGATTGTTTATTGTGTTTAATAATTTATTAAACTTTCTAACGCGGCACGTCATATGACGCATTACGCGACAACGCAGGTCCAGAATATAGTCAAAATGTCTCCACCAACCAGCGGACGGCACACAACCCCTTTCAGCAGGCTAAATAGTTCTGTTAAATGACAACAGAAGGGACAGGCAACAAGAACCATCAGTCAAAGAGGGGAGGGCAAGTTCTTCTCTACCGGGTCACGTTGGAGCGCTACCGGAACTGATCGAATTGGTAGTCTACAGTGTTTCTGGATGTTTCAGACTGAAGCTGGCGTTAGCATGAGAGCACCACCATTTCGTAGCTCCGTCGTGGCCATTCCACGAGCAATCATGCTAGGCGCTCCCCACCAGAAGCCTGCGGGAGTCGGGGGCCCCCAAGACTTTTGTAGAATCTTCAAGGATGAGGGGACGCTTTCGAGAATGGAGCCCAAGCTCTAGCAGACAAGCGTCCGAGTTCCAAGGTGTCGCAGGCCCATTTTAGTGGACCACGCCCAAATCTGAAGAGATGGCCGCCATTTTGAGAGTCCTGTGGCAGCCGCCTATCGCTGCACCGCAAGAGCGGGAGCAACTCAAGTACATGGTGAGCGAGACGCTGTAGTCGAAAGAGCGGGCGGTAAACAGCTGAATAGCGGAAGAGGCACAGTGTAGCAAAAGCGGGCTGAATGGCAAATGAAACGGAAAAGGGGTGCCCCACTACAGCGTGTCTTTAGGTGAAACGGATTGTGGGACAAGGTGAAGAATGGAAGAGTCACCAAAAGGAAAAAAGTTCCGCTTGACCCCGGGAGCCGGCCACCTATGTCGGGGGCGATCTCAGGCCACACCAGGGCAACACGACTTGGGGAGGGGGCCGGAGCCAAGCGCCCCCTCCGAGTCCGCGACATGACACCGTCCCTCGGGGGCCTCCGTCAAGCGGTTCAGGGTGGCACCGCATCACAACAGCCCCTACTTACTTTAAGAATAGTGAAGATGAAGCAATTGCAAATAGGCTTCAGACAATGTTACAAGCACTCCTCAAAACTTTGAACTTTCAGAGTGCATGAGTTGGGACAGCGAGGGGTGATTTGGTTTCTCGGACTGTTTTTCTGGTCTCTCACCACTGGCATACTTTAACGTTTTCTTGTTTCTAGGACATTAATAGGTTTTATCATTACGTTATGTTATCGTTTCTTTGTTTGTTGTTTAATAAAAGTTCATGTTCATCAGTGGCCTACTGATTTTCGTTTTCCTATTTTTTTCTTTCCAGGTTGTTTCATGGTAAAGTTTCTGTTAACAGGATACAGTGATCACTTCGTTATTATTGCATATGTCCTTTTCACTAGGGGTGCTCTCTGGTCGGGCCAGATGACGTATCTCTAGTAAATGGTCCGGGTGAAAAAGGTGCATCAATCAGTGGGGAGTAGATAGGCATGACAGATTACAACGGGGGAGAAAGGTCCGCATTACGTACCCTTTCACTACTTGCAAAGATTTTCCTACGTTTATTTGCAAACAGGGAATACCTCCAAAAAGAACTAATTCCCAAACAGTCAATGTTCGGACAATCAATCAATCAATGAGGAATGAAATAGGTACGACGTGTTAAAGGCTTGCGTTACCTACCCTTCACTATCTGCAAAGGGAGAGAGAATATTCCTATTCTTCCTCGTTTGCAGGTAGAGAAGATCCTTAAGAGAATTAACTTCGAACAATTCAATGCTCGATTGAAACAATCAACAAGGGGTACTGTGAACACAAATGAACGCCGCTTATGTACATACGCATTGCTATTTTCAACAGGTTGTTCCTAATGTTTCTATTTTAGCGAGGTCAAAAAGAGATCCCATTAGTGGCCTACTGATTTTGCTCGATTCCTTTTGTTTTTTTACACGATTTTTCGCTATCTGCAAAGACTAAACAGAGTATTGCGACTCTGTGCTTGTTTGTAAATAGAGAATGAACCAAAGAGAACAATCAATCAAATGGAGAGAGAAGCAGGCACGACGTATTACAAAGGGGGCAAAGGGCTGCGTTAACTACCCTTCACTATCTGCAAAGAGAGAGTACTCCTAATAGAAATGAGGGGTGGGGGGCAGTATTCAAAGCAGATCAGTGTGCATAAACACGAAAATGTTTTTACTTACCACGTACTTGACATTCGACAGCTTATGATATTTGCTATTAAAAAACCATTGAAATTCACTGAAAAAACCATAGGTTATAGACCATATATAGTTAGGAATTAGCATTTACAAAACCTTGAAAATTCACTGAAAAAACCATAGGTTATAGACCATATATAGTTAGGAATTAGCATTTAGAAAACCTTATTTCACTCACACAAAACCATTGAAATTCCATATATAGTTAGTTGCACTAACTATATATCGCGCACCCGCAATCCACTGCTGATCATGTCACATATTACATCATTCATGACATGGTCAGTGACATCACTGATGACATCACTGATGACATCTCAAATGACATCAATGACCACATCACTGATGATATCATTCATGTGACAATACAATGCATCTCCTCACGTTTTAATATAACCTCTGTTTCACCCAGTGTTAAATACAGAGTATAATTTTTGAAACCATTGACACACCAATACTAGTTACTACATACGTACTCACTGATTCCTACGTCTACACACACATTCACTCATTCACCCATACAATCATTCATACATACAATCACTCATCTTTACAACACTATCATATGCACTCATACACCTATACAGACACTTACACTCTGCCACTCATCCATGGAGTTACTCACACACCTAGTCAGTCCTGTAAAGAATCAATCACACTTCCATTTTCTTGTCTATACAGTTAAACATAGAGCACCTTACATTTTCAAACATACACTAACACATACTTACTTTCTTATACAATCATTGATACAAGTACACATTGATCGGCACAGAGTCACACACCTCCCAGCCAGCCACACACACACTCAGTCTCCTATACAAATACTTGGACAATCAATCAATAACCCATATAGTTAATCATATAGCTACTGATCAACACATGCAGCAGTTTACAGAACAACAGACATAATGATGCACAAATTAAGACAGTTTAGTCACTAACCCATGCACTCAGTGAGACACATTTAATCACTCACTCATACATTCAGTCATGCACCTACTAAATCCTTCGTCCAGACACTTATACATCTACTCATTCTTCAATATGTAAAACATATTTAAACTTTACAGAAACACACAGTCACTGGATGATGTCATCAGTGATCTCATCAGTGATGTCATTTGAGATGTCATCAGTGATGTCATCAGTGATGTCACTGACCATGTCATGAATGATGTAATATGTGACATGATCAGCAGTGGATTGCGGGTGCGCGATATATAGTTAGTGCAACTAACTATATATGGAATTTCAATGGTTTTGTGTGAGTGAAATAAGGTTTTCTAAATGCTAATTCCTAACTATATATGGTCTATAACCTATGGTTTTTTCAGTGAATATATATATATATACACAGAAAAAAACACAGGTTTTAGGGACGTTATAGTTAGATGGACATTTCACTCATACAAAACAATTGAAATTCCGTTGTTATAGTTAGTTGAGCTAACTATAACGCGCTCCCCCGCAATGCACTGCTGATGCCATCAGTGAAAATCACTGACCATGTCATGAATGATGTAATATGTGACATCATCAGCAGTGCATTGCGGGGGCACGAGTTATAGTTAGCCCAACTAACTATAGCGGAATTTCTATTGTTTTGTACGAGTGAATGTCCAACTAACTATAATGTCCCTAAAAACTATGTTTTTTTCTGTGAATTTCTAAGGTTTTTTAAATGCTAATTCCTAACTATAACTTCTGTAAAACCTATGGTTTTTTCAGTGAATTTCAAAGGTTTTCTTAAATGCTAATTTCTAATTATAATGTTCATTAAACATATATATTTTTTCAGTGTTTTTTAATTATTATCCCATTCTCAACCTGGTGAAAACTGCAAATTTCACCACTCTCTCCATCGATACCTTCCGCCGACAAAATCGTCACAAACGAGAGCCACAATTAAAGCTAATGATATGCAAAGTAGGTGTTCCCGTGCAAAAAAACACGAAAACACCAATTCCCCATATTGTCAACAACCAGCCAAATCTGCAATGCAATCCAAAAAGCAGACGATAATCCGACTTACCAGTAACAAATTAATATCAGCCTTTAACTGGTGTAAGGAGGTCAACTAACTACTGCGTGAATTAGACCCAACTCACAGCCACATCTAAATACCAACACGTGATAGAGCTCCTGATTATGCAGCTCCGACATCCAACAAGACCAAGTGCCACCACCACCAGAACCTCCCACCGGACTGCCCCCCCACTAATATCACCGAGGTAGTGCAAAACATGACAACGGACCGTCCCAAAATACCATGGCCCCTCAGCCGCACAACAGCTGAATGTTGGGATATGTGGGAACCAAGTATGTGTGAAGGAGGCACGTCAACCATCAATAATAATGCACACAATCCCAAGTGTAACGCTGATGTGCTGCATAGACCTCACTATGCAGACCACAAACCTCTCCATTTGCAGATATACTATTGATACTTGTACAGTAGTGATGGAGCAGATTCCATTTGGAGTCAGGCATTGCTTTATTTTTGTGCTTCAGACAGACTGCATTTAAATGAACACGCACATTTTGGTGCAAGTTAAAACACATGGCACATAACATATGAAATGAGGCCTAGTCAGTCTGAAATGCTTTTGCTGAATCAACATGTGTTTTTGCAGTGTAGAGAAAAACTTGTGATTTAAGTGGCCCTTTTAGTTGTGAAGAATAACCATAGAATGTGTTCTCATTTCCAGCTCATTTTTCCTTATAATCTATACCCCTGTCCTTGTCTTAAAAGACTCTGGCTTGTTGCATGTTTAGATAATATATATATATATATTCACTGAAAAAACCATAGGTTATAGACCATATATAGTTAGGAATTAGCATTTAAAAAACTTTATTTTACTCACACAAAACCATTGAAATTCCATATATAGTTAGTTGTACTAACTATATATCGCGCACCCGCAATCCACTGCTGATGATGTCACATATTACATCATTCATGACATGGTCAGTGACATCACTGATGACATCACTGATGACATCTCAAATGACATCACTGATGACATCACTGATGACGTCTCATTTGACATTACTCATGACATCATTCATGTGATGATACGATGAACCTCTTCAGACTCTAATATAACCGTAGATACACTCAGTGTAAACAGACACTCACAGACTGTCACTCATCCATGGAGTTACTCACACACCTAATCAGTCTTGCAAAGAATCAATCACACCTCCATTTGCTCAACTATATCGTTAAACACACCTTACTTATTGAAACATATAATAACACATATTTACTCTGTTATACAATCCCTGATACAAGTTCACAATAATCCATACAGCCACTCACACATTCACTTGCTCTTATGCACAGTTATTTATATATGTCAACTACCACATGTACTGTGTTTTACATATGTACTTACTTTGACATGTAGCACTGAGATATCCATTCACTCACCAATACACTCATACACACAGTAAACCGCCCATACAGCTGTTTCCACATGCACTTTTGAACCCATACATCTATGCACAGAGTCATACACCTCCCAGCCACCCACACACACTCTCAGTCTCCAATACAAATGCTTGGGCAACCAATCAATAACCCATATAGTTACTCATATAGCTAATGATCAACACATGCAGCAGTTTACAGAACAACAGACATAATGATGCACAAATTAAGACAGTTTAATCACTAACCCATGCGCTCAGTGAGACACATTTAACCACTCACTCATACAGTCAGTCATGCACCTACTAAATTCATCATCCAGACACTTATACATTCACTCATTCTTCAATATATAAGACATATTTTAACTTTACAGAAACATACAGTCACTGGATGTTGTCATCAGTGATGTCATCAGTGATGTCATTTGAGATGTCATCAGTGATGTCATCAGTGATGTCACTGACCATGTCATGAATGATGTAATATGTGACATCATCAGCAGTGGATTGCGGGTGCGCGATATATAGTTAGTACAACTAACTATATATGGAATTTCAATGGTTTTGTGTGAGTAAAATAAGGTTTTTTAAATGCTAATTCCTAACTATATATGGTCTATAACCTATGGTTTTTTCAGTGAATTTTCAAGGTTTTGTAAATGCTAATTCCTAACTATATATGGTCTATAACCTATGGTTTTTTCAGTGAATTTCATAGGTTTTTTAATAGCAAATCTTTATAAAAATAATACATTTTAAATCTAATTTTATATTTTATAATTTTTTTATTTTTTTTTTAATATTATTTTTAGTGCGCTCCCGGGGCGCGGACAGGTGAACGCACGGGTAAGCGCAATCTTGCGGCGCGCCCCAGGGCGCGTACTAATGCGCGTCCCGGAAGCGCTATTGCTGAGAACGAAAACAACATTGTGACGTATCGCGTAGCCGCCACGCCTTGCGTCATAAGACACGTATCGCGTAGCCGCGAGATGCGTCTTATGACGCACCGCGTAAGCGCACCCGGAAGCGCATACGATCGCGCAACGTAAGCGCCCCGATGCGCTTACGCTACACGCCCGGGACGCGCCCCGGGGCGCGTAGCGTAAGCGCGTCAAACCATGTGACTTTAAAATAACACTTTTCATTGGTTCAGAACTTTTTTTTTTCCAAATTGTGTGAAACCCACCCATTTCTCTCACTATTGCTTTGTACTTGGAGAGAGCAAGAGCTGTTGTGTCTACTCTATCTCCTACTTTTCTGATCTCCAGCAATGGCTGCAAGAGAGTCATCCAGCAGTGATTCAGAGGGATTTTTAGATGAGGACCCTCCTCAGCAAAAGAAAAAAACCCATTTCATCTGGAAATTTTACGAAATCCCAGAAGGACAGAAAAAAGTCAACGCTCCCAAAGTAACATGCAAAATATGTGGGAGTAGTTTATCCAGAGGCAATCCTCTGAAAAAATATAGTTTTGGGAATGCTAATTTGATCCGGCATGTTAAAAGAAGACACCCTAACAACTTTGCCAGGGAGAGTGTCAGAGAGCTGGCACGGAATGCACCCACAGATGGCGGCAGCACCTCCACTGGTGGAGCAACACCTTCGGGACCACCCCGTGGAAGAATGGTCCCTAACATTCAGCCGGTGTTTGCGGGCATCAAATTTTCGTGCAAAGAGTGTGACGAACTGCTCTGCTATGGGGAGCAGAGTGTTGAACTGATTGCCCTAAAGAAACAGCAACACCGCTGCTCTTCCAGTCCCTAAATGTTCAAATTTTTTTGCTCCTGTTGAGCAGTTTTGCAATCCTTGTTTTTGTTTTTCCCCTTGAAAAAAATCCCAAAAAAATATAAAATTGTTTTTAAAAAGTCTAAAAAAATATAAAACAACAAAAACAAAAAAAAATATATAAAACAACAAAATCAAAAAAAAAGTTCTTTTCAGAACTACCTCCAATTTTTAAAAAGAAGCTTTATTTTTTTGAAAGTCTGTCATTTTTAATCTCCATGGTACGCTCCCCCGTACGCTCCCCGGTGCGCGTACCGAGCGCTCACCCCCGCGAAAATCGTTTTTTAAAAAAAATAATTTTTCACCCGCGGGAGCCTTTTATGGCCCCCACATGAAACCTAGGGGGTCAGGGGGTGTGTACCCTGCCCCCTCTTGCTCATTTCCCCCTTTGATTTTTGCCACCTCTTGTGTCTCAATCCTACCGAGACACAAGATGGCGGCCGCTGCGGACTGTTTCGAATGTTTACAGACACCCGAGAACCAATCAGCTTGCCGTGCGCAAGTCGCGTTGCGCGCCTGGAGCGCTCCCCGGTACGCGTACGGAGGAGCGCTCCAGGCGCGGCTCTAGATATATATCTTTTTTTGAACGTTAATTTCTCAAAATCCACTGTAGCACATATATTGAGACCTACAAAAGGCACATCGGGCTACCAGTCCCTACAATTTTGCCAAGTTTCATGCAAATCCATTCAGCCGTTCGGGCTAAAAGTGAGGCCAACCGCCCTATGGAAAACTCAATGTTAAAAACACGTTTTGGGACCCCCCTTTTTTCTCGGCCCCCCCTTGACGAACCCCCCCCAAATTTTCAAGGGCTGCTCAGAAACAAAATGTTCCATTTTCCTGAAAATTTCAGCCAATTCCGTCTACAAATGCCAAAGTTATTAGACATAGAATTTTCAAAAATCCCATAGGGAAAAAATCCTAACTATATATACCTACTGGCGACCGCCAGTAGGTAATATATATATATATATATATATATATATATATATATATATATATATATATATATATATATATATATTTCAGTTTATAACACCTCTTTTTATAATGTGTGTTAATTAATAATGCACCAAACACTACACATGGGGCTAAATGCGTTTTTGCATGAAAAGCTATCTAAAACATTAAAGCATGAGTACGTATTAACTGTGTTCGCTTTTATAATTTACAATAATGCATAATAATTATATGTTGTTCATTGCAAATTTTTTGCATGTTGTGCACACATAATAAGAAAAACTGCTTTAAACGAATAGCTTTGCTAGGAAATCTTTTATAAAGGATATTAGTATGGGGTTGGGAACACATAATGAGCTGATTTACATAAAGTTAATACTCTTTTGTGTTTGTTTTGTTTTGGGGCCTAAGAAAACATGGCCGCCTTTGAATCTAGAAAGGCTGTGACTTAAAAGAAGAGAGCATGCACAGATTACACCAGCTTGCCTCAAGAGACAAAAGAAGGAGTCAAGGCCAATGTGAACTGTACATTTTTGTTATTGAGCCAATGTATCAGTGTTAGTTAAAGTATCCTTCCTGCCATAGATATGACAGGAAGGAAAATCAGACTGAAACATTTTTTCCTAGTTAATGTTGCAAAAACATATAAAATGTATTTAATCATTTATGCTTCTTTTGTTAAAACTGGTATAGTTTAGAATTTAGAATGAGATCAGGATGGGGAGACCTCTTGCCATCGTGGTTGACCAATCAGGTACACGTTTTTTCTGAAAATGCAACATTTTGTGTAGTCTGCCAAGAATTAGAGTATAAATAATGACCTCCTTGGAGGCGTGGTTGGCTTCTAGGCTCATTAGGCTTTAGGCTCTTCGGCTTTAGGGGGGGCGTGTGAGCTCTTGAGAGAAGGAACAGATTAGACCAGACATTCTATAGGTTAGGTTAGAGAAACGTTACGGGTGCAGCTTGGGAGGATATATGAGTCCGAGGAGAGTCAGGTGGGGGTTTCCTTTGCTCATATTTTTTTAGAGAGGTCCTTGCACGTCATATTTTTTGCACAGCAGGCCACATTCCTTTGAGGACGGGTGAAGGAGGGGCTGCTTGCTCCTAAAACACAGAAATGGAGTGAGTGCAGCTGATTAGGATAGAATTAGATACTAATCTTTAAGTTTATGCTTTGACTAATTAATTAGGTCTGAAAAGATTTATTTGTCTTATTTGATTATTGATTAGCCTTGCAAGACTTATTTTTCTTAGAAACTCTTTGAGAGTTTTGACTGACAGTTGCGCCAAATTTTCTTGTCTACATGTGATGCTTATATGCACACTGTAATTTGTTCTGGATTATTGCTATTTTTCCCGTTTTTCAAATTCTGTAACCTGATTGATATTTTACTAATGAATAAAGGGTCAGAGAAAACCTTAAGTTTTGACTAGAAAATAAAACCCTTTAAAATACTTAACAATTTTCTTTATTGGCTTAAATAAGCAAATGCAAATTTTGACTGGGCATGTTAATGTAAAACCTCCTGAAGGTAATACATGGTGTCAAGGCCCCAACACCTTTTCAGCTGTAAAATCAAGGTAGAAGAGGTTTTGCACAGTGGATGTAACCATGTTACCTCAAACAGTGGGGAAGATCTCAGTCATGTAGCTGTGTTGTCCCCCCTAGAAGTGGAAATGGAGTGGGCTGGTCCAACGTACGCCACTCCAGCACAGGAGAATGAATAAATAGGCCAGGCCCTGGTTGGGGTTCACTTCTGGGAAGACAAACAAGTCTGCAGAGCGGAGGCACTCACCCTGGCACGTGGCTGCCGCCATGAACGTGGGCCTCCTCCACACAAGCCCCCTGCCAATTCAGAGGCACAGCACCGCAGACTTATGTCTGTACTGACTACTGCCTTCGATCTACGCTGTGGACAGCAGGGTTCACAACTTGAATTCAGCCTTGATTTATTATTTGCACAGAGAATTGTACTCTATGTCCTCGGATTTTGTCAAGAATTGACAAAAAGCATTCCTCAATGTCTATGCTAATTAGTGCCTGCGATCTACACTGCGGACAGCAGGGCTCACAATTAAAATGCAGTGGCGATTGCAGATGAGGCAGTCCAGTTTGCAAGACACATTGCTCCCAGTGCGGGCCACCGGGACCACGCCTCATCGCAGGATGCGCACACGTTGTGTGCTTCAGGCGCTATTAACTCACTGCACCATAAGTCATCTCCACGTGCCCTTATCAAGACAGGACTTTGAACTCAGTGCATCCCGTCAGGACCACGTATCATCGCAGGGTGCGCACACGCTGAGTGCTCCAGGTGCCACTAACTGTGCAGCTCAACTCCTGACCGCTGCCTGCGCCCTACACTGGGGTTACATGGTTCACAATTCAAGATTAGCAGCAAAGTAAATTGTGTAAGAGACTAATGATGTACAGTCAAAATATCGAGTTTTTAATATCGAGTAGCAGTAATATCGAGTAAAAAATATAGAATAGACATAATATCGACTAGACAGAATATAGACTACCAAAATATCGAATAGAATTGTATTAATATCAAATAGAATAGCAGTAATATCGAATCAAAAATATACAATGGACAAAATATCGAATGGACAGAATTTGAGGTAAGTTCATATTATTTTTAATTTTTGTGTAATATAATTCTGTAGCGGGTTGTGGGTTTCTAGGGTAATAGGGTGGGAAAAAATTTAGTTATAATTAATTAAATATGTTATATTATTTATTGGTATTTATTTCGAATTAATTGTTAATTAATTATTAATTGGTAATTAATTAAAATATAATTGCTAATTATTTTTAATTGATTCATTGATAAATATGTTAATGTTATTAATTTATTTTCTGTAGTGGGTTGTGGGTTTATAGGGGAATATGGTGGGAAGTAATTTAATTATAATTAATTAAATGTGTTAATTTATTTATTGGTATATATTTTTAATTAATTGTTAATTAATTGTTAATTAATTAAAATATAATTGGGAATTAATTTTAATTGATTAGTTGAAAAATATGTTATTTTTGTAATATATTTTCTGTAGCGTGTTGTTGGTTTATAGGGGAATAGGGTGGAATGTAATTTAATTAATTAAATATGTTAATTTATTTATTGGTATTTATTTTGAATTAATTGTTAATTAATTATTAATTGGTAATTAATTAAAATATAAGTGGTAATTTATTTTAATTGATTATTTGATAAATATGTTAATTGTAGTCATTTATTTTTTGTAGCGGGTTGTGGGTTTAGAGGGTAATAGGGTGGGAAGTAATTTAATTATAATTAATTAAATATGTTAATTTATTCATTGGTATTTGTTTTGAATTAATTGTTAAGTAATTATTAATTGGTAAATAATTAAAATATAATTGTTAGTTAATTTAAAATAATTGATTAATTGATAATTATGTTAATTTATTTAATTTATTTAATTTATTTTCTGTAGTGGGTTGTGGGTTTATAGGGGAATAGGTTGGGAAGTAATTTAATTGTAAGTAATGACATTTTTTAAATTTTAATTTTTTGATCTAATTTTTTATTATTTTTAAATTGTTAATTAATTTATTATTAATTGGTAAATAATTTGTATTAGTAGGTAATTATTAATAAAAATTAATTGTATTTGTATTTTTAATTGATTAATTAATATAATATATAACAATTTTAATTATTTAAATTAATTTGTAATTGGTATTAATATTTATGTTATTTTTATTTATATATGAAGTATTTACTTTCCCTACAGTTGCACTCACTGGAGTGGGAATAGTAATTTTTACCCTCCCACTATCCAACGCTTTCCCTACTATTGCACTCACTGGAGTGGAAATAGTAATTTTTACCCCTTTGCTATCCAACGCTTTCCCTACTGTTGCACTCTCTGGAGTGGGAATAGTAATTTTTACCCCTACGCTATCCAACACTTTCCCTACTGTTGCACTCACTGGAGTGGGAATAGTAATTTTTACCCCTACGCTATCCAACGCTTTCCCTACTGTTGCACTCTCTGGAGTGGGAATAGTAATTTTTACCCCTTCGCTATCCAACGCTTTCCCTACTGTTTCACTCACTGGAGTGGGAATAGTAATTTTTACCCTCCCACTATCCAACGCTTTCCCTACTGTTGCTCTCTCTGGAGTGGGAATAGTAATTTTTACCCCTACGCTATCCAACGCTTTCCCTACTGTTGCACTCACTGGAGTGGGAATAGTAATTTAAACCCCCTACGCTATCCAACGTTTTCCCTACCGTTGCACTCACTGGAGTGGCAATAGTAATTTTTACCCTACCACTATCCAACGCTTTCCCTACTATTGCACTCACTGGAGTTGAAATAGTAATTTTTACCCCTTTGCTATCCAACGCTTTCCCTACTGTTGCACTCTCTGGAGTGGGAATAGTAATTTTTACCCCTACGCTATCCAACGCTTTCCCTACTGTTGCACTCACTGGAGTGGGAATAGACATTTTTACCCCTACGCTATCCAACGTTTTCCCTACCGTTGCTCTTACTGGAGTGGGAATAGTAATTTTTACCCTTACGCTATCCAACGCTTCTCTACTGTTGCAATCTCTGGAGTGGGAATAGTAATTTTTACGCCTACGCTGTCCAACGCTTTTCCTACTGTTGCACTCTCTGGAGTAGGAACAGTAATTTTTACCCCTACGCTATCCAACGCTTTCCCTACTGTTGCACTCACTGGAGTGGGAATAGTAATTTAAACCCCTACGCTATCCAACGTTTTCCCTACTGTTGCACTCTCTGGAGTGGGAATAGTAATTTTTACCCCTACGCTATCCAACGCTTTCCCTACTGTTGCACTCACTGGAGTGGGAATAGTCATTTTTACCCCTACGCTATCCAACGTTTTCCCTACCGTTGCACTTACTGGAGTGGGAATAGTAATTTTTACCCCTACGCTATCCAACGCTTCTCTACTGTTGCAATCTCTGGAGTGGGAATAGTAATTTTTACGCCTATGCTGTCCAATGCTTTTCCTACTGTTGCACTCTCTGGAGTAGGAATAGTAATTTTTACCCCTACGCTATCCAACGCTTTTCCTACTGTTGCACTCACTGGAGTGGGAATAGTAATTTAAACCCCTACGCTATCCAACGTTTTCCCTACTTTTGCACTCACTGGAGAGGAAATAGTAATTTTTACCCCCACGCTATCCTACGCTTTCCCTACTGTTGCACTCTCTGGAGTGGGAATAGTAATCGTTACCCCTACGCTATCCAACGCTTTCCCTACTGTTGCACTCACTGGAGTGGGAATAGTAATTTTTACCCCTACGCTATCTAACGCTTTCCCTACTGTTGCACTCTCTGGAGTGGGAATATTAATTTTTACCCCTACACTATCCAACGCTTTCCCTACTGTTGCACTCACTGGAGTGGGAATAGTAATTTAAACCCCTACACTATTCAACGCTTTCCCTACTATTGCACTCACTGGAGTGGGAATAGTAATTTTTACCCCTACACTATCCAACGCTTTCCCTACTGTTGCACCCTCTGGAAAGGGAATAGTAATTTTTACCTCTACGCTATCCAATGCTTTCCCTACTGTTGCACTCACTGGAGTGGTAATAGTAAATTTAACCCTCTCGCTATCCTACGGTAAAAATATTTTTACATTAATTATTTATTAATTTTAGGTTTATTTAAGTATTTTAAGTATGTTTAAATTAATTATATTTATTATTATATTAATTTTAAATTACTTTTAAGAGATTTAAAAAAATCGATATTTTGACTGTCTATATTTTTTACAATTGATATTTTGGAGTCAATATTTTTGTACTCACCTGTTTGTAGATAAGAAGTCGATATTCTGGCATTTTATATTTTCTCCACGATATTTTGGCAGGTCGATATTTTGCTCCTCGATATTCTGTCAGTGATCCAGACTAATGGGTTAAGAGGACCAAATGCTCCCAATCTGTGCAGCTCAATTCAACGTTTCCTGCCTATGAGCCTTTGCTGACCGCTGCCTCCAGTCCACACTGTGGAAGACCGGCAACACGTGGTGCCAACAAACCCTGTTCAACGGAAGCCGATTCCACATATGTAATTGTGTCTTGAGTCCTGAATTGCACTGATTCCAAATCCATTGCAGTGGCCACAGCGCCACACTCCCTACGATCAGTGATGCATATTTTGATATGCAAGGCCGGCGACACGTAGTCCCACTAACCCTCTTTAACACAAGTGTGTCCTGAGTCCTGAATTAAAGCGACCCTAACTTTGTGGCAGCAACCACAGCACCTCACTCCCTTCGAGTAGTGAGGAGTATTTACAGAATGAAGTCTGCCGACAAGTGGTGCCACTGAACCAGCACTATGCAGGCCGGTGGGGCCACCAACGTATGCCAATGCCTGTGAGTCCTTCCTCATCGCTACCTCTGGCCTACACTATGGTCAGCAGGCCTCACAATTCAGATACAGTCCCAATTCCACATGACACAGTCCAGTAGGCAAGACACATTGCTCCCAGTGCGACCCGTCCACATCAACCATCATCACAGGTTCATACAGTCTCAATGCTTCTAGTACCACTAACCCTATTTTACACAAACCAATCCTGCATGTGTAACTGTGTCCTGAGTCCTGAACGACAGTTTGTTAGAGCGACCACAACACCAGACTCCCTTCAGTCTTATTTATTGTTCTTTTCTTTAATTATTTTTTTTATATGTAAATCTATACATGACTAAGATTCTTCTTTCTCCAACCACTCAGGGACACGTCTGGGCCCAAGAAAGTTGTTAGGGGTATGTTGGTAATGTTGGAAAAGGGTACATTACCTGCTAATGTGGGGAGAGGGAGAGTCAAAGGAGTATCACTCACAGAAATAACTCAGATATGTTTTCACAAATGCCTCAGACAGATGCCAGCTGACGGACTGAATCACAAAATGTTTTTTTAATACTTATATAGTGTGAGTTATGAACAGTTTGGACCCAGGCTCGCAGAGGGACAACTGCGGCCCGTCCGCTTGACTCCCAGACACAGTACTACAAGTCTGCGTCATTGTGTCGATCCCTGCCCTGTTCCGTCGTACGCCACACCATGCCACGGCATGCCACACCACTCTAATTACGTTCCAACGTTGGCCCCACATAGCTGTCGCAGGCGTAATCACTATTGGTGTGAAGGTCAGTGGTCTAGTTCTCAACATCTCACGGCCACTCCCTGAGAAGGGTGTGCACACACACCACACCCATCCGGCACATGTGACTACGCAAATATGATACATCGACAACGTCACATCCTTTATTGCCGGTGCTGACTAGCTGGCTAATGCTCTACAGGTCTCAATTATAAAGAGTCCATGAAAAGTTGCGCAGAAAGTTAGTCACACCCTCTGCTGTATGGCCGTCAGCGGCCTACCATCCCCTTGGCGCGGACTTCTATGCATAGGGTTAGTGCCACCCCAAACTCATGTGGCCATCAGAAGCCTACCACAATGTGGCATGAACTTGAGTTCCACAGTCTTAGCAGCATCAAACCCTGTGGTGGTCTCAACCTTTGACGACTCAGGACTCAGTGACATATGTGAGATCTGCCAGGCCATGGAGAAGCTGTAGTGGTCTCCGCCATTCAGAACTCAGCGACATCTGGGAGATCCGCGAAGAAGCTGATGTGGTCTCAGGACTCAGCGACATCTGTAAGATCCGCACAGAATCTGATGTGGTCTCCGCCATTCATGACTCAGTACTCACCAACACATCTGAGATCGGCGGAGTATCTGATGTGGTCTCCGCCATTCAGGACTCAGGAACATATCTGAGATCGGTGGGGTTTTGACGGGCATGTGGACTTGACCCACTGCTGCACACTCCGCTGGCAAAAGGTAATTATTTGCTCATGGATGCACAGAGGAATCAGTCTGTCTGTCTCTCTCTTCTCTCTTTCTCTCTCACTTCCCTCTCTTTCTCTCTCTCACTCTCTTCATTCATTTCCTTCTATCTCTCTGTCCCAACTCCCTTTCTTTCTTTCCTTCCCTCTCTTTTTCTCTCTGGCTTCTTTTTCCTTCTCTGTTTCTCTCTCTCAGTCCTTTGATATGCACATTGAGCTTTATTTTCCAGGCTCTCTTGTCGACATCCATGGTCCCCAGCACTCTTCCACCTTGTTCTTTTCTATTATGTTTGTTACATTTGTTTATTAGTTTCTTTTTCATATATAATAATAAAACAATAACATTTAAAAATAGTTTATGGTTTATATATGTTTATAAAAAAATAAAGTTTTACAAGAGATAATTATTAACCTTTTCGGTTGTTTTCTTAACTGCTGTGTGACTCTTTCTTGTTCTTATTACTGTTATTTGCTGGTATCCACCCTGGTGTTACATTTTGGAGCACTCATCGCAGGAATACTGTTGATCTTTATAGTTTGCATCAACTTCTAAATACTGTGTTTGATTTATCTCAACTTTAGCTGCATTAAAGTGCTGATAATGAAATGCAGAATAGCCGTCCCATGCAAAAACACACGAGGTACACCTTTGCAATATATTAAAAATACTAAAGTCCTGTATTGAATTGCACATAGGTAGTGCCTCCACTGACAGTGGAAACACAAAATCAATGAAGAAATATCATTGTATTTATATTGATTAGGAATAGTGCTTCAGGAGCTGCATCTTGACAGGATAAACTGCCCAGTTCGTACATTGTTCCGCACACGAAATAATAACACCACAACTGTCACAAATGCAGTGCAAAATTAATTCCGGTGATAACCCACGTTACTACCTGGAATTTTACACCTGCTTTCTCCTGGTCTTAAGCAGGATGACTACCTGCAGCATGAAAGGAAACACAGCCATGAGCCCAACCAGAACACCCGCTCGTGCCATAGAGTCAATGAGCACGATACAGGGATACCCATGAGGGCCACAAGACTCATCGCAACAACACCAGCACCAACAACACCCCCCAAACCCGCATCTGAGCAAGTGTGTCCGTCTGGTCATTGTGTTAGCATGATAGGCACGGGCCCTACAACATCACAGTGTGCTGTTTTCAGCAGACATTACCATGTCACCTCAGCATTGGCACTGACCCTGGACACATAGCTATGCACGCATCCTCCTGCAAGCACAACATATGTGTGCTAGTCCGTTGTACACAGGTCACCGCAGAGGTCTGTGTAGTACATGTAAGTTGCCTTTCTAGTTTATCTGGAATATCTGTTAGCTCATGTTCTATATTCTATGTTCTTGTATGGTTCTCTCATGGGGTTCTTCACAGTGGCAGTTGGTGTCCTGCTGCTGCTGTGGAGAGTCCGCTCTTACTCTGCTGCTTATGATCCATTAAAGATCATTACTTTTACCTAACCTCCTTTGGTGGACTGATTTACTACAATATTTTGGCGACGATACATCGAATCCACGATTTCCATATTCGTCTTTTGACCAGAGTAACCAGAGCGGACCAAATCAAGATAAAACCAATCTTGTGCTGCCATACATGGCTCTACCGTGACCCCAGAGACCTCTAACAGAAGTTTCCTGATTCTTCTTCAAGCGCTGGCAAGTACGGTTCTTCCCCTTCCCGCCTACCTATTCCGCCGCATCGTTCTTCTCCTGCCTACCTTCCCAGTCTGTGTCTTGGAGTGAATGATGACGCATTAGAACGATCCAAGGGAGTTGGTGGAAGATTGCATGACGTGCTAAGCTTCCCAAGCTGAATGACTGCAGCGGCGCTTCTCAACGTCACGTCCAGGTCGCGTGAACAGCGTTGTTGTTTACCTACGTCAGCACGCTTCGGGCAGCCATCTTGTGTTGCCAGGGTAACCAACGAAAGCCGTTCACTTGGTAAAACCGAAGGAAAGGTTCACCCGTTTTATCTTCATCAAAGCAGCGACGATGCGCACGTCTTTTGAGCATTCATTTCAAGTAACTTATTAACTTTATGTTGCCCTCTCCATAGCGTTTAAACTTCGTTTAGAAAGTTTTTTTTATATAAATTTCTCTTTATTGATGCCTGTTTAGTTAGTTAGCATCCACAGCCTATTACCACAACTATTTTGTTTTCATTAATTCAGTAAGTTGAATTTACCATGTCAGAACATAATGTCATACAGAGTGGTGCTGTTGTCCTTCCACCTAGTTTTCTTCCTAACCCAGGTCAGCCAAGCATATCCTGGGAGGATTGGTTTCCGATGTTTGAAAACTACTTGGATGCTTTGGATGCTCAAGACTACTCAGCTAAGAGAAAGAAAGCGCTACTCTTGAGTTCACTGGGCAAAGAGGGACAACGTGTTTTTAAGTACTTACCTCAAGTCTTACAAGCAGGTGCGCAAGCTTCCTTAGATGAGTACAAAGAGGCTATTTCCAGATTAGAGATAAGATACGCTAAGGAAGAAAACCTAGTAATGAACAGATACAAATTTTACACTAAAAGTCAAAAGGTCGGTGAAACAATTGATGACTTTGTGTCTAGACTCAGAGAAATGTCCGTCAAATGTAAATTCGGCAACATGACAGATGAGTTAATTAGAGACCAGCTCATAGTACAATGTAACAACAAGAAAATCCAAGAGCGCTTATGGGCAGCGAAAAATCCCAATCTTCAAACTGCCATTGATCTAGCAAAGATTGTTGAACAATCAGAAGGTTGTATGAAGGAGCTGGAAAAGAGAATAGTCACTAGTGACGTCAGTGAAGTATCTAGTCACTCTCATTTGTTTTCTCCACACGAAGAAGATGATCAAGATGAAGTTGCAT
The DNA here is from genome assembly GCF_964261635.1 of Lissotriton helveticus. Taxonomy (NCBI): domain Eukaryota; kingdom Metazoa; phylum Chordata; class Amphibia; order Caudata; family Salamandridae; genus Lissotriton; species Lissotriton helveticus. Next base: position 1,686,304,916 of record NC_136068.1, read on the forward strand.
TAATCAAACAGAGGAAGTTTCCTAACAAGAAAATGGGGAATATTAAAAGTCAGAGTACTTTCAAACCAACTACGTCTAAACAATGTTTGCGATGTGGTAGCTATGGTCATGCCACGGACTCAAAATTTTGTTTTGCACTTAAGCAAGAGTGTCTGAAATGTGGCAAGTTGGGACATTATGCAAGGGTATGCAAAAGCAGACATCGCTCCTCTGTTTCTTGTATAAATGACATCTCAGAATCAAATGGAGAATTTGACAAAATTTTAGTAGTCAGTGATGAGAATAGTGTTCAGCACGAAGAACTCAAAAGGAAAAACAGACCTAAAGCCTTGTTTACTATCAATGAGAAAGATGTACATTTAATGGTGGACACTGGTTCACGTTACACTATCATTCCAAAGTGTGTTTATATAGAAGTGTGGGGTATGGGTCCTCTTCTTCCAAAGGACATATCTCCAGGTGGCTATCAGGGTGAACCCCTAGACATCCTTGGGTATTTTCAAGCTACTATAAGGTTTTCCATGAGACAAATTCAAGGCAAAGTTTATGTCTCTGAGTCTGGTCCTGCTATTCTAGGTTGGGTTCACCAATACGATCTTTCTATTATTGTTAATCCCCGTGCAGATCCCCAAGTTATGGTGGTAGATGAATCAGAATTATATTCAATAATTTCAAATTTTAAAATGATTTTCAGCGAAAAATTGGGTCATCTTAAAAGTTATTCCCATAGAATAATCCTTAAAAAGGATGCTATTCCCGTCCAACACAAAGTTAGACGCATTCCCATCATTATTAGAGATGAGGTTAAAAGTCTCCTAGACGACATGCTGGCCTCTGGAGTAATTGAAACAATTGAGGCTTCTCCTTGGGTTTCGCCTATTGTCGTTACCAAGAAATCTGACGGCAAGCTCCGTTTTTGTGTCGACCTCAGGTCTCTTAACCAGTGTGTTGTAGCTGACACTTTCCCATTACCCAACATAACTGAACTTGTTACCACTCTTCATGGTGCTAAGTTTTTTTCTAAATTAAATCTTAGGAGTGCGTACCACCAAATAGATTTGCACAAGGATCCCAAATGCTTAACGGCGTTCATCACTCCATGGGGTACCTATCAATTCACTCGTCTGCCTTTTGGTCTCATTTCGGCAGCGAGTGTTTTCCAACGAATGGTGTCAAGCATTTTTGAAGGTGTACCAAAGGTTGTCTACTTTCAGGATGACATTTTGATATATGGCCAAACTGAAAGACAACACAATGTCACTCTTAAGTGTGTTTTAGAGAAGTTATCCACTGCTGGTCTTACCTTGCGTAAGGACAAGTGTTTGTTTGGAGTGGACCAGGTGGATTATTTAGGGTACACCATCACTTCTTCAGGCATCAAACCAAAGAGAAATTTGTGTGAAGCTATTCGTTCTGCACCTCAGCCAAGTGATAAGGATCAGCTACGTTCCTTCATGGGACTGATTGAATATTATTCGAAATTTGTCAAAAAAAATTCTGATAAGACTGTTGAAATGAGATCTTTACTTAAGCGTGGGGTGAGCTTTATCTGGGGAATCCAACAACAACAATGTTTTGATAATATTAAGAAAGAGATTTGTGATGCCAAAGTTTTGTCTCCTTTTGACATTCATAACAAGTCTATTGTCACGGTGGATGCCAGTGCGCATGGTTTGGGTGCCATGCTCTCACAAATGAAGGGGTCATCAGAGGTTACCATAGCTTTCGCTTCAAGGACACTCACAGATACTGAGAAAAATTACTCAGTCATTGAAAGGGAAGCATTAGCTGCATCTTGGGCGGTGGAATATTTCCGCACTTACCTTTGGGGCATGAAATTCACATTGAGGTCTGATCACAAACCCCTTATTAAGATACTTTCACCGGGAGGGGCAGGTAAGCGTTCAGCCCGGCTCATGAAGCTTGCAGCTAGGTTACAAGAGTTTCAATACTCAGTAGAATATATTCAAGGGTGGAGGAATGTTCAAGCCGACTGTCTTTCAAGATTGCCTTTGGACTTGCGTTGTTCTCATGAAGTGTACTCAGACAGTGATGACATTGCTGTAGCCTCAGTTGAGGATGCTGTTTTTGTTGGTGAGGGTGTGTTCTCTTCTAGTGATTGGTTATGGGAGATGTCTGCCGATGCAACTCTTCAAGAAGTTATCAAACTGATTAGGTTAGGTTCAAGACGTGAGAGTACCGTCTCAGTATCAGTAAGACCTTATGTAAAGGTTTTGGATGAATTGTCGATTGTCAATGGCATTCTTTTTAAAGGTGAAAAATTCATACCACCGTTTGGGTTGAGAAACAAGTTATTAGCATTGGCGCATGAGGGACACATGGGTCAGACTCTCACTCAGAGATGCATCAAGGACCACTTTTGGTGGCCAGGAATAGATTCGCAAGTGGTTGAATGGGTTGAAAATTGTTCATTGTGCAGAGAGGGTGAGAAGCGTCTGAAAACTGGTCCGAAAGTAGTTCCTGGTACTCATATTCAGAATCCTGGTCTACCTTGGCACACAATTTGCTTGGACTTCATTGGTCCGATGGGTGAACTCAATGAGAGAGACAGATTTGCTATAGTGGTTGTTGATGTTTTCACCAAGTGGTTAGTTGTTCATTTTACTAATGACATCACCACATCTTGTACCATCAGATTCTTAGGTAATCTCTTTAAAGAAGAGGGTCTACCTTCTGTCCTCATTACTGATAATGGACCTCAACTCACTTCTGGAGACATGCTAGCATTTTTGAAAGATTGTGGTATCTCTCATCATCGCACGTCCTTGTATAATCCCCAGGGCAATGCGATATGTGAGAGGGCGAATAAAGTGGTCAAAGGTATTATTCAGATGGCTTCCTCTGGGGGTTGTGTTGTCAGAAAGATGGTGGATGAAATGTTATGGGCCTACCGTACTACGCCTCTAGTTGTTGGGGATTTATCACCTTTTCAATTGATGAGAGGGCGTGACCCTGGTTTGAAGTTGTTTCCCTCATGGATGAGAGATGTTGTCACTCTGCGGGTTCTGTCTGACACTTTTGATGGGGAGGAGGTCGGTCCATCCTCGGAGGTCAGTCCATCTTCTTCACTTGTTCCTGTTTCTTCTACCTATTTGGTAGGGGATTTAGTTAAGGTTAAGTTGGGTAGACTGCACAGGGGCTTGTCTAAATTCAAGGGACCTTTTAAAGTTAAGAAGGTGTTGAACCATTGTGTAATTCTTAACAATGGTGAGTGTTGGAATTTCAGGCGGGTTGCTCTTTACAAAAGGGTGAAATCTGACTTGTCTTCTGCTTCTCTACCAGAGAGTGATTGTACTTGTTGTGTGCCTGATACTGCAGCTTCTTCTATGAGTGGTTACTTATTGGCTGATCATTTGTCCTTGGGGTCTCCACTCTATAGTGCTGTTACTAGTTCGGGTGGTGGGGATGCTCCTGTTTCTTCACAGGTTTATCCTTCTACAGAGAGTGGGCTTGTGAGCTCACGTTCTCCCAGGTCTCGACGGCCTCCTGCTTATTTGCAAGATTTTATCTGTTAAATTTTTTTTCTTCCCTTTTATTTATTGTTTTCTTTTCACAACAGAAAGGGAGAAGATGTGTAGTACATGTAAGTTGCCTTTCTAGTTTATCTGGAATATCTGTTAGCTCATGTTCTATATTCTATGTTCTTGTATGGTTCTCTCATGGGGTTCTTCACAGTGGCAGTTGGTGTCCTGCTGCTGCTATGGAGAGTCCGCTCTTACTCTGCTGCTTATGATCCATTAAAGATCATTACTTTTACCTAACCTCCTTTGGTGGACAGATTTACTACAGTCTGCCTACCCGGCAAGGGAAACAGGGGGGTCAATTCCGATCCGGGAAAAAGCGCTCCGATTAGCTGTACGGAGCGTTTTTCCCGTACGATTTGTACACAAACAACGTCCCCGTACGAACTAGCAAGTACGATCCTAACCCAAAAGCGCCACTCCGTACGACTCGTACCAAACACCGTACAACTACAAACTACTTATGGATTCACTCCGTCCGACGCTGTACGCCACGTCCGTCCATAAATCGGCAGCCATTACCGAACCAGGAAGTACGATCCGTGTTGACGACACTCGGTACGGCCCTTTTCCTACGAGAGCTGAAAACTGCCGTAAATCCAGAGTCCACCACGAACTGCACCCCGGTACGTGACATACACGACATGAACCCCATCGACCGTGTCATTCGAGCCCTGTACGCCTACGACCTCGTACATAGAAACCGACGACGGCGCAGACGGTGAGTACAACCCACCGCAACAACGGAAGTATACCTGTACGGTGCGCCACACGCCAGCGCATATCACCATCCCAATAGAAAACGCGCCGCACACACTTCATTAATCTCGGGGTACGGTGCGTCACACACTAGCGCATATCATCATTGCAATAGTGATACGCGCCACACACATGTCATTAATCTGGGGGTACGGTGCATCGCACGCTAGCACATATCACCATTGCAATAGTGATACGCACCGCACACACGTCATTAATCTCGGGGTACGGTGCGTCACACGCTAGCGCATATCACCATTGCAATAGTGATACGCGCCGCACACACCTCAGAAAGCTTGGGGTACGGTACGTCACACGCTAGCGCCTATCACCATTGCAATAGTGATACGCGCCGCACACACCTCAGAAAGCTCGGGGTACGGTGCGTCACACGCTAGCACATATCACCATTGCAATAGTGATACGCGCCGCACACACCTCAGAAAGCTCGGGGTACGGTGCGTCACACGCTAGCGCATATCACCATTGCAATAGTGATACGCGCCACACACACCTCAGAAAGCTCGGGGTACGGTGCGTAACATCTGAGGTGTGGTTGTAAAAGACCCCCAGCAGTGCCCAGCAGTGCCCACCAGCATAGGGTGTGTGTGGCTAAGACCCCCAGCAGTGCCCAGCTTTGCCCACCAGCATAGGCTGTGTGTGGCTAAGACCCCCAGCAGTGCCCATCAGTGCCCACCAGCATAGGGTGTGTGTGGCTAAGACCCCCAGCAGTGCCCAGCAGTGCCCAGCATTACAGAGTGTGTGGGTAAGACCCCCAGCAGTGCCCACCAGCATAGGGTGTGTGTGGCTAAGACCCCCAGCAGTGGACAGCATTAGAGGGTGTGTGTGGCTAAGACCCCCAGCAGTGCCCAGTATTAGAGGGGGTAGGTGCAGAGGACTCAAAGCAGTGCCCAACAGTGCCCAACAGTAGAGGGGATGGGTGCAGAGGACTCCCAGCAGTGCCCAATAGTTCCCAACAGTAGAGGGGGTGGGTGCAGAGGACTCCCAGCAGTGCCCAGCATTACAGTGTGTGTGGCTAAGACCCCCAGCAGTGCCCAGCAGTGTCCAACAGTAGAGGTGGTGGGTGCAGAGGACTCCCAGCAGTGCCCAACAGTAGAGGGGGTGGGTGCAGAGGACTCCCAGCAGTGCCCATCAGTGCCCAGCATTACAGTGTGTGTGGCTAAGACCCCCAGCAGTGCCCAGCATTAGAGGGTGTGTGTGGCTAAGACCCCCAGCAGTGCCCAGCAGTGCCCAGCATTACAGTGTGTGTGATTAAGACCCCCAGCAGTGCCCAGCATTAGAGGGGGTAGGTGCAGAGGACTCCCAGCAGTGCCCAACAGTGCCCAACAGTAGAGTGGGTGGGTGCAGAGGACTCCCAGCAGTGCCCAACAGTAGAGGGGGGGGTGCAGAGGACTCCCAGCAGTGCCCAACAGTGGAGGGGGTATGTGCAGAGGACTCCCAGTAGTGCCCTACAGTGCCCAACAGTAGAGGGGGTGGGTGCAGAGGACTCCCAGCAGTGCCCAACAGTAGAGGGGGTGGGTGCAGAGGACTCCCAGCAGTGCCCAACAGTGCCCAACAGTAGAGGGGGTGGGTGCTGAGGACTCCCAGCAGTGCCCAGCATTACAGTGTGTGTGTCTAAGACCCCCAGCAGTGCCAAGCAGTGTCCAACAGTAGAGGCGGTGGGTGCAGAGGACTCCCAGCAGTGCCCAACAGTAGAGGGGGTGGGTGCAGAGGACTCCCAGCAGTGCCCAGCAGTGCCCAGCATTACAGTGTGTGTGGCTAAGACCCCCAGCAGTGCCCAGCAGTGTCCAACAGCAGAGGCGGTGGGTGCAGAGGACTCCCAGCAGTGCCCAACAGTAGAGGGGGTGGGTGCAGAGGGCTCCCAGCAGTGCCCAACAGTGCCCAACAGTAGAGGGGGTGGGTGCTGAGGACTCCCAGCAGTGCCCAGCATTACAGTGTGTGTGTCTAAGACCCCCAGCAGTGCCAAGCAGTGTCCAACAGTAGAGGCGGTGGGTGCAGAGGACTCACAGCAGTGCCCAACAGTAGAGGGGGTGGGTGCAGAGGACTCCCAGCAGTGCCCAGCAGTGCCCAGCAGTGCCCAGCATTACAGTGTGTGTGGCTAAGACCCCCAGCAGTGCCCAGCAGTGTCCAACAGTAGAGGCGGTGGGTGCAGAGGACTCCCAGCAGTGCCCAACAGTAGAGGGGGTGGGTGCAGAGGGCTCCCAGCAGTGCCCATCAGTGCCCAGCATTACAGTGTGTGTGGCTAAGACCCCCAGCAGTGCCCAGCATTAGAGGGTGTGTGTGGCTAAGACCCCCAGCAGTGCCCAGCATTAGAGGGGGTAGGTGCAAAGGACTCCCAGCAGTGCCCAACAGTGCCCAACAGTAGAGGGGTTGGGAACAGAGGACTCCCAGCAGTGCCCAACAGTAGAGGGGGTGGGTGCAGAGGACTCCCAGCAGTGCCCAACAGTAGAGGGGGTGGGTGCAGTGGACTCCCAGTAGTGCCCAACAGTGCCCAACAGTAGAGGGGGTGGGTGCAGAGGACTCCCAGCAGTGCCCAATAGTAGAGGGGGTGGGTGCAGAGGACTTCCAGCAGTGCCCAACAGTAGAGGGGGTGGGTGCAGAGGACTCCCAGCAGTGCCCAACAGTGCCCCACATTAGAGGGGGTGGGTGCAGAGGACCCCCAGCAGTGCCCAACAGTAGAGGGGGTGGGTGCAGAGGACTCCCAGCAGTGCCCAGCAGTGCCCAGCATTACAGTGTGTGTGGCTAAGACCCCCAGCAGTGCCCAGCATTAGAAGGTGTGTGTGGCTAAGACCCCCAGCAGTGTCCAGCATTAGAGGGTGTGTGTGGCTAAGACTCCCAGCAGTGCCCAGCAGTGCCCAGCATTACAGTGTGTGTGGCTAAGACCCCCAGCAGTACCCAGCATTAGAGGGTGTCTGTGGCTAAGACCCCCAGTAGTGCCCAGCATTAGAGGGTGTGTGTGGCTAAGACCCCCAGCAGTGCCCAACAGTGCCCAACAGTAGAGGGGCTGGGTGCAGAGGACTCCCAGCAGTGCCCAACAGTGCCAAACAGTAGAGGGGGTGGGTGCAGAGGACTCCCAGCAGTGCCCAGCAGTTCCCAGCATTACAGTGTGTGTGGCTAAGGCCCCTAGCAGTGCCCTCTCACAGCCACATGCAGCATTAAATCTTTGCACACACACAAATAAAGATAATTATCTGAAACATTGGGATAGCACAGAGATACCATGGTCCACCTCATTCCCATCAGAAAAATGGACATCTATCACAACACTAAAACATTAACATCACACAAACTTGTAGGCACACAGCACCTAAAGAAATTCCCTGAAATGCAATAGTTCAGACAGAAAAATAAAATGCTTTATTCAGTGCCAATCTGTTGGAAAAAAAAATAAATGAGTCACGGAACACTGAAGGCCAATGGCCAGTCCAAAACAACGTCCATTACAGTGGTGACTTTGTGGAGGCTGTCACCCCAAAACTTGCCTGCACATGTTGGACTTAGAGGTCCGTGGACCCATGGGGGGCATCATTTGAGTCTGGGTGTGGCACCGCGGGGACAGGAGAGGGAAGGGTATGTGTAGTGGGCGCAGGTGGGGAGGATTCCTCCACAGTGGCAGGGTCAGCGCAAACGGTAGCAACATATTCAGCGCTGCACACTGCTGCCAGTACAGACAGGCTACCACCTGAACCTGGTGACACAATGGGAGTGGAGGTAGAGGGCTGTGAGTCAGGTGTATGGTGGCTGTGGGTGGGTGGGTGATGTGTGTCCCCTGTCCCTGTGAGTGTGCGTACATCCCCATGAGATTGGGTGAATGTTGGTTTGCGCTTCGACTTACGTGTGGGTGTGCTGGGTGTGTCTGTTGGGGTGTCTGATCTTGTGCGTCTGCGTGTATGGTGGATAGGGATGGGAGAGGGGGATGTGGATGGGTCAGAAGGACGGGGGGATTGACGCTGCAGGATGGCAAGTGCTGCCGTCAGTGTTGAGTCCATGGACGCCAAACTCCCACGTTGATCAGACATGTCAGCTGACATGCCCTCCATGAATGACAACAACTGTGTCATTATTTGTGTTTGGCCATGGAGGACAGTCAGCATTGATGCCTGACCAACTTGAATCAGCCGGAGTAGGTCAACAGACTCAGCACTGAGGGCAGCAGGGGAAACAGGGGCAGGGGCCGCGGTGCCGGGGACAAAGGAGACACGGGGGGTAGAACGGGCTCTAGGGCCCCTAACAACTGGGAGGGTGGAGATGGGTCTGGAGGAGGAGGGGACAGACATAGTTGCAGTCGATGCCATTGCTGCATATTCCCCCTTCTCCTGGGAGTCAGATTCCGAGCCGTCTGCATGGTAGGAGGTGTCGTGCTCATGAGGTCTGGCCGGCTGACTCCCCTCACCCTCTGTGCCACTGCCTCCCTCCGACTCCTCGAAACTGGTGGCAGTGTTGCTGGGTCCCTCGGTCCGTTCTGTGTCTGTGTCTCCTCCAGGTTGTGGTGATGATGCTGTTGGCAACGAGAAAAAGAACAATATATCAGTCACCTCTCTCCATCATACATATCAGCATTAAAAAATGTTGTGCAATTTATAATCATGGCATGCATCATGAGTCACATGCCACATAACTCAGCACATATCTAAGTCTCCTAATGCGCAATTGTAAGAGACACAAATCTCATTGTATCCACAGAGCAAAGTCACAAACCAGGCCACAACTTGGAATACAGTCACAATGATGAGCCATTGCCTGTCAACAGGAGAGGTGTTAAGCAATCATCTCTGGGAGCCAATAACATTTCCTGTAAATACTACAATGACTATCTTTTCCAGCAGCACAGCCTAAGTGCATAGTGACAAGTCCACATCAGAAATTACATCCTCAGCACACCACTGACAAGGCTAAACAGTTGGTCCCATCACACCTCCCATGCACAACATCCCAAGAACTCCGTCAATGTGAGTAATACTGCCCAAGTAGTAGAACATATGAATCTGGCTCACAATAACTGGAAACCTATTTAAAGAAATCCAAGGTCACATTGTTTTTCTGCACAATCAATATTTGTCCCAAAGAACCTGCTACATTTATTGTGAATATGCACACACGCACTGCCCAGTGTGAGTATGCACAAAGCAACATTAGGATACATGGACAGTGTGCACATGTAGCTAACACATGAGAAACACAAAGCATACCAAGGACAAAGGCCACTGAAGCAGACCCGTGCAGAACTTCTTGTTGAGACTCATGATCAGTGTCAAGCTATCATGAAGGGCAAGCACAGTGCGCAGGCTGTAGAACAGTTAAGGTACCAACAAGTGTCACAGACCCCCCTCCAACATGATGATGTGCTAAGCAATATGCATACTAATACCTTTCTTCCCTAGGAGGACATGTACAAATATGAAACATAGAAAGCAGGGCCCAAATGTGGAGGAGGGTAAGGGATGTCAAAGAGCATTAGCTTAGAAAGGGGCATTGAAATTACAATGCATTAAGTGCCTGTCTGACCACACCACCCCCACTGTGGGAATGTCGCCAGGCTCACAAACACTGCAGGTAGCGTGTGACATACATGACAGCAAACTGACATGTACCTACCCCCTCCTTGCTGCTGTCCCTCCTGCATCTGCCTATGGAGGTCAGGGAAAACAACGGCCAGGACCCGGAGCAAGTTGGAGGTGTGGTGACGCGTGCCTCCATGCCGGCGTGGAGCCTCCAGCTTAAGCTGCACCCGGGCGATACGGCGGGTCCAGCATCGGATATCCTGCCACCTCTTGCGTATGTTCCGGACCCTGCGGTAGGGTCCCCCCTCAGACCTCACATCCCTGACGGCCCTGGCAATGTCCAGCCAGATGTTCCCCTTCTCATGGGCAGATACCTGTCATGAATACAAAGTGAAAGTACACCTGCTCCATGTCCCAAAGACCCACACTTGCCCCACATTGATGATAACAACAGGATAGAGGATGCAGGCAGGACTAGTATCATTGTTCATGTGAATGTGGCCTGTGAACAAACACCAAAGCACTACATGCCTGTGAAAGGCAACTGATGACCTAGGGCTTTCAAAACACTCACTGAGCATGGCTAACACTGAACAAGCTATGCTTTTTCATGGTGGTGTCCAGCACGTGACATGCTGGCACATATCCCACGACACCTAAGAACTCTAAGCAGACCACACACTCTCAAGTGAATGTACTTAGCACAATGGCGGTAAGCAGTACACAAGATTTAGATACATCATTCACTTCATGGTAGATATTTTAATGTACACACCAGGCACTCACTCTGAAGTACATTGCATCTCTCTCTGTCCCATAAATACACAATGGCTGTAGTCACGCTCACACATTAAGCACTCACCTGATCCCCTGGTTTCCCATACAGCTTTCTCTAGTTGGGTAGGAGGGCATCCAGCAGTGCCTGGTTCTCTTCCTCAATGAATGCAGGTGCCCTCTCCATGTCCAGCAAAATCAGGGTCCAGGGAATGCAGAGACAGCAGCAGTGTTGTCCACTCAAATATTGTGCAGGCAAGTGCCCTCTCACAGCCACATGTAGCCTTAAATCTCTGCTGCTGAGGGGCTGTCATTCTCAGGAAGTCAGTGTGATAGGGCACATCACTTTGCATCCTATGTTTCATCCAATCCCATTACACATAAGGCCCTGACACACATTTGCATGGTTTGAAATATGTTGCTCCAGCTACACAACAAACATAGCAACATTGTATACTTTTGGCCAACTGAATTTTGCAGGACACTTGTAGCACATTAAATATCAGTTTCCTTGACAACCAGCCTGCATTCAGTGCATCCAACTCATACCCTAGGTGTTCCCTTTGTATTTTCAGGCATCCACACACAAGTACGGTGTGTGAATAATTGCAAATGCCATGTTTCGATAGTGATACGACCCCTACACCCGCACGCACCAGTGGGGTACGCTCCTGACTTGTATCGCGTATAGGCTCAATGCATTGGTGAGACGACCCGTACACCCGCACGCACCAGTGGGGTACGCTACACACGCGTATAGGCTAGGCTCAATGCATTGGTGAGACGACCCGTACACCCGCACGCACCAGTGGGGTACGCTACACACGCGTATAGGCTCAATGCATTGGTGAGACGACCCGTACACCCGCACGCACCAGTGTCGTACGCTACACACGCGTATAGGCTCAATGCATTGGTGAGACGACCCGTACACCCGCACGCACCAGTGGGGTATGCTACCCACGCGTATAGGCTCAATGCATTGGTGAGATGACCCGTACACTCGCACGCACCAGTGGGGTACGCTACACACGAGTATAGGCTCAATGCATTGGTGAGACGACCCGTACACCCGCACGCACCAGTGGGGTACGCTCCTGACTTGTATCGCGTATAGACTCAATGCATTGGTGAGACGACCCGTACACCCGCACGCACCAGTGGGGTACGCTCCTGACTTGTATCGCGTATAGGCACAATGCATTGGTCAGACGACCCGTACACCCACACGCTCCATTGGGGTAGTGTGTGTATCACATGCTCCAGTCAATGCATGTGTACAGTGCGTTCCACAGGCTCACGCATGGCACCATTACTAAAGTTCATTTTCAATAACAAAAGGAGAGGTAGGGAGAATGAGGCACTCTCTTAGTCCCTGGTTAGTTATACAAAAACAAGAAAAGAGAGGTCGGATCAAACACTTGATCAATCTAAGCGTAAACTATACAGACCACAGTTCAAGGAGTCAACACAAGATTAGATTATCACATCCGATTTGGGTGATAAAGAAAGCCCTCACACACTGACCTAGTCGGTGTCATGCTTCATCATCGGGCCCCACCGACAGAGGCCGAATGCCTCTGCGGTGTGCTACGACGCCAGAAAGACTGCGGAGCAGGTTTTTTTGTGTGTGGAGGGCGTGCTCTTGTTTACAGTGAAATATTAAAAGTGCCTAGAAAAGGGTATCGAAAAAATATATTTAATAAATGATCCCTGAGGCACAAAATAAAGAGTATTACGTGTCTGTATTTATATGCCAAGGTTCAAGGTTGGTAAAATACAGAATATACTCAATTTCTTCCAGTCCAGGAAGAAATTGAGTATATTCTGTATTTTACCAACCTTGAACCTTGGCATATAAATACAGACACGTAATACTCTTTATTTTGTGCCTCAGGGATCATTTATTAAATATATTTTTTCGATACCCTTTTCTAGGCACTTTTAATATTTCACTGTAAACAAGAGCACGCCCTCCACACACAAAAAAACCTGCTCCGCAGTCTTTCTGGCGTCGTAGCACACCGCAGAGGCATTCGGCCTCTGTCGGTGGGGCCCGATGATGAAGCATGACACCGACTAGGTCAGTGTGTGAGGGCTTTCTTTATCACCCAAATCGGATGTGATAATCTAATCTTGTGTTGACTCCTTGAACTGTGGTCTGTATAGTTTACGCTTAGATTGATCAAGTGTTTGATCCCACCATTACTAAAGTGACAACAGGAAAAAACATGGCAGGGATGTGGGTGTGAGTTCATCATAAGGATGTCCATGTATGTATTCGCATGGCTGACCTACATTAGCAGGCCACCGTTGTGGCACACAGTCAAATAGCAGGGGCCTGTGAACTAGTGGCACTGTTGATGTGTGATGGGCTGTGGAGACATTACATTTGTGACGGGCCACTATGTGGTTTACATTACCTTCACACTTGTCACATGAGTAACATAACGGACATTTAGTCATTCACATGAACACTGTGATGGCACACTCTTCATTACGGACATCTGTCACATGATGCCAGGGACAGGGGTGTTGTATTTCTATCTAGGACCCTATTTCGATATTTCCAATGTATGCCCTTATATGGCTATAATAAAAAATATCCTTATAAAGGCATAAGAATCATATCCATATTTAGTCGTAGCCCATGCAGTCCAAATTAGGCAAGGCTACTTCCCTAGACTCCTAGAAAGTACAACGAGTTCTTTAAACAAACCAAAGCTCGAGCAACCTGGGAATTCCCCATGCTTTTGTTTTGATTTGTCCTAGAACTCCTGCGAGCACTGAAAGAACGGCCAGTTCTTAGTGACATCTTTTATTTACATCTTATGTCCAACCTTACGTCAAACCCGGCACCTTTCAGGTATAAATATACCAACGTTGCCTTAAGCAAACACACGGTGGTTTGAAGCAGAGCGGCTATCTACTTGCCCGAGAGCCCAGTTGATGCGAGAGCCCACGGACGATGCCCCTCCCTTTTGACGCACTGAGAAAGACGCTGTCTTTTTCTCCAGCCGAGAAAATCCAGCTCCGTTGTTTCCAGCCACCCTTGCGGGTTACTGGGATATCGAGTCCTGAGAGAGAGATACCAGACCTCCTACATTCTATTACCAAGGTACGGAGCTGACTAAACCCTTAAAAAGAATTCTTGATTCAGATTCTTGGCAAAACCAACTTAACTTAAACTGCTACTTACTCCTTCCCACGTATTAGGCTTAGGTCAGGTACACCGGGGTAGGCGTATTTAGAAGCACCAGTTGAGTACGTTAGTAAATGTTTTTATGTATGTATATATCTTATCTATTTTAAAGTATCATATGGCTAAGAAACCATATCAATGCTTTTACAGTATTATTTTATAATACTCCTTTTACTGTACACACTTTACTTTACTATAAGTATTGCAATTGTGGCAATTCATTTCTCTTGCATAAGAAAGAAGACTGCTCAATAAATAACACCTTTTATTGAAAACGCCTGTCTCTCTATTTCTCTGCACTCTGGTGAAACTAAGTATGCACAATTGACTGAGTGAAATAGCTGTCTATTGTTTTCACACGACTCTAGAAATACACTCTTATTCTGAGGGAGCAAAGTTGTCATGTTATATGGTTGTCAGAAGCTAATCCCTTCTTGTCTATCCAGGGAAGTTAAACTCCTCCTTGTTTATTCGAGAAAGTTTCTAGTGACCTCTGAGCTAGCTGGCAAAACTAATTAAGTCTAATATAGTCAGTAGAGACCTAGTCGACCTCAGTCCTTCGTCTACACTGCTGTTTATATTATTCTAATGCGCAGAGCCTATTGGGAATATAGGAACTACACTACAGGGGCACTGTCTCACTGTACCAATTTAGGATATGCAAGACCCTGTGTGACAATGTAATGTGTATGCCATGTAATCCATTGGACATGCTGTTTGTATTGGGTAAACGTCATCCTCTATCGGTGCATCTATGATGTCTCTGTGTCGTGATAGCAAGTGTCACACATGTACGCACACCATGCCACAGGGGCTTTTCTATAGCTCATGTGGGTGATGGCATCATAGAGCATTTGGCCACAGACATACAGTTCTGCATTCAGAGGATGTCTGTGTTGTAGTATTGTAAAATGCTAAACTCATGCTCACTATCACTGAAATGCAAAATATAGAGCACAAGTGATGTGGGTGTGTTCCGTGCAGTCAGCTGTCTGGATGTGTTGACCACCTTCTCATGCAGGCCACGTGACGTGTGTCACTGACACTATACATTGGTCTGCCAACTCTGACAGGGCCAGATTAACTTTTGTGTGCATGTAATGTACATTTCACAGCCAACAGGGGAATCAGTTATGTGTTAAGAGAGCCAAGTAGCTTGCATAACTGTCCATGATATATAGCCCATGGCAGGTTCATAAGTGATTTCATGTGTGTAATCAGTGCTGATTGTGCTATGCGCATTGTAAAATGTTTGGTCTGATAGTTGTACACTTTTTTCCACACACATGTCGTGCAGGGCTCCCCCTCTGCCAAGGCCAATGCCTGACTTGGATGCCATGAGGGAACGGGATTGCATCCGCCGCTACAGATTTCCACAGGAGTTGATTCAGAATTTGACGGACAGGCTGGACCCACACCTACAACCGCGACACAGGTATCCAACTGCGCTGACACCCAAGGTAAAGGTGATGGCAGCCCTACATTTGTTCGCCACAGGTACGTTCCAATTCACCATAGGTGATGTGGGGGGGATGTCCCAGACCATGTATAGTCGTGTCCTCCGTGATGTCTTAGCTGCTATGTTGCAGCACATTGATGATTTCATTAAGTTCCCCACTCCACAAGAGTTGAACAATGTAAAGGGTGCATTCTATGCCCTGGGACGCATGTTACATGTAATTGGGTCCATCGATGGGACACATGTTGGACTGGTGCCACCACAGGCTCAGGAGCAGGCCTTCCGCAACCGGAAATGTTACCACTCCATAAATGCCCTGGTGGTGTGTCTTGCTAACATGATGATTTTCCATGTTTGTGCACGTTTTCCAGGATCATGCCACGATGCATTCATCATGAGGCAGAGCAGGGTACCACAGATGATGCTGCAGCTGCGCAACCATCTGGCATGTCTTGTTGGTGGGTATACACTGTTACTCATGTATTTCTCAATGACAATCATCTCTCTCATGGCTACTCATTGCACACTCATTGACATGATGTATTGTTGTAGGAGATGCCGGATATCCGAACATGCTGCGGCTCATGACTCCACTACGCAACCCCAGAACTGTTGCAGACCAGCGTTACAATAATGCACATGGCCAGACACGGCGTGCGATCGAGCGTACGTTTGGACTCCTGAAGAGCCGGTTCAGGTGTCTCGAAAAGACAGGTGGATCACTACCATACTCCCCGCTCAAAGTGTGTGACATCTTCACCGTGTGCTGCATGCTGCACAACATGGCAGTGGAGGGGGAGGTGCCACTCATCCTGGATCCTGATGAAGAGGACCATCTGCCTGTTGAGGACGAAGGCCTTGGCCAGGATGCTAGCGATGAGGAGGAGGACGGGGATATCCGGAGTCAACTCATACGCAACTTCTTCTCATAACAGTGAGTACCTGTATGATAGTGTTCAATCTACCACCATAGAGTGACATGTGTAGCATAATGTGTGTCCAGCAGACTGTACACAATATCACTTTGATTTTGGTGGTGCTGTGTCACACAAGTAAAGAAGTCATGCCACACACATGAGCACAATGATTGCAGTTCGAATGTACAAGTGTACTACGTTGTCAGTGTATTGTACGTGACCATGTCTAAATGAATCTATACAGTACGTGACCCCTTGTGTGCCTGTCCTTTCCAGGTTGCCCTGGCTGTTGTCCATTTGTGTCATCTTGGTCCTCCTGCAATTACTCTTGATGATAGCAATGTCGGGTGAATCAGCGTACCCCGCACAGACATGTCGAAATGTCATTTTGGGTAAGGATTCCAAACCGGCAGTTCATTGTTGTAATGGTTTGTTTTTGGGTAGAAACAGTTCCTGCGCATGTTGTAGGGCCATACATAGATGTCACATTGCCATGTATCATATTGCATGTAGCGCCACTCCCATGACAAGACAGTCACCTTACCTGACAGTCATCTGTAGTTGAGTTTAGAATCTGGTGAATGCATCAATGTGTGTTTACATTGACCCTGACACATTGCGGATGCCACGGCTTGCCATTGTGTGTGACATCACAAACACAGGCACTGTGGAGAATTGCTGCCTCACTGTGTGCAGCAGGATATGTCAAAATCACCCACTCAACCTTGTGGGCCAGTACAGTTTGATTTCCTGTGAACCATGTTGTGCCGGTGTGGACCAGTGTATGTCCCACATGTTCGGTCAATTGTCCTGTGAGTCTGTTTGCATGGATGCATTTCCCCTTGTGGCAGTATGTCATGTCACTGTCACATCGTTACCTCAGTGCCGGTGGACAACACTGCTTCGCTAGCCTTCTCAGTAAGTTGATATTAACTTTCCTTTCTCATGATGCCAGGTATGTTGCGCTGATTACATCACCACGTTGGCCTACAGCTAATGTTCACACTTACGTGGCAACTTACGTGGCAACAGTCCGTTGAGGTAATCGTCACGGTAGGATTGTATCTTTTAGCATTGTGCCTATGTACTCACAGTTGAGTTTGTTTACACATGCTTTTCCTGTTTAGCATAGTAAGGCACAGTGGCAAGAGGTAATGAGTGGTCCGATGGGGCGTAATGTTGTTTAGGTTATTTCCTTTCTCATTTGAGGAGCTGCTTACAGATCTTGTGGGTGATGTCAACTGTCCCTTCATGACCATCACTTATTCACAGGGCTGAGTACGTATAGTTGGCCTTGTGTCATTTGCTCTGCTATACGTCACAATTACTGAGATCGTGAGCATCAATCATACACTGTGACGTTGTTCATGACTGCATGGATCTCATTCCATTGTAGCAGCCTAGTGAGTGTCATACATGCTCCATTTTGGTGAGAAACCCTGCCAACTCGCATCTGTCCCTGTTGAAGGAACTGATCTTGGCTCATTTCAAGATCTGTGATCACTAATAAGACACAGTGGCAGTGGTTACACTCCACAGGTGTGAGTGGTACAGAGTAGGTGCCAAGATAATCTGGGATTCTGTAACTGAAAGTATGGAATCCTCATGCATGTTTTGCTCTTTTTCGGATCTCCCTCCCTGCAGTTCCCATCCTCACCTTCCCTCGCCTGATCGCCCTAATGTGTCTGTCATTAGTAGTCAGACCAAGGGGATATTGGGAGATGGAAACCTTCCAGCATCACACTACTCTGATGGTCACAGGTACGGACAGTCCCTGGCAGTTGTGTGGAGAGTGTATCACCAGCATTACAGGTAACATCATTGCATGAGTGTTATAGTCGTCTGAGAAATGCCACTGGACATGTAAATTGGCTGATGTAGCATGGCCTTGCAAGTAAGTTCATACTATTGTGTAGGAACTGTGTTTCACACTGTACATTGTGCCTCATTGCTGTCAACGCCAGTATCTTTCCAGACTGCATGCATTCAATATGTAATTCTTACAGTGAGTGATCATATGTGGTTATGTGTACACTGACAACAAGCATGCTGTTCTTAATGTCTAATGGACCATATTGTGCATGATAAACATGGTTGCGTATGCGTTCTGTTGCTTGATACACAGAACGTGCAGGCTACTGCTGCTGACGCAGTGTGTCGTGTGCCCTGATTGGCATTATGGTGACTGGTCCTGTGGCCGTTATGTTTATTACATGTTCACACATTTGCTGGGACTGACCCATGGGTAACCAGCCACTCCAGCCTCAGATACACATGTCAATTTTTGGCTAGTAAGAATCCTTGGGTTGTGTGGCTGTTTGGCATGTTCAATCGCCCCTTCTGCCCTCATGTGTTCACTCCTCCCGGCTGCAGCAAACACAGCCACAACGCTGCACCGCATGCCCCAATCAAGCCACACACACCTATGAGATACTCATCCATACATCCATCAATCTATCATTGGAGCATGCCGCATCTTGTCTGTGCCACTGTTGCACAACCACCATGCCAAAGGACGGTCCGTCAGCACCTGCAACATGCACACTGATAGACACTCAGCTCATGTCATGACACATGTGACCGCATCAGTAGGAAGTTGGTTAGCTAGCAAGTCCCTCCCCTTTTCAATAGTGGTGGTCGATTGTCCTTGGCTCTCATAGGGGTACCAGTTGTAGACACACATGAATTTCACCATAATTAACATGAGGGGACATAGTGGTTGATTCTTTTATCACCATATTATTATTAGTTAGTGATTCACTGTTTGTATTTGCCTCTTTGTTCCTTACTCAGACGAAGACAGAGTGGCCGATGATGAGAAGTGGGTAAACTGGCAATTGTCTGTCAGGAACCCCCTCGGGTGTTGCTACCGTGAGGCACTCTCTCTTAGCTCTCTTCATTTTTCCTCTAGTGAGTGCGATCAGACCTTGGTGTCAATGTTGTGTAAACGTAACACACGACGTGACCCTATAGATTAGTGTAAAGGTACACCTCTGAGGCAGTATTTTTGATTGGCCATGTAACTCTGACATTGGTTGTAAGGAATTTCTTGAGAGGTGGTTTTGGCCTTTTTGTTGTTAAACAGTGTCTGAATGGGGTGCGGCATTTGCCAATCGTATCCACTTAGACTCCTTTGTATTTAATTACAGATGTGATACAACAGACTCATGCCCCAGACAACCTCCACACAGTGAACAGCTGACAATTATCCACCTGGTTACACGCTACCACAAACACACACATGACAGGCTCTCAGGCTGTGTGTGCAACTCATACTGACAACTCACCGCAGACACACTTAACAGTGCGTGTACGTACAACCAGGTCATGTGCCTCATACTGCACACACAATACTTACAGCAGCACCACATTGTGGTGTATTACCTCGTTGACACGACACCACCACACATCGCCTCAAATGCTGTAACGTGGTACTACGCAACCTGAGAACGCCACTCATGCTGGGAGATCACAGACGGATTTTCAAAAACCCACAGGGAGCACACACCCAATCCAGAATTATGATTGGTCAGACTTAACGGCCTACACCCTCTGAGCCACATCCAACACCATGGACACACTCTACATTGTCAAACATCTGCACAGCCTGTTTCACACCAGCATCCTGACCAGCATAATTGTAACTATCATCTACAGCTCTCCTACACTACACACAGATTTTTCCCAAGCCATCTACAATCAGTTGATTCGTTAGTTTGACGCACTACCTACCCATGACGGTCTCAATGCGCTGGGGGGTGCTGGTACTGAGCTAAAGACACTGGTCTTGAGAATTGTTGTGAAGGGCAGCAGGTCCTGGTTCTGTAGTAGACTTTTAGGGAGGGTGTACCAGGTCTTGGAGTCGAGGTAAGAGATTGATCTGTCACTGTCCGTGTTATTCAGAATGTGAAGGACAGTGGCAAGAGCATGGTTGGTAGAGCAGAGGCTGCGGGTGGGTGTGTAGAAGGTGAGTCTGTGGTAGTGGTATGGTGGTCCTGCGTGGTGTAGAGATTTGTGTGCGTGGATGTGGATTTAGAAGCTTATTCGGTTGTTGACAGGGAGTCAGTGCAGGCCTCTGGGGTGTTGTGTGATGTGGCCGAGTTGTGGTAAATGAGGATCAGACGTGCCGATGTGTTACAGACGCGTTGCAGCAGGCTGAGGAGTGTGGTTGTTGTGTTAGGTGGCGGAGGACTTGATTGGGATGAAGGTGTATGCGCAGTCGGTGATCCACTGTTTGAGGAAGATGGCAGCGGTGTGGGGATTGGTGGTGTTGGCTTGTGGGCCCAGGGTAAGGGTGGCTGTCACTTAGTCCTTGTTGAGTTTGCACCTGCAGCTGCGTGGCATGGTCTGTGTGCAGGGGGTTGTGTTTGCTTTCCTGAAGGTGAAGTGTAGGCTTCTGTGGTCTTTCCAGTGTTGTGAGGTGTTGTTGTTGGATTAGATGTGTGGAGTTTCTGTAAAGATGGTGTCCTGTGTGTGTCTAGCGTTGTGGGTGTGGGTTGTCAATTGTTGTTGTAATCCAAGGTTTGCAAGGTTGTCCATCAGGGCAGTGGAGTTTACGTCATAGTTGTCATTACGGTGACAGTAAATTTCCCCAAGGAGGATGTAGTCCGTGTATGCGAGGGCATGCGTGCTGATGAGGTGAGCGATGAAGTTGGTGAATAGTGTTGGGACTCCAGGTGGTCTGTAGATGAGTGTTCCTAAGAGGGTGTTGTTTGTGTAGATCAGTAAATGCATGTTTTAGGCGATGTGGAGGGTGTCGTTGTTGTTGGTTGTGACTCTGGGATAATTAGTGTGGATGATGGGAAGTCCTCCTACCACTCTGTCGGTGTGGTGTTAGCGGGATTTGTCATTTCCTTCAGGTATGTCTATGGTGATGTATGTTGGCAAGGTGGTGTTCTGCCTGGTTACCGTCCACAACACCAGCCAGCCCTACTACAGCAACTACCTCTACACAGGAACAAGAACGTGACTTACGGAGTACTTGTGGAAATGCAGGGTGCATGCACACACCTCATCCCCAACATCCCCTGCTGCTGCCACATGACCATCCGCCTGAGATACCTACAATGTTCCCACAGT
Source organism: Lissotriton helveticus (assembly GCF_964261635.1). Lineage (NCBI taxonomy): Eukaryota > Metazoa > Chordata > Amphibia > Caudata > Salamandridae > Lissotriton > Lissotriton helveticus. The sequence goes on from NC_136068.1 coordinate 1,686,326,170, forward strand.
CAAATGTACTTTCACCTTCATACTCATCAGCCACACTCAGTCGGCACTCCACAGAGCCAGGCTACATAAATGATATGGACGTCTAACACCTAACACCCTATTGAACACAGTCCCTGTTGGCACCCTCGGCCAGGCCATCAATCTTCACATCCACAGTACAACAGCATGTGGCTGCTAGTTCTCATTCATCATTAGACAGATCCTGGTGTTCCCTCCTGGACACCTAGCATATTTTCCATGCTCTTGACACCTCACACACTCTTGTATGACTGTCTGTCATTGCAGTATTTCAAGCAAACCCCATCTTCTGCAGTTGGTAACCATTACGGGTGAGTATTGCTATCCATGTATGTAATTTAGGCTATCTTGTGACCTATGTATTTCCACTGCCTAACTAAAATCCATGAGTGTTGATGGCAATAGTTTGCAGGAGACGGTGGCATTTGAAGACATTTCACCTCACAAATGTATTAAAATCTGAGTACATAAAAATACATCAATGCTTTTAGTGCAGGTGAGATTTATTTTTTATTCTTGTGCGTGTAACGTGAGTAGGTACTGTACAAGAAGGGGGGAATCCAAAGTTCACTGCGGGAGATGTGATGCCTTACAGTATGGGTCAACAGAGTCCAGGCCGCAGTGCTTGGCATCATTGGGCACACTGCGACCAGCAAGTCCATGTGGGAGTGTGTTAAAGTCAATAGGGTGATGCTGTTGCACACAAAGGCAAGATGCCACACAAGGTGACCTGGGAGTTGTTCATGGCCCTATGCCTCTCAACGTCTTGACCGTGGACGACCAACCTTCCTTGGCGGACCCTCACGTGCAGGCCTTGGCGATGCATGGGAATCTCCGTCTGACAATTCCGCCTCCTCCTCCCTCCCTGTGCCTGTTGTTGGTCTTTGCCTAGATGTTTCTGGCCTCGTGACACAGGGAGGGTGCTGCATGTTGACAGCGATCAGACGGAGCGATTGGTTAATTTCCGGATGCGCCGTCACAAGCTCATCCAGTCTTGCCTCCATCTGTCCCTGGTGTCGTTCTTTACTGGCATGTAGCTGGGCCTGCTGCTCTGTCATTTTGCTGAGGGCTACACTACCAGGCTGAACTCCCTGGTATCCCGCCGGTATTCATCCATGATGTCTTGGAGTTCGGACATACCGGGCCCTGCAGCTAGCTGGTCAGGTTCTCGCCTCCGCCTAGCACCACTCCCACCAACCCTGCCCACACGAGACGGTCCGACGCTTGTGGGCACATCATGTCGACAGGACACATGAGTGCTGGCAGTGGAGATGTCGTCTGCCACCTCATGGGTGCCCGGCGAACGATGTCCCTCATTGTCAGTCTGGCTCTGTTTGTATCATGGGCAGGGCTCTGAGCTGTCTGCTGGGATGTGGCGGGAATGGGTGTGGTGGTTGGCACAGATGTACCTGTTCCAGCTGCTGCAGGGGTTTGGGATCCAGAGGAGCTTGGTTGGTTGGGGTCATCCACAGTGTGTTGAGAGGCTTCAATTACGGTGGGGTCATTGCCGTGCTGAGCCTGGGACTGGGATCCTTCTCTCCCCTGGTTGGGGGTAGTTTCTGCACATTCCCCTGTGGGTGTGAGAGTGAAACAATGTTAATGCACTATTATGCAACATCCAAATGTAATATACATAGTCGTTGTCAATGTTCCCCCTGCTTCGTATTTTAGAAAGTGTTCACTTGTGTATGTGTATGTTGTGGGCTGAGATTGACATGTGATCAGGGGTGCTTGACATGTTGGGTACTGTCTTTTGATGAAAGTCACAGCCATTGCTGTGGCTTGTGTGGCCAGCACCACACAGTTCAAGATGTGCTCTGTGTGGCACAATCTGCACAATGCAGTCTGAATAATTATTGCTCGTGCAAGCATGCACAGGGTTTTTATGCTGCATGTTTATGATGGCGACTGACACCCACTGCCAACCCCCCAGGAGCAGTACACCCTCTTCAGGCACAGGGCTTTAGGACGTGTGACTTCTCTATGATGCATTACCTTGTCAATACCCATGTCCATGGTGCTACTTGAGTGCATCCACAGCATCACCAAGCTGTGGCAACAGCACTGTGTGAGAGGCACAATGGACTTAAGATTCTGCACTGTGCTTTTTTAGTTGGCATACGTTATCAGATCAGTTTTTGGGGGCTTTGTTACATGACAATTGGGACAGTGGTGCACTCCGTTGTCTGTCCCCAGGGGCTCCGTTTCTGTAAGGGGTGTGTGTGACAGGCCATGGTATGTCACGATCGACCACCACAGGATCAGGGCGATGCTCAAAGGGGTCCACCTCCTGATTCCCCGAAACTCCGACTGAATAAACTAAACAGAGCCTCTAGGTAATCAAGCGAGGGAAAGGTAAGGGAAGGGGCTGGAACGGAAGGGACCACTGAAACGAGAAAAACAAAACACAAGGTTATAGCAAATATCTCTGACTACTCTCATTAAATTCTCGCTAGTAAAACACCTACCCCAGTAACTCTCTGGATGCAAACTCTTCTCTGGGGGTGTATGTAGTAGATACGTCTCTAATCTTACACCTAGCAATTGTAATGAAGCAAACAAAATGATTCCTTGCATACAATATCTAGAGCTCTTGAATCCCCTATATTGCAACATACATACCAGTCCAACTTCCCTTTAACAACCAAGATAAGGCCCTTCTCCAGTAACCGGTAAGTTGCAGAGCAAGGAGCAAACAAAATGTTCCAAAGTCAAATGTAAACCAAGGAAATCTGGTAAACCAGCAAAAAACTGAAAAGGTCCAATACTCCAAACAAGAAGTCAGTAACGATATATATCCATCAAGAGCACAAAGATCAGTAAAAGCGTTCTTAGTTCAAGTACATAACATTCCAGCAAGAACTGAAGAACCAAGTCACTTATCTTGCCGAAGGATCTTTATAGCTTGGAAAGTGACAGCCGCCCTTTCATTTATGGCCGTAACCGAGAAGAGATCAACACAGCCGCTTCCACAGCCGGTACCTAAGCCAGGCAGGAATAGTCTTTATCGTGAAGCAGCCGCTCACTCCGGGAACGAGGATTCAGCGTCTCAGCCGAGAACGCTAGCAGGCAGAGACCGCCGCAGCCGCGGGCGGTAACGAAAGTCAAGTCAAGTCAAGTCAAATAATTTATATAGCGCGCTACATACCCAGAGGGTCTCAAGGCGCTTGAGGAAGGGTGGGGAATTACTTGTCGAATATCCAAGTTTTAAGTTGCTTTCTGAATGCTAGGTGGTTCTGAGTGAGGCGAAGGTGAATGGGGAGTGAGTTCCAGGTTTTAGCTGCCAGGTAGGAGAAGGATCTACCTCCCATGGTGGTTTTGTTGATGCGGGGTATGGCAGCGAGGGCTTGGTTGGAGGAGCGTAGCTGGCGGGAGGGGGTGTAGAAGGAAAGTCGTGTGTTGAGGCATTCGGGTCCTAGTTCGTAAAGTGCTTTGTGTGCGTGGGTTAAGAGGCGGAATGTTATTCTCTTATTGACAGGGAGCCAGTGGAGGTTTTTCAGGTGACTAGAAATGTGGTCTTTACGCGGGATGTCTAGTATGAGTCTGGCTGAAGCGTTCTGGATGCGTTGGAGTTTTTTCTGAAGTTTTACGGTGGTACCGGCGTATAGGGTGTTACCGTAGTCCAGGCGGCTCGTGACCAGTGCGTGGGTGACCTTTTTTCTGGTTTCGGTGGGGATCCAGCGAAATGTTTTTTTGAGCATGCGAAGAATGTTGAAGCACGATGATGATACGGCGTTGACTTGTCTGTTCATCGAGAGTGAGGAGTCCAGGATGATGCCCAGGTTCCGTGCGTGGTCCGTCGGGGTGGGTGCTTTTCCAAGGGCCTCTGGCCACCAAGAGTCATCCCAGGCGGAAGGGGAGGTGCCTAAGATAAGGACTTCTGTTTTGTCTGAGTTCAGTTTCAGACGGCTGTGTTTCATCCACTCGGCTACTTCTTTCATTCCATCATGTAGGTTGGTTTTGGCGGTGTTCGGGTCTTTGGTGAGTGAGAGGATCAGTTGAGTGTCATCAGCGTAGGAGATGATGTTGATGTTGTGTTGGCGTGCGATGGTCGCGAGGGGGCTCATGTATACGTTGAAGAGAGTGGGGCTGAGTGAAGATCCTTGTGGCACGCCGCAAATGACTTCAGTGGCTTCTGACTTGAATGGTGGAAGGCGGACTCTCTGAGTTCTTCCGGTAAGGAACGAGGTGATCCAATCCAGTGCTTTTCCTTGGATTCCAATGTTTCTGAGGCGTTGTAGGAGGGTATTATGACAGACTGTGTCAAAGGCTGCGGAGAGGTCAAGGAGGATGAGGGCGACTGTGTCTCCATTGTCCAGTAGGGTTCGAATGTCGTCTGTTGCTGCGATGAGTGCGGTCTCAGTGCTGTGTTTTGCTCGGAAGCCGGACTGTGAGGGGTCGAGGGATTTGTTGGTTTCGAGGAAGGCGGCGAGCTGGCTGTTGACGGCTTTCTCGATTACTTTGGCCGGGAATGGTAGGAGCGAGATGGGGCGGTAGTTTTTGAGTTCGGTGGGGTCAGCTGTGGGTTTTTTCAGAAGGGCGCTGAGTTCGGCGTGTTTCCAGCTTTCCGGGAAGGTGGCAGAGTTGAGGGAGCAGTTGATGATGTCTCGGAGGTGTGGTGCTATGATGGAGTCAGCTTTGTTGAAGATATGGTGAGGGCATGGGTCTGTGGGGGATCCTGAGTGAATGGAGTTCATCAGGCGGATGGTGTCCTCAGTGGAGATTGGGTTCCAATCAGTAAGGATGTTCTGATTGGGGGGTGAGGGTACGGCAGAAGGTTAGGTGGGTTGGTCTCCGTGTTGGTTGTCGAAGCTGTTGTGGATGTCTGCGATTTTGTTGTGGAAGAACGAGGCAAGGGAGTCGCAGAGGGTTTGAGTGGCAGTGATGTCATTGGAGTTGGCTGAGGGGTTGGTAAATTCTTTGACGATGTTGAATAATTCCTTGCTGTTGTGGGCGTTGTTGTCTAGACGTTCTTTAAGTGCAGCTTTCTTGGCAGTCCGGATCAGTTGGTGGTGTGTGCGGGTGGCGTTTTTGAGGGCGTCCTTGGTGCTGGTGTTTGGGTCTTTTTTCCAGGCCTTCACAAGGGAGCGACAGAGTTTCTTGGATGTCTTAAGATCACCGTTGGACCAGGGAGCGTTTTTGCTGCCTAGTTTGATTTGACGTTTTTTCAAAGGTGCTAGGTTGTCGGTGCTATTCGTTAGCCCTTGAATGAGGTTAGTGGCTGCTTCGTTGGCGTTCGAAGAATGGGCCGGGGGATATTGAAGAAGCGATGAGGAGATCTGGTCGATGGTGATTTTGTTCCAGTTTCTTCGCAAAGTGGGTTGAGGAAGGTTGTGGGTTGTGGTCTTTTTGTAGACAAAGTGAACACAGCTGTGGTCCGTCCAATGGAGAACTGTGGTGTGACTGAAGGAGATATGTTTGCTGGAGGTGAAGATGGGGTCGAGTGTGTGGCCTGCGTAGTGAGTGGGGGTGTTAACAAGTTGTTTGAGTCCGAGGTTGGCCAGATTGTCCAGAAGGGTGGTGGCGTTGCTGTCGTTGCTCTTTTCCAGGTGAAAATTGAGGTCTCCCAGTAGTATGTAGTCCTCGGAGGGGAGGGCATGTGGGGTGATAAAGTCAGTGATGTCTTCACTGAATTGTGCACGGGGTCCTGGTGGCCTGTAGAGAAGGGTGCCTCGGAGTGTGGTCTTGGGGTCAGTGTGGATCTGGAAGTGAAGGTGTTCGGCGCTAGCGAGGTTGGCGTCTGAGCTGGTTGAAATGCGGATGGAATTCTTATGGACGATTGCGATGCCTCCTCCTGTTTGTTTGATGCGGTCCTTACGGATGATCTTGTAGCCTTCCGGGATGGCAATGGTGATGTCTGGGGCTGAGGATGCGTTCATCCATGTTTCTGTTAGGAAGGCGACGTCCGGAGAGATGGTGTCTAGTAGATTCCAAAGGTCGATGGCGTGTCTGTGGACCGATCGGGTGTTGAGCAGGATGCATTTTAGGTGGTTGGGTTCAGATCTCTGTTTGGTGTTCGTGGATGGGGAGTTGGTCTTGGTGTCGTCATACTTGCAGGAGATGCATGTGAAGGGTCCATGGGTGTGTCCAGGAGCGGCTTGGGCGCAGTTGGGGAGTCGGCCTGGGTTAAGGGCTAAGAGGGTGGAGGCGTCGTAAGTGATGCGGGTGGGGTTGGTGGTGCGGGGGCCAGGGGGTCTGGCGTTGGGCACGGGCTTGGCGCGGACGGGCGCAGACGGGCATACCTTTGGCGCACCTACGGCGCGGCCGCAGCGCGTGGACGCTGCGCGTAGGGCCATCTGTCCTAAATGGAGAGTGGAGGGGGAGGAGCGTGGGAGGGGCAGCAGGGAGGCGGGAGCGGGGCGGGGAGGAAGGGCTCTGGGACACAACAACAAACAAAATGGAGGCGGAGAAAAGTCGAGTGAGGCTGGGGCCACCTAAATTGTAATCACAGCGCTTTTAAACAAGCGGCGCTGTTTCAATGGCACAAACTATGCTGAAATACAAATCACCGAAGCGCTATGAGCGCAGTGACGTCTAAAAAATGCACAATATTAAAGGCAGATATACAAATCACCGGAAGCGCTATGAGCGCAGTGACGTCTAACAAATGCACAATATTAAAGGCAGATATACAAATCACCGGAAGCGCTATGAGCGCAGTGACGTCTAACAAATGCACAATATTAAAGGCAGATATACAATCACCAGAAGCGCTATGAGCGCAGTCACGTCTAACAAATGCACAATATTAAAGGCAGATATACAAATCACCGGAAGCGATATGAGCGCAGTCACGTCTAACAAATGCACAATATTAAAGGCACAGACAGTCTGTAGTGAGTGGGAGAGTAACAATACCACCAGGAGCCAGGAGCCAGGGAGCGTGGGAGCGACCGCGTCTGACGAAGTCAGGACGGTCACAGCTCTGCCTTCTACAGAGTCTGCAGTAAGGGTCAGTGGGTGGGAGGGGCAGCAGGGAGGCGGGAGCGGGGCGGGGAGGAAGGGCTCTGGGACACAACAACAAACAAAATGGAGGCGGAGAAAAGTCGAGTGAGGCTGGGGCCACCGAAATTGTAATCACAGCGCTTTTAAACAAGCGGCGCTGTTTCAATGGCACAAACTATGCTGAAATACAAATCACCGGAAGCGCTATGAGCGCAGTGACATCTAACAAATGCACAATATTAAAGGCAGATATACAATCACCAGAAGCGCTATGAGCGCAGTCACGTCTAACAAATGCACAATATTAAAGGCAGATATACAAATCACCGGAAGCGCTATGAGCGCAGTCACGTCTAACAAATGCACAATATTAAAGGCAGATATACAAATCACCGGAAGCGCTATGAGCGCAGTCACATCTAACAAATGCACAATATTAAAGGCACAGACAGTCTGTAGTGAGTGGGAGAGTAACGATACCACCAGGAGCCAGGAGCCAGGGAGCGTGGGAGCGACCGCGTCTGACGAAGTCAGGACGGTCACAGCTCTGCCTTCTACAGAGTCTGCAGTAAGGGTCAGTGGGTGGGAGGGGCAGCAGGGAGGCGGGAGCGGGGCGGGGAGGAAGGGCTCTGGGACACAACAACAAACAAAATGGAGGCGGAGAAAAGTCGAGTGAGGCTGGGGCCACCGAAATTGTAATCACAGCGCTTTTAAACAGGTGGCGCTGTTTCAATGGCACAAACTATGCTGAAATACAAATCACCGGAAGCGCTATGAGCGCAGTGACGTCTAACAAATGAACAATATTAAAGGCAGATATACAATCACCAGAAGCGCTATGAGCGCAGTCACGTCTAACAAATGCACAATATTAAAGGCAGATATACAAATCACCGGAAGCGCTATGAGCGCAGTCACGTCTAACAAATGCACAATATTAAAGGCACAGACAGTCTGTAGTGAGTGGGAGAGTAACGATACCACCAGGAGCCAGGAGCCAGGGAGCGTGGGAGCGACCGCGTCTGACGAAGTCAGGACGGAAAGGAAATCCTTCTCCGGCTCGGAGTGAGGCAGCCACCCACTCCGTGAACGAAAATCAAGCGTCTCCGCCGAGAACGCTTGCAAATTGCAACCGCCGCAGCCGCGGACGGTAAACGAAGAAAACACTTCACCAACTCGGAGTGAGGCAGCCGCCCACTCCAATCATAAGGATCCAGCGTCTTAGCCGAGAACGATATGCAAGGAACATCAAGGAACACGAAATACTGGAGCAACTCAGTTCCAATGTAGAAATCACGTACAGTGCTCGCCTGCACAGCGGAAGCCTATAAACCATAGGCTCCTCCTTTCTCCAGGGCCTTCTGGGACATGTAGTTAGTAGGCGCAGCATGGCAAACTGTGACATGGTAGTAGTTTGAGTGTGATTGGCAAGTGGGCGTCCCTCGTGGTGTGTCTGTCCCCCCATGTAGCATGCTGCCATTATAGTGGTTGTGAGTTCCTGTGCAAGATATCTTCACTTGTCCTGGTGTTAGTGTTTGCACTGGTCACAGGAGGACCATGTGCTGCCTACACCAGGGCCCAGTGTCAGCTATCTTGTCAGTACTTTCTGACTCCCTGTGCATTGAGCATGGTGCATGGGTGTGTACCTGGCCCATATGGGTTGAGTGCTGCCTCCTACCATGCATCTTGCACTCTCTCCTCCTCCCCTTGCAGCATTCTGCAACTCCCCTTGCACCCCCCCTACTGTTGGACACTGCTGGGAGTCATGGCCACACACCCCCCACACCACCCAACATACACCCCCACGCACCCCTACTGTTGGGCACTGCTGGGAGTCATGGCCACACATCCCCACACCCCCCAACACACACCCCACACCCCCCTACTGTTGGGTACTGCTGGGAGTCATGACCACACACCCCCCAACACCCCCCCTACTGTTGGGCACTGCTGGGAGTCATGGCCACACACACCCCACACCCCAACACACACACCCACACCCCCCTACTGTTGGGCACTGCTGGGAGTCATGGCCACACACCCCCCACACCCCCAACACACACCCCCACACACCCCTACTGTTGGGCACTGCTGGGAGTCATGGCCACACACCCCCCACACCCCAAAACACACCCCCATACCCCCTAATGTTGGGCACTGCTGGGAGTCATGGCCACACCCCCCCACACCCCAACACACACACCCACACCCCCCTACTGTTGGGCACTGCAGGGAGTCATGGCCACACACCCCCCACAACACCCCCCCCCGCACTGCTGGAAGTCCACCCATGTTACATGAGTTGTTTGTATACTCACCAGGCTCAACGGCTCCTTCAATTCCGTGAACTCCCACCGGTGGTAGCATGGCCATGACTTTCTCCTCCCAGGGTTGGTATTGTGCAGGTCTAAGGGGAGGTCCACCTCCAGTGTGATGAGCGGTGGCGTAGTCCTCATCCATCTTGCGCTTGACCATCCTCCGCAGATCGTACCACCTGTTCTGGCAAATCGCCTTGGTGCGCCTGATGGGTGCAACAGCATTCACCATTTCGACTATCCTCTCCCACAGGCGTGTCTTTTGAGCTATGCTGGTCTGTCTGACCAATGCACCAAACAGCTGTGGATAGACTCGGATGACCTCATCTGTAAGGATCTCCATCTCCGGGTTAGTGAACTTTGGACCCTTTGGTGTGGTCATGGTGTGGTGTATGTGATTGGGGGGGGTGATGGTGTGTATGGATGAGGGTGTGTGGCTGCAGTTGTTGGTGTGATGCCTGTGTCTTAGCAAGAATAGGTATGTTGCAAAGGATGATGGGTTGTATGTGTGGGCCCTTTTATTGGCCCATTTGTGGGTGTGGCTTTTTTTGAAATTTTTGTGGGTGTGACATAAGGGGTGGTTGTGACTTGGGCCCTCCGTTTGTTTGTTTGTATGTTCCAAGGACATTGTTTTCCTATGCTATGTAGACTGTAGCATTCTTTATTGGGCTGTGCGTCTCGTATATGTTGTTGCATGTGGCAGTTAGGGTCGTTTATCGTGTCTGGGGTACGTGTACGCTTGATAGTGGGGTGTGCGTCTCGTATTTGTTAGTGCGTCTGGCAGTTAGGCTTGTGTATCGTCGCCGGGGGTGCGTGTACGCTTGATAGTGGGGTGTGCGCCTCATATTTGTTAGTGCGTCTGGCAGTTAGGGTCGTTTATCGGGTCCAGGGTACGTGTACGCTTGATTGTGGGGTGTGCGCCTCGTATTTGTTAATGCGTCTGGCAGTTAAGGTCGTTTATCGGGTCCGGGGTATGTGTACGCTTGATAGTGGGGTGTGCGCCTCGTATTTGTTAATGCGTCTGGCAGTTAGGGCTTTTATTGGGTCCGGGGTACGTGTACGCTTGATAGTGGGGTGTGCGCCTCGTATTTGTTAGTGCGGCTCGCTCATACGCGATGTTTCCATACGAATCGTGCTTCATGCGGGACTACGTTTGCCCGTACAAATCGCGTACTTGGTTCCTGGTCAGGATCGTACTTGTTAGTTCATACGGCATGTTTACAAATCGTAAGGTTGAAGTTCCGACGACATTTCGTACGGGTTTTCGAATGTGGTTCGTACGGTTCGCAGATATTCGTACGTATTTGCAGATTTTGAATTGTACTATGCAATTCGGACGGGTTTTTTCAATTCGTACGTAAACGGGTACGAATACGAATCATAACACGGTTTTCAATCCCGAATCGGAATCGACCCCTAGTGTCTCAGACATGTCCATGTGCAGGAAGTACGGTAAGTGTGTCTCTGTGTTCCGGTGTGGCCTGCCACAAGGGCCGCAGCAGACGATGTTGTAAAGTGGGATACACCCCCACCAAACGGCACTCTCATGGTGTAGTTCAAATGCCGCAGGAAATGCTGGAATAGACATTACAATGCTGTGCCATAGGAGTGCACAGGATACAACAGTGCACTGCACAAAAAGTGTGGGGGCTCGCGGGAGGGAGGAGCAGCTGTTTGGCAATGTAACACACAGTGAACCCGCCCATGTGCCATGGGCTATGAATCTCATCCATGATGACTACAGTTGCAAACATCCTGTATGAATGCAGCGTGGTTTTCACTTCTATGCTCTTTCAGTGGTGTGATGTTCCCAGGTCGTGTGACTAATGCTCCTTGTTGGTTTGTTTCATTTTGGCCTTTCTTTGTCTATACTTGTGCTATACTTCATTGTACATGTGTGCCATTGTGCACATCTTCCCCCGTCCCCGCACTCCCCGCTTCTTCCTTTTCCTGGTGCTGTTTCTATAATTTTGTTCCTCCACACATAAATACAAGTAACAAACAAATAAGAATACTTCCTTCATTCCTTAATGTTTCAAAACTTCTCTCTATTAGCTTGTTAATAATTTTACATATAAAAATGTTTTTTCATATTCAACGACACATCGAAGTCAGCAGTGCAACGTATTCTATCAACACACTTTTTAGAACATTCTACAACTTGTGCAGGTTAAAAGTTCATCCATTTTTTTAAACCTAACAATATTTTTTGCAACATTTTCTCAAACATTTAACAGCACGTGCAGGTTAAAAGTCAACGATTGTTTTAAGTTCGAACAGTGCCTTCCAAATGCAAGTAGCAGGTGTGGTTGAGTTGAGAAAATGTTATCCTATACTATGTACTCCACGTTCAAACTGCTTTTTCTTAACAAATCACAAACATGCTTTTCCACTAAACGAATGTGCACCCTACTTTTGAAAAACAATGCTTTTCATCTCCCAATCAGGTATAGTTTTGTATGTGAAATAAAACTAATTCCCCATCTTTAAATATCTCTTATTCTACGAAGATACTGCATGAGATACAGACATCTTTTCCTTACCTTACAGCCATACCTTCAAAATGCTACTGTGGATCGTTGGACTTAGCTATGTTTTCTGGTGCAAGAGGTATGCAGAACAGAGACGTATTGACTTACACCTAGGTTTTCAAAATGTGGACATTATATGGTTTCCACAGAGAAGATTGAAGTGGCACCAATTGTTCCCTTTGGTTAAATCCTGTTTGCATCTCCAAGAGCCTGACCTCATGTTTGTGCACTGTGGTGGAAACGACCTAGGCACATTGACTGGAGTAGGTTTGGAAATGCTTATGAAGGACACCTTTGGACAATTGATGTTACTTTTGCCTCAAACTGCCTTTGTATATTCCAATATATGCCAAAGACGGAAGTCGAAATGGTCAAAACAATTTTGTCCTCAGATTTAAAAATTTAGGAAGAAAGTCAACAAAGCTGGGTCTGTATACCTCAGGGACCACAAAATGGGGTCCATCTACAACAACAACATACGTTTTGATATGGCTGATATCTACAGAAGTGATGGAGTACACTTCACGGATAAGAGAAATCGAGCTTTCCTGAATAACTTGAAGCTGTGCATCCGCACTTATAAGTAGCTCCAACTAATGAACACAAAGGCTCTTTTCAGAGCCACCCTATAACTTACAACCTAGGTCCACTATTTTAGGGCCAGGTAACAGCAACTCCCGGACCCTCGCTAAAATGTATTCTCCACACAGCTGTGTCGCAGCGGCCACACCATCTCACTTTGCAGTGCAGAGCTCTTGCTTTGATCACCGGCTCTACTCACCCATAGGGGTCAGTAGTTTGCGCTTTACAAAATACCATATTGATTTACCTTCACAATTGCTATTCAACACCACCTAAGCACCATATACAAGTTAGACAGGTGTGGCACAGCGCCCACAGCATAGGACATACAGCTTGGGCTCACGGTTTCATGCCCGAGTCCAGCAGCAGCTCAATTTACCAGCATGACACTCTAGACAATACCTCACTTAATTTCCATACCCAGCACTTTCAGACTTTTAGGGGTCAGTAGTTCAGGGACTTTACCCCGACTCCTTTAGCAGCTCAGCTTACGCCCCCAGCGACATTACACCCGTAGGAGTGAGTAGTTTGTACTTCACAAATACCAAATTAATTTGATATGTGCGAATGTACCTTCACACTCCTTGTATAACACCCCCTAAGCACCATACACAAGTTACAATGTTCGAAACAAAAGTTCCTCCGAGTAGCTCTAACTACATGCTGACATTACTTGGACAGATGTGGCACAGCAGCCAGAGCACACGACTTCACAGCATATTACACACAGTTTGGACCCACGCTTTCATATCCGAGTCCGGCAGCAGCATGAGACTCTAGGCAGTGCCTCACATATTTTCCGTACCCCAGGACTTTCAGACCAGTACGGGTCAGTAGTTCATCCTTTTAGTTATAAATATATGCTAACACTACTTCCACAAGTGTAGTGCAGCGGCCACGGCACATGACTTCACAGCATAAGACACACAATTTGGGCTCACGCCTTAAATCTCCGATATATATATATATATATTACCTACTGGCGGTCGCCAGTAGGTATATATAGTTAGGATTTTTTCTCTATGGGTTTTTTGAAAATTCTATGTCTAATAACTTTGGCGTTTGTGGACGGAATTGGCTGAAATTTTCAGCAAAATGGAACATTTTGTTTCTGAGCAGCCACTGGAAATTTGGGGGGAGTTGGTCCAGGGGGGGCCGAGAAAAAAGGGGGGTCCCAAAACGTGTTTTTAACATTGAGTTTTCCATAGGGCGGTTAGCCTCACTTTTAGCCCGAACGGCTGAATGGATTTGCACGAAACTTGGCAAAATTGTAGGGACTGGTAGCCCGATGTGCCTTTTGTAGGTCTCAATATATGTGCTGCAGTGGATTTTGAGAAATTAACGTTCAAAAAAAGATATATATCTGTAAGCGCGGACCAGGCAGCGCCCCGGTACGCGTACTTGACGCGTAACGGAACTTCGCGTAGCGAAGTTGATTGGCTCTCCGGTGTCTGTCAACATTCCAAACAGTCCGTAGCGGCTGCCATCTTGTCTCTCGGTAGGATCGAGAGACAAGAGGAGGCGAAAGCGAAGGGGCAAATGACCATAAGGGGGAATAGTAGATCCTCGCTGACCCCCTAGGTTTGATGTGGAGGCTTTAAAGGGGCCCCGCGAAGCAAAAAAAATAATTATTTTTTTGTTTTTTTTCGTGGTTAGCGCCCGGTACGCGAACCGGGAAGCGTTCTGGGGAGCGTACCACAATGAAAAATGAATGATAGACTTTTCAAATGCTGTATGTTAATTGATTGTTGGTTTTGTTGATTATTTATATATATTTTTTTTTAAGCTTTTTTTATTGTGTTTCATAATTTATTAAACTTTCTAACATTTCATTGTCAGAAATTTCATAATAATCATGGAATATAGATTGTAGTCTCTGAGGTTGTAAAATGTCCTCATTTGCAAGGAGGTTATCTACTGCTTGTACACATTGCAGTAGTTCTTGGTCCCAAGTTTCATCCATAAATTCAATCTCATTTGGATCAATGATTTCTGTGTTGGACTCTGGAAGGACAATTTCAAATGAAATGTTTTGTTCACTTTCCATTTTTCCTGAAATTTGCATAAAAAAAATATATATTAGTAGAGGTAGGGCACTGTTGGGATTAATTTTAGATAGGCAGTTTTTAACAGAGAATTTATCTTTGGGCAGTGTATAGTATCAGAGTGGAAGTAGGAATATAAAAAAGTGTATCTAAATTTATAAGTACTACAGAGGGATAGTATATAACTAACAGAAAAAGTTTGCCATATTAACTTAAAGTGCACAATATACTTCAGTTTTAAAAATAACAACTTACCTTTAAAAAGAAGTTGAAGTTATTAATGAAAATCCTATTGAAATGTACACCAGGAAGTAGTAGTCAAAATGGCTGTGTTTCCTTCTCTTCCTTTATATATATTCGGGTACATAACCAATCAAATGTGAGGTAAAAAAAGTAGAAAATGAAAGTAACATTTTAATTGGTTGTCAATTCCAACATTTCAGATGTGTTTTGTGAAGTAATTTACCTCACGGTATTTAGAGAGGTCTACAGGCTAAATGGCTAAATGGAATTCCAATCAAATTTGTGAAAATGGTAGGGATTGGTATGTAGTATGAGCTAATCTATATTTGGTGAAATTGTCTCCAGTGGCTTTTCTGTGAACTACTTTCCCACCTTTTTTAATGGTGCGCTTCCCAGGGAGCGACCCGGTACGCGAACCGTTGAGCGCCCCGGTTCGCGTACCTTAAGCGTTCCGGGAGTCCACCATTTTGTGTTTCGGTCGAATTAAGATACAAGATGGGGGGCAAATAATGTTCAGAATGGGTAGAAGGGGGCACGGTAGACTTATCTTGACCCCCTAGGTTTTCTGAGGGTGGCTGAGGAGGTTTATATGTGCGAAAAAAAAACATTTTTTTAAAAATTTTCGCGAGGTTAGCTCCCGGTACGCGTACCGGGTAGCGCCCCAGGGAGTGTACTTTGTTGAAAATTAGTGAAAAAAGTTAGAGTAAAATAATAATTGTGAGTGATTAGATGTAGGGTAGCTCTGAGAAGAGCTTTTGGGTTTATGGTACATTTTGGTACTTATAAGTAGGTACCAATGCACATTTTTAAATTCAGAGTGAAAACTCTGTTGCCCTCATCTGAGAAGTGAACTCCATCTCCTCTGTAGATATCTTGCATGTAGTAACGCAAGTTATTGTTGTACAGGGAGCCCATTCCATGGTCTCTCATGTAAGCTGAAACAGATTTGTTTACATGCTTCCTCGACTTCTCAATTTGTGGACAAAATTGGTTTGACCACCTCCATTTCTGTCTTTGGCATATATTTGAATATACCAAGGCAGTCTGAGGAAAAAGTGCCATTAATTGCTCAAAGGTGTCCTTTAAAAGCATTTCCAGACCTACACCAGTCAAAGTGCCCAAGTCATTACCTCCACAGTGCACAATTAACAGGTCAGGTTTTGGCAAATGCATAAAGGTTTTCACCAATGGTATCAATTGGTGACATTTTAATCCTCTGTGGCCAAACCACTTAATTTCCACATCTTGTAAATTGAGGTTAGGTAAATTCCTGCTTTCAACGTACCTTTGAGCCCAGTGAATATAACTATGACCAACAATCCAGACAGAAAACATGGTGAGAGAAGGTTCTCCTGCAGTCAGATGAAGTGTGGCAATGAAATGGCAGTTGAAAAAATGAGAGTTTGAAATGAAAAAAACTGTGGAGTTTCTGTGTTCATGAAGTAGTAACAGTGATTGGTGGATTTTGATTGATGAAAACAGAAAGTTAGGGTGTACAGATGTGTTGTTTGAAAGATGTATTTTGAGTGGTCAATAAAAAATCATTAAATGAAAGAAAGCACTGGATATGCAGGTGCACTGAGAGTTCAGAGTTCAATTGCAACATTGTTGTGTGAATTTGCAAAGATTCGCGAAGCGGGAACGAAGAAAAAAAATATTTAAAAAAAAAATTATTAATAAACATATAAAATATATTTTTGGATTTAAAGAAGAATACATTTTACAGCTACAGATATTAGCTGTTAAAAAACCAATGAAATTCACTGAAAAAACCATAGGTTATAGACCATATATAGTTAGGAATTAGCATTTACAAAACCTTGAAAATTCACTGAAAAAACCATAGGTTATAGACCATATATAGTTAGGCATTAGCATTTAGAAAACCTTATTTTACTCACACAAAACCATTGAAATTCCATATATAGTTAGTTGCACTAACTATATATCGCGCACCCGCAATCCACTGCTGATGATGTCACATATTACATCATTCATGACATGGTCAGTGACATCACTGATGACATCACTGATGACATCTCAAATGACATCACTGATGACATCACTGATGACATCTCATTTGACATCAATGACCACCTCACTGATGATATCATTCATGTGACAATACAATGCATCTCCTCATATTTTAATATAACCTCTGTTTCACCCAGTGTTAAATACAGAGTATAATTTTTGAAACCATTGACACACCAATACTAGTTACTACATATGTACTCACTGATTCCTGCGTCTACACACACATTCACTCATTCACCCATACAATCATTCATACATACAATCACTCATCTTTACAACACTATCATATGCACTCATACACCTATACAGACACTCACACTCTGCCACTCATCCATGGAGTTACTCACACACCTAGTCAGTCCTGTAAAGAGTCAATCACACTTCCATTTTCTTGTCTATATAGTTAAACATAGAGCACCTTATATTTTCAAACATATACTAACACATACTTACCTTGTTATACAATCATTGATATAAGTACACATTGATCTGCACAGAGTCACACACCTCCCAGCCAGCCACACACACACTCAGTCTCCCATACAAATACTTGGACAATCAATCAATAACCCATATAGTTACTCATATAGCTATTGATCAACACATGCAACAGTTTACAGAACAACAGACATAATGATGCACAAATTAAGACAGTTTAGTCACTAACCCATGCACTCAGTGAGACACATTTAATCACTCACTCATACAGTCAGTCATGCACCTACTAAATCCTTCGTCCAGACACTTATACATCCACTCATTCTTCAATATGTAAGACATATTTAAACTTTACAGAAACATAAAATCACTGGATGTTGTTATCAGTGATGTCATCAGTGATGTCATTTGAGATGTCATCAGTGATGTCATCAGTGATGTCACTGACCATGTCATGAATGATGTAATATGTGACATCATCAGCAGTGGATTGCGGGTGCGCGATATATAGTTAGTGCAACTAACTATATATGGAATTTCAATGGTTTTGTGTGAGTAAAATAAGGTTTTCTAAATGCTAATTCCTAACTATATATGGTCTATAACCTATGGTTTTTTCAGTGAATATATATATATATATATATATATATATATATATATATATATATATATATATTACCTACTGGCGGTCGCCAGTAGGTATATATAGTTAGGATTTTTTCTCTATGGGTTTTTTGAAAATTCTATGTCTAATAACTTTGGCGTTTGTGGACGGAATTGGCTGAAATTTTCAGGAAAATGGCACATTTTGTTTCTGAGCAGCCCTTGAAAATTTGGGGGGGGTTCGTCCAGTGGGGGCCGAGAAAAAAGGGGGGTCCCAAAACGTGTTTTTAACATTGAGTTTTCCATAGGGCGGTTGGCCTCACTTTTAGCCCGAACGGCTGAATGGATTTGCACGAAACTTGGCAAAATTGTAGGGACTGGTAGCCCGATGTGCCTTTTGTAGGTCTCAATATATGTGCTCCAGTGGATTTTGAGAAATTAACGTTTAAAAAAAGATATATATCTGTAACAGCGGACCGGTTAGCGCTCTGGTTCGCGGACTTTTCGCGCAACGGAGCTTTGTGAAGCGAAGCTGATTGGTTCTCCGGCGTCTGTCAACATTCCAAACAGTCCGTAGCGGCCGCCATCTTGTCTCTCGGTAGGATCGAGAGACAAGAGGAGGTCAAAACAAAGGGGGAAATAACTATAAGGGGGCATAGTAGATCCTCGCTGACCCCCTAGGTTTGATGTGGAGGTTTTAAAAGGGCCCCGCGGGGCAAAAAAAAATAATAATAATAATAATCGAACGGCTGAATGGATTTGCACGAAACTTGGCAAAATTGTAGGGACTGGTAGCCCGATGTGCCTTTGCTAGGTCTCAATATATGTGCTTCAGTGGATTTTGAGAAATTAACGTTCAAAAAAAGATATATATCTGTAACAGCGAACCGCTTCGCGTACTTTTCGCGTTACGGAGCTTTGCGAAGCGAAGCTGATTAGCTCTCCGGTGTCTGTAAACATTCCAAACAGTACGTAGCGGCCGCCATCTTGTCTCTCGGTAGGATCGAGAGACAAGAGGAGGCCAAAGCGAAGGGGCAAATGACCATAAGGGGGCATAGTAGATCCTCGCTGACCCCCTAGGTTTGATGTGGAGGTTTTAAAAGGGCCCCGCGGGGCAAAAAAAAAAATAATAATAATAATCGAACGGCTGATGACCATAAGGGGGCATAGTAGATCCTCGCTGACCCCCTAGGTTTGATGTGGAGGTTTTAAAAGGGCCCCGCGGGGCAAAAAAAAATAATAATAATAATAATCGAACGGCTGAATGGATTTGCACGAAACTTGGTAAAATATTAGGGACTGGTAGCCCGATGTGCCTTTGCTATGTCTCAATATATGTGCTTCAGTGCATTTTGAGAAATTAACGTTCAAAAACAAGATATATATCTGTAACAGCGCTCCGCTTCGCGGAGATAAAATTATATGTGTATTACCTAGCTGTTGCTAACACCAGTTAGCGACGGCTAGTAGGAGATAGCGACCATCTTGGGTCCCACTTTGCATGTGAGTGATATTTATCACTAATGACATGCAAAGTGGGCATGCCAAGATGTTAGCGACTGGAAACAGTCGCTAACATCGCTATCTCCTATTATCAACTTTTGGAAATATTCGAGATAAGCGCGAATATCTCCAAAAAGTAACAGCTGCCCTGAGCAGTTCTTAGCCATGTTATCCAATGGGAGGTGGATAACATGGCTAAGAGCATTAGCTCGGTAATGCATGAATATCGCGGAGTTTTCAACGACATTAATGCATTGCGCTCGTTTTTTATCGTATTTGCGATAAACCTTGATAATAGCAAGGTTTATCTGCGATAATTTCTGACGGTAAAAAAATCTTTGCAATGCATCGTTAGGGATAAATATCGCTTAACTTTGGTAATATGCCCCAACGTCTGTTAACGTTCGATTCGAAGGAAATCAGGAATTGTTGAAAAACATTGTGTGCGCCATCTTGTCTTTTTTCAAATGCCACACTTTTGTCGTGCACGGCAGCCATTTTAGATGCCTTGACCAGATCCACTCTGTGAACGCTGTCGATCCTTAGCATGGCTCCCCACCCTCGCAAGCATCTCCCCCAGGCAGTGGTCACCCCCGCTCTCTGTTTTATGCATGGGTAATAAACCTCCCCCCATCTGCGCTGTTCTTCCCTGAGAATCACACCCTGTGCCCGCCCGACACCTCCCTTTCGCCCTATTCACTACCGCACCCTCTGACACTCCTTTTCCTCTGTGTCCGATTGTCCAGGCCGGTCCTAGGCTATCAGCTAGCCCTGCAGATGTAGTTTATGGCCACAGCTGTAAAGAATCACCCGTCTTCAAAGGAGTTATAGTAGATCAAGGCCCACACTCGATGAGATCCGTCACAGCAGAAGCGTTGCTATTATCTGAAAACCATTCTGTATTGTGATTGGGGAGGGGACCGAGCGTGAAGCGGAAGATTCCAGGGATGACTCTTTGTACATCAAAGTTTTTACAATTATGTGTCACATTAAAAATATATAGCACTCCGACAAAGTAGTAAGATTATAAAACTTTAATAATTTATAAATATATACAAGAAAACAAAAATAGTAATAACATATAAACATTTTTAGAGAAAAACAACGAAGTAGCGGTCGGCTGTGCGAATAGTCCCAACGCAGCACAACGTCCAGATTTCCGGCGTGGGGCGTCGCGGGGGGTGGGTGATCAGTAGCAAACTGTTGTGCGAATAGTTCCAAGGCAGCAGAACGCGCCGAAATCTAGATGACACAAAAGTGATGTCTAGTAAGTTGCCACCCAGCAAATAACGGCGTGGGGCGTCGCGGGGGGTGGGTCATCAGTAGCAAACTGTTGTGCGAATAGTTCCAAGGCAGCAGAACGATGGCACCAAGGTGATGTCCAGTAAGTTGCCGCACTGGTTTTGGTATCCTACAATGCTGCTCCGAATAACGGCGTGGAGCGCCCCGGGGGAGGCGGCGTGAACGGGCCTCTCCAGGTGGAGTCTCGTCTGTTGTAGTGGGGCGCCCCTTTACCGTTTCAGTTGCCATTCCGTCCGCTTTTGGTCCACTGTGTCAAAATCCGCCATTCAGCTGAGTTGCGCCCACTCTTGCGGTGCAGCGATAGGCGGCTGTCACAGGACTCTCAAAATGGCGGCAGGCTGTTTCCTTTTTGGGCCTGGTCCACTGAAATGGCCCTGGGACACCTTGGAAATCGGACGCTTGTCTGCTAGGTCTTGGACCCCATTCTCGAAAGCGTCCCCTCCGCCTTGAGAATTCATCAAAAGTTTTGGGGGCCCCGACTCCTGCAGGCTTCTGGTGGGGAGCGGCTGCCATGATTGCTCGCGGAATGACCACGACGGAGCTACGAGATGGTGGTGCTCTCATGGTGACGCCAGCTTCAGTCTGAAACATCCAGAAACAAGGTGGGGCTTTCATCGTTTGGGGGAAAAAAAAAGTTTTCATCCAATGAAAAGTGTTGTTTTTAGGTCATATGATCAAGCCTTCCATCATTAGGAAACCAAAAGTAAAATGAACCAATGAAAAGTTTTATAAACAAGTCACATGACCTGTTATGCGGCATAGGGTATAAAATGCGGAGAAAATACGTTGGCACGTGAGGCGGCGTCAGTAGCGGACCGATGTGCGAATAGGCCGAAGGCAATACAACGCGCCAAGATCCGGATGGCATCGAGGTGGTGTCATAGTTGAGAGTTCTGAGCAGCGGTTGTAACACTGTCTGAAGCTTATTTGCAGCTGCTGCAGCTTCACTACGCGCCAAGATCCGGATGGCACCGAGGTGGTGTGTAGGAAGTTGCCGCACTGGTGTGGCCATCCTACAATGCTGAAAGTCGGCGTGGGGCGCCCCGTTGGCCTGTGAGTTTGCGTCAGTAGCGGACCGATGTGCGAATAGGCCGAAGGCAGCACAACGCGCCAAGATCCGGATGGCACCGAGGTGGTGTCTAGTAAGTTGTCGCACTTCTGTGGCCATCCTACAATGTTGAAAGTCGGCGTGGGGCGCCCCGTTGGCCTGTGAGATGGTGTCAGTAGCGGACTGATGTGTGAATGGGGCCAAAGGCAGCGCAACAATATTTTCTACTATATTTCCGGTGTAGAAGAGACCACAAGGCGCTGAGATGCCAAGATCCGGATGGCACCGAGGTGGTGTGTAGCAAGTTGCCGCACTGGTGTGGCCATCCTACAATGCTGAAAGTCGGCGTGGGGCGCCCCGTTGGCCTGTGAGATGGCGTCAGTAGCGGACCGATGTGCGAATAGGCCGAAGGCAGCACAACAATATTTTCTGACTGACACCACAAGGCGCTGAGATGCCAAGATCCGGATGGCACCGAGGTGATGTCTAAGTTGCGGACTGATGTGCGAATGGGGCCAAAGGCAGCGTAACAATATTTTTTGTATGGAAGATACCACTAGGCGTTGAGATGCCAAGATTCGGATGGCACTGAGGTGATGTCTAGCAAGTTGGTGTGGTCATCCTACAATGCTGAAACTCGGCGTGGGTCACCCCATTAGCCTGTGAGATGGCGTCAGTAGCGGACCGATGTGCGAATAGGCCGAAGGCAGCACAACGCGCCAAGATCCGGATGTCACCGTGGTGGTTTCATAGTTGAGAGGCACTTCATCTGCAGTGGGGCGCCGAGATCCGGATGGCACCGAGGTGATGTCTAGCAAGTTGCTGTACTGGTGTGGTCATCCTACAATGCTGAAACTCGGCGTGGGTCGCCCCATTAGCCTGTGAGATGGCGTCAGTAGCGGACCGATGTGCGAATAGGCCGAAGGCAGCACAACGCGCCAAGATCCGGATGTCACCGTGGTGGTTTCATAGTTGAGAGGCACTTCATCTGCAGTGGGGCGCCGAGATCCGGATGGCACCGAGGTGATGTCTAGCAAGTTGCTGTACTGGTGTGGTCATCCTACAATGCTGAAACTCGGCGTGGGTCGCCCCATTAGCCTGTGAGATGGCGTCAGTAGCGGACCGATGTGCGAATAGGCCGAAGGCAGCACAACGCGCCAAGATACGGATGTCACCGTGGTGGTTTCATAGTTGAGAGGCACTTCATCTGCAGTGGGGCGCCGAGATCCGGATGGCACCGAGGTGATGTCTAGCAAGTTGCTGTACTTGTGTGGTCATCCTACAATGCTGAAACTCGGCGTGGGTCGCCCCATTAGCCTGTGAGATAGCAGTTCTTTGGATTTGGGCCTGGCTCGTCTGCTGTAGTGGGGCGCCCCTTTACTGTTTCAGTTGCCATTCAGCTGAGTTTCGGCTGCTCTTGATGCTACAGCGACAGGCGGCTGCAACAGGACTCTCAAAATGGCGGCCTGTTCTTTGGATTTGGGCCTGGTCTACTAAAATGGCCCTGGGACACCTTAGAACTCGGACGCTCGATTTTTTTTTCCTTTCCTGTACATGCAAAAAAAGGTAAATGCCCGGTACGTTACACGCTTCATCTGCCACGATGAACTCTCTAGAGGAACCGAAAAAAAATATAGTTGTGGTAACTATACCATGCATCGTCATATGGAGAGGTGGCACCAATTAATTATAGTGCTGCATAAAAGAGAGATTTGGAGGAGAACCCCTGACCTGCTAGTACATTCATCAAAGAAGTGGCACTGAGAGCTTCAGAGGCAAGGGAAACGGTCCCAAATATTTAGAAGAACTTTGGAAAGATTAAAATGACATGTTTAGATTGTGGCAAATTTATTTCATGTGGACATCTGAGTGTTACTCTAATAAATACAGCATATGAACATCATCATAGTCGATGGTTGGTAGAGACATTTTGACTATATCCTGGACCTGCCCGTCCTCGCCCAAAATGGCGCCAGAATAAATGGGACTCGTAACTCCTTGTTGTGTACTGGTTGCAGAACCTTGAAATCACGAGATACGTATGCAGTTTTGAAGCACATGGCGGGCGGGGACGAGAATTGATTGAATATTTCGACATCCCTATTGATATTAAGTTCTGATGTGTTATTGATTACTGTACTGTTGAAAGTTCGAATTAACGTCACCCATGGTACTTGCCCGCAAATGTATATCTAGATAATTTTATTGTAACTGGCCCTGTCGTATTTTAATTATAAAATGTACGTCCACCGATTCCGTAACTGTTAGACACCTTAGTTCTTGCAACCTAATGGCCCGCCCGTTACGTTCCTCTACAGTGTAAATGTCTATTCATCATATACGATTACAGTTTGCTCCGTGGCCGGCCCACGTGGTTATAGGCTCGTATTTGTATAATGAAATTTTCACAATAAAGGTTTTTAAAAGAAAACATGGTAGTAGTATATACATTGGTAAAGTTTTTAATAATAGTCACTGTTTTAGAATCATTAAAAGGCAAGTGAAATAAAGCAGACCAATTACATGAAGGGTAAAAGGTATAATACGAAGGAACGCAGTAAAGATAAATGGTCAAGGGCTGTTGTGTTTTCTATTCCTGCAACATAAAGTGATCGATAAGAATCTCATATTCAGGCGTATCGGCGACTAAGACAGCAGGTCGACCCTCTTTTGCTCAACGGCTCCGTCATGGGACGAAGAAACGCTCTTTTTCTCGAAAAAAGAATATATTTTACTTGCAGGACAGTTGTAAAATTTCCGGGAAAGTACATTAGCCTGGAACATTATAACATATATTTAAGAAAAAATAATGTTCGGAAGTAATGAAAAGCGTAATTTTTAGGTCATATGACCAAGCCTTTCATCATTACAATAAGAAAAGTAAAATGAACCAATGAAAAGTTTTATTAACAAGTCACATGACTTGTTATGCTTACGTTACGCGCTGCGCGCCCCGGATGACTTCCGGATGCGCTAACGCGGCGCGTCATATGACGCATTACGCGACAACGCAGGTACAGAATATAGTCAAAATGTCTCCACCAACCAGCGGTCGGAACACAACCCCTTTCAGCAGGCTAAATAGTTCTGTTAAATGACAACAGAAGGGACAGGCAACAAGAACCATCAGTCAAAGAGGGGAGGGCTAGTTCTTCTCTACCGGGTTACATTGGGGCGCTACCGGAACTGATCGAATTGGTAGTCTACAGTGTTTCTGGATGTTTCAGACTGAAGCTGGGGTTAGCATGAGAGCAGCACCATTTCGTAGCTCCGTCGTGGTCATTCCGCAACCAATCATGGCAGCCGTTCTTTATCGTTATTTTGGGCGGGGTGGGTGGCGGAGCAGAGCTGTTTTGCAGCCATCATTGTGTGGAGTTCAGTTCATCTCACTAGTTTTGTATTTGTCATGAGGGGTTGTTCCTAATGTTTCTATTTTAGCGAGGTCAAAAAGAGATCCCATTAGTGGCCTACTGATTTTGCTCGATTCCTTTTCTTTTTTTTTACACGATTTTTCGTTATCTGCAAAGACTAAACAGAGTATTGCGACTCTGTGTTTGTTTGTAAATAGAGAATGAACCAAAGAGAACTAATTCTAAAACAGTAAATACTTGGATAACAATGAATCAAATGGAGAGAGAAGCAGGCACGACGGATTACAATGGGGGCAAAGACCTGCGTTAACTACCTTTCACTATCTGCAAAGAGAGAGTACTCCTAATAGAAATGAGGGGGGGGGGCACCATTCAAAGCAGATCAGTGTGCATAAACACGAAAATGTTTTCACTTACCACGTACTTGACATTCGACAGCTTATGATATTTGCTATTAAAAAACCATTGAAATTCACTGAAAAAACCATAGGTTATAGACCATATATAGTTAGGAATTAGCATTTACAAAACCTTGAAAATTCACTGAAAAAACCATAGGTTATAGACCATATATAGTTAGGAATTAGCATTTAAAAAACCTTATTTTACTCACACAAAACCATTGAAATTCCATATATAGTTAGTTGCACTAACTATATATCGCGCACCTGCAATCCACTGCTGATGATGTCACATATTACATCATTCATGACATGGTCAGTGACATCACTGATGACATCACTGATGACATCTCAAATGACATCACTGATGACATCACTGATGACAACATCCAGTGACTGTATGTTTCTGTAAAGTTAAAATGTGTCTTACATATTGAAGAATGAGTGGAAGTATAAGTGTCTGGACAAAGGATTTAGTAGGTGCATGACTGAATGCATGAGTGAGTGATTAAATGTGTCTCACTGAGGGCATGGGTTAGTGACTAAAGTGTCTTAATTTGTGCATCATTATGTCTGTTGTTCTGTAAACTGCTGCATGTTTTGATCAGTAGCTATATGATTAACTATATGGGTTACTGATTGATTGTCCAAGTATTTGTATGGGAGACTGAGTGTGTGTGTGGCTGGCTGGGAGGTGTGTGACTCTGTGCAGATCAATGTGTACTTGTATCAATGATTGTATAACAAGGTAAGTATGTGTTAGTATATGTTTGAAAATGTAAGGTGCTCTATGTTTAACTGTATAGACAAGAAAATGGAAGTGTCATTGATTCTTTACAGGACTGACTAGGTGTGTGAGTAACTCCATGGATGAGTGGCAGACTGTGAGTGTCTGTATAGGTGTATGAGTGCATATGATAGTGTTGTAAAGATGAGTGATTGTATGTATGAATGATTGTATGGGTGAATGAGTGAAGGTGTGTGTAGACGTAGCAATCAGTGAGTGCGTATGTAGTAACTAGTATTGGTGTGTCAATGGTTTCAAAAATTATACTCTCTTTTTAACACTGGGTGAAACAGAGGTTATATTAAAATGTGAGGAGATGCATTGTATTGTCACATGAATGATATCATCAGTGATGTGGTCATTGATGTCAAATGAGATGTCATCAGTGATGTCATCAGTGATGTCATTTGAGATGTCATCAGTGATGTCATCAGTGATGTCACTGACCATGTCATGAATGATGTAATATGTGACATCATCAGCAGTGGATTGCAGGTGCGCGATATATAGTTAGTGCAACTAACTATATATGGAATTTCAATGGTTTTGTGTGAGTAAAATAAGGTTTTTTAAATGCTAATTCCTAACTATATATGGTCTATAACCTATGGTTTTTTCAGTGAATATATATATATATTCACTGAAAAAAACATAGGTTATAGACCATATATAGTTAGGAATTAGCATTTAAAAAACCTTTTTTTACTCACACAAAACCATTGAAATTCCATATATAGTTAGTAGTACTAACTATATATCGCGCACCCGCAATCCACTGCTGATCATGTCACATATTACATCATTCATGACATGGTCAGTGACATCACTGATGACATCACTGATGACATCTCAAATGACATCACTGATGACTACATCCAGTGACTGTATAATTCTGTAAAGTTAAAATATGTCTTACAAATTGAATAATGAGTGGATGTATAAGTGTCTGGATGAAGGATTTAGTAGGTGCATGACTGACTGTATGAGTGAGTGATTAAATGTGTCTCACAGAGTGCATGGGTTAGTGACTAAACTGTCTTAATTTGTGCATCATTATGTCTGTTGTTCAGTAAACTGCTGCATGTGTTGATCATTAGCTATATGATTAACTATATGGGTTATTGATTGTTGCCCAAGTATTTGTATGGGAGACTGAGTGTGTGTGTTGGTGGTTGAGAGGTGTATGACTCTGTGGATACATGTGTGAGCAGTTGATTCACTAGATGTATGGGTTCAAAAGTGCATATAGAAACAACTGTATGGGCGGTTGACTGTGTGCATAAGTGTATTGGTGAGTGAATGGATATCTCAGTGCTACATGTCAAAGTAAGTACATATGTAAAACACAGTACATGTGACAGTTGACATATATAAATAACTGTGCATAAGAGCCAGTGAATGTGTGAGTGGCTGTATGGATCATTGTGAACTTGTATCAGGGATTGTATAAGAGAGTAAATATGTGTTAGTATATGTTTGAATAAGTAAGGTGTGTATAACTGTATAGTTGAGGAAATGGAGGTGTGATTGATTCTTTGCATGACTGACTAGGTGTGTGAGTAACTCCATGGATGAGTGACAGTCTGTGAGTGTATGTTTACACTGAGTGTATCTAAGGTTATATAGGAGTCTGAAGAGGTTCATCATATTATCACATGAATGATGTCATCAGTGATGTGATCAGTAATGTCAAATGAGATGTCATCAGTGATGTCATTTGAGATGTCATCAGTGATGTCATTTGAGATGTCATCAGTGATGTCATCAGTGATGTCACTGACCATGTCATGAATGATGTAATATGTGACATGATCAGCAGTGGATTGCGGGTGCGCGATATATAGTTAGTACTACTAACTATATATGGAATTTCAATGGTTTTGTGTGAGTAAAAAAAGGTTTTTTAAATGCTAATTCCTAACTATATATGGTCTATAACCTATGGTTTTTTCAGTGAATTTTCAAGGTTTTGTAAATGCTAATTCCTAACTATATATGGTCTATAACCTATGATTTTTTCAGTGAATTTCATTGGTTTTTTAAAAGCTAATATCTGTAGCTGTAAAATGTATTCTTCTTTAAATCAAAAAATATATTTTATATGTTTATTAATAACTTTTTTTTAAATATTTTTTTTTGTTCGCTCCCGGTTCGCGAACCGGGAAGCTTCCCGTTAGCTCAATTTGATGCCGCGACCCGGTCCGCGAACCGGTAAACGTTCCGTTTCCGCAACTGCCGCGTTAGAAATCAACATCGTGACGCGTCGCGGAAGCGTGACGTATCACGTTGTCGCATAATGCGTCTTATGACGCGCCGCGTTAGCGCACCCGGAAGTGCTCCGGTACGCGAACTGAGACGCGAAGCGCAGCTCCCCGGAAGCCATCCGGGGTGCGTCACGAAAGCGCGACGTATCGCGTTGCCGCGTAATGCGTCTTATGACGCGCCGCGTTAGCGCACCCGGAAGTGCTCCGGAGCGCGAACCGGAAGCGATCCGGGGCGCGTTCCGCAGCGCGTAACATAAGCGTAACAGGTCATGTGACTTGTTAATACAACTTTTCATTGGTTCATTTCACTTTTGGTTTCCTAATGATGTAAGGCTAGGTCAGGTGACCTAAAAATAACACTTTTCATTGGTTTAGAACTATTTTTTTTCCCAAATGATGAAAGCCCCCACCTTTTTTCTCACTCTGACTTTCAACTTTGTGAAAGGAAGACCTATTTTGCTCAGTGGAAAATGGCTTCACTAGTAGCTGCAGCTGGTGGACCCCCACCACCACCACCACCTCCTCATAGGAAGAGAGGACCACCTCCACAGTTCCTTGCCAACACAGAGGAGGAAGAGGATCAAGAAGAGGAAGAGGAAATACAGGCACCACAGTTTTTACAAGAGGAGCCCCGGGTATCTCATCATAAAAATAGTTTCATTTGGCAGTTTTTTTCTTTTCCTGAAGGACAGAAAAAAGTTAATGCTCGGTATGTGACGTGCCTCATATGCAAAGAGGACTTATCTAGAGGCACAGATAAGAAGTATAGTTACGGCAACTATACTATGCACCGTCACATGCAGAGGTGGCATCCATTAAATTACAGCCGGGCAGAGATGCGTGACCTGCAGGACAACCCACCAACTCCTGTGGCCAGGACATCAACACAGATATCTCTGTCGGGGCCAGAGGCACGGGAAACAGTGCCAAACATACAGGAAAACTTTGTCCACATGAAGATTGTCTGTATATATTGCGGTACCTTACTCTCATGTGCCAATATGAGCATTAACTTAGTAAACAGAGCATTTGAAAATCACAAGTGCTCTAAACGCCCCAAAAAATAAAATTTTTTTTGCTCCTGTTGAGCCCTTTCCAATGCCTGTTTTTTGTTGTTTCCCCTCCAAAAAAAACCCAAAAAAACATAAAATTGTTCAAAAAATACAAAAAAAACAAAAAATGTTCAGAAAATTAAAAAAATATATAAAACAACAAAAACATTAAAAAAAAAGTTCTTTTCAGAACTACCTCCCCTTTATAAAAAAAATGCTAGAATGTTTAGCACTCTGGCAAGCTCTATTTCTTTTGGTTCGCTTCCCGGTTCGCTCGCCGGTACGCGAACCGGGAGCGAACCAAAACAATAAAAAAAAAAAAAAAGAAGAGTAAGTATAAGGGAAGTAAACAGAGAGTAATGTTAAAAGAAAGACAGCTATAGGGACTAAACCAGAGATGCTGTTTAATAGATTTATTTACCGAACAAAAGATGGAAGAGGATATAATTGTGAAAAACAAAATAGATAAGGAAGTGAAAGAAAAAAAGGAGAGTAGAAGAATAACAAAGAAGAGTTTCTTAGAGAATGTGAGTGAATGTTCAAAATAAGATTAAAACATGTGGAATAACAGAGAGAAAAAACAGAAAGCAGAAAAGAAGAAGTAACAGAAAAAGAATAATTGAAACAGCAAAGAAATGTAAATAACATATTATCAACATAGGCAATAAAAGTTTTGCAGCTTTTATCGGCAGAAATGTGTCGCTAAAGCCGCTTTTGCGGCAGAAAACTGCCGCTAAAACCACTTTTGCAGCAGTTTTCTGCCGATAAAAACAGCAATAATTTTATTGGCTGTGTTCATAATATGCCCCTTAGTGTGCTTCAACTACACAGAGAAAGCATAATGAACAAGTAGTGAAAGAGTGATCAGTCAAAGACACTAAGAGTAATAGAGACGGAGTGAGTGAACAAGAGTGAGGAACTATGAGAAGAGAGGGACTGAGAAAAGGAGTGGAAGGAGTAGAGTAAGTAGGTAATAGAGAAAGGAATGAGGGAAGTAGCAAAGGCAGGAAACTGAGGGTTAAAGAAATGAAGCTGTGGAACTAATAGTAGGTGAATGTGATAGAAATGTAACGAAAAGAGTACAAAACATTTACCTTATAATTGTCGTTAACTTACTCACTTGTTATTTTTATACTTTCAATCTGTGAAAGAGATAACAAACATTTGAAAAATATTAAAACATGTATTTACAAATTAGAAAAGACAAGGGAAAAGATTGAAGGACAAACAGTTTTTCAACAACTTTGACACTTACAGAAGCTTCTGCTTCTCCAGGCCCCCTACACAGTCCTAAAGATATACATTTTAAACTAACAGTATCTTGATGCAGATGAAGTGAGGCCTATCTTGGAACATGGTGCATCTTTTGCACTGCTGTTGTCTCACAAAAGTGACGCAATGGCAGCGCAAAAGAGGTGCACAATCATCATAAAACTGTTCCTAACATTTTAAATGATTGTTTCAGGATGGCAATAAGGTGTGTCCTATCCAGACGTTTGTTTCAGGTGAGGCCTACTCAGGGT
Source organism: Lissotriton helveticus (assembly GCF_964261635.1). Lineage (NCBI taxonomy): Eukaryota > Metazoa > Chordata > Amphibia > Caudata > Salamandridae > Lissotriton > Lissotriton helveticus. The sequence goes on from NC_136068.1 coordinate 1,686,357,178, forward strand.
TGCAGATCAAATTTAGGCTTGTTCAAGAGTACAGAGGAGATAATACATGCGCAGGCCAACCAATAAAGTTCAGACTTCCTCTGTTTCCCTGGACAGGCCTAAACTTCATCTGCACAATGTGATTCGTAATGTTAGGAAACACAGGTAATGTATTTGAAAAACGTGCAATTTCTTTTGCTCATTTCACAATCACATCACTTGTGTTTCCTTTGGTTAGGTATCTCATTGTGCAGAGGTAGTCCAGCATATGAAAGAGTACGCACTGCATGCAACAACTTTGACACTTACTGAAGCCTCAGCTTCTCCATACCCCCTACACAGTCCTAATTATATACATTTTAAACTGACGGTATCTTGCTGGAAATGAACTGAGGCCTATCTTGCAACATGGTGCATCTTTTACACAAAAGTGACGGAACAGCGGCGTAAAAGAGGCACACAGCCTTCATAAAACTGCCCTTAACATTTTAAATAATTGTTTCTAGATGCTGATAAGGTGTAACCTATCCACAGATTTGTTTCAGGTAAGTCCTACTCAGGATTGCAGATGAAATTTAGGCTTGTTGAAGAGTATAGAGGAGATAATACATGTGCAGGCCTACTAACGAAGTGAGTCATGTCCACTGCACTCTTGAACAAATGTCAGACCTCCTCTGTCTCCTGGAACAGGCCTAAACCTCATCTACACAATGTGATGTGTAATGTTAGGAAACACAGGTAATATAATTGAAAAACATGCAATTTTTTTTGCTCATTCCACAATCACATCACCTGTGTTTCCTTTGCTTAGGTATCTCATTGTGGAAATGTAGTCTATCATATGAAAGACTACGTAGAATGTGAGCACTGTATGCAACAACTTTGACACTTACAGAAGCCTCACCTTCTCCATGCCTCCTACACAGTTCTACATGTACATCATAAATACAAACAGTACAGAATTAATTATACATGTTAAATGGTTTATTTTTGCTGTTCTCAGAATGTATCAAATTTCACTAAAAACAGTGGATTGAAGGTATTCATCATATAACAGCGGGGAAAAAAAAACACAATCAAAATGATTGCGTTTAAAAAACCCATATAACATAACCAATCAGAAATCAGAACTCCTCAAAAGTAACTTACTTTCCATGACGTCGAAGGATGTCCTATGAACAGCTTACACTCGGTTGTGCTGTTTTTATTTTCAGCCCGCCACTTTCTGAAAGAAAACCTCCATCGTTTTGAAAAATATGTTACATACAATAAATGACTTCTCGCTCTCTACCACACGTTTCCACAAGGCCAAATCATGTAGGAGCCATTTATAACTCTTGGAATTCTTGTAAGCAAATCCCGTCATTTTCTATTTCCGCAACTTTCAGAAAGAAAACGTTCAAGATCACTTTCACAATCCTGGACTAGTAATATCTTACCCTTCTTGCTCACTCATGTTCTACATTTCCTATGACACTGATACTGCTTACTATGAAGCAGACTTACACTACCTCTATGACTACTACAAATATTTAATTCTCTACATCACTTTTAATCACAAAGCAATATAAAACAGTAGACAGCATTGCAGACTTACATTCCCTCTACTCCATGTTTTGATTGGCTGCTTGAATTAGCTTATAAAAAGAAACAGTTTTTCTGAACTCATTCAAAGTGCAGTTATTTTTCCATGACGTCAAGTGTTATGGTAAGAACTTATGTCTCTGTTCTACACTTATCCTCAAGGCCAAATCGTGTAGGAGCCATTAGAACCTCTTGAAATTCTTCAGAGCACATCCCGAGATTCTTTCCCTAAATTTTGGTTTTAAAAACACCAGGTAAGAATTTTTAAGGTCATACGGCAATTTTGTTTAGAAAATTAAAACAGAATCGTTGCAGAATGACCAGCCATTTCTAGACTTTAAATAAGCTGTGTAATGTCCTGATGTTATTGAAGGACCGTCATGATATATAATTGCTGCAGTTACAAAAGTCCTTCCTGATATTGACAACTGCGAAGCCACAAAATTTTTAATTAAAGTTGTCAATTTTGTTCCATCAGGCCTACATCGTTGGAACATTAAAATGACATACTGGCCATATGTTCATATAAATAATGTTGACATCATTTCAGATTTACATTGGCTACACTCCATGTTGTGATCAGCTGCTTTTACTAGCTTATTAAAGGAGACTGATTTACTGTCTGGCAAAGTTAAATATATAAATCTTTCTGAGTCTACACTAGTAGTACTTGATACCCTACAGTTCTCGCAGTCATGCTGCCATTGATAAGAAAGCCCAAACAGGTGATCTACATCTACACCTTCAGCATGCAATACATCAAGAATATACATTAAAAACTCCTGACAATCTTGCTGAATATTTTGAGAGAATTGTGTTTGACCTGAACATCTGTCTAACAGATTTCGAATTTCAGACACACTTTCTATTTTTGTTCTATCAGTGCTACATTTCTCTAACACAGAATTTAACAAACTGCAAAATCTTTGATCAGAATTGACCACAATCTCTTCTTTTACATTTTCTAGAGAAAACAAAACATTAACCACTACATTAGCATAGCAGTTGACACCAGAACTGTTTTCAAATGGAAAACCAACAACATCTTCAACAGAATCCTTTTTGTTTCTGCTTATAATTTCAGGTTCATCGACTTTTCGTCTTTTTGCTACAACCTCCCTAGTATTGGTCACATTTCTTCGTTTCCGGCCTACCACACGCTTCTCAAACAAAGGATATTGAGGCAAATGTGGAGCATACTCTCTTCTTAACCTATTGTATTCCTTAACACAATCTAGATCCGCACAAATGTTTGTGACATCACACTCAATCAAGTACAATCCCGATAAAGTTCTAACTCGTGACAATGCCACATATGCCATACCCTCCTTGAACACAGAACTGCCAATATTGACCAATGCACTGTCTACACTTAAACCTTGCGATTTATGGATTGTCACCGCATATGCCAAGCAAACAGGAAACTGCTTACGGCAAACATATAAGTCTTTTACAAGCAAAAATCTAGCAGAACAACGACCAATTAGCTGTACTTCCTCAATGCCATCAAATTTAATTTTTAAAAATTCAATTCCATCTCTAATTCTGTATTTCACAAAATCAACAACATTACCCATTGATCCATTTACCAGACCTCTTTCAACATGTAAATTCCTTCTTAAAATTATACGGCAGTTTAAGCACACATTCAGAGTCTTTTCAAAACCTGCAGTTTTAGATATAGTCTTCTCTAATGAATCCAATTTTGTTTTCAAATTCTCAGACAAAATAATTGTTGATCCCATATGCTCTACTCTGTCAATAGCTTCCAGTTTCACAATCTCTTGGTTTTCTAAATGCAACATTTTGTTGTTGAAGATGGCACATTCTGCAAGAGTTGGCATCAAACATATTCCAGATTTCTTCTCAGTAATTTTCTGAAAAATATTCTCAGGCACAACATCTTGTTCTGGATATAAATTTGACAGTAATCGTGCATGTAAAGCTTCTTTCCCATGCTCGGTCACTTTTCCAATTCTAACATCTTGTAGAATATTCTTGTAATCTTCATCCTTCGCCTGACGCATATTTTCATGCAGTTCAGCATAATTGAAGTTTAACCATATATTGACGTTGCCAATGCTCCCTAGGCACTTCCTGGTATCTTCATGCGTGAGCATTTTGAACACAGGTTGTCCTTTCACTGGTGTCAGCTGCAGAAGATCTCCGAAAACAATGATGTGTTTGCCACCAAATAACACATCATACTCTGTTTTGAGAACTTCTTGCATTCTCAAATGCACAAAGGCAAGCATGACATTGGAAACCATGCTTACTTCGTCAATGATAAGAAGTTTCATTTTCCTCAAGACTCTTGAAACTTCACAACAAGCATCTCCAGATAACTTGTGGTATTGTAATTTGTTGTCATGCTCCACTGGCAGCATCAGTAGACGATGCAAAGTAATACCTTTAATGTTATGTGCTGTCAGTCCAGTTGGAGCGGTGACAACACAAGACAGCGATGACTCAGTCATTTCCTGCAAATAACATGAAATTGCTTTAATGAGGAAACTTTTTCCAGTTCCCGCTTCTCCACTCACGTACAGTCGAACAGGCTTCAACGACGTACATGAGCACTCTTTCTTCTCATGACTTAATCCATGATCAATTTGCTTGGTAACTTCGTCATATATTTTCCTCTGCTCAACGTTGAGTTGTCTTTCCAAGTCTTCTAAGTTAACCGCATCCTCCTGAGCATGTGCCATGGCTCTTTCCACTTCATTCATGGCAGTGGCAGCTTCATTTTCGATAACAGGTCCTCCTAGTGGATCCTGACTCAATGAAACAGAACTCTGACTGTCCTGAGAACTGTCTCTGGCAATCTCGGCTGCAATCGTTGCTTCCTGCTCGATTTCCGCATTCAACATTTCTAGATATTTGGGAAAAGCAGGACATTCTATGGTCTCCTTGGCGGCAGTGAAAGAGTCTTCGTAACAGAGGAAATCTCCAAGCAGTTCCTCTTCTGCACGCCAAGGCTTGAAAAGTTGCAAAAGTGCTAAATAGAAAAACTCCTTTTTTTCAGGAGATTCGCCACTCAATTTTCGATGGTTTACCAAGTGGCATTTTCTTTGCTTGACCAGACATCCCTCACTTCCAATTACAGCATACAATCCTTTCTCAATATCTTCTTTGATGTTCCTCTTGAATATGTAATTTTGTAGAACCTCATACAGACAAACATTCTCGAGGTGACTGCTTCGATTTGAATAATATGTATCCAACATGTTGGTCTTCAAAATATCAGTACTGTTTGGCTTCTTTTCCGCCAAATACTCAATTTCCCGCACAGGTTTCAGAACTCGATTACGCGTTGCAGCAAGACCAAGACTCGCCCAAACGATACTCCTGGATTTGGCATAGAGACTTGCTGAAGACAACCGGTCAGAACATTCGTAAGCTCCGATTTCTCGATGTGACAACATCTTCAGACTGAAACTGTACAACTTCTTACTGAGGATCTTTTCATGGGAAATGTCCTCCCACATATCCTTCAATTCTGTCTTTTCTTTTTTGGTGATGTAAGATGTCACATACCGAGCCACAGCCATACAGTTATCAGCCACAAACTGTATATCCATGTTAGCATTCCACATGGACAAAATCACTGGGTTGTAGTCGTTGATGTACTTGGACTCTTCATTCCTCTTCAAATTGTATGTGTTTTTAGGTGATTTCTTCATCACATTATGTCGCAGCGAAGACATCAAACTGTTTACTCTTCCTTTAGAAATCACCGGTCGTGGAAAGCCGAAACGACATTTGGTGTAGAACTTGTCCTTGTTTCTGAATTTACGACGACAGTACTTTCCACAACGATGGCTTTGGAAACGTAGAACTTTTTCTCTTAGGCTTTTCTTCTCCTTTGCGTTTGGAACAGCACACGTAGAATACTGTTGTATGAAACTCATCACTAAGTCTTCTGGATCCGTTCCAAATTTAGGTGCATCCTTGATCCACAGCAGCATATGTATATGAAGAGCACCTCTTGCTTGGTACTCCTTTCTCCAGAAGAAATCCAACACCTCTCCACGAGGTGGATTTCTCTTGTTCATGATGAAAGACATCATAGCTTCAAATCTATGATTGAAGTACCTGCATACATTGACTGGATCCAAAGAGCACAGTTCTCCGGGTGTCTTGAATTCGATGTTTTCAATATTTCCATTTGCCTCTCGTAGAAATTCAAGTAAGTCTTCCCAGCCATACTCGGCACAGCTCAGAGTGAGGAACCATGTGGGAGTTCCTAAGTTCCTCAGCATACATTTTAAATCACCATGACGACGGTACCAGTACTCATTAGTACCACGCTGACACGCCATGAGATTAATCAGGTGACAATCCAAAATACTGTCTTGGACATTGACTTTATCCATAAAGTCACTTGCCGAGATGTTTTGCATGTGTATACCACTTTTCAAGATGTGGTTCACTGCATATGACAGTCCAGACAGATCGCTTTCAAACAGGAGATGAAACAAATAGGGAATGCATTGTCGAAACCTAGCATCTCCTGCATACAATCGTAAAGTCCGGTATTCAGAAGCAGGAATTTGATGAGGTCGCTCATCATATCTTCCTCCCTGACCTGTTGGAAATAGCTGTGGGAAACACCGAGCTTCCAAACTTTCCTCCCAAACACTAATGGGACTCCCTTTGGCTTGTTTCATTTGAAACAACTCAATAGCATTCCCCATGACTTCCTTGGAATGCAAAGGATGAACACTATAATGTTCATATATTTCTTCACTTTTAGAGGGTTCTACTTTCTCAATTTGACCAGCACACAAATCGCTATCTTCTTCCTCACTTACTTCCTCTTCTGCAACATATACATTCTTATAGTACTTATTATTTTTTTTCAAATACAATGTTGCCTTTTTGACTTTCCTAACATCCACTAAATCTTGCCATATTTTCTTATTCTTTGTCGGAACCCCATTAACTAAGATAACCAGAGGTTCCTCTTCCACTTTTTCTACTCCAATTGTATTAATGTTTTTCTTCAAATCTAGAGGCAAATAAACAACTCTTCCCTTTAATCCTCTCTGTAAATCTGATGGAGGCAATTTCCCTATCTTTGGCTCCATTCTCACAATAGCCTGAAAGGGATGGATACTTTGAATCAAAATAGATTCATAAGTATTTAAATCCTTCATTCAGAAGGAATCTCAACCAATTCCAGATTATTATGAACCGCTCTAGCAGGCATCTGGTTTTGATTTAATTTGTTACAACAATAAGTACGCACACGTTGATCCGATCCCAAATCAAAACAATTTTCTACCATCAAGTATGTTGCGAAATCCTTCCATTCACTATTATTTTCCCTTTCACTTTTTGCCATATAAATCCACTAACTTAGTCTGATTCTTATAATAAGTGCGTCGACAACACACACAAGTGAAATTAGGCCTCTCACTTGATTTAACCTGAAACGTGGCAATTTCCTTCTGAAAATTATCTGTACTGGAAACCTGTACACTGTCCTCCACATTACCCTATTCTTCTGGGTCAATTTCAACATTCTCCTCTTTACTTCCAAAGTAACAAAACTCAATTTCTTCACAAATATTCTTCACATCTATTTCAGAACCATGCAAAAGAGCAGCGCATAATTGTTTAAGCATAATTGCTGGACTCTTAGCATAATACAACATTCTAACTAATTTCCACACTTTATTATGATGCACTGCTAGCATCCTGAAATGATGAAAAACACTCTGGCATACTCTCCTGGAAAGACAAGCCAGTGAATGACCATGCAAACCTGTCACTTCTCTCATTCTGCAAGGATCTAATTCTTGCAACAACATCATTTTCTGCTTCAAACTTTTCTTATTAAATGTCCGTACAAAATCACAAAGCAAATTGATGGAATCCTGTCGTACACTGCAAATACTACTACACTTCCAGGTGTACACAGGACCCTTAGGATGTCTTCCTAAAACCTCATTACCTAACACCTCTTCTGTCTCTGTTGTCACAAGTTTTTCTATTTCAACTGGACAACCATCTTTCACCTCATAAGCTCGACCACTGGTGTCAACTGCATGCACCAAATCATTATCCTGGAAATAACTCTCCTCATTGAAAAATGCCTCACAACTTGAACTATGCATCCATTCTCCGGAAAAAACTTCACAAAAATTACTACGATTAACTATTCTCTTCCATCTACTATTTCTTTTGAAATCATAAATTGCCTTGTTTAGCTTCCTAATTCTATTGATTATCAAAATAAATAACTTTCGCTTTATTTCAAATGCCTGATCAATAACTTTCTCAACTTTTTTTTTTCTCTTATAAAAAACCACTTTCTGTTGACCTTTCTTAATATTTTTTAACAAATTGCCAATTATCCTGTTGCGGAACATTCGTCTACGAATGTCCCTAAACTGTTGTTTCCTTCTACTATCATGCACAGAGTTATCTCTTGCTCTAGCAGTAACATTTTTGATTGGCCTTTCCTTTCCGTTTAAAATGCTTCTCTTTTTCTGGACTAAAACATTTTCTGTACTACTACTTTTTTTTCTACAAATGTTTCTTATGAATGTTTTCGTGCTCTTACCCGGTGCTTTCTTGGTGACTTGACAAGTTTTTTTTGTAGAGGACTGCTGCATTATTTCATGGACCTGCTGTCTTTGACGTTTTGCAGCCTTTCTAATTCTATCCTTGGTTGGCATTCTCAAATTTTGAAATGATCTGCAGTTGAATCTGTGGTAAAATATAATAAAAAATGTTATTAACCACTATTACCAAACAGTAAATCAATAACAGTCATCAAAAACTTAACACACTACTTGACATTTTTACATAGAATATTTTTTACTGCTTTGGCAAATTTAGAATACACAAATAGCAGAAAAGAAATGGAATTCTTCTTCATTTTACCTGTGCTGTTTTATATGTGAATCTGATCTAATTTTATGAGCATATTTTAATATTTTATTGAAGACACTACACATAACCTGTTTTTGAAGGTGTGTTTAATTTTAAATGAAACGGTTTACATTTTTACTTTTCATTTATTATAAATTTTAAAAATAAATGTTTATAGTTCCATAGGCTCAAGCACGTCAGCTTCCCACCCTATGTCATACAATTCTGACAAATCGGCATCCTCATCATGTTCTTCCTCATCCTCAGGATTTAAATCATCTAAGGGATCTACTTCCACTGACGTTTCAATTACAAGTTCAATGATAAGGTCAAAATCAACTGATTGCTGATTGTCACTCATGGTTGATGTTGTCGTTATCTTTAAAGAAAGAGAACAACAATGAGATGTTGCAGAGTAAGAGACAAATCTCAGAGATTATAATAGTAAAATTGTTTAACAAGAGTAAAATTTTGCAGCTATTATTTAGCCATGTCCAGCGATGCTGAGGAGGTGAGGCCTATGTCCAAGTTTTCAGTGAACAGGACTCATCTCTTCTTAACCTTGGATAAGCCTCACCGACTCTGTGTCCCCTGCTCATACTTAAATGTACAGGGGCAGATTTATGCTAAGTGGCGCATCCCCACGGATGCACCAATTAATGTGCACCGCTGCTCTGCCACCCATAGTGTGCCGCATTTACAATGTGGAGCACCATTGAGCAAAAACAGCACAGATGCGTCACGCATCTGTGCCGCAAAAGCAGCACATTGCCGGAATCACGTCATAAGCGCGACATGTCTACTGCAATGCACAGGAGGAACCCTCACATTGCATGGTGCATCACTTCTTATGCCTGTTTCAAACAGGCATAAGGATTTGATTCAGCAATGCTATAAATCTGACTCAGTGAAATCTTCTAAATTTCACTGTGTTAGTTTTACAGGGCTTTCATGCAAATTAATGCATACCTTGCAACAAAACACCTATATGAAAACTGACGCAGGTTTCATGTGGCACAGGACTTTACAGCATGACACATCTGCCTAGATGCATCAAGTTGTAAATATGTCGCCACATAGCAAATCTTTTCCACCGCCGCTGCGTCACAAAAGTGACGCACAGTGACGCAAAAGAGACATACACCTATCATAAATCTGACCCTAACATTTTAAATGATTGATTCAAGATTACGATAAAGTGTGGCCTATCCAGAGGTTTGTTTGAGGTGAGGCCTACTCAGGGTTGCAGATGAAATTTACGCTTGTTAAAGAGTACAGAGGAGATAATACATGTGAAGGCCTACCAATGAAGTAAGTCATATCCGCTTCACTCTTGAACAAAGGCCAGACCTCTTCTGTGTCCGTGGACAGTCCTAAACCTCATCTGCACAATGTCATTCGTAAACTTAGGAAACACAGGTGATGTAATTGAAAAATGTGGAGTTTCTTTTCCTCATTTCACAATCACATCACCTGTGTTTCCTTTGCTTAGGTATCTCATAGTGCAGATGGACTCTAGCATATCAAAGAGTACACAGAAGTTGAGCACTGTATACAACAATTTTGACATTTACAGAAGATTCAGCTTCTTATCTTGTTGGAGATGAAATAAGGCCTATCTTGCAACATGGTGCATGTTTTGCATCACTGCTGCATCGGTTTCATGTGGCACGGGACTTTACAGCATGACACATCTGCCTAGATGCATCAATTTTTAAATATGTCGCCACATAGCAAATCTTTTGCACCACCGCTGCGTCACAAAAGTGACGCACAGCGGCGCAAAAGAGGCACACACCTATCATAAATCTGTCCCTAACATGTTAAATGATTGATTCAGGATGACGATAAGGTGTGGCCTATCCAGAGGTTTGTTTAAGGTGAGGCCTACTCAGGGTTGCAGATTAAATTTAGGCTTGTTGAAGAGTATAGAGGAGATAATACATGTGAAGACCTACCAATGAAGTAAGTCATGTCCACTTCACTCTTGAACAAAGGCCAGACCTCTTCTGTGTCCGTGGACAGACCTAAACCTCATCTGCACAATGTCATTCGTAAACTTAGGAAACACAGGTGATGTAATTGAAAAATGTGGAGTTTCTTTTCCTCATTTCACAATCACATCACCTGTGTTTCCTTTGCTTAGGTATCTCATAGTGCAGATGGACTCTAGCATATGAAAGAGTACACATACGTTGAGCAGTGTATACAACAATTTTGACATTTACAGAAGATTCAGCTTCTTATCTTGTTGGAGATGAAATGAGGCCTGTCTTGCAACATGGTGCATCTTTTCCATCACTGCTGCATCGGTTTCATGTGGCACGGGACTTTACAGCATGACACATCTGCCTAGATGCATACATTTTTAAATATGTCGCCACATAGCAAATCTTTTGCACCGCCGCTGCATCACAAAAGTGATGCACAGCGGCGCAAAAGAGGCACACACCTATCATAAATCTGTCCCTAACATGTTAAAGGATTGATTCAGGATGACGATAAGGTGTGGCCTATCCAGAGGTTTGTTTAAGGTGAGGCCTACTCAGGGTTGCAGATTAAATTTACGCTTGTTGAAGAGTATAGAGGAGATAATACATGTGAAGACCTACCAATGAAGTAAGTCATGTCCACTTCACTCTTGAACAAAGGCCAGACCTCTTCTGTGTCCGTGGACAGACCTAAACCTCATCTGCACAATGTCATTCGTAAACTTAGGAAACACAGGTGATGTAATTGAAAAATGTGGAGTTTCTTTTCCTCATTTCACAATCACATCACCTGTGTTTCCTTTGCTTAGGTATCTCATAGTGCAGATGGACTCTAGCATATCAAGGAGTACACAGAAGTTGAGCAGTGTATACAACAATTTTGACATTTACAGAAGATTCAGCTTCTTATCTTGTTGAAGATGAAATGAGGCCTGTCTTGCAACATGGTGCATGTTTTGCATCACTGCTGCATCGGTTTCATGTGGCACGGGACTTTACAGCATGACACATCTGCCTAGATGCATCAAGTTGTAAATATGTCGCCACATAGCAAATCTTTTGCACCACCGCTGCGTCACAAAAGTGACGCACAGTGATGCAAAAGAATTTACAACAAGGGGTGGTGATGGACAGAGTCTCTGAATTAAGCAGAGTACTCTCACCCAGTCAAGAGATCAGGGCTAGATCCAACACCGTTTTTTAGCTCATTGCACCATCCCAGTTTCAGAACCTGGCTGTATGCAAATTAGCCTGTCCCTGGCCCAGTGCATCATGGGAACAGGGCAGACCAGACTACAAAAGCCAATTCTTACACTGGGAAGGAAACAAGCTTCCGGGGACCGGTTTCCGGCATTACAGCCGCCTTCGGCCCGGCTTGCTTGAATCCTGATGGTGCAATGAGCAAGGGACTCACATCTGAGTATACCCTTCCACGCTTAGGGTGGACAAAATTATTTACAACAAGGGGTGGTGATGGACAGAGTCTCTGAATTAAGCAGAGTACTCTCACCCAGTCAAGAGATCAGGGCTAGATCCAACACCGTTTTTTAGCTCATTGCACCATCCCAGTTTCAGAACCTGGCTGTATGCAAATTAGTCTGTCCCTGGCCCAGTGCATCATGGGAACAGGGCAGACCAGACTACAAAAGCCAATTCTTACACTGGGAAGGAAACAAGCTTCCGGGGACCGGTTTCTGGCATTACAGCCGTCTTCGGCCCGGCTTGCTTGAATCCTGATTGGACAATGAGCAAGGGACTCACATCTGAGTATACCCTTCCACGCTTAGGGTGGACAAAATTATTTACAACAAGGGGTGGTGATGGACAGAGTCTCTGAATTAAGCAGAGTACTCTCACCCAGTCAAGAGATCAGGGCTAGATCCAACACCGTTTTTTAGCTCATTGCACCATCCCAGTTTCAGAACCTGGCTGTATGCAAATTAGTCTGTCCCTGGCCCAGTGCATCATGGGAACAGGGCAGACCAGACTACAAAAGCCAATTCTTACACTGGGAAGGAAACAAGCTTCCGGGGACCGGTTTCTGGCATTACAGCCGTCTTCGGCCCGGCTTGCTTGAATCCTGATGGTGCAATGAGCAAGGGACTCACATCTGAGTATACCCTTCCACGCTTAGGGTGGACAAAATTATTTACAACAAGGGGTGGTGATGGACAGAGTCTCTGAATTAAGCAGAGTACTCTCACCCAGTCAAGAGATCAGGGCTAGATCCAACACCGTTTTTTAGCTCATTGCACCATCCCAGTTTCAGAACCTGGCTGTATGCAAATTAGTCTGTCCCTGGCCCAGTGCATCATGGGAACAGGGCAGACCAGACTACAAAAGCCAATTCTTACACTGGGAAGGAAACAAGCTTCCGGGGACCGGTTTCTGGCATTACAGCCGTCTTCGGCCCGGCTTGCTTGAATCCTGATGGTGCAATGAGCAAGGGACTCACATCTGAGTATACCCTTCCACGCTTAGGGTGGACAAAATTATTTACAACAAGGGGTGGTGATGGACAGAGTCTCTGAATTAAGCAGAGTACTCTCACCCAGTCAAGAGATCAGGGCTAGATCCAACACCGTTTTTTAGCTCATTGCACCATCCCAGTTTCAGAATCTGGCTGTATGCAAATTAGTCTGTCCCTGGCCCAGTGCATCATGGGAACAGGGCAGACCAGACTACAAAAGCCAATTCTTACACTGGGAAGGAAACAAGCTTCCGGGGACCGGTTTCTGGCATTACAGCCGTCTTCGGACCGGCTTGCTTGAATCCTGATGGTGCAATGAGCAAGGGACTCACATCTGAGTATACCCTTCCACGCTTAGGGTGGACAAAATTATTTACAACAAGGGGTGGTGATGGACAGAGTCTCTGAATTAAGCAGAGTACTCTCACCCAGTCAAGAGATCAGGGCTAGATCCAACACCGTTTTTTAGCTCATTGCACCATCCCAGTTTCAGAACCTGGCTGTATGCAAATTAGTCTGTCCCTGGCCCAGTGCATCATGGGAACAGAGCAGACCAGACTACAAAAGCCAATTCTTACTATGGGAAGGAAACAAGCTTCCGGGGACCGGTTTCTGGCATTACAGCCGTCTTCGGCCCGGCTTGCTTGAATCTTGATGGTGCAATGAGCAAGGGACTCCCATTGCACCATCAGGATTCAAGCAAGCCGGGCCGAAGACGGCTGTAATGCCAGAAACCGGTCCCCGGAAGCTTGTTTCCTTCCCAGTATAAGAATTGGCTTTTGTAGTTTGGTTTGCCCTGTTCCCATCATGCATTGGGACAGGAACAGACTAATTTGCATACAGCCAGGTTCTGAAACTGGGATGGTGCAATGAGCTAAAAAATGGTGTTGGATCTAGCCCTGATCTCTTGACTGGGTGAGAGTATTCTGCTTAATTCAGAGACTCTGTCCCTCACCACCCCTTGTTGTAAACAGTGATGCAAAAGAGGCATACATGGCTATGTAAGTTAAATAATCAAAATCTAAATTTGCCAAGCACACATGGGTGTGTATTTACAAGGACCTTCCACCACGAGGAAATGTCTTTAATTAAAATGGGAGAAATAACATCAAAGGGACTCAAATGCCTTTTAAATGTACCACAAGCAACCTATGAAACTCTAGCAGTACATATCAAGAAACCTAATTGATTTCAGAAATCGTTTTTAAACACATCATCTAAATCAATGATATACCTACATTCAAGGGGAAATACTTAAAATGGCCTAAGACACATGAAAGCGTTTTTTTGAGGTCCTTGCACCATTTTTGGGTCACTTTTAACATGGCTATGATAGTCAAAGAATTAAAATTTTAATTTGCCAAGCACAGATGGGGGCGTATTTACAAGGACCTTGCACCACGGGGAAAGGTCTTTAATTAAAATGAGAAAAATAACATCAGAGAGACTCAAATGCCTTTTAAATATACCCCAAGCAACCTATGAAACTCTAGCACTACATATCAAGTAAACTAATTGATTTCAAAAATCGTTTTTAAACACATCATCTAAATCAATGATATACCTACATTCAAGGGGAAATTACTTAAAATGGCCTAAGACACATGAAAGCGTTTTTTTAAGGCCCTTGCACCATTTCTGGGTCACTTTTAACATGGCTATGTTAGTCAAAGAATTAAAATCTAAATTTGCCAAGCACAGATGGGGGCGTATTTACAAGGACCTTGCACCACGGGGAAAGGTCTTTAATTAAAATGAGAAAAATAACATCAGAGAGACTCAAATGCCTTATAAATATGCCCCAAGCAACCTATGAAACTCTAGCACTACATATCAAGTAAACTAATTGATTTCAAAAATCGTTTTTAAACACATCATCTAAATCAATTATATACCTACATTCAAGGGGAAATTACTTAAAATGGCCTAAGACACATGAAAGCGTTTTTTTAAGGCCCTTGCACCATTTCTGGGTCACTTTTAACATGGCTATGTTAGTCAAAGAATTAAAATCTAAATTTGCCAAGCACAGATGGGGGCATATTTACAAGGACCTTGCTCCACGGGGAAAGGTCTTAAATTAAAATGGGAAAAATAACATCAGAGAGACTCAAATGCCTTATTAATATGCCCCAAGCAACCTATGAAGCTCTAGCAGTACATATCAAGAAACCTAATATTTTTCAAAAAACGATTTTAAACACATCATCTAAATCAATTATATACCTACATTCAAGGGGAAATGACTTAAAATGGCCTAACACACATGAAAGCGTTTTTTAAGGCCCTTGCACCATTTCTGGGTCACTTTTAACATGGCTATGTTAGTCAAAGAATTAAAATCTAAATTTGCCAAGCACAGATGGGGGCATATTTACAAGGACCTTGCTCCACGGGGAAAGGTCTTAAATTAAAATGGGAAAAATAACATCTGAGAGACTCAAATGCCTTATAAATATGCCCCAAGCAACCTATGAAGCTCTAGCAGTACATAGCAAGAAACCTAATATTTTTCAAAAAATGATTTTAAACACATCATATAAATCAATTATATACCTACATTCAAGGGGAAATGACTTAAAATGGCCTAAGACACATGAAAGCGTTTTTTTAAGGCCCTTGCACCATTTCTGGGTCACTTTTAACATGGCTATGTTAGTCAAAGAATAAAAATCTAAATTTGCCAAGCACAGATGGGGGCATATTTACAAGGACCTTGCTCCACGGGGAAAGGTCTTAAATTAAAATGGGAAAAATAACATCAGAGAGACTCAAATGCCTTATAAATATGCCCCAAGCAACCTATGAAGCTCTAGCAGTACATATCAAGAAACCTAATATTTTTCAAAAAACGATTTTAAACACATCATATAAATCAATTATATACCTACATTCATCGGGAAATGACTTACAATGCCATAAGACACATGAAAGCGTTTTTTTAAGGGTCACTTTTAACATGGCTATGTAACTCAAAGAAACAAAATCTATTTGTAAAACACTTGACACAAAGCAACATTTTAAATACAGAACTTTCTTCATAATTTTCTCCCTAAAGCATACTATTGTCTATCTAAATTAAATGAATCTTTTCTCACCTTAGCAAATACTTTATGAGTTTCAAAACAGTCTCAGAAACACAACAATTTGTCTTTAGCAGAGCAAAAGGTATGCACTCCAGAGTCTGCAGCTATCAAAAGCACAGAAATGCTGTAACTCATCACACATATCTCTCATGTCACCCAATCAAAACTCTTCCCTCACTTTTTTCAAATCAACACCCTTCCCCCCTCTGCCCTCTCTGCCTTTTTTGCATAGCAACCACCTCCTGAAAGACCTCTGATGTTTGCAAGTTCACACAACAATGTTTCAATTGAACTCTGAACTCTCAGTGCACCTGCATATCCAGTGCAATCTTTCATTAAATGATTTTTTCTGACCATTCAAATTACATCTTTCAAAGAACTCATCCATGCCCCCTAACTTTCTGTTTTCAGCAATCAAAATCCACCAATCACTGCTACTGCTTCCTTAACACAGAAACTCCACAGTTTTTTTCATTTTAAACTCTTATTTTTCCAACTGCCATTTCATTGCCACACTTCATCTGACTGCAGCAGAACCTTCTCTCACCATGTTTTCTGTCTGGATTGTTGGACATAGTTACATCTACTGGGCTCAGAGGTATGCTGAGAACAGAAATTTACCTAACCTCAATTTACAAGATGTGGAAATTAAGTGGTTTGGCCACAGAGGATTAAAATGTCACCAATTGATACCATTGGTGAAAACCTTTATGCATTTGCCTAAACCTGACCTGTTAATTTTGCACTGTGGAGGTAATGACTTGTGCACTTTGACTGGTGTAGGTCTGGAAATGCTTTTAAAGGACACCTTTGAGCAATTGATGGCACTTTTTCCTCAAGCTGCCTTGGTATATTCAAATATATGCCAAAGACAGAAATGGAGGTGGTCGAACCAATTTTGTCCACAAATTGAGAAATCGAGGAAGCATGTAAACAAATCTGTTTCAGCTTACATGAGAGACCATGGAATGGGCTCCATGTACAACAATAACTTGCGTTACTACATGCAAGATATCTACAGAGGAGATGGAGTTCACTTCTCAGATGAAGGGAACAGAGTTTTCATTCTGAATTTAAGACTGTGCATTGGTACCTACTTATAAGTACCTAAATGTACCATAAACCCAAAAGCTCTTCTCAGAGCTACCCTACATCTGATCACTCACAATTATTATTTTACTCTAACTTTTTTCACTAATTTTCAACAAAGTACGCTCCCCGGAGCGCTACCCGGTACGCGAACCGGAAGCTAACCGCGCGAAATTTTTTTAAAAAATGTTTTTTTTTCCGCACATATGGGCCTCCTCAGCCATCCTCAGAAAACCTAGGGGGTCAAAATACGTCTACCGTGTCCCCTTCTACCCATTCTGAACATTATTTGCCCTCCATCTTGTATCTTAATTCGACCGAACCACAAAATGGTGGACTCCCGTAACGCTGCAGGTTCGCGTACCGGGGCGCTCACCGGGAAGCGCTCCATTAAAAAAGGTGGGAAAGTAATTTACAGAAGAAACCCTGGAGACACTTTCACCAAATATAGATTTGCTCATACTACATACCAATCCCTACCATTTTCACAAATTTGGTTGGAATTCCATTTAGCCATTTAGCCTGTAGACCTCTCTAAATACCCTGAGGTAAATTACTTCACAAAACACATCTGAAGTGTTGGAATTGACAACCAATGAAAATGTTACTTTCTTTTCCATTTTTTTTTTCCTGACATTTGATTGGTTATGTACCTAAATATAAAGGAAGAGAAGGAAACACAGCCATTTTGACTACTACTTCCTGGTGTACATTTCAATAGGATTTTCACTAATAACTTCAACTTCTTTTTAAAGGTAAGTTGTTATTTTAAAAACTGAAGTATATTGTGCACTTTAAGTTAATATGGTAAACTTTTTCTGATAGTTATATACTATCCCTCTGTAGTAGTTATAGATTTAGATAGACTTCTCTGTTATAGTTATGGATGGAGTTAGGCTTGTCTTTTATAATTATGAATTTACTTACGTTAAATCACATACACTTTTTTATATTCCTACTTCCACTCTGATACTATACACTGCCCAAAGATAAATTCACTGTTAAAAACTGCCTATCTAAAATTAATCCCAACAGTGCCCTATCTCTACTAATATATATATTTTTTATGCAAATTTCAGGCAAAATGGAAGGCGAACAGAAAGTATCATTTGAAATTGTCCTTGCAGAGACCAACGAAGAAATCATTGATCCAAATGATATTGAATTTATGGATGAAACTTGGGACCAAGAACTACTGCAATGTGTGCAATCAGTAGATGTCCTCCTTGAAAATGAGGACATTTTACACACTCAAACATTACAAGCTATGTTCAATGAAAATAACGACATTTCAGACAGTGAAATGGTAGACATTTTATAAAATTTTGAAACACAATGACAATAATAAATAATTGTTTAAAAAATAAATAAATAAAAAAAAAATCAACAAAACAAACAATCAATTAACATACAATATTTAAAAAGTCTATCATTCTTTTTTCCTAATAGTATGCTCCCCGGGCCGCTTCCCGGTTCGCGAACCGGGCGCTCCCCACGTAAAAAAAACAAATTTTTTTTTATTTTATTTTTGCCCCGCGGGCCCTTTTAAAGCCTCCACATCAAACCTAGGGGGTCAGGGAGGATCTACTATGCCCCCTTATGGTCATTTCCCCCTTTGTTTTGGCCTCCTCTTGTCTCTCGATCCTACCGAGAGACAAGATGGCGGCCGCTCCGGACTGTTTAGAATGTTGACAGACACCGGAGAGCCAATCAGCTTCGCTCCGCGAAGTTCCGTTACGCGTCAAGTACGCGAACCGGAGCGCTACCCGGAGCGCGCTTACAGATATATATCTTTTTTTGAACGTTAATTTCTCAAAATCCACTGGAGCACATATATTGAGACCTAGCAAAGGCACATCGGGCTAACAGTCCCTACAATTTTGCTAAGTTTCGTGCAAATCCATTCAGCCGTTCGGGCTAAAAGTGAGGCCAACCGCCCTATGGAAATTAACATGGGAAAAACGCGTTTTGGGACCCCCCTTTTTTCTCGGCCCCCCCTTGACGAACCCCCCCAAATTTTCAGGGGCTGCTCAGAAACAAAATGTTCCATTTTCCTGAAAATTTCAGCCAATTCCGTCCACAAACGCCAAAGTTATTAGACATAGAATTTTCAAAAATCCCATAGAGAAAAAATCCTAACTATATATACCTACTGGCGACCGCCAGTAGGTAATAAATATATATATATATATATATATATATATATTCACAGAAAAAACCATAGGTTATAGACCATATATAGTTAGGAATTAGCATTTACAAAACCTTGAAAATTCACTGAAAAAACCATAGGTTATAGACCATATATAGTTAGGAATTAGCATTTAGAAAACCTTATTTTACTCACACAAAACCATTGAAATTCCATATATAGTTAGTTGCACTAACTATATATCGCGCACCCGCAATCCACTGCTGATGATGTCACATATTACATCATTCATGACATGGTCAGTGACATCACTGATGACATCACTGATGACATCTCAAATTTCATTGGTTTTTTAACAGCTAATATCTGTAGCTGTAAAATGTATTCTTCTTTAAATCCAAAAATATATTTTATATGTTTATGAATAATTTTTTTTTTAAATATTTTTTTTTCTTCGTTCCCGCTTCGCGAATCGGGAAGCTTCCCGTTAGCTGACCTTGATGCCGCGAAATAGACCGCGAGCCGGTAAACGTTTCTTTACCGCAAGTGCCGCGTTAGAAAACAACATCGTGACGCCTCCCGTCCGCATGACGTTTCACGTTGTCGCGTGATACGTCATATGACGTGCTACGTTAGCGAACTGGTACGCGAAGCGAGTCGCAAAGCGCAGGTTTCTGGAAGCAAACCGGGAGGCCCTGCAAAGCGCTTAACGTAAACACAGCAAGTCATGTGACTTGGTAATAACACGTTTCATTGGTTCATTTCACTTTTGGTTTCCTAATGATGTAAGACTAGGTCATATAATCTAAAATGAACACTTTTGATTGGTTGAGAACTCTTGTTTTTCCCAAATGATGAAAATCCCTCCTTCTTTCCTCACTCTGACTTTCATCATTGTGAGAGAAAGACCCTTTGTGATCACTGAGCAATGGCTTCTTTAGTAGCTTCAGCTGGTGCTTCCCCACCACCTCCACCACATCCAAGGAAGAGTGGACCACCTGCTCAAGTTATAATTCAACAAGAAGAAGAAGAAGAGGAACAGGACGACGAGCACGAAGAGAGGCAGTTTTTGCCTGAGCAGCCCAGGACGTCTCACCGGAAAGAAAACTTCATTTGGCAATTTTTTAAAATTCCCAAAGGTCAGAAAAAAGTAAATGCAAGATACGTAACTTGCCTTATATGTCAAGATAGACTGTCCAGAGGAACCGAGAAAAAATACAGTTTCGGAAACTAGACAATGCATCGCCATATGACTAGGTGGCATCCTAACAACTACAGTGCTGCACAGTTTCGGAACGACCTAGATAATCTCCCTATTATGGCCAGAAGATCTGTTGTACCGGAAGTAACGGGACCAGAGGGCAGGGAGATGGTGCCAAATATACAAATGAAATTTGGTGAAGTAAAACACATCTGCGTATTTTGCGATGGATTCATTTCCTACGGAGAAAAAAGCATCACTCTGATCAACAGAGCTATTGACTATCATATGCAAGTTTGTACGAAACGCCCAAAATAATAAATACTTCTTTTTTTGTTTTGTTGCTCCTGTTGAGCCCTTTACAATGAATCGTTTTCATTGCCCCCTCCAAGAAAAACCCAAAAAAATATAAAACTGTTCAGAAAAATTCAAAAAAAGTAAAAAAATGTTCCGAAAAATAATAAAAAAAATATAAAACAACAAAAACAATAAAAAAAAAAGTTCTTTTCAGAACTACCTCCCCGTTATTAAAAAATTGGTACAATATTTGCAACTGTGCCAACCTCTATTTCTCTTAGTTCGCTTCCCAGTTCGCTCGCCGGTACGCGAACCAGAAGCGAACCAAAAACAGTAAGTATAAGGGAAGGAAACAGACACTTATGTTAAAAGAAAGACAGCTATAGGGGACTAAACTAGAGATACTATTACCCGTAATCCACTGCTGATGATGTCACATATTACATCATTCATGACATGCTCAGTGACATCATCAGCAGAGGATTGCGGGTTTTTTGGCAACGTGCCTTATCCACGGTTTAATAACGCTGCCTTTTGCTTTATATAAGTTTTCAAATTGTATGAAATATATACCAATAGGTCGTTATGAACCTTTAGGTAGTGCTTTTCTTCATGAGGTCTGGTCGCTTCCATACACATACAGATGTTTCAAAGATGATCAAGAAGTTTATCTGAATGGAGAGGAATGCACTGAGACGCCAGATCATTCACTAATGTGTAGGCACATACAGTTACACGGTTCATGCAACAAACACCGACCAAATATGGCTTGCGTGTTGCAAGGCACGCCAGTTCCTGCTATCATCCCCACGTTCAAGTTGTTGGAAAATGGTAGTTATTTGATGCTCAATAATGAAGATTGTTCTGAGTTAATTAAAAGTATTCCTTTTATCGTAACAGTAAGTGAACGGGTTATTTGCTGCAGAAATGTTCTATTTCCTCCCACACATGAACATAGGGAGTTTTCAATCTGGCCACAAATACCAACCTTGGGACAGATTTCAACGGCATGGCAAGAATAAGAGCTCTTTTGTCTCAGAGAGAGGTGGCCTTGAGTTCGGCCCGTGAAACTGTCGTGCTTCACATAGCGAACACCCGTACAGAGGTGCAGACCCTTTTCAATTCAGATTTGCCTTTCAATTTCAGCAAGATGGTTCCGACTATCTTTAACGCATCCTCCACAAAGACCCTGGCGCACTTTTTTAAAGTTGTTACCAGTGGTCTCGTGACTTCATTTGAGAAAATCTTTGGAGTCATCCCTGCTTCCTTTCATTCTATTTTCTCCACTCTGGTTCGTGGATTGGCATTTTTACTTGCATTACCAGCGGACGCTCTTGTGCTTTTTTACATTTTTAAATATGGATGTCCCTCCTATGCAACCTCCCACCCTGCAGCTGCTGACACTGTTCCGCAATCGCATGCTAGAATATTATGGCACAATGCCGTTGGCGATATTAAGCACGGCATATGGATTATCTTTTCGATTCTCCTACTTCACCTGTGTCCAGCCTGTATTTCACTGCCTGACCTGTGATTTCGATTGGGCCATTGATTTGTGTCTCTGCGGACCGGTTTCTCCTGACGTCGACTTTAATCAGCTGATGACTCCTATCATTACTCACGAGTTGGTTTGTCCTGGCGAAAGGATTATGGCTGTGGCATTGATGCATGGACTACTTGGTCCCTGGAATTTACTGGCGGCAGCACAGTCTTTCTTGGAACAGAGCTTTCTTGAAAACCCACCGAGCTGTCCTCTGATGGTGATAGAGGATCCGGTGCTGGGAGAGCACGTATGTTCTTTTCCGCTTTTAAATTGGATGGCTGAACTGTTTTCGGATGAAGACGGTGACTTCCTATTGGAGGCTGTTGCAGCTTATTTTGCATACACAGTTATGTCATAGACCTTTTTCATGTTTGATATGCTGAGTACTAGCATTTCATTGACAATTCATTGACTTATTTGTCAAGTTTTTATTATTTACCTTGCCTATTGGCTTAAGACTCGATAAAGTACTTGGCTGTTTTATTTTTCTTTAGCATTAAATTTTCCTAGTTTTTAATGCTTTACCTTGCGGACCGTCCACATATAAACTTGCATTCTGCTCTCATGAGATGGCACTTCTATTATCTTATTCAGTTCGTTTCCGGATCATGGGGAGGTGTCATCTAGGTCCTGGATATCTTTACACCGTGTTAAGTTAGCATGGGCTCATTACCGGTTTAAACGCCATTTTTCCTTTTTTGCAACTTCTGCACACGACACTTAGTTGTTGCTTTAGCTTTCCACCTAGTAGTTCATCGTGGTTTACATGAGAATAATATGTTATTGCTCTACTATCTGCTTTGCTTGTTAAACTATATCTGTACAGCGAGTGCTAAAGTTTCAAGAACAACACGATACAGAATTGTTATGAGGTCTGATCTCCACGACTTCATACTCATAACATAAGTGCAACTTCTGCCAATTCTGGGCATGAGGTGGGTTTTATATTGCTTTGCCGAACACACATACACAACAGTTGATGCGGTTCACATGCAGAGAGAGCTGGTGTATGCTGATGTGATTCCTTCAAATCTAAGACACTAAAGTATGGGCACGCCCTAAACCAACACAAAGAGACCTTCTTAGCAAATAATATAATATGTGTATTAGGGAGGGTGAGATATAAGCAGCCGCGGGCCGTGGAGGGAGTTACGGTGAGGCAGGGAGGCGGGGAGGGGGAGAAGCAGGGTGGAGCCCTCTCTACCTTGCCCCTCCCCCTCCCCGCCTCCCTGCCCCACCGTAACTCCCTCCACGGCCCGCGGCTGCTTATAAGTGTTGCTAACTCTTATTCATTTACAGCATGTTAACATACTGTCACCATTCGCTTTTTATGTACTAGTAACTATGCTGGTAATTTTGCTACTGATAATATGTGTACTTGTATTCTCCACCCTGCTTCTCCCCCTCCCCGCCTCCCTGCCTCACCGTAACTCCCTCCACGGCCCGCGGCTGCTTATAAGTGTTGCTAACTCTTATTCATTTACAGCATGTTAACATACTATCACCATTCGCTTTTTATGTACTAGTAACTATGCTGGTAATTTTGCTACTGATAATATGTGTACTTGTATTATCTAAGATACTACGCCTGAGAAGACGGCATTAGTAAATAAACATTTCAAATACACATGTGTTCTTCTTAACTCCATGTTCTGGTTTCTAAGAAATATATAACGACCGACTGTTCATGAGTTCCACGTATCCTGAGGTACTATAAGTTCATATTCTGGATTGTCTAAACATTGAGAGTTTGTTATATCCAATGTGACACTGTACCTAGCTTGCTAAGGAGTTTTTGATTACTAACGTGAGTTTTGGGACACCCTAATTCGCCGAGGTTCCAATCCTCTGTCCACAGTTCTGTGTGAGAACAGAAACCCTGCGACAGGGGCACCCCCGACCCTTGCTGGAGCTTCATCACACTTGCGATACAACTCCAGCAATGCGCCACCTTTACGGCACAGATACATCACGCATCTGTGCTGTTTTTGCCCCATGATGCGCCGCATTGTAAATGCAGCACACCATAGGTGACGGAACAGCGGCACAGAATGACTAACACATCCCTGGTGATGCGCCAGTCATCATAAATGTATCCCTATGCTTCTTATCTTGTTAGAGATGAACCGCCATATGTATCATCAAAGTTTTTTGCATTTCCTAAATAGCGAACTTTAAGGAATAAATAGCGATTCTTTACCATTCCTAGTTTGCGATTAGCTATTTGCTAATTACAAATTACCCATTCATTTCCTTCATTTCCATAGGGCGGTTGGACTCACTTTTAGCTCGAACGGCTGAATGGATTTCCACGAAACTTGGCAAAATTGTAGGGACTGGTAGCCCGATGTGCCTTTGCTATGTCTCAAGATATATGCTCCAGTGGTTTTTACGAAAATTAACTTTGAAAAATATATATTGGGCTACATTGGCCTATATATATGTTGGAGCCCAAATGTAGCCCAATGTAGCCCAATGAAGCCCAATGTAGCCCAATGTAGCCCAAAGATGGCCGCCAGACACACAAAAAAACAAATGTAGCCCAAATATCAGCCAGATGTAGCCCAACTATAGCCCAGTGACAGAATGACCAATCAGCTTCGCAAACCTCCGTTACGCGAAGCGGAGCGCTGTTACAGATATATATCTTTTTTTGAACGTTAATTTCTCAAAATCCACTGGAGCACATATATTGAGACCTAGCAAAGGCACATCGGGCTACCAGTCCCTAATATTTTGCCAAGTTTCGTGCAAATCCATTCAGCCGTTCGATTATTATTATTATTATTTTTTTTTGCCCCGCGGGGCCCTTTTAAAACCTCCACATCAAACCTAGGGGGTCTGCGAGGATCTACTATGCCCCCTTATAGTTATTTCCCCCTTTGTTTTGACCTCCTCTTGTCTCTCGATCCTACCGAGAGACAAGATGGCGGCCGCTACGGACTTTTTGGAATGTTGACAGACGCCGGAGAACCAATCAGCTTCGCTTCACAAAGCTCCGTTGCGCGTAAAGTACGCGTCCTGGGACGCTGCCAGGTCCGCTGTTACAGATATATATCTTTTTTTAAACGTTAATTTCTCAAAATCCACTGGAGCACATATATTGAGACCTACAAAAGGCACATCGGGCTACCAGTCCCTACAATTTTGTCAAGTTTCGTGCAAATCCATTCAGCCGTTCGGGCTAAAAGTGAGGCCAACCGCCCTATGGAAAACTCAATGTTAAAAACACGTTTTGGGACCCCCCTTTTTTCTCGGCCCCCCCTTGACAAACCCCCCCCAAATTTTTAAGGGCTGCTCAGAAACAAAATGTGCCATTTTCCTGAACATTTCAGCCAATTCCGTCCACAAACGCCAAAGTTATTAGACATAGAATTTTCAAAAATCCCATAGAGAAAAAATCCTAACTATATATACCTACTGGCGACCGCCAGTAGGTAATATATATATATATATATATATATGATTCTCCGACTTGCCTCTAATAGTGCTTCATTGCACTGACAGGTTTGCAGACTACGTATAACGCCAAGCCAGTCTTCAGTTTTTCAAAAACAGTTTATTTCGTTGTGGTGCAAGCCATCAGGCGCGTTTCGGACTTAATGTCCTTGCTCACTGATGGGGAGTGTATGAGCGGCCGTCATTATATATAAGTTACACATTCAAAAATGCGCGCCAATTGTTAGAGCCTTGCAACAACACTAACATAGGACTGTGCTACCACACAAGGCCCATTATATGATACTCATCTATGCGCCATCTTGGAACATGTTAATATACTGGGTCACATAGTGTCAAGTTTCAGCTCTTAATTTTAACACATAGTCAGTTTATAATACTTTTTTTTACAAGAACCAAACAAATGTGTCATTCATGTTAACAAATTCGTTACAAATGCCTTATGCGTTGCTCAAATGCAAAAGTGAACTACGAATTCCCAACATGTCTAAACTTGCACATTGCTTTCAACACAAAATATTTGTGTGAGACAATCTGTTCCAAACAAACAAACATAACCTAAAGAATAATAACCTAAACAATGTGGTTTAAATCGGTATGGTGCATTGGGGTATATTCCATTAACTGTACAGATACCTTAATTTGATTTTCAAAAAATGAACAAAAAAAACCCTCAAATATATATATTACCTACTGGCGGTCGCCAGTAGGTATATATAGTTAGGATTTTTTCTCTATGGGATTTTTTAAAATTCTATGTCTAATAACTTTGGCGTTTGTGGACGGAATTGGCTGAAATTTTCAGGAAAATGGCACATTTTGTTTCTGAGCAGCCCTTGAAAATTTGGGGGGGGTTTGTCAAGGGGGGGCCGAGAAAAAAGGGGGGTCCCAAAACGTGTTTTTAACATTGAGTTTTCCATAGGGCGGTTGGCCTCACTTTTAGCCCGAACGGCTGAAAGGATTTGCACGAAACTTGGCAAAATTGTAGGGACTGGTAGCCCGATGTGCCTTTTGTAGGTCTCAATATATGTGCTCCAGTGGATTTTGAGAAATTAACGTTTAAAAAAAGATATATATCTGTAACAGCGGACCAGGCAGCGTCCCAGGACGCGTACTTTTCGCGCAACGGAGCTTTGTGAAGCGAAGCTGATTGGTTCTCTGGCGTCTGTCAACATTCCAAAAAGTCCGTAGCGGCCGCCATCTTGTCTCTCGGTAGGATCGAGAGACAAGAGGAGGCCAAAGCAAAGGGGCAAATGACCATAAGGGGGAATAGTAGATCCTCGCTGACCCCCTAGGTTTGATGTGGAGGTTTTAAAAGGGCCCCGCGGGGCAAAAAAAAAAAATAATAATAATAATCGAACGGCTGAATGGATTTGCACGAAACTTGGCAAAATTGTAGGGACTGGTAGCCCGATGTGCCTTTGCTAGGTCTCAATATATGTGCTTCAGTGGATTTTGAGAAATTAACGTTCAAAAAAAGATATATATCTGTAACAGCGCACCGCTTCACGTACTTTTCGCGTTACGGAGCTTTGCGAAGCGAAGCTGATTGGCTCTCCGGTGTCTGTAAACATTCCAAACAGTACGTAGCGGCCGCCATCTTGTCTCTCGGTAGGATCGAGAGACAAGAGGAGGCCAAAGCGAAGGGGCAAATGACCATAAGGGGGCATAGTAGATCCTCGCTGACCCCCTAGGTTTGATGTGGAGGTTTTAAAAGGGCCCCGCGGGGCAAAAAAAAAAAATTATAATAATAATCGAACGGCTGAATGGATTTGCACGAAACTTGGTAAAATATTAGGGACTGGTAGCCCGATGTGCCTTTGCTAGGTCTCAATATATGTGCTTCAGTGCATTTTGAGAAATTAACGTTCAAAAACAAGATATATATCTGTAACAGCGCTCCGCTTCGCGGAGATAAAATTATATCTGTATTACCTAGCTGTTGCTAACACCAGTTAGCGACGGCTAGTAGGAGATAGCGACCATCTTGGGCCCCACTTTGCATGTGAGTGATATTTATCACTAATGACATGCAAAGTGGGCGTGCCAAGATGTTAGCGACTGGAAACAGTCGCTAACATCGCTATCTCCTATTATCAACTTTTGGAAATATTCGAGATAAGCGCGAATATCTCCAAAAAGTAACAGCTGCCCTGAGCAGTTCTTAGCCATGTTATCCAATGGGAGGTGGATAACATGGCTAAGAGCATTAGCTCGGTAATGCATGAATATCGCTGAGTTTTCAGCGATATTAATGCATTGCGGTCGTTTTTTATCGTATTTGCGATAAACCTTGATAATAGCAAGGTTTATCTGCGATAATTTCTGACGGTAAAAAAATCTTTGCAATGCATCGTTAGGGATAAATATCGCTTAACTTTGGTAATATGCCCCAACGTCTGTTAACGTTCGATTCGAAGGAAATCAGGAAGTGTTGAAAAACATTGTCTGCGCCATCTTGTCTTTTTTCAAATGCCACACTTTTGTCGTGCACGGCAGCCATTTTAGATGCCTTGACCAGACCCACTCTGTGCACGCTGTCGATCCTTAGCATGGCTCCCCACCCTCGCAAGCATCTCACCCAGGCAGTGGTCACCCCCGCTCTCTGTCTTATGCATGGGTAATAAACCTCCCCCCATCTGCGCTGCTCTTCCCTGAGAATCACACCCTGTGCCCGCCCGACACCTCCCTTTCGCCCTATTCACTACCGCACCCTCTGACACTTCTTTTCCTCTGTGTCCGATTGTCCAGGCCGGTCCTAGGCTATCAGCTAGCCCTGCAGATGTAGTTTATGGCCACAGCTGTAAAGAATCACCCCTCTTCAAAGGAGTTATAGTAGATCAAGGCCCACACTCGATGAGATCCGTCACAGCAGAAGCGTTGCTATTATCTGAAAACCATCCTGTATTGTGATTGGGGAGGGGACCGAGCGTGAAGCGGAAGATTCCAGGGATGACTCTTTGTACATGAAAGTTTTTACAATTATGTGTCACATTAAAAATATATAGCACTCCGACAAAGTAGTAAGATTATAAAACTTTAATAATTTATAAATATATACAAGAAAACAAAAATAGTAATAACATATAAACATTTTTAGGGAAAAACAACGAAGTAGCGGTCGGCTGTGCGAATAGTCCCAACGCAGCACAACGTCCAGATTTCCGGCGTGGGGCGTCACGGGGGGTGGGTCATCAGTAGCAAACTGTTGTGCGAATAGTTCCAAGGCAGCAGAACGCGCCGAAATCTAGATGACACGAAAGTGATGTCTAGTAAGTTGCCACCCAGCAAATAACGGCGTGGGGCGTCGCGGGGGGTGGGTCATCAGTAGCAAACTGTTGTGCGAATAGTTCCAAGGCAGCAGAACGATGGCACCAAGGTGATGTCCAGTAAGTTGCCGCACTGGTTTTGGTATCCTACAATGCTGCTCCGAATAACGGCGTGGGGCGCCCCGGGGGAGGCGGCGTGAACGGGCCTCTCCAGGTGGAGTGTCATCTGTTGTAGTGGGGCGCCCCTTTACCGTTTCAGTTGCCATTCCGTCCGTTTTTGGTCCACTGTGTCAAAAGCCGCAATTCAGCTGAGTTGCGCCCACTCTTGCGGTGCAGCGATAGGCGGCTGTCACAGGACTCTCAAAATGGCGGCAGGCTCTTTCCTTTTTGGGCCTGGTCCACTGAAATGGCCCTGGGACACCTTGGAAATCGGACGCTTGTCTGCTAGGTCTTGGACCCCATTCTCGAAAGCGTCCCCTCCGCCTTGAGAATTCATCAAAAGTTTTGGGGGCCCCGACTCCTGCAGGCTTCTGGTGGGGAGCGGCTGCCATGATTGCTCGCGGAATGACCACGACTGAGCTACGAGATGGTGGTGCTCTCATGCTGACGCCAGTTTAGTCTGAAACATCCAGAAACAAGGTGGGGCTTTCATCGTTTGGGAAGAAAAAAAAAGTTTTCATCCAATGAAAAGTGTTGTTTTTAGGTCATATGATCAAGCCTTCCATCATTAGGAAACCAAAAGTAAAATGAACCAATGAAAAGTTTTATAAACAAGTCACATGACCTGTTATGCGGCATAGGGTATAAAATGCGTAGAAAATACGTTGGCACGTGAGGCGGCGTCAGTAGCGGACCGATGTGCGAATAGGCCGAAGGCAATACAACGCGCCAAGATCCGGATGGCACCGAGGTGGTGTCCAGCAAGTTGCAGCACTGGTGTGGCCATCCTACAATGCTGAAAGTCGCCGTGGGGCGCCCCGTTGGCCTGTGAGATGGCGTCAGTAGCGGACCGATGTGCGAATAGGCCGAAGGCAGCACAACGCGCCAAGATCCGGATGGCACCGAGGTGGTGTCTAGTAAATTGCCGCACTTCTGTGGCCATCCTACAATGTTGAAAGTCGGCGTGGGGCGCCCCGTTGGCCTGTGAGATGGCGTCAGTAGCGGACCGATGTGCGAATGGGGCCAAAGGCAGCGCAACAATATTTTCTGACTGACACCACAAGGCGCTGAGATGCCAAGATCCGGATGGCACCGAGGTGATGTCTAAGTTGCGGACTGATGTGCGAATGGGGCCAAAGGCAGCGTAACAATATTTTTTGTATGGAAGATACCACTAGGCGTTGAGATGCCAAGATTCGGATGGCACCGAGGTGATGTCTAGCAAGTTGCTGTACTGGTGTGGTCATCCTACAATGCTGAAACTCGGCGTGGGTCGCCCCATTAGCCTGTGAGATGGCGTCAGTAGCGGACCGATGTGCGAATAGGCCGAAGGCAGCACAACGCGCCAAGATCCGGATGTCACCGTGGTGGTTTCATAGTTGAGAGGCACTTCATCTGCAGTGGGGCGCCGAGATCCGGATGGCACCGAGGTGATGTCTAGCAAGTTGCTGTACTGGTGTGGTCATTCTACAATGCTGAAAGTCGGCGTGGGGCGCCCCATTAGCCTGTGAGATGGCGTCAGTAGCGGACTGATGTGCGAATGGGGCCAAAGGCAGCGCAACAATATTTTCTGAAGAGAAGACACCAAAAGGTGCTGACATTCCAAGATCCGGATGGCACCGAGGTGGTGTCTAGCAAGCTATGCAGTTGAGTTGTGTGCGCACTTGCGGCGAATAGGTCGAAGGCAGCATAACAATGTTTTTTGAATAGAAGACACCACAAGGCGTTGAGATTCGGTTACCACCGAGGTGATGTCTAGCAAGTTGCCGCACTGGTGTGGCCATCCTACAATACTGCTCCGAATAACGGCGTGGGGTGCCCGAAGGGGGGGGGAGCCGGCGTGAATGGGCCTTCCTAGGTGGAGGCTCGTCTGCTGTAGTGGGGCGCCCCTTTACCGTTTCAGTTGCCATTCAGCTGAGTTTCGGCTGCTCTTGATGCTACAGCGACAGGCGGCTGCAAGAGGACTCTCAAAATGGCGGCCTGTTCTTTGGATTTGGGCCTGGTCCACTAAAATGGCCCTGGGACACCTTAGAACTCGGACGCTCGATTTTTTTTTCCTTTCCTGTACATGCAAAAAAAGGTAAATGCCCGGTACGTTACACGCTTCATCTGCCACGATGAACTCTCCAGAGGAACCGAAAAAAAATATAGTTGTGGTAACTATACCATGCATCGTCATATGGAGAGGTGGCACCAATTAATTATAGTGCTGCATAAAAGAGAGATTTGGAGGAGAACCCCTGACCTGCTAGTACATTCATCAAAGAAGTGGCACTGAGAGCTTCAGAGGCAAGGGAAACGGTCCCAAATATTTAGAAGAACTTTGGAAAGATTAAAATGACATGTTTAGATTGTGGCAAATTAATTTCATGTGGACAGATGAGTGTTACTCTAATAAATACAGCATATGAACATCATCATAGTCGATGGTTGGTAGAGACATTTTGACTATATCCTGGACTTGCCCGTCCTCGCCCAAAATGGCGCCGGAATAAATGGGACTCGTAACTCCTTGTTGTGTACTGGTTGCAGAACCTTGAAATCACGAGATACGTATACAGTTTTGAAGCACATGGCGGGGACGAGAATTGATTGACTATTTCGACATCCCTATTGATATTAAGTTCTGATGTGTTATTGATTACTGTACTGTTGAAAGTTCGAATTAACGTCACCCATGGTACTTGCCCGCAAATGTATATCTAGATAATTTTATTGTAACTGGCCCTGTCGTATTTTAATTATAAAATGTACGTCCACCGATTCCGTAACTGTTAGACACCTTAGTTCTTGCAACCTAATGGCCCGCCCGTTACGTTCCTCTACAGTGTAAATGTCTATTCATCATATACGATTACAGTTTGCTCTGTGGCAGGCCCACGTGGTTATAGGCTCGTATTTGTATAATGACATTTTCACAATAAAGGTTTTTAAAAGAAAACATGGTAGTAGTATATACATTGGTAAAGTTTTTAATAATAGTGACTGTTTTAGAATCATTAAAAGGCAAGTGAAATAAAGCAGACCAATTACATGAAGGGTAAAAGGTATAATACGAAGGAACGCAGTAAAGATAAATGGTCAAGGGCTGTTGTGTTTTCTATTCCTGCAACATAAAGTGATCGATAAGAATCTCATATTCAGGCGTATCGGCGACTAAGACAGCAGGTCGACCCTCTTTTGCTCAACGGCTCCGTCATGGGACGAAGAAACGCTCTTTTTCTCGAAAAAAGAATATATTTTACATGCAGGACAGTTGTAAAATTTCCGGGAAAGTACATTAGCCTGGAACATTATAACATATATTTAAGAAAAAATAATGTTCGGAAGTAATGAAAAGCGTAATTTTTAGGTCATATGACCAAGCCTTTCATCATTACAATAAGAAAAGTAAAATGAACCAATGAAAAGTTTTATTAACAAGTCACATGTAAATGTAAATGTATTTCGATTTATATAGCGCACCAATCACCCAGGGGTCTCAAGGCGCTTGCTTAGGGAACCCGTCCTGGTATTCCCCTGTGAGATACCCCGGCAGGGTATCCACAAGGTGAAAGCCAGGCATCCCGCCGCGAGGGGCCGTAGTGGAGATTAAGCAAGCTATTGCCCAGAGTCGCAGAGTGTGACCCCGTGAGTCGAGTAGGCACCGGAGCGATAATTGTCAAGTCCGTGGAATTAAGAGCCCGAGATCCGCCGAGGCGGGAAATCGAACCCTGGTCCACGGCCGATCTCAGCTTCCGGGTCTGCCGCCTCTAACCACTGAGCCACGCTTCTCCACATGACTTGTTATGCTTACGTTACGCGCTGCGCGCCCCGGATGACTTCCGGATGCGCTAACGCGGCGCGTCATATGACGCATTACGCGACAACGCAGGTACAGAATATAGTCAAAATGTCTCCACCAACCAGCGGTCGGAACACAACCCCTTTCAGCAGGCTAAATAGTTCTGTTAAATGGCAACAGAAGGGACAGGCAACAAGAACCATCAGTCAAAGAGGGGAGGGCTAGTTCTTCTCTACCGGGTTACATTGGGGCGCTACCGGAACTGATCGAATTGGTAGTCTACAGTGTTTCTGGATGTTTCAGACTGAAGCTGGGGTTAGCATGAGAGCAGCACCATTTCGTAGCTCCGTCGTGGTCATTCCGCAACCAATCATGGCAGCCGTTCTTTATCGTTATTTTGGGCGGGGTGGGTGGCGGAGCCGAGCTGTTTTGCAGCCATCATTGTGTGGAGTTCAGTTCATCTCACTAGTTTTGTATTTGTCATGAGGGGTTGTTCCTAATGTTTCTATTTTAGCGAGGTCAAAAAGAGATCCCATTAGTGGCCTACTGATTTTGCTCGATTCCTTTTCTTTTTTTTTACACGATTTTTCGTTATCTGCAAAGACTAAACAGAGTATTGCGACTCTGTGTTTGTTTGTAAATAGAGAATGAACCAAAGAGAACTAATTCTAAAACAGTAAATACTTGGATAACAATCAATCAAATGGAGAGAGAAGCAGGCACGACGGATTATAACGGGGGCAAACGCCTGCGTTAACTACCTTTCACTATCTGCAAAGAGAGAGTACTCCTAATAGAAATGAGGGGGGGGCACCATTCAAAGCAGATCAGTGTGCATAAACACGAAAATGTTTTCACTTACCACGTACTTGACATTCGACAGCTTATGATATTTGCTATTAAAAAACCATTGAAATTCACTGAAAAAACCATAGGTTATAGACCATATATAGTTAGGAATTAGCATTTACAAAACCTTGAAAATTCACTGAAAAAACCATAGGTTATAGACCATATATAGTTAGGAATTAGCATTTAAAAAACCTTATTTTACTCACACAAAACCATTGAAATTCCATATATAGTTAGTTGCACTAACTATATATCGCGCACCCGCAATCCACTGCTGATCATGTCACATATTACATCATTCATGACATGGTCAGTGACATCACTGATGACATCACTGATGACATCTCAAATGACATCACTGATGACATCACTGATGACATCTCATTTGACATCATTCTTGTGCTAATACGATAAACCTCTTCAGACTCTAATATAACCTTAGATACACTCAGTGTATACAGACACTCACACACTGCCACTCATCCATGGAGTTACTCACACACCCAGTCAGTCATGCAAAGAAACAATCTCACCTCCATTTCTTCAACTATACAGTTAAACACACCTTACTTATTGAAACATATACTAACACATATTTACTCTCTTATACAATCCCTGATACAAGTTCACAATGATCGATACAACCACTCACTCATTCAGTGGCTCTCATGCACAGTTATTTATATATGCCAACTCTCACATGTACTGTGTTTTACATATGTACTTACTATGACATGTAGCATTGAGATATCCATTCACTCATCAATACACTCATGCACACAGTCAACTGCCCATGTAGCTGTTTCCACATGCAGTCTTGAACTCATACACCTAGTGAATAAACTGCTCACACATCTATGCATAGAGTCACACACCTTCCAGCCACCCCCACACAAACTCAATCTCCCATAGAAATACTTGGGCAACCAATTAATAACACATATAGCCTCTCGTATAGCTAATGATCAACACATGCAGCAGTTTACATCACAACAGACATAATGATGCACAAATTAAGACAGTTTAGTCACTAACCCATGCATTCAGTGAGACACATTTAATCACTCACTCATACAGTCAGTCACACACCTACTAAATCCTTCATCCAGACACTTATACATCCACTCATTCTTCACTATGTAAGACATATTTTAACTTTACAGAAACATACAGTCACTGGATGTTGTCATCAGTGATGTCATCAGTGATGTCATTTGAGATGTCATCAGTGATGTCATCAGTGATGTCACTGACCATGTCATGAATGATGTAATATGTGACATGATCAGCAGTGGATTGCGGGTGCGCGATATATAGTTAGTGCAACTAACTATATATGGAATTTCAATGGTTTTGTGTGAGTAAAATAAGGTTTTTTAAATGCTAATTCCTAACTATATATGGTCTATAACCTATGGTTTTTTCAGTGAATTTTCAAGGTTTTGTAAATGCTAATTCCTAACTATATATGGTCTATAACCTATGGTTTTTTCAGTGAATATGTGATATATATGTATATATATCACACGAACAGCACTTATAAAGTACTCGAAGCCCAACTTCAAGGATATGCTGGCATTTATTAAAAGCAGGCAACAAAGTCTTTCCTTGCACATTTCGGCTTTCAATAGC
This sequence comes from Lissotriton helveticus, assembly GCF_964261635.1. NCBI lineage: Eukaryota > Metazoa > Chordata > Amphibia > Caudata > Salamandridae > Lissotriton > Lissotriton helveticus. The sequence goes on from NC_136068.1 coordinate 1,686,392,607, forward strand.
CTCGATCACAGGTGAGTACAATCATGGCAAACTTAGTTTAATTTGAACATAGTGAGCACGTGACCAACAGTAATCCTTCAATGCTCATAATGCACAGTCTTTGTCTGTTTAGTGTCGTACATATAAAGTGACTTAGTGCAAATGGTAAAAATTAACAGTCACATATTTTTCAATGAAATTATGCCACACATATATGATACAATGAAAGCCTACTTTCGACATGCTACCTCTTAAAGATGATGCATTGTTCAAAGTGTAGCACTCAGTGAATTACCATAAAGATATTTGATATCAAAACTCAGGAGGGAATGAGATTTATTCATGGTTCTATTCACCCCTGAAAAGCGCTTCAGCCATACAACCTTGATCACACATGTGGTCATTTTGATACATATATTTTTAAATACCAAAAGTAGCCACGTGTGAATGCGGTGTTGTCAAACATAAACACAAACAACAGAATGGAAAGTCATACAGCAACACAATATGCAAAAGCATGGCGGTCATCTTGGAGTGTATGAGGAAAGAAGAATTATGCAGAATACATGTGTCGTATTCTAGTTCTTTCAGTGAGATAATTATCACCAATCTTATCTTGTCAGTATTTCACATTGTGTCAAGTACACAAGTTATTAATCAATACAGACTAAATCATAGGTCATGGGGAAATGGGAGAAGCTGTAAAATAAGAGTAAAATAAAATCGAAACAAAGTGATGTGCCAAATGAGTGTTATATAATCTGTGCAATCGCCTGGGATAATAGTTCACCAAAGAACTGTGGAACTTGTTCTCCTAAATTACAATTAAACTACTGAGTGGTTTATGCAAATGTTCCAGTCTCATTGGGGAGTGCGCTAGGATATTTGTAGGATCCGGGTAGTTACTGGGTAGTTTTAAGAGCCTAGTCACAATTACATCTATATGCAGCCCATGTGGGCAAATCGTGGCCAGGACAACATGCAGAGAATAGGTAAGTGGAAATGCATATATTCCAATTGTCATTGATGTGTCCCATTGGGAAGTCCACTAGATGTGATATAGGTTCTAAGTAGCTATAGGAGCCTAGTTAAGAAATTTAGTAAACAATTTGATTTTGATGTGCGGCCCTAGTGGGCGAATAGCGGCTAAGACTGCATACAGACAATAAGTCCATGGAAATTCTCCAATGAAAATGATCAAGTTCTCACTGAGAAAGCCAGTCAAAACCAATCCTGTGCTAATAGTGCTTAAAGCAAAACCATAACACCAGATGTGTTCAAGTGTTCGAGAAGATTAGGATAGGGTGCCCCAGCCGGGGTCTCCTCTCCAAACCTAGTTAAGGAAAATGACAAAAAGGTATCAAACTGTGGAAAACATGAATTACTTTAAAGTACAGAGACATTTGGTACATTATTTCATGATCAAGTTCTTAAATGTATGTGCAACTCCTCATCGTAATTCAGGCCAAAAGGGGTTTTAATGTTGAGTTTTATAATCCATTTGGATTCCCTTCTTCTAAGGGTGGTTACCTTGTCGACCCCTCACCACCCACAGGATCAAGATGGACATGTTCCATTCCAAAGAAGTTGAGTTATTTATAGTTACTAAAATTATGTGTCTCAAAATGATGTGCCATCTGTTAGTGTTGGTCTGGGTTTGTGATTGCTATGATGTGTTCCTGGATTCTCTTGTGCATGGGTGTATGGTGCCTGCCTGTGTACCAGAGGTTGCAAGGGTAGCATAATACATAGACCACAAAGGTGGTACTACAGGTGATGAACTGGTTTATGGATCTTTTAATACATGTATGTGGGATAAGGAATGTTTTGCAGTTGGTGGAGTGTTCACAGGCCTTACATCTGCCACATATAATGAACCCTCTGAGCTGTTGTCTTGGTTTGTGTGCTTCCATGGCTGTTGTAATATCAGTTCTGACTAACATATCCTTCAATTATCTGTTCCTCTGGTAAGCAAGGCTTGTTAAGAGGAAGGTGTGGCAAATGAAAATGCTGGGTAACCAGTAGCAGAGGTGATAACAGGATGGTTTATTCTTTGGGATAGGAGTAATAGGTTACAGGTAGAAGATGGTACGAAGGAAGCAGGAAGCCCCACTGGGAGCACCATCCTTGCTGCTCAGCCCATGCACTCCAACTGATATCCACTCAACTAGGCACACATCAGCATTCTATTACCTCACACTCACATTGGCAGTGCAGCATGGGCATAAAGCTAAGGAGAGAATGCATGGCAAAGAAATAAAGATACCATAGAAGGCCTATACTTCAGCATTGTGTTCATTGATATATGGAGACCTCTGAAAATCCTACTTGTACTAGCGTAAAACAGTAAATAGTTCAAGACAGCTGCATTACCCACACCGAGCGAGTGAGTAGAAGGACTCACCATTTAATAAGGCAGACTGAAAAATAAATGCTTATTACACTGCTCATCTTATGAGTGCTTGGAGGGTGGTGACTACAGAGGTTTAATCCCAGGAAGGTCTGATGTCATTCCAGCTAGGTGTTACCTCCTGATTTAGAGATTTGCCCATTTTTCTATTGCGGTTACACCAACACTTTGCTGTTGGCAATAGCAACTGGTGTTATTATCCCTCATTACTAATGCAGTAGAAGCTCATCAACCACACCTGTTGTACTGCTAAATTACCTACAAACTGGAACATGTGTGAAAATCAGGTAATATGTTCCCTTTTTAATAAGCTAGATAAGTTCAAATGCAATCAGATTAGGGTTATTGCCTGTAATGAATGCAGGTGGTGAGGGTGAGAGAAGGAGTGATATATAATTGTACACACCTATGCTGAAAGAGTGTTGGTGTGTCTGCCTCACTAATACATGGCAATATCTGAAGACTGCTGTATATATATAACTAAGCAGATAACTTCTAGTTAAATATACAGTAGCATTAAGCAATTCCACTTTCCTTGACCACTGATGTACTAAGCTAGTTCTACCTTTGGCAAAAATTAATAATCTAGTCATAATGTAATCATATCCTTTCTTATAAAACAAACCAACCTTCTGGTAAGATAAGAAGCAAGACTTCCACCAACTGCATGCTCAGTGCCAGGTGTCCCGACCAGTCATCAACCAGTCGAGAGCTAGCTTGTTGACACCTTCAGAGTAGCTCACAGCCTTAAGTTATTTTTTTTAAAAGCACAGGGTCACATTTTTCTTTTAAAGTCAAGGGAAGACTGTGTTTATTTTACATTATTATAATTAAGGCTGGGGATAGCAGGGCTTGATAATGAGCAGTGCTGGAGTAAGATTTATGGCCTAGGGCACAGAGTTGAAGACCTAATGCAATGAGGCATTTAACTCTTAAATAAGTATTTAACTCAATATTGGAGGGTGGGAACAAAATAATGTTTCTGAATGCTTTTAAATGAAAGAAAATGAAAATGAAAAGTTACCTTAATAATTAGGATAACTCTTCAGTTAAATTTTCTTCCATTTCAAGTGTTGCATTTACACACAGCATGCCTCTTGCTCCCAGTAGCCAGTAAACACGTTGCCATATTTATAAATGAAAAATCCAGTACTCTTTTTTAAATGGGAGAAATGTAAAGGGAAGAAAATTATTTCTATGAAAGATTAAGGGGCTGATTGCAATGAGTGTCGGAAAGCCTCTTACCTCAGGTCGGCAGCTTTCCGACACTCATTGTCAGTTATAATTGTGACCGGTCGATTATGTTACAGCCGGTCAGAATTGAAACCGGCTGATCATTCTGGCTGGCTTCCAACGTCGGCCAGTCGTAACTGGTCTGTAATCCAAATGGACGATGGTTTACGCCATCCAGATGACGATGCACGGTTTCCGGCAGGGTTTCCATGCAGGCCTTTCTTGACATGGAAACCCTGTCGTAAAGCATAACTGGGGTCCTCTAGCAGGGGTCCCTTTCCCATGTTGACACGGTTGGGAGCCGAGGGGGCACCTATGTTGCCCCCCATAAGTCCATGCATCCTGTGGAAGGCATACTGCGGAGCCTGCCACGAGGTGCAGGGATTAACACACCCTCCCATTCCCCTATGGGAGCATGTACTACAGCTGGTTTACGGCTGTAACATGCTCCCATAGGGAAATGTATGAATGTGAAATGTGTGAATGCGGCTGCACCATGTGCGGTTGCATCATAATTAGGTGGTCAGGACCACCAACTGGAGGTTGGTCGATCCTGTTTCCATGATGATGTCAGGCAGACCCAAGTCTGCCTGACAACATACTAGGCCCCTAAGTCGTAATGTTTTTCTCCACTTTGAATTAAGACAATTACTTCTTGGGGGTTGATTAGGATGTCGGCCAGAAGGCTTTCTCACCAACATCCATGGTTTAAAGTCCGACCGCCTAATTACAATGTAGGCGGTCGGAGTTTAAACTGACTGGCTCAAGGAGCCTGTCAAGCAGTCGGTGGCTGCACATAATCCTCTACAGATGGCGCTTCTGCCGCCGGGATTATGATGTCAGTTTTTGACAGGCTTTGCATGTTGGGATTCCCGACATAAAAAGCCTATCGAAAAGTGACTTTGGGGGCCCCTAACAGGGCCACCATTCCTCTACAGCCTCCGGTTCAGGCCTGAGGGGCACCTATGGAGTCCCCATGTAAATCCCTGCACCATGTGGCAGGCACCATGAGGTGCCTGCCACATGGTGCAGGGTTTTATAGAATCTCCCATTTCTCTACGGTTGCTTGCGCTGCGGCTGGTTTCCAACTGCTGCACAAGCTCCCATAGGGAAATGGAAGTTTGTTGCATTTTAATAGAGTGTTCTGAACTGCTGACCTACGGTCGTCAATTCCCAGATTGAGATGGTGTCGGTCGGAAGCAACTCCAACCGACATCGTATTTAAAAGGTCTTAATGTTTTACGAGGCATGTTTCTTCACTTTAAATTCCTTCTACTTAAACACATGGCTGTATTTTTCTGTCATAAATATTGTACCTTGTCTACAAGCCACTGGAAGCAAGATGCCTGATGTTTGCAAATGTGACACTTGGAAATGGGATTACATTTAACTGAATTTTATGGAATCCGTATAAACATAAAGTTAACTCTTCAGTTTAATTTTCTCCCATTTCAAAGTGTCACAGTTACACACAGCAGGCATCTTGCTCCCAGAGGCTGGTAGACATGGTGTCATATTTATAACTGAAAAATACAGCCATTGCAAATATAATATAAATATAAAGTGCAGTAAAGTGTTCTAAATCATGAACATTTTTGTATAATGTTTTCTACACTTAAAATCCCTCCCATTAATGTTTCCTACACACACAATTTCTCCCATTTAAAATTTTTTATTTGTTTGTATTATACATATAACGGTGCCTCATATGATGAAAAGTATTCCAGTGCCATAAGATCATGATCATGACATAGGTTCTCAGTCACCCATACACATTTGTCCAATACATACGCATACATGTTCATACAAACCCAAAGACCAAGCAATCACTGACACACATGGCAGTCCTGTCATAGTGACTCTTGTCAAAGTATTCTGTTCAAATCATAGTATCTGGTTCTATGGACATGAGGCTTAAAGTCAAAGGAGCTGGGCATGAAGGTGTCCGGTAACAATGCGCAAGTTGGGTAGCGTTCAGTAGCTCATGATGATTTTCACTGATCAGAAATAGACCTCACTACAGAAACAGTTGGAGACCCCTGCTGTAGAGTATACTTGCCATTTACTTCTCTCCCTAAGACTAGAGCCTGTGAACAGAAAAGTTCTTGACTTGAAGCCCATCAACTCGGATCCAGATTCGCTATTAATCTGTAGCATGACTGCTAGCTAGGTCATGTTTCCATACTCCAGAATTGGAAAACTCTTCTTTCAATTCCAACCCCTGAAGACTTTAATATTACTGTCTCAGAGGAACTAACACTAGGGATCGGTCTTATTCAGATATATTATGTCTTATGTGGGAACTTGAATTATTTATATATAGAAAAATTTTCAATATGCTATATATATATTCTTGCAGAAGCAAGGGTCTCAACCCCTTCTCCTTTGGCCTGGACGGAGCATTTCTTAGTGACGATCCAGTGCCCACTGTATGAGTGTCCTCTCAAACCCATGATCCGAGTTGTACCCAGATGACACTGGAATAAATTAAAACTTGAGGATTTTCACCGCCTTTTGTCTGAGGACCCATTGGGCCCGCTAGACACTGTGGAAACAGGCTATGACCGTTTCTGTGAATGGGTCACCCGGGCCCTTGACTCCCTCATTCCGGTGACTCTGAGCAAATGCGGATCAAGGGACCCCAGTCCTTGGTATGATGGATCTCTGCGTGTGCTGAAAAGTACGTGTAGACGTGCAGAGAGAGAATTGCGTAAAACTTATGACACCAGCAAAAAAGCCCTGTATCTGGCCACCATTAAATCCTACCATCGCGCTGTCTGTAGAGCTCGTGCGGCATTCTATGCTCTTGAATTCCGCAACAGCATTATTTCATCTAAAACTATTTTTAAGGCTCTCAAAGAGCTGGTGGCAAAAAAGGCCTCTGTGAATGCAATGTGCTCTACTTCACATTGCGAAACCTTGGCGGCCTTTTTTCTTGGGAAAGTCCAAGCCATCTACCGAGCCTTTCCCACGGCTATGCCCCTTGGCGGAGGGCTTTTTAGCCCTCCAGTGCAGGATGTTTTACACTCTCTTCCCTGCCTTCCACCTGAAAGCTTCAAGAAACTGGCTCAGCAAGTTAAGTCTGGATCTCCGGCAGACCCTTTAAGACCGGCTTTGTTTAGAGCTCCGGCATCCTTCGATCTTTTGCCGGTCTGTTCCTTGATTAATATCTCGCTTGCATCAGGTGTGGTTCCCGCCAAGTGGAAACAGGCAGTGGTTATGCCCATCTTGAAGAAGCCGTCTCTGGACTCTGGAAAACCTGAGAACTATCGTCCAATATCGCTTCTTCCGTGGCCGGCAAAAGTAGCGGAGGCGCACGTGAACACTGTTCTCTCAGACCATCTTACGCGGGCCAACATCCTGGACGCCACGCAGAACGGCTTCCGTGCTGGGCACAGCACGGAAACGGCCCTCCTCTTCATGGTGGAACACCTGCGCACTGTGCTGGATTCGGGTCAAACGGCGGCGCTTGTTTTGTTAGATCTTAGCGCCGCCTTTGACACCGTCTCGCACAAGATTCTTTTGCTGCGCCAGGAGGAAGCTGGCGTTGTTGGTCCCGCGCTTCAGTGGATTCCGCTCTTTTCTTGCTGATCGATCTTTCTGCGTGGCCGTTCCACCCCACCAGTCAAAATCTTACCCTCTGGATCTTGGGGACCCTCAGGGATCTTCGCTGAGCCCCACGTTGTTCAATCTTTACGTGAGGCCGCTGGCTGAGGTCGTCAAGCAGTGGGGTATGACCATGGTGCCATACGCTGATGACACTCAGCTGGCGGTCACACTCAGCGGGGATTCTTGTTCGGATGCCCCAAGATTCCAGAATGGACTTCGGGCGGTTGCCAGCTGGATGAACTCCAACTGTCTCCAGTTGAACGCAAAAAAAACGGAAATCATGATCATCGGCAAGCAAACGGAACTCTGGGGTGATATGTGGTGGCCCTCAGAGCTTGGTCCCACCCAGACTCCGGTTTCGGAGATAAAATATCTCGGGGTGTGGTTAGATCCGGCCCTTAGCTTTGTCCGCCACACAAAGAGAACTGCTGCATGCTGTTTCGGTATCCTGCGAGGCTTAAGACCTGTGTTAAAAAATTTTGACGCATCGACCAGGCAACTTGTGGTGCAGGCGACGGTGATCTCTCGGCTTGATTATGCCAGCTCCCTCTTGGTAGGGATAAACCAGTCCGTAATCACTCGCCTACAACGTGTGCAGAACGTGGCCGCTCGGGCAGTGGTGGGCCTACCCAGGTTCTGTTCCACTGCCAACACTCTGCCCTCTCTCCATTGGCTGCAGATTAAGCAAAGGATCCAATTTAAAGTGCTCTGTCTGTCATACAAGATCCTCAAGGGCTCCCCTGCCCAGATTCTTTTGAATCTCCTGTCTCCCTATGTCCCGGCCCGCTCTCTACGTTCGTCGGACCTCGAACTTGCAGTAGTCCCCAGGTTCAAGCTTAGCCGTGCTGGCGGCCGCTCATTTCGAGTACGTGCGGCGGCTCTGTGGAATTCCCTTCCTTCAAAGATTCGTGCCCATGATGATCTTTTTTCGTTTCGTAGGGCCGTCAAGACTTTCCTATTTCTCTAAAGCGCTGTACTTTTAGTTTCCCACTTTTTAGCTGTGTTATGTTGTTACCTTGTCTGGCGCCAGGACGCTCCTTCGCTGGAGCAGCTGTGCGCGTAATAAATGTACATAACATAACATATACAAACATAGAAGCTGTACAACATGCAGGAATAACCATGTAACAGAAAGTTGATGAGAATAGAACCATCACCTCTTCAAGGCAGAGGAAGTAGGAAAATTGGGCATCTGACTTAGAGTCTCGGACCCACCTTTTCTGAAACCATATGCCAGGTAGAAACCAGCTTCCATTGCCCCAAGTCCTAACTCCTTAGAAATGGACCAGCCATGCTGAGCTTCCTGAATGTGCTGGAAAGCAGCTCTTGTACTGAGACAATATGAAACTGATCTGCGTCTTGGAACGTTGCTTATTCACCCCATGAGGATGTTTTGAACCTCAGCATAAGGTTCTCCCAGCTCCACTCCCAGGGCAATCTACATTACTTACTAGCCCAGCAACAGTCGGTGTTGGTGTTCAGTTGTAGACAGTCCTCTAAGCATGGCGTAAAATCCGTTCCGCTCGCGGATTTTTCGGATTTTCGACAAATTCGCAATCCGCGAACGCTCGCGAATTTGTCGAAAATCCGTGAATTCGCTCGCGGCAGATTTTTTGCTTGGTGATACAATATTGCGGCGCGCGGCGTGGTGCACGGCGTTCACTTTCCGTCATTTAGCGTTTGCCGAGTTGTTTTTCTCGATCATATTTTGCGAGTGCTGCGCCATTTTGGATCTTGCTGCGGGATCCCGCGGGAGTTTGGCGCCCGCGAATACGTAATCGCGGCTTGCCACCTTGCACAGCACGCCTCGCGAGAGTTCGCAATTGCGAACACGTAGTTGCGGCGGACAGGAACAATCTCGCACTCGCGAAATAGAGATTTTACAATTCTGCACAAGAAATTCACCAGCAAACAGGATAAACCTTCAGAAAATGATGATTTTTATCAGAATCACTCCTCAGGTTGACATTTGCATGGCCTTTTTTTTTTGCAAGGAGTCCATTTTTGGGGGGGGAGGAAGGAAGTGCCCCACAGTCTCCAACTTCCTGTTCCTGTCCAGCAGGCTCCTCCCAGTGCTTTCTTCATGTGCTGGTCACTTTCATTTGGACCTTGACCTGGAAGGATTACTTTTTGTGGGTGATGCTGGATATTTGGATTTGAGGCCTTTTTGACTTTCTTTGGATCACTTTTGGATTAGAAATCAACTTTCACAAGTAAGTTTGTTTGGGGCATTACAGTTGTTGCACCTACAATTTTGGAACTTTTTCAGAACATTAAATAAAATATATTGTGGTGGGTAGCCACAGTATCCAGTAGGACCAGGGTTGGTTATGGGTGCATGATACAACTGTTTTGTTGAATTTAAACACCATTGAGGCCATGGATGGGCTGGGATTGTGCTGATTTTTGTTGTTTTTGTCATTTTTTTGGTGCTGCTGGTGGGGCCCTTTGCCCAGGGGTGGTGAGTGTTGCATGGGCCTAGTCTTTCTGTGGGGTGTCTTCTTGAATTTAAACATCATTGAGGCCATGGATGGGCTGGGATTGTGCTGATTTTTGTGTTGTTTGTTGTTTTTTTGGGGCTGCTGGTGTGGCCTTTTGCCCAGGGGTAGTGGTGCATGGACTGAGTGTGCCTGTGGTGTGGTCTCACTCTCTTTAATGTAAACATCCTGGATGGCATTGGATTGTGGTGATTTTTGGGTGTTTTTCTGTTTTTTGGGGTGTACTGTTGATGTGGACTGGCCATGTGGGTGGTGGTGGTGGCCATCTTGAGTGCTGGCTGGTACAGGCAACATGTGCTTGGGGTGCAAGGGGCCATTTTGAAGAGAGGCAGTGTCTGAGGCCTGCACTTATTTTGCCTACTTTTCATCCATTATGCCCAGGGGTAGTGAGTGTTGCATGGGCCTAGTCTTTCTGTGGGGTGTCTTCTTGAATTTAAACACCATTGAGTCCATGGATGGGCTGGGATTGTGCTGATTTTTGTTGTTTTTGTCATTTTTTTGGGGCTGCTGGTGGGGCCCTTTGCCCAGGGGTGGTGAGTGTTGCATGGGCCTAGTATTTCTGTGGGGTGTCTTCTTGAATTTAAACATCATTGAGGCCATGGATGGGCTGGGATTGTGCTGATTTTTGTGTTTTTTGTTGTTTTTTTGGGGCTGCTGGTGTGGCCTTTTGCCCAGGGGTAGTGGTGCATGGACTGAGTGTGCCTGTGGGGTCTCACTCTCTTTAATGTAAACATCCTGGATGGCATTGGATTGTGGTGATTTTTGGGTGTTTTTCCATTTTTGGGGTGTATAACTGAAGTGATGTTCCTCTGTCTTCCATTGCTTTTAGGTGCACAAGACTCAAGAGAACCACCAGTGCCAGGAAGAAGTCCTGCAGCGGTGTGTGTGTGCAGCATAACGTCACGCGACGTCACGTCTGGACACAGACAACTCTGCAACTCGTGCAACTGCTGCCTGCTGTTCTGACCTGCTCTGAAGAAGATGGCCCCAAAAAAAGTTCCCCGTAGCTCCTCTAGCAAGAAAGTTGCCAGTAAGGAGCAGAAGAAGCAAGTTACCAAGGAGACTGGTGTGCCTGCCCTTTTATTGGGAGGAAAAAAAAAAGTACGCCTGCAGCAGCAGCCGGATCTGCTGGGGACCAAGCTGGGAGGAGCACCCCCGCTACATTGGGCTCAGTGCCACCACCACCACCACGCCAACTTAAGTCCAAGCCCTTGACTGCTGCAGAGGCAGTTAGTCTAGTTGTTCAATCACCATCGACCAGTGATGTTAGCTCATCGCAAGAAAGTAGCAGCAATGTCCCTCAATCAACACAGGTTGTTGTAACTCATCTGACGAGTGTTGAACAACCACAGCCGCAACAAAAACCACATGTGCAAGTACAAGCCCAAGTACATGTGGAAGGAGAGGCAGCGCAAGGAGATGCGCAAGCAGAGGTGCATGGAGGGTCACAAGTGCCCACAATAGTTGTTCCTCCCGAAGTAGGGGTACATCAGGAAATCGACAATCAAGGCGAGGTATCATTTGAGGAAGACACTCCTCCTGATGATCATTCATTGTCTTCCACACCCCTAGCAAGGAAGAGATCAAGGGTGGTGTCTACATCTTCTTCAAGCACACCTCCTTCTGATGATACGGATCAAAATTGGGAACCAGCACCCATGATCTGGTGAGGCACACCATGATCTGACAAAGGTAGTTAAGCGTAAAAGGAAGCTCGTCCAAAGTCTCAGAGTTATGGAGTGTGATGATGAGGCTCAACAAGAAGTGGCGGATACTGCTGCTGATGAACACTCTGACAACGACGACCCAGTCATCATAAAGGTCACTGCAGCCCCAGCGGGCATGCAGCTAACAGACATTTTGACCCTAGCCCGAAAAGCTGCTGAGCGTGATGATGATGATGTTGTCGACGAGGAGGCAGTGGAAAAACCACAATCATTGGAGTTAAGTAGTACACCAACTCGTACCGCTTCCATATTTCTTTCTCACAAGAAGGGACCTCCATCCACCTCGACCTTAATTAGTGGCGGTGAAAGTGCACAACGTACAAAAGTTGGGCAATCCAGATCCTCCACTTCATCTGGCATTAGCAGCATGACCACCACCACCAGTATTGCCGCCTCCTCCAGGCCCCACAGACACTTCAAGTCCCCAGTTTGGGACTTCTTTACTGTTTGCCCAAAAAGGGAAAAGTTCGCCATTTGTACCCTTTGTAAGGTTGGAGTTAGTCGTGGTAAGTTAGGTACCAACTATGGTACCGGAGGCCAGAGAGGTCATCTTGAGAGACAGCACGCTGTCCAATGGTTTGCGCACCTAAAGGCGATCAAGGAAGCCCGAATTGGAAGTCAAGAAAACGTTGATGTTTCATCTGATGATGACGAGGAGGAAGAAGACGTGTCAAACACTTCACTTACACCCAGTACCCATGTCAGCAGCATACCCCATGCGAGGCACACTAAGAGTGTTGTAGCGAGTGAGACACCAACGCGAAAAAGTTCACCAGCGAGCATAATTGGGTCAACAAAGTCATTATCATCCCGTAAATGCTTGGTCCAGGGCAACATTAGAACCATGTTTTGTTCAGACGTGCCATATGAACGCAACCACCCACTGACGCGTCTGTATAACACTAAGCTGGCTAAAATGCTAGCTGTGGACCTTCTCCCTTTTTCTTTTGTAGAAGCGGTAGGTTTTCTAGAATTAGTGGCAGCGCTCTGCCCTAAATGGAAGGTTCCTAGCCGGTTCTATTTTGCCAGAGTTGCGGTTCCAGCACTACATGAAGATGTGCTGGAGGTGATTGGGGCAGCTTTGCAGAAGAATGCTGTTCACACTATACATCTGACAACAGACATGTAGACCAGTGGCGCAGGCGCTGATTACATGTGCATCACTGCACACTGGGTCTCTTTTTCAGGGGTTAAAGCAAAGCTAAACGCAGGTGTTGACCCAGACCAAGTTTTTAAAGCTGCTCGGAAACATGCAACACTAGCCATGTTTGGCTTGGAGAAAAGTCACACAGCACGAAACATTTTGGACGAGTTTAACAAAAAGGTCTTTCACTGGCTGTCCCCAAAAAAACGCAAGATTGGTTATGTTTCCACAGATAATGGCGCCAATGTAGTTAAGGCCATGTCGCTGGGTGACTATTTCAGAGTGCCGTGTTTGGCGCACTGTATCAACCTGGTAGTTCAAAAATTCTTGAGTGATAAAGACAGTCCAGCGTGCGAGGTAATGGCCACCTGCCGAAAAATGTGCAACCATTTCAGCCATTCTTTTAAGGCCCGGAAGCATCTGAGGAGCCTGCTACATGAACGTCGAATGCCAGTGAAAGCACTCATCCAGGAGGTGGCAACACGTTGGAACTCAACCTTCTACATGCTTGAGCGTCTGTATGAGCAGTATACGGTACTCGATCACTATTTCTTAAAACAGGGTACAGCTCAGAAGGACCTGAGGATGGGTGCGGCGCAATGGGACATAGTTAAAAGCCTGACAGACATGCTTCGTCCTTTTGAGGTCCTCACGCGTGCAGTCAGCAAGGAGGACTGTAATTTGGGAAAAGCTATCCCATTGTTGTGCATGCTGGAGCACCAACTGAAGGCGGTGTCTTCTGAGTTAGAAAAAGATGAAAAAAACAAAGACCCTTTTGTTTTGTCGGAGAAATTATTAGAGCGCCTACGTGGTGATGAACGTCTTAAAATGATCAACTCAGAACAGCATTACATTTGTGCTACTATTCTGGATCCACGCTACAAAAAGGCGCTGGCAGGCCAAGCATTCTTTCCTTTTGCTGATGAAGATGTTAAAAAGTACAAACGTTGGCTAGCCTGGTCAGCCAAGAGGTTTGAAAAAGAATGGCAGGATATTGAAGGAGAAGGCAGTACATCAGCATCAGCAGGCCATCCCCAGTCAAAAGAATCCACTTCTGCACCTGTGGCTCTGGCACAAGTGACCTCTCAGCCGTTAAAGACCCTGGTAACCGGATCATCTGCACCACTCACAAGAGTAACATTGGCTGCTGAAGAGGATTGGCTAACTTGGCTTGGGTATGGTTCTCGAAAACAGGTCACAACAAGCACAGCAAAAAGTAACCAAAGTGGAGGAACCGTTGAGGACCTTGAGTCGATGGTGCAGGACTATCTGAATGACTCAACAGAGGTCTTTCTTAATGATGAGCCATTGCAGTATTGGCATGGGAAAAAACAATTGTGGCCACAGCTCTCCAACCTGGCTATAAACTACTTGTCTTGCCCACTCGCAAGTGTGTCTTCTGAACGTGTTTTCAGTGCTGCTGGTGGCATTGTAACTCCCAAACGGAGCCGCCTCTCGCCCAAAAATGTGGAGAGGCTAACAATGATCAAGATGAATCAGCACCTCATACCACCAGATTACAAAGTACGAGAAAGCACGCAGCATGAAGACGAGGAGGACAGCAACGTAGATGAGGGAATTTGTTCTCTGTTCGGTGACGCTGACCTCATCCTGCCTGAATTCGCAGAGTATGATGACGAACTCTTATTCTTATTCCCTGACACCGAGCCCTGAAAATGAGACAATGAATCAATAACTTTCTTTTTCGTCCTTATTCACTTTTATTCCTGTGTGTCTGTCTTTCTTTGTTTTGCACAGTTAATTTAATTCAAACTTTAATCACCTAATCACAAAAACAAGCCCATCAGCAGAACTGTCTTCACTTGTTTGCTTATTGATTTGAAGGTGCCGCAGTCTACATTCCTCAGGTTCACAAGTTCAGAAGAACATGCTCCTCTATCCTCCTCCTCCAGACTCCTATTTCCCTCAAAGCAGAGGGCTGGATTATGCCCAATGAAGAAAGACTCAGCACTTGTGGAGGTGTTCTACTTCTTTGCGGGTGAGTTGACGGCTCTGGGCCCATTGCTGTGAAGCTCTAATAACGGATAAAAGTGTTTTGGACCAAATATGAGGCGGAAATTTCTTACGGTTTTTGCGGACTTGCTTGCCTTTGAGGTGCTCTTTAGCGGGGTTCCGGGTGTTTGTGGGTGAGTTTTGCGGTCTGGGAGCACTGCTGCGACAGTCTAATCTTGATTGCATTTGCTTTTCAGGAAATCCGTGGTGGAAAACAGGAGTTATGATGATGACCTAGCTGCACAGCGCGTTTGGACCGAAGGCCGAGAGATATTGTAAGTATGAGATTTTGCTTTTTGGCTGTTTGGGGGTGTTGTCGCGTGCTTTTTTGCGGGTGGGTTGGCGGGTCTCTTGGGGCATTCCTGTGAAGGTCTAATACCGGATGTAAGTGGTTTGGACAAACTCCATGCAGAATTTTTTTGCTATTTCTTCTGACATCTTGCTCAATGTAGCGTTTTCGGGGGCCTGTTTGGGGGGCTTCCTGGTGTTTGTGGGTGGGTTTTGGTGTCTCTGTCGGAGCACTGCTGCGACAGTCTAATCTTGATTGCCTTTGCTTTTCAGGAAATCCGTGGTGGAAAACAGGAGTTATGATGATGACCTAGCTGCACAGCGCGTTTGGACCGAAGGCCGAGAGATATTGTAAGTATGAGATTTTGCTTTTTGGCTGTTTGGGGGTGTTGTCGGGTGCTTTTTTGCGGGTGGGTTGGCGGGTCTCTTGGGGCATTCCTGTGAAGGTCTAATACCGGCTAGAAGTGGTTTGGACAAACTCCATGCAGAATTTTTTTTTGCTATTTCTTCTGACATCTTGCTCAATGTAGCGTTTTCGGGGGCCTGTTTGGGGGGCTTCCTGGTGTTTGTGGGTGGGTTTTGGTGTCTCTGTCGGAGCACTGCTGCGACAGTCTAATCTTGATTGCATTTGCTTTTCAGGAAATCCGTGGTGGAAAACAGGAGTTATGATGATGACCTAGCTGCACAGCGCGTTTGGACCGAAGGCCGAGAGATATTGTAAGTATGAGATTTTGCTTTTTGGCTGTTTGGGGGTGTTGTCGCGTGCTTTTTTGCGGGTGGGTTGGCGGGTCTCTTGGGGCATTCCTGTGACGGTCTAATACCGGATAGAAGTGGTTTGGACAAAATCTATAAGGAAAAGCCTTTTGGCACTTTTTGTAACTTAGGGTTCGTTAGGGTTAGCCCTAGCAGCAGGATTGCATGTGTTTCGGGGTGTTCTAGATTTTTGCAACTGAGTTCTGGGGTCTTAGAGCACTCTTGGAGCGATGCTGGCTATGGATACTTTTGCTTGCTTGCAAGTGGTTTGAATACAATCCACGGTGGGTAAGGGGGTATTTGGGCCTACTTTTACTTTCAAAGTACGTTTTGTCACCATTTTTCTGCTAGGCCTCGTTTTTTGAGATCTGATTGGGGGTCTTCTACATTTTTGCGACTGGCTTTAGTAAGGGTCTGGGTGGGAGCACTGCTGGGAAGGTCTAATTTTGTTCTAAAACACAGTTCACAGTACACCGAGCTTGAGGGGAAAGATCCGCTAAATTAATTTGGCCATACTTATTTATCCTTCAAAAGGTGACTCAGACAGAGTACGCAATTTCAAAAATATTGTACTGTCTATTAGGAAAATCAAAGTGTGACTTTTTGCACCACACAGCGTACCTACCTTATATTTATTTATCAGTGGTATTGTAATAGCACTTCCTGTTTTCCGTTCAATTATTACAGGCCGGGTTTCAGTCTGTGCAATGGGGAAAAAAGATGGAGTCAGGCTTCACATTAACGAGCCGCAATTCAACATCCGCCAGGCAGGCAGTGGACAGGGTGTCTTCTGTCAGTGGTCACCAATATTGATGGACGAAGCGTCAGCTGGAATGGAGGAGTGCCGCTAATAAGAGGAATTGTGTGCTGCATGCAACTTACTTACCAAATTCAACAGGACAACTCCAACAACATACAGATACAGTATCCATTGTTTTCTTCTATGAGTGTGACTGCATTTCTTGGATCTCTCTCTGCTTCTAAATTGATACCAGATTTCTTTATCATCAATTATTGTTTGACCTTGCTGTGCTTTTTATTTCTTCTCTCAACAAAACCTACCCAAAAAGAAACCCCCATTCCCATCCATTTTCCAAACCCTAACCCTCTTCCCCCGGGCTGTGTGGTTTTGCTTGATGTGTGACTAAATGACATCAATAATTCCACACACTTGCTGGGGAGGATAAGGTCATAGCAACAGGCTGGTGAAGGAATCCGAGGATATATTCTAGACTTACTCAGCTTCAGTACTATTTCTTGTAGTAGTAGGAGCCAATGTCAAATAAATTCAACGCAAGTACTAGTTATACTTGCAATACTTTATCATTTGTTAGGCTACATTGTGGCACTGTCCTAGTGTACTGTCACCTGCTATATTCTCTATCGTACCGTAACCGTTGTAATGCTACAGTAAGGACAAACCAGGTTTCGTTTTCTTTTTTTCCATAGACATGCAACTGCCACTGTGTCACACCACTAGTACCACCGCAATGAGGACATTTCATCCGCCCAGGATTGCCAACCTTAATCCCCATTTCCCGTGGAGCCAGCCCTGGGCCTGGCCCTACTTTCAAACACAAATTACAGGTAAGATAAGCGTTTGGTGGGAGGTAGTATAATGGACTATTAGGACTAGACGAGAGATTGACGGTAGTACTACTAAAGTCCTAGGACTCTTCAGGAAAACAAACTTACTGTTAAACCCCCACCCACCAGACTCAAAAGCAGTAAAAAACAGGTATGGTCAGATAAAGTTTAAAAAATTATATTTATGTAGCCCTAACAAAATAATCTCCCTCAAGACCCTCCCTAACCCCAACGATTGTCTTTCAAAAGTCCCAAAAAGAACCCAACTCCCAAATCCCACCCCCCCAAAGTCTCTAAAAAAAGGGCAAGGGACACTACACTACTGGAGGGTGCTGTTGAATTTTGCGGCCAGGGCATCATACTCCTTGCGGAGGGTGGCATGGTCGAAGCGGAGGCCCTCCACCAAGTTCTTGTAGCTAAGGACCTCCTGCTCCAGGTAGGACATTCATAGGGATAAGCGGCGCTGGCGTGCCTTGCAACTCCTGTGGGGGGCAGCTGATGTCTTTGCTGCTTGGCGGTGGCGGTTGGCTTTGGTAGCCCGGCTCCGTACCGCTGGAGCACTGCGCTGTCTGGCAGCCCATGGGGGCACGGAGGAGGATGCAGCTGTCCCAGTGGAGGATGTTGTGGTTCCACCGGTTGACTGCGTGTCCTCCTCCTCCAGGGCCACCAGCCGCCGATATTCGGCGACAGTGGCATCCAGCCTCCGTTGCCGGGCCATTCGAGCCTGCTCCCTCCGTGATGTCGATTTGGAAGGAGCAACTATATGAAGAAAGAAAGACATAGTCTGTAACCAATGCTCCTTAACATTAATAACACAAAGTGATTGAGCCGAAAGTTGTGTCACAGTACAAGTAGCAAATTGAAAGCACAGTACATAACTATTGAGGACAGTATCTATCTAACCTCCCACTTCTGCATCCTTGCTCTATCATTAGTGGGAGTTTAATGAACAAATTCTACGACCACTATGGACTTCCATTACAGTCGACTATGACAGTACACCAGTCTTATTCTTCTTCTTCTCTCTTGTTTAGGAAAATTGGTACGTTATCTTATGCAAGCCGGCAGAATGCCAGCGCAGTGAACTTGCACCCGAGAAAAACAGACGCACACCATGATGAGTGAGACAGACTTGCGTTACTGTACCGGTCCAGTACATGCAGGTGGTGAAGCTATTACTTTTCTATTACGGGTGGCACTGAGAATACTCTGTTACAAGGGCTACTGCTTAATTAATTTACCTTTCACCCTACAGTGCAAATAAGTACTAGTAAAGGAAAATGAAGAAGCTAAATAATTTGATTATCTATCACTTCACATGGGATGTATTTGATGACATATGGGATGACTTTAGGTGCTTTGCTTATTATTGAGTGAACAGTGATACACCCACACATGAATGACGTACTACTACTAAACTAAAGTTATTAAGAGAGGTACGGAGTGTCCACCGTAATAACCGGATATATGCTGTGCTTGCAGTTGCAATACAAACTACTGCTACTATTCATGGTAGTATTGGACAAATTTACAACTTCTTTTCCTTGCCTTCCCTACACTGGAACGGACGTGCGGGTGCGGTGTTACATGCTCTTCAAGGTAACACTTAGTTCATCCAGTGACCATCTACTCTCTCTAGATACACATATGCTATCTAAGAGTCAGATAATACCATGCTCCAGACATCCATCCATTCAAAGTATATGCACACATACAGTTTCTGTTTCACCCACCCAGGCTGTTCTCCTTCCACCCATCCTTGCTTCATCATTGACCCAGCCATGCACCATACCATATTCTTTCCTTTCCAGCCACCTCGGGGACCAAGCAAACACATATCATTCTTCTTTGCCAGCCATCATAAAATTTCTCGTCCTTCCACACTTACTTACACCCTTCTTTCGCTTTTCGATCATCCCATCCATCAAGTTCATCTAAGATCTTATTGGGATTCTTCTCACCAAAAACTTCACAGCTAAGTCGAAGTACATTTAGAGGAGGATACTACCTGGTTGATTTATAATACACCCGTGCAGAAAGCACACTATGCAGTCTTCAATCTCAATAAGTAAGGAATATATAGCTTACCTCTTCCCGCCACCACCGTGTGAACCCTCACAGGAACGTCCGGCACTTGTACCGCATCCTCCCCAGAGTCCTCGGCCAACACCACCACCTCCGCGCTGGCCCCGCCACCAGATGTTACACCTACAAAGTACATTTAACAATGTTAGAAATACACCACTCACTACTATATAATATTTGGTCTAGGAGGAATAAAGCAATGTTAAAAAACGAAATACAATGTAATAATTTGTAACTGTATACTCTAAAGTAAAAATGTCCCTTTTTCCAGGGAAGGCTGTTGTCTTGCAGCACTTTTTGGCACAACTGATGAATGCTTGCTTTTTATTTTTAACACGCACCACTTTTTCTCCTAACAGACAGAAGCTTAACTTCTAAGAACACGAGCAGGATCAAGTTCAAACCAGGTGAGAGCTCGGCTCGACCACAAGAAATGTGTCCAATTAATCGTCAGCACTAAGCACTTTTCCATTTTCAGTTAAACGTTTAGTTTTATGACAAAGTTGATTTTAATAAATGTGTTTACTTTTAATAAAGCTTTTAAACTTAAATAGACTCTCTGGTTTTTGGTCCTCCAGACTAGAGTGGATGAGCTAAAGGTTTTGGAATTTTTGCAAGCATGAGTCTGTGCCTCTGACACTTCTTGACTCTGACTCCGTACTCTTGTCCTGCGTTGGATAATCTAATCATCATTGGGGATCAATCATCGGTGACTTTGGGAGCTAAATGACTCTGCCACACTATCTAGTCAGTAAGGAGATTGGGTTTCAACTACAAAGTCTGTTATCACTGAGGTATGTGGAAAGTCTAACAGCACCTATTATAATTGATAAGCTAAGCAATGCATTATTTAGTGTCCATAGTTCTGTTTGTGCAGATTTGTCCCTGCAACAGTAGTAGAATGGATTGTCCTACTATCCAAACCAAGAGTAAAGTAGTATCTTATTCTTTCTTGGTGGTCATTCACCTTTTTATTGTTGGCAATTGTCAAAGCATAAACATTTAGAAGACTTGAAAAGACATTATGGACAATCCCAGAGGACTGCACTCAGTGCATAGAGCTATTGCTGACTAGAATGGGAGTCCAATGGAATTGCCAAATGTGCAATCTTAGTTAGCTACACAGACAGACTAATAAGAATAATCTAGTAATACCACAGGGAGTCATAGTCGAGGCAGGATAAGAATTTAGATCCAGTCTACAAGAAGATCAAAGACGATTTAGAAAAAATCGAATGAGGAACGCTAGGAAAAAATAGGTACTCTATATTAAAATTAAAACTTACTGGGGCCAGCAAAGGAGCCCCAGCCTGCCCGATCCTGGCCTGCATCCTCCTGAACAGCACCCTCCTCCTCCTCCTGTGTCCTCTTGCCCTTGGGGGGAGCTGATGTACAACATGAAAGAAAGAAAGACCAGAAAACATGGATGAGATTTGTCAACCAAATCCAACATTTCAAAAGAACAATAACAAAATATTTTGGAGAAATAGCAAATAGATAGACAACTATTCCACGGGATATATTGACCAATCTCATGTGGTATACTACGTTATTCGTATTGCCTGATTTGTGGACCGTTGACTTTGAAAGTTCCTATGTAACTCACTCAACAGACTACTAAAAAGGTTTGCCTAGGCCTGGCAGGCAGCAGTCCGCAGCACGCGAAGTGACAGACAAAGTCCATCGTGCTTGCAGATCAGTGAATACTCAAACTATCAATCCACCGACCACCACCACTATTTCTTCTTATAGCCATGTGTCTAAAGGAAGTACTGGACTTCAGTCTGTTGGGGCTGATTTAGAAGTCCCTTGCGGCTCACATTCCTCCATTCCTCCGGCGCAAGGGAGGGCGTTCCTGCGCAGGAACGAATCCTAAAAGTGGCTGAGGGAAATCTACAAGATGTCAATCAGTCACTTTTAGGACAATGATGCGTGATTGAAACCCTGCGGCTGCTTGAAGAAAACGTACGGCTTGATGCAGCATTGGGGAGATAGGGCACCCCAGAGCATTGCTGGAGCTGCGCCATCGTTGGCACGCAACTCCAGCAATGCGCCGCCTTTACGGCACAGATGCGTAAGGCTTATGTGACGTTTTAGGCCCATGGGTGGTGGTGGTGGCATGGCGCACAATTACTGCCGCATCCCTGCTACTTTGCAGGGATGCGCCGGTAATTGAAAATATGACCCTTAGTGTCTAGCATTACGCAGTTCTTTACCCTACACTCATACATAATTTCTCAGGCCAATGAAATGAACACAAAATACAAAACAAATAAGCATAGTAGCAAGCAAGGCTACTGAGAAGGAGAGCAGTGCACCTGAAATGCATAGAAGATTTTGAAATATAATTTACCTACAATGTAATCGGCAGCATTATTGCTCTTGGTAAAGAACAAAGATTTGCAAATAACAGAGCCGGATAAAACAAAGTAGTGATGAAATAGCTAGAAATAGCTACTACTACTCACCAAGCCCGGGGACCTCTACGCCGAGCGCGTCCAGCAAGTCCCGTTCCCGGTCCATGACATCCGTCCAGCGGTGGGTGGCCTGGTTATAGGTGCGCCGGACCCCAGAGAGCTTAAACATGGCCCGGCACACCTTCTCCCACCGCTTCCGGCGCTCCCGGATGCCATAGCCGGTTGCGATCTTGCCGCCTCCCAGGATGGTCTTGGGGAGGCGGCGCTGGACATAGAAGATTAGTGCGGCCACCTCCTCCGCGCTAAAGATCTCCGGTGGCATCACTAGCTCCCCCCTCAAACGCCCGCACGGGAGCCGGGCACGGGGTGCGGGACCCTTCCCCTTCTCAGGGTGCTTCCCGGCTCCCTTTACCATGGTCTGGGCAGAAATGAAGTTAAATGATAAAGAAGAAATAGAATAGGGAAGAAGAAAAGAAAAGAGTTTAAAAAAGTAGTTTAAAATTTACTAAAAGTAGCAGAAAACACAAAAATATAGAGCTAGAAAAATAGAGGGATAGATAATAAGTAAAATAGATCAAATAAACTTCAAACAAGCAAAGGATGGCAGAGATTCAGAGAGGATACAGAAAGTATGCCCAGAACCATAGCAATGAATGAGACACAAGACGGCCGCGCCCATTCACGACCGCGTGGGTAAGTTCGCGCGAGATTTTCCTCGCGAACACGCGCGAAATTGTACTAGCGAGCAGCACACTTTGCGAGATTACACATAGCGGCTGGAAACGGAATTACGTCACGCAAACAAGATGGCCGCGCCCATGTACGACCGCGTGGGTAAGTTCGCAAACGTATCACTACAAGCGCCTTACGAACACGCAAAAAATCACGCGAACATACACGCCGCAAAAAAAATAATTTGTGTATTCGCACGCATTCGCGGCTTCCGAAATCGATCTCGCACGGATTCGCGCCCCGCAAATCGCGCGAAATTGCAGAAAAACGATTTTTGCTAAACTGAAAGCAATCACCAGGTGCAAAAGTTCAAACTTAACATTAGTAACCATTCACTCTAGTGCTTCCTGAGGGGCCCCTCCAGAGTTCAGTTGCCTATTTGCAACTATTCTATGACCCTGCTATGACCCAAACAGCAGGCTCATAGAATAGCTACAAGTAGACCATAAAGGTCCTGTGAAAAAAAATTGCACTGCAACAGAAAGCAAATTACAGATAAGGAAGGAAGCAGGTGCCAGCCAGACTGGAAGTTTCAAAATTACTGACACATTAATCACCTCCAAATTAATTCATGGCAGTTGAAGAAGGGCAGGTGTGCTTGCTTTCACTGCAACAGAAAGCAAATTACAGATAAGGAAGGAAGCAGGTGCCAGCCAGACTGGAAGTTTCTAAATCACTGACACATTAATCAACCCCAAATTAATTCATGGCAGTTGAAGCATGGCAGGTGTGCTTGCTTTTTTTCACCCCCATAATCTACAGTGATAAACAAACCTAATGGGTGGCAGTGAGGATGTACCAGAGGGTGGCATGGGTGTACCAGAGGGTGGCAGTGGTGAAACAGAGGGTGCTGTGAACCTGTGATGATAAACCAGACGTAGAAACAACATAGTCGCGGCCGTTGCGAGCCGAAAAGTAAGTTCGCAATTGCGAAATGGTCCACAAATCCTCGCGAATGCTCGCCAACACAAAAAACGTAAAAATCCGCACATCCGCGAGAGTTCGCGTATTTTTGCGGATTGCGAATCCGTAAATTCGCAAATTCGCGTACGCGAGATCCGCTAGATCCGCCCATGCTTACAGTCCTCATTCATTGGGTGATTTCACTCATGCGGGCATTGAACTTCATTAAGGTACTGGTTGGCCTGTCCATCAGGGAGAGAATGAGTTGTGCGTTGTCACTTTAGGAGGGGATATTGATGTCGTAAGAATGAATGATTCCAGGTAAAGGTATTGTGTATGCATTGAAGAGGGTCAGGCTCAGGGAGGATCATTGCAGAACTCTGCAGATGAGGTTGCATTTGTCCAAGGATTACAGTGCCGGTCCTGATTGATTGGTTCCTTCTAGTCAGGAAGGAGCATGAAGGAGCAAATCTATCGGAATGCATGTCCTTGGATTCTGAT
This sequence comes from Lissotriton helveticus, assembly GCF_964261635.1. Classification (NCBI taxonomy): domain Eukaryota; kingdom Metazoa; phylum Chordata; class Amphibia; order Caudata; family Salamandridae; genus Lissotriton; species Lissotriton helveticus. The sequence goes on from NC_136068.1 coordinate 1,686,416,486, forward strand.
GTAGTGTAAGTGTTGGATGATGATGGGGTGATAGACTGCGTCAAAATGCTGCAGACATATCCAGGAGACTGAGGGCTGCGGTGTCTCCTCTGTCCACAATCATGCAGATGCCATCTGTGGTAGCGATGAGCGCAGGGCCAATCTGATCTCAATGTAGGTGGCTGATCTCAGAGCTTTGACCCACTACACCATAATGAGAAATAAGCTTGAAAAGCCAGGAAATAATTTACAGGTAAATACAGCTGGGAGAGATGGTGGCCATTTTTACCCAAGAGCAAACAGCTGAAGGTGCGGACACCAACACCTGCAGGGCAGGATAGGTCAAGTTCTGGACCCTACTCTCACTCCCTCTTAAAAACCAATGTGGTGCTAGATGCAAAGACCTCAGGTGCCCATCCCAAAAACGCATAGTCAAGACTGAAACAACACTGCAGGAAAGGGATGTGGTCATACATGAATGCAGCAGAGCTCAGGACCTGACAACATGGGAACAGTGAGGAAGAAAACAATCTGTGTTGGCAATCCTTGCACACAAGGCACTATAGCTTACAGTATTTAATACATGAACTGGCCCACAGGTGGGATATGTCTTTGTTAAGCAGCATACTCTGGACAGAAAATAGGAACTATCTTCTTCCCGAATACTGCCAAAACTGAATTTCTCGCTACCCTTTCCAAGGTTCTTAGAGAAACATGAAACAATAACATAATTACTGGAGGTGACTGGCATTGAGTGCAATCATAGACAGAACTGGCTTTATTGACATACACAGTGCCAGGGACATATTGGAAGACATCATTAGTGATCATGGTCTACTGGAGACTGGGGATAGAGAGTATACCTGTACATTGTATATATATGCTCCAGAACAGAAATTGTGCTAAACCTAGTAGAATGTACATAACTGACCATTTCCCGATAAAACTTGAGTTTGACCTGGGGCATGCTGTTTCAATATCTAAAAGGTGGAAAATGAACACCGCAAGATATAAATTGGCAACTGCAAAATCACATTGGAGAGAACACCTCTGTACATGCCTAGATATTAACAAAGATTTAGGGCCAGATGTACGACCTGCAAAATAGCGGCTCGCAAATTGTGTGGCATTTGCGACTCGCAATTTTCGAGGCGCTATTTGGCATGTACAACCATGTGTTTAACACTGTTTGCAATTCCCAATGGGGTTTGCAAATTGCGAGGCTCTTGACTAATGATGAGACACTCTAAATTTTCGAGCCCATTAGGAATGACAGGCCTTCTCAGGGATGGTGTCCTGCTGGGTTCAGCAGACCACCATGTATGGTACTGCTTCTAAATAAAGCAGCTTTTCTTTTTTAAATGCAGGCTCTTTTCCTCAAAGAAAAACGGGATGCATTAAAAAAAAAAATGAAACGTTTTCGTTTCATTAGGCGAGCATTCGAGACCTCGTGTATATACTTTAGTATATACTTATGTATTAGTATATACTTATATGTGTAGTGTGTACTGTGTGGGCTCTGGAGATCAGCTCAAGACCTGTCTGCTTCCACTTAGGGACTTTTTTTTCTGTTCAACTGCCTCTATTTAACTGTCTTAATAGAAAAGGACCAATAGAGGTCAGTAAAATACCAGAGTTGCTCTCTGCTGTGGGACTTTCTTTTGTTAAGTTTTTCTGGCAACTGTCTCTATTTAACTTTCTTGATAGGAAACGACCAGCAGAGGTCAGTCAAATACCAGAATCACTTTAGTTTTCTCTAGATTTCAGTCCATGGAAATTGTCTAATATAAGCACCCGTAGACAATAATATTTTATCAAATCGTGTATTTTCAGTTTTATGACCACCGAAGGCCCCGATTTTATATTAAAAACAGAGCTTACGACCATACCATTTCCTGCTGAAAGGCAATATTTCTCTCCATGTGTTCCCATACCTAGTGTGTCCCGCAGTTTGGTGCTTACTTTCCCTCCATGTTAAAGAACTGTAGATGTTTCAGCACCCAGGCTAATGTGCTGCATAGCTAAATACATATAAGGTCCCATAGGTGAGACCGATTGCATTGCAAATGCTTGTTTTTTAAGGGCAGGCTGTGGTCCCTGAGACCACTGTCTGCCGTTGAGCATCACAGTTGCAAATTCTCTTATTATTTCTTAACAAACGCTGCTTACAGGATATAGGATTCCCTGTGTTAACTCATTAATCCAACCTTAGATTTCTGCTCATATGCAAGTAGCACAACATTCCCTTTGAAGGCCAGTCATTTTATAATTGTGGACTAGAGACAGATTAAGCTGTTTGCCACCCAAGTATAATCAAAATGAATCATAAATAAATACATATGTATGTGCCAGGTGTAGTTGTATCATAGCTTGCATCAACGCGTTAGTGCTGAAACCAGGAATTCTTTTCCTTCTTGTGAGGGGAAGTTATACTGAAATAAATACATACAAAGAAGGGCTTGTAGTAATCCCTCTTAATTATTGGTCTGTTAAACTATTGTTCATATTATGCTTCGACCAACCACAGTACCTGGGAAACAGTCCACTTCAGCATTTAGAACTGGGTCACAAGGCTACTTATAGGAATACTGGTGAATGATCTGAATTTCTTCCATCAAGCTCTCTGAAAATGATGTTGCAGATATTACTTGAGGGTTTTCCATGCAGCCATGACAAAAAGTGTATTTACTAATTTCACAATTAAGTATGAACCACCGATCTACCAAGCACATTACTCATTATCTTTTGTCAATAGAGTGGAATAGATTTGGTGGCCTGGGTCTGTGACTAAACTGAAAGAGTACTCTGATAGATACGACAGGTACCTTAATTGTGCCTACTGGCATGCCTATGCCATATGACTGACATTTTATGTGGATGCGATTATTTTGATGTCCTCTAATGTCACTGACACCAGCATATATACCCATCCCCCACACGAAATATAGCATAATAATGCCAATAACCCATGGGTGGACAATATAAATGACATAAATATACCAATATCACAAATAAGATGAAATGGATAGCTCAGAAATATGACACCCTGAGTTCATTTTTCCAAGGGGCAGTTGGTACTGTCTATGAAGAGAGTGGTAATGGTTCAGTAAAATAATACAGCACAGAGCCACCCTCACCCATAATTAAGTTGAGTGTTTAGTCATCCATTTGGATTCTTAGGGGCATATTTATGAGCCAGTTGAGCTGTCGTAGGGTCACTTTTTGTGATGCTCTGGCAGCGCAAATCACAAAATCATATTCATGAAGTCATGCAAAGGCACTTCAATGGCTTTGAACTGCCTCATAGATATAGAGTATGGCAAGGTAGCGCAAATCGCGTTGAGGTGGGTGTTCCCACGTAACACCCATAGATTTTGACACTTCCTCAGATTTACAAAACCATGTAGGCCTGGGAATGTGCCAAAAACCTTGTGCCTTCCCAGGGGTGGCGCAACAAGGAGAAATAACTTTATTTCTCCCTGTTTGTAACTCTTTCCATGTGCATGCATTCTGCAGCACACATACACATTAGAAAAGAGCCTGCCAGGATTATTTTTGTGCAGGTAGGTGCCCCTTCCTACGCAAAAACAATCCTGCTATCAACATAGGCACCCCTGCAACATGGAACCATGGAAACAATGCCAGCACTGGGGGAAAGGACAGGAATGCACCATATTTGACAAATAAAGTGCATTTCTACCCTTTCACTTTGATGTAGGGTAGTGCAGCAAGGTTCCTTGGTTTGCAGCCCTACACCATATTCGCAAAATGAGGCCCGTAGTTTCCTACTGAATCATTTTGTTGAATTTATTGACACTGCAGAATCAGGTCCTCCACTTGATTATCCGTCCCGGAGAACCATTTTGCGTAATCCTAAAGTTAGCTATGGCTCACTACAGTTGTTCCAAGGATTCTCTTGATCTTTGCCATATTGGCACAGTTTAGCTAGGAAGGTCACCCATTGGTTCTCACAATTGCTTTGGCAAATCTGTTAATGCTCTCATTTAGCTGGTAGCATGGATGGGTTTGGACTTCAGGGCATGGTACTGGTGTGACAAACTGTGCATTTTTTCCTGTGGTTATTGACTGCAATGCTATTACTTCGGGGTGATGTATAGTGAGTCTGGAGAGGAAATCTGCAGGATTTTCAGGCCCCGGGTAATGCACAACTTCCAGTTGGTACTGTTGCAGCTGTATCACCCACTTTCCTATCCTCGGCGGAGGATGTTGGGAGGGCCCAAGTAATGGATTAGGTTAAAAGTCACCACTTTAAACTTCATCCCGAACAGGTATATGTAATAGGGGTGGAAACCCCACTTTATAGCACGGGCCTCCCACTAAATCCGTGCTTAGCTGGTCTCCCCTTCTGTCAATGTCTGGTTAGCAAAGGCTGGTCACTGTTCTTTGCTTCTCTCCTGAACCAAGACAGCTACAAGGTCCACAGGGCTGGCTTCAACAATCAACTCTGTTTCTTTCTGAAGGTCAAAATGCACCCTGGTAACGTCATTGAGTAGGGCATCTTTGACCTGCATGAAGGCTGTTCGTTATGGCTTGCTCCACTCCCACTAGGCATGAGCTTTGGTAAGGTTTTACAGTGGGTCTGTTAGGATAAAATATCTGCAATAGCTCACCATCCAGAAATGGAACGGGGCACATTGATGCTGTAATGTTGTAGGTTTCACCATCGCAATAATACACAGTTTAACACTGTAGTTCTTGAAGAACCTTAGCGCCTTGAACATGTGTGTGAAATCTGTGATTAGCTGCTCAGTTTAATGCTGTGGACAGGCTAAGAAAACGCTATCAGCATTAGCTCTTCGGCAGTGTGGGAGCTGGGTAGTGCCGGAGGGTTTCAAGAAATATACCCGCCAGCGGTAGTGGGATGGTGCCACCATAGGCAAAGATGTGTATCTTAGTGGTCCACAGCAGGGGATAATGTTTGGAGCTCCTTGTATTGTTGGACGTCAGTCACATTAACAGAGGTGCCAGTATCTATGAGTGCCTAATTCCAACCTCCACTTCTATGTCAAAGACTGGCAGCAATCATTGTGGTGCAGATTAGTCTACGACATGAGAAAGAGATCTCTCTCATTGGTTTTGTAGACGTGAGACCAGGTTTCATCTTGAGGGCTGTTGTATCGCCACCCCTTTTGGCTGTCACTGTTGTATTGGGTGTGGGTCGTAATTCTACTGGGACCCACTTTATTTGTTTCTTGATGAGTTTTGTGTATATTTAGGCAACTATATATTAAAACACCTGTCCGGCCGGACAGCTGTAAAATATAGTACTGATTGGGTCTATATTCATTGTTTGCTCTCATTAATCCTTGTCTAGGGACCACTGTCTTTAGAAATAAGTATTTATTACACACGAAAGGGCAGTAAGTGAGACCACACTAAATAAAGAAATCCAACACCAATTTATAAAAATAACACATCATTTTATAGGAATTTAGATACCAAGACCATCGGAATCAGGTAAGTACTTTTTGAGTTATGAATGTTTACAGCTTTTAAAAAAAAAGGCTGCAATTTCTGTGGTATTGTTATCTTACGGAGAAAAGTCATACACTGTATACAGATACTTCACAGTGTCTCCTGGACTTAAGGGAAGCATAGGGTAAGGTTCAAGGCAGCACCAACAGGTCACCTCGGGCGGCACAGGGGCGGCTGGGTGCAGAGGTGCTGTTCAGCGTATGGTGCTCAATGTTATCCATGGAGGTAAAACGTGCTGTATTCAGGCACTTCACAGTGATTTACAAGACCAATCTACTGGACTTAAGGTGAGTATGGGGCAACGCCCAATGCCACACCAACAGGTCATCTCAGAAGGCTCTTGGGCATCTGGGTGCAAAGGTGTGTAACGGTGTTAGGTGTCCCACTTTAATGGGGAACGTTATGGTTGCAAAGAGGCTGCGAGTTGGGTCTTGAAGACAAGTCAGGCTGAACAAACAAGGGGGCTCAAGTCTCACAGTGCTCAGGGATGTGGTAACATCTTTGGCCACCTTTTCCTTGGGCCAGGGCAGCCAGGTGAACAGATGTTCTGGAGCATCAGGATTTTGTCTTTGGAAACACTTGGGGTAGAGGGGGCCTGCACAAAGAGGATGCAGGCAGCATTGGTGAGTCCATTGTGGGCAAGACCAAGTTGGGCGTTGTTTCTGGAGGGTCGGGGACAATGCTGGCAGTGTTGGCCTATTTTAATTCAGGCTAGGAGGCACAAATGCAGTGGTGATTTCTGGTGTAAGGTTTACGGCGGTCAGGAGTCCTCACAGTTCTTTTGGAGAGACTGCAGGATGCAGGGAAGCAGTTGTGCTTCTCCACAGGAGTTACTTGGTCTTTCTTGAAGGGAGGCAGTCCTCTCACATTTTTGGAGGCACAGCAGCTGCAGGATGAGACGACTTGAGCACAATATGGTGGGAACAGCAGACAAGTCAGCAGGGTATGTGCCAAGTCAGTTGCTTCTCCATAGTCCTTGCTTCTCTTGGCTCTTGGGTGTCCTTCTTCTTCTTAGGTCAGCAGAAATATAATTTCCTGGTGTGAGGGGCTCCCCTAAATACTATACCATAAATAGTTGATTTAGGGGCATTAAGGGAGTGTATGGTCATAGCCAATGGGCTACTTACCCCTGAGGTCACTACTCCACCTAAATGACAACTTCCTGTGGGAAGTTGGCAAAACCCTGTCCCGGAGTTCCTAATTATGCCATCACCAAGATAGATGACTCTTAAATGTTGTATCTACATCAGTTAGCCTACCTTGGAGGTGGAAATTGCATGACGGTGGACACACCTCTCTGACTACTAATTTTCCCACCTGTCCTGGTGCCAAATGGGCCCTGGTCAGGGGGGTTGGCATCCCCTCACCTATGAGGGAAGCCATAGTTGCATACCAAAGGCAGTGGGCTCTTTGAAGATCCCTGCCTTGGAATGCTAGTTTACCAATCTTCTTGGAGAAGGTGTAAAACATGCATTGCTACTGACCTCCTGAGAGCATGGACTCTCACCTTTGGGGGTCAGAAAACTCATATGTGGTAGCAGCCTGGACTGGACCAGACAGGCAACACCTTAGAGTGCTGGTATGTTTCACTAGGTATCTCTAAGGTACACTCTGGGTGGATGTATTGTGGTATCGGGTTCTATCAGGTCTACATACTCTGCAAAAACACTCGAACACCATATCACCCAACATCACTTTCGTATTTAAGTCCTTCACTTTCTTATCACTACTTTCTTTAGCCTCTAATTCCTGACGTTCATAATACTGAGCCATAGTTAATAAGGAGGCAGGCGTTGCCGTTATCCATGAACTTTCACTAGCCTTTAATCGCTTTGCAATTTCCGGTAGGAGATTAGCCACATACTTGTCTACGAATAAGTGCCTGCCCGTGTCCTCTGTTAATGATTGTCCACTCTAATCATGGAATGCTTCCTCAAAACGTGAAAAGAAATCAGAAACCGATTCGTCTGACTTCTGCTTGCAAGACGCTAACACTGTCCAATCTATTTTCTTAGGGGGGACAAGCGTTTTTAATTTATTCAAGATAGCTGTAGGTAATTCTAAAATCAACTGACACGGTTTACATGCAGGTTCCCTATCTGAATCAGCTCTCACTATGTCCTTCCAATCTGCACCTAATATCGTTCGATCGTCAAACTTACGAATCACCCTCCACATATCAGGAGGCAATATCAGCCCAAAGAAAAGATCGATATCAACTAACGTCATAATACACGAAGAAATAGCACCCTCCACACCTTCATAGAAAGCTGCTGGATATTTACGGGGGTCAGGCAAAGCATTCTTAAGTGCCATAACATCTGCTCTATTCCATGGCGTATAAACCCAATTATATATAAAATAGTCCCTTGAATCCTTAGACGTCTTATCCTCATCCGAACCATCCCCTTTAGGAGGGACATACAAAGGTGCAGCTTCCCGCATAGGCAAAACATTAATCGCAACACACTTATCTGATCCATAGATAGGGCACAATCGGCAATTTTCCGTCGATCCAGACGCTGATTGCTCTGATGCCTTTTTCGCCGCTCGCAATCGTGTCGCCTCATCTCGTACCTGAACCAACCGCCGGAAGAATTTGTTCGCATCTGAAAGAGCAAACATACCTTTACGAAAATTCTCACGACCAACTGATATATCTTTAGGTTCCAACTCAGGAGAGTGTTTTCTAAACCGTTCAACAACTTCATCTGCAAAATACAACCGTTCCTTGTCAGACCACTGACTCATAAGATCATTAACCCCTGAAACAGTTGTAGTATCACTGTTAAGATTACGAGCAATCGAACGTAATTCCGTCATACGCTCAGCATGTAACCTGGTACGCTGTTTATGCTGGCTATCCTCGTCCGAGTCCTCATCCGGAGCCGTAGGCTGAACATACGGAGGCGGGCAACGATCTAACAATGAAAAATCATCTAATTCATTAGTAAGGACAGGATAAAGAGGACGTCTAATAGGAAACTGACCATTAACCTGCAAGTTACGTTCTCGACTCTCTTTCTCTTTCTGTTCCTGCAATTCCTTCTCCTGTAGCTGTAAAGCTTTATCCCGAGCAGCCTTTCACTGCTCTTTGTCCGCCAAGGCTTCTGCACGCTTCATTCGTTCATGCACCGCTTTCTCCCACATACGCACACAATCAAACATATCCTGTCTAGACCTGCGCTGAAACAAACACTGTTCTACATACTGGACTTTTCGCAAGTCGAATGACCCATGTAGTGGCCATTGCAATTCACGATCAGGTTTAGTGTATTTGTGCCATAACGTGCTATACATTATGGGAGGAAGGCCAAATTTAATGTACATTTCGCGATTAGGAGTCCCCTCTGGGGGAGCTGGCTGAGATTCATTTAACCGATAAGTGGTACCATTTCCAAAGCAGCACATTCCTCGGAGTGTGCTGAGAACAGGCATGTTCAAAATATCACGGAAAAACGCGATATTACATAAAATGGCACTTAAGGGTACTTACGCACGATGTGCCGTTCAAACAAATTCAAAAGCAGAGAAATATCCCTACATGCCTGCCTATGTGAGGTGCACTCCACATATAACTCAAATCATAGGTCCAAACGTTAGCTAACTCATACAAATTCAAATTCAAATTCAAATTCAAAAAGCCACAGTAAGTGTCAATAGACTACCTTACCAAACATAAGCTTACCAAATATCTTCAAAAGTGTCCAGATTCCAACTGCCAAGTTCTGTAGCCGAATCAGCCAAAACAGGCACTACACGACAAGCCAAACGGTCAGAATCTCAGTCAAGGACCGGCGCCACCTGGAAGGTCAGATCAGAAGGAAAGGAAAAAACACCGTAGGTGCCAAGACTCGGGTCACTCAGTGGCAGCGTACGCGTCCATAGCGAGTTTCCAATCCTTCGTCGTGACCTCTCCTTCGGGCATCCGAGTCGCCGATGAGTCCCTTTGTGGTCGCCAATTGTGGTATCGGGTTCTATCAGGTCTACATACTCTGCAAACCCACTCGAACACCATAAACAGAAGTTGGCACGGAAACTGAAAATGCAAAGAGACAAGTTTATTAGGACCCCATGGGGTGGTGGTACATTCCTACTGCACCCTTCGGCAATGCAAGAAGTATCACACCGAACATCGGTGCGCGACCTCTTTTATACAGTTTAACAGCAATAAAAGGGTAGGTGGTATACATTAGCACAGTTTTAGGTACATATAAGGGCATTTTTGGAACACAGCCAACATGTGGGAGGGGTTTAATACCACTGGTCAGTTGGGAGGAACATTCCTAAGGAGTGACCACTCTCTAGTCCAAAGATCAGATGTACGCATGCGCGAGACTGACCATCGCTAAAAATAGCCTGTTGCTGGGCAGGGTAAAGGTTCATTGGCATGAAGAAAGGACGAAAGGGCACGCTGACCACGAGGCCGCATGTTCATACAAAATGGAAGCCACCGAAGACAAAATGGCCCCGCACGTTTAGTCAAGTTAACAGAAATGTTCGTGTAGCTGAGCTTAACGCTTACTCAGGCACTGCCAAATTACGACAGTATTAATAAATCCATTACTGGAATCAGTGTGACTTTATTAATAGAAGGTGCTTGATACCAAACACCATAGGTTTCAGTGAAGCCATTATGTATCTGGGAAACTTGTTTTGACTAGTGCCCAGTACATAACTAAGATGGCTTCCCTGCTCACTTGTAATGGCTGGTACTAGCATTAGACATCACCGGGGCATATCTGCTCATGCAGATATGTCCTGACATTAAATATAATGCACCCTAACTTATGGCTCAAAGATCCGCTATAGGAGTGACTTACATATATTAGATGCAGTGGCTTTTGCATGGCATACAGTAGTGTGTCATGTCATGTTTTCATTCATGGTTTGCACCATGCCACACAGCCTACAATGGCCGTCTGTGTGGAATTTGTGTGTGGGTCACTTAGGATGGTATAATATACGCTGCAACCCTTTGGGACCCTCTTTAGCACTTATACCCTAGATACTTGTGCTACCATTTACTAGGGACTTATAGGTGTGTTAAAGTCAGTAGCTAATTGTAGCACAATTAGACAACACAGTGTTTGGTGGAAGGAGCTCTGGCACTGATTTCTGGTTAGTTGGCCTCTGTGCACTGTCAGTTGATAATCAGCATCTAGTCGCTAACAAGCTTTGGCAAAGCCAATAGGTCTCACCAATACAAGAGCATTTGGTCATTGTGGCTGCTATTCAACATGGGTAAAAGCTAGTGGTTTGGAGTGTCATAGAGTGGAGTGGGGAGGAGAGTGTTAGAGAGTGGAGTGGGGGAGTAGAGTTTCATAGAGTTGATTTTTTGGGGTACAGTGTTGTAGAGTGGAGTAGGGGAAGTAGAGTGTTGAGGAGATGAGTAGAGGGGAGTATATTTCAATGGTACAGTGGCAGAGTGTCATAGAGTGCAGTGGTGTGGAGTGGAGTGGCGTGGGTAAATTAGGGTGAAGTGGGTTGAAGTGGATTGGGGTTCTGGGGTATATTGGAGTAGAGTGAGGTGGATTGAACTATGGTAGAATGGGATGGATTGAGTGGAGTGGCATGCATTGAAATGGAGTAGGGTGGATTGGACTGGGTGGACTGGAATGGATTTAGGTGGGTGCATTGGATTGAAGTGATAGGACTAGAGTGAGGTGGGGTGAATTGGAATGGAGTGGGGTGGATTGCAATGAGGTGAAGTGAATTGGATTGAGTGGGATGACTTGGATTGTGTGTGGTGGATTGGATTGAGTCAAGTGGACTGGATTTAGTGGGATGAACATATGGGGTGGATTGAAGTGTGGTAGAATGGAGTGAGGTGGACTGGAGTGAAGTGGATTAGATTCAGTGGGGTGGTTTAAAATCGCGTCGATTGTGGTGGATTGGAATGTGATGGAATGGGGTGAATTAAAGTGGGCTGGATTAAAGTGCGGCAGATTAAAGTGCGGCAGATCAAAGTGGGGCGGATTGGATTGGGGTGGATTCTCGGGATTTTAGTGGACAGGATTGAAGTGTACTGAACTGAAATGGGATGGGATGGACTGACCTTGTGTTGGTTAGATTTGACTGACGTGGGTTGGATTGGATTGAAGTGGGGTGGATTGGAGTGGGGTGAATTAAACGGATGTAGATTGGAGTGGGGTAGGTGGATTAAATTGGTTTAGAGTGGGCTGGATACGATTGGCTCTCCTTCTAATCTGGCAGCCTGATTTTTCGAGGCACTCTACCTGCTTGTCCAGCGGCCGGGCTTGGCTCCGCCACATCGTCCCTGAAATCGACCGGCCGGGCTTGGCTCCGCCGGTCGAACTCCATTTCCCAGCAGCCTACAGGGGGAATCGACGACGCCAGCAAACAGCGCGCCAGGCGGCGCATAAAGCACCGGCAGGGGCCGAGTTCCCCGTTCTCCTTCTAATCTGGCAGCCTGATTTTTCGAGGCACTCTACCTGCTTGTCCAGCGGCCGGACTTGGCTCCGCCACATCGTCCCTGAAATCGACCGGCCGGGCTTGGCTCCGCCGGTCGAACTTCATTTCCCAGCAGCCTACAGGGGGAATCGACGACGCCAGCAAACAGCGCGCCAGGCAGCGCATAAAGCACCGGCAGGTCCCTCGTCCCGCAAGGACGCGCGCGGGACGTGCCGGACGAAGCCCGGACTAAGGGCGGACAGTCTAAGACAGTCCGAGACTGGCAGAGACTGGGCTGGGCCAGTTGCTCTGTCCGTATTTTCTAGGTGAGACATTCCCATTGCTTGAGGCCCAACTTGGTTACTATCGTTTACAGACTTTGTTGAACTGTGGCTACGCCGCTCTGAGGGTTTGTGATACACATTGTCAACGTATCCATAAAGGGTATTTGGAAAGGGTACTGTACGCTGGTGAGCTATGTCTTGTAAAAAGCTATCTCCGGCTAAAAATACTATGGACAACTACCTAGTCCATGTAGTTGCTAAAATCAACAGTGAAAGGAGATCCTCACTTGGGTTGGGTGTATCTCCTAAATCATCTACATCCACGTCACCGGCACCAGACCTGGCCCAATTCCCTGAGTTAGACAATAGTAGTAGTACTGCTGTAATATCTGACCATGCTGACAATGTGATTTCGGCTCAGATAAACTGTGTTGCGGAAGTCAGTGAAAACGAGGAGGAGGTTGAACTACAGCTAACTGAGGAAAAAGCCCCTACCCCAGTGCCTGCGCCGCGTTCTACTCGAGGTGTTAGAAAGGGACTGCCCAAACGTGGAGGGCTTCGATCAAGCCGGAAAAAGCCTGTTTCCCCCCTAGTAACATTGTGGTGGAGGAAGATGGATTAATTGATGAAGATTCCATGTCTTTAACTAATGAGCAATTTAAGAAATTGTTGGGCATGATAGACACTAAGGTTAAGGGCATTGTAAGGCCGTTGGTAAGCATGGTAGGCATGATAGAGAAGCTCACTAGTGAGGTTAACCGACTAGGGGATCTATTGAATAAAGCATTAACTGAAGTAGAAAAGCTGCCTGATGAAGTCACTAATAGGGCTGAGTTAAGGATGGGCACCTCTACATCTGTGGGCGGCGGTGGAGCCTTCCCTTTGCTCAATCAACCGGCGGCTCCTCAGGTAGCCACATTGGATGGTGCGCAGGGGAAAGTTGTCCCTCCAGCTGTATCTACTGCTCCGGAACCTGTGAAAGGCTCGGTCGAGCTTATAATTGAGGCTTCTCCTCTAGTCCTGGTCCTAGCTAACGTCCCCACATTGGCTCCAGGACAGGATGAAACTACTTCATCCTTGCTGTCTAAGGCCTTACACTGGCTGACAGACAATATGGTGATAACTCCCTGGGGTAAGCAACAGTTGGCAGAAGAACTAGTTATGGCCAGGAGGGTGGAGTGGATTGGAAACAGTCCAAAAAGATTCAGGGGTGACTGTGTTGTTTTCTCAGATCCGGATGTTTTAACCAAAATACTGCCCAACCTCCTTCCGCCACAACGAAGATCCACCGAGATTGTCCCACTCACCTTAGACTTTTTTTACTATCGGAGTGGGAGGGTTCCTAACCGGTGTACGTTAATGACAAAATGGAATGTGGTTTCAACTAAGGGGAGGAGGGTTGCCCTATCCACTGAGTGGGGACTAAATCTGGAGAATAGGTATTCAGCTCTCTCTAATCTGAACGATTGTGATTGACTTCCTGGGGGCAAAAGTTTAGCATTATCAGCTACAACCGATCAGAGTTTATGCAGCTGAGGTATCGGGTTCTATCAGGTCTACATACTCTGCAGAAACACTCAAACACCATAAAACAGAAGTTGGCACGGAAACTGAAAATGCAAAGAGACAAGTTTATTAGGACCCTATGGGGTGGTGGTACATTCCTACAGCACCCTTCGGCAATGCAAGAAGTATCACACCGAACATCGGTGCGCGACCTCTTTTATACAGTTTAACAGCAATAAAAAGGTAGGTGGTATACATTTGAACAGTTTTAGGTACATATAAGGGCATTTTTGGAACACAGCCAACATGTGGGAGGGGTTTAATACCCCTGGTCAGTTGGGAGGAACATTCCTAAGGAGTGACCACTCTCTAGTCCAAAGATCAGATGTACGCATGCGCGAGACTGACCATTGCTAAAAATAGCCTGTTGCTGGGCAGGGTAAAAGTTCATTGGCATGAAGAAAGGACGAAAGGGCACGCTGACCACGAGGCCGCATGTTCATACAAAATGGAAGCCACCAAATACAAAATGGCCCCCGCACGTTTAGTCAAGTTAACAGAAATGTTCGTGTAGCTGAGCTTAACGCTAACTCAGGTACTGCCAAATTACGACAGACAACCCTTTTAGCGTTTAGCTGAAGCTACCTCATAATGGGAGTAATCCGAATGTTCATCATTAATATCGATCAGCATAATTTGCTTGATTTCAGCACTACTCATCTGTACATTTTTAGCAATAGCTCGTTTAAATGGGATACAGGCTGTAATACATACAGTACATAAAGTAGGACCACATTGAATACATAGGCAACAGAAGAAAAATATCCCTATAATCACACATAGAACAGTTAGCAGTTTCCAACCCCAGGTACTAAGCAGAGCCCAAAACCAGCTAGAAAAAGTCCAAGTACCATTGTCAGTGTGAATTTCAGAGGCAATTTTGTGCAACCTAGAGATAGCATCATACACAGATGCTGAATTATCTGGCACATAAACACAACAACTACTTCCGATGATGCGGCATGCACCCCCACGATCAGCTAACACTACGTCCAGAACCATCCGGTTCTGAAGCATAACGATTCTTGTAATCTGAAGCTCTTCAGTTATATTTCCTAAAGCAGAAGCAGTTTCATTAGCAACTGCCTCCACAACACGTGTTAACCGTCTAATTTTCCTGCTGTTTAGGGCAGCACATACAAAAGAGAACAACCCTAAATTAAAATCCACATATTGTTGTAGTGAGGTGTCGGTTTGGTCGACATCATCAATATCCAATGTTCTCTTAACTCTATTCAATATAAAATCTTGATGCAATACAAAATCATTATGGTACATAGGTGGGGCAATAAACACAGGGGGTAATACAAAAGATATATAACATGTACCTAACCATCCAAGAGGAAGACGATGATAACCTTTATTACCGCAAATAAAGTAAGTGTTTCGTGAGGCCACAAATGAAATACCATTGGGTGTATCAAAGGCAAGAGTAACATTGCATTCACTTCTCCCCACCGGAATTGTTCCCTTATTCCTAATACAAAGGTCCGCTTTTGTATCAATAACTGTAATTACATGTAAACTGGTCATATTTGTAAGTCTCTGATTGGTGAAGATACGAGGCGTAGATACATTGTCCGGTTGATATTCTTCCCACTCAAATTTAGTTCCTTCTGCTTGTGGATAGCCATCTCGATCGTTATAGTAAACCTTGTTCAATCGAAAAAGTAGTCCACCTTTTGTTGGCCAACTTAATGTAAAGAGAAGTGTGTACCAAGCATTACATGAACCATTGTGGGATAATGGAAGAGGAATAAGAGGTTCCTCCTTTCTTTTGATGTCCCGGTAACATCCCACAAACCCAACAGTTGGACGTATTTATCATATTGTGTGTGTGATGTAGAATTTGAATGAAACTGTTATTCAAGTAAGTCTGTCTATGTCTCCCCTCATGATAGGGCAAAGTAAAATGGAAATGTTCAGATGGAATTGGAGTGGTAGGCAGTAAATAGTCCCGTGCAGGAAACAGTCTTTCTATAGTCCAAGCTATTACTGCTATTACCACCATAGTCGTAGCAAAAAGAACTGCACCCAAATTTTTTCTATTTCTCAATGTCATAGGTGCCGTAGTACAAAGAACGAAAGTTTCAAAAACCAAACTAAAAATAAGAATGTGGTGCTGAGAACCGAGGCTGCCGCTGCTGTCTTCTCCGAGATTCAAGACGGGTGTCGCTACACTGGACAGAACTGATCCCCCCCCTTGATATTTCCGGCTTCCGTTTTCACAAACCTCGGAACGGTTACCAACCAGTCACAAAAATACAAAAATGTATTATTTCCTTGGCCGTAGATTGTACTTCACTCCGCCAGAAGTAGCGTGGTCCGGGAAGGCTCCCTCCGACTCGTTGGGCATAACAGCTGGGCTTTTCTCCGCATTCAAGATGTCTCTGTAATCGGACAGCACTTCAGGGTTCACCAGATCCGGAGAGACACGTCGGCAGTGCGTTGAATGTATCCACCGCTTCTTATTCGTGACTCGCACAGCCGTTCGCGTTGCCAGCAGCACTTGTTCAGGGCCACGCCATCTCGGCTCCAAACTGCTGGATCTCTCAAACACCCGGATCATGACATGGTCGCCAGGACGAAGATTGTGAGCCTCTCCAATGGAATTGTCGGGGAGCGCTTCTCGAACCTGTTGATGGATAGAAAGTAAATCATTTGTTAATCGTGCCAAATAATCGTTCATCATTATACAAGGCACATGATGTATCAAACGAGGCTTTGAAACTCCCCAGATATTCATGGGCCTTCCAAACACCACCTCATAGGGTGTGAGGCCAGTTCGAGAGTGTGGCACTGATCTAATGGACAATAATGCCAATGGCAAAGCATCCGGCCATTTCAAAGACGTGGATGCCACGATCTTTGCTAGCTTCAGCTTCAGAGTCGCATTATACCTTTCTACTAGACCTGCTGACTGTGGGTGGAATACAGCGTGGAATTTTTGTCTAATTCCCAATCCTTTCAGGACATGCTCCACTATCTTCCCAACAAAATGAGGACCATTATCATTCCACAAGAATTTACAAACACCATAACGTGGGAAGTACTCTTTGAGTAATACCTTAGCTGTTGTTAATGCTGTATTGTCCTTTGTGGGGTAGGCTTCAACCCATTTACTAAAAGCACACACCACCACTAGGACATACTTGAGGTTATTACAGCGCTCCAGTTGGATGTAGTCCATTTGCAGTACTTCGAATGGTGCAGTAGGTGGAACAAACCCTCCTTTAGAAGTAGAGGTCCCTTTAGCAGGATTGTACTGTAGGCATATCAGACAGGTCTGCACTACTCTCCTAGCCGTGCTGGCAATCTCAGGATGCTCCCAAACTCGTGTAAGCAATTTTGTAATTGCAAGAGCTCCGACATGTGCCAGCCCATGCGTCATTTGAACCATTGCTCTCAAGTAAGCAGCAGGCAATTTCCATTTCTCCATGTCTTTGCTTCTCCAACAACCCTCATCATCCAATACTCCCTCTGTTGCCCATGTTGCAAGTTCTAATTTAGATGCTGACTTCTGTATGTCTAGAATTTCTTCTCTAGCATCATGCCATCGCTCGGCTTGCGATCTCACCACATACATAGGGGAGTCATTTTGCAACATGGCAGTCTCTCTCGCTATGCGGTCTGCAAAAGCATTTCCTTGCCCTATTTTGTCTGTCACTTTCTTATGTGCACTACATTTTATTATCGCCACCTTCTTTGGACATAATAGTGCATTCAGGAGGTCGCATACCAACTCTCCGTACATAATGTGTGTTCCGTGTGAGGTCATAAACCCTCGTTCCCTCCAGAGTAGGCCAAAATCGTGCGCTACTCCAAAGGCGTAACGACTATCAGTATAGATATTCACACATAGACCAGCGCTTAACTCACATGCTTTCGTTAAGGCTATCAATTCAGCCGCTTGAGCAGATTTTTGTGGTATTCGTGCTGTTTCTACCACTGTCTTAAGTGTCGTGATCGCATAGGCTGCGGAAGCCGTACCATCTGGCAATCTAACACACGATCCATCAACCCACAGTTCCCCATCTACATCAGGAAGTGGCGTGTCCTGTAAATCGACACGACCTTTTGTTTGTTTGTCAGTCAGAAAAACACAGTCATGTTGTTCTTCCTCCTGGGTCTCAGTAACAGGATATGGCAATAAAGTAGCGGGGTTCAAAGTGGCGCACCTCTTCAATGTAATGTGTGGCGCCAACAGTGTTAATTCGTATCCCGTTAAACGGGCACTGGTTAGATGTTGCGTTTTCGTTTGGTTCAGCAAAGCATCTACTGCATGGGGAACTAACACCAACAATTTGTGTGACAAAACTATTCCCTCACTCTGCCGTATAGCTACTGCTGTTGCTGCAACTGCTCGGAGGCATCCAGGCAGTCCTCGAGCCACAGGATTGAGTACCGCTGAAAAGTATGCGCAAGGCCTCTGTTTATCTCCGTGTAACTGTACCAAGACTGACAATGCGCACCCATCCTTCTCATGTACATATAGTGTAAAGAGCTTTGTGTAATCTGGTGTACCTAACACTGGCGCAGAACAAAGAGCTTGTCTCAATTGTTCAACAGCATTTTGACATTCGTCCGTCCAATCGAGGGGGAGTGGTGCAGTTTTGGACAGCAACACTAACAAAGGTTTTACAATGTACGAAAATCCTAGTATCCATTGCCTACAGAAGGACGTCAAACCTATGAAAGCACGAACATCCTTCAGCGTGCAAGGGACTGGTGTATCTAAGATTGCTTGAATTCGGTCTGATGTTAATGCACGTCCCTTCTTAGACAAAAGATGACCAATATATGTCACTTTGGTCTACAATATTGTAGCTTCTTCCGCGAAACCTTGTGATTGTGTTCCGCAAGGAAAGAAAGCAGGGAGAGTGTACTCTCCTCGCATTGCTCCTGTGTGTCTGCTGCAAGCAGAATGTCATCAACATATTGGATTAGTGCCACCCCAGACTGCAAATCAAATGAATCAAGTTGTCTTTTCAAAGCCTGACTGTAAATGCTAGGACATTCTGTGTAACCTTGAGGAACTCGACAAAATCTATAAGATTTATTATTTAATGTAAAGCCGAACAAATATCGGCTATCAGGATGAATGGGGATTGAAAAGAAAGCATTTTTCAAATCAATCACTGTGAATGTAGGAGCCGTGGGTGGAACCAAAGCAAGTAAGGTGGTAATGTCAGATACTACTGGATACTGCGGTACAACTTTCTTATTAATTTCCCTCAAATCAATAATAAAACGATAGATCTTAATATCCGTGTCTTTCTTTAGGATCGGAAGAATTGGACTGTTGCAAACATTGTAGGGAACTTCCTACACCACCCCTGCCGTTATCAAGTCATTCACAATATGTATCAAAGCTATTTCGCCTTCACTAGAGATCTTGTACTGAGGAACACGAGGTAAAACCGCTCCCTCCTTCACAGTAATGCGCACAGGAGGAATAATCATTTGATCCACATCAGTATCGGAAGTAGCCCATAACGTACTTGGAAGGGAAGCTAATGCGTCGGCCTCTTGCATGAGGCACGATCTCTCAATTTCTGGGTAGTTTTCATTCAAAATGACCCGCACCCCTTCAGGGGCACAGCGTATTGTTGCACGAAAATGCTTTAGCATATCAAGTCCCATAATATTATCTGGTGTATTTGGAGATAATAAAAACGGACATGGGGCAGTGAATTTATCAACATGAAATGTAAGGGGTTGAGACAATGGGCTTAGTGAAGGTGTTCCATCGAACCCTATTGCTGTAATCGTTTCGCCAGACAGGGGAGCCCTTTGGAACCAAGTGTTTGGACAGAGCACTACGAGTAGCTCCTGTGTCGACCAGAAACTGATCAGTAGAACCCAAAACATGTGCTGATATATATGGACCCCTTTGATCAACTGGTACTTCAACCGATTCCACACCCCATCCTACGCAATCCTATGCATATCTATTATCCTGTGACTCAGTATTTTCTCCTTCAGCTATGTGGTATTGATTCCGCCGATCAAAAGTATTATGTTCAACCTGACCACGACCCCTCTCTTCAAACCTACCACGATCATTCGCTCCACCACTTGATCCTGAATAACTATTCCGTGACCTTTCACTTCCTCGACCCCTCTGACTACGCTGTTCACGAAGTACCTGACAATCTGCGAGCCAATGTCCAAACTGCTTACAGTATGCACACTGATCCTCAGAAATGTCGGAACGAGGGGGAGACGTAACGTATGATCCTCGTCTACCCCTATCGTTCCCTCTCGATTGCGTAGCACAAACATGTGCCAACATCACTTTCGTCTTTAAGTCCTTCGCTTTCTTATTACTACTTTCTTTAGCCTCTAGTTCCTGACGTTCATAATACTGAGCCATAGTTAATAAGGAGGCAGGCGTTGCCGTGGTCCATGAACTTTCACTAGCCTTTAATCGCTTTGCAATCTCCGGTAGGAGATTAGCCACATACTTGTCTACGAATAAGTGCCTGCCCGTGTCCTCTGTTAATGATTGTCCACTGTAATCATGTAATGCTTCCTCAAAACGTGAAAAGAAATCAGAAACCGATTCGTCTGACTTCTGCTTACAAGACGCTAACACTGTCCAATCTATTTTCTTAGGGGGGACAAGCGTTTTTAATTTATTCAAGATAGCTGTTGGTAATTCTAAAATCAACTGACACGGTTTACATGCAGGTTCCCTATCTGAATCAGCTCTCACTATGTCCTTCCAATCTGCACCTAATATCGTTCGATCGTCAAACTTACGAATCACCCTCCACATATCAGGAGGCAATATCAGCCCAAAGAAAAGATCAATATCAACTAACGTCATAATACACGAAGAAATAGCACCCTCCACACCTTCATAGAAAGCTGCTGGATTTTTACGGGGGTCAGACAAAGCAGTCTTAAGTGCCATAACATCTGCTCTATTCCATGGCGTATAAACCCAATTATATATAAAATAGCCCCTTGAATCCTTAGACGTCTTATCCTCATCCGTACCATCCCCTTTAGGAGGGACATACAAAGGTGCAGCTTCCCGCATAGGCAAAACATTAATAGCAACACTCTTATCTGATCCATAGAAAGGGCACACTCTGGAATTTTCCGTCGATCCAGACGCTGATTGCTCTGATGCCTTTTTCGCTGCTCGCAATCGTGTCGCCTCATCTCGTACCTGAACCAACCGCCGGAAGAATTCGTCCGCATCTGAAAGAGCAAAAATACCTTTACGAAAATTCTCACGACCTACTGATATATCTTTAGGTTCCAACTCAGGAGAGTGTTTTCTAAACCGCTCAACAACTTCATCTGCAAGATGATTTAAAAAATACAACCGTTCCTTGTCAGACCACTGACTCATAAGATCATTAACCCCTGGCACAGTTATAGTATCACTGTTAAGTTTACGAGCAATCGAACGTAATTCCGTCATACGCTTGGCATGTAACCTGGTACGCTGTTTATCCTGGCTATCCTCGTCCGAGTCCTCATCCGGAGCCGTAGGCTGAACATACGGAGGCGGGCAACGATCTAACAATGAAAAATCATCTAATTCATTAGTAAGGACAGGATAAAGAGGACGTCTAATAGGAAACTGACCATTAACCTGCAAGTTACGTTCTCGACTCTCTTTCTCTTTCTGTTCCTGCAATTCCTTCTCCTGTAGCTGTAAAGCTTTATCCCGAGCAGCCTTTCGCTGCTCTTTGTCCTCAAGGCTTCTGCACGCTTCATTCGTTCACGCACCGCTTTCTCCCACATACGCACACAATCAAACATATCCTGTCTAGACCTGCGCTGAAACAAACACTGTTCTACATACTGGACTTTTCGCAAGTCGAATGACCCATGTAGTGGCCATTGCAATTCACGATCAGGTTTAGTGTATTTGTGCCATAACGTGCTATACATTATGGGAGGAAGGCCAAATTTAATGTACATTTCGCGATTAGGAGTCCCCTCTGGGGGAGCTGGCTGAGATTCATTTAACCGATAAGTGGTACCATTTCCAAAGCAGCACATTCCTCGGAGTGTGCTGAGAACAGGCATGTTCAAAATATCACGAAAAAACCACGATATTACATAAAATGCCACTTAAGGGTACTTACGCACGATGTGCCGTTCAAACAAATTCAAAAGCAGAGAAATATCCCTACATGCCTGCCTATGTGAGGTGCACTCCACATATAATTCAAATCATAGGTCCAAACTTTAGCTAACTCATACAAATTCAAATTCAAATTCAAATTCAAAAAGCCACAGTAAGTGTCAATAGGCTACCTTACCAAACATAAGCTTACCAAATATCTTCAAAAGTGTCCAGATTCCAACTGCCAAGTTCCGTAGCCGAATCAGCCAAAACAGGCACTACACGACAAGCCAAACGATCAGAATCTCAGTCGAGGACCGGCGCCACCTGGAAGGTCAGATCAGAAGGAAAGGAAAAAACACCGTGGGTGCCAAGACTCAGGTCACTCAGTGGCAGCGTATGCGTCCATAGCGAGTTTCCAATCCTTCGTCGTGACCTCTCCTTCGGGCATCCGAGTCGCCAATGAGTCCCTTCGTGGTCGCCAATTGAGGTATCGGGTTCTATCAGGTCTACATACTCTGCAGAAACACTCGAACACCATAAAACAGAAGTTGGCACGGAAACTGAAAATGCAAAGAGACAAGTTTATTAGGACCCCATGGGGTGGTGGTACATTCCTACAGCACCCTTCGGCAATGCAAGAAGTATCACACCGAACATCGGTGCGCGACCTCTTTTATACAGTTTAACAGCAAAAAAAAGGTAGGTGGTATACATTTGAACAGTTTTAGGTACATATAAGGGCATTTTTGGAACACAGCCAACATGTGGGAGGGGTTTAATACCACTGGTCAGTTGGGAGGAACATTCCTAAGGAGTGACCACTCTCTAGTCCAAAGATCAGATGTACGCATGCGCGAGACTGACCATTGCTAAAAATAGCCTGTTGCTGGGCAGGGTAAAAGTTCATTGGCACGAATGGAAGCCACCGAATACAAAATGGCCCCCGCACGTTTAGTCAAGTTAACAGAAATGTTCGTGTAGCTGAGCTTAACGCTAACTCAGGTACTGCCAAATTACGACACAGCTTGCCTGTCCAGAATGTCAATTTTTGCAGAAATAGGATGAGGACTAAACCGGGGGCCGTGTTCGGCAAGAAGAATCCTCAAACAGTTACGGCCTTATCCTCTGTACACTGCAATCTTGTCGTTGGTTTTCAGGGGGCAGGTAATAGTGATGCTACAAGTAATATAGCCCAGTCAAGT
Source organism: Lissotriton helveticus (assembly GCF_964261635.1). NCBI lineage: Eukaryota > Metazoa > Chordata > Amphibia > Caudata > Salamandridae > Lissotriton > Lissotriton helveticus. The sequence goes on from NC_136068.1 coordinate 1,686,439,522, forward strand.
CCAGTAGTGATAGCAGCAGGTGAGCCTAGAATCCCGAACGTTACTCCTGAAGTGCTAGTTGGTTGTTTTACTGGGGGGGCGAATCTAATCTCTTGGAATCTGGCTGGTCTGTCCTCTACACTAGACTGTGGTGACTGGCTTGGCTTTGTTAGTCTATTCGATGTGTGCATATTTCAGGAGACTTGGGCATGTGAACCTGTTTTTGTGTTAGGATATCTAAATTTTTCTGTGCCAGCAATAAAGGGTTCAAAAGGGAGACCAATGGGGGGTCTCACAATTTGGGTCCGACAGTCCCTTAAATTCACAACCAAAAGTATAGGGACTAGCCATAATGACATCCAGTTGATCAGGATAACTAATGATATTCTAGGGTCACTCGACATTTATAATATGTATGCTAGAAGTGATAAGGGTGGCCGATCTGAAGTTTTAATCGCCTTGGATAACTTTCTTGATACACATTCCCATGGTAATAAGATTGTTATAGCAGGCGACCTTAATCGGACGTTTGAGCCTTTGGCCGCGGGTGAGGCCTACTTTGGAGCAGAAGAGGACTCCCATTGGGGTATCCCTGAGCTACAAGTGAAGTCAGTCACACGGTGGACCGAGGACATAATAGCTCTGAATGCCATGTGTCTCGAAAAAGGTCTGAGAGCTCTGAACGGAGGAACAGCACGGGATAGAAATGGCTCTATGACCTTTGATAACGGGAGACATAAAAGTCGAATAGACTATGTAATCTGTAGCATGATTCTGTGGCCATCTGTCTGTGACATGGAGGTTGTCGTGAGACCCGAGAGCGACCACAACCCCCTATGCGTGGAGCATAAATGGTGGCCCGCTAGGACTAACTCAACCTGCTCGAATGCTCTTGCTCCACCTTTGATCATCCCAGAAAACAACATGCGCAGGCTAAGATGGGCTAGCGTAGTGACCAATCAACAGGCCATTGATACTATCACCCATGAAACTGACCAAGCTATACTAGCGACGGAATCAATTAGCGTTTCTTCTTCTGACTTGGGGGATGTGGTCAACATCCATGATACCCTCTTTGGCAAGATCAAAAAACACTTTCTAAAACCTGCTAAGCGAAATGGGGTAACAGCTTGTAAAGGTGCAAGATGGTATAACGCCGAATGTAGGGCGGCACGACTTGCTCTGGGTCATGCCATTAATAGGAGGGAGCCCGTGACCATCTGCCTAGCCAGAAAGGGTTATAAAGCCTGCATAGCGAAAGCCAAGAGAGCTTGGGATGAGCAACATTGGTGTAAACTGAAAAAAGCTAGTGACAGGAAGGACTCCAGAGTGTTCTGGAACATCGTCAAATGGGGTAGAGAGAGAGTAGAGGAACCCCCTAATAACAACGTGCCACAAGAGGCCTGGGTAGAATTTTTTAGCTCACAATATGCTCTTAATACTCAGATTACAGGTGAGGACAGTCTTACTATGTCCTTTTCCCAAGGTAATCTTTTTACCTACAAAGAGATTATGTCAGCCATTAATGCAGTGAATAGAGGGCGTGCTCCCGGTTTAGATGGCGTCCCTGCTGATATTTTCTTAAATGATAAAGAGCGATGGTGTAAATATATTCATTTACTTATTAACTTCATCGCTAAGGGAGCTGAGGTCCCGGCATCATGGAGAGGAGCTGTGATCATCCCTGTGTTTAAAAAGGGTGACCGTGCACAGCCAGGTAATTATAGGCCAATAAGCCTCATAGACACTGTGCAAAAAATAGTTGGGCGTGTGGTGGTAAATAGGCTCCTTGACTGGGCAGAGGACAATAACATATTATCACCCTACCAAGCGGGATTTCGAAGGGCAACAAGCACGGTGGACCAAGTGTTCCGCTTTCCATTGCTACAATGGAAGACCGTGGTGCTGGGCGGAGGCAGCCTATATGCGGCTTTTGTCGACCTAAGGGCGGCCTTCGACCTGGTGCCACGGGCCAAATTGTGGCAAGTTTTACAGAGTCTGGGGGTCCCTGAGGAATTATTGACCTTGATAATGCGCCTCCATGAGCTCACTTTTGCTAAAATTCAGTGGGGCGGCCATGGGATGGTCACAGCTGACTTTCCTGTCGAGCGAGGGGTTCGACAAGGGTGCTCAATGGCTCCAACCTTGTTTACTTTGTTCATAAATGGTGTTGTCTCTCGTATGGTACCAGCTTCAGTAGATGCTCCCTCTCTTTCAGGTCTAAAAATCCCTATATTAATGTTTGCGGATGACACGCTTATTCTATCTAAAACCTCTAGTGGCTTGCAGCGTGCTCTGTAAATTTTTGAAAATTTCTGTGGGGAACATGGATTAGAGGTGAATGCAACTAAAACTAAACTCATGATCTTTAAGCCGCACCGCAGTTTTAAGTCCAAAATTGTTATGAGTGGTCGGCCTCTTGAGGTAGTAAACTCATTTACATATCTGGGTATCCATATTGCAGACAATAACAGGTGGAGTCAGCATATAAACATTGCTACACTGAGACACAAGCAATTAGCGGGTGCCATTAATTCAGAACACAGGTAGTCCTTGACTAAACCCGTTAAGCCAGCTTTGCTGGTTTACGAAGCAAAGGCAATTGGGTCCGCACTTTACGGCGTGGAGTTGTGGGGCTTTGAAAATTTGAATTCCTTGCAAACCTCAGAGAACAAATTTTTACGGCTACTCACTGGCACACCGAAAAGCACTCCGCTGTTGCCTTTAAGATATGATCTTGGTAGGAAACAAATTAAGGATCTGGCCAGCTTACGACCCATCTTGTATTGGCGAAGGCTCTGGACTACTCCTGAGCTTTCGCACTACGCTGAAGGTTTTATTGATGTCATAAAGGCGGATAGCTTTCATGAAATTAGTTGGCTCAATTCACTGAAAGCAACACTGTTTGAGCTTGGGCTAAGTTCTATATGGCTAGATCCAGCAGGTGCATTATTTCCCACCAAGTCTGCCCTAAAAAATATATTTTGGGAAAATGTTGCTAACAGGAGCCTGAGCAGATCTAGTAATGGGTCTATGTCTGTGGGTTTCCTTGAGGTTAAATTGTATCCCGCTTTGGAGTCGTATTGGGATATTATCTCAATGCAAGGTGACAGAAAGCTCCTATTCCAACTGAGAGCTGGAGCCCTCCCAATAAGGTCACTGACTGCTAAATGGGGTACAGGGGGGAGTGACACCTGCCCAGCCTGTGGTACGGGGAAGGAAACACTTGGTCACTTTTTGTTTTCCTGTAAAGCTTACTGTGCTCCAAGGCGTGTCTGGTTAGCACCTATGTGCAGGAACCTTGGGACCACCTGTAGTTCTGTTGCCCTCCGTGTTGTATGTTCAAGCTCATTGACATGGATATTAATAGCCACAGCAAAATATACTGGTTGGGCATGGGCGATCAGGCAGAGACTGCTAGTTAATTAACTATTCTCTGTCTGCAAAATCTGTCTCTATGAATTTGTTACCACTGCTTTTTAAACTATTAATGTTTTTGTATTCAGATAGAGATTGCTAGTTAGTTAACTATTCTCTGTCTGTAATATTTGTCCCCATGAATTTGCCATCATTGCTTTTTAGATTGTCAATGCTCTTATAACCTTGCAATTTTTTAAATGTATTCATCTCTTTTTAATTATTTAACAAGCATTGTGAGAAATTTTATAATTGTGTTTACTCTATGAATTCAATAGTGCAGTGTCATTGTAATTGACTGTAAATTTAATTCAATTTTAATATTTTGTGTATATTTTGCTTTTATGAGTAATTACTCGAATAAAGCACTATTTGAACTTGAACTTGATTGGATTAATATGGATCAGTCTGAAGTGAGTTGAATTGGTGTGGGGTGGTTGGATTGGGTTGGATTGGGATGGACTGGATTGTGGTGGAATGAAGTTGAGGCGGTGGGTTGGCTTGCATTATAGTGGGATGGGTTATATTGGATTGGAATAGGGTGGATTGGAGTGTGGTGGATTGGATTGGAATGGGGTGGATTGAGTTGGGTTGGTTGGACTGGAGTAGGGTGAATGAGAGAGGGGTGGGTTGGGTTGGAATGGAGACAGCTGGATTGAACTGGAGAGGGCTTAATTGGATTGAAGTGGGGTGGATTGAATTGAAGTAGGATGGATTGGGGTGAGGTGGACTAGACTGATGTAGATTGGATTGGGGTGGGTAGGATTTGGAGTGAGGCAGATTGTAGTGGAGTGAATTGAGATGAGTGGGGTGGGTTGTGGTGGATTTCGATGGAGTTGGATAGATTGGATTGTGGTCAAATGGATTGGCTTGGAGTGAGGTGGTTTGGAGTGGGTGGGGCAGATTGGATTGGAGTGGGGCGTATTGGAGTGGGGCGGATATGAGTTGGAGTGAGGCAGATTACTTTGGATTGGAGTGGGGCAGATTCGAGTTGGACAGATTGTTTTAGAGTGGGGTACAATGTTTTGGATTGGAGTGGGTTTGGATTGATGGATTGGCGTGGGGCAGATTGTTTTGGTTTGAAGTGGAGCAGATTGTTTCAGACTGGAGTGGGGCAGATTGTTTTGGATTGGAGTGAGTCAGATTGTTTTGCAGCAGATTGTTTCGGATTGGAGTGTGGCAGGTTGTTTTGAATTGGAGTGGGGCAGATTGTTTTGGATTGCAGTGAGGCAGATTGGAGAGGGGCAGATTTTTTGGGGTTGGAGTGTGGAAGATTATTTTGAATTGGAGTGGGGCAATTTGATTTTTTATTGGAGTGGAGCATAATGTTTTGGATTGCAATAGGGCAGATTGTTCTGGATTGGAGTAGGGCAGAATGTTTGGATTGGAGTCGGGCATAACATTTTGGATTGGGGTGTGGCAGATTGTTTTGGGGGACATTGTTTTGCATTGGAGGGTGCCTGATAGGAGTGGAACAGATTGTTCTGGATTGGAGTAAGGCAGATTGGTTTGGAGTACATTTTTTGGGATTGAAGTGGTGCAGCTTGTTTTGGATTGGAGAGGGCAGATTGGAGTGGGGTAGTTTTTTTTAGATTAGAATGGGCAACTTGTTTGGGATTGGAGTGGGACAGATTGTTTTGGATTGGAGTGGGGCAGATTGTTTTGTACTAGAGTGGAGCAGATTGTTTTGCAGTGGAGTGGAGCAGATTGTTTTGGATTGGAGTGGGGCAGATTGTTTTGGATTGGAGTGGCACAGATTGTGTTGCACTAGAGTGGAGCAGATTGGTTTGAATTGGAATAGGGCAGATGTTTTGGGATTGGAGTTGGGTAGAATGTTTTCAATTGGAGTAGGTTTTGGGAGACAAGGGTACCCTGATAGGTGAACCTGGGGTGGGATGGAAAATTTAAAGAACAATGGTTCAACTGTGGCCTAAAATGTCTAAAAGCAAAAAGGGGTGACCCAGAGAGGGGCACTGTTTTTACAAATGAAATTAATTCAATAGGGAGCAAGAAACAGAGTCTGTAAAGGGTCATGTAGGTCAAAAGATGACAGATATTTATTTGAAAAAATTCAATTTTGGGGTGCTGACATAATAAGCAAAAGAAAGCGTGATGTAAAATAGTGATAGTGGATTTTTAAACAGACTGCATTGCCAACAATATAGTGGAACTCCATAAATGATTTATACATGTTATGAGGAGTTCATGTTGTGGGGTGGTCAGCGGCATTTCGAACCCAATTATTGGGGTTCATCTTCAGGACAATGGTGAGCTAGCTGAAATTGAGAGGGGGAAGTGAAAGGGGAACACATTTGTTTGAAACCCTGTATACATGTATACAGACATAATACTGTGTACATTCTAGTTGAAAGAGCAATTGCTCCCTAAGAGGAAAATTAATACAATCTTACATTTGACCGGCATTTTTATCATGCATTTTTTGTCATGGAGGCAATCTATCGAGGAGGGCAATATTATTTCAGGGGGTCATGAAGGGAAATTAAAGGCAGGGTTGACAGAGAGTTTCACTGTCGGTGTTACTAATATAGCTATTGTGCATTTAAGGACCATCAGAATTCAAGTACCATAGTGCTAGAGTAAGCAGCTAGGAAAAATGTGGTGATTTAAGGGCACTCGGAAAGGCAGCAGGTGGTACTAATTCATTAATTGCCGGTGCTGAGAACAGCGCTAAGCGGCAACAAGGTCCATAGTATTGACATAATTAAACAAACTGGGATAGCGTGGGCGATGGCAGTAAGTCAGAAACAAGCGCGCTAGGTGGTAAAACTGTCCACAGTATTAACTAAATTAAACATACTTGGATTGCGTGGGCGCTGGCCGTGAGTCAGAGATAAGTGAAGGAAGGATTGGTCCGAAGTAATCTGCCGATCGGGAGAAGAACAGGGTATGCGTTGAGACTTGTGATTAAGACAAGGGATTTGTCTGAGGTCACGTGAGGGGGCAAAAGCACAGTGTACTTCGGACTAATCCTGCCTTCACTTATCTCTGATTTACCGCCAGTACTCTATATTTTCCCTCTCGATGACAGGTATTTTGCCCAGCTAGGCAATGGAAGAATGCAAGTATATCCTGGGAATATGGGAGGACACCAATGAGCGGGTATTCAAAGGTCCTTCCTGAAGTATGGCCCTATGAACTATGCAGAGAGATTTAAAATACAATTCTCTTTGCGACGGGGAGCCATTGAAGAAGGCAGAGAGCCTGACGGGCAGATTGATGTCTGGGAATCTTGTGCCATATCTGGGGTGTAGAATTCTGCACAACCTGAAGTTTCCTTACTATGGCTTTGGGTGCACCCAAATGAGAAAACCCTTCATGTGGTGAAACAAAAAAAACAAAACCTAGCACGCCAGTGGTTAAAGGAAGAAGGGGTTCCGTGTAGTGTGACTATAAGTGTCTTACAAGTGAGTGACTGAGGGTCAATCATTCTGCTGTCCGTGACACTATTGGCTTTCACTGAGCATTTGCAGAAAAAATGAAAACATTTGAAAGGACTGATTCCTATTAACCTTAAAAAAAGAGTTTTTCTTTCTCCGGAAGACCAGACAGCCCTGACATACTCATGAAGCTGCTGCAAGCTATCTCAGCAGATGAAGGAGAAAGGAACATTTGAAAAGGAAACCAAATTCTTTTTAAGAATTATTTCCTTGATTCACTTTACTCTTGTAAGCAATTGTGGGTCACAGTGGTTAGTTTGCAAATGAATGAGTGCCAGAGCCCAAAGCTCTGCTCAGAAGCCAGCGGCAGTGAAGTTAATGTCAGCACAGTGGATAACAAATCTGTGTAATCTACACTTCACCTCATGCCTCTTTAATCCACTGCCAGACTCTCACCGGAACCCTTATCTCACTCTTGCAGGTTCCTGCTTTCTCCTTTTATGACAGTTTTCCATCTTTGTTTTCCTGTTTTTTTCTGTTTTGTGTGTTTTTCCTTCGCTTGTTATCAGTAAATGTCTGATCCAGAAAAATAGGTGGGGCCATCAGAAATGAGTGCTGGTTGTCACGAACTGAAATTAAGCACTGAGGTTAAAAGCTGAAGAGTAGAGCAGGTTAGGTCTAGTACCATGGAGGACCTTGTCATGCTTTCAAGGCTGTACATCATGATTGATGCATACAGTAGCATAGCAAGGATGTCTCTTGCCCTGGTGCAAGCAAGGAAAAAGGCCACTTTGACTGTTGCCGAGGTAGTACAATAGAACAATTGTCAAGGATCAATGAGATCTGGTGCGACTGCACCTGCTGCCCAATTATAGTTACGCCTCTGGGTGCATACTGGCAGAGCTGCTTTGGAATACCATTAATTTGCAGGCGAGTCCCTGGCTCGAATGTGATTGTGGTCAGGTGTGTGAGCACAGACCACCTGTTCCGAATGGGCCTGTGAACCTCTGACTGTTGCCACAAATGCAAGTTACCTTGTGCAGAGTCGTGCAGACTGGACGAAGATTTCCAGTAGCATCATCACTATGCTTCTTACTAATTCTCAAAGTTAAAAAATCCTACCTTTTTTAGTTTTAAAAAGTTGGCACATGGAGATAAACAGGACTACAAATCCCAGAATGCCAAGCAAAAATCAGAACTGGTTGAGCTACTCATATGCAAGCCAAGGAAATGCATATGCAAGCCAGGAGAATGAAAAGGGGGGGCCCTCGGCCCCCCCGCACGCATGGCGGCGCGGCAACCGTCGCCCCCACTCTCTCCTTTGTCGCCATTCGGCGGTGGGGGCGTGCCCTGGGGGGCGCGGCCCACCGCCGATTGGCTGGCGGCCTCCCTGACCCGGATCCCGGGAAGTGGGTCCGGGTCAGGGGGGGCGGGCGATAGGAGGGGCCACCTGGCCCCTCGAGAATAAAGAGATAGGGAGCGCCCAGGAGACCCCCTTGTCCCTGGACGCTCCCTCGCCGTAACGGTGTGCCCCGCGCTCGGGGCTTCTTTGTTTTTGGGCTCGCCCCACGTGGGGCCGTGTAATTTTATTTTCTTGTTTTGCAGGAGCCCGAGGCCCGGGTGAAAACAGATGAAGGTGACGGCCCGGGGAATGATGAGACACCAGTGTTGTCGGAGTAGAGCGGAAGTAACGGAGGGAGTAGCGGTATCCTCCGATCGTGGTGGACGGGGTCGGGAGTCGGGACCCCACCGAGGGGGGTTTTTTCATCCAGTTAAGTGAAAAAATGCTTGTGTTTTTGGCGGGGTGCGAGAGCACAAGTACAGCACTGGGGGGGGTTTGCGGGCTTGCTTCGGCGGATGCCCCGCGGTGGCCTAGACGGCCGGTAGCTTGCAACAGACAGGGTTCAGTTTAAATGGCAGCGGAGAGTGTTCAGTTGGGGTTGCAGCCGGGAGTAAATGATTGGCAGTTTGCATCACCCTGTGTTCCTAGTCCTCCGTCAGCCGAGTGTCTAGATTGTTTCCTTCAAGCCTCTGCTGTGATCCTGTGTTGATGGGAGCGGCCACTCTGCGCCGCTCTGTCGGGTAAAGTTGCAGTCCTGGTGCGTGACTCGGAGAGCATGTGTGTTTATGCTGGCGAACAGCTCTCTCGGGAGCTCAGTACATTGGGACCTCTCTAATGTATCTAACCACTGCGTGATTAGTAATGCCAAAAAATGCCTTGTCTAGCATATCAAACTCATATTTGGTGCCAATATTGTCTAGTTACGGGCCTGATTCTCAAGGTTTTCTTCCGCAAGGATTTTCTTGCGCTTGGAAATTCAAGAGTAAGTCTCACCCACAGTTGTGGCAGGACTTCACTAAAAAGGTTTGTGAATCAGGTCAATAATGAGTATTGCGGTATTAGTTTCATGGCATGTCCGCTATGTCGGTGACCACGGATAATATTTGGGGGGGGGAATTCAGTGCCACAGTTTGTGATTTCAAGAATTAACTCATGTGCAAATCTTAATCCTTAGTGATGCCAGGCCATGCATACTTTCTCACGTTGTGTTTTCCTACAATTGCTTGTCCAGGGTGAAATAAAACATGTTTTCCTGTGTGAGGGCACCCTCCTAAAGTCAAGTTGATACCATAAAACTGGACACGTGGGTCCTTTCCTGTGGTATCAAAACCATGTGTGCACGAGCCTGCAAGCCTAAAGTAGTGGTGGAGCATAAACACGGCTGTGATAGTAGTTACATACACACCCCTTAACTATCCAGGGAACCGGATTAGCACCCAAAAAAAAAAAAAAGATGACTTCAGCCAGGAGCAGTCACGTGTGTTCTCGGTTGCACTGGGAATTTTTTTTTTTTTTTTTTTTTTTTTTTTATGGTCACATGGCTTTGATTTTCTTTTGGTGGATGAATAGCACCGCAGTGAGGGGTGCGTAGAGCGGCAGTGAAAGGGGTCTCTGTTTAAGGCACTGAATACTACCAGTGTTACCGCAGCACCGGAAGTGTATAGAGTGAGGGGGAAATGGTTCTGGGCCGGATATCACACCATATTCATGCGAAGCTCAGTGTTAAGCAGTGAATCGAAATGCTTAATAAGACTTCCTTCATAGAAACATGCTTAATTTAGAGTTTTCTATGTCTTCTAGTACAGTATTGACTCAGTAAAAATTGCTACCATGAATGCCGATAGTCGAATTTTAGACTGGTAACATAGCTCAGGGGGTGGCGGTGCCTACTGCAGAGATGTGTGCGTTTTTATCTTCGTCAGTGAAGATTCTTTGGTGTCCTGTCCTTTGCATCATGTTGGCTGTGGGCGAAAGCCCAGTTAGGCAATGAATCAGTGAAGTAAGGGGTCTTTCAAAGGCGCCAGGTAGGCTAGACAAAATAATGTGATATAAGAATTTCTCGTGGGGTTGTGCATTCCTAAATGTAACCCCAACCAGCCAATAACGTGTTACACCATGTCATTAAAAATAATGTAATGTCCCAAAGTGAAGGTTTTATGTAAGGTAACTGGCGCTTTGTACGGCGCTCTTTTTCATCAATAGGACTGCCTTAGGGGATCCTGGGAGAATCACTTACTCGCCCGTGCCTGAGGGTGTAATGTAGAGATGGAAAATTAGAATAAATAAAATATCATCCCTGAGGTGTAGGTTCCCATACCGCTGACCTGGGTGAATTTTTACTTCTACAGTCTGCTTGTTACCAGAGAAATTAGCATGTCAATTGCACTTAAATTAGGAATTGTTTCATAATTTTGGGTAGGGAAAACGCAGCCAATAGCCGACGCTGTAGGCGTTTTACAGCGTAAGCAATCCCGATAAACTGAAGAGCGAGGAATTCATTACGGTTTTCCGCCAGACAGAAGCATATAATGTTTAGTAATAAAGAGTAAAGTTTACACGCAATTTTATTAGTATTGAGCATAAAACGGTTTATATTACACTCCGGGGTGAAATTACCAGCTAATGGGCCTAGGAAGATCAGGTTTAATAGAGTATAAATCTCCATTCTACAGTAGACTTAAGGGTCTGATTCATTAAACATTTATGCAGCTGCCTTTATACTAAAGCAGGGAATTCTGAAATCCAGACGTCTGCTCAAGGTCAAAACTCCCATTTTTAAATGCGCGGGAAGAGAAGACATACGCACTGCGAGAGGCTGAAGCACGTGTAAATGCCCTTCGTTTAAGATAAATCTGTGAGACAGCGTGAAGTAATTTTAAACACACACCAGAATGTCCCAGATCACAGAACATGGTTATGTCCTTTGTAGTAAATTAAGGCAGGGTTTGTTGTTACCAAATTGTGTGACTTTTTAAGGTGAGGGTGATGTGTTCTGCTAATTTTTGTGTTGCGGAGTTTGTACTTCATTATTGCAAACTACTGCGCTGGCCTATAGCTGTTGGGTTGGATTCAGTTTGACTATTTCGTGATGATGTGCCCTGTTAAATTTAATTTTCTTGTTATATTACTTTGTGTATATTATTGTGTTCTATTGTTTACATTAAGGATATTAGGGGGCATGCTGCTGCCTTTCTAGCCGAAATTAGACTTGTACCCTAAAAGTTCCTTTCACCGGTAACCATTTTAACACAAATGTGGTAAAATAGCACTTATCCAGCTTTTCACGCATTTAAGAGTCCAGTCAGCCCAAAACTGGGGCACTTACTCTATCTTAAATTAACACTGGCAGTATTCACTGTATTCAACTGGATCGCATCCACATGCTGGGGGGGAGTCATCAGTATGGAGCTTGGGCTTTTTAAAAGGCTCGGGTTGTGCTTTTGTAGAATTCACAAGGCAGACGCAGCTCCCTGATGGGACGGGCCCCATCATGGGTTGTGGGTTATCCAAAAGGTGCTCTGTCGGCGCTCAAGACGTCAGGTCATTCAGTTGATGATTTCAGTTTGGGATCATTCATTGCCTAAATTAGAGCTCAGGCTACATGGGTGACATTAAATTTCACCTGGAGAATCAGATGGATGTTGACAGTCCTGGGCTGCTTCATTGATGTCCTCTAGGCACTTGCAATACTTTATCCAAGCCATGGTTGCTGCTGATTTCTCTTACGCAAGGAACAGCTATTGACATAAGTCAAATTTTGACACTATAGAACGACTATCATTGGTGTCTGCTAGGTGATAGTTAGAACAGTCATGGAACCATTCACGAATAGGGATACCATCCTCTCTTGGGGTCAACTTGGGGATTAACGACATCTAAAGGTAAGGCTTGACGAGGCAGAGAGCCAGTTTCCCAGGTCCCAGTTCCCTGTGCAAGCCAAAGTGGAAAGCCAAACATTGTTGGGGGTGATTACCATGGGTGGTGCTGTTCACTATTCTAGGGGGGACATTGCACCAGTCCAATCACTGCACCTGTCCAAACGACCTTTCATGGATGATAGGTTGAAGTCAACATCATGAGGGAATATAGAGCAGCTTGTTTTACCAGTCTTTAATATCATGAATGAATAAATGGAAAAGAACAGGGGTATGCCAACAAATGGGTGTATTTGTACTAAACACACCCCTTTAGTTCAGTCAGTAAACTTATTTCACACACAAGTAAATTGGCACAAGATACGTTGAGCCTATGATGAGATTTGAGGCGAATAATTACAGTGTGGAAACTCATATAGCACACTGTAATTTAGCACCATATACGTTGAGCTCTAGGGGGGTACCAAAGCCACGTATTAATAACATGGTGGGGGAACCACGAATGGCATAGAGACAGGGCTTAGAGCCTTTGGGCAGACTACTTGGGGTCCTGATAGTGATACACACCCTGATGTCGCACCTAAAAGGTGCCCAAGAGCCTGGTTGCGCATCAGATAGTTCTGGGGATCCATGTGAGCATGTCCGGTTGGCTGGGATGATATCTCCCAGAAGCCAAAGTGGCGAGCGGAAACGGTCCTTGGGCCAGCGTATGGCCTGGCGGAGATGGGGCTGTGCTAATTCTTGTAGCTAAAGACTGGGATGCTGCACTGTTAAGTAGGCTGTCTTGTTTTACACATAAGACCCTATGCATGAAGACGTGGGTAGAAAACCAGGATTAAGAGGCGATGTCCTCGCCCGCAGCACAACTTTCTCGTGTAACAATGATTGTAAAAATGGGAGGCCAATTTTACAGCCTACCAAGGTTAACATTTTCCGTCGACGTGTTAATGTGTGGTGACCTGGCACTAAGATTATCTAAAACTTAGCGACTGATGGTAATGTAAGTTTAATGCGTGTACAGCAGTTATTGCCGGAACACTAATGGTGTGTGTCTATCTTTCCAATTTATGTATGACCGGGTCCATGGTGAATACCTGGAGTGCCCCACATTACAATGGCTGCGACAGGTGGACGGCCCAAGGGATGCTTACGTCAGTCACGGCTGGGTCCATGGCGGATATCGGAGGAGTGCTCCACACCGCAACATCAACAGCTGGTGGACAAAAAATGGGAAGCAAACGTCGAGAAAGAGGACACCAAGGGCCCAGGTATTCCTGGCAGGTGTAAGTGCTACCCATTCCCTTCGGTGGAAGTGGGAATTTGTCACCCATGTTTTCTTGGTCGTTTCCTGGTTGCTGCAGTTTTCTCAAACCTGTTACGCAGGGGAGGGACTCATCACCAGAGGTGGTGGAGCTACAATGGGCCAGCACAAACAACAAGTTGGACGCAGGACAGGGAAGAGTTGGTTGGAGGGTCTGTGCCATGGTCAGTTCAGGAGCTTCTTTCAGGGACTTATAGCTCAGCAGCCCGACCTCCTGTCAGCGGTGATACTTCACCTAGGGGGGGCTGAATTGGCCAAACTGGGGAGGCGAATACTCAGTGATGGGTTCTTCTCCACTGTGGGTGGGTCTTCAGGACTTGGGTGGCACGGTAGTAGGGTCTCAACTTATCCCGGGGTGGCAGGGACTCGGTCAGGGTGTTGAATCACTCGATAAAGGGGATCAACACACAGTGGGACAAACTATTTCAAGCCCCCACTCGGCTTGCAGATGATCCAACATGGGTGTATTGGTTCTACCTGGTAATGGGTGTATGGGCTCTGCCTGGTAACGGGAGTCCATGTGACGGAGGAAGGGAGGGTCCTGTGGTCTGATGATGTCGGGGCCTGGCTGGAAGGGGTTACTAAAGGGAGAACTTTGTCGGGTAGACCTAGGCAGGGGGAGGCCAGATCGTCGGTTAACAATGCTGGCCTGTGGCGGTAAGGTCATTATCGGTGAGCACATATTTGAGGTCTGAGGGGGCGGGCATCATCCTATGGAGGTTCCCGCCCAGGGGGAGGAGCCTGCGGGCCACTCCCACAACTCCAGGGGCAAGGTAATAGATGCTGCAAAGCAAAGGAGCGCGGGTAGGAGTAGTTCACGCTTTCCTTAGGCTGGTAGCCACCCCGCGCGCGTGGACTCATGACGCCACCGGCGCAGAGTAAGGGCCCTCCTTTAGTGGGTAAATGGAGTTCAGGGCGTAGACCGGGCAATTCCCGGGGTAACACTGCGCATGCGCACATCCAGAGGGGAGGCGCAGCTTGTAGGACCTGACACCGGTAGTGACCCTGCCATATGGCCAGAAATGTACAAAAATTCTAGATGAGGATGTTTAGTATAAGTTAGGAAACAACATGTATTAGAGTTTTGTTAAAGTCAGGCTCTCAAACTTGTTGCTAAGATTTATGTACCTAAATGTCCTGCTGAATTTTTGTATAAATTGTTGATTATGCAATTAAAACCTTTTTTTTAATTTCATACTTTAATAAATACGGCCGGGCGACTAGCGCCCGCCTTCCAAAAAGTAAAGACGTCTCGTGTCCACGTTCCTGGGTATTGGGTGCCGGATTGGGGGGGAGGCGGCAGCTAGTCGCTGACCATGTGAAAAGGGGGGGCCCTCGGCCCCCCCGCACGCATGGCGGCGCGGCAACCGTCGCCCCCACTCTCTCCTTTGTCGCCATTCGGCGGTGGGGGCGTGCCCTGGGGGGCGCGGCCCACCGCCGATTGGCTGGCGGCCTCCCTGACCCGGATCCCGGGAAGTGGGTCCGGGTCAGGGGGGGCGGGCGATAGGAGGGGCCACCTGGCCCCTCGAGAATAAAGAGATAGGGAGCGCCCAGGAGACCCCCTTGTCCCTGGACGCTCCCTCGCCGTAACGGTGTGCCCCGCGCTCGGGGCTTCTTTGTTTTCCCACCCACCATCCCTTGGAACAAAAGTTTTGTAGCAGTTTTTATGTCTGGTTGAATGGTAAGTTTTGGGGGTACGGTCCACGGGTCTCACAGGATAACAGAGATGGAACTGTTGGTATATTGTTGATGCTTTTGTCTAGGAATTTTATCCCTTTTTAGCAAAACAGGTGTGAAGTGAATTATATTTGAAGCCATGTGTCTTTAGGCCTTTTTTCCTTTGTAGCTATACGTTGATACTGTTATTTAGCGAAACATGTCTGAAGCGAATTGTATTGCAATGCCATGTGTCGTTAGGCCTTTTTTCCCTTTTTAGCTATACGTTGATACTGTTATTTATTAGCCAGTGTAGCTGTCCTTTAGAATTTTTTCCCATAGGTCGTCGTATTTATTAGGTATGGGGCATGCGGTAAGGTCATTATCGGTGAGCACATATTTGAGGTCTGAGGGGGCGGGCATCATCCTATGGAGGTTCCCGCCCAGGGGGAGGAGCCTGCGGGCCACTCCCACAACTCCAGGGGCAAGGTAATAGATGCTGCAAAGCAAAGGAGCGCGGGTAGGAGTAGTTCACGCTTTCCTTAGGCTGGTAGCCACCCCGCGCGCGTGGACTCATGACGCCACCGGCGCAGAGTAAGGGCCCTCCTTTAGTGGGTAAATGGAGTTCAGGGCGTAGACCGGGCAATTCCCGGGGTAACACTGCGCATGCGCACATCCAGAGGGGAGGCGCAGCTTGTAGGACCTGACACCGGTAGTGACCCTGCCATATGGCCAGAAATGTACAAAAATTCTAGATGAGGATGTTTAGTATAAGTTAGGAAACAACATGTATTAGAGTTTTGTTAAAGTCAGGCTCTCAAACTTGTTGCTAAGATTTATGTACCTAAATGTCCTGCTGAATTTTTGTATAAATTGTTGATTATGCAATTAAAACCTTTTTTTTAATTTCATACTTTAATAAATACGGCCGGGCGACTAGCGCCCGCCTTCCAAAAAGTAAAGACGTCTCGTGTCCACGTTCCTGGGTATTGGGTGCCGGATTGGGGGGGAGGCGGCAGCTAGTCGCTGACCATGTGTGTGAGCACTAGACGAATTGAGCTCACTCTGTGGCACTCAAGGGCTGTTTGCTTTCACTCGTTTGTAAAACAACAGGAGAGAGAAAGGGATTTCCACTATGTGGAGGGAATACTCCTGGTCTCCTTAATGTTCAAATAAACAAACAATTGGAGGAGTACCACCACAAGACCTGTCGAGGTCTCAGAAAAGTGGGGAGAGAGAGAAGAGATGCACAAGAAAAGGAAAGTGTCTTTTTCTAAGAAGACTCCTCACTCACCAACCTGGTTAGTGACATGCTTCATCATCGAGGTCCCACCCGAACAGCCGAATGCTATCTGGGTGTGCTGCGACACCTGACTACAGTGGAGCGGATTGATTTTTTGGTGAGAATGTTGAGTGAGAAAAAGTGGGGTAAAAATTGTCCAGGTATGACTTGGTTGAAAAATGTTTTATTCTGGAGCTACTGGACAATATTAAAAAGTTCCATCGGATACATGTATGCGTCAACTGTGAGTATACGGTTGGCTTCATGTGATCGAGGGTTGTGTACGCCTTAGTGTGTGTGCACCGCACAGGTCACTTACACTTTGGCCCTGACGAAAACCTGGTAAATTCCTGATACAGGTTGAAACATGTAGACCGTTTCTTTGCACTACTTTTTTCACATTTTACAGATACCAATGGGTCAATAACACCTATACATGTATCCGATGGAACTTTTTAATAGTGTCCAGTAGCTCCAGAATAAAAAAATGTTCAACCGAGTCATAACTGGACAATTTTTAACCCCCTTTTTTCACTCACATTCTCAAAAAAAAACAACCAGCTCCACTGTAGTCAAGTGTCGCAGCACACTCGGATGGCATTCGGCTGTTCGAGGGCGACCCCGATGATGAAGCATGTCACCAACCAGGTTGGTGAGTGAGGGGTCTTCTTAGAAAAGGACAATTTCCTTTTCTTGTGCATCTCTTCTCTCTCCCCACTTTTCTGAGACCTCGACAGTTCTTGTGGTGGTAGTCCTCCAATTGTTTGTTTGCTTTCACTCGTTTCCACGTTCCGTGCTTCAATTTCTCATTCCAGTGCACACCTACTTGGGTGGTTCATTCTGACAGATGCTCAGTTTTTAGCTCATTCATGAACAGATTTTGAACAGGGTTGCTTGAAAGTCTAAGTTATGTGTTGCGAGTCCAAGGACATCTCAGCTCCTTTGTGACAATGGATTGGATGCACTTTCAGAAGCTCTAGAAGTCTCTTGCATTGCTGCCAGGAAACCATTTCTTAGCACTTTTGAGGAGCAGAGATAGGCATTATGCGCTGATGACAAGGACCGAGGTGGCAGCACTAACCCTAGCAAACCCATTCACTTTTTTCTCGAAACACATGCTACCCACTGAGCTTTCCTTTATAACTTATAAATCACAGACAACATTCATCCAGTTCACTCAAACCGTCATTGTCCTCCAACCACACACGCCACATTTTCTGAATCCACCCCCTCTCTCTTGCACACAGGGTACACTTCTGCTCCACTACACCAAATACATGCAAACATTTGGAAAGCAGAACGGCTTAAAAAAAAGAAAAATACATAATTGTGGGTATTTATCTTACTCATTGATTTGTAATAAAATGGGACAGGAGAAAAAGCAACTTAAAACAATGTTTAGCTTAAAAAATGGCGAGTCTCCTGCCTCTAGTTCTGTTGGCATGTGTGATACCGCCTCCTTCACCTTCTTCCCCCAATATAATCGTGCTTCGGGCCTGCCCCTTGCAGTAAGTATGTGGCCGCACGGCATTTGACTTGGCAATGCTTATGTGCTGATGGCAAAGTGACCTACATGACTGGGTGAAAGTCCTCGCAGCAGACCCCGGTCACGCAGACTCGGTGGCTAATCATTAAACGCACGCTCCCTCGGACAAGCGAAAGATAAAGAGAAGTCCGGAATCAGCTGAGCCCTCAACCTTCCACTGGATTTAGAACAAGAGGCGCGCAGAGCAGAGCATGCTGGGTAGAGACGGAGGAGCACCGAGCAAAGCAGGCTGGGTAGAGCCGGCCATGAGGCAGCACTGATGGTTGCACAATGTCCTTCACATCCTGAAGCGAGCTCGTGACGTAGATAGTGAAAACAAGGCTGTTGCATATAAGGTTGACTGGACTGAATGGAGTTTTGGGTGTGTGTTACAACGGCCTTGGTGATATGGAATGTTGGAATACATACAGAACAGACATCATTAATCTAATGCAGCGCAGAGAAGGATATCATATTACTTCCTGTCATAAGTTCACAGTACCGGCCTTTCATTTGGAGCATATGTGCACTCTGTGATTTGTACTGCTGGTGTACGTCATCTCATTTACCTATAACACATGGGGGGCACTGATTAGAATGATGAAAGCCCAGGCCTGGACAATTAGAATGCTCGTAATATTCAAGTTTTCAACTCTAAGCGTAGCGGTTCAGTTACCAAAAAGCTAAATATAGCATTAAACATTTATAGAATTTTTATTTTGTAAGAGGACTAACGACTAATGGTAATCTGAGGTTTGTTGTTTATGGAGAGAAGTTGTGAATAGATCTGTACTTTCAGGATAGAGCCCAGAGATCAGGGGCGGCTCCTACAGGCGGGGGAGCATCGTCCCACTGCTTTCTTGCAGTGCGAGAAGCAGAAACATAAATTGGTAATAACTTCTCATCATTACCATTTTATGTTTAGTTGCGGGTGAGCGGGGCTGCTCTGCGAGCAGCGGAGGAGTGGTGTGCCCACTCCTCAGGGCGCAATGACTGTTTGGTTGGCCTTCTGGGGCTGCCCAAACTAGCCATGCACACTCTGCCCTTTCTCAATGCAGGCTCCAATGCAGCCTGCATGGAGAACTTGGCCTCCCCATCAGACCCTGGCTGTGCCGCGCCCCCCCCCAATCACAACGCTGCCATTGCAGCATTGTGATTGGCTTATGGGAGGGGAGGGAGGCTGCCTACTTCCTGTTCCTGCCAGAAACAGGAGAGCAGGAGCCGTGAAAATGTGGGACCTGGCCGGTGGATAGGCACGTTTTTTATTTATTGTTAAATTAAACCCCGCACAACACCCGCCCCCCTCCCTCCCACCCTTGATTAATGCCGACCACGACTGCCAGAGACTATGGTACATTCGACCAAATGGATTGATTTTTTAGATGTGACTTTTTTAGCAAAAGATAATGCAATCCAAAGTACATTATTTCGGAAGCCCACAGAGAGTAATAGCACACTACATGCGACGAGTGCACACCCAAAAACGACCATCACAAATATCCCATATGGTGAGATGGTGAGGATGCGCCGTAACTGTAGTGAGGGGACTTCATTCATTGACAACATACATGGGACCAAAAAAAGATGTAGGCAACATGGTTACAAACAGAGCGTCTTAGATGCTGCTGAGAATAAAATCCTTATGAAACCTAGGGAGACCACCTTGCTGCCAAGAGTAACTAATGACAACAGGCCAAATAGTTCAGCATCTGTTAATTTTGTTACAAAATTCAATAAACATAGTCAAGGGGTTTATAACATCTTAGCCACACATTGGCCCTTACTCCAAGATATACCAGGAATTAAGGGTGAAATATCAGCAAAACCGAAGGTCACATACAGAAGAGGTAGAACGTTGAGAGAGATACTCTGTCCCAGCTATGTAACCCCAAGAAAGAACCGAACCCCAAATACATGGCTACCGGGACCGGTCCATGGGTTCTTTACATGTACTGACTGTAATATTTGCCAGTATGGAAAGAACAGGACAAAAGATTTCAGTTACAATACACAAAGGGTCTTCACTATTAGACATACTACTACATGTAGAACCACATAGGTGACATGTGTGTTAGGATGTACCTGCAACACCATACTTATGGGTAGTATGATTTGCCCACTCAAAACTCGCATTCAGGAACATGTAAGGGCCATTCGAAATCATGACACCAGATATCCAATGACGTTTCATATGAGTGAACAACATGAGGGGAGGCCAGACATGTGGTTTCATGGAATTGATCACATTCAGATGAATTCAAGGGGGTGATAGAGAGTTAGCCCTCAGACGTAATGAAGCAGGATGAATTTGTTGATCGCAGAGTACGAGTAAGGGCCACAATACAGATGATGAATTACATTATTTCCTCTGAACCCATGTGGGTGTGTTACTAGATCTTCACACTTAATTGGCATGATATCACAAAATCATGTTAAACCAGGGGGTTGGTTGTATTTGAAGGCACTCCGTAATAATGGAAGTGCTTTAAATACATATAGGGGAAAATGACAGCTAAAACCATCTAATGGAGAGGTTTTTTATCTTCCTGTCAAACTGTGACTGGATTACAGGAGGAGTGACTGATATGTCTGCCAGTGCTATTGCTCCTGGGCCTCGGGGCATATACAGCAGATAAATATTAGAAAGGCAATTGGCCCGTAAAATAGAATATTGAGTGGAGCATTATACATGTTGTAGGAGGAAATGGCAGTAAAAATCACCTATAGAGAGGTGTTTTATATTTAATTGTGACTGGATAGAAGGATGAGATACTGATGTATTCGCTACTGCTATTGCTATTGGATTGTTAAGGTAACTGGCCCCTAAAAGAGAGTATTTTGTGGAGCCCTATACATGTTGCAGGAGGAAATGGTAGAATTTTTTTTTTATATAGAGGTGTTCTTTATATAAGGGCTCTGGGGCATATACAGCCGACATACATTGATAAGGTAACTGCGCTGTAGAAGATAATATATTGTAGAGCATTGTACGCATTGTCAAAATGAATGAACAAAAGTTTAGATTAACATGAATTAAATACACAGCGAGATTTCAAAAATATGGGAAGATGCGTGAGGTGAAAAAGGTCCACTGACTGTGGAATTGGCTTAAGGTCAAAATACAATTTAATAGTTGAAATGATGTTGCAAGTGTAAGAAGTAGGGATAAAGCAATTCAAACAGAGAATGCTTTATTAACACCGATCGGGTGTTTTTGATCGGCGAGTTGCAGACACCTTAACCTTAGGATAATTTAGAGACTATGGGCCCGATGTAGGTAATTCTTATTTACCACTTCTTAAATACTGAATTTTACCGATTCGGTATTTAAGAAGTGGTAAATATGAAGGGGGGAGATGTAGGTATTTCCAGATGTGTAAATACCGAATCTTTAAGATTCGGTGTTTACCGAATCTGGAAATACCGAATCGGTATTGCCCATAGGAATCAATGGGCAATACCGATTCTGTAATTACAGAATCGGTAAATACCGATTTGCACAAGGGTGCAGGGGGTGTCACTTTGACACCCTCTGGCACCCCCAAAACAGGCTCGGGTGCCATGTGGCAGGCATACATGCCCTAAGGGCAGGTCTGCCTGTCACATGGCATAGGTGTGCATGCACACATGTGCATGCACACCGGAATCGGTATTTTACCATCAAATTGGATTTGATGGTAAATACCGATTCTGTAAGGCCTCTGGGACTCTGAAGAGTCCCACCTACATCTCGGTGCCTCAGAATCGGTAAATTTACAGATTTTTTATTTTACCGAATCGGTAAAATTACCGAATCGGTAATTTTACCGATTCGTTAAAATAATGCCCTCTACATACCTGTCACCCATATACCGGTCGGTAACGGCCGAAAATACCGATTTTTGGCCGTTACCGACCGACCTACATCTGGCCCTATCTCTTGAGGTGACTATGGCGCGAGAATACGTCAATGACGCAGCGCGCAAATTTAAGGAGCGGGTCGGCCCGGGCGTCCTCCTTTGAACACTTGAGAAGATACTTTGTTACTGAGAGGACATGCCGGGATTCGGGTGAGTTGAGAGTAATGTATATTGGCGGGTAATTTATTGTTGAAGTGAGGATTAATGTGCAGCTAAAGAGCTATTAGTTGATGTGTGGTTAGCGGACTGGTAATGTTAACAACCCGTGAAAGCACTTAGGTGCAGGCAGAGCCGTACTGGGAACCACAACCAGCCCCGGCAAAGTGCTCGGCCAGCGCTCGTCCCCACCCGGGGGGGGGGGGGGGGTTGGAGGTGCCGCCGAGCTCTTTGCCGGGGTCGGTGTTCGGCCGATTTGGGTACAGGGCCGATTTTGCAGCTATGCTGCAAAAACGGCCCTGTAACAAAAACGGCCCCCAGGGACCCAAAACTGGCCCCCACCCGTGCGGCGCACCGGGGGATTGCTCAGTGCCCGCTATGGCCAGTCCGGGCCTGGGTGCAGGGCGGCTTGTGGGAAGTGCAGTGAATGGTTTGTCAATGATAACATCCCGCAAAATAACTTTAGAAGCGGGGCGGCTTGTGGGAAATGCTGTGAATGAACGCTAAGGCGGAGATAACTGAAAACATGTGAGTGTTTTGCATACAACAACCCGCACGTTGGAAAAAAGCAATTGCTTGAAATAAGGATGGGGGAGATTAGAATCTTAACAACCCGTTAATGAATTATATATATGGGGCGGCTTGTGGAAAATGCCGCAAATTATCGTTTATGGCTTGAATACTTACTAAACTGGGAAAATGGCTTACAGCATATATAAACGGCCTAGGACTTGTTAATAAACTGGACATTTGCATTTTGAATTTTAATTATGGAATCACCCGCGTTATAATTTCGAATGCCGGGTGCCTAATGCCAAGTGCTGGGCACAAGGGATGGAGTGGTAATATTGGAATTCAACTCGATAGGTCTATATCTATAGGAATATGCTACTGGTGTCTGTAGCGAATATAGGCGGGCTTAAACACTTTTGTGGCAATATGGGTTTGCAATTAGTGCGTACCGCATAAATAGACGGAAAAATAACGGCTGATTTTCATGGTAAATCAGTTGCTAATAGTTTGATGCCTCTGTGGGAGCTATCGAAAAAAAAGGGTTGTGAGGCTGTTGGAACTGGGGTCACCAGTCCCCTAGGGTAGCATGGCACGAGCGGGTAGGCATCCAAAAGCACATGTGTTAAGCGATCATGCAGCACACACTCACACTGAGACAGAAACCTGGGCACGCAATAAATGACTCCACTCCAGAGCTTGTATAAAAACAAGTGATTTGTATTAAGATAAATAATCAGATAGATAGAGCAGGATCAGGGAAATCATAAATTCATTTAAAATACATGTGTCTCAAAACTTGCGATCAATATTAGATGAATAAATATCCGTTCTGCAATAAATATTAAATATTGGATCAATAAATAGTTAAATACATTTTTAGTGGGACACAGGCCCGACCTACGCCTTGCTTCTTGGTCAGTACCTGAAAGGAATACATCTCAAAGTCATAAGAACAACACTGCATTAAGCATCAATATCCATTTCCTCAGGTAAACAAAGGGACAGTTCCATAACAGAAACATCTCCCCGCTGTAGGAATAAACAATTCGTTAAGTGTAGTTCAAACATTTCCTTAAATATGAAACATTTCATTTGCCACAAAAGTATGTGGACGTAACTCTCCTCCTGTAATAGGAATTAAACATTTCATTAAGAATAATTATTCCATATAACAAGGTTGGGCATCCCTTTGGGAGAACTTCTCATTGGGCCCAGCTAACCATTGCATTAGCCAGCACTAACTAGGAGAAAACATTGCAATCTAGGTAACCATCCCCTTGTGGAGGTTTAACTGTATCAGGGCTACACCAACATTCCATCAGGGAAGTAGAAATCCCTACATTGAGCAGGTGTAAGTAGATCTCTGTTATAGCAGGGGTATGAGACCCTTCCCTGGGCAGGAGTAAACATTGCCTCAAATGAGATCAACACCTTTCATTAGGCATAAAGTATTCCTTTAGGCATCACACACCATCCTATTACCTGATGCCTGAACAGGCAGGGCCTTCCCCCTATTAATCAGGAGCTTACAGGTAAAACATTTCCTGCAATAGAGATAATCAGTTTAGCAGAAGTAAAACACTTCACTGAGGGTAAAACATTTCATTAACCATTTCCTTAGGCAGGAATGAAACTCCTATGGCAGGAATAAAAACACGCCACTGCGGATAAAACATCTCATTAGGCAGTGTAACTATATCCTTATAGCATTAACGTTCCCCTACTCAGCAATCAACAGTTAACAACTCTTCAAGGCAGAGATAACCATTTTTAACAGGCAAGCCTGAGCTTAGAAGACTTGGTTTATGCATGTAAAGCCTTTTAGTAAATGTAAACATTTCTTTTAAAGCAAGGAGCACCTAACTCCATAACTGTGGGCATGTGCTCCACCTTTCAACCAACATGAATAAATGTTTCATTAGTCAGCAGACACAGTTCATTATGCAGCTGTTGGCGTTTCCACCCCCAGGCCAGGATCAACATTCTAATTCCTACATTAAGCAGGCATAAACCTTTCAGCACCCAAGAGTAATCCTGTAAATAAGTAGAGGTTATAACACTGGGGCAGGGGTGTAATAAAACTTCTATAGTTCAGAATAATCCTGGTTCCAAGCAGGAATAACCACTTCAAAACTCTTCCCCAATCATAGGTAACATCCCCCTAATCAGGAGTAAACATTACAGGGAAGGAATTAGGCATAGGCATTTCATTAAGTAACTTATAAATAGAACATTACTCATTGCTAGAGAGCAACATCTCATTAAGTAAGCACAGGCCTTGCTTTAGATTAGTAAAACATTTCTGTTAATTAAGGTGAACATTTCAATAAGCAATTCAGTAAAGCATTCTCAATGAGCATTTTACTATGCCTTGGACTCCCCTATGCAGGGCTAAGCCATTGCAGATGAACTCAGTATGTCTTTAGGCCTACGCCGGAACCAGGGCCCAAACAGTTCATGAATGGCAAGCCTGTCCTCAGGCATAAACAGTAACTTAATGGCCTCCACGTCACTAGAGGCACATAGGGGCCAACAGGTGGGCACTTAAGGTCAAAAATACAGCGTTTCTCTGGGGCCTACAAGAGAGCGCTTGGAGGCACAATTACAGCGCTTCTATGGGACATTCAAGAAAGCGCTTGGAGTGAAATTACAGCGCTTCCCTGGGCACTACCTCAGTTCCTCACATGACAGCGCTTGGCCACAGGCAATGCTGGGGACAGCGCTTCAGCAGGCAATCAGGTTTAGATAATAGCACCCTGCAGGTACAGCACTTCACAAGGCAGCAACCCCCTTCAGTACCTCAGCACTCTTCACAGGGACAGCAAAGGAGCGTTGGGGGAGCAGGGAGTCAGCGCTTCAGAAGGCAGCAACTTCTAGAGCCACAGAAGTTCTTGGTGACACAGCGCTTCAGGGGGATAGCGCTTTTCAGGATTCACAGCGCTACGATATAGCAGGCAATTCACAGCAGAGGTAGCGCTCGGCAGACAGTTCATTCCAGGTAGCGCTGCTGAAGGGCACCACAGAATATAGCGCTTCAGGCAGGAATCACGGCCAGGATTCTAGCGCTTCACAGACAGCAGGGTGCAGGGCTATAGCTCTTTGGCCCACACGAGGTGGGGGCAAGACCAGCAGGTCTAATAACATTCAGTTCAGGGTGCTGCAGTTCAGGCAAATATAGCGCTTCAGAAGGCAGCAACCCCCTCCATTACTTCAGCGCTCTTCACAGGGTCAGCAAGGGCAGCGCTAGATATACAGGACAGGTGACACCCCAGTAGCAGGTTAGCAAGGGAGACCCCAGGTGACATCAGGAAACGCAGGGTCAGTACCGCGCCAATACCTGTTTGCTTCTTCAAAAGTCCTGTGATGATTTAATTTCTTCTTAGCGCTTTAGGTTTCTTGCGCCCTTGTAAATAGAGGCTTTGTTTCTTGTTGGCGTGATGTTTCTTGCGCCCTTGTAAATAGAAGCTTAGTTTCTTGTTGGCGTGATGTTCCTTACGCCCTTAGTTTTGTTGCTTGGTTTCTTGTTCCTTGAAGGGGGGAATAGTTTGGTGGCTGGTGTTCCAAGTTCTTCTCAGCCAATCCCTTCAAGTGGTCCCTGGGGGTTCCCTGCCACGGGGTTAGGTCAGTGGGGGGGGTACAGGATGCCTCAATACTTGAAAAGCAGCACACTAGGCCCTGTCATTCCAGCATCATAAGACCCTGCCCTGACCCCCACTGCCTATCCTCCTGCGTAGGTATTTCCCCAGGTCTCCCCTTAGTCCCTCTGACAGGAAAGTTTACCTTCCTTTCCTTATACAGTGCCAGTTGACAGTTGGCAGTGGCAGTTGGTGTCACCTCACCTGTTCCAGAAGGTTCCAGGGGGTTCTAGGAGGTTCCACCATTCTACCTGTGGGCAGGCTGGCAGGCTAAGTTGATACATTGTTTGGAGGGTTCCAGCCAGGCCCTAGCCACTAGAATGCGCCCACTAAACCCCGCTGCAGCAGCAGTGGTCAGTGGCAGCCATGTTAGGGGTATAAGACACCTGCATCTTAACATCAGTTTCACAGTACACAGGGCTTTCCTCACTACACAAGGCCTATACATTGTTGTTACCATGAGGGCATTCTGATTTAAAAGGGAAATAAAAAGGCGAAAAATTTTGGGGATAGGGCCAAGTCTCACACATCTCCCCCCCAGCCAAAAGCCAGGGTAGACCGATCATTCCCTTGATGGGCTTCCCTGCTTGGGGCGGAAAAAGGTGGACGCAGGCCCAATACCACCATGACATTCTCGCTAATCCAACCACCCCACTGGTGTTCCTAGTGGGATGCGGCCAGGACAGACCTCCAATCCAGATGTCTCTGGCCCTTACTCTCTCTCAGAGTGGGGGGCAGTCGCCCCAGGCCCGTGGTACCTTTTTCCACTCTCCTCCTCAACCTAGGGTCTAAACCCTTAAGTTGAATTGGTGACAGGGGCGAGACCTACCTCTCCCTGCACCCCCTACCAGGGTTCCGCACCCTCCCACCTGGAGTAGTACCCCTGAGAGTCACAACCGGGGGAACTCTGAATACAGAGATTCCTCCCGCCAGGTCAGGCAACCCCTGAACCTGGCCACCCAACCCAGGATCTTTAACCCCGTGGCTGGACCAGTGCCAGAGGAGAGCCCTTCCTCCCTCTGCACCCCCTTCCAGGGTTCCGCACCCTCCTCCCCGGATAGGTACCCCTGGAAGTCACACTGGTAGGGTCCATAGTTACTGGTACCCCACCCTCCAGGTCAGGCAATCCCTGCACCTGAAACCCCAGTCCAGGTTCTACACCCCGTGACTGGTCCAAACCCCGAACCTCGGGTACGCTGCCACCATGGAAGTACCTGGCACACATGATTTCAAGGTCTTCAGCTCTGTCTCTGTTTAGCTGAAGCCTGTGCACCAGCTTCCCTTCCTTCATTGCAAGGCTCACACTCTCCCTTTTCTGCTCTAACCTCTTTGACGACACCCCCCCCCTTCCAAGGTTCTCTGGTGTGACCGCCTCCCTGGGTGTGACCTGCCCCTCCTGTCCCCATCCCCTCTCCCCTCTGGGTGGGCTCCTACCCATGCCCCAAAGTGGTACGGAGTTCCTTCTTCCCTCCGCCCAACAGGCACCCCCATCCCCTGACACAACACTCCAGTGCCAGGTGAGGACTCAGATAATTCAGGAAAAAGGTTCTAGGATGTGGCGACAGAATGAGGTCCAACAGGCCCTGATACACTCACAGGCTAGACAGTGGAGGGGTCAATTCCTAAGGCTTGCACACACAATAATTGTGCAGCCCAATTGCTGTGCACCCTGTCCCAATGGAGGGTGCTGCATGGTCACAGGTCCTGGATCCCACCGCTCGACACCAATATGTTGGAACTGGGGTCACCAGTCCCCTAGGGTAGCATGGCACGAGCGGGTAGGCATCCGAAAGCACATGTGTTAAGCGATCATGCAGCACACACTCACACTGAGACAGAAACCTGGGCACGCAATAAATGACTCCACTCCAGAGCTTGTATAAAAACAAGTGATTTGTATTAAGATAAATAATCAGATAGATAGAGCAGGATCAGGGAAATCATAAATTCATTTAAAATACATGTGTCTCAAAACTTGCGATCAATATTAGATGAATAAATATCCGTTCTGCAATAAATATTAAATATTGGATCAATGAATAGTTAAATATATTTTTAGTGGGACACAGGCCCGACCTACGCCTTGCTTCTTGGTCAGTACCTGAAAGGAATACATCTCAAAGTCATAAGAACAACACTGCATTAAGCATCAATATCCATTTCCTCAGGTAAACAAAGGGACAGTTCCATAACAGAAACATCTCCCCGCTGTAGGAATAAACAATTCGTTAAGTGTAGTTCAAACATTTCCTTAAATATGAAACATTTCATTTGCCACAAAAGTATGTGGACGTAACTCTCCTCCTGTAATAGGAATTAAACATTTCATTAAGAATAATTATTCCATATAACAAGGTTGGGCATCCCTTTGGGAGAACTTCTCATTGGGCCCAGCTAACCATTGCATTAGCCAGCACTAACTAGGAGAAAACATTGCAATCTAGGTAACCATCCCCTTGTGCAGGTTTAACTGTATCAGGGCTACACCAACATTCCATCAGGGAAGTAGAAATCCCTACATTGAGCAGGTGTAAGTAGATCTCTGTTATAGCAGGGGTATGAGACCCTTCCCTGGGCAGGAGTAAACATTGCCTCAAATGAGATCAACACCTTTCATTAGGCATAAAGTATTCCTTTAGGCATCACACACCATCCTATTACCTGATGCCTGAACAGGCAGGGCCTTCCCCCTATTAATCAGGAGCTTACAGGTAAAACATTTCCTGCAATAGAGATAATCAGTTTAGCAGAAGTAAAACACTTCACTGAGGGTAAAACATTTCATTAACCATTTCCTTAGGCAGGAATGAAACTCCTATGGCAGGAATAAAAACACGCCACTGCGGATAAAACATCTCATTAGGCAGTGTAACTATATCCTTATAGCATTAACGTTCCCCTACTCAGCAATCAACAGTTAACAACTCTTCAAGGCAGAGATAACCATTTTTAACAGGCAAGCCTGAGCTTAGAAGACTTGGTTTATGCATGTAAAGCCTTTTAGTAAATGTAAACATTTCTTTTAAAGCAAGGAGCACCTAACTCCATAACTGTGGGCATGTGCTCCACCTTTCAACCAACATGAATAAATGTTTCATTAGTCAGCAGACACAGTTCATTATGCAGCTGTTGGCGTTTCCACCCCCAGGCCAGGATCAACATTCTAATTCCTACATTAAGCAGTCATAAACCTTTCAGCACCCAAGAGTAATCCTGTAAATAAGTAGAGGTTATAACACTGGGGCAGGGGTGTAATAAAACTTCTATAGTTCAGAATAATCCTGGTTCCAAGCAGGAATAACCACTTCAAAACTCTTCCCCAATCATAGGTAACATCCCCCTAATCAGGAGTAAACATTACAGGGAAGGAATTAGGCATAGGCATTTCATTAAGTAACTTATAAATAGAACATTACTCATTGCTAGAGAGCAGCATCTCATTAAGTAAGCACAGGCCTTGCTTTAGATTAGTAAAACATTTCTGTTAATTAAGGTGAACATTTCAATAAGCAATTCAGTAAAGCATTCTCAATGAGCATTTTACTATGCCTTGGACTCCCCTATGCAGGG
This sequence comes from Lissotriton helveticus, assembly GCF_964261635.1. Taxonomy (NCBI): domain Eukaryota; kingdom Metazoa; phylum Chordata; class Amphibia; order Caudata; family Salamandridae; genus Lissotriton; species Lissotriton helveticus. The sequence continues at coordinate 1,686,469,090 of NC_136068.1, forward strand.
CTAAGCCATCGCAGATGAACTCAGTATGTCTTTAGGCCTACGCCGGAACCAGGGCCCAAACAGTTCATGAATGGCAAGCCTGTCCTCAGGCATAAACAGTAACTTAATGGCCTCCACGTCACTAGAGGCACATAGGGGCCAACAGGTGGGCACTTAAGGTCAAAAATACAGCGTTTCTCTGGGGCCTACAAGAGAGCGCTTGGAGGCACAATTACAGCGCTTCTATGGGACATTCAAGAAAGCGCTTGGAGTGAAATTACAGCGCTTCCCTGGGCACTACCTCAGTTCCTCACATGACAGCGCTTGGCCACAGGCAATGCTGGGGACAGCGCTTCAGCAGGCAATCAGGTTTAGATAATAGCACCCTGCAGGTACAGCACTTCACAAGGCAGCAACCCCCTTCAGTACCTCAGCACTCTTCACAGGGACAGCAAAGGAGCGTTGGGGGAGCAGGGAGTCAGCGCTTCAGAAGGCAGCAACTTCTAGAGCCACAGAAGTTCTTGGTGACACAGCGCTTCAGGGGGATAGCGCTTTTCAGGATTCACAGCGCTACGATATAGCAGGCAATTCACAGCAGAGGTAGCGCTCGGCAGACAGTTCATTCCAGGTAGCGCTGCTGAAGGGCACCACAGAATATAGCGCTTCAGGCAGGAATCACGCCCAGGATTCTAGCGCTTCACAGACAGCAGGGTGCAGGGCTATAGCGCTTTGGCCCACACGAGGTGGGGGCAAGACCAGCAGGTCTAATAACATTCAGTTCAGGGTGCTGCAGTTCAGGCAAATATAGCGCTTCAGAAGGCAACAACCCCCTCCATTACTTCAGCGCTCTTCACAGGGTCAGCAAGGGCAGCGCTAGATATACAGGACAGGTGACACCCCAGTAGCAGGTTAGCAAGGGAGACCCCAGGTGACATCAGGAAACGCAGGGTCAGTACCGCGACAATACCTGTTTGCTTCTTCAAAAGTCCTGTGATGATTTAATTTCTTCTTAGCGCTTTAGGTTTCTTGCGCCCTTGTAAATAGTGGCTTAGTTTCTTGTTGGCGTGATGTTTCTTGCGCCCTTGTAAATAGAAGCTTAGTTTCTTGTTGGCGTGATGTTCCTTACGCCCTTAGTTTTGTTGCTTGGTTTCTTGTTCCTTGAAGGGGGGAATAGTTTTGTGGCTGGTGTTCCAAGTTCTTCTCAGCCAATCCCTTCAAGTGGTCCCTGGGGGTTCCCTGCCGCGGGGTTAGGTCAGTGGGGGGGGTACAGGATGCCTCAATACTTGTAAAGCAGCACACTAGGCCCTGTCATTCCAGCATCATAAGACCCTGCCCTGACCCCCACTGCCTATCCTCCTGCGTAGGTACTTCCCCAGGTCTCCCCTTAGTCCCTCTGACAGGAAAGTTTACCTTCCTTTCCTTATACAGTGCCAGTTGACAGTTGGCAGTGGCAGTTGGTGTCACCTCACCTGTTCCAGAAGGTTCCAGGGGGTTCTAGGAGGTTCCACCATTCTACCTGTGGGCAGGCTGGCAGGCTAAGTTGATACATTGTTTGGAGGGTTCCAGCCAGGCCCTAGCCACTAGAATGCGCCCACTAAACCCCGCTGCAGCAGCAGTGGTCAGTGGCAGCCATGTTAGGGGTAAAGACACCTGCATCTTAACATCAGTTTCACAGTACACAGGGCTTTCCTCACTACACAAGGCCTATACATTGTTGTTACCATGAGGGCATTCTGATTTAAAAGGGAAATAAAAAGGCGAAAAATTTGGTGAAAGGGCCAAGTCTCACAGAGGCCTACATCTTTTTTGTTATAAAGTTAGAGTAGGCAATTTCAACATGGAATAGGAGACATTAGAATATGAAGTGGACTTAGAATAAATAACTAAATATACCAAGTACATTGCTTATTTGTTACTTATTACAGGCACAGTAGCCATTTATCATGATGTGATTACGCGACTGCAGGCATTCGTGAAATTTATGAATATCGGACAAAAATATCAGTAAGAAATTATTATATAGATATCAAATTTGGCTGTGCTAGGTTAGAAACTATAGCACTATGGCCTATGTGGATATATACAATGATTTTTATAACTCATCTCTTGTCATGTTACAATTGGGTAGAAAGTATTCTTCGTATGGGGGTGTCATATTGACACCATCCGCATCACAACCAGCTCCGAAGATAACCTCGCCAACGCCGAACACCTTCACTTTCAGATCCACACCAACCCCAAGACCACACTCAGAGGCACCCTCATCTACAGACCACCCGGACCCCGCACACAGTTCAGTGAATACATCACTGACTTCATCAGCCCACACGCCCTCACCTCCGAGAACTACATTCTACTAGGAGACCTCAACTTCCATCTGGAAAAGAAAAACGACAGCAACACCACCTCCCTTGTGGACAACCTGAACAATCTCGGACTCAAACAACTTGTTGACGCCCCCACCCACCTTGCCGGACACACGCTCGATCCTATCTTCACCTCCAGCAAGCACATCTCCTTCGATCACACCACAGCCCTCCACTGGTCGGACCACAGCTGCGTTCACTTCAGCTACAAAAAGACCACGACCCACAACCCCCCACATCCTATTCCTCGATGAAACTGTAACAAAATCACCACCGAACAGCTCTTCACTTCACTCCACCAAAACCCCCCTTCCATATCATCGGACCCAAACCAAGCAGCCACCAACCTCACACAATGTATCACCCACAGCGCCGACGAACTAGCACCCTTAAAGAACAATCCTCTCAAGCAAAGTAGCAAAAAAGCCCCCTGGTTCAACGATGACCTCAAGAAAACCAAGAAAAACTGTCGGACTCACGAAAAAGCCTGGAGAAAAAACCCAACCCCTGACAACCTGGCCACCCTCAAGAACGCCACCCGCAAACACCACCAACTGATCCGTTCCACCAAGAAATCAGCATTCAAGGACCGACTTGACAACAATGCCCATAACAGCAAGGAACTATTCAACATCGTCAAAGAATTTACCAACCCCACAGCCGGCACCAACGACATCACTCCCTCCCAAGAACTCTGCGACTCTCTATCCTCATTCTTCTACAACAAAATCGCCGATATACATAACAGCTTTGAAAACCAGTCCGAAGACCAGTCCTCCCCACCCACCTTCGAACCAAAACCACACTCCAACAACCTGTGCGCCTGGAACCCAATCACCACCGAAGACACCATCCGCCTTATGAATTCCATCCACTCAGGATCACCAACCGATCCATGCCCCCACCACATTTTCAACAAAGCAGATTCCATCATCGCACCCCATCTCCGCGATGTCATCAACTGTTCCTTCAACTCCGCTTCCTTCCCGGAAAGCTGGAAACATGCCGAACTCAGCGCCCTTCTGAAGAAACCCACAGCAGATCCCACTGAACTTAAGAACTACCGCCCCATCTCGCTCCTCCCATTCCCTGCCAAAGTCATTGAGTAAGCCGTCAACAATCAACTCGCCGCCTTCCTCGAAGCCAACAAATCCCTCGACCCCTCACAGTCCGGCTTCCGAGCCAAACACAGCACCGAAACCGCCCTCATCGCCGCAACAGACGACATTCGAACACTACTGGACAACGGAGAAACAGTTGCCCTCATCCTACTCGACCTATCCGCAGCCTTCAACACAGTCTGTCATAGCACCCTCATACAACGCCTCAGCAACATAGGAATACAAGAGAAAGCACTGGACTGGATCATCTCGTTCCTCGCTGGAAGAACCCAGAGAGTCCGCCTTCCCCCTTTTAGATCTGAGGCCACCGAAGTCATCTGCGGTGTACCACAAGAATCATCACTCAGTCCCACCCTATTCAACGTATACATGAGTTCCCTCGCATCCATAGCACGCCAACACAACCTCAACATTATCTCCTACGCAGACGACACTCAGCTGATCCTATCCCTCACCAAAGACCCAAACACCGCCAAACCAACCTACACGAAGGGATGAAAGACGTAGCCGAATGGATGAAGAACAGCCGCCTAAAACTGAACTCGGATAAAACGGAAGTCCTCATCTTAGGATCATCCCCCTCTGCCTGGGACGACTCTTGGTGGCCACCAGCCCTGGGCACCGCACCAAGACCTACGGATCACGCACGTAACCTGGGATTCATCCTGGACTCCTCCCTCTCGATGAACAGACAAGCCAACGCCGTCTCATCATCTTGCTTCAACATCCTCCGCATGCTCAAAAAAATCTTCCGTTGGATCCCAACAGAAACAAGAAAAACGGTCACCCACGCACTGGTCAGCAGCCGACTGGACTACGGAAACACCCTCTATGCCGGAACCACAGCCAAACTACAGAAAAAACTACAACGAATCCAAAACGCCTCAGCCAGACTCATACTGGACATTCCTTGGCAAGCTCACATTTCTGACCACCTCAAAGACCTCCATTGGCTCCCCGTCAACAAGAGAATAACGTTCCGCCTCCTCTCCCACGCTCACAAAGCCCTCTACGACCAAGGACCCGATTGCCTCAACACGCGACTGTCCTTCTATTTCCCCTCCCGCCAATAACGTTCGTCCAATCAAGCCCTCGCCGCTATTCCGCGCATCTATAAATCCACCATGGGGGGAAGATCCTTCTCCTACCTAGCGGCCAAAACCTGGAATTCTCTCCCTACCCACCTCCGCCTCACACAAAACCACCTCGCCTTCAGAAAGCAACTAAAAACTTGGTTATTCGACAAGTAAAGCACCCTCCCTCCCTCAAGCGCATTGAGACCCTCTGGGTGAGTAGTGCACTATACAAATCTCTGAACTTGAACTTGAACTCTAAACTATGGTTGAGTTATTATCTAAAACAGAGTGGACAACCTGTGGAGACATATATATTACTATGGTATCCAATAATGAGGCTAGATGGATGTATTGATACTTACTCTTGTCCATTATTGTTTTGACTAGGAAATTTATAATCAAAAAAACATTTACAGAATAAATTAATGTACAAATAAGGCACCAATATGTTGCCTGTCTGCTGTATAATATGAGATCAATGGGTGCCTGGCTTCTAATAGGGATACTATGATGAAAAACCTATATGTGGGACTAAAGAAGCAATATGTCTGGGACTGGTTAAAGGATATCATTCTGCTACCAACTGTCAATCTCGCAATTATGAACTAGGAAAGGGTTCTGTAACCAAAGCTGGATTGCGAAAGGTGTTGTTGCCTCAATCTTGTGATTGGGGTATGAGTACTTACTAAGTGGTATGTTAAATCATGATGTTGAATAGTGTTCAAAGATTCTTCCTGTCTTGGTGTAGTAAATGTTTGTATTTGTCTGTCAAATAATTTCTATATGTTATTATATATATTTTTATAAATGTTTTGACAGCCCTGACGAAGTTCTTTGTAAGAACGAAACACGTTGGCTGCCTGATGAAATATATATGAGTAAAGAAGATTAAAAGAAAACTAGTTGAAACCATATCAACACTGGATGGACATTTCCTAATCCATTAATATATTGTACTTTTGTTATTCATGCGAGCTGGTGCAATCCACAGTGGGTAGAAGATACGACTGCCAGAGATGTTCGGAGGGAGAATTAGAACACTTTGGGGTTATTTAAAAAAATGCTTCAAACCTGGTCTCTTTTCGATTTAAATAGTTGTTTTGCTACTGCTGGGACTCATCTTTGTCCTCCCTTTTATTATAAAGCTGATCAGTCAATGTACTGCTACACATCTCTACTATAGACCTGTTTCAATCTCAGTCTGTGGTAACTATTGTACTTCGAATTACAGTCCATTGTGTTTTGGCTCAATGTACCACTACAAGTAGGGCCCAACTATAGGCAAATCACTGTGTGGGCATATTTTGTTTTTTTTTTCTGAAAAGAAGGATGCATCTTGAGTAGATCCTGGAGATGAAAAGTGGGTTTTGATCCCCCAAATAGCCCCACACACAGCAACCTACAGCACAATGTCCCACTGACTAACTTATGGGGGAAAAATGATAATGGTTGCTGGTTGTAAGAAATTGGATTATTACTTGGGGGGCCCTGGGAGGCTGACTACCCACCTCAAAGAATAATCACAACCCTTAACAGGGAGAACCCTAAAATTCACTAAATTAACATGAGCTCAACTCTCTGGTAGCTATAGCTCACAGCAGACAAGTGTGGCTTATGGGAATGTGTAAAGTATGTGTTCAGTACCACAGCAGTAATAAAGTCAAAATGCAAAACATCAAAAGTTCCAAACCGAGCTAGAAAATAGTGGAACATTTAATAAACATATTGATACAAACATGGAACAAATCCAATAAGGGGAACCAGAGTTTATGAATTTTAAAAGTCTTAAGAAGGAATAGCACCAAGAAGCATAAGGTGCCAATATCACTCAATGGTTGAGCTAGACTGAGACCTAGGCAAAATTTAAGAGAGGCCACAACGGAACAGGCGTTGGATACACCAACTAAGTTTGCTTGGGCCTAAGATTTTACCTTTCAACAAAGCCGTTTAATTCATAATCCATTACAGGAGTACACTTCTAAAGCCCCCAGGACCTCAGGGAAGGGATTTAGAGACTCAAAGGGTGTCTGGCTGAGCCAATAGCCAGGTCCAGCTCAGGTCCACTTCTGTCCTGGTGCCACTGGTCAGCTGCAGTAAGGGCCTCTTGTAGCTTGTTTCATCCCTGCATCTTAAATAGGTCAACCTTATGACAGTTGAAGTCAACTTCTTTGCCTAGGGTACAAGAGGAAACCAGTCCAGTCCTTCAGGGCTCCCTCAGGTCATAGGCAACAGGTCCATTTTGCCTTGGTTCTTCCTCAGGTCCAATAGTGTTGTGAAAGGGATGTCAGGAGATGACACTTTTATGCTCGGCATACGCTAGTCGGTGTGAATGACTCCTGGAAATGCCTTAACCAGTCAGGTAAATGTTCTTGGGGCCAACTCTACCTACTTTTGGCATTTTCAAGATGGCAAAAGACTTCAGTTACACCTAACTTGGGCTTTCAGGGCTAGGTGTTTGTGTGGGGAGTGTACTATGGCAATCCTACTTTCCTCCTAAATGTAACACCAAAATGTTGTTAAAAGCAGCAATGGTACCCCTAAAAAACCCAGCAACAGAAGTCTAGTGACACGAAACAGGTCCTTCAGTAACCAGACAGTGAGCACACAAGCATTTTCTTGGCACCCTGAACTCAGCCTTTAAAGTGTGCCTCAAAGTGTTATATGTAAACTAAGCAGACCTGTCAAGTAAGCTTTGACACTCAAGCAGGAATTGACACTGCAATATCAAAAAAGAGACTGACAGCCCTACTCTGCATATTATGGGCAGTTCAGAGGAATCATCTATGCTCCTTCAGTTCAGCCTATTGTTTGCTCCTTGGAGGCCTTTCACACCTATTAAAATGCTAATCAGTAGCTGGGAGAAGTTTGAGAGCAAATGCAAATTAGGCTCCAGGAAGATCAGGCAGGGAAAAAGTAACATTCTGGAAGTTACTTTTTCTCAATATTTATTACAAATCCAACTTCACCATTGAATTGGAGTTGCAATAACAATTGATATAGTCTATACAGAATTTATCTAGCAAGTCCCATTCCTGAGATGCTGAATTAGGATTTTTGATCTGTACTCTGGATTTCTACATAGGACATCTAGGCCCGCCACAGTGAAATACAGCTTTTAGGGGCTAGTCACTGTAAGAACATGTTATTATTACATTTCTAAATCTTCTTCTATTAAATACCATACACCTTGCCTTGTAGGTGATAAGACCTATGTAGGTGATAAGACCTACATAGGGTTTGAAGAACTGGGATTTCAAGTACCCAGCGGCGCCAGGGACATGCCCAAAGTCCTCTGGGTTCCCTTGCCTTGGTATACAGAGACACTGAATACTTCTAGGTGGCGTCAGAGATCAAATTTATTAGCTGCAGCCAGTAGCAGAAATCCCAGTAATACAACACGGTGTACAACTCAAGAAACTGCTCAATTTTACTAAGGCGAGACATCCCTATTTATACACAAAAAGGTACATTTAAAATGCACGCCCCTGCACCAAAATTCAACCAATAGAAAATACATGACATCACACAGCATCATACAGTAAAGCTCATTTTACATTGTCCCAACCCACAAGTTAATATTTAGGCATATCTAAATAATAATCTGGAAGGGCCGAACAAACCCTTAATTGAAAGCGTAACCCATGAAATGAAGAAACAGTAAAGAAAAGTAGTTTCAGATAATGTGCAAGATAACAAACGTAAAGAAACTTAAAAGTTAACAAATGTCTTGAATGGTGATTGGGAAAAGTGGATAACGATCTTGCAGGGAAATTGGCTTGGCAGGGTCAATTTCTAGGTGAAAGGCCAGCTTCTGAAATTAACTCCAGTACACGAACAAAACCTTAGTTAATGTATATATGACCCAAAAAAGGTCAGACTGCTTTGCTCGCAGACTAACTTCTGAGGCCTAGTAAAAGGCAACACCAGATGGCAGTCACGACACATGGCAAAAACCCATGTTTAGAAAAGAAAGTCGTAAGGAAAGAAACAATTTAGATATTGTTTAGGATAAGATATGTGCAAGGAAACTAAAGGTTAACGAGGTCCTGAACAGTGATTGAAAAACTCAGACAACGATCAGCTAGTGAAACTGGTTTTTGCAAAAGGTCAGTTTCAGGTGAAAAGGGTTACTCTCTCTGCAGTTCATTCAGAGTCAGAAAAACCCAAGTTAATATATGCACGAACTCAGAAGGGCAGACCACTTGTTCGTTGGGCCTACTTCACAGGCCTACGTGAGGGCAAGACTAAAATGGAGTCAGGTTTGAGAATTACAGAACCACAGACCCTCCTTTTGCCATTACGTAGGCAATAACCTAAACTCATGTCAATCTGAATCTAGGTCTATATCTATTCTCATCAGGTCATCAAGGTGTTGCTGTAACATCATCTTATTATCCTTCACTTCTCTCGGGACAGGTCTTCTCACACAGATTGTAGCACAAAAACTACAAATGGCGGGACCACACTGGATGCAAAGGCAACAAGAGAAGAGAATAGCCAAAACCATACCAAGGAACGTCAAGATCTTCCATCCCCATGTGGACAGTAGTCCCCAAAACCATCCTGTCAATGACCAATCTCCTTCGTGTACGTGAATAGACTCAGAGATCTTGTGCAATCTAGAGATGGCCTGGTACACTGTCGGGGCATTATCTAGTATGTATATACAGCAACTGGATCCAATCAATTTGCATACTCCTCCTCGATCTGCAAGTATAATATCTAAAACCATACGGTTCTGCAAAGTCATAAGGCAGTCCGCTTGAAGCTCCGCTGTAATATTACTCAACGCTCCAGCTATTTCGTTAATGGTAGCTTCAACTACGCGGACAAGCTGTCGAATATGCCTACTATTCATCATAGAACCCCAAAAGGGCAGGAAACCCTTAAAGAAGTCTCCTACTTCCTGTGCAGCAGTATCTTCCTGATCGAAGACACCTCTACCATATCTTGTTCTATGATAGTCTGAGGAGGCAGTGTATGTCGGGGGAAGCAGAAACGCCACATAACACGTTCCTGAAAAATCAGGTGGCAACCAAGTGTAGGCTCTGTCTGTCGTGACAAACAAAATATGTACCTTTAGCTGGCACAAACGGTGGAGAAGTTCTGGATGCATAAACGTAGGTGTGATCACAAACACTTTTACCTAACTGAGCTCTCGGATTCGGACCATTACCCTGTAAGCAAAATTGACCTCGATGTGGCACAATCCAAATAGGAGGAGACCTTTTTCGTCTCTCCTTCTCTGTCAACTTAGCACTGTATCCAGTCACATTCCAACCAATGTAAGGCAGCACATCATCCTTAGGGATAGCCTTGTACACATCAATATCTCTGATCATATCGGCTATTCCCTTTATCAAGGCACTATTGCTCAGATTGTCTTTCATGGAACGTAAAGGATATACCTCATTGGCATAGATGAACATAGTCTGGAAAGCCCATGCAGATCCATTAAAACTAAAGGGCAAAACCAAATATGGCATGCCTCTCTCTGTTGTATGATGCATAAAACCACACGCCCAACAATTAGTGGTATTGACTACTAACTGATGCTGATGCAACAGCTGAATAAACAAATTGTTGACAAACTCTGATCTCCTTATCGGTTCGTGTTCAGGCAAAGTATGAAATTGGTGCGAAGAAACAGTAGTAAAGGAAAGCATAGGTTGAGAAGTTTGTGCAGACGTCAATTGTGTAGAAGGAACAAACCAGAATATAGTAGCTAATAGAATACATAAATCTATTAAAATAGATAAAGCTATACCACACTTGGAGAACAACATTCTATAATATCGGTTTTTAATCTCTTGCCTTTTATCGTCATTCCTCAATACAATCTTCATTTTCTAATGTTGCTCACGCAATCTTGACAGAGTACTTCAGCTGTGATTATTAGCAGGTCGTAGGGACACCGCAAGTCCTGCAGACCTATTGCCACTACTCGGGTCACAAACTGAACCGTTGGTACTCCTACGTGACCCTGCAACTGGCTAATGGTAACCAATCAAAAATTTAACAGAAAACCACAATACAATTTTAGAAAAAGCAAGAGAAAAAGAAAAACAAAAGTCAAATGCAAAATACTCGAAGAAATTGTCTCTTTTGGATCTCCGTGTGGAAAAAAATGATGTTCAAAGTCTCTTTATTTATTCCGAGATCGGAGGTTGTAACGTAATTTAGTCCGCACAGTTTGGTCCGTAAACAAAAGTTCAGGTTCGGTAGTGTCCAATCTCAAACGTGGAGGAACAGCTTCTTGCAACATATTGTCATTTTCCAGTTCAGATTGAGTCCAATCAAGCTGTGCGTCACTAAAAGGGACAAACCTAGGGACACGTTCTCCTTCAAAATCTCCCACACCCTCTCTAACTCAAGTGTCGTACGGCAAAGGCAGGGGTACGCGCTTCGTATGGGCAGCGTGCACCCAATTCTTTTTTCAAAACACCTTAACAGCAGTCCGAGTAGCCAAAAGAATTTGGTGGGGACCAGTCCAACGAGGCTGTAGGTTCTTTGTTCGTTGGAAGTTACGCACGAGCACCCATTGTCCTGGATTGAGGGTATGGCCTGGGTCCGCAGATGCTGATGGGAGCTGGTTGTGGACCTGTTGATGAAGGACACGCAGTTTAATAGTCAAATCGTGCAAGTAGTCAATTAGCATAGGATGTTCGATGTCGCTATATTCCTTCGGTCTAGGGACACCCCAAACATTGGCAGGACGCCCAAACACAATCTCATATGGGCTAAGTCCCACACTAGAATGCACTGTTGTCCTTGTCGACATAAGAGCCAACGGCAAAGCATTGGGCCATGTAAGGCCAGTGCTTGCTTGCACTTTCATTAACTTAAGCTTCAATGTCCCATTATAACCCTCAACCAAACCCGCTGACTGCGGGTGATTCGCAGCATGACATTTCTGCTTGATGCCCAAGCCCACACACAATTTCTTCATTATATGACCCACAAACTCACTTCCATTGTCAGACCATACAATCTGTGGCATTCCATACCTAGGGAAAAATTCTTTGAGCAAAACCTTGGCAGTAGACAAGGTAGTATTATCCTTTAGGGGGTAGGCCTCTATCCATCTGGAAAAGGCACAAACAACCACAAGGACATACTTCAAGTTATTACATCTTTCCATGTGTATATAATCTATTTGTAGAACCTCGAACGGATACGTTGGAGGAGCAAAATGACCTGCAGGAGTTGGAGTTCCCTTGCCAGGATTATGCATCAAACACACCATACAATTCTTGACCAGATTCTCTGCACATTTGGGAATTCCACTATTCTGCCATACCATAGCCAACAACTTGCATATCCCTTTTGAACTAATGTGAGCCAATCCAGGGGCCATTGTAACCTCTGGGAGCACATATGCATCAGGCAACAACCATCGCTGGTGTTCTGACAACTCAACCCAACAACCTGTCGAATCCAACATACCTGTAGTTTCTCTCCAAACACTCACTTCTTTCTCAGTCGCTTCAGCCTGAATCGTTTTCACACTTTCTATTGTGTCTTCACACATTCCACCAGCCATAACCCAATTAGCTGGGCCTGCAACATACATACGGCTCATCATGTCTTTCGCCGTTTCCTTCGCAACTTCATCTGCAAACGCATTCCCTCGACCAACATCGTCCACAACTTTCTTATGCGCACTACACTTCACAATTGCAATCTGCTTTGGGAGAGTGAGAGATTCCAAAAGTTTATTCATCAACTGCCCATGCTGTATTTTTGTCCCATGCGAAGTAAGGAAGCCACGCTCTCTCCACAAATGCCCAAACCTATGGGCAACTCCAAACGCATACTGACTATCGGTGTAAACATTCACTCGCTTTCCTTCTGACAACACACACGCTCTAGTCAGTGCAATCAACTCTGCTGCTTGCGCAGAATTCTGTGGTATGCGTGCTGTCAACAACTGTATGTAAAGTTGTAATAGCATACGCTGCAGTCGTTTCACCATTCGGAAGCTTAAAACACGAACCATCTACCCATAGGGTACCATCAACATCCGTAAGGGGAGTATCCCTCAGGTCAACTTTAGCTTTCGTTTCTTCCTCTGTACAAAGAGAACAATCATGCTGTTCCTGAGGATCCGTCTCTGTAGAGATCGGTAACAACGTAGCTGGATTCAGCACATTACATCGTTTGATTTGAACATGGCTAGCCAACAGTGTCAACTCGTAACCTGAAAGACGTGCACTAGTAAGGTGCTGTGTTTTAGTCCTGGTAAGGTATCCACTGCATGTGGGACCATCACAATCAACGTATTGTCCAATACCAAACCAGCAGACTGTCGGATAGAAACAGCCGCTGCAGCTGTAGCTCTCAGACAACTCTGCAACGCCTTAGCAACTGGGTCTAACGTTGCTGAAAAATACGCGCATGGACGCTGCTTGTCCCCAAATGGTTGTGTCAACACTGACAACGCACAACCTTCCCTCTCGTGCACGTACAACGTGAAAGGCTTACTATAGTCTGGAGTACCCAACACAGGAGCCAAACACAATGCATCGCGTAGTTCAGAAAAACTTTTCTGACATTCGTCAGACCAAGGAAGAGGATGCGGAGTATCTTTCAGAGTCAATGCTAACAGAGGTTTCGCCAACAGTGAAACATTGGGGATCCACTGTCTACAATACGATGTAATACCTAAAAAGGCACGCACTTCTCTCTGCGTGGATGGCACATTCATTTGCACTATTGCTTGAATTCGTTCTGGGGTCAATCTCCTTCCCTCCTTTGACAAGAGATGACCTAAGTAGGTCACTTCTTGGCGACAATATTGCAACTTTGAAGGTGACACTTTATGATGAAGGTCAGACAAATACCGCAACAAAGAAAGAGTAGCCTCTTTACAAATCTTTTCATCATCAGCAGTAACCAACAAATCATCGACGTACTGAATAAGAGTAGCACCAACAGGTAACACAAAACCATCAAGCTGAGTTTTCAACGCTTGACTATAGATGGAGGGACTTTCACAGTAACCTTGGGGAGCTCTCTTAAACCGGAAGCTTCGGCCTCCTAATGAGAAGCCAAAAATATCCCTACTCTCCTCAGCAATAGGAATACTGAAGAAAGCATTCTTCAAATCGATGATAGAAAACCAAGCTGCCGAAGCAGGAATCAAAGTCAACGAAGCAGTGATATCAGGTACCACAGGAAACTGTGGCACGACTATCTTGTTTACCTCTCGAAGGTCGATCACAAACCGGTACACAGGTGGCTGAGAAGCATCAGTATGTTTAAGAACAGGCAAAACGGGACTGTTAAACACATTACCTCTCGTTTCCTCAACTACACCCTTCTCAACCAGATCATAAACAATCGCTAAAAGAGCTCTCTCACCATCGCTCGAAATCTTGTATTGGGGAATACGAGGTAACCTAGCATTCGACTTAAGAGTAACAACATACGGAGGAATCTGCAAAAGACCAACATCATTTGGACCTGTAGCCCAAAGTGTATCAGGAAGCGAACGCAATTCCAGTGGCAAACAATCCTTAGACAAATACATTGGGGAAATCACTTTCTTACCAAGGGTAAGTTGTACTCCCGAAGGAGAACAATGCAATGTTGCATACAATCTTTTCAGCAAGGCCAAACCCAACAGATTCTCACCACAACCAGTCGTTAAAATAAGTGGAACTTCCAATTCACAAGGGCCAATCGAAAGGGACAAAGGACTAGAAACCGGATTACGAACTGGGGCGCCCGAAAATCCTACTGAAACATTGGTCAAGCCAGACAAAGGTGCGCCCGGAAGTTTAGAGTGCATAATAGAACTCTTCATCGCACCAGTATCCAAAAGAAAAGGTTCTACCACACCTGATGTAATCACTTCAACATAAGGTCCACTCTGGTCTCCTGGAACTGACACTACTCCCTCACTTTGTCCTTGGCTGTCCTAGTTATCATTATAACCAGAACACTCACCTTCGACATAGTAATCCTCAACATAATACTGGGCAGACTGACCACTCGGAACATTCTGTCTGTCAAAATAATTCGCAGAATTCTGTAGGGAAGAGGAACGCTCATTCTGGGGAAACACACCACGTCCTCTACCCCTAGGAGCTTGCTGAAAACTACCACGACCTCTCTGACCAGATACACCATTCACAAGCTGTAACAAAGCCGGGCAACTATTCTTGTAATGACCTTCCTCTCTGCAATAAGCACACTGATTGGGGCCAGGAAAGAATCGCTGAACATAAGGCTCAGGCTTCTGTAACAATCTCTGAAATTGTGAAGGTTGCTGAAACTGAGGCTGATTCTGACGAGGCGGATAAGCTTGCTGCAAAAGAACTTTCTTCTTTAACTCTTTCGTTTTCTTCTCCACTTTATCCTTCTCATCTTCAATATTGTGCAGTAGCCAATATCTGGGCCGACGAAGAGACAGCCCATGAACTCTCATAGTCCTTTAACTTATTAGAAAGTTCGCGAAGCAAATTAAAGACAAATGTATCCACAAACAACCTTTGACCACCCTCCGTACTCATATCCTGACCACTATGATCAATACACGTCTCTTCAAACCTAGTGAAGAAATCAGATACACTCTCGTCTTTCTTCTGCTTACATGCTGCTAACTTATCCCAATTCACTCGTAAAGCGGGCATCATCGTTTTCATCAGATTAATAATTCTACCTGGTAATTCTGAAACTAGAGGTTCAGGTTTAGCACCTCCCTCCTGTCTACCGTCTGCGGCAACAATATTCGCCCAGGTATCACCTAATTCAGCAGCATGATTCTCATGACGAATCTTCGCCCACAAAGGTTGGGGGACTACATTACCCATCAACATATCGATGTCAGCTAAATTCATAATACACGCTTCAACTGTCTGGGACAACTCCTTGTAATAACCAGCAGGATTCTTACGAGGGTCAGGTAAGGTCTGCTTAAGAGCCAAGACCTCTGCTCTCTTCCAAGGGATATGTACTAATATTCGCTGAAAATGCGGCAGAATAACTGGATTAGCGTTTGGGTCCCCTTCCTTCCAAATTGGGGGAACTTCTCTCATTGGATACTGTTTCGCTTTTCTTCTAACAGAAGAATCAGCTTCATACAATGTCTGAGGCGGAAGGCTAGATCTAAAAGCCAGTATTGTCTCTACGGCATCTGTAATATCAGATTCTACTATCATCCCTTTAGCAAAATCCGACTGAACATCAAGTAATTCCTGCGGGATCAAACCCAAATCATTATCTTCCCATTCCTGACGCAAAAACATACACATCACATTAAAAACATACCTTTGCTTAGGCGGCTCCCACTGAAAGAAAACATCCATAACCGCTGGCAAACTATACCTTGAGGCATTTATAATCCATTTACGAGCCAACAAATCCAACACAGCCCGTTCCTCAGAACCAGGAAGCTGACTACGACTCTGCTTACGCTCCGAAACAGGGGTCATATTCAGTGACCCAAACAATGGTGACAACAAATTAGAAACGGTTTCTGTCATTAGTTTTCGAGCAGAAGGAGAAGAAGCAGACATAAGAACAGGAGAATAAGTATTTTGAGGCAAAGAAGGTGTAGGGACAAGAACAGTAGAAATCGAAGATGCAGAAGCAGAAGGCAAAGGAGTTTGAGGCAGAGCTGGTAGCAAGGCTGGCGACCCTAGAATGGGTTGCGCAGGAGAAGGCAAAACCATCTGTGGAGCACCGGGTGGCTGAACAACAGCAGGAGGTTGATCAACTAAGGGTGGAACAACCGGGGGTAATAGAGGCGCAGTAGCACCCTGCACATAGGGAGGTGGCAATCTCAGTAAATGAGAGATCAAAGGATCTTTTTCAAGGTCTTCATTCACTGTTGGAGGAGAAGACGGCAAGGCCGGATAACATTTATCTATGGCCATGCAACGCTGTCTATCTAAAACTTCACTTGCACGCTCTTCTCCATCTTCCTTAAACTGTCTAGCAGCTTGTAATACTGACATATTCTTATCTTTCCTATCTCTCTTTGCTTGTTTAATTTCTCTCTGTTTGGCTTCCTTACGCCAAAGGCGGAAAGAGTCAAACATTGCCGGCCGGGCTTTCTTCTTAAATAGCTTAACTTCTAGATTGTCTAAAATCTGTTTCAAAACTACCATGTGGGGGCCATTGCAAAACACCATCATTTTTAGTGTAGTGGACCCATACTTCATTATAAATAATAGGGCCCACTCCGTGTTTTGAATACAGTTCATAAGTCGGAGTTCCAACCGGAGGTATCGGACATGAATCCTCCAATAGGGAATCCCTGTTACTACCACAAACAAACCAATTACCAAATTTACCAAGACCAGGCATCTTGCTCACTAGTCTGGTTTCAAACTTCAAAGGGAATCAAAAAATGATACACTCTTAAATATACAAGCCCTTCGGCTTTGGGTACTGCAGCAACCAAATCAAAACGAAGGAACCAAACAAAGTCGTGGGAGCGACCCACTTATACTTAACCAAATATCTGTCACGCCACCAGAAGACCGCCTATCGTCTCGCTTTATGAACATCAATCGGAGGGTCCAAGGCAAGGCGACAGTCAGGGCAGCAGTCCTTCGTAGCCGTTGGAAAGCGGGAAACCTCGCAGAAAAGACCTTCGGTCCACGTCGACATGCAGGGGTCGATGAAGTAGGGGCCCTCCTCCAGAGTTTTCTCACGTGGCTCCATGCAATCTTCGGGCTTGGACCGGTACCACTGAAGTCGTCCCACGTTGGCCGCGCCAACTGAAGAACTGGGATTTCAAGTACCCAGCGGCGCCAGGGACACGGCCAAAGTCCTCTGGGTTCCCTTGCCTTGGTATACAGAGACACTGAATACTTCTAGGTGGCGTCAGAGATCAAATTTATTAGCTGCAGCCAGTAGCAGAAATCCCAGTAATACAACACGGTGTACAACTCAAGAAACTGCTCAATTTTACTAAGGCGAGACATCCCTATTTATACACAAAAGGTACATTTAAAATGCACGCGCCTGCACCAAAATTCAACCAATAGAAAATACATGACATCACACAGCATCATACAGTAAAGCTCATTTTACAGTGTCCCAACCCACAAGTTAATATTTAGGCATATCTAAATAATAATCTGGAAGGGCCGAACAAACCCTTAATTGAAAGCGTAACCCATGAAATGAAGAAACAGTAAAGAAAAGTAGTTTCAGATAATGTGCAAGATAACAGAAACTTAAAGAAACTTAAAAGTTAACAAATGTCTTGAATGGTGATTGGGAAAAGTGGATAACGATCTTGCAGGGAAATTGGCTTGGCAGGGTCAATTTCTAGGTGAAAGGTCAGCTTCTGAAATTAACTCCAGTGCACGAACAAAACCTTAGTTAATGTATATATGACCCAAAAAAGGTCAGACTGCTTTGCTCACAGACTAACTTCTGAGGCCCAGTAAAAGGCAACACCAGATGGCAGTCACGACACATGGCAAAAACCCATGTTTAGAAAAGAAAGTCGTAAGGAAAGAAGCAATTTAGATATTGTTTAGGATAAGATATGTGCAAGGAAACTAAAGGTTAACGAGGTCCTGAACAGTGATTGAAAAACTCAGACAACGATCAGCTAGTGAAACTGGTTTTTGCAAAAGGTCAGTTTCAGGTGACCTCATTCTAGGGTCTTATATATAAGTTTAATATGCCAATTAGGTATATAGCAATTTCATGATGTTGAAAAAGGGAACACATACAATTTACCCCTGGTTAGCAGGGGTAAAGGGATGAAGATCTGCAGCCAGCAAAACAGTCTAGGCAAAAATCTGGGGGGAAATCACACTAAAGTTGGTCAAACCTATACTGATGCAAAGACGATAATCTCCTCTTAGCTAGTCATTTGTTCTGTTCCAATATAAATTTTGGATCTGTGAAAACAAATTGCACACCTAATTGCCAACTTTTCAACTGGACAGATTTCAACATAGTTATATTTGCAGGACCCACGTTTTTTCCTGTATGGATTCTATTAGGACATTTAACTTTTGGTATTTCTATTTGATATTTTCCTTTCAGTGATCAATCTGCTGATCTTATCCAAATATACATGCACTGAGGAATATTTTATTACAAATGTTTCACTCAGATTTGTCATACAAGAATATGCAAGAATAAGCAATACAAAAAAATGCTAGTGTGGCTCAGTAATGTTTACAGCATGCCGAGTTTAGTTTGCTCCACCCTTCGGATGTTTCTTTTAGAATTCTTCTTCTTAAATAAATGGCAAGTGATTCCTGCTATACTTGATAATATATTGACTTTGAAACCTCTGCACCACTTTTGCAATCAGCCCTAGAGGAACTCTTCTGCTGCGTTTTTCTGGGTGTGCCAGGTGATCATCTGTGAGAAAGCATTGTATACCAAATGCTCTCCATCAAGCAGTCATCAAAATTCTTTATTCGGCTCTGACGAGCCATAAAAGTCATATCATAAAATACATAGTACAAATTATACACAATAAAAACTTCAGATAAGATCATTAAATAATATAATAGCAGCATGATACCAAAAGGTTTCAATATTTACATCGTAGTCTCAGGGAACGCAAGATGTAATTAAAACAGAAATAGTGACAGTTTTATTCCCAGGCACTGCAAGTAAGATACGGCTGCTTTGTGAGATTTTGAGTTCAAAGTATGCAATATGGGGTGCGTGTACTGCCTTCTTTGATGTAGATAAAATATGCAAAATAATATAAAGTGCAAAGTGCTCCATTCAGCAGGGGTCTCGCAATGACAGAGAGGTCAAGATGAAAACCAGGAAATCTTGGGGCATATTATCAAGGGGCTTTATCTCCGCTTTTTTGGCTTTAAAAGCCAAGAAAGCGGAGATAAAATGATCTCCCTATTACCAAGCTGTCGCTAACACCAGTTAGCGACAGCTAATAGGAGATAGTGACCATCTTGGGCCCCGCTTTGCATGTCAGTGATATTTATCACTAATGACATGCAAAGTGGGCGTGCCAAGATGTTAGCGACTGAAAACAGTCGCTAACATCGCTATCTCCTATTACCAACTTTTGGAGATATCTCCAAAAGCTAACACTTGCCCAGGAGCAGTTCTTAGCCATGTTATCCAATGGGAGGTGGATAACATGGCTAAGAGCATTGCTCGATAATGCATGAATATCGCTGACTTTTTAGCGATATTCATGCATTGCGGCCGTTTTTTATCGCATTTGCGATAAACCTTGCTAATAGCAAGGTTTATCTGCGATAAAAATCGCCGATTTGCGGCGATAATTTTTGTCTCTAAATAAGTTAGAGACAAAAATTATCTCTATTGGTTGGTAATATGCCCCCTTGTGAGTAGAAACTTCTGGCTTTCATCTAAAATAAACTGTAAGTAAAGTGCTGGGCGTAATAGTGGAGCCTGAAGGTTAACTTCGCACTCTTGCTGGCTATAATCCTGCCGGGCTTTTTGTCACTTTGATAAAAAGATTTTTAATGTGTGCTAAGGAAACGTTTGACAAAAGGGCGAGGCTATGATAAAAAGCTGGGATACCCAGACTTTCGGAACTCTTTTTAACAGTTTTAAGCAAAGGAATGTCTAAGCAATTGTCCAGATTCATACAATCTGAGAGCACTGATCTACACAATTGGGCTTCTGTTTTTTCTAAATATGGCGCAACAAAAAAGAGGGGTTGTAATTTGATATAATCCTCCAAGTAGATTAGCCATACCTCCATGTAGCAAAATGATGTTGGGGTAGAGTGTGGAATAGCTAGGAGTCTTATAAACTAGACTTTACAATTTACATGTCCCCAAATACCTGCCCCATATGTTGCAACCGATTTTAAAAACTGATGGACCTGTCAGCCTTAGGACTCTTTCCCCCTACATTTTTGCCTTTTTTGCCTCCGACTTTGACCACACATTTTTGTTGGACTTAGGACTATGAGCGCCTTACCACTGCTAAACAGACCTGTCAGCCTTAGGGTGGTCTCACCCTACACTTAATCAGTCAGTAGCAAATCATGGAGACACTGTGGAGGTGTTTCACCAGTCTCCTATTTGGCAGAGCAAGATCAGGGAGGCAAAAAGGGCACAAATGTAGGGGGAGACCGCCCTAAGGCTGACAGGTCCAACAAAAACACATAGCAGCTCATTTGTGGGTTTATGTCCCAGCCTTTTTTGCAAATCTAAAAACATTTGCAAATGTAAAACCTGCATCAATTGCCTATTGAATTTGTAAAATTCTGACATTCAATAAAAACCTCCAATTAAAATCAGTATCAATAGGAACACCCAGGTAAGTGAAGTGGGAGCTTTTTCCATTTCTTCTCTACCGAGCAAAAACTTTCTGATCTTTGACATTTTTGGGCCACATCTATACTACTATTATAAAGGAAGAACTTTGAGGCTTTGAGGCGGGTAAACTCGGGAACCACAGCGCCGATCCACACACCCGATACATCGTTGTAATCCTCAGGGTGTGCAGATGGACATAGGCTATATAAATTAAAAATAAATATGTTATTTAAAAAATATAAGTTAAAAAAACAGTAGTACCTTCAAAGTAGCGCCGGCCGCGACGTGCGTGCTTACATCAGGAGCGGCGTACACGAGCGCGAGGAGCGGCGGAGACCAGCGTGGGGAGGAGCGGTGGAGATCAGCGCGGGGAGGAGCAGTGACGAGGAGCGTCGGAGATCAGCGCAGGGAGGAGCAGTGACGAGCGGAGGAGCAGCGGACATGAGCGGGGTGCAGGCGGTGAGGATCGGCGGGCAGGCAGTGAGGAGCGGCAGCGGGGAGGAGCGGCGGCGGGGAGGAGCGGTGAGCGGCGGATGAGGTAGGGCGCCAAGTAAGCAGTGAGCAAAGCAAACACGAGGGAGGAGCGGCGGCGGAGTGGAGCGGTGAGCGAGCCACAGGTACCAAACGGAAAAAGAAACGTGTGCAGGTTACAAAAGCGTACAAAGTGGAGCGCTCAGCTGAGAAGGTAGCAAACGGGGCATTACAGGAGGAAAAAGTGACGTGGGCAGTGACGTGGGCAGCTACCACACGGGGCATTACAGGAGGAAAAAGAAACGTGTGCAGGTTACAAAAGCGTACAAAGTGGAGCGGTCAGCTTAAAGCTAAAATGACAATCGGGAGAAGGTACCAAACGGGGCATTACAGGAGGAAAAAGTGACATCGGCAGTGACGTGGGCAGATTACAAAAGCATACAAAGTAAACATAGAGGCATAATACTGCACAACGTCAGGGCGGGCGGGGCCCTGAGCCATGATTGCTCCCGGACAACGTCGGGACGGGCTGCTAGTTTCATTATAAATGACTCTGTTCGATTAATTTTAAGTCCTAGGTAATCCATAAAATTATTAAAAGCATCTCAAAGGGAGCGTAGGCCATTTGCTGTTTGAACAATTAAGAAAGCATCATTTGCGTAGAGCAGGACAGGAATTTCTTGGGAATTGATTTAAGGGATATATTTTCCAGTCATTACTAAGTGGTCACCAAGGGCATTTATGTAAATTAAAAAGAGGAATGGGGCAAGGACACAGCCCTGCCTAACCCCTATTACTACAGGAAAGTCTTCTGTGACATCCCAGTTCATAGTGTAACACAGTCTAGCTGTGGTATGTGCTTGAAGCCTATGCAGCAAAAAAAATATTGCACTATCTATTCCTAAATCAGTCATTATTGACCATAATCTGCGGTGAGCCACTGTATCAAAGGCACTTGTTAGGTCCATAAAGGCAAGATGAACATAACCTTTTTTTGCCATTGTATGTTTTTGGACTATCAGGAAAAGTCCAAAAGTCTGCTCCACTGTTCCAAAGCCTGGCGAAAACCCAAACTGTAAGTTTGATAGCCCCTGAGTCGTTCTAGCCCAGCTTTCTAATTTGGTCAATACGACCCTTCCTAGAATTTTTATCATGCTATCCAAGAGTGAAATTGGTCGATAGCAATGTGGCTGGCTTTTATCCCTCTTTTTTAAAGATGGGAATAATAGTGGCCTCTTCCCAGGTTTTAACCATGGGCCCAATAATTTCAGAGCTTAGAAAAATAGTTATTAGGGGACCCCATAACTGTGGTAAGGATTTAAAAATATCTGCAGGAATTCTGCCGGGTCCTCGGGCTTTCTCGGATGGGCAATTTTCAATTGCTAGGGTAACGTCAGAGACCTCAATAGATCCGCTTAATTCCTGATTAGAGCTTGGACCAGTGATGGGTATGGCATCTATAAAGTGTGTCGATGTCTGGGTCTTCGGGCCAAAAATGTTTGAAAAGTTGTCACCCAGGAACCAGATGGAATAACACACTCAATTTTTGGAAGGGACTCACCTTAAAGGATCTGAGAATGTTGGACTTGAGCCCGCTCCCAAAGCCTGACTAATCACATGTTGTTTGTAGGTAAAGAGTGGTTAGCAATGGTAAAGTGCACAGAGTCCTAAGGCCAACAAAAAAAAATTCAGCAAAATTGGAGGCTAGCTGGCAAAACGTTTAGGGGAAGGCCATCTAATGCTGACAGGTCTGAGAGTCACCATAGCTCCTTTTGAATTTTAGCCTTGGAAATCTATATGTGGTGACCCTCAAGGGTCAGAATTATCTTCTTCCTTTTTTAATATATACATGAGACCATTACCCAGCCTTATTCAGACAGTAGGTACCATATTCTACATGTACTCAAAAGACATTAGCTGATCTCTGGACAGTCAAAACAAGCTTTGGGAGCCAGACAGGATCAACATCAATAGTCCCTAGAGATCTGCCTGACTCTCACATTGTCATGGATCCTCACAAGGGCCCTGAAGCTTAATCCCACAGAAAAAAATTGTTCCTTACTACCAGAAACCCAGGCACCTGTGGATGCAAAAGCCAGTAAGCTGTAGTCTTAATCATCTTTTGCATATTTTATTATACGGGGACAGATAACAAGGAAATGTGTTTCATATTTAATTGGATGAATAATATACTTAAACAGGATAGTATTGCTCCCTGCCCATCTTGTGTTAATACATTGCAAGTAAAGATTGAGAACTAAAGACGTAAGATTTCTAATGAATAGTGCTCATATCCTGGAGAAATTTTATAGCACAAGTAAACTAACCCATATCAACAACTGTCTGCGGAGTTAAAAGAATGAACATTACATTTTCTCTTTATACCACTCTTTAACTAAGCCTACTGTAGATTCTGTAAAGATGGAAGGGTATGACTAAACTAAGCTGAAGGCCAAGGAAATATGATGGTGTGAACACTAGGCAGGTGTGTAACTCAATTACAAGGGCTTAATCCCATGTAATTCTCATATTTTGCATTACTGTCTCCAGTATGATGATTAAAAAGCATAAAGTTGCATCCAGTACATTGAGAAGCTTTTTTATGTGAGGGATCCCATCACCTAGAAACGTCAGACAAGACACCGGGCCAAAACATTGTATTCACCATCACATAATTTCCCCCAGATTTTTGTAAACTTTCCAAGAAAATTTCTGAGGGTTACACACAGTCCTAAAACATCATTTATTACCAGCTGCATACATTGAAAGGTAATTCATGACTGTCAAATCAACCTAACCTGTACTAATGCACAGACATCCTTTACTTATAGTCAGGGCTTAAAAATGGGATGAAAAAACTGGGGGTCTCTGAAAGGACGCAGTAAGTGAAGTAATGTCCTTTATTGAAGTAAGAACATGACCGCATGAGTCGGACCTCCGACTCCAATAATAACCAACTACAAATGGACATCCAACGTTCCGGTACCCAGGTAACTTACAGATTCCACAAGAAGAACCAAGGTAGAACCTAACACAGCTTCCCCCTTGCATAACAAACACAGAATATATAGAAAATAATGTACAAATGCATGTGGTACAAAATAATACAAATTAAGATACAAAAAGCAGGCAGCCTAGAAGATGGAAATCTGGCTCTGGTGGATACACATCTCTCACATTCACGCATCATAGAAGATGACACAGGTGGACACACATTTCTCACCATCACCAGCCACAAGATTATTTCTACCAGAAAACTTATCAACAACACATCTGTGAACATCATCACTGACAG
The DNA here is from genome assembly GCF_964261635.1 of Lissotriton helveticus. Taxonomy (NCBI): domain Eukaryota; kingdom Metazoa; phylum Chordata; class Amphibia; order Caudata; family Salamandridae; genus Lissotriton; species Lissotriton helveticus. The sequence continues at coordinate 1,686,493,651 of NC_136068.1, forward strand.
CAGACTTATCAACCACACACCTGTGAATGTCGTGAGCGATGGAAACTTAACCACATTCTTTTTTACATCCACACATTTTTGTGGGGAAGAGAACTTAGAATCCTTCATGGCAATGATCCTGGGTACTTTAATTCTAACAACATCACCAACGGCAACCTTGGACTCCCTTCCCCGCACACGCATATACTTATCCTGAGCAACAACTCTTTTCTTAATCACATTCTCCACTTTCTGCCTGGAAAAGGAGGAACACCCCATCCATTCTCTAATTAACTCAGATGCAGGTAATATCCTTCTTAGAAGGGAAAACGGAGATAGGTCAGTGTCAGCATTAGGAGTGGTACGAACAGCCCACAACAACTTGCGTAACTCCTCCTTACTGTTCAAACCACTCGACCTATCCAGCTGAATGTTATGCTTGATGACTCTGTTAAATCGTTCTACCAATCCATTGGCCCTGGGATGATACAAGGAAGTTCTGGTGTGTTTAGTGTCCAAAAAGGTGACAAAATCAGCAAACTGAGAGGAAGTGAACTGACAGCCATTATCAGACAAGATATCATCCGGAATGGCGTCCCTAAGAAAAATGGACTCCAAAAATTCAATAACATTGAATGTATTGGGAGACTTGACAAACTTGACCTCTGGCCAACGACTGTAGAAATCCATGACAACAATACCATACTTCAGTAGCCCTCCAGAGATGACCATGGGACCAATAATATCAACTGCTATCTTCTCCCATGGCTTGTTGGGAACCTCAAAAGCTTTGACAAGACTGGGAACAGTGACTTCACTCTTGTTGCTTCCAGCACAATTGATATAATCCCTAACAAAGTGTTCAACACTTCTGTCCAACTAAGGCCACCAAAAATGTTCCCTGATTCTCCTCTCCATGGCTCGCATACCAATGTGTCCCCCGTGAGCCAAAATGAGAACTCTAGTTCTCATACACTCTGGAACAACCAGTAAACTGGAGCGGTAAAGTAGACCATCAATGATAGAAAGTTCCCCAAAAACATGTTTGTAATCATCACTCTTAACACCATCAGGCTTCCATTTAGACCAACCTTAAAGAATACAATTTTCACTTCAGTCATCTGGATATCAGTATCGTAAGCTGTAAGCCATTCACTCTCGTATGGCACCGTTACACCTGTGTTCCACCGCACACACCAAATCAGCATCTAAACGTTCAGATAATTCAACTTCATCCACTTACACTGCAACTAGGCAAACGAGACATGCAATCCGCCAAGACATTTTTGGCACCTGGAACATACTCAACAGTATAATCATATTCCTGTAGTCTATTCTGCCATTTGGCAATTCTAGGTGTAGCATGTTCCATGCCTTTGGTAGTGAATAACTGCACTAAAGGCTTGTGATCAACTCGAACAGTAAAGTGTGAACCCACATATACATTTTAAAATGAACAATGCCCCACCAGTATGGTAAGGCTTCTCGTTTGATTACGGAATAAGATGATTCAACACCCTTCAAACTTCTTGCAGCGAAGGCTACAACTTCATCCTTGCCTTCTCTGCGTTGCATGAGAACAGCACCTAAGCCCTTCTGGCTGGCATCAGTCATAATGATAGTTTCATCAGAGGTGTTGAAGGGCTTCAAAGGTATAGCATGAACGAGTTCCTTTTATATGAGAGAGAACACTTGATTACACAGATTACACCGAAAAATGCTATGTAAAGCCAACTGTGAGCTGTGAGCTGTAGAAGTTGTTCTACTAGCAGACTAGTGAAACACTGAACGCACTGTAGAGCCAACTGTGAGCTGTGCGTATCAGTTATAGCCATCAACATAAATGGAGGGTCCCCAATGCTCTGTATTACAGGGAGGGGGAAATTCAATCAGAAAAAGAGAGTCCCTGTGAAGGGTAGCAGACAAGGATTGCTGTGGCAGAAACTCAGGGGGGATTTTTTGGAAAAAGTGTGACCTCTAACAGCTATATCACCAAATATCAATATCAAACTCTTTAGGGTATGCAGTACACTGTGACTAAACCAATGATTAATGCTGATGCGAAAACTTTATAAAAATATGAAAAATTTATTCATATAGGCCTCCCACTCGGGTTACAATCTAATACATAATTAAAACATTTCACAATAACATTCCGGATAGCACCACAAGTTAAAAATCTACAGTCAAAGCAAAATGTATTTAAAAAGGTCTTAACAAAAGGTCGACGCGGCGTTTCGGTGTCACTTTATCTTGGCACCTTCATCAGGACATTTAAGACTTTTGGCTTTGTATCTGATAATTACGGTTGAGGAAGCTTTTCAATTGCTGTCCGTTTGGCGTACTTTCACTGGAAATACTTTCGAATATCTATACGTCAGGTGTTCTAATGTGCACCGTAAAACTTAAATGATGGAGTTTGTTGTTAATAAACTCCATCATTTAAGTTTTACGGTGCACATTAGAACACCTGACGTATAGATATTCGAAAGTATTTCCAGTGAAAGTACGCCAAACGGACAGCAATTGAAAAGCTTAAATGTCCTGATGAAGGTGCCAAGATAAAGTGACACCGAAACGCCGCGTCGACCTTTTGTTAAGACCTTTTTAAATACATTTTGCTTTGACTGTAGATTTTTAACTTGTGGTGCTATCCGGAATGTTATTGTGAAATGTTTTAATTATGTATTAGATTGTAACCCGAGTGGGAGGCCTATATGAATAAATTTTTCATATTTTTATAAAGTTTTCGCATCAGCATTAATCATTGGTTTAGTCACAGTGTACTGCATACCCTAAAGAGTTTGATATTGATATTTGGTGATATAGCTGTTAGAGGTCACACTTTTTCCAAAAAATCCCCCCTGAGTTTCTGCCACAGCAATCCTTGTCTGCTACGTATCAGTTATAGAACAGATTCCGCACAGGACAGCCGAGAGTTAACAAGTAGGAGCTCCGGTTGCCAAAGATACTGGAAACTTAATGGCAGGAAGAGAACTGATGCAGTGTGGTAGCTGAAATAACGTCAGTGAGGGAGTCTGAGGGCCCGCGCAGACAGACTCGAGACGGCACAAAGCTCGAGACGCGTTGCCTCATACAAATAAAAGTACTCACGGCTGCATCAACAACCTGAGAGAAATTCCCAGAGCGGGCTGAAGAATGGTGTATCTGTGTACTCTGTACTGAAGGGTTAAGGCTCCAATCCAGCAAAACGACGGCCTCCACGTGAGCTGTGAGCTCACGTGGAGCTCAGCGCAGCAGGAAAGGAGGCAAGGTGTCGAAACCGGAACACCGAGTGGGGGACTTGTCCTGTCCCAGTAACTCGTCGCCAGGGACAAGATGCAGGTAAGTGAAGTAATGTCCTTTATTGAAGTAAGAACATGACAGGACGAGTCGGACCTCCGACTCCAAGAATAACCAATTCCCAACCGACATCTCAACGTTCCGTTACCTAGGTAACTTACAGATTCCACAAGGTGAACCAAGGTAGAACAGTCTCTTAAAGAGGCGTGGCTGATCGTGGCTTAAAAATACCTAAAATAAAAAATCTGTGCTTAGCATAGTGCACCATCTGACTTGTATTTTACTGCTTCTGTCATTGCATCTAAGAATATAATGCACACGTAACATTACACCTACAACAAGCCAGAACTATTGGCTTTTGTCAATTGGTGTTAGTTGCATTAGACAAATAAGCAACAACTATGGCTTTGTTGTATATAATACTGAAAATGCTTCCCTTTTCAAAAGATTAGACTGTGAAAGTACTGTAACGAGTCTCTTTGAAGTTAAGTCAAAGGCAGTGAAGGGTGGTAGTGCTGCAGAGTTAAGATTTGTTTTTCACTCTGATGTTGGGGGCAAAATTTGAGAGGCCGAAAGGGACCTGTTCCAGCACCTGCTTTTTAGAACTGCCAGTGCTGAGCTCTGTCAGGACCCGGCCCACTTAAAGCACTGCTTATAGAGTAGTTGACGTATGTAAACCCCTTGTTAATTGCCTGGATAATAGATATACAATGGTAAAAAGCTCCCTATGTATAGAATCTATCAGGATTTAACAAGAACAGACATATTCTCATTTTAGAATATCTCTAGAAACTATTCATAACTGGGAGGACATGACAATCTCTAGTAATACGCCACAAGAGATTTGACCTTTTTCTCAAAGAAGCTTTTCAGGGTCTTCCCAAAGCAGAGATGATTTATTATTTTTCTTAATGCACATGGAAAAAGGTTTTGTATCCTAAGATCCATGAAACCGAGGAGCGATCCATCCCATATTTACTTAAGGATTTTGAGATGTGGAAGTAAGAAATTGAGAGCTTACAAGACAAATGTGAGAGAGCCAGAGAAACTGAGACAGAACATAATTAGGGAGTTATCTGGTAAGAAAGGAAGATGACCAACTTTAAATATCAAACAAGCTACTTTAAAGACAATTCTTTCATAGACTAGGCCAATGAAGGAGCCAATTTTGTATTAAACAGATAGTTTGTCCTCAAAGCGAAAATCAGCTGAGCATATACTTATAATTATTTGATATTTTTTACCTTCACACCAAAATATATGCATTACAGAAATTCAATTATGAATCAAACAGTAATTCATAATCATGACTTTATGAGACAAAGTCAAGGAAGGCATAATACAGTGGAATGTTTTTCCCCTGGAAAAAGACATGATAACTACGGAGATTGTCTCCTCAATAGATACGTTGAAATCACGCAGGACACAATGGTTTCTGGCTTCTTTAAATAGAGGACAAGGCTCTTTAATGGTGGCCAAAGATATGAGTCCCATAGATTGGGACTATTCGCCATGAAAAAAACCAATAGGTCTCACTTTTGCAAGAGTTTAAGCTGTTGGCATTGTGAATAACAATGCCTTTTATTAATATGTTTTGATAATTAACACACAAATAAAAGGCATTGTCATTTACGATGCCTTCAGCTCAAACGTGAGACCTATTTCACTTCAAAAAAGTGGCCGCCATTGTCCCGGGCTGCTTGGAAAGTACGGTGATGGATTAAACCCAGATCTTTTGACTGGGTGTGAGTGTTTGATTGGTTCAGATGCTCTGTCCATCACCACCCCCTTTTGTACCGCTTTGGCCGCCATAAGTGTGGCAGGGTATGCTCAGATGTGAGTCCCTTGCTCACTTTGCCACTGGATTCAAGCAAGCGGGCTGAAGAAGGCTGTAATGCCAGAAACCGGTCCTCGGAAGCTTGTTTCCGGTCCAGGGAAGACATGGCTTGGCAGTTCGGGCTGGACTGTTCCCATGAGGCACAGGGTCAGACTAATTTGCATATAGCCATGTCTGAACTGGGGTGACAAAGTGGGCTAAAGAACGGTGATGGATTAAACCCAGATCTTTTGACTGGGTGTGAGTGTTTGATTGGTTCAGATGCTCCGTCCATCACCACCCCCTTTTGTACTGGAAAGTGAAAGCCGGCATGGCGTGGCGTATGTTGCAGGAAAGCATGTCATGCCTGCAGTAGGAGAAAATAAAATTTACAGACTAAATAAGACATACAGTGTAACAATAGAAGTAAAAAGGCCAGTCCTCATGGGAGGTTACAAATGAAGGCAAGACGGTACTGAGGAGAGATTAACAAGCCTATTAACGAATCAGAAGCCAGCATTTACAAATGACAGTGAACAAGCCAATGAAAACTATGGGTGTAGAGTGGGCGGAGCTTCAAGCCATACTCTAATACAGCATGCCTCTAAGAGCAGCGCATGCACTGCCCAGGCTCGACCTTATAAACAGATTTTGCAAGGTAAAGTTTCAGAGATAGAGAATTCATTGCAAAGCATATCACATTGATAGCTTACGTGTATCTCCTGTTTTAACTTGGACTCCTGGGATTTCACCTCCTCAAGAGATGGACTAGAGGGAAGCAGTAAAGCTTAACATGACTAGCAGTTATTCCTTGGGGTACCTCCCCCCCCCAGCACACTCATGCTACTGATCTACCTGAAGATATAAAAGAGTGCTTCGACACTGCCTTGATTCCAGAGATACTGAAGGGCTGAGGAGATTACAGCCTGTGTAGTAAGGCCTGGCAAGAAGCCTGTTTGAAGAGGATGAAGAAGAGCCACTTCCTACAACATTTTGCAGCTGACTGATTACTGCCTTTTCTAAAGATTTGAAATAAGTCAACATTGTGTTAAACTATTCAATCGAGAGCAGTGTAACTTTATCCAAGAGGGGCCTGAAATATGGACAAATTTCCATATGATCCATTACTGAGAGACAGAAGTTGTGAATGTTCCCCTGAGCTGTGACTTCTTTGCTATTGTTGACCTTACCAAAGAAGAATGTGGTTAAATAGTCTTATACATCGTGTAAAGGAGTCAACTGAAAAGTGATTGCCACAGGCCAGATCACCAATTTTACAGTCTTAAATATAGCGTTCAGTTTGGTCTTAGTGTTCATATTGGTTGGAGAAATTAGCCATTCTTAGCTTTCTAAAACATCTGTAACTATTTTATCAGATGTCTTTTTTGTGATTTTCTCCACCATCTTTCCTAATAGGCATACCTGGCCTCATTCCTCATTTCTCATTCGACATTGCAGCCGAGAAATATCTGAAGGATTGATTTCTAAAGTTTTTTATACTTCTCATTCATTGGGATTTGGATAAGCACATGCAGAGCAGCTGAAATCTGATTGTTGAAGGCAATGAGCCCCTGTTTATGCTCACACATGGAACAAGCGGCATTGCATTTATAACTTTGCTTGGCTGAGTTTGACAGAAAAGACTTCTGAATAGGGTTTTTCAGGTGCATGAAAAAGTACCTTGGGCTCCAAACATCTACAAAACTCTGGAATGGAATAAAAGAATGATGGATCCATGAAAGAAGTGAAGGACAATAAGCATAAGGCGCTCAACACGCCATCCAGCCATTTGAAGAATGTATTGGACGGATTTGGTGGACTTTAAAGTAAAACGGTGACTAAAGCTGCCTCATTAGAAAGTGAATACATTAAAATGTTAGCGCCATTACATTTCACACAGGGTACCTGGTAGAGAGGAAGAGATTTGTGGCAAAGATAGAATGTTACATGAAAACAGAATACTCAATGTATATGATAAGCTTATCTCTGAGTACAGAATTTTGCCTTTTTAAGGAATCTACATGCAACATTTAGGGCAAACGCCTGACCCTCAGCGTGAAAATCTCAGCTTGTCATCATTGTGAGATGGCCGAAATGAGTACCATTGCCATGAGTTTTAGGAATACTTGCATTTCATAGTGCTACAAAATAATAAACAGTAATTTAAAAAACCCTTCATAAAATAAAATGGATGAGATCTGCTAAATATTAGAAAGGGGTTTTCAATGGAAGTGAAATTGCAGAGAATGCAGACCACAACACAATAGAAAAAGCTGCAAAAACTTTTAAATGCACAATATGCGTTTTTAAAATATCAAAATACCTCCAAGTGTTATTGTAATTGCAATTGTAACAGCATTTATGTAGCACTTACTACCCATGACAAGGCATTAAATCACTTTACGGTGAGTAATACACTACTCTGGAACCCAAGCTTAGTGTTAATCCAGTGATCTTGTTGGTTATCATGATTAGACATATGTTCTCAAGAAAGAAACAAACATGTATTTACTCCAGTTATTCGTGGTAGATTAAAGTTAGGTTTGGTTATTATTCGGGCAATGCAGTTTCAGGCAAATGGCTGTTGAGATGAGTAGGCTGGTGGAGGTTAGGTATTGTTAGGTGGAAGGAATGGGGATTTAAAAAAAGTAGAGGTTGTGATCGTTGAAATGAGGTGTGAGCCATTAGAATTAGAATTACAGTATGCAAGATTAAGGCAGACAGGCATGAGAATGAAAAGGGACTCTGTACTCAGAAATAGAAGGCATGCAGAGGATAGAAGAAAAAAAAGAGGGCCACTGTGAAGAAAGGAAGGAGGCAATTAATCAGAAGTAATTCAAGGTAGATTTTTTCATGCAATGTTTTTAGAAATATTGAGGCAGAAGGCTTTCTGAAATAAATAGTCAGTTATATGAGGATGCAAGCTGTCGAAAGAAACATTGTTATATACAGTGCTCCATCCAGAGACAGCTTAAACATGTGAGTCCGAGTGTACAGATCATTCAAACATTAAGAGCCTGAGCCTTTAATGCGCAAAGCCTTTGGCATCCTTTGTGAACATAGACTGGGGTATACAAACCTTGGTTCTGGGTCTGTATGCTGCACAAGGGAAGCGTTGCAGAAAAAAAGGAACTTTTCTTCAATGATCTTTACTCACTATTCTGTATAAATAAAGTTGGTTTCACTCGCTCACTAAAATATCTTGTTTTGTAACCCAATCCCATTTTAGTTTTTTTCGGAGACAACAAAGCAATCTCAGATATGAAAGGTATCTAGTGCTAATATCCAAGAGTCTTGTATATGACCCTGTGTGGTACATGCATTATATGTATAAATAAAGTAGACTAATGGAGATCTGAGGGTTCTATTTGGAAGCACTGGTCTGTCCAGCACAAGATGGAGAAGGTTGTTTCCTTGACAGTGGAAGAGGGTTGCTGAGGCTAAGCCTGCTGCCTATAATACCAGTTGTGCATGCAGGGCAAGCCTGGGGCATGGGTGAGCTGGGCCCAGGCTGGGGGCACCAATATTCTAAGGGGCGCATTAGGGAGCTAACTGACTTACTACAGCAGCTCATCCATTCCACTTGGTCTCAATAGGGTCACTTTAAAAACTTTGTTATCAACTCTTAATGTACCACAGCATAATCATTAGCATCCCATCAGCCCCCTGCCTGATCCCATCTTCCTTACACCTCCTGCAATCAGACTGCAACGGCCCCCGTCCACACAAAAATGCCAACGTTTCTTCCTACCCAAGACGGCCCTCCATCCATTGCATGGGTGGGCTCTATGCCCTGTGCACTGTATGGTTCTCAGATGCAGTGAGTCTGACTCAGTCCAGGGGATTTCCACTCGTCAGTTCACAAATCCTTTTTTTTTTCATTATTTTTTATTTAATGAGAATTCCTGGTACAAACATACATAAATACATTATACATTGCATAGTTATCAAAAGGAAGATAAAACCATATACAATGAATAGATTTAAGACAAAAAACAATTCTACATGGCCCATGATGTGCAAACATACAAGATTATTTCATGACATTGGTATAAAATCAGCATATTTCATAGGCAGCTCCTATCAAAAGTCCGAGAGCCGGCCTCCGCCCAGCATTTCCTTTTATAATCTAGAATCCCTCCACCTTTTGAGCGGGGCCCAGATGTTCGCACCCATTTCCCGGCTTTTCCTACCCTTGTGCTCATATAGGCAGGATTCAATATTTTGCATCTCCAAGAGTCTGGCCAGCCACATCTGAAAGGAGGGCAGTATCCTTCCAGCCGGCTGAAATAAGGAACCGAAGTACCGCAACAGAAATAAACACCAGAGATTCATCCTTTTTTTTCAACCCCAGCTTACAATCACTTCTTAGTGTCATTAGGGTATGGGATAGGTTGATCTTAACACCTAGCAGCCCCTCCCTGAACTTCTCAATTTCCCCACAAATTACATTTAATTTCTCACATTGTTGAAACATATGCAATAAATTCGCAGGCCCTTCTCGGCATCTAGGGCATCTATCATTCTCCCTTATATCCCAATCATACAGCTTTTCTGGTGTAAAATACAGGTTAAAAGTGTTTTATAGTGCTGCGCCCTCAAGTTAGAGGAGCAAAATAATTCCTTATTTAATTGCAGGGCTTTATCCAAATCCACATCTGGATCTCCCAGTTTTGATGTCCAAGAGACCTCAAATTTTTCCAGGTCATCCTGAATCCCTGTCAACAAAAAATGATATACCATTTTAATCTTTTTACCTCCGTTTAATAAGTAGTCCAACCAATTATTTCTGACTCCTAAAGGGATAAGTGGTCTTATAGCCAGCAACGTTTGAAAAATCTGAGTATTTTTAAGCCATTGATTTGTTGGAATGCCATAATTCTGTTGAATATCTTCAAACCTCATCACGGAGTCCCCTTCCATAATATCTCCTAATGTTCTGATTCCTTGCTGCTCCCAGAGCCCCCAGATTCTATTATTGCTAAGCTGTAGAAACAAACTGGAGTTCCAAAGTGGCAAGTAGGGATTAATTTTAGCAATTGCCAACGCCCTTTGCACATGTTTCAAGACCCCCCAGGCACTATCAAGAACCTTGTACCGCGTTTTCTATAATTCTGACAACCCGTTTTCCGTAATGGCGGTCCCAGAGCCTCTCTGCCGAATAACAACTCATATATAGAGGGGGGGATTTTGATTACCCCAAGGTGTATTTGCCATGTTCGTGGCTGGATCAAATAACATGGCCATCTGGATTAGCAAGCATGCCCAATGATAAAACCTTAGGTTGGGAATTGCTAACCCTCCCCTTTCCCACGGAAGAGACATATATTTCAATGATCGTCTAATTTTCCCATATTGCCATATGAAGCTCATAAAAGTTTCCTCTATTGATTTAATCAGCCCTTCCTCTATAAGAAACGCTATGGAGGGAAAAAGATACAAAACCTAAGGGAACATGGTAATTTTCAATACGTTAGCCCTACCTATTAGGGACAGATGCAGCACATCAATTCTTTTCAGATCCGCCGCTATTGATTTTAAAAGTGGAGTAAAATTATCTTTGATGATTAAATTTGTTGCTGCGTTTACTCTAATCCCTAGATAGACTGCCAAATCCACATATCTTGCATCTACTTTGGTGAAATTATTAGTGCAAATTGTTTGAGTTTTACTATCATTTAATAAATAACCCGACTGACTGCCAAAGTCTTCTGCTATCTCAACAAGAACTGGTATGGCGCGCTCTGGTTCTGGGGTAATCACCGCCAGGTCGTCGGCATACGCCAGCAGTTTTGTCTCGAATCCATTAAAAACTACTGGCTTAATGTCTACACAACCTAAGATCCTCCGTATCAACGGATCTATATATAATGATAAAAGTATCGGTGAGCAAGGACACCCCTGTTGTGTCCTCCTCTTGTTATGGATTTTTTTCTGAACTTTCTCCCATCAGCTGGACTCTAGCCTCGGGATCACAGTACATGGCCATAAGTGCACCCATAATTTTAGGGCCAAAGCCCCTTCTTTCCAATATCCCCCATAAATACTTCCACGTTACGCAGTCAAAGGCTTGTTCCGCGTAGAGGAGGATCATGGCCATCCGCCCCCCGAGGCAGCATGGGCATCAAAAAGCGCAATTGCGCGCCTAATATGGTCAGTTGTACCACGACCCAGGATGAAACCATGCTGCCACGGGAAGACCAGACCGCCAATGACCCCTCCCCCCCCCCCAGCCTTTTTGCCAGGACCTTAGCGTAAAGCTTAGTGTTCGAATTTATGAGGGATATTGGTCTATATGACCCGGGGCACTCTTTTGGTTTCCCCTTTTTATGGCACACTATTATGCTGGTTTCCTTCCAGGAGTTTGGTATAAGGCCGAAGCATATTATCCTGCTAAATAAATCCAAGAATATTGGGGCAATCTCATTCTGGATGCTCTTGTAAACTGCCAGTGGGACACCATCTGGCTCTGACGCCTTCCCAGCTGCTAGCTCCTGTAATGCATCACAAATCTCGCTCATTGTCAATTCCTTATCTAGCGCTTCCCTTCCTGTCTCATCCAACTGAGGGCCTCCATCAACAAACTCTCCCCTAGATGAATCAGTATCAACCTCTTCATTATAGAGAGTTTGATAGAAATTTTTTAAAACTTTCAAGACATCTGTTGGTTCCATATAATTCCATCCGTCTTCCTGAATATTAGAAATTATATTATTAGTATTGTCTTGCCTTATCCGTAATGCCAATGCTTTACCCGCCTGCTCCCCTGTTTCATAGAGCTTCCCCCTTAAAACCTGGTGCTCACTAGCTACTTTCTGGGCTGCCAATTTCTGGAGCTCTGCTTTAATAGCCCACATCTTCTGTTGACTCTCCAGTCCTTCCTTCCCTTGCACACTAGCTCTAACGTGCCGCTCTTCTGCTTCTATTAACTGCCCAGTTAGTCTCACTTAACCCGATCCTCTTTCCTAATCCTTACAGAGGAACTGATTGTTTCGCCTCTCAAAGCAGCTTAAATGCATCCCAGACGTTGTTCCTGGAAGCACTAAAGCAGTTTGCATCGAAATACTCCAGAGTCCAATTCCTTAGATGTTCCATATACCTAATGTCTGCTAATAACCTTCTCTCAAATGTCCATCTTGAATGTTTCCTGTAAAATAGATCCAGGGCATAATACAGCATTAACGGGCTATGATCAGACATTATTTTCGGCAGTTTTTTTATGCAAACCTTTTTTTAATTCTGTTAAGGATATTAGAAAATATTCTAACCTAGTATACTTCTGGAAAGGGCTTGAACAATATGTAAATCCCAGGTTGTTAGGCTCCTTATCTCCCCAGACATCTACTAACCCATGTGACTTTATTAAAGAACTCATAGCTCGAAATACCCTAGGTTTCTGTCCTAGATAGGGGCAATTATTTGTCAGATCAGCACATATATTTAGATCGCCACACACTATACTTGGAGTAGGCCAGCCAGCTAGCTCACTTTCCAAAAAGTCAAACACCTCAGGATCATCCTGCTTAGACCCATAAATCACGCAGATTGTACAGCCAATAACTAGTTCAACCAATGCCCATCTCCCTAGGCTATCTGCCTTGTGACACTTTGCTCCACCCATTAACGTTTTAACTAAGATCGCTACTCCCCTAACTGTGGATGTCTATGTGGAGCAGGCCAAAACCTCAAGGCCTCTTATATTTAACAGATGTTTCTTTGCCCAGGGTAGATGGGTCTCCTGCAGGCATAACACATCAATACCGTTTGTGTTTACAAAGTGAGCCAGCCTTTGCCTCTTCCTCCAATCATTAAAGCCCCCAATATCAATTGTGCATACTTTAAGATTCCCCATATGGTCTTTTTAAATTATCGCCTCCCTTCTGCAGCAGCCAAGATTCATACAACAACTCGAGCCAGAGCTACAAAGTACCAGGTGTTCTCACTTTTTCTATTTTTCCCCTCTCCTACCTTCCCAACTGCTGCTACCCCCAACCCCTTCCATCCCCCAAACCCTACCCCCTCCCCCACTCCTTCCCACCCTGCACCCATCTCCCTCATGAAGCACTCAGACCTAGGTCTGTGCATGTGATGTGTGCAGCAATAGTGGCCTGGTCCTTCCTAAAATAATCCAAAACCACAAAAAAAAACGTACCTCCCTGCCTAAAAGACCAAACCAAACAACCCAAAAACATAGCCACGAAGCAGCAACCCATGCTTCAATTCTTTAACAGATAAATATTCATCAGCCCACGTAATCCTAAATCATGCCTTTAAACTTTTCCCACAGCACAATAGTGGTTATTCTCTATGGTTACCCATAGTGTCCAAGTATTCCGTTGCTTTTATTTCGGAGTAGAAATTATTTCGTCTGTCCATCATGAATCACCTTAAGCTGTGCTGGGTTAATCAAATAAACTTGGATATTCTTCTCTTGAAATGGCTTGATTAAAAACCTCTTTTAAGAAACAACAATGTTCCCATGCATCAGAGAATCAAACTTAAAGATTAATACAGACACAGTCGATTCTGTATTAAGTGACTTGTCCAGCCGGACAGAGGTCTAAATGTATTTACTTAAGCAGAAATAAACAGAGAGTTTCCTTCGACAATTTCACGTTGTGGGGCACAAGCCTGTACCCCAATTAAGCACATACACCTTAGTACACTCAAAGTGAACAGGAAAGGGTTTTTAGGCAAAAAGCTTAAGTGTTCTCAAAATCACAGTTAGAACAAGAATTTCAAGATGCACCTTTACATCAACATAGTACTTCATGTAAACAATGTATAAGGCATATAAACTGTTCGACGGCGTTTCGATCCCACTTTTAAATCAAAGGGATCATCATCAGGACATTTTGTAAGTGCCTAATTAATTTCAAGCCTCTAAAACCTTAAGGAGAATGTGGGGAGGAACGAAATATAGGGAGATATATAAAAAAAATCAACATTTGTAGACATTGACTCACAACGTGGTCATGGGTGGAGGAGTGGTGTGGAGTAAAAACAAAGCAGGCAAGTCAATCCTTAACGATTGGGCTAAAAACAGAAGTGAAATTGATTGCAGTAGGACTTCAGCCAATTATTCGGTCTGGCTGATTATTTCAAAGTAACTAAGGTTGTAGCAAAATAGTGCGAGTCCGACAGCGAATAGAACAACATGTACCCAAGGTGTAGATTAAAAGATGTGCCTGTAGACTTAGTGACTACTAGTAGTTCCCGTGGTTGGGAAGCTGCCAGGGTATAGAATTGAAGGTTGCTTGGGAATCCAGTGAGTAATTGCAGTGCCCCCTGAGCGAGGAGCTGCAGTGAATGTGACCATATCAGAATAAACAAGACTCCTGTGGTAGTGTAGTTTACAGGAGTCATGGCGTGGAATGGCCGTGATAATCATGCCGAGAGTGGGCACGGAAGATGACTACAGCTTCACGGACGCCGAGTGAAGGGAGAGCGGAGAATAGGTCAAGTGGAAAAATAACGGCGAAGTCAGGAAAACGGGCTTACCATTTCAAATCCATGGCTAGGCGGTAGGCATAATGCGTTCGAGTGGTCACCTATAGGAAGTAGCGGGGAAGGTGATCAGGGTATGGAGAGCAAGTCTAGTAAGTGCATGGAGAGGAACAAGATGGTGAACAAGGAGCTTACCAATTCCGGGAACCACCGCGTAGCGTCGGGAGTCCGATCACATAGGGTGTTGGGAGTACCTGGGAGGGAAGGGAGGGATGGAGGTTACGGGCTGTTAACCCTCGGGCTGGGCATGGCATAAAGGGAGGAAGTTGTTTGGAGCTTACCGGGTTAGTCGGTATCAGGTCCCGCTCGGCAGTGCGATCGCTGGCTGAAAGCACTGTTGCTTACTTATAAAGATAAAGGCAATTGGATTGGTCGGGGAAGAGGGCATGGAAATAGAGGATTCCTCGTAATGGGTTGGGAAAGGGTTTGAAATGCGGAGGCCATATTGGAACTAGTCGGCTCGTATGGTGACGATCAGACTGGGGAAGGGGAATTGACATGGAGGTGCCGGCTAGGTGAGAAAGTGACGGGGGTGTGAGTAGTGAAGAGGTCGATGAGATGTAAAAGGAGTCGAAAGAGAGAAAGTAAACAATTAGAACACAGTAACTAAACCAAAAGAGTAATCAGAGCATTTCGGCACCCAAAAGCAACCAGTACTGAGTTGTTTAAAATGGATACAGCAAGTCTGGTTGTGGAAGTGAGTTGAAGACATCACTCAGACCAGATTTGTCCAGTCTTCCTGAAGATTCAGTCCAGAGTTCAGACTGTCCGTTTTCAGGATCCATTTCAGTTCTTATCTATTCAGTAGTTTAGTGAGATCACCACCTCTCGGGGGGAGGATTACTTGGTTAATCACAGTCCAGCGGACATCATTTTCATTATGTCCTTTGTCAGTGAAATGTTCAACAAGGGGAGCATTCGCTGTCTTACATCAGATCCTGCTCCGGTGCTGGGAAATCCGTAGTTTTATCTTTTGTGTTGTTTGTCCCACGTAGATCTTGTTGCAGGGACACATAATGGCGTAGATGACATTGCAGCTGTTACAGTTCGTGAAGGTCCTACGCTCATTTTTTACATTTTCAAAGATAAATTCTTTCCCATCAATACAAAATTCACAGACAACACAAGAACCACATTTATGGTCACCCCTTACTGGTGGTAGAGACCAATGATCATTCAGAGTGGTGTTTACGGTCACGTTTAAGGGCAGGGCTGCCCTAACAAGTTGATCCTTCAGACTTTTTTTTTTTTTAAGGCAAACATGGGCACTTCTAGATCAAGTGTTCCAGAGTTAAGGATGTGCCAATTCTTTTTAATGGATTTGCGGATTTTATTTGAAATTGTGGAGAACGTTGTAACACATACAAGTTTTCCAGTAGACTTTTTGGGCTTTGGTTCTAGCAGTGTTTCACGAGGGCAATTCCAAGCTCTTTTCATTGCATTTTTGACCAGACGGCGAGGGTAGCCTCTTTGTTGCAGTTTAGTTGATAAAGTATTTGCTTCATCAAAGTAGTCAGCTTTCTGAAAACAATTCCTTCTTAGTCTTAGAAATTGGGAGTATGGTAGGCTGTCTCTGAGTGCTCTAGGATGGCAACTCTTGTAACTGAGTAGAGTATTCCTTTCGGTAGGTTTACGAAAAAGGGAGGTGAACAATAGTCCTTCTATGTGTTGGATACAGAGGTCGAGAAATGGTATGCTGATTTTACTGTGAGTGAGGGTAAAGGTAAGGCCACTACAGTTATTATTGAGCCAGTGTAGAAAAGAATTGAGAGATTCCACAGGGCCTTCCCAAATGAGGAAAATATCGTCTATATAACGTTTCCACGTTGAGATTCCTTGATGGAAGGGGTTGGTGTTACACTCCAACCAGCCCATATAGAGGACAGCATTAACGGGCTATGATCAGACATTATTTTCGGCAGTTTTTTTAATGCGAACCTTTTTTAATTCTGTTAAGGATATTAGAAAATAATCTAATCTAGTATACTTCTGGAAAGGGCATGAAAAATTTGAAATCCTAGGTTGTTAGGCTCCTTATCTCCCCAGACATCTACTAACCCATGTGACTTTATTAAAGAACTCATAGCTCGAAATACCCTAGGTTTCCGCCCTAGATAGGGGCAATTATTTGTCAGATCAGCACATATATTTAGATCGCCACACACTATACTTGGAGTAGGCCAGCCAGCTAGCTCACTTTCCAAAAAGTCAAACACCTCAGGATCATCCTGCTTAGACCCATAAATCACACAGATTGTACAGCCAATAACTAGTTCAACCAATGCCCATCTCCCTAGGCTATCTGCCTTGTGACACTTTGCTCCACCCAATGTTGTTTTAACTAAGATCGCTACTCCCCTAACTGTGGATGTCTATGTGGAGCAGGCCAAAACCTCAAAGCCTCTTATATTTAACAGATGTTTCTTTGCCCAGAATAGATGGGTCTCCTGCAGGCATAACACATCAATACCGTTTGTGTTTACAAAGTGAGCCAGCCTTTGCCTCTTCCTCCAATCATTTAAGCCCCCAATGTCAATTGTGCATACTTTAAGATTCCCCATATGGTCTTTTTAAATTATCGCCTTCCTTCTGCAGCAGCCAAGATTCATACAACAACTCGAGCCAGAGCTACAAAGTACCAGGTGTTCTCACTTTTTCTATTTTACCCCTCTCCTACCTTCCCAACCGCTCCTAACCCCAACTCCTTCCGTCCCCCAAACCCTACCCCCTGTCCCACTCCTTCCCACCCTGCACCCATCTCCCTCGTGAAGCACTCAGACCTAGGTCTGTGCATGTGATGTGTGCAGCAATAGTGGCCTGGTCCTTCCTAAAATAATCCAAAACCAAAAAAAAAACCTTACCTCCCTGCCTAAAAGACCAAACCAAACAACCCAAAAACATAGCCACAGAGTAGAAACCCATGGTTCAATTCTTTAACTGATAAATATTCATCAGCCCACGTAATCTTAAATCATGCCTTTAAACTTTTCCCACAGCACAATAGTGGTTACTCTCTATGGTTACCCATAGTGTCCAAGTATTCTGTTGCTTTTATTTCGAAGGAGAAATTATTTCGTCTGTCCATCATGAATCACCTTAAGCTGTGCTGGGTTAATAAAATAAACTTGGATATTCTTCTCTTGAAATGGCTTGATTAAAAACCTCAGCCTCCAGCATCGTTCTACTGTTGCATGACAGTAGTCAGGTCTGATGAAAAAAGAGAACCCACCACTTGATATTCTTGATTCAGGTCTGGCCTTCTCTGCAATCGCCTGCCGTAGGAGTTAGTTTCCCAGGAATATCAAAATTGCCCGTGGTTTATCCCCCTCTCTTGATGCTCGAACCTTAAACGGGGTACGATGTGCCCTTTGTATTTCGGCCGACCAGTTCCACTCCGACAACTCCGGGAAGGCAGATTTAAAAAGATCCATTATGTAAGCCCTAATGTCCGACCCTTCCGCCCCCTCAGGAACACCCTGAGATTATTTTTCCTCTGTCTATTTTCGAAGTCTTCCAGTTTCCACTGGATATCCTTAATTTGGGCATCTTGAGTCTCAACTTGGGTGGAGGCAGCGGCTGCTTCCGTTTCTGTCACTACAATCCTCTCCTCAAGGTTCGAAACCCTATCTCCCACGTTCACGCAGGCCTTAGAGAGCTTCCTTACCACCCCTGCATCTTTCTCATTGCTGCTTGGGCCTTACAGCTATCCTGATGCGATTGTTCCCTATGTGAGTGAATAGCCTGGGGAATTACCTCCAACATGGGGGGGTTGCGTCGGTTCATAAATCCTTATGTTCTCTGTTAATCTGTGCTCCTTCGTGACCTCAAATACCAAGTCGTGCTCTCAGGTGGGCCACTGCCACTGTGGCCTCGCAGATACCATGCCTTGCTCTCTGGCGTGCCACTGTGGCCTCGTAGATACCAAGCCTTGCTCTCCCGCGTGCCACTGCCACTGTGGCCTTGCATATACCAAGCCTTGCTCTCAGGCATGCCACAGAGGCCTTGTAGATACCAAGCCTTGCTCTCTGGTGTGCCACTGCCACTGTGTCCTTCCAGATACCAAGCCTTGTTCTCATGTGTGCCACTGTGGCCTCGCAGATACCAAGCCTTGCTATCAGGCGTACCAATGCCACAGTGGCCTCGCATATACCAAGCCTTGCTCTCAGGCGTGCCACTGTGGCCTCGCAGATACCAAGCCTTGCTCTTAGGGGTGCCACTGTGGCCTCGCAGATACCAAGCTTTCCTCTCTGGAGTGCCACTGAGTCCTCAAAGATACCAAGCCTTGCTCTCTGGCGTGCCACTGTGCCCTCGCAAATACCAAATCTTGCTCTCAGGCGTGCCACTGTGCCCTTGCAGATACCAGGCCTTGCTCTCAGGAGTATCACTGCAACTGTGGCCTCGCAGATACCAAGCCATACTCCTAGGCACTCCACTGCATCTGTGGCCACGCAGATATCTAGCCTTGCTCTCAGGCGTGCCACTGCCACTGTGGCCTCGCAGATACCAAGCCTTCCTCTCAGGCGTGCCACTGCCACTGCGGCCTCGCAGATACCAAGCCTTCCTCTCAGGGCCACTGACACTGTGGCCTCACAGATACCATGCCTTCCTCTCAGGCGTGCCACTGCCACTGTGGCCTCGCAGATACCAAGCCTTCCTCTCAGGCGTGCCACTGCCACTGTGGCCTCGCAGATGCCAAGCCTTGCTCTCAGGTGTGCCACTGTGCCCTCGCAGATACCAAGCCTTGCTCTCAGGCGTGCCACTGTGGCTTCGTAGATACCAAGCCGTACTCTCAGGCATTCCATTACAACTGTGGCCTCACAGATAACAAGCCTTGCTCTCAGGCATGCCACTGCCACTATGGCCTCACAGATACCAAGCCTTGCTCTCAGGCGTGCCACTGCCACTGTGGCCTCGCAGATACCAAGCAGTGCTCTAAGATTTGTCACTGCCACTGTAGCCTCGCAGATATCAAGCCATGCTCTCAGGCGTGCCACTGTGGCCTCTCAGATACCATGCCTTGCTCTCTGGCGTGCCACTGTGGCCTCGTAATACCAAGCCTTGCTCTCTGGTGGGCCACTGCCATTGTGGCCTCGCTGATTTCAAGCCTTGCTCTCAGGCAGTGCCACTGTGGCCTCGGATATACCAAGCCTTGCTCTTAGGTGTGACACTGTGGCCTCGCAGATACCAAGCCATACTCTCAGGCACCCCACTGCATCTGTGGCACCGCAGATATCAAGCCTTGCTATCAGGCGTGCCAGTGCCACTGTGGCCTCGCAGATACCAAGCCTTCCTCTCAGGCATGCCACTGCCACTGTGGCCTCGCAGATACCAAGCCTTCCTCTCAGGCGTGCCACTGCCACTGCGGCCTCGCAGATACCAAGCCTTCCTCTCAGGGCCACTGCCACTGTGGCCTCACAGATACCAAGCCTTCCTCTCAGGCGTGCCACTGCCACTGTGGCCTCGCAGATACCAAGCCTTCCTCTCAGGCGTGCCACTGCCACTGTGGCCTCGCAGATGCCAAGCCCTGCTCTCAGGTGTGCCACTGTGCCCTCGCAGATACCAAGCCTTGCTCTCAGGCGTGTCACTGTGGCTTCGTAGATACCAAGCCGTACTCTCAGGCATTCCATTACAACTGTGGCCTCACAGATAACAAGCCTTGCTCTCAGGCATGCCACTGCCACTATGGCCTCACAGATACCAAGCCTTGCTCTCAGGCGTGCCACTGCCACTGTGGCCTCGCAGATACCAAGCAGTGCTCTAAGATTTGTCACTGCCACTGTGGCCTCGCAGATATCAAGCCATGCTCTCAGGCGTGCCACTGTGGCCTCTCAGATACCATGCCTTGCTCTCTGGCGTGCCACTGTGGCCTCGTAATACCAAGCCTTGCTCTCTGGCGGGCCACTGCCATTGTGGCCTCGCTGATATCATGCCTTGCTCTCAGGCAGTGCCACTGTGGCCTCGGATATACCAAGCCTTGCTCTTAGGTGTGACACTGTGGCCTCGCAGATACCAAGCCATACTCTCAGGCACTCCACTGCATCTGTGGCACCGCAGATATCAAGCCTTGCTATCAGGCGTGCCAGTGCCACTGTGGCCTCGCAGATACCAAGCCTTCCTCTCAGGCATGCCACTGCCACTGTGGCCTCGCAGATACCAAGCTTTGCTCTCAGGTGTGCCACTGTGCCCTCGCAGATACCAAGCCTTGCTCTCAGGCATGCCACTGTGACTTCGCAGATACCAAGCCGTAGTCTCAGGCATTCCACTACAACTGTGACCTCACAGATACCAAGCCTTGCTCTCAGGCGTGCCGCTGCCACTGTGGCCTCACAGATACCAAGCCTTGCTCTCAGGCGTGCCACTGTGGCCTCGCAGATACCAAGCAGTGCTCTAAGGTGTGTCACTGCCACTGTGGCCTCGCAGATACCAAGCAAAGCTCTCAGGCGTGCCACTGAGCCTCTCAGATACCATGCCTTGCTCTCTGGTGTGCCACTGTGGCCTCTTAATACCAAGCCTTGCTCTCTGGCGGGCCACTGACACTGTGGCCTCACTGATACCAAGCCTTGCTCTCAGGCGTGCCAATGCCACAGTGGCCTCGCATATACCAAGCCTTGCTCTCAGGCGTGCCACTGTTGCCTCGGAGATACCAAGCCTTGCTCTTAGGGGTGGCACTGTGGCCTCGCAGATACCAAGCTGTGCTCTCAGGTGTGCCACTGTGACCTCGCAGATACCAAGCTTTCCTCTCTGGACTGCCACTGAGGCCTCATAGATACCAAGCCTTGCTCTCTGGCGTGCCACTGCCACTGTGGCTTCGCTGATACCAAGCCTTGCTCTCAGGTGTGCCACTGTGGCCTTGCAGATACCAAGCCTTGTTCTCAGGCGTGCCACTGTGCCCTCACAAACACCAAGCCTTGCTCTCAGGCATGCCACTGTGCCCTTGCAGATACCAGGCCTTGCACTCAGGAGTATCACTGCTACTCTGGCCTCGCAGATACCAAGCCATACTCTCAGGCACTCCAATGCCACTGTGGCCTCGCAGATACCAAGCCTTCCTCTCAGGCGTGCCACTGCCACTGTGGCCTCGCAGATACCAAGCCTGGCTCTCAGGTGTGCCACTGGGCCCTTGCAGATAGCAAGCCTTGCTCTCAGACGTTCCACTGTGTCTTCGCAGATACCAAGCCGTACTCTCAGGCATTCCACTACAACTGTGGCCTCACAGATACCAAGCCTTGCTCTCAGGCGTGCCACTGCCACTGTGGCCTCACAGATACCAAGCCTTGCTCTCAGGCGTGCCACTGCCACTGTGGCCTCGCAGATACCAAGCAGTGCTCTAAGGTGTGTCACTGCTGATCCAGCGGGCTATAGAAAATATATCATAAACTACGCTACCCAACTTCATAAC
Source organism: Lissotriton helveticus (assembly GCF_964261635.1). Taxonomy (NCBI): domain Eukaryota; kingdom Metazoa; phylum Chordata; class Amphibia; order Caudata; family Salamandridae; genus Lissotriton; species Lissotriton helveticus. Next base: position 1,686,515,655 of record NC_136068.1, read on the forward strand.
CTATAAACAAAATTCTATATTAAATATGGACCCATTTATGAACCTGATATATTTGGGGCCTACTGAATCAGGTGGTCAGAATAAATCTATATACACATTATCTACAAACTATATACATATTTATACATTTGCAGAAAGAATATTGTCATTAGAATAAAACCCAACCATTTAAACGACCACCATAGGCGACGTGATCTAGCTAATGGTAACCAATACTTCTGAATAACCAAGACCAGCTTGTTTGTCAAAAGTAAGAATTTATTTTCTAAATTATGGTATATAAGTTGAAAGTTTTATAAATGAAATTTATTTGCAATATAGCAAGCATGATGGTAAGAAATATGAAAAAAATACAATTTAAGCAATTGAATCAATTTTAAAGAAATTATATAAAGTTTAGCATTTCTAAAACCTATTTCCCTAACTGAGCTAAATAGACAGAAATTAAAGTAAAGATCTTTGAGGATTCTTACGTGCTCCACGCAAAGTCCAGCAGCACATCACCCTCATCGGAAAGTCAGAAAGCAGCAGCCAGCCCAACCCTAAGGGCATGACTTTTTATACCTTTCTACGCTAACTAAACTAGCAAAGGAAAGTTTTCAGAAATCCTCGACGTCCCATTGGCTGAGAGTGACAAGTGACATGTCACCAGATTCTCAAAAAAGTTCCACAAAATCATGTTTTACAAAGACCATTGTCTCTTCCACGTGAAGCCAGAAGCTTCCTGCGATTGCAACTTTGTATTAAGTCATCCTCGCAGCTTCCATAGACTTTCAGTACAACTTCCGCGGATGCCAAGTTAAGGACTGACAAAATGTTCACTTTCGACCTTGGCCATGTCCGACAGAATGATGTCAGCTCATCAGTTTTTGCTTTGTGAATGCAGCTTCAATAAACGTTTTAATTCAGAATGGGCGTCTCGTGACTTTCTGCAGAATTATAGATCAGCTCTTTTTCTGCGGCTCAAATGACTAGGCCCAAAAGCAGGCAACTTATGTTTTCTAGTATAAAACAAACACAAGAAAAGTATTAATGTAAGAAATAATGTAGATTCTGTATCCACCCCATGGTTTACTAATTAATTAACCCACCCGATTAATCAAAATGTTACCTAGCCATTGCAAACAAATAAAGCAGCGTTTATATTTACAAGTCTCCGTTTTTCTATGAGACCCATATGCACCTAGAATAGTAGAAATGACATCACACAGACAAGGAAAAGCAAAACAAGCACATGCTTCTTTTAAGTTTGCAGCAGTTAGTAATGACAAAAACGAAAACAATAAATTATTTTATTATTTTGCACAAACAAAAAGATGCAACAAATATGCACGTTTATGAGCACACATGTTAGTCCCCCCACGTGTAAAGTTTTAATCTAAGTTGTATTAGCACGACATATCACAAATCATTAATAATTTTATTCATGTTATGGAAATGTGACTTTGCGAGTTTAAACAAAATTTTGTTTTCTATCTCGCTCCATCAACTCCCTCATCTGGTGATTAACAAATCACCACACCAGCACTCAAAATTTTGGTAAATTAAATTTTTAAGAAATCGATTCAAATTCAATTGTATTAGTAAACCTAAAAGTCTGTTTCAGCATAATCTTTGCAATTAACATGACGCTCTCTATGTAACTCCTGTAACTCGATCTCCCTTTCCTCTTCTTTTCTGAGTTTATAGATTCTCTTCTTTTCCTTCAACTGTTTCTTTCTTTTATGTAACAAACAACCTACTTTAGTCAAAATAAAAATGAATACTATTATAATCAAAGGTGCCAGAATCTTGCCAAGAATTGAACTTCCGATATTATGAAACCAGTTTTTAATTGCTTGAAACCTTTTTGAAAGTTTCCCTGTAAAATCTTCTTCTTCTAAAGGAATTATCTCTGAATGCATTTGTGTAATATTCTTAATATACATTTCAATATTCTTACTTTCATCCGGTATATATGTACAGCAATGTTGGATATGTAAAATGCCACAGACTCCTCCCTCTTTTGCTAAGAGTATGTCTAAAGCAAGACGGTCTTGAATTACCATGGATCTAATTGCAATAACTTCAACATTCACTAATTGAAATCCATCAGCAGTGTCTGTTGATAATCTATCAACTATAGTGGACAATTTTCTGATTCTCCCTGCATTTAGGGTTATACCAACAAAAGGTATTACAGCTTGAAAAATATCTCCCAGAACTTCAGTAAAAGTTTCTCTTTTAGCTCTATTTACATAATTATGAATTTTAAACAATCCTTCTGAATCTCTGTCAACATGAAACACTTTAGGAAAAACAATTCCCACATAACAAGTTCCATACCAATGGTCTGGAAGGTTGTAGTAGGCTTTGTCGCCACAAACAAAATAAATTCCAGGGAAGATAGGATCTTTTCCACCTTTAAATCCCCAACCTCCCATAATCTGATAAGTATCTTCACAATTACTTGCACCTACAAAATAATTATCAAAAAGTGTATTATCTCTTCTAATGCAAAGCTTTCCACTAACAGGTTTGTCTATGTGAATTGCAATATTTTCAAGCATTTTGCCATTTAATTTCTCATCCTCTTTTTGCCAGAAGGATGACTTAGTCTGCTTGACTAATTCATTTCTCTTATAAATTGCTCTTCTCTCCTCAACCATATTCAAAAATTTCTTTCCTTCAGCACTTAATTTACATGTTAGATTATTATTGTAAGCATACTCGTAAGTGAGTTCGTTAGTAACAAGGAAATATTCTCTCAATTGTTTTGCTTTCTTATGCTTATTTAAAGCATTATCAATCTTAACATTAGCAAAAATTTCATCATAATTTGAATAGTAATATTCTAAACGACCAGTTTGATAAAATAAACTAGTTAATACACTACATGTAACAGCATAAGTGAGAGGAAGCATATTATATGTTACTCCCTCAGAAACAGAAGCAGGTAACTTAACACAGACATAACAGTCCTTTGCATCCATTACCTTTACATATTCACTCAATAGCTTTGTGAATGTATTGCTTGAAAAATCACCTATTGATTTATCTTGATGAATGTTAGGCTGATGATCAATAACTTTTGCAGATGCACTATGTTTAGTTTGGCTAACCAGAGCTTTGCTTGTTATGTTAACTTTGTGTAATTCTCTATTCATTTCTAAAGGGATAATCACAGCTAGTACTAACCAGAGCAGAACTAAAATGAGCAGACACACCAGAGTCATCTTACAGCATCTTTTAAAAACAGAACATTTTGAAGTGCTCTCCTTAACGTAAGGCATTTTTAGGTTAGTTTTAGCCTCAAAAATAAAAATAAATTTTAAAATTTATATACACCCCCCTTTTAAAATATATTTTTCTTTTATGACCTTAAACAAGATTTCTTCGACCTTATGTCATACATAAGTTTTCTTCAACTAAACAGTTTTTCTTCGACCTTGTGTCAACTAACAAGATTTCTTCAGCCTTTTGCCAATTCAATAATTCTGTACTTCAATCATTGTCACTAATTTCTTGGATTTCGTTTTCTTCTTCACTACTATCATATATGTCTATAACAGGTGGAATTACCAAGTAAGTCCACTCAGGAGACTTGTATTTCTGGTTTGGTCTAATTATTCTCTTCCCTTTTCTCGATATTACTTCAATTTTTCTTCCTACTCCAATTTCTTTTCCTGGACTCTTTTGACTACTGATTTCTTCAACTTGTTCTATTGGCTTTTTTATCAATCTTACTCTCAATCTTCCACCAGGCCAGTAGTCTGCTTTTCTCACGTATTTCTTCTTTGGTTCAGAATTATTTGATTCTGACTTCCAAGTCCTTTTCTTTCCGTTTTCACTTCCACCCTCCACGTCACTTTCTTCAGTTTCGTAGTCTGAAATTTCAATTGACTCAGGAACTTCTCTATTCGGCAATTTCACTCCTTCAGGAACTTCACTTTGTCTTCCATCACTGGTACTCGGTAATTCGTTCTCCTCCTCTTCCTCAATTACCTCTAGCTTCCCAGATTTCGGATTTTTGTTCCTTACTTCAGAGCTTGTTCTCTGCCTTTCGATACTCTCCCGGTCTGAAACTTCCTTTGGTTCAGCTTCTTTGTCTTCAATAGAGACAACCGAATCCTCAGTTATCTTTCCTTTTAACAGATTCTCTTCTCCTTCAGAATCTATTTCAATTATTTCTACGTCTTTTCTTGTCAGATTTCCATTCACTGGCACAGTTTCCAGATGTCGACTTTCTTGTCGATCTTCAGAATCTGGAATTACTTCACCTTCTGTTCTGTCTTCTGCTTCAGAATCTGAATCATCTGTAGTATCACTTTCAACATCAGAACTCTCAGGAGTTGGTACTGGAATAGTATGACTTGGATGAATCCAGCGTTTCAATCCTCTGCACTTTACAGCATTAGTAGTGATCAAAATTATCTGCCTAGGTTTCTGCCATCTAGGAGACAGACAATTCCTTCTCCGATGTACTTTCGTTCTGACCCAGTCTCCAGGTCTCAGATCATGTGTCAAAACTTTGTCATTTGATTGAGCTTCAGTTCCCACCTGATTAGACACAGAAGTTACCATATCAGATAACCTTTTACAGTAATCCAAAATTGCACTGTCATTTATGCTCAACAGTTTACCTACAGGTACAAAAGCTTGTCTCATAACTCTTCCCATTATAATTTCATGAGGACTCAGACCTGTCTTTTTATCTGGTGTACTTCTTAATGACATCAAAACAAGTGGAAGAGCATCAGTCCACTTAACACCTGTCTCAAGACACATTTTTCCAATTCTGTTTTTGATAGTTCCATTTATTTGTTCAACTACACCTGATGCCTCTGGTCTGTATGCACAGTGTATTTTCTGCTCAATGCTCAAAGCTTCACAAATTAACTTCAACAGTTTGTTATCAAAATGGCTTCCTCCATCACTCTCAATAGTGACTGGAAAACCGTACCTTGGGATGATTTCTCTGAGCATTAGTTTTGCTACTGTAATTGAATCACAATGTCGTGTAGGGAAAGCCTCTACCCATCTTGAGAATAAGCATACAATTACAAGTACATATTTCAAACAGTTGTGTAAGGGCATTTCAATGAAATCTATTTGTAACCTGGTAAAGGGACCGCCCTCTCGACCAATTATTCCTGTCCCCACCACTGATTTTCTGTTTGGATTCATTTGTTGGCATGACAAACACCTTTGACAAAAAGATTCTGCAATGGTTCTAAATTTGGTATTGAACCATGTTTCTCTAAAAAGTCTGACCATAGAATCTCTTCCTAAATGTGCAGGACCATGATATAATCTGGCCATGTCAACAATCAAGCAATTTGGTAAGACTATTCTGCCATCTTTGTAAACCCACACTCCATCTTCTTCACGTGGTCTACAATCTGATCTTAACCATAGGTCTTTTTCTTCATCATTTGCTTCGTTTTGTAAATCTCTAATCTCATGCCATGTTTCTACAACAGTTGTTAGCATTAATGAATTTGAATCAGTTTCTTTACTCCTCTCCCGATTATATGAATAATTTTTCCTTGCGCAGTACTTTGCTGTTTCATCTGCGAAGGCATTTCCCTTGGAAATATAATCAGTTCCTCTAGTGTGCGCTGCACATTTGACTATGGCAATTTCTTTTGGCAATTGTATTGCTTCAATTAATCTTCTAATGAAAACTGCATTTTTAATTGGTGATCCTGTTGATGTCATGTATCCTCTCTGTGACCAGAGTTGTCCATAATCATGCACAACTCCGTATCCATACTGACTATCAGTAATGATGGTAACTCTAATATCTTTTGATATTTCACATGCACGAATTAAAGCAATCAATTCAGCCACTTGTGCTGAACGAACTGCTTCTTCAACATCTACAACTGTACAAACTGAGTAAGAAGCTTTCAAGACACCTCCTTCGGATCTTAAGCATGAGCCATCTACAAAGTAGACAAAATCTGATTCAGACAAGGGTCTGTCTTTGATATCTTTTCTTGGTTTAGTGCAGAATTCCATGACATCTAAACATTCATGTTCTGTCTCAATGTCATCAACAATTTCGGAATCAGGCAGTAATGTAGAAGGATTCAGATTCAAACATCTTGAAATCGAAACATTATCTGCTCCCAATATGATTTTCTCATACTTTGTCAATCTGCTGCTTGTTAAATGTTGAGTCTTACCTCTTGTCAGTAATATTTCAACTGAATGAGGCACAAAAACTTTTACAGGAAATCCCATTATGATTCCTTCACTTTGTTCAAGGCTGATACTTGTAGCTGCAACTGCTTTTAAACAACCTGGTAATGCTTTTGCAATTGGATCAAGAACTGCAGAGAAGTATGCAATAGGTTTCTTTAAATTTCCATGTCTCTGAATTAACACAGATAATGCACATCCTTCTCTCTCACTGCAATACAGTTCAAAATCTTTCTCATAATTTGGCATACCTAAAGCAGGAGCTTGACATAAGCTCTTTTTCAGGTTCTCAAAAGATTCCATCTCAGCATCATTGAGAATAATTGGATCTTTTACATCTGATTTGGTCAGTCTTTGTAGTGGTTTTGCAATTACTGAAAATCCACTTATCCATTGTCGACAGTAACCTACCATTCCCAAGAACATTCTGACCTGTCTTTGCGTTCTTGGTGGTAACATTGCTTGAATCATTTTTATTCTCTCTATTGTTACTTGTCTTTTTCCCTTTGCAATTCTGTGACCAAGATATTTTACTTCTTGTTTGCAAAACTGTAGTTTCGCTGGGGACACTTTATGTCCTTCTTCTGCAAGGCGATTTAACAGAATTATTGTATCTGTTACACAATTTTCTCTTGTCTTTGCAGCTATTAACAAATCATCAATATACTGCACCAGCGTAGACCTACCTGGTAAGTCTAAATCTTCTAATGATCTTTTTAACAATTCATTAAAGATTGAAGGACTTTCTGTATAGCCCTGAGGGATTCTTGTCCATCCAAGGGTCTTACCTTGGAATCTGAAAGCAAAGATTTCATAACTGTCTGGGTGTAAGGGAACAGTAAAGAATGCATTGCAAAGGTCAATAACTGTGTACCATTCAGCATCATGTGGAATCTGAAATAGAATCACTGCTGGATTTGGAACCACAGGACAACATGGAATGACAATTTGATTAACCTTTCTCAAATCTTGTACGATTCTAAACGTTCCGTTAGACTTTTTAACTCCCATAATTGGTGAATTACAAGAGCTACTCTTCATTTCCTTTAATACACCTTGCTTGATTAATTTTTCAATTATAGGTGTAATACCTTCAATTGTTTCAATTTTCATTTTATACTGTGGAGTGTTTGGAAATTCTATTCCCTGTTTCAATGCAATTTTAACAGGATCTACGTTTTTCATCAGACCCATCTCATTCCCAGTAAAATCCCATATTTCAGATTTCACTGTTTCCTTTAGCTCTTGAGGTAAATCCTTTTCTTCAAATGCAGGAAACAATTTTGTTTGTTCTGCTTCCATCATCATCATTGTCATCCTGTATAAACCATCTTCCTCCATTGTTTGTAACTCAACTCCATCAGGAGAACAATATATTCTGCAATTCATTTTACATAGGATGTCTCTGCCTAATAGATTTACTGGACTACTATTACAAACCACAAATCTGTGTTTGTCTCTGTAGTTTCCAATTTCAACTGGTACTGGATCAGTTAAGTCTGTTTTAATTTGCTGATTACTTACTCCCACAACTTGGATGGTATCCCCAGAGAGAGGTAGGTTTTCAATTTCCACTGATCTAACAGTAGAACGGGTAGCACCAGTGTCCACTAGAAAAGTGATGTCTACATCATTAACTTTCCCGTTTACATAAGGACCAGACTGGTCAACCTCAAGAGTGGCTCCAACAACACACTCTTCCTCCTCTCTCGGGCACCGTCAGCAATAATCATCAGAATCACTGTCTTGACTTTCTGTTAATAAAAATTGTTGTGAAGCATTTTGCATTTGAACCCTTTGCTGCTTTTGCTGTTTTTGTGGTTTTATTACCTGTTCACATCCCTGAAATCCCACGTTTGGATTATATTTTTGAACTCCTCCACAATTCGGAAAAGGTGGTTGTGGCAATTGGTCTTGACGATTATTCACCTGTTGTTGTTGCTGTTGTTGTAACTGTCGCTGTATATTAAATTCATTTAACCCCTGTTGCATCTGTAGCTGTTGCTGCAGGTTAACACCATTCTGCATCTGTGGATTCAACAAGGGATTCTTTAAGTTTTTAGGAGGATGAGGACACTCGTCCCTCCAATGTCCAATTTCGCCACAATTAAAACAAGGTAATCTTTGTTTCAGTTCTTCTATCTTTGGGCTAAATTTCTTTGGGAAATTATTACCTTTAAACTTTCCTTGTATCTGGTTTGTATTTCCAGTTTGAACAAAATTAGTGTTCTTATTTCCCATGCTGGCAATCTGTTGCTCAGCCACCTTTACCTGAGCCCACATGGCTTTCTCCTTCAGCTTCTTCTGTTTTACTTCTAATTCATCGCTACAATATTTTGCTTTTCTTAGAATATCATCTACAGATAGTGCTTGCCATCCGACAATACTAGTTCTGATCATTTCTCCAATTTCAGGTTTTAGTCCATAAACAAATCTATAGATAAAATGACTCATGTCTTTTTCATCTAATTTTTCATAACCACTGTATTGTTTAAAGATTAACAATAGTCTTTCATAAAAAGAATGAACTGATTCTTTTGTTTCCTGTTCTGTTCTTTCTATTTTAACCCAATCAACTTCTTTGGGTGGAATTTTGTTTTTCATCCAAACAATTACTTTCTCATAGAAATCCATTACAAGTGGATTTGGGGCACCTGTTTCTTTAATTCGCTCAGGTTCTGCTTTTGGCCAACTAATAGATATTTTACATTCTGTCCAAAGATCAGATGGAACTACAATGTCAAAAAATCCATCTAAATCAATCCACAGAACTTTTGACACTTTGATAAATCTATCGACTTGCCTGTACCACTCAACTGGTTTTTCCCTCAATTTTGGAAAGTCATTTGTGAATAACAGAATGTCTTGTCTCGACCATGGGACATGAACATATCCTCCACCTGCAACTTCTCTCATTGGAAATTGTTTTGACAATTTTTCCAATCTTTCATCTTCCTTCCTTTTGGTCCATTTCACTCTCCATTTGTTCAGTTCTCCTAGCTTTTTGATATAGACAATCAAATCTTTAATGTGAACTATTCTTCCCATTGAGTTCAAACTCTCAATGTCACTTTCTGAAAAATCTAATCTGTAATGTTTTGCAAAATTCTTTTGTTTACTTACATCGATTTCAAGTTCTGCAGCTAGATCCTCTAATTGATCATATTTATTTTTCGTTTTCCACTGAATACTTTTGCAAATGAATAGTAGTTCATCATCCCGATAGTAATTTAAACTATCTGGACCAATGGTTCCAATTATTAATTCTTCAATATTAGCTTTCAATTTGGCCACATCAAGTTTTGGTGTGGTTACCCTGACTTCAGGACTTCCTACATCTGACATAGCACCCATTGGTGTTTTTGGAGATAAATCCTCATTAAAGGTTAAATCAGGCATTCTCGATCTAGAAGTGTTTAATTCAGTCAAGTCTGAATAAAATTTTTCAGTAGGCTTTTGAATTTCTGTATTTAAAGGAATAGTTAATCCATTTTTGTTTGTTTCTCTTTGATCAAATACAGGCTGAATAGGACCTATTGTTACTGGAACTGTGACAGCTTCCATGCCTTTTGTCATTCTTTTAATTAATTCTTCTTTAGACCTTAAATATTCATTATAATCAACATCCTCAACATTTCTTGTCTCTCTTGCATAATCTTTTGGAGGTTCCCTTGCTCTTGGAGTCATAGAAAAATGTCTACCTTCGTTTCGAGCATTCTCGAATTCTGATCTTCTAGGAGTTTCAGTGATTTCACTATTATCTGGATAAAGTTTAGGAGCTTCACTAATTGGAGGTGCACTCGGTGAAGTTTCAGTAGAAACCACCGGAGTAGACCATGATCTAGGAGGTCTCAAAGGCTGATTAGGCTGTTTCTTTCTAGCAGTTGTATATATTTCTTCCATAACTGCATCCTCAGATTCACTTTCCATAGATTTCCCTGTAGGAGAACCCATTACCATTTCATGAATTAAATACAATCCTTCACTCATATTTCCCTGTCTCCACATTCGCAATCTATCTTCATGAGTTTCTCTTTTCCATGATGGATTTTTAGAAGGTCTTTTAATTCCACTAGCTTCTCTTTGTAACTGATACATCTCGTCTTCCCACTCAACTAAAGCTTCAAATTGAGTTGGTCTCGGTTTTGGAACAAGAGCATTCATTTTCTCTCGTAAGTTTCTTAAAACTCTTACATTAAATGAACCATCATCAGGCCAAGCTAAAACACCGTCGTTTTTAGTATAGCGTTTCCAACTGTCGAACCATAAGACAGTATGATATCCGTATTCACCTTCCATGTACGCTGCAGGTGTTTTATACTTATGAAGTAGTTTACCACCTCGCGTTTCGATTTTCTTGTCAGGTGAAAATAAATTCTTAAATTTCTGAAATAATGTTGTCTTTTTCTCAACATGTTTAAAATGATAACTCATTTTTAAAAGTTAAATTTGATTCACAAAATCGTTCGTAAAATATTTCCGGGATATTCCGCAAAACAACCAATCCGTGCGCGAAACACACCAACAGGCCAATGGCAGTTGAGCTGCGTCACTTTTCAGCTCGACCAATAAATTTGGAGATTTTTCGAAGGACCAATCAGCTCACAGGCCGTCAGAGACTCAGGAGCCAATCAGAATACAGCCTGTGACGTAGGTCACCCAATCCCAGCGCGGCTCTGTGACGTACACAGCAGCTGCGGTTTCTCGTTTCTTACTCCTGGCGCTTACCCCTCCTTCACAAAATCTTTTCACAGCGCCATTTTAAGGACACTTTTCAATGTAAATTAATTTTTAACAATGACTTTAAAGACAACATCTGTTCGTTTCACTAATTAGGATAGTTTACATACATTCAAGTATCCACACTTCGGAATAGACGGCGCTATTCACACTAAGGATAATATTCAATTGTCAGTAGAGTAACCTTACCCCACCCTTCTAACACGTATAATTATGAACTCGCTTTGCTCTGAACCCACCGCGAAGTGAAAGTTCTAAGAGTTCCACTTGATCATAAAATACAATTCAAACTCGCACTTTCATTCGGAAAATTCCCTAATTTCAAACACACATGAAATCCGTACAGGACTCTCACCTGTTTATAGAATTCATGCACCGTTAGCAAAATAACGACGTTATCCGTACAGGGCTCTCACCTGTTTATAGATATGAAACATGTACCCGTACAGGACTCTAACCTGTTTATAGATAATCATGCACCGACGTTAATTTTACCCTTCACTCAAGCTCGGAAATAACTAATACTCTCATCACAGTGAGTTTTATGGAAGGCGCTTTGTCCCTATTCTCATGCTGCTTTGATTTCTTAGAAAATCCTCACTATACAAGATTCAGACCTAGCCCTAAAACTGTGCTGCTCGGCGACAACACTATGGTACACGGCGATACCTCTTGTGATACTCGGCGATATCACTACAAACTGAACAGATGGCTTGCGTGACTAATTTCTCGCCACACAATCTATACCGGTATAGCTTACAGATAGGCACGAAAAACGAACTTAACATGTGTTAAAACATCGATCCTATTTCCATACCATGACGTAACCCTTAGCAACCAACATATTACCTTGGTTACCTCCTAGCAACCATCAATTTCTGCTACCAGAGAATTGATCCAGCGGGCTATAGAAAATATATCATAAACTACGCTACCCAACTTCATAACCTATAAACAAAATTCTATATTAAATATGGACCCATTTATGAACCTGATATATTTGGGGCCTACTGAATCAGGTGGTCAGAATAAATCTATATACACATTATCTACAAACTATATACATATTTATACATTTGCAGAAAGAATATTGTCATTAGAATAAAACCCAACCATTTAAACGACCACCATAGGCGACGTGATCTAGCTAATGGTAACCAATACTTCTGAATAACCAAGACCAGCTTGTTTGTCAAAAGTAAGAATTTATTTTCTAAATTATGGTATATAAGTTGAAAGTTTTATAAATGAAATTTATTTGCAATATAGCAAGCATGATGGTAAGAAATATGAAAAAAATACAATTTAAGCAATTGAATCAATTTTAAAGAAATTATATAAAGTTTAGCATTTCTAAAACCTATTTCCCTAACTGAGCTAAATAGACAGAAATTAAAGTAAAGATCTTTGAGGATTCTTACGTGCTCCACGCAAAGTCCAGCAGCACATCACCCTCATCGGAAAGTCAGAAAGCAGCAGCCAGCCCAACCCTAAGGGCATGACTTTTTATACCTTTCTACGCTAACTAAACTAGCAAAGGAAAGTTTTCAGAAATCCTCGACGTCCCATTGGCTGAGAGTGACAAGTGACATGTCACCAGATTCTCAAAAAAGTTCCACAAAATCATGTTTTACAAAGACCATTGTCTCTTCCACGTGAAGCCAGAAGCTTCCTGCGATTGCAACTTTGTATTAAGTCATCCTCGCAGCTTCCATAGACTTTCAGTACAACTTCCGCGGATGCCAAGTTAAGGACTGACAAAATGTTCACTTTCGACCTTGGCCATGTCCGACAGAATGATGTCAGCTCATCAGTTTTTGCTTTGTGAATGCAGCTTCAATAAACGTTTTAATTCAGAATGGGCGTCTCGTGACTTTCTGCAGAATTATAGATCAGCTCTTTTTCTGCGGCTCAAATGACTAGGCCCAAAAGCAGGCAACTTATGTTTTCTAGTATAAAACAAACACAAGAAAAGTATTAATGTAAGAAATAATGTAGATTCTGTATCCACCCCATGGTTTACTAATTAATTAACCCACCCGATTAATCAAAATGTTACCTAGCCATTGCAAACAAATAAAGCAGCGTTTATATTTACAAGTCTCCGTTTTTCTATGAGACCCATATGCACCTAGAATAGTAGAAATGACATCACACAGACAAGGAAAAGCAAAACAAGCACATGCTTCTTTTAAGTTTGCAGCAGTTAGTAATGACAAAAACGAAAACAATAAATTATTTTATTATTTTGCACAAACAAAAAGATGCAACAAATATGCACGTTTATGAGCACACATGTTAGTCCCCCCACGTGTAAAGTTTTAATCTAAGTTGTATTAGCACGACATATCACAAATCATTAATAATTTTATTCATGTTATGGAAATGTGACTTTGCGAGTTTAAACAAAATTTTGTTTTCTATCTCGCTCCATCACTGCCACTGTGGCCACGCAGATACCAAGCCATGCTCTCAGGCGTGCCACTGTGGCCTCTCAGATAACATGTCTTGCTCTCAGGCGCCTCACTGTGGCCTCGTAATACCAAGCCTTGCTCTCTGGCGGGCCACTGCCACTGTGGCCTGGCTGATACCAAGCCTTGCTCTCAGGCAGTGCCACTGTGGCCCGGATATACCAAGCGTTGCTCTTAGGCGTGACACTGTGGCCTCGCAGATACCAAGCCATACTCTCAGGCACTCCAGTGCACCTGTGGCCCCGCAGATATCAAGCCTTGCTCTCAGGCATGCCACTGCCACTGTGGCCTCGCAGATACCAAGCCTTCCTCTCAAGCATGCCACTGCCACTGTGGCCTCGCAGATACCAAGCCTTGCTCTCAGGTGTGCCACTGTGCCCTCGCCGATATAAAGCCTTGCTCTCAGGCATGCCACTGTGGCTTCGCAGATACCAAGCCGTACTCTCAGGCATTCCACTACAACTGTGGCCTCACAGATACCAAGCCTTGCTCTCAGGCGTGCCACCGCCACTGTGGCCTCACAGATACCAAGCCTTGCTCTCAGGTGTGCCACTGTGGTCTCGTAATACCAAGCCTTGCTCTCTGGCGGGCCACTGCCACTGTGGCCTCGCTGATACCAAGCCTTCCTCTCAGGCAGCGCCACTGTGGCCTCGGATATACCAAGCCTTGCTCTTAGGTGTGACACTGTGGCCTCGCAGATACTAAGCCGTGCTCTCAGGTGTGCCCCTGTGGCCTCGCAGATACCAAGCCTTGCTCTCTGGTGTGCCACTGTGGCCTTGTAGATACCAAGCTTTGCTCTCTGGTGTGCCACTGCCACAGTGGCCTAGTGGATACCAAGCCTTGCTCTCAGGTGTGCCACTGTGGCATCGCATTTACCAAGTGTTAGATCTGGGGATCTCTAGTAGGCAGAGGTAGGTACCAATGATCATATAGGGACCCTTGCTTCTAGTCAGGGTAAGGGGGATACATTCTTTAGATAACCCCTGCTCACCCCCTTGGTAGCTTCGCACGAGCAGACAGGCTTATCTAAGGCAATGTGTAAAGTATTTATACCAACACTCACAGTAACACAGTGAAAACACCACAAATAGACTCCACACCAGTTTAGAAAAATAAAGTATCTTTATCTAAACTACACAAGAGCAAAATGACAGAGATCCAACATACACAGTTCAAGAATATGATTTTCAAAGAGTTCTAGGGTTTGCGTCAAAATAATCCTCAGTCGCGTCAATGTTGGCCCATAATACCTGTAGATGCGACAAAAGTTCCAAGTGGAGCTGCAGCATTGAAAAACAAGTGATGCGTCACTCCTGAGACCCTGAGGTGGCGATGCATCAACCCCGCTGCATGCAGCGGGCGTGTTGCGACGAATCCGGTCTGTGTGGGGAGGGATACGAAACCTTGTATGGATTCCGGTGAGCAGGTTCGGTATGAAGCATCTCGCAAAGGCACGCACAAGCGCAAGCGAGCGATGTGTGCAAATTGGAGATCTTCTGTTCTTCGTCTTTTCCAGCTCCCCAAACATCAGGCAACAACTTCCAGAGGCCCCACAACTGGCTCAGGTGCTCTAGGAAGGGCAGTACTCGCACAGCAGAGTTCAGGGGGAAAGCTGGGGGTGAAGTCCTTTTGTTCCTGGGAGTTCTTAAGAGGAGGCCAGCTCTTCTCAGGCCCTTGGAGATCTCTTCAAGCAAGGGGACACAGCAACAGCAAAGTCCTTCCCCTCTCCTTGGCAGCAATGCAAATGCAGGTCAGCCCACAAACACAAAGCAGGACAGTCCTTTCTCTTCAGTCATCTAGCTTTCTCCTTGGCAGATGTTCCTTCTTGATTCGGGATGATCTAATTTTCTGAGGTCTGGGCATCCCTTTTTATGCCAAAATTCTCTTTGTTCTCTGAGAGCAGAGAGGCCTTGGCCTAGTCAAAACCAGTTCTGGTCAGTCCTGGAGCACTTTGTTTTCCTGACTTCTACTTTCCTTTGAGAGAAAGGGACAGGGTCGTCAGCCGTCCAGCAGGAGGTGGAGCCAGCATTGTGGAAGGCAGGCACAGCCCTATTCAGGCGCAGGTGCTATCCCCTCCCACCACTCAAGATGCAGATGCAGCTATTCAGCCTAGGGCTGACTCACTCAGCTCCTTGGAGCCAACCCAGCCCCTGTCACTCACAAACCAGACAGTCAATTCACAAACAGGCCAAGGCACACAGAAAGGTCAGACAAGAAAATAGCCACTTTCTAAAAGTGCTGTTTACAAACACAGGATTTAAAAAACATCTTTCCTAAAAGACGTGTTATTAAATTCTGAGTTCAGGGATACCAGATTTTCTATCTTGCTCCTATTGGAAGATATGCAGCCTTTCACATTATAGCCTATGGGCAAGATAGCCTTTCAATAGTGAAAAACAAAATTGGCAGTATTTCACTATCAGAGCATGTCACCTAAATTAGTATATGCTGTACCTTTCACATACCCTGCACCCTGCCCAGGGGGGTACCTTGGGCCTTCCGTAGGGGTTTCCAATGTGCACAGAAAGGGAAGGGTTAGGCCTGGCCAGTGGGCACACTGGTCAGGTCAGCATGGCAGTTAGCAACTGCACACAGGCACTGCGGTGGCAGGCCTGAGACACCATTTTAGGGCTACTCATGTGGGTGGCACAATCAGTGCTGCAGGCCACTAGTAGCATTTGATTCACCAGCCTGGGCACACTCAGTGCACTTTACAAGGGACTTACTGTCAAACAAATATGCCAATCATGGATAACCAATCACAATAACAATTTATACAGAGAGCATATGCACTTTAGCACTGATCAGCAGTGGTAAAGTGCCCAGAGTCCTATTGCCAACAGCCACAGGTCAGGAAAAATAAAGGAGGAAGAAGCAAAAAGTTTGGGGATAACCCTGCAAAAAGGGTCATTTCCAACACCAAGCCTTGCTCTCTGGCATGCCACTGCCACTGTGGCCTCGCAGATACCAAACCTTGTTCTCAGTCGTGCCACTGTAGCCTCTCAGGTACCAAGCCTTGCTCTCAGGCATGCCACTGTGGCCTCACAGATACCAAGCCTTGCTCTCTGGCATGCCACTGCCACAGTGGCCTCGCAGGTACCAAGCCTTGCTCTCAGGCGTGCCACTGTAGCCTCGCAGGTACCAAGCCTTGCTCTCAGGTGTACCAATGCCACAGTGGCCTCTCAGATACCAAGCTTTGCTCTCAGGCATGCCACTGTGGCCTCACAGATACCAAGCCTTGCTCTCAGGCGTGCCACCACTGCCTTTGTGGCAGTGAAACTAGACAGACTGGCTTCGGTGCTGGAGGAGTCAGGCAGTAAGGTGGCCTGTACGCAGGTGGTCTCAGAGAGATGGGTGACTTCTGGCAGGCAGAGATCCATAGTGAGACTACATTTTCGAGAAGGGGTCGGGCTGCAGGAGTTCTTAATGCAAGGGAGACAGGTGGGCAGACATTTCTAAAAAACGCATGTAGGGAGCCAAACAGACAAATATACGGACAGGAGTGGGCGCTGGGCGATTTCCCTTAGAGACGGATCGAGGGAAACCTACTATGGAGGTAAGCACAGAAGACACAGAAGCTCTTTGTTCACTCACTGGCAGCTACGTGGACGCTCCTTTTTACAAAGACGTCTTTTCTTCAATTAAATTAATGCGTTTATCAATTTTCAGGGCGATGAGAAACTGCTAACGTTTGACCCTACCGCCGAGGTCTCAGATGTGCAAGACGGCCGCCGGCTGCTCCCCGAGGCTTTGATATCCAGCCCAGCAACCTGCTGCATACTTGTGCCCTCCGTGGACAAAGAGGACGCTTTGTCTGCGCTCGCGAGATTATACACATCTGTGAACTGATGGGAACTATGAGATGACAGCAGGAAGGGCCTGAAACGTGCACCGGGCAGGCACCAGCTTTGGGAACATTCCTTCATTCCCCTAACTCTCCATAATTCCCTGCCCCCTCCCGGAGGTACACAGAAGTTCACCGCCTTTTACTTTCCTCTAAATCCATAGTATTGCTTTATGAGTATTCTGCAGGAACCGTAAGGACACGCGAGCCCCTGCACGCTCCTGGAGCCAGTGAGTGTGATAGAGGCCCACGCAGTAGCACAGGGGTGTGGTACCTGTCTGCGGAACAACAATGCAGCTGTGCTGCTCAGAGCCACAGTTCGGGCACTCGAGATTCTCATAGAGGCGATGTGAAGAACGTACACATAAGTACATACAAATGGCGGGAACTTTGGCTTAGGCAGTGTATACTCGTGTAGACCACAAAGGGGCCCTCCTTTATGTAGCAATAAAAAATAACGTATTTTCCACTTTTATCTAATGAACATTAAAACTTGGATTATTTTGTCGTCGTGTTTGTAATTTTGAACCACAATATAAGAAGACGTACGGCAAGTGACCTGTGTCCTCCTGCAGGTGAAATTAACTATATGTATACAGTCAATACCAAAAACCGAAGACAGTAAGAGTGAGGTATTCATACTTAACTGTGCATAACAAAACACTGGCTTCAGAGAAAGGGCCCAGTATTTGAGAAGTGGTGCAAGGATGTAAGTGAAATTTGAGGTGTGACACAGGACAGAAGGTTTATGGTAAACATTGACAAAACAAGCACTGGCCAAGACAACAGGTCTGGCTTGCATGTGGTTAAGCACGCAAACACTGGCCTGAACAAATTGTGTTGTAGTACTAATAGTGGTGATAGAGGTAATAGTGATCCTAAAGATGTTGGTAATGGTGGTGGTTGTGCTAAAATCGCTTATTTGTCTTGACAGCAATGGTAGTGGTGGGAAGAGCTTGCATTCAAATCCTGACAAACAATATTTTAAAAAGCATATTGCATTTTCTTGGCGTACGTAGGGTGGGCTGGATCGGACACGGGAAAAAACCTTTTGAAGGTGACTGTGTGGTGGTTAATTTCCAAGACGCAAGAGTTGCCCATTTAATATGCCGCCAAGGGCGATCCGTGGCCGGCGCGGTTGTTGATGCAGTTGATCTAACATTCTTCTACCTGCGGACGACTCCGATTATCCCTCTCATCCATCCCGGGCCCCTTCCCCATAATAACAACGTCCATGGCCAATTTTTTCCAGGAAATACTGTAGCGCAGGCGTACACAGTTCCACCACTACCGAATTGGGGCTTCTGGGGTTGCTGACTTCGTCACGCTTCCGAGGAGACCTTGGTGACTTGGAGTCCCGGTGTCGTGTCCCCCCATTCTGCTAAAATTTATAGCCCTCCGATCACATCAGAAGATCAGGTCATTGTCGAGACTTCAGGGGTACCAGGGGAGGTGAGGGTGCCACTTGACCCTTCAGTTGGTTTTCCAGCTGCGGGTGTCGTGAACTTATTTGCTCCTGTCGAGACCTGTAGCATTGCGGCTGTGGCGGACCCACTCATTAGGGTTCTCAGCTGGAACGTAGCAGGCCTCGAGAGAAAGTTGGCACTGCCAGACTGGAACTCGCTTGTGGAGCAATACTCCATATGCTTGTTCCAGGAAACTTGGAGCAAGGAGCCCCTACACAAGGCAGGATACTCTACCCATTACTCACCAGCTGTCCACTCAGTAACTGGTAGGGGGCGCCCTTCTAGCGGCCTCCTCATCTGGGTGGCTTCTGAACTTAACTGTAGGGTGGTGGAGCGGGATACTAAATGCCCGGACCTTCTCAACATTTCCCTGAAAAACCCTCAGGGTCGAGTCATTCTAAACATCTTCAATATTTATGCCCGAGGCACGAAGGGGGGTAGAGAATCCCCAGTTATAGCTTGTCTGGAAGCCCTGATTCGTTCATCACCACATAAGCATTGCACTCTGGTGGCGGGCGATTTTAATTGCACCTTCGAGCCCCTGGGCCCCGAAATTTCGCAAGACCAAGAGGAACACGATAATAGGTGGGGGATACCGTCCTTAGAACTTAGTTCAATTAAAAAGTGGACAGAGGTGGCCCTCCAGATTAACCCCATAACCATGGAGTTTGGTCTGAGGGCCGCTAATGGCAGGACTGGTTCCGACAAAGCAGGAGCCCATACTTACAACAGGCCTGGACATTCGTCAAGAATTGATTATTTTCTCCTTGACGTAAATCTGTGGAGCATGGTTAATGACATGGTGATCTTACCTTCCGTGGAGAGTGATCACAACCTCCTCTCGCTCACATTGTCCCATAGGTGGTTATCTGGCACTGAGAGTAGAACCGCTTGCAATCCCACCCCGGATTTGACAACAGTCTCCAACTGTGGTCGACGATTAAAGTGGGCAAAGCTGTCACTCTCAGAGGAGAAAACCACTGACATAAGGCAGCTTCTCACCACAGCTTTAGATAACCTTGACTCCTGTGAGGATGGGTTGTTGGAGGTGACTATTAGGTTCTGCACCCTAACTTAGGCTATCAGTGACCTTTTCGTAGTCCCAGCTAGTACCAACAGGAGGAAACCCCGTACAAGGGTTAGACAGGGCTGGTTTAACCAGAAGTGTAGGGAGGCGAAGTTGCTTCTTATTGAAGCAGTTAAATCTAAAATACCCATTAGGACCAGGGTGGCCAGAAGGCACTATTCCCTTTGCCAAAAAAACACCAAGAAGGAGTGGGAGGACAACTACTGGCAGGACCTTTTGGCAGCCAGCCAAGGGAAAGATGCTAAAGGCTTTTGGGACTTGGTGGGAAACAGGAATCGTACCGAGGATACACTGAGGACCTGTAGCATTAATGCCCAGACATGGTTTCCCCACTTTCAAACACTCTATTCCGCCATAGAAGGCCAGCTTAATGATCCCTTCATTCTTCCGCCATATACCCTAAATAGAGACCTTGACCTGTTTTCTGTACAGGATGTCACAAAGCAGATTAAAACCCTGGTGCCTTTAAAAGCAGCTGGCCAGGATGGCCTCCCAGGAGATATTCTCCGAGCCTACTCAAAAGAATGGGGGGTACTGATCTCGGCCCTTCTTAACCTAATCATCGAGGGAGGACCTGTGCCAGACTCCTTTAAAAAGGGTTGCCGGGACTTACCTGGAAACTATAGGCCCATAAGCCTAATAGACTCGAGTCAGAAACTGGCGGGGAAAGCTATTTTGGGGAGGATCTTACAATGGGTGGATGACAACCACATTCTGTCTGACATGCAAGCCGGGTTTCGTTCAGGAACCGGAACTATAGAACAAGTGTTCAGGCTCATGGTATTGTACTGGAAGGTGGTGGAGCTAGGCAAAGGCAGTCTCTACCTGGCCTTTATAGATCTAAAGACTGCCTTTGACCTGGTTCCCAGGGAGGTACTCTGGAGGGTGTTGTATGGTCTAGGGATGCCCCCGTACATTTTAAACCTGCTTATTAAATTGCATAATGCCACCTATGCCCAGGTTAGATGGGGTCTGAATGGGGAAAAGACCGAAAAGATCAGGGTCGAGAGGGGAGTGCGGCAGGGCTGTGTTCTGGCTCCCACCCTATTTTCCCTCTACATCAATGGGGTGGTAGAGCACCTGCTCGGCGAACCAGCAGACGCCCCCACTTTGGGAGGCGTAAAAATTCCAACATTGCTGTTCGCCGATGACACCCTCCTCATTTCGAAAACCCCCCAAGGACTCCAGAAACTCCTGAATCGCTTCCAGCACTTTTGCACCATCAGAGGACTCGTCATCAATGTGGACAAGACCAAGTATTTAGTCATGCACCCCCCTCGCAAACTTGGCCGTCCCCCTGTTCTGAATTCAACCCCCCTTGAAAGAGTGGCAGAATTCGACTACCTGGGAATCCGTTTAAGTGATGCGATGAGCTGGTCCGCCCACATCAACAAAATGACAATCGCCCATAAAAGGGTGGGGGGGGCTCTACTCAAGGAGTACAGCAACTCAACCAAACAATGTGTTGCTCCATTAATAGACATCTATAAAGCCCGAGCTGTTTCCGCGTCACTTTATGGAGCTGAACTGTGGGGCCTAGGTAAATTGGATTCTCTGAGCAAGGCCGAGAACAAATTCATTAAAGATCTCCTTGCTATCCCGATGAGTACCCCGACAGTCCCGGTGTTAATGGATGTAGGCTGCAAAGCAATTGGGGATCAGGCACGCCTTCGCCCTCTCTTGCTTTGGGCTCGCCTGTGGAGGGTTCCGGAGTTAAAATCCTATGCTGACGGGTTAGCAGAGGTGATGTGCTCTGTTGGTTGGCAGAAGATTAAATGGCTCAGGGACATTAATCAACTTCTAGGGGATCTAGGTTTGGAATCCTGTTGGCTTAGCCACTCCGCCCCCCCAAAGGATTCTCTAAAAAAACTATATTGGGAATGGGTCTCCACGAAGCGCATCAGCAACCAGCAGCACTGCAATGCCACCGCAGCTTTTTTGTTAATAAAATATGTTGTTGCCTTTGAGCCCTACATGGACCTAATCACCATCGCCATGGACCGGTCTTTGTACATTAAATTCCGATTAGGAACTCTACCCCTTGCCGACCTTTGCTCCAGGTGGAACAAGCCCCAGCCAGCATCACGTCATTGTGCCCTATGCTCTGATAAACCAGAGACTGTGCCACATTTTCTATTCGAATGTCCGGACTATGGGCGCCCTAGATCACGATGGCTCAAACCAATCTGCAGAGAACTGGGCACTCGCCAGCATACGGTCGCCCTCCGGATTCTATTAACCAATACAGCCCCCCCCATTGTTTGTGCTGTTTCCAAGTTTTTAAAATGGGCTTGGTTGATTCGACTAAAAAGACTGTCCTCATCAATTTAATTCTGTCTTAGATAATTTATCCTAATCAATTGTGCTTTTATTCTTTTTATTCTTAATGTACAGTCACATTTTCGACATGCTGTTTTATTTTTTGTAATGCTTTTATGATATATGCATATCGAAATAAAGCAATCAATCAATCAAAAAGCATATTGCAGTAAAAAACAAGCACTGGAAAACCAAAAGGCCTGGCTGCCAGTTGGGCTTCATCAATGTTTGTTTTGTTTTGATTTTGTTTTCTAAAATCGTATGTTTGGGAAGCTGTCGGGCCCTCTTCAATATAAAAGGAATACATTGGCTAATAACAAAACATTTTTTTGTCTCTTAAACCACAAATTACCATAATAATCCCCTGCACTCAATGGAACTATTTTGTGTGTGTGGATATGCTCTCTGTGAAAGAGCTGCATGCCATCACCCACAGTGAGAGTAGGCAATGGCTGAAGTGGGCTGACTTACAGCCCCATGCTGTGTGCTGTAGTGGATGAAAAATTAGAATTATACAACAATAAAGGAATGGACGAAGAAGCTGGAAGAAAGCACCTATAAGTAACAATATTATATATAAAATGTTAGAAGCATCAAAAGGTTTTGGCTAATGAAAGATATAAAAACACAATTGCTCTATTTAAAATGCGTTTTAGAGATAAATAATTGAATGTGTGGAGACTCAGCATATCTTTCAGATGTAAAATAGTCCCTCGTGGACTGCAATCCAATGGGGTGGAATGATACACCAACCAATCAATGGCAATAGGTGAGACAAAAATATAATCTCCAAGTATATGTGAAATAACTGATCACAATATGTCCTGCAGACATCTTCATAGTCAATCAGACCTAAACATATTTGAAGATCTGAGTGACTGGGGCATAGTTAGGAATGACTCTGAAGGCTCTGATAATAGGTTAGATGAAGATGCTGCTGCAGCCTTTATTGACATAAGCAGCATGAAAGCACATCTATTGGCCTAAAAATGATGGACTGAGGACCATTGTTGTGGCATAGTACTACAATGCTATCCACTCGATCCCTCATTCAGTATGTCCATTGAAATGTTGTATTTTTTATGTGTTTCTATTTGAATAAAAATATTATCAGGCGTTTACCTGGTCCTAATAATTCCTTGTCCTTTTCTGTGAGAGTGTACATGGTTGGATGGACAAAAGAGTTGATGAGTAAAATACTGAAGAATGAGTAAGTGCATGGATGGAAGGATGGTGTAGTATAGTATGGTATGGTTTGGTATGGTATGGTATGTTATGGTTGATATGGCCTGGGAGCGTGGAACTGCATCATAAAAGTAAGAAGGAATGGGTCTCGGTTCCATTGACCATCACATTTTGTTATAAAATCCCACTTATAGGTTTTCTGACTTGTGACTGGGAGTGCTTGCCTACAATATGTCAAAAAAGTGTAGCAATGTTGAATGATTCAGCATTACGACATAAGTGGAAATCATCAGGTCGTTGATGAGAGGGTCACCATTATCTAAAAGTGGGGGCCATCAAGGAGTGGATGCCTACATTATGCCAATAACTAAAAATATGGCATCGAGGGGTTCCCAACTGTGTGCTGAGATTTAACAAAAATGTTCCTTGGACAAATGTATTACAAAAAAGTGCACCATCAGTTCATGGATTTCCACCGTATGCCAAGAACCACTGCCACTGTGCAAAGACAGCATTTTGCTAGGGGCTGGCACTATCATACCACAGAAGCTCCTGACATGCCAGAAATAACTATCATAATGCTTGGGCCAACATTATAACAAAAGACGGCACCATCATACCTAGGGTGTCCACGGTATGCAAATAATTATCAGTATTATGCCAGAGCCAGCGTTATGCCTTGGTATGCACCATCATGGCAAGGATTTCCATTTTATATGTAGAGCTAGCACCATTATTTTAAAGACTTTTCCAGCACACACTGTCAAGCGAGGATAAGATTCTGGTATCCAATGCTGCTCTGAAAGCCCAGCACTCGGTCTCGACCCTAGAGGGTACAGTATGGTGGTTGCCTGATAATGAGCGTCTGAACCTGGTCTCTGATGCTGAAGGAACAATGCTTTTACCTGTTTCTGCCAGTTTCTGATACAGATTGCTTACCTGGGATAAAGTGCAGAGCCCACATCTTGAACCAACAGGTTATGGCTCAGCAGAATCCTGGAAGCCTACGTACCTGGCTGAGCCAACCCTTTGTAATCCCTGTACCTCCTCCCCCTGTATTTACAGTGCCAGGTAGGTCTGTTCTCTCACTGATAGTGCACAGAAGCAGGTGTATACCCTGAATAGTGCATACCTGGGCCTACTCTTTAGGTAGGCGAGCACATCAAAGTCACTGCTTCAAATTTCAAAATAAAATAATAAACGCCATACGTAGTCAATGGGTTTTATGGCCATGAAAGGATGAAAGACAGAGATGCCTGGTTGGTCTTTTCCTCATATGCTTGTTCTCTCTTGTCTTTCCTTTTGGCAATTGATACGTTGAATTCCCCTGTTTTTGTGACTAACAAAACATTAAAGGTTGTTACCCTTTATTTGTTACTTTTGGGGAGCGTGTTGAAAACATGAAGGTGTTGCTCTGTTGCTTACGCATGCTCGCACCTGTGGACTTTCCTCATTGGTTAAGTGTACATCAGTGGGTGGTGCTAACCTGGAAAGGGCTCATAGGGCCATATGTATCAAGCAAATTTGCAGTCGCAAATGCCGAAAATCGCAGAATTTCGGCGTTTGCTAATGCGAATTTGCAAAATGGTATGTATTAAGGAAAATCTGGTGCAAAACAAGGAATCGCAAAATTTGCGATTCCTTATTTTGCAATTGCATTTAAGGAATCGCAAATTTTGCGATTCATTAAATGCAATGTATGAATAAAAAAAAAATGCAAATTGTCCTTAAGGAATCGCAAATTACCACCAACTTCAAGTTGGTGGTAATTTGCAAATTCCTTGAAAATGGAAAATTTTTGCATTTTTCAAAGTGCCATGTGACGCACATACATGCCCTTAGAGCTGACACACTCTGATCGTTGGAGCAAGGACCACGAGCACTAATCGGCTCTAAATCGGCTCTACACTTCATAGCTGACTGGTGACCCTTAAAGTAGGCAGTGTTTCCATTTGGAACATCAGAAGAATTTAGTTACAGTAAAAGACTGACCCTCACCTGTGAGAGAGGTGGTTTCATCTTGCATTGAGGGGCCATTAGGCGCATAATAACTGGGGGTGAGATATATACGACCCTCAAAGGATCTTATGATTTACAGAACCTGCATGACCTATTGACTATGGTAGAGAGCAGCAGAGAGCTAGTGGAGAGTGGAGCAGTCAGGAGCAGCAACGAGCAGGACGAGCAGGACGCCGCTGCCGCCGCCGCCGCCGCCGCCTCCGCCGCCATCAGGCAGCCAGTATCAAGTATCGGGCGCTGAGGTCCTCTAAGCCTCCAAGCGCCAAGCGCTAAGCGGCAGCCGATTACCGCGATTGCCGACCACCCAGTTCCCCGGCAAAGGGACATCACGGACGACAGCGGGACAGCGGGACAAAAGCGGGGCCAAGGCGCATTGCATCAGCACATCAGGACGCTCTGCCTTTTTTGCTCCAGCCAGCCCCTCCCGGTCCCAGTCCCGGTACACGGGATACAATTCCCCCGCCCGCGAGTGAAAGCGGGTGGCTGAGAGAGCATCTTGGCGATCTTGGCTTGGATCTTGGCTTGGCTTGGCTGGCACAGAACTCGGATTTGACCTTGACGATCATTGGCGGCAGTGAGTGTGAGTACGAGACAACTTTTACTTATACTTCCACCCACACTCACCCCATATAGCTTGAATTAATTAACCGATCCCTACTGGTGCTCTGACGGCTGGTGGGTGATCCATTGAAGAGTTAATTGTTCGCTGCCTGCACCGATATCCATAAGTCAGCGAGAGAAGTGTGGAGAGTGTGGAGAGTGGAGCGAGGAGAGGGCAGGTAGGAGGCTGAGGCTCCCGGCGGCAGGCTCCCGGTAGCAGCCCCCCTCCCCCTCCCCACCACCCCTCCCCGAAGCTGAGCAAACACAGCAGCGCGGTGGCCGCAGGAGAGTGTGAAAGTCTACAGCCTACTGCTCACAGCCCGCTCATAGCACGCGAGTCACTGCCCGTGAGCAGCTGCGGAGCGGCAAGCAGGGAGAACTCGAGTCGCTGCAAACCACCGCAAACCACCGCAGCACTAATGAGCATCTAAACAGCGGTCCGCAGCAGTAGCAGCACTGTCACGGTGAGAGACATAGACACGGAGGCACGCAGTCACAGAGAGACTTTAAGAGCCCCTGAAAGGGATTCAGCGGACCACAATGAGGTCGGGAAGAGAAAGAAGACTTCCAACAAAGCAACCAGCTAAACGAAAAAGAAATAACACAACCACGAGTTCAGCGTCACCAGAAAAAAATAAGCAAACACCTTATAACACCAAAGAAAAAGACAAAACAATTAGCAACACCACCTTGACGGAAAGTAGCCTCAACGAAATTAATATCAGTACAACCGACGGTCTGCCATCCGATAAGGACATTTACCACAGCCCAACCCTACTTCCAGAACAACCCAGATGTAGCAAAAGGAAAAATACCCACCAACTAATTAACTTAGCGGGACAGCAAATGGAAACAAAACACAACTTCCAGCCGAAAATTTACACAAAATTTACCTTTTTAAAAAACCCAGGAAATGTCATCTACTCCTCAAATGACTCCATCACAGGCCTCCAATCTCCATTACAACCTGCTAGCACAAACAACGCTTTGCCACAAACCAAAAGCTACATAGCAGCAGAAATACACAAGGCACCGACGCCAAGGGAGAGAACGGACGACGCCGGAGGCGAAGCAGGCGCAGGGGACCACTGGGCAGAAGAAACCAGAAGGCAAAAGCCACCAGAAGGCACCATCAGCCAAGCCCCCTTACCAGAGGGACCCATCGAGGGAAGCATTGAGGGACGCATCGAGGCAACAAACCAAACAAGTCCTTCACCAAAGGAGGACACACCAAGAAAACACGCCCTAGAGCTGGAAGGGTCTCTGGGGCCTCACAGCATCAAAAAACATCGCCATCTATCACCAACCAATCTCTCCTTGTACACTCAGCAGGCGGCGGCAGAAGCAACAATAAATCAAGAAACAGTATCCTTTCAAGCACTCAACGCTCACTCAAACTTAGAACAAAAAACTCAAGGCCACACTGAGGCTCCTGACACACCGGGATCAAAACCCGACCCTGCAAATTCTTCACCAAACATTGCAAGAGGGGACCAAAGTTCCCCAGACAGGGACATGACCTACCTGGTATCCCAAGAATGGAGGGAACTAGTGGCAGCATATAACGTTACAGAACCTACCAACAGCAACAGCGAATAAAGCTCCCACTTGCCCACAGAGGGGACCAGAGACCCCGTTAACTCCTTTTGGGTAACCCTACTTAACACAATACAGCTATCATCAACGGCACGTCATTATCAATCAGACAAGCTTGACCTACAACTGACAGTCCTACAAAGGCTAGCAGAGGCCACTATGGGGATTGATAGAAAACTTGCTGACCTTAACCGCTTCATAAAAAGAGGACAGGAGTCAGCTAAACTAATCCAAATTGAAAGAACTAACTGCATCTGCTCGCCAATCATCGACAAACTATCATCTCTACCCATGATGTTGGGCAACCTCTTGGAGGACATAAAAACAAACATCACAAAGTCTCCCCCAACAAACGACAGGCTCGATAAGACTGACACAGAATCAACTACAGCAAAACTTCTATTAACAGAGGTCAGGTCCGATACCCCTCCCATCAAAAGGGCACCAGGAAACAGCAAAGACCCACAAAAAACAATCATGCAGTGGTGCCAGCCTCCAAACAAAAGGGCATCAGGAAACAGCAAAGACCCACAAAAAACAATCACGCAGTGGTGCAAGCCTCCAACCACCACAATCTTACCTGAAGAATCTCCTCGGAACACCCGCACAAGAGGACGAATCGAGCCACTGGAGAGCCCACCTAATGCCCGGGCCCGACGAAAGCAAAAAAGAAAGGGCCGCAATAAGAAAATAGCAGAAGCGGACAGCAGAGAAGAGAACAGCCATCTTATCACACCGAGGGACAAGGAGCCGCCAGGCGATTGCAAACATCAAAGGGAACTCACAAATCTCCCACCAGCACCTACAAATTCATCGCAAACAAAGACGCTCACAGTAGCAGGAACAGGAACCTTTACACTCTCAAAAGAGGCCCCCAGCCTCTACTTAGAGCAGGACCCCGCTGAGCAAACATACAATCCAGTAACCAGAAACCCACCAGAACTGGAACAAAAAGGGCAACGGGTCTGCCAAGCAGCAACAACGCAACCAATCTCGGAAGCCAGTAAGCAGGCCCGAGAGGAGCCCAAATCAATCCGAACAGAAGATACATCTAAAAATCTCTAAAAAAAATGCATCTGCGACAAAACTGAGACCACTATTAGCGAAACAACAAAGAATTGCCGATCAACAAGTATCGCCAACACAGAAAACAGCCAGATGAAGGAGAAATCGGAGGGGGTGACTTCCAACTGCGGAACAACAACTTCGCATACCCACCAGCCACACGGGAATACCTATACCGAGCAACAAATGCACCAGCAAACACCGCCCCTCGGGGAAAAGGACACGGATACAATCTTATTCATCAATCTTATTTTATCCAGAGGAAGAGTGGACACTTTAAACAGGGGCAACATCTTAAAGTTAATCAATTCAATAGACAAATTAAACAATATAAAAACTTCTGATCTGCTAACACTTGAATTTCAACCAGCCCCCCCGCCCACAAGGAAACGAAACAACAAAGACCACATGGTCAACAAGGGAGGTAGCAAATTTAATCATGAACAAATCTCCTAGATTCTCACAGTGGGGTATCAAGCTCGAAGTAGGAAAAATGCCAGCTTATCCTACTCTGCTCCTTGAAGAAAGGAAACAAGAACACCCCCAACTGGCAAAATCAATACTGAAAGGAGCACTTAGCTACTCCCCAGGGTTGGAAAAATATTCACCATTTTCTCATAACCCCATCTCTCAGCAACTACCATCACGCAGTCTAACAATCACACGCACCATACTAGGAGGTGATTCCAACTGACAAAAAGCGCCAGTCTTAATTCCCGACTCTACGGCCTCCCTCACTAAAATCAAAATATGTAGCTGAAATATTAACGGCCTTTCAGACAAACTAGAGGACCCAGACACATTAAATTACTTAAACTGTTTTGACCTGATCCTCCTCCAGGAAACTTGGGAATCAAACAATATTCCTTTACAAGGCTATACAACTTTGACTCATCCGACAACCAGAGGCTCTCAATACGGCCGAAGCTCAGGCGGACTGGCAATACTAACCTCAATATCAACCATTGGCACAACGGAAGTAAAAAGAGTAAACATTACCCCACCAAATGAAATACAGTCTATATCATTTACAGTCAAAAACAATCAGGTCATTCAACAGCTACATGTCATAAACACATATACACATCCGAAGCACAAGAAATCTGGGTCAAGGGAACTTGTCAAAGAATTGACAAGGCTCATGGTCGATGGGGATATGGAGAACATACTTGTGGCAGGAGATTTCAACCTCAACCTCTTTGGAGATAAACCTGCGGATGAAATGACAAAGGAAATGGACACCATCTGGAAAATCCCAAACCAATCCATCCCCTCCCGAAACAAACACACCAAAACCTCAACCCAGCTAGTAAAAGAACTTGAGCAACTAAACCTAAGAGTGCTCAACGGACGACTCATAGAGGACATCCCTCCAGCACCAACACATTTCTCATCAAGCACTTCTTCACACCTTGACTTCATGCTTGTGTCATTTCCACTGTACGAGAAAATAAGCTCGTTAAAGATAGGAGAAAGCACCCAAAGCGACCACCTGCCGCTAGAAACCAATCTTGGACTGACCTGCGTGAACGAAGCAGTCGAAAGAAGATACATCGCCACAGAACACACTACCAACTACAGAAGAATAAGATGCAAGCCCACCGAGCCTGTGAAACTATCAACCAGTGCATAAATAATCATACATCAGACATTCAGCTCAAACAATAATCCACTTGACGCCTGGGTAGACTTTGTAACGGTATTAGGAGCAAAACACGCTACAGAGATAAAAATTCCAAAAGGCAACATCGCCACCAGGTTTACACATGGCAAAATAACAACTGCAGAGACAGAAAATATAAAGCGAGAAAAAAAAAGACTCTTAAACAACTCCGAAAATACCCTAACATCGAGGACACCCAAAGGAATCTCCGCACGTTAAAAGCACTGCTAAAAAAGAAGACCTGGGAAAGGAAAAGGCAACTGAACGAGGATCTCTGGATAAAAATTCTTCACAACTCCAAACAGAAGAACAGCTCTGGCTTTTGGAAGATCATTCACAGCTTCCAACAGCCAGGCCACAAAGGCATCAACTCCAACATATCCGAATTTGACTGGGCTACCTATCTATCAGCTCCCTTTAACACAGCTGATCCAGCAACGCTCGAGTCAACAGGGGGAGACAGGTCAGATGGAGCGTGCCAGAGCCCCGACAATCTCGGCACACTTAACCACAAAGAGAACCAAGCCCGCAGGTGGAAACCAACCCAGGACCAAACCTCAATTGAGGCTAAAGGTCTATTACCAACACTCGACCCATCCGTATTTGGAGAAGAAAAATTCATTCCTGGATACACCAGATAGGTTAAGAAAACTAATCTTAAAGGGCAAACTTGAGGGGGCCCCCGGTCCCAACGGGATCCCGCTGATACTATATAAGCAAGACCCTGCCTTCTGGAGCAACATCCAGACACCAGTATTCCTCGCAATAAGG
Source organism: Lissotriton helveticus (assembly GCF_964261635.1). Classification (NCBI taxonomy): domain Eukaryota; kingdom Metazoa; phylum Chordata; class Amphibia; order Caudata; family Salamandridae; genus Lissotriton; species Lissotriton helveticus. Next base: position 1,686,546,667 of record NC_136068.1, read on the forward strand.
GAAACAGCAAAAACATCAACATCCTGGAGTGGCTCGATTATAAGCCCGATTTACAAAAAGGGTGCCAGGAACGGCGCTAGTATCTACCGTCTTATAGCCTTAATTGATACAGAGGCAAAATATTACACGGGCCTCATCTTGGAGGAATTAATATCTTGGGCAACAGTAAATAACATCATCCCAGCAACCCAAACCGGATTCCGCAGCGGCCAGGGCTAACCCTTTTGTCCGACGCAGCAAAAGCTTCCAAGAATTCCCTCTTTATGTGCTTCATTGACTACAGCGCTGCGTTCGACCACGTAGACCGGCACAAACTCTGGCGGAAGTTGGACAGATGGGGAATTACAGGCCCACTCTTACAGCAGTTGGTAATGCTACACACCGACACTTGGGTCAGGATTAAACTGGGACCTGGCACGCACCTCTCGAGACAAATCAAGACCAGCAAAGGTCTGAAACAGGGCTGCGTCCTAGCCCCCATGTTGTTCAATCTCTTTCTTGCAGACCTCCCTGGTGAACTGGAGACAGTAAAATCTCACGCTCCAAGACTAGGCAACATCACGCTCTCAAATCTCCTCTACGCAGACGACCTAGTCCTCATCAGTCGGTCCCCCGTCGGTCTCCAACACCTTCTTGACAAAACCAATGCATTTTCAAAAACTAACTCATTAACAATTAACTTAAACAAAACAAAAGTTATGACAATAAACTACCACAAAAAACGGAAACCCGCATGGTTCCTGGACGGACAGAGGCTAGACCAGGTAGCCTCTTACAAATATCTAGGCGTCATAATAGACGGTAATGGCTCTTTCAAACAACAACTAGAGGCCATACGTCGAAAGGGCACGACATTCCACCTATCGATAAAGCCTTTGCAGAAAGCACTCCCCGACCGGTCACTGGGCCCTCTTCTACAGGTACTAAGAGCTCGCTTACAGCCCATGCTTACCTACGGCAGCGAGTCCATGCGAGGCAAAGATGCAATAACACTAGACAAAACCATCAGCCGAGCATACAGGGCAATATTTCATCTCCCCACCAACTCAGCACCCGCACAAATCCGCCTCGATTTCGGCCTGCAGAAACAAACGGTGGAGAGAAGAGGCGCATATTTAAAAAGCTGGCGGAAAATCAGAGATGCCGACCACGGATCCCTAAACGCCCACCTCTGGACCAAACTGACCATCAGAGATAACTCACCTGCAAGGACCTATTTAATGGAATCACTGAAGATCTTAGGACTAGCAGACCTATGGGAGTCGGCAACTGACCCTGGCACCTTCAAAAAAGTGGTGTCGAAAGTCACCAAGATAGTCTCATCAATTGAGGATAAAGCTACCCTAGCCAAGAGAGCGCACAGATGGGTCGTGTTGAAAGGTTATAGCGCTCTAAAACCACAAGAGTACTTAACAACGGGCCTCACACTGAAGACAAAACACAAGTTCCTCAACATGCGCCTGGGCAAAATTCCTATAGCTCCGCACCTGGCACCATGGACAAGGGAAAACCCTGTAAATCAATGCCGCCACTGTCTTTCTGGGAAAGAGGACCTTATACACATTATCTGCATCTGCACAAATCTCCGAGACATAAGGCGCTCTTTGTTTCGGGCTCTATGGAACCAGAAGGGCATAACGAGTTGCAGGCAGGCCGTGATGCTATGTTTTAATCCCGAAGAAACTCAGCTAAATTGCAGACCAACAAAATATTTTGACATAGTGGCCACAAGACTAAATGAAAAATCCAGAGGGTTTACTCAAGCATTAGCCATACAATAACAAAGTAAACACCCCTGGCTATCTTCGTTCTCGAAATTTGGAAGCATCAAGGCCACGTAAACCCCACTGGTTTTTATGCAACCCAAGCTGAGACTTTTACGCTCTTAAATACTTGAGCCACAGCTCCTTATTGTTTTAAAGAAGTTACTGACTTTTAATATTTGTATGTTTTAAAATTGTGCGTTTTTATTAACTGTACAATAAACAAATCTGAAATCTGAAATCTTAGAGCATGTATGTCCGCCACATGTGCACCCATGCTTATTTCAGGGGTGCAACAGGGTGTCCTTTGGACACCCCTGCACCCTTGAAATTATTCTCAATTTGTGATTCTCAAATTGCGAATCGCAAATTGAGAATAACTTGCCATTCATTCCTATGGGCCACCTGGCCCATAGAAATGAATGGGATAGTATACCTTAACTGCGATTCGCAATTTGCTAATCGCAATTAACGAATACTAAGAATTTGCAAAAAAATTGCGAATTGGTACATACATCCCAATTTGCGATTCTGAAATAGCGATTTCTAAAAAATCGCTATTTCAGAATCGCAAATCAGGTTGATGATACATATGGAACTATGTGAAGAAATTACCCCTTTCTGCTCAAAGAGAGAAAATATCTGGATAATATTCTCTACGTTTAATTCAGCTGTATCTGCTCATTTTTTCACAACTTGGCAAATTAAGCAGATAAGATGGATTAATGCATCTACTGCCGTGAGACTTTTGGCTCAGCCTTTCATCCATTCGAAGTTATTAAAATGAGAAGCAATGTGTTGAATATGAAAACCTTTGGTTATGTACATCCCATGGGCTGCAAATATGTGCCAGTGAGACCTACATAACTTATACAGATTATTAATATGACGAATGGAGTAAAACGTTGAGAAATGCCACTCCACACCGATTTCCACCCCAGTAGAGACAAGCGGTTTGTCTTAAGGTCACGTGGATGAACTATGCTGTCTGCTTTATGGTGATGTTTCGGAGATGCACCCTTTTTATTAACAGAGAAAGTGTGTTCTTTTGGTAAATGGAAAGAGTCAATGAGAGATCTCTTTAAAAGGGTCCCAAACAGTGAAATAAGGGCAACATAATTGTTGATTTGCCCACTGCTGCTCCTGTCCTCAATCTGCGAACTTAAACAACCCTCTGCAGTTGATTGCCTATAGGGCACTGTGTGGGCCTGGAGTGGGCATAACTAAGTGCTGCCTGACTCCTGGCTTTGATACAGAAGGAGTGTATGAACCTCCCATTCTGAATGTACTGTGCCTTTGAATGGAAAACTCTAACCAGTTTATGTGCAAGTTAGCTCAGCCGGTGAATGTGCGTTCCAGTAGACCGCTGTGCGCAAGACAGAGGACAGATGTTTGAATCCAGGGAGATTGTTTTATTATTATCACAGTGTTTGAATTGAGTCACTCTTCCATCCACTGCATAACTTCAATGTATTCAGGGCCCAACTGGGAGCACAAAGCAGTCCTGGTAATTTTCTAGGACCGGTCCATGGGGAAGCACTGCCTGGCCCTAGTAGACTGGAAACACTTACTTGCTGCTTTTGTGAAAAGGGGCCAGATATTGCAGCACTGCTGCAAAACTGGCTCCAGTAAGAAAAGAGGCCCCCACTGCTACAAAACCTGCTCCCACCCTTACCGCCTCCTGTGTAAACACCCAATGCCCTGTACGGTCAGTATGGCCCTGCACTAATCAATGGAGAACCACATCCACATGTGCTCAGAACTAGACCTGGATGGAAATTCCAAACATACCAGAGTAATCTGAGTAATTTTGGCAAATCTACATAAGTCTTTGGCACAGAATTACCTACAACAGTACAAGTACACCCACTTACATCTTTAAGAGTATTCCAGGGGAAAATAACCTGCTGTAAAAGCAAATTAGGCCGAAATGAGCTGCTGCTCATGCTGTCTATGTGTATTCTGTTGCATTTAGTGCTTTTTTTGCATCCTCATGACCTGTAAGGTGCGCGCACCTCTGTCCCCCTAAGCATGCAATGCCTTGTGCAAAGCGCACACACACACAGCACATCCTGTGAGAGAGTTCAGACCACTGCTTTTAAAAGGCGAGCGGCGTGAAAATCTGGCATTTCCTGGTTGTGAGGGCAGAGGAAGAGACCACTGTGAAGGGAACATGAGGGAGCGGCAGGTAAATTTGTCTATTGCGGCAGCCAGTGGGATTAAAAAGGGCACACATTCACCAGCAAGTGGCTCCTGTACTTTCTGCATTTCTTTTGTTTCTAGGGCGTGGCTGTGGGGCAGATTATGTGCTTTTGTTTAAGTATTCATGTTAATTGCAGCGCCCATCACGAGCTGCGATTAACATGAATACTTTCACAAAAGTACACAATCTGCCCCTCAGTCACACGTTAGTAACAAAAGAAAGGCTACAAGACTACAAACACGACGTGTGCTTTCAGAATCACCTGAAAGCACACGCCATGTTTGTAGGCTTGCTGAATTTCTATGAATAATAGAGCGTGACTGTGGTGCAGTATGTGTGCCTTTGTTAAAATGTACATGTTAATTGCAGCTCATGACGGGAGCTGTGATTAACCTGAAAACTTCCACAAAGCAACAAAATCACCCGCAGCTGCGCTCTATTGAGAAGAGAAATGCAGCAAGTCTACACACGTGGCGTGTGCTTGCAGGTGATTCTGAAAGCACACGCTGTGTTTGTAGACTTGCTGTATTTCTTTCTTAATAAAGCAGGGCTGCGGGGTGATTGTGTGCATTTGCTAAAGTTTTCATGTTAATGGCAGCTCATGACGGGCACTGCGATTAACAACAATCCCCCACTGCTGTGCTCTATAAAGAAAAGAAATGCATCAAGGTTTCAGAATGCTACGTGGGATGTTATCATAATTTCAGTGTAATTATGAGTGACATTTGAACGACTATGAGTGACATTTTCTCGCAAGCAATGAAGACGAGGGAACTATAAATATCAGAAATTACACCCCTTCCTCCTCCTTTGGAATTCATGAGGGACTATTTTAAAAACACTGAAAAGTTGTTTTGTCATTACACATGCGATTTGGTATGTCATCAAAGCTTGATACAGGCACAGCAATTTATTTTAAATGCACTGCTGCAAGCTTATTTTATTTAGCTGGAGTTAAAGATTCAAACATAGTTTTGTCGAAAAAGCTTGCTTTTATTTATTCTGCAACTTTTTGGAATGGTTTTAGCCTTTCCAAGAACTGCTCAATCACTAATGCCATTTACCAAGCAGAAACCCTTATAAAATACAGGTTGCATCGTCGCTTCTTGCCATATACTATTAATGTTGTAATTTAACATATCAAAACTCATAAATTATCAGACATCAGTGGCCGACTCAAGGAGTGATTGCTTTATTTGAGCACGACACTGGAGGCATTCACATTTCTTGATATCCTGCCTCTCTTTGTAGTGATGACTGTGCGACCACCTCTGCTCTCCCAGTTGTCATGCAGAAGGACAGGCAGTGATGCGCAAATAAACATAATTGCAGCTGTGCCTCACTAGTGAGTTCCTGTTTGCAAATGGACACATTCACATGATGCCAATGTCACATGATGTGGCCGGCTCAGGCTCAATGATACTCAGCAGCAACATGCAGCCAGCCAATGCAGTTGATCCCTGAGGCCGACGCAATACGTTGTTCTGATGAAAGTAAAACTTTTAAACAGTCAGTTGTATTGCACAATCAGTGTACAGTCAATACAGTGCACTGATGCTGGCTGGCTCGCTGAGCGTGGTCCACACTCTCTGCTTGCTTGAGTGCTTCAGCAGCACTCCCCACTTGCTACTCCACCTCAACACCATCAGTGTCAGGCGGCACTATAAATGCTTGACCAAAAATTTCAGTCAGTGCGGTGATACGGACCACTACACTAAAATGCGTTAGTCTCACCCCTGATGCGTAGTACTTGGCAGGGCTGCAGCAAGTCTACAAACACACTGTGTGCTATGGGGTGATTCTGAAAGCACTTGTCAAGTTTGTAGACTTGCTACATTTCTTATCTTAATAGAGCGTGGGCAGGACGTGTGCCTTTGTTTTTTTTTTTTTTGAAACTTTTTTTATTGATTTTATAAACAGAAACAACTTGCAAGGAACAAGGAACAGGAGAAGACATCATTACAAATAACGTTGCACTGTGTGGTGTGTGAGCGGGAAAGGTCAACCTTTGAGCAGAAGGGTTATTCAAACAAAGAGTCTCGTGTGTGGGAGCAGAGGAAGCACAAAATAGTCTAGTACATAGTAGTAAGTGGAGGAACCAATGGGTTATGGGGACACAGGTTCAATATCTGGGTCTGGGAGAGGGGGGGTACATATATCACCACGGTAAGAGTTCCATTGAGTCCATATCTTCCCCCATTTACGGGGCGTACCACGAGAAATATACACAGTTTTTTCCCTGAACATGCACCAATCCATATTTTGTTTCCAATTCCGAATCCCGGGTGGTCCCTGAGCACCCCACAGTTGTGCAATGTCTCTCTTGGCTATCATGTTTCCCAAGGTCACCCATCGAAGCTGCGACACATTATAGTCGTTCGGTTCCCACACATTCAGCAAACATCTCCTAGCCTCCGGCATCGATCGCACACCCGTGACCTCACTCATCACCTCATGCACACGGGTCCAGAATCGCACTATCTCAGGGCATTCCCAAATGATATGCAGAAATGTGCCCAGGAGACCGCAGCTACGCCGGCACAAACCATCCACAGAAAAGCCCATGTGTATCAAGCGGGGACCAGTCACGTACACTCTATGTAGGATTTTGAGCTGAACAAATCTAAGGCGCGCCGGGATAGCCACCTCTTTAGGGGAGGAGATCGCCGCTTGCCAATCCTCGTCGTCAAGCTCCAGCCCATCACTAGTCCAGACCTCTCTAAGACGAAACAGGAGATCGGATCTGGAATTGATGAGTTTCTTATAAATAAGCGAAATAGTACTATCAGGAACATGTCCATCCAGTACCCTATCCTCAAGCGGGGACGCTTCCGGTATCTCAACACCCGGAGGGAAGACCGAGAGTACCGCGTGACGGACCTGCGCATAGCGAAAAGATTCGCGATCGCCCAAAGCGTACTCGGCTTTCAATTCCTCGAACGTTTTAATTCTCCCTTTGGTCCAAACGTCATCCACCCTACTGATGCCTATCAAGTCCCACTTGTCAAACCCCTTCGACTGCCAGAGAGATCCAAGTCTATCAGATGCATACAATGGGGTGGCACGAGTCAGTTTATCAGACCACCCAAGCGCCATGGAGGCATGTCTCCACACTTGGACAGCCGTCATAGTGGGGCCCGTTACATTTCGAGGGGTGAGTCTGGAGTAAAGGGCTCTATTATAGTCACCCCCTGGCAATAGCCACTTATCCATCTCGAAGGCTGGGTTCGGTGAAGGGCCATACATACAGTGATTTATCGCCCCCAATTGAGACGCCCAATAATAGCGACGGATATCAGGTAAGGCAATTCCCCCGTCATACCACGGGAGCGTCAGTTTAGCAATGGCGATTCGGGATCTACCCCCCCACACCAATTGTCTCTGTAGGTTCTCAATCTCACGGAAATATTTGGCCGGGACTATGTCAAGTGTGTTTTGCAACGCATAGAGGAAGCGGGGCAGCGACATCATCTTGAACAATGCCGCTCTACCCAGGGGAGAGAGAGGAAGTTTCCCCCAAGCAACAACATCTGCCCGAAGGCGCTGAAGAGGGGGCAACAAGTTCCGGTCAAACCGCAGTTCAGGCTTCAGAGTGATGAAAATGCCTAGGTATCGAAATCCATCACGCGCAATCGCGATGGGGCACCCACTGGGCAAAAGAGGAGCGTCTCCCGACACGTGTGCCTTTGTTAAAGTATTGATGTTAATCGCAGTGCCCGGCATGAGCTGCGATTAAGGGACATCTTAAGGATCTTGGGGGTCCCTTTCAGGACTGCATTCAATTTATGACCCGATTTCAGCTCTTTCGCCAGGTCACTGACAGTGCACAGCCACATTGGTCCAAATTCTAAATGTGTTTCATTTAATATTCAGGGACCACGTGTGTTTTTAATATTGTAACGCAGCAGCAGCTCAATAATGTTACTGCAATTAATTTCTTTGACACCGTCCCATTTCTCATATGTGAGGTTCTGTTTTGATATAAAAGAACTTTTTTTATGGATGTTGCATGAATCAAAAACACAATATTTATCTGTAAAATGTCTGTAATAGACTCTCACGCTTCACCCACATTAGAAATAAAGTAAGGGAAAAATGTATCTAAAACAATATATTTAAGAATTATTTAAGGTCATCAGGGCAAGACTCTCTGCAGAACAGAGCTGGGTGTATCAGGGACCCCCTGAAAGGCCGGGGCCCTAGGCCAGAGCCTACTTTGCCCATGGCTTTAATCGTCTCTGATTAACATGAATACTTTAACAAAGGCACACAATCTGCTCCACAAAAGAAATGCAGCAAATATACAAAGACGAAATGAAATTACATGTTGTGCTTGTAGAATTGCTGCATTTCTTATCTTAATAGAGCATGGCTGCGGGGCAGATTGTGTGTCTCATCTAGCAACCACATTTTTTGTGACTGCAGCTTGCTTTGAGTAGGGCGGGAAACACTAGTCTGGTTTCCTGCCCGCCCCTTCCCGCCAGGCTGCGACTCATTCTTTCCTCCCTGGTCCACCACAGGATTTCCTGCTTGCGTGGAGGGAGTTATCAGTGGTGTCTTCCTCTCACTCACTCACTTCCTGTCTGGGAGGAGCACAGGGTTAGCAGTCTAGCTGCTTTCTGGCCTTCTCTACTTAATTCGATGCTCTTCCCCTTGTGTAGCGGATGAGCAACTGGCGCGCCAAACGCGTGCCAAAGGCAAGTCCTTTACGCCCCTCCACGCCCATCCGCCCCCAGACGTTCCCAGGAGCCAGGACACCTGCTCCTCCCAACCTAGATCGAAGCCCCAACCAGAAATATACCTATACTAGTATGGAGCTCATTGCTCTGAGAAGGGTAAACACCCCCATATGCACTCCGATGGCCTCCCCTGTAATGGAAGGACCTTTTGCCTGTAGAGATTGCCAATTCCACAGCTTGAAATTTCAGCAGGCAAATTCTGGAGTCACCACTGCAAGCAAGGGATACCCCCATGGGTAAACAAATTATCACCCCCCTCACCCTAACCACTTCAGCAGTAATCCCAGAGAGGAATAGAACTGCTTCTTGGCCAATGTTAGATCACTGCCCAAGCACACCACTGAAATGTGGGACTTCTCTTCTCAGGACATACCGACATTGGTTTCCTAGCGGAAACCTGGCTCAAACCAAGTTCCACCCCGGCAATTACGATGGCTATCCCCGATGGCTACAACATCCCAAAAAATTATAGACCAGCTAAAGTCGGTGGAGGTATAGCCTTAAGCCACAAGGACTCCATCAAGATTACTACCCCAGAACAATATTTTGGCAATAAATTAGAAATCCCTGTGTTAGAATCGACTCCCAACGCCTTTATTGTTGGAAATAATTTCAAAAAGGGGGTGGTGATTGTTGGAAAGGCGCACTTATCTACCGAACCATTCAGGACCTCTCGCCACAACTCATGGAGCTTATTGCCCCCCACATTATTTCCTCCAAACAGTTTTTATCACTAGGAGACTTCAACGTACATAGCGAAACCCCTTCTAAAGCAGACGCTTCTACTCTCCTGGCATATCTAGCCACGTTAGGGCTGGAAAAGTCCAACACTGGCCCTACACATCTCACAGGACATACTCTAGACCTCATCCTGACCACTTTCCCTAACATCTGCTGTGATGCTCCTTACCCCCTCACTTGGTCAGACCACTCTCTACTTCATTTTTAAATAAAAGAAGTAGGGGTCTCTCTTTGCCCCGCTAAAACCACTTGTATTATGCAAAGACAATGGCATAAATTACCCTGGTACGCTTTGAAAATAGCTTTCCAATGAATGCCTATCTGGCTTCAGATAATTTGGACTGTCTGGACAGGTGCAGCAACATAGTTGGAACTACCCCCGAACAGTTGGCCCCATTTAAACCTCATCCAACCAAGACTGAGCGAAAGCAGGTGGCATGGTTCTCCCCCGATTTGCAGAAAGAAAAAAGCCTATACAAAAAACTTGAAAGGCACTGGCTTCGCTCCCACGCCGCTAATGACAAACTAAACTATGTAAGCTCCCTTGCCCTATACCACAAAAATCTAAGGAAAGTATGCAAAAGACGTATTCAGTAACAACTCAATCAGGCCAGTAAATCTTCTAAAGAACTCTATTGTATCCTCAATTCTTTTACCAATTCCAAACCTTGCCACAACGAGGTAACACCCACAAAAGAACTTTTGGCAAACTAGCCAATCATTTTATCCAGAAAATTGAGCACATATACGAAAGAATCATTACGGACAGGGACCCTCCTAATGATACATCCACTCCCTCACAGTCCTCTCTCCCACTTCACATTATTTGAACCACTTTCCCTCTCTCTCCATAGATACGGTGGAGTCTCATGAAAACCGTCAGATCAGGTTCTCCCAAGGATATTCTACCTCTAAAATATCCTCCCAACTCTACAAACAGTTGGCACCTACTATCTGCTCCATTCTAAATTCTTGCTTGGATAAAGGATCTCTTCCCCCTGAATGGAAGGCTGCCCAGGTAATCCCCATCCGGTAGAAGCCTAATGCCCATCAGGATGATATGTCCAACTACCAGCCCATCTTCCTGTTACCCTATCCGTGCAACCCTATGGAAAAATGCATATACAAGTACCTCTGAGTACACCGAAGTAATAGGCTGCCTAGACTCCTCTCAGTCTGGGTTCTGACCCAAATTTAGTACGTAGTCGGCTCGGATTGCAGACAAGAACAAACTTAGGCACTCCCTGGATAATGAGCAAGCAGTATTATTGGTGCTGCTGGATCTGTCAGCGGCGTTTGACACAATATCCCATTATATCCTACTCAGTAGACTGTGTAACATTGGAGTTCAGGGCTCCACTTTTCAGTGGTTAGCCAGCTTCATTTCCCACTGCACCCAAACCATCAATCTGGGCACTTTCCACTCCCTAACATCGGAGCTGACTAAAGGTGTGCATCAGGGATCCTGCCTTAGTCTCACTTTATTCAACATTTATATGACTCCCCTGGCAAATCTACTAAGGTATCTGGGCTTCATCTCAATTTCATATGCTGATGACACCCAGCTTCCAATGGCATTCGACAAAAAATCTCCCAACACCCAATCAACTTTCAGTGAAGGCATGATAGCCATATCAGCCTAGATGCAGAACAAAATTTCATCCAACTAAATTCCAGCAAAACAGAGATTATGCTGTTTGGAGAAGCACCCCTACTCTGTTCCCCTGATTGGTGGCCTATTGACCTGGGTGATGCCCCCAACCCGAAAACAGTGGTAAAAAAACCTTGGAGTACAAATAGACCAGAAATTAACAATGAAGGACCAAGTTACATCCATTGCGGTCTCTTGCTTCCACGCCTTAAGCCTCCTGAGAAGGGTCTTTCCTCTTCTCCCCATGACAGTCCAAAAGACTCTCTTTCAGGCACTGGTAATCAGTCGTTTGTACTATTGCAATGCCCTCCTTATTTTAGCCAATGAGTCTTCCCTTAACAAACTCCAGGTGGTCCAAAATACTGTAGCCCGCTTAGTCTCCAACCCCCCTGACAGGAATGCATCCTTGCCATTCCTCCGAGGTCTGCATTGGTTACCCATCCGCAAGCTTATCCAACACAAGATCTGCTGTATTGTGCACAAGGCAATCCATGGTATTGGCCCCAACTATCTAGCAGATAGACTCTCTTGCTATCTACCCTCCAGAACTCTACACTCTAGTTCTAAATCACTCCTCTTGGTGCCCCGTGTCAAGAAATCCCGCATTGGGGGGATATCTTTTCAACATCTTGCCCCTTCCCTGTGGAATTCTCTTCCCAGCCACCTCCAGAATTGTGATGAATGTCTCTGATTCCATAAGCTTTTGAAAACCACACTCTTCTAATTTCCTTCCTCGCCACTCCTAGCTCTCCTGCAGCACGGAGATACCCTTCAGGGGGAGATTCGGGCGCTTTACAAGACTCTAAATAAAAATAAAAAATAAAATAAGGTGGGAAATTATTCTTCTCCCTTTATTTATGTCCTGCGCATGTGAAACTAAACACACAATGGGCAACTGCTGGATATGCAATAGCAAAAGTGATATAAAACAATTGCCTAGTATCACACAGTTTTGTCAAGCGGAGAAGCCAGTAATGATCCCATGTTTTCAGGTACCATGTGTGCAATTTAATTCAGCCCCTAAATGTACATGCTTTCCTATGCCCACCTTAACACCTCCCATCTCTCTGACCACCACTTTGCCGGCATCAGTGTGGTCCTCTGTCACAGCATGACCAAACTTTTGGCCCCTGGGAAAATGTTTGCGAGTACCCATCGTCTATTGTAATTGTGATTAGATGCAAATGTGTGCATATGTAATGCATAGCTGTTAAAACATTGACATGGCAAAAGGTAAAGAAAACGCAGGTGAGTATGTGAATTATGTGTGGGGGATTGGTGTAGTGAAGGCGATACAAGAAAATAGAAGTGTTGGAGAAGTAGCTTATTTTTTTAAAATAGAAAGTCTTTATCATATATGCATGCATCATGTCCATGTGGGATCTTTTGATGGCTTGTGTGCAGCTCAGTCCTTGTGAATGAGAATTTCCTAGTTCACCCAACTCAACCATTTGAACAGTTAAAATACCAGGGAAAAGCTGCATCACAGAAGGTGAAAAATAGAATGCAGATTTAAAGACCAGGTCAACGTAATTGATGTTAATAATAAATCACATGGGCATGTCCCTGTTTGGCCTAAACGGAAATCCCAAGTCACTATTTGGTTGTTTTTCCTATTGGAGTCTCTGGAACAGTCCCATTCATTGTTTGTAACTCTTAGAGCCTTTGCTAACAATCTTGTCTTCAATATTTGGTGTGCAGTCTGTAAGGTATTTCGATTTGAATGGACAGGAGTGAGAGTACCCACAAAGACAAGGTCATTCTGTTTACGTTCCTTGTTGAATTGGGGGTTGCTGGGTTAATAGATTTACAATCTGCACCCTTTTTCTTTTGCAGGTTTGTGAGACCGTACTACAGATACAATAGCACCGGCAGACGCGAGTACAGGCAGAACAAACAGGTAATTGTTTAAACTGGTGCATCTTGTATATTGTAGTATAACAACATACCTTGCCTATGTTTTCTTCCGTTTCAGGTTTTGAAGTCTGTACCACACCATTTGAACGGGAATATGTGAGTACAAGCAGAAGAGGTAATTGATTGTTAAAGTTAAACTGTGGTGCATCTTGTACATTGTAGTATAACAAAATACCTTACCCATGTTTTCTTCCGTTGCAGGTTTTACAGATAGTACCACACACATACACACACACTTGAATGGGCATAAACGAGTACAAGCAAAACAACTGGTAATTGTTTTAGTAGAGTTCCCTTGCAGTGCACATAGTATATTGCTGTATCACATCTTGCTATAACAATCTTTACTTCCATTGCAGGCTGTGTGGACAGGGCTACATATAAGTTTGGTAGGGCAGGGAACAGAAAAGTCCAGGTAACACTGTGTTTTGGCAGCTATGCCTCTGTACTATTTGAGAGATTGCATTCAAGAGTATAGGCATCAACTTTAGCCATGTTCCTTTATTTCGGAGGCTTTGTGGCACAGTAGGATAAAACCGGTTAGCACGAAAATGTTCAATCGAAATGCTGTAACTTCTGCAGAGTGCAGTGGTTCACCACAAAGGAAGAAATGTTGCCTTGTATTCATGGAAGAGTGGATGAAAGAAATTGTGGAGGCTGAGACACAGAAATCACAAAGAAAGGTTCATGTGCAACTCGGGAACTACTTGAATACATTCCAGACATGGGCTTGATTTGAAAAGCATGTGCCAAAGCCTAGATTGTTGGGGACTTTTCTACAGGGAAGTAATGGAGTGATGGCTGGAAACTGGATTACATGAAATGCCATCTAATTAGCAAAGTTCATGAGTCTGCCTTGGTGATATTGAGAAACAGAAGTCCTGCTGCCAGGTTTGGCTATGGAGTGTGGCCAATGCTGGCAGAAAATGCCACCGATAAAGTAACCAAAATAAAAGTGGTTGAACGACAAAGATCCCTGCCTGAGGAGATAAACATTCTCATCAAAAACGTGCTGCTGGCAGTCAAAATGAATACTTCAATGTTGTCTGACCAAGAGATCCAGGACCACCTAGCTTTGTATGCAAAGATACGAGACAGCTGGAGGACCAAGAACCATGCCTTTGAGTTCCTTGAGGCCATCAATAGCGTGATGCACTGTGAAGCTATGGCAGAAATTCGTATCTCTTTGTATCACACTTTGATAATTGATGAGATCACGGATACTTCTGTTACAAAAATATTAATCCTGTACTTCAAGTTCCGACCTGTAACATCAACAGAGCACAAAACACTGGGGGCATAGTGAAGCTGACTCGTTGTAATGCTGAGGCTATCATTACGGCTGTGAAAGAATTCTACACTGCCAATGAACTGGACCTTTTGACAATGGTCATGTTGTCATCAGATGTAGCGTCTGTGATGCTGGGTAAGAATAATGGTGTTGTTACTTACATTAAGCAATCCATTCCTCATGTAGTTGAGCTGCATTGTGTCACCCATCAAGATCATTGGGGAGCTGATGATGCCTGGAAGTGAGTTCCGACGATTAAAGAGATGGAGACATTATTGAGGGCTGTCTACACTGTGTTCTTCAGATCTCCTGCAAGGAAGTCCAGGCTGGATGAAATTGCATCTGCCATAGAATGTGAAGTGGTCTCCATTCAACCACTGAATGAAGTCTGATGGCTTTCAAGGCATTTTACAGATGGTGCACTAATTCATAATTACAAAGCTGATTTTAAGTAACTTGAGCATGAGCAAGTTGAGGAGAATGATCCAGTTGCTAAATATTGTTACAAAAAGTTATCAAACTCAAACTACCATATTCCCCTTGCAGTACTTAATGGCATTCTGGGTTAATTTGCATCTTTGTGCAAACTGTTCCAAATAAGTTATTTGACTACTCTACAATATGCAAGAGCAAAGATTGGCCAAATTAAGGAGCAATACTTGGGGAACACTGTCTTTTGGAGCACCACGTAAAGAGATCTGATGGTGTTGTACAAGGAAGGACAATAGTTTGACATTGGGCATATTTTGTCTTTTGTTTCCCTTCTTTGTGAGCACATGCAAAAAGGTTCCCTGAAGATGAACTGAAAGAATGGGCAAGTTTTGAATTCCAGGCAGTAGCAACACGATCACATTTTGATTTTGGGACTGAGAATGTAGAAACACTTGTTGAAAAATATGAAAATGTCTTGGGCTTGTGTGATTGTGTAACACCAGAAGATGTTCGACAATACAGAGAATATGAATATGCGGTGGCAGAACATGGAAAGTGGGAGTTATTTACCACCTTTAAAGCCATGGTGAATTTCACTGTATGCAATGCTGCTCAGTATAGTGTGGTGTCTCAGCTTGTTGATGTATGTGTGACATTTCAAGCTACTAGTGCAGATTGTCAATCAATCAATCAGTGACACTTATAGAGCGCGCTACATACCCGTAGGGTCTCAAGGCGCTGGGGGGGGGGGGGTGCCGCTACTGCTCGAACAGCCAGGTCTTCAGCTTCTTTCTGAAGGAGAGGTGGTCTTCGGTCAGGCGCAGGTCGGACGGGAGGGAGTTCCAGGTCTTGGCGGCCAGGTAGGAGAAGGACCTTCCTCCTGTAGTCGCTCTTCGGATGCGGGGGGCGGCGGCGAGGGCGTGGTTGGCTGATCGGAGGTGGCGTCTGGGAGCGTAGAAGTTGACTCGGCTGTTGAGGTAGCTCGGGCCTTGGTCGTGCAGGGCTTTGTGTGCGTGGGTGAGGAGGCGGAAGGTGATTCTCTTGTTGACGGGGAGCCAGTGAAGGTCTCTCAGATGTCCGGAGATGTGGCTGGATCGTGGGATGTCGAGGATGAGTCTGGCTGAGGCGTTTTGGATCCGCTGGAGTCTCTTCTGGAGCTTGGCGGTGGTACCGGCGTAGAGGGCGTTACCGTAGTCCAGTCGGCTGGTGACGAGGGCCTGGGTGACGGTCTTCCTGGTCTCTGTGGGGATCCACCAGAAGATCTTCCGTAGCATGCGTAGGATGTTGAAGCACGCCGAGGAGACGGTGTTGACTTGTCTGGTCATGGAGAGGGAGGAGTCCAGGATGAAGCCCAGGTTTCGTGCATGGTCTGTCGGTTTGGGTGCGGTGCCCAGGGCGGGAGGCCACCAGGAGTCGTCCCAGGCGGAGGGTGAGGAGCCCAGGATGAGGACCTCCGTCTTGTCCGAGTTCAGTTTCAGGCGGCTGGTCGTCATCCACTCAGCTACCTCTTTCATCCCTTCGTGCAGGTTGGCTCTGGCGGCGGTGGGGTCGTTGGTCAGGGAGAGGATCAGCTGGGTGTCGTCGGCGTAGGAGATTATGCTGAGGTGGTGTTTGCGTACGATGGCCGCGAGGGGGCTCATGTAGACGTTGAAGAGGGTGGGGCTCAGGGATGATCCTTGGGGGACGCCGCAGATGACTTCGGAAGCCTCTGACTTGTACGGTGGTAGGCGGACTCTCTGTGTTCTTCCGTCGAGGAAGGAGATGATCCATTCCAGCGCCTTGTCCTGGATTCCGATGTTGCTGAGGCGCCGAACTAGGGTGCGGTGGCAGACCGTGTCGAAGGCCTCGGAGAGGTCTAGGAGGATGAGGGCCGCTGTTTCTCCATTGTCCATCAGGGACATTGTGAATGAGTATTTCGTCTCATGAACACTATCAAGAGAAAACTGAGAAATAGACTAGAGGAGAAGCATCTGGATATGCAAATGAAGACAAAAGCATACCTCCTGAATGGGAAAGTTGACCTCAATAGAGTTTATCAGCACTGGAAAAATGGTAAGGATTGACGTGAGAAGCAACCATGTCACCCAGCTATTGATGGCACTTGACTTGTGTTAACGGTCCTCTCCCAGAGCACATGTTTGCCTGGATGTCACACATTTCACAAACTATCTCTCAGACGGGATATCCAGACATTACTCAGTAGCTTGCACATCTAATTGTAAATATGGTCTGGTTACTGGCGCACATAGCCTTGGCAGCAGTGCACATAGACCTTACAATACCGACACACAGAGAAAAAAAATTAGAGGGAACATTGTTCATGACCATTTTGGATGTGAGGTTGTATTTTGCAAAAGCACTAAATGTCGAAAGTACGTTTGGGGGTGAAATATTACCCCAAGTGCACAATTAGAGAGCACAAGCAGCTGCTGGCTATTCATGTTCTCATACATTTCGCACTATTTTTAAGGCAAATGCATCCACACTCCTATTTTGGACACAAGGGGCTATTTTTCATTGAAGAAAATAGTAGTAAATGCAGAATTGCTGTTCTTGCATAACTCTGCGCAATCTCACAGATTTGTTAGATAATTCCACATGATTCTACTACACAGATTTATACAAGTCAAACAACCCCTACTCAAAACACGTAGCCCCAGCCAACTTGCCTATCCCTGTTAACAGAGAGACCCTAAACTGTCTCCAGCTTTTCCTTTGGATTTGCAGCGACACTGACACAGAAGCATAGAGCACACTGGACCAACATACATTGTTTTGCTTCTGTATTCCCTTGAGCTCTATGTATTTTTTAAGACCTGCGGCAAGTTTTCCTATTTTCTTTTAACATTCAGGTCAATTACCGATATATTAACTTTCAACATCAGCCCCAGTGTACTTTGAAAAGATGCAGTACGGATGTTTCCCATCATGAACAGACGTCAAATTTGTGGTCGTCCACCCAGGTTCATGCAAGCCTTACTTTGTAAACTAAAGTATGAGGAGGGTCTGCGGATGAGGTGGAGCAGGGTGGCTTAACAAAAGATCTACCCATACTTTGCAAAGTTTGAGAAAGATGAGAAATCCAGTGATATAAGTGGAAGAAAGCAGATCGTTTTGTTGTTCATGCCCCTTTGTGGCCTTTTTGTGCTGCCACAGTTTACCTGGATTTATATCCCATTCTCTTCCCACCCCAAACATACTGGCAACAGAAAGTGGAATTATGAAAATGGAGCAGTGACATTGACTATGCTTGCTCAGAATACGTACTCCTTGTGTTTCAAAACCACCCGTTCCAGAGCTCGTACAATATAATGCTGCTAGTCTGTTCGTAATTAGACAGGTGCATGCAGGCTACAGCGGAATGGCTCCGCTTGAACTCGTTACAGTTCAACGGAACTAAGACGGAGGTCCTGCATTGCTCTAGCGATCGAGTTCCTAGGGATCTTCCTAACGACTTCTGGCCTCAGTCATTTTCAGACACAGTGTCAGCCGCACAATCTGCGCGCAACTTGGGCGTCATTTTTGGGCCCAACTTGCAGTTGGATCTGCACGTAAACAAAACCACTTCAACGTGCATGATGCTTATACGCATGCTGCGCAAGGTCTTACCTCTCCTCCCTGAGCAAGCTAGACCTGAAGTAGTGCGGAGCACCATCTTAAGTCGACTTGACTACTGCAACGCACTGCTTCTGGAAGCCCCGGTAACACTTCTGGGCAAGCTCCAAAGGGTTCAAAATCTTGCAGCCAAACTTGCTCTATCCCGCCCCTACCACAGCTCCTCGACATCTGCGCTACAGGCACTCCATTGGCTCCCGGTTCATCTACGTGTTCGCTATAAAGCGGCATGTATTGTGTTCAGAGCCATTCATGGTCTGGGTCCGATCCCTTTGCAAAGAATGTTTGCCTGGTACCTTCCATCTCGAGCCCTTCGGTCCTCCTCATCCAGGCTACTAGTAGTCCCGCGGTTCCAGAGAGTGAGGATGGGCGGCCGCTCCTTTAGAGTGGCGGCGTCCAAACTCTGGAACTCCTTGCCATTACCCTTAAGGAGTCTTGAGGATCTTTCAGCCTTCAGGAAGGCGCTGAAAACTTACCTCTTCCCCAGGACAGGCTAGCTGCTGAATCCGCTGGATCATGGTTTAAAGCGCCAGGATGCCCTTGGTGGTGACAGGTCGCGCTATACAAATATACTACAATACAATACAATACAAGCATTGGTAACTGCATTAGGTTTCATCGATTTGATTAATTATAAGCTGTTTTTTGTTGTGAGTTGCAGCTTGCTGAGTAGGTGTACAATATAAGTTACAGGAAGTATGCTAAAGTGTTATAACTTGTTCATGTACAAAAAGGCAATATATTGTGCTGTTACTGGTGGTATGGTGCAGGTAAGTCATAGTAAATTTTTGAAAAATGAAATGAAGGAGGGAAATAATAGAATTAATGGATGTAATAACAATATTATATGTTTATAGGAGTTCTGACAACCTTTGGACCCGGTACCGGTTCATCTGCTGCGCTATTCAAATCATGCTTCTAGTGTCCGCAAGATAACTGCATTTGTGACTTCCTATTTGGAAGTAAAATACAGCAATATCTGGTGTTCAGAGGAGTTGTGACAACCTATGCCCCCTTTGCCACTGCACCTGGTGCATCACTGAAATCATGACTGTATTTCCTGTAAGGTAACTGCACTTGTAGCGACCTGTTTAGTAGTAAAATATTGCATTATTTCGTGTCTAGAGGTGTTCTTAGGGGAAACATCACTTACAACGCAACTTTTACCACGCAGTGCCTTTACATCGCAACTTTTACTACGCAAACCATTAGAACGCATTGCGCTGGGGGGCGCTCTAGGATAGGGAATAGGTTAATTTACTATCCAATAACCTTCCCTAGTGTTCACGGGGACTGGAGTTGGAATAGTAAATTAAACTATTCACTATCCAGCGCCCAAAAGCACTATGCGTTGTAATGGTATGCGTTGTAAAAAACGCGTTGTAAAAGCATGCGATCAAAAAGCATGCGTTGTAATGTCGTACATCCGTTCTTAGAGCTTTGGTCGCCGTTTTACTGCACTATTGAAATCATGGGCCTAGTGCCTGCAAGGTTTCTGTACTTGTGACCGCTTATTTTGTAGTTAAATATAGCAGTGTTGGTGTTTAGAGGAATTCCTACAACTTTTGGCCCCGTGCCTCTAAACCTGCAGCACCATTGAAATCATGGCCCTAGTGCCTGCTAGATAACTGCACTTGTGACTGCCTGATTGGTAGAAGAGTTAGCAATATTCGGTGTTTAGTGGGGTTCCTAGAGCATTTGGCCCCGGTGCCATTGTACCTGCTCCACCATTTAAAGCATGTCCCTGTTGCCTGCAACTACACTTGTGACTGCCTGTTTAGTTGTTACAGATAGTAATATGAGGTGTATTGTCGGGTGCCTAGAGCTTCTGGTCCTG
Organism: Lissotriton helveticus; assembly: GCF_964261635.1. Taxonomy (NCBI): domain Eukaryota; kingdom Metazoa; phylum Chordata; class Amphibia; order Caudata; family Salamandridae; genus Lissotriton; species Lissotriton helveticus. Next base: position 1,686,566,856 of record NC_136068.1, read on the forward strand.
GTGCTACTGCACCATTCAATTCATGACCCTATTGCCTGCTAAATATATGTACTTGTGATTGTCTTGTTAAGTAGTAAAATGTAGCAGTCATCTGTGTTCAGTGGGGTCCCTATCACTTTTGGCTCCAGTGCCACTGCACCTGCTGCACCATTCAAACCAAACCCCTTTTAACCTCAATTGTTTCTGCCTGTATTTTAGTCAAATATAGCAATATTATGGGGGGTCATTAGGACGGCGGGCGGACTTTGCCCGCCCGCCATCCTGACGGGGATTGGGACCGCCCGCCATAAGGGCGGGGGTCCCATGGGGGCATTAGAATGTGCCCGCCACACTGACAGGCACATCCTGCATTTCTAGCATTGTGGAGGCTGGTGCTCTCAGCACCGCCCGCCACAATGCTAGAAATGCATTTCAGCATTTGCATAAACTAGCCTGCCGCTTTGTTTATGCAAATGTGGGGGGTACCACAGGTACCCCCCGTGTGAAGCCCCCACCCCTCCTTCACTCTGGGGGCCCGCAGGGGGCCCGCAGAGTGAATACCGCATGCATGCCGCCACGGAAAGGCATTGTAAAATGCCCGTTGTAATATGCTGGCAGTGTCTGATAGACACCGCCACCATAATATTCCTTTACTGCCCCGGCCGCAAGGTGACCGGGGCGGAAAAGCGGCAGACGGTCTTTCCGTCCGCCGAGGTCCCCCCCGCCATACTAATATGGCGGGGGGGGAAACGAGTGAGGGTGTCGGGCAGATTGCCCCCGCCAGGCTGGCGGTGGCTACCGCCAGCCTGGCGGGGGCAATCCGCCCGACATCATAATGGACCCCTATGTGTTTTGAGGAGTTATGTATTTAGAGGTGTTTTGACAACTTTTGGCCCCTGCAGCACAATTGATATCATGGCCCTAGTGCCTGCTATATAACTCAACTTGTGACTGCCATTTTGTAGAACATTTAGTAATATTCTGCATTTAGTGGGATCCCCAGAGCATTTGGCCCCACTGCATCTTCTGCACCATTCAAATCAAACCCGTTTGAACTTTAAGATAACTGCAATTGTGTTTGCCTGTATAGTAGTAAAATATAACAATATTAGGTGTTTAGAGGAGTTCTGACAACATTTAGGCCCTGTGCTACTGCACCTGCTCCACTATTAAAATCATGACCCCGTTGTCTGCAAGGTACCTGCACTTGTGACTGTCTGTTTAGTAGTAGAATATAGCAATTGTAGGTGTTTAGTGAGGTGCCTAGACCTTTTGGTCCTGGTGTCACTGCACCTGCAGCACCATTGAAATCATGATCCTGTTGTCTGCAAGGTAACTGCACTTGCAGCTGTCTGTTTACTAGTAAAATGTAGAATAGCTCTTGTTTATTAACTTTATTTTTAACGTGCAATCTTTATTACAACAGTTAGGATTTGATCATAATGACCAAATAGATTAAGTGGAAAAAATCAATTGGATAATGCCTACATAGTGCAAAGAAAGATACTGAGGCATTAATAGGAAATGCCACAAATGTTCTAAGGCTAAAGCATCAGCTTTACACATCTTAGAAATAAAAAGAAAGCATTCCAGCATACTGTTAGAAGTGGTCTGCTTGACAGTGACTGGGGCTTAAACAGTGTGAACAGTTTGAGTAGAAGTATCGTAAATGTATGCATCCAGGGGAAGTTAACAAAGAAAAAGTTCCACTCAAAAGCAAATGAACACAGTAATTCAGCTATGGGCACTGATAAGAGCCCCCTTTTAATATGTGTGAAATACAAGCAATTTCAGAAGCACAAAGCATGCTCTGTGAAGGCAAAACCTAAAAAGGTTCCCTGTGACGAGAGGATGATTATTCCAAAGCACTCAGTGTGGGCTACGGGACCTGATTAAGGGGTATTCTATCAACGAAAGAGTCTCGAAATCCTTTAAATATATGTATGTTGTGCACACCTATTTGTTATCAATTTTTTTTAATTATAATACTCTTGCAGACTAACCTATTTTAATCTGTTGACGGAACATCCCTTAGATGGCTGGGGACACTCAGGTTGTAGTGACTGGTATTTGAATGTGGCGAGAGGTCACATTTTGTCAGTATAGTTTTTCGTCGCTGTTTGTTAGAACCACAGCATGCACCAGTGCAACATAACTGTCCTCGCTACAAAGTTTGTACAATGCAGCAGTGAATAAAGTGGTGTTTCATTATTTAATAGAAGTTGTTTTCTAAATAAAAGATTTCTACTTTGGCCGTTAAGTAAAGTTTACCCTTGCTACTTCTTTTCGCATAGCATGGCACGGTTGTCAACAGAAACGCAATAGTGGAACAGAGGAGCTGCAGCCGGCAACACTAAAGTAAGAGGTGGGAATTGTTTGTTGATTGTCCAGTGTAACATTGCAAATGAAGGTGAATATCGCACATTTTAAAAAAAATATATATTTTTATTGTTTAATTACAAACAAACCTACAGATACGATCCACAATTTTCTCTGATTTACAGGCAACCAGAGTAGTATATGATGAAGCATGATATGGTCAAGGATAATCATTAACATCAATCAAAGACTCTTACCACTATATTTACAGTTGTACGAAACTCCTATGCAACTAACTCGTCATTCAATCTAGTATTAAGTGGATATCTCTACCCTGGCTTACCAAAAATATATAAGAAAAGCCACCCGCCCCCCTCTCCTATCCATCCCTCCTCTCTAGTGGCGTAACAATTATATACTTTAATTTGTAGTGACATGAGCTAGGCAGATTGACATTAAAAAGCAGCACAGCATCAATCATTGACTCCTCTTATGGCTGTCAGAGGCAACACCCAAGCTATATACCAGTGCGCCCATCCCCCCCCCCCAGGTGGGGCAAGCCTCAAGGCAGCACTTCTAAAGCTGACTCATCAGAATCCAAGCTATAGTCAGAGTCTGGAATTTTCAATAGTGCCATAAAAAAGAGAGGGAGAGACCCACCAACCAAGGGACTGGGTACTGATGTAAGGAAAGAGCCCCTTGGAGATTTTTTTTTTAGAGATAATATACTAATACAAACACCCTTTAATCACACTAGTGTCATAGTGCAGAATGCTCCTAAGCTATGCAAACAAAAATTATCAAATTTATAACAACAGAAACTAAATAATACAAATTCTATTACAAATTTGTTATGCAATTGTTACATCAAATATTAAAAAATACATAAAATCACAGTGTTAAAAAATATACTCATAAACATACATGATATATCACTAATAAATACATAAGAGACAAAAGAAAAAGTGAATCATGTAGAAAACATCTTGAATTATTAATCTGATTTGAATCAATATGCTAGGTGCAACTCATGTCAGCTGATAGCACCCTTAAAAGTTCCTAAGATTTAATGTTGGCTTATATGCGTCGACGCATTTCGGTGTTGTGATTTGATATTGCTCCACCTTTTTCAAGACAAGATAATACGTTGTCTCTTATTCGAATTATATAAACTCCTAAAATAGAGGTACTCGGACCAAAGCTTGATGCAGGTCCCAACAAGACTATCCCTGTATCAGACTCTGTGTTAGTCAATATGCGTATTTAATCTGTGAGCTCTTCAAAGCGGCTGACCACATGGAACGAACTTCCTATATTGCATATGCCTTTAGTATATTTTTTGCCAAGGCAATGAGATTAATATATAAAAAAACTTTGGGTACTAATTTAAAAAGGTTGCTCATCTTAATCGGATGCAACGAGGTACACATTTTTCAACCCCATGGGGCCCATTAGGATGGCGGGCGGATTGCCCCCGCCAGGCTGGCGGTAGCCACCGCTGGCCTGGCGGGGGCAATCCGCCAGCCATCCTCAGCTAAATGACCCCCCGCCATATTAGTATGGCGGGGGGACCGCGGCAGATGGAAAGACCGTCCTCCGCTTTTCCGCCCGGTCGCTCAAGGGGAGCTCGGGAGATGAGCTCCGATGGCTTGGGATTGAAAAAGACTGTTTTTATATCCTAATTAAGCCTAGCAAAAACGGGAAGCAACCCTAGACAAGAAACTGGAGGATCGCTGCAGAAAGTAGTAACTTAAAGGAAGATCAACTTACTTCTGCTCAGAGATCGTGAAGAAGACTTTAAACCCACAGCTTCCGTGAGCCACGGTCGCTCAGAGGGACTTCATCGTTGCAAAAATTGAAAAGCGGAGAACCGACGGAGGAAACGTGGACGTGACCCCCCCATCCGTCAAGAAACTGCACTCTACTAGAAAGAATAGCGCTGGGAGTAGGCGCTGGAAGAGGCGGAGACACGAGAATTCCAAATCGCCATCAAATGCAGAAACCCACAACCGCAGTCGTACATCCAGCCACAGCCGCGCTTAAAAGCGGGACTGCCGAGGGAGCCTCCAGCCGCCTGTAAGCGGAGCTGCATAATCGTGCTCCAGCCCCAGCCGCGCTCGAAAGTGGGACTGCCGAGGGAGCCTCCAGCCACCTGTAAGCGGAGCTGCATAATCGTGCTCCAGCCTCAGCCGCGCTCGAAAGCGGGACTGCCGAGGGAGCCTCCAGCTGCCTGTAAGCGGAGCTGCATAATCGTGCTCCAGCCCCAGCCACACTCGAAAACGGGACTTCAGAGGGAGCCGCCAGCCGCCAGCGCTCAAGAACGTCCACAGAGACAGCGGAGCCGAGGTGAGACGTCCAGAGCATGAAGTGACACGGCGGTGAGAAACGGGACTACATCGCGAGCCGTCAGCAGCAGGGAGACAGTGCCGAATGGAAAGGCACATTCTATATGCCTGCGGTAATAACGTGAGACCGGGCAGGAACTGACTAGCAACCGGAAAGAACCTGTACCCAAGCCCAAGCTAGAGAGGACACGCAGGAAAGTTCGGAGCGGTGAGGAGATTTGGACTGCCTGTTTTTAGGTGGGAGGGGAGAGTAATGATCTGTTGAAGAGATGGAATATATATAAGGGGAATATGTACTTAACTGAATATCACTTAGTTTGATTAGTTCAGCCACCATTTTGAGAGGGAGTTGTTACTCTGAGCTGATGAAAGCAGTCTAGCACAAATTCAAAATGGTAGAGAATGAACACTAAGATGGGACTAGTGAGCCTAATATGCTCATGCAGCTAAAGGTCTTGTGAATAGAGGTGAACATAGGACTTCTGCTAGAGGGAGGTCTAGAAAGCAACAATGGACTATGATCTGAATTATTAGAAACTAGCAAAGGACTACCTTGGAGACGGATACACTAACAAAGACAAAGGACTTAAATACTCTCCAGTCTGATTCTACTCTGGCAGCCATTTTGGTACGGGCAAAATCTACTATATATAACTTAAATCATAAAAGTAACCTGAGGGGCATAGTGTTCTATTTATAATTTAAAACTAAAACATGATCACTCTCTCACTAGATTAGGCTCTCTAGGGAAAGTGTAATTAATTAAGTAATTAAGACACGCCCTATCCAGTAGTTAAGACACGCCTTATACAATCTGAAACATGGCAGTTCACCACCTAAAACCAGAAGGACTAAACTCCTACTCAATAATTTACCCTACCAGCATGACAAAAACCTTGTCAAAATCCTTTAAACAAAAAATTCTCAGAAGCAACCCTGAAACTTTAATCCTGGATCCTACAGTTAATATGAAAAAAGGCGTCTTCATTAATGATTTTATTCTCTTTACAAACAGAATGGCCAGATGGAGAAATACACTAAGCAATTCTCTAAAAGTTCAGGAAATTAAGAATATTCCCTATGGAACTAAACTAGTCACTGTGCCATCTAGTTATCTACGAGCAACACTTAACATTACATGTTATAAAAATGGCACTATGCTCATCCAAGCTGCCAACAGAGACCTAGAACGCTTCGAGGAACTTTTCTCAACACTAAAAAACCAGGTTAACAGTAGTTCCATCCCGGGAAAACTCAATCTACAAATGACCACTAAAGCCAAGGTCAATCAGGAAAACCTACCGGATATAAGGGAAACTGTCAGAGAAAGTGCTTTACAACAGTCTAATCAAGCCAGGTCGGATAGACATATTAACACCATTGATGAACTACCACCTTTATTCCAAGAAGCCTCTAATGCGCAACCTAGCATAAGTGATAGTATAGATAATCGATCTAACACAAATGACAGTAGAGAACTCCTAATATCACCCCAAGTAATCAACTTATTAAGTGACACGGAAAAGGAAACAACCAGGACTCTTGAACTGCAACAGTCAACTAACGAGAAGCCCAAACAAGTATATCAAGTAGCCTGCACGGCTAAAAATAGAGACACCAACAAAAAACGAATAACTATCACCTCACACTCCGACTCTCCTCCTGAGGACTGCTCTCTTCCTAACACTAACACCACTGCTAACCTTAGAAGGGACACACAGGGACACAACATAGGGAGATTCGGACCCGGCTCTAAGCTTGCTAACACTATCGCAGAAACGACAGAGATAATCAAAACGGACCACCACACAAGAACATCCACACATCAACCCACCTGCACGCGTCACAATTCAGAAGAGGGAAAAACTAGACCAGGACACAATAATGAGGACTCCACAATCCTCAGTTCGCTAACTAGCAAAACGTACAAAGCTATGCTATCCGCGATTAAATACATGAAAAACCTGCTGTGCTTATCTGAAAAATGGCTCGCTAAAATGGAAATACTACAGGCTACCTTGAGGGAAACACTGGATAAGCATAGGTCCACCCCATGGCGACATCTAACAGAACTTTCCGTACTCGCTCTCAACCCAATTACCTGACAAACAATGAACTATTATCCATTCTCACGTCATATGAACTCACTCCTGCGGCAATCAATAAGGCAGGAGAAAATACATCCAAACAATCGAAACAATCATAATGAATGGAGAACGAACTTCCCAATCCAATGACAGAGGGCCCAACACCAACAACCTTAAGAATGTGACATTAATGCCTGAAAAAGCAGTCTCAGCTAGGATAAAGGAGCATGAACACCTATGGTGTATACTACTAAACTGTCGTCCAGCAAATAAACACGCAGCTGACATAGCAGACATCATCCTAAACCAGGAAACAGACGTTATCATATTAACTGAAACATGGCTATCGGACTCCTCCTCGCCAATCCTAGACTTGTTAGTCCCACAGAACTATCAGATTATGAGTCAGGACAGAATTGACGGAAGGGGTGGAGGTATTGCCTGCATTCACAGATCAAACATCTCCATCACAAAAATTAATGCTGAACCGTTAGAATCCTGTGAATACATGGGCATGTCACTCAGATCAGTTGACAACCAAAATTATAAATTTCACGCTCTTTACCACCCCCCAGGTTCAAAGACCAAATTCATAGAAGAACTAATTGATATCATTACCACCAACTCCAACCTACAATCGAACGATATCTTCTTAGGAGACTTTAATATCCATTGGAAAGATCAGACAGATTGTCAAACTAACATCCTTAAAACATTCTTGGTAGAACAATCACTAGTCCAAGAATGTAATCTCCCTACTCACTCTAAAGGATCCGCCTTAGACTGGATTCTAACTAGAGAGAAAGCTATAGAGAACGTTGTAATCACACCATGCGACTGGTCTGACCACCATATAATCACATTCGAAATTCCCTTCAAGAAAACCAAAGCATCCTTGCAAGCCACCAAAACAAAAAAATGGATGAGAGACACACGAGGAGCAAATATGGAAATGATAGCCGCACGCTGTTCATTAGATTTACAAACTCCCAAAAACATGATTGCCGTCAATGACTTCACCCTGCACTATAACAAAACAATGTCAAATATCATCGAGGACATAGCACCTCTAAAACTGAAAAGGGTCACCGACAAAATCAAAAACCCATGGTTCAACGATGCCCTTAATGAAGAAAGAAGATCAATGAGACTAAAAGAACGCAAATGGCGACAACATGCTTCCTCACCCCACTTAACCATTCTAAGACAATCGAGGAAGGCTTACAATAAAAGCATCATTAAATCTAAAAAAGACTTTTTCAAGAAGGAATTAGACAGTGCAGTTAATAGACCCAAGAAACTGTTTGATCTCCTTAAAGAACAATCCAATAAATCTGCTAATGTAGCACCAGCCATCAACATTAACAGCATGAATAGTTAGGATTTCTCGACCTTCTTTACTGATAAAGCTGACTCGTTGGAAAAGGAATTAAAAAAAGCAGCCAAAGACATAGAAAATACGGCGGATTTGAAGGACAAAGAACTGCCTCAACAAGAAATAAGGAAACCGAAAAACAATGCCAGATGGTCAGATTTTAAAGTAGTCAACGAATTAGACATATCTAAGATCATGTCATCCACTAAACCTAACAAACACTATAATGATCCATTACCTGCAAAATGCTGGCCCTCCTTAAACCATCTTCTAATCCCACTGTGGACTAAGATCATAAATGCCTCACTATCGCAAGGTCTAATTCCAACATGCCTTAAAACAGGACAAGTCATCCCGTTACTGAAAAAACCCACAGAGAACCCCACGGTGCCGAACAACTTCAGACCTGTAACTAACATCCCCATGTTAGCCAAAGTCCTGGAAAAATGTGTCCAACAACAATTAAGTCGACACATGTCTGAGTTCAACCTGCTAAATGTTTGCCAATCGGGTTTCCGTCCAAACCACAGCACAGAAACTGCAATCTTACACATCGTAGATGACGCACTACTGGCTCTTGACCATAATGAAACCTGCCTTCTAATATTGCTGGACCTTTCATCTGCGTTCGACACGGTGAATCACGAAAAAATTATAGACCGGATGAAGAACAGAATGGGCCTAGATGGTACAGTCCTTAACTGGTTCAGCTCCTTTCTTAAGAACAGATCACAAAAATTCATGGTCAACCAAACCCTCTCTGGCCCAACAAATAATAGAATAGGAGTTCCTCAGGGATCAACGCTCCCACCGGCTATATTTAATCTTAGCATGGAACCACTAACAGAAATACTACAAAAAGCAAACATAGCTTTCCACATGTATGCAGATGACACCCAGCTGTACATCAAGGTAGCATCAACAGAAGAAATTAGGACCATGAACTATGCACTATCAAGAACCCTCAAATGGCTTACCAAGAATCATCTGAAACTAAACCCACAGAAAACAGAATTCTTACTAATCACACCACATAAAAGCAATCAAAACTTAACAGAATGGTCCAAACTTATCACTGCTCTTAACTGTACCCCAAAGATTGTAGACTCCACCAAGTCACTGGGAATTACCCTAGATAAAAACCTGAATATGTTAGCACATATTAATGCAATGGCAAAAAACGCCAGGTTCCACCTGAGCTACTTGCGAAAACTTAAACCCTTCTTGAGCAAAACAGATCTTAAAACAGCAGTACAAGCACTGGTCATTTCAAGGATCGAATATGGGTGCTCGACCCTGGCTGGTCTCCCCAAGATCGCAGCCACAAGACTGATAGCAGGTTCAAAAAAATTTGACCACATCTCACCTCACCTGAAAATGCTAAACTGGTTGCCAGTAGAAGCAAGAATTCAATTCAAATTGGCATGTATCACCCACAATGCAATTCACCACGAAACTCCAGGTTTCCTGGCCCAGAAACTTATGCCATCAGGAGGTAACAAACCTTCCAGGAGCAAATCAGACTTTCTTTTGAAACCGGCTCGCTTCTACAAGAAAAAGACATATGACCGAGCATTCTCAGGAGCAGCACCAAGAATTTGGAATGCACTCCTACCAAACATCAGAAGAATTACATCCATTGCAACCTTCAAAAAGGAAGCGAAATCGTACTATATGGGCAAATTTCTTCCATAAAGAGCTTAGGGGAGGCCTGCTATCCTAGCCAAAGTACTTATCATTTTGACGGACGAAACAATATTTTATAAGCTATGTCACTCCACGCTGGATCTGTGATGTATTCCTATAAGTTCTGTATCGATCCCCCTATTCCTGACCCTATTCTGGTTAACAAACTAACAAGTTAACTAGCAGTCATCCCATGAGGCAGAAAACCCCCATGATGCAGGAACCGTTATCTGATAAAGCCACACTACGGCACAGGAACGTGTTATCTGATTAGGTCATAACGCTTGCCATCTAATTAGACAAGCGATATTCCTCCAGCCCCTGATAAGGCATACGGAGTTCTCAAAACAAATCAAACCTATGACAACCTGGGAAAAACCCTGCGGCCATTGTTTTGATTTCATCGAGAACTTCAGCAAAAGAATGTGCTAACGACATGGTCGTATGACATCCTTATTGACGTATCTATGTCCATCCTTACGTCAATCTCGGCACCTTAAAGGTATAAATATTACCGATATTGCCCTATGCAAAAACACGTGGTGGTGACGAGGACGGAGCAGCCAGACTTGCCGAAGCCCAGAGCAGAGCAGACCCCGCTGGCGCAGCCCCGCCTTCTTGACGCGCTGAGAACGAGCAGCTGCCCATTTCTCCTGCCGAGAAATCCAGCTCCGGCGCTTCCGGGTAGCCCTCGCAGGCAGCCTGGAATATCGAGACCAGAGACGAGAGATACCATCCCTCATCCATCCTAGATTCCAGGTACAGAACTGAATAACCCCTCACAGAGAATTCTTTAGTCAGTCACTTGGCAAAAACAAACTTAACTTAAACTGTAACTTTCTATTCCCGCCCACGTATTAGGCTTAGGTCAGGTACACGGGGTAGGCGTAGTTAGAAACACCAGTTGAGTACGATTAGTCAAATGTATACGTGTATGTAATATATTTTATTCCTTTTAAACCTTCATATGGCTTAGAAACCATATCAATGTTTTTACAGTATTATTTTATACTTCTGCTTTTAATGTATGCACTTTACTTAACTATAAGTATTGCAATAATATCGATCCATTTCTCTTGTATGAGAAAAGAGACTGATCAATAAATAACATCTTTTATTGAACACGCCCGTCTCTTCCTTTTCTCTACAATCTGATGAGACTAAGAATGCACGTACTGACTGAGTAAAATAAATTGCCTTTTGTTCACACGACTCTCGAGATACACTCTTGATTAGGGAAGAGCAAAGTTGTCATGTTCTATGGTTGTCAGAAACTAAATCCCTTCTTGTCTATCCAGGGAGGTTCAACTCCTCCTTGCCTATTCGAGAAAGTTTCTAGTGAACTCTGAGCTAGCTGGCAAACCCAAAACTTTAAGTCTAATATCGACAGTAGTAGACCTAGTTAACGTCTGGTCTAGGCCTATACTATTGAAGGTATTATTCCAATGCGCAGAGCCTATTGGGATAATAGGAACTACACTACATGGCGCCCAACTCGTTTGGAAGGGCGATAAAACTAACGTAAGACATTTAGAGTAACTCAGTCATGCTTTCTCACTCAGACCCCTTTTCCCATAATACTCCAAAGACGTCTGGAGTGGGTGAAAGGTAATATCCGCCAAACCTCGCAGGAGGAAACTCCTATGTATGGTACTTGGTTTAGTCAACGTTGAAGGATAAACTGTTCCAAAATATTGTGCATCTAATCTTTGTTTCCATAAGAAACCTGATCTGCAAACAAAAGAAATAACCATCCTGTCGGTAAAATGGTAGACAGTGATGAAGAAAGAGAGGCAGTTAGATTAGCAGCTGACATAGCAGAAGCTGATACTGCACTGCAAGACGCAGACCCGGATATAATACTCATCCCGGTCATCAAAAGGAAATCTATAACCTTAAAACTTATAGAAAATGGACTGACACCTAGAGGTGGCACAGTCATATTCATAATTGAGGCACACGAATATCGGCAGACAGAGGTATTCTATACATGGATACATTTTCCAGCAGCAAATGCTGTAACAAAGTACTTCCACTATTACAAAATAGAGGAACCTCCTGGAGAGTACACTCCTTTCGAGGAGGTGGAAGTACCACTTAAATTTCAAGAGCATTTGCTCTTATTTAATGGCGCCCTAAAACACAATAATCACATCACCAGGCTCGGTCCTTTAGGTAGACCAGGAGCAACGTGGCCGGTCCTAGCCGGATACACACCACATCCAGACATCAATGGGATGTCTACAGCAGAGCTGTTAACACAGCTAAAACAATTAATAAAAATACATAGACAATTAGTCCAATATGTGATGCGGACTTCAACAATTCAGCCAGCAATTAAAATTCCACAGCTGACCCCTCACCAGGGGAACACAAATAAAATTACACCTCAGAACATACAATCCTGCCTAGGTAAAGTACCAGCTAAACGGGAACAAATACCATTCTGGTTAGCACAAAAAATCACCCAAATAGAGGCGGTGTTTCCAGACACCACCCCGTTAAAAAAACACAGGATTCTGACTATCTGTCTTCCAATGGGAATCGCACCACACATTGAGGGCTGTGACACTTGGGGTACAGTCTTTGCTTCCATCTACACAAAAACGCACGGTGTTCCATCCATTTCGGTAATACCAGATGTGCTAAAACAAATTCAAGATGAATATGGTCCAGAACCCGCTTTAACTCTTGGTATGAAATTACTAAAAGACTTCAAGCAGGTCTCGGCTATATTATTAGCCAACATAAAGGGAGAAGCAGCAAACGTGGCGATCCGCCAGAGGTTAAAAGAGACAGATATAGCAGACCAACCAGCTGAAATTGCCAGAATCATAGAAAAATCCTATGAGGAACTAGGTAGAGATAGTTTAGGTGGAATACCAGTAAAACCACAACTGATTGAAAGTCCTGAAAAAATATTTTTTAATAATAATTCAACATCACAGAAAAAGAGCTGGGATGGAAACAAACAATCCAATCCTAAAGAAAAGAAATTCCAGTCCAGAGGAAGGTCTCCTAGGCGAAGAGAAAAATCTCCGAACCTAAGACACAGGTCACCCCAAAGTGACCCCTCTGGGAAAAGATATAACCTTAGAAATAGGGATAATATAAAGAAGCCTGATAGATATCAAGACATTGATACACGTCCCTCTCAATCTTTTCAGACTTCCTCGCAGAAATCGGAAAGAAGAGGACGCTCAGAACAAAGAGAAGAGCACGCCAAGTCCAAAGACAAGGAACCTGCTCAGCTAAAAAAGAAATTACAATTTCCAAAAAAGAAGGTAGCCAGTATCAAGGTAGTTAACAATGCTGAGAATACTGAGGACACAACTGAAAAACGGAGAATGGGCTCAGACAATGCTAGACAGCGCAGCAGAAGTGAGCATAGCTCGCAAAGTCCTTATGAATCATCTGGAGACAGTGGACACGAATGAATATCTTCAAGTGGAAACTGCAGACACCAGTGTTAGCAAACCTCACAAAATACATGAAATAACATTACATATAGAGGGGGATAAGACTAGAAAAATAAGGGGACTATTTTGGGATAATCTCTCCAAGGGCTATGACATCCTTCTAGCTGAAAAAGACTGGCCACCAGAGTTTGTCAGGGACTGCCCTCATGGCGAAGAAATAATTATGCCTGCCTTCTCAAATCATATCCCAATTCATAAAAAATACACACTTGCTAGAAAGTGGGCAGTAGCTCTAGCTCCTGCTTTATATAAAAATCACGTAGGATGGGATGAGGACTCTCCTCCTCACAAAATCCAGTTAAAATCACAACCTACTGCACAGAGACAGTACCCAATTAAGCAAGAAGCTAAAAAACAGGTAAAAGAAATTCTAGATCAGCTAGAATACCAGGGGGTGATTGAAACTTGCACCTCACAAATGAACAACCCTTTGTTTCCGGTCTCCAAACCAGACAATTCATATCGTCTAGTTTTGGATTACCGACACCTTAACTCATGTTGCAAAACTTTTGCAGTGCAAGATTCGCATAGTGCTGCACTAATGAATAACATAGTGCGCAAAAAATACAAAACAACATTAGACATCTCTAATGGATTCTTTTCTCAAAACATAGCACCAGAGAGCAGATATTTGTCTGCATTCTCAATAAATGGCACTCAAAAACAATTCTGTCGGTTAGCCCATGGGTACAAGAACAGCCCGGGAGTATTCTCAGCGAGAGTAACAGAATTACTACAAACATATGATGACGAAGCATTATCGTATGTCGACGACATATACTTAACAGATGATGACTTGGAGACTCACTTGAAGAGAGTGAACACCATAATACTTGGGTTCGCAGCAGAGGGTTACAAATTCAACTTTAAAAAATCCAGAATTGCCCATCTGACAGTCCTGTTCTTAGGATATGAATTATCGAGTGAAGGCAAAAGCCTGGCTGACAATTTTCTAGAGAAATGTGCCATACTCCAAGCACCTAGAACACTAAAAAACCTACAGTCAATTCTAGGCTTCCTAAATTTCGGAAGAACATACATTGCAAATTACGCAGAAAGGGTCAAACCCCTTTATGATCTAATAAAACCAGATTTTAAAAGAACCAATTGGACTCAAATACACACAGACATTTTGAGATCCTTACAAACAGACATGTTAATTAAAACAAAATTAGAAACACGTGATAACACACGCAATCTTGTGATTCGAGTCATCCCAGGAAGATGCGGATTCACATACCTGACCTCTAATGAGGGAGAAAAGGTACCAATTGCATTCAAATCACACTTGTACACAGAAGCTGAACAGAAATTCAGCATTAAAGAAAAAATTGTTCATGCAGTTCAAACCGCAATAGCTAGAGAAAAAGATCAAGCTGACGGTAGACATATCACAGTCAGAACAGCAGAACCAGCCTTTGAGGCATTAACAACACCGTGTAATTTACCGACAACAACATTGAATAGGGAATGGATACAATGGGTGAATTCCATTACAACAGACAAAGTATACTACTACTTTGATCCAGAACTAGAGGAATTACAAAATCTAGAATATGAAAGAACATTCCCTCTGCCAATCGACATTCTGCCCTTACGACACTACGCTTTTGTAATCTATACAGACGGACATGCTCAACCCTCCGTTTGGGGAGAACAAGCATACAACCCCACATGTGAGATTACAAAAGAAGTGTGGCGCGGAGGTAAACTAAGACCTCTATTAACAAAAACACACTCAGTAGAAACTAATTCAGAACAACAGACTGAAATATTAGCTTTGAAAATGGCGCTAGATAATGCGGATCGCGAATTCCCGACACTTATAGTGTCCGATTCATATTACTGCGTCAAATCATATAACAACGATTTGCAGACATGGATTCAAAACGGTTACAAAGATGACACAGATGCAACAATAAAGCAGAAAATGCTCAGGGAACAAATAGCTCTTTTACAAAAAGAACTACCAAAGACTCACGTGACACACTCACTGAGTCATCAGCGTGATGGCGTTCACGTTGCAGGGAATTCATTGGCTGAGACAGCCACAGCGGTAGCAACTAAATCGGCTCCCGTAGTTTGAAAAAAGCGTACATTAAAATACATTGACGGTGAAACAGTGCTGGCGGTGAAAACGTCATTAAAAGGCGACTGCTCAGAGCTACCGATCAACTATCCACTCAATTATACATACATAATCGATGCAAACTCCGTCCCTTTTGCTCGAATCCCTGGAGTGGGGGATAGAGTGATTCCAAACATGGACAGGAGAAACTTGTTAATCGCAGACGCACATATGGGCGAGGGTCTCAGACACCTCAAACTAAAAGATTCTCTGGAAGAATTACAATCAAGGTACTGGTGGCCAGGCATGAGCCTGCATCACACCATGTTTGTAAAAAACTGCCCAAACTGCAACAGGAATCGCAGTGGTGAGAGAAACAGTGTAATACCGTGTCGTTTCACTCCAGAAAAATCAACAGTAAAAAGCAAGGCTTGCGATTAACATATACAGGCTAGTTTCCACTTATAATGTAGATCACCAGCACTCGGCTGACGTCTGGACTGTTATACAAAGATTTGCGAGTCTAAATGGCATATACGCTAAGAGCATGCTACGTTTGACCATTGTTTTCACTCTAGCCCTCCAGCCTGAGGGGAAACATGGCCAAATGAGCATAGCACAGCGGGAATCTTCTCACTTCCTTCCTGAGGGATACGGGATGGTGTAAAGAAAAAACCAAGGCATAAAGCAATCTATAACGGAAAGGATATTAGGTTCGGGAGCTGGGTGGGTCAAACATCTAATAAGTGTCCAACGTAGTCTAAATAACTTGCCAAGAAATTCTCTGAAGGGATTCAGTCCGTACGAATTATTATTTGGAACTAGGATGTTAATCTCTGACCTTGACAGTCAAACTTCAGTGGTGAAGGAAAAAAGCTTTGATATCAAAGACCGTTTGGCTATTTTGCAGGACTTAAATGAAACAAGAAAAGACCTGAGCAACATAAAGTTGAAACAACAGCCAACAACCACTGAAGAACCACCACCTGTCCCAGCAAGACCTGTCTGGATTCCAAAAGTCGGGGATCTAGTCAGAGAAAAGATCGCGGTAAAGAAGGAATTTGGGCGTTCTTACAGAAAAGCAGTTCCTGTCTTGTCTGTCAACGGGACAAGATCAGTTGTACTACCGCCACTTGCTGGTAAAAAGGAGAACCGAGTTGTATCCATCGACCTGGTAAAACCACAATCATGTGGCCGATAACAAATAGTAGGCCAAGTGGACTCCCCATAAGTAGCAGAACACCAAGCTTTGCTACCAGTACAGAGGTCCTAACAAAGAGGCTAATCACATTCGAAACGCCTACAGAAGAACAACAAGGACTATGCAACAATGCAATGGAACTTAGACCTCTGAAAACCCAAATAAAAACATTTAGCAGAGACACACCAATCTACAATGAAGTACCAAATGATAATGCAAGGAACATTAATCCTGAAGCAATTGGAACAATTGACAGAACTGCATCCGGCTACTTCATAAACTTCGATGATTCCTCTGAAGGCTTCAGTGAATCAAAGACACAGCCATCATCAAAAACCTTTAAAGATAAAGCTAAAGAACTTTTGAAACAACTGAAAGAAACATATCTGATTTCTCCATGGATCGAATTTTGGGTGGGTTTTGGTGCATTTATCCTCATGCTTTGGCTCATCATGATACTAACATTGGGACGCTTCATTGAGGGAAAATATGCTAAAATGGACACAGCAAGTCAGAAAATCAACTTGATCCTCAAACCACACACATCTTCACACGTCGAGAAAAGAGAACTTTCTTCAGTCAACTTCACAGCCAATCCTATACCGGGTGGGGTAGCATGGGACAACACTGACTACGAAATCTATGGTCCGGTTGAAATCCTGAAATATCCACACCAAATTAAGATCTCATTGAGTGACTTTGTAAAACCGAGCTCATTTGCTGATGATTGGGACTTCGAAAGCATTAATAATATGATGTCTGACTTAGTAATGTCTGCTAAATTTACCAAACATGATTATTTGCAGGGTTCTACAAATTATGATAGTATGTATTGCTACAACCACTATGGTAACCATTTTTTACATAGATCTGCACAACCTAGAAATGTTTTAAATTATAAACAATGGGAACATTGTGCAACCCCTCCAAAAGGAAGCTCAAGAACCGTTTACGACAAATATTCATACTTTTCAGGTTTTAACATAAGTAATGCTGAAACATTTTATTTCAAATTGTCAAATAAGACAGGGACAAAGACCATGATAACCAACACAAAATTGATATATTCAGACTCATTCTTTGAACAAATGAATACTCTTGGTTTTGATTATTGGGACAAAAATGTTGAATTGAAAAGTGTTTGGGGCACAAAAGAATGGCAAGTACAGGGTATAGAATCTTTGTTTAGAGCCTGCATGATCCCAGAACAAATTATATTTTTAAATGACACTGTTCAACAAACCACCTGTCTTGGCCTAGCCAAAATCAAAGACTTAAATAAACCGTCTATTCCAAAACCAACAATGAACAGCAATAGTTCTACAGATGAAGAGATAGACGTAAATTATGTATTAAACCAAAACAGAACACATCCAGATTGGAAACAGTGGTTGATCTGGCCCACAGATACTAATAACTGTCAAGACAGATTCCTGAACAAAACACAGGGGTTCAAAATGACCAGGCCAGACCCTAGATATCCTCAAAGACATCACCCAGGGATAATAACCACCTACAGTGTGGGCAAATTATGCCTTCAGTGGCTACAAACTTCCACACTGGCAGAAATTAAGCAACACCTAACTTTACTTACTGATGGTGCTGACTTGCGTGATTTCACTATGGGACCACGCAAACAGCGTCAAAAGCGTTTCATAGCAGCCTCTGTATATGCAGCATATAATGAGGCCTGGAAGGTTACTCAAATTGAGACAGCAGAGAGAATACGGGAAATTGACCGTATTAATTTGGAAAAATCACTTTCTGTAGTGGACAATGGGTTAATGACTCTGTCCTCCAGAATTTTTTCTTTGGACAGCATTGTGTCTTCAGCAATCGACATATTATCGCAAGACTTACTGTTATTACAACACGGTCAGTCCCAATTGCGTTCTATTGTACAGCTTGGCTGGACGTTACAAAATCTGCGTTCAGGCTATGTGCCTTGGCGTCTAATCAACACAACGTCACTATTCCATATCTTTAACCTTACTGATAGACAAATCAGTATGGCACAGAAGGGTGCTGATTATACAATCCTGAGCATTGAGAAACTTGAGAGATTACCAGTGACAATGTCAGAACGACCTGTCAGTGAATGGATAATACATGGGATAATAAATATTCCAATATCAACCTTCAGGTTTAAATACTGCCAAAAATATATACAGGCTGGCATGTATGAAAAATTAGGAAAAGGGTACATTAAAACAACATGGAACTTGCCCTATTCACATGCATGTGTCTGTAATAAAGGACAGAAAGTGTTTCTTAGTGGCAATAATTGTGCGATGTCACTAAGCGGTACACTTCTGTGTAACGGAATTAGTTTGCATGGAGCCTGTGAAGGGAACTCAAATAACCTTTCATGTCACCAGCAAGGCGCACCTGCAACAGAGATAGAACCATTCTTTCAAAGACTCTATAATGGGAGTTACATTCTAATTGTAGATCGCAGATGTTGTAGTCTTATGCCCGGGACTCCTTATCTCGTAACTACGACTGCGAAGGTCAAGTGCTGTGGACACTCATTGTTCCCCAGCTCCTTTCCAGACAGGGAGGCAAGGGCATGGCCCAACTTGAAAATTACTTCTATTCGAATAGATACTTTAAGCAGAATGAAAACAGTGCTTCTTCAGACGCCGACAAGGCTCACGTCATCAAAAGAAACGTATGATCTCCAGGTCGCAAGGACGACTGCAGAGATACATTCATTGTTATCAACTAATTCCCCCATACATTTCGCAGAAATCCTGAATGAAATCTTAAATATTTCTGATACCAGTGGAGTCTCAAAAGTATTTAAGACAGTATTTTCGATGGCATTAACACCATTCAAAGCCATACTGGGTATTTTTCCAGATTTCGTCCATTCGATTTTTGGCGGACTTCCCCTCATTTTAGGACTGATTGCAGGAATCCTATTCCTAGTCCTTATATTTCGTTATGGCAAACCATGTCACAGACAAAACACCTGCGACAAGGGAAGAAACAATCCTAGCCATTGGATACCGGGACCGGATATCAAAAATCCTGGGACTATCCCGGCTTAGAGACCTGGACATGACTTGGTTTCTATCATTTCGACCAATGTGGCAACAATGTGTTTTACCTGTATTAAGGTGCCTGCTATGCGGAGAAGAATGCGTGTTAGACACCTGTCTGACGCTACAATCAGATGCGCCAATGGATGCAGAAACATTGTTGAGTCCAACAAAGGCTCATGCTTTGTGCTGCCCTCAACGGCTACCAATCCTGATGACGGCATTCGTGGAAGCTTCACCACTACGATTAAGGGGTAGTGAAGTTCAAGATGAAAGCGGCATCGATCAGGTACGACCTTCTGTCAGCAATCCAAATCAGAATGTCAATGGAGACAATCATGCGCACGAATGCATGGTTACACCTATTTCCGAGTTAGTGGAACTCTCCCAGGAAGCTGTTGACAACTTTTTCGAGAGTCTAAATGATATGATGTTCTCACCAGAGCAGAAATAGAGACTTTTGAGCAAGCTCGTACACGGCGTTCCCTGAATTTGACCTTCAACTAGAAAAGCAAAATACCATGAACAATTTTCCCTCCAGTTCACGGACAGCAATTTTTTCAGCAGCCCCAAAATATTTTTGCATATTTTTCGGGACACTATCTTCTGCTTAAAGTAAGAACTATTCTTAGAGAACTAAAATTTCTAATTTTAGATAGCTTATAGACATTAGCTGCCCGCTGGTATGTTCATAAATATTTTATTCTGTGATGAAATGGTCTCGAACTTTTTTTCTGTATTAAGAGCCATTTCATGTGTAATTTCTCATATACCAATTAGCAATAATGTATACAAATGCGTGATTACTTTAGCATTATTTCACAGCTTGAGTGCATACAATACATGTAACTGCTTTTTTTCCGTATATTTGATAATTTCAAAATGCATTTATGTATTTTGGGGTGGTAAGGTATACACAATACTCTATAGTATGTTTTACTATGCATAGATTAGTAAATATGTCCATAGTTAGCGTGGAGTGGGTGTGATGTATTCCTATAGGTTCTGTATCGATCCCCCTATTCCTGACCCTATTCTGGTTAACAAACTAACAAGTTAACTAGCAGTCATCCCATGAGGCAGAAAACCCCCATGATGCAGGAACTGTTATCTGATAAAGCCACACTACGGCACAGGAACGTGTTATCTGATTAGGTCATAACGCTTGCCATGTAATTAGACAAGCGATATTCCTCCAGCCCCTGATAAGGCATACGGAGTTCTCAAAACAAATCAAACCTATGACAACCTGGGAAAAACCCTGCGGCCATTGTTTTGATTTCATCGAGAACTTCAGCAAAAGAATGTGCTAACGAACTGGTCGTATGACATCCTTATTGACGTATCTATGTCCATCCTTACGTCAATCTCGGCACCTTAAAGGTATAAATATTACCGATATTGCCCTATGCAAAAACACGCGGTGGTGACGAGGACGGAGCAGCAGACTTGCCGAAGCCCAGAGCAGAGCAGACCCCGCTGGCGCAGCCCCGCCTTCTTGACGCGCTGAGAACGAGCAGCTGCCCATTTCTCCTGCCGAGAAATCCAGCTCCGGCGCTTCCGGGTAGCCCTCGCAGGCAGCCTGGAATATCGAGACCAGAGACGAGAGATACCATCCCTCATCCATCCTAGATTCCAGGTACAGAACTGAATAACCCCTCGCAGAGAATTCTTTAGTCAGTCACTTGGCAAAAACAAACTTAACTTAAACTGTAACTTTCTATTCCCGCCCACGTATTAGGCTTAGGTCAGGTACACGGGGTAGGCGTAGTTAGAAACACCAGTTGAGTACGATTAGTCAAATGTATACGTGTATGTAATATATTTTATTCATTTTAAACCTTCATATGGCTTAGAAACCATATCAATGTTTTTACAGTATTATTTTATACTTCTGCTTTTAATGTATGCACTTTACTTAACTATAAGTATTGCAATAATATCGATCCATTTCTCTTGTATGAGAAAAGAGACTGATCAATAAATAACATCTTTTATTGAACACGCCCGTCTCTTCCTTTTCTCTACAATCTGATGAGACTAAGAATGCACGTACTGACTGAGTAAAATAAATTGCCTTTTGTTCACACGACTCTCGAGATACACTCTTGATTAGGGGAGAGCAAAGTTGTCATGTTCTATGGTTGTCAGAAACTAAATCCCTTCTTGTCTATCCAGGGAGGTTCAACTCCTCCTTGCCTATTCGAGAAAGTTTCTAGTGAACTCTGAGCTAGCTGGCAAACCCAAAACTTTAAGTCTAATATCGACAGTAGTAGACCTAGTCAACGTCTGGTCTAGGCCTATACTATTGAAGGTATTATTCCAATGCGCAGAGCCTATTGGGATAATAGGAACTACACTACAGATCATGAACAAAGATAATCATGTACTTTAACTGTGTCTGACAACTGTATATTGAATGTATTTATGTCTATATGCAAAACTGAAGTATGTAACATTAACAACTGATGAATCTCTACTGTAAAGCGCTCTGACACCCTACACTGGGTCTTGTTCGCGCTATAGAAAACACTAAATAAATAAATAAATAAAATTGTGGTGGTGTCTAATAGACACCGCCAGCCATATTAGCATGGGCTGGTTGAGATGCCTTTCCGTGGTGGCGATGCCGCTATGGAAAGGCATGCGGTCTTCACTATGGGGGCCCCCTGCGGACACCCAGAGTGAAGGAGAGGTGGGGGGTGCAAACGGGGTGTACCTGTGGTACCCCCCTGCATTTACATAAACAAAGCGGCTGTCACCGCGCGGTGCCTGCCGCTTTGTTTATGTAAATGTGTCACATGTATTTTTAGCATTGTGGCGGGCGGTGCTGAGAGTACCGCCCGCCACAATGCTAAAAATGCAGGATGCCCCCACCACTGTGGCCCCTGCCCTTATGGCGGGCGGTCCAAGTCACTGATGGGATGGCGGGCGGACTTAGTCCGTCCGCCATCCTAATGACCCACCATGTGTCTAAAGAGGTACAATGGAAACCTTGCACGGTATATTAGCGTAATGCTGTACCCAGTTACGGTGAGCCTGATAAAATGCCTGGCGGAGTATAAAATGGCGCGTCAGACTTTCAATGTATATAGTTCAGCGTGATGAGGTCCCCAGTTACGGTGAACCTGGTGATATACCCAGTGAACAGCGGGATGGCAAATCTGGGATCCAGTATGTGTATGTGGATCCCTTATTTGCCATCCCGCTGTTCGCTGGGTATATCACCAGGTTCAATGTAACTGGGGACCTAATCACTCTGAACTATATACATTGAAACTCTGACTTGCCATTTTATACTCCGCCAGGCATTTTATCAGGCTCACCGTATCTGAGTACCGCATTACGCTAATATACCACGCAAGGTTTCCCTTGTACCTCTGTAGCGGGAATTCCGTTCTCCTACAGAACTGTGCATAGAGATTCGGAACCTCAGTGAATTAGGGTACCCCAAAACTCACCTCAGTACCCAAAATCCCCTTACCGAGCTAGCTACAGTGTCTCATTGGTCAGTAGGACTTCCCAATGTTTAGACAGACCAGAACATGAACTTAGTATACCTCAGGAATCGTGGAACACATGAACACTCTTTCGTTATGCAATCATGAACGTGGAGTAAAAGAGGACACATGCATATTTGAAATAATAATTTACTAATGCAGGGTTCTCAAAAGCAGTATCTTAGATAATACAAGCAAACATATTATCACAAGCAAAGTTATTAGCATAGTTAATAGTCCATAAAATGCGAAAGGTGACAGCATGCTAAAATGCTGAAACGAATAGGAGTTAGCAACACCTAATTCTCACCCTCCCTAACTAGCATAGTATATTATTATCTATGAAGGTCTCTTTGGGTTTTAGCAGGGCGGGCCCATACCTCAAAATCTCAGTGGCAGAGGATCACATCATCTTCCACCAGCTCTCTGCATGCGAAGCACCATCAACTGTGTTACGTGTGCTCTCAGCAAATCAATATAAAACGCGCGTAAAGCCAGAATTTGGCAGCTGCTGCATTCATGTTATGTCTAGAAAAGTGCGAAGATCAGACCTTACAACAACACTGTGTCGAGTTATCCTGGGAAGCTTCAGCACTCACTGTGCAGACATATTTTACCAAACAAAGCTGATATCAGAGCAATAACATATTATTCTCATGTAAATCACAACACTCTTCTAGGTTGAAAGCTAAAATAACAATTATGTGTCGTGTGCAAAAGCAGCAAAAGGAAAAATGGCGTTTGAACACTTTAATAAGCTCATGCTAACTTAACACGGTATATATGTAAGCAGCATCTATATGACACCCCCAATGATCCGAGCACGGACAAAATAAGGAATGTAGCCATGAGGCGGGAATTTCTAAGACCAGAATAGGGGCACATCATGAAAACAGAGTTCAATAATAACTAGGCAGGTCAAATTGAAATATCGGTTGAAAAATCTCCTATAGAGGTTAAGTAAAAAGTCCTCAACCATATATAACTCAAATCAATAGGTCTGGGTGTGTATAATTTTGTGCACTAAACGTCCCAAAATTCTGTAAATTTTGAAGGGGCCATCATAAAAGTTTTGAAAGTCTTTTTAGGACAGGACTGAATATGCAAAATAAGCAGCAGCAGCCTCCAGCATGAAATCACTGTCATCATCCGAAAACAGTTCAGCCATCCAACTCGTTAGTAGGAAATAACATACGTGCTCCTCCAGCACCGGAGCCTCTAGCATCATCAGAGGACAACTCTGTGGGTTCTCGATATAGCGCTGTGCCAAGAAATCTTGCACCGCTGCAAGTACGTTCCATTGACCCATTAGTCCATGCATCGCTGCCAAGGCCATAATCCTTTCGACAGAACAAACCAACTCGTGAGTAACTACGGGACTCATCAGGTGATTAAAATCGACGTCAGAAGATACCGTCTTGCAGAGACACAAATCAAGGGCCCAGTCGAAATCGCAGCTCAGGCAATGAAACACAGGCTGGACACATGTGAAATAGGAAAATCGAAAAGACAATCCAAATGCCGTTCTTAAAGTCGCAAGCGGCAGTGTGCCATAGTAGTCAAGCATCCGGTTGCGAAACAGTGCCAGGTGGGGCTGAGCGGCTTCTAACACAGGAGGGGCATCCATTTTTAATAAAACAAAATATTACCAGAACGCCTGCAGCCAGCGCCAGCAAAACAGGAAAGCCTCCAAATAGGCTTGAAAAGATACTGTGGAAGAAAGCAGGGATGACCCCAAATATTTTCTCAAAAGAAGTCACGAGACCACTGCTGACTACTTTAAAAAAATGTGCCAGGCCATTAGTGGAGGAGGCATTAAAGATTTGATGGACCAGCTCGCTGAAATGCAATGGCAAATCAGTATTCAATAGCGCTTGCACCTCTGTGCGCGTGTTAGCTATGTGAAGGACGAATGTTTCACGAGCCAAACTCAGGGCCACCTCTTTTTGAGACAAAAGGGCTCTTATTCTACTCATACCACTGAACTCTGCTTTCAAGGTTGGGATTCGCGGCTAGATGGAAACATCTGAATTCCCATGTGTAGGAGGATACAGAACGTTTTTGCAACACACCACACGTTCTGATACGGTTACCACATAAGCGACACCTCTAATTAACCCACAACAGTCTTCGTTATTCAAAAGTAAATAACTGCCATTTGCCAGTAATGTGAAAGTAGGAACGATTGTGGGAACTGGAGTGTCTTTCAAAACACAGGCTAAATGAGGCCGGTCCTGGTTACAAGAACCGTGCAACTGAATGTGTCTACATAATAATGAGTGATCTGGTGATTCTGTGCACTTCTCCCCTTTAAGATAAACCTCTTTCTCGTCTTTCAGGCAACGGTATGTGAATGGAAGAGACCACACCTCATGGAGAAATGAACTTCCCAGCGGTTCATATCTACCTATCGCAATATAGCGCATACAATTGTTAAATTTATATAAAGCAAATGGTAATGTAATTAACCCGTGGATAAGCCACGTCGCAGCAGTGGCTTCTGCCACAGAGAACGGTAAAGACTCCAATCTCTCAATGTGTAACATGGAAAAAGATGCATCTCGCATCGAAAGCAAGCGCTGCTTATCAGTCAAATTAAAAGGGGCAAATAGAGAGGACACATTCATGTAAGACCAAGGCACCCGCCCAGCCTTAAGCGTTGGTAGCATCCAAGCGAATTGCATAATAGAACGCAATTGATTCTGACCATGGTATAATACAGAAAAAACAAAACAAAAAAAAAACAAAAAAAAAACAAAAGGAAATGAAGGACGGAGCGTTGACAATACAAGCACTCACCCCCAGTCAACTGATCTGGGTTTAATCCATCACCGTTCTTTAGCCCACTCTGCCACCCCAGTTCAGACATGGCCATATGCAAATCAGTCTGACCCTGTGCCTCATGGGAACAGTCCGCCCGAACTGCCAAGCCATGCCTTCCCTGGACCGGAAACAAGCTACCGAGGACCGTTTTCTGGCATTTCAGCCGTCTTCAGCCCGGCTTGCTGGAATCCAGTGGCAAAGTGAGCAAGGGACTCACGTCTGAGCATACCCTGCCAACTTATGTCGAACAATGAAGAAACCAAAGGAAATGAAGGACGGAGCGTTGACAATACAAGCACTCACCCCCAGTCAACTGATCTGGGTTTAATCCATCACCGTTCTTTAGCCCACTCTGCCACCCCAGTTCAGACATGGCCATATGCAAATCAGTCCGACCCTGTGCCTCATGGGAACAGTCCAGCCCGAACTGCCAAGCCATGCCTTCCCTGGACCGGAAATAAGCTATCGAGGGCCGGTTTCTGGCATTTCAGCCGTCTTCAGCCCGGCTGGCTGGAATCCAGTGGCAAAGTGAGCAAGGGACTCACGTCTGAGCATACCCTGCCAACTTATGTCGAACAAAGAAAAAACAAAGGAAATGAAGGACGGAGCGTTGACAATACAAGCACTCACCCCCAATCAACTGATCTGGGTTTAATCCATCATCGTTCTTTAGCTCACTCTGCCACCCCAGTTCAGACATGGCCATATGCAAATCAGTCTGACCCTGTGCCTCATGGGAACAGTCCAGCCCGAACTGCCAAGCCATGCCTTCCCTGGACCGGAAACAAGCTACCGAGGACCGGTTTCTGGCATTTCAGCCATCTTCAGCCCAGCTTGCTGGAATCCAGCGGCAAAGTGAGCAAGGGACTCACGTCTGAGCATTCCCTGCCAACTTATGTCGAACAAAGAAAAACCAAAGGAAATGAAGGACGGAGTGTTGACAATACAAGCACTCAACCCCAGTCAACTGATCTGGGTTTAATCCATCACCGTTCTTTAGCCCACTCTGCCGCCCCAGTTCATGGCCATGGTATAATACAGACACCTCATCTTGCAAAATATCAACAGAAGACACAATGTTATTCAACGTGTAAATGCGGGAAGAAAGCATGTTAATACTGTTATCCACAACTGCAAGAACTTTTTCTAAATTAGCTTGATCAATAGCTCTAAGGCGTGTAGCAGCCTCAATTTGTGAAGTCTTCCAGATTTCATTGTAAATCGCATATATCATTCTTTTAGATCTACCACTTGCCGGGCCTTTAATAAAATCGTTCAGATCCACATCATCAGTGAGCTTCGATAGATGCAGTTTGACCGCAGCTAAGGTAGAATGTTTTAGCCAATTCTGACATAATTTTCCTACCGAATAAGTGGTGACAGAATGGTCCGTATCAAAGCGGGGATCAGGCCTAACATGTGTAAACCCATCAGCTAAACCTAGAAAACGATGTTGGCATGAATCTGAACTTCTGTGCCACATCAGCCAACCTTTTGGATCCAAACTGGAAATGTTAAAGGAAGCATTTTGCAATAAGCCCTGCAATTCATTAATGGAAAACTGTGTAACATTATTCCAACCAGAATATTCTTCTAAATTAGGGACAGTAGGTGTATTTAATTTTTTAGAAGTAGCCAATCCAAAGCATGTAGTCTGTGAAATACTAGAATTCAAAAACAACATATGATTTGGGATGAGACATGCTCGGTGCAAAGCCTCAGTGCCTTGTACCTGCCAACTTTTAGAACCCCAAACTGATTTAAGGTCAATGGTTTCCTTCCATAGCTCGTAGCCCTCAACAGCCAATTCGTTTAGAAAGGACTTCGAATACAACAATTTGGTATCGGTAAGTCTAACCTTGGACATGGGCTTCTGTGTCATTTTGAAATAAAAAGACTCGGGATTGGACTGATTAAAGTCGGTAAAATAAGTGTACTTTTTCAAAAAAGTACTCGAACTGCCTTGTGAAGGGGCCGGGCAATGTTCCCACTGAGTGTAATTTACAGTATCCCTTCTGGAATTTGCTTTATGCAGATAATGATTGCCAAAATGTTGGAAGCAAAATAGTTCACCATAATTAGCAGAATCTAAATATAAATCTTCAGCATCAAAGGCAGCATAATTTTCAAATCAGAAAATAACTTTTATACGGCCTGAACATCCCAATCATCAGAACGTATGTTTTGTTTCACCACATCTCCCATGTTAACTCTGAGTACATTTGGGACATTAACCACTTCAATAGGGCCATGTATCTGAAACTTAACCGCATCCCACACAATCCCATCAAGAACAGGCCAAGCAGTGATGTTAACAAAATGCAAGTCTCTCTTCAGTCGGTGTGCTGAATGTGACGAGGAAAGGGGGGCCAATGTTCCATTAAGATGTCGTATGCATGATCTTTCTTCAACATAGTGTCCATTGACAAGGCGAAAAAAATAAAACACAAAACCAATTGACAAAAAAAGGAATGCACAAAAAAGCACCAGCCAAATATATGTCCAAGGAGGAATGAAAAATGTTTTTTTAAATAACGTGGCATAAACAGCAAAACATGACGGGTTGTTTGAATTTTGCGAAACAGAGTCAAAAGAGAATCTGGATTCAGTGGCCAAACGTGTTTGCAAATCCGGCATTGATAAGTCAGTTGGGTAAGTGTAATCAAGTTCATTAATTTGATCAATAGGTAAAGTACTTAATAAAGGACTGGAAACGGCAGGCATCTCAAGGGCCACCTCAGGCATAGGATTAGAAGAAATTGCCAAAACAGAATGTCTCGCAATCGAAGGACAGGAGACCGCCGGAGTCATACTAAGAAGAATCGGCCACTCAGTGTATCTTGACATTATCAATAGAGATAAACCTGTTTTCCTTACGACCAGGTAGTGTTGGTAAAATGACTGTTCTCGTGCCCTTCACTCCTAGCACAGGAACCGGAGCTCGATAGGAAGGACCAAATTCTTTCTTGTTATCGATCTGCTCTCGAACCAGTTCTCCAACTTGGGGTAGCCAGCCAACTACCGGGATATGCAACGCATCATCCGATGTGGAGGGCAAATGTTCCTTTGCAAGACTGTCTCTGGTCTTTTGTAGATCCTGTAAAACATTGAAATGTTCATCTACGTCAAAGGTCGTGGCGCGGGACACGCGTCCAGACCGTCAAGGTCCGGGACAAACATCTTGATACCAAAGAGCATTTCGTACGGGGTCCGCCCACCCAGAGACCTTCTAGGGAGATTATTAAGAGCACGCTGCACGCCATTGAGGTGGGCCAGCCAGTTTCTGCCAGTGCCTATAACTCGTGCTGTCAAAGATTGCTTTAAGTCACGGTTCATTAGCTCCACTACACTATTACCCTCAGGTCTGTAGGGAGACGAAAACTTGACTTGGACCCCCATCGAAATCATGGCATCCTTATACGCCTTAGAGACGAAAGCCAGACCCTGATCCGAATGGAAGGTACCACAGGCAAAAATCCCTACAAAGACACGCAAATCTCTTATGACAGTCCGTGAATCAGCGCTGCGATGGGGCCATACCCACACAAACCGTGTTCATGAATCAACTGCTACTAAGATGTACTTATTTGCAGTATCAGAAGAAAAAGGACAGCAGTGATCTAAATAAACACTGCCCAGCGGTTTATTAGATATGTACAACTGTGTCTGCGGCGGATGCGCAGCAGTTGAAGGCTTAATCTGCTGGCAAATGTCACATTGAAGGACTTAGTCGCGCGTCTGTTTGTACAGTCCCCGCCACCAGAAACGTAGTTGTAGATGAGCTACAGTGGCTGAGACGCCCGCATGGGCAGACGCCACACCTTCATGTGCCGCTGTAATCAAACCTACCCTGCGATCAGAGTTGGGAATCAAACGTTCTCCAACATCAGGAATTTTCACAAAAGGAACCTTATCGGGACTTAAGTGGTATGTGTACTTCGAAGGGAACCCCGAAGGATGTTTACCTCCCTTCTCAGTGGCAACAACTGCCGCCAATATGTCATTATCAATCTTACTTTTGGACCCTGTAACTGCTGCAACTAAATATGTAGATACCGCTGATTTCGCCGCTTCATCAGCAAGCGAGTTACCTACAGCGTGAACTCCCACACACTGATGGCCGAGAGTATGAATCACAAACACGAGTGGCAACTGCTCTTTGAGCTCAGCCTCTCAAACCCAGATCAATTTATGTTTTATTGTGCTACCCTTGGAATCACGAAAGTCGTTTTGAATCCAAAAGAACAAGTTCTCATTGTAAGACTGGACACAGTAATAAGAATAACTCACAATTAGAGTAGTCACACTAGGATCTGCGTACTCCAACGCTAGTAAGAGAGCACGAAGCTCTGCCAATTGTGCAGTGCAGTCCCCTAGAGTCTGCGTGTGCACAACTCTGGACTTGAACTCATCGTCCACCATGGCACCGACCACAATGGCGCATGCGGAAACGTAGGTGTGTTTAGAGCCATGCGCAACCTGCGCCGAACCATCAGTGTATATGATGCAATGGAAATCCTCCAAAGGTCACATTGCTAAAGGAGCCGGATGAACAAATTCATACTGTAAGTACTCCTGCGACTGTAATGTGGCGTCAAAAATAAACGTGACATCTTGAGATGTCAAGGATGCAGCCCATTGAATCCACCGAGGGTGCAAAGCTTTAGAGTTCGGTACACTGGCTTTCGTAACTGCCTCCAAGGCAGGACACGGGGTCACAACCAACATGCGTTTTCCCTGAGACAGGGCACGTTCTTTAAGAATAGCCATCTGCACAGCCGTTAAAACTTTCTCCACAGTGGAAAATCGCATTTCAGCCGAAGTGTACAAGTGTGACTTGTAAGCAATAGGTACTGTGTCTCCATCATTAAAAGTTAGGTACGTGAAACCCACCGTCCCAGGGATGATTCTTATCACCAGGTTGGTGTGGTTATCACGAGTCAGTAAGAATTTAGAAGTGAGCAGATCAGCCTGCAAGGATTGCAAAATGGCGGAGTGCTCAGGCAGCCAGCATGATTTGGAAAAGGTTGGTTGTATCAAAGCATACAAAGGCTTGATACGCTGGGCAAAATCCGGCATGTATGTCCTTCCGAAATTCAAAAAACCCAGTAAAGACTGTAATTTTTTCAGTGTTGTCGGAGCGCGCAGTTGTGCGCATTTCTCCAGGAAGTGAGGAGCCAAACCTCTACCTTCATTGTTGAGCACATAGCCCAGGAACAACACTGTGTACTTGTAACCCATCTCTGCAAAGTTACAATTTATACTGGTTACTCGACACAGATGCTCCCAAAGTTCGTCGTCTTTAAGATATATGTCATCCACATACGAGCATGCATCTGTGTCGATTCTCTCTAAAAGAGAGACTATGCGGGCAGTAAAAATCCCAGGACTATTCTTATAGCTCATCGGGCGACGCCGGAATTGTTTTTGGACACCGCCGCAAGTAAAACTGGTCCATTGGGAACTAAGACCATCCAATCGGTGGGCATAAAAACCGTTAGAAATGTCAAGCGTGGTTTTGAAACGCTTACGCACAAGACTATTCACTAAAGCAGAGCCGTGTGTATTCTGTACAGCACAGTTACGACAATGCGAGTTTAATTGCCAGTGTCCAATACCAAACGATATGAACCGTCGGGCTTGGTCACAGTAAAAAGAGGGTTATTCATGGGTGACACACATGTTTCAGTCACTCCTTGATATTCCAATTGTTCACGGATTGCCGCGACGGAAGATTTGGCTTCACGCCGAATAGGATAGTGAGGTTGAGGCTGCGGCTGAGACCGTAAAGGAATCTCGTGGCATGGGGACAATTTATCCCAACCACATTGGTTGCGGTACAGAGCCGGCGCTAGAGCCTTAGCCCACTCTTCTGCAAAATGCAGCGCATGCTCTTTCGAGACTGTGTTCGCGAAACTGGGGAGGATCACCTCCTCCCCTCGCTGTGCTGCGAGAACAAAAGGTGGGGGCCAGTGAGCCTCCGAAAGCAAAATGTCATAAGTAGACGAAAGATTTTCCCAAAACACCCCTTTTACAGTACGTTGTATGTCACCTTCGATTAACAGGACAATTTCATAAAGTCTATCAGGGGGAGCAACTGTATCAGCTGTTTCTATCACAACATAAATGTCAGTCGCTGTCACCTTCAGTAGTGGACGCAGGGCCTCTCTCACTATGGTAATGATAATCTCCGCCGCGCTGTCCAGCAAGGTCAGAGCCCAAGTCAGATTCCGAAGCCGCGTTCTCACTATCTGTGGCATATCGATGCGCTGTTAAAGCCGCGACTTTCTTCTTAGCAAACTGCGGTCTCTTCGGTGTTGAACCGTCCTGCTTCCCTGCACCGTCTTTCGGGCGGGGCTGGTCACGTCCTTGCTGACCACCCCGTCCCCTTCGGCCTCCTCCGCCACCGGACGCCGAACCCGATGTGTCCTGAAAGGAACGAGGAGAACGTTGATCAGAAACCTGAAATCGATCAGGTGATTTTATCGTCGCGCGGTCGCGCAAGTCATAAACACGTTCTGTTTGCGCAGGTAATGGAGACGCAGGACGTGATCCCTGTGTCTGCTGTTGTTGCTTTCCCTGTTTTTGTTTCTTAGGCCAATTTTGTTTCTTGGACTTGGGCTGACTTTCTGTTTCAGACGCCTGCCCTTGGGGTGGTTTCTTTTCTTTGACAGAAAAAGGCTTCAGACCCTTGCTATTGCGACCCACTGTTTTATAAGCAGCCACAACAATCCTCGCCAACTGATGGGGTTTCTCAGCATCGGGGATTGCCGCCAAAGCATTAGCCACCTGAAAGTTCACTGCATCCCCCTTGACATTAGCAAGTATGAGATCGCAAACTATTTCAAAGGAGCCACACAGGCGCATACCCAATTCTACCGCAGCCTCCGCTCCGTGATCATCTTGAACACGTTTAATGATCGTAGGCAGGACAGCCATAGACGGAGTGCCATAACATCTCGCATAGACCGCCGCAAATATTTTTCCCCAGGTCTCACAGTCAACGAGTTCAGGGGCCAAATCCTTTGGTAAACTAATCGTTAAGATCCTATGTTTATCACCAGGAGTTGTATTAGGAAATACTGCTTCCAGCTGGTCAAATTTTTCGACAAGCCAGAAAGGAAAGTCATCCTTTTCCTGGGGACGCTTACCCATTACAGCATTGATCATTACAGGACTGAGCTTCAATCCGCCCTGTCCCGCTGGAAGAGCCGGACCCCCCGGGGGCCCACCCGGGAGATGACGATGGACTGAATTGTCTAACCTTAGGCCCATATCCCTGCACCCCTTTCTAAGCAAACTCACTGAGAAGTTTGTTAATCAACATCTGTCCAATTATATCAAATCAGCAGGAGGGTTGGACTATTCTCAGTCAGGTTTCAGGCCTAGGCACAGCACCGAGACCGCCCTGATCTCAGTCGCGGACGATCTACATATGTTCCAGGACAGATGTTTCTCTGTGATCCTGGTGCTATTGGATCTGTCCGCAGCATTCGACACCGTGTCACATGACATCCTGACTACCCGGCTTATTAACATCGGCCTGGAACACAAGGCACCAGCATGGTTGAGGAGTTTCTTGTCTAACCGTACCCAGTGTGTGACTATGGGAGGATATCGGTCAGAGGAGGTGGAGATCTCAAAAGGGGTGCCACAGGGCTCCTGCTTGAGCCCGACCCTTTTTAACATCTATGTGGCACCCCTGGCTAACATCATGAGAACATATGGTTTCATCCCGGTATCATACGCGGATGATACCCAACTCCTCTTTCCTTTTAAATCTCTAACCACTGAGGTCAGGAACTCTTTTTCTCAGGGGATGAAAGCGGTGGCATACTGGATGTTGTCCAACTATTTGCAATGCAATGTTGGAAAGACGGAAGTCATGCTGTTCGGTGAGGCCAAACTCCTGTGGACTCCGGACTGGTGGCCTTTAGATCTTGGCCCAGTCCCTGAACCCAAACAGGTAGTAAAAAACCTGGGAGTACGATTGGACCAGGAACTCTCCCTGAAACAACACGGCAGTCAGGTGTTGGGTTCCTGCTTTCACATCATTGGCCTGCTACGGAAAGTGTTTCCATTGCTTCCAGACTCCACCAGAAGGACATTAGTACAGGCACTGGTCCTAAGTCGACTAGATTATTGCAACGGCCTACTATGGTCTGTAAGTGAAGGGGTGACGGCTAGACTCCAGGTGGTCCAAAACACCGCTGCCCGCCTGGTACTGAACGCCCTTCCTCGAACCCCATCTAAACCCTTGCTGGTGAAACTACACTGGCTATCAATCAAACAGAGAGCCAAATTTAAAATATGCTGTATAATCCACAAAAGCATAAATGGACTAGGGCCAGTATATCTGGCAAACAAATTTATCCCCTATGTCCCTACCCGCTCTCTTAGGTCAAGCGAGCAAAGCCTGCTTTGTGTACCCAGGGCTAACAAAGCCAGACATGGGACCAGAGCCTTATCTGTGGCAGGACCTTTCTTATGGAATAGCCTCCCAAAGTCTCTCAGACAATGCAGAGAGCACCTCCCCTTCAGGAAACTGCTTAAAACTTTCCTATTTTAGAAATAATTAATCTGAACACCACTCTATGGCTTGTCCCCTCTTTTTATGCGGTAGCTGTCAAAGGTGCGGAGATACTCCTTCGGGAGTCGAGTCCAGCGCGGTACAAACCCACAAATAAATAAATAAATATGTATTGTACTAAGGCACGAATCACGGCAATAGAGACTACATGTAGCCTTCGAACTTTCGCAAGGGTACAACTGCCGTGTTGAGGAGGAGGAGTAAATCGAGCCAAAACAGGCCAATTTGCGCCTGGAATGGACAAAGGACCTAACCTCGGAGCGGTTAAAGAATGGGGTAGGGCGCCACCAAACCAAACGCGATGCTGCCAATGATCAATAGGAACTTCCAGTGCCCTGTACGGAGTATATTCATTCGGCACAGGAGAGGGAGTGTAATTGAGGAACACCCCAGAATTAGCGTCCACAGCCGGAAACGTCACCCATGAATAAAACAGTTCGTATGGGTACGCTGAATCCGCAATCACCACCAAAATCACAGCCAAGCCTTCCAAGGCTACTTGGTAAGTCTGCATATGATTGGGTACCGCAATGCGACTATGCTGTGGAGTGTCCACTGGTTGGGCCATGACTGCACAGGAAATTAGAAAAACAAAGTATACTTTGTAGCACAACTGGGTAGTAATTCAAGGAAACCGTTTTAGAAAGATTCAAGCTTGAAAAGACCTATTTCAAAAATAGGTAGGTTTTGTCCGACACCACCGTTTTCCGGAAACAACAGCGAAGGGGTTAAGGATTGAATGATAAACTACTCGAGTGTCATGATATAAGACCGACAACGTTGGGCGCCATGTAGCGGGAATTCCGTTCTCCTACAGAACTGTGCATAGAGATTCGGAACCTCAGTGAATTATGGTGCCCCAAAACTCACCTCAGTACCCAAAATCCCCTTACCGAGCTAGCTACAGTGTCTCATTGGTCAGTAGGACTTCCCAATGTTTAGACAGACTAGAACATGAACTTAGTATACCTCAGGAATCGTGGAACACATGAACACTCTTTCGTTATGCAATCATTTCAAACCAGAACGTGGATTAAAAGAGGACACATGCATATTGGAAATATTAATTTACTAATGCAGGGTTCTCAAACGCCATATCTTAGATAATACAAGCAAACATATTATCACAAGCAAAGTTATCAGCATAGTTAATAGTCCATAAAATGCGAAAGGTGACAGCATGCTAAAATGCTGAAACGAATAGGAGTTAGCAACACCTAATTCTCACCCTCCCTAGCTAGAATAGTATATTATTATCTATGAAGGTCTCTTTGGGTTTTAGCAGGGCGGGCCCATACCTCAAAATCTCAGTGGCAGAGGATCACATCATCAAGTGTGTTACGTGTGCTCTCAGCAAAGCAATATAAAACGCGCGTAAAGCCAGAATTTTGGCAGCTGCTGAATTCATGTTATGTCTGGAAAGGTGCGAAGATCAGACCTTACAAAAACACTGTGTCGAGTTTTCCTGGGAAGCTTCAGCACTCACTGT
This sequence comes from Lissotriton helveticus, assembly GCF_964261635.1. NCBI lineage: Eukaryota > Metazoa > Chordata > Amphibia > Caudata > Salamandridae > Lissotriton > Lissotriton helveticus. Next base: position 1,686,602,841 of record NC_136068.1, read on the forward strand.
GCAGACCTATTTTACCAAACAAAGCTGATATCAGAGCAATAACATATTATTCTCATGTAAACCACAACACTCTTCTAGGTTGAAAGCTAAAATAACAATTATGTGTCGTGTGCAAAAGCAGCAAAAGGAAAAATGGCGTTTAAACACTTTAATAAGCTCATGCTAACTTAACACGGTATATAGGTAAGCAGCATCTATAAAACACCTCTTTGGACACATGGGGTGGAAAAATTTGTACCTCGTTACATCCGATTAAGATGAGCAACCTTTTTTAAATAAGAACCCAAAGTTTTTTTATATATTAATCTCATTGCCTTGGCAAAAAATATACTAAAGGGATATGCAACATAGGAAGTTTGTTCCATGTGACCAGCCACTTTGATGAGCTCACAGATTAAATAGGCATATTGACTAACACTGAGTCTGATACAGGGACAGTCTTGTTGGGACCCGCATCAAGCTTTGGTCCGAGTACCTCTACTTTAGGAGTTTATATAATTCGAATAAGAGACATCATATTATCTCGTCTTGAAAAAGGTGGTGCAATATCAAGTCACAACACTGAAACACGTCGACGCATATAAGCCAACATTAAATCTGAGGAACTTTTAAGGGTGTCATCAGCTGACATGAGTTGCACCTAGCATATTGATTCAAATCAGATTAATAATTCAAGATGTTTTCTACATGATTCACTTTTTCTTTTGTCTCTTATGTATATTTTAGTGGTATATCATGTATGTTTATGAGTATATTTTTTAACAATATGATTTTAAGTATTTTTTAATATTTGATGTAAGAATTGCATAATAAATTTGTAATAGAATTTGTATTATTTCGTTTTTGTTGTTATAAATTTGATAATTTTTGTTTGCATAGCTTAGGAGCATTCTGATCTATGACACTAGTGTGATTGAAGGGTGTTTGGATTAGTATATTATCTCTAAAAAAATGTCTCCAAGGGGCCCTTTCCTTTGTTGATTTTCAATAGTGCCACCAGTGCCTCCCACGCCCCTGCCACCTCCCGTGAGGTGAATATCGCACATGTTTGTTCAGCTATTGCTTTCACTAAGATCCTGGAAAAGATGTTATTACAGTGCGCAGAGTATACGTTTGTTTCTCTTTGCTGAACCTGTTGAGTTGATTTGCGAGAAGGGCATGGTGTTGTACATGGAACAGTTGTTCCGATAATTTACACTTTACCGTTTCCAACTAAAGACAGCATCATTTAGTCTATGGGTGTGATAAAGTTTGAAAACGTGAGAATGAGTTAATGTTATATACGGAACAGATGTTCCGAAAACAGTCAGAGCATTGTTTCTGACTAGCATTAGGATGAAGCATACTGACAATTTCCATAGTTGTATGCCCCACATTCTCCGACCCTCGGAAGACCTACCTGTAAGAACCGGGAGATAATTCTAATGGAGCTTTGAACCATGTGTCCAATACAAGGACTTGAGAGACCTTCCAACTTTTTAACAATTGCATGTATGTTTGTGCTTGTGTGGTGCAGCTTATCATTTTTTTTTGCTTATTCACTAAGCTGGAATACGTAGGGGCAAAGTGAGTACCTAACAATGGGTCTCCATGACATACAAATCTCATAAGATACTCACTATGAACAGGAAAAGTGATACTTTGGTGACTTTTACTGTCCAAAAAGAGTTGTGTATGGCAGTATCTACCCTAAGAGATCTAAGATATTATTCTTCATTTCAGAGTGTAACAACAGGACGGTGTCTCCACTCTGTCCCCGAGTTAGGATCATCATTGATGAAACTCGGGTAATTAGGCCATAATTAAGTTTCACTGGGCACTTGTGAATTTTTAGATCACTAGTAAGGTGTCTTACTAACTTTCGTTAACTGGGGGAATAGCTTTAAAGTCTAATAGGTAAAGGGGATCACTCAATGTGTGTAATTAACCTCTTCATCTGATGTAAGTATTGCTTAGCCTGAGGTGGGGGTAGGAGATGATGTAGTTATATGAGCTGACACAATCATACTTAACCTGGGTGTTTATTTTTATAGATGCGCAGATGGCCTGTGCCTACAAAAAAGGCAAGTATAGCCATTTACGAGTCCCCTAACAAGTAATGACAAGACTCGTAGGGTACATATTTATAACCTTGGTAAGCATGGGTGAATTTTGCGAATCTGGCGTTCGCGAATTTGCGTATTTGCGAGCTCGCAATTTGTGGATTTTTTTGTTTTTACAGTGTTCGCAAGGGTTTCTGCCAGTTCGCGAGGATTTTGTACCAGTTCGCAATTGCGAACTTACTTGTCGGCACGCAACGGTCGCGACTATGTTGTTTCTACGTCTGGTTCATCATCAATGGTTCACAGCACCCTCAGTTTCAACACTGCCACCCTCTGGTGCATCAATGCCACCCTCTGGTTCATCATCATCACTGTAGATTATGGGGGGAAAAAGCAAGCACACCTGCCCTGCTTCAACTGACATGAATTAATTTGGAGTTGATTTATTAATGTGTCACTGTTTTAAAAATCCAGTCTGGCACCTGCTTCCTTATCTGTAATTTGCTTTCTGTTGCAGTGCAATTTTTTTTTCCAGGACCTTTGTGGCCTACTTGTAGCTATTGTATGATCCGGCTGTGAGGTTCAGAGCAGGGTCATACAATTGTTGCAACTAGCAACTGAACTCTGGAGGGGCCCCAGTCAGGAAGCACTATAGGGAATGGTTACTAATGATGAATTTGAACTTTTGCACCTGCTTAGTGCTTTCGGTTTAGCAAAACTCGTTTTTCTGCAGAACAGCAACTGTAATGCCCCAAAAAAACTTACTTGTGAAAGTTGATTTCTAATCCAAAAGTGATCCAAAGAAAGTCAAAAGGCCTCAAATCCAAAAAAGTGCAGGCAAATGTCAACCTGAGGAGTTATTCTGATAAAAATCATCATTTTCTGAAGGTCTATGCTGCTTGCTAGTGGATTTCTTGTGCAGAATTGCAAATTTTGTAATTTCGCGAGTGCGAGATTGTTGCTGCCCGCCGCACCTACATGTTCGCAATTGCGAACTTACGCCGCACGCCGCAAAATTGTATCACCAAGAAAAAAAAATCCGCTGCGTGCGAATTTGCGGATTTTCGGTAAATTCGCGAGCGTTCGCGGATTGCGAATTTACCGAAAATCCGCAAAATCCGCGAGCGGAACGGATTTTCCGCCCATGCTTAAACCTTGGTAATAGAAATGTATCCTGATGAATGGTGAACACCCTAAATATCGATTCCAAAATATCGAATGGACAGAATATCGAATCAAAAATATAGAATAGACAGAATATCGAATTATCAAAATATAGATAGGACAGAATATCGATATTGGGGTAAGAAATATCGAATTCCACAATGTCTAATTTTATAATATAGATTCCCATAACATCGAATTTTATAATTTACATTCCCATAATATCGATTTTATTTTTTGTGTTATGTATGGTAGTATATGTGTTAAAATTATGTATTATTTTTCTAATGTATGTTTCATTTTTTTAAGTAATGAATGTTATGTAATTTAATTTTTGAGTAATTTAATTCCGTAGCAGGTTGTGGGTTTATAGGGGAATAGGGTGGGAAGTACTTTAATTATATTAACTTAAATATTAATATTAATTTATATGTATTGATAATTAATTGATAATTATTTATTAATTGGTAATTCATTTTTATTAATTGATTAATTTATAATTCTGTTAATTATATTTTTTATTAGGAGCGGGTTGTGGGTTTATAGGGGAATACGGTGGGAAGCAATTTAATTAAAGTAAAATAAATATTACATTTTATTTATATGTATTGATAATTAATGAATTGATAATTAATTATTAATTGGTAATTAATGTTTTTAATTGGTAATTCATTTTTATAAATTGGTAATTCATTTTTATTAATTGATTACTTGATAATTATGTTAATTGTATTTTTTATTATTAGGAGCAGGGTGTGGGTTTATAGGGGAATTGGGTGGGAAGTAATTTAAGTTTGATAAAGTTAATATTTATTTTTATTTATATGTATTGATAATTAATTGATAATTAATTATTTATTGGCATTTAATTTATTAATTGGTAATCATTTTCTTAATTGGTAATTCATTGTTAGTAATTGGTCATTATTTGTAATTAATTTTTTATTGGTATTGTTAATTAATTCAATCCTATTTTAATATTAAATCCTTTCTTTCCTTACTGTTGCACTCTCTGAAGTGGGAATAGTAATTTTTACCCCTACGCTATCCAATGTTTTCCCTACTGTTGCACTCTCTGGAGTGGGATTAGTAATTTTTATCGCTACGCTATCCAACGCTTTCCCTACTGTTTCACTCTCTGGAGTGGGAATAGTAATTTTTACCCCTACGCTATCCAACATTTCCCTATTGTTGCACTCTCTGGAGTAGGAATAGTAATTTTTACCCCTAGGCTATCACACGCTTTCCCTACTGTTGCACTCTCTGGCGTGGGAATAGTAATTTTTACCCCTATGCTATCCAACATTTTCCCTACTTTTGCACTCTCTGTAGTGGGAATATTAAGTTTTACCCCTACGCTATCCAACGCTTTCCCTACTGTTGCACTCTCTGGGGTGAGAATAGTAATTTTTACCCCTACGCTATCCAACGTTTTCTCTACTGTTGCACTCTCTGGAGTGGGAATAGTAATTTTTACCCCTACGCTATCCAACTCTTTCCCTACTGTTGCACTCACTGGAGTGGGAATAGTAATTTTTGCTCCTACGCTATCCGACGTTTTCCCTACTATTGCACTCTCTGGAGTGGGAATAGTAATTTTAAGCCCCCGCTATCCAACACTTTCCCTACTGTTGCACTCTCTGGAGTGGGAATAATAATGTTTACCCCCCGCTTTCCAACGCTTTCCCTACTGTTGCACTCACTGGAGTGGGAATAGTAATTTTTACCTCTAAGCTTGCCAATGTTTTCACTACTGTTACACTCATTATTAATTTTACATAAAATATGTTATTTTATTTATTTTAATTATTATATTTTATTTATTTTTATATTTATATAATATGTTTATTTATATATTTATGTCAATATATTTTTATTAATGTTCTAAATATTTTATAATTAAGATGAATAATTATTTTATATTAATATTAAGTAATTGTATATTAAAACATTTTTTAAATTTGTTTTATTATATTTATATTTTAAGCTTTTTTACATTATTTTAATTACGTTTTACTTAATTATGTTCATTATTTTTGTTTACTTTTCTAGTATTATTAATACATAAAAAAATTCGATATTTTAGTTAACTATATTTTAACATTCTATGTTTTGGGATCAATATTTTAGTACTTACCTGTATGTAGATAGGCATTCTATATTCTGTTCCCTGATATTTTGGCACAGATATTTTGATATTTCGATATATTTTGTCCCTCGATATTTCAATACTGAACCCTGATGAATGCCATCTTCCCGACCGGGCAGCAATCTACGGCAGAAACCTGTTGATGTGGCAGATAGGGCAATGGTGTTGTTACTCTCCTGCATACCCTTATATAAATTTTAACCCTGCCAAGAGGGATCCACAATAAAGGTATTGGATACCCACTTAGACAGTTTTAGAGATTTATTACTTTGTGTGAGGAATCCCTGCCTATTGATTTCTTTCTTTTCTATACTTTCTTTCTCTCAACACTCCTCCCATCAGGGACTTGCTGTGGCCCTATGATGAAACATGCCACTCATTGTGTTGGTGAGGGCAGTATATACAAACTTTGGAGATTCTCCAATTGGTTTGTCACTTCCATCTCTTGCCTCTTTCTTAGGGTTTGGTGATCACTCGTGTTATCATATTTCCTGGCACGAGGGAAGGCTGAATCTCTCTTCTGTTTTCTGTGTGTGGATCTAATGGTAGATAGTGTGTCACCAGTCTGGAAGGTGACATCAGGGAGTACAATATTTCTCAGCCACAAACCACTTTTCTTTGCTGTAGATTCAGAATATTGAATAATAAATAGTGTGTGCTGGTCTCACAGATGCTGATGTCTGATACTACCACCGAGCCACTGGTTGCACCATGACCTGAGGGCAGCCTACTTCATACCCCCTGGTATCCCCGACACCGCTGGATGCTGTCACAGATCTGCTGCTGCACCATGACCGGAGGGTACTGCATGCCGCACCGCTCCACTTCATACTGCAGCCCCGACACATGCCTAGGCCGGCACTGCTGACTTCAACCTCATGGAGTTTCATCTGCAACATGTGTGACTTGAAGGGCCTGATGACTCCTACACCGACCTCCGGGACCGACGCCACTCCTTAGGAGCTCATCGCAAAATCCATGATGACCTGCATTTTCGTGGTACTGTTTTGCGGGTCCTTCCGACACTGTAGCTTGCCCGCGATGCCGAAGTCGGCCTGAACTGTTGGATTTGTTTGTTCACGATGCCGTGATAGTCCCGGATGGAGCTGTTGACTTCAAGGAACTGTATTTTACATCTATTTTTGCAATATTCACATTTTGATTACTGTATGTTGGATTTTTTGGGCTTTGGTCTTGTTTTACACAATTAAATATTGGGTAATTTTCTAAACCTGTTGTGATGTCCTTTTGTAGTGTTTTACTGTATTACTGTGTATTGTGCTTTACTCATTGCCTATGAGATAAACCTGACAGCTCGTGCCAAGCTACCAAGGTGGTGAGGACGGGTTATTTTAGAAGTATAATCCCCTTGCCCTGACTAGATGGAAGAGTCCCTACTTGGAAAAGGTGCATCCCTCTGCCAACTAGAGAACCCAATTTCTAATACTGTTTGTCAGCGGTGAGGATAGGACTTGGGTTTGCACTTGACCTACAGTGATTGGTGTGCAATACTACTATATCGGAGACCACTACATACCACATACTATTTTCTTTTTAGTATATGTTTGTGTTTCCATCTTTTTCAAATTAAACTTCCTACTGCATCATGCCTGGATCAGTTGAGTCCCTGGAATTGGTGTTTAAGTAGGATAGGTTGTTGAAGGTCTGTGTAGCAGCCAGAAATGTCAGTTGGCATCTAGAGATCTTAGAGTGGAGACCGAGGAGCCAAGTCCAAAGGAAGATGTGCTGAGAGTTCAGAAACAGCTAGTAGGAGAGATACCCTCCAGGCCAGGCAGCCATTTTCTGTCCCCAGAAGAGATGGAGGACAGGAGGAAAGCTAGGAGGCGTTAAATGGAGCTTGAGAGGCTAACAATGGAAGACCAAAGAAAGCAGTGAGCCATGGAGGAAATGATAATGCTTTTAGACCATGAGCTTACAGTAAAGGAGCTGGATCAGAGGAGTAAGTCCTAATCAGATGGTGGCAGTAATACCCCAAAGCACTCAGACAGAATAGTGCACATTTTCAAGAATGTAGGAAACAAATACAAGAAGGGAGATGGGGTCCCAGAAAAGAATTTGGGAGCAGGATTGTGGACCCCCTTCTCAGAGGAGGGGAAGGACACGTTTTTGGCTTTGGGTAAGTGGTAGAACCTCACCTACACTGACATGCGAGTGGGCCTTCTTACTAGGTATAGTCTCACTCATCATATGAGCGAGATTATACCTAGGGATCAGTTTAGAGGAAGTAAGAACACTGATTCCCAGACATCGTTAGAATGTGTAGATTCTTTGTGTAGGTCACTGGATGGTTGGGTGAAGGGCAGCAATGTGACAGATTTTCAGGGACTGTAAAATTTGATTGTCTGGGAGCACTTGTCTAGTCTATGTTTTGCGGAGCTGCACCAGCACTTGACAGATAGTAAGCTGGCTGACCCCAGGAGGCTTGCTTTGGAGGTGGGGTTCACTGATATAAATTCGAACCCACAAATATTGTGTGGACAGAATATGGTGTCAAAATATTGAGGTCAAGAATATCGAGTATGCAAGTGCAAATAGATATGTGTTAAGAAATGTACTATTCTTAACACCAGCTCTATGTACCTTGAAGAGCTATGTATCATCAAAGTACATATGTGTGGAGTTATATATAGTTAAACTTTACTTACCCATAAGAAATGACCTTCACAATATTCTTGTCCTCGATATTTTTCACACAATATTCTGTCCCACTATATTTGTGTCTTTGATATTTTGTCCACACACCGGAGGTGGACTGCCGGATGAGTACCAGGGTCCACAAGACAGTGTATGGTGAGACTCTGCCAAAGGTGGGCAGGGTCACCAGCAGAAGAGTAGGGGGGACAAGGGTACAGCAAAGAAGTCCTCTAAATGGCCCCTACACAGGTTAAGGAGTCCTGCTCCCTGGGGATAAGAAACCATGGGTCTCCTCAGGAAAGCCTACAGAGACGGGACCCCGTAAGTGCTTTGCATGTGACCAAGTGGGTCGCATCAAGGGGTCCCAAATGCTCCACGTGGGCACAGCCACCCACTGGTGGACAGTCCAAGGTGTTGGCTAGTGTACTGTTCGGGGAGGAGTGTATCCCAGGTGAGGTTAGACAAATGGTAGAGGGTCTCAGAGATACTTCAGCCAGTGTGACCTCAGTCCGGTGTTACCCAGTATCTGAGGACCACGTAGTCCCTGGTGCATTCCACTAAGTAGTTTCTCTTGACAACTCAGAGCACCAATGTAAGGTGGAGCAGGTTCCCTTTTTAGTGGGGGTACTCAGGTCCCTTGAGGGTAGTTGTGAGCCCCACCATACCTGTTGATTGTCTGCAAGGTAACGACCTGGAGCAGTCCCTGTGAAAGGATTCGGAGCGCAGGTTTCACTTGGAGATGCTTGGGTTGCCAGAGTGGGCATGCATGACCACTCATTCCATGGCAGCCAGAAAGGTAATCAGAAGGATCCGGAGCCTGAAACAGTGGCCCAGGTGCCTACAAAGAGAAAGGGCAAGGGGTGCGGGAAACCCAGTCCTGAAGTTACCACGGTCCTTGAGGAGGCTGACCATGAGGGGGACACCATGGAGCCTACAGCGGAACAAGGGGCTGAACTGGGAGACTTATCTGAGGTAACCCGTTGGCAGAAAGAATGAGGTCCTACCAGGGAAGACTTCTGCTGGGAGCAGAGAGTATGCCCTTCTCGAGATGATTTGCGTCAGCAGGCTGCAAACCAGGCAGCTGGTGATCAGTCTGGATCACATTGGATATACAGGGGCAATGGTCAATACAGCAAGCCTAAGGTCGCTGAGCCTGGATCAGCCCGTGTGCTGATGGTACCCCAGTGCTTCAGGACCTTCCTACTGGGTCTGGCTCATGACATGCCTTTGGCAGGACATTTGGGGTGGGACAAAACCTTTGACAGGATTGTTACCCACTACTCTTGGCCCTAAATGCTAAGGCAGTCTGACGCACATTGTAGGTCTTGCCAAGCTTTCCAGGCAAGTGGTAAGAGTGGCAGGAAGTGTAAAGCTGCTCTCCAACCTTTTCCGGTTGTAGGTACCCCTTTTGAGAGGGTGGGGATGGACATTTTAGGGTCTCTGGATCCCAGGACTGCCTTGGACAACAGGTAAATCCTGGTCTTGGCGGACCATTCCACCTGATACCCGGAGGATATCCATCTCAAGATAACGTGGAGCCCATGATGGGCAAGGCGTTAATGGGGGTGTTCTCATGTGTGGTTCTCCAGAGAGGTGACATCTGATCGGGGTACCAATTTCATATCCATGTACATGACATCCCTGTGAGAGGAGTGGTGTGTATCCTTCAAGTTCACCACTCCTTACCACCCCCAAGGTAATGGTTTGGTGGAGAGATTCAACCTAACCCTGAAGGACATGATAAAGGGTCTGACCAATCCCACCAGGCCAAGTGGGACGTCCTCTTACCATGCCTTCTCTTTGCTTACTTGAGGCATCACTTACAACATTAGGGTTTAGTCCATTTTAGATGCTGTATGACACCCTGTGAGAGGACCTCTCAGTCTGGTGAAAGAAGGTTAGGAGGCAATTCCCTGGATAACCTCTCAGGATGTATTTAGCTACATTCTGGCCTTTAGAATACAGACTGTGTACTTCAAGAAACTCGTTCAGGTGAACCTAGAAGTCAGGCAGGAACATATGAAACGTTGGTGTGACCAGAATCCCATTCTGGTAGGATTTCAACCTGCCCAGAAAGTGTAGGTCATGTCCCCAGTAGATGCAAAAACAACAGGTGATGGACAGAATGCAGAACAATGTCATACATTCACCCCAGTACAGAGATCTGGGCCTAAATCCATAATTTTTTTGCTTACCATGCCTTTCCAATTTGAACCCAGCTATATGCAAATCAGTCTTGACCCTGTGCCCCATGGGAACAGTCCAGCCCGAACTGCCAAGCCAGGTCCTCCCTGGACTGGAAACAAGCATCCAAGGACCGGTTTCGGGCTTTCAGCCCTCATCAGCCTGGATAGCTTAATGCCAGTGGCATGGAGAGCAGGGGACTCACGTCTGAGCATACCCGTCCCACTCGGGGTGACAAATGCAAATACAACAGGTAATGGGCATAATGCAGAACAATGTCATACATTCACCCCAGTACAGAGATCTGGGCCTAAAGCCATCTTTTTTTGCTCACCATGCCTTTCCAGTTTGAACCCAGCTATATGCAAATCAGTCTTGACCCTGTGCCCCATGGGAACAGTCCAGCCCGAACTGCCAAGCCAGGTCCTCCCTGGACTGGAAACAAGCATCCAAGGACCGGTTTCGGGCTTTCAGCCCTCATTAGCCTGGATAGCTTGATTCCAGTGGCATGGAGAGCACGTGACTCACGTCTGAGCATACACGTCCCACTCGGGGTGACGAATGCAAAAACAACAGGTGATGGACAGAATGCAGAACAGTGTCATACATTCACCCCAGTACAGAGATCTGGGTCTAAATCCATCATTTTTTTGCTCACCATGCCTTTTCAGTTTGAACCCAGCTATATGCAAATCAGTCTTGACCCTGTGCCCCATGGGAACAGTCCAGCCCGAACTGCCAAGCCAGGTCCTCCCTGGAATGGAAACAAGCATCCAAGGACCAGTTTCGGGCTTTCAGCCCTCATCAGCCTGGCTAGCTTGATTCCAGTGGCATGGAGAGCACGGGACTCATGTCTGAGCATACCCGTCCCACTCGGGGTGACAAATGCAAAAACAACAGGTGATGGACAGAATGCAGAACAATGTCATACATTCACGCCAGTACAGAGATCTGGGCCTAACTCCATCTTTTTTTGCTCACCATGCCTTTCCAGTTTGAACCCAGCTATATGCAAATCAGTCTTGACCCTGTGCCCCATGGGAACAGTCCAGCCCGAACTGCCAAGCCAGGTCCTCCCTGGACTGGAAACAAGCATCCAAGGACCGGTTTCGGGCTTTCAGCCCTCATCAGCCTGGATAGCTTAATGCCAGTGGCATGGAGAGCAGGGGACTCACGTCTGAGCATACCCGTCCCACTCGGGGTGACAAATGCAAATACAACAGGTAATGGGCATAATGCAGAACAATGTCATACATTCACCCCAGTACAGAGATCTGGGCCTAAAGCCATCTTTTTTTGCTCACCATGCCTTTCCAGTTTGAACCCAGCTATATGCAAATCAGTCTTGACCCTGTGCCCCATGGGAACAGTCCAGCCCGAACTGCCAAGCCAGGTCCTCCCTGGACTGGAAACAAGCATCCAAGGACCGGTTTCGGGCTTTCAGCCCTCATTAGCCTGGATAGCTTGATTCCAGTGGCATGGAGAGCACGTGACTCACGTCTGAGCATACACGTCCCACTCGGGGTGACGAATGCAAAAACAACAGGTGATGGACAGAATGCAGAACAGTGTCATACATTCACCCCAGTACAGAGATCTGGGCCTAAATCCATCATTTTTTTGCTCACCATGCCTTTCCAGTTTGAACCCAGCTATATGCAAATCAGTCTTGACCCTGTGCCCCATGGGAACAGTCCAGCCCGAACTGCCAAGCCAGGTCCTCCCTGGAATGGAAACAAGCATCCAAGGACCAGTTTCGGGCTTTCAGCCCTCATCAGCCTGGCTAGCTTGATTCCAGTGGCATGGAGAGCACGGGACTCATGTCTGAGCATACCCGTCCCACTCGGGGTGACAAATGCAAAAACAACAGGTGATGGACAGAATGCAGAACAATGTCATACATTCACGCCAGTACAGAGATCTGGGCCTAACTCCATCTTTTTTTGCTCACCATGCCTTTCCAGTTTGAACCCAGCTATATGCAAATCAGTCTTGACCCTGTGCCCCATGGGAACAGTCCAGCCCGAACTGCCAAGCCAGGTCCTCCCTGGACTGGAAACAAGTATCCAAGGACCGGTTTCGAGCTTTCAGCCCTCATCAGCCTGGATAGCTTAATTCCAATGGCATGAAGAGCACGGGACTCACGTCTGAGCATACCCGTCGCACTCGGGGTGACAAATGCAAAAACAACAGGTGATGGGCAGAATTCAGAACAATGTCATGCATTCACCCCAGTACAGAGATCTGGGCCTAAATCCATCGTTTTTTTGCTCACCATGCCTTTCCAGTTTGAACCCAGCTATATGCAAATCAGTCTTGACCCTGTGCCCCATGGGAACAGTCCAGCCCGAACTGCCAAGCCAGGTCCTCCCTGGACTGGAAACAAGCATCCAAGGACCGGTTTCGGGCTTTCAGCCCTCATTAGCCTGGATAGCTTGATTCCAGTGGCATGGAGAGCACGTGACTCACGTCTGAGCATACACTTCCCACTCGGGGTGATGAATACAAAAACAACAGGTGATGGACAGAATGCAGAACAATGTCATACATTCACCCCAGTACAGAGATCTGGGCCTAAATCCATCGTTTTTTTGCTCACCATGCCTTTCCAGTTTGAACCCAGCTATATGCAAATCAGTCTTGACCCTGTGCCCCATGGGAACAGTCCAGCCTGAACTGCCAAGCCAGGTCCTCCCTGGACTGGAAAAAAGCATCCAAGGACCAGTTTCGGGCTTTCAGCCCTCAGCAGCCTGGATAGCTTAATTCCAATGGCATGAAGAGCACGGGACTCACTTCTGAGCATTCCCGTCGCACTCGGGGTGACAAATGCAAAAACAACAGGTGATGGGCGGAATGCAGAACAATGTCATACATTCACCCCAGTACAGAGATCTGGGCCAAATCCAACGTTTTTTTGCTCACAATGCCTTTCCAGTTTGAACCCAGCTATATGCAAATCAGTCTTGACCCTGTGCTCCATGGGAACAGTCCAGCCCGAACTGCCAAGCCAGGTCCTCCCTGGACAGGAAACAAGCATCCGAAGACCGGTTTCGGGCTTTCAGCCCTCATCAGCCTGGATAGCTTGATTCCAGTGGCATGGAGAGCACGTGACTCACGTCTGAGCATACCCGTCCCACTCGGGGTGATGAATGCAAAAACAACAGGTGATGGACAGAATGCAGAACAATGTCATACATTCACCCCAGTACAGAGATCTGGGCCTAAATCCATCGTTTTTTTGCTCACCATGCCTTTTCAGTTTGAACCCATCTATATGTAAATAAGTCTTGACCCTGTGCACCATGGGAACAGTCCAGCCCGAACTGCCAAGCCAGGTCCTCCCTGGACTGGAAAAAAGCATCCAAGGACCGGTTTCAAGCTTTCAGCCCTCATCAGCCTGGATAGCTTAATTCCAATGGCATGAAGAGCACGGGACTCACGTCTGAGCATACCGGTCGCACTCGGGGTGACAAATGCAAAAACAACAGGTGATGGGCAGAATGCAGAACAATGTCATACATTCACCCCAGTACAGAGATCTGGGCCTAAATCCATCGTTTTTTTGCTCACCATGCCTTTCCAGTTTGAACCCAGCTATATGCAAATCAGTCTTGACCCTGTGCCCCATGGGAACAGTCCAGCCCGAACTGCCAAGCCAGGTCCTCCCTGGACAGGAAACGAGCATCCAAGGACCAGTTTCGGGCTTTCAGCCCTCATCAGCCTGGATAGCTTGATTCCAGTGGCAAGGAGAGCACGGGACTCACGTCTGAGCATACCCGTCGCACTCGGGTTGACAAATGCAAAAACAACGGGTGATGAACAGAATGCAGAACAATGTCATACATTCACCCCAGTACAGAGATCTGGGCCTAAATCCATCGTTTTTTTGCTCACCATGCCTTTCCAGTTTGAACCCAGCTGTATGCAAATCAGTCTTGACCCTGTGCCCCATGGGAACAGTCCAGCCCGAACCAACAAGCCAGGTCCTCCCTGGACTGGAAACAAGCATCCAAGGACCGGTTTCGGGCTTTCAGCCCTCATCAGCCTGGATAGCTTGATTCCAGTGGCATGGAGAGCATGGGACTCACGTCTGAGCATACCCGTCCCACTCGGGGTGATGAATGCAAAAACAACAGGTGATGGACAGAATGCAGAACAATGTCATACATTCACCCCAGTACAGAGATCGGGGCCTAAATCCATCGTCTTTTTTGCTCACCATGCCTTTCCAGTTTGAACCCATCTATATGCAAATCAGTCTTGACCCTGTGCCCCATGGGAACAGTCCAGCCCGAACTGCCAAGCCAGGTCCTCCCTGGACTGGAAACGAGCATCCAAGAACCGGTTTCGGGCTTTCAGCCCTCATCAGCCTGGATAGCTTGATTCCAGTGGCAAGGAGAGCACGGGACTCACGTCTGAGCATACCCGTAGCACTCGGGGTGACAAATGCAAAAACAACAGGTGATGAACAGAATTCAGAACAATGTCATACATTCACCCCAGTACAGAGATCTGGGCCGAAATCCATTGTTTTTTTGCTCACCATGCCTTTCCAGTTTGAACCCAGCTATATGCAAATCAGTCTTGACCCTGTGCCCCATGGGAACAGTCCAGCCCGAACTGCCAAGCCAGGTCCTCCCTGGACTGGAAACAAGCATCCAAGGACCGGTTTCGGGCTTTCAGCCCTCATCAGCCTGGATAGCTTAATTCCAATGGCATGAAGAGCACGGGACTCACGTCTGAGCATACCCGTCGCACTCGGGGTGACAAATGCAAAAACAACAGGTGATGGGCAGAATGCAGAACAATGTCATACATTCACCCCAGTACAGAGATGTGGGCCTAAATCCATCGTTTTTTTGCTCACCATGCCTTTTCAGTTTGAACCCAGCTATATGCAAATCAGTCTTGACCCTGTGCCCCATGGGAACAGTCCAGCCCGAACTGCCAAGCCAGGTCCTCCCTGGACTGGAAACAAGCATCCAAGGACCGGTTTCGGGCTTTCAGCCCTCATTAGTCTGGATAGCTTGATTCCAGTGGCATGGAGAGCACGTGACTCACGTCTGAGCATATACGTCCCACTCGGGGTGACGAATACAAAAACAACAGGTGATGGACAGAATGCAGAACAATGTCATACATTCACCCCAGTACAGAGATCTGGGCCTAAATCCATCGTTTTTTTGCTCACCATGCCTTTCAAGTTTGAACCCAGCTATATGCAAATCAGTCTTGACCCTGTGCCCCATGGGAACAGTCCAGCCCGAACTGCCAAGCCAGGTCCTCCCTGGACTGGAAACGAGCATCCAAGGACCAGTTTCGGGCTTTCAGCCCTCATCAGCCTGGAAAGCTTGATTCCAGTGGCAAGGAGAGCACGGGACTCACGTCTGAGCATACCCGTCGCACTCGGGGTGACAAATGCAAAAACAACAGGTGAAGAACAGAATGCAGAACAATGTCATACATTCACCCCAGTACAGAGATCTGGGCCTAAATCCATCGTTGTTTTGCTCACCATGCCTTTCCAGTTTGAACCCAGCTATATGCAAATCAGTCTTGACCCTGTGCCCCATGGGAACAGTCCAGCCCGAACCAACAAGCCAGGTCCTCCCTGGACTGGAAACAAGCATCCAAGGACCGGTTTCGGGCTTTCAGCCCTCATCAGCCTGGATAGCTTGATTCCAGTGGCATGGAGAGCATGGGACTCACGTCTGAGCATACCCGTCCCACTCGGGGTGATGAATGCAAAAACAACAGGTGATGGACAGAATGCAGAACAATGTCATACATTCACCCCAGTACAGAGATCTGGGCCTAAATCCATCGTTTTTTTGCTCACCATGCCTTTCCAGTTTGAACCCATCTATATGCAAATCAGTCTTGACCCTGTGCCCCATGGGAACAGTCCAGCCCGAACTGCCAAGCCAGGTCCTCCCTGGACTGGAAACGAGCATCCAAGGACCGGTTTCGGGCTTTCAGCCCTCATCAGCCTGGATAGCTTGATTCCAGTGGCAAGGAGAGCACGGGACTCACGTCTGAGTATACCCGTCGCACTCGGGGTGACAAATGCAAAAACAACAGGTGATGAACAGAATGCAGAACAATGTCATACATTCACCCCAGTACAGAGATCTGGGCCTAAATCCATTGTTTTTGTGCTCACCATGCCTTTCCAGTTTGAACCCAGCTATATGCAAATCAGTCTTGACCCTGTGCCCCATGGGAACAGTCCAGCCCGAACTGCCAAGCCAGGTCCTCCCTGGACTGGAAACAAGCATCCAAGGACCGGTTTCGGGCTTTCAGCCCTCATCAGCCTGGATAGCTTGATTCCAGTGGCATGGAGAGCATGGGACTCACGTCTGAGCATACCCGTCCCACTCGGGGTGACGAATGCAAAAACAACAGGTGATGGACAGAGGGCAGAACAATGTCATACATTCACCCCAGTACAGAGATCTGGGCCTAAATCCATCTTTTTTTGCTCACCATGCCTTTCCAATTTGAACCCAGCTATATGCAAATCAGTCTTGACCCTGTGCCCCATGGGTAACAGTCCAGCCCGAACTGTCAAGCCTGGTCCTCCCTGGACTTGAAACAAACATCGAAGGACCGGTTTCGGGCTTTCAGCCCACATCAGCCTGGATAGCTTGATTCCAGTGGCATGAAGAGGACAGGCCTCACGTCTGAGCATACACGTCCCACTCGGGGTGACAAATGCAAAAACAACATGTGATGGACAGAATGCAGAACAATGTCATACATTCACCCCAGTACAGAGATCTTGACCTAAATCCATCGTTTTGTTGCTCACCATGCTTTTCTAGTCTGAACCCAGCTATATGCAAATCAGTCTTGACCCTATGCCCCATGGGAACAGTCCAGCCCGAACTGCCAAGCCAGGTCCTCCCTGGACTGGAAACAAGCATCCAAGGACCAGTTTAGGGCTTTCAGCCCTCATCAGCCTGGATAGCTTAATTCCAATGGCATGAAGAGCACGGGACTCACGTCTGAGCATTCCCGTCGCACTCGGGGTGACAAATGCAAAAACATCAGGTGATGGGCAGAATGCAGAACAATGTCATACATTCACCCCAGTACAGAGATCTGGGCCAAATCCAATGTTTTTTTGCTCACCATGCCTTTCCAGTTTGAACCCAGCTATATGCAAATCAGTCTTGACCCTGTGCCCCATGGGAACAGTCCAGCCCGAACTGCCAAGCCAGGTCCTCCCTGGACAGGAAACAAGCATCCAAAGACCGGTTTCGGGCTTTCAGCCCTCATCAGCCTGGATAGCTTGATTCCAGTGGCATGGAGAGCACGTGACTCACGTCTGAGCACACCCGTCCCACTCGGGGTGATGAATGCAAAAACAACAGGTGATGGACAGAATGCAGAACAATGTCATACATTCACCCCAGTACAGAGATCTGGGCCTAAATCCATCGTTTTTTTGCTCACCATGCCTTTCCAGTTTGAACCCATCTATATGCAAATCAGTCTTGACCCTGTGCCCCATGGGAACAGTCCAGCCCGAACTGCCAAGCCAGGTCCTCCCTGGACTGGAAACGAGCATGCAAGGACCGGTTTCGGGCTTTCAGCCCTCATCAGCCTGGATAGCTTGATTCCAGTGGCAAGGAGAGCACGGGACTCACGTCTGAGCATACCCGTCGCACTCGGGGTGACAAATGCAAAAACAACAGGTGATGAACAGAATGCAGAACAATGTCATACATTCACCCCAGTACAGAGATCTGGGCCTAAATCCATCGTTTTTTTGCTCACCATGCCTTTCCAGTTTGAACCCAGCTATATGCAAATCAGTCTTGACCCTGTGCCCCATGGGAACAGTCCAGCCCGAACCAACAAGCCAGGTCCTCCCTGGACTGGAAACAAGCATCCAAGGACCGGTTTCGGGCTTTCAGCCCTCATCAGCCTGGATAGCTTGATTCCAGTGGCATGGAGAGCATGGGACTCACGTCTGAGCATACCCGTCCCACTCGGGGTGATGAATGCAAAAACAACAGGTGATGGACAGAATGCAGAACAATGTCATACATTCACCCCAGTACAGAGATCTGGGCCTAAATCCATCGTTTTTTTGCTCACCATGCCTTTCCAGTTTGAACCCATCTATATGCAAATCAGTCTTGACCCTGTGCCCCATGGGAACAGTCCAGCCCGAACTGCCAAGCCAGGTCCTCCCTGGACTGGAAACGAGCATCCAAGGACCGGCTTCGGGCTTTCAGCCCTCATCAGCCTGGATAGCTTGATTCCAGTGGCAAGGAGAGCACGGGACTCACGTCTGAGCATACCCGTCGCACTCGGGGTGACAAATGCAAAAACAACAGGTGATGAACAGAATGCAGAACAATGTCATACATTCACCCCAGTACAGAGATCTGGGCCTAAATCCATCGTTTTTTTGCTCACCATGCCTTTCCAGTTTGAACCCAGCTATATGCAAATCAGTCTTGACCCTGTGCCCCATGGGAACAGTCCAGCCCGAACTGCCAAGCCAGGTCCTCCCTGGACTGGAAACAAGCATCCAAGGACCGGTTTCGGGCTTTCAGCCC
Organism: Lissotriton helveticus; assembly: GCF_964261635.1. Classification (NCBI taxonomy): domain Eukaryota; kingdom Metazoa; phylum Chordata; class Amphibia; order Caudata; family Salamandridae; genus Lissotriton; species Lissotriton helveticus. The sequence continues at coordinate 1,686,621,608 of NC_136068.1, forward strand.
TCATCAGCCTGGATAGCTTTATTCCAGTGGCATGGAGAGCATGGGACTCACGTCTGAGCATACCCGTCCCACTCGGGGTGACGAATGCAAAAACAACAGGTGATGGACAGAATGCAGAACAATGTCATACATTCACCCCAGTACAGAGATCTGGGCCTAAATCCATCTTTTTTTGCTCACCATGCCTTTCCAGTCTGAACCCAGCTATATGCAAATCAGTATTGACCCTGTGCCCCATGGGAACAGTCCAGCCCGAACTGCCAAGCCAGGTCCTCCCTGGCCTGGAAACAAGCATCCAAGGACCGGTTTAGGGCTTTCAGCCCTCATCAGCCTGGATAGCTTGATTCCAGTGGCATGTAGAGCACGGGACTCATGTCTGATCATACCCGTCCCACTCAGGGTGACCAATGCAAAAAGAACAGGTGATGGACAGAATGCAGAACAGTGTTATACATTCACCCCAGTACAGAGATCTGGGCCTAAATCCATCGTTTTTTTGCTCACCATGCCTTTCCAGTTTGAACCCAGCTATATGCAAATCAGTCTTGACCCTGTGCCCCATGGGAACAGCCCAGCCCGAACTGCCAAGCCAGGTCCTCCCTGGACTGGAAACAAGCATCTAAGGACCGGTTTCGGGCTTTCAGCTCTCATCAGCCTAGATAGCTTGATTCCAGTGGCATGGAGAGCACGGGACTCACGTCTGAGCATACCCGTCCGACTCGGGGTGACAAATGCAAAAACAACAAGTGATGGACAGAATGCAGATCAATGTCATACATTCACCCCAGTACAGAGATCTGGGCCTAAATCCATCGTTTTTTTGCTCACCGTGCCTTTCCAGTTTGAACCCAGCTATATGCAAATCAGTCTTGACCCTGTGCCCCATGGGAACAGCCCAGCCCGAACTGCCAAGCCAGGTCCTCCCTGGACTGGAAACAAGCATCCAAGGACCGGTTTCGGGCTTTCAGCCCTCATCAGCCTGGATAGCTTTATTCCAGTGGCATGGAGAGCACGGGACTCACGTCTGAGCATACCCGTTCCACTCGGGGTGACAAATGTAAAAACAACAGGTGATGGACAGAATGCAGAACAATGTCATACATTCACCCCAGTACAGAGATCTGGGCCTAAATCCATCGTTAGAGCCTTGTGTTCTTCAGGACTAGTGGACTGGGCCTTTTGAGGTAGAGGAACACAAGAGAGATGTCACCTACCTGGGAAACTTGCAGACTCCCAGGAGCCCTCTGAGAGTCCTACATGTGAACCATCTCAAACCTCACTTTGAGAGTTCTGAAGTAAGCATACTCTTGGTGACAAATGATGGAGTGGAAGAGGAGATTGCATTTCTCCCTGACCCCCTGTCTGCCAAGGAGCACAATGAGCAAGTGGCAGGTGTGTGAACCTCTTCCCTACACTGACCCCAGAACAGCAGATGTTAGGGCAGTTTGCCATGCTGTTCCCCCTGAACCCAGGTGTCACCTACTGGTGTCCCCTTGATATGGTTACTGGGATAGTCCTGTAAAGCACAACAATTACACGATGACTGACAGGGTGAAAGTTAGCATCAAAGAAAAAGTTTCTAAGATGTTGGCATTAGGGGTGATAGAGCCCTCTAACATTCTCTGGGCCTGCCCAGTGGTCTTGGTCCCAAAGGCTGCTGCACCATTTGCCACTCCTGAACTTTGGTTCTGTGTGGGTTACCGTGGGCTCAATGCCTTTACAGCACAGACACACAACCCATCCCCAGAGCTGATGAGCTCATAGATTGGTTGGGAGCTGCCAAGTTCCTCAGTACACTTGATTTAAAGTCTAAGTACTGGTGGATTGCCTTGACTGATGGGGCTAAGAAGGGGTCTGCATTCTAAACGCTAGAGGGTCACTGCGAGTACTGGGCGATGCGCTCTGGGTTGAAGAATGCTCCTGCCACCTTTCAAAGGTTGTTCAACCAGGTATTGCCTGAACTGGAGGAGTTTGATGCATTTTTCCTGGATGACAGTGCGTGTTCAGTTCCAGCTGGGACGATCACTTGCACCAGCTCTGGGAAGTGTTGAAGGCACTGCAGAAGGCAGGCCTCGTGATCAAGGCCAGTAAGTGCCAGATCAGGCAGGTGTCAGTGGTGTACTTAGGGCACCAGGTAGGAAGCAGCTAGGTAGTGGCCCTACAGCCTAGGATTGACATCATTCTGGCTTGAGAGCCCCCCAAGACCCAGACAGTGGTGAGAACCTTTTTAGGTCTCACCTGGCACTATAGGAGATTTATTAGGAACTATGGCACCATTGTTGTACCTTTAACTCCCCGCCCCTGCCAAAATGTTGGAAAAATGTATTAATTCAAAACTCATGAAATTTATCGAAACACACTACATTCTGGATAGCTCCCAGAATGGATTCCGGGCAGGACACAGCACCGAGTCCGCCTTGGTTGCAGCTTCAGACTGTATCCACATGCAGGTTGATCAGGGCGGGTCAGCAGTGCTGGTCCTGCTCGACCTTTCGGCAGCATTTGGCACCATATCCCCAGTTCGCATGATTCATCGACTGCTGAATCATGCGAGTATGATGCGAATCATACTCCTTTACTGTACGCACTTTACTTTATGACAAGTATTGCAATTGTGGCAATTCACTCCTCTTGCATGAGAAAGAGGACTGCTCAATAAATAATAACTTTTATTGAAAACGCCAAATCTCTCTATTTCTCTGCACTCTGGTGAAACTAAGATGTCGGGGTATCTAGGACCCTATTTAAATATTCCCGATTTATGCCCTCATGTGGTTATAACAAATTATATCCTTATGAAGGCATAAGAATCATATCCATATTTAATCATAGCCAATGCAGTCCAAATACGGCAAGGCTACTCCCATAGACTCCTAGAAAGTACAACGCGTTCTTTAAACAAACCAAGCCTCCAGCAGCCCGGGAATTCCCCCTGCTTTTGTTTTGATTTGTGCAAGAACTCATGGAGTCCAGAAAGAACTGTAAGTTCTTAGTGACGTCTTATGTCCAACCTTACGTCAAACCCGACACCTTCCAGGTATAAATATACCAGCATTTGCCTTAAGAAAACACACGGTGGTTTGGAGCAGAGCGGCTATCTACTTGCCCGACGCCCAGCTGATGCGAGTGCTGAAGGAAGCCGACCCTCCCATTTGACTCACTGAGAGAGATGCTGTCTTTTCTCCTGCCGAGAAATCCAGCCCCAGTGTTTCCAGTCACCAGCCACGGGCCGTGGAGGGAGTTACGGTGGGGCAGGGAGGCGAGGAGGGGGGGGCGGCGGGTGGAGGGTGCTAAAAACAGGCATATGGATCATTGCAGGTAAGTACACAATTTAATTAATAAAACGAAATTCGTAGCGCACACTGCATGGCAAAAAGCAATGCTGTGCGCGCTACGAATTTCGGTTTATTAATTAAATTGTGTACTTACCTGCAATGATCCAAAAGCCTGTTTTTAGCACCCTCCACCCTGCCCCTCCCCCTCCCCGCCTTCCTGCCCCACCGTAACTCCATCCACGGCCCGCGGTTGCCAGTCACCCTTGCGGGTTGCTGGGAGATCGAGTCCTGAGAGAGAGATACAAGACCTCCTTCATTCTATAAACATGGTACGGAGCTGATTAGATCCTTAGAGAATTCTTGTAGCAGATTCTTGGCAAAACTATGTTAACTCACTTACTCCTTCCCACGTATTAGGCTTAGGTCAGGTACACCGAGGTAGGCGTATTTTAGAAACACCAGTTGAGCACGTTTAGTCAACTTTTATAATTGTGTGTATTTTATGCATTTTATCCGTTTTAAGTATCATATGGCTCAGAAACATTATCAATGCTTTTACAGTATTATTTCATAATACTCCTTTTACTGTACGCACTTTACTTTATGACAAGTATTGCATTGTGGCAATTCACTTCTCTTGCATGAGAAAGAGAACTGCTCAATAAATAACAACTTTTATTGAAAACGCCCGTCTCTTTATTTCTCTGCACTCTGGTGAAACTAAGCATGCACGATTGACTGTGTGAAATAGCTGTCTATTGTTTTCACACGACTCTGGAGATATACTCCTTATTCTGGAGTGTGCAAAGTTGTCATGTTTATGCGGTTGTCAGAAACTAATCCCTTCTTGTCTATTCAGGAGTGTTAACACCTTCTTGTTTACTCGAGAAAGTTTCTAGTGACCTCTGAGCTAGCTGGCATTCATAATTAAGTCTAACATATTCAATAGAGACCTAGTCGACCTCAGTCCTATGTCTAAACTATCATTTATGTTATTCCAATGCGCAGAGCCTATTGGGAATATAGGATCTACACTACATGGCGCCCAACGTTTGGTAAGGCGATAATCTAACGCAAGATACTAGAGTAACTCAGTCGTGCTTTTCACACAGACACCTTTTCCCGTAAAAACTCCAATAGACGTCTGGAGTGGGTAAAGGGTTAATATCCGCCGGAACTTAGTAGGAAGAGATTCCTATGTATTAGTTTTTGGTTTAGTCAACGTTGAAGGATACAGTGTTCCAAAATATTGTGCACCTAATCTTTGTTTCCTTGAAACTTGCTCTGCAACAAAAACCTTTCCGTCAGTAAAATGACGGAAAGTGAAGATGAAAGGGAGAAAGCTAAAATAGCAGCTCAACTTGTAGCGGATGACACAAGTCTCCAAAATGAAGACCCGAATGCTATAATCATTCCGGTAAATGTAAGAAAAACTATAACTATTAAACTTATAGAAAATGGACTACCATCAAGAGGTGGTACAGTCATATTTGTGGTAGAGGCCCACGAATATCGGCAGACAGAGGTATTCTATTCATGGATACATTTTCCAGCAGCACATGCTGTAACACACGATTTCCACTATTACAAAATAGAGGAATCTTCAGAGGAATACACTCCTTTCGAGGATGTTGAAATTCCACTAACATACTAAGAGCATATGCTCTGGTTTAATGGCACCCTAAAACATCAAAATCACATCACCAGGCTTGGTCCACTAGGTAGACCAGGAGCCACGTGGCCGGTTCTAGCCAGCTACACACCACACCCCGACATTGAAAAAATGTCAAGCGAAGAACTTTTAGTTAAACTAAAAGAATTAACAAAGGCATATAGAGAATTAGTTCAATTCACAATTGATGATACAACATACCTGCAGAAATTGAAAGAAACAGATATAGCAGAACAACCTTTTGAACTTGCCAGAATCCTAGAAAAATCCTATGAAGAACTAGGTAGAGAGTTTGGGTGGGAAACCACTAAAACACCAACTAACTGAAAATCCTGAAAAAAAATTTATTAAAAATAATCTCAATACTTCAAAAAGAGGTGGGAGGGTAACAAACAAACCACTCCCAGAGAATAACAGTTTCAGTCCAGAGGAAAGTCTCCTCAACGAAGAGACAGATCTCCAGAACGAGTAGGAAAGTCTCCCCACAGGGAGCCCTCTGAGAAAAGATACAACCTTAGAAATAGGGATAATTTGAGAAAACCTGACAGATATCAAGATATTGATACACGTCCCACTCGATCTTTTCAGACTTCCTTACAGAAATCGGAAAGAAGAGGACGGTCAGAACACAAAGAAGAGCACGTCAAGTCCAAAGACAAGGAACCTGCTCATCAAAGTAAAAAATTACAATATCCAAGAAAGAAGGTAGCTACTATTAAAATAAAACATGCCGAGAATTCTGATGACACAACTGAAAAACGGAGAATGGGCCCAGACAATGCTAGACAGCACAGCAGAAGTGACCATGGCTCGCAAGATCCGGATGAATCTTCTGGAGACAGTGGACACGAATGAATACATTCAAGTGGAAACTGCAGACACCAGAGTTAGCGTGCCCCATAAATTATACAAAATAACAATGCATATAGAGGGGGACAAGACTAGGAAAATAAGGGTTCTCTTTTGGGATAACCTTTCGAAACGCTATGATATCCTTCGAGCAGAAAAAGACTGGCCACCAGAGTTTGTCAGGGAGTGCCCACATGGCGAAGAAATGATTATGCCTGGCTTCTCAAATCATATTCCAATTCATAAAAAATACACATTTGCTAGAAAATGGGCAGTAGCCCAAGCCCCTTCATTATATAAAAATCACGTAGGATGGGATGAGGATTGTCCTCACCACAAAATTCAGTTAAAAAATCAACCTACTGCACAGAGGCAGTATCCTGTTAAGCAAGAAGCTAAAAAACAAGTCAGGGAGATCTTAGATCAACTTGAATATCAGGGGGTGATTGAAACATGCACCTCACAAATGAACAATCCTTTTTTTCAAGGGATATCTCTTTGCCGCGTCCCTCTGATGCTGATAGAGAGCAGATTGACACTGCAATAACGGCTGATGAGGTGGCCCTTGCGATTCGTTCCCTGCGTTCGGTGAAGCGATGGGTCCTAATGGCCTACCTATCGAACTTTACAAATTGAAGCCTGACAGAGTTGCTCCTATCTGCGAGATATGTTTTTGAAGTCTCAAGAGTGTGGCTCTCTCCCCCGTGATCAGCGTTTAGCGACCATTGTTGTGATTCACAAGGAGGGAAAGCCCAGAGACAAGTGTGCATCGTACCGTCCCATTTCCCTTTTGAACGCCGAACCTAAGATTCTGGCAAAGGTCCTGGCAAACAGATTGATCACTGTCATCGGAGACTTGATCCATCCGGATCAATCCGGTTTCATTCCGCACAGAAACACCGCTCTTAATCTCAGGCGTCTACATGGTGTTCTCGCGAGAGCATCGACGTTGCGTGAGCCGGCCATCTTGGTGTCACTGGATGCCACGATGGCCTTCGACACTGTAGAATGGCCATACTTGTGGGCCGCATTAGCTAAGTTTGGGTTCGGACCGGGTTTTATTGGTTGGGTCAGGCTGCTCTACGAGGACCCCCTTGCACAAACGGTTGTCAATGGTCGTGTATCGGCTCCTTTTGCTCTTGAGAGGGGGACTCGTCAGGTTTGTCCTTTATCGCCACTCCTGCTCGCCCTGGCCCTCGAGCCCCTTGCCGCATGGATTAGATAGGAGCCTTCGATTAAACGTATTCGGTGGTCCTCTGACTTTGAAGATCGTATCTCGCTTTACATGGACGATATTTTATTGTATTTGACTTCGCCGAGAAAATCTCTGATGGTATTATGTGATGTCCTGGCCTCATTTGGTAGGAACTCGGGCCTCATTATCAATTGGACAAAATCGTATCTATACGTCCTCTCGGGCGACGTTCCTTCTCTCCCGCGTAACTGTCCCATACAGATAGCTCAAACGGTGTTTAAGTACCTAGGTATTTATATCTCCTTGGACCCGGCAATTCGTGATGAGCAAAATCTTCTTCCGCCCTTGTCACGATCAAAGCAAGATGTTGCGGGCTGGCGAAGGCTTCCACTTTCACCGCTAGGTCGTGCTGCCCTCTTTAAAATGATGTCTTTGCCTCGTTTTCTCTACGCTCTTCATAACGCCTTTGATATTATCCTCGCTAGCTATTTTCGAGTGATTGAAGATCTTCAGAGGAAACTGGTTTGGGACGGTAGACCTCGTATTTCTCTCGCTAAGCTGACGCTCCCGTGGTACGATGGGGGTATTGCCCTCCCGGATATAAAGCGTTACTATTGGGCGTCCCATCTGGGAGCTATAAACCATGGCATATATGGTCCCGAATCACATCCCGCTTTCGCCATGGATAGATGGCTCCTGCCCGGGGGCGACTATTATAGGGCGCTGTATTCCAAGTCTGTTGTCGGGGTTCTGTCCGGACCCACAAAGATAGCGGTGAGCCTGTGGCGGGACGCGACCAATGCGACGGGATGGACAGATCGTCTGACTCGGGCGACCCCGCTTTTTTGTTCAGATAAGCTTGGTAAACTCTGGAATACCAAGGGGTTCGACAAATGGGACCTCATTGGTATTAGTAAGGTGGGTGACCTCTGGGTTAAGGGACAGGTTAAATCGTTCGAGTCGTTGCAGGAGGAGTTTGAATTGAGTAGCACTGAATATTTCCGTTATGCACAGGTCCGACATGCCTTGCGGTCAGTTTTCCAGGTCGGGGAGGTGGTTCCGGAGTCGTCTCCGCTCGAGGACAGATTGTTGGATGGCTATGTGCCTGATAGTACCATTTCCCTAGTTTATAAAAAAAACTAATCAATGATAGAACAGACCTCCTAACACATCTCCGAGAACTGTGGACCCATGACAGCCTTGAACTGGATGACGAAGACTGGCAATCTGCGATCTCCTCCCCAAATTAGGTCGCGATCCCAGCTCGGCTCCGGTTGATTCAACTTAAGATTCTACATAGGATTTATGTCACGGGCCCTCGTTTGGTGCATATGGGTTTCTCTGAAGATGGTCTGTGTAAACGTGGATGTGGGCAGGTGGGGACATTCCTTCACATTATTTGGGAATGTTGTGAGGTCTCTGCCTACTGGAGTGAGGTGCATGATGTAATGAGTGAAGTCATGGGGATTACCCTTCGGCCGGAGGCCAGGCGCTGTCTACTGAATGTATGGGAACCAACGGATCATAATGTAGCTCAGACGCTATGGGTGACCCTGGGGGCCATGATTGCTAAAAGAGATGTTTAGGTAGAAGACGGTGTACCTAGCCCGAGGCAAACCCCGAAAGTGGTGTAGAGTGTGGGGACCCTGGAATGAGTACCGCGGAAATGTATGTACACCACCTGCATTGGATGTTCCAGATGTTCCGCTATCCCCCTGAGCCTGCATTCCACTATTATTTTACATATGTCCTGCCTCTGTTTTCTCCCTCCTCCCCCCCTCTTTTCCTCACCTACATTGATTACTGATTTTAATGTGTTGCTTTTTCTTCCCTATCTTGGAATCAGTACTGTAAATGATGTTTTTCTTTGCCTTGCTGTTTTATATGAAAATTTTCAATAAAAAGAAACAAAAAAACAAAAAAAATTGAAAAAAGCTATATGTATGTATATATATACAGCTATGCTAATTTGCATATGGGCTGGTGGGAGGAGCAAGTACTCATGAAGACACACACTGTAGAAATGTCAGAAAATATGGCGCATTATAGTCGCTATATTGATGACATTTTTACTATCTGGAGAGGAAGTGAGGAAAGTGCAAGAGAATTTGCAGAGCAATTGAATCAAAACAGCCTGAATCTTAAGTTCACCTGTGAAACCAGCAAAAGTAGGATACATTTCCTAGATTTAGAATTGTTTGTGGCAGATGGGAAAATTCAGTCGAGCACCTACCGTAAGCCCACCTCTGGAAATACCATGCTTCACGCCTCCAGCTATCATCCCCCAAACTTAATAAATAGCATCCCTTATGCAGAATGTCTGAAAATGCGGCGAAACTGCAGTACCGACACAAACTACAAAGAGTCCAAGGCTAGTTTGTTTGGCAGATTGCGCCTCAGAGGCTATCCTGAACACATACTAAAAACAGCAGAACAAAAATGTGATGTGAAAGAAAGAAAAGATTTACTTTTCTCTCACAAACCTGCAACACAAAGGTCAAAACAAAACACAGGGACACCACGCCTAATCACAGGGTACAATGCCTATCAGAAACAACTTAGAAATATCATTTATAGGCATTGGCCCATAGTTAGGAATGATCCTGTGATAGGGAAAAGCTGTAATAAAATCCCTCAGCTTACTTTTCACAAAACTAAAAGTATGAAGGAAGAATTGGTAGTGAATGATCCTGTCCTGAAGAAGAAAGAACCACCTTGGTTAAAAACAAAAAATGGTTTTTATAAATGCATTAAGTGCAAAGCATGCCAGTATGGAATGAATGTTACCAAAGTTGATGTGCCACATAGAAGAAAACCACTAGAGGTATGTGCAAACTATACATGCAAGACGGACTTTGCAGTTTACGTCTTGCAATGTAGCTGCAATAAAAAATACGTGGGCAGCACTATCCTTCCTGCCTACGTAAGGGTGTTACAACACTTAAGAGCTATCACTAAAAACGACCCCTCATACCCAGTGGCAAGGCACATCAACACTATGCATGGGGGAAAAGCGGAGAACATTAAGTACTTTGTGATCGACCATGTGAAGAAAAATATCAGAGGGGGGAACAGACAACTGGCCCTCCGAAGACTAGAGTCTCGGTACATTATCCTTCTGGACACTAAGGCCCCACAGGGATTGAACGCAGAAGAGGCCCTTAGTGTGCATTTAGAGCCCACAAATTTATAACAATGCAAGTAGCTGTCTATGCGAATCCGAACCCACCCCTCCGTAGGAGAAGGGAAAAATTAGCTTCACTATTACTTTTCAGCAAAGGCTGTAAGTATCACAGTAGAATACACACAAGGTCGAAAGAGATTTTAGTGGTGGCAACATAAAGTATGGTTGATATAAACATTGTTTGTCATGTAAGAATATTTAACAAATATCTTACATTAGGTACATTAACAGTAATAATTTGAAACACAATATGTCAGATTTTCACTTATAATTGCCCCCCTGGGCTGCATTTAAGAACAATCTGGAATATGCTAAATAGATGGAGGGGCTATGCACCATGAGAGTATTTGGGTTGGAATATGGGGCACTAGACCCTTAAGCCAGGTTCCCTCCTTAGCATAAGACATATGTGAGATGTAACGCTAGGGTAATTACTTAGCCTACAGTAAAGATTGGTACCTATGTATACAGATAATATGTGTACAATTTTATACACACATGACATAAAATATATAAAAAATAACCTACCACATACCACGCTGAGTCACCTTGAAAGATGAATTTGATTTTTTTTTACGACTTTCACAAGCGTTGAACCTTAGTTGATAAAAGTTTCTACTTTGATACAATGGAATTGAATTGTTGTCAAATATGTTTATTTTACTTTAATATTGTCTTGTGCCTAATGTGAATGCAATGTGTAGCGCGGTTTTAAGTGTTGCATGTAAAATTGTAACTCTTCAGTGGCCATGGTGAAATGGTTGCTATGACAATAATAATGCCGCCACACAGGCCAATGAGCACTTTGAACTGTTTAAAAAGCACTCACTTACCTGAATTCTTTGTTGTGAACAAGACGGTTTCATCCGTCGAAACGCGTCGAACTTTGCACTTGGGAAAACAAAACTTGTTCCTGAATGAGACCCCACGGTGTCAGCGCCTGTTTATCATTGTGTAAACACAGGAGTGGAGAGTATATATATATCTATATATTTCCACCAAAACGATCCTTCAGCAATAGGAGCGCTCGACAGTGTGTGCTTGCCCCAGGGCTGGATCAAAGCCCGAATTTCAATTATAACCACAAAGATGGGCAGCACAACCGGATACTTCAAGAAGCTTTATTTTTCTTTACAACACCCACCGACGCATTTCAGCCTCACGGCTTTTCTCACGGTCAGCAAGTCCCTTCTTACTTTTCAGTTACATACTGCCCCACCTTAGCCTTAAGGTGGCATTGTGGGATACGTAGTTCTTGCTACATTAAAAATAATTAATCATTTCAACAAACAAAGGACTGGTGTGTTCACATATGTCCATGTATAGTACATAGCGTCCAATATGCATTTCACTTCGGGCATGCAATTTCAATGATATCTTCAAAGGTTTGAATTTATATATTTTTTAGTTGCTGTTTTGGGTATAGTACCCATGTTCACACTGTTTCTGGTCAGTTAAGCTCATTTTTACTCCAGGTGTATGTGGAGATCTTCTCCAAAGTTCATCCCTTTGGGATGCTTTGTACGGACCCGAACAATGAGACGCGATTCCATTTGTCGAAGAAGACGAGTTGTGTCTCCTCCTCTCTCTAGTTTCGTGAGCATTTTTAGTCCATAGTAACTCATTGCTCGCCAGTCCCATTTTGGCAGATATTCAGATGTTTGGCTGTGGCATACAGCATGTTGGAGTTTTTCACAGCACGGATATGTTCCAGTATTCTCTTTTTAAGCATACAGGTAGTGCATCCTATATACTTCATTCCACATCTGCATTCGATGACATATACCACGTTATGTGATATATTGTTTAATAGACATGCTTTTGCCATCTGGTTCCACCACACTCTTCATTCTTTTTCCTATTTTGCACGCTTTACATGAGGTGCAGGGTTTGAAACGTATATTTTGTTCTGTCCACCATTTCGGTTGCTGCTTGATTTGAAAAAAGCTTTTCACCAGTAGATTTTGCAGTGATGTATTTTTTCTATATGTGATGGAGGGATGTTCGCCAGCCATTGTGCCTATATCCGGATCACTGGTTATTAGATGCCAATATTTTTTCATTTTTTTGGCAATTATTCCGCTCTCCTTGCTATATGTCGTGACAAATCTTGGGGGATCTTTGTCTTGTGGGGGTTTGGGCTTTTCAATCAAAGTTTCTGCTCTACTGATCTTGTCCACTTTGTTTTTGCAATTTTTCAGGACATAGTTTTTATATCCCCTTGACTGGAATCTAACTGTGCTTTGTTGTATGTGCTTTTCTGCATCTTCTGGATTTGAACAGTTTCTTTTTAGACGTACGAACTCCCCATATGGGATGCTTTTTACTAGCGTCTTGGGATGGAAACTGGTGCCGTGTAGCACACTATTTGTGGCAGTCTTTTTGCGGAACAAGGTTGTTTCAAGTTTACCATTTGAGGTGTAGACCTTAGTGTCTAGAAAATCTATTTCTCTCTTGTTTGTTGCACAGGTGAATTGTAGACCAACCTCATTATTGTTTAGTCTGGTGAAGTATCTTTGGAATAGTTCATCACTCCCCTTCAAGATCAAAAAAAGGTTGTCGATATATCTGACCCATAAGATTATACGATCCAATTCATCCTGGTTGGTGTCGTTCCATGCAATTGTTTTTTCCCACCATCCCATGGTGACATTGGCATAGTTTGGGGAAAACGAAATCCCCATGGCCGTACCACATTCTTGTCTGTACAGATCGTTGTCTGTACTAACGATCTGTACAGACAAGAATGTGGTACGGCCATGGGGATTTCATGTTCCCCAAACTATGCCAATGTCACCATGGGATGGTGGGAAAAAACAATTGCATGGAACTACACCAACCAGGATGAATTGGATCGTATAAACTTATGGGTCAGATATATCGACGACCTTTTTTTGATCTGGAAGGGGAGTGATGAACTATTCCAAAGATACTTCACCAGATTAAACAATAATGAGGTTGGTCTACAATTCACCTGTGCAACAAACAAGAGAGAAATAGATTTTCTAGACACTAAGGTCTACATCTCAAATGGTAACCCTTGAAACAACCTTGTTCCGCAAAAAGACTGCCACAAACAGTGTGCTACACGGCACCAGTTTCCATCCCAAGACGCTAGTAAAAAGCATCCCTTATGGGGAGTTCGTAGGTCTAAAAAGAAACTGTTCAAATCCAGAAGATGCAGAAAAGCACATACAACAAAGCACAGTTAGATTCCAGTCAAGGGGATATAAAAACTATGTCCTGAAAAATTGCAAAAATAAAGTGGACAAGATCAGTAGAGCAGAAACTTTGATTGAAAAGCCCAAACCCCCACAAGACAAAGATCCTCCAAAGATTTGTCACAACATATAGCAAGGAGAGCGGAATAATTGCCAAAAAAATGAAAAAATATTGGCATCTAATAACCAGTGATCCGGATATAGGCACAATGGCTGGCGAACATCCCTCCATCACATATAGAAAAAATACATCACTGCAAAATCTACTGGTGAAAAGCTTTTTTCAAATCAAGCAGCAACCGAAATGGTGGACAGAACAAAATATACGTTTCAAACCCTGCACCTCATGTAAAGCGTGCAAAATAGGAAAAAGAATGAAGAGTGTGGTGGAACCAGATGGCAAAAGCATGCCTATTAAACAATATATCACATGTACATCAAAAAACGTGGTATATGTCATCGAATGCAGATGTCTAATGAAGTATATAGGATGCACTACCTGTATGCTTAAAAAGAGGATACTGGAACATATCCGTGCTGCGAAAAACTCCAACATGCTGTATGCCACAGCCAAACATCTGAATATCTGCCAAAATGGGGACTGGCGAGCAATGAGTTACTATGGACTAAAAATGCTCACGAAACTAGAGAGAGGAGGAGACACAACTCGTCTTCTTCGACAAATGGAATCGCGTCTCATTGTTCGGTTCCGTACAAAGCATCCCAAAGGGATGAACTTTGGAGAAGATCTCCGCATACACCTGGAGTAAAAATGAGCTTAACTGACCAGAAACAGTGTGAACATGGGTACTATACCCAAAACAGCAACTAAAAAATATATAAATTCAAACCTTTGAAGATATCATTGAAATTGCATGCCCGAAGTGAAATGCATATTGGACGCTATGTACTATACATGGACATATGTGAACACACCAGTCCTTTGTTTGTTGAAATGATTAATTATTTTTAATGTAGCAAGAACTACGTATCCCACAATGCCACCTTAAGGCTAAGGTGGGGCAGTATATAACTGAAAAGTAAGAAGGGACTTGCTGACCGTGAGAAAAGCCGTGAGGCTGAAACGCGTCGGTGGGGTGTTGTAAAGAAAAATAAAGCTTCTTGAAGTATCCGGTTGTGCTGCCCATCTTTGTGGTTATAATATATATATATATATAAAACAAATAATATACATTGGAAAAATAAACAAATAACAATATTAGAAATATCGAAACAATATTAAGAAAAGTATTGAAGTCTGGGATTAATAGATATATTATACCCACTTTATGCAACAGTAGTGACAACATAGGCTTTCACAGGGGTTACATTTACTGTTCCATTCCGTACATCCTTTTCATTCTGGGCAAATCAAATCTGAAAGGCTGAATCAAAGTCCTGTGCACAAGTTTTAAATATGATGAAAATCCGGTGTAAAAAAAAAAAACAAAAAAAACCAATCCTTTGTTTCCTGGCTCCAAGCCAGACGATTCATAGCGTCTAGTTTTGGACTACAGACACCTAAACTCCGGTTGCAAAACATTTGCAGTACAAAACTCACACAGTGCAGCACTAATGAATAACATTGTGCGCAAAAAGTATAAAACAACATTAGACATTTTGAATGGTTTCTTTTGTCAAAACATTGCACCTGAAAGCAGGTATTTGACCGCTTTCTCAACAATGGGGGCGCAAAAACAATTTCGCCGTCCCCCACAGGGATTCAAGAATAGCCCAGGATTATTCTCAGCAAGGGTAACAGAGTTACTACAAATATATGATGATGAGGCATTGTCTTATGTCGACGACATCTATCTCACAGACGATGACCTGGAGACTCACTTAAAAAGAGTGAACACCATAATACTTGGGTTCGCAGATGAAGGGTACAAATTCAACTTTAAAAAGTCAGGAATTGCCCATCTAACTGTCCTATGTTTAGGATATGAGTTATCAAGTGAAGGCAAAAGCCTAGCAGACAACTTCATAGAGAAGTGTGCTGTACTCCAAGCTCCAAAAACGCTGAAGAACTTACAATCAATGCTAGGTTTCCTGAATTTCGGAAGAACATACATTCTAAATTATGCAGAGAGGGTTAAACCTCTATATGAATTAATAAGACCTGATTTCAAACCAATCAATTGAACTCGGAAACACACAGAAATTTTAAGATCATTACAAACAGACATGTTAACTAAAACAAAACTGCAAACACGCGTAAACGTATGCAACCTTGTATTCCGAGTCATCCTCGGAAGATGCAGATTCACGTACCTGACCTCTAATGAGGGAGAAACGGTACCAATAGCTTATAAATCACACTTGTACACAAGCTGAAATGAAATTCAGTTCTACTGAAAAAATTCTAACTGCGGTTCAAACTGCTGTAGAAAAAGAAAGAGCCCTAGTCCAAGGGAGGAGCATATCTGTTTTAACAGCAGTATCAGCCCTTGAGGCAGTAACAAGACCACGCATTCCAAATGCAGTGGCATTAGATCCAAAATGGATACAATGGGAAAATTCTCTTGCTGCAGAAGACGTGAAACACGCTTTTGATCCGAAAATGAAAAAACTGGAGGATCTAGAATACGAACATGAATATCCTCTGCAGATCGAAATTCTGCCTCTAGAACAATACACCTGTGTAATCTACACAGACAGATTTGCACAACACTACGTTGTGGGAAAACAAACTTACAGTGCAGCGTGCGCGATTGTTAAAGGTCGCTGGCGCTTAGGTAACTTCAGACTGATAATAACAAAAACTGAATCAATCAGAAACTGTACAGCTCAGCGAGCTGAAATAAGATCTTTAAAAATGGCACTTGAAAATGCCGATCGCGAACTCCCGACACTTATAGTGTGCGATTCACATTACTGCGTCCGGTCTTACAATAACAGCATGCAGACCTGGATTCAAAACAGTTACAAAGATGAGACAGGTGCCACAATAAAGCATAAAAAGCTATAGGAACAAGTAGTTCTTTTAAGGAAAGAACTACGAAAGACTCACGTGATACATACACTGAGTCATCAACGTGATGGCATTCACGTTGCAGGGAATTCATTGGCTAACAGAGCCACAGCGGCAGCGGTTCAACTGGCTTCCATATCCACAAAAAAGCATTCTAAAAAACACATAGATGGAGAAACCATGCTGGCGGTAAAAGCCTCATTAAAAGGCGACTATGCAGCATTAACTCTCAACTATCCACTCAGTAATACATACATAATTGATGCAAACTCCGTTCCTTTTGCTCAAATCCCTGAAGTGGGGGACAGAGTAATTCCAAACATGAACCGGAGGGCTTACTTGATTCAAGAAGCACACATGGGAATGGGTCTGAGGTACCAAGAGATCTTGAAATCTCTAATAGAATTACAATCGGAATACTGGTGGCCGGGGATGAGCGTGCACATTTATAACTTTGCAATGAATTGTCAGGACTGCAACAGAGATCGCAGTTGTGAACCGAACCAGACAATTGCCAGGACACCTTTATTAGAAAGCATTGGGCTATCTATACGCAGAAATCCAGATGGAGAAAAGCGATCCCATAATTATTAAGACAAGATTCATTTAATTGTGGCCCCAGCGCTCGTCTGACGCCAGAACTGTTATAAAAAATATACGAGTCTTTATCGGCACATACGCAATTGGCATGCTACATTCTGACCAGAGTCCTGCGTTTAGCTCTCGAGCTTACAAAGAGGCCATGACCAGCATGGGCATTGCATTGCGGTACTCTAGTCCATTCCATCCCGAGGGAAATGCGGTAGTGGAGAGAAAAAAACGTGACATAAAGAAATCTATAACAGCGAGGGTATTAGGTTCGGGTGACGGGTGGGTCAAACATCTAACAAGTGTCCAACGTAGTCTTAATAATCTGCCAAGAAAATCTCTGGGAGGTATCACTCCATACGAACTTTTGTTTGGTACTAGAATGATCATCCAGGACCTAGATTGTCACACTTCAGTGGTGAAACAAAAAACCTTTGATATCAATGATCGTTTGGCTGTTTTACAGGACTTAAATGAAACAAGAAGAAGTCTAAGTAACATAAAGCTAAAGCCAAAGACCACTGAAGAAAAACCACCTGTCTGGATTCCAAAGATTGGGGATCTGGTCAGAGAAAAGATCGCGGTGAAGAAGGAATTTGGGCCTTCTTACAGAAAAGTAGTACCTGTCTTAGCTGTCAGTGGAACAAGATACTACCGATTTATGCCCTACCGGTACTACCGCCCCTTGCTGGTAAAAAGGAGAACCGAGTTGTATCAATCGACCTGGTAAAACCACAATCATGTGGCCAATAATAAGTAGTAGGCCCAGTGGACTCCCAAGAAATAGCAGAAGACCAAATCTGGCTACAATCAAAGAGGTTCAAACTGAGAGACTACTCACATTTGATAAACCTGCAGTGAATAAAAAAGGACTATGCAATAAAGCCATGGAACTTGTGCCTCTTGAAACCCAAATTGCAACAGTTCGTCAAGAAACACCAGTCTACAACGATGTAGCCTCTGAACACACAGAATCAAAGATTAATAACAATCCGGAAGCAATTCCAACAATTGACAGAACTGCATCTGGCTACTTCATCAATTTCGATGACTTTTCTGATGATCCAAGTGAACATGAAGAAACGCCAGCAACAAAAACTTTTAAACAAAAAATGACTGAACTCTTTCATCAACTCAAAGAAACATATCTGATTTCACCATGGATTGAATTATGGATTGTGTTTGGTGTTCTTTTCCTCCTGCTCTGGCTCATCATGATTTTATGTTTGGTTAGATTTATTGATGGAAAATATAGTACAATGGACACAGCAAGTCAGAACATCAACTTGGTCCTAAAGCCTCACAGATCTTCACACATCGAAAAAAGAGAACTGTCATCAGTGAACATTACAGCCAATCCTATACCCGGTGGGGTAGCATGGGACAAAACTGATTACGAAATCTATGGCCCGATTGAGCTCTTGAAATATCCACATCAATTCAAGGTTTCCTTAAGTGACTTTGTGACACCAAGTATTTTCTCTGATGATTGGGACTTTGAAAATATTAATAATATGATGTCAGATTTAGTAATGTCAGCAACATTCACAGAACATGATTATTTGCAGGGTTCATCAAACTATGAAGAAATGTACTGTTTTAACCACTATGGTCATCATTATTTGCATAAATCTGCTAATCCTAGAAATGTTTTTACTTATAACCAATGGGAACATTGTCCAACACAGCCAAAAGGCAGCTCGAAAACATTTTATGAAACATTCCCATACTTCTCAGGTTTTAATAACAGTGACCCAGAAACGTTTTATTATAAAATGTTAAATAAGACAGGAATGAAAAACATGTTGACAAATACTAAATTTATATATTCTGAAAAATGTTATGAAAAAATGTCTACATTTGGTTCTGAATTTTGGAAAAACAACATTGAGACAAAAACCATCTGGTGTACAAAAGACTGGCAGGTACAAGGATTAGAAGCACTTTTTAGAGCCTGCATGATCCCAGAACAAATAATATTCTTGAATGACACCATTCAAACAACCTGTCTTGGTCTAGCCAAGATAAAATACTTACACAAACCGTCTATTCCAAAGCCCATACCTGATAGTAATAGCACTATAGATGTGGAGATAGACGTGTCCCATATATTACACCAACACAGAACAAATCCTGATTGGAAAAAATGGTTGATCTGGCCCACAGACACAAATAACTGTCAAGATAGATTCCTGAACAAAACACAGGGGTTCAAACAGAACAGGCCAGACCCAAGGTATTCCCAGAGACAACATCCAGGGATACAACATATAGTGTAGGAAAACTATGCCTTGAGTGGCTACAGAAATCCACACTGCCTGAAATTAAGCAACACTTAACTTTACTTAAAGAAGATGCTGACTTGCGAGATTTCATATTGGGACCTCGCAAACAGCGTCAAAAACGTTTCATATACGCCGGTATATACGCTGCTTACAACGAAGCTTGGAAAGTGACGCAAATTGAAACTGCAGAAAAAATACGAGAAATTGATTGTATTAACTTAGAAAAATCACTGTCTGTAGTGGACAATGGGTTAACGACTCTGTCCTCCAGAATGTATTCACTGGACAGCATTGTATCATCTGCTATTGATATAATAGAGCAGGACTTGCTAATGTTACAACATGGCCAGTCCCAATTGCGTTCTATTGTACAGCTAGGCTGGACGTTGTAAAACCTGCGTTCAGGCTACGTGCCATGGCGTCTAATCAACATAACGTCATTATTTTCTATCTTTAACCTTACTGATAAACAAATCAGTTTGGCACAAAAAGGAGCAGACTATATGATTCTGAGCATTGACAAACTTGAGAGATTACCATTGACAATGTCAGAGAGACCTGTCATTGAATGGATAATACATGGAACAATTACAATTCCGATAACAACTTTTCAGTTTCAATATTGCCAAAAGTATATACCAGCAGGCCTGTATGAAAGGTTGGGTAAAGGATACATCAAGTCAACCTGGAATTTACCTTATACACATAAATGTTATAGTGAAGGGAAAAAAGAGGTATTTCTTAGTGGTAACAATTGTAAAAATTCAATAAGCGGTACACTTCTGTGTCAAGGTATTAACTTGCATGGAGCCTGCGAAGGGTCATCAAATAACCTTTCATGTCACCTGCACGTCACCCCTGCAACACAGATAGAGCCTTTTTTCAGACAGCTTTCCAACGGCAGCTATGTTATAATAAGTGACCACAGCTGTTGTGGCATGGTACCAGGAATTGCCTATCTCGTGAGTATTACTTCCAGGGTCATTTGCTGTATGCGAGTATTGTATCCAAACAGCAAACCAGACAAGGAGGCAGCAATATGGCCTTCTCTGAATATCTCTTCTATTCGAATTGATACTTTAAGCAGAATGAAGTCTATTCTTTTACAGACAACTGTGCCTTTAACCTCGTCCAAAGAGACGTATGATCTGCAAGTTGCAAGGACAGCGGCAGAGATACATACCCTATTATCGACAAATTGCCCCGTACATTTCGTAGAAATGTTAAGCCAAATTCTAAACATGTCAGATTCCAGTGGCATCGCACATGTATTTAAGACAATTTTTTCGGGACTGTCAGCACCCTTTGAAACAGTTCTTGGCATCTTCCCGAATTTTGTGCATTCTGTATTCGGCGGCCTGCCTCTTCTTTTGGGACTCGTAGAAGGAATTTTATTTTTGTTCCTTCTGCTCCAATATGGCAAGCCAAGCCACAGACAAAACTCAGGCAACAATGGAAGAAACGATCCTGGCTATACATTCCTGAGAACGGATAACTAAAGTCCTTGGCTTTGCCCGGCTAAGAGATCTGAATACTACCTGGTTACTTTCATTCAGACCAATCTGGCAAGATTGCATCTTACCTGTGCTTCGATGTCTGCTATGCGGAGAAGAATGCGTGTTGGACGTCTGTCTTACACTACCATCAGCAGTACCTATGGATATCAATACTTTGCTTGGTTCGGTAACGGCTCGTGCAACGTGTTGTCCCCAGCGGCTACCTTTTCTGATGACGGCATTCATTGAGACTTCACCATTACGATTAGGTGGCGGTGAAGTACGAGATGAAAGCAGTTCCACACAGATACAACCTTCTGTGAGCATTGCTGATCCAGACATCGATGATAGCAATGATTCTCACATATGCACTATTTCAGCTTTTTCGAACTTGGTCGAACTTTCACCTACTGTTCCAGACCAATTTTTCTCAAGCCTGTCTGATTTAATGTTCTCTCCTAACAACGAGAATAACTTTTGAAACAATGAGCTCACAGCGTTCCCTGAACTCTGAATTCGGCCTTCAGTTTTTGATAAACAACACTACTGAAAACATTTGGAACAATTCTTTTTTCCCCTGAAAGAGAATTTTTTTTTTCCATTTCCAAAATATTTACCTTTTTCTGGCACATGGTACTCTGCTTAAAGTAGAACTATTATTAGAGAACAGAACTTCTATTTTTAGAAACTCTAGAGACAATATTTTTACACAGCCTCTAGCACATGTACAGTATTGTATAAATATGTGATGAAATGGTCTCGACCTTCTCTTCTGTATTAAGAGCCATTTCATAAATGTAATTTTCGCAATTCATTCAGCCAATATTTATATATGCATTTTCTGAATGATGCTATTGCTTGAAAGACTTACAGTATAAATATCCATTTTCGTGTATATACCATATACCATTTCAAATGCATTTTATGTATTTTGGGGTGGGCAGGAAAACACATGCATCGTTATATGTTTAGTATTGCTTAATATTTAGTAATGATGGACATTATACGTGGAGTGGGTGTTCTAAACGTATCTAGGACCCTATTTAAATATTCCCGATTTATGCCCTTATGTCAGCGGTCTTCAATCTGCGGGGCGCGACCCCCAGGGGGGTCGTGGAGGCCTGGGAAGGGGGTCGCAGATGGCAGTTTGCCTTAGTGGCGTCGGAGGCCTAATTCACACCGAGGGGTGAAAAACAACAAAGTCTCATTAACTATAAAAGGTCTTTTAAAGACCTGTGAAGTACTCGGCGGCTTTGTGTGTGTCCCTGAAGGTGTTTCAGCCTGGCTCACATACACGAGAGGGGGAGGGCTGGGGCCAGGGGAGGGCGGCTGGGGAGGAGGCTGTAGCCCTTTGAGTTCAATGGACTTTGCGCGCCTGGAGCTGTGGGTCCGGCCTGTAAAGCACAAAGCACAAACCCTCATACCTGGCGCCTGTGCGGGAGAAATGTGCCTGAGAGTCTGTTCTTCAGGTGAGATGTTGTTACAGCCTGTCCGCCCCCCACCCCCAGCAGGGAGGCACAGAGATGCCCTCCCATGAGAGAGGAAGAAGAAGGAAGAAGACGCAGAGAGATACTGGCCCCCACCCTCCCCCCCGCTGCCAGGGGGAGAGGGTGAGGGTCAGAAAAGGTGGGTGGATGAATGGATGAAAGGGTGGATGGATGAAGGATGGATGTATGGATGGATAAAAGGTTGCATGGATCATGATGGATGGATGTGTGAAAAGGTGGGTGGATGATTGATGGGTGAATGGATGGATGAAAGGGTGGATGGATGAATGTATGGAAGTAAGGATGAAAGGGTGGCTGGATGAAGGATGGATGGATATGTGAAAAGGTGGGTAGGATGAATGATGAGTGGATGGATGGATGAAAGGGTGTATGGATGAAAGGGTGGATGGATGAAGGATGGATGTATGGATGGATAAAAGGTTGCAATGGATGAATGATGGACGGATGGATGTGTGAAAATGTGGGTGGATGAATGATGGGTGAATGGATGGATGAAAGGGTGGGTGGATGAAGGATGGATGTATGGATGAAAGGGTGGATGGATGAAGGATGGATGAAAGGGTGGATGAAGGATGGATGAAAGGGTGCATAGATGAAGGATGGATGGATGGATGAAAGGAAGGATGAAACGGTAGATGGATGAAGGATGGATATATGGATGGATAAAAGGTTGCATGGATCATGATGGATGGATGGATGTGTGAAAAGGTGGGTGGATGAATGATGGGTGGATGTATGGATGGATGGATGGATGGATGGATGAATGAATAAAAGGGTGGGTGGATGAAGGATGGATGTATGGATGAAAGGGTGAATGGATGAAGGATGGATGTATGGATGAAAGGGTGGATGGGTGAAGGATGGAAGTATGGATGGAAGGATGAAATGGTGGATGAAGGATGGATGTATGGATGAAAGGGTGGATGGATGAACGATGGATGTATGGATGAAAGGGTAGATGGGTGAATGATGGATGTATGGATGGAAGGATGAAAGGGTGGATGGGTGAAGGATAGATGTATGGATGGATAAAAGGTTGCATGGATGAATGATGGATGGATGTGTGAAAGGGTGGGAGGATGAATGATGGATGGATGGATGGAAGCGTAGATGGGTAAAGGATGGATGTAAGGATGAAAGGGTGGATGGATGAAGGATGTATGTATGGATGGAAAGATGAAAGTGTGGGTGGATGAATGATGGATGGATGTGATGAGGTCTAACAGGCGCATTTATGGTTGTCGATAGTTGTTGATGATGGGGAGTACCAGTTTCTAGAAACTTTTGTTCGAAGGGGTCCTTAAGCCTAAAAAGGTTTTACAAGGGGGTCTCGGCCTCAAAAAGTTTGAAGACCTCTGCCTTATGTGGTTATAACAAATCATATCCTTATAAAGGTATTAGAATCATATCCATATTTAGTCATAGCCAATGCAGTCCAAATACGGCAAGGCTACTCCCATAGACTCCTAGAATGTATAACGCGTTCTTTAAACAAACCAAGCCTCCAGCAGCCCGGGAATTCCCCCTGCTTTTGTTTTGATTTGTGCAAGAACTCCTGGAGTCAGAAAGAACTGTAAGTTCTTAGTGACGTCTTATGTCCAACCTTACGTCAAACCCGGCACCTTGCAGGTATAAATTAACCAGCATTTGCCTTAAGCAAACACACAGTGGTTTGGAGCAGAGCGGCTATCTACTTGCACGACGCCCAGCTGATGCGAGTGCTGAAGGAAGCCGACCCTCCCATTTGACGCACTGAGAGAGACGCTGTCTTTTCTCCTGCCGAGAAATCCAGCCCCAGTGTTTCCAGTCACCCTTGCGGGTTGCTGGGAGATCGAGTCCTGAGAGAGAGATACAAGACCTCCTTCATTCTATAAACAAGGTAGGGAGCTGATTAGATCCTTAGAGAATTCTTGAAGCAGATTCTTGGCAAAACTATCTTAACTCACTTACTTCTTCCCACGTATTAGGCTTAGGTCAGGTACACCGGGGTAGGCGTATTTTAGAAACACCAGTTGACCACGTTTAGTCAACTTTTATAATTGTATGTATTTTATGTATTTTATCAGTTTTAAGTATCATATGGCTCAGAAACCATATCAATGCTTTTACAGTATTATTTCATAATACTCCTTTTACTGTACCCACTTTACTTTATGACAAGTATTGCAATTGTGGCAATTCACTTCTCTTGCATGAGAAAGAGGACTGCTCAATAAATAACAACTTTTATTGAAACCGTGTCTCTATTTCTCTGCACTCTGGTGAAACTAAGCGTGCACGATTGACTGAGTGAAATAGCTGTCTATTGTTTTCACACGACTCTGGAGATATACTCCTTATTCTGGAGGGAGCAAAGTTGTCATGTTTATGCCGTTGTCAGAAACTAATCCCTTCCTGTCTATTCAGGAAAGTTAACATCTTCTTGTTTACTCGAGGAAGTTTCTAGTGACCTCTGAGCTAGCTGGCATTCATAATTAAGTGTAACATATTCAATAGAGACCTAGTCGACCTCAGTCCCACGTCTAAATTATCGTTTATGTTATTCCAATGCACAGAGCCTATTGGGAATATAGGAGCTACACTACAGGGGAAGGCCTTACAGCTCCTTCAATCTTTTATGCAAAACAGGACTAATGTAGTCAGCTATGGCGTGTTCCAAGCCAAATCCTTCAGTCTTCCTTGTGGGGTCCCCCAGGGCTCTTCGCTCAGCCCTACTCTTTTCAATATTTATGTGACCTCCTTGGCTTCACCGGTGAGATCTTTTGGCTTCCAAGTCCTTTCCGATGCGGACGATACACACATCATTATCTCAAGCTCTGATGATTTGCAGCTGGTCGCTCAAAGGTTTAACACCTGCATGACCAGCATAATACACTGGATGCAGGAAAACTCTCTTAAAATCAACAAGGAGAAAACTGAAGTTCTGGTTTTCGACACTCTGCCCTTAATCTGGTCTGCCGTCTGGTGTCCTGATAACTGTGGCCCTCTTCCTGTTCCGGTTACAGCTGCCAAAAACCTAGGTGTTATTTTTGACAAGGGGCTGGCCTTCAATGCCCAGGTGAGGCGCACGGTTAGCACCTGATTTTACATCCTTAAAATGCTCAAGAAAGTGCTGCTTTACATTCCCCAAGAGCTTCATCGACCCACCATTATTGCTCTAGTCACCTTACGGCTTGACAACTGCAATGCCTTATATCTTAATATCAGTAAAGGCTTACTGGACAAACTGCGGGTTGTTCAAAACACCGCAACAAGACTTATTCTGAACATTCCCAAATATCACTCCATCAGTGAAGGAATTCAGAACTTACATTGGCTTCCGATTAGGAAGCTTATCACCTTTAAGGCTCTGAATTTGGTGTACAAGGCTACGCATGGTAGTCAATCATCACACCTTGCAACCTTATTCCACTGGTACACCCCAGGCAGATCCTTAAGGTCTTCCACCCAGAAAAAGCTTGTCTTGCCTAGATTCTATCATTTTAAATGGGAGGGGTCATTCTTTTTCTGTTGCGTCCGCCAAACTCTGGAACACTTTACCTCTCTCTATCACCTTGGCTAACTGACTTGCCTCCTTTAAAAAGATATTGAAGACCTAGCTTTTTGCATCATAGTTGGTGACTGTCTGCCTCCCTATCGTTCAGCTTAGGACCTTGACACCTATTTGGTTTAGTGCGCTTTACAAAGCTTATCCTATCCTATCCTTGACTGAGCTGACTTCCATAAAGAAGCCAAGGAAAGTATTCTGGACTGATGCCTGTCAGACTACATTTGAAACCCTGAAGGCAGCTGGACTGATGCCTGTCAGACCGCTTTTGATACCCTAAAGGCATCCATGTGAACAGCGCCTATGCTCAAGGCACCCGACTTCTCCAAAGAATTTGTTGTGCAGACAGATGCTTCAGAGCATGGTGTGGAACTGGAGCTCTCACAACTGAACGAAGGGGGCCTAGACCAGCCAGTAGACTTCACTTGCAGGAGACTACTCCCCAGGAAACAGAGTGAAATTGAGCAAGAAGCTTTTGATGTGGTGTGGGTGCTGAAGAACCTAGGACCGTACTTGTTTGGGACTCACTTCTGAGTTCAGACACACCACGGGCCCTTCAGATTTTTAATGCAGATGAGGGATGAAAACGCAAAACTCTTGAGTTGGTCTATCTACCTACAGGGAACAGACTTTATGGTGGAACACCTCCCTGGCACGGAACACTCCAATGTTGATGGTCTGTCCAAGTTCTTCCACCGCATTGAAGAGATCTCCCAGGTGGGCAGGTAGTTCCCCCTACTTTCAGCTGGAGGGGACTTGTGTTAGACTTGGGATCTTTTGGCATGTTTCCCAAGTTGTTTTGCCTTCTGACCTCCTGTTTTTGATTGTATGCTGGACTTTTTTTGGTTTAGTGTCTCTGTGTACATTTTTCACTGCTATTCAGTGCTAAAGTGCATGTGCTGCTACTGAAAGTTGTGTTATGGGTGATTTTCTATAACTAATATGTGATTTACTAGTAAGTCCCTAGTACAGTTCACTTTGTGTTTCCAGGGCCTGGAACTCAATGCTACTAGTAGACCTGCGGCACTGGTTGTTCCACCCACACAATTAGCCTTTCAAAGGTGTCTCAGACCTGCCACTGCAGTGTCTGCATGCAATTTTTTAATCACTGACAGAATATCGAAGGTCAGAATACCGACCTACAGAAATATCAAAGCAATAATTGTAGTGTAGTTGCTATATTCCCAATAGGCTCTGCGCATTGGAATAACATAAACGATAGTTTAGACGTAGGACTGAGGTTATCTAGGTCTCTATTGAATATGTTAGACTTAATTAGGTTTACCAGCAAGCTCAGAGGTCACTAGAAACTTTCTCGAGTGAACAGGAAGGGGTTAAATTTCTTGAATAGACAAGAAGGGATTAGTTTATGACAACCGAATAAACATGACAACTTTGCTCCCCCCAGAATAAGGAGTATATCTCCAGAGTCGCGGAAAACAATAGACAGCTATTTCACTCAGTGAACCGTGCATGCTTAGTTTCACCAGGAGGGCAGAGAAATAGAGAGACGGGCGTTTTCAATAAAAGTTGTTATTTATTGAGCAGTCCTCTTTCTCGTGGAAGAGAAGTGAATCGCCACAATTGCAATACTTGTCATAAAGTTAAGTGCGTACAGTAAAAGGAGTATTATGAAATAATACTGTAAAAGCATTGATATGGTTTCTGAGCCATATGATACTTAAAACGGATAAAATACATACAATGATAAAAGTTGACTAAATGTGCTCAACTGGTGTTTCTAAAATACGAATACCCCGGTGTACCTGACCTAAGCCTAGGGGGAGTAAGTGAGTTAAGATAGTTTTGCCAAGAATCTGTATCAAGAATTCTCTAAGGATCTAATCAGCTCCGTACCTTGGTTATAGAATGAAGGAGGTCTTGTATCTCTCTCACCATGCCACAACAGCTGTGGTCACTTATTATCATGTAGCTGCCGTTGGAAAGCTGTCTGAAAAAAGGCTCTATCTGTGCTGCAGGTGTGCCGTGCAGGTGACATGAAAGGTTATTTGATGAACCTTCGCAGGCTCCATGCAAGTTAATACCTTGACACAGAAGTGTACCGCTTAGTGAATTTTTACTGTTATTACCACTAAGAAATACCTCTTTTTTCCCTTCACTATAGCATCTATGTGTATAAGGTAAATTCCAGGTTGACTTGATGTATCCTTTACCCAACCTTTCATACAGGCCTGCTGGTATATACTTTTGGCAATATTGAAACTGAAAAGTTGTTATCGGAATTGTAATTGTTCCATGTATTATCCATTCAATGACAGGTCTCTCTGACATTGTCAATGGTAATCTCTCAAGTTTTTCAATGCTCAGTACCATATAGTCTGGTCCTTTTTGTGCCAACGAGATTTGTTTATCTATAAGGTTAAAGATAGATAATAATGACGTTGTGTTGATAAGATGCCATGGCACGTAGCCTGAACGGAGGTTTTGCAACGTCCAGTCTAGCTGTACAATAGAACGCAATTGGGACTGGGCATGCTGTAACATTAGCAGGTCCTGCTCTATTATATCAATAGCAGATGATACAATGCTGTCCAGTGAATACATTCTGGAGGACAGAGTCGTTAACCCATTGTACACTACAGACAGTGATTTTTCCAAATTAATACCATCAATTTCTCGTATTTTTTCAGCAGTTTCAATTTGCATCACTTTCCAGGCTTCGTTATAAGCAGCGTATATACCAGCGTATAAGAAACGTTTTTTACGCTGTTTGCGAGGTCCCAGTATGAAATCTCGTAAGTCAGCACCTTCTTTAAGTAAAGTCAAGTGTTGCTTAATTTCAAGCAGTGTGGATTTCTGTAGCCACTCAAGGCATAGTTTTCCTACACTATATGTTGAAACTATCCCTAGATGTTGTCTCTGGGAATATCTTGGGTCTGGCCTGTTCTGTTTGAACCCCTGTAATTTGTTCAGGAATCTATCTTGACAGTTATTAGTGTCTGTGGGCCAGATGAACCATTTTTTCCAATCAGGATTTGTTCTGTTTTGGTGTAAAGTATGGGATACGTCTATCTCCACATCTATAGTGCTATTACTATCAGGTATGGGCTTCGGAATAGATGGTTTGTTTAAGTCTTTTATCTTGGCTAAGCCAAGACAGGTTGTTTGGTGAACGGTGTCATTCAGGAATATTATCTGTTTTGGGATCATGCAGGCTCTAAATAGTGATTCTAAACCTTGTACCTGCCAGTCTTTTGTACCCCAGATGGTTTTTGTCTCAATGTTGTTTTTCCAAAATTCAAAACCAAATGTAGACATTGTTTCATAAAATTTTTCAGAATAAATCAATTTAGTATTTGTCAACATGATTTTCATTCCTGTCTTATTTAACATTTTGAAATAAAACGTTTCTGGATCAGTGTTGTTAAACCCTGAGAAGTATGGGAATTTCTCATAAAATGTTTTCGAACTGCCTTTTGGCGGTGTTGGACAATGTTCCCATTGATTATAGTAAAAACATTTCTAGGATTGGCAGATTTATGCAAATAGTGATGCCTATAATGATTAAAACAGTACATTTCTTCATAATTTGATGAACTCTGCAAATGTTATGTTATGTTAGGTAAATTTATTAGGCGCACAGATGCTCCAGCAAAGGAGCGTCCTGGCGCCCGTCAGGTAGTAACACAACACAGCCAGATACAGAAAAAAGAACAGGGCTAAGGGAACAGGAAAGTTTTTACAGCCCGCCGAAAGGAGAACAGATCCTCGAGTGCACGAATCTCAAAAGGGAGGGAATTCCATAATGCAGCAGCTCGCACTTGAAAGGAGCGGCCCCCGGCCCGACAGCGTTTAAACCGGGGGACCACAGCAAGCTGTAGATCAGAGGATCTTAGGGCACGGCCAGGAATATAGCGGGACAGGAGGTTGGCAAGAATTAAAGCAGGGGATCCCTTGATAATTTTGTAGGCAACGCAGAGAGCCTTAAACTGAATTCTGCGGGCCATCGGGAGCCAATGCAGCCTGCACAAGGTGTTAGAGGTAGAGCAGAATCTGGGCAAGCCCACGATCGCTCTTGCTGCTGCGTTCTGGACACGCTGCAAGCGAGTGAGTTCCGCCTGATTTAAGCCCAATAACAAGGCGCTGGCATAGTCAAGGCGTGACATCACGGTGGCCTGGATGACAAGTTGCCTGGTTTTCGCATCAAAAATTTTTAATACGGGTCGAAGACCCCGCAAGATGCCGAAACAGCAGGCAGCCGTACGCTTAGTGTGGCATTCAAAGGAAAGAGATGGATCGAGCCACACCCCAAGGTTTTTCAGTTGGACGACCGGGATTGGTGTAGGGCCTAGGTCCGTTGGCCACCATCTGTCGCCCCAGAGTTCCGTCTGCTTACCAAAGATCATGACCTCCGTCTTACCTGCGTTCAGCTGGAGGCAGTTGGAGGTCATCCAGCTGGCCACCGCCCGAAGTCCCTCCTGGAATCTGGGGGCATCCACCTCCGCATCCCCGCTGATAGTAACTGCTAGCTGGGTGTCATCGGCATAGGACACCATAGTCATGCCCCAACGCCTGACAACCTCAGCCAGTGGTCTCACATACAGATTAAATAATGTGGGACTCAGCGAGGAGCCTTGGGGGACCCCCAGTTCCAGAGGATGGAAAGCGGACTGGTAGGGTGGAACGGCCACGCAGTAAGAACAGTTGGCAAGGAACGATCGGAACCACTGGAGCGCGAGGCCGGTGACACCGGCTTCCTCCAAGCGCTGCAGAAGGATCGGGTGGGCCACGGTGTCAAAGGCGACGCTAAGATCTAATAGCACCAGCGCCGCCGTTTGGCCCGAGTCCAGCACGGAGCGCAAATGCTCCACCATATAAAGTAGAGCCGTCTCCGTGCTGTGCCCCGCTCGAAAACCATTCTGCGTCCTGTCCAGAATGTCAGCTTGTGAGAGATGATCAGAGAGGACAGAGTTGACATGCGCTTCCGCCACTTTGGCAGGCCACGGGAGGAGGGAGATTGGGCGGTAGTTCTCTGGTTTGTCGGCATCCAAGGTTGGTTTCTTAAGGATAGGCACGACAACCGCCTGTTTCCACTTCACTGGAACCACACCGGATGCCAGAGAGATGTTAATAAGGGAGCAAACCGGAGGGAGACCAGTAGATGGAAGGTCACTAAACAGCGCCGGGCGAAGCGGATCAGCCGGGGATCCGGACTTAACCTGTTGGGCCAACTTACCAAAGCTCACCGATGTTAATCTCGGGAAGGAGTGTAACACATCCAAGGTAAGAGGCTTAAGGGGGCCAACAGCAGGGGGAGCCGCCATAGGAATGGTTCTATAGATGGCCTGAACCTTTTCCAAAAAGAATGCAGCCAAAGCCTCACAGTGGGCAATAGAGCCCTGATGAGTCGAAATCACTTTTTTAAAAGTGAGATCTTTCAAGGCTTTAAATATAGTTTTGGAGGGGTTAGTGCTGGTACGGAATTGTAAGGCGTAAAATGCCGCACGGGTTTTGCATACTGCTCGATGGTAGATTTTTACTGCAGCAGAATACAGAGCTTTTTTATCGCTGGCATAAGCTTTACGCCATACCCGCTCGGCACGCCGGCAGATGTTTTTAAGTGCCCGCAGGGAATCGTCGTACCAAGGACTAGGGTCCCTAGTCCCACGCGACTAATGGAATAAGGGAATCAAGGGCCCTATTAACCCACTCGCAAAGACGATCATAGCCCTCATCCACAGTGTCCGTTGCACCAGGTGGGTCGGAGGATAGCAGATAAAAAAAATCCTCAAGTTTTAATTTAGACCAACACCGTCTGGAAATTGAGCGAACCGCAGGTTTGCGGAGTGGCTCATGCAAAGGACAATGTATGCAGACCAAGTAATGGTCAGTCCAGGCCAGGGGAGAAGGGGTAAGGACACTGGCTTCTTGTAGGTTAGTAAAGAAAGGGTCAAGAGTGTGACCACCAACATGGGTGGGATGAGAAACCAACTGGATCAACTGGAGCACCTCCAAGTCTGCAACTGAGCTACGAACTGCCGGTAAGGACAGATTATCATAGTGGAGGTTTAAATCTCCAAGAATAGAGAAATTGGAGCAGCCTACGGCCAAGGTGCTGACAGCATCTGGAAGGGCCTCCCTGAAAGCCGCATCGCTACCAGGGGGACGATAAATCAAAAGGCCAGTAAAAGCGAAGTTGGGCGTGACTGAGATTTTAAACAGCGCGCTCTCACAGCCAGCGATTTTTTGCCCTTGCCAGATACATGGGTAGCACGACTTGACCGCCAGCGCAAGTCCCCCTCCTCTAGAGACTCGGTTGAGAGTATAAACAGAATATTCAGGCGGAAAAGCCAGATTGATCACAGCCGTGTCAGACTCCTGGAGCCAGGTCTCCGTCACGCAGAAAGCGTCCGGGGATTCCTTACCTAACAAATCAAAAATGTCAAGATGGTGTTTGACCATGGACCTGACATTCAGGTTCCATAGAGTGAAAAGAGGGCGGGGATGGACTGCGGCAGTGTCTACAATATTGCCTAAGCATGTGGTAGGAACAGGAAGTACAAACCTTCCACAGCTGCACGAGAGAGGGCCGCAAAGCGGCGCAACCCGAGGAGTATCACAGCTCCTATGGCTACGACCGATGGCAAGAA
Source organism: Lissotriton helveticus (assembly GCF_964261635.1). Lineage (NCBI taxonomy): Eukaryota > Metazoa > Chordata > Amphibia > Caudata > Salamandridae > Lissotriton > Lissotriton helveticus. The sequence goes on from NC_136068.1 coordinate 1,686,654,013, forward strand.
GGGCGTCCCTAGAGTAACAAGGCATAATGCCAGCAGCAATGGTCAACGGAGGGCTGGGCCCTACCACGTCCTACGCGTCCTGACGCGGACGGGCGCAGACGGGCAGGACTCAGGCACGACTCCGGCCACGCGAGGACACGCCCGCTGCGCGAACCCGCTGTGCTAGGAAGGAGCTTCAAATAGGCGTCCCTCGCCGGCACCTGCGCACTGAGCGCACGTAGGGAGTGGCTCCTGCTGATACAGTCAACCCGCTCCAAGATGGCGGCGCCACAACTTCCCCCCTCGGACCCCGGACCCGCCCAAGCGGCGGTGCTCACCGATTAATATGCAGGTAAGAGGGCGATTAAAAACAGGGTGAAACAAACCAGATTAAAAGAAAATACAAAACGGGAACAGTTAAAACAAATATGGAGCAATGCGCAAAGCGCTTCCAGCAGCAATGCGCTACCTGACAGAGAGAGCCTCGACTGGGAATTCGCCTCAAATAGGCGTCCCTCGCCGGCACCTGCGCACTGAGCGCACGTAGGGAGTGGCTCCTGCTGTTCTGTGAATTTTGCTGACATTTGTAAATCTGACATCATATTATTAATATTTTCAAAGTCCCAATCATCAGAGAAAGTATTTGGTTTCACAAAGTCACTTAATGAAACCTTGAACTGGTGTGGATATTTCAAGAGATCAATCGGGCCATAGATTTCGTAATCAGTTTTGTCCCATGCTACACCACCAGGTATAGGATTGGCTGTGATGTTCACTGATGACAGTTCTCTTTTTTCAATGTGAGAAGATCTGTGAGGCTTTAGGACCAAGTTGATGTTCTGACTTGCTGAGTCCATTGTACTATATTTTCCATCAATAAATCTACCCAAACATAAAACCAAGATGAGCCAAAGTAGGAGGAAAAGTACACCTAACACAATCCATAATTCAATCCATGGTGAAATCAGATATGTTTATTTGAGTTGATGAAAGAGTTCAGTAATTTTTTCTTTGAAAGTTTTTGTTGCTGCCGTTTCTACATGTTCGCTTTGATCATCAGAAAAGTCATCAAAATTGATGAAGTAGTCAGATGCAGTTCTGTCAATTGTTGGAATTGCTTCCGGATTTTCATTAGTCTTTGGATCTTTCTTTGTTACATTAGTATAGTCTGAGGCTACATCGTTGTAGACAGGTGTTTCTTGACAAACTCTTGAAATTGGGGTTTCAAGAGGCACAAGTCCCATGGCTTTGTTGCATAGTCCTTTTTTATTCACTGCAGGTTTATCAAATGTGGTTAGTCTCTCAGTTTGAACCTCTTGTATTGTAGTAAGATTTGGTCTTCTGCTATTTCCTGGGAGTCCACTGGGCCTACTACTTATTATTGGCCACATGACTGTGGTTTTACCAGGTCGATTGATACAATTCTGTTCTTCTTTTTACCAGCAAGGGGCGGTAGTACTACTGATCTTGTTCCGCTGACAGCTAAGACAGGTACTGCTTTTCTTTGAGAAGGCCCAAAATCCTACTTCACCGCAATCTTTTCTCTGACCAGATCCCCAATCTTTGGAATCCAGACAGGTCTTGCTGGGACAGGTAGTTTTTCTTCAGTGGCCGTTGGCTTTAGCTTTGTGTTACTTAGACTTCTTCTTGTTTCATTTAAGTCCTGTAAAACAGCCAAACGATCTTTCATATCAAAAGTTTTTTGTTTCACCACTGAAGTGTGACTATCAAGATCATGTATGATCATTCTAGTACCAAACAAAAGTTTGTATGGAGTGATACCTCCTAGAGAATTTCTTGGCAGATTATTAAGACTACGTTGGACCCTTATTAGATGTTTGACCCACCCGTCACCCGAACCTAATACCCTCGCTGTTATAGATTGCTTTATGTCACGGTTTTTTCTCTCCACTACCGCATTTCCCTCGGGATGGAATGGACTAGAGCACCGCAATGCAATGCCCATGGTGGCCATGGCCTCCTTGTAAGCTCGAGAGCTAAATGCAGGACCCTGGTCAGAATGTAGCATGCCAATTGAGTATGTGCCGATAAAGACTCGCAAATCTTTTATAACAGTTTTGGCGTCAGCCGAGCGCTGGGGCCACATCCGAATGAATCTCGTCTTAATAATTATGGGATCACATTTCTCTGTCTGGATTTCTGCGTATAGATAGCCTAATGCTTTCTAATAAAGGTGTCCTGGAAATTGTCTGGTCTGGTTCACAACTGCGATCTCAATTGCAGTTTTGACAATTCATTGCAAAATTATAAATTTGCACGCTCATCCCCGGCCACCAGTATTGTCATTATAATTCTATTAGAGATTTCAAGATCTCTTGGTGCCTCAGACCCATTACCATGTGTGCTTCTTGAATCAATTAAGCCCTCCGGTTCGTGTTTGGATTTACTCTATCCCCCACTCCAGGGCTTTGAGCAAAAGGAACGGAGTTTGCATCAATTATGTATGTATTATTGAGTGGATAGTTGAGAGGTAATGCTGCATAGTCGCCGTTTAATGAGGCTTTTACTGCCAGCATGGTTTCTCCATCAGGGGCGTAACACAGGCCCCCGCAGCCCCCGCATTGCGGGGGGGCTCTGTGCTCCAGGGGCCCCTAACTCAGAGGAGGAAGCATTAGTAAGCCTCAAGCCTCTTCATGAATTAAGTGATGTGCACGGCGCACGCCTGACGCGCAGACGGGGAGTGGCTACTGGTCCCGGTAGGAGTGTCTGAGGTACAGTGGAGGCTTGACAGGCTGAGACCCGACTGTCTGTGGTCAACCACCGTGCATGACCCCGAGAGGGCCCCAGGAGCCGAGGATTCAAGGTAAGGGCTGAGCAGCAAGGGGCTCGGGCCAGACTATGTGGAGTTCGGTCCTTTTAACAAATGATGCTCGCACGCTGGAACATCAAATCACAATAGCTGCTCAACATGTGCTTACTGCCACACACTCATTAGTGAGTTGAACTTCTGTGGGACCCTGCAGCAGTGGCCAGACTAGGATGTGGTGAAATGGCCAGAGCGGCCGGCCATCAAGCTGGAAACCAGATTCAAATCTTCATGAGGGGCTCAAGCATCCAGTGCAAGTCACTTAATCGCCTCGTGCTTGAAAAATAAATGTGCCTGTAATGCAACTGTTGCTCATGTAAAGCACCTTGATACATTCAGGTCAAATTTCCTCTAAATAAAAGACAAAAAAAAGTAAAATGGAGTTCCCCACAACCCGAGCTGAAGCACACCTATCTAGGCCAGGCCCCACCAGCTAGATTCTGCAGTAACCCCCAGCCCTAAAATCGGCCAAATTCAGAAGCCAGACTTTGATAGGCTGCAGCTATATTCTATTATAGCTAGGCTGACCCCACCTAGAAGTCTTTATCAGCCTCAGGCCAGGCCCTGTCACCGTCCGGGCTGAGGCCAGCTCAGCCATTTCATACACAGGAACAGCTGATAGTTAAGTGCCCGGTCAATATATATGCATGTGGTGCTTGAAATTGTAGCTTTAGTTGGAGCATATTTGTAATCGCAAATATTCCACCCCTTCACTATTGTCGTTCGTCCTGCAAAAGTGAAGATCAAAGTGCTGATCTGAGGATTTTGACCGTCACAGCTTAAAATGTAATACTTTTTTCCTACGTTATTTCCCCCTTTCTTGTCCCTTCCTCTTCATATGTGTACACTTCTCTTGCTAGACATTTAACTTTGACCCCGCTGAGTAAGAGAAATGGGACAAGGCAGGATGAACACAAATGTGAAAATACGTCTACGGAGAGATGTGAAGCAGGAGAAGGGAGTAGAGTTAGAGATGATGTAGAAAGTGAAGATATGGGGTAGGAACAGAAAAATAGTAAATAGAGAAAGGTGAGGCAACAAGAGCAAAGATAAGGAATGATAGAAAGAGGAAGATGTAGGTAGGGAAAGAGAGGTAGAGAAATAGGCAACGTTTTAAAAGAGTGTGGTAGAAATTGATAAAGATAGGGAGAGGAAATAGAGACCGAGAAGTGCAGTACTCCAGGGGATGAGAAAGAGACAATGGAGGAAAAGAGGTGAATTAGCAGGAGGTAAAGGCAGTGAGATGTACTAGAAAATGGAGTGACTGGATGAAAAACAGATGAAAAGTAGAGAACAAACTGAAAAGAAATATAAACAAGTGGGTTGGGTAAAGAGTGGTGGGGAAGACAAAAGGTAGAGAGAAGGATAAAGGGTAGAACGAGGTATCTGGTGTGGAACAAACAGAGGAAGTTTAGAGGCATAAGTGAAACAGAAAGAGGTGAGGTTTATAAAAAAGTAGAGATTTGTGAGAGGAAGAGATGGCGAGGTGGAGATCTATAAAGAAAGAGGATGAGATTGTTGAGGTGGAAGGGCGTGAGTTGAATTGGAGAAGGGGTCTAGAGAGTGTTAGAGAGAGAAAGAGATAGGAGTTGATGATAGAGAAAAGGGGTTGCGGTACGATAGGAGAGGCATTAAGAGAGTAATAGAGAGGTAGGATAAAGACTGGGATGAGGTTGTGTCAGGAGTGCAGTAGATGGAGAGGGGAATACCGGGTGTTCAGATGGAAAGAGACTAATGAGGTACAGCAAGAGTGATCAGGTAGAGAGAACTGAGGTAGAAGAGGGGGTTAGGAGTCACAACTATACAACAAGTCACAGAATGTGATAGCGAGAGGGGCGAGGCCATGAGAAAGAGGTAGAGGGAGATGAAGTTAAGTGAGTTCTATTGGGCATATTGAGAGATGAGTGTAGTAGACAAGGTGGCATTAATCCACCCAAGTTACACCCAACTCACACCCAGTTGATGCAAAATGGTGCAAAGCAGCATAAAGCACCAGTTATACTGCGAAAAGGTCCCACTTCCAGCACAAAATACTTTTTTATGCTAGAAAGTAAATGCCCGTGCAAGATTTTGCACAGATTTGCGCCAGCATGAGCCCTCAGTAAATCTGGTGCCAAGCTTCTGTTATGCATGCTCGGCTGTTGGATTAGAAAATTAAGCTGATTTTTATGAGCAGCGTTCTAAAGGTAGGAACTTTGACCCTCCCATTCACTTTACCAGAGCCCTTTCAAGGTGATGGCGTGGCCTCGGCAATAACCCACTTTGCATACCTTAAAACGTAGGCTGGCTGGGCTTTGTATGCAGCCATTTTAAGGACTTCTGAAAGTTAACTTTTATGATCTCTTTAATGTTTCATGGTCACGATGTCACCATTTTCAGTTTTTCTCCTCTCACCCAATTCCAGTGCTTAAATAGCTGGGTGAAAGATACGCCTGTGACAAAGGACAAGCAGGAGTGTGAGTTTATCTCAGGAGACAGACTAGCACTGCTGACAGTCTGCTGTCTCACGTGGATCACGAGCGTCACAGCAGCACCCTTTCATGCGCAGTCAGGTAGGTAGATGCACGTGCGCGCGCTGGCACATCAGAACGGGGAGGAAGGGGTAGGACAAGTGGGTCATTCTTTCCCAGGCCTCGCGCTTTTTAGAAGCCCAACCCCGTACTCATGATACAACATATTTATTTATAGATTCTAGAAACCAGACTTCCATCTTTATGATAAGACAGCTAACAGTGCCAGTAACGAGAACTGGGGTCTCTTTTCACCTACACTAAATATTTGTAAACTTTAAAAGTCAGGAACTTCTCTTGCGAAAGGCCCACCTACAATATGATTGACCTGGGCCCATAAGTAAATCTGACATGCAGAATGCGTATGCAGCCAGCCTCCATAGTGGAATGTCACAGCAAAAAGAGTATGGCCTCTTAGAATTCATTCTGAAGGACAGTCACTCAGGCGGGACACCAAACTCAGTGCAGGGGCACCCACAAAGAGACCTAAGTATCTGATGCCTCTATGTTACTCAACACACTCCTCGCTAGGGTTCTCACCTTGCCGTGTTTTGTTTCTATGCCAATAAAAAAATTTGAAAACTAGAGTAAGGAGGTATTTTACATTTGAAATATAAACCTAACACAACAATCACATGGAGAAAAAAGGTTACAAAAAATTTAAAGTAGTCTAACTAATTTATAAATGATTATTGAAGTAAACAGATGGATAATTGCCATGGTGCAAAATAATACTGAGAATTTCTTTTTCACCGAGCAGCGCTTGACCCTAACCACAATAAACAGCTGCATGAATACAAATAGGTACTATATTTTTTCAGTGAAAGATGCCAACCCTATCCGCCATCTGTTCTCTACATGCACTGTGAACTGTTGGGGCGACATGTGACATCAGTCGCTAACTGTGATCATGTGATTCCATTCTAAAAGTGTCCAGGATAAAGGGACACATCTACCTTGAACATAAGGCTCTGTGCTTCTCAGTGTGTATTTGTTTTTCTATTTAAGGTGTGCTTGAAGACGTACCTCACACATCCTAAAATGATGTATCTCGATGGTAGCAAACAGATCTAGCCAGGCCTGTCATTCCCTTACAACCCACCCATTCGATAGTGCCTATTTCCACCTCCAGAGGGAGATGCTGTTCATGGTAGACCAGCAACATCTGCTCATTCTGGCCTACAGGGACCTTTTCAAGTTATTGGTGCAAAGAAAGATCTGCCGCAAAGAAAGCTCTGGTGCTAGTCCAGCGATCTCCAAACGTGCAAAGCCTCATGGCAAAGAATACTGGACCCACTTCTCTTAGCATGTTGCAATAACATATTGGCGGTCATGTTGTCTCTGAGGACATGCACTGGCCTCCCCCGATGGTCATAAGTAATGCTTTCAGACCCAGCCAGCTTGCAGGCCAGAGACCTCTGCAGTGGAGTAGCAAAGGCACCCACAGCTCCCGCTGTGCAGATGGGCCTGAGCTCCAGGGGGCACCCTCAGGACAATACTCTGGCCTGACAGCTCCCGAGTGAGTTCAGAGGGGGCCCCTCTCCATGTACTTTGCAGGGGGGCCCCTCAAGTTTCGTTACGCCACTGTTCTCCATCTATGTGTTTTTTAGAACGCTTTTTTGTAGCTACGGAAGCCGGTTGAACAGCTGCCGCTGTGGCTCTGTTAGCCAATGAATTCCCTGCAATGTGAACACCATCACATTGATGACTCTGTGTATGTATCACGTGAGTCTTTCGTAGGTCTTTCTGTAAAAGAACTACTTGTTCCCATAGCTTTTTATGCTTTATTGTGGCACCTGTCTCATCTTTGTAACCGTTTTGAATCCAGGTCTGCATGCTGTTATTGTAGGACCGGACGCAGTAATGTGAATCGCACACTATAAGTGTCGGGAGTTCGCGATCAGCATTTTCAAGCACCATTTTTAAAGATCTTATTTCAGCTCACTTAGCTGTACAGTTTCTGATTGATTCAGTTTTTGTTATTATCGGTCTGTATTTACCTAAGCACCAGCGACCTTTAACAATCGCGCACGCTGCATCGTAAGTTTGTTTTCCCACAACGTAGTGTTGTGCAAATCTGTCTGTGTTGATTACACAGGTGTATTGTTCTAGAGGCAGAATTTCGATCGGCAGAGGATATTCATGTTCGTATTCTAGATCTTCTAGTTTTTTCATTTTCGGATCAAAAGCGTGTTTCACGTCTGTTGCAGCAAGAGAATTTTCCCATTGTATCCATTTGGGATCTAATGCCACTGCATTTGGAATGCGTGGTCTTGTTACTGCCTCAAGGGCTGATACTGCTGTTAAAACAGATATGCTCTTGCCTTGTGCTAGGGCTCTTTCTTTTGCTACAGCAGTTTGAACCACAGTCAGAATTTTTTCAGTTGAACTGAATTTCATTTCAGCTTGTGTGTACAAGTGTGATTTATAAGCTATTGGTACCGTTTCTCCCTCATTAGAGGTCAGGTATGTGAATCCGCATCTTCCTGGGATGACTCGGATTACAAGGTTGCGTACGTTTACGCTTGTTTGCAATTTTGTTTTAACTAACATGTCTGTTTGTAATGATCTTAAAATTTCTGTGTGTTTCTGAGTCCAATTGATTGGTTTGAAATCAGGTTTTATTAATTCGAATAGAGGTTTAACCCTCTCTGCATAATTTAGAATGTATGTTCATCCGAAATTCAGGAAACCTAGTATTGATTGTAAGTTCTTCAGCATTTTTGGAGCTTGGAGTACTGCACACTTCTCTAAGAAGTTGTCTGCTAGGCTTTTGCCTTCACTTGATAATTCATATCCTAAAAACAGGACAGTTAGGTGGGCAATTCGTGACTTTTTAAAGTTGAATTTGTACCCTTCAGCTGCGAACCCAAGTATTATGGTGTTCACTCTTTTTAAGTGAGTCTCCAGGTCGTCGTCTGTAAGATAGATGTTATCGACATAAGATAATGCCTCATCATCATACATTTGTAGTAACTCTGTTACCCTTGCTGAGAATAATCCTGGGCTATTTTTGAATCCCTGTTGGAGACGACAAAATTGCTTTTGGGCCCCCATTGTTGAGAAAGGGGTCAAATACTTGCTTTCAGGTGCTATGTTTTGACAAAAGATTCCATTTGAAATATCTAATGTCGTTTTATATTGTTCGCGCACGATGTTATTCATTAGTGCTGCACTGTGTGAGTTTTGTACGGCAAATGTTTTGCAACAAGAGTTTAGGTGTCTGTAGTCCAAAACTAGACGATATGAATCGTCTGGCTTGGAGACAGGAAACAAAGGATTGTTCATTTGTGAGGTACATGTTTCAATTACCCCCTGATATTCAAGTTGATCTAAGATCTCCCTGACTTTTTTAGCTTCTTGCTTAACAGGAAGTATCCTGCCTCTCTGCAGTAGGTTGATTTTTTAACTGAATTTTATGGTGAGGAGAATCCTCATCCCATCCTACATGATTTTTATATAATGCAGGGGCTTGGGCCACTGCCCATTTTCTAGAAAATGTGTATTTTTTATGAATTGTAATGTGATTTGAGAAGGCAGGCATAACCATTTCTTCGCCATGTGGGCACTCCCTGACAAACTCTGGTGGCCAGTCTTTCTCTGCTAGAAGGATATCATAGCCCTTTGATAGGTTATCCCAAAAGAGACCCCTTATTTTTCTAGTTCTGACCCCCTCTATACGTAATGTTATTTCATATAATTTATGGGGCACGCTAACTCTGGTGTCTGCAGTTTCCACGTGAATGTATTCATTCGTGTCCACTGTCTCCAGAAGATTTATCAGGATCTTGCGAGCTATGGTCACTTCTGCTGCGCTGTCTAGCATTGTCTGGGCCCACTCTCCGTTTTTCAGTTGTGTCCTCAGAATCCTCGGCATGTTTTATTTTAATACTAGTTACCTTCTTTTTTTGATATTGTAATTTTTTGCTTTGATGAGCAGGTTCCTTGTCTTTGGACTTGACGTGCTCTTCTTTGGGTTCTGACCGTCCTCTTCTTTCCGATTTCTGCGAGGAAGTCTGAAAATATCGAGAGGGACGTGTATCAATATCTTGATATCTGTTAGGTTTTCTCAAATTATCCCTATTTCTAAGGTTATATCTTTTTTCAGAGGGTTCCCTGTGGGGAGACTTGCCTCCTCGTTCTGGAGATCTATCTCTCCGCTGAGGAGACCTTCCTCTGGACTGAAATTGTTTATCTCTGGGAGTGGTTTGTTTATTACCCGCCCACCTCTTTTTTGGAGTTTTGAGATTATTTTTAATAAAGGTTTTTTCAGGATTTTCAGTTAGTTGGGGTTTTAGTGGTTTCCCACCCAAACTATCTCTACCTAGTACTTCATAGGATTTTTCTATGATTCTGGCAAGTTCAAACGGTTGTTCTGCTATATCTGTTTCTTTCAATTTCTGGCGGATCGCCACAGATGCTGCTTCTCCTTTTATGTTGGCTAGTAGTATAGCCAAGACTTGCTTGAAGTCTTCAGTAATTTCATACCTAGAGTTAAAGTAGGCTCTGGACCGTATTAATTTTGAATCTGTCGTAGTACATCTGGTATAACTGCCATGGACGGAACAGCATGTGTTTTTGTGTTTATCGAAGCAAAGACTGTGCCCCAAGTGTCACAGACCTCCACATGTGGTGCGATCCCCATTGGAAGACAGATAGTCAGAATTCTGTGTTTCTCATTAGGAGTAGTATCAGGAAATACTGCCTATATTTGAGTAATTTTTTAAGCTAACCAGAACAGAATTTGTTCCCGTTTTGCGGGTATTTTGCCAATGACTGATTGTGTAGTGTGTTGTGTGATTTTATTTGTATTCCCCCGGTGAGGGGTGTGTTGTAGAATTCTTATTGTTGGTTGGACTGTTGAAGTCCACGACATATTGGACCAATTGTCTATGTATTTTAATTAGTTGTTTTAGCTGAGCTAAAAGTTCTCGGTCAGACATTTTTTCAATGTCGGGATGTGATGTATAGCTGGCTAGAACCGGCCATGTGGCTCCTGGTCTACCTAGTGGACCGAGCCTGGTAATGTGATTTTGATGTTTTAGGGCGCCATTAAACCAGAGCATGTGCTCTTGGTATGTTAGTGGAATTTCCTCGAAAGGGGCGTATTCCTCTGGAGATTCCTCTATTTTGTAATAGTGGAAATCGTGTGTTATTGGATTTGCTTCAGGAAAATGTATCCATTTGAATAGAATACCTCTATCTGCCGATATTCATGGGCCTCTACCACAAATATGACTGTACCACCTCTTGATGATACTCCATTTTCTATAAGTTTCATAGTTATAGTTTTTCTTACATTTACCGGAATGATTATACCATTCGGATCTTCATTTTGTAGACTTGTCTCATCCGCTAGAAGTTGGGCTGCTATTCTAGCTCTCTCCCTTTCATCATCACTTTCTACCATTTTACTGATAGAAAGTTTTTCAGAGCAAGTTTCAAGGAAACACATATTAGGTGCACAATATTTTGGAACACTGTATCCTTCAACGTTGACTAAACCAAAAAATAATACATAGGATTCTCATCCTACTAAGTTCTGGCGGATATTAACCTTTTACCCACTCCAGACGACTATTGGAGTTTTTTTCAGGAAAAAAGGGTCTGTGTGAAAAGCACGACTGAGCTACTCTAGTATCTAGCGTTAGATTATCGCCTTACAAAACCATGAGCGCCATGTAGTGTAGTTCCTATATTCCCAATAGGCTCTGTGCATTGGAATAACATAAACGATAGTTTAGATGTAGGACTGAGGTCATGTAGGTCTCTATTGAATATGTTAGACTAAATTAGGTTTGCTAGCTAGCTCAGAGGTCACTAGAAACTTTCTCGAGTGAACAGGAAGGGGTTAACTTTCCTGAATAGATAAGAAGGGATTAGTTTCTGACAACCGCATAAACATGACAACTTTGCTCCCCCCAGAATAAGGAGTATATCTCCAGAGTCGCCGAAAACAATAGACAGCTATTTCACTCAGTCAATCGTGCATGCTTAGTTTCACCAGGAGTGTAGAGAAATAGAGAGACGGGCGTTTTCAATAAAAGTTGTTATTTATTGAGCAGTCCTCTCTCTCGTGCAAGAGAAGTAAATTGCCACAATTGCAATACTTGTCATAAAGTAAAGTGCGTACAGTAAAAGGAGTATTATGAAATAATACTGTAAAAGTATTGATATGGTTTCTGAGCCATATGATACTTAACAGGGATAAAATACATACAATTATGAAAGTTGACTAAACATGCTCATCTGGTGTTTCTAAAATACGCCTACCCCGGTGTACCTGACCTCAGCCTAATACGTGGGAAGGAGTAAATGAGTTAAGATAGTTTTACCAAGAATCTGTATCAAGAATTCTCTAAGGATCTAATCAGCTCCGTACCTTGGTTATAGAATGAAGGAGGTCTTGTATCTCTCTCAGGACTCGATCTCCCAGCAACCCGCAAGGGTGACTGGAAACACTGGAGCTGGATTTCTCGGCAGGAGAAAATACAGCGTCTCTCTCAGTGCGTCAATGGGAGGGTCGGCTTCCTTCGGCTCTCGCATCAGCTGGGCATCAGGTAAGAAGATAGCCGATCTGCTCCAAACCACCGTGTGTTTGCTTAAGGCAAATGCTGGTATATTTATACCTGGAAGGTGCCGAGTTTGACGTAAGGTTGGACATAAGATGTCACTAAGAACTTACAGTTGTTTCTGGACTCCAGGAGTTCTTGGACAAATCAAAACAAAAGCAGGGGGAATTCCTGGGCTGCTGGAGGCTTGGTTTGTTTAAAGAATGCGTTGTACTTTCTAGGAGTCTATGGGAGTAGCCTTGCCGTATTTGGACTGCATTGGCTATGACTAAATATGGATATGATTCTTATGCCTTTATAAGGATATTATTTGTTATAACCACATGAGGGCATAAATCGGGAATATTTAATTAGGGTCCTAGATACGTTCACAACAGAATATTGAAGTCAAGAATATCGCCATCCTATCTACATTATAGTAAGTACAAAAATATCGAAACAAACATTGATGTCAAAAATATTGTTGTAAAAATATCGTTTTTTTATTGAAGTTAAAAAATAATGTAAAATAAAGTAAATAATACATATAATTAAAATAAACATAGTTACACATATTTTTACATGTTTAAAAATGATAAGTAATGTATATATATATATTCACTGAAAAAAACATAGGTTTCACACCAGTTATAGTTAGGAATTAGCATTTAAAAAACCTATTAAATTCACTGAAAAAACCATAGGATTCACACCAGTTATAGTTAGCTGGAAGTTTTACTCGCATAAAACCATTGAAATTCCCACTTTATAGTTAGTTGGACTCACTATAACTTGCGCGTGCAATGCACTGCTGATGACGTCACATATGACATCACTCACTGACCAAGTCATGAGTGATGTAATACGTGAGGTCATCAGCAGTGCATTGCACGCGCAAGTTATAGTGAGTCCAACTAACTATAACGTGGGAATTTCAATGGTTTTATGCGAGTAAAACTTCCAGCTAACTATAACTGGTGTGAAACCTATGGTTTTTTCAGTGAATTTAATAGGTTTTTTAATAGCAAATCTCTATAGGTATGAAAAGTAATATTTTTTATAACAAATTTTATATTGTATAATTATGTAATAGTTTTTTTTTTTTTCCCCGGAGCGCTCCCGGGGTGCGTACCGATGCGCTCACGGGTAAGCGCAGTGTTGTGGCGCGCCCCGGGGTACGTACCGGTGAGCGTCCCATTAGCGCTATTGCCACGAATGAAAACAACATTGTGACGTATTGCGTAGCCGCGTGATGCGTCATATCACGCACTGCGTAAGCGCACCCGGAGGCACGCGAGCGCATACGATCGTGGAACATCCCGACGTGCTTATGCTATACGCCCCCGGGCGCGCCCCGGGGCGCGTCTACGGGTGCGCCCCGGGGCACGTAGCGTAAGCGCGTCGGGCCATGTGATCTGAAAATAACACTTTTCATTGGTGCTGATCAGTTTTGGTTTCCAAATGATGAAACCAATACAAAAATGACCTAGACCAAGGGCATTCAATTTATTTCGTACGACTTGGGTATCTCATGTCATATTCTTTTAACAATAGCCACCCATTTCATACTGTATAGGGTTGGGGATACACCAGTCAATAGCCCATTTTAAAAAAACCTGTCTCCTTCTATACAACAGTACTACCACCCACACCAAATGTGTAGAAAAAATGTGGAGAGACGTGATAACACCTCACGGGCGCACCACCAATGGGACCCCTGGCTGGTACTCACCAGGATGGCCCTGTTATCATCATCGGTGTTATCACGCTAAACGGAAACGTGTCCAACCAAAAATGTTAATAATGGTGAGTGCAGTGGAACAAAACAGACAACACAAACATATAGTGAAACAATACCACATATATAAAACCCGCAAAAAGCATGAACAGACAGCTTTATTCTTGTTCTAGTATGCTGAAGAACAGAGAAATGAACTGAAGGTAAGAAAGATACTAAAACAATGTGAGTTAGCAAAACTAAATCAGGAAACAGTAGTAAGTAAAAAGATAATGACTGAGACGGAAAAGAGTCCAATTAAGGATGCATTTAGAAGAATAAGGAATGGAAGATAACTGAGAGTAAGTGAAGAACAGTCATAGAGTCATAGAGTGAAGGGATGAAGGGAGAGAGGATAATATAGAAGGATTGAGGGGAAAGAAGTGAGGAAGTTAGTAGACAGACAGACTAAGAGAAAAACTGAGTGAAGTGGAGTGCAATGAGTGAGCAAAGGAAATGAGTAAGGAAATGAGTAAGGGAGCAAAAAAAGGAAAGAGAGGAGAAGAGGGCTAAAACAGTGGTACTGAGAGAAAATGATTCGGTGATGAAAGTAAAGAGAAGGACACTGAAAGATAGGGAAATGAGGGATAGTAATGGAACCAGAGTAAAAGAAATGGGATGAAGAACGATGAGAGAGGAGCAGTGAAGTTGTTGTAAGAGAAATGATAGAAGGTAGATAAACACAAGTAAACATAACACAAGGAGAGTGAGGCACTGAGGACATAGAGGTAGTGAACGAAAAATAGAGAGAAGAGGTCAAAAGAAAGGAGCAAACAAAGATAAGCGAGGGAGAGTGGGTGATTTATAGTGATAGAGTGCGACAATACTGCTGAGTGAGTAAAGAGGAATTACTAAAAGAGCAAAGGAGGAAAATACAGAAAAGGGAAGTAAAGCAGAGAGACTGAAAGCTGAAAAGTTATGCAAGGGAGATAGGGGATGCAGACAGTTGAAATGAGACTGAGGGGTTGTGAAAGAAGTGGAGTAAAGGAACGGGGGTGAGAGAGAGTGAGAAAAAGACATTATAAGTGAGTAAAAAGAGCTGAAAGAGGGTGGAAAAAGGAAAGAGAGTGTCAGACAATGGGAATACAATTTAAATTACACAATACAAAGTATAGAATAACTTGTACAACATGTTACATAGTTTATTTTTGCTGTGCTGTTCTCAGAATATATTGAATTTCACTTAAAACAGTGAGTTCAAATTACTCATCATATGACAGCGGGAAAAAAAACACAATCTAAAAGATTGTGTTTTAAAAAAAACCTTTGAAACTTACAAATGACAAATGTACACTAATCTTTGATTCACTTACTTTTCCTTTAGGCCAAATAGTAAAACTGTTCACTAAAAAATCCATTTCATCGACTTTCTAGAAGAAAAGCTCCAAGAATATCTGAAATATTTTCATTATTTTCATATACTCGTTTTTTTCAGTCATGACTCTTTACTCATTCCTTTACTTTTCCTTTAGGCCAAATAGTGTCAGATGTATGGGTACATTTTCAAATTAATTATAAGAAACTCTGAAATTACCGTTTTTCCGACGTTCTGAAAGAAAGGCTCATACAACATTTTCACAATATTTAAGTATTCGTAATTTCATCTCTGACTCACTCATGTTCATCATTTTGTATGATACTGATATCACTTACTATGTCATCCACTTACAGTACCTATATGACAACTCAATTATTTATATTATCTGGATCACTTTTACTCAGAATATAATTTTAAACAGTAAACTAACTTTTATTAACTGCTCCCGTCTTCATAGGCCAATTACCTTTACTTAAATTTTGGTTCTAAAAACACCAGGTAAGAATTTTTTAAGTCAAAAGGCAAACGTTGTTTGAAAGTCAAATGAGTGTCATTACAGAGGGTCCAACCTTTACTACATTTTAAATAGCATGTGTAATGCCCTGATGTTGTTGAAGGACCGTCATGATAAATAATAGCTACAGTTGTAAAAGTGCTTCCTGAAATTGATAACTGAGAAGCCACATTTTTTTTTATAGAAGTTGACAATTTACTTCCATCAGGTCTACATCGTTGGAACATTAAAATGACATACTGACCATAACTTTGTATAAATAATGTGGACAGCATTGCAGACTTACATTGGGTACACACCATATTGTGATCAGCTGCTTTAACTAGATTATTAAAAGGCACTGATTTGCAGTCTGGTAAAGTCAAATATATAAATCTTTCAGTGTCTATTCTAGTACTACTTGATAAACTACAGTTGTCGTGGTCATGCTGCCATTGATAAGAAAGGCTAAAAAGATTTTTTATATCTACACCTTCATATTCCAAAACATCAAACATATACATTAAAAATTCCTGACAATCCTGCTGAATATTCTGTGAAAATTGATTTTGACCAGAACATATGTCTAGAAGATTTCGAATTTCTGAAACACTTTCTATTTTTGCTCTATCACTGCTACATTTCTCAAACACAGAATTCAATAAACAGCAGAATGTTTGATCCCGATTTTCAACAATCTGTTCTTGTAAATTTTGAAGAAAAAAAACAACATTAACCACTACATTAGCATAGCAGTTGACACCAGAACTGTTTTCAAACTCAAATCCAACAACATCTTCAACAGAATCCTTTTTCTTTCTGCTTACAATTACAGTTTCATCTACTTTTTGTCTTTTTGCTACTACCTCACTGCAATTATTCTCATTTCTTCTTTTTCGGCCTACCACACGTTTTTCAAACAGAGGCAAATGTGGAGCATATTCTCTTCTTAACCTATTGTATTCTTTAACACAATCTAGATCTGCACAAATCTTTGTCTCATCACACTCAACCAAGTACAATCCTGATAAAGTTCTGACTCGTGATAATGCCACATATGCAATACCTTCTTTAAACACAGAAGTTCCAATGTTCACCAGAGCACTATCTACACTTAAACCTTGAGATTTATGAATTGTCACCGCATATGCCAGACAAATAGGGAACTGTTTTTGGCAAACTTATAAGTCTTTCACAAGCAAAAATCTAGCAGAACAACGACTGATTTGTTTTACTTCCTCAATGCCATCAAATTTAATTTTTAGAAATTCAATTCCATCTCTATTTCTGTAATTCACAAAATCAACATGACCCATTGCTCCATTTACCAGACCTGTTTCAACATGTAAATTCCTTCTCAAAATGATACGACAATTTAAACACACATTCAGAGTCTTTTCAAAACCAGCAGTTTTAGATATACTCTTCTCTAATGAATCCAATTTTGATTTCAAATTTTCAGACAAAATAATTGTTGCTCCCATATGTACTATTTTATCTACAGCTTCCAGTTTCACAATCTCTTCATTTTCTAACTTTAACATTTTGTTGTTGAACATGGAACATTCTTTCACAGTTGGCATCAAACATATCCCAGATTTGTTGTCAGTAATTTTCTTAAAAATATCCTCTGGAAGAATGTTTTCATCTGGATACAAGTTTGAAATTAATCGTGCATGTAAAGCTTCCTTCCCATGCTCACTTAGTTTTCCGATTCTTACATCTTGTAGAATATTTTTATAATCTTCATCCTTTGCCAGTCGCATATTTTGAAGCAGTTCTGCATATTTGAAGTGTAACCATATATTAACGTTTCCAATGCTTCCTAGGCACTTCCTGGTATCTTCATGCGTGAGCATTTTGAACACAGGTTGTCCTTTCACTGGAGTCAACTGCAGTAGATCTCCAAAAACAATAATGTGTTTTCCTCCAAATAAGACATCATAGTCTGTTCTAAGAATTTCTTGCATTCTCAAATGCACAAAAGCAAGCATTAGATTTGAGACCATGCTTACTTCATCAATGATAAGAAGTTTCATTTTCTTCAGGATTCTCGAAACTTCAGAACACGCATCTCCAGATAACTTGTGGTATTGCAATTTATTATCATGCTCAACTGGTAGCATCAGTAAACGATGTAATGTTATCTCTTTGATGTTATGTGCTGCCAGCCCAGTTGGAGCGGTTACAACACAAGACAGCGGTGATTCAGTGCTTTTCTGCAAATAAGTTGCAATTGCTTTAATCAGAAAACTTTTTCCAGTTCCCGCTTCTCCACTCACGTACAGTCGGACAGGCTTAAATGATGTACATGAGCACTCTTTTTTCTCATGACTGAATCCATGTTCAATAGGTTCTGTGACTTCGTCATATATCTGTTTCTGCTCAATGTTTAGTTGTTTCACCAAATCTTCTAAGTTGATTACATCCTCTTCAGCTTGTTCCATAGCTCTTTCCACCTCATCCATGGCAGTGGCAGCCTCATTTTGAATAATTGGTTCTCCTAGTGGATCCTGACTCAAAGAAGAAAAACTCTGACTGCATTGAGAACTGTCTCTAGCAATCTCTGCAGCAATTGTGGCTTCTTGCTCTATTCTTCGTTCAACATTTGCAGATAATTTGAAAAAACAGGACATTCTATGGTATCCTTGGTTGCATTAAAAGAATCTTCATAACAGAGAAAATCTCCAAGTAGTTCCTCTTCTGTACGCCATGGTTTAAAGAGTTGCAAAAGAGCCAAATAGTAAAATTCCCTTTTCTCTGAATTTTCGCAACTCAATTTTCGATGATTAATCAAATGACCTTTTCTCAGTTTCACTAGACATACTTCACATCCATTGACAGCATATATTCCATTATTGATATCTTCTCTGATGCTTCTCTTATAAATATACCATTGCAGAACTTCATAGAGACAAGCGTTCTCAAGGTGAGGACTTCTATTTGGATAGTATGTATCCAACATGTTTGTCTTCAAAATATCTGTACTTTCTGGTTCTTTCTCCGCCAAATACTCTATTTCTTCTTCAGATTTCAAAACTCGGTTTCGTGTTGCAGCAAGACCTAGACTCACCCAAATGATGGTTCTAGATTTGGCATATAGACTTGCTGATGACAATCGATCAGAACATTCATATGCTCCAATTTCTCGATGTGACAACATCTTCAGACTGTAACTGTATAATTTCTTGCTTATACTCTTTTCATGTGAAATGTCCTCCCACATTTCCTTCGGTTCTGTCTTTTCTTTTTTGTGATGTAAGACGTCACATATCGAGCCACAGCAATAGAGTTGTCAGCAACGAACTGAATATCCATGTTAGCATTCCACATGGACAAAATAACTGGGTTGTAGTCATTGATGTACTTGGACTCTTCGTTTCTTTTTAAATTGTATGTATTTTTTGGTGATTTCCTCGTCACAGTATGTCGTAGAGAAAACATCAAATTATTTACTCTTCCTTTAAAAATCACTGGTCGTGGAAAGCCGAAACGACATTTTGTGTAGAAATGTTCCTTGTTTTGGAATTTTCGACGACAATACTTCCCACAACGATGGGATTGAAAGCGTAAAACTTGTTGCCTTAAACTGTTTTCCTCGGTATTTTTCGGAACAGCACATGTTGAATACTCTTCAATGAAACTCATCACTGTTTCATCCGAATCTGTTCCAAATTTGGGTGCATCTTTAATCCACAACAACATATGTATGTGAGGAGCATCTCTCGCTTGATACTCCTTTCTCCAAAAGAAATCGAAAACCTCTCCAAGGGGAGGATTTTTTTTGTTGGTAATAAAAGACATCATAGCTTCAAATCTATGATTAAAATATCTGCATACATTCACTGGATCCAAAGAACATAGTTCTCCAGGTGTTTTGAATTCTATATTTTGTATATTCGCATTTGCCTCGCGTATAAATTGAAGTAAGTCGTCCCATGCATACTCGGCACAGCTAAGAGTGAGGAGGCATGTAGGAGTTCCTAAGTTTCTTAGCATACATTTCAATTCCCCATGACGACGGTACCAATACTCGTTTGTACCACGCTGACATGCCATGAGATTGATTAGATGAGATTCCAAAATATTATCTTGCAGATTAACTTTCTCCATAAAATCCCTCGCCGAAACATTTTGTAAATGTGCTCCACTTTTCAGTATATGATTTACTGTATAAGAAAGCCCAGACAAGTCACTTTCATACAGTAGATGAAACAAATATGGAATGCATTGACGAAACCTTGGATCTTCAGCATATAATCTTAAAGTCCGGTATTCAGATGCAGGAATTTGAAGTGGTCGATCGTCATATCGTCCACCTCGACCTGTTGGAAATAGCTGTGGAAAAGAACGAGCTTCCAAACTTTCTTCCCATACAGTAATGGGACTTCCTTTTGCTGCTTTCATTTGAAACAATTCAATTGCATTCCCCATTACTTCTTTGGAATGCAAAGGATGAACAGTATAATGTTCATATATTTCTTCACTTCTAGACACATCAACTTTTTCAATTTGGCCGGCTCAACAATCACTGTCTTCTTCTGCAGTTATTCCCTCTGCTCCAACACATACATGTTTGTAATACTCATTGTTTTTGATTAAATACAACGTTGCCTTTTTGACTTTCCTAACATCCACTAAATCTTGCCAGATTTTCTTACTCTTTGTCAGAACCCCATTAACTAGAATAACTAAAGATTCCTCTTCTACTTTTTCTATACCAATTGTATCAATATTTTTCTTGAAATCTAGAGGCAAATAAACAACTCTTCCCTTTAATCCTCTCTGCAAATCTGAAGGAGGCAATTTCCCTATCTTAGGCTCCATGCGAACAATAGCCTGAAAAGGATGGACACATTGAATCAAAATAGATTCATATGTATTTAAATCCATCAATTCAGCAGGAATGTCTACCAATTCAAGATTATTATGAACAGCTCTAGCAGGCATTCTGTTTTCATTTAATTTATTATAACAATATTTACAAATACGCTGATCAGAACTCAAATCAAAAGAATTCTCCACCAACAAATAAGTTGCAAAATTCTTCCATTCACTATTATTTTCCATTTCACTTTTTGCATATAAATCAACTAACCTAGTCTGAATCTTATAATGAGTCCGTCGACAACACACACAAGTGGAATTAGGCCTTTTACTTGATTTTACCTTAAACTTAGTACTTTCCTGGTCAAACTTTTCAGTACTTGAAATCTGTACATTTGCTTCCACATTAACTTCTATTACTGTGTCAATTTCTACACTGTCCTCTTTTTCACCAAAATAACAAAACTCAATGTCTTCACAAATCATCTTCACATCTAATTCAGTTCCATGCAAAAGAGCACTGTTTAACTGTTTAAGCCTAAGTGCTGGATTTTTTTCCTAATACAACCTTCTCACTAATTTCCTCATTTTGTTATAATGCACTGCTAACATCCTAAAATGATGAAAAAGACTCTGACATACTTTTCTTGAGAGACAAGTCAGTGAATGGCCTTGCAAACCTGTCTTTTCTCTCACTCTGCAAGGATCTAAGTCTTGCAACATCTTCATTTTCTGTTTTAGACTTTTCTTACTATATGTACGTAAGAAATAATGAAGCAAATTGATTGATTCCTGTTGCACACTACAAATACTACTACACTTCCAAGTGTACACTGGACCCTTAGTACGTCTCCCTAAAACTTCATCAGCTAACACCTCTTCTGCATCTCTAGACACAAGTTTCTCTTTTTCAATCGGACAACCATCTTTCACCTCATATGCTCGACCACTGGTGTCAACTGCATGCACCAAATCATTCTCCTGAAAGTAACTCTCCTCATTAAAAAAATGTCTCACAACTTGAACTATGCATCCATTCTCCAGAAAAAACTTTACAAAAATAAGTCTGATTAATAACTCTCTTGCATCTACTCTTTGATTTCAAAACATCAATTGTCTTGTTAAGTGTCCTAATTCTATTAATTACTAAAATAAATAATTTTTTCTTAACTTCAAAAGCCTGATCAACAATTTTCTCTACATTTTTCTTTTTCTTGTAAAAAGCAGCTCTCTGTTTACCTTTCTTAATGTTTTTTAACAAAGTTAAAACTACCCTTTGCGAAACATTCGTTTACGAATGTCCCTAAATTGGTTTTACCTTCTATTCCTATACATATTATTCTCTACTCCTGCAGTATTAACATTTTTAGGGGACCTCTGCTTCCTCTTCAAATTTCCTCTTTCCTTCTGTTTATTGACATTCTCATCAACATTTTTTTTTATCTACATATGTTCCGAAAGAAAGACTTAGTTGTCTTACCAGGAGCTTTTTTACTGTCTTTTGAAGTATTTGTTGTAGAGGACTGCTTTAATTCCGTTGCTGTTTTTGATTTTTTCCGCTTCACATCTTTTCTTTTCCTTTGCCTTGAGGGCATATTTCCTTACTATGCAAATCTTGATTTCAATCTGTCATAAAGAAAAAAGATAACACATTTTAGACCACTATTACCAAAGAACAAAGCAATGACAATAAACAAATTATATAAACACTACTTTACAACATATCTAAGTTTATATCACAACAACTATGTAACTAGGATTAAGACAGAGAAAAAGATCTAGAGGAACTAACACAAAAAGACAGAGAGAGTCAGACAAAGAAACAGATAGAGGAAGAAAAACATAGAGAAAGAGTAAGACAGAAAGAGTGTATAATATGTTATAAGACAGAAAAAGGATGTAATAAGGAGAGGGAGTCAGTCAAAGAAATGGACATAGGGAATAAGTTAGAAAAAGGATATAACAGGGTGTAAGCCAGAGAGAAGGTGTAATAGGATGTAACACAGAGAGACGGTGTTAGAAGGAGACAGGATGTAAAAGAGACTAAAACACAGAGAGGCTGTAAAAGATAGACAGAGAGACTAAGTTTGAGACAGAGTGTAAAAGGAACTAAATCAGAGAGAGGATGTAACAAGGAGTAATGAGAGAAAGGGAATAAATCAGAGGCAGGGTGTAAGAGAAAGTAAGTTAAAGAGAAAGTGTAAGAGAGTATAACACAGAATCAGGATGTAAAAAGGAATGAGTCACAGAGAGGATGTTAGAAGGGGACTAATGGAAAAATACAGTAAGTCAGGAACAGAATATAACAGAGACTTATACATTCTTCATAATAATTGGTAAAGAAACCTTGGTGCATAAAGGAATTGTATTTTATAAATGAGCGATGTTTCAGTGGTGTAATGAAAAGCTTATACATATGACCTTTTCTCTGTTTTTCAAATGGTATTCTAAAAAAAGATTGTGAGGCCTAAGCAGGAGGTTAGATGAGATGAAGCCAGTCCAGGGGAGCACAAAAGGTGAGGCTTGTGTCCAAGAGTGCAGTGGACAGGACTAAACTGGAGTAGTGTGCAAAAAACGATGGGCCTCAGGCCCTGCGTCAGTTTTGCGCTGCTGATGCGTCAATTTTTGTGACGCATCTGCGGCATAAATCATGTGCCTTGTTGCGCCATATTTAAAAAGTGACGCATATAGGTAGATGCGTCACTTTTTAAACCTCTGCGCCACATTATACCTCTGTCAGGTATAATGTATACAGAGGTGGCGTTCCCCCGCAAAATGCCTCGTAATAGTGACGCAGTGAAATCTATGAGATTTCACTGCGTCACTTTTAGGACACTGTTACGTCAAAATCTTGGGCCTGCCTCACAGCAGGCGTAAGACTGAGGCAAACGCTTTCACATGGGGCTTTCCCCATGTGAAAGGATGCATTGCTGGAGTTGCGTCACTTTTGTGACACACTCCAGCAATTCGTCACTTTTGCGCTTACAGATACATCAGAAATACTGACTTATCTGTAAGTCCTTGCGACATGATGCGTCATACATTAAATATAACGCATCATTGGTGTCGCAAGGAGTGCGCAGTCAAAAGTGACGCATCGCTGTTTTCATAAATAAGGCCCTCAGTGTGCTTCCTAATCTGAGGTAACACAGGTGACATGATTGTGAAACGTTCAAATTTTTTTATGTAATCATGCACAAACTATTTATTCTTTCTAAAAAATTTAAAAGCCATTGATTTGCCCCAAAATCGATTTTTCAATAACATTTTAGAAACAGAGTGCAAGTCCTATGTACAAGCATTCCATTTCAGTACTGAAAAGTCACTATTTTACAAAATACATTTCCTATCTCTTGCAAACATTCCTACCAAGCATTACCCAAAAAATGAAACAAACCAACAGCAAAGAAACTCAGTCTGCTTCCTAATTGAGGTAACACAGGTGACATGATTGTGAAAGGTTCAAATATTTTTATGTAATCATGCACACGCTTTTTATTCCTTCTCAAAAATCTAAAACCAATTGCTTTGCCCCAAAATCGTTTTTTGAATAACATTTTAGAAACAGAGTGCAGTTCCTATGTACATGCATTCAATTTCAATACTGAAACCCATTGATTTACCTCAAAATCGTTTTTTCAATAACATTTTAGAAATACAGCACAGGCCCTATGTACAAACATTCAATTTCACTACTGAAACCCATTGATTGGCCCCAAAATCGTTTTTTCAATAACATTTTAGATACCGAGCGCAGGTCCTATGTACAACCATTCAACTTCACTACTGAAACCTCAGTATTTCACAAAATAAAAATCCTCTATCTTGCAAATGTAGCATTATCAAAAAGCATGACACAAAGCAACAGCAAAGAAGCTCAGGGCCTCATTTATGACACCCTGCGTCAGTTTTGCACTGCTGATGCGTCACTTTTTGTGACGCATAGGCGGCATAAAACATGTGCCTTGTTGCGCCATATTTAAAATGTAACGCATCTAGGTATATGCGTCACTTTTTAAACCCCTGTGCCACATTATACCTGCGTCAGGTATAATGTATGCAGAGGGGGCGTTTCCCCGCAAAAAGGCTCGTAATAGTGACGCAGTAAAATCTATGAGATTTCACTGCGTCACTTTTACGACGCTGTAACGTCAAAATCTTGCATCTGCCTCACAGCAGGCGTAAGACTGACGCAAGCCCTTTCACATGGGGCTTTCCCCATGTGAAAGGATGCATTGCTGGAGTAGCGTCACTTTTGTGACACACTCCAGCAATGCGTCACTTTTGCGCTTACAGATACGTCAGAAATACTGAGTTATCTGTAAGTCCTTGCGACATGATGCGTCATACATTAAATATAACGCATCATTCGTGTCGCAAGGAGTACGCAGTGAAAAGTGACGCATCGCTGTTTTCATAAATAAGGCCCTCAGTGTGCTTCCTAATCTGAGGTAACACAGGTGACATGATTGTGAAAGGTTCACATTTTCTATGTAATCATGCACACACTATTTATTCATTCTCAAAAATGTAAAAACCATTGATTTGCCCCAAAATCGATTTTTGAATAACATTTTACAAACAGAGTGCAGGTCCTATGTACAAGCATTCCATTTCAGTACTGAAAAGTCACTATTTTACAAAATACATTTACTCTCTCTTGCAAACATTCCTACCAAGCATTACCCAAAAAATTACACAAACCAACAGCAAAGAAACTCAGTCTACTTCCTAATCTGAGCTAACACAGGTTATATGTTTGTAAAAGATTCAAATATGTTTATGTAATCATGCACACACTATTTATTCCTTCTTAAAAATGTAAAAGCCATTGATTTGCACTAAAATCGTTTTTCAATTAACATTTTAGGAACAGAGCACAGGTCCTATGTACAAGCATTCATTTTCACTACTGAAACCCATTGATTTGCACTAAAATCGTTTTTCAATTAACATTTTAGGAACAGAGCACAGGTCCTATGTACAAGCATTCATTTTCACTACTGAAACCCATTGATTTGCACAAAAATCGTTTTTCAATTACCATTTTAGGAACAGAACACAGGTCCTATGTACAAGCATTCATTGTCACTACTGAAACCCATTGATTTGCCCTAAAATCGTTTTTTAATTAACATTTTAGGAACAGAGCACAGATCCTATTTACAAGCATTCATTTTCACTACTGAAACTCATTGATTTGCACTAAAATAATTTTTCAATTAACATTTTAGGAACAGAGCGCAGGTCCTATGTACAAACATTCATTTTCACTACTGAAACCCATTGATTTGCCCTAAAATCGTTTTTTAATTAACATTTTAGGAACAGAGCACAGGTCCTATGTACAAACATTCATTTGCACTCCTGAAACCCATTGATTTACCCTAAAATTGTTTTTCAATTAACATTTTAGGAACAGACCACAGGTCCTATGTACAAACAGACTGCGAAAGTCTGGAATTTGCTATTTCCTTCTCCCCAACCTGTACACTTTCGGGTATTTTATTATATCGTCCTCCAAGCAGAACACCAGCAGCAACCACCTCAAGTGCATCCTGCTCAACACCCGCTCCGTCCACAGGCACGCCATCGAACTCTGGAACCTGCTCGACACCACATCTCCAGACGTTCCCTTCCTCACGGAAACCTGGATGAACGCCTCCTCAGCGCCCGACATCGCCATCGCCATCCCGGACGGATATAAGATCACCCGGAGGAACCGCGCTAACCAGACGGGAGGAGGCATTGCCATCGTCCACAAGAACACCATCCGCATCACGACCAACACCGACGACACCCTCACAACTGCCGAACACCTGCACTTCCAGATACACACCGACCCCAAGACCACACTTAGAGGCACCCTCATCTACAGACCCCCAGGACCACGCACATAATTCAGCGAAGACATCGCCGACTTCATCAGCCCGCACGCCCTCCCCTCCGCTGACTACATCCTCCTCAGGGACCTCAACTTCCACCTGGAGAACAACAACGACAGCAACACCACCACCCTGCTGGACATCCTCAACAACCTCGGTCTCAAGCAGCTGGTGACCACCCCCACCCACTACGCCGGACACACACTCGACGCCGTCTTCTCATCCAGCAAGGACATCGTCTTCAGCCATGACACCAAACTCCACTGGACGGACCACAGCTGCGTCCACTTCAGCTTCAGAAGAACCACGACCCACCACCACCAGCAACAGGTTGCCCGCAGAAGCTGGAACAAGATCACAGCCGACCAGCTCGCCGCATCCCTGAGCCAGGAACCCCCAACCAGCTCAGCGAACCCCAGCCAGGCCGCCATCAACCTCACGAAGTGGATCAGCAACTGCGCAGACGACCTCGCCCCCCTGAGGACCCCGCCTAGCAGACCCGGCAGCAAGAGAGCATCCTGGTTCACCGACGAACTCAAGAGCTCCAAGAAGAACTGCCGAGCCCTCGAGAAGGCATGGCGCAGAGACCCGACACCAGACAACATGACCACCCTCAAGCTCGCCACCCGAAAACAGCACCAACTGATCCACGCCACCAAGAAAACTGCATTCAAGGCACGGCTGGACAACAACGCACACAACAGCAAGGAACTCTTCAACATCGTCAAAGAGCTCTCCAACTCCAACGCCGGAAACAACGACATCACCCCATCTCAAGACCTCTGCAACTCCCTCGCCTCCTACTTCCACAACAAGATCGCAGACATACACAAAAACTTCAGCACACATCCGACGCACCCCACGACCGCACCAACGCCCCCCACCACCACCGTCTGCGCCTGGGCCCCGATCACCACCGAAGACACCATCCGTACGATGAACTCCATCCACTCCGGATCTCCAACCGACCCCTGCCCTCACCACGTCTTCAACAAGGCCGACGCTGTCATCGCACCCCATCTGCGGGACATCATCAACACCTCCTTCGACACCGCCACCTTCCCGGAGAGCTGGAAGCACGCCGAACTCTACAGAAGAAACCATCAGCGGACCCCACCAAACTCAAAAACTACCGTCCCATCTCGCTCCTCCCGTTTCCGGCCAAAGTCATCGAGAAGACCGTCAACAAGCAGCTGGCCGCCTTCCTCGAGATGAACGGATCCCTCGACCTCTCGCAGTCTGGCTTCTGGGCCAACCACAGCACCGAGACCGCCCTCATCGCAGCCACTGACGACATCCGAGCCCTGCTCGACAACGGAGAAACAGCGGCCCTCATCCTCCTGGACCTCTCCGCAGCGTTCGACATTGTCTGCCACCGCACCCTGGTGCGGCGTCTCAGCAACGTCGGAATCCAGGAGAAGGCACTAGAATGGATCATCTCCTTCCTCGCCGGAAGGACACAGAGACTCCGCCTACCCCCGTTCAGATCAGAGGCCACCGAAGTCATCTGCGGCGTTCCTCAAGGCTCCTCGCTCAGCCCCACCCTCTTCAATGTCTACATGAGCCCCCTTGCAGCCATTGCACGCCAACACAACCTCAACATCATCTCCTACGCCGACGACACCCAGCTGATCCTCTCCCTCACCAACCACCCCGCCACCGCCAGAGCCAACCTACACGAAGGGATGAAAGACGTAGCCGAGTGGATGACGAACAGCCGCCTGAAACTGGACTCAGACAAGACGGAAGTTCTCATCCTGGGCTCCTCACCCTCCGCCTGGGATGACTCCTGGTGGCCCCCCGCCCTGGGCAGCGCACCCAAACCAACAGACCACGCACGCAACCTGGGCTTCTTCTTGGACTCCTCCCTCTCCATGACCAGAAAAGTCAACGCCGTCTCCTCGTCGTGCTTCAACATCCTGCGCATGCTACGTAAGATCTTCCGTTGGATCCCCACCGAGACCAGGAAGACGGTCACCCAGGCCCTCGTCACCAGCCGACTGGACTACGGCAACCCCCTCTACGCCGGAACCACCGCCAAGCTCCAGAAGAGACTCCAGCGGATCCAGAACGCTTCAGCAAGACTCATCCTCGACATCCCACGACACAGCCACATCTCCGGACACCTGAGAGACCTGCACTGGCTCCCGGTCAACAAGAGAATCACCTTTCGCCTCCTCACCCACGCACACAAAGCTCTACACAACCAAGGCCCAAGATGCCTCAACAGCCGCCTCAACTTCTACACTCCCACTCGTCAGCTTCGATCGACCAGCCACGCCCTCGTCGCCGTCCCCCGCATCCGAAGAGCCACCACAGGAGGTAGGTCCTTCTCCTACCTGGCCGCCAAGACTTGGAACTTCCTCCCGACCCACCTCCGCCTGACCCAAGACCACCTCGCCTTCAGGAAGCAGCTCAAGACCTGGTTGTTCGAGCAGTAGCGGACCCCCCTCCCCAAGCGCCTTGAGACCCTCTGGGTGAGTAGTGCGCTATACAAATGTCTTGATTGATTGATTGATTGATTGCGGGACCCTACAATAGTTTTTGTAATGCCCTCCTTGATAAAATTACTCACCTTAGTAGTACTTCCCCTAATTTTTCTATTATAGGGGATTTTAACATTCATATCGATGAATCGGAAGCTCTGACCTCTCAAAACCTTCTTGAGGGATTGGGGACTTTAGCACTGAAACAAATCGTGGAGGGAGCTACCCACTCTGCTGGCCATTTGATCGACCACTTCTATACCAATCTCACTGATATGCAGTGGAAGGAGTCGCAATTTATTCCATGGTCAGATCATGCGCTACTCACATTTGCATGGACACCTGCTGCTGTTTCTCAGCCTTCTATAACAACTAGTAAGATAGGTCGGATCTGGTCTAAACTCCCGGTGGCGGAGCTGGCATCCTCCTTAAAGGATTCTCTTCCATTAATTAAGGAGGATAACCCAATTGAAGCTTATAGTGCTTTCAACAAGTGGCTAGAGTCCGCCCTTGATCTTACCCTTCCTAAATGCAAAGTAGTACACCGCGGAGGTTCCAATAAAATGCCTTGGTATACGGCAGAATTGAAATGTCTCAAGCGGAGTTGCAAGAGGCTAGAAAGGAAATGGAGAAAGAATTTCACCCTGGAGGATAAAATGGAATATAGAGCAACACTTAGGGTATATAAGACCCAATTAAAATCAGCTCAAGCTTCCTTCTACCAGCTGGAGATCTCTAAAGCCGTTAACTCCCCTTGAGAAATGTATAAGATCTTCAAGTCATTAGTTACTCCGTCTAGTCCCCTGAATGAAGTGGTTGATCCTCTAAAACGGTGTGAAGAGTTAGCCAATTTCTTTAGCTCAACGGTTGCTAACATCTATTCCGCCTTCTGTTCGAAGGAGGCTGTAAATGACTATGGACTCCCTACTGAGCTTACTCCTCGATTGGTCTCCTCACCAACTTTGGATGTTCTGCCCTTGATGGATTACCCCACAGTAGAAAAACTCTTGGAGAATCTTAAGTCAGGCTCTCCATCGGATATGGCTCCGCCCTCTGTCTTGAAACAAGTCTCTGAGGTGGTTGTACCTATCACGAGAGATGTGATTAACTCCTCCCTCTCCACCGGAGTGGTCCCCCCATTGTGGAAACAGGCCAGAGTTAAAGCTCTATTAAAAAAAGCCAATGTAGACCCTGAGGATTGGTCAAACTATCGCCCCATCTCCCTGTTACCAGGGATAAGTAAAATTACAGAGAAGCATGTAAATTTAGCCTTATCCGCCTTTATTGAAAATGAGGCAGTGCTTCACCCTACTCAAACTGGTTTTAGAACAAAACAGGGCACTGAGACCGCCCTGGTTGTTGTAGTGGAGGAAGCTAGGAAGATTGTAGATGCAGGAGGCTGCGCTGCGGTGGTCCTTTTGGACCTCAGCGCAGCCTTCGATACGGTTAATCATTCCTTGTTGATCCGCCGTCTCGGCGAGGCCGGTGTCTCTGGGGTGGCCCTCAAATGGCTACAATCCTTCTTAGCAGAAAGAACATTCTCTGTTTTTGAAGGGGAGTTTACATCAAGACAGTTCCCCCTACATTACGGCGTTCCCCAGGGATCCTCATTAAGTCCCACCTTGTTCAATATCTATATGAGGCCTTTGGCCGAGGTGGTGCTTTCCTGGGGAATTAAATTGGACACATACGCCGATGACACTCAGTTAGTGGTCTCACCAACGAGGTCTGAGGATGGGACCTTTGGACCAAACAATCTGTCCCCCTGTCTTACTAGGGTTTGTGATTGGATGGAAGCCTCATTTCTGAAACTGAATGGGACAAAAACTGAGATCATGATCATGGGGCTCAAGGCCCCCATGAACCTCAATCCATGGTGGCCGAGCTGCCTGGGTCCCCCCCCGACCCCCAAAAAACAAATCAAGAGTTTGGGAGTCTGGTTTGACCCTTCTCTCGGTTTCCAAGTGCAGGCAAGGAAGGTAGCCGCAACATGTTTTGGCCTGATTAAGGTACTAAGGAAGGTTCTGTATCTCCTTCCACCGGATTCCAGACGTCTCCTGGTCCAATCTTTGATCATCTCTCGATTGGATTACTCCAATGCACTTTATCTTGGAGCCCCAATGGGCACTATCAACATTTTGCAGTCAGTCCAGAACTGCGCTGCTCGATTATTGGTCAAAATACCCAGACACAGCTCGGTTAAGCCTGCTCTGCGTGCACTACACTGGTTACCGATTCAGGAGAGGATAGGATTCAAGGCCATGTGGATGGCCCACAAATCCATCACTAATAATGGTCCTGATATTCTGTGCCCACTCTTCTGCCCATATCGGCCCTCTAGAACCCTCAGGTCGAGTGAACTTAATCTTTTGACAGTCCCAAGGATCAAAAGATCCCGAATGGGGGGGGCGGCTGTTTTCTTTGCAAACTGCTAAATTCTGGTACAGTCTTCCTGAGAGCATCCGACTTCAACCGAACCATCTTATGTTTCGGAAACAATTAAAGACCTTCCTTTTCCGATGAGTGGTGGTGACGTGCCCTGGGTCAAAGCGCTGGGATGCCTTAGGGTAGCCATGCGCTATACCAAGTGTAATATTCATTCATTCATTCATTCACATTAATTTTCACTACTGAAACCAATTGATTTGCCCTAAAATCGTTTTTCAATTAACATTTTAGATACAGAGCGCAGATCCTATGTACAACCATTCAACTTCACTACTGAAACCTCACTATTTCACAAAATACAAATCCTCTATCTTGCAAATATTTTAACCATGCATTTTCAAAAAGCATCACACAAACCAACAGCAAAGAAACTCAATGTGCTTCTTAATCTGAACTCTCTTTCTATATTGAATGAATCATAACTCACCTTTACAAATGCTTTGGGAGATTGAGAACAGTGTCAGATACACACACCAATATTTCTTTAGCAGAGCAAAAGGTATGTTCTCCAGGCACTGCAACCATTAATGGCACAGAAAACCTCTAATTCTACACACATATCCCTTTTGGTTAACCAATTATAACTCTTCCCTCTCTATTTTCAAACCAACACCCTTCCCCCCCTCAGCCCTTTCTACCTGTTACCATAGCAACTCCCTCCTCACTGAGCTCTCAGTGTTAAAAGTTTATTCTACAATGTTGCAAATGAACTCAGCAAGGATGTTTGACATCTCAATACACCAGCTTATGAGGTGCAATGTTTCTTTAAATGACTTTTTCATAACCATTCAAATTACGTCTTTCACAGAACAGAACCATGCACCCTAACTTTAAGTTTTCAACTTTCTGAATCCACCAATCATTGCTTGTGATTCAAGAGCACTGAAACTACACAGTTTCTTTTTGCAAACTCCTACTGTTCCAACTGCCATTTTATTCCTACACTTCATCTGACTGCACCAGAACCTCCTCTCACCATGTATTCTGTCTGGATTATTGGACATAGCTACATCCACTGGGCTCAAAGGTATGCAGCTATCAGAAATTTTCACAACCTTGATTTGCCAAATGTGCACATCAAATGGATTGGCCAAAGAGGATTGAGATGTCATCAATTGATACCATTGGTGAAAACCTTTCACCATCTGCCACACCCTGACCTTATAATTTTGCACTGTGGTGGAAATGACCTAGGCACTTTGACTGGGGTAGGTCTGGAAATGGTTTTAAAGGACACCTTTGGGCAATTGATGACACTTTTTCCACAAACTGCCTTGGTATATTCCAATATATGCCAAAGACAGAAATGGAAGTGGTCCAACCAATTTTGTCCACAATTTGAGAAAGCACGGAAACATGTGAATAAATCTGTTTCTGCTTACATGAGAGACTATGGAATGGGTTCAATATACAACAATAACTTGCGTTACAACATGCAAGATATCTACAGAGGAGATGGTGTGCACTTCTCAGATGAGGGGAATAGAATATTCCTCCTGAATTTAAGACTGTGCATTGGTACCTACTTGTAGGTACCTAAATCAGCCGCACAACCCAAAAGCTCTTTTCAGGGCTACCCTACCTCTGATCACTCCAAATGATTATCTTTTTCTAACTTTTTTCACTATTTTTCACCAAAGTACGCTCCCCGGTACGCTTCCCGGTGCGCGTACCGGGCGCTGCCCCCGCGGAAAAAAAAATTCTATTTTTTTTTTGGCCTATATGGGCCTCCTAAGACCCCCTCAGAAAACCTAGGGGGTCAGGGACTGTCTACCGTACCCCCTTTTACCCATTCCCAACGTTGTTCGTCCTCCATCTTGTGTCTCAATTCTTCCGAAACACAAAATGGAGGACTCCCGTTGCGCTTACCGGTACGCGTACCGGGGCGCTCACCGGTAAGCGCTCCCAAAAAAATTTAAAAGTTGATTTACATAGAAACCTCTGTAGAGATGTTCACCAAATATAGAATAGGCCATACTACATACCAGTCCCTTCCATTTTCCCAAATTTGGTGGAATTCCATTGAGCCATTTGGCTGTAGCCCTGTCTAAATATCCTGAGGTAAATTACATGACAAAAACACATATGAAGTGTTAGAATTTACAACCAATTAAAATGTTACTTTCATTTTCTACTATTATTTCCTGACATTTGATTGGTTATGTACATGAATATAAATGAAAAATGAGAGGGAAACACAGCCATTTTGACTACAACTACCTGAAGTACATCTTGAGAGGATTTTCTCATTTTTCTTCTTCACCTTTCTGTAAGTTAAGTTCTTAATTTGTAAGGGGCACTTTAACTTAATTTGTAAAAACGTTTTCTGATAGTTATTTACTGTCCCTCTGTTATAGTTATAGATTGAGATAGGCTTCTCTGTTATATTTATGGTTTAAGTTAGGCTTCTCTGGTATAATTATGAATTTACTTAGGCTTCATCACATGCACTTTTTTATATTTATAATTCCTGCCCGATACCATACACTGCCAAAAGATAACTTGACTGTTAAAAACTCAGAAGTACCTGTCTGAACTTAAACCCAATAGTGCCCCAACTCTACTAATATAGTTATTTTTTATGCAATTTACAGCAAGAAAATGGAAGGTACACAACAGACCTCCAATATTTCTTTCGAAATTACCATTGAGGAGATTCCTCAAGAAGATTTTCTTGACTTCATGGATGAGTCGCATGACCAAGAATTCATTGACTGTTTAGAAAATATGGAATCATGCAATACAAATTTGGAGGACATTCCGGATGATGTAATGTTGGAAGTGTTATATAATAAATAAATGTATAATTAATAATTAAAAATTGTTTGACACATTATTCATTTTTATATGTAATTCATGAAATAGTACCACAATGATTATAATGTAAAGTGAGACTTATAGTATACTGTGCAACTTTTTTATGTTACATAGTAATTTTGCTCATAGTTACTTCCTTTCTCCCACTATATTATCTCCAATGTGTATTTGACATCTCTTTTTCATCTCCTGCCTCCATTTTGTTTCTGCTTTCCTGACAGACTATAGTATAGATTCCATATACCACAATAACTTCTGTAACAACATGCAAATTATCTACAGAGGAGACAGTCTACATTGAATTTAAAACTCTGCATTGGTACTTACATGCTGGTACTTATATCACCCACACAACACAACAACTCTATGCAGAGCTGCCCTACCTCTAATCACTTTAAATTATTATTTTACTGTTTCACTGGGTTTCCCCCATGGTACGCTCCCCGGTACGCTCTCCGTTTTTTTTGCCCCGCGGGGCCTTTTATGGCCCCCACATCAAACCTAGGGGGTCAGGGGGGGTCTACCCTGCCCCCTTTTGGCCATTTCCCCCTTTGTTTTTGCCACCTCTTGTGTCTTGATCCTACCGAGACACAAGATGGCGGCTGCTCCAGACTGTTTGGAATGTTTACAGACACCCGAGAGCCAATCAGCTTTCGTAAGCGACCCGGTGCACGTACCGGGGCGCGCTTATAGATATATATATTTTTTTTAATCTAAATTACTTAAAATCCACTGGAGCACATATCTTGAGACATAGCAAAGGCACATCGGGCTACCAGTCCCTACAATTTTGCCAAGTTTGGTGGATTAACATGGGGAAAACACATTTTGGGACCCCCCTTTTATCTCGGCCCCCGCTTGACGAATCCCCCCCAAACTTTCAGAGAAGGAGCGGAGCGGAGCGGAGCGGGCCATCTTCTTTGAGAAATTCGCGAAGATGCGTCCACCGGCGCCAAAGTTATTCCCAATAGAATGTTGCAGATTTTCTATGGAAAGTAGATCCTAACTATAACTACCTACTGGCGACCGCCAGTAGGTAATATATATATGTATATATATATTCACTGAAAAAACCATAGGTTATAGACCATATATAGTTAGGAATTAGCATTTAAAAAACCTTATTTTACTCACACAAAACCAATGAAATTCCATATATAGTTAGTTGTACTAACTATATATCGCGCACCCGCAATCCACTGCTGATCATGTCACATATTACATCATTCATGACATGGTCAGTGACATCACTGATGACATCACTGATGACATCTCAAATGACATCACTGATGACATCACTGATGA
The DNA here is from genome assembly GCF_964261635.1 of Lissotriton helveticus. Classification (NCBI taxonomy): domain Eukaryota; kingdom Metazoa; phylum Chordata; class Amphibia; order Caudata; family Salamandridae; genus Lissotriton; species Lissotriton helveticus. The sequence goes on from NC_136068.1 coordinate 1,686,689,236, forward strand.
CATCTCAAATGACATCACTGATGACATCACTGATGACATCTCAAATGACATCACTGATGATATCACTGATGACATCTCAAATGACATCACTAATGACATCACTGATGACATCTCAAATGACATCTCAAATGACATCACTGATGACATCTCATTTGACATTACTGATCACATCACTGATGACATCATTCATGTGATAATACGATGAACCTCTTCAGACTCTAATATAACCTTAGATACACTCAGTGTAAACACAGACTCGCAGATTGTCACTCATCCATGAAGTTACACACACACCTAGTCAGTCATGCAAACAATCAATCACACCTCCATTTCCTTAACTATACAGTTAAACACACCTTACTTATTCAAACATATACTAAACATATTTACTCACTTATACAATCCTGGATACAAGAGCACAATGATCCATACAGCCACTCACACATTCACTGGCTCTTATGCACAGTTATTTATATATGTCAACTCTCACATGTACTGTGTTTTACATATGTACTTACTTTGACATGTAGCACTGAGATATCCATTCACTCACCAATACAGTCATGCACACAGTCAACCACCCATACAGCTGTTTCCACATGCACTTTTGAACCCATACATTATGCACAGAGTCATACACCTTCCCAGCCACCCACACACACTCTCAGTTTCCCATACAAATGCTTGGGCAACCAATCAATAACCCATATAGTTACTCATATAGCTACTGATCAACACATGCAGCAGTTTACAGAACAACAGACATAATGATGCACAAATTAAGACAGTTTAGTCACTAACCCATGCACTCAATGAGACACATTTAACCACTCACTCATACAGTCAGTCATGCACCTACTAAATCCTTCATCCAGACACTTATACATCCACTCATTCTTCAATATGTAAGACATATTTTAACTTTACAGAAAAATACAGTCACTGGATGTTGTCATCAGTGATGTCATTTGAGATGTCATCAGTGATGTCATCAGTAATGTCATTTGAGATGTCATCAGTGATGTCATCAGTGATGTCATTTGAGATGTCATCAGTGATGTCATCAGTGATGTCACTGACCATGTCATGAATGATGTAATATGTGACATGATCAGCAGTGGATTGCGGGTGCGCGATATATAGTTAGTACAACTAACTATATATGGAATTTCATTGGTTTTGTGTGAGTAAAATAAGGTTTTTTAAATGCTAATTCCTAACTATATATGGTCTATAACCTATGGTTTTTTCAGTGAATTTTCAAGGTTTTGTAAATGCTAATTCCTAACTATATATGGTCTATAACCTATGGTTTTTTCAATGAATTTCATTGGTTTTTTAAAAGCTAATATCTATAGCTGTAAAATTTATTCTTCTTTAAATCCAAAAATATATTTTATATGTTTATTAATAATTTTTTTTAAATATTTTTTTTGTTTCGCTCCCGGTCCGCGAACCGGGAAGCTTCCCGTTAGCTCAATTTGATTCCGCGATCCGGTCCGCGAACCGGTAAGAAATCAACATAGTGACGGTATCGCATTGCCGCGTAATGCGTCTTATGACGTACTGCGTTAGCGCACCCGGAAGTGCCCCGGGGCGCGGACCGAGGCGCGAAACGCAGCTCCCCGGAAGCGATCCGCGGCGCGAAAGCGCGACGTATCGCGTTGCCGCGAAATGCGTCTTGTGACGTATCGCGTTAGCGCACCCGGAAGTGTCCCGGGGCGCGGACCGAGGCGCGAAGCGGAGCGACCCGGAAGCTAACCGGGGAGCGTTCCGCAGCGCGTAACATGAGCGTGAGAGGTCATGTGACTTGTTAATAAAACTTTTCATTGGTTCATTTCACTTTTAGTTTCATAATTATGGAAGGCTAGGTCAGGTGACCTAAAAATAACACTTTTCATTGGTTGAGAAGTATTGTTTTTTCCAAATGATGAAAACCCCTCCTTCTTTCCTCACTCTGACTTTCATCATTGTGAGAGGAAGACCTATTTTGCTTGTTGGAAGACCTATTTTGCTTGTGTGAAAATGGCTTCATTGGTTGCTTCAGCTGGTGGACCCCCACCACCACCTCCACCTCCTCATGGGAAGAGAGGACCACCTCCCCAGGTGATTACCAACACTGAGGAGGAAGATGAAGAAATGGATGAGGAGGGAGAAGAACCACAATTCCTGGAAGAGTTGCCCCGGGTTTCCAGAAAGAAAGCCAGTTTCATCTGGCAGTTTTTTTCGATGCCTCGTGGACAAAAAAAAGTCAACGCGAGGTATGTCACCTGCCTCATATGCAAGGAACAATTGTCCAGAGGGACGGACAAAAAATACAGTTATGGTAATCACACCATGCATAGGCACATGACGAGGAAACATCCCCTAAATTACAGCCGGGCAGAATTAAGGGATATGCTGGACAATCCTAGACCAACTCCTGTGGCCAGACCAACAATACCGGTTTCTTTAACACCAGAGGAGGCACGGGAAACTGTGCCAAATATCCAACAAAATTTTGGGCATATGATACATTTATGTATGCACTGTCGTGCATTATTAGCTTGTGGCAACATGAGCATCAATGCACTCAACCTTGCATATGAACACCATGATTGCCCTAACCGCCCCCAGTAATTTTTTTTTGCTCCTGTTGAGCCCTTTTCAACGCCTGTTTTTTTGTTGTTTCCCCCCCCAAAAAAACCAAAAAAAATATAAAATCGTTCAAAAAATACAAAAAAAACTAAAAATGTTCAAAAAATAAAAAAAAAATATAAAACAACAAAAATATTTTAAAAAAAGTTCTTTTCAGAACTACCTTCCCTTTCAAAAAAAATTGCTACAATGTTTAGCACTCTGGCAAGCTCTATTTCTTTTGGTTCGCTCCCGGGTTAGCTTCCCGGTACGCGGACCGGGAGCTAACCAAAAAATTTTTTTTTTTTTTAAAAAGTGTAAGTATAAGGAAAGTAAACAGAGAGTGATGTTAAAAGAAAGACAGCTATAGGGAGTAAAGAAGAGATACTGTTTAATAGATCTATTTACCGAAGAAAAGACAGAAGAGGGTATAATTGTGAAAAACAAAATAGATAACGAAGTGAAAGAAAAACAAGTATTGGCATAGCCAATAGGTCTCGCCTTTGGGACCTTCTAAGTATTTAGTTATGCAGCATAATATCCTTGGTGCAGCAACATCAACTGTTGCATGGCTAAACACGTATAAGGTCCCAAAGGCGAGACCTATTGTCTATGCCAATGCTTGTTTCTTAAGTAGTATTGCAATACGTCTGACTCTTCCATGTGAAAAGATCTTATCTTGTGCTCTAAAGATTGCTAAAGTCTCGACAGAGAACAGGCTAGGCTGTAAGTAGGGTAAATTGCGCTTGGTGATCTGTTTGAGGGAGCGTCTGCTTTGCCTGGTGTCTTTGGAGAGCAATTTTGATTGGTATACTGGACAATGTTAGTTTTATTGGTCCAGTAGACAATTAAACTGCTGCATGACCACACTGTGTGATCCTGGGCACACTTTACAAATCCTACCTACCATCCAGCGGCTGAAGTGCAAATTGTAAAACCTGATAGCTGGGCACAATTACAGTGTCATTGCAGGCACACCCTGTGTGATCTTGGACATTTATCACATCTCAAAGTACTTTTAAATGCTTGAGCTTGGGATAAACCCTAGAAAAATACTCTCATGCATTTGACCTACCCAAGTGTTTGCTGCTACGTGCTTGATAAGAAATAATGCAACACACAATTGCAACTTCTGTGCCCCTTCCAAATAAACACTAGAAATCAGAGTTGTAATTAGTCTCTAGAATGAGTAAGATGCCCTCCAGCCTCCACTTGAAAGCAGGGGTGTATAGTTTGAGGGGAGTGAGGGGGGGGGCGAGGGAGGCATGCAATACTTTAACGCAGGTAAAAGTGTCCAAAGTCACACCATCTGCCCACTAAAGAGCGGCTCGCAGTGGCCGGCTGGCCCGGCTGATTAGGGGAGCTGTTGGTGCCGAGCCTGGTGGGGCAGGTCGCAGCTGTGCTCTGCCGGGCTGCAGGCAGCTCAGTTATTAGGCAGCTGGTGGCGTGGGGACCACTGCTATTCCGTCTGTAATGTGCCCGAGCCTCCCGGTTGGCGGGGGGATCACAAGAGCGACCGCTCCCACCCTCGGAGGCTAATTAATTGGCAGAACAAGAGCGCATTAAGGCGGATATAGGAGGGAGCCCTGTGCTGGCACCTTCTGAGTGTATGAGCTAAAGGCAGGTGGTTGTGTGTTTCAAATGCCTCTCAGACTACAAAACGCAGCGAATGCTACGTCCAAATCTGAAATTAGGAGTGCTCGTGTGCACGTGCCTAGGTATGTCTATCTAAGTGTGTGTGCTTCATAGTAATAGTCTATGTGTCACTGCATCTTAGACTGTGTGCCACTTTAAGCATGTAACAGTGTGAGGGTATGCACTACTGCGCTTGTGAGTCACGCTGTTTGCGAGTGGGTTTGTACCTGACAATTACTGACCTTGCAGTTGTGTGTGACTCACTCTGTGTCTGTGCCACTTTATGCGTGTGCATTTAACCTTGAGTGCCTGTGTATGTGGAGCGTGATGTACTGCGTGTGTGTGCGCGTGTGTGTACAGCGAGTTACTGTATGTGACCTACTGTGAGTGTACGTGTGTGAGCCACTGTGTTTGTGTGCGTGTCCCACGCTGTGCTGTGTATCTATCTATGTTTGTTAGTGTGTGTGTGCTGCTGTGTAGGTACCACTGTATGTGTAAGCGGGTGCTGGAGTGTATAGACAAACACACGTGAATCCTCAGTTTGTATGCAATGTACGTCACACGTAATTTACGGTCCTGTTCCGCTTTATTTTATTTTGATTGCAGTATAAAAAATGCTTGTTTATATTAGACTGGGGAATACAAACAGGAATCTAGTCTTCAAAGGGAGAGCTGCATGCCAATGTAGAACAAGCACCGGCCAGCTTATAACCCTACTCTGCGATGTTCTTGACTCCCATGCCATTGTTCACCATTTGAGTGAAGTCATGACCCCGCCTACCGAGCGGGGTAAGAAATGCTGTTCACAAGTGTGGTTGTAGCTGTCTGGGCACTTAAATATGTTGCAGCTGTCACGTTACTTAAAAACATTGTGAGAGCCTAAGTAAAACTAGAGTGAATTATCGCATGGCATTTTATGTACAGCCCTAATGCTGCTGCGGCAGAATGGCACCATGTCCTGGAAATACAATAACAGAGACCAGAGCGTCTGTAAATGTCCATGAATCGGGCACCACGCTGAGCCAGGGAAACACTCGAACAATAACAAGGAAAAACACGAGAGATGGCCTGCGGCCGTCAAAGTGAAAGTACGGCCGGCGGAGGAGAAATGCGACACGGCGGGCAGGGGAGGGGGCGGAGCGGGGAGAGTGGCATGAGGGTGTGAAGCAGCAGGGGCCTGAGACGAGGCCGCCTTGCCTTTGATGTGGTAATGCGAGGCAAGCGGCTGGTGGCATTGTGCACGCGCTTTCACGTGCACTGGAAGAAATCGCCTGGGAATCGCCTGATCTCGGTAAGCTCTGTTTAAGCTGCAATAGATCGAGCTCCCGCTCTCAATGCGCACATGCGCATTGAGATAGGTCGCTCGACCTAAAAAAGAGAGTATAACATTAACAAAGAAGAGTTTCTTGGAGAATGTGAGTGAATGTTCAAAATAAGATTAAAACATGGGGAATAACAGAGAGAAAAAATAGAAAACAGAAAACAAAAAATAACAGAAAAAGATTAATTGAAACAGCAAAGAAATGTAAGTAACATAGAGCCATATCATCAACATAGGCAATAAAAGTTTTGCAGCTTTTATTGGCAGAAATGTGTCGCTAAAGCTGCTTTTGCGGCAGAAAACTGCCACTAAAACTACTTTTGCACCAGTTTTCTGCCAATAAAAGCAGCAATAATTTTATTGGCTGTGTTCATAATATGCCCCTTAGTGTGCTTCAACTACACAGAGAAAGCATTATGAACAAATAGTGATACAGTGATCAGTCAAAGACACTAAGAGTAATAGAGACGGAGTGAGTGAACAAGAGTGAGGAACTATGAGAAGAGAGGGACTGAGAAAAAGAGTGGAAGGAGTTGAGTAAGTAGGTAATAGAGAAAGGAATGAGGGAAGTAGCAAAGGCAGGAAACTGAGGATTAAAGAAATGAAGCAGTGGAACTAATAGTAGTTCAATGTGATAGAAATGTAACGAAAAGAGTACAAAATATTTACCTTATAATTGTCGTTAAATTACTCACTTTTTGTTTTTATACTTTCAATCTGTGAAAGAGAGAACAAACATTTGAAAAATATTAAAACATGTATTTAAAAATTACAAAAGACAAGGGCAAAGATTGAAGGACAAACAGTTTTTCAACAACTTTGACACTTACAGAAGCTTCTGCTTCTCCAGGCCCCCTACACAGTCCTAAAGATATACATTTTAAACTAACAGTATCTTGATGCAGATGAAGTGAGGCCTATCTTAAAACATGGTGCATATTTTGCATTGCTGTTGTTTCAGAAAAGTGTCGCAAGACACTAAAATTTTAAATAATTGCTTCAGGATGCCAATAAGATGTCTACTATCCAGAGTTTTGTTTCAGGTGAGGCCTACTCAGGGTTGCAGATGAAATTTCGAGTTGTTGAAGAGAATAGAGGACATAATACATGTGAAGGTCTACCAATGAAGTGAGTCATGTCCACTGCACTCTTCAACAAAGTCCAAACCTCCTATGTTTCCCTGGACAGACCTAAACTTGATCTGCACAATGTGATTCGTAATGATAGGAAACACAGGTGATGTAATTGAAATACATGCAATTTATTTTGCTCATTTCACAATCACATCACTTGTGTTTCCTTTGCTTAGGTATCTCATTGTGCAGATGTAGTCTAGCATATGAAAGAATACGCAGAAGTGCAGCACTGCATGCAACAACTTTGACACTTACAGAAGCCTCACCTTCTCCATGCCTCCTACACAGTTCTACATATACATCATAAATGCAAACAGTACAGAATTAATTATACATGTTAAATGGTTTATTTTTGCTGTTCTCAGAATGTATCAAAATTCACTAAAAACAGTGACTTGAAGGTATTCATCATGTAACAGCGGGGAAAAAAAAAACACAATCAAAATGATTGTGTTTAAAAAACCCATACAACATCAGAAATCAAAATTCAGAACTCCTTAAAGTTAACTTACTTTCCATGACGTCCAAGGATGTCCTATGAACAGCTTACACTCTTTTGTGCTGTTATTACTTTCAGCCCGCCACTTTCTGAAAGAAAATCTCCATCGTTTTTAAAAACACGTTACATGCAATAAATGACTTCTTGCTCTCTACCACAATTTTCCACAAGGCCAAATCTGGTCAGAGCCATTTATAACTCTTGGATTTCTTGTAAGCCAATCCCGTCATTTGGCATTTCCGCAACTTTCAGAATTAAAATGTTGAAGATCATTTTCACAATCCTGGAATAGTAATATCTTCCCCTTCTTGCTCAGTCATGTTCTACTTTTCCTATGACACTGATACAAGCAGACTTACACTACCTCTATGACTACTACAATTATTTAATTCTCTACATCACTTTTAATCACAAAGCAATGTAAAACAGTAGACAGCATTGCAGACTTACATTCCCTCTACTCCATGTTTTGATTGGCTGCTTCAATTAGTTTATAAAAAGAAACAGTTTTTCTGAACTCATTCAAAGTGCACGTATTTCTCCATAATGTCCAGTCCTATGGTTAGAAGTTATGTCTCTGAACTACACTTATCCTCAAGGCCAAATTGTGTAGGAGCCATTAGAACTTCTTGAAATTCCACAGAGCACATCCCGAGATTATTTCCCTAAAATTTTGGTTTTAAAAACACCAGGTAAGAGTTTTTAAGGTCATACGGCAATTTTTTTTTGAAAATTAAAACAGAATCATTGCAGAATGACCAGCCATTTCTAGACTTTAAATAAGCTGTGTAATGTCCTGATGTTATTGAAGGGCCGTCATGATATATAATTGCTGCAGTTACAAAAGTCCTTCCTGATATTGACAACTGCGAAGCTACAAAATTTTTAATTAAAGTTGTCAATTTTGTTCCATCAGGCCTACGTCGTTGGAACATTAAAATGACATACTGGCCATATGTTCGTATAAATAATGTGGACATCATTTCAGATTTACATTGGCTACACTCCATGTTGTAATCAGCTGCTTTTACTAGCTTATTAAAGGAGACTGATTTACTGTCTGGCAAAGTTAAATATATAAATCTTTCTGAGTCTACACTAGTAGTACTTGATACCATACAGTTCTCGCAGTCATGCTGCCATTGATAAGAAAGCCCAAACAGCTGATCTACATCTACACCTTCAGCATGTAATACATCAAGCATATACATTAAAAACTCCTGACAATCTTGCTGAATATTTTGAGAGAATTGTGTTTGGCCTGAACATCTGTCTAACAGATTTCGAATTTCAGACACACTTTCTATGTTTCTTCTATCAGTGGTACATTTCTCTAACACAGAATTTAACAAACTGCAAAATCTTTGATCAGAATTGACCACAATCTCTTCTTTTACATTTTTTAGAGAAAACAAAACATTAACCACTACATTAGCATAGCAGTTGACACCAGAACTGTTTTCAAACTGAAAACCAACAACATCTTCAACAGAATCCTTTTTGTTTCTGCTTGTAATTTTAGGTTCATTGACTTTTTGTCTTTTTGCTACAACCTCCCCAGTATTGTTCTCATTTCTTCGTTTCCGGCCTACCACACGTTTCTCAAACAAAGGATACTGAGGCAAATGTGGCGCATACTCTCTTCTTAACCTATTGTATTCCTTAACACAATCTAGATCCGCACAAATGTTTGTGACATCACACTCAATCAAGTACAATCCCGATAAAGTTCTAACTCGTGACAATGCCACATATGCCATACCCTCCTTGAACACAGAACTGCCAATATTCACCAATGCACTGTCTACACTTAAACCTTGCGATTTATGAATTGTCACCGCATATGCCAAGCAAACAGGAAACTGCTTACGGCGAACATATAAGTCTTTTACAAGCAAAAATCTAGCAGAACAACGAGCAATTAGCTGTACTTCCTCAATGCCATCAAATTTAATTTTTAAAAATTCAATTCCATCTCTATTTCTGTATTTCACAAAATCAACAACATTACCCATTGATCCATTTACCAGACCTCTTTCAACATGTAAATTCCTTCTTAAAATTATACGGCAGTTCAAGCACACATTCAGAGTCTTTTCAAAACCTGCAGTTTTAGATATACTCTTCTCTAATGAATCCAATTTTGTTTTCAGATTCTCAGACAAAATAATTGTTGATCCCATATGCTCTACTCTATCAATAGCTTCCAGTTTCACAATCTCTTACTTTTCTAAATGCAACATTTTGTTGTTAAATTTGGCACATTCTGCAAGAGTTGGCATCAAACATATTCCAGATTTCTTCTCAGTAATTTTCAGAAAAATATTCTCAGGCACAACATCTTGTTCTGGATATAAATTTGACAGTAATCGTGCATGTAAAGCTTCTTTCCCATGCTCGGTCACTTTTCCAATTCTAACATCTTGTAGAATAGTCTTGTAAACTTCATCCTTGGCCTGACGCATATTTTCATGCAGTTCAGCATAATTGAAGTTTAACCATATATTGACGTTGCCAATGCTGCCTAGGCACTTCCTGGTATCTTCATGCGTGAGCATTTTGAACACAGGTTGCCCTTTCACTGGTGTCAGCTGCAGAAGATCTCCGAAAACAATGATGTGTTTGCCACCAAATAACACATCATACTCTGTTTTGAGAACTTCTTGCATCCTCAAAGGCACAAAGGCAAGCATGACATTGGAAACCATGCTTACTTCGTCAATGATAAGAAGTTTCATTTTCCTCAAGATTCTTGAAACTTCAAAACAAGCATCTCCAGATAGCTTGTGATATTGTAATTTGTTGTCATGCTCCACTGGCAGCATCAGTAAACGATGTAAAGTAATCCCTTTAATATTATGTGCTGCCAGTCCAGTTGGAGCAGTGACAACACAAGACAGCGATGACTCTGTCCTTTCCTGCAAATAGCATGAAATTGCTTTAATGAGGAAACTTTTTCCAGTTCCCGCTTCTCCACTCACGTACAGTCGGACAGGCTTCAACGACGTACATGAGCACTCTTTCTTATCATGACTTAATCCATGATCAATTTGCATGGTAACTTCGTCATATATTTTCCTCTGCTCAACGTTGAGTTGTCTTTCCAACTCTTCTAAGTTAACCGCATCCTCTTGAGCATGTGCCATGGCTCTTTCCACTTCATTCATAGCAGTGGCAGCTTCATTTTCGATAACAGGTCCTCCTAGTGGATCCTGACTCAATGAAGCAGAACTCTGACTGTCCTGAGAACTGTCTCTGGCAATCTCGGCTGCAATCGTTGCTTCCTGCTCAATTTCCGCATTCAACATTTCTACATATTTGGGAAAAGCAGGACATTCTATGGTCTCCTTGGCGGCATTGAAAGAGTCTTCGTAACAGAGGAAATCTCCAAGCAGTTCCTCTTCTGCACGCCAAGGCTTGAAAAGTTGCAAAAGTGCTAAATAGAAAAACTCCTTTTTTTCAGGAGATTCACCACTCAATTTTCGATGGTTTACCAAGTGGCATTTTCTTTGCTTGACCAGACATCCCTCACTTCCTATTACAGCATACACTCCTTTCTCAGTATCTTCTTTGATGTTCCTCTTGAATATGTAATTTTGCAGAACCTCATACAGACAAACATTCTCGAGGTGACTGCTTCGATTTGGATAATATGTATCCAACATGTTTGTCTTCAAAATGTCGGTACTGTTTGGCTCCTTTTCCGCCAAATACTCAATTTCCCGCACAGGTTTGAGAACTCGATTACGCGTTGCTGCAAGACCAAGACTCGCCCAAACGATACTCCTGGACTTGGCATAGAGACTTGCTGAAGACAACCGGTCAGAACATTCGTACGCTCCGATTTCTCGATGCGACAACATCTTCAGACTGAAACTGTACAACTTCTTGCTGAGGCTCTTTTCATGGGAAATGTCCTCCCACATATCCTTCAATTCTGTCTTCTCTTTTTTGGTGATGTAAGACGTCACATACCGAGCCACAGCCATACAGTTATCAGCCACAAACTGTATATCCATGTTAGCATTCCACATGGACAAAATCACCGGGTTGTAGTCGTTGATGTACTTGGACTCTTGGTTCCTCTTCAAATTGTAAGTGTTTTTAGGTGATTTCTTCATGACATTGTGTCGCAGCGAAGACATCAAACTGTTTACTCTTCCTTTAGAAATCACCGGTCGTGGAAAGCCGAAACGACATTTAGTGTAGAACGTGTCCTTGTTTCGGAATTTACGACGGCAGTACTTTCCACATCGATGGCTTTGGAAACGCAGAACTTTTTCTCTTAGGCTTTTCTTCTCCTTTGCGTTTGGAACAGCACACGTAGAATACTGTTGGATGAAACTCATCACTGAGTCTTCTGGATCCGTTCCAAATTTAGGTGCATCCTTGATCCACAGCAACATATGTATATGAGGAGCACCTCTTGCTTGGTACTCCTTTCTCCAGAAGAAATCCAACACCTCTCCAAGAGGTGGATTCTTCTTATTCATGATGAAAGACATCATAGCTTCAAATCTATGATTGAAGTACCTACATACATTGACTGGATCCAAAGAGCACAGTTCTCCAGGTGTCTTGAATTCGATGTTATCTACGTTAGCATTTGCCTCTCGTAGAAATTCAAGTAAGTCTTCCCGGCCATACTCGGCACAGCTCAGAGTGAGGAACCATGTGGGAGTACCTAAGTTCCTCAGCATACATTTTAAATCACCATGACGACGGTACCAGTACTCATTAGTACCACGCTGACACGCCATGAGATTAATCAGGTGAGAATCCAAAATACTGTCTTGGACATTGACTTTATCCATAAAGTCACTTGCCGAGATGTTTTGCATGTGTATACCACTTTTCAAGATGTGGTTCACTGCATATGACAGTCCAGACAGATCGCTTTCAAACAGGAGATGAAACAAATAGGGAATGCATTGTCGAAACCTAGCATCTCCTGCATACAATCGCAAAGTCCGGTATTCAGAAGCAGGAATTTGATGAGGTCGCTCATCATATCTTCCTCCCTGACCTGTTGGAAAAAGCTGTGGGAAACACCGAGCTTCCAAACTTTCCTCCCAAACACTAATGGGACTCCCTTTGGCTTGTTTCATTTGAAACAACTCAATAGCATTCCCCATGACTTCCTTGGAATGCAAAGGATGAACACTATAATGTTCATATATTTCTTCACTAGTAGAGGGTTCTACTTTCTCAATTTGACCAGCACACAAATCGCTATCCTCTTCCTCACTTACTTCCTCTTCTGCAACATATACATTCTTATAGTATTTATTATTTTTTTTCAAATACAAATGTTGCCTTTTTAACTTTCCTAACATCTACTAAATCTTGCCATATTTTCTTATTCTTTGTCGGAACCCCATTAACTAAGATAACCAGAGGTTCCTCTTCCACTTTTTCTACTCCAATTGTGTTAATGTTTTTCTTCAAATCTAGAGGCAAATAAACAACTCTTCCCTTTAATCCTCTCTGTAAATCTGATGGAGGCAATTTCCCTGTCTTTGGCTCCATTCTTACAATAGCCTGAAAGGGATGGATACTCTGAATCAAAATAGATTCATAAGTATTTAAATCCTTCAATTCAGAAGGAATCTCAACCAATTCCAGATTATTATGAACTGCTCTAGCAGGCATCTGGTTTTGATTTAATTTGCAACAACAATAAGTACACACACGTTGATCCAATCCCAAATCAAAACAATTTTCTACCATCAAGTATGTTGCAAAATCCTTCCATTCACTATTATTTTCCCTTTCACTTTTTGCATATAAATCCACTAACTTAGTCTGATTCTTATAATAAGTGCGTCGACAACACACACAAGTGAAATTAGGCCTCTCACTTGATTTCACCTCAAACGTCGCAATTTCCCTCTGGAAATTATCTGTACTGGAAACCTGTACACTATCTTCCACATGACCCTCTTCTTCTTGCTCAATTTCAACATTCTCCTCTTTACTTCCAAAGTAACAAAACTCAATTTCTTCACATATATTCTTCACATCTATTTCAGAACCATGCAAAAGAGCAGCGCATAATTGTTTAAGCATAATTGCTGGACTCTTAGCATAATACAACATTCTAACTAATTTCCTCACTTTGTTATGATGCACTGCTAGCATCCTGAAATGATGAAAAACACTCTGGCATACTCTCCTGGAAAGACAAGCCAGTGAATGTCCATGCAAACCTGTCACTTCTCTTACTCTGCAAGGATCTAATTCTTGCAACAACATCATTTTCTGCTTCAAACTTTTCTTATTAAATGACCGTACAAAATCACAAAGCAAATTGATGGAATCCTGTCGCACACTGCAAATACTACTACACTTCCAGGTGTACACAGGACCCTTAGCACGTCTTCCTAAAACCTCATTACCTAACACCTCTTCTGCCTCTGTTGTCACAAGTTTTTCTTTTTCAACTGGACAACCATCTTTCACTTCATAAGCACGACCACTGGTGTCAACTGCATGCACCAAATCATTATCCTGGAAATAACTCTCCTCATTAAAAAATGCCTCACAGCTTGAACTATGCATCCATTCTCCAGAAAAAACTTCACAAAAATTACTACGGTTAACTATTCTCTTCCATCTACTATTTCTTTTGAAATCAAAAATTGCCTTGTTTAGCTTCCTAATTCTATTGATTATCAAAATAAATAACTTACGTTTAATTTCAAATGCCTGATCAATAACTTTCTCAACTTTTTTTTTTGTCTTATAAAAAACCAGTTTCTGTTGACCTTTCTTAATATTTTTTAACAAATTGCCAATTATCCTGTTCCGGAACATTCGTTTACGAATCTCCCTAAACTGTTGTTTCCTTCTACTATCATGCACAGAGTTATCTCTTGCTCTAGCAGTAACATTTTTCATTGGCCTTTCTTTTCCATTTGATTTCCTTCTCGTTTTATGGACTGAAACATTTTCTGTAGTAATCTTACCCGGTGCTTTCTTCGTGACTTGACAAATCTTTTTGTTAGAGGACTGCTGCGTATTTTTTTTCACCTGCTGTCTTTGACGTTTTGCAGCCTTTCTCTGTCTTTCTATTGTAGGCATGGTGAAATCTTGAAATGATCTGCAGTTGAATCTGTGGAAAAATATAATAAATAATGTTATTAACCTTTATTACCAAACAGTAAATCAGTAACAGTGATAAAAAACTTAACACACTACTTGACATTTTAATTAGAAGATTTTTTAGTCGTTGGCAAATTTACAATACAGAAATACCAGAAAAGAAATGACATTTATATTTATGTTACCTATGCTATTTTATATGTGAATCTGATCTAATTTTATGAGCATATTTTAATATTTTATTGAAGACACTACACATAACCTGCTTTTGAAGGTGTCTTTATTTTTAAATTAAACGGTTTACCTTTTTACTTTTTATTAATTATAAATTTTAAAAATAAATGTTTATATTTCCAAAGGCTCAAGCAGGTCAGCTTCCCATCCTATATCATATAATTCGGACAAATCTGCATCCTCATCACGCTCTTCTTCATCCTCAGGATTTAAATCATCCAAGGGATCAACATCCACTGATGTTTCAATTACAAGTTCAATGATGAGGTCAAAATCAACTGATTGCAGATTGTCGCTCATGTTGAGGTTGTCTTTATCTTTAAAGAAAGATAACAACAATGAGATGTTGCAGAGTAAGAGACAAATCTCACAGATTATAATAGTAAAATTGTTTAACAAGAGTAACATTTTGCAGCTATTATTTAGCCATGTCCAGCGATGCTGAGCAGGTGAAGCCTATGTCTAATCTTTCACTGAACAGGACTCATCTCTTCTTAACCTTGGATAAGCCTCACCGACTCTGTGTCCCCTGCACATACTTAAATGTAAAGGGGCAGATTTATGTTAAATGGCACATCCCCAGGCATGCACCAGTTAACGTGCACCACTGCTCTGCCACCCATGGTGTGCCGCATTTACAATCAGATAGGAGAAACCTGCGTCAAAACCCTGCGCCTGCTTGAAGCAGGCATAGGTCTTGACGCAACATTGTGGAGATGGTGCACTCCTGAGCCTTGCTGGAGCTGCATCGCACTTGCGATACAACTCCAGCAATGCGCCACCTTAACGGCACAGATGCGTCAAGCATCTGTGCCGTTTTTGCCCCATGCTGTGCCCCATGCTGTGCCGCATTGTAAATGCAGCACACCATGGGTGGCGGAACAGCGGCGCAAGATGACTGGCACATCCCTGGTGATGCGCCAGTCATCATAAATCTATCCCTAAGCTTCTTATCTTGTTAGAGATGAACTGCCATATGTATCATCAAAATATTTTGCATTTCCTAAATAGCGAATTTTAAGGAATAAATAGCGATTCTTTACCATTCCTAATTTGCGATGAGCAAATTGCTAATTGCAAATTACCCATTCATTTCCATGGGCTAGGAGGCTCATAGGAATGAAGGTTTAATTTGCGATTAGCAATTTGCTCATCACAAATTAGGAATTTTTCCAAGGGTGCAGGGGTGTCTCAAGAACACCCTGCTGCACCCCTGAAAAAGAAATTTGGGGGCATATGGCACACATACATGCCCTAAGGGCATGTGTTAGCGTCATATGGGACCTTTTGTTTTTTTAAAAAAAAGCTTTTTGAAAAGAATTCACAAATTACCACCAATTTACCACAATAGTTTCCAAATCCTTAATGTCATTTTTTACATATTTTTTGTTTGATACATTGCATCTAAGTAGTCACAAAATTTGCAAATCCTTCAGTGCAATTGCAAAATAAGGAATAGCAAATTTTGCTACTCCTTATTTTGCATCAATCTTGTTTGATACATACCATTTGTCTAATTAACATTCGCAAAGGCCAAAATTCGTAGAATTTTGATCTTTGCGAATGCTAATTAGCTTGATACATATGGCCCCAAGTGAGGCCTGTCTTACGACATGGTGCATCTTTTGCATCACTGCTGCATCGGTTTCATGTGGTACGTTTTTTTTACACCATGACATATCTGCCTAAATGCATCAATTTGTAATGTTGTCGCCTCATAGCAAATCTTTTGCACCGCCGCTGCATCATAAAAGTGACGCACAGTGGCACAAAAGAGGCATACACCTATCATAAATCTGTCCCTAGCATTTTAAATGATTAATCCAGGATGACGATAAGGTGTGGCCTATCCAGAGGTTTGTTTAAGGTGAGGCCTACTCAGGATTGCAGATTAAAGTTACGCTTGATGAAGAATACAGAGGAGATAATACATGTAAAGGCCTACCAATGAAGTAAGTAATGTGCACTTTATTGCGCCAGTCATCATAAATGTATCCCTAAGCTTCTTATCTTGTTACAGATGAACCACCATATGTACCATCAAACTATTTTGCATTTCCTAAATAGCAAATTTTAAGGAATAAATAGCAATTCTTTACTATTCCTAATTTGCAATGAGCAAATTGCTAATTGCAAATTACCCATTCATTTCCATGGGCTAGGAGGCTCATAGGAATGAAGGTTGAAATTTGCGATTAGCAATTAGCTCATCACAAAATAGGAATTTTTTCAAGCGTGCAGGGGTATCTCAAGAACACCCTGCTGCACCCCTGAAAAATAAATTTGGGGGCATATGGCACACCTACATGCCCTAAGGGCATGTATGGGCGTCATATGGGACCTTTTGTTTTTTGGAAAAAAATGCTTTTTGAAAAGAATTCGCAATTTACCACAAACTAGAAGTTGGTGGTAGTTTCCAAATCCTTAATATCATTTTTTACATATTTTCTGTTTGATACATTGCATTTAAGGAATCGCAAATTTTGAATTAAGGACATTTTAAGTCATTTCCACATGTGCAGTGTTTTCAAATTATGATTTGAAAATCGTTTTTGGGGAAAAGTAATGGTTTGCAAATTTATGACAAGGACATAATGGTGTATGCTTCTCTATAAGGCATTTCAGTGTCTCTGATGTCATTTTTCCCATATTACATTATAAGACCTTTCCCCATGGAGCACATTCCTTGTAAATATGCTCCCACCTGTGCATGGCGAATTTAGATTTTGACTGTTTGAGTCACATAGCCATGTTAAAAGTGACCCAAAAAAATTGCAAACGTTTTAAAAAAACACATTCATGTGTCTTAAGGACATTTTAAGTCCTTTCCCCATGGACAATGTTTTCTAAGTGGCGCAAAAGAGGCATACACCTATCATAAATCTGTCCCTAGCATTTTAAATGATTAATTCAGGATAACAATAAGATGTGGCCTATCCAGAGGTTTGTTTAAAGTGAGGCCTACTCAGGATTGCAGATTAAAGTTACGCTTGATGAAGAATACAGAGGAGATAATACATGTAAAGCTCTACCAATGAAGTAAGTGATTTCTACTTCATTGCGCCAGTCATCATAAATGTATCCCTAAGCTTCTTATCTTGTTAGACATCAACCGCCATATGTATCAGATAACTATTTTGCATTTCCAAAAAAGCGAATTTTAAGGAATAAATAGCGATTCTTTACCATTCCAAATTTGCGATGAGAAAATTGCTAATTGCAAATTACCCATTCATTTCCATGGGCTAGGAGGCTCATATAAATGAAGGTGCAATTTGCGATTAACAATTTGCTCATCACAAATTAGGAATTTTTTCCAAAGGTGCAGGGGTGTCTCAAGAACACCCTGCTGCACCCCTGAAAAAAAAATTTGGGGGCATATGGCGCACATAAATTTTAACAACATTCCTTTACCTCAAAAACGATTTTCAAATCATAATTTCAAAACACTACACATGGGAAAATTACTTAAAATGTCCTTAAGACACATAAAAACGTTTTTTGATTGCCTTTCCTGCATGGTTGGGTCACTTTTAACATGGCTATGTAACACAAACATTCAAAATCTAAATTTTCCATGCACATGTGGGAGCATATTTACAAGCAATTTGCGCCACAGAGAAAGGTCTTACACTAAAATGAGAAAAATAACATCAGGGACAGTCAATTGCCTTATAAAGAAGCATACACCATTATGTCCTTGTCATGAATTTAAAAACAATTCCTTTTCCCCAAAAACGATTTTCAAATCATAATTTCAAAACACTGCACATGGGAAAATGACTTAAAATGTCATTAAGACACATGAAAGCGTTGTTTGATTGCCTTTCCAGCATGGTTGGGTCACTTTTAACATGGCTATGTAACACAAACATTTAAAATCTAAATTTCCCATGCACAGGTCGGAGCATATTTACAAGCAACTTGCGCCACAGAGAAAGGTCTTACATTAAAATGGGAAAAATAACATCAGGGACAGTCAATTGCCGTATAAAGAAGCATACACCATTATGTCCTTGTCATAAATTTAAATCAATTCCTTTTCCCCAAAAACGATTTTCAAATCATAATTTCAAAACACTGCACATGGCAAAATTACTTAAATGTCCTTAAGACACATAAAAGCATTTTTTCATTGCCTTTCCTGCATGTTTGTATCACTTTTAACATGGCTATGTAACACAAACATTCAAAATCAAAATTTTCCATGCACATGTGGGAGCATATTTACAAGCAATTTGCGCCACATAATTCATAATTTTCTCCTTAAAGCACACTATTCTCTATCTAAATTAAAGAAATATTTTCTCACCTTAGCAAATACTTTGAGTTTGAAAACAGTCTCAGAAACACACCAATTTGTCTTCAGCAGAGCAAAAGGTATGCACTCCAGAGTCTGCAGCTATCAAAAGCACAGAAATGCTGTAATTCTTCACACATATTTCTCATGTCACCCAATCAAAACTCTTCCCTCACTTTTTTTCAAATGAAAACCCTTCCCCCCTCTGCCCTTTCTGTCTTTTCTGCATGGCAACCACCTCTTGGAAGACTTCTGGTGTTTGCAAGTTCACACAACTTTGTTGCAATTGAACTCTGAACTCTCAGTGCACCTGCATATCCAGTGCATTCTTTCATTTAATGATTTTTTATTGACCACTCAAAATACATCTTTCAAATAACTCATCCGTGCACCCTAACTTTCTGTTTTCAGCAATCAAAATCCACCAATCACTGTTACTGCTTCATGAACACAGAAACTCCACAGTTTTTTTCATTTTAAACTCTCATTTTTTCAACTGCCATTTCATTGCCACACTTCATCTGACTGCAGGAGAACCTTCTCTCACCATGTTTTCTGTCTGGATTGTTGGACATAGTTATATTCACTGGGCTCAAAGGTACGTTGAAAACAGGAAATTACCTAACCTCAATTTACAAGATGTGGAAATTAAGTGGTTTGGCCACAGAGGATTAAAATGTCACCAATTGATACCATTGGTGAAAACCTTTATGCATTTGCCCAAACCTGACCTGTTAATTGTGCACTGTGGAGGTAATGACTTGGGCACTTTGACTGGTGTAGGTCTGGAAATGCTTTTAAAGGACACCTTTGAGCAATTAATGGCACTTTTTCCTCAGACTGCCTTGGTATATTCAAATATATGCCAAAGACAGAAATGGAGGTGGTCAAACCAATTTTGTCCACAAATTGAGAAGTCGAGGAAGCATGTAAACAAATCTGTTTCAGCTTACATGAGAGACCATGGAATGGGCTCCCTGTACAACAATAACTTGCGTTACTACATGCAAGATATCTACAGAGGAGATGGAGTTCACTTCTCAGATGAGGGCAACAGAATTTTCACTCTGAATTTAAGAATGTGCATTGGTACCTACTTATAAGTACCTAAATGTACCATAAACCCAAAAGCTCTTCTCAGAGCTACCCTACATCTGATCACTCACAATTATTATTGTACTCTAACATTTTTCACTAATTTTCAACAAAGTACGCTCCCTGGGGCGCTACCCGGTACGCGAACCGGGAGCTAACCTTGCGAATTTTTTTTAAAAAATGTTTTTTTTTCACACATATGGGCCTCCTCAGCCACCCTCACAAAACCTAGGGGGTCAAGATAAGTCTACCGTGCCCCCTTCTACCCATTCTGAACATTATTTGCCCTCCATCTTGTATCTTAATTCGACCGAAACACAAAATGGTGGACTTCTGGAACGCTTAAGGTCCGCGAACCGAGGCGCTCAACGGTTCGCGTACCGGGTAGCTCCCTTGGAAGCGCACCATCAAAAAAGGTGGGAAAGTAGTTCACAGAAAAGCCACTGGAGACAATTTCACCAAATATAGATTAGCTCATACTACATACCAATCCCTACCATTTTCACAAATTTGATTGGAATTCCATTTAGTCATTTAGCCTGTAGACCTCTCTAAATACCCTGAGGTAAATTACTTCACAAAACACATCTGAAGTGTTGGAATTGACAACCAATGAAAATGTTACTTTCATTTTCTACTTTTTTTACCTGACATTTGATTGGTTATGTACCTGAATATATATAAAGGAAGAGAGAGAAACACAGCCATTTTGACTACTACTTCCTGAACTACATTGCAAGATCATTTTCACTCACAACTTAAACTTGTTTTTAGAAGGTGAGATATTATTTTATAAATTTGAAAACATTTTCAGATAGTTATATACTATCCCTCTGTAAGAGTTAGACATTGAGAAAGGCTTCTTTATTATAATTATGGATTGATTTAGGTTTCTGTGGTATAATTATGAATTTACTTAGGCTTCTTCACAGGCACTTTTTAATAGTACTACTTCACGCCTGAAACCATACAGTGCCCATAGATTACTTCTCTGTTATAAACTCACAAGTACCTGTCTGAACTTAAACCCAACAGTGCCCTATCTCTACTGATATATTTATTTTTTATGCAAATTACAGCAAGAAAATGGAAGGTGAGCAGAATGTTTCCTTTGAAATTGTTGTGGAGAACAACACAGAAAAAGATATTGAGGACAATGATGACTCAGATTTCATGGATGAATCACGGGACCATGAATTAGTTCAATGTGTAGAATCTGTGGATCATTTACTTCATTATGATGACGGTCAAATGTGGGAACTTATGTTCACTCAACAAGAGGACATATCGGACAGTCAAATGCTAGACGTTCTATTAAATTTTGAAAAACAATCCGAAAAATAAAATTGTATGTAATATTAAAAAATTGTTTGAGTCTTTAATCATTTTTATATGTAATTAATAAACTAGTTAGATGTTAGAAATGTTATTAAATTTTCAACCACAATCACAATAATAAATAATTGCTAAAAAAACTAAAAAAAATAAAAAATAATCAACAAAACCAACAATCAATTAACATACTGCATTTGAAAAGTCTCTCATTCATTTTTCATTGCAGTACGCTGCCCAGAACGCTTCCCGGTTCGCGGACCGGGCGCTACCCACGAAAAAAAAAAAAAAAAAAATATTATTTTTTTGCCCCGCGGGGCCCTTTTAAAGCCTCCACATTAAACCTAGGGGGTCAGGGAGGATCTACTATGCCCCCTTATGGTTATTTCCCCCTTTGTTTTGGCCTCCTCTTGTCTCTCAATCCTACCGAGAGACAAGATGGCGGCCGCTCCGGACTGTTTAGAATGTTGACAGACACCGGAGAGCCAATCAGCTTCGCTACGCGAAGTTCTGGTACGCGCCCCGGTCCGCGAACCGGGGAGCTGCCCGGTCCGCTGTTACAGATATATATCTTTTTTTAAACGTTAATTTCTCAAAATCCACTGGAGCACATATATTGAGACCTACAAAAGGCACATCGGGCTACCAGTCCCTACAATTTTGCCAAGTTTCGTGCAAATCCACTCAGCCGTTCGGGCTAAAAGTGAGGCCAACCGCCCTATGGAAAACTCAATGTTAAAAACACGTTTTGGGACCCCCCTTTTTTCTCGGCCCCCCCTGGACGAACCCCCCCCAAATTTTCAGGGGCTGCTCAGAAACAAAATGTTCCATTTTCCAGAAAATTTCATCCAATTCCGTCCACAAACGCCAAAGTTATTAGACATAGAATTTTCAAAAATCCCATAGGGAAAAAATCCTAACTATATATACCTACTGGCGACCGCCAGTAGGTAATATATATATATATATATATATATATATATATATATATATATATATATAATGTAAAAATAAATTAAACATATACATATAGGGGTCCATTTCGATTAGGTAAAATCCCCTACAAATAGCCGTATGGAGCATTTTTCCCGTACGAATCGTACACCTTCAACGTCCCCGTACGTACGATGAAGTACGATCCGAACTCAAAGCAGATCTCCGTATGAATCGTACGAAAGACCATACAACTCAAAAATACGTACAAATCACATTCAGAACACGCAGTTCGCAACGTCTGTATGGATCGAAGCAGCTTTTTCCGACCCAGCAAGTACGATTCGTTACGACAACACTCCGTATGACTCTTTTTCTACGGGAGTATAAAACATCCGTAAAAGCAGATTTTGACTCAAACCGCGTGCGAAACGGACCCCCTGGGTACGCGAGTACACCCCATGATTGCAGGGGTATGGTGCGTAGGAGTACGGTGCATAGGGGTATGGTGCATCGGAGTATGGTGCATCAGGTTATGGTACGTAGGTGTACTGTGCATAGGTGTATGGTGCATAGGTGTACGGTGCATAGGTGTACGGTGCGTAGGGGTACAGAGCATAGGGGTACAGTGCGTACCCCCATGATTGCAGGGGTATGGTGCATATGTGAATGTGTGGCTCTCCGTACGAATTGCTCATATGACGTTTCCCGTACAATTTGCGTTCTCGGTCCCCGGTCCGGATCGTGCTTTTCGGGTCGTACAGCATGTTTACGATTCGTACGGTTCAGCGTGAGGATGCTGTGTCGTACGGATTTTACCTTGGTTTTCGTACGGTTCGCAAAGATTGACGTATTTTTTTCCTACGGATTGTACTACGCGATTCGGATGTACTTGTACGATTAGTACGGAAACGGCTACGAATTCGAATCGTCGTACGGATTAGTTTCCCGATTCGGAATCGACCCCATAATATATAATATATACTTAATTATTAATATTATGTAATAATTATTTTAATACCATATATTGATAAAGAATAATCTTATACATTATAAATACATCTATACAAATAAAATAATAAAATAAATTAAGATTAAATACATATATCTAACATTAAAAAATATATTTTTTTTAATCTTTTTTAAATTAATTATATATTACATTAGCTAAGATAATACAACAAAAATTAGATAGCGGACGGAATAAAATTACTATCCCAACTTCAAGCAGTGCAACAGTAGGGAAAATGTTGGGTAGCGTAGGGGTAAAAATTACTATTCCCACTCCAGTGAGTGCAACAGTAGGGAAAGTGTTTGTTAGGGTAGGGGTAAAAATTACTATTCCCACTCCAATGAGTGCAACAGTAGGGAAAGTTTTGGATAGCGTGGGGGTTAAAATTACTATTCCAACTCAAGTGAGGATAACAGTGTGGGAAATGTAGTACATTTTTGAAAATAAATAACATATTAATCATTAATTAACAAAAAATGTATATTAAATACCAATACAATTAAATTAAAATATACCCACAGCCCGCTACAAATAAAAATTATCACAATTAATTCAATTATCAACTTCCGCATACACACGCGGACGCCACAGAA
Organism: Lissotriton helveticus; assembly: GCF_964261635.1. NCBI lineage: Eukaryota > Metazoa > Chordata > Amphibia > Caudata > Salamandridae > Lissotriton > Lissotriton helveticus. Next base: position 1,686,713,046 of record NC_136068.1, read on the forward strand.
GTTAGAACACTTTTCGTGCCGGGAGCCAGAATACATTTTTGGTGTTCTGTTTGATTTTCTGGTACTTACCAGCATACTCTGCGTTGATCAACATCAGCGTCATCTATACTTTTTCCCGGCAGCCGGGACGGAATTACAACCGGCGGAGAGCACAATAAATTCTTGCAGTGCATTAAGTGGCATAGTCGGCCCGATTGGAGCCCTGATGAAGTCATGGGCTAAGTGCCCTGACGAAACACGTGTTGGCTGGGCGTTGAGATTAAAAGAAAACGTGAAGAAAAACATCACTCAAGACTACATGTGCAATTGATTCATTGTTTGCGTTGGTTTTGTATGTAAAGAATAGTGACACTGAGGTCATACTGAATTAGGCGTGTGCACAGATCCCCTTTTGTAACAGTAGGGAAAGTGTTGGATAGGGTAGGGGTAACAATTACTATTCCCACTCCAGTGAGTGCAACAGTAGGGAGAGTTTTGGATAGCGTGGGGGTTAAAATTACTATTCCAACTCCAGTGAGGATAACAGTGTGGAAAATGCAGGACGTTTTGGAAAATAAATAACATATTAATCATTAATTAACAAAAAATGTATATTAAATACCAATACAATTAAATTAAAATATACCCACAGCCCGCTACAAATAAACATGATCACAATTAATTCAATTATCAATGAATTAATTAATACAAATTAATTACCAATGAAAAATTAACCAACAATAAATTAATAATCAATACCAATTAAGAAAAATGAATTACTTAATTATGATAAATTACTTCCCACCCGATTCCCCTATAAACCCACAACCCACTACACATACAAAATAACACAATTAATGTAATGACCAATTAATTTAAAAAAACTAACAATCAATAAAACATTTTAATAAATTAATTACAATTATGAATTACTCAATTAAGAAAAAATAATTACCAATTAATAATTATCAATAAACTAAACATCAATAACAAAAAACAAAAACATATTCATTATTAATTAAAATTAAATTCATTCTCAGCCTATTGCCCTATAAACCACCCACAACCCGCTACACATAAAAAATAACGTAATTAATTTAATTATCAATTAATCAATTAATTAAAATTAATTACCAAAGAAAATGTAACTAATATATTAATAATCAATAGCAATTAAGAAAAATGTGTAATTACTGAATTATAATAAATTACTTCTCACCCTATTCCCCTATATACCCACTACACTCAAAAAATAACACAATTAATTTAATTATCAATTAATCAAATAATAGAAATTAATTACCAATTAATAAGTAAGTAACAATGAATTAACAATAAAAATAAAACAAACATAATAATACATTATTATAATTAATTTAATGATAAATTATTCAATTATTAAAAATGAATTACCAACTAATAATTCATTAATAATACATTAATAATCAATAACAATAAATACAAACATAGTGATTAATTAGTTATAATTAAATTACTCCCCTCCCTATTCCCCTATAAACCCACACCCGGTACACATATAAAATAATATAATTCATTTAATTATCAATTAATCAATTAATAAAATGATCAATTAATAATTAATTAACAATAGATTAATTAACAATAACAATAAATACAAAATAGCAATACCCTTATTATAATGAATACAATAATTAATTATTCTATTAACACAAATTAATTACCAATAAATAACAATAAATTAATAATCAACACTAAATAAACAGCATATTAAATAATTAATTATGATTAAATTACTTTCCACCCTATTCCCCTATAAACCTACAACCCACTCTGATACTAAAGCACAACATTTACTTTAAAAAAGTACTCATTTCTAAACATTTAATATATATATATTTAAAAATAATAAAAACACATTTCAAAAAATGTTAAACATACATATAATATACATACTAAAATACATAACACTGATATAAATATCGATATTATTAACAATGATATTTTTGCTAACAATATTACTTACTTTGATATTTCTTACTCCGATATTACTTACCTTAAGGTTGATATTCTGGTCACCGATATTCTTGACATCAATATTCTGTCCCTACGATAGTAAAAAGGGGAAACATCCATTGGCACGCTGACATTTCTTCGCGTACCATTACTCCACATTCAATAGTACGCATGCGATGTAACAACGCTTCGCTTTTAGTACGCATGCTGTTACATCGCATGTGTACTAATAACGCATGCGTAGGGGTGGGCGCCGCTTTTGGAGGTTGTCGTGGCGGCCATTTGCTCCCAGGGTCTGCTGCCGCTGAGGACGTAGGAAGCAGGAAGGGGGAGAAGATTTGAGCCACGAGTTGAAAGAGGTAAGTGGGGCTGTGTAAGGTTGTTCAGGGTTGTGTACTTGTGTAGGTTTGTACTGTTTTAGGGTGCTGTCGTACAGGATAGTGTTTGGGAGTAGGGACGTTTGTGTAGGTGCAGTGTAGAGTAGTGTATTTGGGTGTAGGTTAGTGTAGAGGGTAGTGTTTAGGTAGTGTAAGGTTTGGGTTTAGGGTAGTGTTGTGTGGTTAGTGTAGGGTAGTTTTTTAGGGTTTAGGGTAGCGTCAGGATGTCATGCAGCGTAGTGTTTCAGTCTAGGGACAGGACTGGGGGTAGGGGCAGGGTCGTGCTGGGGTAGTGTTTTAGGATTTAGGGTAGTATTGTAGGGTTATAGAAAAAAACTGAATGAATGATGGACCCTGCCTAGAATAAGCACCTGACTAACTATCCCCCGTGAGGTATCTTAACCCTTAAGTTTAATCAAGGGGGTTGTGTGCACACTGAATGGCACCCATCATCACCATGCCTATTCCCTAGGGAATTTTGATTCAGAACAAATTGCAGCAAAGGTGCACCACAAAACACAAAACAGTAAGTGCAAACAATATCTGAGCAAAATAACAAGATATTCCTCAGAAATGTTGAAGTTCTTCTTTGAATCTTTATTTTCAAGAGGCAATAAAACACATACAGCCGACGCGTTTCGTCCCAAACTGGGACTTCTTCAGGGCTTTAGATCAGTTGGACGTCGCATATGTGGGCGAACAAATGAGGAAACGGGGTCCAGGGGTCACCTTCCCGGCTAATATAATCCTGTTCTATAGTTGTTCTATCGAAGGTTGATTAGTTTAATATGAGTTTATTAGTGGTTAGCAGAGGAAGAAGTGTCAATGAAGTTCTTTTTCGAATGTGTGGAGATTCGTGTCACCTTGCTCTTAATGAATGCTCAGTCCGTATGCTGAGTCAAGGTTAGAACTGGTGTTGGACTAAAGGTCCTAATGGTCCAATGGAAGAGGGAGTGGGCACTGTGTCCCAGTAGGCCGTTCTTGATAAAACGACCGGCACCCATCCACAGCCCTCAACCTGCTGACACACCCGTAGCGACGTCGTGTTTTGATTGTAGTATTGTAGGGTTAGTGTAGTGTAGAGTAGTGTTTTAGGGTTTAGGGTAGTGTCGGGGTTGTGCAGAGTAGTGTTGGGTAGGGGATCATGAAGGGTAGTGTTTGGGAGTAGGGGCAGGACTGGGGGTAGGGGCAGGGTCATGCTGGGGGTGAAGTGTTTCAGGGTTTAGGGTAGTGTTGTGGGGTTAGTGTAGGGTTTTTAGGGTTCAGGGTAGTGTTGTGGGGTTAGTGTAGTGTAGTGTTTAGGGTAGTGTCCGGGGTTGAACAGGGTAGTGTTTGGGGGTAGGGACAGGACTGGGGTTAGGAGCAGGGTTGTGCTGGGGGTAGTGGTTTAGGGTTTAGGGTAGTGTAGTAGTATTAGTGTAGTGTAGTTTACTGTTTTAGTGTTTAGTGTAGTGTTGGGGGTTGTGATGGGTAGTGAATGAGTGTAGGGAGCGGAGTAGGGGAATGTGTATGTTAGTGCAGGGGCTAATGAATAGGGTTTAGGGTAGTGTAGTGGTGTTTCAGTAGTGTAGGGTAGTGTAGTGTTTTAGTGTTTTAGATGTATAGGGTAGTGTATTTTCTATAGTGTTGTGTTTTAGACTTTTAAAAAAGGAAATATGACATGTTATTCCGCATATCATTTTTATTACTAGGCAAGTTTTTACTTAGCATACATTAACACTTTCACAGTAATGGTATGCGAAGTAAAAACTTGCTTAGTAATGGCTATTGCTAAGTAATAACCGCGTAGTAATAGCATGCAAAGTAATGGTATGCGAAATAACATCTCATATTCATTAAAAACTCAATATTACTGTAGGTCGATATAAAAAACAGATATTTTGACTGCGCACTGCAGTTTTTCACTGCCATGTTAACGTCACAATTGCACCCACTTGCCAGGTCTTAACCTTCCCTCTTACTACATGTAAGGCATCCCTAAAGAAGGGCCAAGGTAGCCCCATTGGCAGGGTGTAGTGTATGTGAACAGTAAGACATGTACTAGTGTGTATTATATCTCCTGATAGTGGAATACTGCCAATTTCACTATTGTAAGAACAAGCTCTCCCATGGATTATCATTGGAGCTTCCTTGTAACATCTTACAAGTGTAATTTTCAGTTGGGAAGAGATAGATATTTTGAGTTTGGGCTTCCTGAGCTCAGAATTTAAAAATACATCTTTTAGTGAAGTTGTTTTTCAAATTGTGTGCCTGAAAACGCCTGCCTGTGGAATCAACTCCTGGTTTAGATTGACAGCTGGGTTGTTTGTGCATTCACTCTAGACAGTCACACAAAGGGAGCTGAGGTGCGTCCTGCATATCCTGATGTCCCATCACCATGCTGATGGGCCTTCCTGAGCTAGAGTTGTGGAAGGAGTTGCCACTGACACCTGAATGGGGCTGTGCCTGGCCTCTCACATTGCTGCTTCTTCCCCCTGTAGTGTGCCTGGAGCCAAGGGAGGGCAAGGCAGGATCTTGTGGACAACAAAGACTTTCCTTTGAAAAATGCCTACTTCAAAGGCCAAAAGGGATATAAGTATTGGCCCTACAACCCTATGTATTACAAACACACTTCTGGATAAAGTGGAGACTCTACCAAGAGGAAGAGCTGCAGTGCTGTCAGGTGGAGTACTGCCCCCTTGCTGTGTTGCTTTCCTGGGTTGGCCTGCAATGGCAGCTTCTGTCTTGGAGAGGACTGGACATTGCTTTGGTATCCTGCTTAAGAAGATTCTCTAAGAGCTTGTGTGTGCTTGCCTCTTGTTAAGAAGTGTCAGGGACATCAAAGACTTCATCTGCAGCATCCCTGAACTCCACTGCTTGGAGTTCTGCCCGGCCAGTTGGTGCCCATTCCAATTCTGGGCCCTTGAAAGTGGTTTTCCTGCTTCTGGACTTGAAAAACCTACACATTGCCCTTCCAATGCCTGTTTCTCCGAAGCAGCACCACCATGTGTGAGAAATTGCCATGCACAAAGAAGTTGACCCAGCACCTGCCCGTGGCAGAACAAACCGCCGCAGGCCGAGTTCAGCATGCCATGTCTCCAAAGTCCGAGACCACCGCCATGTCTCTGACGCAGGCTGTGCTGTACAGCTGACAAGATGGACACGTCGTTGGACCATGGCTGAAGAAATCTATTTGTTGTTTATTTGTTGTCACTTCCTAGACCTGCAGCACCTCTGGATTTCCATGCATCACACCTGGGCACCAAGTCTACATCCACGCTGGACTTCGGTAAGGAACCGAGGCCGCGTGTCCAGAGAATCAATGCATCACCTCCTCCACAGTAAGGAACCAATGCATCACCTCCCCTGAGGTTAGTGTTGTGGGGTTAGTGTAGGGTAGTATATTTAGGGTTTAGGGTAGTGTTGGGATGTCATGCAGCATAGTGTTTCAGTCTGGGGACAGGACTGGGGGTAGGGGCAGGGTCGTGCTGGGGGTAGTGTTTTAGGGTTTAGGGTAGTGTTGTAGGGTTGGTGTAGTGTAGGGTAGTGTTTTAGGGTTTAGGAAAGTGTCAGGGTTGTGCAGAGTAGTGTAGGGGGTCGTGAAGGTTAGTGTTTGGGAGTTGGGACAGGACTGGGGGAGCAAGGAACCAACACATCACCTTCACTGTGTGTAAGGAACCGCACATCGCTTTGCTTTCCGGCACGTCAACTCCCCTACACCGCTTTTCGTCTTTTGATTTTGACGCTTTTCAGGTACTTTGTACAAGTGACACATCAATAGTTTTATATGGACTGGGCTGTTTTGAAACTTTTTAAAGTGATATCTTGAGATAAGTATGGTGGATTATTGTTTTGTCATTTTGGTGTTGTTTGGTTTAGAAAAAGATTGGTTATTTTTCTAAACTGGTGTGGTGTTGATTTGTACTGTTTTCACTTGGTTACAGTGTGTTTATGTGCAAGTACTTTACACAATGACGCTGAGATAGGCCTGACTGCTTGTGCCAAGCTACCAAGGGGGGGAGCAGGGGTTATATTGGGTGTGTAATTCCCTTACCCTGACTAGAAGGAAGGGTCCCTACTTGGACAGGGTCCAAGCCACTGCCAACTAGACACCCTCATTTCTAACACAGGATGAGGTATCCCCCCATGAAGGATGCCCTAATCAAGAAGTTTAGTCTAACCCCAGAGGAATATGGACAGAAATTCAATGACAGTCAGAAGATTTTCCAACATGATGGATTGTGTGTATTCTTTTTGCAAAGCATTGAATGGGTGGGTGAAGGGCAGTGAGGTAAAAGATTACCAGGGGCTATATAATTTGTTTGCATCAGAGTATGTGTTCAGTCTTTGCTTTCCAGATCTGCACCAACACCTTGCAGATAGTAAGCTCACTGACCACAGAGAGCCCGCTAATGAGGCAGACCTCTGGATCAGCACCAGTGTCTAAAGGAAGGTACCTGCGAGTGACCCCAAGAAGATTGGTTCAGGCTCCCCCCAGTGGAGGGAAGGGGATGTCATGGGGTATGCAGATAGGGTAAGGGGGAGGAAAGGGTTCCCACATCTTTTGAGAAACATGGAGGAGGTACTGGTTGATGGTGGCCCAGGGTGTCGCATTTCCCACCCCACTGCTTTGAGTGTTCCTATCTAGGACACAAGCAGGACAATATTATCTGTCCTAAGGAACCACCCACTGGTGGTGCCTCTACAGGAGTGGTCAATGTGGCCTTAGAGGCAAGTAATACTGTTGGGCAGGTCATAGACCTCTCTCTTAGTTGAGAGGTAGACTCAGAGGGTGAGTTGGTGATCCCTGAAGGTGGGATTTGTCACATTCACCAGGTGACAGTGAATTGGGTCCCATTCACTGCTCCGAGGAACAACGGGGCTAGCCGGACCATGGCAGTGGAAAGGCTAGTTTTTCCAGAGCAGTACGATGCCCAGGTGTGTAGGGTAGTTACACCCAAGGGTGGCAGGACTTCTTCTACCCTATGTCACCGGTATCCCTAGAGTAGGGTGGGAAGTTAGGAACAGGGTGAGAGATAGTCCACCCCTGTCTCCTGTTCAGCCTCAGGGTACAGACCCTGGGCTGAGGGACCAGTCTTAGGATACTAGCCTAAATTGGTGGGAGGTGAAGTGGAAAAAGGGTGCAAGCCACCTGCGGCTACTACACCCACTTTGAGAAACTACAGAAGTCAGGGAGACCTGGGTCTTAACACTGACAGCGATCAATTGCCTCTGTCAGACCCAAGGGGTGAAATGGGCTGCATCACACTGTTGGCCATGGTGTTTTTTTTCGGCTAACTGGGATGTATATGTGAGCAAAGTAAGATCAGGTGCTGCACAAATGGGGTCCGCAGGTGAGGAGAAGGGTTCCCTAAGGGTCAGTTTAGTGGGCACAAAAGAATAGACAGAGGGGTCCAGAGACACGTGGAACTGGCATGTGCCCCTATAGAAGTAGGCCATTGTCCATGTTCTATCGCCCTTGCATCCTGATGGCCCATCGCCAAGCTGATGGACATTCTTGAAGTAGATTAAAGGGAGGAGCTGACACTTGCACCTGACTAGAGCTGAGCCTTTTTCTACACAAAGAGCGACATTCCCCCCTGTACTGAGTCTGGAGCCAGGGCATGAAAGGTAGGGACTTTGTGATCTTCAAAGGCCTCTTTGAAGTCTTTCCCACCTCAAAGTCACATTTGGGTGCGGAACTTCTGACACCACCAAATCAGAACTTTGCTGGAACCAAGGCATTATGCCTGTAGAAGAGCTGCGGTGCTGCTGGAGGGACTGCCACTTTGCTAACTGCTCTGCTGTGTTGGCCTGCTGCTTCTTGCCTGGGAGTGAGATGGACTGCACCTGCTCTCTACATGCTTGAACCCAAGTTTCTCCAAGGGTTTGCTGGCTTGCCTCCTGTTTTCTGAAGTCTCAGTGTCATCAAAGACTTCTTGGAACTCTGCTGGTGCTGCTGGACTCTACCATCCCTGAGTCTGAGCCTTGACTGAGGTTCCCCCTCCAGTCTTGGGCATCAGTTCCTGCTAAAATTGATGCATCATCACAACTGCACTGATCTGCACTGACCCAGTGACCTTCAACGCTGATACAGTGCACATCCGAGGACATTCCTGTGTGGCTCGACGACAATGTATCGACCTTACTGCGAGGTTCAACAACAATGCAGTGCCAATCCAGAGATGCTGCTGCGAGGCTCGACTTCAACGCAACACTGACCCTTCGAAACCGACTGCAAGGCTCGTCTCCCACGCATCAAGCCGACTTCGTGAAACAGAACCAACGCATCGATTCTTCGATGATGACGCTTGCTCCATACAAAGATACTTTTTCAGTGGGCATTTCAAGGGTCCTTTAGCTGGCCTGTCCTCCGTTGCATTAGACCTGGAATGTTGGATTTACCTCAGTCTAGTTTGACCTCTAGTAACCTTTTAGCCTATTGACTTCTAAGCATCGTTTTTGGATTTGATCTTTAAAAAATTAATTAGCTCTTGCATGGACAGGGTGTTTACTTTGCCAACCAGAAACCACAATTTCTGACAGCTACCACCTCTGTCTGAGGTAAGTGATGTCATCCTTCTGAATACCAGAAACCTCTGTGGGTTTAGCCTGCTACCTTTGCGACTGTTCTGAGTGTCTGATTGGTGGATACATCCTTGCAGCATAAACGGAAATTATTCCAAGACAAAACTGCACTTATCCTCCCGTTGCGTGGACCCCCCACTCTGCCTATAATGGTTACTCATATATGGTGTTGTTGGAAAAGTACAAACATACAATGAATTCTCCCTCTTGGTGGATTTGGACACACATGCCACTGAGGTGGGGGATAGCATTACTTTGATTAGATTACCTCTCAGTTATGATACTTGCCATCATCTTTTCCACTATAGCCATAAGTACTAAAGTGTGTCAGCATCTCCCTTCATTAAGTAATTTTCACCCATGCCTTGAAAAGTTTAACAATCCTTTGAAATGTAGCATGCCACACATGACTCATCATGGAATGACTGTGCAAAGGTTTATTTGTGAGCATTGAGAGCAGATATCACTAGTGTTTTTATTCGACATAGTATATGTGTGAACAATCCTTTTAAAACACCTCCTTTAGAGTATTGTCTTCCTTATGGACTGTCATTTCATAAACGTCACCTGCAAGGATATCATGCATATTTTATTTACAGGTCACAAGCCTTCCCTTGCCTGGATTGGAATGGTACTTAATATGCAGGTTACATCATTATCTATTGGGGCAGGCTGTTGAAACTACCAGTACATTCTTTTCTGCTTCAATTCCCATATTTGAAAATGACTTTTGCTTTAGATAAACTAAAAAGAAGCATATAAATCTTAGAGGATATTGCTAATTCTACCACAGTAGCTTTGAGATTTGTGACAGAACATTTGGACGCCCGTGCCAAGAAGCTCACTTGAAATAGAATGTAATTAGATTACCTTTAGCAGTCAAGGGTGTTGAGGGGGTTGCGCTAGTGTATGTTCAGAATGCCGCACCTGCCTTTTCAACACTTCTCTTATTATATCTGAACAGATAGATAACATTAAGGAGAGTGCCAGAACACTACACAAGATGCAGTTGGCCATACCTAAGCCAAATGGCATCCAACTCTGTTGCAAAAGTAAAGACACTGCCAATAGTCTTATGCTTGCAGTTTCTGAGGATGGTGAGGAAAGTGACAATTAAGATGTAAAAAAAGAAAGTGATGAGTCTCTTTTCTCTTGAGCTATTATAGAGAATTTTTCCTTTTGTAGAAAATTGGGTGATTGTGAAAAGTTAACGATTTATTTCTATGTACTGCAGATTTATTGTTTGATATATATCTGTACAACGGAGTGTGTAGCGATACATTTTATAATCAAATATGTAGTTGCTTATTTATTTGCAGCATCCCTTATCCTCGAATATACTTGCTAATTTTCATGGGTTTGGTAGATCTGGAAGCCATTTTATTCTGGGTAGCACATATTTTCATTTCAGTTAAGAGTAGCCTAGTTTGTAGTATAAACAACTGAAAGCAAGATGTTTGGGAGAATAATTAGCCCAGTATTCAATTCATGAATGCTATCTTCTCCACAAGGATGTCATACACTTCTTCTATGAAAAGATCTTGCCACCTGCTCCTTAGGTAAGGGTTTGCTGTAAGTATCAGGTTTCGGTCAAGTGATTTAGTGCCTGATTTATAAAACGACAGTGAAGGATATCCCGTCTGCTGAAATATAAATCCCATTATAAGTCAGGTCCTAAGTTCCATAAACATGTATTTAATGAAACCGTAAATAAGCTGTCCTAAATCATATGTATTTTAGCATTATGTTACAACTGACCCTTTTCTAGTGGAAGCTCAGGTCATATCATTATTTGCTGTGCTGCTTGCTACCTTACATTAATGGTAAGCTAAACTTGGGGCTTCCCATTTGTATTGATTATGAAACCAATTAGAGAAACTGGAAATATGTATATTTAAGAAGAGTAGGCAAAATTCCCAGCTAAACTAATAAAAAATGTAAAAACAATATAAATAAGTAGCATAAAATAGAATTAGGTGACAAAGTTTACCTCTGTATTTTTTTGTCCTGAGGCCTGATCTTCAAAAGCCATATACTGAGACGTGAGTCAGAGCATTCTGGTTTGAGGGAAACATCATATTTATTGGTTTTCCAAAAACACTCGCTCTATACCCAGAGTCAACAACTGAGCTGCAGCTTATAATAATTTTATTCATTGTGCACAAATAATGCAGTAATTCATTTGGTAAAAAATAATAAAGGAATAATGAATATGAGGGAAACCTATGAATTTCATAGGTGCCCAAGATACTGAGTTTAGGAATACCGGTTATTTGTACAGCTGTCTATTCCACAACAGTGAACTGCCCCAAAATGCAGCATGGAGACACCAACATTTTGCTTTGCAAATTGACCCATTTTGGCAGAAGGCACCTGGAATGTTTTGCCCCCACCAAGGGTAACCTACTAAAGCCAGACATTTCTGGAGACTAGACACCAAGGGGTGGAGTGGCTTGTGTGGATCACACAATATGTTCTAACCCAGAATGCATTGCAAACCTCAAACCTTCTGAACCTTCCCTCACAAAACTGTGAGGAAAATGCATGACATTAGCTAGTGAAATTACTGTTGCTTTGGTCATTTGCATTGTATTCTGTGTAAGAAAATATGAATAGGATCTCTGCACACCACACAACCCTCGATTTGCCTGGGTTCAGGGTTCAGAGGGTTTCCTGGATTCCATCCACCGTTGACCATACCATTAATCATGACAAGTTAGAGGAAAATGGGGTTTACCCCTCACTGCTGGCCAATGTGCCACACTACATTCAAATTATAGTCAAAACACTAAACAATAAAAGTATCAAACCAAATAAAAAAATATAGAGTAAAATGTGATAAATGAAATAACACCAAAGCAACAAAACCTCGATAATAGGAACTGGCCATATGAGATTTATGAAATAAGAAATTAGGGGCTCATTACGATGGCATAACAATCGCTGGGCCATTGGTGGCGATCGTTACACCATCATAATAAGAATTACCCACCACCATATTAGGATAGCGGTGGGTATCGTGGTGGATTGAAAGTCCATCCGCCACTTTTCCACTGGTGGCAATCGTAATGATTGCCTGCCGGGTGGGACTGGGCAACTAATATGGTGGCGGTGCCTAGCAGGCACCATCCGCCATATTAGTATCAGGGCATTGGACAGGCATGTCCATGGCGGCGATTACCGTTATGATGGCGGGTGGACTGATGTCCGCCCACCATCATAATGACCCCCAAAGATTCAATGATGAAGCAGCCATGCACCAAACAATTACCTATTTTTTTTACGGAAAATCCCCAAACTAGACTTTCCCTTTCAAAATAAAATGCAATGCTTCCCTGCCCATGGGAGTCATTTCCATAGTCAGGGGAGCATTAATACAATTTTTCTGTCCCTCAGTATTTGCCTGGTAGTGACAGCAGGAAACAAATGGCTATATGTACCGCCAATCCTAATTGTGTGTGAAGAGAAACAACCATTTTCAGACAACTCTTGCTCCATTAGGCTATTGGAGAGGTTTGATTAAGGCAGTAAAAGAGTAATCACCAACCGTAAACAAACCTATGTTCTGCCCACTTCTAAATCAGGCTGGCAAACCATTATATTGGTGGTATGACTTTATCAGGTCTCTACTTACACGAAACTACGAATAGCTAAGACTCACTTCTGTCCCTTTAAGGGAATGAAGTACCCCTGTTCACCCCAACTGTCCTTCCTGGGTTATCAGGGTTCAAATGCTTCACACCCAGTCAGACCTGTCACCAGGCCTAGGCCACTGATATGCTCTTGATCAGTTTTTACACCTCATTAAAGTCAAGCACCTGTATGCCAGCTGTCAGTAAGATACTGTTAATTAGCCTATTGGAAGTCCAGGCAAGTAAAAGGTAACTTGCTAAACGCTACATTTCCTAAACATTAATTATTAATCTGACTATAGCATTAGATTATTTTCCTTGATAAATCTTAAAAATAATATTTGAAATACTTTTGTAGATGTGTCCTGTCAAATGTTACAAGTTAAAGCAAATAGTCTGTGCTTTAAAGTACGCTGTTAGTTCACTTGCTTTGAAGCTTTTTAATGTATTTTTTGATATTCCTATTTTTTGATTTTCTGCAGGTGTGGGGAATCTGTTAATTCTACGTTAGTGCGCAGGAAGAACCTTCCTTTGATGAGCAGGTCACAGATTGCAACTTTAGTTGATGCATCCTGGCCAAACTTGTTGGTGGGGTGTTTCCCTTTGATGAGCAGGTCACGGATTGTGACTTGAGTTGATGCATCCAGGCAAAAATTGTTGGAGGGAGTTGCATACTTATTACTGTCATTTTTGATTTGCAGACAGTACTATCTGCTGCTAAAACATTTGTTTTACCTAGATTTTAAAGCACCCTTGTATTTAAAAGCGCCCTCAAACTTATTCACTCAGTTCCTGATTAGTGAGTGCGCTGAAGCAAGCCTCCATTTTGTGGGGGTCGTGCTCTAGTTGTTACATTATGCAAGTTCTAGCCCATAAATTGAGAGTGACGCCGCAGATGTGCAGTAGTTAGTTCACTTGCTTTGGTGCTTTTTCATGTGTCTTTAATTTTGATATTCCTAATCTATGATTTTCTGCAAAGGGAAAAGCTGTTAACTCTACAGTGGGTGCTCTGGATCCAACTTCTTTTGAAAATAAGATCATGGGTTGCGACTTGAGTTGATGCATTCTTTGCATAACTTGTTGGTAACCAGTAACCAGTTTCTCCTTCTCCAAGCAGTCTTTAGTAGCCCTAGGTTGGATCTTGCCAATTTGTCTCCCACAGTAAAAAAGCCAGCAATCAGAGATCCTGCTTTAAAAGCTCTAATAATTCTCGTTCACCTTGCAGGATGGGTTGGTTCGTTGGTGAATTAGAATACTGGCACACTGAAATGGGGTTCCAAACAGTGTTTATCCTATTTGCTGACAACAATGTGAATTCGGAGATCCATCTGTGGAGATAGTTTCAGGCAGTTCTTGATCATTGTTTAACAGCTCCTGATTGTCAGGATAAAGTCTTTGTCACTTGTAGTTCAGTAGGATGAGGGGATGGAGCTGGGAGCTCTCTGCTAAAGGAATCTACAAAAAGGCACCTAAGGGAGAAAGACACCCTTACTCAGATGCCTACCAAACCTTTGGTGGTAATACTTCTGAGAAAGAGTGATCTGGACAGGAAATATAGACTGTTCTGTACACTAGCTAGAAAATGTTCCTGCTGCACTTTATAGGCCGCCAATGGCAATGAGTAGATCACTGTCACTCAGCAGTAATGCACTGCAATGTATTGATAATGGATATTGCATTTTCTGTGATTCAGGACTTAGAGTTAGGAGCAGTGTTACCACAAGGTGCTCAGAACATGGATCAACTAAAGGTATACAAGGAAAGATTGCAAGCTGTTGAAAGTCCGATATTCGTATGTGGGACACCTACTGCACAAAAACATCTGGTTCACAACTACAGCTTCTCACCAAAACAACACTAGCTACAAGTGGTCTTAAAATTTTAGATAGTTTACCTGCAGTTGTAATGGGTAAAGTTTCCTATCTTTGCACAATTTTGTGGGTGAAGTTTAAATTTGAATCCAAGTTCATTATCATCCTTGTCAGTAGCAACTTAAAAACAGTTTTTGTAAACACCCAGGAAAAACATCACTCGTTTTTCCTGCAGTGTCTGTCAATTGATGCTTGGCTAACTCAGGCAGAAAAAATGCAAAGTGATCTCCGTGTACCGGGAGGAATCACCCTGTGTGTTTTTTTGGGGACGGGGTGGCATTTGTTTTGCTGTCAATATACGAACCAGGAATTAAACATGGTGCCCACTGAACAATCCTTGAGTGCTGTGATGGTAGCTTTAGCAACAGGTGTCCCCTCCACTTTATTACGAGTGCATCAGGATGTAATGCACTTGTAATAAGGCAGATGGGATATCCTTGAAATTTGTGTCTGAGTACGAGTCCACCAAACTCCAAAACAGGCCCTAAGATCTTAAATATTAATAATATTGCCTTAAAGCCTGCCGTAGTGGGCTATACCGGCAACTAAAGGCCCGCTCCAGAGTTAAAGGCCAGAGCCGAAGGCAAGGGACTTTAAAAAGGGAGCAGGACTTTAATGGCTGGTATAGCCCAGATACGAAGGGCTGTAAGGCTATTAGAACATTCTGCCACTAGAGGTCAGAATCTTCCAACAAATAAAACAAAGGCCTCTCAGAGTTTGAGGGTTTTACATTCCCTCGGGCTCCGAGAGGCCTTTGAAAACAGCATTGGAATGTTGCTCTGCGGGCCTTTACCAGCACGCAAAAGCATGTAGCACTCCATTGTTTTCAATGGATCTCCCAACATTCCAATGTTCTAATACTAGGAAATGTATGCTATTGAGAGGAATGGTATTCTGAGGAATCATTTAATTAGCTGCATACTGTATTCTCAGATTGAGGGAAGAGTCTTACACTGAATTTAATTATGAAGTATTTCTCTGGTTGGGGAGGAAATTGTTTTATGAAATTTTAGTTACTAGGGCCATGATCATGCTGATCACCAGGCAGTGGTGGGGTATATCTAATAACAGTGGTGGAGTGGGTGGAAGGAGTGTGGGGGCAGGAAGGGGAGTGGTGTGAGCACAGAGGGGGGAAAATAAAATAAATACAACTTACCTCATGCTGCTTCTGCCGCCTTGGGCCTCCGAGCTCCTCTGCTTCCTGTTCACAGCGGACATTGGGACAGTAGCAGACTCACCATCCAATCACTGTAATGCTCTCATGCTGCATTAAAGCAGAGCAGGGATTGGCCTGAGTGGGCATCTTTGACACTCCGCTCAGGTCAGCGATTCTGTGCTGTTACTCCAACCTGGCTGTAATATACAGCCAGGTAGGAGAAATCCTAACAGGACATGTCTGTTTGGCCGCCCTAAGAATGCTGGCCAAACAGACATGCACGGTTAGTTTTGCACATCACTCCACTCCACTCCCCTCCCAATGCCCAGCCCTGCCCATCCCCACACATACCGGCTCAGATGGCAGCCGAAAAATAAAACAACATTGTTTTATTTTTTGGCTGCTGGCTGAGCCAATGGGGTGATGCTTCTCTGCATTGCCGAGGAGCCGACGCTATCACTAGGAATTGAGTTCAAGGAGTAACACCACACTCCCAAGCAATTGCAATTATTGGAGAAGTGCAGTTGTTGGAGAAAACAGATGACTTGTATCAGGAGCAATATGGCAAATAAGAGCTTTCAAAAAAACAAAAATAACATTTTCTTTATCAGTACTAAAGCTGAATTGAGAAAAATAAATCAGCCAAAGGTTAGGTGGGCAAATAAATATCCATGGGCCTTGGACAACACTGCCAAGTGCCTCTTATTTCATTATTACGATTACTACTATTAGGAAGTAGAATCGAGCACTTGACAGCAATAATGATGACTTTATTTTACCGCACAATATCCTGAGAAGCACCTCTCTAATACGTAATATTGTGAGTGGGGTCATCAGATTTGGATATTTCTGCATGCAAAGCACAATGAGCTTGAAAGGAGGGTAAGGGCTCCTTTTGTGAAGGGCCCCTCTACAGGAAGTGGCAAAGGTGTATCTGCAGTTTATCATTTATCTGGAGTTGCAACATTCTGGACCACTGACACACATAATGGGGCAAACACGTACATAAACAATTTGTTGGATTGGCCCTATATGTCTTATGTGCCCACTTGGGCAGGATTCTTAATAAGTATTGTATACAATAACTTTTTGACCAACCAGGCTTAAGTATGTGTATACGATTCAATTGAATGCATTACATTGAATGCCCACTGGGGCTGGTATGTATTCGGATGGCAGATATACGATCCATTTGCATTTATGGTATTGTGCTAGATCTCTGATAAGAACTCATTGGTCAAAAAATGGACTTGGTGTAATACCCTATCCAGTTCTGTATTTATTATACTGAGATTATGTTCATGGGTACATTGGATTTGATCTATAGGAAAGTTGGGTGTCATCGGCATAAAGGTGGTAACTGATTTTCACTTGTTTAAGGATAAGGGTGAGGGGTTCCATAAGAGGTTGAATAGAGTGGGAAAGAGAATAGAGCCCTGGAGTATGCCCAAGGTGACTGGCAATGGTTTAGAAAGGCAATCTCTGACTTTAATTTGTTGTGTTCAATGTTGGAAAAAGGAGGTGAACCATTTGAGAACAGCACCATCATAGACAAAATGGTCTTTGAGAATATTGAGTAAGGCAGTATGGTTCACGGTATCAAAAGCAGCAGAGCGGTCAAGAAGAATGAGAAGTGAGGATTCACCCTTGTCTAGGGAGCGATGGATGTCTTCAATAATATTGAGCATGGTTGTTTCAGTGCTACAGCCCTTTCAAAAGCCTGATTTTAAAGCGTCCAAGAGGCTGAATGATTCGATGTGTTTGTCCATCTGGAGCAAGGCGCATTTTTCCAGGGCCTTATATAAGAAAGGAAGGTTAGAATTGGGGCACAGAATATTTAAGTCATTGGGGTCAGCAGTAGCGTTTTTGATGATGGGGTCATTTGACCTAGTTGGAGGGACTCAGGGACACTACCGGTGGCAAAGGAGGCAATGATGATAGTGGTCCAATAAGGGGCAATGATATGTTTGAGGTCTTGTACAAGATAGGCCGGGAGGGGATCTATGGTATGTGAGGATGGTTTAAGCTTTGAGATGATGTTGATGACATCCCATTCAGATACAGGCCAAAAGTTCTTCCAGGATGCATTGTTTTTTAGCAGGGGGCAAAATAGAAAGGTTCAGAAGGGGTGCCAGTTAGGGGGGTTGGGTGGACTCCGAGGGCGTGATAGGAGTGGATGGAGACAAAGCGGGAATGTTAAGGAGGGGAGCTGGGCTGGGCTAATTGGGGGAAAGTTAAGATGACGGATTGATTAATCTTAGTGATTTTGTCAGAGAAGAAGCTAGCAATTTCTTCTCATCTCTCGACCGTAGCCAATAGTTTAGGAGAGGCTGAAGCAGTTTGGTTTTTGACAATGTTAAATAGTTCCCTAAGTTGATTTCTTGCCCGGTCAAGTTGAGAACGAAAGAAGGAAGTTTTTTCATTAAAGATGTGTTTTTATAGTTGGCCCTTGCGGCTCTGAGGAGGACAAGATTTGGGGAGGAAGGCTGTTGCCTCCATGTGCGTTCAGTCTGCCTGAGAGCTTGTCTCTCGTTGTTGAGGTCCGTATTGAACCAGGATTTGGAAGGTTTGCTTTTTTGCTGTTTTAATTTGGCTGGGACAATTTGGTCGAGGGCTTCAACAAATGGATTGGTTGTAATGTTCTGTAAGATCATTGGCACTTTGGGAGAGAGGAGTAAGCCGTAGATAAGCTTGAATTTTTTTCTCCAGTTCATCAGGAAGAATAAGGTGAAGATTTCTGGTCATTTTCTTTTGCAAGATGGTGTTTAAGGAATGGGGGTCAGAACTGTTGATCTTGAAGAGGATAAGGTAGTGGTCTGACCATTCAAAGGGGATAATGCGGGAAAGAGAAGCCATTGCTAGTAATAAACGGGTCCAGGGTGGCACCTTTGGAGGGAGTAGGAGAATTGCAGAGTTGTTTCAGGTAGCTGATATCAAGTAAGCCATTGATGAGTTTAACCGAGGGGTCATCAATTTTGTTCCAGTGGAGGTTAATGTCCCTGAGGAAGAAGTTTTTAGATGTGGAGTTCGCTGATTGGATAAGAAGATCTGACAATTCTTCAACTAAGGAAAGTGGGTCACCAGGGGATGATAGATATTATGAAGGAGAATAGAGGGGAAGCCCTGAACTGTGAGTTCAGCTCCAAGGTATTCAAAAGTAGTAAAGTCAGGGAGCAGGACTTGTGAGAGTTGAAGTTCTTCTCTATAAATTATAGCAATGCTCCCTCCATTTTTATCAAGCCTGTCTTTTCTGAGGATGGTGTAACCGGGGGGAGTGAGCAGATCAAGGATTGATGAGGAGTGGGCATTGAGCCAGGTTTCCGTCAGAAAGGCGATGCCAATGTTTTCACTGAGGATGGTTTCAGCGATTTCAGTTGCAAGACATTTTGCCGATCGACAGTTGACCAGCATGTAGTTGAGGGGTTTAGGGTGGTCTATTTTTGTGGAAAAACAGGAGTGGATAGTGGTGAGTTGTTGAGGGGGTCTGGGCGAGACTGGGGAGGACGGGGACCTAGTTGTTCCCAGGATCACAGGGATTCATGAATGAGGTGGAGGAGAGGTTGTAGGCGGGGTGGTGAGGGGGTAGGCATTATTGAGATCAGGGAGGTCAGGGGAGAGAAGATGGCTGATGGAGCGAGGTTGGCTGAGTGAACAATTACTGAAGGAGGTAAATTGTCATTAGGGGAAGTATTCCTTTGGTCATGGAGTGCGGGGTACGTCTGAGTAGAGTCCAAGGGATAGCTGTGAATGGGAAGGTTCCTTATGGAGAGGGAGTTGATGTCATTTCTGAGAGAAGAGAGTTCCAACACAATCAATCAATCAATCAGGTCATTTGTAGAGCGCACTACTCACCCGTAGGGTCTCAAGGCGCTGGGGGGGGGGGGGGGGGCGCTACTGCTCGAACAGCCAGGTCTTGAGCTTCTTCCTGAAGGCGAGGTGGTCTTGGGTCAGGCGCAGGTCGGTCGGGAGGGAGTTCCAGGTCTTGGCGGCCAGGTGGGAGAAGGATCTTCCTCCTGTTGTCGCTCTTCGGATGCGGGGGACGGCGGCGAGGGCGTGGTTGGCTGATCTGAGGAGGCGCTTGGGAGTGTAGAAGTTGATCCGGTTGTTGAGGTAGCTCGGGCCTTGGTCGTGTAGGGCTTTGTGCGCGTGGGTGAGGAGACGGAAGGTGATTCTCTTGTTGACCGGGAGCCAGTGTAGATCTCTCAGGTGTCCGGAGATGTGGCTGCGTCGGGGGATGTCGAGGATGAGTCTCGCCGAGGCGTTCTGGATCCGCTGGAGTCTCTTCTGGAGTTTGGCAGTGGTTCCGGCGTAGAGGGCGTTGCCGTAGTCCAGTCGGCTGGTGACGAGGGCCTGGGTGACCGTCTTCCTCGTCTCGGTGGGGATCCACCGGAAGATCTTACGTAGCATGCGCAGGATGTTGAAGCATGACGAGGAGACGGCGTTGACTTGTCTGGTCATGGAGAGGGAGGAGTCCAGGATGAAGCCCAGGTTGCGTGCATGGTCTGTCGGTTTGGGTGCGCTGCCCAGGGCAGGGGGCCACCAGGAGTCGTCCCAGGCGGAGGGCGTGGAGCCCAGGATGAGGACCTCCGTCTTGTCTGAGTTCAGTTTCAGGCGGCTGGTCGTCATCCATTCGGCTACGTCTCTCATCCCTTCGTGCAGGTTGGCTCTGGCGGTGGCGGGGTCGTTGGTCAGGGAGAGGATCAGCTGGGTGTCGTCAGCGTAGGAGATTATGTTGAGGTTGTGTTGGCGTGCGATGGCCGCAAGGGGGCTCATGTAGACGTTGAAGAGGGTGGGGCTGAGCGAGGACCCTTGAGGGACGCCGCAGATGACTTTGGTGGCCTCTGACTTGTACGGTGGTAGGCGGACTCTTTGTGTTCTTCCGTCGAGGAAGGAGGTGATCCATTCCAGTGCCTTCTCCTGGATTCCGATGTTGCTGAGGCGCTGTACTAGGGTGCGGTGGCAGACAGTGTCGAAAGCCGCGGAGAGGTCCAGGAGGATGAGGGCCGCTGTTTCTCCGTTGTCCATCAGAGTTCGAAGGTCGTCGGTGGCGGCGATGAGGGCGGTCTCGGTGCTGTGGTTGGCTCGGAAGCCAGACTGTGAGGGGTCGAGGGATCCATTCGTCTCGAGGAAGGCGGCCAGCTGTTTGTTGACGGTCTTCTCGATGACTTTGGCCGGGAACGGGAGAAGCGAGATGGGACGGTAGTTCTTGAGGTCGGTGGGGTCTGCTGTGGGTTTCTTGAGGAGAGCGCTGAGTTCGGCGTGCTTCCAGCTCTCGGGGAAGGTGGCGGAGTCGAAGGAGGTGTTGATGATGTCCCGCAGGTGGGGTGCGAGGACAGCGTCGGCTTTGTTGAAGACGTGGTGAGGGCAGGGGTCGGTCGGAGATCCGGAATGGATGGAGTTCATGGTGCGGATGGTGTCTTCGGTGCTGATCACCGGGTTGAGAGGGTTGAGAGTTGGAGTTCTATATTGAGGAGTGATTGGGTAAGAAGTGAGATAGGGAAGGGGGCTAGGAGATCAAGTGGGAGGGGGGAATGGTCCAAGTTGGTTGGGGGTGACGGTCTAGGGTGGGGATAAGGTGGGAAGTTGGAGAGGGGTGTTAGGGTTGGAGGGAAGAGGCGGAATTGAAGGGTATGAGAGGGCATTCCCAGGAGTCAACTGGGTGTCAAAAGAGGAAAAGGGGCATGGGAGGGGTGTTGGGGGATGTTAGTTAGATAAAGGGGGGATGGTTAACAGGAGAAGAGATAGAAGTTATTTGTGGAGCGGATGAGGGATCACGGGGAAGTGTTACATGGGGGGGAGGATTTTGGTGTCTGAGGGCGTAGTAGTAAGGTTACTAAGGAAGAAGCCGACAGGGGATCGGGGGCAGGTGTACAGGAGGAGATGGGGTTTGGGAGGCTGAGGGAGTTGTAAGAAAGTCAGGAGTAGGGGGTGATGCTGATGAGGTTGTGGGAAAATGCATCTGAGAATCTGGGATTTCAATGGTGATTGGTGGGTCAGGGAACAGATGGGTAGAGGACAGGGATTGAAGCAACAAAAAGGTGTGTTGCATTTGTGAGGGTGGGATGATGGAGTTAAGTGTAGGTAGTATGTATTGGGATAAGGAGCTGAAGTGGTGTTAAAAAAAGGTGAGGTGGTTTTCGGAGGCTTGGATAAGGATATTTCCTGATTTGAAAAAAGAGATGTCAATTTCGCCAGGAAATGTGGGGGATGGAGTGGTAGAAAGTTTCAAACCATAAGGAATTCTTGATAGGAAGGTGGTGGAGAAAGATACTTTTCCATTTAGAGGGGCTTTTAGTGTAGAAGATATAGTTGTTTTTTTATGATGGAGGTTAGGCTAAGGTAGTTGTCAACAAATAAGGTTTCTTGGTGGAGAATTAGAAGTTTGTGTTTAAAGTTTTTTTCTTGCCTTTAGATCCCTCCAATCATTTACTGCATACCAGAAGGGCTTTAGGTAAAAAGAGAATAGTAAAACATAAAAGCATTGGCCCTGATTCTGAGCAAACAGTTGAATTCCCTTTTCTGAACAAACACTTGTTAAGCAGGAATTGAACTCAGAGTTTTGCAATAGTTTTTACTCCCTGCTGTATTGTCCTAAGAGATTTAAACTTTAAAATTTTGCCATGGGAAAGGCCCCCAAAAAGGCAAATAATGCATAATTTAGTGTCAGAATGATAGCTTGCAGGTTATATTGTCGACAGTATTTATATAATAGAAGTTGGAGCGTTGATATGACTGTAAGTAGTATTTCACAGCTCACACATTATTGATTCCATGGTCGTCTTGAGAGTAGGTTCAAGAACTCAAACATTTCATAGATCTTTCTTAATAAATTGATTAACTGATAGAAAAAAGAGTTATGTGATTGAAAGCTCAGTGCAGGGCCAGACTGACCATAGTGGGCGTAGGGCATTTCCCCCGAAATCTGGAAATGTGTGGGGAGGTTTTGTTACTGGGGCAGGTTTTGCAGCGGTGGGGACCAGTTTTGTTACTGGGGGCTTGTTTGACAGCAGAGCTGCAATTTAGTCTCCCGGTAATAAAAGCAGCAGTGCTTCAAGCTTGCACACCCTCTGCCCCTCTCATGGGGGCTCATCCAAAACAAATTCCAGGGCGGCTTTAGGTTCCCAGTCCAGCCCTGGCTCATTGTTATATCTATGAGGCAAAAAACATAGGGCCTTATTTATGAAGGCCTTGCGCCACCGGTGCGTCACTTTTAAAATGGGAAAAAGTGACGCACCGGTGGCGCAAGGCCTTCATAAATAAGGCCCATAATTTACATGATAAGTTGAACTATTTACCTGATTAGAGGTTCAAAGTTCAGTATTACAATAGTTTATTGATAATGTGATTAAAGCAGAAATACCCTTCAAGTTACTGTCCCGTCTTCCATTATTGTAATTTCTGCATTCATGTTAGGTTGATACAAAATCACCACCTTGGTATCTCTAATCTCTACCTCTCTCATCCTATCTCTTTCAACACCTCACAAACTTCAGCCTAACCTGTGTTAAGTTATTTAGACCCTGACACGACCCTGACACATGCCAGCCAGTGCTTTGGATCTTTAGAGACACTTGGCTCCTGATCCTCTAGAACAGCCTGCCAAATTGAGATTTTGGGGGTCCGTTGCGGGCCCCCAGGGTGTTGCAGGGGTGAAGGGTGCACCTGGGGGGTACCATTTGCATGCACAAGGTGGCAGGTACCGCACGGTGCCTGCCACGTTTTGCTGTCAATTGCGAGACATGCATATATTGCCTTGTGGCGGGTGCTGCTTCCAGCACCGCCTGCCACAATGCAATGCATGTGGGATGCCTCCGTTACCGTGGTGGTGGCATCTTAATTGCCGGTGCTAAACTGCTGCACCACTGGCGGCAGGTTCAGTCACCGCTAGGCTGCCGCCCGTCATCCTAATAGGCTCCAAGTCTCAATGTAAACAACTGTTTCAATAGTGAGATAATGAATAACAGAAAGGAAAATCTTTTCACTAAACAACAAACACCTCTGCTTCCCGGCGTTAAAAAATATCTGCATTGCTTCTTTCATGACAAAAACAAATTGTAATTTTACACTAACCTGCAGATCATCGACCAGTTTGATCACATAATTACGCAGTCATTAATGTAGTTATTTCTCGAATTTCATGTCAGTTACATAATACGAAATTAATGAGAATACGCACATTGCACTGGTCTAATTTCATTTTTGGCAGTGCCTAAATCTGGCCATCTCCCATCCGCACTTCAACGAGTTGCTTTGGAGAAGACCACTTTAAAGTTCCTTTCCTTCTGTTCAACTCAAATCTCACGCTAACAAAATCTGCATTGATAGGGTTAGATACGGCTTTCAACTATGCTCCATTCTAGACATTAGCACTGTAGGCAACAGCTGCTTGCCTGCAGTAAGCACAAAGGCATGCAGTTGCCCATATCTTGCAACACAAATATTAAGTAAAAAAATGCCTTGATTTGCCAATAACTTATGGAAATTGATACTGCTTGGGTGGGATAAGTGTGGGGCTACTGGTAATACTAAAGATGCATATGATGAACTAGTTTTGTGGCCTGACCCTCCTGGTAGGTCGCTCCCCCTCCACGCAGCTCCGCCTCTGTGCTCCTGCTGCCGCGTACCCGCTGGTAAGTGTGCTCTACCCCCGTTTCTGTGCCCCGCTTGTGCCCTCTGTGCCACTTTTTTTCCCCCTCTCTGTGCCCCATTTTTGCTTCTGTGGCAGTCGTTTTTCCCCTCTGTTGTGCCCCATTTTGCCCTCTGTGCCACTGTTTTTCCCCCTCTGTGGTCCCTTTTTTTGCTCTCTGTGCCCCTTGTTTTTCCCCTCTGTTGTGCCCCGTTTTGCCCTCTGTGCCACTGTTTTTTCCCCCCTGTCGTGCCCCATTTTGCCCTCTGTGCCACTGTTTTTCCCCCCTCCGTGTGCCCCGTTTTTGCTTCTGTGCCACTCGTTTTTCCCCTCTGTTGTGCCCCGTGTTTCCCTCTGTGCCACTGTTTTCCCCCTCTGTGTGCCCCACTTTTGCTTCTGTGCCACTCGTTTTTCCCCTCTGTTGTGCCCCGTTTTGCCCTCTCTGCCACTGTTTTTCCGCTCTTTGCACCCCATTCTGCTTTCTGTCCCACTCTTTCCGAGCCGCCCTGCCCACTTGCTGCTCCCGCCTCCCGCCTCCCAGCTGCTCCTCCCTCCCAGCTCCCCATATATGCAGGACGCTGCGTGGTTGCGCCGCTGGCGCGCCAAAGGTGCATCTAAAGCAACCCCATCTGCGCTCATCCGTGCCTGGACTACACCCAGCGCCAGAACCCCTGGCCCCCGCGAACGCCACAACCCAGACTCCGCTACGATGCCAGCCACCTCCACGCATTCAACGCCAGCCGAAACCACACCTGCTTCCAGGCCGCCCCGAAACGGACCCTTCTGCTGCTGCACCTGCAGCTTCACCTGCGACAGAGCGACCAAACCTCTAAGGACCTGACCCAACCACCTCCGCTGCATACTCCTCAACACCAGCTCCGCACGCAAACACGCTGTCGAGCTCTGGGATCTGCTCGACACCTCCGCCCCAGACGTGGCCTTCCTAACCGAGACCTGGTGGAACGAGTCCTCGGCGCCCGTTATCCCCATAGCCATCCCAGAAGACTACAAGATCACCCGCAGGGATCACGCCAATGGAATCGGAGGAGGAATAGCCATCGTCCACAAGTCCACCCTCAAGGTCGCCACCCACGCAGACGACACCCTCAACACTGCCGAACACCTGCACTTCTGGATCCACACCGATCCCCACACCACCCTCAGAGGAACACTCGTCTACAGACCCCCCGGACCCTGGGCTCAGTTTAGCGACTCCATTGCCGACCTCGCCAGCACCCACGCACACTCGCCTCCACGGACTACATCCTCCTCGGGGACCTGAACTTCCACCTCGAGAACAACGATGACGCCAACTCCGCCGCGCTGATTGCCAACCTTGCCAACCTCGGCCTCAGACAACTCGTCACCGCACCCACCTACGCCGCCGGCCACACGCTGGACCCCATCTTCTCCACAAGCACCCACGTCGCCTTTGACCACACCACCGAACTCCACTGGACCGACCACCACTGCATCCATTTCACCTTCAAGAAACCAACCACGCACCACCGCACCCAACAGCTGCCTCGCCGCTGCTGGAGCAAAGTCACTGAAGACGAGCTGATCACCACCCTCACCCAGAACCCACCCACCAACCCCACCAACCCAGGCGCCGCAGCACGCAACCTCAGACAGTGGATCGACGACAGCGTTAAAACCCTCACCCCTCCCAAGAAACCCTCCAACAGCCACTCCAGCAAGAGAGCCACCTGGTTCACCGATGAGCTCCAGACCTCCAAACGCGCATGCCGGAAACTGGAGAAGAAATGGCTCCACGAATGCACACCGGACAACCACGCAGCCCACAAGGACGCCACCCACAGACATCACCACCTCATCAGATCTGCCAAGAGATCCTCCTTCAAAGACCGCCTGGATAACAACGCACACGACAGCAAAGAGCTATTTAGCATTGTAAAAGAACTCTCCAACCCCAGCGCCAATGCCAACAAAATCCCGCCCTCACAAGAACTGTGTGACTCACTGGCCATCTTCTTCCACCGCAAGATCGCTGACATCCAAGACAGCTTCAACACCACAACCGTCCCGACTGCGTCAGACTCCACCTCCCCTGCGAACACCACCAGCGCCAACCACCTGACCTCCTGGTCCAACGTCAATGGCGACGAGACACGCAAGGTCATGAGCTCCATCCACTCAGGATCTTCGTCAGACCTGTGCCCACACCACGTATTCAATGAAGCAGACGCAGCCATCGCACCCCAACTACGGAAGGTCATCAACATCTCCTTCAAAACAGCGACATTCCCGGAAAGCTGGAAGCACGCCGAAATCAAAGCCCTCCTCAAGAAGCCCAAGGCTGACCCCAAGGACCTCAAGAACTTCCGGCCCATCTCCATGCTCCCGTTCCCGGTGAAGGTCACCGAGAAAATTGCCAACATGCAATTGGCCCGCCACCTGGAAGACAACAACATCTTGGACTCGTCCCAGTCCGGATTCAGACGAAACCACAGCACCGAGACAGCCCTCCGCGCCGCCACAGATGACATCAGGCACCAACTAGACAACGGCGAAACATCAGCCCTCATCCTCCTGGACCTGTCAGCCACCTTCGACACGGTCTGCCATCGCACTCCAAGAAGCCAGAATCCAAGAGAAGGCCCTTAACTGGACCACATCCTTCCTCTCCGGCAGAACCCAGAGCGTCCGCCTCCCACCCTTCTGATCCGAAGCCACTGACATCATCTGTGGCGTACCCCAGGGCTCATCCCTGAGCCCGACGCTGTTCAACGTCTACATTGCCCCCCTCGCACAAGTGGCCCGCCATCACGACCTCAACATCATCTCCTATGCCGACGACACCCAGCTCATCCTCTCCCTCACCAAGGACCCACACCCCGCCAAAACAAACCTCCACAAGGGAATGAAGGCCATCACTGACTGGATGAGGAGCCGTATGAAACTGAACTCGGGCAAGACGGAGGTCCTCATCCTTGGACCCACCTCCTCAGCCTGAGACGACTCCTGGTGGCCGACCACACTGGGAACAGCACCAACACCCACCGACCATGCACGCAACCTAGGATTCATCCTTGACTCTTCCATCTCCATGTCTAAGCAGGTCAACACCGTCTCCTCCTCCTGCTACAACACCTCCCGCACTCTCCGCAGGATCTACAAGTGGATCCTGACCGAAACAAGAAGAATGGTGACACAGGCCCTCGTCAGCAGCAGACTGGACTATGGCAACACACTCTACGGAGGAATCCCAGCCAAACACCTACGACGACTACAATGCATCCTAAACGCCTCTGCCCGACTGATAGTCAACGTCCCCCGCTGCAGCCACATCAACCCCCACCTGAGAGACCTACACTGGCTCCCCGACGACAAGAGGATCACCTTCAAGCTTCTCACCCACGCACACAAAGCACTCCACAACGCCGGACCAGCCTACCTAAACAGCAGACTCAGCTTCTACACCCCCACCCGCCAGCTTCGCTCCGCCAGCCTCGCCCTCGCCGCTGTCCCCCGCATCCAACGAATGACCTACGGCAGCAGATCTTTCTCCTACCTCGCCGCCAAGACCTGGAACACCCTTCCTACCCACCTACGGCAGACCCAAGACCTACTCGCCTTCAGAAGACTCCTCAAGACCTGGCTCTTCGAGCAGTAGCGGCACCCCCCTCCCCTCAGTGCCTTGAGACCCTCAAGGGTAAGTAGCGTGCTTTACAAGTACTCTGATTGATTGATTGATTGATTTGTAATTGCCTGCATTTGCATTGCATGAAGCTGGCTAGACCCAGAGCCACCTATTTAATATCAATGGATAGCTTGGTATTTAGCCTGTTGTCATTCAAGAAAAGCCCAATACCACCGCAAGGGACTAGCTTCATCAAAGGGGGGGGATATGGAGACAATGTAATCCTATAATTTATATGACATTTAATGAATGAAACGTATTTATTGGCATGTATATGTACTAATTACATTTAAACTTGTTCTTTTAAAAGTTTTCTCTGAAATATTGTTTATACAATTTTCAGTGGGGAAAGTCTTTTAAAAAAATGGAAGAGAAAGATTTCTAAATGTGTGTAACTTCTTTAGCTATATGATTTACTAAGAGGAGCCTCTTTTATGTTGGTGCCCTTGCCTTTTTTCTGTATACGTACTACGCTGCTTGCATGGATGATGCAGAGTTGTCTTAGAATGCTTCAAACCTTGCTGTAATTACAAAAAGGGGGTGGTGATGGACAGAGTATCTGAGTTAATCAGAACACTCCTACCCAGTCAACAGATCAGGGCTTGATCCATCACCGTTTTTTAGCTCACTGCACCATCCCAGTTCAGAACCTGGCTATATGCAAAAACGGTGTTGGATCTAGCCCTGATCTCTTGACTGGGTGAGAGTACTCTGCTTAATTCAGAGACTTTGTCCATCACCACCCCTTGTTGTAAATAATTTTGTCCACCCTAAGCGTGGAAGGGTATACTCAGATGTGAGTCCCTTGCTCATTGCACCATCAGGATTCAAGCAAGCCGGGCCGAAGACGCCTGAAATGGCAGAAACCGGTCCCCGGAAGCTTGTTTCCTTCCCAGTGTAAGAATTGGCTTTTGTAGTCTGGTCTGCCCTGTTCCCATGATGCACTGGGCCAGGGACAGACTAATTTGCATACAGCCAGGTTCTGAAACTGGGATGGTGCAATGAGCTAAAAAACGGTGTTGGATCTAGCCCTGATCTCTTGACTGGGTGAGAGTACTCTGCTTAATTCAGAGACTCTGTCCATCACCACCCCTTGTTGTCAAACCTTGCTGTGGCAGGTAATCTTCAAACTCCTCAGAGAAAATTGCAGGACCATTTTTTGTGACAAATTTCCTCAGGAAACCATCTCTCCAGAATATTGTTGTGTAAAAAGTAAAAGATTAATTGTTCTAACTTCACTCACAAAGTTTATAGGGGAATAGGGTGGGAAGTAATCTAATTATAATAATGTCTTGATTATTTTTTATTTAATTACATTTTTTTAATTGATATTTAATAGTGTTAATTGTGCTTTTATTTTTTTTGGGGTGCATTTTATGTGTGGGTTGTGGGGTTTGTACGGTAAAACGTGGGAAATAATTTATTTTTAATGAATTAATGATTAGCTGTTAACTAATATTAACTAACTAATTGATAATTAATTATGGTAATTGAGTAAATATTTAGGTTCAGGTTGTGGGGCTATTAGGGGTAAAGGGTAGGAAGTAATTTATTTTGTATTAATTAATAATTAGTTGTTAATTAATATTAATTAATTGATGATACAGCATGGTAATTGTGTATTTTTTTATTTCCTTTTAGGTGTGGGTTGTGGGGTTAATAGGGGCAATGGGTGGGAAGTAATTTATTCTTAATTCATTAATAATCAGTTGATAATTCATATTAATTTATTAATTTATAATTATTATGTTAATTGTTCAATTAAATGTTTTGGGGGTGTGGGTTTCGGGTTTATAGTGATCAAATGGTGTGGAGTAAATTAATTTGACTTAATTCATAATTTGTTGAGAAATACACTTAAAATTAATTTTTATTGCGTAATTCATTTATTTAAAGTTAAATTTTAGGTACGGGCTGTTGGGATTATCGGGGTAAAGGGTGGTAAATTCATTAATTTTAATGAATTTTAATGTCATTTTTAAAATCAATAATATATGTTTAATTGATAATTAATTATGTTAATTGTGCAAATTCATTTTTTTTTTATTTAGATGTGGGTTCTGGGATTTGCAGGGAATGGGGTGGGAAGTAAATCAATTTTAAGCTAATAATAATTTAAAATAAATTAATACTAAATATTAATGTAATAATTAATTAGGTTGTGTGTTTTGTGGGGGTATATTGTGATAAGTACATTACTTTGTTGGTGAATATTTATATTAATAGTGTGAATACTTTTTTAGGTGCAGGTTGTGAATTTTGTGGTGTTTTAGGGTGGGAAGTAACTAAACTAAATGTATGTAATAATTAATGTATTTGTTAATAAATGATTTCTAAATAAAAATATTATTTGTATGTAAATCACTTTTGTATTTTATTTATAATATTTGTAGGTATTTCTGATATGTATTTAACATTATAATATGTTTTTATTTTTTAATTTTTCACTATATACATATATTTTTTCAACATATTTATATATGTTTTTAATTTAATATGAGGCATATTCTCAAGGATTTATCGCCATTTTAACAGCACTTTATCGCAGCCAAAGTGGCGATACATTTATCGCCCCATTCACAAGCCGATGCTAATAGCCCATATCACCAGTATACCTGCGATAGCAGACACAAAAAACATCGCCACAGATCACCCCCGCAACTATCGCTCATAAGATGCAGAGTAGGTGTTCCTGTGCCAAAAGCCACGACAACACCACTCTGCAACATTCTCAACGACCAGTCAGATAGGCGACAAGAACCCAAAAATTGCGATAAGGTGCGTTAGCAGCAGGAAATTAACACCTGCTCTCACCTAGTGTAAAGTCGGACAGCAGCCTGCACCACAAAAGGGAGCCCAGCCCAGAGCCATACCAGAAGAACAACAGATGACATGGAGCCAACGATCATGCAGCTTGGAGCCCCAACAGGGCCACAAAACCCACCTCCACCACTGCCAGGACCTCCCCGACCAACACTGAGGCAGCGCAGATAAAGACAGCGACCCTCAGAAAACGCACCAACCTCACAGACCCAACACCAGAGAATTTCATTGCCCACTACAGGCTCAAAGGGATAACTATCCACCGCATCCTGACCACCATTGACCACAGGCTGACGGTACCAACACAGCGTACAACCAATATCCCACCTCAGACAAAGCTGCTGGCTGTGCTGCACGTGTTGGCCTTTAGTGCCCTCCAGCCAACAACCACCTGAGTCGGAGGAGTCATACAGCCAGCCAAATCCAAGTCCATTACAAGGGTCATGGATGGCACCATCAGCTTGGTAACCAACTATCTATACTTCCCCCACACTGTGCAGGAACAGCAAGAGAACAAACAAGGTGTCTACACCACAGCCGGCTTCCCGCACGTGTCAGGGGGCAATTGACTGCACACATGTCCTACTTGTGCCCCCTGGCAACCCTGCACACAATAACCGTGACAGAAAGGACACACATTCCATCAATGTGCAGACAATAGTGGACCCCCGGGGAATCTCCACCAACGTCGACGCCAACCACCAAGGCAGTGCGCATGATCCCTACATCTTCCGACAATGCATCATCAACCAGCGCCCCCAGGATGGCACCTACGGAAATGCACTGCTTGTTGGCAAATACCAAATGAACACATCACACACCTCAACTCCACATTCATGCAACTCACAACTCTGGGAATGCACACGTAAAAAACTCACATACAACATGCCAAACAACATGCTCACCCAGCATACACGAGAGCATAACTTACTGTGGTAACCTGGGCAAGCCATACACATAAGCCATCAATACCATGGTACCTCAGCCACACAATAGTAGAAGGTGGGAAGAGGTGGGGACCAGGCATGTGCGAAGGAAGCAAGTGACCAATAAATGAAATTGTACACAATGCCAAGTGTGGGGAGGATGTGAAGGCCAGACTGCAGTATGCAGACCCAACACATATCCATGTCGACATACACCTCTGGTGTTTGGAGTGTAGTGGACAGTGGACACAACCATGTTACCCCAGCCAGTAGGGAACATTGCGGAAATGTAGCTTGTTACGTCCCCCCTGTAAGCGAGAGTGGAGTGGGCTGGCTCGTCAAACTCTGGGTGTGGTCCTCTTCCAGAATGCCTAACATCTCTGCCAGGGAGGTGCCTTTTACCCCGCCATAAGGCTGACGCCATCGCCTACGATCCGGTGTGCCTACTGCACCCTGGGATGCTGGTCCCTGAGCCAGTCTTGCTCGCCCCTGAGCACCCAGGCCTCAATGCCCTCCTGTCAACCCCGGATTGTGTTGAAGAGGGCTCACCAAGTGCCGGTGCAAGCTACAAGCCCGAGGCCCATGACCTTGGCAGCCTCCTCAGACCATCACAGCCTCTGCCAACACAGGCCCCCAGTACTCCTTTCTCATTGACATACTCTACTGGCAGACACAGCGGACAAGCAGGTCACACAGTTGGAACTGTGTCTTGATTACACCATGGCAGAGAACATTCATTATGGATGAGTTTATGTCACTATACTTCCTTCAGTGTGGTGCCAGCAAGTCTGTGCATAGCATACCAACCACATTTGTCTGTGGACCCATGCGGACTACTACCTCGGTCTGCGCTGTGCTCGAGTAGGTCACACGATTGGAATTGAGTATCGATATTTTAAAGGCAGAGTACATATCATTGCACGCAATGAGAGTTGTAAGATGATGACACGTTGCAGTCAGGAGGGAAAAAAGATAACCGTCACGGAGGTGATCGAAAACTACAGACAACTGCCCTGGTGTCACTAACTCTGTGCATCGCAAGCCAATGACACGTGGCTGTGGGCCACTGCTGACCGCTGCCTGCGGCCTACACAGCGTTCGAGTAGGTCACACAGTTGGGACTGGGTCTTGATTTAGCAATGGTGGAATTAATATCATAGTACTGGAATCATCGTAGACTGCATCCCCCTCACAGCCCCGGTGCCACTAAGTCTGTTGCCCAATATTCATGGACACTCTCTGGGTGAACTTTGGTGGCGTCTGAGTCTATGGACTAGGGGGTAGTCTTCATCCTCATGTAGCTGATACCAAATTGGTGTTGGAAACGAGGCTTTTGCATTCCACTCCTCCATTTGCTGCTTCCGGACGGCTACTGCCCTTTGCATTATGCCCTGTAAGACACCTTCCACTGTCCCCTTGGACATCGTTGAGGACCCGCTCAGTTGGTGTGGCCCTACCTCAGTGAACCGCAAGTCGCATCACCGCAGGAGGCACACGCCTCCATTGCCAAGGCCACCTCCAACCGCCATCTGCCAGAGTTGAAATAGTGGTACTGGCAGACTAACTGAGTTGCTCACACCTGTCGTGGATGCCATCATCTGCCTGATACCCTGCTCAGCACTCCAGGTGCTACTGACTCAGTGCACCGCAACCCATGGACCGTTACTGATTGAGTTTTGTGTGGTGGAGAGGTTGTGCAGCAATGTCACTTCAGGCAGTGTGGGAGACCATGGACAATGATGAGGAAGATGATGCAGGTGTAACATACCCCACTGCAGCTGCATCAGGTATATCCCAAAGGGACACAATACAAGACATTTTCTCCACATGAGCGCGCTTAGCTGTAGTCACCCAACCTCAATGAACTGCAACTCACGGACACTTCTGTTTGCATATTGGGTGACCTCTGTTCTTGCTCCGGCTACCTCCATGTTGCTCCGCAGTTGACTCTGTTATGCTGGTGTTTTCAGTTTCAGTTTTAATGGTGTTCACTATTCAAGCTGTTGTCACCACCAACCACTCCGTGCAGGCCGGCTTACACTCACCCCACACACATCCAGCACTGGTGTCACTGTACTGATGGCCTGGCCAATAAAGGGAACGGGCGCATGTGGCCATAGCCAATTCCACATACTATCTGTGTGTGTCCCTGTGGTCATGTTGTATGCATGAGGGCCCTGGGCCCTACGACATTACATTGTGCTGTGACCGCCCTGACTTCGTTAGAAGTGGTCGCTCCCTGCTGCCCTGCTGACTCCTGCCTAATTGGGACTGGTATCGTTTGCATTGCGCTGTGGATCTCATTAACGCGCTGCTGACCCTTTTAGCGCTCGAAAGTGCCTGTAGCATTACCCTATTGTATCCATTAACTGTACTTTCATTATTTTCGGCGTGCCTACCTGCTAGCTCGATTGTGCCTGCATCTGCTCATTTATTCAGTGTGCCTGTGCTGCCTAGCCCGCATTGCTGCTTCGTTGGTCTAATAACTGAAACTGACAGAATCTCTCTCTGCCAACCCGGTCTGAACTCGCGTTTTCAGCCGCCATTATCCGTGTTGTTGTTGTTTTTGCCTATAGCCCGCCCCCTCCACCACGCACCCGCCTCCCTGCTGCTCCTCCCTCCCACTAAGAGACTAGGTCTCTCCCGACCACCTAAGCGCTGTGACCGCCCTGACTTCGTTAGAAGTGGTCGCTCCCTGCTGCCCTGCTGACTCCTGCCTAATTGGGACTGGTATCGTTTGCATTGCGCTGTGGATCTCATTAACGCGCTGCTGACCCTTTTAGCGCTCGAAAGTGCCTGTAGCATTACCCTATTGTATCCATTAACTGTACTTTCATTATTTTCGGCGTGCCTACCTGCTAGCTCGATTGTGCCTGCATCTGCTCATTTATTCAGTGTGCCTGTGCTGCCTAGCCCGCATTGCTGCTTCGTTGGTCTAATAACTGAAACTGACAGAATCTTTCTCTGCCAACCCGGTCTGAACTCGCGTTTTCAGCCGCCATTATCCGTGTTGTTGTTGTTTTTGCCTATAGCCCGCCCCCTCCACCACGCACCCGCCTCCCTGCTGCTCCTCCCTCGCCCCTCCCCTCCAATATCCGCATATGATAGATGTACTCTAGCGCAGCGGTCTCGCGCAGCGGTCTCGCCGAAGGTGCGCCAAAGGTAAGCCCGTCTACGCCCGTCCGCGCCTGGACCGCGCCCAGCGCCAGACCCCCTGCCCCTCGCGCAGCCCAGCCCCCCCGCGTTACCTATGATACCGCCTCCCTCCTAGCCCTTAACCCCGGTCGCGCCCCCAACTGCGTCCAAGCCGCTCCCGGACACACCCATGGACCTTTCTCCTGCTACTCCTGCAAATTCAGCGGCACCGACAACATCTCCGATACGACCACACCACAGATTCCCAACCCCAACCACCTACAATGCATCCTTCTCAACACCCGCTCGGTCCACAGACACGCCATTGACCTATGGAACCTTCTAGACACCTTCTCTCCAGACGTCGCCTTCCTAACGGAAACATGGATGAACGCTTCCTCCGCACCAGACATCACCATTGCCATCCCTGAAGACTATAAGATCACTCACAAAGACCGTACCAGCCACACAGGAGGAGGAATCGCTATCGTCCATAAGAAATCTATCCGCATCTCAACCAGCTCTGACACCAACCTCGCCAACTCCGAACACCTTCACTTCCAGATCCACATCGACCCCAAAACCACTCTCAGAGGCACTCTCCTCTGCAGACCACCAGGACCCCGCGCAAAATTCAGTGAAGACATCACGGACTTCATCTCTCCACACGCGCTCCCCTCCAAAGACTATATTCTTCTAGGAGACTTCAACTTTCATCTTGAAAAGATAAACGACCACAACACCGCCACCCTCGTGGACAACCTCGCCAACCTTGGACTTAAACTAGTCACTTCCCCAACCCACATCGCAGGTCACACACTCGACCCCATCTTCACTTCCAGCAATCATGTCTCCTTCAGCCACACTACGGACCTCCTATGGACCGACCACAGCTGCGTTCACTTCACCTACAACAAGCCGAAACCCATCAACCACCCCCAACCTACCCTGCAAAGAAACTGGAAGAAAATCACCACGGACCAAATCTCCGCATCGCTCCTTCGAAACTCCCCAGCCCTCTCTTCTAACGCCAACGAAGCCGCAGCCAACCTCACCCTATGGCTATCCAACACCGCTGACACCTTAGCACCACTGAAAAAACGTCAAAGCAAACCTGGCAGCAAGAAGGCCTCATGGTTCAACGATGATCTTAAGAAATCCAAGAAACTCTGCCGCTCCCTTGAAAAAGCCTGGAAAAAAGACCCATCCACCAGCACCAAGGACGCCTTCAAAAGCGCCACCCGCACTCACCACCAACTGATCCGAAAAGCCAAGAAAACAGCATTCAAGGATCGACTTGACAACAACGCCCACAACAGCAAGGAACTTTTCAACATCGTCAAGGAATTTTCCAACCCATCGGCCAACTCCAACGACATCACCCCCTCTCAAACCCTCTGCGACTCCCTAGCCTCCTTCTTCCACAACAAGATCGCAGACATCCACAACAGCTTTGACAACCAACCCGGAAACCAACCCACCCCACCATCTGTTGACCATCTTCCCCCCGTAAACACCCTTAACGCCTGGAACCCAATCTCCTCCGAGGAAACCATCCGCCTGATGAATTCCATTCACTCTGGATCCCCCACAGACCCATGCCCTCACCACATCTTCAACAAAGCAGACTCCATCATAGCACCGCACCTCCGAGACGTCATCAACTGCTCCTTGATATCCGCGACCTTCCCAGAAGACTGGAAACACGCTGAACTCACCGCCCTTCTGAAAAAACCCACAGCGGACCCCCCCGAACTCAAAAATTACCGCCCCATCTCGCTTCTCCCATTCCCGGCCAAAGTCATCGAGAAAGCCGTCAACAACCAGCTCGCCGCCTTCCTCGAAGCCAACAAATCACTCGACCCCTCACAATCTGGCTTCCGAGCTAAACACAGCACTGAAACCGCCCTCATCGCAGCAACAGACGACATTCGAACTCTACTGGACAATGGAGACACAGTCGCCCTCATCCTCCTCGACCTCTCTGCAGCATTCGACACAGTCTGCCACAGCACCCTTCTACAACGCCTCAATAACATCGGAATCCAAGGAAAAACACTTGAATGGATCACCTCATTCCTCACCGGAAGAACCCAGAGAGTCCGCCTTCCTCCATTCAAGTCCGAGGCCTCTGAAGTCATCTGCGGCGTGCCCCAAGGATCATCACTCAGCCCCACCCTCTTCAACGTATACATGAGCCCCCTCGCGGCCATCGCCCGCCAACACAACCTCAACATCATCTCTTACGCGGACGACACTCAACTGATCCTTTCTCTCACCAAGGACCCTAGCACCGCCAAAACGAACCTACACGAAGGAATGAAAGAAGTCGCTGAATGGATGAAACAAAGCCGTCTGAAACTGAACTCAGATAAAACAGAAGTCCTCATCTTAGGCACATCCCCCTCTGCTTGGGACGACTCCTGGTGGCCGGAAGCCCTCGGAAAAGCACCCATTCCGACAGACCACGCACGGAACCTTGGCGTCATCCTGGACTCTTCACTCTCAATGAACAGACAAGTCAACGCCGTATCCTCTTCCTGCTTCAACATTCTTCGCATGCTCAGAAAAACTTTTCGCTGGATCCCCTCCGAAACAAGGAAAACAGTCACCCACGCTCTGGTCACGAGCCGATTGGACTACGGAAACACCCTCTACGCAGGTACCACCGCTAAACTCCAGAAGAAACTCCAACGAATCCAAAACGCCTCAGCCAGGCTCATATTAGACATCCCACGCAACGAACACATCTCCGGTCACCTTAAAGACCTTCACTGGCTACCCGTCAATAAGAGGATCACTTTCCGACTGCTTACCCACGCACACAAATCACTCTACGACATCGGACCAGATTGCCTCAACTCTCGACTGTCCTTCTACACCCCCTCCCGACAACTACGCTCTTCCAGCCAAGCCTTCGCCACTGTACCTCGCATCAACAAGACCACCATGGGAGGCAGATCCTTTTCATACCTGGCTGCTAAAACATGGAACTCACTCCCCGCTTACCTTCGCCTCACCCAGAACCACCTAGCGTTCAGAAAGCAACTTAAAACGTGGATATTTGACAAATAATCCTCCTCCCCTTCCTAAGCGCCTTGAAACCCTCTGGGTATGTAGTGCGCTATACAAATTTTTTGACTTGACTTGACTTGACTACAGCGGATGTAGACATGTCACCACAGGCAGCGGGTTGGAGCTAGGACATGTAGCTTTGTTGTCACCCACTCAACATGTAAGAAGAGTGGACTGGGCCATCGTATGCAGAGCCAACATGGGGGTGGGACTGATAATTGCGTGCCTCTGGGCGTGGTTCTGTACTGGAAATGTGCATATGCATGTTTCTCTGTGGCAGTGTGCATCTCCTTTGTGTGGTGTAGGTGGTCCCTGAAGGGTATTCGACACCCACGTATGTGATCTAGTTCATCTTCCATGGGTTCAGATCCCACCCGCACCTGTTCAGCCACCGCCTTTTGGCATTCAGACACCCGGCATTGAAATGGCATGTGTGGCTCGGTGAAGTGTTGCGAGCCAGCCGTGTTTGTGGGTGCTTCATTCTGTGTGGTCTGTGCGGGGGCTGGGTTCTCCTCTATGTAGCTTGGCTGCCCTGGCTGCCTCGGTGGTGGGTTGCCTAGGATGTCAATGAGCTGTTGTAGGGCATCAGTGTCGAAGGTGTGGTGGTCCGCCCCGGCGTCACTGATGAGTTGTGGGGTCTGCTCTGCTGGAGGTGTTGTTTGTCTCTCTGCAATGTGAAGGCGAGATACGTGTTGACATTGTGTAGACATGTATGTTGGTTTATTGTTCTTGGTTACATGCAGACTATATGGCAATGTACATATCGACTGTTTGGGAGGTGCTGAATTTTGATGATGGACAGTCGATATTTGGACTACATGACGGATATGTGGTTGTACGCGTAGATTCCCAACTCACAGTTTCCTGCTCTGTTAGATGTAGTTGGCCTGCTGCTGCGCATGTATGGAGCCAATTGTGTCCCCTGTTCAGCAGTGTTGGGGTTGCACATCGTTATGCATGTGTGCCATGGTGCCCACTTCCCCTCGTCCCCCCAGTCCCTGGTCATTTCTCGCCCTGTTGATGTTGTGTCAGGTCCTCTCGAGCTGTGTCCGGACTCCCAGCTCTTTGCACCGTCTCCACACTGATGACTGTGGCCACCATTTCCTCCAGCTCATCCTGTGGCGCGGGACTCCCACCTCCCGTCACCGTTGCTGCCTTCCTGTTGGCAGCAGGTTTGTCCTTGGTTTGGTTTTCACATCACGCCAGTGCCTCTTGGCCTCCTCCATTGACCTGCTGGACACTCCAGCTGCATTCACTGTAGTCAAATTGTGGGTCAGTTGATGGTAGTGTTCTGTCTCCTCCGTGACACTGATCTGGTTTGCCTGCGGACTGCAACGCCTCTTCCTCTCCCTCTTCTCCTTCACCTTCCCCAACCCCGTTGTTCCTTGCTGGTGTCTGTGGGGCTTGTGGGGATCACGTTGGCCTCTGCACGCGGTCCGGGTGCATCCATGTTGGATTGTTTTTGGTGTGTTATTTTAGTTGTTTTTATAGTACATTTTCCACCAGACACGTGGGATTTGCAGGCCTGTCGCTGCTTTTCACTGCTTTTTGTATCGCGATTGGCCTCATCACAAGTTTGCATTCATGTTTCGCATTTTTGCGGCATCGTGTTGACTTTATCGCCGACATTTGATGCATTGTTGGGGGGCTATCAACTGGTGCCTCCGTGTTGTGAATACTTAGTTAACAAGCCGTAATTTTCCCACGGTAGACTGCGATGTAAGTTGCGTTAAGTTACTTTTGCAATGGTTATCACACGTTCTTGAGAATATCCCCCTTTGTTTTTAAGATATTTTTTTTTTGTTGAAGATATTTTGTTCATTTTCAATGTTGAACTGACTGGAGTGGGAATAGTAAATTGTACCCCTCTGCTATCCAACACTTTCCCTACTGTGCATTTACTGGAGTTGAAATAGTAAATGTTACCCCTCTGCAATCCAACACTTTCCCTACTGTTCTACTGAATGAATGAATTTATTTATGTGTGTGGTTACTTAAAACCATTACATTATGCACATTAAAACTTGTGGCAAAAAAAGAGTGCAAGTCATTATTCGAATCACATTTTTAAAAGAAAAACATATGATATTTAAGACCGGGCCGACCAAGTTCTGTGTGCACAGGCTGTATAGTCATAATATTTTAATAAGAGGGACGTCGGACAGGAATAAAACTCGAAGGACCCCATGATGAATCAACTGTTCAGGGTGGACAGATCTCCTGGAGGGACACCCTGGTGTTGTGGAGCACCCAAGTTGTTCGTTACTCTCAGCCTGTGAGACTTGTCCTTCAAAAGTATGCAAGTATGGTGTACAAATTTGGCAAAGTTGGCCATATTCTTCACCATGTCCAAAGTATAGAGCTGATGGATGGCCTCCTTTGCTGTGCCCGTACCCAATTACTGTTGTACTGACTGGAGTGGGAATAGTAAATTGTACCCCTCAGCAATCCAACATATTCCCTACTGTTGTACTGACTGGAGTGGTAATAGTAAATGTTACCCCTCCGCAATCCAGCGCTTTCTGTACTGTGGTACTGACTGGAGTGGGAATAGTAAATGTAACCCTCCGAAATCTAATGCTTTTCTTGCGGTTGCACTGACTCCGAAATCCCATGCTTTCCCTACAATTGCACTGAATGGAGAGGGAATAGTTAATTTTACCCCACAGTAATCCAGCGCTTTCCCTACTTTTGCACTGACTGGAGTTGGAATAGTACATTTTACCCCTCCGAAATCCAATGCTTTTCCTACAATTGCACTGAATGGAATGGGAATAGAAAATGTTACCTCTCCACAATCCAACGTTTCCCTACGGTTGCACTAACTGGAGAGGGAATAGTAAATGTTACCCCTCCGCAATCGAACGCTTTTCCCTACAGTTGCACTGACTAGAGTGGGAATAGTTAATTTTACCCCTCTGAAATCCAATGCTTTCCCTAAAATTGCACTGAATTGAGTGGGAATAGTACATTTTACCCCTCCGCAGGCCAGTGCTCTCCCTACTGTTGCACTGACTGGAGTGGGAACTGCTTTTCTTTTGGTAATTATACATTTTATTGTTGGGTTAATCAAATGGTCCCCTTTTGCGGCGCTGTTTACCTTTCCTTTTGTAGATGCCTACCTCACTGTTGTGCATGGCCAATAGTCTAGCTAACCACTGTCGGAACGAGGGTGCTATAGGATCTAGCCATGACGATGCGATGCATAATCGCGAAACCGCCATTGCAACAAATATAAGCTCATGTCCACTGCTGGGATTATCTGGATCATCAGCCCCTAATAAAATTACCTCGCTTGACAAAGTGATCTCTATATAGAGAACGGACGTCAGAAAACTCTCTATATCTTGTATTAAAGATGTTAGTGCGGGGCAGGAGGCCAAAATATGAATGAGTCGGCATTAAATAGCTTACATCTCGGACAGCATGTCCCTTTACCGGTTCCCCACTTAGCGATTTTATCTGGCGTATAATATAGAAAAAAACAGGTTTTATAAAATTGTGCCTGAAGCTTGGTGGAGATAAGGATAGTTTGAGCTAGCTGATAAGTGTATAAAAATCCCTCGTTTGATATCTCTAATTTGCTCTGCCACTTCTGCAATGTTTTTTTCGAAGTCATCAGGGAACATTGCCATCAGAGAGGCGTAGACTCCGCCAATAGTGTCGTTCCTAGTGTGAATAATTTACTCCAACAGAGTTGTATTTTCCCCTAGTGTCCTCTCCCCAGGCTTGTGTAGCAGAAAGTTCCTGTTTTGGAGGTATTTAAGAAAGTCTCGCCAATGTAGATGGTATTAATATTTCAGGTCTTCAAAGGATTAAACCATGTACGATGTAAACAGGCATCCTAGCTGGGTTATTCCTGCCCTGTACCATTTATTTATGCAGTTATTACTAAAGATAGTTGCGGGGAGAATTGGATTGTCTATTACAGGGGTATAATGTGAGATTTGCCCTATGCCTAGCATTTTCTTTACATCATTACTTCCATGCCTTAAACCCACTGTATAGTGTCATGAACTTAACTCTTTTATGGTAACTAACATGTAAGTGTCTCCACAGATACCCTCGGCTTGCATTGCCCAGAAGCAATTGAAATATAGATGGTGTATAGTCATCTCCACTTATTTCATCCATCCTCGTGTTTTGTAGTAGATCCTTACTATAGAGTAGTACCGACGCCCAGCAGTACCCTCTTAGGTTGGGAAGAGCGAGCCAGCCTCTGTCTTTGGGCAGAGTAAGAAATGTATAAGCTCGTTGGGGTTGTGCGTATGCCCAGATAAATCTTGAAAATGTGCATTCAATTGCTTTAAACCATTGGCTTGAAAATTCGAGACAAATTGCCCTGAATAAATATAAGATTTTTGGGGAAAAAAAATATTTTAACTGCATTTGCTCTTCCGATTATAGACATATGGAGATTATCTAAGCGGCGTAGATCTTTCTGTACTGAGTACAGCATTGGTTTTACGTTAATGTCCACCAGTTCCTCAAGATCAGAGGAGATGGCCACTCCCAGGTATGCCGCTTTTCCCACCACTCGAGGGTCATCCATCGTGTTTTTTTGGTTCAGGACAATCTGCGTCTTCCCTTGATTGAGCGCGTAGCCAGAGACTAAGCCAAATTTAATAGATTCAATCTCAATGGCGTACATTGCTATAGTAGGATCAGTGGAAACGATAGCAATGTCATCTGCATATGCTAAAGTTTTTGTGGAGTGTCCCTGTGACATGATAGGAGTGATTTCGCTGTTCCTTTCTAGGCGGCAGATAAAAGGATCAATGTATATTGTGAAAAGCAATGGTGAGCATGGACAGCCCTGGCGTGTTCCTCGGGAGATAGTAAATTCCTTAGTTAAGCTTCCATTGACCAGCACCAAAGCCTTGGGATTAAAATACATTTTTTGTATGGCCTGAATGAAGCCAGTTTTGAATCCTACCTTTGCCATAGCATTCCAAAGAAACTGCCAGGAGACCCTATCGAAAGCCTTCTCTGCGTCGAGGAGGATAAGTGCCATAGGGTCTCCTGCAGTTTCCTTGCCGTCAAATAGCGTGATAACTCTCTGAATGTGGTTTACTGTTGATCTCCCTGGAACAAAACCATTTTGGCTCTTGGAGATCACTTTGGGGCAGATTCCGATCCTGGAACAACGCTGAACAAATCGTGGTATGGAGCGTTTTCCCCATACAACTCGTACTTGTAAGGGTGCCCCTACAACCTAGGAAGTACGATCCGTACAAATAGACGCACTCCATACAAATTGTAAAAAAGACCATACAACTCGTATATACAAGCGATTCCGATTCGGAGTGCTCTGTACGCGACGTTCCCATGTATTCCCATCAGCAGTTTACAACCCGGCGAGTACGATTCGTACAAACGGCACTCTGTGCGGCTCTGTTTTTACAAGAGCCAAAAAGTGCCGCAAAAACCTTGTACGCCCCGAAAACAGTACGAGACAGACCCCATCATCTACGCGTCGTACACCCCATGAATACAGGGGTACGGTGCATATGTACGGTGCGTACGGATGACACGGAAAGTGGGGTACGGTGTGTACATACGCGATGAAGGGGTACTGGTCGTGTACGCACCGTACAAGCACCGTACCCCAAAATTGCGTATGTACGCACCATACCCCAAAATCGTGTATGTACGCACCGTACCCCAAAATCGCGTACGTACGCACCGTACCCCAAAATCGCGTATGTACCCCAAAATCGCGTATGTACGCACCGTACCCAAAAATCGCGTACGTACGCACCGTACCCCAAAATCGCATATGTATCCCAAAATCGCGTATGTACGCACCGTACCCCAAAATCGCGTACGTACGCACCGTACCCCAAAATCGCGTATGTACCCCAAAATCGCGTATGTACGCACCGTACCCAAAAATCGCGTACGTACGCACCGTACCCCAAAATCGCATATGTATCCCAAAATCGCGTATGTACGCACCGTACCCCAAAATCTCGTATGTACCCCAAAATCGCATACAGACGCACCATACCCCAAAATCGCATATGTACCCCAGAATCGCGTACGTACTACCCCAAAATCACGTATGTACCCCAAAATCGCGTATGTATGCACCGTACC
Source organism: Lissotriton helveticus (assembly GCF_964261635.1). Lineage (NCBI taxonomy): Eukaryota > Metazoa > Chordata > Amphibia > Caudata > Salamandridae > Lissotriton > Lissotriton helveticus. The sequence continues at coordinate 1,686,756,971 of NC_136068.1, forward strand.
CCAAAATCGCGTATTTACGGTGCGTAAATGCGCGATGTTGGGTACGCACCATACACACGCCTCGCATGTGGGGGGACCCCTGTACGCCTCATACCCCTATACGACCCGTACCCCGGTATGAGTCATACCCCCAGAACGAGTCATACCAGGGTACGAGGCGTATAGGGGTTCACTTCGTTGCCCGGTACGAGTCATTCCCCATATAGAGGCCATTTTCCATACAAATCGTATGCTGACAACCCAGTACGAATCGTACTTGACGGGTTGGACAGCCTTTTTACAAATTGTATGGTCTTTTTTACAAGTCCGTGTCGTACAGCTTTTGCCGATCCGATTTGTAAGGATCGGGCCGATCTGTATGTATTTTTCCCGTACGAATCGTACTACACGGGTTGGAAGGGACTTTTACAATTTGTATGGAGAAAAATACAAATTCTATTTGTATGGAAAATAAAAATCCAGGATCAGAATCGGCCCCATGATGTATCATAGGGACTACCCTATTTGCCAAGATCTTTGAATACATTTTTGAGTCTGTATTGATAAGAGTTATAGGGCGGTATGATCCTAAGTGTTCTGAAGTTTTTTTTAGGGAAAATAACAATTTTAGCTCTAGACCAAGAGTTGGGAGGCTGGCCACCTTTATATATGTGTATAATCAGATCGAATAGGATGTGTTTGATTTGCTCTAAAAATGTTCCGTAAAACTCAGACAGAATACTATCTAATCGAGTGGCTTTCCCTTTTAGAAGACTTTTAACAGCGGTTAGGACTTCTTCTATGCTAGGGGGTTCCTCCAATATGTTCTGATTATCTTCCTTAAATCTCACACCCTCACTACCCTCAAAACACCTTTCTATTTTGGCTGCATACCCCCTACCATCTTCGGTATACAGATCTCTGTAAAACCGCCAAAAGGCTTCTCTAATATGTTCTGGGTCCTTTAGTTGTGCCTCTACCGGATCGTTAATTTCCCTGATTAAGTTAGAGTTAATCTGTTGTCGCATTCGTACTGGTAGTTGATGACCCACTTGATCATTGACTTCATACACTAATTCCCTTTGAGCAGTTGCTTTCCGGATTGCTTTGTCTATAAAGATGTTAGTGATAGCCGCCCTAGCAATTGCTACCTGACTTAGGGTTCTGGAGATTCCTGCAGTCGTGTCTGCCCCACTTGTGGCTCTGACCAATTTTTCTCCAGCTAACTTAAGTTTGTCCTGTAAGCCCTGCATGGTTTCCCTTTCTTGTTTATTTGCTTTTAATGAGTACTGCATCGTCTGTCCCTGGATCCCGGCTTTCAAGGTGTCCCATACAATGTCAATTTAGGCGCTACCGATATTATCGTCTAGATATTTGGGGATCCAATCTCTCATATGAAGACAATATTTAGGGTCACTCAGTAGGTCTTTTTTGAATGACCAGAGAATGGGCTCTGATTTTGCGGGTGCCATGGTCAGGGTACACATAAGGGGATTATGGTTGGATAATATCCGGGGCAGTTTTTCAGTTCGACAATTGTTTTTGAGTGAATTTGACAATAAAATATAATTGATTCTTACATGTGAACAGTGTGGATTAGAATAAAAGGTATACCCAGAGTCACCAGTGTTGGAATGACTGCCAGCCATCAACAAGTCCGTGTACGAGGCACATATTTCTTAGGGACCTCAATACCTTTGGTTTGTGTACCTTGTATAGCCAGACATCTTTCAAAGACCAATCTGCCGGGAGGTGAATGTTGAAATCCCCACAGACCATTATTGGGAGAGGCCAGTGTAAGAGCTCGTTGGAAATTTCATCAAAAACCGCTGGGTAGTCTATATTGCTCTGATATTTAGCGCAGAGCATCCGTTTTTGGCCCATTTGATATTGGCAATCAGTAGTAGCCCATCAGCCAAATTTATCAGTTTTAGACTGGTTAAAAACATACCCGCTGCCCTTAGCCAAAATGGCAACACCCCGTACCCGAGCCCCTTGTGAAGTGGCACACACCAATCTGTACCCTAATGTATTTAACAGATGGCTTTGAGATCCTTCTATGTGCGTCTCTTGAAGGCACATGATATTCGCCCCCCAGTTTCGTAAACCAATTGTGACCGTTGGTCTTTTTTTAAGATCATTCAGGCCACATATGTGTAGGTATGGTACTCACTCTATAGAACCCACTCATATTTTTAGCGAAGCTGTCCCAGAGCTATCAACGCGACTATGTAGTTTACAGCATTGTTTACCCTTGTCCTTTTCCCTCTGTCCTTCTGTACCCCTCGAGTGCATGTTCTGCTTTGTATTGATATTGCTAACCTGTCTGTCACACCCGCTCCCCACCCTCCCCGAAGTCGCTCCCCCCACCCACCACCAATCTTGGAGGATACCTGGCTGCAGTGCCAGGGGTTTGACGTCCGTCCACCAATCCCTCCATGAGCCCACTAAGCCCCCCTGTGTGCGTACAGCCATGTAAAGAGTTTTACAGTTGTAGTGGCTATGAGCAAAACCAGTTCAAACGTAAAGTGTTTAAAAGACATTTTAAACTAAGTCATTTCAAGCTAAGGGGAGTTCATCATTTCGCATCTAATCACCCTGATAATACAGACCATTTCTTGGTGCACTTGGTAGGGTGAGAGAAGACAAAGTAAAAAATTAACAAAGTGGGTGCAGACATCTGTTTGAGTTCCAAATTGGTATGTTTAGGTTGGACCCCATCCCATTGTTAACAATTTGATCAATGTTTGTGGCCTGCCATTTCCTCTAAATAATTTTTGGCCTGAATTTCAAAGATGAAGCTACTTGTAGCCCCTTGAAAAATAACTTTGAGTCTGACTGGGTTTTGTAAGCATACTGTAGGCCCCAGTTTCTGAAAAGGATCAAAGAGCTGTCTCAGTCTCCACCTGCGCTCGACCATAGCGTGCGCAAAGTCTGGTCGGGTGAAGAAAGTGAAACCTTCAAATGATCATTTATTGTTGGTTCTAGCCAGATCAAATAGTGCTTTCCGGTGCAGAACATTTCCAAAGAATAACAGCATGGCCCGAGGATGTTGTTGTGATGCCTGGGCCCACTTATTAGGGAACAACAGAAACCGGTGGGCTCTTTGAACTTCTTTGTCCCAGTCCCAATTCTGCAGCTTTGAGGAGTGAAATCAGAAACTTCCTAAGGTCATCCTTTTCAACTCCCTCCGGGACCCCCAGGAATCTCAAATTGTTCCGTCTCTGCCGGTTTTCATGTTCCTCTACCTTCCACATCAAATCCTTAACAGCTTCGTCGTGTTCCTCACTTCGAGTTGCTCAGTTCTTACTTCAGCTGGTGCCATGCGGTCAGCAATTTCTGCACAGGTATTCCCTACTTTTCTGACTGCCACCTGGAGTTTCTTTGTGGCTAGATGAGATCTACGGCTGTCGGTTTTAGCCTGAGGCTGGATTTCTCTCCTGTTAGTGCTTCCCGTGATAGTCTGGTTTCCGTCCAAGGGTGATTCAGGATTAGAACGTACCGTGAGAGTAGTTTCCTCATTGTCCCAATTTAGCTCGATGTTATCATCTCTGTCAGAGGAATCATATTCCTTTTTGCGTTGGTCCCTGTTGTTCTTTTTCTTGGCCTTTTTGGAGAGCTGCCTGTGCTTCAGAGGGTCAGTGTTTGAGCTACTGTACCTCTTGGCTCCCTCCTCCGCACTTGAGGCTGAGATGCTGATATCGGAGAATTCCGAATCATCAGTCAGGAAGTAGAATTTGTCCTGGTTGTCGTTTTTTTTTAACTCAAAGTCTTGTGAAACCTGACCGCTGGGGTGGTCTGTACTAGAGAGATTCTGGGGTGCAGTCAGTAGGATTTAGTCCATGATTAGGTTGCTAATATGTCTACTGGAGCTCTCGGGTCCCTCTGTCAGCCCCCCCTCCAGTTGATTTGTAGGAGTGGTAGCAACAATAGATATTACGTTGTCTGGGGGCAATGATGCATTTGTGGCCTCTTGTAGCAAGAGCAATTGAGATTCACACAGTCCTATTTTTCCTCTTGCACCGGTATTAACACAGGCTCGCCAGCGCTGCTTCCCCTTGCCAAGGAGCCATTCACTACTTTGCCTGTGGCGCCAAAGCTGGTAGTGATTAAAGGTTGTGTGAAACTATTGTCTTTGATGAGGTGCGCAGTGCTTTTCTTAGAAGCTGCAGACTTTACCATTTCGCTCACAGTGCTTTTTATATTAATCCCTTCCATCCTTTCTCCTTTCCCCCCCCCGCATTTGGGCTTTGCTCCTTGGGATTGTGGTTTCTTTTGCCATGTCAGTTCCCTGGGAGGAGATAAGGGCATTCTTTGCTTTTCCTCCACACGCCACCTTACCGGTCATGTCACTCTTCCCAGCGCTATAGTGTAGTGGCGCTATGCAGATGCTGGCAGTTCCGAGTTCCCGCTTGCTGATGCAACCTGTACAAGACTGACAGAATCTTCTGGAGGCAGGGCAGGTCCGTAGCTCCCTCCAGCGTCTCTCCAGATCTGTGGTGAATCCGCTGAGGTCAGGCGGGCGCATGCAGGGCAGCAGCGATCTGGGATGCCAGAGAGGTGCGGGTGTCCTTGCGGCGGCAAAACCACAGTATTTCGAGCCAAGAGATACCGGTGACGGGAGTGTACAAAGCGCTGGGGGAATCTGTCAAAATCATCCCTTAACCTCAGCCAGTATCTAATTTCACGGTTGTATTAAGAGGTTAGTCATAGCCGTGTATTTCCTTCTCACACGGGGATGCTCAGCGGAGCCTCACAGCGGTGCTGTCAGCTGTACGCCATCTTGCCTACGGAGAAAACTGTGTGTTTGCATATTTTTTAAAGACGTTTATTTGTTGTATTTGTTCAAATATACATCAAATTGTATATTTTTTATAATTTAAAGTTAGTGTTTAATTTATTTTTATTTTAATATTTTAAATAATGTATTTTTTAAATTCGATATTTAATACAACTATATTATTGTGAACTAAATATTTTTTCGATTATTTTGTACTTACCTTTTTAAGAATAGGGAGCCCATATTTTTGCATTCTATATTTTTACCCCAATACTTTTTTACATCGATATTTTTAGGTCGATATTTTGTCAGTGAACAGTCCGAAACCCAATGCATTTCGGGAATTAACTTTCCCTTCGTCAGGGGCAATTTCCTGTAATTGGTGTACAAAGCGAGTCTTGAAAATACAGTGTGATCAGAACAAACGATTCATGTAGCGACTCTCACCTTGTGAATGATGATGAATTCATTTCTGCAAGGACCAATAATGCACTGCTTGGTATCAATGAGAAAATAATAGATTTGCACCCATCTGTGGGTGTGAGTAATAAAAAGATGTCACAGGTTTTTTTCCGATGTAAGTTGTATCACTGCAGTGCTATAGGCGCGTCTGAATATCGTGAAACACGGTATATCCTCAATTCGGGCAAAACTCTGGCGATAGAACCTAAACCAGTATTCTATCGCCAGAGAGTTGATACCACGCAGTGCATTATTGGTCCTTGCGGAAATGTATTCGACATCACTCACAAGGTGAGAGTCTCTACATAAATCGTTTGTTCTGATCACACCGTATTTTCAAGACTCGCTTTGTACACCAATTACAGGAAATTGCCCCTGATGAAGGGAAAGTTAATTCCCAAAATGCATTGGGCTTCGGACTTCCTGAAATCAAATCTACATGACATTTAATTATTCATTTTCTTTGTGTACTTTTGTATCATTGGAAATACGTTTTAATGATTGTTAAGTCATACCAATGTACTAATTTGAACAGTGACATACTGTATTAAGATATATGTATACAAACATGTACCACATCCAAAAGTAACAATGATGTAATTGTTTTCTCAATATGGTACTGTTGAATATTTTGAGATAAATGAACGTTTGAAGAAGTAACCAACAGAGCTTATCATTTAAGAATTTGTAAGCAATTAGTGGAATTAAGCATTCCCAGTAACAGTGCACACTGCTTGCTGGCTAGCACCTGCATCCTTCACTATATTACCTATGTGGCCACAGAGGCAAGAAAGCTCTCAGGAGGTGCACTCACAGTGATGTCATTTGAGAAGTCATCAGTGATGTCGTCAGTGGATTCACTGACCATGTCATGAGTGATGTAATATGTGAGGTCATAAGCAGCGCATTGCCGGGCATAAGTTATAGCTAGCTCAGATAAAAATAACTGCTGAATTTCTCTCGCTTTGTAAGAGTGAAATGTGAACCTAACAATGATGTTCCTCTAACCTTTATTTTTCCAGTGAATTCATAAGTGTTTTTTCATTCTGTTTCCTAACTATAACGTCCCTGTAACCTTTGTTATTTTTCAGTGAATTTTGATGAATATTTTAATTTAATTTCCTAACTTTATCCATCTGACTCAACGTGTGATTCTCTTTGACCCTCGGGCCCAAAACGAGCTGACCTTTCACATGGCTTCTGCCTGCTACCCATGCACCAAGAATTAAACCCAAAGCATTAACCTTTGATGGAAAACAGGAGAGAGAGACATAGGTGTCAATTCGGCTTCCCTGCTTGGCCAGCTTGTGTGATCCTAGGCAAATAATTAATTTCATAGGGCCTCCTTATTCTTCACTATTGCACTTTAGAGCACCTTGAAATGTTTGAGTTCAGTATGTGCACTGAACAAAAACCTATCTTGCATGTGTTTTAATATTTTATTTTCAAGTTTTTTAGAGCGCAAACCAAACCCGTGAGGGTATCAGAGTGCTTTACAAGATTGAAGTGTGGTATACAAAAGATTTAGGAGTGAAGGGTAACAGTGTGGAAAAATTGGTAGATACAATATACATGGAAAACAAGCAGTACAAAGTACCGGATATCATCGGGATAAAAACGACAGGTAGATACATTATATAAGAAGGCACGCAGTCTCAGCTCTTGGGTGGGATGCCCAGGAGTGCAAGGCCTGTATCATTCATAAAAGCCATGAATAATGCCGAGGTGGAGGGTCGAACAGGTCGCTGAGGTAATTGTAATATGAACGTTATGCAAGGAATTTGCCCATTAGGAAAGTTTTGGTCTCCTTTTTAAACCTAATATAACCCTAGTGCTAGACGTAGTAGCCTCTACCCGCCATTAAATGTCTGCTCCAGCATTAAAGGCATGTGGCCAGGGCCTTTAACAAAGGAGCTGGCCTTTAATGGGCGGTAGGGCCCGCTAAGGAGGGCTCTAAGGCTATTAGAGAATAGAGCAGAATGTTCTAATTTGTAAAACAAAGGCATCACATAGCCCGAGGAGGTTGAAATACCCCTTAGGCTCCGTGAGGTCTTTGTTACACATTGGAATGTTGATGCTCCGGGCTTCTACAGGCCATTATAAACCCGGAGCACCCTATTGTTTTCAGTGCACTCAACATTCCAATGTTCTAATAGACCATAATGTTTCTCTCTTTATAATAAGAGTCTGGGTCATGCATAGAGTGCATCTGAGAACAGGCTTGGCTCAGTGCACTTAGGAGATTGTCGTCAGGGCGGGTGTTGAGGCAGGAATGTTGAACTCAGGTCTGAAAACTATCACTTTTAAAAAATACCACTCAAAACAGTGCTATAATCTGATGTACTAAAGCGTAACGCTTGTGCAATGTAGCGGAACACTTTTTTTTAACTTTGAAGAGTAGTTGTCGTATTATTATATGCTGTTTGCTGCTGGCTGTTTCTGTTAACTTGCTTTCCCGCCCACCTGTACTTTAAGGGCTTTTCAAATGGCACAAAAAGAAGCGAGAAAGCCAAGTGAAATAAATCTGTAAGCATCCGTGCCTCCCACCTGCGTAAGCACCCTGCCTTCCTTCTGTATTGTTGGGCTGGCATACGTAGCTTGTGGGCAGTATGAGGTGGGAGGGAGGATAGCGGAACAGATAGAGTTGCCCGTTAGCTTCGAGAGCAGGTTTCCCAATCACCAGTGCGCCTCCTGCACTTCCCTCCCCTTTCCCTCCTCTGCTCGGACTCTTCTCTGCCGTGCTTGACGGGAATCCGACCCGACATTCCCACAGGTACGAAAGGTGGGACCGTTTCCTGGTTTGGGCTCCAAAATTTCCAGATTTCTTGGTGGATATCAGTTGCTTTCTGTTTTTTGGGCTCCTCCGACACTGCATCCGTTGCCTTGTAACCCATCGCCCTGTGCCCCCTGTCCTAGATGTCTGTGGAATGTGCTGGTGAGGGGGATGTTGTCGGCCGGCAGGGGCTGCTACTGGGCTGAGGCTTCACCGGAACGGACAACTACACGCCGGCGGGGGACCTTCAGATAGACACCGCGGTGGCAGAACCAGAAGGACCCTCGGTAAGACTTTTTGACCAAAATACATTTTTATAAAACAAAAAAGAGTGCGGTTTGGTATGCCATTCGAACTTCAGAAGGGTGAAAAGAGGTTGAATGTCTCGAGTGTCAGAAGGGCTGGCAAAGAGACAGGCAATTTCGAGAAATGATAATACACACACTCGTGCCGGAATCAAACTCTCAAAATATTTTCCAACTTCCTTCATAGCAATGCTGCGTCTGGGCTTTCCCCCTTTGTCCAAATAGAAACTACGAAAGGAACTAAAAACCAGTGATTTCCGGAATAGTTGCTTTTGTCCACTCGGATATCCAATCTAGGGCAAAGTAATCTGACGAGTGAAAGCATTGAAACGTTACACCAGCTGCGGACAATGCTCTGTTTGTTAGGAAACTTGGGTTCTCTGAAGAAGAGAGAATATTGGTGGAATGAGGCCTCTGATGCATAGACTAATCTACTGTAATACACTGATGTACATGTAATCCAATGTAATGGACTGTAATGTACTAATGTACATGTAATGTCATGGACTGTAATATAATGTACTAATTAAACTGCCGAACGATTTTCTAAATCACCTCCGAGTTCTGGGCCTTAAAAGCACGGATCTCGGGCCAAGGGCTTCACCGACTTACTTTTGCGAGCAGGGCCATTATTCGCTCTTGTGGCGCCCTGTGCGAGCGCCCTTGTCTCTCCATACCTCCTCTTTTGCATGCACTTCTTTTGTTTTAAAGCACTACTCACCCTTCTGTAGGGCGTCGGAGGACAAACATTATACAGAGACAACGAATCATACATGTACACAAGTCTATAGAAAATGTTACATAAGATAGTGAGGGTTGCAAGATGTATGAATCACATGACATCATGCAGTTTGCAAGCAGCTCTATGATGACAGTTCATAGGTCACTGTGCTACTTTAGGACTGTAACCTGTGAAATGCAAGTAACAAAAGGATCTCTGTGACAAAATCAGTAACCCCCTGCGCTATCCTCATAAAATACAGTTCCATGATGTGCATGGTACAAATTCTTTGCAGCAGGCATAAGACCCCCCTGCACTACCTTGTGATGGGTCAAAGCTGCCACTAAAATATCTATTTGTCCGTAGGACAAGATGCTTCAAAAATGCACTTGTCCTGTAATGCAATCCACTTGTCCCTTGTGATTGGGTGCATCGCGATGAGAAATTATGCAGGTTTTCTCATTATATCAGAACTCTGGTAACAGTCTCTTTGATTATGTCGGGGCTCTCACTGCATCAGGTTTTGTATTCTAGCAACGCTCTGATTTTGCTTGCCCCCGTACTGAAAGTTTATACGCGAGGGATGGAAGTAGTCAGAAGGCATTAGACCCATGCCTTGAATGTCCGGTGAATCTGTGCAGTGGTATGCCCGTGAGTTTGAGCACAGCCTCAGACTTACATGTTTACCAAATCCTCTAAAATCTCTTCCACACTGGAAAAGACCGAAATCTGCTCTTGACAAATGCAGGAGTACATTTTTTGTCAGGGTGAGAGAACAAAAGGTGTGAATGTATTGACAGAGTTACTCCATGGGGAAAATATTTCTTCATGGAAAAACAGAAAAAAATGTAATTCAGAGGCTTTGCAGAACTATAGGCATCTGATTTCACATTTCTTCATTAATTTAAAACTTGTAATCCAGGTTTTCAACAAAGCCGCTGAAAATAGTCTAAGTGTGAAATTTAACAACTGTTATTTATTTGAAACATTTTGATAACCAACCACCATGCTGAGGTTATTTCTAATGTTAGGCACTTTGATAGACTTTATTGTCTAAATAAAGTATTTTTTAATTGAAAAACAACTGTTATTCCCACATCTGTACAAAATTCAGGCCATGTTGCTCCAAACATGTAACCTGCGACAATACACCTATCATAACATTGAGATCTGTAGACGTATTGTGGAGATATGACTGTGAAATGGAGAGTATGGGCAATTTAAATGAAGAGAAAGAAAGAGAGAAAAGAGCACCCTACAACTAAGGGTCATATAAGATCCGTTTCCAATCCTGCTCAGGCCAACAGTCGTGGCAACCAGATTACTGGGAGCTTCCTCAACCCCAAGCACCCCGTAAACCAGTCATCAGAAAATAGAACATGAAGTGAAGTGAAGTGAAGTGAAGTGAAGGGGTTTTGTAGAGCGCGACCGCTGCCCGAAGGCGTCCAAGCGCTAAGTAGAGAAAAAGAAACTCTGAGGGACAGGGGAGAAAGACCAGGGGGAGAGCTAATTTCTGAAGAGGAATGTTTTCAGCTCTTTGCGGAAGGACGAAAGAGTAGGGTTGGACCTTAATGCAAAGGGGAGAGAGTTCCATAGTCTAGCAGCATTGAGCGTGAAGGACCTGCCTCCTGCTCTGGACCTTTTAATTCTGGGGACTGCAGCAAGAAATGCATTTGTGGAACAAAGAGATTTACCGGGGCAGTAAGAGGAGAGAAGTGAATGGTTAATCTCAGGACTTGCTCTATAGAAGGCTTGGTGCGATATGCATATGGTTTTGAACTTAATTCTGTCCCTGACGGGGAGCCAGTGAAGTGATCTGATCCCTGCCTTGGCTGACTCTCTGCGAGGGATCTGGAGAAGGGTGCGAGCTGCACAGTTCTGCGTGCGCTGAAGTTTCTCCAGCACGTATTCAGGGGCTCCCAAGTATAGGGCATTATTGAAGTCTAGCCTGGACTGGATGAGACCCTGAATAACAACCTGCTTAGCTTCAAAGGGCAAAATCGGCAGGATCTTTCTCAGCATTCGGATAATCCTGAAGCAGGTTGCTGCTGTTTCAGTTGCCTGGGTATTGAAGGTAAGCGTTTTGTCCAGCCATACTCCTAAGCTTTTAATGTCTTCCTTCGGAGTTGGAGGTGGGCCTAAGCTTGCGGGCCATAGCTGGTCGTAGGTAGTTAAAGTAGGGGGGCCGAGCATCATTATCTCGGTCTTGTCGCCATTGAGTTTTAAGGATGATGTTGTCATCCATCTTTTAACATCCTCCATGCAGGCTGCCAGGTTGGATTGGTGGAGCCTGCTGTTTTTGTGTGTCAGGGAGACCACCAGCTGGGTGTCGTTCGCATACGAGATGATTTTGATACCGTATTTTTGGACGACCCCAGCCAGCGGCCTCATGTACACATTAACCACTTGCATGCTAATGACAAGGTGAACTCGTCATGAGGCACAATGGATCTGTGCTCATGACAAGGTCAACTCGTCATGTATAATGGGAAACATAAATCTCCAGCACAGGAGGGGAAAACCCCTTAGCAGCCAAGTGGTTAAACAGCGTGGGGCTCAGGGAGGAGCCTTGGGGTACACCGCAGTTTAGGGGTCAGCTCGTGGAGCAGGAGTCGCCGTCGAAGACCTGGAAGGTTCTTCCGCTGAGAAAAGAGCTCAGCCAGTCGAGGGCGTTTCCTGAGACTCCCAGGTTTAATAGTCGGGACAACAGGGTTCTATGGCACACCGTGTCGAACGCGGCACTTAGATCGAGGAGGACCACTGCCACTGACCCCCCTCGATCCAAGATCCTCCTGGATTCTTCCGTGACGGCTAGAAGAGCCGTTTCTGTGCCGTGTTTGGGATGGAATCCTGTTTGGGTGGAGTCTAGTAGAAGGTTCTCCTCCAGGTAGTTGGTGAGGTGGAGATTGATGTACTTCTCCAGAATTTTGCTTGCCCATGGCAGTAGGGAGATTGGACGGTAGTTGTTAGGGTCTGTAGGATTAAGATTAGGTTTCTTAAGCAATGCTCTCACCATTGCTTGTTTCCAGGAGGGGGGACCACTCCTCTTTGCATGGAACTATTGAGTAGGTCCATGAGGATGGGGAGGATGACATGGCTGGCCATGTTCATCATCTGAGGGGGAGCCGGGTCGAGGGGGGAACCTGATTTTACATGAAGTGCAAGGGGTTTGAGTGATTCCAGGTCTAGCGGTGGAAATTCATTCAGGTAGACTCGCGAAAGGTGTTCTGTGGCAGTTGGGGGAGGTGATATGACAGTGATAGTCTCAGGACTGGTGGCTGCAAAGGAAGAATATATTTTATTGAAAGAAAAATTCAGCCAGTTCGTTGCAGCGGGAAATAGGATCGGAGGTTGGGGCTATGGGGGGGATCTTAGAGAGGCTTTTGACTACTTGATATATTTCTTTTTGCTTAGATCGAGCTGCCATAATTTTTTCTTTATAGTAGTTGGTTTGGGCTAAGTTTATTTCGGTTTTGTATGCCCTGATGGCTTCCCTATATCTGTCTTTCTCGGCGATAGCATATCCCAGGCGCCACTTCCTTTCCAGTTTCCTGCACTGTCGTTTCAGTTCCCTGAGTTTCTCCGAATACCAGGGGGCAGTTTCTCGAGCTCTTTTTAGCCTGGTTTTCCTGGAGGGGAGGATGGTGTCGATGGAGTCCTCGATCCACTTGTTGATGAAGACTGAGATAGTGCATTCTGCCAAACTAAATATGCTCAGATAGATTTTCCATGACTGACTATAGACTCCAGGAGCGCACACTTTGAAATAAAGTGCCAAAAACACTCCTGTTAGAGGTTGGGTAAGTGATATCCTTGTTTGTGTTGCATTTCTCTATTCATTTAAATGAATAATCCAGGTATACCACAAGTAATGTCCTCAATGTCGAAAAAATATGTGCATGTGAATGTTCTTGTGTGAAAAAGGAATTCAGAAAAGGTGCTAGGAGTATGATTTCCACGACTATTTGTGTAAACTCTTGTGATTTCTTGAAAGTCATACATTTGCACCAGTTGAAAGCCTTAGGCCTAAGGGTAGACTTTTTCAAGACAGCATTTATCCTGAGCTAACATAGAAAAGTTATTTTACAGTTGAATGAACAAATCACAAATCACTGTTATTCTCTTCTTTTTCTTTCTTTTATTTCACGTGATGAATGTTCATAAAAGTTTTCCTAGCCGACACGTGTTTCGTCTGAAATGGTGTTTATCCACTTCTTCAAGGCTTAGTTTATTCAGTTCGACCTGTTAATTTCTTGCTCGCCACCCCTGCTGCAATGTCTTATGGGGTTGAAATATCCTATAGGTCTATTCTCCACGTTCTTCTTGCCCGTTAGTAAAAGGGTAGTGTCAGTCTCTCTCCATTTTGTATCACTCGGGTATTTTCCTCCTGTGACGATATCTCGTCTCCGACAAAAAGTATTCCGACAAAAAGTATTCCTGGCGTTCAGCTGAACGCCAGGAATACTTTTTGTCTATAGTGACACGGAGGAGGAAAATTCACTATTATGGATTAAATATTGCATGGACTAAGGACTGTGAGTTTATGTTTATAAGGCACATTCCACATCTATGAATTTGGCTTTTGCATGTTTTACAAAATGTATTTTTTTCAAATGTGGAATCTGCGACAAATTCACAAAGTATTGGGGTTTTTTAAAGTGAGAAAGGGTGAAAAATCAAACAAAAAGAATTTTGTTGGTGAAAAAACGTACAAGACCTGCTTGTAGATGGGTTTTAAGTAAACTTGTTTTTTGAGGTGGGGACTTTGGCCCACATGAAGTTCTCCAATGATAACAAACTTCACAGCTTAGACGACTGTTTAGATAGCTTGTCAGCTTGTAAAGAAAAACAGGAGTTAAAAGTGTTTTATAGTCGGGTGAAATGACTACTGATGTAAGTATGCTTTATGTACTAATGTGTTAGACCTGTCAGCCCTTTGGGTGGTCCCTCCTGTCAGTTATTTATTTTGTCCCCTTTTCGCCCCTCACAACCTTTCATTTTTTGATGTCCACTAGATTTTTTAGGTGTTGACCAGGGGGGTTAGGTGCTCCTTGACCCCATGGTTCCTCTCAGACCCAGAAATCCCTCCTTTTTCTGAGGTAAAGCCTAGATGCCTAAAATGGTGGACAGTAACTGCCATAACGGACCCTTTAGGAGACAGGCCCATAGGACAATATAGGAATGCTCTAGCACCTTCCAGCTGGTTCTGGAGGCTTGAGAGTAAGCCTATAAAAGGGTCAGAACTAGGGCGGCCATTTTGTAGAGAGAGAGAAGGTTTGGAGCGGGAGTGCAGTGAGGAGCTTAGACTATTGTGAAGGGAGGCTAGTGCAGGGTAGGAGGGTTTGACTTCCCCTTGGGGCTTCTACCCCCACGTTTGACATTACCCCCTGACAGTGGATCTGGCCCTGCTGACCTCCACCGGGAGATAACGCTTCTTCTACCCGTTAATGCCACTGTGGGAAGATCTGGACTGGTGTTAGGGTGTCAGGAAGTTAAGGTGCGAAGGGAAGAGGACTTTATCCCTATCAGTATCCCCGTGACCTTGGGCGAATTGCCTCGGAAATCCAGCCCCCTTTCATCCCGATAACCCCTCCCGGAGCTTGCCTGCCAACGCGGGGTTTTCAATCCCCAACTGGCGTACCTGGTGGTGTTACCACGGCCGACTCTCAGCCCCTGTTGTGTAGTGGTGCCGCCGGGTGCCGGACCTGCCGGAGACTGGTTTCCAGGTTGGGCAAGTGTGGGAAAGGCGCCTACCGCTGGAGTGCTCGTTCCGTGGTGGAGGAGCGGACAGAGGGGAAGTTGCCTTGCTTTCCGGGAGAAGGGCGGAAGCGTAAGCGAGTGAGATCCCGCCTAGCGCTAACGAGGAAGAGTGCCTGTAGGCGGGACAAACCAGAAGGAGGACGACTGAGGGGAGGTTCTTCGCCTCACAGCGAGTGGAAGGGAGGAGACTCCAGGAGTCAGCTTGTACGTCGGAGACCGGGGTAATCCCCTTCCGCGTACCAGCCGCAAAGGGCCGCCCAGCTGAGGAAAATGTCGGAAGGGCCGCCCAGCTGAGGAGAACGTCGGAAGGGCCGCCCAGCTGAGGAGAATGTCGGAAGGGCCGCCCAGCTGAGGAGAATGTCGGAGGGGCCGCCCAGCTGAGGAGAACGTCGGAGGGATCTTCGAAGTCACCGCCTGCCTGCCTGAGTTCACCGGACCTTCGGTTGCTGCCTCTGGTACCAAGTAAGGTGGGGGATTGGGCTTGCGAAAGGCTAGACAGTGCTCGTGTGTCTTCGATTGAGCCAAGTGGTAATTAGCCTTTTGCTCCCCTTCCTCGCCAGCTGAAATCGGAAGACTTGAGGAAAACCAGGGAGGGGAATCGAACTAAACTGGAGGTACTAGAACCATACCCGGGAGTTCTAGGCTAAATTGAGACTAGAATCTATGCTGTGAGGTACGAGAAGTCACTACTCATCAAGGAGACCAGCTCCTCTTCCCGGTGACTGATTGAATACGAGGTTGCCCTTTTAAAAGAGGGGAGGGAGAATCCCTTCTGGGAAGTTCAAAAGCTTAATTCTAGGGGAAATTGATTCTCGACCTCAGATGAACATGTAGAGATTGTTCAGACTTAAATCTACAATTAGCGTACTAGACAAACAGTTGATAAAATTCCTTCTTTTCAGAGAATTACTGCCTTGAAATAATATCGGAGTTTAACTTATCTTTGTCTAGGAAATGTACTGTTGCAGTAAATATACTTAATCCACAATAGCATAACCTGAACATAAGGGTAGAATTGTTTTTGCATCTTGTACCCTAGACTTCTTATGTGAACCCAAAAATAAGTGTAATGGGAAAGTAGTCTAATGCTGATTCATTAGAATAAGTGCAGCAGCGGAACTAACTTAAGGAAAGATAAAGCTTTTCTACTTTTATAAAAATTAAGGTGTAGTGTCATTTTCGGATGGATGGGCATTGAGTTACTGAGTGGGTGAGACGCAAACTTAACACATGTACCTTGGAGTTAGGCCTCCTTGCTTAGTGTCAAGCTACCCTATGTGACTTGGAGATCACAGGTCCAACATAATGTATGTATATTTGTATAGTGCAAACCTGCCTCTGAGGTAGAGTAACATTGTAAAATGAACAAGAGTCCAGTGTTACAATTAATGTTTGTTACAGCAAGCGAGGTGACAGATGGGTCCGTATTTTGTTGGAGAATAGTGTTGTAGCAAATCTGCCTTTACTGCAAAGTCAACCCAGATTTTTCACATTTTCACATTTTGCTGAATCCTATTTTTGCTGGACATAGTATTCTGTGCACTTTATGCCTGCTAAAGAGGAGCAAAGTGCCTGTATGGTTAAATTGGCTTACCCCAATTGACATATTTAACTTGCCTACAAACCCTTCTATATGGTGTAGAAAATGCATTCTGAACCTGGACGTGAGATGCCACCTGTGGACTGCAGCACCTATTGTGCCATATCCAAGTTTGGCCTGTTAAAAATGGCTTTGGGTCTACTATGTGTAGCCTGCCTGCAGCAGCCTAATACCCTGCTGTCAAACCTGTCAAAACAGCCTTTTTGACAAGTGAGAAACCCTGTAAATATTAAGTCACACCTATGATTTCCTTCTTGTCCACACATTATGGTCTATGCCATCTAAAAGTAGAACATGTGTGGAATTAAAGTTCACATGTTCATACAGTGACAAGCTCCCAAAAACTATTTTGGCAGGGTTGTAGCTGGATCCTATAAAATGTCAAAGTAATGATAATAAACGTAAAGCTATAACCTTTGAAAGGAGGCAGCTAGAATAGCCTTTAAAAGACTAATTTACATATTTATTAGGAATCAAATCCATGTGTGAAGTTGGATGTAAAAAATAAATTATTTTCCTGCTTACATTTGTATTGTCTGAAGGTCCTGGACGCTCATATGCATTAACCTGTCAACAGCTTCCCAGCCAGTGCTTGCCCTTGATCAGGTGTGAACATTTCCTGGTCCTCATGACAGGATGGACTGAGTGTGGGACATGTGGTCCCTAGTATCTCAGGAAGGACTGCTGGGGAGGTTCTAGGAACTTCATTAACTTGAAAGGGACAAAAGTGAGGTCTTTTTGTTCACAGTTTATTAAATAGTGAAACCTGGAGAAAGGAAAACCATTATTCCTCAGACACACATTAGCCATAACAAGTTTGAAGCAGACACAGGGGAGAGAACTGTTTATGTCCCCCACCATTCCTCTAAGTGGACAAAAAGCCTCTGCACAATGGAGTAAGGGTTCCCCTGTTTTGTATTTCAGGAGTAAGGCACACTGTGGGTTTGTTTTCAGCAGGGCAAACAGGAACTACTGAAAAAGTGGCTAGGTATACCGATGAGAACTTTTACCTTATTTGTTAGGAGAGACCAGGAGTCACCCCACACACTGGTTAGTGCAATCCATAACTATGGCACCCCAATGAACCCTGATGAGATAACTTACTGGACCTGCAGAAGATTAGAGGAGGACTGGACCCTGTTTGATGTAACATGAGAGGAGATCTAAAGGACTGGACCTTGTCACTCTTAAACCCAGGACCAAGATGTGGACTTCAAGAGTCAGTTTCCTGACCTGCTGTATTGCTACAGGAGCTGCAAGAGGTATTTTTCCTGTAGTGACCAGTTGATCATTAACAAGTAGACCAGGATTGGACCCTGCTGGGGATCTTTCCTGGAGTGAGTCCTGGGCTCTGAGTGCTAACCCTATGGTCCTGGAAGCCATACAAGTGACCCAGAGGAACTGCTCCAGAAACCCCAAAATGTTGAAACTTTAAAAATGTTTCAAATTCATAGACCTCCAGAGATTCATGGCAAAGGCATTTAATTTCTATGCATCTTTCCCAGGCACAGCTTCAGGCAGGTTTGCCCTATTGAAGGATGTGGAGGTTTATAAAAAAGACCAAGTCAGAAGGCAAAATCTTAGACTGGGATGAACCCGCTTGGTGTATCAGACCCACGCTCCCTCGGGGTTGGCCTGAAAAAACTATCTTTACCACCTTGTGCTTTTTGGAGCTATTTGTGCTTCAAATGTAAAAAATAAATATCTCCATTTCTCCTTCTCTGATTTTTATTGTTGTGGTATCATTATTTGTATTAAAATATGTTATATCTTTCTAATTTAGTTTTGGGTTTTCATCACCTGGTGTTTTGACATTATTTACTGTTTTGGTATTGCAAAAATGCTTTAGTCATTGCCCTAAGTTAAGCTTGTCTGCGCTATACCATTTAGTGAATATTGAATGACTGCTCACCCCATATCACAATCCACTTTCTTAAAATTATTCTTTGAAGTGATGTGTCTTCCATTTCCTTATGAAAGGCAGGAGGATTTGTGTGTTCTGCTGTTGGTGGGGAGGCTGTTCCATATCTGAGGAGGACAGACAGACATGTCACACCTTATGGTTTCCTCTTTCATTCACATTTACATTTTCACATCTGGTCTGGTGCAGTTTTAGCTGCTGGTATGGTGCAGTCTACATGCGTTGGTTCGACTTCAGTCTAGGCAGATAGGGCTGTTGTTTTAATTAGTTTTGTAGGTGATGTAGCTGCTATTGAAAATGATGCAGGCTTTGAGAGGGCTATTAGGTTCTTTCACCATTTAGGTTAGGTGGTGGCATGTCTCTAAGCCCTTGATGAGATATTCTGGAGTGTGTAGGTTGTCTTTGAGGGTTGACAGAGTGATGTTGAGTACCCCATGGACCAGAGGTTACTTTCTCTTCATTTAAGACGACCAGGGTTTGCACTGCAGTTTTGAAAGTTTTCTGGAAGGCAGGGTTTCACTTTTTTCAGGACAGAGAACTGGTACAAAGTTATTAATGTTTTATTGGTAATGGATTCTGTAAAGTGACGTCTGCATTTAGTGTGTATTGTGTTAATTTGACAAAGGTGTGCTTTAGCATTCTGTTGAACACTGTGTGACAAAATAAAAGAGAGGTTTTATTGCACTGGGTAAGGTTCTTAATTAAACTGTATTTAAAATGTGAACTGACTCATTCTTTCTTTATTCAGAAGTTGGCTAATTGAGTCCCATTAAATGAGGTAATGGTAATCCCTGTTAGTTGGACGTTTAGAATCAGAAGTGTGGTATGAAAAGCAATACAAGAACATTATCATTATATAGAAAAGACTACAAACTAAAGCCTGAATAGTTGTTTTATCATTACCTATTTGAAATACACCATATTCATGACCCTTGGAAAATAAAAGGCTAAGTAGGCTGGGTATTATCTAGTGGCCAGCTTCTGAATGTAATATTCAGGTCAATTCTGTGCAGGTAAGTGTGTCTCCTTTTATTTGTGAAACAGATCAAATGTTTTCGAAGCACCTACCTTTGCACTGCATGCCCTGTGCCCTCCAAGGTGAAACGGACACCTTTTCCTGCTGCCATTAAACCCTAGCTCCCACTCCTCCATCCACTTGTCTTCCCATTCTGGGCAGTGGAAGATGCACCATAGCCCCTGCTAGGGAGCTAATATTTAGAGACAGTATAATGGAACAATTGGTTTTTATCAAGCGTTGGCAAATGAAGGCAAAGGTTGTGGTGTCTTTAGAGGGGGCGAGATGGGGCCCCAACCCCAGGTATACTTAATCGGTGGCCCCAGCAGTTTTATGTGTGGCCCAATGTGTGCCCTGCCTAAAATTCTCTTCTAGAGATGCCACTGTGCAAAGCAGTTGGAACAAGAAGATGCTCTGGGGAGGTGGCTAGAGGTGGAGGGGAGGCGCTCTCCTGTTTACACAGGGTGAAGCAGGACTTTGGCCCATCTGTCTGTATTTGCACAGTGACAATTCTTGTTTTTAACGTTTCATGGCTGTACTAAATAAGAGGCCTCACATATGTGTGCGTTTATCTGTGTAGAAGACATTTGCGCCTATAGGAGCACTAAACAGAAGTGATGTGTGTCTACACACGTGCATGTGGACAGTGTATGTGAATGCATGCCCACATGAATGTGTGTCTTAGTGGTCTCCAACCAATAGCTCATGAGCTACTGCTGCTCTCCAGCTACCTCTGAGTAGGTCATCTGTGTGAAGCCCAGTTTATTAAATTAGAAAGCTTTTGCTTGGTTGAATTAATATACATCTAAAAAAAATCGAGATTATAACACTAATAATATTAGTAGGTCTCAATGCATTTCAATTGCACATAAGTAGCTCTCAGTACAGAAACGTTTGGGGACCCCTGGAGGGTTAGGGTAATGTTTTTGGATCCGTAGACGAAGTGATAATTTGCTTCCATCACACTGTCAAAGCCTAATACACATAGATCTGACTGCTGTGTTGGTGTTTATTTACTCAAAGGTGTCTTTCACTATTTGCAAGTAATATCCACAATTTCCCTTGAAAAAGGAAGTAGGTCATGGTTATCGTGGGGGGATTTCATCATGTGTCAGTGCCATCACAGTAACAATGACTGGCAGATAAAATAGATCGGTGTGGCAATCAAGGAGAGAGAAAGGAATCAATGTGGGGGCTAGTTCACTTCCCCTAAAGAAATGCTAGTAATATCAAGAAGGATTCCGTGGATTTGGAATCCTGATCAGAAGGCCTCAATAGGGTTGAGAAGAGGGCATACAACCTCGACAAACGTGTGACTACAGGTCCTTTCCCCTCGCAGGATTCATGCTGCTCGTGATGAATTTATCACCGGTTTAAGCAGCATAAGGAGGCAACAATTACCCTCCATCACAGCACCTTAGCACGTGCGACACTCAAACAGGTCAAAACAACACACTTGGTCTTCATGAACACACTTTCACATAGGTCCCGAAGAAAGCCATCATTAGTAGTAGCCTGGCTGAAACATGTTGACCTGACCTTTTTAGGTCTCGCCTATTATATCCCGCAGGGATAAATTGGCGAGATTATAGTAAGCAGAAAAGAAAAGCGCGTGTACAGAGCCAGCCGCATCACACACCACCATTTGTCTGTGCCTCGGCATCAGACTTCAAAGGAATGCGCTCCCGCTTCTCCGCCCCCCGCCACAGCAATGCCGAGAGCTTGGTTTTTTTTGCATCCATTTCGTGGGGAAGCCGTGTTTTGTTCGGTGTTCTCTGCACCTTTCTCGTTTTTTTCTGGACAAAAGTGAAAGCCTACAGTGCTTGTTTACAGTAGCCTTGCTCCTCAAATGCTGTTGCTGTGTTGCCATCTCTCTAGGGACACACAGCTTGAAAACACTCGACTTGCTAGCTGCAATGCTACATCTGCTATGCTTTGCCTCTAGACACGTTGATCCCTTGCAGACTGTGCTGACTCTACCCCTTCTGATTCTGAAACTGACCAGCGCAGTCACGATGCAGTCTCTTCTCTCTGTCTTATGATGTCTGCCCTGCCACCATTTACTTCGGACCCTCACCCTCACCCTCACACCTCCTCACCCTCACACACCCTCACACCCTCTCACCCTTACACACCATCACACACCCTCACTCACCCTTACACCCTCACCCAGCCTCACACACCCTCCCTCACCCTCACACCCTCACCCCCTCACTCTCACAACCATCTCATCCTCACTCACCCTCAACCCCCTCACACCCCCACACACTCTCACCCTCACACCCCTCACCCTCACCCTCACCCCCTCACCCTCACACACCTCCTCACCCTCACACCCCCTCACTCTCACACCCCATCACCCTCACACCCCCTCATCCTCACCCCCACACCCGCTCACCCTCACACCCCCTCACCCTCACACACCCTCACTCACCCTCTCAGTCTCACACCCCCTCTCACCCTCACCCCCTCTCACCATCACACCCCCTCACCTTCGCATCCCCTCATCCTCACATCTCCTCACCCTACCTCAAACCCTCACCCTCACACCCCCTCACCCTCACACTCCCTCACCCTCACACCCTATCACCCTCACACACCCTCTCACCCACCCTCACACTCCCTCACCTTCACAACCCCTCACCCTCTCACACCATCACCCTCACACCCCCCTCATCCTCACACCCCCTCACCATCACCCCCTCACCCCCACATACCCTCACACTCCAACACCCCCTCACCCTCACACCCTCACCCTCACACCCCCTCTCACTCTCACACCCCTCACCCTCACACCCCCTCACCCTCACACCCCCTCACCCCAACCCTCAAACCCCCTAACACACCCTTCACCCTCACATACCCTCACCCTCACACACTCTCACCCTCTCTCACCCTCTCACCCTCACACACCCTCTCACCCTCACACACCCCTCACCCTCACACACCCCTCACCCTCACACACACACACCCTCACCCTCACACACCCTCACTCACCCTCTCACCCTCACACACCCTCTCACCCTAACACCCTCTCACCTTCACACACTCTCACCCTCACACACCCTCTCACCCTCACACATCCTCTCACCCTCACACACCCTCACCCACCCCATCACCCTCACACCTTCACCCTCATACCTCCTCACACCCTCACCCTCACACACACCCTCACACACTCACCCTCACACCCCCTCACCCTCACACCCCCTCACCTCCACACACCCTCACCCTCATACCCCCTCACCCTCACACCCCCTCACTCTCACCCCTGTCACCCTCACCCCGTCACCCTCACCCTCCCTCACCCTTTCACCCTCACCACCACACACCCTCACCCTCACCACCCCTCACCCTCACAACCCCACACCCTCACCCTCACTCTCACAACCCCACACACTCCCTCACACACCCTCACACCCCCTCACCCTCACCCTCACACCCCAACACCCTCGCACCCCTTACTCTCACACACACCCTCACACCCCCTCACCCACACTCACCCTCACAACCCTCACCCTCACACCCCCTCACCATCACACCCTCACACACCCTCACGCCCCCTTATCCTCACATCCCCTCACCCCCCACCCTCACACACTGTTACCCTCATACCACCTCACCCTCACACCCCCTCACCTTCACACCCTCACACATCCTCACACCCCCTCACCCTCATGCCCCTCACACACCCTCACTCACCCTCACTTCCCTCACTTCCCTCACCCTCTCATGCTCACACACCCTCACTCACCCTCACACTCCCTCACCTTCACCCTCACACCCCCTCACCCTCACACACCCTCACCACCCTCACACCCCCTCACCCCCTCTCACCCTCCCTCACCCTCACACCCTCACCCTCACACACCCTCACACCCTCACACCCCCTCACCCTCACACCCTCACACCACCGCACCCTCACACCCCCTCACCCTCACACCACCTCCCCTCACACCCCCTCACCCTCACACCCTCACCCTCACACACCCTCACTCACACACCCTCACCCTCACACACCCTCACCCTCACACCCACTCACCCTCACTCACGCTCACACCCACTCACACACCCTCACCAGCATAGCATAACAAAACATAGCATAGCATAACAAAACAAAGCATAGGATAGCAAAACAACACATAGCATAACAAAACAAAACATAGCATAGCAAAACACAACAAAGCATAGCATACCATATCAAAACACAACAAAACATAGCATAGCATAACAAAACATAGCATAACAAAAAAAAGCATTGTATAACATAAGAAAACAAAACATAGCAAAACACAACAAAACTAACCCTGGGCGTAGTTCGCGTAGCCGCACTCCGCGAGGCTACGCGAAGACGCACTTGCACTCCGCGAGCTACACGTAGCTCCGCGGACTTGCGTAGTTGCTTGCTAGACCCGTTCGCGCGCCGTTTTTCGTCTTCGGGAGCGCGGTGCGCGTGTTCGGGGCGCTGCCTGCATGCTCGAGATAGCTAGCGCGCTAAGTTACTCCAGAGGTTTGTCCCGCCCGCTTGCGTTCCCTTATTTCCTGTTCCGGGTCACAAGTAACGTGTTCGCGTTGTGTTAGACATGTTCGGTAACTCATCTTCTCGTTCGCACTGCCAAAGTGCGTGATCGCGTCAAATATCGCGCGAACCTACCCAGGCTGTCGCGACGGGCCAAGGTAAGCCATTGCCGCGCACGCGATAATGTTATTCAGCGCGCGAGAACTACGCTACGCACCGGATCGCGGAGTAATCGACAGCTTCGCGTTCTCCGTAGAACGCGGAGTTGCCGAAACTCCGCAAGCTCCGCGAACGGAGCGTAGTTCTTTGCCCAGGGTTAAACAAAACAGCATAGCATAACAAAACACAACAAAACATAGCATACATAACATAACATAGCATTGCAAATCATAGCAAAACATAGCATAGCATAACAAAACACAGCAAAACATAGCACAGCATAACAAAACACAACATAGCATAGCATAACAAAACAAAGCTTAGCATAGCATAACAAAACATAGCATAACAAAGCATAGCATAACAAAATATACCCATTTTATTTGTTAGCACATCTTTGCAATCATGACAAAATAAACATCTCCCAAAACCAGACTTATTGCCTTTGCCAATTTAGTATTTCAAGTATTCACAACAATAAAACATGAAAACAAGTTTTGTATTCTTAAAATTGTTTCATTTTATGATATATTCAAAAGAGTGCTACCCTCTCACCCTCACACACACCCTCACCCTCACACACACACCCTCACCCTCACACACCCTCACTCACCCTCTCACCCTCACACACCCTCTCACCCTCACACACCCTCTCACCCTAACACCCTCTCACCTTTACACACTCTCACCCTCACACACCCTCTCACCCTCACACACCCTCACCCACCCCATCACCCTCACACCCTCACCCTCATACCCTCTCACACCCTCACCCTCACACACACCCTCACACACACTCTCACCATCACTCCCCCTCACCCTCACACACCCTCACACACCCTCACCCTCACACCCCCTCACCCCATCACCCTCATCCTCCCTTATCCTTTCACCCTCACCCCCTCACCCTCACAACCCCTCACCCTCACAACCCCACACACTCCCTCACACACCCTCACATCCCCTCACCCTCACACCTCAACACCCTCGCACCCCTCACCCTACCACACACCCTCACCCTCATACCCCTCACCCACACTCACCCTCACAACCCTCACACCCCCTCATCCTCACACCCCCTCACCATCACACCCTCACACACCCTCACACACCCTCACCCTCACACCCCCTCACCTTCACACCCTCACACACACTCACCCTCACACCCCCTCACCCTCACACCCCCTCCCCCTCATGCCCCCTCACACACCCTCACTCACCCTCACATACCCTCACACACCCTCACCTTCACCCTCACACACCCTCACACTCACACACCCTCACCACCCTCACACACCCTCATCCCCTCACACACCCTCACTCACCTTCACACCCTCACCCTCACACACCCTCACACCCTCACACCCTCACTCCCCCTCACCCTCACACCCTCACACCACCTCACCCTCACACCACCTCACCCTCACACCCCCTCACCCTCACACACCCTCATCCTCACACACCCTCACTCACACACCCTCACACACCCTCACCCTCACTCTCAATCACGCTCACACCGGCATAGCATAACAAAACATAGCATAGCATAACAAAACAAAGCATAGGATAGCAAATCAAAACATAGCATAGCATAACAAAACATAGCATAACAAAACAAAGCATTGCATAACATAACAAAACAAAACATAGCATAACATAACAAAACATAGCATAACATAACATAAAACAAAGCATAGCATAACAAAACATAGCATAACAAAACATAGCAAAACACAACAAAACAGCATAGCATAGCAAAACACAACAAAACATAGCATACATAACATAACATAACATAACATAGCATTGCAAAGCATAGCAAAACATAGCATAGCATAACAAACCACAGCAAAGCATAGCATAGCATAACAAAACACAACATAGCATAGCATAACAAAACAAAGCTTAGCATAGCATAACATAACATAGCATAACAAAGCATAGCATAGCATAGCATAACAAAACATACCCATTTTATTTGTTAGCACATCTTTGCAATAATGACAAAATAAACATCTCCCAAGACCAGACCTATTTTCTTTGCCAATGCTGTATTTCAAGTATTCACAACAATAAAACATGAAAACAAGTTTTGTATTCTTAAAATTGTTCCATTTTATGATATATTCAAAAGAGTGCTTCACTGAAGAAGGCATTTATTTCACCAAACAGAAAGTTGTATGTCCCAGTGGGAACTGCAGAATGAAAGCATTGTACATCAGAGAACTGTATACCTTCAGTTTTCGACACTGCTTTTGTCACCCTTGAGCCAAGGGGATGCAAAGGCAGAGTTAGGGGTTGCAAGAGGCAAGCCAGTTGGTGCAACTGTGCCCCTGGTCACGTCCATTTGAGAACCACGTTCCTCCTCTTAAACATTTCGGGCTACAAACCACACCAATTCTACCAAACTTAAACCAAATTCTTACATAATATCCCACCATTCAGCAAATCTCTCTTTGGTTTACTTACTCTGGAATACATTACCCCAACACATTAACATTTTCACCTTTCATACTCTATTTAGCTGAAGATCCTTCTTTTTACAAATTTACCTTTTGCTTTATTTTAGTTCCTTTTGCGTTGTTGTACCAAGAAACGCTCCTGGTGAAGGCGCGCTTCATAAGTTCCCTTTTGCATAACATAAAAAGATATAACAACATCTTGGATCTCTCTTGGCATCTCAAGGATACCTATAAGAAAGCATACGGGCATCTTCATGCAACAACCTACAACCATACATATCCTCTATAACACTACCTTTGATACATGAATACATGACTGCACCCTCTTATACTTAGTACTTCCTGGTGGATTGTCACTGCAAGATGGGATAAATACCTGCTTTCAGGTTTGTCCTTACTCGCTATACAAAGCCTTGTTCCTATAGCAGTGTCTGGCAAAAGCATTGAGGCAATGGCAACCTGACTAAAGCCAAAGCTTCCTTCAATAGGGGCCTGGATAGAAAACTCCTTTGCATTCATAATAAGCA
This sequence comes from Lissotriton helveticus, assembly GCF_964261635.1. Taxonomy (NCBI): domain Eukaryota; kingdom Metazoa; phylum Chordata; class Amphibia; order Caudata; family Salamandridae; genus Lissotriton; species Lissotriton helveticus. The sequence continues at coordinate 1,686,783,954 of NC_136068.1, forward strand.
TTCTGAAAGGCCATATTACAGATTACATGTTTCAAATAGCACCCTCTGCCAAAGGATTATTGACTCTGAAGTTTGCAAAACCCACTAGTAGGCTAAGGGCACTTTTTCTTTATAAATATTAAAGATTATGTACACATTTTGGATTCTTCCACTGGATAAATGAGATACTATAAAAAAAAAGGAATTCCATATGGTACCTACTGGAAATTACGTGTTGTGTACTCCAAGAGTTTGCCTCAACTTTATTTTCTGGCTGTAGAAGTCTCTGCACTTTGCCCCTGCTAGCCAAAGTTAAAGTGCCTATGAGCCTCCTTTCGACATGATGAAATTGACATACCCCTAATTGGCATATCTAACTTACCTCTAAGTCCCTATTATATGGTTCAAAATGTATCCTCGGCCTATAAGGTAAATGTCGCAAGTTGACTGCAGTACCCATTGAGCCATCCGCTACAGCGTACTCATGACTGCAGGCCTACCTTCTGTAGCCTGGCTATGTAGTTTTAAGACTGAAAATTCTACCTGTCAAAATAACCCCTTTTTACATGCCTAAGCCTTCCTTTTAAATAATAATAAGTCACAACTAAGTAGGCCCTTACTATATGCAATGCAGGGTTCACGGTATAAAACATTAGGGCATGTAAAAATTTAATGTTGAACATATCCTTACAGTGAAAAGGCCCCAAAGGTATTTTCACGGTTGCATAATTGTTCAATAGGAAATCATTGGGATACAATATTAAAAATAATCATGTTATCACCAGCTCAGAAGCAGCTACATATTTAATTTTTGGTGTCTTTGAAATACTTATTAAAATCCCAATTCACTGGTGAAGTTGGATTTATTATAAATGTTTGGAAAAGATACTTTCGGCAACTTACCTTTTCCCTGTCTAACGTCTTTGGTGGCCCCTTTGCATGAGCAGCAGGGTACAAAGGTATGCTGCAAAAGAGGGTAATATCCCCCCAGCAACCTTTGACCCCGTTGGATAGTGAGCGGCCAGGAATTGTCCCGTATTCACTGGTGCCAGGCAAAAATGTGGTTACCCCAGTCTCCTTCTTAGAACACTTTATGGACATGTGGAAGATCAGAAAAGGACTGCACCTGCTTTCTGTGACAATAAAGGAGCCTAGGAGACTGGACTGGGCAAATGATTCAGGTTGTTCACACATTTCCTCAACAGCAAATCCAGTTTGGCAGGATCTCATGGAGATGATATCCGGCATCATGGAGCCCCCTTTGGCTACAGACTGAACTGTTAACCCACTGAAGAATTAGATTTTTAAACAAATAACTAGGTCCGAAGGTAGAAATCTTCACTGGGTAAAGGTGCCAAAATTATCTAGCTGGTGGAGTACTTTCTTTGGGCATTATGTATATTTCCCGACAAACATCAGTGTGTTCACCAAGACATCTTTGAGTGGCTCTCTGATAAAGTGGAGTCCTCTTTGGCCACAGCTCCACTGAGGATTTTTGAGTTCCATTTCAGAGGTTAAATCTGAAGGTAAAGTTTCCAAACAGGTCGAGCTTGATGTCTGTATCTAACCTACACTACACCGCGATCAGTTTTAACTTGTGTTTAGGTACCAGTCAAGTGCAACCAGATCACCATGGCTGCGCCTAATGCTTTTGAGCTATAGTTTTACAGTGAACTTTAACAATTCATATCTCCAGTTGCATTTATTTAAATTTTTGTTGTCTTGATGTAATGTAATTCATTACAATGTACTCTATCTTCCAAAATTGGTTTAAGATTTTTCTTGTGTTGTGTTTTGATTTTATTACTGTTTTCATACTGCATAAATGCATTACACATTATCCCTTTGTCAGTGTTAGAGATGGGGGTCTATATTTGGCAGAGGTAGGTACATTTGTCCATAAGGGACCCTTGCTTCTTGTCAGGGTAAGGGGGATACACACTTTAGATAACCCCGGCTCACCTCCTTGGTAGCTTGGCATGAGCAGACAGGCTTTTCCCAAAGGCAATGTGTAAAGTATTTGTACCAACACTCACAGTAACACAGTGAAAACACAACAAAAGGACACCACACCAGTTTAGAATAATATAATACCTTTATCTAAACTAAACAGGACCAAAACGACAAAAATCCAACATACACAGTTAAAAATATGACTTTGAAATAGTTTCAAGAAATTGTACCATAGAAAATTTTGGATGCGTGACTTTTCACCAAAGTACCTGTAGTTGCGTCAAAGTTCACAAAGCCAAACAACTGCTGTGTTGGAAAACAAAGAGATGCAACACTTCTGAGACCCTTTGGGGGGCAAGGTGACAGTCCTGCTGCATGCAGAGGAAGGGTTGTGTCGATTCTGGTCTGTATGGGGAGTGATGTGTTGATTCTTCGTGCAGGTTCCGGTCAGCAAGTGATGCATCGGGTAGGGGTGTCGCACAGGTAGGATGCTTGGACCTTCGGGATGCATCGGTGATCAATGCGGTGGCATTGCACGGTGCTCCGTCTGTCCTCTCCAGCTGTGATCCCTCTTTGCGTCACTTCTTGCAGTGATAACAGCACTGCGATGGTTTCCACAGTGGCACAGCAATGTGTGAAAATTCTTCTCGTGCCGTGAAGATGCGTCAGAAAAACAGCCGCAAGAAGAGCGATGCGACAATTTCTGTAAATCTTTGAGTTTCTTCTCTCTTCCAGCAACAACCTCCAGAGGCCCAAAACTGGCACAGGAACCTCAAGGCAGGGTAGAACTCCCAACAGCAGAGTTCAGAGGAGCTAGGGGTGACATCTTTGTGTCCCTGACACTTCTGAACGGGAGGCCAGCTCACTTCAGGCCCTTGAAGATCTCCTTCAAGCAGGGTTCATAGCACACAGCAAAGCCCTTCTCCTTTCCTTGCCAGAAACAGCAACTGCAGGCCAACCCCAGACACACAACAAGGCCAGTACTTCTCCTCAGTCTCTCCAGCTCTTCTCCTTGGCAAAGGTTCCTCTAGAATTCCAGGAATTATACTTATACTCCAAAATGTATTTGTTCTCTTTGTGCAAGGGGCTCTGAGCCCAGTTCAAACCAGTTCTGGGCGGTACTCTGCAAGTGCACAACAACATCCATTGCCAGTGTGAGCCTTGGCTCCAGATACACCACAGAGGGGTGGAGCCAGCATTGTGGAAGGTAGGCACAGCCCCATTCAAGTACAGTTGCTTAACCTCCCACCACTCGAAATGCAGATCAGGCCTATCCAGCCTAGTGTTGACTCATCCAGACTCCTGGAACCACTGCACCTCCCCAGCCTCTGTCACTGCAAAGCCAGACAGTCAATCTACAAACAGGCAGAGGCACACAGCAGGGTTGAAAAAAAAAAACCAAGAAGGGAGTGAAGAGATATATCAGTCATGGACTCAATCTCCTCTGCAGCGGGGCGGGAAGTACCCGATGATGAAGCATGCGACCAAGGGACCTTTTTGTGGGTGAGGGTTATTTAAAAAAAATGTATTGCATTCCCATGCTAGTAACCAAATGGTTCTCTACGGTTTAGTCAATTTTTGGAAGGTTAACACTTTATTTTGTAAATTCTGAGTGGACTCTTTTTGAATAAGAAAACAGCCACTTTCTAAAAGTGCTATTTTCAAACACAGAATTTAAAAAACGTCTTCACTAAAATGAGGTCAGGGGTACTAAACTCAATTCTTCCATCTTATCACTATTGATGATATGCTTGTAAAATGTTACAAAATATGCCCCATTCTGTCCTATGGGCAAGATAGCCTTTCAATCGTGAAAAACGAAATTGGCAGTATTTAATTATATCAGGACATGTTACACACACCCTTACATGTCCTACCTTTCACATTCACTGCATCCTGCACAGGGGATCACTTGGGTCTACCATAGGGGTGCCCTATATGTAAGATAAGGGATGGTTAGGGCTTGGCAAGTGGGTGCACTTGTCAGTAAAACATTCCCTTTTGGGTACAACCTTATAATGTAGAAACACTTTCTAATCACAACAACTCATTTATACAGGAGCAGAAAGAGTGAATTGATAAAATAGGACAGTTTATTCAATTAAATTCGTAAAAAACCTTATCATTTCTTAGCATTAAACACAATTAAAAATTATATTCACAAAATTATATACAATAAAAACACTTATAACAGTATACATGTGGGAAGCAAAGCCAAAGGAATAGATGGATCCTAATAGCATGAGGTAAGTACAGTAGTAACCGTTATAATCCTGCTCTGATATCCAAGAAGTATTTTCAACCATAGTTGTTATCACCAGGACTTAAAGTACTTCGACTCGGAAAAGGGGCATCAAAGCGTTTCGGTGGGCCCAATGTTAAGGGGCCAACACCTTCTTGAGGATAAAATGATTCAATCCCACATAAAATTTTTTAAAAACATCTGAAATGTAAGTAAAGATATCTTAGATAAGCATAGCTTACAGCTTTTTATAGAAATCACAAAACTAACAACCATCAATAATTTTAACAAAACACACCCTAAATGCTCCTTATTTTATGTTTAACACATCATCCTCACATACATCAATTCCAGACTTTATATCAAAGTATAAAATCAAGTTGAAAAACCTTTCGTACTACATCTTCTATTTTTTAATAGTGAACACTATGCAATTTCATACTTGGCATATGTGAACAGTATATAGTCTCCTATTTCTGAAGCCCATTTAGGTCACCCCAGCTCTAGGATATTAACTGGTGTACTGTACGTCACAGGTATACTAATAGTTATCTTATTAGAAGATCACTCAGAATCTCAATTCATTCTGGTGCATCATATGATACCACAAGTATGGCTATCTAAATGTTAGGAAAGAGACATATTATCAATACCGATGTTCTCTGTATGTATGTCATCTATGCTCTATAAAATATTGCATCTACAACACAAACCTTTCTATTAGGCGTAATCTTTGTTCAGTTATTCTGGACAGGCTGCTATTGTATCTATCAGTGATGTCTTCATTTAATCTGAAGGTGCAAATGAGAGCATGTGATAACTCTGATGTAAGGGTGACTCACATTGAATACCCATACAACCCAGCATACATAGCATTGCCACATCCTCAAAAGTAGGCTTGTACCGCTTCACAGCACTCCATTTTTGTAGTTTAACATGGAACACGTAGCGTCTCAGTAATTACATAGAGGACGCGAAAATAATAGAACATGGTAACCTATTTCACAAATCACAGAATAGGGCTGCTTCATTAAGTTCTCATACAATTTCTATTTCAAGAAGGCCTCATTTTAGAGCCAGACACGAGTGTCACTTGAATGTTATGCTGCCCCATAGTTACTATTTATTGCCCAACACTCCAAGATCCACCATTGTTTCATACATTTAATTACATATTACAGAAGGCGCCATTTCAAACGTAACTTTGGCCGTGCCACAAAACATGAATGGGCCCAGAATCTGTTTCGTTTGCAGCCTACTCCGTGCATACAAACACGCATATTGTCGATTGTGCGCACCTACTAGTGTATGTTTTGTTAAACCACTCGACAATCATTCTAGGAAAGGTAAGCATTGTTGTTAACATTATAGTCTATGACATACCTTAAAAACAGAACGGAGAGTCTGCCGTATTTTAAAATAAGGACCGTATGTAGCTTCGCGTGTTGTCGGGTTACTTAGTCATCCCTGTTACAACTGCCAGCGGTCTGCAAATAAACAATAGACAGAAAATAAGCGCGATTCAGTCAGCGCTTTCTATATGCTTGCGTTCTCATAGACCTCGGGAATGTCCCCTAACTAATTCCCTTACCTACTGTTCTTGATACGGGCTCCTTATCAGGGCATACACTCCAAAAGTTTAATCAACCTTTGATCAAAAAACGCCCTGTTATATATACTTAGGGCTGGGCTTGTTCAAGATTTTACTTCCGCCCTTTTCCCACTTACTACTACACCCGGCGCTAATTAGTTCCTATTTTCCTGTTCTCCAGACACTAGAACGCTGAAGACGCCATATAATCATTGACACATTTAGGGGAAAGACTATTCCATAATCCTAATTTTCTTTTGATCATAATTATACAAGAATGCCGTATGCATGTAATTACGATCAATACATAAATAGTGTCATAAAGACATAGTTGACCCGATCTTTATTGTAAACATATTTTGTATAATGATATAAACATCAATCATGGTGGTATTAGGCGGCAACTAACCCCATTCTGTTGGTATTGCCGAGTTTATCGTATGGATACACCAAAGCTTTTATTTGTCAATAGTCATATAAGTGCGTAGTCGGAGATCATGCTCATTAGCAAACTTACAGGGTGAATCTCCTATTGAACGTTAAGGCATGTAAGGCGCTCACTCCCCTCTACATATCTACTTCTCTATCCCACAGCCATCCATATGACAGCACATTATTATCATATTGTATGTTACAAGCCTTGATAGTTCTCCTACCAATGTGTACTAGACATTTCTCATATGCCCAAGATGTAATTTACAGTCATATAAACACATCACAGTGTATATTAAGACATATATGTTACAGTTAATGTCTCATACTGATTTCTTTATGGCCCTATGTACATGATTATACCGCATAATGATAGTCACCACACAAAATACAATTGCTCACGATATGTGACTTCCATGTATATTGGTGAGAATGGGCGAGATTACATAACAGCCGAGCATTTTAATACAGCCAACACGGAACACGTATACAGTATTGCTATCCTAAGTTGATCATAGCAACCGTTCCCATTTCTCTCTGAAATTAAGGCCATTTCTTACCGTATTCAGATAGGAGATATACCATTGTTCGTGCATTTTCCTTTTGGAATGCATATTTCCTCCTCTCTTCCCAATTTTTATTTTCTCAAGAATAAACCATACGAAGTCACTTTCGTTATGGCCCGCCTCAAGGAAATGTGTCACCAACGGTGCAGTAATCTTTTTGGTCTTAATCGCAGACCTATGCTCCTGAAGCCTGACACGTACCTCCCTACCTGTCTTCCCAACGTATCCAAGGCCACAGGGGCATCTCAGAAAGTATATAACATTCTTACTTTTACAGTTGCTAATGGTCTTGGATTATAATGTTAAGCCGTTGTGGAGTATTTCCGCAGTCTGCAGGCATTGTGGGCATATATTGCAGGTACTACACTTGAAATTCCCTACTGCTGTCGTATTTATCATCGTTTTCTGAACTGATTGGTTCTCCTACCTAGTATGAACTAGGAGGTCACGCAGGTTCTTATTTTTCTTAAAAGCAAAGAGTGGTTTCTCCCAGAGTGACAAGTCGACATGGCAGTTAAACAAACTGCATGCAGGCACTGCAGTGGCAGGCCTGAGACATCCTTTCAGGGCTACTAATGTGGGAGGTACAATCAGTGCTGCAAGCTCACTAGTATCATTTGATTTACCAGCCCTGAACACTCTTACTAGGGTCCTATTGGTAAAACAAATATGCCAACCAGGGAGAGCAAATAACAATATCAAATTTACACACGGAGCACATGCACCTTAGCGCTGATCAACAGTGGTAAAGTGCCCAGAGTCCTATAGCCAACAACAGGTCAGGAAAAAATAGGAGGAAGAAGCAAAAGGACTGGGGATAACCCTGTAAAAAGGACGATTTCCAACAGTCAGCAGTTCATAACCTTTTGACTTCTGTGAACCCCTACTTAATCATAACTGGAACCTTGAGACCCCCAGTGAATCATCATAGGAATCCCAAGAACCCCACTGAGTCATTAGAGGAAACTAGGAACCCTAGATTTTTTGATGATTTGAATCACAAAACAATACATAAAAATTTTAAAAAATAAGATTCATCAAACAAATACACCAATGATTAAGCATTTTATGTAATTTGCAAACAAAAAAAACAATATTTAAATTTTCATAGGAAGGTTGGCCATTTTCTAAACTCAATTAAGGCCACTCAGTGTCAGTGTCAATACTGTAATCTGTTGGAGGCACTTGCTCTGCTTCTACAAATTAATCTGCGAATACTAATTACATTTTTAGCCTACCATTTCAAATTCTTTCACATTTACAGAATAATTAAAAAATGTGTACATTTTGCTTCTTTATTTATATAAACTTTATTAATCTCTTAATATTATTTAATATTTAATTTTTTAAGCATTCATGGACCCCCTGAGTAAGCTTCGTGTAGCTCTTTTTTGATTTCCATTTATAAATTGATATACGGGGGAACTTTATGCCATTACAGATTTTCTAAACTTTGTTTTAGAACTTTCCTTGACAATTGCAGGTTAATTAACAAATAAATATCTTTCAACTCATAATTTATTCACACATTCTCAAATTCTTCATCAAGTCTGCTCAAGTTATCAATCATGTAGGTTATTGGGGAGAAGTGCAATACTCCTTACAATCCCATCTCATCTGAGTATGTTTTAATATTCATTAAGTCTCTAATAAATGCTTGTTAAATGGTTAGGTCCTCTTGATGACCCACATTTTTTTACTTCTGGAAAAAACATTGACTTCAAATCAAGTGGACTATCATGACAGAGAAAGCCATTAATTGGCTTTCATCCAGATCAATTGTTATTGAATGGCTTAGAAATACATTTATCTGTCTGTCACTTGTGTGTAAGTTCACATCTTGTATTATATCACCATTTCTCCGCACACACATTTACTGAGCTCAAAGCCAACAATTCACATTATGATGTCCCAGATGTGCTGCATTATTTAATATATTGTATAAAAAGAAGATGTGTATTCTGGAAAAGACCATCTTTGGCATGGAAATTAAATGGCACATGTGGACTCGAGTACCTATTATGACATCCACTGAGTGGGCCGGCAAAAAACATGACTTTAGGCCTACCATGTGTAGCCTGACTGGAGCAGTCTAATAACCTGGTGTAAAACTTATCAAAACAACCCATTTAAAAGTAGATCATGAGTGAAAGTATGGTTGGCACGTTTCTCCTGTGACTTGCCCTCAAAAGCAATTTTTACTGGCAGGGCTGCAGTTTCATACAAGAAAATGTCAAATACAGATTGTAACTTTAATATGTAAATTTTGACAGGAAACAACTAGAATATTCACTCAAGGACTATTTTCATATTTATGAAAAATCCAACTCATTAATAAAGTTACATTTTTAGGAAAAGTAGAAAGTTACCTTTTACCTCCATTAAGCTTCTGGAGGCTAATTTGCCTGCTTGACTTGAATGAGGTGTGGAACATTCTCACAGAGTAGAATAATGGCTTAGAGCTGGTGACAAGATGGGCTGGGTTTGCACTGCTCCAATTGGATAATGTTGGCTATTGTGGGCTTCCTAGTTAAAGGTTAATACACCTTGGTAACAAAAACATTAACAAACTAAAGCTATGATTCTTAATTTTCCTTGTTTAAATTACTTTAGATTAATCTTCCTTTAAATGTTGCGATTGTTGGACTGTTTTGTTCTTTAAACTCTCTGGGGCTAGATGCACTACCATTCAGTTTGGCGGGTTGCAAATTGCGATTTTTTGCAACTTGCAATTTGCGACTTGCAAAAAAGAATGTACTAATGCGTCTTAGACGAATTTGGTGATTACTAATGGTGTCACAAATAACATGCCTCATTATTATTCATGAGGCAGGGTGCAATTTGCAACCCATTTGGAATGGCCAATAATGTCTGTGTTTGCTATTTCAAATAAAGCAACTTTTTTTTCAAATGCAGCTGATTTTCCTTAAAGGAAAATGGGATGCGTTTAAAAGAAGAAAAAAAAGACATTTGTTTTTTACATTTTTTTAAGGGCAGGCAGTGGTCCCTGGGATCACTGACTGCTCTTAAAAAATATTATTTTTCACTTTACTACTGGATCCTGGGACCGCCATGGAGAACTGGAAGAAGGATCCCCCTGAATCACACTCAAGACCAGGGACTCTGTCCAGTTGACCTCAGAACCAGTGGGTGTCTCCAAGGGCCAGTGAGGCTGTCCCCCTTACATCCTCTGAGGACCACTTGGGGGTAAGTCCTGGAGTTTTCTGTGCCCGCCAACAAAGGACCATAGGAAAACTGGCAAGGGTGACAAGGAAAACAGCTTTTTGAGGATTGCACCACTTGGGAGGTGAGGAGAGTTGGTCCAATGACACCTGGTGGATAGAGCTTGTCAGCAGAAGTAACATGAACCCAGGGTCATCTGAACTGGCCCAACACGCACCGAGTAATAGCATTCAGTAGTTTGGTGATCTTTGACATACTTTCCTTCCTTAAAGCATATGGGGCTCCGCTACTGTTCCAATGATCTTCCCTGGGGTGGAAATATGTAGGGCCTCCTCCCTGTTTGTCCAACTCACCTGGGGACCGCATTCCCTGAGCGGAATTATGCTTAAGGGGGCTGGGAACCCATCCCTGGACTCCAAGCGATTTCCCGAAGTTCTGATGATGCTCATCCTGCAGGAGGCGGTAGCAGCTCAGGACCCCGATTCTACAGTGAGGATGGGAGAGTGCCGCCCCACCCCCCATGTGGTCTAATCTCCCTGCCCTTGTCTGGGAGTGCTGGAGGCAGCCACACACTATGCATGTTTCCTGCAGGAGTGGGCAGACACAAATGGAGGCTGCCGGAACCAGTGGCAGCATGGAATCGTGCTGCTGATGGAATGAGCCAGCATGGGCAGCCGGGGTTGGGCTCCTTGAGCTGCCCTCCAGTGACAGCAGCACATGGGGTGGCTGGGTGGGACTAGGCACCCTGATTCAGAAAGAAAGCGTGCTGCGAGGCTGCTAATAAAACATGAAAACAATAGGGAAAACCAGAAGCAGTTACCCCCAGCACAGAGGAAGAGCCACCACGCACTCGCCTCCACCTGAGAGCGACCAGGTAGGTCGCTCCCTCCCACTGCAGCTCCTCCAGCGCTTGTCCCCTGCACCCTTGGTTCCGCTGCCCATTCCTGGGTGCCGTTTTTCCTTGCTGTTTTTCCTCACCCCTCCGCCCACTGCTCACTGTTTCCGCCGCTGCTGCCCCTGTGGTCCCGCACCCATTCGCTAACCCCTGCCTTCTGCCTTCCAGCTGCTCCTCCTTCCCAGATCGCCTTTAACTGGCGGCAGCGTGCGGTGAGGAGAGCGACCCTTGACCTTACCAGGTAGGTCGCTTCCCCCTGCTGCAGCTCCTCCAGCGCTTGTGCCCAGCACCCTAGGTTCCGCTACCCATTCCAGGGCGCCATTTTTCCTCGCCGTTTTTCCTCACCCCTCCCGCCCACTGCTCGCTGTTCCCACCGCTGCTGCCCCTGCAGCCGCCCCCTGCGCCCATTCGCTAATCCCTGCCTCCTTCCTCCCAGCTGCTCCTCCCTCCCAGATCCCCTTTAACTGGCGGCAGCGCGCGGTGAAGAGAGCGACCCTTGACCTTACCAGGTAGGTCGCTCCCCCCCCGCTGCAGCTCCTCCAGCGCTTGTGCCCTGCGCCCTAGGTTCTGCTGCCCATTCCTTGGTGCCATTTTTGCTCACCGTTTTCCCTCGCCCACCGCCCACTGCTCACTGTTCCCGCAGCTGCTGCCCCTGTGGCCCCGCCCCGTGCCCATTCGCTAACCCCTGCCTCTCGCCTCCCAGCTTCTTCTCCCTCCCAGATCCCCTTAAATCGGCGGCAGCTGCACGGCCGCGCACCTAAGGCAAGCCCGTCCGCGCCCATCCGCGCCTGGACCGCGTCTAGCGCCAGAACACCTGGACCCCGCGATCACCACAACACCAGACTCCACTACGATGCCAGCAGCCTCCACGCACTCAATGCCGGCCAAAACAACACCTGCTTCCAGGCCACCCCGAAACTGACCCAGGGACCCTTCTCCTGCCGCACCTGCAGCTTCACCTGCAACAGAACCAGCAAACCTCCAAGGACTGGTCCCAACCATCTCTGCTGCATACTCCTCAACACCCGCTCCGCACGCAAACACGCCGTCGAGCTCTGGGATCTGCTCGACACCTCCGCCCCAGAGGTGTCCTGACTGACCGAGACCTGGTGGAATGACTCTTCAGCGCCCGACATCACCATAGCCATCCCGGACGGCTACAAGGTCACCTGCAGTGATCGCGCCAACCTAACCAGAGGAAGAATAGCCATTGTACACAAATCCACCCTCAAGGTCGCCACCCACGCAGACGACACCCTCAACACCGCCGAACACCTGCACTTCCGGATCCACACCGACCCCAACACCACCCTCAGAGGAACACTCATCTACAGACCCCCCGGGCCCAGTTCAGTGACTCCATCGCCGACCTCGCCAGCACCCACGCACTCGCCTCCATGGACTACATCCACCTCGGGGACCTGAACTCCCACCTCAAGAACAACAACAACGCCAACTCCGCCACCCTGATCGACAACCTCGCCAACCTCGGCTTTAGGCAACTCGTCACAGCACCCACCTACGCCGCCGGCCACACGCTGGACCCCATCTTCTCCACAGGCACCCACGTCGCCTTCGACCACACCACCGAACTCCATTGGACCGACCACCGCTGCATCCATTTCACCTTCAAGAAATCAACCACGCACCACCTCACCCAACAGCTGCCTCGCCACTGACGGACCAAAGTCACCGAAGTCCGGCTGATCACCACCTTCGCCCAGAACCCACCCACTGACCCCACCAACCCAGACGCCGCAGCCCGCAACCTCAGACAGTGGATCGACGACTGCGCCAACACCCTCGCGTGCTCAAGAAACCCTCAAACAACCACACCAGCAAGAGAGCCACCTGGTTCACCGACGAGCTCCAGACCTCCAAACGCGCATGCCGGAAATTGGAGAAAATATGGCTCCACGAACGTACACCAGACAACCACGCAGCCCTCAAGGATGCCACCCGCAGACATCACCACCTCATCAGATTAGCCAAGAGATCCTCCTTCAAAGACCGCTTGGATAACAACTCACACGACAGCAAAGAGCTCTTCAGCATCGTAAAGGAACTCTCCAACCCCTGCGTCAACGCTAACGACATCCCGCCCTCACAAGAACTGTGCGACTCACTAGTCATTTTCTTCCTCCGCAAGATCGCTGACAACCACGACAGCTTCAACACCACAACTGCCCCGACTACGCCAGACTCCACCCCCCCTGCGAACACCACCAGCGCCATCCGCCTGACCTCCTGGTCCAATGTCAACGACGACGAGACACGCAAGGTCATGAACTCCATCCACTCAGGATCTCCGTCAGACCCATGCCCACACCACGTATTCAACAAACCAGATGCAGCCATCGCACCCCAACTACGGATGGTCATCTACATCTCCTTCAAAACAGAGACATTCCCGGAAAGCTGGAAGCACGGCGAAATCAACACCCTCCTCAAGAAGCCCAGGGCAGACCCCAAGGACCTCAAGAACTTCCGACCCATCTCCCTGCTCCTGTTCCTGGCAAAGGTCATCGAGAAAATCGTCAACAGACAATTGACCCTCTGCCTGGAAGACAACAACATCTTGGACCCATCCCAGTCCGGATTCAGACAAAACCACAGCACCGAGACAGCCCTCATCGCAGCCACAGACAACATGAGGCGCAAAATAGACAACGGCGAAACATCAGCCCTCATCCTCCTGGACCTGTCGGCTGCCTTCTACACGGTCTGCCATCGCACTCTTAAGACACGCCTCCTAGAAGCCAGAATCCAAGAGAAGGCCCTTGACTGGACCACGTCCTTCCTCTCCGGCAGAATCCAGAGCGTCCGCCTCCCACCCTTCCGAAGCCACCGACATCAATCAATCAAGCAATCAATGCATTTGTAGAGTGCGCTACTCACCCGTGAGGGTATCAAGGCACTGAAGGGAGGGGGGGTGCCGCTACTGCTCGAATAGCCAGGTCTTGAAGTGTCTCCTGAAGGTGAGATGGTCCTGGGTCAGTTGTAGGTGTGCAGGTAGGGAGTTCTATGTCTTGGCTGCCAGGTAGGAGAACGATCTTCCTCCGGTTGTGGCTCTGGGAATCTGTGAGGCGTTGGCGAGGGCGAGGCTGGTGGAGCGGAGCTGGCGGGTGGGGGTGTAGAACTAGAGGCGGTTGTTGAGGTATTCGGGGCCCATGTTGTGGAGCGCTTTGTGTGCATGGGTGAGCAGCCTGAACGTGATCCTCTTGCTGATAGGGAGCCAGTGCAGGTTTCTCAGGTGGGCGGATATGTGGCTGTGGCGAGGGATGTCGAGGATGAGTCGTGCGGAGGCGTCCTGTATGTGCTGAAGGTGTTTCTGGAGTTTGGCTGTGGTTCCTGCGTACAGGGCGTTCCCGTAGTCCAGTCGGCTGGTGACGAGGGCCTGGCTGACCGTCTTTCTGGTTTCGGTGGGGATCCACCTGGAAGATCTTTCGGAGCATGCGCAGGGTGTTGAAGCATGAGGACGAGACTGCTTTGACTTGCTTGGTCATCGTGAGGGAGGAGTCCAGGATGAATCCCAGGTTGTGTGCGTGCTCCGTGGGTGTCGGTGCGGTGCCCAGCGTCGTGGGCCACCATGAGTTGTCCCAGGCGAATGGGGATTGCCCGAGGATGAGGACCTCCGTCTTGTCCGAGTTGAGCTTCAGACGGCTGTGCTTCATCCATTCTGTGATATCTTTCATTCCGTCCTGGAGGTTGGTTTTGGCGGTGAGAGGGTCTTTGGTGAGGGAGAGTATCAGTTGGGTGTCATCGGCATAGGAGATGATGTTGATGTTGTGTTTGCGTGCGATGGTGGCGAGGGGGCTCATGTAGATATTGAAGAGGGTTGGGCTGAGTGAGGAGCCCTGGGGTACGCCGCAGATGATCTTGGTGGCCTCTTAGCGGACGCTCTGGGTTCCGTCGGAGAGGAGCGATCTGATCCAGTCCAGGGCCTTTCCTTGGATCTCAGTGTGGTAGAGGCGGGTTATAAGGGTGCGGTGGCAGACGGTATCAAAGGCTGCCGTGAGGTCCAGGAGGATGACAGCGGCCGTCTCTCCGTTGTCCATCAGGGTCCTGATGTCATTGGTGGCTGCGATGAGGGCGGTCTCGGTGCTGTGGTTGGCTCGAAATCCAGACTGGGATGGGTCGAGCGAGTTGTTTGCTTCGAGGAATGCAGTCAGTTGTTTATTGACTGTTTTCTCGATGACTTTAGCCGGGAATGGGAGAAGAGATATGGGGCGGAAGTTCTTGAGGTCTTTGGGGTCCGCTGTTTGTTTCTCCAGAAGGGCGTTGATTTCTGCGTGTTTCCAGCTTCCTGGGATGGTGGCTGACGTGAAGGAGATGTTAATGATGTTCCGGAGGTGGCGAGCGATAATGGTGTCGGATTTGTTGAAGATATGATGAGGGCATGGGTCGGAGGGGGAGCCGGAGTGGATGGTGTTCATGACGTGGGTGGTGTCTTCAGTGCTGATGGGCGTCCATGCGCTGAGGCTGGTGGTGGGGGTCGTTGGTTTGGTGGCTGGAGGTGGAGTCTGGGTTCTGAAGCTGTCATGTATATCTGCGGTCTTGCGGTGGAAGAATGTGGCGAAGGAGTTACAGAGGTCTTGCGACGGTGTGATGTCGATGTTGCTGGCGCTGGGGTTGGAGAGCTCTTTGACGATGCTGAAGAGTTCCTTGCTGTTGTGGGAGTTGTTGTCCAGCCGCTCTTTGAACGCTGTCCTTTTGGTGGTGCGGATCATCTGGTGGTATTCGCGGGTGGCGCTCTTGAGGGCTGTCATGTTTTCTGATGTCCGTTTGTGGCGCCAAGCTTTTTCGAGGGTTCGGCAAGATTTCTTTGTGGTCTTGAGGGTGTCTGTGAACCATGAGGTTTTTCTGTTGCTAGTCTTGCCTGGGGGTTTCTTCAGTGGAGCTAGGCCGTCGGCGCAGTTGGTGATCCACTGTGCAAGGTTGTCTGGTGCGTCGTTCGTGTCAGGGGTGTCGACAGGTGGGTTCTGGCTCAGCGATGTGGTAAGCTGGTCTATGGGGACTTTGCTCCAGCATCTGCGGGGGATCAGTGGTGTGTGAGGGTGGGATGTGGTCTTCTTGAAGGTGAAGTGAATGCCGCTGTGGTCGGTCCAGTGTAGTCTGGTGGAGTGGCTGAAGGAGACGTGGTTACTGGAGAAGATGGGGTCGAGCGTGTGGCCAGCGAGGTGGGTGGGCATGTCCACCAGCTGCTTGAGTCGAGGTTGTCGAGGTTGTCGAGCAGGGTGGTGGTGTTGTTGTTGTTGCTTTTTCCAGGTGAAAGTTCAGGTCCCCTAGGAGGATGTACTCAGGTGAGGCGAGGACATGCGAGCTGATGAAGTCGGCAATGGTTTCGCTGAATTGTGTCCGTGGGCCCGGGGGCCTGTAGTTGAGCGTTCCTCTGAGGGTGGTCTGGGGGTCGGTGTGGACCTGGAATTGTAGCTGTTCGGCGGCGGTGAGTGTGTCATCTGTGTTGGTCGTGATGCTGATAGTGTTCCTGTAGATGATGGCGATTCCTCCTCCGGTTTTGTTGACACGGTCCTTCCGGGTGATTTTGTAGCCGTCCGGGATGGCTATCGTGATGACGGGGGCCGAGGAGGCGTTCTTCCAGGTTTCCGTGAGGAAGGCGACATCTGGTGCTGCTGTATCAAGGAGATCCCAGAGTTCGACGGCGTGTTTGTGGACGGAGCGGGTGTTGAGGAGGATGCACTTGAGGTGACTGTTGTTATTGTTGCTGTGTCCGGTGGGCGGGTGCAGGTTTGGAGGCAGGTGAATTTGCATGCTTGGCAGGAGAAGGATCCGTGGGTGCTCCTCGGGGTGGCTCGGTGGCAGGCGGCAGGTCATCCTGTGTTGGGTGCGATGAGGTTGGCGGTGTCGTACCTCAGTCGGGTTCCCTGGTAACGGCGGGGGCCAGGGGTTGTGGCACTGGGCGCGGTCCAGGCGCGGACGGGCGCAGATGGCTTGCCCTTGGCGCGCCTTTGGCGTGTCCTCTGCGCTTCTGCGCGGTGTCCTCCATAAATGGGGAAGTGGGAGGGAGGAGCAGCTGGGAGGCGGGAGCGGGGCGGCCAATGGGCAGCAAGCAAGGGGGCAGGGCCGCAGGGGAGCATCGGCGGGAAGCGAGACTCGGGGGGCACAGAAGCGGGTAAGGAATTACAAGCACAAGAGGACAATGGTCTGGACAAGAAATGCAAGAAATACAGAGGAACAAGTCAAAATACAGATCGGGCAGCACAGGGCTCACCAGCGGCGATCTCACGCTGCGGCGGTGAGCGGCGGAACACAGGTGCACACGAGGAGCCGTGCGGCATGTGGAGCGACCGGCCCTGCGAGCATCATCTGCGGTGTCCCCCAGGGCTCATCCCTCAGCCCGACATTGTTCAACATCTACATGCCCCCCTCGCATAAGTGGCCCGCCATCACGACCTCAACATCATCTCCTACATCGACGACACCCAGCTCATCCTCTCCCTGACTAAAGACCCAAACACCGCCAAAACCAACATCCACGAGGGAAGGAAGGCTGTCGCCGACTGGATGAGGAGCAGCCGTCTGAAGCTGAACTCGGCCAAGACGGAGGTACTCATCCTCGGACCCACCACCTCAGCCTGGGATGACTTCTGATGGCCGACCACACTAGGAACAGCACCAACACTCACCGACCATTCACGCAACCTAGGATTCATCCTCAACTCCTTCCTCACCATGTCTAAGCAGGTCAACGCCATCTCCTCCTCCTGCTACAACACCATCCGCATGCTCCGCAGGATCTATAAGTGGATCCCGACCGAAACAAGAAGAACGGTGACACAGGCCCTCGTCAGCAGCAGACTGGACTACGGCAACGCACTCTACGCAGGAATCCCAGCAAAACACCTACGACGACTACAACGCATCCAAAACGCTTCTGTTCGACTGATCGTCAACGTGCCCCGCCGCAGCCACATCACCCCCCCACCTGAAAGACCTACACTGGCTCCCCATCGACAAGAGGATCACCTTCAAGCTCCTCACCCATGCACACAAAGCACTCCACAATGCAGGACCAGCCTACCTAAACAGCAGACTCAGCCTCTACACCCCCACACGCCAGCTCTGCTCTGCCAGCCTCGCCCTCGCCACAGTCCCCCGCATCCAACGAACGACCTCCGACGGCAGATCCTTCTCCTACCTCGCCGCCAATACCTGGAACACCCTCCCTACCCTCATACGGCAGACCCAAGACCTACTCGCCTTCAGAAGACTCCTCAAGACCTGGCTCTTCGAGCAGCAGCAGCAGCACCCCCTCCCCTCAGCGCCTTGAGACCCTCACGGGTAAGTAGCGCGCTCTGCAAGTACTCTGAATGATTGATTGATTGACTCTTCTGATATTCATTGCTTCAAGAGAAATTGCCCCATAATGCTTTGTGGGACCTTTTGATTTGAAACACATTTTCACCCTTACCTTGTTTGTGGTAGTCCGAGGATGATAGGACCACTACCAAATCACTCTCCACAATGCAGTCCTTCTTTGAAGGATATTTTCTGAGTCCTCACTCTAAGCTGTGTAGACCTCCAAAATTATCATCTCCCCTGGATCTTCAATACCTTCTCAGTACTCTCATGGATAGCGCTTTTTCTCTACAGCTGGGAGTGTGACACCATTAGGGGCAATGTGTATGGTAACATTTAGTAAGGCCTAAAAGTACACAACGATAATGTCTATGTTGGTATATCTTCTAGCTGACTGTATGGTTGCAATGTAATGGTGATGCCCCAGAGGGGCTGTTTCTACAGTTGTAGTTTAATGACAAACACACGAAAGAATGCACAAACAGAAGTTTATTCTTGATAAATATTTTATTAGTGAAGCACTACAATGGGGTGTTTGGTTCCTAGTTAGGGCAATTATGGACTTCTAATTGGTGCTGGCCACACAACCAATAGCCCAATTTCCAACACCGGTGCTGAGCGGCGGCAATCTCAGTGTAGGAAGCTGGCTTTCTATATAGTGTTCTAAAATGAATTACAATGTGCAGAGTCCAGTGGATCCCCAATAGGTGTGCATTGGAAAAAGCAATTAACTCTAATGCTCTTTTTGAGGTAGTGTGGTCGACCAGTTAGGCTTATCAGAGGGTAGCGAAAGGAATTATTGTCACACTCAGAGGCGATAATTCAGACACACACTCAAGAATAAATCTGAGACCAACTGATATAAATAAAGTCGTACATTTACAAATATTTTTAGAAACCCGGTTCTTCGTTCAACAGTGAATATACGTTATATGTTGATTTTTAACCAAATGCACTTCAAGATGCAAATGCTTACAAATTTTAAGCAACAGCGGTCACTACCATCAGGCAGAGACCATCGTGGTCAAGGAGAAGAAAAGGTTTAGATTGCGGAGTACAACCATCACATGTATCATTGCGGTTGATGGAAGCACCACTTTGCCATGTAGTTTTGGGGAACAACGACCACCCAGAGTTCAGGGAAAGGTCTACTCCAGGGGAGTCAGAGTTTTGGAAGTCCCAGGGCTTGAGCACAGCAGGAGGTCCTGTGTTACCTGGGTTGGAGGTGCCAGAGGTCTTGATGATGCAAAATTTGCTCTTCACTGGTAACGTTTGGCTAAAAGGTGTGGGGAGGGCAGTCTGTTGTGGTTGGAGCGGTTATGCTCAAGTTGTTTCTTTTACGCAGTTGATGCCACCTGAAAGAGGGGTACAGGCTCACATTAGCAGGACTTTTTCCAGTGTTGGTCGCAGGTACTGTGAGGATCACTCTGGCTGGTGGACGCATTGAAGGGGTTCGTTACTGGACTGGTGACCAACAAGACTTGGCTGCTGCAACTTTTGATAGATGAGGTGAATCGCGTCAGCACAGTCTGTGCCTCTCCACACCTCATGGCGGTCTTTACCGGTGGTGAGCCAGGGACTAGCACCATTGGTGCAAAGGGGGATCCCAGTCAATAGGCTAAGGCTTGCTGGACTCCTTTTGCAATTGCCAGGGTTTTGCACTGGTTTCTTCTGCAGCAGGGTTCATTTCCTGGATCAGCAGCACATTTTTTACCTCTGTTTTCTTTAGGTCCGTAAAATCTGAGGTTCAGGTCTCGGGGAGCCACCTAAATACTGAATTTAGGAGTGTTACAAGGGACACAAGTACTAGCCAATGGGCTATTTACCTTTAGGGTGTCTGCACACTATAGTGACGGCTTCCTGTGGGAAGAGGCCATACTCTCGCCCTGATTGGAGATTTTCTCACCATCTTAAGATGGTGGAATTTTTGGAGAGGGGTTCACCTCACTTGCCCCACCCTAGGTATTATGTAGGCTGAGAAAGACACTGCTCCGCATCTAATTAATTTTCCTGCATTTCCTCCCATCAAAAGTGGAGCAGGAAAGAGGGGTTGGCCTCCCACACTATCCGTATGTTCCTGGGTTGGATTTCAAAGGCGGCATTGCCTTTGAATCTTCCTGCCCGGTAAGACCACCATGTCCTGGAGGAGGTGTTAAACACCTCCGCCCAGGGCAGGTACTATATCTGTCCTCTGAGAGCGCTGGCTCTCACCCCATGAGGTCAGAAACATGTCTGATGGTGGCGGCTGGTGAAAACCAGCCAGAGACCCTCCTAGGTTTTGGTTATGTTTCAAGGGGCCCTCTAAAAGGGTCTCCTGTGTAAATGTATTAATGCATCCAACACTGGCAAATGAGAGGATTAATTAAGACAATATGTTTGTTGACAAATATCTTAGAAATCAGTGAAGCCAACATGGGGCTAGGTAACTCGTGTTGACAAGTATCCAGCCCATGTTTTTTATGGCTTCCCTGTTCACGTGCAATATCACAGAATGGACTGGACATTATGTAGTCGTATCTGCGCATGCATATATGCCCGCACATAGATATAGTGCACCCTACCTTAGGACTAGAGACCTGCAGTAGGGGTGACTAACCTGTTTCTTATGCTGTGTATGGGTGACATGGCTCACTGGACTGTGTACCATGTTGACTCGTTGGATTTCCCTGCACCAAGACACACATCCTGTAATGGCAGAGTGTATAACCTTGGGGTAGCAAAACCAGAGGACCCTCTTAAGTATCCATGCCCTAGGTACCAGGAGCACCATTTACTAGGGACATACAGGGTAGCTCAAGTTGTGCCAATCATGGTACAGTGTTTGTGAAAAGAGAGCTGCACTGCAAACCTGGTCAGCAGGGACACAGTGCACTTTCAGTTAAAAATCATATCTGTTCGCAGGCAAAAAGTGGAGGCTAACCATGCAAAAAGAGACACTTTCTGACACCCAGTCCCTGTATGCATTGATAACATTTGATAAGTCCAATTTTCCCACATATTACCTTAATGCGCAAATATCAGAGCGCACACTCTGAGAGGGGTTCACAGGTTTGTTCGGTGAACTCCAGAGGTGCTAGGGAAAACCCCCTTAAACATGTCATGTACAATTATTGACTGTTGATTAATGTGTTGACTGTGTTTCTTAAGGACAGTCTGCATTTCTAAAATAATTTAATTATGAGGTGGGATTTCATACACTGTGTTCCCATTAGAGTGTTCCCACTGGAGTATTAATGACAATAGAGAGTCCTTTGAATCCCTACACCATACACTGGGCATGTATGCAGAGTATTCTTCTCTATATGCTTAGGGGCTACAACACGTACCCAGACCAAAGATCTGGGAGTAGGGATGAGCCCTGCTTCTAGGGGTGTAGGAGGTGATTGGGCACTCCAGGAAATTCTTACACTTGTCCTAGGCATGGCAGATTTTTCAATAGGAAGCCCATGTGAGTCATTATTTTTACAGCCTTTCTCCCACAATTGGCACAGGCCAGAAATCATTGGAAGGGTGGGGTTGGAGGGTAGGGTTCCCAGGAGCAGTGAACCTATCCCAGTGGTTCCCGCCAGGAGGGTAGGAGGTTCCCAAGAAATGTTCCCACTATGGGGAGGGGAAAGAGGTCGAGAAAGTTGTGGTTCCCATGGTCCCCATTGTTTATCTGGTGGGGAGGGGAGCTAGCTCAAGGTGGCCAATATAGTAGGGTGGCCCTGTAGAAGGATGTTCTCACAGTTGAAGGTGTAGTGTCTAATTCTGAGGAGATCAGAGAGGGGATAGATCTCCCTAAATTCCCAATATGGGTTAGTGGTGACCCCGAGATGTCAGGGTAGGTAGGCTACTGCCAGAGAGCAGTGTAGGATATCCTCCTAGAAATCGTTTTTTTCTGTACCTGAGGGGGTGGCTAGGGCAATTTCCAGACAGAAGGCTAAACAAGTAGGTCCTGTGGGATCAGGTCCCAGAATCGAGGGTGAAAGCCCTGCAGCTGGGGGGTTATGGCCTCAGCACAATGTGAGGGTGCGCAGAAGGTTCTGCTCTAAGCAGGCCCCTGCCTGGTGCATTGCTAGTGTACTAGCCGTGGGGGCATGCCTTGCGTTCTCCTCAAAGTCCTGGTTCACCAGACAAGGGCTCAGTAAGAGGGAACAAGCCCTCTGCTGAGTTTGGATGGTGGGTTCGGCACCCAAATATAGAGAGGGTGGGAAGGAGGCTCTGCCTTAGTCAGGCCCATACCTACTAGTGCATTATGGTGTACAAGCCTTAGGGGTATTAAATTGGGCCCCGACTTCCTGGGTTGCCAGGCATTGGACATACCGGGTAGCACAGTCCTCAGCCAGGTGCAGAAGGTGGTTCTGCATGCAGTAACTCAGCAACATGTGAGGTGGGGCCTATCTTAAGTGAAGGGAACCTGTGCTTCTGACTTGAACGGTATGGTCACTTCTGTCTAGGACTGTGACTTTGGCCTATCAAACGGCTAGCTGTCGAGGACTGCGCCTGCCAGACATCTGTTAGGTGCACTTAAGGTTTACAGGATGAGAGAATGCCCCTGGTGAGGGTGTGCAGGAGGTCCTGATGGAGCCCTTGCCTGGGGCATTTTTGGATGTTAGCCTCAGGGTGGATGCGCTAGGGCCCCTCGAACTTCTGGTTGTCCAGGCAAGGGCTCAGTATGAGGGGATAAGCCCTCTGTTGAGTGTGGTGAAAGGAGGCAGAGTGAGCTTCAAAGTGACCTGTTGGAGCTTTCACAGGGGTATCTATATGGTCCTCCGTTGGTCTTCATGGTTGGAGCATGGAGGCTAGGAAGAGCTTCCATGGGTCATGACCCCCACATTGTCCTACAGCTCTCCTGTTGACCCAATGGGGCTGGAGGGAGCCCACAGGTGAGGGATTCCTGTGGTAGGAACTGCCTTGGGGTGATTCTTATCTACCAGCACTCTGTGATTGGACTGGAGTTCACTTAGGGGGGTACGGTCATCCCAACAGGGTGGTGGCAGCATAGACCCTAGAGTAAATACTGAGGTTGTGGGTCAGGAGCTTGTTCAAGGCTCTTGTGCGACTCAGTTGAGTGAGGCTACTGGATTGTGTGTTCTCCGGAAGAGGGGACCAACCGGTGACCCTGGGGACAGGTTTCAGACCTGTCGGTTGTGTTGCAGTCAGTACAGAGGCGCTGGACGCTTGCCAGGACCAGTGTGGTGGCCTCAGCATTGCAGCACCCCGAGCAAAGGTGAGCTTCGACCTGCTGAGCCATATAGTTAGTGTCTTGGATGCATCTGATCTAGAAACAAAGGGTTTACTAGGGCAGTATGGGTTCGCTGTAGGGATCTGCAACCACAAGGTTGAGTTAGGTGGGTGGTCTTAGCATAGGAGGGCCAATGGAAGTTCTCAGTATCGGGGTACCGGGTGTGTGGAAGGAAAGACTGTTGTTTTCTAGCACAGAACATTTAGGATCTCTGACAGAATATCGAGGCTGAAAATATCGACAGACAAAATATCGACGTTGGAATATCGAAGGCAAGTATATCGACACCCTATCTACAACATGGTAAGTACAAAAATATCGAAACAAAAATATCGATGTTAAAAATATCGTAATTAAAAATATTGTTTTTTAAAACAAAGGTAAAATTAAGTAAATAGTACTTATATATATTTTAAACTTATGTTAAAATGTGTTATAATGTTTAAAATGAATAAATAATACATATTTACTATTAAACATTTAATTAAAAATAATAATTACATATACAATATACACTTAAATAATTATAATATATACATTATTTCTTAAATAATTATAAAATATTAACAAATACTACAATTTAAAAATACATCAACACTCATAAAATAATAACATAAATATTAATAAATAATTATATTTAATAAATAACAACAATTAAATATACTTTCAATATTTTTAAAATTAATTAAATACAACATTATGTAACATCTTAAATACATAAATAAATATAAATAATATTGAATAGCATAAGGGTAAAAATTACTATTCAAACTCCAGAGGGTGCAACAGTAGATAAAGCGTTGGATAGCGTAAGTGTAAAAATTACTATTCCAACTCCAGTGAGTGCAACAGTAGGGAAAGCGTTGGATCGCGGGTATGTAAAAATGACTATTCCCACTCCAATGAGTACAACATTAGTGAAAGCGTGGGATAGCGTAGGAGTAAAAATTACTATTCCCACTCCAGAGAGTGCAACAGTAGGGAAAGCATTGGATAGCGGGTGGGTAAAAATTACTATTCCAACTCCAGTGAGTGGAACAGTAGAGAAAGCATTGGATAGCGGGTATGTAAAAATGACTAATCCCACTCCAATGAGTGCAACATTAGGGAAAGCGTTGGATAGCGTAAGAGTAAAAATTACTATTCCCACTCCAGAGAGTGCAACAGTAGGGAAAACGTTGGCTAGCGGGTGGGTAAAAATTACTATTCCAACTCCAGTGAGTGGAACAGTAGGGAAAGCGTTGGATAGCGGGTATGTACAAATGACTATTCCCACTCCAATGAGTGCAACATTAGGGAAAACGTTGGATAGCGTAAGAGCAAAAATTACTATGCCAACTCCAAAGGGTGCAACAGTATGGAAAGTGTTGGATAGCGTAGATTGGCTAATTATTATTCCAACTCTAGAGGGTGCAACAGTAGGGAAAACGTTGGATAGCGTAGGGGGAAAAATTACTATTCCCACTCCAGAGAGTGCAACAGTAGGGAAAGTGTTGGATAGCGTAGGGAGAAAAATTACTATCCCCACTCCAATGAGTGCAACATTAGGGAAAGTGTTGGATAGCGTAAGGGTAAAAATTACTATTCCAACTCCAGTGAGTGGAACAGTAGGGAAAGCATTGGATAGCGTATGGGTAAAAAATAATATTCCAACTCCAAAGGGTGCAACAGTATTGAAAGCGTTGGATAGCGTAGGTGTGAAAATTACTATTCCAACTCCAGAGGGTGCAACAGTAGGGAAAACATTGGATAGCGTAGGGGGAAAAATTACTATTCCCATTCCAGAGAGTGCAACATTAGGGAAAGCGTTGGATAGCGTAAGGGTAAAAATTACTATTCCAACTCCAGTGAATGGAAAAGTAGGAAAACCATGGGATAGCGTATGGCTAATAAATAATATTCCAACTCCAAAGGGTGCAACAGTATTGAAAGCGTTGGATAGCGTAGGTGGGAAAATTACTATTCCAACTCCAGAGGGTGCAACAGTAGGGAAAACATTGGATAGCATAGGGGGAAAAATTACTATTCCCACTTCAGAGAGTGCAACATTAGGGAAAGCGTTGGATAGCGTAAAAGTAAAATTTACTATTCCCACTCCAGAGAGTGCAACAGTAGAGAAAACGTTGGATAGCGGGTGGGTAAAAATGACTATTCCAACTCCAGTGAGTGGAACAGTAGGGAAAACATTGGATAGCGTAAGAGTAACAATTACTATTCCCACTCCAGAGAGTGCAACAGTAGGGAAAACGTTGGATAACGGGTGGGTAAAAATTACTATTCCCACTCCAGTTAGTGGAACAGTAGGGAAAGCGTTGGATAGCGTATGGGTAAAAATTACTATTCCAACTCCAGTGAGTGGAACAGTAGGGAAAGCGTTGGATAGCATATGGGTACAAATTACTATTCCAACTCCAGAGGGTGCAACAGTAGGGAAAGCGTTGGATAGCGTAGGGAGAAAAATTACTATTCCAACTCAAAAGGGTTCAACAGTAGGAAATGCCAATTAATAAATATTTGCAAAAAATATTACACATAAAAATTTGTAATTATTTACAATTAAATTACTTCCCACACTATTCCCCTATAAACCCACAACCCGCTCTGGTACTAAAACATAACATTTAATAAAAAATAACATTAATTGCCAATTAAATAATTAATTTATCAAATAAAATAAATAATTGCCAATTAATAATTACTATTAAATTAGTTCCCACCCTATTCCCCTATAAACCCACAACCCACTCTTGTACTAAAACATACCATTTAATAATACTTAACATTAATTACCAATTAAATAATTAATTTATCAATTAAAATAATTAATTGCCAATTAATAATTAAATAAAAAACTAATTAATTACTATTAAATTACTTCCCACCCTATTCCCCTATACACCCACAACCTGCTCTGGTACGGAAACATAACATTTAATAAAAATTAACATTAATTACCAATTAAATAATTAATTTATCAAATAAAATAATTAATTGCCAATTAATAATTACAATTAATTTACTTCCCACCCTATTCCCCTATAAACCCACAACCCGCTCTGGTACTAAAACATAACATTTAATAAAAATTAACATTAATTACCAATTAAATAATTAATTTATCAATTAAAATAATTAATTACCAATTAATTATTACAATTAAATTACATCCCACCCTATTCCCCTATAAACCCACAACCCGCTCCGGTACTAAAACATATAATTTACTTAAAAATAAATTTATTAATATATAAAAATAATACACATATAATATAAATTAATTTAAATACTTTACAAAAACATATAATAACACATACATAACAAAAGTCTAAAAAATAATACAAATATCGATATTATTAACATCGAAATTAGTTACATCGATATATATGCTATCGATATTACTAACTTCGATATTACTTACATCGATATAAATGAATTCAATATTACTTACCTCAGGGTCGATATTCTGTCCTACGATATTCTTGACATCGATATTCTGTACCTTCGAAATTTTAAACACGATATTTTGGTAGGTCGAAATTTTCAACTCGATATTTTGACTGTGTACCGAACATTTAAGCACATATATATGAACATTTAAAAAAATATCAGCAGTTTTGTAATTCTGAAATGTGATTAACACAATGATTTTAAGAGTATCAAAACAAATCAAGACACTTTCCTTCGTGATGTGCAAACGGTACATATTTGTAAAAACCCAAACCCCATACTTTATCATTGGTGAGCTACATAATTTTCTCAGTAAAACTGCATGTACGAGTGAATTGTTTTGTTATTTCAATAGAAAATATGCTACCTGCAAATGACAGTACATTACAACAGCATTCTTTAAAAATATATTTGCCCCAATGCGCTGCGAACTGCACCACCCACTTCATACCATACCCAAACCACCTTCCTGCTGAATGCATTTGCTACTGTTGACCTCATGGGTCCCCAAAGGACCGCAAACCCTTTGTGCCACTCCGAGCTGGGTCTGACTTTACTGGAAGATTGTATTGACCCGGCTCCCCTCCTTTTATGGGTTAAAATGTGTTCCAACCTCAAATAAAAATGTTCTTTGCAAATTCTATCTCTATGTATCTTTGAGAAAATCCCATGGTTATGTTATGTCAAACGAGTGTTCGGTAACCTGGTCTATATCGACTTTTTTAAATAATCAAGCTCACATCCCACCCGCGGCCAAAGTCAAAATAAGGATGTTTATTTGGAAAGAGCATTGACC
Organism: Lissotriton helveticus; assembly: GCF_964261635.1. Lineage (NCBI taxonomy): Eukaryota > Metazoa > Chordata > Amphibia > Caudata > Salamandridae > Lissotriton > Lissotriton helveticus. Next base: position 1,686,811,585 of record NC_136068.1, read on the forward strand.
AGACCTCAGAGTTTAATCTCCCAGCAATCCAGCCTGTACATCAGTCCTGGTCATGCCCCCCTTCCTCAAGTATTGCAACTTTAATTAGCTTATATTTTAAAACAGCACTCTAGGTTCTATTTGACAAGATTTCGTTTGGGCACCACTCACATTGCAGAGACTTTTCCTACTCAAGGAGGGTGGCTGAAAGATCTTCGTCCATGCCTATGGGATATCTCAAAACAACCTACAGTGCACTTTCTATTCCATTATTATTATGTAAGAAGAATTGTTGTACTCCCCTTGCTGAGATACCATAGACCTATCTCATTATAGAATGGTTGTCGACATTTGTATACACTGGAATCATATGAAACTTGCCAAGCTGTTCACAATTTCACTAGGGGGGCACATTTCATTAGGAACCTTTATGGCTTATAATGTTCAAAGTTCTATTGGCTGATTATCCAATGCATTACTGTGATTGTTATCTGTCAATTTGTATGACGCACTTTTCTTACATTGATTGATGCCAACATTTCAGGGAAACTTTTTTGGTCTCTGGTTTAATTTATTTTTATCTTAATATTGGGGTTGTAATGTATCTATGTATGTATCTACTTTTATGATTTTTCAAATTGCTTGTAAATGTTGTGTAAAGAAATTCCAAAAACCCTCTTCGGACCTTTCCTCTCTGAGCACATTTTAATCATTGATTCCAAACTGGGCCCTAAAACCTTAAATATGCATGAGTTGCAAATATTTTTAAAACGATAATTATATAAGTACGCACTCTAAAGAAGCTGGTGCAAATCTGTTAGACATTGGCAAGGGCATATTATGTGACTATATGCAGGACCTCTTCCACCAGCACGCTCATTCAATTTCCTCCACATCACAACTATCGATGACTGAAGTTTAGGTTTTCCATCTTACAATCTCCCTAAAACCGCTGTCGTACTGCATACTGGTACTGGTTTCTAGACAACAGCTTGCTTTCACGGATTATTTCAGGAAACAAATAAAAAATGTCTGCAGGTTCCCTCTACATTAACACCACAGCACTGTAGTATTTTCTTTTGTTTAGAAATTGCATGGATTCTGTAAACCAATTCTAACTATACCATCTAACCTTAAAACAACCTTTTGTTTCTGGCATGAAAGCATTGAAAATCTGAAGGGGAGTGGTGCTGCTACGGTGCTAGCCTTAGTTATCCATCTCACATTTTTCTCCTGGTCTTTTTTACTCCAAGCTGTCTTTTAAATCTAATATTCTTCTTTTAGTCTGATAGATTGTAAACTAGGAGGGCCTGCCAGATGTTTTGTGCCAGGAACGTTATGTTACTGTACCAATCTACAAGTGATCCTCCATCACACTCACATTATATTGGTGGAAGTGGATCTGGAACAGTCCTGTTCCATGCTTCCACCACAGTCACCTGTGTCCAAACCTCAGATATTTATCCTCCTGAATGTCTAAGGTTTTCCATTAGCCTCTTCTTCTTCTACAAAGGGAACTGTACAGAGAAATAGGGCAAATCGCACGCCTGGAATTTTACCGAAGGCACCAGGAATGCATATTTTGTCTCACAAAAAGATCAACATGAAGAACTGTTATTAGTCTTTTCTGGATTTTTTCTCTCAATTTAAGAAGCTATATTAATGTGTGCAGAGTTTGACTGCGAAACTGCTTTTTTTCTAGGTTACACTTGCCTCACTGTAGCTATTTAGACTAAAAAGATGACTGCATTAAGTCTTCAAGCAAATCAAGTTACCCCAGGCTGGTGCAAAGACAGAGAAATAGCTCCTTGAAGATTTTCTTGGTCTCTACTGTGTAGTAGGCGTAGGGCACATTTTTCACTATAAGTGGTTTGGGATCTATGGGCACACAGAGGTAACTGTGGGTCAATCATGGTAATTGGGTCCATTTGACTCTGGTGTCGGAGCGTCATACAGCAAGTACACCCCTTTAGCACTTGACTCTCTTGGTCGCAGGTCATGTAATCCAAGGTTTACTCAGGGAAGTGGTGTTGAAGTAGAGACTTAGCACTCAGTAATATGCAATACAGCTCTTTTTTTTATTGGGTTTTTCCATTTTAAACAGCAAGAAGCAGCCAATTCCCAAGCGCTAAGGTAGAATGAATAACATATTCAGCATGAGCAAATAAAAAAATATCTGACATGACAAAAGCAAAAACATAAATATGTTAAATTATACTTAGGAGAAGAAGAGCACTGAAGACAAGCAATATAAGACCCCAAAGCTCAGGTAAAGGCGGACCAGCCCTAGAGGCGACCTCGGCCTGAAAGGGATCCCAAATCCGACTCCACCATTTCCTTCGCAGGTCATTATCAATCAGCACCACCTCTAGCCTGCTTGTGTGTAAAAATTCCTGCCACCAGATCCAAGGGTCGAGTGGCTTGCAAGCAAGCCAGAATTGTTCCAAAACCAGCCTAGCTAAAGTGATGGAAAAAAAATATACTCTCTCTAAATGGGGGGAGGGGAGAAATGGCCGGGGAATGCGCCAACATGATAAGTTTGAGATCCTCAGAAGCCTCCACATTTAATATGCCCCCCAATTTACCAAAGACAAATAGCCAAAACAGCTTCAGGGCAAGATTTGCAGACATAAACACTGGTCATCCAGCCATAGCTTCATAATAAAGAGACAATGTGGACTAATCTACCTGTTATTAATACATTTAAGGTGGTGTACCTTGATCCGAGATATATTCAAACTAAATGGGACATCATATTGCTACACCAGAGATCGGCCCGGTGACTTCCGAGTTAAGCCAAGAACTCCACTTGTCTACCCGCTGCTGGGATCCATCCTCAATTAGATTATGTGAAGCTCCATGAATTGATTTGTAAACAAACCCAATATTTCTCTTACAAGGAGTTTTCCTAATAAGATGCAAGCCCAAATTATCAATGCAGCTCATGTCCTCTCCCTTAAAGTAAAACAAAAAATGCAGCAACTGTAAATAACTAAAAAAACCCGGACGGAAGGGGAACCTTCTACGATAAACTACTAAAAGAAAAGGCATTACCCTCAAAGAGTTGATCAAAGGTCAGAAGAATGGCCCTTTTCATACCTTCGGGAACCCATCATGAATGTCCTTAGAAAAATTGGGGTTATAACCCAAGTACATAGATGAATTAAACGGGGCAATACCCATAAATATTCTCCTAAAAGAGCACCAGACCTGATGGAAAACTTTTTAAAGTCTTAAATTGAGTATGTTTGAAGCACATTGTGTCGAGAATACCGAAACTGGGGACAATCAATTCACCCAATGAGAAATCACAAAAGGGCAGCACGACTGCAAATGCATATGCTGGTTTGTTAAATCTTTTTTTATAATGTACAATAAAAACAAGTTAAGACAATATACAATGGTTTCCTACAGTCTTGTTGGCAGCCAGCCATGCTAAAATAAGGCATGCTTATTGTGAGCTTTTGCTTAAGCTATGCACTTCCAGACTTGTACGTGTTCTCTCAGAGAAGCCCCAGGGTGATAGGCAAATATAGTTGACGGAGTTCATTTTGTTAAAAATATATGGTTCTAGAGGACAAGGTCTTTGTATTTATATTTCTTTTATGAAGTGCTGTGGCTAAAAACAATAAGTTCAACTTGGTGATCTAAGATGAAATGCTGATACCGTTGATGATTTCCCATTATTTCTGCGAGGTAAAGTGCATTGTGCAGTAAACAATTGGGCTGCAGAGTGTTCAATTGCACTTTATCACCTTGCGTGCCCGACCGGTTTGAGGTGTCTGTCGCTCTTTTCTGGTTCATTTGCAGTTAAGCTCAGAAACTTTATTGCCTTGCATGCCAGTTGTACTGTCGAGCATCCTAAGCATTTATTACTGCAGATATGCAAGTCCTATTTTGTTCTCTTTTCGGTGTTGGCAGTAGGAGTACTTTCCGTATGGATAATAGTGCTGGACAAATGCATAATAGATGAAGCAATGACTCATCTCCTTGTCCACAAAGGCGGCAATCCTTTGAGGGCCAGGCCTGTTTCCATTTTGGGATAATATCTTTCAATGGATAAACTCCCAGTCTCAATAAAATCAGTTTCCGGTTTTTGCGATTTGCAAAATGTTCTGAGGGGTATGGTTGAGGTTTTAGCGTTTTATATGTTGGCATCACCATCCATAAGTTGTTCTTTGAGGTCAAAGAGTCTTTATCCATTTCCTGGGATTGTTGCTTGATGGTTTTATTGACTATTCGTTTAAACTCCGGATAAGATGATATTGTGTGCCATGCTTCCTCTAGCTTTAGAGCTGCGTTAGATTGATTTAAGAACAAGTAAACGTAGTTGCTCAATCTAGATTGCCTCTCAACCTCCAGCCAGTAATAGTATGCCAGGTAGTCTTCATCCGCTGCCATCATTCTCCAATAGTATTTATCAAGGGCCCCTTGTCTTGGCAGGATCTGTTTTTTTAGCCCGAATTCCAATCTAATCATGTTGCATAGAAATCAGAAATGTTGCATAGAATTGAAAATAGATTCTTGAAGAGGCTAGCTTAGGCAGTATTTAAGATTGTTGAGTCCTTTGTGTTTAGGAGTTCTGATCCATACGTGATTGATGGCAAGAATTTGGCTGCCACAACCTTTACTAAATAAGTTTTAGATTAGTCAGTAAGTTTGTTTTGCAAGATTTTAAATGCAAATAGTAGCTGCTTTGCTTAGACTTTCCACAGTTCTAAATATTGCTTATAGTTAAGATGTTGATAGATTAATACACCCAAATATTTATACGTTCCCACCTGATACAAGGAGTTACTGTTAATCACCAGGTAAATTTCGTTTGTTTTTTATGGGAGTTAGAAAAACACATAACCATAGATTTTTTGAAGTTCATAACGAGTTGAGATGAGGCTGTATATACCGCTAGTTGGTTTGTCAATTGCTGTAGGCCTCAATGCGTTTGAGAGAGCAACACAATGTAGTCAGCATATTGCAGGCTTGATATTCTGACATTGCCCAATTTTGGAGGGTCCCCTAGTATTAGACGGAGGTTATTATCTAGGTCATCTGCATTGATGTTGAATAAATTGGGGGCCAGAACACACCTCTGTTTTAAGCCGTTGGTGGTAATAATTTTGTTTGATAGGTTTCGACCGTCCCCCATTTTTCTTTGGACCCATGTTTTTGAGTAAAGATTGATTATTGCATCTAATAATCTAGGGACCTTGTCGAAGGCTGCTTTGAGGACTACAAAACAGGTGTGCAAAACGTTTGAGTTAGCAATAGCTTGGTTGGCCAGGAGCATGACAGCGGATAAGTTTGTTTAAGTGCCTATACTGGCTCGAAAGCCTGTTTGTGTGTTGGGGATCAGTTTTGTGCTATCGACCTAGTCCTCTATATCTTTCAACAAATTTGCAGTGTACATTTTTGCCTCAACATCAATGAGAGCTATTAATCTATAATTTGATAGGTATGAATGAGCTCCTGATTTGTAAATTGGTTGTAGGATGCTTCCTTGCCATGAGTCTAGAATGGTGCAAGTCTCCAATGTGTGAGCGAACAGCCAAGTTAAATGGTTGGACCAGAAACCTGGGTCTTTTTTTGATAAGGCGTTGGGCAGGCCATTTGGTCCTGGGGCCCCATCAGACCTTTATTTTTATTTTTGTAGGACATTCAATACCTGTTTTGTGTGATCTGTAGATGAGATACTAGTGGGTCAGACCCTGATGTTTCAAGTGGATCTGGCAGGAATTTGCCTTCTGGCTGTTTGACTTGGGGGTTGCTGTGGTTTATCGGTTTCTATGTGCAGGTCATGGAATCTATTTTATAGTTGATTCTTGGCACTGGGGCATGGGAAGTCAATCTTGGTGTGATGGCCATCCAGGTCTCTTTATTTTGAGTGTCCCTAGAAGTTATTGTACCAATCAATCTCGCCTTCGATGTATCGTTATTTACGGATGCGCCAGAGACAGTCTGGGTGTTGAATGTGGCTACTATATGAGCTCTAAAGAACAACAAATAACTGTGGGTCTGGTAAGGAACTCAAGACATGCTGTGTGTTGCTGGCTATGTGTCTGCTACTACTATTAAAATAGAAGACAGACTGGACAGTTAACCACTGTGAAAAATGTCCATCAGTTACGCGTTTTTGGGCACCCAGTACATCAAATGTATGTCATATGATGTACTGGGTGCCCAAAAACGCGTAACTGATGAATAGTAGTAGCAGACACATAGCCAGCAACACACAGCATGTCTTGAGTTCCTTACCAGACCCACAGTTATTTGTTGTTCTTTAATACTTGTGTGGGGGGTATAACTGTGCCCAGGTCTTTAAACACTTCCCTTGAACCCTCGAATAATTGTTTGTTTACTATATGAGCTCTCCATGTATGTTCAGTTATGTCAGAGTTAAAGTGCCATTTGTTTCCATTTGATAGGAGATTAATGTGAGCCCAGAACTGTTTTGAGTTTTGTTGCTGGCTGACGTAGACCATTTTTGTCCAGAATTGCTCTTTGTATGTGTTCTGTGCTGCAAGAATCTCCTTTTTTAAGTCCCTTTTAATTTGTTCAATTATTGTCACAGACTGCCAGGTGGGTTGTAGGTTCTGAGTTTGCATTAGTCTGAGAGCTTTATTTAGTTGTCTTTTTTTATCTTTAGCGTATGTGTGTACCAGGCTGCCCCGTTTCCCTTGAAAGGTTTTTGGCTTTTAGGCTTTGTCGAAAAGGTTTTGTTTAAACTGTTGATAAAAGCCTTCCAGGCCCCTGTCCCTAATGGTTTTGCATCAGTAGGGGCCAACAAAGCAAAGCAGGACTCCATGATTGCATCTACATTGTTTTTTATTCCCTTTTAATCATTTTAGATTGTAGTTTTGAGTAGATGGTGTAAGGGCGCTAGCTGCCCGAGACCTTTCTTGGATGGTAGTTAGTATAAAGAATTGAGAATAATTGTCACTGTCTGCCCATTTGTTTCATTTTCATTTTTCATTAATTAATTTCATTCATTCCAATGGGAGAAACTCTGAAAACATGCCAGCACAGTGTCCAAGGTGACCACCCCAGCACCGATCGGAATTGTGTAAAATATGACCCCAATAAGTAATAATTTGGAAGGGATACCCCCTCATTTTCCTTGGTTTGCTGTAAAAACTGAATCCTGCATTGACGTATACGGTAGGCCCAGATAAACCCATGCCATAATGCCTCCACTGTAACAAAAAAAGCTGAAAGAAAGAGTTGGATACAGCAAAACAAATACCGCAGAAGGATAGTCATCATAATAAGATTAGAACAACTGTAAGAGCTAAATGTGAACGGTTTCACTTAAGAACGACCACTGCTGACTGCTGATACCACATCCTATAATTTCACTATAAAATATCAGGTTAATTAATTGTTAAACCGACCCCAAAGTAAACCAGGGACTGCGCCCACCTCTGATCCTGGGCAGGCGGGGCTACATTAGAAACAATCGGAGTCTTTTCAGAGTTTCAAAGTGCAGCCAGTAACCTCCCCAAATGATTGGGCTGCTGCCATCACTGTCTTTAAACCCCCAATCGGAGCTGGCGTAAAAACCGCAATGTCATCTGCTTACACAACAATTTTAACTTCATATCATTGAAGACTCAAGGGTTGCATCCCCTCCTTTCATTTAAGAGATTGAATTAACGGTTCAACATATAGAGCAAACAACTGCAGGGTGATAGGGCATCCCTGCCTGGTACCATGGAGAAAAGCAGTAGGTTCTGATAGAAGGCCTATGTTTTGAACTCTTGCCTTAAGACCCAGGTAAATTCCCTAGAAACAAATGTGGAACCCAAACCAGCAGACTCCATTACCTCCTAAAAAAAGGGCCAAGAGACGTGATCAAAGGCTTTCTCAGCATCCAGACAAATCATACCAATAGAGCTACCTGACATATCACCACCTCTAAAGCCGAAATTGCCATATTAACATGTAACGCTGTATCCTGGCCCAGAATATGAACATACTGGTTTTGGTCCACCAATTGCAAGATGGTTGCTGACAGCCGATTAGTAAAAATGCAAGCATAGATTTTGGAGTTAAAATTAATTAGATAAAGAGGATGATATGACCCACAAAATGTGGGATCCTTCCACGTTTTTGGAAAAACCACAATATTTGTCTCTTTTAAGACTCAGGATCATTATCGAAGAATAAAACAAATGAAACAGATCCATTAACACTGGGGACAAAATCTGTGAAAAGGTGACACAAATGTCCGATAGATTCTGTTGGGGACCCTACACTTTCCTACTAGCCAAAGAACTAATGACCTCTTGAACCTCAGTAAGAGTGATAGGGGCCTCTAACTTAGGCATCTGGGTAGGAGGTGCCCGCAGTCCAAATATTGCTGAGTGAATTGAGAGATATCCTCAGCAGAGGAGAGATACTCTTCCTTAAAGAGGTCCCGATAAAACCAGCAAAATACTTCAGACACTAGGACAGGATCTTTAACTAAAAGGCCATTCTGATCCCTAATTCACTGAATATTATTCAAACTTGATCTGTCTTTCACTCAAATGACAAAATCCGCCCCATTTCTTCACTGTTCTTGAAATATGTCATCTGTTGAGCTCTCCCCCTTTTACCCACCCTCTCCCAATTATTGTCATAAGGGGAGCACTAAGAATGGTATACTGTTCCAAAAGCTGTTCATCCCGAATCCCTTCCTTCACTATAACACTGATTTCTTGGTCTGATTCAACGGACCTCAAAGTCCCTGTTTCTTCAGTCAATGCCATTCAACATTGATACGATGTAAACTGAAGAGTCTGCCCTTGACAGAAGGCTTTTAGAGAATCTCAAACCACAGAGATTGAAGCCTTCCCTATGTAAAATTAGAGAACCTCCCTAATATGCAAATTTAGTGAGCTTATATAGCCATCTTCCAAGAGTAACCTACATTCAAATTTCCAGCTCCATGAGCCAGATACCTTAGTATCCGTACTAAGCTGTATGAACAATGAAGGAAACCAATATATTACTAACCAGAAAGATATCAATTCTTGATATGGCATTATGAGGAGTGGAGTAGAACATTAAACCTGATTGACTAGGATGCTTAAAGCGCCAAAGATCAACCAAAGCATAAGGGTATATTAGCTATAAGACTGTTGGCCACTGCCAGTCCTTCCCCGGTGAACCAAGTAATCGAAGAGCTGATCTAAAGGCCCATGCTGGGATGCTGTATAAATCCTTTGGCAGATTATAACATTGAAATCACCACACACAATACAGGGTGGGGGCCAGAGATGCAGCGCCAAACCCCAAAAATCAAAAACCTGATCCCTGTCCTTCTGAATAGTTGCCAGCAACCACCGCCCCCTCTTAATCTGTTACTTGTCACACTACCTCCCATGACTATCCTGTACCAGAAGTGTAACACCCCTTGGGAAGAGGCATAACAAGAAAGGGATAGGGTCCTATATCTGAGATCTTTTAATACTTGGTCCCTAATCTGAGACAGCTGAGTCTCCTGGAGACACAGAATTTGTGCCCTGAGGTTATTTAGTTCCTCCTGGAAAAGTTTCTGCTTTTGTAACAATTTTACCCCATTAATGTTTTATGATAAATATACAGCTGCTGAGCAGGACCTCAGCCCCAACTAGCTGTTGCCATAACTACACATTATCCACAGGCTACTTCTCTGCAAAGCACAATGAAACATGCTAGCTCCAAGACTCTTTTCCCAAATCAAACTGAATATTCCACTTGTAGTGTGAGTGACCACACTCCAGGTTAAATTGTCAAAAACAATACCCCAAATGCTCTCAGGAAATAACCAAAGCCCACCCTAACACCCAAACCCTAGCCCACCCCAACACCCACCCCTTGCTTCCGTAAAGGTGAGCGAACCCACCCCCATACCAAGCCCCAAGTACCAGGGGACCAACCTAACATGTGGTTCAAATCCAGCCCACCACCAAGATGGCCCTAGGCTAGCCCCCCTGCCCATGAGTCCCATCAAGAAAACAACGAATCAAGAGACAAAAAGGGAAGAACAAAGAGAGCACGCCATAGGCCCCCACCCCTCCACCTGAGAATCCACAACTATGACAGGGAGCAGGATGGAGGGGCCCACACAAGCACCCCTACATATAGAGCCTACCTTATAAGAGCAGAGAAATCATAACTGTCCACCCAACCAGCACCTCTCCAAGAGAACAGAAAACCCCCAATAAACCCCCCAAAAAATATCCAACCCTAAAACCATAAGAGACTTATCCCAGCACAGTAAAGGCCAAGTGCATTGGCAGAAAAAAATATACCAGGATGTCAAAAACAGAAGGTCATCACCACCCCCCGGTTGCCACTTGGTAAATAGTTCCTGTATTTTATGACCATCATAACAATAAAAAGTATAGCCATCTTTCCGAATCTGTAGAGTTGAAGGCTCCATAAGAGAAACAGTGGCCCCCAGGTTCGAAACTGCCAAAATGAACTCATGCAGATGCCAGCGCCTCACAATTGTTTGTTGACAAAAGTCTGAGATAACAAGAAAATCAATGCCACATTCTTTGGCAGGCAGCTTAGGAGTCGCAGCCTGAAAAACCTCTTGTTGAAGTATAAAGTGCCCAATATAAATCAAAATGGCCTGGGGGTATTGGGAGGGTTTACTAGCTGACAAAAGGGAAAGCAGTGTGCCCGCTGCATCATGTAATCCATATCCCAGTCACTCAAACCTGGATATTCCTCTCAAAACAAACAAACTATGAAGCCCCAGGAGTCATAATCTTCTGCACCTTCTGGAATACTCTAACCTCATTGATTGTTCCACCCTGACCTATTTTTCAATTCCTCCACTCTAGAAATCACAGTTGTTATTTTCTGTTCATGCTGAGCCATCTTCAAGCTGTTGGATTCCACTGCCTTTTGAAGATTTGCCTGAGGGGCTTCCACAACCCCGAACCGTAACTGAATCATGTCCATATTTTTGATAATTTCCAGTGGACTATTTGGGTCTTAAGGTGGGTGGCCTTCAATGTCATTGAGTCCTTACGATACTACTCTTGTTGTGTCAGAAGGAGATGATGAATAGCCCTAAACGTGGGGAAGTCCTGTGTTGAGGCAGGAAGTGGTGATGCCCAGGGGGGTACTGGATCCTTAGAGCCAGAGCTAGATTGTACAACCTGGGACTTCCGTCCCATAAAAGCTCGTCTTCCACCTGCCAAGGGACAACAAGATTGAATAAACATTGATCCAACACTGCTATTACAAGACCCTCCGCTGAATCCGCAGACAGACCATCTGCCTTACTCCTCCTTTGGGGAAAAGGAGTGGAAGGGATGAGATGCTCAGGCAATATCTTGGAAGGGTCACTACAGACATTTGAGGCAATTACGGCCTGGGTTGCCTGTTCCAGATCTGCATCCAGGTCACTGTCTGAAAAAGAAAAAAAGGCCTCAGGACAGTCCCTCCCCATTGTAGCCATCTCCACTCTGCCTTAGCAGAGAAATTGAGCAGCCGGAATAGATTGGGATATGCTGGTGGTGTCCGAGGGACCACTGACATTCGAACCCATGAGTCCCCAAGACTGGGGCTTTCAGAGGATCCTGTTGAGGAAGCAAAATATAAATCGATGGAGGCAACTCCTTATGACCAGATGTAGTTTTACTAACAAGGAGGGAAAAGCTGAGGCTGCTGATAAGGGCACCAGCCCCCATTCCTGACCAGGTTCCATAGCTGGGGCAGGTAGGGATAGTCCCAATGTTAGAAACACATCCATTATACGTTCAGTGCGAGGTATGGACTGTCCATTCCTGGTCTGACTGAGCCTAATCCAGCAGTGCCTCTGGGTAATATCTCAATTTGAGATGGCTCTACAGAGGCCACCACAGGGGAGCTTTCTACACTCTCTTGACCTCTAGGGGGAGAGGAGGGCAACAGATGACCACTTTTTCCCCCTTTACGAGTATTCTTTGATCCATCTTTATGGTGGTATATTAGAACTATCCTGGGAGCATCCATGCCACTGTAGCTTCCACTCAGCCCATCAATCATCCTCCTTAATGACACAGGGTACTCAACTGGATCCCTCCCACTCACAGTTCCACCTCTTCCACATGGCCTTGGCTACAGCTAAGACATGTATCCTTCGCCAGTGGAGTTCACCTGTGCCCCCATCCTAGGAAGACTGCACAGTGGCGACGATCAAAACTGCTTTGCACAAGCATGTTATTTATAACTTACAGGACAAGGCAGAGCTATTTGTGCATACGTGGGCTCTTCCTCTCAAGAATGAGGCCTGCAGCGGGCACCCTACCCCACGGCCAACATCCCCTTGAACTGTGCAACTGACCCTTGCTACATTGCTGAGTGGTCTGATGCCCCTGCTCCCCCGCACACTACTCGTGCCCGTCAGACTGCCCTCCCTCCACCTTGCTCCACACCTCCTTATGCTCCCTTGCCCCTTAGTCCCCCCCCACTCCCCCTCATGGCTTCCCTTTCCATACTTTACCCCTTATTCTCTTCCTTCCCTTTACCATCCCTCCTAAACCCCTCCCCTGTACTCCTTCTGCCTCCCCTAAGACTCTACTGCCCCCTTTCCTTTACCACCATGTCCCCTTCTTTCCTCATACCCCTCCTCATTCACCCTTTTGTCCTCTCCTCCCCCGTACCCATCCCTCACCCTTTCTTCCCCCAATCATGCAGGCATGCAGGCTTGCGGGTAACCCCTCTATGAGAAACCCTCACTATAATCCATTCCACACGCTCTATCTTTTGACAAGAGTCCTCCCACCCCCTACACAGAGGGTGTGGGAACTACCTGAACTGATAACAAGGGGTTCCCCTCTCCCCTCGTTGAGGACCATGGCTCCCTCCAGCCCCCCTATCTGCAATACCGAGCCACTGGAGATACAACTCTCCTCACCCTCCTCTCAGGCATTGCCTACCCATATATCTCCCCATCTTCCCCCATTTGTGGGCCCCTGGCCCAACAGCCCCCTAACACCTGCCTCCTGGAGAACTGACCAGCACTGGGGTGGTGGGTTTGCTTGGATACTAGTTTCATTTGCACATTAATTCCCCCATACCACATTTTTCTTTTGTCTTCTCACCCTTTCATTAGTGAACTGTATTGCACTGTGTAGTACTTATATGCTCTGATCTCAAACTGTGTTCACGTTCTATGACTGCCTCAATCAATAAAAAAATTACAACACTAATAAAGGATCCCAGCCCTCTCCCTGTAATAATAATAATAATAATTTTATTTGATTCAGTTCTCTTACGAGAACAACACATTTTTAAACAATGACAATTACATTTTTTACTGATAAAATTGTTGCACTAATAACATTTTTAAAATGATTTAAAAAAGTTGTACATGTTAATACACACAAATTAATTTGGTGGATCCTGGGAGAGAGAAATCAAATTGTGGACCGAATTTATTTTACATTTTGTTTTGATCGGGGTTATGTATCTGTTCCTGGCTGCTACAACAGTCTCATTTGGACAAATGAACAGCACATGTTCAAGGTCTTGCACCCCACCTTTACATAAGTCACAGAGATGTGTCCCTCCTTCTTTTAATGACCATTTTCAGGGGTATATATTCCGAGCCGTACTTGTATAATACTTCGCCTTACTCCGTGATTTAAATTAAAAAAGATATATGTTTGGATTTTTTTTTAAACTATTGTGTCTGCGTACTGCTTGTACGTTGAGAGCCTGGAGCAGTGTTGAATGTCCAGTTCCATGCTTAGCCTTGGGGTTAGATGCTTTAAGCAAAGTTTCAGTTGAGCTGGTGACCAAGATTTTAACATTTCTAGGGAAACTGATGTTAGTTTAAATGCGGTGCTTAGACACCCTCGCCCTGTGAGAAGGTGAGCACTGGACCGCTCAGCTCTGCCTGCACTGACACTCCCCCCACCTGTACTAGCTGTACCTAGACACACGCCCTGAGCATGCCCTGAGTCCTGGGGTCTGCGAGCTACCTGGTCCAGAGGCTTGCAGGGTCCAGCGAAAGAACCCGGAAAAGAGGGGTTGCTCTGGCCTCTCCGCTCTGCCTGCGCTGACACTCCCTGATATAGCCTCGACGGGCAAGCCTTTCTTCCCTGTGGATTGGCATTTCCTGAGCCCTTTACCCTGTAGTGTCTCTCCTTCTTCCGCTTTACTGCCTGTGCTGTTTTGGCTTGTTCTCGGCAGTCCCTGTGACTCAACTGCTGCAGTGGGGTCCATTAAATATGTTTGGCATTGGCTCTTGGGAGGCAACCCATCTACCGTGAGACCGTGGGCTCCTCCCCACTTACGACATTGCTGGGCCTGGGATGATTGAGTGTCAAATGAAATCACTCCTTTGTCTAACTGCACCTCCAAGCATATCTGGGTGTGCCTTCTTGTGCTTGTGCCTCCCCCACTAAGTTCACTCATTGACTCTGTGACTCCACTCTATGTTTGGAGGCCTATGCTCACAAGCTTAGCTCCCACAGGCTGGTACTTCCAGTGGGCACTACCATTTCTCTTCACACTACTGCCACCATCCATTTGCGGGACTCCAAGTCCCAGATGACCTTGTGCTAGGAAGCACCATTAGCTGCTTGTGGGGCTTGTCCTAGTTTTGCTTCAAAGCCACATGTCGAGCCCATCAGAGAACAGAGGAGACTAGGCTGGGCTACCCCTATAATACTTCATCCCTAAAGTACTGTTTCTATTCACTGTTAATTTTAATTGCCATAACGCACTATGACTACTGACTACTGACTCTGGGACATTTTTGTTACTTGATTAGGAGACTGTGTATTTTTTCCAGCTCTTTGGTTCTTATTCGTCTTGTCATATTATTGGCTGCCTGTAAATAGTGACAATGGGAAAATGGAAAGGGAGGGGGACGCAGGGTTGTAAAAAGTAACACATTTAAGAAAATGTGTAAATGTGTGGTGCGTTGTAAGTTGGAGGATTAAGTCCCCTTGAATCCTGAGGGTCCCTGGCAGCCAACTAGCCCACCATGATCCTTCAGTAAGCACCACAGTGCTGCGTTGCAGAGAGGTGGTCCGAGGCTACGCCCCTTTTTTCACCACTGTGCAATGCAGCCCTGTGGCGCTTACTGGATGTACCTGGTGGGCTACATAGCCCCCAGGGACTCTCGGGATTCAAGGGGAACTAATTTCCCACCGTAAAATGCGCCACAAGCTGCGTTTGCACAGTAGTGCCGGGAGGGAGCGGGGTCTTTGGCGATGTGCTGGTTCTTTTTTTTTCTTCTTTTTTTTTGTATTTTTTGGGAGGGAGCTGCATGGCCTCCCTTCCCTGGGCCACTTTTGGCCCTGGGGACCTCATTCACCGGGGCCTGGCAGCCATGTGTCCCCCCTCAAGCCTATTATGGCCCCGGGGACCCCATATTCTGGGCCGGTAACCCTTTTATTTATTATTTATATTTTTTTGGAGGGGCCACTTGGCCCCCCTCCCGGGTCACTTCTGGTGCCAGGACCCGATCCCCTGGGGCCTGGCCACTCCATTGGGGACTGTGGGGGAGCCCCAATGTACCCAAGCTGGCTCCCCGCCTCTGGCTGGAGCCGGCATTGCTTTTCCACATGGGGAGCTGCTAACATGCAGCTCTCCGTGTAGAAAAGCAATGTTCTTTGGATTTTTGAAGCAAGAGCAGGGAATCCAAAGCAGAGTTTGGTATGATAGGGTGGGAGCCATACAGCTCCCTCCCTGCCATAGAAAACAGCAGTGTCCTGGGGGTGGGCACCCCGGGAAACAAGGGCTCCATGAGGGGTGCCATGCAGGCACCCCTCCCAACATTTCAATGCCCTAGTGAGGTGGTGGTCCATGGGTCCTGGGGGTCCATAACGGACCCCCAAATTTATATAGAGTGCCCCGAGGAGGTGGTGGTCCCCGGGGCATGAGGGGGCTTGAGACCCCCCACACCTTTTAAAATTAAACAGTTACCCGGCGAGATGGCAGTCCCCAGGGCAGCGTAGGGGGGATTGGGACCCCCCATGCTTTTTTTTTTACAGCCCCAGGGAGGTAGCTTTCCCCGGGGCTGCGAGGGGCCGTAGTGCCCACGCATACATTGTAATAAGCCCCGGGGAGGTGGCGGTCCCTGGGACTGCGGGGGCCCCCGCAGGACCGTGCTACAGTTTTTTGGCAATGCCTCCAGGGTCTGGTCCACCCAAAGGCCTCAATTTTATGAAGCGCATGAGGCCACGTTTCATTGTTTAAAACATATTTGGCTGGATTCCCGACCTCAGCACGAATTTCACTGAAATTTAAAAAACACAAAATGCTTTTTTGGGCTGGGGGTCCTTGTGGGACCCCATGAGCAGGCCTAGGGGGTCAGGCTGTTTCTACCCTGCCCTCTTTTCTTCTTTTTTTAATCTTTTTTTACTGTTTTCTTGTGACTCGGTTCTACCAAGTCACAAGATGGCTGGCAACACTTCCTGGTTTGGAGTGTTAGCAGCCAATTAGAATAAAGCTTGGGGTCGGGAGGGGTCACAAACCCATCACGGCCATTGATATTGATATTTTTATTTTTTTATTTTCTCAGCAACTACTATACGGATTTACACCATTTCAAAAAAAGGTTTGGGCTGTAGCCTTGCCTAAACTTTCCTATGGGAAATTGATTTTTTGACTCTTATTTTTTGAATTTCTCAGCAATTACTGAATGGATTTACACCATTTAAAAAAAGGTCACTTTACAAACCAAGCCTTACCTTTTTGCCCAATTTGGTGTAATTCCGTTCATCAGTTCGGGCTGTAGCCTTGGCTAAAATTTTCTATGGAAATTAACATGGAAAAAACACTTTTATGGGCCTCTTTTTTTTCAGCCTCCGCTTGACAAATCACCTCCAAACTTATCCATATTGCCTGAGAGGTTTTCTACTGTAGGGACTATGGGAGATCGCAAGGGCAAAATATGATTAGAATTAGATTAGATATTATTAGATGGAGAATCCCTTGACAGGGTCACTGAGCTTCATTATCTGTGTGTTCGTCTGGAAGACTCACATTGGTGGCTGTAGTGAAGTCACGAAAGATGACACGAGAAGAATGTTAAGTTATATATTTATTGAAGTTGACGAGCCTGCGGGAAGAGTAAAGGGAAGACTGGAAGAGTCTAAGTCAAGGGTTCCCCCCGGCTGGAATGTAGTGACGTAGGTTATATACAAAATCAACATTCCAAGTGACGTAGGTGAACAACCAATAAGCTGTAAGCATTATAAGAAGGAAAGAAGAACTAGACCTACAACATCTCCCTTCCTAACAAATGGAACAAATTAATGCAATACATATTCCTTAAATGCTTTGGGTAACTTGGATATTCTGCTGAATCTGGTACAGGTGCCTTCCCACCCACCATGACAATTTGTTGGACTTCCACTTGCTACAGTGGGTGCGGAGAACTCCTGTTTGGAAACAGCATCAAAGCTATCTTGATTACTAGCATCAGTCTCACTACACGACTCTTTTTCTGTGCTTATGTCAGCATCTTTATGTGACCTAGAATCATCACTATTGTTACTGCATTTGCTCTTGGAGTCACTTACATTGTGGCTATGGTTATTAGAGCCGTCACTATTTTCCCCTGAATATGTATCAAGCCAAGAAAACTCACTTTCAAATTGTACCCAATCACCTTTACCGTTATACCATGAATCAACTTGATCTTTCCTCAATTTTATGGCATCACTCTTGTTTCGCCATCCAACATTTTTGAGACAAATAGCACTGTCGGAAACATCAATAATTTCTTCTGGATCAAAATATTTAGATTTGCCCTTGAGCTGAACATTTGTTTTTTTGACAAGTACCCACTCCCCTTTGCAGAATTCCCTGTTAACAGCCCTGTGTACCTTGTCGTGATACATCTTATATTTCAACTGGCAATCAATGATTTTCTTTCTGAATTGTAACTGATCGTCATTTATAGCAACAGTAGTTGGTAGACAGTTCTCAAAACATGTGAACTTGGGAACAAACTCGTTGTCACCTCTTCTTCTCGCATTAAAAAGAAAGGAGAAAAACCAGTAACACTGTTGGGAGTTGTGTTGTAGGCAAAAACTCTTTCTTCAATGAACTTTTTCACCGGTAGTCTGGAAACCACTGCCAATTGGATGCCCTCTTTAAGAAAGCGATTGACTCTTTCAATAGGAATCAGTATCAATTGTTAGTGCCAATGTACATATGAAATACTTGAAAATAGAAAATTCTCACACTCCCAATTTTTTTTTGCAATTGTGGCAATAATGATATCACAAACAATCTTAAATAAAATGACTTCGCCACACCGGTTAAGCACTATCCATAGAGATATTCATTTGCACCAAAATTATTTTATCGCAACCAAATATACACTTCTTCCAGTAGAAAGTGCTAGTGTGAACAGAACAGAATGAATTAATGATGAAATAGTTACTATTATGGTGCTGGAAATGGTCAAATATAAATAATCCTTTCGTTATATTCACATTGAATTTGCCTTCAGTCCAGAATATTAATCGGAGGAAATCACCGTGACCAGGAATAAATAACTGTTATGGCATCGGAAATTGCTCAAATAAAAGTAAATTCTATTCTTTGTAATTGTGTCGAATTTACCTTTAGTCAGCAGTTGTTAACGGTAGAAACCCGTACTTCGTACTAACTTTCACGGAACGAAAATGGCGTTGTGTAACTCACGCTGATGACGCCATGACACTTTACGTCCGAACGCCTGTTGCCGCCAGCTCAGGAATGCGCTGACTACAGTTGTAACTGACGTAACTGTCAATACATGAAGGTTGACAGTTGATGAAGAAACTGTAATGACTTTCCCTCACAGGAGTTTCCTCACACGCTGTGAAAACAGACGTGATGGAGAAAATTTACGATCGTGACAAAACCCGTCAAGACAATAGTATAAGCTACTTGCCTGACATTGTTCCTAGACAATCTTGATATTTTTAATCGACGACCTTGAACATCTGTCGATCGTCAAGCTCTGCAAAATTCTTCCATAATCGGCGCAATCTTGTTAGAAGAAGTGATTCCAACAGAATATTGCTGGCCTCGAAATTAATGAAGAAATACTTTAATGGTAAGCGACAAATTTCTTACATGAATTTATAGTAAGCACTTGCCTCATAATAAGGATCTGGAAGCCTGAAATAGTCTCTCTGCCACAAGCTCGTCTTGCGAAATCGTATCCCGTCCTCGTCGCCAATTGTAATGAAGTCACGAAGGATGACACGAGAAGAATGTTAAGTTATATATTTATTGAAGCTGACAAGCCTGTGGGGAGAGTGAAGGGAAGACTGCGCAGAGTCTAAGTCAAGGGATCCCCCCGGCTGGAATGTAGTGACGTAGGTTATATACAAAAGCAACATTCCAAGTGACGTAGGTGAACAACCAATAAGCTGTAAGCATTATAAGAAGGAAAGAAGAACTCGACCTACAACAGTGACCATCTTAGTTGAGGAAGAGCACCCTGTCCCTAAAACAGCACGCAGGATCTATTGTAAGGTTTGTGAATGGGGCTCCTTGTTTTCCCATTTCTGCTCCTTTAGAAATCTATAGAAGCCAATCTTGTGGGGCTGCCCTTTATGGAGCAGACATCTGGGGCAACTGTGACATGGAGATGCTGGAAATTGCAGAGAACAGTTTCCTCAAATCGCTGCTAAAATTGCCCCCGAGCAGTCCCACAATCCCCATTTCTATGGATATAAACCTGAAACCCATTTCTGATATTGCAGCATTAAAACCAATCCAGTCTTGGTTACGGGTGTGGGTCACAGAAGAACTAGAGCCCTATAAGTAATGGCTACAAGGCTTATTAGGGTTCATGTGCCAATAGGACCCCTTTGTGTACTTACATAAAGATCTCGTTACATAAGCTTTGAGTAGGGGAGCTTTGGTCAAACCCCCAAGATTTACCATGCAACGCCAATCAGAAGTTCAAAGTGACCTATTGGTGGAACCATATGCTGGAAGACAACATTTACTAGACTTTTTTGGGTAGCCTGACTGTCGCTTTTCTCTCTTTAAAATGTGTTTTTTCAGTTTGACATGTATTTAGATATGGTTACCAAACCCTCTACACGAGCACTTTTGATCAAGTTTAGAATTGGCACACTACCGATAGCTTCCTTCACCTGTCTTTGGCAGAAAAGGTCAGGCATATCAAAGATGTGTCCCATGGCATGCGAGGTTCCAGGGTCCATTAAACATATCCTATTTCGTATGCACTGCATTCAAAAAGCAACGCATGCGCTGGGTCAGGCCTCTGGGCAAATTTATGGGCTTAAATGATAGTAGCAAAACCAACAGATGATGGACAGAATGCAGAACAATGTCATACATTCACCCCAGTACATTTAATGATAGTAAACAGCACTGAGAGTATGCAGAATGAATATGAGTGGCCCAGTTGTCTTTTCAATTGATACATTTTTAATAGCTACATGGTATCTACAATCCAAGAAAATTATTTTCCAAGAAAGGACCTTAAGGATATTTTAAATTCCTCACATCTCTGTTAAGAGAGCTGTAACTTGTTTTTAACTTTTTTTTCTCTTTAGATATTGTTATATGTGTATATGTATTAGGTTTTAGTCTGTTTTATTCATGTGATTGTATATTTTTACCTTTTATGGTTTTTTAATGAACCAAAATAAAGGAAATGGATGAATGGTCTCCCCCGGGGGCAAAATCGACCTGTGGAGGGGGGCCATGCAGCCCCCTCCCCTATTTGTGCCCGAGTTGACGCTCTACTTCTGTAAACTACCAATTATCCTAGCTTCGTGCGCATGGCCAATGCAAAGCAAGTGTGTTTTCTCTGCATTTCCACAATAAAAGTTATCTGTAATCAGTGATGGAGGTGTTTGCATCCTTGCCTTTCTCAAGCGCAATATTTCACATAGTGTCTGTGGTGAGGGGATTCTTTCTTGTCATGTGTTGCTGATAGAAGGGTTGTGTTCTAAACTTTTAAAAACTAGAAGTATGTAAACTTGCCTAAAAAACCCAGCCTGTTTACTCCTCAACATATACATTAGCGGTATGCAACATCTTCCCGCCCTTTTCCCAGCATGATAGACAGCTTACTAAAAGGCCCAAGCGTGTTTCCCGCCAATTTTGGAGACCGAGTCTTGATACCCAGGAATACGATCATATCTCCACCAAACAAAGAAGCACTTACGTCTGTAAAAGTACAAATAATCTAAGTGTGTTTTCCCTGCAGTTCCACTTTGTAAAGTTATTTGATGAAGACACTTGGCAAACACTTACATTGGCAAAGTTACAGACATACAAGGTCATTGGAGACATTTCCTCTGTGTCATTTATTCAGCTGTAGTGTAGGGGACAAACTATTCATTTACCCAACGAGGTAGCATTTACTAATTAGTTAGTAGAAAGTACTCCTCTTGGGCAGAGGTGTTGCAGAAAATGGTGGCCTCTTCTTGGATAAATACGCAGGGCAGGATTGATTCTGGCACGATGCTCATTTTGCAGATATGAAACCTTACAGATAGAAACACACCAGGTGCCTGAGTTGAAGCTCCACTTATGTAACATACTAATCATCCTAACTTTGTGCGCATGCCCAAGGCAAAGCAAGTGTGCTTCCTCTGCATGTCCATTGTATAAAGTTATCTGTAATCCATGATGCATGTATTTCCATCCTTGCCTTCTTTGAGCGCAGTATTTCATGTAGTGACTGTGATGAGGGGGTTCTTTCTTGTCATCTGCTGCTGAGAGCTGAGTCCATGGTTCTCCCTTCTAAATGCCCTAAGTTGTCCATAGCACCTATCACACATCCATTCACAGACACACAGACACACAGACATTCACACACCCACTCACAGATCTATAGCATCACTCACGGACCCAGTCATAGACCCACACAACCACTCACAGACCCACACAGACACTCACAGCCCCATTCATAGACTCACACACCCACTCACAGAACCACAGAGGCACTCACACACCTACTCATAGAGCCACTCACAGACCCACTCACTCACTCACTCATAGACCCACTTACAAACCCACTCAGACACTCACACACCCACTAATAGACCCACACAGATTCTCAGTTACCCACCCACAGACCCACACAGGCACTCACAAACCCACTCGCAAAGGTTACAGGTTACAATTAGGAAATACAATTAAGAAAAACATAAACATTCGCTGGAAAAAACCAAAGGTTACAGGGACATTATAGCTATGAAATAGAACGTTAAAAAACCTTACAAATTCATGAAAAAAAACAAAGATTACAGGGACGTTGTGGTTAGGAAATAGAACGTTAAAAAACCTTACAAATTCATGAAAAAAACAAAGGTTACAGGGACGTTGTGGTTAGGAAATAGAATTAAAAAAAACTTAGAAATTCACTGAAAAAAACAATGGTTACAGGGACGTTATATATTTAGGCTCACATTTCACTCCTACAAAACCTTAGAAATGTAGCAGTTTGTTAGCTGAGCTAATTATAGCTTACGCCCCCGCAATGCACAGCTTACGACCTCACATATTACATCACTCATGACATGATCAGTGACATCACTGATGACATCACTGATGACATCTCAAATTACATCTCTGATGAAATCATGATGTAATTGTGAGAGTTATCAAAAAGATACATAGTGTTAAACTTATATACTAAGGTAAGTGGCTGTGAGTGCCTATATAGTTGAATGAGTGGGTGTGTAAGTGCTGTAAAGAAGAGTGAGTGGGCAGGTGAGAGACTTTACATACAAGAGAAGGTGGGTGCACACTGCCTCACATCCTAGCACTCAGTTTGCAACAAATCATCATAGGAAATTCAGTGCATGATAACACCTACTTCGGTGACAGGCTTTAGTTTTTCATCCTTGTTAGTGCAGCCAGTGTAGTGTATCTCTAGACATGTGTTTCAGGATAGTTGTCATTCTTCAGTAGAGAGCAATACATTCTTTTTGGGGGTGCTGGAACTGCAGCCCAAAGTTTTCTCACGTCTCTGTACCACTCACT
Source organism: Lissotriton helveticus (assembly GCF_964261635.1). Classification (NCBI taxonomy): domain Eukaryota; kingdom Metazoa; phylum Chordata; class Amphibia; order Caudata; family Salamandridae; genus Lissotriton; species Lissotriton helveticus. The sequence continues at coordinate 1,686,834,517 of NC_136068.1, forward strand.
GGGTGCTGGTGCACCAACCAGAGCTTGTCAGCTCATAAGCTCAAGGGAGCCTTTTCAAACAGGAGGAGGTTGGACATTTTTACTACAGTTGAATTTGTGTGCAACCTTCCATGACTGGAGTAGACTCTGGACAGTTTCATACAAGATACATTAAAGGCAATATGCATTATGAGAAAAAGGAGCTTTGAACTTAATTTTGGACATAGGCCCGAGACCAGAAGGAGGCACCGCTGTTTGAGACCGCTGTTTAGTGTGCTCCTTTATTCAAAAGACGCATCCAAAGGATCTTTTCATGTTTACAGTTTATAAATGTTTTTTATATTGCATCATTCTTATGGATGAAATCCAGACATTAACAGGATCTCCTGCTCCCACCACTCAGCCAAGCCTCTAGATTGCCCAGCTCCAAACATTTTTCACCTCAGCACAAGCCTTCTCTGGCATCCTTTGTGTTTGGGGGCGCGCCTGCCTTAATACTGCCTACAGTCTGTGGCTTTACTGGCATGCACCTGAATGCTGATGTTACTTTGAATTTACCCCACCGCTAGCGCCAGTAAATACTGAACAGCCACAAACTCCATCTGAGAACGAGTCAGCGCTCAAAGGCTGGATATAATTCTTTGTTTAATAAATCAAGTCTCCTTGGGCATTGTGACAAAGTAAGATGCATTTTGGCTGAATACCAGCCTTCCCCAATCTAAAAAGAGCCATTTTGACTCGCTCTTAGATGGAGTTTGTGACTGTTTAGTGTTTACTTTTGCTAGCGGTGGCGTAATTTCATAGCACCACCAGCGTCCAGGTGCACGCAGCAAACTGCAGAAAAAAATATAATAATATATCTATTTGTATGTGCTGGAGTGCTCTTGTGGACTCCGGTATATGGGAATCACAAACCTGTAGGTCCACAAGAGAATACTCCAGAACATGCGGGCCAACACTAACAAAGATATGAATTATCCGGTAGCCCGCCACTTTGAAGAGGTCTATGCTAGCAGCTTGGACCATTTAAAGTACTATGCAATAGATAGCGTCCCTCCACCAAGTAGAGGAGGAAATAGGGAGGCTTTGTTAAGGCGGCTCAAAAGGAAATACATCCTTGAATTAGATAGCAAAACCCTGCATGTATTAAACATGACAGAAGATCTACACACCTGGCTATAATCACAGTTATTTGAGTTGAGAGCAGTAGCATCTGGTGCTAGTTGATATACATGGGTACCCAGTGACTGGATCTATTTTGGAGAAAATAAAGAAGATACAGAAAACAACATAATCTTTGGAAAACTATTTTGATTGGACTTTGTATATTCTCTAGAGTCGCTCAGGTTGAGAGTTGTTGTTTATTCCAGACAAGCATTACTATTACTTGGAGTTTTACATGACTGACTCAGTAGTCTGCAAGGAGTTAAGGGACCACATATCTTGTGCACATTTGACTGTACCACTGCTTGTCTCAATGATGGAGTCATTCTGCAAGTGCATAGACAGTGAATAGGTTCCTAGAGTGCTAGTAGTTGATAGCAGGATAAGTTTATAAGGACTTATGTTTCAGCAGAGTGATTAGATAAGGACGTACGTCTGTCAGGATGATTGTAGGAGTGGACAGAGCTGCTCAAGAGCCATAGAACAGGTCAGCAGAGCTGCTTTAGAGCCAGAGGACCAGGTCAGCAGAGCTGCCGTAGAGCCAGAGAACCAGGTCAGCAGATCTGCTTTAGAGCCATAGATCAAGGTCAGCAGAGCTGCTGTAAAGCCGGAGAACCAGGTCAGCAGAGCTGCTTTAGTGCCAGAGACCCAGGTCAGAAGAGCCACTGTAGAGCCAGAGAACCATGTCAGCAGAGCTGCTCAAGAGCCAGGGACCCAGGTCAGCAGAGCTGCTCTAGAGGCCGAGAACCAGGTTAGCTTAGCTGCTGTAGTGCCAGAGAAACCAGGTCAGCAGAGCTGCTTTAGAGGGAGAGCACCAGGTCAGCAGAACTGCTTTAGAGCCAGCAAACCAGGTCAGCAGAGCTCTTTAGAGGGAGAGAACCAGGTTAGCAGTGCTGCTTTAGAGACAGAGAACCAGGGTAGCAGAGCTGCTCTAGAGCCAGAGAACCAGGTCAGCACAGCTGCGTCAGAGCCATAGAACCAGGTCAGCAGAGCTGCTTTACAGCCAGAGTTACAGGTCAGCAGAGCTGCTCTAGAGGCTGGGAACCATATCAGCAGAGCTATTTTAGAGGGAGAAAACCAGGTCCGCAGAGCAGCTTTAGAGCCAGGGAACCAGGTCAGCAGAGCTGCTCTAGAGCCAGAGCAACCAGGCCAGCAGAGCTGCTTTAGATGGAGAGAACCAGATCAGCAGAGCTGCTTTAGAGCCAGAGAAACAGGTCAACAGAGCTGCTCTAGAGTAAGAGAACTAGGTCAGCAGAGGTGCTTTAGAGCCATAGAACCAGGTCATTTAGAGGAAGAGAACCGGGCTGCTACAGAGCTGCTTTAGATCCAAGGGACCAGGTCAGCAGAGCTGCTCTAGAGCAAAAGAACCAGATCAGCAGATCTGCTTTAGAGCCATAGAACCGGGTCAGCAGAGCTGCTTTAGAGCCAGAGGACCAGGTCAGCCGAGCTGTTGTAGAGCCAGAGAACCACGTCAGCAGAGCTGCTCTAGAGCCTAATAACTAGGTCAGCAGAGCTGTTCTAGAGCCAGAGAACTAGGTCAGCAGAACTGCTGTAGAACCAGAGAAACCAGGTCAGCAGAGATGCTTTAGAGGGAGAAACCAGGTCAACAGAACTGCTTTAGAGCCAGAGAACCAGGCCAGCAGAGCTGCTTTAGAGGCAGAAAACCAGGCCAGCAGAGCTGCTTTAGATCCAGAGAGCCAGGTCGGAAGAGCCGTTGTAGAGCCAGAGAACCAGGTCAGCAGAGCTGCTCTAGAGCCTAGGAAGCAGATCAACAGAGCTGCTCTAGAACCAGAGACCCAGGTTAGCAGAGCTGCTCAAGAGCCAGGGACCCAGGTCAGCAGAGCTTCTCTAGAGGCCGAGAACCAGGTCAGCATAGCTGCTGTGGAGCCAGAGAAACCAGGTAGGCATAGCTGCTTTAGAGGGAGAGATCCAGGTCAGCAGAGCTGCTTTAGAGGCAGAGAACCAGGTCATCAGAGCTGCTTTAGAGTCAGAGAACCAGGTCAGCAGAGCTGCTCTTGAGCCTAAGAAGCAGGTCAGCAGAGCTGGTCTAGAACCAGAGACCCAGGTTAGCAGAGCTGCCCAAGAGCCAGGGACCCAGGTCAGCAGATTTGCTCTAGAGGCCGAGAACCAGGTCAGCATAGCTGCTGTAGAGCCAGAGAAACCAGTTCAGCAGAGCTACTTTAGAGGGAGAGAACCAGGTCAGCAGAACTGCTTTAGAGCCAGAGAACCAGGTCAACAGAGCTCTTTAGAGACAGATAACCAGGGCAGCATAGCTGCTCTAGAGCCAGAGAACCAGGTCAGCCGAGCTGCTTCAGAACCATAGAATCAGGTCAGCAGAGCTGCTTTACAGTCAGAGATATGGGTCAGAAGAGCTGCTTTAGAGCCATAGAACCAGGTCAGCAGAGCTGCTTTAGATCCAAGGGACCAGGTCAGCAGAGCTGCTCTAGAGCCAGAGAACCAGATCAGCAGAGCTGATTTAGAGCCATAGAACCAGGTCAGCAGAGCTGCTTTAGAGCCAGAGGACCAGGTCAGCAGAGCTGCTCTAGAGCCTAAGAACTAGGTCAACAGAGCTGTTCTAGAGCCAGAGAACTAGGTCAGCAGAACTGCTGTAGAACCAGAGAAACCAGGGCAGCAGAGCTGCTTTAGAGGGAGAGAACCAGGTCAGCAGAACTGCTCTAGAGCCAGAGAACCACGCCAGCAGAGCTGCTTTAGAGGCAGAGAACCAGGTCAGCAGAGCTGCTTTAGAGTCAGAGAACCAGGTCAGCAGAGCTGCTCTTGAGCCAGAGAAACCAGATCAGCAGAGCTGCTTTAGAGGGAGAGAACCAGGTCAGCAGAACTGCTTTAGAGCCAGAGAATCAGGACAGCAGAGCTCTTTAGAGGGAGAGAACCAGGTCAGCAGCGCTGCTTTAGAGCCAGAGAACCAAGTTAGCAGAGCTGCTCTAGAGCCAGAGAACCAGGTCAGCAGGGATGCTTTAGAGCCATAGAACCAGATGATCAGCAGAGCTGCTCTAGAGCCTAAGAAGCAGGTCAACAGAGCTGCTCTAGAACCAGAGAACCAGGTCAGCAGAGCTGCTCTAGAGGCAGAGAACGAGGTCAGCAGAACTGCTTTAGAGGGAGAGAACCAGGTCAGCAGAGCTGCTTTAGAGCCAGAGAACCAGGTCATCAGAGCTGCTCTGGAGCCAGAGAAACCAGGTCAGCAGAGTTGCGTTAGAGGGAGAGAACCAGGTCAGCAGAACTGCTTTAGAGCCAGAGAACCAGGTCTGCAGAGCTGCTCTAGAGCCAGAGAACCAGGTCAGACGAACTGCTTTAGAGGCAGAGAACCAGGTCTGCAGAGCTGATTTAGAGGTAGAAAACAAGGTCAGCAGAGCTGCTCTAGAGCCAGAGAACCAGGTCAGCAGAGATGCTTTAGAGCCATAAAACCAGATCAGCAGAGCTGCTTTGGAGCCAGAGAACCAGGTCAGCAGAGCTGCTCTAGAGCCTAAGAAGCAGGTCAACAGAGCGGCTCTAGAACCAGAGAAACAGGTCAGCAGAGCTGCTCTAGAGGCAGAGAATGAGGTCAGCAGAACTGCTTTAGAGGGAGAGAACCAGGTCAGCAGAGCTGCTTTAGAGTCAGAGAACCAGGTCAGCAGAGCTTCTCTGGAGCCAGAGAAACCAGGTCAGCAGAGTTGCGTTAAATGTAAATGTAAATGTAGGAATTTGTAAAGCGCACAGCTACCTCCACCGGAGGTGTCCCGGCGCTGTCCGTATACCGCTTAGAAACCCTTCCTGGCTTTCCTGGGAAATGTCCACTCCTGGGCACCCCCCAGGTGCAGCCAGGCATTCCAGCGCTTTTGGGGCGTTGTGGAGACTAAGCAAGCTATTGCCCAGAGTTGCAGCGTGGGACCCATGATCAGAACAGGTACTGAGGCGAGAATATCCAGTCAGGGGAATTGATGAGTCGGAGACCCGCCGAGGCGGGAATCGAACCCTGGTCCCTGGCAAGAGCTCTGCATCAAGGTCTGCCTGCTCTAACCCTTGAGCCACACTTCTTCTGCGTTAGAGGGAGAGAACCAGGTCAGCAGAACTGCTTTAGAGTGGAGAACCAGGTCTGCAGAGCTGCTCTAGAGCCAGAGAACCAGGTCAGACGAACTGCTTTAGAGGCAGAGAACCAGGTCAGCAGAGCTGATTTAGAGGTAGGAAAGAGGGTCAGCAGAGCTGCTTTAAAGCCAGAGAACCAGGTCAGCAGAGTGGCTCTAGAGCCATAGAACCAGGTCAGCAGAGCTGCTTTAGAGTCAGAGAACCAGGTCAGCAGAGCTGCTCTAGAGGGACAGAACTAGGTCAGCAGAGCTGATCTAGAGCCAGAGAACCATGTCAGCAGAACTGCTTTAGAGCCATAGAACCGGGTCAGCAGAGCTGCTTTAGATCCAAGGGACCAGATCAGCAGAGCTGCTCTAGAGCCAGAGAACCAGATCAGCAGAGCTGATTTAGAGCTATAGAACCAGGTCAGCAGAGCTGCTTTAGAGCCAGAGGACCAGGTCAGCAGAGCTGCTCTAGAGCCTAAGAACTAGGTCAACAGAGCTGTTCTAGAACCAGAGAACTAGGTCAGCAGAACTGCTGTAGAACAGAGAAACCAGGGCAGCAGAGCTGCTTTAGAGGGAGAGAACCAGGCCAGCAGAACTGCTCTAGAGCCAGAGAACCACGCCAGCAGAGCTGCTTTAGAGGCAGAGAACCAGGTCAGCAGAGCTGCTTTAGAGTCAGAGAACCAGGTCAGCAGAGCTGCTCTTGAGCCAGAGAAACCAGATCAGCAGAGCTGCTTTAGAGGGAGAGAACCAGGTCAGCAGAACTGCTTTAGAGCCAGAGAATCAGGACAGCAGAGCTCTTTAGAGGGAGAGAACCAGGTCAGCAGCGCTGCTTTAGAGCCAGAGAACCAAGTTAGCAGAGCTGCTCTAGAGCCAGAGAACCAGGTCAGCAGGGATGCTTTAGAGCCATAGAACCAGATGATCAGCAGAGCTGCTCTAGAGCCTAAGAAGCAGGTCAACAGAGCTGCTCTAGAACCAGAGAACCAGGTCAGCAGAGCTGCTCTAGAGGCAGAGAACAAGGTCAGCAGAACTGCTTTAGAGGGAGAGAACCAGGTCAGCAGAGCTGCTTTAGAGCCAGAGAACCAGGTCATCAGAGCTGCTCTGGAGCCAGAGAAACCAGGTCAGCAGAGTTGCGTTAGAGGGAGAGAACCAGGTCAGCAGAACTGCTTTAGAGCCAGAGAACCAGGTCTGCAGAGCTGCTCTAGAGCCAGAGAACCAGGTCAGACGAACTGCTTTAGAGGCAGAGAACCAGGTCTGCAGAGCTGATTTAGAGGTAGAAAACAAGGTCAGCAGAGCTGCTCTAGAGCCAGAGAACCAGGTCAGCAGAGATGCTTTAGAGCCATAAAACCAGATCAGCAGAGCTGCTTTGGAGCCAGAGAACCAGGTCAGCAGAGCTGCTCTAGAGCCTAAGAAGCAGGTCAACAGAGCGGCTCTAGAACCAGAGAAACAGGTCAGCAGAGCTGCTCTAGAGGCAGAGAATGAGGTCAGCAGAACTGCTTTAGAGGGAGAGAACCAGGTCAGCAGAGCTGCTTTAGAGTCAGAGAACCAGGTCAGCAGAGCTTCTCTGGAGCCAGAGAAACCAGGTCAGCAGAGTTGCGTTAAATGTAAATGTAGGAATTTGTAAAGCGCACAGCTACCTCCACCGGAGGTGTCCCGGCGCTGTCCGTATACCGCTTAGAAACCCTTCCTGGCTTTCCTGGGAAATGTCCACTCCTGGGCACCCCCCAGGTGCAGCCAGGCATTCCAGCGCTTTTGGGGCGTTGTGGAGACTAAGCAAGCTATTGCCCAGAGTTGCAGCGTGGGACCCATGATCAGAACAGGTACTGAGGCGAGAATATCCAGTCAGGGGAATTGATGAGTCGGAGACCCGCCGAGGTGGGAATCGAACCCTGGTCCCTGGCAAGAGCTCTGCATTAAGGTCTGCCTGCTCTAACCCTTGAGCCACACTTCTTCTGCGTTAGAGGGAGAGAACCAGGCCAGCAGAACTGCTTTAGAGCGGAGAACCAGGTCTGCAGAGCTGCTCTAGAGCCAGAGAACCAGGTCAGACGAACTGCTTTAGAGGCAGAGAACCAGGTCAGCAGAGCTGATTTAGAGGTAGGAAAGAGGGTCAGCAGAGCTGCTTTAAAGCCAGAGAACCAGGTCAGCAGAGTGGCTCTAGAGCCATAGAACCAGGTCAGCAGAGCTGCTTTAGAGTCAGAGAACCAGGTCAGCAGAGCTGCTCTAGAGGGACAGAACTAGGTCAGCAGAGCTGATCTAGAGCCAGAGAACCATGTCAGCAGAACTGCTTTAGAGCCATAGAACCGGGTCAGCAGAGTTGCTTTAGAGCCAGAGAACCATTTCACCAGAGATGTTGTAGAGCCAGAGAACCAGATCAGCAGAGCTCCTCTTTAGCCTATGAACTAGGTCAGCAGAGCTGCTCTAGAACCAGAGACCCAGGTCAGCAGAGCTGCTCAAGAGCCAGGGACCCAGGTCAGCAGATTTGCTCTAGAGGCCGGGAACCAGGTCAGCATAGCTGCTGTAGAGCCAGAGAAACCAATTCAGCAGAGCTACTTTAGAGGGAGAGAACCAGGTCAGCCGAACTGCTTTAGAGCCAGAGAACCAGGTCAACAGAGCTCTTTAGAGACAGATAGCCAGGGCAGCATAGCTGCTCTAGAGCCAGAGAACCAGGTCAGCCGAGCTGCTTCAGAACCATAGAATCAGGTCAGCAGAGCTGCTTTACAGTCAGAGATACGGGTCAGCAGAGCTGCTTTAGAGCCATAGAACCAGGTCAGCAGAGCTGCTTTAGATCCAAGGGACCAGGTCAGCAGAGCTGCTCTAGAGCCAGAGAACCAGGTCAGCAGAGCTGCTTTAGAGCCAGAGAACCAGGTCAGCAGGGCTGCTCTAGCTGTCACTGACTGACTGACACTGACTGACTGACACTGACTGACTGACACTGACTGACTGACACTGACCGACTGACTGACACTGACTGATTGACACTGACTGGCACTGATTGACTGACACTAACTGACTGACACTGACCGACTGACTGACACTGACTGACACTAATTGACTCACACTGACTGACTGACACTGACACTGACACTGACTGACACTGACACTGACACTGACTGACACTGACTGACTGACACTGACTGACTAACACTGACTGACTGACATTGAATGACACTGACTGACTTCTCTCTACCACTCACTCTCTACTCTTCTCTACTACTCTCTCTCTACTACTCACTTCTCTACTACTCACTCTGTACTACTCTCTGCTTCTCACTCTCTACTACTTTCTACTACTCACTCTACTACTCACTCTCTACTACTCTACTACTCTCTACTACTCACTCTCTACTACTACTCTCTACTACTATCTCTCTACTACTCATGCTCTACTGCACTACTATTCACTCTCTACTACTCACTCTCTACTGCTCTCTCTCTACTACTCACTCTTCACTACTCATTGGCTTTTACTCTCTACTACTCACTCTCTACTACTGACTCTTTACTACTACTCTCTACTACTCACTCTTTACTACTCACTCTCTACTACTCTCTATTACTTACTCTCTAGTACTCTCCACTACTCACTCTCTACTACTCTCTCTCTAATACTCACTCTCTATTACTCTCTACTACTCACTCTCTGCTACTCACTCTCTACTACTCTCTACTACTACTCTCTACTACTACTCTCCACTACTCACTTTCTACTACTTAGTCTCTACTACTCTACTACTCACTCTCCACTACTCTCTCTCTCTACTACTCACTCTCTACTACTCACTCTCTACTACTCACACTCTACTACTCTCTATTACTTACTCTCTACTACTCACTCTCTACTATGCTCTCTCTACTGCTCACTCTCTACTACTCTACTACTCTCTACTACTCTCCAATACTCTGTTCTACTCAATCTACAACTCTCTATCACTCACTCTCTACTACTTTACTACTCTCTCTACTACTCTCTCTCTACTACTCTCTACTACTCACTCTCTACTACTGTCTCTCTACTACTCACTCTCTATGACTCGCTCTATACTACTCACTCTCCACTACTCACTCTCTACTACTTCCTCTCTACTGCTCTCTACTACTCACTCTACTACTCACTCTCTACTACTCTACTACTCCATACTACTCTCTACTACTCTGTATATTACTCACTCTCTACTACTCTCTTCTACTCACTCTCTACTACTCACTCTCTACTACTCTCTACAGCTTACTCTCTACTACTCTCTACTCCTCACTCTCCACTACTCTCTCTCTACTACTCACTCTGTTCTACTCACTCTCTACTACTCACTCTCTACTATTCACTCTCTAATACTCACGCTCTATTACTCACTCTCTACTACTCTCTATTACTCACTCTCCACTACTCACATGATACTACTCTCTCTCTACTACTCTCTATTACTCACTCTCTACTACTCACTCTCTACTACTCTCTATTACTTACTCTCTAGTACTCTCTACTACTCGCTCCCCTATTCACCCTCTACTACTTCCTCTCTGCTACTCACTCTCTACTACTCTACTATTCTCTACTACTCTTTACTACTCACTCTACTACTCACTCTACTACTCTCTACTACACTCTCTACTACTCACTCTCTACTACTCTCTACTACTCACTCTACTACTCTCTACCACTCACTCTCTACTACTCTCTCTCTACTACTCACTCTACTACTCACTACTACTCTCTACCACTCAATCTCCACTACTCTACTACTCTCTACTACTCTCTCTCTACTACTCACTCTCTACTACACACTCTACTACTCTCTACTACTCACTCTACTACTCTCTCTCTACTACTCACTCTCTACTAATCTCTACTACTCACTTTCTACTACTCACTCTACTACTCACTCTCTACTACTTTCTACTACTCTCTACTACTTACTGCCTACTACTCACTCTCTACTACTCACTATCGACTACTCTCTACTAATCACTCTCTATTACTCACTCTACTACTCTCTACTACTCATTCTCTGCTACTCTCTCTACTACTCTCTACTACTCACTCTCTACTCTCTATTACTCACTCTATACTCTCTACCTCTCTTTACCTCTCTCTCTACTACTCTCTACCTCTCTACATCTACCTCTCTACGTCTACACCTTTACTTCTACACCTCTAGCCTCTCTACCTCTCTCTATCTCTCTCTACATGCACACTTATGCGCATATATATATGCATTTATATATGCATGTGTATATTACCTACTGGCGGTCGCCAGTAGGTATATATAGTTAGGATTTTTTCCCTATGGGATTTTTGAAAATTCTATGTCTAATAACTTTGGCGTTTGTGGACGGAATTGGCTGAAATTTTCTGGAAAATTGAACATTTTGTTTCTGAGCAGCCCCTGGAAATTTGGGGGGGTTTCGTCAAGGGGGGGGCCGAGAAAAAAGGGGGGTCCCAAAACGTGTTTTTAACATTGAGTTTTCCATAGGGCGGTTGGCCTCACTTTTAGCCCGAACGGCTGAATGGATTTCCACGAAACTTGGCAAAATTGTAGGGACTGGTAGCCCGATGTGCCTTTGCTAGGTCTCAATATATGTGCTTCAGTGGATTTTGAGAAATTAACGTTCAAAAAAAGATATATATCTGTAACAGCGGACCGGGCAGCGCTCCGGTTCGCGGACTTTACGCGTAACGGAACTTCGCGTAGCGAAGCTGATTGGCTCTCCGGTGTCTGTCAACATTCTAAACAGTCCGGAGCGGCCGCCATCTTGTCTCTCGGTAGGATTGAGAGACAAGAGGAGGCCAAAACAAAGGGGGAAATGACCATAAGGGGGCATAGTAGATCCTCCCTGACCCCCTAGGTTTAATGTGGAGGCTTTAAAAGGGCCCCACGGGGCAAAAAAAAAAAAAAAAAAATTTTTTGTTTTTTTGCGTGGGTAGCGCCCGGTTCGCGAACCGGGAAGCGTTCTGGGCAGCGTACTATAAGGAAAAAAGAATGATAGACTTTTCAAATACTGCATGTTAATTGATTGTTGGTTTTGTTGATTATTTTTTAATTTTTTTATTTTTTAAGCAATTATTTATTATTGTGATTGTGTTTCAAAATTTAATAACATTTCTAACATTTAACTAGTTTATGAATTACATATAAAAATGATTAAAGACTCAAACAATTTTTTAATATTACATACAATTTTATTTTTCGGATTGTTTTTCAAAATTTAATAGAACGTCTAGCATTTGACTGTCCGATATGTCCTCTTGTTGATTGAACATAAGTTCCCACATTTGACCGTCCTCATAATGAAGTAAATGATCCACAGATTCTACACATTGAACTAATTCATAGTCCCGTGATTCATCCATGAAATCTGAGTCATCATTGTCCTCAATATCTTTTTCTGTGTTGTTCTCCAGAACAATTTCGAAGGAAACATTCTGCTCACCTTCCATTTTATTGCTGTAATTTGCATAAAAATAAATATATCAGTAGAGATAGGGCACTGTTGGGTTTAAGTTCAGACAGGTACTTGTGAGTTTATAACAGAGAAGTAATCTATGGGCACTGTATGGTTTCAGGCGTGAAGTAGTACTATTAAAAAGTGCCTGTGAAGAAGCCTAAGTAAATTCATAATTATACCACAGAAACCTAAATCAATCCATAATTAAAATAAAGAAGCCTTTCTCAATGTCTAACTCTTACAGAGGGATAGTATATAACTATCTGAAAATGTTTTCAAATTTATAAAATAATATCATACCTTCTAAAAAGAAGTTTAAGTTGTGAGTGAAAATGATCTTGCAATGTAGTTCAGGAAGTAGTAGTCAAAATGGCTGTGTTTCTCTCTCTTCCTTTATATATATTCAGGTACATAGCCAATCAAATGTCAGGTAAAAAAAGTAGAAAATGAAAGTAACATTTTAATTGGTTGTCAATTCCAACACTTCAGATGTGTTTTGTGAAGTAATTTACCTCAGGGTATTTAGAGAGGTCTACAGGCTAAATGGTTAAATGGAATTTCAATCAAATTTGTGAAAATGGTAGGCATTGGTATGTAGTATGAGCTAATCTATATTTGGTGAAATTGTCTCCAGTCGCTTTTCTGTAAACTACTTTCCCACCTTTTTTGATGGTGCGCTTCCCAGGGAGCGACCCGGTACGCGAACTGGTGAGCGCCCCGGTTCGCGAACCTTAAGCGTTACGGGAGTCCACCATTTTGTGTTTCGGTCGAATTAAGATACAAGATGGAGGGCAAATAATGTTCAGAATGGGTAGAAGGGGGCACGGTAGACTTATCTTGACCCCCTAGGTTTTCTGAGGGTGGCTGAGGAGGCCCATATGTGCGAAAAAAAAAACATTTTTTAAAAAATTTAGCGAGGTTTGCTCCCGGTTCGCGTACCGGGTAGCGCCCCGGGGAGCGTACTTTGTTGAAAATTAGTGAAAAATGTTAGAGTAAAATAATAATTGTGAGTGATCAGATGTAGGGTAGCTCTGAGAAGAGCTTTTGGGTTTATGGTACATTTAGGTACTTATAAGTAGGTACCAATGCACAGTCTTAAATTCAGAATGAAAATTCTGTTGCCCTCATCTGAGAAGTGAACTCCATCTCCTCTGTAGATATCTTGCATGTAGTAACGCAAGTTATTGTTGTACAGGGAGCCCATTCCATGGCCTCTCATGTAAGCTGAAACAGATTTGTTTACATGCTTCCTCGACTTCTCAATTTGTGGACAAAATTGGTTTGACCACCTCCATTTCTGTCTTTGGCATATATTTGAATATACCAAGGCAGTCTGAGGAAAAAGTGCCATCAATTGCTCAAAGGTGTCCTTTAAAAGCATTTCCAGACCTACCCCAGTCAAAGTGCCCAAATCATTACCTCCACAGTGCACAATTAACAGGTCAGGTTTTGGCAAATGCATAAAGGTTTTCACCAATGGTATCAATTGGTGACATTTTAATCCTCTGTGGCCAAACCACTTAATTTCCACATCTTGTAAATTGAGGTTAGGTAAATTCCTGTTCTCAGCATACCTCTGAGCCCAATAGATGTAACTATGTCCAACAATCCAGACAGAAAACATGGTGAGAGAAGGTTCTCCTGCAGTCAGATGAAGTGTGGCAATGAAATGGCAGTTGAAAAAATAAGAGTTTAAAATGAAAAAAACTGTGGAGTTTCTGTGTTAATGAAGCAGTAACAGTGATTGGTGGATTTTGATTGCTGAAAACAGAAAGTTAGGGTGCATGGATGAGTTGTTTGAAAGATGTATTTTGAGTGGTCAAGAAAAAATCATTAAATGAAAGAATGCACTGGATATGACGTGCACTGAGAGTTCAGAGTTCAATTGCAACATTGTTGTGTGAACTTGCAAACACCAGAGGTCTTCCAAGAGGTGGTTGCCATGCAGAAAAGGCATGAAATGGCAGAGGGGGGAAGGGTTTTCATTTGAAAAAAAGTGAGGGAAGAGTTTTGATTGGGTTACATGAGAGATATGTGTGAAGAATTACAGCATTTCTGTGCTTTTGATAGCTGCAGACTCTGGAGTGCATACCTTTTGCTCTGCTGAAGACAAATTGGTGTGTTTCTGAGACTGTTTTGAAACTCAAAGTATTTGCTAAGGTGAGAAAAGATTTCTTTAATTTAGATAGAGAATAGTGTGCTTTAAGGAGAAAATTATGAAGAAAGTTGTGTTCTTCAAATGTTGCTTTGTCTCAAGTGTTTTACAAATAGATTTTGTTTCTTTGAGAAAATGTAATTGGAGAAAATGTGAAGTATTAGTACTGACAGGGTGTTATTATGCATAGGAGCTGTGGAGTCTTTTCAAATTATGATTTGAAAATCGTTTTTGAGGAAAATGAATGGTTATAATATTTATGACAAGGACATAATGGTGTATGCTTCATTATAAGGCAATTGAGTGTCTCTGATGTTATTTTTCCCATTTTAATGTAAGACCTTTCTCTGTGGAGCAAATTGCTTGTAAATATGCTCCCACCTGTGCATGGCAAATTTAGATTTTGAATGTTTGTGTTACATAGCTATGTTAAAAGTGACCCAACCATGCTGCAAAGGCAATCAAAAAACGCTTTTTTGTGTCTTAAGGACATTTTAAGTCATTTCCCTATGTGCAGTGTTTTCAAATTATGATTTGAAAATCGTTTTTGGGGAAAAGGAATGGTTTGTAAATTTATGACAAGGATATAATGGTGTATGCTTCTTTATAAGGCATTTCAGTGTCTCTGATGTCATTTTTCCCATATTACATTAAAAGACCTTTCCCCGTGGGGCACATTCCTTGTAAATATGCTCCCACCTGTGCATGGCAAATTTAGATTTTGAATGTTTGTGTTACATAGCTATGTTAAAAGGGACCCAACCATGCTGGAAAGACAATCAAAAAACGCTTTCATGTGTCTTAAGGACATTTTAAGTCATTTCCCTATGTGCAGTGTTTTCAAATTATGATTTGAAAATCGTTTTTGTGGAAAAGGAATGGTTTGTAAATTTATGACAGGGATATAATGGTGTATGCTTCTTTATAAGGCATTTCAGTGTCTCTGATGTCATTTTCCCATATTACATTAAAAGACCTTTCCCCGTGGGGCACATTCCTTGTAAATATGCTCCCACCTGTGCATGGTAAATTTAGATTTTGACTGTTTGAGTTACATAGCCATGTTAAAAGTGACCCAAAAACTTGCAAAGGCTTTAAAAAAACACTTTCATGTGTCTTAAGGACATTTTAAGTCATTTCCCCCCGGGTGCAGTGTTTTCAAATTATGACTTGAAAATCGTTTTTGATGTAAAGGAATGTTGTTAAAATTTATGTGCGCCATATGCCCCCAAATTTCTTTTTCAGGGGTGCAGCAGGGTGTTCTTGAGACACCCCTGCACCTTTGGAAAAATTCCTAATTTGCGATGAGCTAATTGCTAATCGCAAATTGCACCTTCATTCCTATGGGCCTCCTGGCCCATGGAAATGAATGGGTAATTTGCAATTAGCAATTTGCTCATTGCAAATTAGGAATGGTAAAGAATCGCTATTTATTCCTTAAAATTCGCTATTTTGGAAATGCAACATAGTTTGAAGATACATATGGCTGTTCATCTCTAACAAGATAAGAAGCTTAGGGATACATTTATGATGACTGGCGCAATGAAGTGGACATCACTTACTTCATTGGTAGAGCTTTACATGTATTATCTCCTCTGTATTTTTCGTCAAGCGTAACTTTCATCTGCAATCCTGAGTAGGCCTCACCTTAAACAAACCTCTGGATAGGGCACACCTTATCGTCATCCTGAATTAATCATTTAAAATGCTAGGGACAGATTTATGATAGGTGTATGCCTCTTTTGCGCCACTGTGCGTCACTTTTGTGATGCAGCGGCGGTGCAAAAGATTTGCTATGAGGCGACAAAATTACAAATTGATGCATTTAGGCAGATGTGTCATGGTGTAAAAAACACCGTGCCACATGAAACTGATGCAGCAGTGATGCAAAAGATGCACCATGTTGCAAGACAGGCCTCACTTGGGGCCATATGTATGAAGCTAATTAGCATTTGCAAAGGTCGAAGTTCTGTGAATTTTGGCCTTTGCGAATGCTAATTAGACAAATGGTATGTATCAAACAAGTTTGATGCAAAATAAGGAATAGCAAAATTTGCTATTCTTTATTTTGCGATTGCACTGAAGGATTTGCAAATTTTGTGATTTCTTAAATGCAATGTATCAAACAAAAAATATGCAAAAAATGCCATTAAGGATTTGCAAATTACCACCAACTTCTAGTTGGTGGTAATTTGCGAATTCTTTTCAAAAAGCTTTTTTTCCCAAAAACAAAAGGTGCCATATGACGCCCATACATGTCCTTAGGGCATGTATGTGCGCCATATGCCCCCAAATTTCTTTTTCAGGGGGTGCAGCAGGGTGTTCTTGAGACACCCATGCACCCTTGGAAAAATTCCTAATTTGCGATGAGCTAATTGCTAATCGCAAATTGCACCTTCATTCCTATGGGCCTCCTGGCCCATGGAAATGAATGAGTAATTTGCAATTAGCAATTTGCTCATTGCAAATTAGGAATGGTAAAGAATCGCTATTTATTCCTTAAAATTCGCTATTTAGGAAATGCAAAATAGTTTGATGATACATATGGCAGTTCATCTCTAACAAGATAAGAAGCATAGGGATAGATTTATGATGACTGGCACAATGAAGTGGACATAACTTACTTCATTGGTAGGCCTTTACATGTATTATCTCCTCTGTATTGTTCATCAAGTGTAACTTTGATCTGAAATCCTGAGTAGGCCTCACCTTAAACAAACCTCTGGATAGGCCACACCTTATCGTCATCCTGAATTAATCATTTAAAATGCTAGGGACAGATTTATGATAGGTGTATGCCTCTTTTGCGCCACTGTGCGTCACTTTTCTGATGCAGCGGCGGTGCAAAAGATTTGCTATGAGGCGACAAAATTACAAATTGATGCATTTAGGCAGATGTGTCATGGTGTAAAAAAACCGTGCCACATGAAACCGATGCAGCAGTGATGCAAAAGATGCACCATGTTGCAAGACAGGCCTCACTTGGGGCTATATGTATCAAGCTAATTAGCATTCGCAAAGGCCTAAATTCTGCGAATTTCAGCCTTTGCGAATGCTAATTAGACAAATGGTATGTATCAAACAAGTTTGATGCAAAATAAGGAATAGCAAAATGTGCTATTCCTTATTTTGCGATTGCACTGAAGGATTAGCAAATTTTGCGATTCTTTAAATGCAATGTATCAAACAAAAAATATGCAAAAAATGCCATTAAGGATTTGCAAATTACCACCAACTTCTAGTTGGTGTTAATTTGCGAATTCTTTTCAAAAAGCTTTTTTTCCAAAAAACAAAAGGTGCCATATGACGCCCATACATGCCCTTAGGGCATGTATGTGCGCCATATGCCCCCAAATTTCTTTTTGAGGGGTGCAGCAGGGTGTTCTTGAGACACCCCTGCACCCTTGGAAAAATTCCTAATTTGCGATGAGTTAATTGCTAATCGCAAATTGCACCTTCATTCCTATGGGCCTCCTGGCCCATGGAAATGAATGGGTAATTTGCAATTAGCAATTTGCTCATTGCAAATTAGGAATGGTAAAGAATCGCTATTTATTCCTTAAAATTCGCTATTTAGGAAATGCAAAATAGTTTGATGATACATATGGCGGTTCATCTGTAACAAGATAAGAAGCTTAGGGATACATTTATGATGACTGGCGCAATGAAGTGGACATTACTAACTTCATTGGTAGGCCTTTACATGTATTATCTCCTCTGTATTCTTCATCAAGCGTAACTTTCATCTGCAATCCTGAGTAGGCCTCACCTTAAACAAACCTCTGGATAGGGCACACCTTATCGTCATCCTGAATTAATCATTTAAAATGCTAGGGACAGATTTATGATAGGTGTATGCCTCTTTTGCGCCACTTACAAAACACTGCCCACGGGGAAATGACTTAAAATGTCCTTAAGACACATGAAAGTGTTTTTTTAAAGCCTTTGCAACTTTTTTGGGTCACTTTTAACATGGCTATGTAACTCAAACAGTCAAAATCTAAATTTACCATGCACAGGTGGGAGCATATTTACAAGGAATGTGCTCCACGGGAAAAGGTCTTTTAATGTAATATGGGAAAAATGACATCAGAGACACTGAAATGCCTTATAAAGAAGCATACACCATTATGTCCTTGTCACAAATTTACAAACCATTCCTTTTCCCTAAAAACGATTTTCAAATCATAATTTGAAAACACTGTACATGGGGAAATGACTTAAAATGTCCTTAATTCAAAATTTGCTATTCCTTATTTTGCGATTGCATTGAAGGATTTGCAAATTTTGCGATTCCTTAAATGCAATGTATCAACCAAAAAATATGCAAAAAATGCCATTAAGGATTTGCAAATTACCACCAACTTCTAGTTGGTGGTAATTTGCGAATTCTTTTCAAAAAGCTTTTTTTCCAAAAAACAAAAGGTGACATATGACGCCCATACATGCTCTTAGGGCATGTATGTGCGCCATATGCCCCCAAATTTCTTTTTGAGGGGTGCAGCAGGGTGTTCTTGAGACACCCCTGCACCCTTGGAAAAATTCCTAATTTGCGATGAGCTAATTGCTAATCGCAAATTGCACCTTCATTCCTATGGGCCTCCTGGCCCATGGAAATGAATGGGTAATTTGCAATTAGCAATTTGCTCATTGCAAATTAGGAATGGTAAAGAATCGCTATTTATTCCTTAAAATTCGCTATTTAGGAAATGCAAAATAGTTTGATGATACATATGGCGGTTCATCTGTAACAAGATAAGAAGCTTAGGGATACATTTATGATGACTGGTGCAATAAAGTGGACATTACTTACTTCATTGGTAGGCCTTTACATGTATTATCTCCTCTGTATTCTTCATCAAGTGTAACTTTAATCTGCAATCCTGAGTAGGCCTCACCTTAAACAAACCTCTGGATAGGCCACACCTTATCGTCATCCTGAATTAATCATTTAAAATGCTAGGGACAGATTTATGATAGGTGTATGCCTCTTTTGCGCCACTGTGCGTCACTTTTGTGATGCAGCGGTGGTGCAAAAGATTTGCTATGAGGCGACAAAATTACAAATTGATGCATTTAGGCAGATGTGTCATGGTGTAAAAAAAACGTGCCACATGAAACCGATGCAGCAGTGATGCAAAAGATGCACCATGTTGCAAGACAGGCCTCACTTGGGGCCATATGTATCAAGCTAATTACCATTCGCAAAGGTCAAAATTCTGCGAATTTCGGCCTTTGCGAATGCTAATTAGACAAATGGTATGTATCAAACAAGTTTGATGCAAAATAAGGAATAGCAAAATTTGCTATTCCTTATTTTGCGATTGCACTGAAGGATTTGCAAATTTTGCGATTCCTTAAATGCAATGTATCAAACAAAAAATATGCAAAAAATGCCATTAAGGATTTGCAAACTACCACCAACTTCTAGTTGGTGGTAATTTGCAAATTCTTTTCAAAAAGCTTTTTTTCCAAAAAACAAAAGGTGCCATATGACGCCCATACATGCCCTTAGGGCATGTATGTGCGCCATATGCCCCCAAATTTCTTTTTCAGGGGTGCAGCAGGGTGTTCTTGAGACACCCCTGCACCTTTGGAAAAATTCCTAATTTGTGATGAGCTAATTGCTAATCGCAAATTGCACCTTCATTCCTATGGGCCTCCTGGCCCATGGAAATGAATGGGTAATTTGCAATTAGCAATTTGCTCATCGCAAATTAGGAATGGTAAAGAATCGCTATTTATCCCTTAAAATTCGCTATTTAGGAAATGCAAAATAGTTTGATGATACATATGGCGGTTCATCTCTAACAAGAAAAGAAGCTTAGGGATAGATTTATGATGACTGGCGCATCACCAGGGATGTGCCAGTTATCCTGCGCCGCTGTTCCGCCACCCATGGTGTGCTGCATTTACAATGCGGCGCAGCATGGGGCAAAAATGGCACAGATGCATGACGCATCTGTGCCGTAAAGGTGGCGCATTGCTGGAGTTGTATCGCAAGTGCGATGCAGCTCCAGCAAGGCTCAGGGGTGCCCCATCTCCACAATGTTGCGTCAAGACCTATGCCTGCTTAAAGCAGGCGCAGGGTTTTGACGCAGCTTTTTCCTATCTGATTGTAAATGCGGCACACCATGGGTGGCAGAGCAGTGGTGCACGTTAACTGGTGCATGCCTGGGGATGTGCCATTTAACATAAATCTGCCCCTTTACATTTAAGTATGTGCAGGGGACACAGAGTCGGTGAGGCTTATCCAAGGTTAAGAAGAGATGAGTCCTGTTCACTGAAAAATTAGATATAGGCTTCACCTGCTCAGCATCGCTGGACATGGCTAAATAATAGCTGCAAAATGTTACTCTTGTTAAACAATTTTACTATTATAATCTCTGAGATTTGTCTCTTACTCTGCAACATCTCATTGTTGTTATCTTTCTTTAAAGATAAAGACAACATCAACATGAGCGACAATCAGCAATCAGTTGATTTTGACCTCATCATTGTACTCGTAATTGAAACATCAGTGGATGTTGATCCCTTGGATGATTTAAATCCTGAGGATGAAGAAGAACGTGATGAGGATGCAGATTTGTCCGAATTATATGACATAGGGTGGGAAGCTGACCTGCTTGAGCCTATGGAACTATAAACATTTATTTTTAAAATTTATAATAAATAAAAAGTAAAAATATAAACCGTTTAATTTAAAAATAATTACCATCTGCTTCGAACCTACTTTCCCCTCCTGAGGCGGAAGCCGGGAGGTCTCCCTACTTTTCTTTTATTTAGAACACTTGACTCGTGTTTTTTTAAAATTTACAATTTCACTGTGTGCCTCTGCAGTTGTGCTCGCGCTTGTGTCTAAAGCGTGCAGGAGCACAGCGCTGCTTATTTTTCGATCTCCCAGCGCTTGTAAGCGCTTTGCTTCCCCCCCCTCCCTTGCCTGGGACTCTGAGACCGCCCTCGGCTGAGTATTGACGCCGAGGGCTGGGATCTCATCTTGGCAGCCATCTTGGGGGTAGGACTTCCACACGCGCGCTCTAGCAGCGCTATAAAAGGGAACCGGATCACTTTGCAGGTGATTACCATCTGCTTCGAACCTACTTTCCCCTCCTGAGGCGGAAGCCGGGAGGTCTCCCTACTTTTCTTTTATTTAGAACACTTGACTCGTGTTTTTTTAAAATTTACAATTTCACTGTGTGCCTCTGCAGTTGTGCTCGCGCTTGTGTCTAAAGCGTGCAGGAGCACAGCGCTGCTTATTTTTCGATCTCCCAGCGCTTGTAAGCGCTTTGCTTCCCCCCCCTCCCTTGCCTGGGACTCTGAGACCGCCCTCGGCTGAGTATTGACGCCGAGGGCTGGGATCTCATCTTGGCAGCCATCTTGGGGGTAGGACTTCCACACGCGCGCTCTAGCAGCGCTATAAAAGGGAACCGGATCACTTTGCAGGTGATTACCATCTGCTTCGAACCTACTTTCCCCTCCTGAGGCGGAAGCCGGGAGGTCTCCCTACTTTTCTTTTATTTAGAACACTTGACTCGTGTTTTTTTAAAATTTACAATTTCACTGTGTGCCTCTGCAGTTGTGTTCGCGCTTGTGTCTAAAGCGTGCAGGAGCACAGCGCTGCTTATTTTTCGATCTCCCAGCGCTTGTAAGCGCTTTGCTTCCCCCCCCTCCCTTGCCTGGGACTCTGAGACCGCCCTCGGCTGAGTATTGACGCCGAGGGCTGGGATCTCATCTTGGCAGCCATCTTGGGGGTAGGACTTCCACACGCGCGCTCTAGCAGCGCTATAAAAAGCTCACCTCTTTCTCCGCGCAGCGGACGCGTTCAGCGGCCGCGCCGGATCTGCGCCGGAGTCGTGCCAGAGTCCTGCCCGTCTGCGCCCGTCAGCGTCCCGGAGGCGTTTGGCGTGGCAGGTACCTCTGGCCACTATGTGCTGCTATTCCGCTCAGGAGCTCTTGTTATTGCGCAATCGCAATACTTCATGCCTATCAGTCTTCCCTAGCCGGTATAAGGGTAAGCATAAGTGCCCTGCCTGTCTTTGGCACCCTGTTTGCACCCTCCCTTCCCATTTGTCTGTTAAGGAGAGTAGCTCTAAACATATCTGTCTACTCCTTAATACGAGGTCATTGCATCGCCACACTCAAGAGATCTTTGATCTTCTGTCAACTATCAGTCCCACCTGTCTGATGCTTACTGAGACATGGCTCAATGATTCCTCTAATCCGGACATAGTGGCTGCCATTCCCACTGACTACACCATCTATCGTCAGGATAGAGACAAGGGAAGGGGAGGAGGAGTCGCCCTGATTGTGAAGAATTCTCTTCCGTGCACGGTCACTCACACACATACCATCGAAGGGACCGATTCATTAGCCTTCACCATCTCTTTATCACCGCAACAAGCATTGAAGGGTATGATCGTTTACAGACCCCCGGGCGCTGTCGGCTCTTTTTTCGAGGACCTCCAACAGGCCATGTCGGTCCTTGTTTTGAGATCGGAGCAGTGCTTATTGGTAGGCGATTTTAATTTTCACATGGACGACCACAATGACCAAAATGCCATCAAATTGTTGGATATTACATCTACCCTGGGCCTTTCCCCTTATCTTTTTGGTCCTACCCACGATAAAGGCCACACACTTGATCAGGTTTTTTCCACCATACCTATCATGAACGTTACACTCTCGCCTATCGTTTGGTCTGACCATTTCCTGGCCCACTTCGAAATACATTCTATCTCGGCCCCCCCTGCCAGAACTACGAGACAGCAGGGCAGCAACTACAGAACACTGCACAGGGTGACCTCGGACATGCTCACACATGCCTTAATTGATCACCCTGTGGTCTGTACTGGGGATCTAGAGGAAGATCTGGAGAGCTTACAATCATGGCTCCTCGCCAGACTCGATGAGTTCGCTCCCCTCCAGCCACCCAGGTCCGCTGCTCGACGGGTCTCTGCTCCCTGGTTCACGGAGGACCTAGCCATTGCCCGCAGGCATTGCAAAGTGGCAGAGCGTGCATGGAGAGCCCAGTATGAGCCTGAGGCTAAACAACGTTATAAAACAACGATGAAGGCATACCATGTACTTGTTCTTCAGAGCAAGAAACGATATCTCGCCAAAAGGATTGACGACGCTGCCAACTCCTGTAAGGAGATTTTCTCAATCGTGCGGGAATTTACTGGCCCTCGGTCTGTTTCCACTCAGAGTGCCCCGACAGAGATCTGGGCCAACACTATTGCCAACTTTTTTACCACCAAAATCAGGCAAATCCAGGCCTCCTTTCCGCAGAGAGACCTGGATAATGTGTCTGTGAGGCCGATTGAGGCAGTGCCTCTGTCTCCACCGGGCCCAGTCCTGCTCGATTTTCCTCCTCTCTCGGCTGACATATCTTTAACCCTGATGAGGAACCTTAAGTCGGGCTCACCATTAGACCCATGCCCGGCAAAATTTCTGGCGAGAGTGGCAGATGCTATAAATCCTATAGCCAATCCCATCCTTAATCTTTCTTTGAGCGAGGGCTTTTTGCCTCCGACCTGGAAGCAAGCCATGGTCATTCCTCTGATCAAGAAACCTAATCTTGACCCGGAGGCTCCTTCCAACTACAGACCAATCTCGCTCCTCCCAGCACTGACCAAGATCTTGGAAAAGCACGTACATGGCGTGCTCTCCAATTTCCTGGAGTCTAATGATCTGCTCCATGAGTCCCAATCGGGATTCCGTTCCAACTTAAGCACCGAGACGGCGCTCTTGGAAGTCTCGGAGATCATTAGAGAGGTGCTGGATATGGGAGGCAGAGTGCTGTTAGTCATGCTAGACCTGTCGGCGGCGTTTGACACCGTCCCCCATGAGGATCTCCTCATTAGGCTCCATGACATCGGGCTTGGGGGGACGGTGTTCAACTGGTTTTCTTCCTTTTTGGCCAGCCGCCGCCAGACGGTCTGGGTTCCACCCGGATCCGCCGAGATGCCGCCATTGGGAGTCGGAGTGCCTCAGGGCTCTATCCTGAGCCCCACTCTTTTCAACATCTTGATGACCCCTCTGGCGACATTGGCGGAGTCCTATGGGGCCCGGATCGTCTCTTATGCTGACGACACTCAGCTCCTCTTCACCTGTCGTAAGGGTGAAGAGTTTGATGGCGAAGGGATCCGCGAGTGCCTTGGGGCTGTTTTTAGCTGGTTTTCACAAAACAGCCTCAAGTGCAACTCGGATAAGTCCGAGATACTATTCTTCGGATGCCCCTCTGAACCAGATTGGCGAGGCTGGTGGCCTGTAGACAAGTTCCCTCCCACACAGTCATCTAAGTGGGCTAAGAACCTGGGAGTCAAAATCGACAATGAGCTGTCGCTCAAATCCCAGGTGTCCACCCTTACGGGAACCTGTTTCGGGATCCTCAGAATGTTGCGCAAGTTTTTCCCCTTACTTTCGGAGCAACATCGGAGGATTACCGTTCAGGCCCTCATAGGGTCCAGATTGGACTATGCTAACGCTCTTTATCTGGGCCTGCCTGAATACCTCCTCCAACGCCTGCAGATCACCCAGAACGCTGCTGCGCGTGCCATCTTTGGCCTTCATCGTCGGACTAGTGCCTCTCATCTTCTTGCATCCCTTCACTGGCTCCCGGTGCGGAAGAGGATACTGTTTAAGACCATGACTCTTGCCCACAAGGCCTTATATGGCACTGGTGCCAAGTATCTTCAGAGGAGGCTGGACTTTTATCGACCGGCACGCTCCCTTAGGTCAGAAACTTTGGCCTTGGCTCGGGTTCCACGTATCAAAAAGGCTCGGCTAGGCGGCCGGTCTTTTAGCTTTCTCGCTCCTAAGCTTTGGAACTCATTGCCGTTGTCTCTGCGGAGCACCTCTAATTTGCTTATTTTCAGGAAAAACTTGAAAACTTGGCTATTTGCCGGATAATTCTCCCCTTTGTGGCCCCTTTTTTTGTTACTGTTGTGTTTTCTGCCCCCCTTTTGGTTTGGAGCTCAAAGCGCCGGGACACTCCTTTGGAGTAGCCGTTGCGCTATATAAGCCCTAATTTAACATAACATAACATAACATAACCTTCAAAAACAGGTTATGTGTAGTTTCTTCAATAAAATATTAAAATATGCTCATAAAATTAGATCAGATTCACATATAAAATAGCACATGTAACATGAATATAAATTCCATTTCTTTTCTGCTATTTTTGTATTCTAAATTTGCCAAGCACTAAAAAATCTTCTATGTAAAAATGTCAAGTAGTGTTTTAAGTTTTTGATTACTGTTATTGATGTACTGTTGGGTAATAGTGGTTAATAAAATTTTTTAATATATTTTACCACAGATTCAACTGCAGATCATTTCAACATTTCACCATGCCAACGAAAGAAAGACTGAGAAAGGCTGCAAAACGTCAAAGACAGCAGGTGAATGAAAAAAAGCAGCAGTCCTCTAACAAAAAGATTTGTAAAGTCACCAAGAAAGCACCGGGTAAGAGTACAAAAACATTCATAAGAAATATTTGTAGTAAAAAAAAAATTACTACAGAAAATGTTTCAGTCCAGAAAAAGAGAAGCAATTCAAACGGAAAGTAAAGGCCAATCAAAAATGTTACTGCTAGAGCAAGAGATAGCTCTGTGCATGATAGTAGAAGGAAACAACAGTTTAGGGACATTCGTAAACGAATGTTCCGCAACAAGATAATTGGCAATTTGTTAAAAAATATTAAGAAAGGTCAACAGAAAGTGCTTTTTTATAAGAGAAAAAAAAAGTTGAGAAAGTTATTGATCAGGCATTTGAAATTAAACGTAAGTTATTTATTTTGATAATCAATAGAATTAGGAAGCTAAACAAGGCAATTTATGATTTCAAAAGAAATAGTAGATGGAAGAGAATAGTTAATCGTAGTAATTTTTGTGAAGTTTTTTCTGGAGAATGGATGCATAGTTCAAGCTGTGAGGCATTTTTTAATGAGGAGAGTTATTTCCAGGATAATGATTTGGTGCATGCAGTTGACACCAGTGGTCGTGCTTATGAAGTGAAAGATGGTTGTCCAGTTGAAAAAGAAAAACTTGTGACAACAGAGGCAGAAGAGGTGTTAGGTAATGAGGTTTTAGGAAGACGTGCTAAGGGTCCTGTGTACACCTGGAAGTGTAGTAGTATTTGCAGTGTGCGACAGGATTCCATCAATTTGCTTTGTGATTTTGTACGGTCATTTAATAAGAAAAGTTTGAAGCAGAAAATGAGGTTGTTGCAAGAATTAGATCCTTGCAGAGTGAGAGAAGTGACAGGTTTGCATGGTCATTCACTGGCTTGTCTTTCCAGGAGAGTATGCCAGAGTGTTTTTCATCATTTCAGGATGCTAGCAGTGCATCATAATAAAGTGAGGAAATTAGTTAGAATGTTGTATTATGCTAAGAGTCCAGCAATTATGCTTAAACAATTATGCGCTGCTCTTTTGCATGGTTCTGAAATAGATGTGAAGAATATATGTGAAGAAATTGAGTTTTGTTACTTTGGAAGTAAAGAGGAGAATGTTGAAATTGACCAAGAAGAAGCGGGTAATGTGGAAGATAGTGTACAGGTTTCCAGTACAGATAATTTCCAGAGGGAAATTGCGACGTTTCAGGTCAAATCAAGTGAGAGGCCAAATTTCACTTGTGTGTGTTGTCGACGCACTTATTATAAGAATCAGACTAAGTTAGTGGATTTATATGCAAAAAGTGAAAGGGAAAATAATAGTGAATGGAAGGATTTCGCAACATACTTGATGGCAGAAAATTGTTTTGATTTGGGATTGGATCAACGTGTGTGTACTTATTGTTGTTGCAAATTAAATCAAAACCAGATGCCTGCTAGAGCAGTTCATAATAATCTGGAATTGGTTGAGATTCCTTCTGAATTGAAGGATTTAAATACTTATGAATCTATTTTGATTCAAAGTATCCATCCCTTTCAGGCTATTGTAAGAATGGAGCCAAAGACAGGGAAATTGCCTCCATCAGATTTACAGAGAGGATTAAAGGGAAGAGTTGTTTATTTGCCTCTAGATTTGAAGAAAAACATTAACACAATTGGAGTAGAAAAAGTGGAAGAGGAACCTCTGGTTATCTTAGTTAATGGGGTTCCGACAAAGAATAAGAAAATATGGCAAGATTTAGTGGATGTTAGGAAAGTTAAAAAGGCAACATTGTATTTGAAAAAAAATAATAAATACTATAAGAATGTATATGTTGCAGAAGAGGAAGTAAGTGAGGAAGAGGATAGCGATTTGTGTGCTGTCAAATTGAGAAAGTAGAACCCTCTACTAGTGAAGAAATATATGAACATTATAGTGTTCATCCTTTGCATTCCAAGGAAGTCATGGGGAATGCTATTGAGTTGTTTCAAATGAAACAAGCCAAAGGGAGTCCCATTAGTGTTTGGGAGGAAAGTTTGGAAGCTCGGTGTTTCCCACAGCTTTTTCCAACAGGTCAGGGAGGAAGATATGATGAGCGACCTCATCAAATTCCTGCTTCTGAATACCGGACTTTGCGATTGTATGCAGGAGATGCTAGGTTTCGACAATGCATTCCCTATTTGTTTCATCTCCTGTTTGAAAGCGATCTGTCTGGACTGTCATATGCAGTGAACCACATCTTGAAAAGTGGTATACACATGCAAAACATCTCGGCAAGTGACTTTATGGATAAAGTCAATGTCCAAGACAGTATTTTGGATTCTCACCTGATTAATCTCATGGCGTGTCAGCGTGGTACTAATGAGTACTGGTACCGTCGTCATGGTGATTTAAAATGTATGCTGAGGAACTTAGGAACTCCCACATGGTTCCTCACTCTGAGCTGTGCCGAGTATGGCTGGGAAGACTTACTTGAATTTCTACGAGAGGCAAATGCTAACGTAGAAAACATCGAATTCAAGACACCCGGAGAACTGTGCTCTTTGGATCCAGTAAATGTATGTAGGTACTTCAATCATAGATTTGAAGCTATGATGTCTTTCATCATGAATAAGAAGAATCCACCTCTTGGAGAGGTGTTGGATTTCTTCTGGAGAAAAGAGTACCAAGCAAGAGGTGCTCCTCATATACATATGTTGCTGTGGATCAAGGATGCACCTAAATTTGGAACGGATCCAGAAGACTCAGTGATGAGTTTTATACAACAGTATTCTACGTGTGCTGTTCCAAACGCAAAGGAGAAGAAAAGCCTAAGAGAAAAAGTTCTGCGTTTCCAAAGCCATCGATGTGGAAAGTACTGTCGTCGTAAATTCCGAAACAAGGACAAGTTCTACACCAAATGTCGTTTCGGCTTTCCACGACCGGTGATTTCTAAAGGAAGAGTAAACAGTTTGATGTCTTCGCTGCGACATAATGTGATGAAGAAATCACCTAAAAACACATACAATTTGAAGAGGAACGAAGAGTCCAAGTACATCAACGACTACAACCCGGTGATTTTGTCCATGTGGAATGCTAACATGGATATACAGTTTGTGGCTGATAACTGTATGGCTGTGGCTCGGTATGTGACGTCTTACATCACCAAAAAAGAGAAGACAGAATTGAAGGATATGTGGGAGGACATTTCCCATGAAAAGAGCCTCAGCAAGAAGTTGTACAGTTTCAGTCTGAAGATGTTGTCGCATCGAGAAATTGGAGCGTACGAATGTTCTGACCGGTTGTCTTCAGCAAGTCTCTATGCCAAGTCCAGGAGTATCGTTTGGGCGAGTCTTGGTCTTGCTGCAACGCGTAATCGAGTTCTCAAACCTGTGCGGGAAATTGAGTATTTGGCGGAAAAGGAGCCAAACAGTACCGACATTTTGAAGACCAACATGTTGGATACATATTATCCAAATCGAAGCATTCACCTCGAGAATGTTTGTTTATATACGGTTCTTCAAAATTACATATTCAAGAGGAACATCAAAGAAGATACTGAGAAAGGAGTGTATGCTGTAATAGGAAGTGAGGGATGTCTGGTCAAGCAAAGAAAATGCCACTTGGTAAACCATCGAAAATTGAGTGGCGAATCTCCTGAAAAAAAGGAGTTTTTCTATTTAGCACTTTTGCAACTTTTCAAGCCTTGGCGTGCAGAAGAGGAACTGCTTGGAGATTTTCTCTGTTACGAAGACTCTTTCAATGCCGCCAAGGAGACCATAGAATGTCCTGCTTTTCCCAAATATGTAGAAATGTTGAATGTGGAAATTGAGCAGGAAGCAATGATTGCAGCCGAGATTGCCAGAGACAGTTCTCAGGACAGTCAGAGTTCTGCTTCATTGAGTCAGGATCCACTAGGAGGACCTGTTATCGAAAATGAAGCTGCCACTGCTATGAATGAAGTGGAAAGAGCCATGGCACATGCTCAGGAGGATGCGGTTAACTTAGAAGAGTTGGAAAGACAACTCAACGTTGAGCAGAGGAAAATATATGACGAAGTTACCATGCAAATTGATCATGGATTAAGTCATGACAAGAAAGAGTGCTCATGTACGTCGTTGAAGCCTGTCCGACTGTACGTGAGTGGAGAAGCGGGAACTGGAAAAAGTTTCCTTATTAAAGCAATTTCATGTTATTTGCAGGAAAGGACAGAGTCATCGCTGTCTTGTGTTGTCACCGCTCCAACTGGACTGGCAGCACATAACATTAAAGGGATTACTTTACATCGTTTACTGATGCTGCCAGTGGAGCATGACAACAAATTACAATATCACAAGCTATCTGGAGATGCTTGTTTTGAAGTTTCAAGAATCTTGAGGAAAATGAAACTTCTTATCATTGACGAAGTAAGCATGGTTTCCAATGTCATGCTTGCCTTTGTGCATTTGAGAATGCAAGAAGTTCTCAAAACAGAGTATGATGTGTTATTTGGTGGCAAACACATCATTGTTTTCGGAGATCTTCTGCAGCTGACACCAGTGAAAGGGCAACCTGTGTTCAAAATGCTCACGCTTGAAGATACCAGGAAGTGCCTAGGCAGCATTGGCAACGTCAATATATGGTTAAACTTCAATTATGCTGAACTGCATGAAAATATGCGTCAGGCGAAGGATGAAGTTTACAAGACTATTCTACAAGATGTTAGAATTGGAAAAGTGACCGAGCATGGGAAAGAAGCTTTACATGCACGATTACTGTCAAATTTATATCCAGAACAAGATGTTGTGCCTGAGAATATTTTTCAGAAAATTACTGAGAAGAAATCTGGAATATGTTTGATGCCAACTCTTGCAAAATGTGCCACATTCAACAACAAAATGTTGCATTTAGAAAAGCAAGAGATTGTGAAACTGGAAGCTATTGACAGAGTAGAGCATATGGGATCAACAATTATTTTGTCTGAGAATCTGAAAACAAAATTAGATTCATTAGAGAAGAGTATATCTAAAACTGCAGGTTTTGAAAAGACTCTGAATGTGTGCTTGAACTGCCGTATAATTTTAAGAAGGAATTTACATGTTGAAAGAGGTCTGGTAAATGGATCAATGGGTAATGTTGTTGATTTTGTAAAATACAGAAATAGAGATGGAATTGAATTTTTAAAAATTAAATTTGATGGCATTGAGGAAGTACAGCTAATTGGTCGTTGTTCTGCTAGATTTTTGCTTGTAAAAGACTTATATGTTCGCCGTAAGCAGTTTCCTGTTTGCTTAGCATATGCGGTGACAATCCATAAATCGCAAGGTTTAAGTGTAGACAGTGCATTGGTGAATATTGGCAGTTCTGTGTTCAAGGAGGGTATGGCATATGTGGCATTGTCACGAGTTAGAACTTTATCGGGATTGTACTTGATTGAGTGTGATGTCACAATCATTTGTGCGGATCTAGATTGTGTTAAGGAATACAATAGGTTAAGAAGAGAGTATGCGCCACATTTGCCTCAATATCCTTTGTTTGAGAAACGTGTGGTAGGCCGGAAACGAAGAAATGTGACCAATACTAGGGAGGTTGTAGCAAAAAGACGAAAAGTCGATGAACCTGAAATTATAAGCAGAAACAAAAAGGATTCTGTTGAAGATGTTGTTGGTTTTCAATTTGAAAACAGTTCTGGTGTCAACTGCTATGCTAATGTAGTGGTTAATGTTTTGTTTTCTCTAGAAAATGTAAAAGAAGAGATTGTGGTCAATTCTGATCAAAGATTTTGCAGTTTGTTAAATTCTGTCTTAGAAAAATGTAGCACTGATAGAACAAACATAGAAAGTGTGTCTGAAATTCGAAATCTGTTAGACAGATGTTCAGGCCAAACACAATTCTCTCAAAATATTCAGCAAGATTGTCAGGAGTTTTTAATGTATATGCTTGATGTATTGCATGCTGAAGGTGTAGATGTAGATCAGCTGTTTGGGCTTTCTTATCAATGGCAGCATGACTGCGAGAACTGTATGGTATCAAGTACTACTAGTGTAGACTCAGAAAGATTTATATATTTAACTTTGCCAGACAGTAAATCAGTCTCCTTTAATAAGCTAGTAAAAGCAGCTGATCACAACATGGAGTGTAGCCAATGTAAATCTGAAATGATGTCCACATTATTTATACGAACATATGGCCAGTATGTCATTTTAATGTTCCAACGATGTAGGCCTGATGGAACAAAATTGACAACTTTAATTAAAAATTTTGTGGCTTCGCAGTTGTCAATATCAGGAAGGACTTTTGTAACTGCAGCAATTATATATCATGACGGTCCTTCAATAACATCAGGACATTACACAGCTTATTTAAAGTCTAGAAATGGCTGGTCATTCTGCAATGATTCTGTTTTAATTTTCAAAAAAAAATTGCCATATGACCTTAAAAACTCTTACCTGGTGTTTTTAAAACCAAAATTTTAGGGAAAGAATCTCGGGATGTGCTTTGAGGAATTTCAAGAAGTTCTAATGGCTCCTACACGATTTGGCCTTGAGGATAAGTGTAGTTCAGAGACATAACTTCTAACCATAAGACTGGACGTCATGGAGAAATAAGTGCACTTTGAATGAGTTCAGAAAAACTATTTCTTTTTATAAGCTAATTGAAGCAGCCAATCAAAACATAGAGTAGAGGGAATGTAAGTCTGCAATGCTGTCTACTGTTTTACATTGCTTTGTGATTAAAAGTGATGTAGAGAATTAAATAATTGTAGTAGTCATAGAGGTAGTGTAAGTCTGCTTCATAGTAAGCAGTATCAGTGTCATAGGAAATGTAGAACATGACTGAGGAAGAAGGGGAAGATATTACTAGTCCAGGATTGTGAAAATGATCTTCAACATTTTAATTCTGAAAGTTGCGGAAATGCCAAATGACGGGATTGGCTTACAAGAAATCCAAGAGTTATAAATGGCTCTGACAAGGTTTGGCCTTGTGGAAACTTGTGGTAGAGAGCAAGAAGTCATTTATTGTATGTAACATGTTTTTCAAAACGATGGAGGTTTTCTTTCAGAAAGTGGCGGGCTGAAAGTAATAACAGCACAACAGAGTGTAAGCTGTTCATAGGACATCCTTTGACGTCATGGAAAGTAAGTTAACTTTAAGGAGTTCTGAATTCTGATTTGTTATGTTGTATGGGTTTTTTAAACACAATCATTTTGATTGTGTTTTTTTTTCCCCGCTGTTATATGATGAATACCTTCAAGTCACTGTTTTTAGTGAAATTTGATACATTCTGAGAACAGCAAAAATAAACCATTTAACATGTATAATTAATTCTGTACTGTTTCCATTTATGATGTACATTTAGAACTGTGTAGGAGGCATGGAGAAGGAGAGGCTTCTGTAAGTGTCAAAGTTCTTGCATACAGTGCTCATATTCTACGTAGTCTTTCATATGATAGACTACATTTCCACAATGAGATACCTAAGCAAAGGAAACACATGTCATATGATTGTGGAATGAGCAAAAAAATGTGCATGTTTTTCAATTATATTACCTGTGTTTCCTAACATTACACACCACATTGTGTAGATGAGGTTTAGGCCTGTTCCTGGAGACAGAGGAGGTCTGACATTTGTTCAAGAGTGCAGTGGACATTAATCACTTCGTTGGTAGGCCTCCACATGTATTATGTCCTCTGTTCTCTTCAAACAACTCGAAATTTTATTTGGAACCCTGAGTGGGTCTCACCTCAAACAAACCTCTGGATAGGACACATCTTATTGGCATCCTGAAGCAATCATTTAAAATGTTAGTGTCTTGCGACACTTTTCTGAGACAACAGCAGTGCAAAAGATGCACCATGTTTTAAGATAGGCCTCACTTCATCTGCATCAAGATACTGTTAGTTTAAAATGTATATCTTTAGGACTGTGTAGGGGGCCTGGAGAAGCAGAAGCTTCTGTCAGTGTCAAAGTTGTTGAAAAACTGTTTGTCCTTCAATCTTTCCCCTTGTCTTTTGTAATTTTTAAATACATGTTTTAATATTTTTCAAATGTCTGTTCTCTCTTTCACAGATTGAAAGTATAAAAACAAAAAGTGAGTAATTTAACGACAATTATAAGGTAAATGTTTTGTATTCTTTTCGTTACATTTCTATCACATTCACCTACTATTAGTTCCACAGCTTTATTTCTTTAACCCTCAGTTTCCTGCCTTTGCTACTTTCCTCATTCCTTTCTCTTTTACCTACTTACTCAACTCCTTCCACTCTTTTTCTCAGTCCCTCTCTTCTCATAGTTCCTCACTCTTGTTCACTCACTCCGTCTCTATTACTCTTAGTGTCTTTGACTGATCACTTTTTCACTACTTGTTCATAATGCTTTCTCTGTGTAGTTGAAGCACACTAAGGGGCATATTATGAACACAGCCAATAAAATTATTGCTGTTTTTATTGGCAGAAAACTGGTGCAAAAGTGGTTTTAGCGGCAGTTTTCTGCCGCAAAAGCGGCTTTGGTGACATATTTCTGCCGATAAAAGCTGCAAAACTTTTATTGCCTATGTTGATGATATGGCTCTATGTTATTTACATTTCTTTGCTGTTTCAATTAATCTTTTTCTGTTATTTTTTGTTTTCTGTTTTCTATTTTTTCTCTCTGTTATTCCCCATGTTTTAATCTTATTTTGAACATTCACTCACATTCTCCAAGAAACTCTTCTTTGTTATTGTTCTACTCTCTTTTTTTTCTTTCACTTCCTTATCTATTTTGTTTTCCACAATTATACCCTCTTCCGTCTTTTCTTCGGTAAATATATCTATTAAACAGTATCTCTGGTTTACTCCCTATAGCTGTCTTTCTTTTAACATCACTCTCTGTTTACTTTCCTTATACTTACTCTTCTTTTTTTTTTTTTAAATTTTTTTGGGTTCGCTCCCGGTTCGCGAACCGGGAAGCGAACTGGGAGCGAACTAAAAGAAATAGAGCTTGCTAGAGTGCTAAACATTCTAGCAATTTTTTTTGAAAGGGGAGGTAGTTCTGAAAAGAACTTTTTTTTAATGTTTTTGTTGTTTTATATATATTTTTTTTTTGAACATTTTTTGTTTTTTTTGTATTTTTTGAACAATTTTATATTTTTTTTGTTTTTTTTGGGGGGGAAACAACAAAAAACAGGCATTGAAAAGGGCTCAACAGGAGCAAAAAAAAAATTACTGTGTGGGGCGGTTAGGGCAATTATGATTGTTGTAAGCTAGGTTTATTGAATTTATACTCATGTTGCCACATGATATCAATGCACCGCAGTGCAGACAAGTAAATTTCATATGCCCAAAATTATCCTGGATGTTTGGCACGGTTTCCCGTGCCTCTGCTGCTGTCAAAGAAATCAACGAAGTTGACCTGGCCACAGGAGTTGCTGTTGGGTTCTGTTCCATGTCTCGTATTTCCGCCCCGCTGTAATTGAGTAGATGCCACCTGCTCATGTGCCTATGCATGGTATAGTTCCCATAGCTATACTTTTTATCAGTCCCTCTTGATAATTTTTCTTTGCAAATGAGGCAGGTGACATACCTCGCATTCACTTTCTTCTGGCCTGGAGGGATTGAAAAAAACTGCCAAATGAAACTGGCTTTCCTATGGGAAACCCGGGGCACCTCTTCCAAGAACTGTGGTCCTTCTCTCTCCTCTTCCTCTATTTCTTCCTCTTCCTCCTCTGTGTTGGTGATGACCTGGGGAGGTGGTCCTCTCTTCCCATGAGGAGGTGGTGGTGGTGGTGGGGGTCCACCAGCTGAAGCTACCATTGAAGCCATTGCTCAAGTATGAAATAAGGTCTTCCTCTCACAAAGATGAAAGTCAGAGTGAGGAAAGAAGGAGGGGTTTTCATCATTTGGGAAAAACAATAGTTCTAAACCAATGAAAAGTGTTATTTTTAGGTCACCTGACCTAGCCTTACATGATTATGAAACCAAAAGTTAAATGAACCAATGAAAAGTTTTATTAACAAGTCACATGACCTCTCACGCTTATGTTACGCGCTGCGGAACGCGCCCCGGATCGCTTCCGGGTCGCTGCGCTTCGCGCCTCGGTTCGCGTACCGGAGCACTTCCGGGTGCGCTAACGCAGCGCGTCATAAGACGCATTACGCGACAACGTGATACGTCGCGCTTCCGCGACGCGTCACGATGTTGATTTCTAACGCGGCAGTTGCGCTAACGGAACGTTTACCGGTTCGCGGACTGGGTCGCGGCATCAAATTGAGCTAACGGGAAGCTTCCCGGTTCGCGAACCGGGAGCGAACAAAAAAAAATATTTAACAAAAAATTATTAATAAACATATAAAATATATTTTTGGATTTAAAGAAGAATACATTTTACAGCTATAGATATTAGCTTTTAAAAAACCAATGAAATTCACTGAAAAAACCATAGGTTATAGACCATATATAGTTAGGAATTAGCATTTACAAAACCTTGAAAATTCACTGAAAAAACCATAGGTTATAGACCATATATAGTTAGGAATTAGCATTTAAAAAACCTTATTTTACTCACACAAAACCATTGAAATTCCATATATAGTTAGTTGTACTAACTATATATCGCGCACCCGCAATCCACTGCTGATCATGTCACATATTACATCATTCATGACATGGTCAGTGACATCACTGATGACATCACTGATGACATCTCAAATGACATCACTGATGACATCACTGATGACATCTCAAATGACATCACTGATGATATCACTGATGACATCTCAAATGACATCACTGATGACATCACTGATGACATCTCATTTGACATTACTGATCACATCACTGCTGACATCATTCATGTGATAATACGATGAACCTCTTCAGACTCTAATATAACCTTAGATACACTCAGTGTAAACACAGACTCACAGATTGTCATTCATCCATGAAGTTACACACACACACACCTAGTCAGTCATGCAAACAATGAATCACACCTCCATTTTCCCAACTATACAGTTATACACACCTTACTTATTCAAACATATACTAAAACATATTTACTCACTTATACAATCCTGGATACAAGTTCACAATGATCCATACAGCCACTCACACATTCACTGGCTCTTATGCACAGTTATTTATATATGTCAAGTCTCAGATGTACTGTGTTTTACATATGTACTTACTTTGACATGTAGCACTGAGATATCCATTCACTCACAAATACACTGATGCACACAGTCAACCGCCCATACAGCTGTTTCCACATGCACTTTTGAACCCATACATCTAGTGAATCAACTGCTCACACATCTATGCACAGAGTCATACACCTCCCAGCCACCCACACATACACTCAGTCTCCCATACAAATACTTGGGCAACCAATCAATAACCCATATAGTTACTCATATAGCTACTGAACAACACATGCAGCAGTTTTCAGAACAACAGACATAATGATGCACAAATTAAGACAGTTTAGTCACTAACCCATGCACTCAGTGAGACACATTTAATCACTCACTCATACAGTCAGTCATGCACCTACTAAATCCTTCATCCAGACACTTATACATCCACTCAAGACATATTTTAACTTTACAGAAAAATACAGTCACTGGATGTTGTCATCAGTGATGTCATCAGTGATGTCATTTGAGATGTCATCAGTGATGTCATCAGTGATGTCATTTGAGATGTCATCAGTGATGTCATCAGTGATGTCATTTGAGATGTCATCAGTGATGTCATCAGTGATGTCACTGACCATGTCATGAATGATGTAATATGTGACATGATCAGCAGTGGATTGCGGGTGCGCGATATATAGTTAGTACAACTAACTATATATGGAATTTCAATGGTTTTGTGTGAGTAAAATAAGGTTTTTTAAATGCTAATTCCTAACTATATATGGTCTATAACCTATGTTTTTTTCAGTGAATATATATATATATTCACGAAGCTTGCTACTCAAAAGGCAGAGACCTGCCAAATCCAAAGCAACAAAGAGTCGACCCTAAAAGTGCTGGTGCAAGGTGGTTTAATGAAATAAAGCCAGAGCTGCCGCCATGACGCGTTTCGCCTTCGAGAAGGCTTGATCACATGACAAACTGCTTGACAGTGAGCAGAACATTTAAAGTGACAGTGCATGTAATTGAGTCATGAAAATGGTAAAAATACTATACAATGGAAACGCTGTAATTGTTCAATCAATAAAGAATGCCGTGATAAAACAAACTGGATATACTCAACAGTGTTTTCACAGTTAATAAAACCAAATGTACAGTTGATAAAGACAAGAGCATATTTACACAACACAAAACTGGTAGAAAAATGCATACATGACAAATAATTTCATCTATGTACAAGAGCATCGGCCCATATGCTTGTATATAATCTAAATATCCAGTTTGTGCAGAAAATCAAATACTATGCTCTTATTCAATACAGCGTTAATCCAAAATCGTGAGACAATATTTACAAGAAACTTGAATAAAGCCCAAGTGGGAATGTCACAATGTCTGCTGAAAACATGGAAAGTGCAAATAGTGATGGTGCAAAAATAGCAATAAAGTGCAAATGTTATAACAGATGATTCCCAGATGTTATCATATAAAATTGCTTAAGAGTTCTTAGTTTCATAGTTAAAAAATATTTCATTTTATGTACAAAAAGAGTAACCACATGGGGAACAGAAATTATTTTCTATATAACCGGACAGGTCTTATGGGCATACTGAATAATCCTAAATACAAGTGTAAAGATCTTCCCTATCATTTAGACCATTAGGATTCTTCGTGTTAAGCTCCAAAATGTATCTTGTCTCCAGAAGACGGAGTTTGGCCTCACGGTCACCTCCTCTTCTCGAGACCTCGACACAATCAATTAAAAAAAATTGGAGCTTATCAGGTATGCCTAGATGTTTATCTTGAAAGTGCCTGGCAACCGGATAATTCTGATCGTGCCCTGATATTGCACGTATGTGTTGGAGTATCCGTTTGTGGGCGGGCAGCTTAGTACTGCCCACATACTGCAGTCCACACGGACACTCCAACACATAAATGGCATAATCAGTCTTGCAGGTAAGCCACTTGGAAATAGCAATAGGATGTTCATGGAATGGGCTATTAAAGTGAGTCCTGTTGCTGCCAAATCGACAGGCTTTACATTGTGGACACGCCTTAAAACCCTTCTTTAGTGCTAACCAAGTGCTGGAGGCATTGGGCTCCAAGGTGTTGCTAACTAAAGCCTTTGACATAGAGGGGGATCTCCGGAATGTAAGTTCTGG
This sequence comes from Lissotriton helveticus, assembly GCF_964261635.1. Lineage (NCBI taxonomy): Eukaryota > Metazoa > Chordata > Amphibia > Caudata > Salamandridae > Lissotriton > Lissotriton helveticus. The sequence goes on from NC_136068.1 coordinate 1,686,872,921, forward strand.
TTTTGTGTTGACTAAATGGCCAATCACTGGATCACTTTGAACCAGATTCCAGTTCTTATGTATGATTTTTCGAAGGGCCCCATGTTGACGATTATATGTCAAAATAATGCGTGGGGAACTGGTCTTAGTATCCCCTATCAAAGAAACCTCCGAGTGGATGTTTCTTGCTTTAGGAATCAGAGCCTCCTGTCTGCTGACTGAATTAGAACGCTTGATCGCTTTACTGAGATTCTCATTAGAGTAGTCCCTGGCCATGAAACGTAACCTACATGCCTCCTGTGCAGCCACACATTCGGCATCGGTACTACAGATTCTTTTTATTCGGAGCATTTCCCCGAAAGGAATACTCCGAATCAAATGTGCCGGGTGTTGGCTGTTAGAGTGTAAAATAGTGTTTCCTGCGCTGGGCTTTCTATAAAGCCTTGTACTCAGACTATTGCCCTCAACAAATACCTCAACATCCAAAAAACAGATAGATTTAGAACTCATATTTGAAGTAAAATTCAAATTAACGGTGTTTATGTTAATCAAATCAATAAAAGCCTTAGCACTGTCAATACTGCCCCTCCAAATAAGAAAAATATCATCAATGTAACGCAAATACAAAACAATGTTGTTAGAAATAAGGTTGTGGTGTTGGCCAACTAGGACCTGCTCCTCCCATAGCCCACCGTGTAAACACGCGTAGCTAGGCGAGAAGCAGGCCCCCATCGCCACACCTCTAACCTGGTGGTAGATTACGCCATTGAAGATAAAGACATTTTGTTCGAGGCACATTTTGGTCATGTCCAACAGCATTTTGTTATGTGCCATCGAATGGGGGGAGCCTTTGTTCAAATAGTAGCTCAAAGCCTTGAGTCCGTCGCAATGTTTTATCGAGGTATAAAGGGATGAGACATCCAAAGTCATTAAAACCATATCTTCTTCCCAAACAAAATGTTCAATCTTGCCCAGGAAGTCAAAGGAATCCTTGACATAGGAATTAAGAGTCTTAACATGGCTTTGCAAAAAGAAGTCTATATATTTGGAGACATGTTCCAAAGAGCTGTCAATAGCTGAAATGATGGGGCGGCCTGGTGGTACATCAATGTCTTTGTGAATCTTTGGGATCAGATAAAATGAGGGAATAACCGGATGATCCTTTCTTAAGTACCTGAACTCCTCATGTGTGAGCAGTCCAGCACTTCTCCATGCTTGTAATTTTTGGTGTTGTTCAACCCACGTATTTTTGACAACCTGGATGTTACTTCTACGGTAACAGGAGATATCATTGAGTTGTGATTCAGCCTGTTGAAGGTACATGTTTTTGGGCCAAAGGACAATATTACCGCCCTTGTCGGCCTGTTTCACGATAATATTGTGATCTTTCTGAAGTTTTCCAATTACCTGTTTATAACATCGATTTTGTTTTGATATATGGAACTTCTTTTTGTTTATTGTGGTGTATAGTTGTTTCTGGTCTCGAACCACACTCTCCTGGAATGTATCCAAGTTGTCATGGACCATAATTGGTTGAAAGGTGGATTTGGCTTTGAAGGGAGTGATCTGTTGCCCTATTGGATCTAATGGCAATTCCCCCATGTTATCAGTGGTTGACTCATTTTGTAGATCTCAAATCATGTTAAAGGTGGCCTGGCTCTGACTGCTGATCTTAGTGGAACTTGATGCCGTCTCAGGCGGATTGTTCTTTTTTGGATGTTGTTCAAAGAACTTCTTGAGTTTCAATTTCCGTGTAAATCTATATATGTCCATGCGGGTGTCAGCATAGTTCATATTGCACGGCGGACAATATGATAATCCTAGATTGAGCACGGCAGTTTCCGCAGGAGTAAGTTTCAAATTAGAGAGGTTGACTACTGATTTTGCTGTGTTTTCTTTGTTTTCTTTTGATGACGTTTCCAATGACCTTGTTTGTTCAAATTGCTGGCGCTTGCGGTTCCGGGCGCGGCATTTCCTGCGTTGCCAGCGTTTGTAATTTGCCCGCTGTTTTTTGGTGCGCGAGTTTTGTGTGATCTCAAGGTCTCGCGTCGGTCCTGGCATAAGCAGTCTACTTCCTGTGCCAGGGAAAGTTTGGTAAACCCCAAGTTGGCCTCACGACTTGACTCCAATTCTGCATCGCTTTCTACAGCAGAACTTAGGCTGGAGAAGGAAGTAGCTGGTAATAACGCATCTTCTCTTGTCTGTTGGGTCATCATATTTGAACGTGCTTTCGCCTTTACAGCTTCATACCTTTTGGCGAAAGTAAAAACTTGTCCATTTAAATAGTCAATTCTATCCCTCTCAAATTTGTAAGCTTTTCTTTTTTTTATAATTTCTTCCTCCTTGGTGAGACGAGTCATCATGTCGGCTCTCATTTTGGTAATTGAATCGGTGACTTCTGTTTTGGATATTTCATCCTCCAAGGCCTCGATCTCAGCTTGTAATTTAATACGATCACTATCAACGTACTTCACCAATATACGCAAATATATACTAGAGCAATTGAGGTTCGCTTCCGCCCATTCCGCTAACATAGCCGGATCCGGGTTCTCGTAACTCGGAGCGATAGTACTTCTCAACCCCCTGGGCACACGTCCCACCTCCAAGTAACGGGATAAATATCTATGTTCCCACCACTTTGACTGTTCAGCGCGGGAAACAACCTTTACAACGCAACTTTTACAACGCAGTACCATTACAACGAAACTTTTACAACGCAAAAACTATTACAACGCATGTATTTACAACGCATGTTTTTACAACGCAGGTACCTTTACAACGCATATCATTACAACGTAAGTATTGGTAAGTATATAATTATATTTAAAATGTTATATGTTTGGGTTTTGTTAAGGGGTATTTTTAGGGTTCAGGGTCAGTTTTCAGTTTTTGGGAAAAGGGGTATTTTTAGGGTTCAGGGTCAGTTTTCAGTTTTTGGGTAAAGGGGTATTTTTAGGGTTCAGGGTCAGTTTTCAGTTTTTGGGTAAAGGGGTATTTTTAGGGTTGAGGGTCAGTTTTCAGTTTTTGAGTAAAGGGCTATTTTTAGGGTTCAGGGTCAGTTTTCGGTTTTTGAGTAAAGGGGTATTTTTAGGGTTCAGGGTCAGTTTTCAGTTTTTGGGTAAAGGGGTATTTTTAGGGTTCAGGGTCAGTTTTCAGTTTTTGGGTAAAGGGGTATTTTTAGGGTTCAGGGTTAGTTTTAGGTTTTTGGGTAAAGGGGTATTTTTAGGGTTTAGGGTCAATTTTGGGTTTTTGGGTAAAGGGGTATTTTTAGGGTTCAGGGTCAGTTTTGGGTTTTTGGGTAAAGGGGTATTTTTAGGGTTCAGGGTCAGTTTTGGGTTTTTGGGGTAAAGGTGTACAGGATAAATTAAATTAAATTAAATAATTAAATTAAATTAAATAAAAAAAATTTTTTTAATTAAATTAAATTAAATAATCAAATTAAATTAAAATTAATTAAATTAAATTAAATTAAATAATTAAATTAAATTAGAATTAATTAAATTAATTAAATTAAATTAATTAAAATAAATTAAATTAAATTAAATTAATTAATTTAATTACATTACATTAAATTACATAAAATTAATTAAATTAAATTAAAATACATTAATTATATTAAATTACATTAAATTAAATTAATTAAATTAAAATATTTAAATTAATTAATTTAATTAAATGACATTAAATTAAATTAAATTAATTAAATTAAATTAATTAAATTAAATAAATTACATTAAATTACATAAAATTAATTAAATTAAATTAAAATAAATTAATTATATTAAATTACATTAAATTAAATTAATTACATTAAATTATTTAAATTAAATAAATTAATTAAATTACATTAAATTAAATTAATTTTAATGAATTTATATTTCAAAAAATATTATATACTTACTAATACTTACGTTGTAATGGTATGCGTTGTAAAGGTATCTGCGTTGTAAATACATGCGTTGTAATGGTACTTCGTTGTAATGGATCCTGCGTTGTAAAAAATGCGTTGTAAAGGTAGTCGTTGTAAAAGTATGCGTTGTAACGTCATACATCCGTTCAGCGCGCATTGCGCGTTCTAATTTCTTGAATAAGTTGTTGATGGTCGTTATTCCCGCTTCCTGTATGGAGGGTGTGGTACTCAAGGATCCCCCAGCCGGGGAATCCAAAAACATGGAATCTGCTGCCTGGGCTCGATTGCGCAGTCTGTCAGCGGCCATAATAAGCGCTAAAAAGTTGTGGCTGGTATTTGAAATGCACTGAAAACGACAAACTGGTAAATTGGAATAGATGTCCTACCAGTTGTCGCGCACACTCCCCTCTGCCGTTTCCAAAGCGCTCTCCGGGGTTCAAACTCAGAGACCGGCTCCGTGATGCCGAAGACAAAGGGCTCTGGTCGCCGTCCCACTGGAACACATTCACGGTAAAGCAGGGGCGTTGCGGCTTTCTCCTCGCCGGAGATAGTAAACAATCCCGGACAGATCCGGAACAACAACTTCCTGCCGCGTTGCCCAAAACGGGAAGGGGTCCTACTCGTACCTGGAAAGCATAGGTACCGGGTATTCACGAAGCTTGCTACTCAAAAGGCAGAGACCTGCCAAATCCAAAGCAACAAAGGGTTGACCCAAAAAGTGCTGGTGCAAGGTGGTTTAATGAAATAAAGCCAGCGCTGCCGCCATGACGCGTTTCGCCTTCCAGAAGGCTTGATCACATGACAAACTGCTTGACAGTGAGCAGAACATTTAAAGTGACAGTGCATGTAATTGAGTCATGAAAATGGTAAAAATACTATACAATGGAAACGCTGTAATGTGCAATCAATAAAGAATGCCGTGATAAAACAAACTGGATATACTCAACAGTGTTTTCACAGTTAATAAAACCAAATGTACAGTTGATAAAGACAAGAGCATATTTACACAACACAAAACTGGTAGAAAAATGCATACATGACAAATAATTTCATCTATGTACAAGAGCATCGGCCGATATGCTTGTATATAATCTAAATATCCAGTTTGTGCTGAAAATCAAATAATATGCTCTTATTCAATACAGCGTTAATCCAAAATCGTGAGACAATATTTACAAGAAACTATATATATCGTGAGCAAGGTATCTAGGAATACCGAAACGCGTAGATCGTGTTAATTGCCCTTTGCCACAAACAAAGAGAATGTAAAGAAAATAAAAAGAAAAATTGCAAACCATTGGAGTGCGACCCGTTTGTCTCTCTTGAGAGATTGAGTGGAAATTGGAAGCGGCGTGGTTCAGCTGCAGGGTGCCGCACCCGGATAGAGCGATGCAGAAAGGGCGATTTGAACCAGAGTGGAGTAAATATATATATATATATATATAGACATAAACCTTCCATTCCCATATGACGTGTGTCTTGGATACGCTATGCGCTAATATATTAGTATGTAAGGTCACGTTTTTCTCCTAAGCATATAATGGTAACTGCAACTGTAACTGAAACTGATGTAACCACGTTACAATGTTCTGAAACAAAGGACTATCTTATGTAAAGCACTTTGATACCTCCAGGTCTAGCCAGCGCTATATAAACCTTTTCAAATAAATAAATAAATAAAATAAAAGTTAGGACGCTCCACACTGTCGTCTGTGAAACAACACCTGTCCCATTTGTCGGGTGACATAAATTTGTCTCATTTCATTTTTGGGCCAAATTCACCTAGGTCAAAATGATTTATTTATGGATTGTACATTGAATTGTGGAAACTGTCGCACACTGGAGCCACCAAATTGACCAAGCGCACTAGGAAAAAGTCCTGGCAGTGGTTGATAATAGCATAAATACACTGGCTTCCCGTATATATACATTGGATAACATTGTTTCATCTGTCATTGATATTGTGCAACATGACGTGTCCGTTCTGTATGATGGTCAAAATCAATTACGCTCTGTAAGGGAGTTTTCCTGAACATTACAAACGCTCACAAATGGAAAAGGTTCATGTGAATATTGAATGCTTCTGCATTGTTTTTAACATTTAATTTGACTGATAAATAGAAATTAATGTCTATAAAGGACGCAACTTACACATTGTTACATATTGAACAATTAGAACAGTTACCGTTTTCTGTAGCTGAGACTGATTCAGCTGTATGGTACATGGTGTTATTTCACTGCCCTTCTCACTATTTAAGTTTACATTGTGCATGAAACTCTTTCCTGTGGGAGGGTTTGAGCCCCTCGGTAGTGCATTTATTCATGAATTGTGGTCTATACCTTTTACATACAGATGTCAGCGCACGGATAAGGAAGTTTTCCTAACAGGGGAAGAATGCTATACCACAGAAGGACATTTCCTCGTCTGTAAATAGGTTAAATGACACCTGCGCCTGTAACGTGTCGGCCTCTAATCTGGCCTGTACGCCCGTCCCAGCTATTACTCCTGTATGAACTTTGCCTGCAAATGGCAGTTATATTATTTTAAATAACAACTGATGCTGTGGCTTGAGAGCCAGCATCCCGTATATAGCAACACTTTCACAAAGGATTACATGTTGCAGCAATGTCCTTTTTCCACCCCCACAAGGGATTGTAAATAGTTTGCTTTGGCCTTCCATTCCAACTCTGAAAACAGAATTCAATAAACTAAGCAGACTCAAAGCGCTATTGTTTCAACAAGAAGTGGCTCTCACATCAGCAGAGAGACCTTTGAATTGCAGGTGGCGAGAACTGCAAGTGAGATACACTCGGTACTGAACACAAATCTCCCACTCTATTTTGGAGAATTAATACACCAAGGGGGATATTCTCAAGAACGTGTGATGAACATCGCAAATTTAGCTTAACGCAACTTTGCATATCGCAGTCTATCGTGACAAACTAACACCGTATTAACGTACAATTCCCAACTCGGCAGTATCATGCAATAGCAGCAGGACAACGAGCCAAATGACCACTTAAAAATCTCTGCGTCATACAAAAAGTTTTGATGCCCCATAGCACGATACAGAAATCAGCAGCAACCAGCGACAGGCCTGTAGTTCCCAAGCGTCATGCGGGAAAAAGCACTATAAAACCAACAAAAAAGACAACAAAACCAAAGCAAAGTTCATAGCACCATGGACGCACCCGGACCCAGTGCAAAATACAACCCGAACCCCACAAGCCCCACGGAGGACCAGCCAGGGAACCCCGTGTTCGGGTAAGGGCAAGGAGAAGAGGAAGACGGGGTTCTATCTGCAGGAAGACTGGATCTTTGTCATGGAGGTGATAGAACACTACCAACAACTCATCATCCTCACCACTGCATCATTGGCAACACAAACAGAAATATGGCAGTCCATCGTCAACAACGTCAATGCAGTTGGAGTGTTGCAGAGGCCAATGGAGGAGGTCAAGAGGCGCTGGCATGACGTGCAAAGCCAGACCAAACAGAAACTCACCGCCAACAGGAAGGTAGCAAAGGCGACTGGAGGTGGGAGTCCTGCACCACAGGAGGAGCTAGATGAGCTGGAAGAAATGGTGGCTACAGTCACCAGTGTGGAGACCGTGCAAAGAGTTGGTGATCTGGACACTGCTCGATATGACCTGAGCCAACAGCAACAGGGTGAATAACCACCAGGAACTGGTGGACGGGGGAGATGGGCACAATGACACACATGCAGAAACATGAGTAGCACACTGTACATGCACAATGACAGAGGAACATGTCCCTGATACCCGTGGCACACTGCAGCACACATAGAAACACCAAGTAGTGCCCTGTTCACAATGTGCATAAATGGCCCCCTCCATAACATTAATGCCACAACCCACCGATGCACATGTCCTGAATATAGAAAAGCAGCGGCTCTGTGAGCCACACTGACTATGCAAGTGACACTGCATGACCAATAGCATGGCTGCAGTCACAATAATTGACAGGGTGCACGATTCAACATTGAGGTGGCCCAGTGTGGATCACATCCATGAAGGAGCACGTCACACTCTGACACATCCACTTGCACCTACAACCCATGACGTCCATGACACATCAGCTGACAAACAATGCACAAGACCACAAAACCCCGTTCATGAGCACAAATGACCCAGGTAGCAAACATCCCAGCCCCCGAAAAGCACACAAGTCAAAGGCACACTGCCTCAAAGGGATAAGGCTCCACGAAATCTGAGCTGCAGGGGCGACTCTCCACAATGCAGCACACACACATAGCAATCACAGCCCATCAACATTGACGGCAATGTGGTACAAAGTGCAACACCTACACCACAGGACAGAGGACACAACATGTTCTGCTTGTGCGTAGTAACTGGCCACTCACATCTGGCATTGCATGACACTGTGAGATGATAATGTTCGAATATGACCACACACCCGTCATGTAGTCAAAATTTGCACTGTCTACCATCAAATTGCAAGCTCCACCAAAACAGTAACAATGTACATTGTCATGCAGTCTGTATGTAAACATCTACAAAGCGTCAACATACATGGGACACTCAGTTAACCTGCATCTCCATTTTACATTGCAGAGGGACAATCAACACCTACTGCAGAGCAGACCACAAATCTCATCAGTGATGATGAAGAGGACATCCTGCACATATGCTCAGACCCCCTCCAATGGCTAATGGACAGCCTCCGCACCCCACCCCTAGGAGCAGGGCAGTCAGGTGCCTCGAGGTGACCCACCCTCTGCACAGACCACACAGCATCAAACACCCCCCCACAGTCATCCAACAGGACCCCCGACCAATACATGGAATTCCAACAGTGTGTGTTGGGTTGCCAGGAGGAGATGGCTGATCAGCTGCGGGTGGGTTTTGAGCTTGTGGCAGCAAAACTCGATGCCATATGTGGGTGTCTGAGTCCCATCGGGGACGCCAGTCCCTAACAGACACCCACTGTCTGCAACTTGCTCCCTGACAATCCTTGGCTGACATCGCTGGGCCATTCCTCGGATACAAGAACTTTCTAGTCAGACAGGCACCAGCGATGACGGTAGAGATGGCACAGATACGCAGGACAATGGAGACCATGGAGCCAATGCTGGCTGCAAGTATGGCCTCCACGGCTGAACACCAGTGAGACGTAGCTGGGATCTTCCATGTCTTGCAGTTCCTCATCTTGCCATTGCTGTCACTGAGCCTGTCACAAATAACTGCAGAGGGAACTTTGACACACGCTTTTCCGATCCCTGATGTCTCAGTAGTACACAGTGATGCAGCCCCAACACCTTCACACCCTGATTTGTCAGTGGCACACAGTGATGCAGCCCAATCATCTTCACACCCTGATGTGTCAGTGGCACACAGTGATGCAGCCATAACAACCACACACACCTGACACACTGGACACAGAAGACGTATCAGAGGAGTAAGATGTGGATGGTAATGACTGAGTGATGAAGGAGGTAGTAGCATCCATCCCCTCCATATGGCCTGTCCCTGCCAGGTTCAACCCTCTGCATCATGCCCTGGGACAACACCTCCCACTGTCCCCCGTAAAACTCTGCGACATTCACCTGGATCCCAGCATGGACTGTCATATCTTCACTGGTTACCAATTCCACAGCAATCCGGCTGTGGACTGCCCGCTCCCTCTTCCAATCCATTTTTCATTCCCCAGAGGACTCTGGTTGGCCCACCACTGGGCAACCATGTAATGTGGGTGTGGCATGGCCATGTACAGCTCCAGCTCTGCATTCCCCAGAATATGAATAAAACATTCAAATTCACACAGATTTGTAATGCCTATGTTCACTTCAGTATGAAAGTATGTATGAATGTGGGGTTGTTGATTGCACAAGAAGGTACACCCCGGTAATTGACATCAATGTGCATGTTTGACCCTAAACCACATGGCCAATTTGATGACTGTGCAGGTGTGAACTAGCTGTGGCCTCATTGAACTTGGACAATAAACTCACGACCCCCCAGGGTAGGCACACGTCCATGTATTGAATAAGGCTGTGTGTAGCAATGTTAAATTCGGGAGCAGGCCAGAACTGATGTCTTCCATCACATGTGACAACAGAACGTCACTTTGCATACCTACTCAAACACATCTGTGTGGACACAGTCTGTTTTGATGCATAACATGGCCAGAAGTTGGACACCATACTTACATTGCTGAGGACACGTAGGTGCACAGGTCTGCCAGCAACTAGCCCAAACACAATGTCTGGCTCACAGAGGTGGAGCAGTCAAAAGGGACCCACCGCCATTGTACATGCGTCATTCAGTCCCTCCCTGTCTATGGACAATGCTCATTGAGGCACACAATTTGTCATTCTAATCAAGACTCATCACAGTTGGACAGTAGTGAAGTTGCGTAGGCTTTATTAGCATGTGCGTGTCAGTACGGGCAAGGCAAGGGTCACAACATGCAGGGGAATGCTTAAGACACTTACACGCAGCATGGGCACATGGCGAGGTGCAAGAAATGGGGAGGCAAATATAAACACAAATCATTGCGAATGGCAACGCACTCAGCCCACCTTGCCTTGCTGGACGAGTCATATGATGTTTGGCGTCTGCTCTTCACCCCATGTCAGGGGAAACAAATCATGTCTCATGGGATCGGCATAGTGCTGTCCCACCGGACTGCACCGACTCTCTGCTCTGCTGACAGTGAGCAGGTGCAAGGGCCCTACAAGGTCACATGTCGTACTACAGTGTCATGTGTCTACTCTCTCCCCAGCAGTGTGTCTGAATTGGGACCATTGCCAAATGATGCTGTGCAGCTTCGCCCATGGAACGGCATCACCTTGTACAGGTGTGTGTACACACGCGTAGGCAAACCACATGCGTTTAGAGTCCAGGCGAAGCTAAACATGTCCACTGTTGTGGTGGGATGTGTGTGCATTCCCCAAGATGTAACAAGGTGTGGGGAGCTGTGCTGTGGGTGACAATCAGATGTGGCTGCAGGAACATAGTTACTCGTCCATGAATGCGAGCGCAGCTTCATGTGCAATCTGTTCCAAGAGTACGTTGTTGTCGAGTTCAAGGAACATGAGAGAGAGTCAATCCATTAACTGGTCTGGGCAGATGTGCTCCGTCCATGCCGTTTCGCCAATACGGAGAACCTCGATGTGGTCACTGCACACAAGGAATTGTGCATTCTCCCATGCACAACACACACACCAAAGATCAAGGCATCCCATGCAGGGGTATCCCAGTAACACTCCTGTTCGTGGGCCAACAGAGGGCGTACGGTCAAGTCATAATCCAAATTTAACTACCGTTGCATTGGATAGGCAGACCTCCATGGGCCACTCAAATGTGCATGATCGACAGTGGAAACAGAACTGGATGCAGGTTACGTATGTAAGATGGAAACTCAGAAGGAAACTGATTTGCAATACTGCCATTGGCAGCGATCCCAACAGATGCAGCATTTGTGCACAGTACAGGGAAGCAGAGACAGCAGTAGCCTGAGACTAATAGACATGTTGAACAAATAGTTATTTGTTGCTTGTGACTTCTAATTCTCTTCATTCTTCTGGGGACCCATTTCTATAGTCATCCACTGCTTCTGAAGTGAATTCCGTGTGATGTACTGACCATCTGAACAAATTCCAGAACAATTGCCAACACTTTCACCCGACTCTGAAAAGCACTATTCCAGTACAGAAGATCTCAGCAAGCCCATGATAACAGTCTTACATTGATAGGTACATATAGGGACTAGAGATTCTTGCATTTTACCCCAATATTTTCCAAAGAACTGGAATGTGGTTACAGCCAATGTGTTCCCACTTCTGGCGGACATTACCAGTGCCCATAAATGAGAGAGGAAGCTACACTATACACTCCTACCAAGAATCTCTGCCCTTAAGTGACTTCTCCCATTGAAGAGACAGCCATTTCGGTGGAAACTTACCTGCAATCTGATTTGTTTCTTTCATTATAGAGGAATTTCCACAATAGATTTGGGGATGTGCTACCTCCTTTTGCTTTGGATGAATATGATTCTACATTGGAACCCAATATTGTCCCCATAGCTATTTCATCAGACTTTGTTTCTTTTTCCCATTGACTTTCACTCAATTGCATATTTATTCATGAGTCGAATATTACAAATAGTTACAAGTAAAAAATGTTTGGTGAAAATGTACTGTCCAATGCAGGGTTCTCCAAAGCCGGTCCCGGAGGGCTGGATCCATGCCTGGGTATTAAGATAAATACATTTATCTAAATGGGTTATGCTGAAAATAAGGCATGGATCCGGCCCTGCGGACGACTTTTGAGAGCCCAGGTCTAAGGAATAGAGGGACAAAAAAGGCAAGCCCAAAGCAAGGAGGCTCTCTGCTTGTACAACATAGATGTGGCATTACCCAAACAGACGATTATTTATAGTATTAGGTGTTTTCCTCACAGGAATCTGGACCTGTTTGATTAAAGACCCTGTGGCACCTGCCTAATACCTTGTAAGCTATCTTTTGCATGACTGGGAGCCAATAAATATATTATTAAATGGCCAGACAAATAGTATCTATTCCCAAGGGTTTCAATGTGGAAATCAGGCAGATACAGTGTCCAATCTAGTGAGCTTTAACTGAAGAGTTTTAGGGCTCAACTGTGTCTCTTTTATTTTATAACTCACACCAACAAATCACATTTACAAAGCACAAAGCTGCCATGTTAAATGTCCCGGCACTTGTAGTAGGCTGGGGTCTCATAAATTGCCTAAAGATTAGCGGCTAAAGACCCATGTTTTTGGTTGATGTCTAAACTGACTTTGTATAGTATGTCGGAGCAGAGAAACAGTGGAACCTGTTGCTATATGTGTAATTTCAGCTAGTGAACTGCCTGTGGCTATACCACATATATTAATGAGTGTTTGTCAATAAGCTGTATGCCACAAAGAAGAAACACTTTGGAACTATGCACATTGCTGTGCCTGTTTGTTATGCAGCATGTTTGATCTGCATACCTGTTATATCTATTAAATAGAGAAGCAACAAATAAATCCGAGGGCAGGCTGTGAGTAGGCTGACTGTCCCTTACGCACAGTGCATAAACACTCTGGGCCTCATTTCTGAGGCTATGCGTCACTTTTACGCCGCTGGTGCGTCACTTTTTGTGACGCACCAGTGGCGTAAAAAATGCGCCTTGTTTCGCCATATTTACAAAGTGACGCATCTAGGTAGATGCGTCACTTTGTAAACCCCTGCGCCACATTATACCTGTGCCAGGTATAATGTATGCAAGGGGGCGTATTGACGCAAGAAAGGGTCATAGAAGTGATGCAGTGAAATCTATGTGATTTCACAGCGCCACTTCTGGGACACAAATGCGTCAATTTCTAACCCCTGCCTCATAGCAGGCGTAAGACTGACACAGGCCCTTTCACATGGGGCTTGCCTAATGTGAAACGATACATGGCTTGAGTTGCGCCACTTTTGCACCATACAGATATGTCAGAAATACTGACGTATCTGTAACTCCTTGCGCAATGATGCGTCATACTGTAAATATGACGCATCATTGGTGATGCAAGGAGGGCGCAGTGAAAAGTGACGCATCGCTGTTTTCACGCAGCAATGCGTCACTTTTCAGAAATGAGGCCCTCTGCATCCTCCCATAATGCAACTGTGTAGTAAACTTGATACATTGCTTGGGGCATGCATTGGTGGAGAAGCGATGATGTGTGCATAGTTTACTGTCTACCACCATGGGGTATTGCGATTTCTGTCTGATACAACAGTGGCTCTCTGGGTTTATGCACTGTTGGTACATCTCTGTTGTACATACAAAGACCACCAACCCAAACTGTAGACTTTGACGTTCGGCCTTATATGGTTAATTCCTATAAAGCAGTGTCAAGAAAACTGTGATTGAGTTGTGACTAAATCTATTACATATTGACTCGCCTGTTAGGCATTAGAATAGTGTTTTCGGATCTTGTGAACCTGCAGTGGGATTGTAATTAAGAGGACTGAAAATCTGGACCAATTTTCGAAATACATGGACTGTTGTTTCAACTCAGATTAAGGTGGCCAGAACAGAGTGCTGCTGCCTCTTATGCCTCCGGATTATTTCCGGAGTGGAACACATTTAATCTACTGTATAAGGTTCAGAAAAAAATATTATTGATTTTTTCCAGTACCCTATAAATACATAACCCTCATCAAGTCCTGAGGATGGTCCCTTGAAAGTTGGGGCTGAAACCTAGGCAGATTAAAAGCTGCATAGGGCTCTGTATAGTTACTATGAAAAGCAGATTGGATCATTACAGTCAAACACAAGGAGGGTGTTTCCCCCTCCTGCTCCGATCCTTATGCCTTCTGGCTTACTTCCCCAAATTTGATTTTTAAAGTGTGTTATGTGCATTGTATTTATGGTTTTTAGAATGGATGTATGAATGGATTAATATAACTGTCTTTGTGTCTTTGTGGTGACACAAATTATGGATGTTTGTGCTATTTTGATATGGGACATTAGTAAATATGAAATAAAAAACAACTATTTGGTATATTTAGTTGATTTATTTTGAATCTGAGTTAGATATTTTTAAAGATAAGTGTGAGCTTTGTCATAGGGAAGGACACTATTCTCACAAACACACATCCATGACTCTTAAAATCCACACTGCAATTTGTCTCACACATTCAGAAGAAGCGAACACATAGGTTACTGAGGACTGAATGAGTTTTCACGTAGAGCTAGTAGGGTGCTGTCTTAGGGGTGCAAGTTTATTAATAGTGATACCTTACACTGTCAGTCTCCCAATAGTCTGGTGAGGACAGATAGTCTTCACAACTATGGCTGAATCAGTAGGCTAGATGAGGTATATACACTACCCAGCACCAGGCCATGCTTTTTTGGTGCTTTTTGGTGATGCCGAAAGTTCATGGGCTGAAGGGTTTTACTGCTTCCTCCTTCCTCCAACCAGTGAGGCTTCTCAATACCTCATGTAAATTTACTGCAGCTACATTATATCCACACTTTTATCAGGGTCATCAGACGACCTATGCCCAAAAGATCTTTTAAGGACATTTCCAACTATAGGCAGTCCCCTTCTAGCTGCCATCAATGCCTCCTTAATGGTACAGTGGCGTGCAATAGTGGCGTGGTTTCCCCTAACTATTTGCCTTCAGAACTCCAGTTTTTGCTGGCTTTAGGATTCTGCACACTTTACCACTGCTAACCAGTGCTAAAGTGCTTGTGGTCTTTCCCTAAAATGTGGTAACATTAGCTTATACACAATTGGATTATTTAATTTACTTATAAGTTCCTATTAATCTTCATTGTCTTTCCCAGGGCCTGTAACTTAAATACTACTAGTGGGCCTGCAGCTTAGATTGTGCATCCCACTTCAGTATCCCTGTACAAATGCCTCAAACATGCAATGTATTCAAGAAGTAGGACATGTACTTGTAAGTTTTACATGCCCTACTAGTGCAAAACCAAGAAATTCACTTGTCACTACTGCAAGGCCTATTTATATATTTGGATAACTTTGGGATTATCCTATTGCTTTTTATAAGTGTAGTTTTCAAATAAGAAGATATACCTAGATCAAGTTTGGTGTCTCTGGAATCTTAATTTAAAATCATAACTTAAGTTGAAGTCAGATTTTAAATTACAACTCTGCAAATGCCACTGTTAGAAAGTGGGCATTTTCTTGCCACAGCCATTTGGTGCCTGCAACCTGTCTCAGAGCATATGTCTGGGTTTAACTGGCAGTTGGGCTTTGTGTATTTTACCTAGGCAGCCGCTCCAGTCCTTCGGCCTTGGAACTGGGCCTAAGGTGCTTACCAGCAGAACGGTTGCATCTTCCCGGCTGAGCTGCACATCCTTGAGCAAAACCGGTGCATCGCTGCTGCTGCATGGATTTTTCTGGCGAAGAAAGTAAGCATCACCCTTGCAGTCTTTGGAATCAATGCATCACCAAAGACCCACCGCATCTCTAACCCAGGGTCTCATATCTCTGATCGACAGCAGCTCAACTTCAATGCCAGCCTCCGCATCACAGCCTCACAGCTCTTTGGAGCTGATGCATCACTTCTGCTGCCCCTGCATCCTTGATTCCAGACTTCACATCACAAGCCCTGCCGACGAGATCCTTGCTGACAATGCGCAGAACCCGCACCACAGCCTTGCCGCAACTCAGAACCAAAGCAGCGCCTCAACTGTGCAACGCTTCTTGACTCAGATCCACACAATTCTCCGCAATTAGGATTTAAGACCCTTTGTTCAGCAGGCCTAAACTGGTCCCAGTAGCCTATCCATACTCCACCGCGATTGGCATGAACTTCTGACTTTGTTCCAATCTGGGGCAACCTGATATCCCTTGTTGAAAATGTGTGCTTGTTGCCCTCTATTTCAAATTAAAACGTTGAAATTCAATAGCTCCAATTTCCCCAATTTGATTTTTGTCATTTTGGTCATGTTTAATGAATTAAAATCTACTTTATTTTTCTAAACTGGTGTGGGATCTTTTTGTGTGGTATTTTTACTATTTGAAGCACTTTACATATTACCTTCAAGTTATCTCTGACTGCTCTGTGCCAATCTAATTTCTAACAGTCTGACTTATGAATAAAAGGGCCTTTTTCGTCACTGATGGGTATTGGCATCAGAATAAACTTCATTCAATCTAAATGAATAGACCATGTTATGGTATGTTATGTTATACAATTTATTAAGCGCACAGCTGCCCCAGCAAAGGGGCGTCCCGGCGCAAGTCCCAACTGAAGAAACATAGCTGAGGTAGAGAAAAAGACGGATAAACACTATTTCTCTGGAAATAGATACGTTTTAATGGCTTTTCTGAATTGCAGTGCATCCTTTATCTCTCGAATTTGAGCAGGAAGTGAGTTCCAAAGCTTAGCCGTCAGGAACCGAAAGGAACGACCTCCTGCTCTACTGCGCTTAAACCGGGGTACAACCAACAGATTTTGTCCTGCCAACCGCAGAGGCCGCGTGGGCATGTACAGATTAAGCAATGGGCTCAGCAGTTTAGGAGTGGATAGTCTAATGATTTTAAAAGCGATACACAAAGTTTTAAACTGTAGTCGCTGAGCCACAGGAAGCCAGTGAAGTTTCCGGATAGTGGCCGATGTTGGACTAAAACGTGGCAAGCCTATTAATGCTCTAGCAGCAGAATTTTGGATACGTTGAAGGTGGGTAATTTCTGCCTTATTAGCACCAATAAGTAGAGAGCTGGCATAATCCAGCCTTGAAAGTACCGTCGACTGAACAATTAATTGTCTGGTGGCAGGGTCGAAGAATTTCAAAACTGGCTTAAGGCTGCGTAAAATGCCAAAACACGTGGCAGCAACCTTTTTCGTATGGGCAGAGAAACTGAGCTCTGAATCTAACCAGACTCCCAAATTCTTCACTTCATTCTTCGGTATCGGGGCTGTCCCCAGAGAGGATGGCCACCAATGGTCGCCCCACAGGCCTACATTCCTAGCAACCAACAGCACTTCCGTCTTAGCAGCATTTAATTGGAGACAGTTAGCTGTCATCCAATTAGCAACTGCTGCCAGACCTGCTTTGAATCTATTGTGGTCCATGGTAAAGCCTTCTGTTAGGGCAACCACTAGCTGCGTATTGTCAGCATAGGAAACGATGTTAAGACCCCATGTTTTAGCGACCGCAGCCAGTGGTTGAACATAAAGATTGAACAGGGTGGGGCTTAAGGCTGAGCCCTGGGGAACACCCTGCTCAATCAGACGCGCCCTAGAAAGGAAGGGCGGAGTGGAGACACGGAATGTTCTACCGGTCAGAAAAGAACAGAACCAAGCAAGAGCCCTATCCGTGATCCCAGCCTCTTCAAGACAGTGGAGAAGGATCTGGTGAGAGACAGTGTCAAAGGCGGCACTGAGATCCAGCAGGACCAGTGCCGCTATTTGACCACTGTACATAGTGGAACGAAGGTGCTCAGTCACGGCCAGGAGCGCCGTCTCCGTGCTGTGGCCGGACCGAAACCCATGTTGGGTGTCATCCAAAATGTCACCTGCACTCAGAACGCTGGTAAGAACTGAGTTCACATGAGACTCCACAATCTTCGCCGCCCAGGGTAACAAAGATATGGGTCTGAAGTTTTCTGGTTTTAGTGGGTCTAAAGTGGGTTTTTTAAGAATAGGTGACACCCAGGCCTGCTTCCACCTAGCTGAAAAAGGTTGCTGCCACGTGTTTTGGCATTTTACGCAGCCTTAAGCCAGTTTTGAAATTCTTCGACCCTGCCACCAGACAATTAATTGTTCAGTCGACGGTACTTTCAAGGCTGGATTAGCCTCCTCTTTAGAGTAGACTATATTACCTGGTGGATTAGGTCCAGCATCTCTGGCGGGAGGCGGCAGAGTGGCGCGGGCGGGCGCAGACGGGCTTGTCTTTGGCGCACCTTTGCGGACGATGTCCAATACACATTTATAGGACGTGAGGAGGGCGGGAGGAAGTAAAACAACTAGTCCGCAGTTCTCAATGACCCCCCCAAAATGGCGGCTTACCCCTGTCCAATCCGGCGTCAGCACCTGATCGGCTGCACTAGGATCAGAGGACGAGCTGAAGTGGGGCAAGACGAATGGAACCGCACCAGTGAAGGTACAGATTACAAATGTGCTGAACAGTCAGTAGGTTTTAAAACAAACACAACAACAAACACAACATATGTAAATTTATAAACAGGCTAAAAACGTGCAAAGTTTGTTTAAAAAAGACAATAATAGTCCCTCAGTCTCCCGGCTCCGCCTCAGGAGTAACTACACAAAGGAATGTGTAACCATAATAGTGTAATAAAAGAAAATACATTAATATCCGAACATGTCTTTAGCAGTGCATAATAAAAACAATTAATGAGAGGGCACTATCATACGTAGACGTTCCCTGACATCTGAGCAACATGGGGTGTGCCAGTATCCCAGCTCATTGCAGATGTTAGCTCCAGGGAAGAATGGGGACCGGGCTTAGTCTAAGTTACAACCCGCATGAGCATGCTTAAAATGGGGGGCCACATCGTTGGAGTCCAGAACCATATTCTCGGACCACAGGACATGAAAACAAATAAAGGGGGCTGAAGCCCTTAGATGTGAGTTGGGCTAAAAATCACGTGTCAGCTAACTAGGGTGCTGGTAGTGCAATACAAAATGAATAAGGCTAAAAACAAACATCACTTGGCAAAGTGCAATACTAAAAAAGCAAATGAGTACTTTGCGGGAAAAAGGGCAAACAATATGCAAACCTATTTTCGGGACTCTGTAACCTGGTTACTTTATTTAAGCCCCAGATTCCGAGGTATATGCGCTCAATACATCATCATGCACAGTCTGTCACTCTTCTTTGCACTCATCCTCCATGTATCAATCCACTGACTTATCCTTCCATTCACCCTCTGGCAAAACTGTAATAAAACTCACACAAACTCAACACATGCAAGATAAATGAAAAGATTATAGCTAAAATACATAACATATGCTGCCTTCTAAACACGATGAGCATATGATTTTTAATAACAAAACTAAATATAGCAGTAGGTGTCCATTTTATAAAGGTATTGTAAATTGTCTATCATTGTTGTAAAGTTCAAGCATGGCCACCACATCTATCTTTATGGATATATAAAGGATGTATATACTATTTAATGAATTATTTGTATTACAAGAATCTGGCACACATCTTAGATGAGATTCTAGCTAGGATTATTATAGTCCCAATCTTCTCCCACTAAGGATTGTCACAGGCAGGAACAAACATGAAAATCATTCCCTACAAAAGTAATCTGATATTTCATGTAAGAAAATAGAGAAGAACAATCCACCCTTAAATGCCTATTGATTTTAGCATATGCTTTTAACTATCAATATGTCAAGCCTAATGTGTTTATCATAACCTTTCATAATAAACAGATCAGACCTATGGATACAGAAATATTTTTCCTAGTGAAACAATCAGGTTTGTACCTGTTATCACAATAAATACCTGTGGCCTCCTGTATTGAGCATTAGCTTTCCCACAAGGTAATCGCCAGGCATGCAGTTATAAATTACAAAGCATAAACATTAACAGTTGGTAAAGCTAAATACTATATCTACTAAGAGGGTCTAACAAAGATTCTGAAAAATCTTCTAACCCACAGTTTGTCAGATGGGTAATCAGCACCACATACACTTGCCTACAAGGCTAATCTGTGAGATTCCATTTATCAAAACATTTATCTGTAGGCTTTAATACAGATAATAACAATCTACCCTTCTATTGACTTTAACAAATGCTTTTTACAATCAATATGTCACTTCCACTGTGTTTATTTAACTTCTCGTTATAAACATTCAGGTCCCTCTCCTCCTCGGGGCTCCCTTTACATTTACGTATGAATGGGCAGGACTCTCCCTGGCCCCTTTTAAGGTAATGAAGTTCCAGAACCCTCCCCAGTTGCCATTCTTGAGCGGATATGGGACACATACCCCAAGCCCAGGTCTTCTTGTGAAAAGGCCCAAGCCATTGATTCAGTTTTGGGAGTAGGTTTCTCACCTCAGTAAGGGAAAGCAGTGGCAGTACCCACTGCCAATATGATAATGCTAATTACCCACTCAAGGCTAAGGCAAAGTTTAACTTTTTTCAACTCACTTTTATTACATTTATATTAAAATCCAACTTTACACCTGAATTGGATTTTTAATAAACAATTTTTCCCATGGCATGTCCCAAACTAGAGATAGCAGAGATTTTTGATTTTATAATAAGATTTAGATTTACTTATAGGGCAGCTACAGCCTTTCACAGTGAACATAACCTTTGGGGGCAATTTACTGTAGGTACATGCCAACAGTGAATTCTTGTAAACACCAATTCAAAGTACTAAGCACCCTATCTTGTGGGCTAAAAGTCTACTTTGTGACAACTTATTTAGTGGTTAAAAGTAGGATACCATACCTTTTAAAAAGGGTTATTTTGACAGGCTGTCTGCAGGCCTAAACGCTTCAAGAGTCAAGTTACACATGTTGGACTGAATCCATGGTTTCCTTGTCAGCTTTGTGGATGGCAGAACATATGCTGTAGTCCGCGAGTGACATTTTACTTTTCCATGCAGTTAGTGTGTCTCCTCCATATACTGTGGCATTACTGGATTAAATTAAATATGCCAATCAGCATATTAGCCAATTTTGCCATGTTTTTGAGCCAGAGCACACCTTCAGTGTCTAGAGTTAAAAGAAAAAACAACATCAGCTACAAAATTGAGGCTGACAGGGATTGTCACAAAGTGGAACAATAATATTGTAGTGAATCTAAGAGATTGGATGGGGTACTGGATCCAATTTATGAAACAGACATAACAGGCGGGGTATTCATCCTTATTAATCAAACCCACCTGTTGAATTGAGGCAATAAAGAAACTCGTCAATCTGTAAACTAGTTGATAACATAGTGTCCCTGCCTTTTAAAGCCTAGTCAGGATTTATTCTACTGTAATGGTAGCCATTTGCCTAGTTCATTTAAAATGTTGTTAAATGTTGATCTATAGAAACACTTCTTTAACTCAGCATGAAGAGAAGATGCTCAGCCATTGAGTGCTCAAAATCTGTGCTCTCAAAATTCTGTAAATCTTTAAGTCAGGGAAGGTACCTATCCGCTCCTTTCATTTTCAGTACCACAAATTTTAGCACCTTATTATAAGGCAGTATTTCCTTGATGTTTCCCAGCTTATAGCATAAGTGTTGTATCATCGACATCAAAATATGGTTCTTTATTTTTTCACTCCACTGTATGATATAACTTTACATAAAATTCAAATCCCTCTGTTACTTTGAAATATTATTTTTATGATGATTCATTTTACCCCCAATAGAACAACTAACCATTAAATCTCCATTGAGATGGTCAACTTTCATAGAAGTAACACCTGACAAAATAATCTCAACTTTTGCCAATCCAAACCCATCAACCACTTTTTAGACCTAATACTGGCCAGAATCCTCAAAGGAATCACCTTCATGCCTTTCTAAACTAGAGTGATAAACAACTCCTTTACTCATGCGACTGTTCTCAAAAATCTTTAAGTAAGCCCAATCACTCCTATCCTAAAGAAACCCAACGCCAACCCAGAAGACATGAACAATTTCTGCCCGATATCTAACCTTTCATTCATAACAAAAGTCATAGAAATCTCCATGGAGAAACAACTGAAAATCTTCATTGAAGAAAACAATCTGCTCAACGCCATTAAGTCTGGATAGTGGTAGCTGTAGCACCAAACCAGCTATGCTCCATATGATAGATGACTTATGGACCTTATGAGAC
Source organism: Lissotriton helveticus (assembly GCF_964261635.1). Lineage (NCBI taxonomy): Eukaryota > Metazoa > Chordata > Amphibia > Caudata > Salamandridae > Lissotriton > Lissotriton helveticus. The sequence goes on from NC_136068.1 coordinate 1,686,895,125, forward strand.
AAAGATACATTTTGCTTGCTCATTCTACTAGATCTATCAGCAGCGTTTGGCACAGTCAAACATATCTCACTGCTAAAAATCCTGAAGTAGCAGATGGTCTAAAAGGTAGGGTGCTAGACTGGTTTGAATCCTACGTCTCAAACAGCTCCCAACACTTAAGGAGGTTAATGACATATCAACCCCCTTGCCACTGTAACAAGGTGTCCCACAAGGTTCCGTTCTCTCTCTTGCCCGTTTCTACCTATACATTGCATCCTTAACCTCTCTCTTGCACAAATTTAACAGCTCATTCCACGTATACACAGACAACACACTACTACACTTGAAAGTATCCTTCCCAGGAGACATAACAACACTGGGAAAGGTCTTGAAGGATCTACATTCATGGATGTCTCAACACCACCTAAAACAAAACCCTAACCAATTCCTTCTAATCTCAACCCCTCAAATACCATCAAAGTGAACCCTCAGACTGAAAAATCCCTAGATTTCAACCTGGACAAGAACCTAAATCTTGCCTCCCACATCAATGTCATAGTAAAATGTGCACCAAATTAGACTCTTCTGAAAAGTCATTCTTTTCACTCTGACTAGCAACTCAACACCATAGTGCAATCAATTGTATGGTGCACCTTGTATTGGGCACCAATAGACAGGACCACAATACTTCCATACTATGTCAACTGTATTGCAAATGTGAGGGACAAGTACTACACTTGATAATTTTTTCAAAAAGAACAGCTGAGAGAGAGAGTAGACCCGGAGCCATGGGGAATGTTGATGGGTCATGAGCTGCTGGAGAGACAGCATCAGAGATGACTGTGTTGTTGAAGAAAGAGAAAGAACTGATTGATTGAATTGATGTTATTCCATTATTATGTTATGTCTTTATTCTTTATATTGTTTATCCCCATTTCTTACCTTCATTGTATACATTCCAGGACTGGTAAATGTTATAATTAAGTTTTTTTTATGAGTGCCTGGAAATAAACTTTACTTTTGGAAGCAGCAAATACATGTAACATTGTAGTTGGATTTTAGTAGCCATGTTGAGACGCTATCTTACAAATTATTCCATTTGAGTCCTTGTTACCCTTTTTCCTTCTACAGCCATTGCAGAATCTTTCCATACAGTGATGGGGGTTTAGTATCATCCAACTCAGCATCTTCAGACAGTCCTGGTGCACCATTTCATGTTGAATTGTACCCAAGGGTACATTTTAAAACAGAGTGACTTCTCTGGTCTGCATTTGGTCTGGTCTTGGTGATTAGGCACAGAGTGAGCTGCCATGTTTAGTAACTGTCACCTACCAAAGATTGATATTTAAATCTAATACATATATGTTATTATTATTCTTTCATGATTTCAGTGTTTATTTTTTATATTTCAGTGGTGCTTTCACAATGTTTCCAAACATTTTGAAATTGGTGTTTATTCACTGTCTAACACCCAAAATAAACACAAATTGTGTTTTTCATGTGTTTACTAAACATGCTGCATTTTTCAGTGATTGTTATAATGCCCCTACTAAAGAGAGGTATTGCAGGATATGTAATATCTTCTCACTAGGAATGTGCTACACTGACTTTCAGTAGGCTAACCATACAGCTCTGTGTAATGCACTCAAACTCACACATGTAGACTCGCACATTATCTTTCTCATTTCTTATTGCCTCTCAAACTCATTTCCCTGGACTCTGCTTTTCTTCATAGGACTATTAGTGGATTAAGAAAGTAAGAAGGTGTTATATTGAAATAAACACCATTCAGGGAGGTGTTCACCTACTCCTTATTACATTTTATGACATTGTAGGGTTGGTCAATGCCACCAAAATAGTAGGACCTTGCAGAATGTTTAAAATTGTGAAATACAACAGAATAATTTGTAGCTCTCAAAATGAAAACACTTGAAACTTAATGCTTTCAGCATGCTTGCCATTGCATTTGTGTAAATAATTAGATTTTATCTGAAACATGCTTCTAATCCTCACACCTTTAACCCAAGCCCACAAAACTGGAAAAATAAAAGATAAAAGACACAGCATCTTAGCGGAGCTCATCAACAACTAAATGCAAGTAGACTCATCCTAGACCAGTCTTTCTTGCTGCTTCTGTGTATAAATAAGTTACACTGTGTTGGCCCTTTCAGGAAGAAGTACAAAAATGCCACTTTTTACTTTATTATTCTTGAATGGCATGGTATTTTGTGTATATGTTTACACTGATAAGGGCTAATTCTCTTTTGGTAGGGTTATAACAGTTATTAGAGGTTAAAGCCTAATACAAGAAAACCTTACCATAACAGATATGCACTATTGTAAAGAATCTGTGAGTAACTTACACAGTAAAAATCCATCAACAATGTTTCCTTTTGATAGGCAGTTGTACAATCTCTTGTATCCCACTATTTAAGAATTGTAATTTGGTGTTCTGCAAACCCTGTGGCATGTTGGGAAATAGTATGTTGGAGTTCATTATAAGCATTATGGCATGAAGATAATTACAAACTTACAACAAAAAAAATGTTTAGGGAATTTGAGGATATTCAGTCACCTGCAGCTAGTACACCCCGGAAGCTGCTGGAGGACAGGAAGTGCAATGAGCAGAGTAGTTGGACAATCATTGTTATGGCCTGTCTTCTGAGCTTGCCTCTTCCTAGGTCAGCTCCCAAGTCAAACATGAGTTCAAATATTACCTGACTGCTGAGACTATATTTGTCATAAATCTCCTCTTCTGTTTGGTCAAACGGTGTAGTCATTATCCTGAAAATGCTTTCCTGTTTCATTCTCCTCCTCTACTGTCCAGCCAGTATGAGCATCATCTTTGCCATTGCATACAAAGTAGACCTTGTTGAATATACTGTGGTACTCTGAAGTCCTTTTAACAGTTTACATTTGATTACCACTTCGAAATGCTAGTTTTGCAAGTGTTTGGGAATCTGTGGTATATTCAAAATTGCGAATCTCTATATTTAAATTGGAAATAGGGAATCACTAATTAGAATCTCAGAATGGCCATTAGTTACCATTTTAGATGTCATGAACCCATTTGGAATTATTTGCAAATCAATGTTTCTTTGCATTGTAGCACTTGTGGAGACTCTGTTCTAAGCAATGAGGCAATGCTTTCATAACTAATCAGTTGATTCTATTGCTCCTAAGCATCAGGGCATGACTGCTCCAACAGATTGTGGAAAAAAAGAATCTTTTTCTAGTTAGATGAATACCCCAGCCAAATAACTATTTATATGAATATATTGATTTCATTTTTTGGTTTAGACTTTCTCCTTGAAATTTGTTTCATAAAAAGAAAATGTCGTGCACAGGCAAAGTACTAGTGCAATCCCCATCCTCACTTCAGAGAACACCCAAAAATCCTGGTTCGAGAACCACATGTTGGTCATGAGAAGAGGTTAGAAGGCAGATTCTAGAGGGCGCTAATGAGGACACCAAATGGTAAACCACTGTGAGGTGTTTCGCGGACAGCTGAGATGGTGAAGTTTACTATTAAAGCTGACCAGGGCCAATCAGGGAGATTTCAATCTAAGACAATTCCCCTAGACAAGACTCTAGCACCTCTCTTAGCACAGAAGGCACGAGCAGAAAGAGAGAATCATGGGAGAGTTAGGAGTGGAATTCCTGTGGAGTCTATATAGAAGTGCAGCCATAGACCCTATGATCACCTAGAACACAGAGGGCACCTCATGTACCCCATGATCCTCGCATGTAACTAGCCTTTCACTAAACCTCTCTGTCTGCCATATTTGTACCTCACATGGTATGTCAGACGTGCAACAACTGGTGTTCCACATCTACGCTTGATTAATGACTGGCTCACCAACAGCCCTGTCGGCCTTTCAATGGTGCATCTGACATATCATTGATTTCCTTCAAACTTACTCCCTTGTGAGAATTCTCAGACAAGTATATTGCGTTACAATAAAACAATTGCAACGCATGCTTTTACATCGCAGTTTACAATGCAACTATCCTTACATTACATGACTTTACAATGCATACAATTTACGATGGATTTTTTAAAACTACCATTACAACGCATTCCATTACAACGCATACCATTACAACGCATGCCATTACAATGCATAATACTTTTAGTGCAACAGTAGGGTAAGTATTGAATAGCGTAGGGGTAAAATTTACTATTCCCCCTCCAATGAGTGCAACAGTAGGGAAAGTGTTGGATAGCGTAGGGGTATAAACGACTATTCCCAAAACCAATAGCCACCCTAAAACTTAAAAATCTCCATACTAACCTTATAATGCTTTGTGATGGCATGCGTTGTAATGGCATGCGTTGTAATGACATGCGTTGTACTGGCATGCAGTGTAATGGCATGCAAAGTAAAGGCACTTGCATTGTAAAAGTTGCGTTGTAAATGCATTGCAATTGACTTTTCCCGTCTCAGACATGCAATTTGCTTTAACCCGTGGCTACTAGCCTATCACAGATGCCACTAATACAAACTCTGTCTATCATGTCAAAAGAGCACATGTGGATGACTCTTTACCGGGGCTTCTTGCCTGTCATATGCTCGCCTGTCATGTCACCGAAGCTGCTTCAGACCTATCTTTCTGATGTTTGGTTACCGCATGACTTTTTAACTAAGCTCCACCAGTCTGGCAGATACGTGTGAAAAACATGACTCAACTCTGCTACAGGCGAGTAGTTGGTATGTGAGTAATTCTAACTGAAGTCTAAGAGTTCCTCAAAGTCATTTCTGTCTGTCCAGATGGAAATAGCTCTTGAAAACCATTGGCCTCCAGGCCGATCTTCCATCTGTCATGACAAACCCACAATTCCCCTGAACTCTCCGCATCTTTAAATACTGTTGAGGCTGGTGCATATTGTGCCTATTATGTGGATGTTGATTCCAACAAAGATATTTTTTTGCAAATATAATAAACGTTGGAAGTCTTCTGCATTTGTTTGTAAAAACGCAGATATCAGATTTTAACAGCATGTATGGTTAAAAAAAAACACAGTAAGCCAAAAGTGTTTATCCTCAACCACTATTCATGCACCACGGTGAAACAATTTCCCTAAGTCAAAAACAAAGAAAGCACTGATGTAAAATGCAATCAAAACAAGCATTGGTAAAACTAATAGGTCTCAGCTGTAAAACGCTGAGCTATCCGATTTGTCAGTGCTTGTTTGTATTGACACAAACTGTTGCCAAAATGGCCACAAGTGCTAAACAAACTCATGAGGCAAGCACAAACATACTGATTGGTAGCCATATTGGAATGGGATTTTGTTGTGAATATCTAGGAATACACAACAACGAGATGTAGTTAAACTCTTTTAATGAAATAGCAGGTAGCAGGTAGCAGGTAGCAGGTAGGAGACCACCAACCGCCAGCTTGCGCCGCTCCTGACAACTAAGTCCAGAACCTAGAACTCCCCTTTGATTTACAGTCATGCCAAGTACCACGCATCAGGCGCTAGACTAACGCATTTTAGTGTGGTGGTCCACATCACCCCACTTAAATGCATTGTCACTCATTATAGCACCTCTCAGCTGTCCAGCCAAAGCCTCTATAATGCACCAATAATTAAAGCTGCAGTGGCAGCGCAATGCATGCCACTACGACTGGCTTGGTGCCTCGTTCCTCTGCTCCTGTACTGCAATGTACCACCACCTGACACCACGCGGCCTGACGTCAGGAGAGGAGTCATTGTCAGTGCCCAGTGGAATGGTAGACAGCGTGACTCTCTCAAAGTTGTCAGACTCAATTTGATAAGGTGGGCTGGTGCGAGTGGGCAGCATTTCAAATGCAGTAAATGGCGCAGCTGCTGAGCTGCACTGTGTGTGGGATTGGCAGTGCAGCTGAGCATATTGCTTGACCACAGTTGCAGTGTGGTGGTATAATGGATCCTGCGGGCTGGACCCTCTGAGGTGCACCCAGCCCCAGCATTGGCAGTAGATGGCTCTGCTCAACTCTGAGAAGAAGATTAATCATGCTAAGTGACTAAGTAAAAGTGATTTCATTTTCAGATAATGTATGCAAGTAGTTAACTGTGATAGAACGCATATAGCACTCTAATTGTAGAGGTGCATCATACTCATAGTTTAACGCACCAGCATATGTTCTCAGTATCTTTATGTATTATGTTTTAAATGCGTTTATTCCCCACGTTGACAAGAAGTGTAATGTGCACATTATATAGAATTCACATGTAATAGAAGACACCATTATCTCTATATGCACCCGTTTATGAAGACACTATATTCATATTAATGTAATCGTGTGTTTTAAAGTTGCCTACAGTCTAGGCCCCGAGTTGCAAAGTGTTTACAGTTTCACTTCTTCTGCTACTGAAGAATTAATTAAATGTATCCTTATTTGTGCTAGAAGAGTGTGTTTTCATTCCATTGAAGGTAGAAGGAATGTATCCTCATTATTTTAATTTTGAGAGAGATAACTGGAATGTCTTTGAACGTCTGAGAAAGAGAAGGGAGGACATCCTCTATGCCTGGCCATCTACCCTCCAAGGTCACAAGAAGCAAGGAAGATTTAATTAAAGAAATCATGAAAAAACACCGAAACTGTGGAGAAATGAAACTAAATGTCACGTGATACCTTTGGGAGGGGGCTGAATTAATCCTCTTTTTGTATTATGCACAGGGACAGAAACGGCAGACTTCTAGATTTTCGGAGGAGAAGGAGCATCTTAGAGTGAGCTCTATAGCCTTAAGCTATTTGACCCATTTGACGTGAGTACTTCAAGGAAGTCTACACATGCTGAAACCTTTGAGAACTAAATTAGGGGAACCAGATAGAACTCTCATAAATGAGAGTAGTGTAGGGAAAGATATTTCATACTTCCTTTCCTGATGAAAAGAGAGTTAGATTCCGCCTCTATTTTGGGCTGTGTATTAATCTTGGAGTTTTTAGTTTTGTGTCTCTTTTGCCAAATCAATTATATGCACAGATTTGGCTCTGTATTAATTTTCCTGTATCTATATTCATTGATATTGCTGTGTGTTTATATACAATTATTTCTGGCCTTATGATAAAAAATCCATAACTAGATTTTGGAGTCTGTGGTCCTTACAGCATGACTACTTTATAAGTATACTTTTAATGTGTTGTTTTTCCCCTTGACAAATTTTAGCAGGCAAATAGAAGACCATCCTAGCTGAACTTAATTAGTAAGGCAAGGCTGAAGTTTGGCTCTATCAACTGTCAGTATCTAGTAGCAGGCGGCACTTCGGAGCCCTGAGACGCTCACTTCCTTATACTGGTGTGACATTTGCAATAATGCAGTCTGCCTGGCTGTGAGTGCTCGGTGTGTCTCACAGCCTGTCCTGAGGTTTGCCCAATCATGCCTATCACATGCAGACTACAGTGGCTGCTATCCGCAAGTCAGCTGTCTCTATAAGTAATTATGGTATGGGTTGAGGCAGCTGAGATCCATTTTAGGACCACTCACATCCTGCTACAGTCTGGGCACGGGTCCTGAATAGGACAGAGAGAGTGGCCTGGAGTTCAGTGCAGCTTCTCCCCTCCTTTCTCATTGAATTGATTTGCAGGGAGGAGCCTGGTGCCCAGTGAGTGGGCGTACTACTAGGCTGCTTAAAGCTGGCAAAATGTCTGCCTGGCTGCCCAGCAACAGAATAGTGTTCCATGTTCCTTGTTGTCCAACCCGAGACCCCCAAAATTGTATCTGTCACCTGGCAACACTATCACCCACTGTTTACCAGTGTCTGACTTGCTATGCTCCCTGTCCGGGGGACATGGCCAGCTGAGCAGGAGGTTTGTTATTATCTTTAAAAACCAGGCCAGGCTGCATGTCTCTCTCCAAACAGCCATAGCGCAGTGCCACCAGTTCACAGAGAGCTACTGCTTGCATAGTGACTGTCACTTGAGACAGACTACTTTTTCTTTTACCAGGGCATGTCGGGATCTGAAGGCAGAGTGTTGGATTCAGGGTCTTTCGATGTTTGCTGTGCCCCAGGCTTCAAACAGCGATACAGAGCGGACAGAATACCTGACTTCAAACCGTGCTGCTTCTGTGGTGTTTACATGTTTTATCTCTTCTTGCACATGTAAAGAAAACACATTTGCAGCAGTTTTAGGATCCTCTTGGAGTTTCTCGTTGCTCAAAAGGGTCAAATTTCTGATATTTATGTTTCCCACGTCTTCTTTGCTTGATTTTTGTTTGCAAGAAAGCGCCACTCATAATCGTTAATATGTTACTCATAATTACACTGAAATTGTGAAATTGTCACACATAGCAATCTGAAACCTTGGCAGGTATGCATTTATCCAACATCCATACACCAATACATGCTCTCAACCACTTACAGAGAAAACAAGAAATGGCATAAAAGATTCAAATAACAATATATAACAGTTTTCTTTTAAAGAAATGCCGTTCCAAGGTGACTGTCAATGTGTACACATGGATTGTGAAACATGTGAGTGCTCTTGATGCCTGAAGCTATTCCAAGATTGCGACCAATGTGTGCCCATGCACGAGCTACTATCATAATAATCCAGTGTCCATTTTCAGATTTTCATTCACCATTCCAACATGGACGACAACCATTTTAAAACACTAAATTAAAAGTGAAAAATAAAGTGGGTGGCAGCGCCAGAAGCAAGTGACCTAGCAGCGCTTTGTAGTTGGCTGGTACTAAATAATAAATAAATAATTCACAAATTGAAAATAGGGAGTATAATCTGAAGGGTCTGGGGGGTATTCAGATGGCAAGAAGAACAAGCAGACAGGACTGAGACTAAGGCTAGCCATGGGCTCTCAAGGACATACATGCTGACCCTCCTGATTCACTCTTGAACTCACTGCTCAGCAAGCCCCTGCCTAGGCAAACACAACATTCTAACAGGAGACAGGCAGAACAGCCAAAGATGAGCAAGGGGGTGGCAAGGAACGAATGAATAAATGCAGAGACTTGTAGAGTGCACAGCTGCTCAAAAAGAGTGTCCCAGGGCTATGTGGAATGTGAGATAGGAAAATATGCAGAAAGACTAAAGTGTGAAAAGCCAAGTCTCGAGTTTCTCTCTAAAAGGCCACTCTCCATCACTTTGAAGCAGTTCAACAGGAAGCCTATTCCAGGCTTGTGTGCCCAGAAGATAAAATGATCTGCTTCCTGCTTTTGCCAGCCAGACATTAGTAACTTTGGCCAAGTGGCCACAGGAAGAGTGCAAGATTCTAGAAGGAGTACAATGATGTATCCTGGATGACACCTGAGTGGTTCATTGCTCTATACATAATTACAAGGATTTTGAAAAGGGTTTTGAACAGGATTCTCTTATTAACAGCGAAGCTGTCCAGGTCCCTCAAATATAGCAAGACAGAAGCTTGTCTATGTAAATTGAGAGCCAGACGAGCTGCCGCATTCTGGACCGTTTGCAGTTTCCTCACCAGATACTGTTTAAGACCAGCATCAAGGGCATTGGCATAATCCAGCCTGGACAAAATCAAGGCCAGGCTCACTGTTATCCATCAGTTATAAAGAGGAAATGCAAGACCAAACACGTTCTGACTACTGTGTTGATTTGTTTGTGCAGTGTCAACTGTATCAAACTTCACATCCATGTTTTTACCATGTCAGCTTGTAGGATGGGCGGGGAAGCCCTATTTAGCTAGTGTGCTCGCAGATAGGGCTGAAATTTTAACAAAAGCTAAGGACCTCTGTCTTATTAGTGTTGCATTGCAGTTGATTGAAACTCTTCCATTAAAAATGTGTTGATAAGAAGGGTTTAATGGCATCTTTGGCAATTGACTTACTGTTCTTAAAGAGGGCACCCCTATTGAGACACAGCTGTTACCAGACAAGAAAGGTGGTCCTGGCATCTGTCCTCAAGAAAAGATTTAAGCCACTTCAGTGATTCGGTGCTGTGCCCATGTCATAAAGGCGGGTGAGCAACCTGAGGGTGGAACCATGCCAAATGACGACGAAAGCTCTAGCAGTACCAAGACTGCCTTTCCTCCTTCATCTACAGGGCTTTTTATCAGTTCAGACACTTCGAAAAGCGGTGTCTCTGTACTGAATTTTGGCTAAACCCAGACTGGCTCGCGTGAAGAAGCATATTAGAATCTGCTGGTAAACAAACTTCTCAGCAATTTTTGACAGGGCTGTCATCAAGGAAATAAGCCTGTAATTGCTTTGATTATTGAGGTTTAAGTTAGGTTTTTTAAAAGGGGAAAACATTTGGCCTGCTGAAAAGAAACAGATTGCACACCTTTTATATAGGTGTACATGAGAATAAAAGAGACTACAAGAGAGGGTCCCAGCTCAGAATCCCCCCACCATCAACATTCTCCACTGCAGCCTTTCTGGAAGCCTGCCAATCATCAGTCTACCTCGCAACAATAACACATTTACTTCACACAAACAGCAAACTGTGCTATACCTTTTAGAGCCCATTAACCAGACTCAATCCACAATTGTGACACACATTTTGATGCAAGAGTACCACAGAAGCCATCCCAAATTCATCGTCTGACTTTTGCTCCCCAGCCCAGAATTGGAGCTACAAGGATTAAGTGATTATCAAACAGGACAGAGGCAGAGATTGTCACCCATACAGAAGTTCCACAATGACCAGCTTCAGTGTAAAAACTACCCTATTAGAAGTATTTTTGCCAATAAACAAGTGTAGACAGAGGAAGTTGGAACAAGATCAGTTAGAGAAGGAAGATAAATGTACCTATACGCACACTCAATAGCTGCTCACTCAAAAAGCCGCTCACACACCAACTCGCTCACCCATACATCAATTCACACAGTCACTCAGTCACCCATACAGCCACTCACACAGCCATACAGTCACTCACACCCCCTCACACACAAATGTAACTACTCACACAGCCCCTTGTGAACCCATACAGCCACTCACACACCCACTCATTCTCCAATACAGCTATTCGCACAGCCATCCATTCACCCATACGGCCACTTACACGCCCATACAGCCACTCAGAAATCTACTCCCACACTGATACAGTCACACAGCCACTAAGATGAGATCTATTAGAAATATTATGACTAAGTACTAGTGCATAAAGAATAGTAATTTTACTTTACCTGCAGATTTGTATTTGTCTTTAAGTCTTAGAAAAGTTTACAAAACACACTCATGGGATGATGTCATCAGTGATGCATTTGAGATGTATCAGTGATGTCATCAGTGTTGTCACTGACCATGTCATGAGTTATGTAATATGTGAGGTCATAAGGCTTGCCCGAGTGTTGTGGAGGGTAGTGAGGGCGGCCGAGCGTCATTTCCGGCTGGGAGTGTGGAGCGAGGGGTTAGCATTCTAGCCTACTTAAGGGACATGCCTTTCCCTACGCGCAGCGGACGCACGCTACACCGAGGTTACTCGCACTAGCTGTAATAGGTGGACGCTACCTCTACTCGCTATTTTTTTTTTTATCTTTTTCAACTGACAAAGTTTGTGTGTTTACCTGCATTCCTGGTCACGACTACTCTTGTGCCCCATACCTTCACTCTTCTGCCCCTACCCCGGTCCACCAGGGGCTTGCCCAATTGTTGTGGAGGGTAGTGAGGGCGGCCGAGCGTCATTTCCGGTTGTGAGGGTGGAGCGAGGGTTAGCATTCTAACCTACTTAACGGACATGCCTTTCCCTACGCGCAGCGGACGCGTGCTGGCGCGCAAGGCAAGCCCGCAGGCGCCCAGCCGCGCCTGTTCCGCAACCAGCACCAGCCATGCTGCCGTCTGCCCTCACACTATCAGACTATGCTGGACTAGGTCCCAGCTATTGTCTTTGAGACAAGGTGACTGCACTCGCCCTGTGAGCTGTAGTCCGTCTGGACTTGTTAAGGAGGATTTCAGATGTGATAACTGTTCGTTCACTCTGAAACCTTCCAGTAAACTTCCCCCCTTACAGGCCAGAGGTGCCCTGCACCCCAATCCCCCAAAATCTGTCAGAGCCTGGCTGCTGAATTGTAGATCTCTCCTGTGTCACGTGGAAGATATTTGGCTCTCTCTTTCAACCAACTCTTGGGATCTTATGTTCTTAACAGAGACATGGGTCAAGGATTCCTCCAACCCAAATATTAATCTGGCAATTCCCCCAGACTATCGCTTTGTTGGGATCAATCGCCCGGGTATTAAGGCAGGTGGCGAGATCGACATTATCCTTGGATCCCACTGGAGGATCACATCTAGAAAACTTACCAACCTTGGGCCTGTCGAAGCTATGTATTTTTCCATCCTAGATGCCTCCACTCTTATTCTAGCTGGTATCTTGCTATATAACCCCCTTGCACCTCGCCATCTCCTATCACAAAACTCCTTGCCTCTATTGCGGATCTCTCCCTTAAACACCCCCATTTTATTGTTCTTGGAGATTTTAATACTCATGTGGACGTCACCGCGTGCACATAGGCTAGATATCTCCTGGATACCATGCAGGGCCTCAACATGCGGCAACAGGTACACTGCCCGACACACCTCGCAGGCCATACCCTAGATCTGATAATTTCCAATCATTCCGGTCTCACAACCTTCTCTCCGATACCCCTCACTTTGTCTCACCATTACCTGATCCCTTTCCAGTTGACTATTCCCCAGCCATCAGATATACCAACTAAAGCCAGAGACTTGGGCAGAAAATGGCACAAGGTCACCTGTGATGCCCTTGAACCTAGGCTGCCCAAATCGTTCAGACAGACATCCAACCTTTCCTCTGCCATTGACGCCATTGCTCCTTCAAGACCCATATCTTCATTTAGAACAAAGCCCTCTGTACCTTGGTTTTCTGCTGTCCTTCGCATAGAAAAAAAGGAATTGTAAAAAACTGGAACGCAATTGGAGATGATCGTATGATACTGTCGCCAAAGCCACCTACAGATTCGCATTAAAAAGATTTCATAAACTTAAGCTGCCACTATGAGGGAATATTTTGTCAGGAAATTAATGCAGCCGAGGACACTTCCAAAATGTTATTTAAAATTGTGAAGGAATTTGCCAAACCCCCAGCCTTGTCGTATCCGATCCCACCTAGTCAAACCCTCTGTGACGGTCTTTCGAATTTCTTCTATGACAAAATTGCTGATATCTCTGCCTCTTTCACTCCCACCTCAGCATCACCTTTGTCAATCCCCAGGGTCCCCGTTGAGGAGGCGTTTGTATCTTTCAAACCCTTGTCCATGGACACTGCAGAGACCAGGCTTCGATTATGTAAGTCCGGGGCACCTCTCGACCCTGCCCCCGCCCAGGTACTCAGCATTTTGGCCCCCCTCTTGGTGGGCCCATTACTCTCCATATGGTATACATCGCTGCGCTCGGGACAGTTTCCCTCCTTATGGAAGCAGAATATGCTGATCCCCATCTTGAAGAAAGCTGGTGCTGACCCCTCAGTGTTCAGCAATTATCGGCCTACCTCGCTTCTCCCTAGGCCAGCCAAAATACTCGAGAAAGTTGTGCAAGAGCAACTAGCCGATTATCTGGAGTCCAGACTACTACTCCATGACTCACAGTCGGGCTTCAGATTCGGTTTCAGCACAGAGACTGCCCTACTGGAGGTATCCGAGAGTATTCGCGAATGCGTAGATGTAGGCGAGGAGGCCATGCTGGTGCTCCTCGACTTATCCGTGGTGTTCGATACCGTCTCGCATACCATCCTGCTGGATAGACTATCCAGCTTTGGGATACGGGACACCCATTTGGCCTGGATTAGGTCTTTTCTGACGGGCAGAACGCAGCGGGTCCACCTTCGACCTTTTGTTTCTGAGTATAAACCGCTTACTTGTGGCGTACCACAGGGCTTTGCACTTAGGCCCACATGCATCAAGGTAAATTGCATTCGCAAACGGTGCGAATCGCAAAATTCGGCCGTTTGCGAATGCAATTCTCAAATTTTGGATGCATCATGTTTTTTGCAATTTTAGGAATCGCAACCATGTTGCGATTTCTAAAATTGCGATCGCATTTAAGAAATCGCTATTTGAGATTTCTTAAATGCAATGCATGATTATTTTTATATTGCGAATTCGCAATTTGGAAGGGGTAAATTAGCATGAAGTTGAACTTCATGCTAATTTACCAAAAACTTTCAAACATGCACAAGTTACATATTTGAAACTTTTAATTTACACACACACATGTTCTTGGGGCATGTGTGTGTGTAAATGGATCTTAAAGTTAAATTTCAGGGGTGCAGGGAGGTGTTCTTTGGACCCCCCCTGCACCCTTGAAATTGCATTCACATTTTCCGATTCGCAAAATGAAATTCGCAAAATGTGAATGCCTTCCTATTCATTCCTATGGGCCTTTTGGCCCATAGGAATCAATGGGAAGGGTTTCCTTAATTGCAATTCGCAATTTGTGAATCGCAATTAAGGAAAAATACTGAATCGCACAAAAAAATGCGAATTTTTCATGCATTGCCATTTGCGATTTCTATATTGCGATTCCTTAATTTTCGCAATTTAGGAATCGCAAACGGCAACAATGATGCATCTACCCATTAGTCCTCTCTTTTTTAATGTTTACCTTTCTTCTCTGGCTGAGGTTGTTGAATCCTGGGGGGTCAGAGTGATCTCTTACGCGGATGACACTCAGCTGGTGTTTTCCTTTAGAGATCACTCTGAACGGCGGCTTTACCAACTTTAGACGCTGCCTCATCAACATCTCCTCCTGGATGACTCTCAACACCCTTAAACTGAACACCGATAAAACTGAGGTGTTATTCTTCAACCAGAGCACCTTACTTCCTTCTATTTTGTGGTGGCCATCAGAACTTAATCCCCCCCCCCGGTCCCAGTTAAATCAGCACGAAACCTGGGCTTTCATTTTGACAATAAATTGTCCTGTGAGACACAAATCAATAAGGTCACCTCGGCTTGCTTTGGTAAGCTCCGCATGATTAGGAAAATTCTTTCTTTCCTCCCCCTCGACTCGCGCAGGACTGTCATTCATGCTTTAATCACCTCACACCCGGACTATTCCAACACCCTGTATGCTGAAGCTCCGGCATACCTGATTAAATGACTACAATTGGTGCAGAATGCCGCTGCTAGGCTGATCTGTGATATTCCCTATCGCCACTCAATCACCCCACACCTGAGGAAACTTCATTGGCTGCCAGTCATTTATCGCATCCAATTTAATTCCTTGGTGCTGGCTTTCAAGGCACTTAATGGCCTTGGCCCGGCCTATCTCAGATGCAGACTAAAGCCAGTTCAGTCTGCTCGCGCTCTGAGATCTAACCATCTTCGCCTTCTCTACTCTCGCCATTCTAGGACAGGGGGAAGAGCCTTCACTGTGGTGACGGCCAAACTGTGGAATAGCCTCCCACTGTGTCTTTGGCTGATCGCATCTGAACCAGTGTTCCGACGCAAACTGAAAAGATATCTTTTTTCCAACCTATAGCCACTCCTCGCCTGACTCCTTGGTGCCGCCTCAGTCTGTAGCCCAGGGACACCCTGGTTGGGGGTAGCTGCGCGCTTTACAAGCGTCAAAATAAATAAATAAATAAATAAATAAATAAACAGTGTTTTACTGAAGCGTAAGTCATAGTTAGCTCACATAACTATAACTGCTGAATTTTCATTGGTTTCAATGGTTTTGTATGAGTGAATTCTGAGCCTAACTATAACGTCCCTGTAACCTTTATTTTTTCAGTAAATATACATATATATGTATGTAGCTATATACTTAATATAAAGTCGTATGATTGAGAACACCCAAAAAGAACTGAGAAAAATGAATGAAAGCATAGACATACAAGCAAGACTTAACATATGCTAGTACGGTCTTCATGGCAAGCAAAATATGGGAGGAAATCTAAAGAGCCACAGCTTTCAAATATATTAAACCAATACTGATGCACAGGTGCTACTATTTGAAGAGCCGTGCAACAGTAGTTAGATGAGCCAGCTGAGTTGGCTAAGGTATTTTACTGTTCATAGCAGGGCAGCTTCAAGAGCCTCACCCCTCCCCCCCCCCCCCCCCCAAGAAGATCATCTAGGGACACAGCAGATTCAATGGAGCAAACTGTGAAGCTTTAATCTGAAATGCATCCTGTTATTGACATCAACACAAGTGGCATGGTTGTAGAGGACAGGAACATTTGTGCCTAATTTACAAAAGGATTTTGTGGTAGCATAGCCTCTGATTCACTAAACCACAGAGTTTGTGATAGCGAAACACCTTTTTGTACGTAGCAGATCCTTTTTACGAATCAACAAAGTCTGTTTCGTGAACAGCATTTTGCGGCCCATTACAAATCATAAATAGGAACGGGCACCCCTCGCCTGCATGGGGTCAAAATAGAATGCATCAATGCTTTGTGACCACAAATGTTGGGCAGTCTCAGAGGGAGCATGTAGTGAATGCAGCACACATAGAACATGCATTTGCAATGCCATAGGTCTTTCATTTGCAAGAGTTTAAGCTATTGGCATTGTAAATTACAATGCATTAATTTATCTGTTTTGATAATTAAACATAAACAAAAGGCATTGTCATTTACGGAGCCAATAGCTCAAACTCTTGTAAATGCAAGACCTACTTCAGTTTAAAGAAGCAACATTGTTCCGGCTACTTGGAAAGTGAAAGAGCGCATGGTGCACTTAATGTTGCAGGAAAGCATGTTGTGCAAATACAGACAAGGTAGTACAAAGCCTATTAACAAATCAGAATCCAACATTTAGAAAGCACAATGACACAAGCGAATGAAAAAAATGGGTGGCAAGTGGGCGGAACTTCAAATCCATACTCGAATACAGCATGCCTCGCAGAGCCCATGCAATGGGCTTCTAAATAAGCCCCTCAATATTTAATATTCATTAGGTGTTTTGATTTGTGACCCTATTAAAATGTCCTTCGCTCAATGTGACCTATTAGTACTTAGGTTGCATCACAAAATGACAGGATGATCGATGTCAGGGTGCAATTTGCATGCACTATTTGTAACCTCTGTGTGCATACAATTACTGTGTGTCTAGTTATTACAAACATCGCTAAAACTGCAAAAGATAGCCGCATTTTTCTTGCAGCAGCATTTTAAAAAGATGATTTTTAAAATTGTTATATACCACAATCATCAATTCCAATTTATTGTTAAAAAGTGGAGCATCAAGTAATTAAGTTATCAGTCTAGTGCTTATACAAAGGGTTCCTTGCATGCGTCTTTGACTGGAATGAAAATTACAGCTTCTCTTTCGAGAGTCATGTGACAGGGAAGGCAGGATGTCCAAGCCTATTATTGTTTAAAAAACAATTTACCAGCCTTTAATTGTGTTTAATAAGAAGACTTAGGGGCATATTACCAAGCAAATTATCGCTATTGCTTGGTTAGAGACAAAATTTTACCGCTGAGCTGCGGCGATTTTTATCGCAGATAAACCTTGGTATTACCAAGGTTTTTCGCAAATGCGATAAAAAACGACCGCAATGCATGAATATCGCTGAAAAGTCCCGATATTCATGCATTACCGAGCTAATGCTCTTAGCCATGTTATCCACCTCCCATTGGATAACATGGCTAAGAACTGCTCAGGGCAGGTGTTAGCTTTTGGAGATATTCGCGCTTAGCGCGAATATCTCCAAAAGTTGGTAATAGGAGATAGCGATGTTAGCGACTGTTTCCAGTCGCTAACATCTTGGCACGCCCACTTTGCATGTCATTAGTGATAAATATCACTGACATGCAAAGTGGGGCCCAAGATGGTCGTTATCTCCTACTAGCTGTCGCTAACTGGTGTTAGCGACAGCTAGGTAATAGGGAGATAATTTTATCTCCGCTTTCTTGGCTTTTAAAGCCAAAAAAGCGGAGATAAACCCCCTTGATAATATGCCCCTTAGTTAATTGTCTTTGCCCAAAGGCAAATTAGGTAAATTGCGGGAAAATACGCTTATGAAACTATCAAATCTTTCCACACAAATGGCATAAACATATCTTTTCTTTCACAAAAATAGCTGATGGAATCTTTTATAAACAAACCTCGTTAAAACAATAGCTTAAAAATGTTAAAAAGGGTTTTGTGCCAAAAATATAATCGAATATGACAAAAGAATAGATTCTTGGAGAAAGACCTATTTCTCACAAAATAAAATCGATGCTTAAAATATATTTATTCACTTAGCTTTTAGATACATCAGAACACTTTTCAGATTTTAGCCTTGTACACGATTAGTTCTATGGGGGCATTAAATGAAATATTGAACATCTCAGTTGCCAGGGAGTTTCCAATTATTTCAAAATTCCTCTAATGCCACACGAAAAATGCTTTCCCCTGTTCCACTGTATGCCTCGCAGGTGCTGTACCACACCTGTTTAAGTGATGTCAAACGACCAAAGCCATATCTCCACTTTTTTCAATCCACTTGTCACCCAATCAGGAATGTATTTATTATGCATGATTTGTTAATGCCAAACACATTTTTAATGAATTCTGCGACCACTTAATTGCAGAAATTTTCAAGGGAGAAACACATACAAATATGTACAAATACGTGCTTATGAGTTTCCTGTTCTAAAACAATCTAAAATTCGCGGTTAACAATAGAACAAAAAACGTATACTTTCTTATTAAAAAATAAATACATACAAATAAAGACCTTGAGTTCAACCTTTTGAGAAGTGATGACAAGGGGACAGGGCAAAGAACAATCGGTGCTGGCAGAGCGTTCCCACACTGCCCTTTTGCTCATTAACTAGTTTGTTACACTGACGTCAACCCTGGTTGCAGAACAACTACTTTGGCACAGTCAAAGAATTGGCAAGTTTCTACTAAACCTCATTAACAAAGTGTGTTACCCATAAACACATGGCTAGATTCTGTGCCTACAGCTTTGGTGCATGGGAATGAAACGTAATCTTGTCTCTTTTTCTTTTAAGAGTGTTATCCAAATACAACGTCACGATACCCTGATTCTGGATTGCGACGTCTGCTCCTGGACTCCAGGTGGATCATTAACTTTTACCCAGCAGAAATGGCAGCGAAGGACGGTGAGTAAAGCAAACAGACTACTGGTGGGGTTCCCAGGACAGGACAATATGTCTCCTCTTTGGCAGGGTCGACATTAAACATTAACTTGATGTGGGATGATGGACAAGTATTGCCTGCCTCCCATGACATGTCCAAGAGGTGATGGAGAGAAGGGGAATTTCCCAAGAGCACAGAACTGGTCCATCAATCCCCTGGAACCCAAATGTCTTTCACGTGGGATGGTAATGTCAGCGTTTAATAAAAATATCCCCTCTGAACATTTCCCAGAGATAGACAATACTTTTGCATAATATAGTTTGACCGATCCCCCTCATTGGGCACATTATATCCTATTATTAGTAATTACAATAGCCAGCGGAGCCCCGGTCCCAGAGTCATTGTTAGGGCCACTAAAGTGTTCCCCATTTACAAAAAGGGTGCTAGGGACGATCCTTCCAATTATAGACCAATCAGCCTGATTGATGCTTTGCAGAATGTCTTCGGCCGAGTGCTTGCGCATAGTATACAGTTATGGACTGAGTATGAAGCCATCCTTTCCCAATACCTGGACAGATTTAGACAAAAGACTGGGACAATGAATCAGGTATTTAGACTCCACCTTGTTTATTGGAAGGTAGTGGTGTTAGGCAAAGGCAGTCTCTAGCTCACATTTATCGACTTGAAGACTGACTTTGACCTGGCCCCTAGATCCAAACTGTGAATGACGCTTGGCGCGATGGGCATCCCCCTTTGTCCTTAAACTGCTGATCTGGCTCCACGAGGGCAACTTTGCCCAGGTCAGGTGTTGGGGGTGCAGGGGCAGCTAATAGAATGCATCCCTGTCAACAGAGGTGTCCGACAGGCCTGTGTTCTGGCCCCAACTTTGTTCTCCCTGTATGTGAATGGGGTGGTCGATTTTCTTCAGGAGGAGTCTGCAGACTCGCCTATCCTGGTGGGCAGCACGGTACCAACTTTGTTGTTTACAGATGATACCCCGCTGATATCTAAGACCCCAATTGGGTTGCAACGCCTCATTGACAGATTCCAACTCTTATACGATAATCGGGGACTGGTCATAAACAGCTCAAAAACTAAGGGCCCGATTCACAGAACTAACTTAAGACAAAATCCTAAACTTACTACTTTTGGTATTCACAGAAGTTAGGATTTTGTCTTAAGACACACTTAAGACAGACTTAAGACAGATTTAAGACAAACTTAAGACAAAATCCTAACTTAAATCTGTCTTAAGTTTGTCTTAAGACAAAATCCTAACTTCTGTGAATACCAAAAGTAGTAAGTTTAGGATTTTGTCTTAAGTTAGTTCGGTGAATCGGGCCCCTAATGTATATACTTCAACTGCCACCAGTAATATAAGATAGGCCCTTTGCTGGGTGGGGCACCCCTTGAAAGGGTAGATACTTTTGATTACTTAGGTGTATGACTCTCCGCCAAAATGTCTTGGAGACCCCACTTAGCAAAGATGCTGTTGGGACACCAGCTAGTGGCCGTAAAAAAAGGCAAAGAACACCGCCTCTCACACACTAGGCCGGTAGCCCCCGCCTTCCAAGTTTATGACGCCAAAGCAGTTAGCTCTACTCTTTACGAAGCAGAGGTCTGGGGTTTCAACAAGCTTGACAAGCTCTGCCAATCCAAACACAATTTTTTTAAAGATCTAGTAACGCTACCTAAATATGTTCCCCTTATCCCTCTATTGCTGGACATTGGCAGACAGTCAATCGACGATGTAGCTAGGCTACGCCCACTACTTTTTTGGGCTTACTTTAGGCGGACCCCTGAGCTTCTTTCTTATGCTGATGCTCTCACTGAGATCATCCGTCTAGACACTGGCTGCAAAATAGGCTGGATTTCCAAATAAAAAAGAAATGTTGACAGATATTGTACTCCATGGCAATTGGGATAGCCAGGAACCCCCCGAGGAGAGATGCGCTCAAACACCTATATTGGGAATGGGTGGACCAACGGGAGAACCGCAAACCTAATGTGGGCAAACTAACAACAGAATGTTACTCTCATAAACAAATTAGAAATATTGAGCTCATCCTCGACATAATCTAGGTCCCTAGGGACAGGATGTAGTATATACATTTTAGGTTTGGAACCCGCACTGTTCGTGAGACGACTGCGAAATGGCACCCAAGCAATTGAAAAGACTGCCCATGCTGCAAAGCCATGACAGAGAGTACTGCCCATGTAATGGTTGTCTGCCCGGCATAAAACACTTCACGGGCTAAATGGCTAAAATTGAGTTGCCAGCAATTCGGCACAAGGGATCACCACGCAGCATTGCAAATTCTTAGGTCTGATTCTAGACCTCTTTTTGCATGTTGCACAGCAAAGTTTTTAGGATAGGCATGGCTTATTAGGTAGAAAGCTCTTTCAAGAATGGCCCAGTTTTAATTTAAATGGAATTGTAACACATTTTTGTCACAACTCAAAATCTGTTCAAATTCTCATGCACAAGCACTTTACCTGTTAATTTTTGCTGCTATGTTAAGAAAAATGCAATTTTCTTAGCATATTAATGATTTATTATTCAGATGAAGTGCTTACTGTTTTTATCCTTTTTTTGTTTATTCCCATTGGATTAATCAATTGTATATTTGTCTCTGTTGTATTGATTTTTAATCATTTGAATATGACATATATATTATTACGCCAAGGGCCCAATTGATTACCATGTCGTACTGCCTGTTCATACAAGCTCAAGATGTTGCACGTTTATATTCCTCGTTTAAAAAAATGCATTTTTTATCTATAGCTTTTATGAATTTTTTTGTAGAATAAAGCTTATTCAACAGCAACAACAACAATAATATAGTTTGACAAGAAATGAAATGTTTCCCCAAATACGTGTGCTAGGTCAGTGTGTCCACTCTAAATGTCCTGTTTAGAATCCAAGCATGTTTAACGGCTTAACCGTGGCGGTTTTTTCACCGCGGTGCAGACGTTCTAAAGGGTGGCGGGCTGCGTTGGCCATTGGCCGTCGGCAGCACTGGGGAGGGAGTGCAAGGAAGGGGTTAATAAAGTGTTTTCAAAGGCTTGCCGACAGCAGCATCCGCAGGTGAGACATCATTCAAGCTAATCCTAGACCTGACTGGATATACTCCATTAAGAGTGTTTGGAGGGTTACATTGGTGATGTTGTTACTGCCATGGGTTTAAGGTTGTCTCACATGCACCTATGAAGACACATCATGTAAGTCCAAACTGTCATTTCTCTCAACCAGCCTAGATCTCACAGAGAAAACAGACAAGATTAAGATCTTGAGACTGAAGCTCCAAGAGAGATTGTTTTGTTTTATGTATAAATCATACTTTCCTACCCCTAATGAAGCCCAGTGCTTTTGAAGGATGATTCTGCTCTGTTTGCTCTGATTGGTTGGAAGATTGTTCGTTCAGCTATGACCAGTGGTGAGCTCAAATCATATTGCAGCAGACAGGTACCAATGTATTACTGCATGAGCTGAGATATAAAAGAGTGTGGGAGACAAAATCACATATTTCATTTACAAACATGCACAGTTTGTATACTCAGATCAGTTGAAATAATGTTTTATTGAACAGCCAGGTTTTTATTGTTTTATGATTTCTAGGTGATTGTTGATTACCATTATTTTCTTCAAAAGGGTGTTCCAGTGCTTGTATGTTTATAAATGAAAAGAGCTCCTACCAGTGCAGATCAACAGCGAGCCATTTTGGGCCCTATTTTGGTTGTAACCCTGAGCTAAGATTGTAGAAAGTCCATTGATAGCTTATTCAGCAATGCGGACAGCTGTGAATGACATTCATCTTGCAACTGGTAGTCAGATGTTAGCTCAGGTTTAGAACTTTTTTTGCACTGTGTTTTATTGCCCTGACTTCATCATGGTCTAATGATTCTGTGGTTAGGAGTCCATTATAGAGCCCACGGACAGAGTAAAGATGTGATAGCACAATAGAGCTATTGAGGTCTAGACTGTTTGAAAGAAATGAAGGTAGAACAGATAAAGCCTAGTCTTCCCATGGTATCAAGAACACTTTTGGTCAATAGTTTGCTCAACGTTTGAGTACGAGTAATGTTTTATATCACACAGAAATTGTTAAGTTGATTGGGGACAGTCTAATCTCCTTAGGCAATGAGGTGGTGACTCATATTTTCCCATGATCCACTAGTGATGATCTGTGTTTGTGAGGATTTACATTTTATGTGATTCTGCAGCATCCAATGTTGTCCTGTCTGAAGTTATCGTCTGAGCCCTAAGGGGTCAAGATCTGAGGAGGTTTTCAATTTTAGGATGATATGCGTCTCATCAGCATAGATGTAATAAGTAATTTTGAAAGAAGTGGTGACCTTTGGTAGTTGTGACAGAAATGCACTAAATTGAACAGGGATAAGAATCGAGGACACATAACAGTGCGGTGAATTCTGCCTATCTGAAAGAAGGAAGGATGACAGGTTGAGCTGTTTGCATAAAATATAATTTGATCCATTTAAGAGCTAAAGCCTGTATTCAGTGTTTCTTAGTGTTAGGAGTAGTAGATGGTTGTCATGTAGGTATTTGGCAACAACTCCATTAGAGTCAACTTCCTTAAGACCATCCAAAATTGCAGCCACACCAGAATCAGTCCACTTCCGGGTTGGCATCCTTTCTGCCCGAGTGCTACTTATTTTTATTGGAGAAAATCAGATACCCGAGAAGAATGCTGAATCTTCAACAAGCTTAGCCAGAAGCAATCTGTTGGTTATAAGTTTCTAATTTGCTGAACCCAATAAATCAATCCTTGTTTCTTTGGAGTGGTGCTTGATGTAAGCTGTTCTGGTTTACTTGGAAGCTGTAGTGATGGAACGGATTAATTATTGACCGCTCTGGAAGGTATGATGGCAGAGAATGCTCAAATAATGTATTTGAATATATTTGGGTGTCAGGGGTCTATTGGTGAACTAGTCACACTGATAGCCTTGATTTGTTCATTAGTTTATTTTATCAAAGGCAAGTTGAATACACAGATTTTATTTTTTTTTTGTCCTCATATCCACCATGGTAAAAGAAAGCCATCTTGAAACAAGCCAAAGAACCGCTGTCTCAGTGTTATACTGGATGGGATATTATAGTGAGGGGGGACCCGACATCCCACAGCTGTTACTGGCTCAGTCTCACTTTGGCTGCCATTAGGAACGCCCCCAGTACCGTTTCAACCGGGCTTGACCGGTTATCTGTCGCATCGAAGACTGCAACATGGGCACCATAGTTGTGTAATCATTGGACCCGGGGAAAAAAAAAAAAAAAAAAAACCCGGACCTTTATTGTGCCCATACCAGCAAGTACCAGAAGGTTCATTTGTTTTTACTTCCCAGTCTAGCTAGATCCATTCTGGCCGTCTGGAGGATGGATGCCAACCAGTCTCCATGTGAAGGAGGTAGGGGGTCCTTCCACCTCCTGCAAATCTCTCTTCTTGCCAAGAGAATAGTATAGAAGGCAAGACTTCTTGCTGCTCCCTGTGATCCTGATAGGATCCCAAAGATTACCAAGGATATATCTATGATTACTGGGAAGCCCAACGATATTGTGAGGGTCTTCCCTATTGCGTCCCAAAATGTTGCAAGACGAGGGCATTCAAAAAACATATGAGTGTCTGATGCTGCCTGGAGCCCACATCTTGGACATACAACTAGATTCTCTAAAGCAAATTTAGATAACCTCTGGGGAGAGTAATACGCTCTATGCAGGGTATATAAATGATTCCTGCGAAGCCAAGAGGGTTTTACTAAGCTCTTTAGAAGCTCAAATGAGGTTGACCAAAGATTTACTATATCTTGACCCATAATCAAGGTTCCCCAGAGATGTACTGGTAGCGTAAACTCACCATCAGATTCCTCAAGCAGAAGTCTATACCATTTTGAGACCTCCTTTTTAGCTGGACCCAAACTCACTAAGTCCGTTATTACTTGACTAAACCCTCCTAGGATAAACCTGTTCCTTTTAAAAGGTGTAGAGTTATAAACCTGTGTCCAGCTAGTCATTTGTAAGTATTTAAACCTAGAAATAGTTGACCTTGTCCTTGTCTGGAGGTGCTCCCACGAAAGTAAATGTCCCTCATAAAAGAGGTCTCCCCAAACTTTTAGGCCCGCCTCTTTCAGAGGTATGGCAAGGGTGTCTTCTAACCAGGCCGGACTATCAGGTAACCCCCAGAGCGGTGTCATCACAGAAATACCCTTGTTTTATGAAGTTTGTTATTTCGTTCCACATTTTTGCTAACCCGTTTAGAACCTTCAATTTGATCTTTTTAAAGAACTTTGGGTTGCCAAATTTAAATAGGTACCCTGACTGACTTAAACCTTCCCCCTTCAACATGGCTGAAAACATCAAGTCTAGCCCTTGGTCTGTCGTTTTTTTTAACAAGATTCGAGTGTGCGACAGTTGAAATGCCCATGCATATATTTTTAAATCTGGGGCAGCCAGTCCCCCCTTTTCCCATCGCCTCCTCAGCTTCTTCCATTCAATTCTTGGAAGTTTTTTGTTCCAAATAAAAGAAGTAATATCTGACTGTAACTTAGTTATGTATGTCTGATCAAAATAAAGAGGTATCGTGTTAAACAGAAATGAAATCTTGGGCAGGATAACCATCTTAATCAGATTTACTCTCCCAATTAGAGATAGTTGCAAATGAGACCAGGATTGCATCAACTTTCTACATTCTTTGGCAACTGCAGTGAGGTTAGTAATGGCCAGTTTATTGAGATCTTTTATGATATTTAAGCCCAAATAGCGCATTGATTGACCGGGCTGTATCTCCAGTGCCGTAACGTCATCATTCCAAACCAACATCTCAGTTTTAGAAGTATTGATCTGGTAGCCCGATATCTTACCAAATCGCCGAGCAATTTCAAATATAACCGGGAGGGCAGTGGCAACGTCTGATGTGAGAATCAACAGGTCATTGGCATATAGAGCCACCTTTCTCTCCCACCCTCTGTAACAAAAAGGATTGATGGTCGTCTCTCCCCTCAGTTGTTGTGCGAAGGGCTCAATGTATAAATCAAACAACAGGGGGGAGAGCGGGCAACCCTGCCGTGTCCCTCTAGTTATAGAAAAGGGATCTGACAACTCCCCATTAATCAGTAGGCTTGCCACTGGGCTTCGATACAACAAGTCAACTGCACGGCGAAATCCCTCGCCCACGCCAAATTTAGCCAATGCCCCCGATAGGTATACCCAATTGACCCTATCGAAGGCCTTGGTCGCGTCCAGCGTGAGGACAGACAGAGGGAGGTTCTGTGTAACTGCTATGTCTATTGCCCCTATGAGCTCATAAGTCAGTTCATATAGCTGTCGCCCCTTTACAAATCCCTTTTGATCAGTATGTAGAATTGACGGGGCTACCGTGGCCAACCTGGAGGCCAATATTGTGGTGAAGATCTTGTAGTCACGTTTAAAATTGAGATTGGCCTATATGATTCACAGGCATCTTTAGGTTTCCCAGGTTTGAGGATGAGAGTAATTGATGCGTTGTCCCAAGATGCCGGCGGAGAATGACCTTCAAGGAGGATTTGGTTAAATAATTTCGTTAGAAAGGGAGCTATCTCAGCTTCTAAAGTTTTATAAATTTCTGCAGGTAAGCCATCCAAACCTGCAGCTTTACCCTTCTTACTTCTATTTATGGCTGCCCTTACTTCTGCCTCAGTTATGGCGCTATCTAAAAATTGGGATTGTTCAATTGTTAATGTAGGTAAGACTATGTTTGATAACCAGTCTGTGACCTCGTCAGGACGAGTTGCAGTTTCCTCTGTATAGATGGTTTCAAAGAATTCTTTAAAGGCCTTCCTTATGTCGGCATCTGATGTTAAGAGTTTATTACCCAACTTAATCGTGGCTACGTTGTTCCGGGCCTGGTCTGTTTTTGTCTTCCAGGCGAGCATTTTACCTGCAGCTTCGCTGTATTCAAAATGTGCCAGCTTACTTGCCTGCCATCTCTGTTGCAATCTGAGATTTAATACTACACCAAGATTAGTTTTCAGATTTGCCATTTGCTTTCTATGTAAATCGATGATGGGTTCATCTGCTACTCTACTGGAATCAATAAGATTTTGGAGGTTAACTATATTTTTTTCGATTGAAGATATTTGTTCCTTGTACTGCTTTCTTTTATATGATGTTTTCCCTGTTATGAGCCCCCTCAGAAATGCTTTAAATGAGTCCCAGATGATCCTAGCTGGTGCTGTGTCGTCATTATCTAAAAAGAAGTTGTGACACTCAAAATTGAGGTATTCCATGTCCTCATCAGAAGAGAGAAGTGAACGATCAAAAGTCCATCTTGTTGCTAGCCTCTCCGTTCCTTGCGCTAGATCCATTATCACAGCAGCGTGATCTGAAAGATGTATTGGAAGATACTCAATTGATTTAACACAATCAGCCAACCTTTGACTAATTAAAATAAAATCTATCCTTGACTGGTGTTTGTATTTATAGTTCCGAAAGGATACTCCTTGCTGGTTCCCGGATCTCTCTCTCCATATGTCCAGATAACCATATGTTTTCATTACAGAGTGTAACACAAGCCTAGATTTAGATAGGACTAAGGATCTATTATTGGGGGATTTATCCAAAATCGGATCTAGTACCACGTTAAAATCACCTGCTATGATGGTTGGCTCTGGAAAGGACAACAGCTGAGAAAACATAGCCTCCAGTGTAGTTGGATCGTCTTGGTTCGGCCCATAATAGCCCAAAATCGTAATTTGAGAACCAGCCATCATCACTGATGCGATGGCCCATCTGCCACCTGGGTCCACCTGTTGAGATAATAACCTTGCTTTGGCCCCTTTTTTAAAAATTATAGAGACACCTCTGGTGTTTAACGACTGAGTAGTTGAAACTGCAAAGTCGATCCATCTATTTTTCTTAATCAAATCAGCCATTTCTAAGTGTGTTAAATGGGTCTCCTGGAGAATAATAACCTGCGCCTCCATATCTCGTAGATATTGTATGATTTTATTTGCCCTAGGTTTGGTGCGTAGACCGTTAATATTCCAGGAGAAAAAGTCTATATTAACCATCTTTGTCCTTACAGTACATAAAGAAAAGAAATATGAGCATATCCTGTTGATGGAGCCCCATATTACCCTGAAAACTAAGACTGTTAATCTTCTTTCTCTCTAATCTGCCTTGGATATTTGAGGACTTTTTTCCATTTTTTCTCCCCCCACCACCTTCCCTAACTAGGTGCCGCCCCCCTTCCCTCCCACCCACCCACGGGAAACCCTTGCGATATCTAGCCGGAACGATACCCGGCTGATAGCGCCCCTCCGCAAACTCCCGAGAGGAAACGCCGCCCTCTTTACATGTGAAAAACCAAGAAAAGAAAAAATTGGATAATACCTAGTGATAACTATTCATTACCTTTTTTTTTTTTTATTTTATTTTTTTTTGTTCCCCATTCCCCTTTAAGGTTAACTTATTCTGGAAAAAGTTTTTCTTCCTTTGAATCAGTGACTTTAGGTCAAAAAGAAAAGGAAAGCATAATAGGTTTTGGACCAAAGCTTATTGCTACAAATAGGGATTCAGACCACTCTCTATTTGAGTCCCTGAACTTCTACTCACACCTTATTTTTACCTCCTAACTGCATCAAGAGGTCATCAGCTGCCTGGACAGACCTAATATAGGTCATCTTATTATTGTGCATGATTTTCATGGCTGCAGGGAATGTGAGTTGAGCTGTGGCTCCTAGTGCTCTAAAGGCTTCAAGACGCCTCCCGAACTCCCATTGTTTCTCCAAAGTGATTCTTGAAAGATCTGACCTTATCATGAAAGAAAACCCCTTCCCAGGCAGAGATTTTTGTTTAAGTGCTAAATTTAGGATTTGTTCTTTCAGAACATAGGTGTGAAAAGTAACCAAGATTTTACGTGGTTTTACTCTCTGGGCGTTCCGTTTGAAAGGGTCCCTATGTACTCTTTGAATATCTGTAACTAGCTCTTCCACTGAGTGGTCCAAAGTCAAAGACTCTTTCAGCAATGCCGCTATAAATAGCTTTATGTCTGATCCCTCAGAGCCCTCTGGTATGTTCAATATACGGAGGTTTCCCCTCCTTGCGTTGTTCTCTAATGATTCCATTCTATCCGTTAGTGCTTGCTCCTCTCTAGAGAGCCTCTGAATATCCCTTTTCGCCTGGTCTAAGTGGACTGATAATGACGATGTTGTCTCTTCTAGGACTCCAGTTCTAATTGTGAGACCATCTATTTTATTGTCCAAGGACTCACAGTAGCTTCTTATTTCAGCTTGGTTAGCAGAAGACTCAGCAAAACCCTTCCTTATTTCCATCGTGAGGACTGAAAGTATATTTAATATAGAAGCTGAATTTACGTCTTCTTTAGCCTCAGACTCTGTTTGATCTGTGTGGGATACTGTAGGGCTCTTAGTCTGTTCAATGAGACCCCCACTCAGGGCCGACGCTGTTTCGTTGGACCCGCTAACATTAACCTGGGGATCTAAGTCTGCAACACCTGGGGGTGCAACACTCCACTCCGAAATCGCCTGAGACAACAAAACATGAGAAATAGGTGCCTTTTCCATATCTAGCTGGAGAGGTTGTGTGGGCTGAGCTTTTCCCCCCTTTCCTAAATCTAGCGTGGAATCTTCATGCTCATCGAGCCCTTCTTCAACACCTTCATGTCCCAGCTCAACATCCAGAAGAGAAGAGGCCATGTTTCGGACTTCTGTTAGAGGAGAGGGTTCCAATTCTGACTCAGATATCATTACCTGGTCACCTGGGATATGTAGAATCTGGGGAATAGCCTTAAAATATGATCGTAGAGATGGTGTAATTTTAGAGCCTTTCTCTGTCGCCAATAATTGTTTTTTAGATTTAGCTTTAGATTTGGCGTTATGATTAGTGCCTCTACTTTTAACCTCTGTATTCAGGAAAGAGGACGATTCGACCTCGTTGTTGTTCAAGCCTGGGGTACTTCGCTCCCCCTCTCCTTCATGTACCACAGCCAGCTTCTTGCGGCCTCTCTTGCCGTAACTTTTAGCATGAGCCTTGCTGCGAGAGGGTGGCTCTTTTGGAAAAGACTTCTGGGGTAACACTAAACTCTTTACTACCTCCAGACCTGGGAATTTAGCAGGCAAAGGGCCTACTACGTCTCTAGGCTCTTTGCAGCCCCCTGCCGGAGGTGGTTGCTCCACAATGTCCTCAGTATCTGTGACCCCTTCCGCCTCCAAAAATGGTGCCGTGGACACAGAAGAATGAGCAAGTCTTACCTGGGCTCCTCGAGAAACAGTTGCAGTCGAAACAGCTTGATAAGGTACCCCCAGCCCCCTCAATAATCTCCCTCTTCTCAGCTCCAGCGCGGCTGCCAATATGCGCAGATGTGGTGATTGCTTCCCCTTGGGTGCTGAGGCCAAAATAGAATCCCGTAGGCTGAGAGCTCTGTAATGCTCGAGATTGAAATCAGGGAGCCGCCATGTGTGGTAGCCTCGCAAATCTCCGTCTTTGAGCTCTGCTCGTTTAATTGCTCTAAAAGCCTCCCCCCGGCGAGGAGAAATCTGCTTGCTTTGCAGCTCCGATCGTGGAATGAAACCGAGGAAGAACCCTCGACCTCCTTCAACTTGCCGACTTGTAGAGATCCTACTGCTGTTAACATGAAAGGCGAGGAGGCAGCGGCGGTCGATCCGACAGCTTCCCACGCTTCCAACACCCTCCCCAGTCTCAGCGGTAGCAGCGGTTGGATAGAGAAAGCGGACTGCTTGGGCCGTTACATCAGCGCCTGCCCAGACAGACAGCATCCCCGAGGCTCCCAGAAAGAGAAATTTCCCCGTCTGAAACCCGAAAAGTCCGAGGTATTAAGTGATAATAATAATAAAGGCTGCCAAAACTGCAAAAGTTATAAAGACATCACGTTCGGTATTCCTACGGTATATCCAGGCTGTATGCGGCGCTCTCCTCGAAAGTTGTTCACGGAGCACTGCGACCGCCTAACCAGCAGCCGCCATGTTTCCCCAGCGTTCCCTCAGCAGGAAGCGGGCCCACAGAATTTTTGTTGTGTGATGGGGTTGGATATTTTCCTTCTTGGATTATCAAGAAAAGGTCATTTTTAGTATTGTGTACTTTTAACATATTTTCTGGTCAAATACAGTTAGTGATTCTCTATTTAAAACCCTTTCTTTTGTATGTAATACATATATTGTCATTCCTGCTCTACAGTTTATAGTTATTTCAGATATTGATATTGATTGATATTTCTAGAAAGTGACAGTAGTAGTGATACATTTATCCAGATGAGGCTGAGCTTGACATGCTGTCACAAACACTTTGGGCCTGTTTACGACTTTGGTGGTGCGGTGCAGGTTCTGCCCCGCCACCGCTCTGCCAAAGCCATAATCAGACCGCCCTCCAGATTAGAAGTTTCCTCCTATCTGGTGTGCTTTGTTTTTTATATTCCCTCGTTCGTGACCTGAAAATGGGAACCGCAATAGGAATGTCAAAAACAGTTACTGTATAGCATTGAGTGTACAGTCCATACTGTGCAGGAACTGGTGTGCATGCACACCGGGGGGGGGCACATGTTGTGCCCTCCTTTGTGCATTCACAGGGCATGAGGCACCAGGGGGCCCTGTAGGGCCCCCTTGGTTTCATCTCCACCATGGTTTTCATGGCAGTGGAACCGGCATGAAAACTGTGACAGAGAGGATACTTGAAATATGCTTGGTGAGACGAT
Organism: Lissotriton helveticus; assembly: GCF_964261635.1. Taxonomy (NCBI): domain Eukaryota; kingdom Metazoa; phylum Chordata; class Amphibia; order Caudata; family Salamandridae; genus Lissotriton; species Lissotriton helveticus. Next base: position 1,686,926,794 of record NC_136068.1, read on the forward strand.
GAAGTCCAGACAAGCATACTACTGCTTCCTGACCATGACAACAATGCTTTCAGGTGGCTGTGGCAGGGCAATGGTAGCACGACAGCACTTGTTTTACTAGGGTAGTCGGGAAACCCCTACTGCAGCGCCCCCACAGGTCTGGTGGTCCATGAATCAAGGCCTCTGAGTCTAGTAGCCAGCTTATTCCTAAATGTGCACTTACTAGAATACTACCTGGCGCTGAGGATGCAGGTGACACTCAGGATATTTGGACAAAATATCGATTTGAAAATATAGGGAGACAGAAATATCAGAAATTAAATAATGTGACACACACTTATCAGGATGCACAAATATCGTTGACAAGAATATCGTATTTTGAGTTAAGTAAAATAATTGTAAATAATAATAATGTTGTTAATATCGATTTTGCAAATATAATCTTTAAAAATATATTTTTTTATTTTTTTAATGCGTTTTAGTTGATATATGAATGTTATGTGTTAATATTGTTTATATACCTGTTACTATTTTTAAAATATAGTTTGTGATTTTGAGTGATTTAGAATTTTTCAATAATTTATAGTGTTGTAGCAGATTGTTGTGTCTGTAGCGGAATAGTGTGGAAAAGTAATAATTAATCAAGAATTCTTTAATACATATTTAATTGATTGATATTTATTTATTGTGTGATTTCTGTAATGCAGTTTCATTTTTGTTATATGTGGGTTTGTAGGGGTATACGGTGGGAAGAAAATCAACTAATTAATTAACAATTAACTAGTAATTGTTAATTATTTTATTGATTTTTCATTATGTAAAAAATCGAATCCTGATTTATTTTTCTGATATTTTAGTTGTGGAATGCAAAGTCTGCAGGGTAGAGGGTGGACAACTCATTAAGTAATAATTAACAGCTATTGATTGGTAAATATTTAATGTCTGTTAAATATGTAAGTTATGGAATAGTTATTTTTTAGTTATCTTCAGTTGTGGGCTGCTAGGTTTGTAGGGGTGCAGGCTGGAAATATAATTAATCAATAATTGACTGATTATCTATTGATTGATAATGTTTAATGATAGTTATGTAAAATATTTGTTTTTACTTTTTTAATACATAGGAATATATATTTTATGCTAATTATAATTTTTTCTAATTTAAGTATTTTCCCTACTTGCTTAGACTGCAGTAGGAATACTAAAATGGATCTCTTCGCAGTCAACACTTTCCACATTGTTTGCGCTGTTTGAAGTAGAAAAAGTACATTTCACCCCTCCAAAATCCACTGCTTTCTCTAATGTTGAGTAGATTGGAGTGGTAATAATAAATATTACTTCTCCAAACTTCAGCACTTTCCCTACTGTTATGCTGACTGGAATGGGATTAGTAATTTTCACCTCTCTGAAGTCCAACTGTTTCCCCACTGTTGTGCTGTTTGAAGTGGGAATAGTACATTTTATCCCTCCAAAATCCAACGTGTTCCTTCCTGTTGTATTTTTTGGAGTAGGAATAGTAAATTTAATTTAAGCATCATTATGGTAATTTCTTAATCATAAGTACAAATGTATGAGTGTAATACAATTAAGCCCTAGTGGGCCTGCACTTTTAAATGCTGTAAATCCATACAATTTTGTAGTCTGCATAACCACATACTTGCTGATGAAATAACAGGTAAGTGAAAAAAACTGCTTACCCCGAACAATATTTGAAACAGTGTCTTACAATCAATTTACATTGTTTAACACGTTACTGTCAAGGCCTGAGAGAGTCAATTCTATGTCTTCCAGTACCATACGCCGTGCACGTTCTAAGTTAAGTGGATAAGTGTATTCTAACTAGTCCATATTACCAATGTTTGGTGTGTATATAATTATAGGCACACAATCTCATTATAATCCAGTACGTCCTTGTTGTTACAGGTAAGGTCTATCACATGTGATACACTTTGACTAACTGATCATCTGATCACAACTGCAATAATGCCCCTGTGAGATGTGTAATCAAATCCATCGTCTATGTGTAAAGAAATAAAGCTTCAATGACAAATCATCAAATCTTATGACCACACTAATTAACAAAAAAAATAGAAAACACAAATTATAAACTAAACCAAATATGCCATGCGTGGGAAGAATTGTATATTCATTTAGATATGAGGGGATACTTTGTCCATCTACATAGAAATGCCTTCAGGATTTATCTCTGTAAAAAAACTTATGAACAAAATCTGGTTAAAAAAACAAAAATACTTTGTGGTCTAAAAGAAAGCGGGTAGGAATGCGCAAGTATTTGTATGTGCACATAAATGACTAAGTAATACGCCCCACCGAGCACAGCTTGACTGTGTAAATACACTAAAGTTCTGATGGTCAGTGTTGTGACATAGGTGTGCATATACTGAAATGCATGGACGTTAGTTTAGGCGATTAAGCGTTGATCACGCTAAAGGTCTCATCAAAGAAATGCCATTTAAATCCACACGTACATTCATAAACATAAACGTAGGACTACTTTGAAGGTGATGCATAATAACAGTACTAGTGTCGGCCATTTTAACATGTCAAAAAATGTCAAAAAATGTATATGTTTTCTATAGACCAAGTGGTCAATTCATGAAATTATATACACAGTGCACAAAAACAGGATCAATGTCATTGGTTTATCGGTCCAGAATGCCAAAGTTAAAGCATTATAAGAGTAGATTAGTAAGCAGACAAGTCCTGCCCCAGTGGGCTAGTAACAAATACCATAGCATCAATAGCAGTCTCTGACCGTTCTCTAGCCCAAGTGGGCAAAAACAATTAACTCAATACGTCACAAGTGTCATGCATGTTCTTTCTCAATGGAAACTTCATACACATTGGAATTTATGTGGCCACCTAAGCACCTAAAAAATAGAAAATTTAAAATTACTAAAACAGCAGCTGCGACCAACTAAGATAAATCAACTTCATATTCAATGTAAATGTACTGTTAATTCTTCATTGACATTCAATCCATTAGGTACGGTACTTTCAAAATCAATGATGTAAGTCGATTCAAGTTTTCGTAAAGAAAGTTCTCGGTTCCCACCCCTCACCCCAAGATCAACATTATCAATCACCACCATTCGTACTTTGGTTTCATCATTATAGTGGTGTGAATAGAAATGCCGTTCTATAGGATAGGATCTATTGTTATTCCTTATAGCTCTGAGGTGTTCCAGGATTCTTTTTTTGGCTTGATGTTTGGTGCTACCCACATGCCACTTGGTACATGGGCATATCAAAATATATACACAGTATGTAGTATTGCAGGTTAGATGTTTTTTTTATCACAAACTCCTTTCCTGTATTCAGAACGGATAATCTGTCACAATTAAAACTTCCTCTGCAAGCTTTACATTTATTGCAACATTTGTATCCTGTCTGTGTACCAGAGGGTCCCTGTCTCTCTTGTGTGATGTAGTTGTGACTCAATTCGTCTTTCAGTGATCTACTCTTCCTAAAAGTGATCTGGGGATTACTCCCCAGGTCAGGTTTAAGGTGTTCATCACTCAGCAGGACATGCCAGTGTTTTTTGAAAATGTCACGTACTTTGTAAGCCTGGCCCGAGTAGGTGGTAATAAATCTCACAGTCTCAGTGCTGGTGTCATCCCTGACTGGATATAGCAGATCATTTCTGACAGTTTCATCTACCCTCTTACATGCTGCAGATATAGTTTTAGTACTGTAACCACGTTCTTTGAATCTTTTGCACATTGTGATTTTTTCTAATTCAAAAGACTCAGTGGTACTGCAGTTTCTTTTGGCCCTTAATAGTTCCCCATAAGGGATGCTTTGTACTAGATTGCGGGGGTGTGAGCTTTCAGCTCTCAGGATACTATTCCCTGCGGTTACTTTGCGGTGTAGTTTGGTTTTAATGTTCTGACCATTGATGGAAATGGAGATATCAAGAAACTCAATTTCAGTTTTGCTAATATTGGCAGTGAAGACCAGATTGAGGTCATTGTCATTGAGCTTCTTCACAAAGTTTCTAGCTGATTGTTCAGAGCCATTCCAAATGACGAAAATATTGTCAATATAGCGCAGCCACAGGGCAACCTTGGTGTCAAATTCCTCCATGGGTGCGGCCACCTGCTCCTCCCACCAGCCCATGAATAAATTTGCGTAGCTGGGGGCGAAGCAGGTGCCCATCGCGGTGCCCTGTGACTGTCTATGAATGGCGTCATCAAAAACAAAGAAATTGTTAGTTAGGCAGAATTCAATCATCCTGATGATCATATTGGAATGCTCCAGCAGGGAGATGGAACGGGTTTTGAAAAAATGTCTGATCGCATTGAGTCCTAATTGGTGCCTGATGCTGGTATAGAGGCTACCAACATCAAGGGTGATGAGAACAAAGTTATCTTTACAATGTATACCATGAATGTTTGTTAAGAAGTGGCTAGTATCTCTCAGGTAAGATGGAAATGCCAATACATACGGTCTTAGGAAATAGTCAATAAATCTAGAGGTTTTCTCTAGAAGAGAACCCATTGATTGGCCTACCTGGGGGTCCTGGTAGCTCTTGTGCAGCTTAGGCAGAAGATAAAGAACAGGGCAGTAGAGGTAGTAAAACTCCTCCCATTCCAACTGACCCTTTTCTCTCCATTCCACTAGTAATTCTCTGTAAGCGATATTTGACTTTGATACCTCCGCCATATCCGACTTTTGATAGCAGGAAATATCCTGCAATTGTCGGGCACCTTCTTCTAGATATTTCTTTTTCTGTAGGACCACCACGTTACCCCCTTTATCAGATTGGCGGATGACTATGTTGTCATCTGCTTTGAGGTTATCAATTGCCTCAATCTGGGCATAGGTAAGATTTGTTTGGTAAAAGGGGGTCTTAGTAGATCTTAGCTTTCTCAAAACTGACAGGACACCTTTCTCAAAGAGATCTATTGCTTTCGCATTGTACATTAGGGAGGAAGGTCGATTTAGGCTTGAACTTACTCCCTGGATTGCCATCAGTCTCAACCCCCCACTCATTCCAATCAGGATTGTCCCCTGTATCCTGGGTATCATTAAGCATTCTGTTACACATGACTATATCCTCAACATTGAGGTTACTTACAGTGTCCAGTGTTACATCCATAGTGTCTTTTCTTGGTTTGGTGTTGAACCATTTCTTTAATTTCAACTTTCTTGAAAAGAAAAACAAATCAATTCTGGTACGTGCAGAGTTCATGTTGGTAGTTGGGCAAAAGGACAGGCCTAGAGAGAGAACATCTAGCTCATCTCTAGACAGGTGACGCTTTGCGAGATTGACTACAGTCATATTGTTTATTGTTGCTTGCTGCCCCGTGTTTCCATTCCCATGGGGGCACTCTCCTCGTTTCTTCCTCCTTGCTTTTGCCTTCCGGTTCCTCTTGTTTTTCCTCTGTTTCCTTGCCCTCTGCCCCTTTGTGTATGTATATTCACAGAAAACAACATAGGTTTCAGGGTGTTATAGTTAGGTGGGCATTTCACTCGTACAAAACCATTGAAATTCTACCGTTATAGTTAGTTTAGCTAACTATGACTCGCGCGCCCGCAATGCACTGCTGATGATGTCACATATTACATCACTCATGACATGGTCAGTGACATCACTCATGACATCACTGATGACATCTCAAATGACATCACTGATGACATCATCCAGTGAATGTGTGTCTTTCTGAAAATTAAATATTTTTATATATGTATATCTCAATGTCGATTGAAGAATAAATAGGTAAATAAGTGTCTAAATGGATGTTTTGTTTGTAAAATTGATTGTATAACTGACTGATTAAGTGTATCTTAGTGAATACATGGGTTAGTGAGTAATGTTTAAATATGTAAATATCTGTATCAGACTCTCACTTTGTGTATAAGTGGCTGCATGGGTTGGTGAGAAGCTACATGAGTGTCTATATGGGTTATTAGAGGGTTTTTTGAGTATCCGTATGTGTGTCTGAGTGTCTGTATGGTTCGGTGGGGGGTATTTCTTAGGCAATAGATGCATGAATGAGTGACTCACTGTTCGTATGTGTTGAAGACAGCATATGTGCAGTACTGTATGGGTGGATGAGTGTGTGTATGGGTTTGTTAGTGAGTGAATGACTGTCTCAATAGTGTCTTTATGAGTAACTACATATGTTTTAAACTAGTATATGGGAGTATTGGCGTATATAAGTGACTATATGTGAGAGTGAGAGATTGGAAGAGTTCCTGTATAATTAAGTATGTGTTTCTATATGTGATTGTTTAAGAGAGTAAGTATGTGTATGTTTCGTTAGAAATAATTGTCGTTGTGTGTGTATAACTGTATATGTAAGTAAATGGATGTTTGATACTTTATTAGCATGAGTGACTATGTGTGTAAGTAACTGTATGAATGAGTGGCGGTGTGTAACAGGATGTATAGGTATATGAGTACATATGATGAGTCCATGTATGAGTGACTATATAGGACTGTTGGTGAATGAGTGGATGTGTATGTAGATCTTGGAATTACTGAATAGGTTGTTGTAACTGATATTTGTATGTCCGTGTTTTTGAAAATTTTAGTTTGTATTTTTGAATGTGTGTATCAAAGGTTATATTAGGGTGAGAGGAGGTCCGCCACTCTATCACAAGGATGATGTCATCAGTGATGTCATCAGTGATGTCATTTGAGATGTCAATAGTCATGTCATGAGTGCTGTCACTGACCATGTCATGAGTGATGTAATATGTGCCGTCATCAGCAGTGCATTGCAGGCCCCTGAGTTGTAGTTAGCTGAACTAACTATAACAGTGGAATTTCAATGGTTTTGTACAAGTGAATTGTCCAGCTAACTATAACACCCCTGAAACCTATGTTTTTTCAGTGAATTTCTAAGGTTTTTAAATGCTAATTTCTAACTTTAACGTAACTGAATCCTATGGCTTTTTAAGTGAATTTCAAAGCATTTTTAAATGCTAGTTTCTAACTATGCCTAATGAGGTAGGACATGTGAAGAAAGAAGAAAAGACACACAGAAAGAAGAAAAAGAAATGCAGAAAGAAGCAGCAGAAGTCCTCAAAGACGAATAAAAGTGCAGGAAGAAGGAAGACGTGCAGAAAGAACAAACAGAGGAGCAGAAAGAGGCTTTTTGCAATATCATCCTGTACCCTCCACTTTTTCAGATGGGTATTGGTGGCAACTGACTCTGACTAACCAGTCCTAGAGCCAGTGCTATGCTCAAAGACACTTAGAATACAGTTAAAACACCTACGTACACTAGGGAACACTATGCGTTGGGGTACCCCTGTTATTAGCATGACCTCCTCTGTAAGCCCCTAGTATATAATAGAGCAGGGGGATTAAAACTACCTCTTAAAATGTGCCACAGGGCACATTTGCACACTGGTGAAGGGAGGGGGGGCTGAGCTGACGTGTGCAAACACGCCCTGTGGCCATTTTAATTTGGGGGATAAAGTGCCCTTGAATCCCGAGTGTCCCTTGGGAACAACGAGCCCATCAGGTATCTCTAGTTAGCACCACAGAGCTTTGTTGCAGAGAAAATGGGCATGCCCTGGACCATCTCTCTGCAACGCAGCGCAGTGGCGCTTACTGGAAGCACCTGGTGGGCTAGTTGGCCCCCAGGGTCCCTCAGGATTGAAGGGGAATTATTTCCCCAACTGAAAACTCGCCACAGGGTGTGTTTGCACACGTCACAACAGGCCCGTCCCCTCCCTTCACCTCTGTGTAAATGCGCACTGTGGCCTAAGCTGAGAGATTAAGTCCCCTTGAATCCTAGGGGTCCCTAGGGTCAAACTAGCCCACTAGGCTTACCGGAACTCCCAGAATTTCCACAATCCTCTCCCGCTAGTCACAGAAGAACGTTTGGACACTCATGCACGATGAGAAAAAAGGTTTTAATGGCTCTAAAAACAACGCGCTTCGGCTTTCGCCTTGATCACGCTTTCAGCAAGTAATTTTCATTGCAGCCATTTAAATAGTGCAAAAGATGAAAATAGAAAGAGGACTGTCAGCCAAAGCATTTACAACTACGAACATGGCAGCTATTTTGACAAGGTAAAGCGCTTGTTGCTCAATGCATTCTATCACACGATGATCTCATATCTTGTTGTCACATTAAATTCATTGCAACATTAATTCTCAATTACTATACAACAAAAGCAAATTAAAATATGTAAAATATATAGTTGGTTCTCAATCTGATATCACATTATAATACTGGATTGCACAACGTCATGGTTTCAATGACAGTTCAACCCAAGTGGGCAAATCAGACATATACCGAATCTTATACATTTGCGTAATATTCTTGCTGGGGTGATAGGATAACATTGACAGCACAAATAACACAAAATTGCATTATGATATTAGTCACCCCAAAATATTACCGGACATTACGTCCAGCTTTTAGTCCCAAATTTGTAAACCTATTGTAGTTGTTTACAATGGCAAATTGGCCCAAGTGGGCAAACAGAACTAATCCAGAGTAATATGTATCTAATAATATATTAGAGTTCTGCCCAAGTGGGGGGTGATAATGCTGGCATAGTTGATTCTTAGTCGTACAGTTCATAGCTCATGCTGTGACTGTAAAAAAAAAACACAAAAAAATAACAGAAACTGACAGACCTCTTCCCTAAAAAAGAAATGAAAATGATATAAGATTAAAATCCGAAATATACCCTAAAAGAAACAGTAATACAAATTCTACCAATCAGAACACGCAATCAGTCTAATTGTGCAAACAACTCCCCATAGGCATCAAAGTATCAAAATCTATGATGTATTTAGACTCAAGTTTGCGAAGTGCAAGTTCTCGATTGCTTCCCCTCACTTTATTGTACACCGCATCTAACACCACCATTCTGAGTTGTTTTTCATGTTGAAAGTGGTGGTCATAAAAATGACGTGCTACCGGATATTTTCGATTGTTCTGTCGTATAGCACGTACATGTTTCAGGACTCTCTTTTTTGCACAGTGAATGATACTACCTATACACAACTTATTGCATGGGCAAATGAGAGCATACACACAATACATTGAGTTACAGGTAAATACTTTTGTAATCTCAAATTCTCAGTTAGACTTTGCTACCATAAGTTTAGTTCAGTCCACACTATTCATACGGGCTTTACACTTTCTTCAGCAGCGAAAACCTTGGCGACTCACACCCATCTGTCTACTGGCACTAGTCACAAGATTTCTGCTCAATTCATCCCGCAGAGAATGGCTTTTCTTGAAAGTTATTTGAGGATAGCTTGTTAAGCTTTTCTTTAAACTCTCATTAGTTAAAAGAAAATGCCAGTTTTTGGTAAGTATCTGGTGTAAATCATGGGCTTGTACTCAAAAATGAGTTTATAAATCTCAATGTATCTAACTGTGTATCTTGTCTTACTGGGTGTAACAACTCATTTCACGTGACCTCTTCGACTCTTTTGCATGCTTGTGTTATGATGTTATGACTATACCCTCTTTCTATAAAACGTTGACACATTATCTCTTTCTCAGCTACAAATTTGGGGCCCGATTACGATTGCGGTGAATCCACATCCTCCGGGCCGGCGGAAGCCACCGCCAGCCCGGAGAATGCGTATTCACCGCTGCGTTGAGAGAAATGACCCCCCCCCCAGATTAGGATGGCGGGGGTCATCTGTGGACGGGAAGACCGTCCGCCGCTTTTCCGCCGCGAGACCGCGGCGGAAAAGCTCTAATATGGTGGCGGTGTCTATCAGACACCGCCAGCCATATTAGGATTTGCTTAGGGATATGCCTTTCCGCTGCGGCAATGCCGCCATGAAAAGGCATACGGTCTTTTCTTTGGGGGCCCGTTGCGGGCCCCCAGGGTGAAGGGGGGGGGGGTGGGGGTGCACATGGGGGGTACCTTTGGTTCCCCACTGCATTTGCATGCACGAAGCGGCAGGCACTGCGCGGTGCCTGCCGCTTTGTGCATGCAAATGCACTGCTTGCATTTCTTACATTGCGGCGGGTGCTGCTTCAAGCAGCACCCGCCGCAATGTTAAACATACAGGATGTGACCGCCAGGGTGGCGGTCACATCCTAATTTGCACGGTCCGTCCGCCATCCTAATAGGGCCCTTAGTTTCCATGCTGCAACAGTTTAGTTTGTAAGGAATGTTCTTCAACTTCTACAAGCACATCCAAAAACTCAATAGAGGCTTTGCTGACGTGCTCTGTAAATATCAGATTGTGCATGTTTATATTCAGTTTTCTGACAAACTCTTTATCTGATTGTACATCCTCATTCCGAATAAAAAAGATGTTGTCTATAAATTGTAGCCACAGGACAACGTTGCTCTCAAATTCTTCTTGCTCCTCCCACCAACCCATGAACAGATTCGCATAGCTGGGGGCGAAGCAGGTGCCCATAGCTGTGCCCTGTGACTGCCTGTAGATTACATCATCAGAATTGGAAAAAGTATTGGTTAAACAAAATGAAATCATGCTTAGAATCATTTTGGAATGGAAAAATAAAGAGATAGATCTAGTCTTTAAAAGTGTCTGACAGCCTGTAATCCTAGCTGATGATTATTTCGAGTGTATAGACTGCTAACATCAAGGGTAAGTAGTGTTTATTGGTCCTCCCAGTAAATACCATCAATAGCCGTCAATAAACCTGGACGTATTTTCCAACATGGATCCCATGGACAAGACTATCGGTCTCCCAGGATTGCTGCGGGCGCGCGAGTTATAGTGAGTCCAACTAACTATAACATGGGAATTTCAATGGTTTTGTATGAGTAAAATGTTCAGCTAACTATAACTGGTGTGAAACCTATGTTTTTTTTCAGTGAATTTCAAAGATTTTTTAAATGCTAATTCCTAACTATAACGAGTATTAAACCTATGGTTTTTTCAGTGAATTTCAAAGGTTTTTTAAATGCTAATTCCTAACTATAACGAGTTTGAAACCTACGGTTTTTAAAGTGAATTATTAATTTTTTTAATAGCTATTTTTTATAGCTAATAATTATTATATTTTTTTAATTATTCAAATATTATATTTTTTTGTAATATACATTTTTCAATGTATTTTTCCTATGTTTTTTTTTAAATTTTTTAACTTCTGAGCACTCAGAGTGCGCGCACCCGTAAACGCACCCGTACACGTAGCGTGAGCGCTATTCCCGCGAGCGAAAAGAAAAATAATTATGTATTTAAAGTAAATAATAATGCAAGACATTCAGTGGCATACTCATAAAAGTAGTATTTTTGATTTTAAATAACCGTATTTTAACTTTAAACGCATTTCCGAAAATCTAGCAAAACGTCATTCAGACGCGCCGCGTAATCGCCCCCCTGTAGCGCCTCTGTAAGCGCCTATGAACGTGCCGCGTAAGCGCCCCAGGAAGCGCCCCGAAGCACACAGTGTAAGCGCACGTCAAGCCATGTGACCTAAAATCAACACCTTTGATTGGATAATAACAATTTTTTTTCACAACTATGGAAAGTCCCCACCCATTTCCCTCACTACTTCTTTGCAATTGCTGAGAGAACACCTCTTGTCTATTGATCTTAATACCACCTCTTTTTTTTGCAAAAATGTCTGCTTCCAGGGACTCCTCCTCAGACTCTGACCTTGAATTCCTGCCTGAGGACCAACCCCAGAGAAAAGTAAAAGAACACTTCATCTGGAAGTTCTTCAGTTTCCCAGAGGGTGAAATTTTTTTTAATGCACCTAAAGTGACCTGCCGGATTTGTGACTCAACTTTGTCACGTGGCAATCCCACCCGCAAATATAGGTTCGGGAATGCCACCTTGATCCGGCATGTAGAGAGGAGGCACCTAAATAATTTTGCAAGGAAGAGCACCAGGGACATGGCACGCAATCCCCCAAGAGATGGCAGCAGCACCTCCACCGGAACAGCAACACCTTCCGGAAGAGCAGCAGTACATTTAATCCCCAATATACAGCCGGTCTTAGGAGGTTTGAAAATCGTCTGGAAAAGGGGCGACCACTCGGTCCCCCCGAAAATATGGTTGGGTGCCCCGAACCCCCCGGGAAACCAATTTTGGGCGGGGGGCGTGGCCCGGCTGGTATGCCCGAAGTGGCGTAGCCGGGGCGCGCCTTCTCCCGCCCAGGAGGGGTTGTCCTAGACACCTCCACAGAAGACCACGCCCCGGAGGCGTACAGGAGGAGGGTACACGCCCTCCCGCAGAAGAATAAATAGAGCGGGAATCCGAAGAAGCGACCTCTTGTTCCTCGGCTCAGAAGGCTGAACCCACTCGTTGCTCGTGAGCCCTCGACGGAACAAGCAGCCATTTTTGAGAACTTGTAATCTTGTCTTTTCTCTTTCAGTTAGCCGGAGTTCGTAGATTTCAGGACCTCGTAGATCGACAAAGGCGGAATACTCGAAACCATGGCCGGCAAGAAAGCAGGAAAGGGTTCCGAGACGGATAAGGTGTTACATCTATTGTCGAACCGGATGGCTTGCATGGACCGAAAACTCGGACAAGTCCAATCGATCGGTAGAGGTTTGGCGGAGGTAAAGAAGCAATTGGCCGCACTGAGCGACCCGGGCCATCCGAAAAAGATAATAGGCCCGGCCTTGCCCGGAGTCGTCCCCAGGGGTAGAGGGAAACGGGTTAAGCAGAGGGCGGTTTCAGGGGAAGTCCCGGTTCCAGAGGTACCCCCAGTCACCCCCCTCGTGCCAGCAGACAACCCGGCACGAAACCCTGATTTAGGCCAGCCGATTCCGGTGGTGATAACTCCTGCCGAGGATGATGAAATGCCTCCGGAATTGGCCACCCAGTTGGCAGCATGGCTGAGGAAAAAAGCGGGGGGCACAGTGGCCCCGGGAGATACGGCCGAAGAGGCTAGAATATTAATCAAGCAGTTGTGGCAGTCGAGAGATGTTGCAAAGGCGAGTGTTCCTCTTGTTTCCCCACAGGTGGCGCCGGTAGGACCAGCAGTTGGTCAGGAGAAGACGGCGGGAGCAATGGCCGACCCGGGTAAGCTCGCATTGCCAATGGCAGGGGGGGGCTCAATACCCTCGAGGCGGGAAAAGGTTGCACAGCACATTCCCATGGCCACAAAAGAGTTGATATGGGGGGACAAGTATGTCAACATGTTTTCTTTATTAACTGACCATCGCGAGATGGAGTATGCGAAAACGCAGAAGGATTTGTGGCACCCTAGCGTCTGGCGGGCCAAGATGGCGGAGTTTAGGGTGGATGAGACAGTTACAAACTGGGTTAAGGCCTTCTCTATATTTACTGCAGTTATGGGGGAACGTAAACCCGAGGTAATGACTGAGTTGACTTGCTATCAGAATCGCATTATGGATTTTTATTCAATGTATGATGGGGAGGAATGGAAAGGTTATGACATGAAATTCCGTAAAGCTAAGGAATATGATGCCACGTTGACTTGGGATTGTCTGGACTCAGTGTCATGGCACAAGCAGCTCATGCCAGGGGCGGCAGGTACGTCCTCGCCAGGCGGGAGCGGGTCAGGAGTTGTCCGCCAAAAGCCCACGGTGCCCTTTCGAGCGGGCACCGGTGGGGACTACCAGCCGAAGACCGGCGGGAATGGCGGAAAAAGGGGGGTCTGTTGGGGCTTCAATCGAGGCAACTGTAACAGACCGCAGGGAACATGTAGGTTTAAGCATATGTGTGCCGGCTGTGGGAATTCCTCACACCCGGAAAGTTCATGTAGATCTAAGAATAGCGGGACAGGAGGAAAAGGAGGGTCTAAGCAGGAGTAAGGTGGACCGTTGTAACCGATTGCCTACACCTGTTGATCTCATGGCTATGACTCCTTGGTTAAGCAAATACCCTGATTATGTCTCCGCTGGGGTGTTGAGGAAGGGATTCTTACATGGCTTCCACATCCCGGCGGGGGATTTTCGGGGGACTCCTTTTTGTAGAAACCAGTTATCGGTACTGCACAACCCAGGGGTGGCAGAGACGAAAATAGCAAAAGAAGTCAGTTTGGGGCGTGTAGCAGGGCCTTTTCATCACCCGCCGGTGGCGGAGTTCATCTGTTCCCCGTTGGGGGTTGTCCCGAAAAAGGATCCAGGGGAGTTTAGACTCATACATAACCTCTCTGCTCCGAAGGGTTTCTCGGTGAATGATGCCATTGACCCGGAAGTTTGTACAGTACGGTATGCATCGTTTGACGATGCCGTGACCATGTTAAACCACCTAGGCCCCGGGGCGCTGATGGCGAAAACAGATATCGAATCGGCGTTCCGGTTGCTTCCGGTGCACCCACAGGATCAGCGCTTGCTAGGTTTTGCATTTCAGGGAAGTTATTACATGGATAAATGCATGCCTATGGGTTGCTCCATTTCTTGTGCTTATTTTGAAATGTTTAGCTGTTTTTTAGAATGGGCATTCACCAAGGCTACAGGGCATAGGCATGTTATGCATTATCTGGATGACTTCCTGTTCTTGGGGACAGCCGGCAGTACGAACTGTGCGCAGGCGCTGTACGACTTCTGCATCCTCATGAGAGAGTTTGGAGTCCCGTTGGCACCAGGTAAGACGGTGGGGCCATCTACTTCACTGGAGTTTCTGGGAATTGAGCTCGATTCTGTGGAGGGGTGCTTCCGTTTACCGATGGCAAAGGTGACCAAGTTTAGGGCTTACTTGACGGAATGCCTTGGCAAGGAGAAAGTGACCCTGCACCAGCTACTGCAAATAGTGGGTCAGCTTAATTTTGCTTTGAGGGTGATGCCTATGGCCCGCCCCTTCTCGCGCTCTATCGCACAAGCTATGGTTGGTCTCAAAGAGGGTCACCACCGTACGAGACTGTCGGCTGAGGTACGCCAGGACATGCGCATTTGGTTGGCATTCCTGGCGGACTTCAACGGTCGAGTCATGTGGAACTCTCCGCCAGTGTCTTCAGATGAACTAGGTCTATGGACTGACGCAGCGGGGAGCAAGGGATTTGGCGCCATCTTAGGTAACCGATGGTCGGCGCAAACATGGCCGGCGTGGTGGCACTCCAACGGTCTCACAGGTAACATTGGGTTCTTGGAGTTATTCCCCATTTGGGTCGCTCTGATGGCATGGCCTGGCGACTTCAGGGACCGCTCAGTGGTGTTTTGGTCTGATAATATGACTGTTATCGACTGTATTAACCAACAGGCATCACGCTGCAGATGGATCTTGAGAGTGTTGAAGGAAATTGTACTACTTTGCATGAGATTGAATGTACAGTTCAGGGCGAAACATGTGCCAGGTGTACTGAATCATGCGGCTGACGCACTCTCTCGTTCACATATGCAGGCATTCAGGGGTTATCTACCCACAGCGGACCTAGAGGCAGCCCCATTCCCCGAAGCACTATGGCTCATCGGTGCCCAGGATTACAGGACCTCGTGGCAGCAAGCTTAGCCCCCAGGACAAGGAAGGCATACGAAGGAGCGTTTCGTTCCTATTGCACGTTTTTGGGTCCCACAAGGAGTCAGAACTGGGGTCAGGAGGAATCCTTCCTGGGGTTCCTGGTAGCGCTGCACAGGGAGGGCCGATCAGCGGCAACGGCCTATAGGCATAGGGCAGCTATATCATTCATGGCTCAGGTGCATGGCATAAAAAACCAGACGGATTCGTGTTTGGTTAAGAGAGCCCTTCGCGGCTGGCAGCGCCTTGAGGGTCGCAAGCAAGACACAAGGCGCCCGATTGGCTTAGACAGGCTGTCTCTGCTTTTAGCAAAGCTGGATGAGACGTGTTCCTCCCATTTTGAAGGGGTCTTGTTCCGGGCAGCTTTCGCAGTGGCATTCCATGGGGCTATGCGGGTGAGCGAACTGGTCGCAAGGAACAAGAAAGATCTGGAGGGAGGCTTGTGCAGGGATCACGTCCAAATAAGGGGTGATTCAATGGTGATCTCGATAGCCAGGTCCAAGACTGACCAGGGAGCTATGGGAAATAGTGTGATCGTGCAGCGCGCACGAGGGTCCCCCATCTGCCCGTTGAAGTGCGTAGAAGACTATTTGGCGCTACGGTCAGCTGCATGGGGGGAGTTTGCTTCGGCACAGGGATGGCACCCCACTGACGAGATTTCAGTTTCAGAGGGTGCTGGCACTATCAATCGCTGCCGCGGGCATGGACCCGTGCGATTTTGGGACCCACTCCTTTCGGATAGGGGCTGCTACTGAGGCTACAGCCAGGGGTCAGAGTGCGGAGGAAGTGAAACAGTTGGGCCGTTGGGCCTCGAATTGCTTCAAAAGGTATGTGCGATTGCACATGTTGTAGAGATCAATTGACATGCACTTACGCTTCTTGTCTTTTGTTTTCTTGCAGTTTCGCGAGCCTGTCACGCGGGGCGGAATTTGAAGTCGACCCACCATGGCGAGGCCAGCGGTCAAGGACCACCGACTGGAGAGAGGATGGTATGGGTCGTGGGCCACTCATACGTGAGGCGTGCCGGGGACGTATTCAGGGCAGGTGACGCGATTCACGCACTTGGGGAATACGGGGGCAGAGTGGCCTTCCATGGGAAGGGCGGGCTCTGTTTTGACCAATTCGAGTCATTTTTTGAGTGTTTGTTAGGGCGGCATAGGTCACCGCCATCTGTAGTCATAGTACACCTGGGGGGCAACGACTTGGTGACACTGGGGAGACCGGTGTTATTGGAACACATTTTGTCGGCTGTTAGCTGGTTGGCTAAAAGAGTCCCGGGGTGCACGATTGCCTGGTCCCACATGATTCCAAGGAAGGTATGGTGGGGGGGCCTTTCGGTGTCAGCACTGAACCATTCAGTGAAACGAGTCAATAATAAGGTTGGTAAGTTGTTCCGCTCTGCGCAGCTGCATAGCATTCCTCATGGCTGTATTCGGGGTGATCAAATGTATCTGAGCGATGGGGTTCACCTGTCCAAGGAGGGGAATGACTTACTCATAGGAGACTTCGTAGCATGGCTAAGGGGTTTGAGGAAGCATGACCTTTAGGAGGATTTGGGGGGACCGGATAGTCGGTCAACTATCCGGTCTGTGGCGGTAAGGTCATGATCGGTGAGCAGTAATTTCAAGGTCCCTAGAAGGGGGCGCCACCCAGAATGGATGGGAGCGCCCGAGGGGAGGCGGCCATTGGCCCCTCCCACGGGGAGGCGGCACCCACTAAGGATGGGTCGCCTAAGGGGAGGCGGCCAGAGGCCCCTCCCAAGGGGGGGAGGTGGTTAGATGCCCCTCCTGCTAATTTCCCGGGGGCCGGATATCCGCGACGGCGGATAGAGAATGTGGGGATGGGGGGGAGTCCACGCTGTCCTTCCTACAGATACCTCACACGGGAACTCGGACGACCTTTAAGATGGCGTCGAGTAGAAAGAGGGCCCCCACCACGACAAGGGAAGTTACAGTTGGCGATGAGGGTAGAGTCCTCTGCGCATGCGCCGCTCACACCGTGAGGGCGAGAGTCTGGTAGTAGGGATCTGACACCGGTTAAGACCTTGCCGTTGGCCCTTAATGCTAAGATGTACAATTTTAATTTAGAATGTATGATGCAGTTGCAGGATGTTAGACTCGGCTAGGAAACCTTTGTATTTGAGATCCGTTAAGGTTAGCCAAAGTACACGTCTACATCGGAATGTAATAAATGTAAAATTGTACATAAATGCATAATGATGAAACTTTTATTTAATGTTTTAAATTTTTGTTTCATATTTTAATAAATACGGCCGGGAGGGTGACTCCCTCCCGCCTTCCAAAAGTTCAACCAGTGTCCGACTTCCCATCCTTGGGGATAGGTGTTGGGAGGGGGTGGCGGGCATCCCGGCCATATGCAAAGATTGTGACGAACTTCTCTGCTACGGGGAGCAGAGCATTGAACTTATTGCTCGCAGAAAGGAGGAACACCGCTGCTCCACCCAGCACTAATTTTTCCCCTTTTTTTTGCTCCTGTTGAGCAGTTTCGGATTCCCTGTTTTGTTTTTCTTCCCAAAAAAAACAAAAAAAGTTTTAAATCGTTCTGAAAAAGTATAAAAAAAATATAAAATCAAAAAAAGAAGAAAAAAAAGTTCTTTTTAGAACTACCTCCAATTCTCCAAAAAGAGCTATATTTGTTATATATTCTGTCATTCTTTTTTTCAATGAATGTGCACTGCATAAATGAATGGTTAAAATGACTGAATGAAGGGGAGAAAGTGACTGAGGGAACAAATGACAGAAGGGGAGTGAGTGTGGGTGAGTTTATGACAGTGAGGGATGGAAGGTGAGTGAGGGTGAGTGAAGAGGGAGTGACAGAGTGAGGGGATGGAGGGAGTGAGGGTAAGACAGAGGGAGTGAGGGAAGAGGAGTGAGGAAGTGACAGGACAGAGGGAGTGAGAGAAGGAGTCAGTGAAGTGGAGTACAGTGAGAGAGGAAAGGAGAATTAGTGAGGGAGTGAAGGAAAAGAAGAGAGGGGAAGGGAAGTGAAGCAGGGGGACTGAAAGAAGGTGAGTGTGGGAGGGGAGTGAGGGGAAGGGGAGTGAACATTGGGAATAAGCATTAGTGAGGGAAACGGAGTAAGGGAACAGGGGTGAGGGAGCGTAAGAGAACAGCAGTGAGGTTGAGGAAAGAGTGGTGATAGAGGGTGGATAAAGGCAAGTGAGTGTGAGACAAAGGGAGTGAGGGAGTGAGGAGACAGAGGGAGTGAAGGAAAGAGTGAGAGAAGGGAACTGAGTGAGGGAGCAAAGAAAGGTAAGTGAGGGAGTGTGGGAGAGTTAAAGGGAGTGAGCATGAGGGAAGGGGACTGAGAGAGTGAAGGGACGGAGGGAGTGAGGCTAAGGGAGAGGGAGTGAGGGAAGGAAAGTGAGGATGTGAGAGGACAGAGGGAGTGAGAGAAGGAGTGAGTGCAGTGTAGTAAGGTGAGTGAAGGAAGGGGAATGAGTGAGGGAGCGAAGGAAGGGAATAGAGAGGAAGAGGACTGAAGCAGAGGTACTGAGAGAAGGTGAGTGGGGATAAAAGTAAAGGGAAGGGGAGTGAAGGATGGGGAATGAGGGATAGTGAGGGAACCGGAGTAAGGGAACGGGGTGAGAGAGGGTGAGAGAAGGGCAGTGAGCGTGAGTAAAGAGAAGTGAAAGAGGGTGGATAAAAGTGAGTGAGGGTAAGACAAGGGGAGTGAGGGAGTGAGGGGACAGAGGGAGTGAAGGAAGGAGTGATATAAAGGGACTGAGTGAGGGAGCAAAGAAAGGTAAGTGAGGGAGTGTGGGTGAGGTATGGGGAGTGAGCGTGATGGAAGAGGAGTGAGAGAGTGAGGGGACGGAGAGAGTGAGGCTAAGAGAGAGGGAGTGAGGGAAGGGGAGTGAGGAAGTGAGAGGACAGAGGGAGTGAGAGAAGGAGTGAGTGAAGTGGAGTACGGTGAGTGAGGGAAGGGGAATGAGTGAGGGAGCGAAGGAAGGGAAGAGAGGGGAAGGGAAGTAAAGCAGGGGGACTGAAAGAAGTTGAGTGTGGGAGGGGAGTGAGGGAAAGCGGAATAAACATGGGGAATGAGAATAAGTGAGGGAAGCGGACTAAGGGAACGGGGGTGAGGGAGGGTGAGAGAAGAGTAGTGAGGTTAAGGAAAAGAGTGATGAGAAACTAAATTTTTTTTGTCAAACTTACCTTATAAGTAATGTAAACTTAATTACATATTTTTACTAAATTTAATATCTGTGGAAGAGGAAAAAAAAAAGTTATAATTTTTATAATATATATTTCAAAATACAAGAGACAAGGTAGGAGATTAAAAGTCATAAAAGGGTACTAAGAGATAAAGTAGGAGTGAAGGAAACAGAAAGGGAAAGAAAGGAACGGTGAAGGACAGAGATAGGGAAAAATAAATAGAAGGAGAGCAAATTACTAAGAGGATAATGAGGCGGATAGATTCAGTGACAGAGAGGAACAGAGGGAGAGAGAAATGAACTGAAGGTGAGTAAGATACTAAAGGAATGTGAGTTAGCAAAAATAAATGAGGAAAGGGGAGTAAGGAAAGGGGAGTGAGTGAGAGGGAAGGGGGGGTGAGTGAGGCTGCATTCACGACAATGAGGGATGGAAGGTGAGTGAGGGTGAGTGAAGGGGTGTGAGAGAGTGAGGGGACAAAGGGAGTGAGGGTAACAGAGAGGGAGTGAGGGAAGAGGAGTGAGGAAGTGAGAGGACAGAGTGAGTGAGAGAAGGAGTGAGTAAAGTGGAGTAAGGTGAGCGAGGGAAGGGGAATTACTGATGGAGCAAAGGAAGGAAAGAAGGGGAAGGGGAGTGAAGCAGAAGGACTGGGAAAAGGTGAGTGTGGGAGGAGAGTGAGGGGAAGGGGAGTTAAGGATGGGGAATGAGGATAAGTGAGGGAAGTGGAGTAAGGGAACGGGGGTGAGGGAGGGTGAGATAAGGGCAGTGTGGTTGAGGAAAGAGGGGTGATAGAGGGTGGATAAAGGTGAGTGAGCGTAAGACAAGGGGAGTGAGGGAGTGAGGACATAGAGGTAGTGAAGGAAGGAGTGAGAGAAGGGGACTAAGTGAGAGAGCATAGAAAGGTAAGTGAGGGAGTGTTGGTGAGTTAAAGGGAGTGAGTGTGAGGGAAGGGTGAGTGACAAAGTGAGGGGATGGAGGGAGTGAGGGTAAGAGAGAAGGAGTGAGGGAAGGGGAGTGAGGATGTGAGAGGACAGAGGGAGTGAGAGAAGGAGTGAGTGAAGTGGAGTAAGGTGAGTGAGGGAAGGGGAATTACTGAGGGAGCAAAGGAAGGAAAGAAGGGGAAGGGGAGTGAAGCAGAGGGACTGAGAGCTGGAAAGTGGTGGAGGGGAGAGAGGGGAAGGGGAGTGAAGGAATGGGGAATGAGGGGTAGTGAGGGAAGTGGAGTAAGGGAACGGGGTGAAGGAGGGTGAGAGAAGGGCAGTGAGGGGTGATAGAGGGTGGATAAAGGTGAGTGAGTGTGAGACAAGGGGTGTATAATATATATTTCACAATACAAAATACAAAATAACTTGTACAACATGTTATATGGTTTATTTTTGCTGTTCTCAGAATATATTAAATTTCACTAAAAACAGTGAGTTCAATACTACTCATCATATGACAGCGGGCAAAAAAACCCACAAAAAAAGATTGTGTTTAAAAAACTCATACAACGTTTCAATAAATAATGTAAAACTTAGAAAAAAACATATCTTAACAACATTTTCTTACGTACATATCAACAATCACAAATTAATAAAAACATTAGTATGTCATTATTATACTCTCAAAGTAAAGTAATATAGAAACATAAATTAACAACATTTACCCGAAATACTCATTTTTGATTCACTTACTTTTCCACGAGGCCAAATAGTATATGAAAAGTCCTTTTTTTTAAATTACGTAATAGTACTTTTAAACTTCCATTTACCCGACTTTCTGAATGAAAAGCTCCAACATCTATTCGATCATATAACAATAGTTATAATTCCACCTCTGGCTCACTCATGATCAACATTTCCTATAATACTGATATCACTCACTATGTGATACACTTACACTACCTATATGAGAACTACAAGTTTTTTATTATCTTGATCGCTCTCACTCACGAAGTAATTTTGAACAGCAGACTAACTTTTATTAACTGCTCTAATCTTCCTAGGCCAATTACTTTTCCTAAAATTTGGGTTGTAAGAATACTAGGTAAGAATTTTGTAAGTCAAAAGGTAAACGTTGTTTGAAAGTCAATTGAGTATCGTTACAATAAGTCCAGCCTTTTTGACGTTTTAAATAAGCTGTGTAATGTCCTGATGTTGTAGAAGGACCATCATGGAAAATAATTGCTGCAGTTACAAAGGTTCTTCCTAAAATTGATAATTGAGAAGCCACAACATTTTTATTTACATACTGTCCATATCTTTGTATAAATAATGTTGATAACATTGCAGAGTTACATTGGGTACAGACCATGTTTTGATTTGCTTCTCTAAGGAGATTATTGAAAGACACTGATTTGGAGTCTGGTAAAGTCAAATATATAAATCTTTCAGTGTCTATTGTAGTACTACTTGAAAAGGAGCAATTGTCGCAGTCATGCTGCCATTTTTAAGAAAGGCCATAAAGATTTTCAACATATATACCTTCATCTTGCAATACAACAAGCATATACAATAGAAATTCCTGACAATCTTGCTGAATATTCTGTGAAAATTGATTTCGACCAAAACATATGTCTAAAACATTTCGAATATCAGGAACACTTTCTATTTTTGTTTTATCACTGATACATTTCTCAAACACAGTATTCAACAAACAACAAAATCTTTGATCCCGATTTTCTACAATCTGCTCTTGTAAAGTTTGAAGAAAAAAAACAACATTAACCACTACATTAGCATAGCAGTTGACACCAGAACTGTTTTCAAACTGAAATCCAACAACAGCTTCAACCAAATCCTTTTCCTTTCTGCTTACAATTACTGGTTCATCTAGTTTTTTTTTCTTTTTGCTACAACCTCGCTACAATTTTTCTCATTTCTTCTTTTTCGGCCTACCACACGCTTTTCAAATAAAGGATATTGAGGTAAATTTGGAGCATATTCTCTTCTTAACCTATTATACTCTTTCACACAATTTAGATCTGCACTTATCTTTGTCTCATCAAAATCAATCAAGTATAATCCAGATAAAGTTCTGACTCAAGATAAAGCAACATATGCCATACCCTCCTTGAACACAGAACTTCCAATATTCACCAAAGCACTATCTACACTTAAACCATGGGATTTATTAATAGTCACCGCATATGCCAAACAAACAGGAAACTGTTTTCGGCGGATATATAAATCTTTCACAAGCAAAAATCGAGCAGAACAACGACTCAATTGTTGTACTTCTTCAATTCCATCAAATTTAATTTTCAAAAATTTAATTTCATCTCTATTTCGGTAATTCACAAAATCAACAACATGACCCATTGCTCCATTTACTAAACCTCTGTCCACATCTAAATTCCGTCGTAAAATGATACAACAATTTAAACATGCATGTAGACTCTTTTCAAAACCAGCAGTTTTAGATATTGTCTTCTCTAAAGAATCCAATTTTGATTTCAACTTTTCTGACAAAATAGTAGTAGCTCCTTCATGCTATATCTTATCAATAGCTCCAGTTTTACAATCTCTTGATTTTCTAACTTTAACATTTTGTTGTTGAAGATTGAACATTCTTGCAGAGTTGGCATCAAGCATATCACAGATTTGTTTTCAGCAATGTTCCTATAAATATTCTCTGGGAGAATATTTTCGTTTGGAAACAAATTTGAAAGTAATCGTGCCTGTAAAGCTTCTTTGCCATGTTCACTTACTTTTCCAATTCTTATATCTTGAAGAATATTTTTATAATCTTCATCCTTTGCCTGTCGCATATTTTGAAGCAGTTCTGCATATTTAAAATATAAACATATATTAACATTTCCAATGCTCCCTAGGCACTTTCCGGTATCTTCATGCGTAAGCATTTTAAACACTGGTTGTCCTTTCACAGGAGTTAGCTGCAGTAGATCTCCAAAAACAATGATGTGTTTGCCTCCAAATAACACATCATACTCTGTTTTAAGAATTTGTTGCATTCTTAAATGCACAAAAGCAAGCATTACATTTGATACCATGCTTACCTCATCAATTATAAGAAGTTTCATTTTCTTCAGGACTCTGGAAACTTCATAACAAGCTTCTCCAGATAGCTTGAGGTATTGTAATTTATTATCATGCTCTACTGGCAGCATCAATAAACGATGTAAAGTAATCCCTTTAATGTTATGTGCTGCCAACCCAGTTGGACGGTAACAACACAAGAGAGCGATGACTCAGTTATTTTCTGTAGATAAGATGCAATTCCTTTAATTAGAAAACTTTTTCCAGTTCCTGCTTCTCCACTCACGTACAGTCAGACAGGTTTAACTGACGTACATGAGCACTCTTTTTTCTCATGACATAAACCATGCTAAATCTGTTCTGTGACTTCATCATATATTTGTTTCTGCTCAACGTTTAGTTGTTTTTCCAATTCTAAGTTTACTACATCCTCCTGAGCTTGTTCCATTGTTATTTCCATCTCATCCATGGCAGTGGCAGCTTCATTTTGGATAATTGGCCCTCCGAGTGGATCCTGACTCAACGAAGCAGGACTCTGACTGTCTTGAGAACTGTCTCTCTCAATCTCGGCTGCCATTGTAGCTTCTTGCTGTATTTCATTGTTCAACATTTTCAGATAATTAGTAAAAGCAGGACATACTATACTATTTTTGCTTGCATTGAAAGAATCTTCATAACTGAGAAACTCTCTAAGTAGTTCCTCTTCTGTACGCCATGGCTTAAAGAGTTGCAAAAGAGCTAACTAGTAGGAGTCTCCTTTTGTCAGGAGATACGCAACTCAATTTTCGATGATTAATCAAATGTCCTTTTCTTTGTTTCACCAGACATCCTTCACATCCAATTATAGCATATACTCCTTTGTTTATATCTTCTGTAATATTCTTCTTAAAAGTATAGCTTTGCAGTACTTCATAGAGACAAACATTCTCAAGATGACTACTTCTATTTGGATAGTATGTATCCAACATGTTTGTCTTCAAAATATCTGTACTGTTTGGTTCTTTCTCTGCCAAATACTCAATTTTTTGTACAGATTTCAAAACTTGGTTTCATGTTGCAGCAAGACCTAGACTCACCCAAATTATTGTTCTAGATTTGGCATATAGACTTGCTGATGATAACTGATCTGAACATTCGTATGCTCCAATTTCTCGATGCAACAACATCTTCAGACTGTAACTGTACAATTTCCCACTTAGGCTCTTTTCATGAGAAATTTCTTCCCACATTTCCTTTAGTTCTGTCTTTTCTGGTTTTGTTATGTAAGACGTTACATATCGAGCCACAGCAATAGAGTTGTCAGCAAAATATTGAATATCCATGTTAGCATTCCACATGGAAAAAATGACTGGGTTATACTAATTTATGTATTTTGGACTCTTCATTTCTTTTTAAGTTGTATGTATTTTTTGGTGATTTTCTTGTCACAGTATGTCATAAAGATGACATAAAATTGTTCACTCTTCCTTTCGATGTTACTGGACGTGGAAATGCAAAACGACATTTTGTGTGAACTTATCCTTAGATTTGTATTTTCGACGACAGTATTTTCCACAACGATGGGTTTGAAATCGTAAAACTTTTTGTCTTAAATTGTTTTCTTCTGTACTTTTTGGTACAGCACATGTAGCATATTGTTCAATAAAACTCATCACTGTCTCATCTGAATCTGTTCCGAATTTGGGGGCATCTTTGATCCATAGCAGCATATGTATGTGAGGAGCACCTCTTGCTTGATACTCCTTTCTCCAAAAGAAATCCAGAACCTCTCCAAGAGGAGAATATTTTTTTGTTTGTGATAAAAGACATCATAGCTTCAAATCTATGATTGAAATACCTGCATACATTAACTGGATCCAAGGAGTACAGTTCTCCAGGTGTCTTGTATTCTATATTTTCTATGTTTGCATTTGCCTCTCGAAGAAATTGAAGTAAGTCTTCCCAAGCATACTCAGCACAGCTAAGAGTAAGGAACCATGTAGGAGTTTCTAAGTTTCTTAGCATACAGTTCAGTTCCCCATGACGACGGTACCAATACTCGTTGGTACCACGCTGACATACCATGAGAATAATTAGCTGAGACTCCAAAATAGTGTCTTGCTGTTGGACTTTATCCATAAAGTCCCTTGCCGAAACATTTTGCAGATGTACTACACTTTTCAGTATATGGTTCACTGCATAAGAAAGTCCAGACAAGTCACTCTCAAACAGAAGATGAAACAAATATGGAATACATTGGCAAAACCTTGGATCTTCTGCATATAATCTTAAAGTCTGGTATTCAAATGCAGGAATTTGAACAGATCGGTCATCATATCGACCACCTTGACCTGTTGGAAATAACTGAGGAAAACAACGAGCTTCCAAGCTTTCTTTCCATACACTAATGGGACTTCCTTTTGCTTCTTTCATTTGGAACAACTCAATAGCATTCCCCATTACTTCTTTGGAATGCAGAGGATGAACACTATAATGTTCATAAATTTCTTCACTTCTACACAATCTACTTTTTCAATTTGCCCAGCTGAGAAATCACTGTCCTCTTCTACAGTTGTTTCCTCTTCATCTACATATTCATTTTTGTAGTACTGATTGTTTTTTATCAAATACGTTGCCTTTTTGACTTTCCTAACATCCACTAATTCTTGCCAGATTTTCTTACTCTTTGTAGGAACGCCATTAACTAGAATAACCAGAGGTTCCTCTTTCACTTTTTCAACACCAATTGTATCAATATTTTTCTTTAAATCAAGAGGCAAATAAACAACTCTTCCATTTAATCCTCTCTGTAAATCTGAAGGAGGCAATTTCCCTGTCTTAGGCTCCATGCGAACAATAGCCTGAAATGGATGCACACATTGAATCAGACTAGACTCATAAGTATTTAAATCCATCAATTCAGAAGGAATGTTTACCAACTCAAGATTATTATGTTCAGCTCTAGCAGGCATTTTGTTTTCATTTTATTTATTATAACAATATTTACAAATACGCAGATCAGAACCCAAATCAAAACAATTCTCTACCAACAAATAAGTTGCAAAATCCTTCCACTCATTATTATTTTCCTTTTCACTTTTTACATATAAATCAACTAACCTAGTCTGATTCTTATAATGAGTTCGTCGACAACACACACAAGAAAAATTTGGCCTTTCACTTGAAATGACCCTAAACTTTGTAATTACATGGTCAAAATTTTCGGTACTTAAATTCTGTACATTCTCTTCCACATTACCTTCTATTACTGTATCAGTTTCTGCACTGCCCTCTTTTTCACCAAAGTAACTGAACTCAATTTCTTCACAAATGTTGTTCACATCTAATACAGATCCATGCAAAAGAGCACTGTTTAACTGTTTTAGCTTAAGTGCTGGACTTTTTGCATAATACAACCTTCTCACTAATTTCCTCACTTTAGTATGATGTACTGCTAACATCCTAAAATGATGAAAAACACTCTGACATACTTTTCTAGAAAGACAAGCCAGTGAATGCCGATGCAAACCTGTTTTTTCTCTCACTCTGCAAGGATCTAACTCTTGCAACATTTTAATTTTTTGTTTTAGACTTTTCTTAGTATATGTACGTAAGAAATTGCGAAACAAATCAATTGAATCCTGTCGCACACTACAAATACTACTACAATTCCAAGTGTACACTGGAGCCTTAGGATGTCTCCCTAGAACTTCATCAGCTAACACCTCTTCTGCATTTCTAGGCACAATTTTTTATTTTTGAATTGGACAGCCGTCCTTCACCTCATATCCTCGACCTCTGGTGTCAACTGCATGCACCAAATCATTATCCTGAAAATAACTATCTTCATTAAAAAATGGCTCACAACTTGAACTATGCTTCTATTCTCCATAAAAAACATCACAAAAATGTGTTCGATTAATTACTCTTTTCCACTTACTTTTTGATTTCAAAACATTGATTGCCTTGTCTAGTGTACGAATTCTATTGATTACTAAAATATATAGGTTTTTTTTCATTTCAAAAGCCTGATCAACTATCCTCTCTATACTTTTCTTTTTCTTATAAAAATCTGTTCTCCTTTTACAATTTTTAAAATTTTTTAATAAATTTAAAACAATTCTGTTATAAAACATTCACCTACGAATGTCAATGAACTGATTTTTACGTCTATTAATATAGACAATATCATCTCCATAAACTTTTTCTACATTTTTGCTGGGATTTTGCTTTTTCTTTGTAGTTGCAGAAACATTTTTTTTCTTTTGTGCATTATCTTGACTTTTTTACATTGAGTTAATTTCCATATAAAATGCTTTGTTGCCTTACCAGGAGCATTCTTCTTTTTCTCCGTATTTTGTAATTGCGTTTTCTTGGAAAAGTAAGTTTTCTTGTATTTTCTTTTTGGACGAAATTTAGTAGGCATTTTGCTTCTTCTTTTTGTTGATAATTACAATCTGTTGTAAAGAAAAAATAACGTATTATAGACCACTACTAACATACTATATAGCAATTACAATAACTAAACAATATAAACACTAGTTTACACCTTAAGTAAGTTTATAGCACAGCAACTGTGTCTCACCAGAGTAGGAAATCATGCAGTGAGTGCTGTTTCTCACTTTATGGCAGTGCAGAACAGGTTCAACATTAATGTCACTCTCTGAATGCACCATCTCTCTCTTTGCGTGTGTCATCTCTCTCTTTGCGTGTGTCATCTCACTCTCTGCCTGTACATCTCTCTCTTTGCATGTGTCATCTCTCTCTTTGCGTGTGACATCTCACTCTCTGCCTGCACCATGTCTGTCTTTGCGTGTGTTATCTTACTCTCTGCCTGCGCCATCTCACCCCCTGCCTGCATCATGTTTCCCTCCACCTACGTCATCTCTCTCTTTGCATGTGTCATCTCACTCTCTGCCTGCGCCATCTCACCCTCTGCCTGCATCATGTCTGTCTCCACCAGCGTCATCTCTCTCTTTGCGTGTATCATCTCACTCTCTGCCTGCACCATCTCTCTCTTTGCGTGTGTCATCTCTCTCTTTGCGAGTGCCATCTCACTCTCTGACCGATCCATCTCTCTCTTTGCATGTATCATCTCTCTCTTTGCATGTGACATCTCACTCTCTGCCCGCACCATGTATCTCCTTGTGTGTGTCATCTCACTCTTTGCCTGCGCCATCTCACCCTCTGCCTGCATCATGTCTCTCTCCACCAGTGTCATCTCTTTCTTTGCGTATGTCATCTCACTCACTACCTGCGTCATTTCTCTCTTTGGCGTGTCATGTCACTCTCTGCCTGCACCATCTCTCTCTTTGCGTGTATCATCTCTCTTTTTGTGTCTGACATCTCACTCTCTGCCTGCACCATCTCTCTCTTTGCATGTGTCATCTCTCTCTTTGCGTGTGACATCTCACTCTCTGCCTGCACCATCTCTCTCTTTGCATGTGTCATCTCTCTCTTTGCGTGTCACATCTCACTCTCTGCCTGCATCATGTCTGTCTTTGCGTGTGTCATCTCACTCTCTGCCTGCGCCATCTCACTCTCTGCCTGCATCATGTCTCTCTCCACCTGCGTCATCTCTCTCTTTGCGTGTGTCATCTCACTCTCTGCCTGCGCCATCTCACCCTCTGCTTGCATCATGTCTCTCTCCACCAGCATCATCTCTGTCTTTGCGTGGGTCATCTCACTCGCTACCTGCGTCATCTCTCTGTTTGCGTGTGTCATCTCACTCTCTGCCTGTACCATCTCTCTCTTTGTGTGTGTCATCTCTCTCTTTGTCTGTCTCCACCAGCGTCATATCTCTCTTTGTGTGTGTCATCTCACTCTCTGTCTGTGCTATCTCACCCTCTACCTGCATCATGTCTCTCACCACCTGCATCATATCTCTCTTTGCGTGTGTTATCTCAGTCTCTGCCTGCGCTATCTCACACGCAAGCTTGACTCACAGTGTGATCTTAGACACTTGACCAGGATGTTACATGTAATCTACCATGTCTGTCTCTGCTTGCACTATGTGTGTCTGTGCTCATACTATCTCACTGTCTCTACTGGCAAAAAACAGCACATATATATATAAGCAAGACATAACATTCCTTTTTCATTTCAACAGAACACCCTGGATCTTTATTGCATAGTTTAGAGCCTATTTGGGCACTAAGAGGCCTGACAGACATGCTGCCTAAGATTATCCAGTAGTACATATCCTAAAGCCTAACTGACTTCAAGAATACATGTATTCCCATATTTTTAAACACATCAACTAAGCAAATTATTCACCCAGATTCATTTAAATTCAAGCTTGACTCACAGTGTGATCTTAGACACTTGACTAGGATGTTACATGTAATCTACCATGTCTGTGTCTGCTTGTACTATGTGTGTCTGTGCTCATACAATCTCACTTTCTCTACTGGCACAAAACAGACCATATATATATAAGCAAGACATAACATTCATTTTTCATTTCAACAGAACACCCTGGATCTTTATTGCACGCCTTAGAGCCAATTTGGGAACTAAGAGGCCTGACAGACATGCTGCCTAAGTTTATCTAGTAGTACATATCCTAAAGCCTAACGGACTTCAAGAATACATGTATTCCCATATTTTTAAACACATCAACTAAGCAAATTATTCACCCAGATTCATATAAATTCAAGCTTGACTCACAGTGTGATCTTAGACACTTGACTAGGATGTTACATGTAATCTACCATGTCTGTCTCTGCTTGCAGTTTGTGTGTCTGTGCTCATACTATCTCACTGTCTCTACTGGCAAAAAACAGACCATATATATATATATAAGCAAGACATAACATTCCTTTTTCATTTCAACAGCACACCCTGGATCTTTATTGCATAGCTTAGAGCCTATTTGGGAACTAGGAGGCCTAACAGACATGCTGCCTAAGATTCTTTAGTAGTACATATCCTAAAGCCTAACTGCCTTCAAGAATACATGTATTCCCATATTTTTAAACACATCAACTAAGCAAAATATTCACCCAGATTCAATTAAATTCAAGTTTGACTCACAGTGTGATCTAAGACACATGACCAGGATGTTACATGTAATCTACCATGTCTGTCTCTGCTTGCACTTTGTGTGTCTGTGCTCATACTATCTCACTGTCTCTACTGGCATAAAACAGACCATAAATATATATAAGCAAGACATACATTCCTTTTTCATTTCAACAGCACACCCTGGATCTTTATTGCATAGCTTAGAGCCTATTTGGGAACTAGGAGGCCTAACAGACATGCTGCCTAAGATTCTCTAGTAGTACATATCCTAAAGCCTAACTGCCTTCAAGAATACATGTATTCCCATATTTTTAAACACATCAACTAAGCAAAATATTCACCCAGATTCAATTAAATTCAAGTTTGACTCACAGTGTGATCTTAGACACTTGACTAGGATGTTACATGTAATCTACCATGTCTGTCTCTGCTTGCACTTTGTGTGTCTGTGCTCATACTATCTCACTGTCTCTACTGGCAAAAAACAGACCATATATATATATATATAAGCAAGACATACATTCCTTTTTCATTTCAACAGCACACCCTGGATCTTTATTGCATTGCTTAGAGCCTATTTGGGAACTAGGAGGCCTAACAGACATGCTGCCTAAGATTCTCTAGTAGTACATATCCTACAGCCTAACTGCCTTCAAGAATACATGTATTCCCATATTTTTAAACACATCAACTTAGCAAAATATTCACCCAGATTCAATTAAATTCAAGTTTGACTCACAGTGTGATCTAAGACACATGACCAGGATGTTACATGTAATCTACCATGTCTGTCTCTGTTTGCACTATGTGTGTCTGTGCTCATACTATCTCACTGCCTCTACTGGGAAAACACAGACCATATATATATATATATATATATATAAGCAAGACATAACATTCCTTTTCCATTTCAACAGCACACCCTGGATCTTTATTGCACAGCTTAGAGCCAATTTGGGAACTAAGAGGCCTGACAGACATGCTGCCTAAGATTCTCTAGTAGTACATATCCTAAAGCCTAACTAACTTCAAGAATACATGTATTCCCATATTTCTAAACACATCAACTAAGCAAATTATTCACACAGATTCATTTAAATTCAAGCGTGACTCACAGTGTGATCTTATACATTTGACCAGGATGTTACATGTAATCTACCATGTCTGTCTCTGCTTGCACTTTGTGTGTCTGTGCTCATACTATCTCACTGTCTCTACTGGCAAAAAAACAGACCATATATATATAAGCAAGACATAACATTCCTTTTTCATTTCAACAGCACACCCTGGATCTTTATTGCACAGCTTACAGCCTATTTTGGAACTAAGAGGCCTGACAGACATGCTGCCTAAGATTATCTAGTAGTACATATCCTAAAGCCTAACTGACTTCAAGAATACATGTATTCCCATATTTTTAAACACATCAACTAAACACATTATTCACCCAGATTCATTTAAAATCAAGCTTGACTCACAGTGTGATCTTAGACACATGACCAGGATGTTACATGTAATCTACCATGTCTGTCTCTGCTTGCAATATGTGTGTTTGTGCTCATACCATCTCATCGTCTCTCTGCACCATCTTTACAGATTAAAGAAAAACGTGCAAATATAATTCTTTCTTTTGCCCAGAAACTCTCTGTGATCCTGGTCAAAATACTCTGAGAGTTATACTAGAGAAGTAGGTGCATTCTGTTAGTTAGGCCCTTCTGGGCATATGTAAAGTGAAGTATGTTAAACATATTTTGTCTCTAGGCAGGCTACACGGACAGTTAACAGAAAGGTAGGAGAGACACATGTACCACAATAAATCATTTGAAAGATAGAGCACAGCCCATATAAATAAGCACTACATTACAGTGCAGAAACCTGACTCATTTCCAAAATACATTTCCAATATGCACTATTAATTTTACTAGCTTTACAAAAAACATGAGACACAAGATTAAAGAAGCCCAAGATGCTTGTTAATCTTCCCCATACTGTATACAGCACTCTATCTATATTAAATGAATCATTACTCACCTTTAAAAATGCTTTTGAAGATTTAGAACAGTGGCAGTCACAAACCAGATTTTCTTATGCAGAATCTCTGAATAATGCTTTCACTGCAGCCTCTGAATAGTGGCACAGATTCCCTCTTCTTTTAGACCCATTTTCATGTACATAACCAATGAAATTCTTCCCACACAAATTCAAAACCAAACTGACATTTTAATTGGTTCTACATTTCAACACTTCACTTTGAAACTCACATAGTATTCACCCATCCCCCTACTGCTCTTTCTGCCTGTTACCATGGTAACATCCCACACATCACCTAACTGAGCACACAGGTGAAAAACACATGATAATATGTTGCAAATGAACCCAGCAAGGGTGTTTGACTTCTCAATATAGCAGCTTCTCCTGTGCAATGTTTCTTTCAATGACTTTTTCTCAACCATTAGAATTACTTCTTTAAAAAAACAGAAGCATGCACCCTAATTTTCAGGGGAGAATTTTAAGAAACCGCTAATCATTTCTTCTTTTTCAAGTGCACTGAATCTCAGCCACTTTTTTTTCATAACTCCTACTTTCAAACTGCCATTTCATTTCCACAACTCATCTGAATACAACCACATCTACCTTCAAGATGCCTAAAGTCTGGATTGTGGGTCATAGCTTTGCAGCAAACAGAGGTATTCCCAACCTTGATTTACCAAATGTGGATATTATGTGGATTGGCCGGAGAGGATTGAGATGTAACCAATTGATACCATTGGTAAAATGCATCTACCACACCCTGACCTCATAATTGTGCACTGTGGTGGAAATGACCTGGGCACTCTGACTGGGGTAGGTCTGGAAATGCTTTTAAAGGACACCTTTGGGCAATTGATGTCACTTTTTCCAAAAACTGCCTTGGTATATTCTAACATATGCCAAAGGCAAAAATGGAACTGGTCCAACCAATTTTGTCCACAGATTCAGAAATCAAGGAAACATGTGAATACATCTGTTTCTGCTTTCCTCAGAGACTATGGTATGGGTTATATATACCACAACAACTTGCGTTACAACATGCAAGGCATTTATAGGAGAGATGGTGTACATTTTACAGATGAGGGGAATAGAGTATTCCTCTTGAGTTTTAGACTCTGCATCGGTACCTACTTGTAGGTACTTAAATCACCCACATAACACAACAGCTCTTTTCAGAGCTACCCTACCTCTAAGCACTCTAAATTCTTATTTTACTCTAATTTTTTTCACTGTTTTTCCCCGTAGTTCACTCTAATATGTGACTTCATCAGCAGTGCATTGCGGGGGCGCAAGTTATAGTTAGCTGAACTCATTATAACGGCTGAATTTCTCTGGTTTTGTACAAGTGAAATGTCCAACTAAAAGCAAATTTCTAAGTATAATGTCCCTGAAACTTATGGTTTCTTCAGTTAATTTCTAAGGGTTTGTAAAAGCTAATTTCTAACTATAACGTCCATCAAACCTGTGTTTTTTTCAGTGAGTTTCCCTGGATTTTTTAATGCTAATTCAGAAAGAGTCAACAGAAGTCCAGAAAGACGAAGAAAGGTGCGGAAAGAAGCAAGAGATGTGCACAAAGAACAAACAGAGGAGCAGAAAGAGGCCTTGTTACAAAATCATCCTGTGCCCCCAAATTTTTGCTGACGGGTACTGGTGGTAACTGACTCTGACTAACCATGCCCGGAGCTAGTGCTATGCTGAAAGACACTTACAATACAATGAAAACCCCTACATACACTAGGGTACACTATGGGATGGTGTACCCATGTGATTGGCATTACCTCCCCTGTATGGCCCTAGAACAAAATAGGGCAAGGGGATTAAAACTACCTCTAATAGGTGCAGAAGGAGGCAAGAGACGTGCAGAAAGAAGCAACAGAGTTTCCAAAAGAGGCAAGTGAGGTGCAGAAAAAAGCAAGTGAAGTGCAGAAAGAGGAAAGTGAGGTACATAAAGAGACAACAGGGGTGCAGAAAGAAGCAAGGCATGTGCAAAAAGAAGCATGGAAAGTGTCGAATCAAGCAACAAAGGTGCAGAAAGAGGCAAGAGAAGTGCAGAAAGAAGCAACAGAGGTACAGAAAGAGGAAAGAGGCAAGAGAACTGCAGAAAAAGGCAAGAAAAGGACAGTAAAAGGCAAAAGAGGTACACAAAGAGACAACAGGGGTGCGGTAAGAAGCAAGACAGGTGCAGAAAGAAGCATGGAAAGTGCAGAAGGAAGAAACAGGGGTGCAGGCAGGTGCAGAAAGAAGCATGGAACGTGCATAAGGGTTGTTGGGGGTTCCATATTTGGGGGTGTATAAGGGCACAGCACAGTATTGCACAGCACAGTACATGAGGGAATTCGTGGTATCTGGCCTTGAAAAAATGAGGGAAATGAGCTCTGGGGGCAGAAGAGGGAGACTGTCCGGCAGGCATATCTGGGCTCCTATTCTAATTTGGAAGGAGGCTCAGGAAACTAATGGTCCATGATTTATTGTAGCTTTGGGATGCAATTAGTTATTTGCTAAGTCCTATTGCTCCGGAAGCGGTATTTGTCTTCTCTGATCTGATCTGATGTCACTGCCTGCCATGGCTAAGATTGATGTTTTTTTTAATTTTCTTGGATTAATTTGTAAATTGGGTCACCTGTGTTCTCCTATACTGTCTATTTGTATAGCTCAATTTTCCTGTAAATAGGAATTAATTCTTTATTATTAGGTCGAACTGAGCCTTCCTCATGTTTAAAGTGTCTGTATGACTGTGTGCAGGTATACATTAAAACATAATAAAAACATTTTTTTTAAAGGAAAGTGCAGTATGAAGCAACAGGGGTGCAGAATGAGACAAGAGAAGTGTAGAAAGGATCAAGTGATGTGCAGAAAGAGCCAACAGAGGTGCAAAAAGAGGCAAGAGAGGTGCAGAAACAGTAGAGAGAAGTGCACGAAGAGGCAAGAGAAATGCTGAAAGAAGCAACAGGGTGTAGAAAGAAGCATGAAAAATACAGATAGAGGCAAGTGAGATGCAAAACCAGCCAGGAACGGTACAGAAAGAGGGACGACGAGTGCAGAAAGAGACAACAGGGGTGCAGAAAGAAGAGAGTGAGGTGCAGAAAGAGGCTACAGAAGTGCAGAAAGAGGGAAGAGTGGTGCAGAAAAAGGCAAGAAAAGTGCAGAAAGGGGCAAAAGAGGTACATAAAGAAACAACAGGGATGCAGAAAAAAGCAAGACTGGTGTAGAAAGAGGCATGGAAAGTGCAGAATGAAGCAACGGGGTGCAGAAAGAGGCAAGAGAAGTGTGGATAGGAGCAAGTGTGGTACAGAAAGAGCCAACAGAGGTGCAAAAAGAGGCAAGAGAGGTGCAGAATCAGGCAAGAGCAGTGCACAAAGAGGAAAGAGAATTGCTGAAAGAAGCAACAGAGGTGTAGAAAGAAGAAAAGTACAGAAAGAGGCAAGTGAGATGAAAATACAGACAGGAAAGGGACAGAAAGAGGGAAGACGAGTGCCAAAAGAGACAACAAGGGTACAGAAAGGAGCAAATGAGGTGCAGAAAGAGGCAACAGACATGCAGAAAGAGGGAAGAGAGGTACAGAAAAAGGCAAGAAAAGTGCAGAAAGAAAAAAAGAGGTACATAAAGAAACAACAGGGGTGCAGAAAAAAGCAAGACTGGTGTAGAAAGAGGCATGGAAAGTGCAGAATGAAGCAACAGGGGTGCAGAAAGAGGCAAGAGAAGTGTGGATAGGAGCAAGTGTGGTACAGAAAGAGCCAACAGAGGTGCAAAAAGAGGCAAGAGAGGTGCAGAATCAGGCAAGAGCAGTGCACAAAGAGGAAAGAGAATTGCTGAAAGAAGCAACAGAGGTGTAGAAAGAAGAAAAGTACAGAAAGAGGCAAGTGAGATGAAAATACAGACAGGAAAGGGACAGAAAGAGGGAAGACGAGTGCCAAAAGAGACAACAAGGGTACAGAAAGGAGCAAATGAGGTGCAGAAAGAGGCAACAGACATGCAGAAAGAGGGAAGAGAGGTACAGAAAAAGGCAAGAAAAGTGCAGAAAGAAAAAAAGAGGTACATAAAGAAACAACAGGGGTGCAGAAAAAAGCAAGACAGGTGCAGAAAGAAGCATGGAAAGTGCAGAATGTGGCAACGGGTGCAGAAAGAGGCAAGAGAAGTGTAGAAACAGTCAAGATAAGTGCACAAAGAGGCAAGAGTTTTGCTGGAAGAAGCAACAGAGGTGTAGAAACAAGCAAGAAAAGTGCAGAAAGAGGGTAGTGAGATGTAAAAACAGGCAGGAA
Organism: Lissotriton helveticus; assembly: GCF_964261635.1. NCBI lineage: Eukaryota > Metazoa > Chordata > Amphibia > Caudata > Salamandridae > Lissotriton > Lissotriton helveticus. Next base: position 1,686,963,581 of record NC_136068.1, read on the forward strand.
AGGTACAGAAAGAGGGAAGACGAGTGCATAAAAAACAACAGGAGTGCAGAAAGAACAAATGAGGTGCAGAAAGAGGCAACAGACGTGCAGAAAGAGAGAAGAGGTGTGCAGAAAAAGACAAGAACAGTGCAGAAAGAGGCAAAAGATGTACATAAAGAGACAGCAGGGGTGTAGAATGAAGCAAGACAGGTACAGAAATAAGCATGGAACATGCAGAATGAAGCAACAGGGGTGCAGAAAGAGGCAAGAGAAATGTAGAAAGGAGCAAGTGAGGTGCAGAGAGAGCCTACAGAGGTACAAAAAGAGGCAAGAGATGTGCAGAAACAGGCAAGGGAAGTGAACAGAGAGGCAAGTGAGATGCAAAAACAGGCAGGAAAGTTACAGGAAGAGGGAAGATGAGTGCAGAAAGAGACAACAGAGGTGCAGAAAGAAGCAAGTGAGGTGCAGAAAGAGGCAACAGACGTGCAGAAAGAGGGAAGAGAGGTGCAGAAAAAGCAAGAAAAGTGCACAAAGGAGCAAGGGGCAGATGTATCAAGCAGTTTGCGATTTGCAAAGGCAAGAATTCGCAGAATTCTGGCGTTTGCGAATCGCAAACGGTCTTTTTGCATGTTTTGACATGTAACAAAAAATTGCAAAATAAGGAATCGCAAAAAATTGCGATTCCTTATTTTGCTAAAGCATTTAAGGAATCACAATTTTGCGATTCCTTAAATGCTATGCATGTAGCATTTTGGAATTGCGAATTTAGGTTAAGATATCGCCAATTACCACCAACTTGTAGTTGGTGGTAATTTGCGATTTCTTTTAAAAATGCCCTATTTGGCATTTGTGAGGGTGGCATGTGACGCACATACATGCCCATAGGTCATCTATGTGCACCATATGCACACACATGTAGATTTCAGGGGTGCAGCAGGGTGTCTTTGAGACACCCCTGCACCCATGAAATTATTTTCAAATTGCGATTAGCAAATTGCGAATCGCAAATTGAGAATTATTTCACAATCATTCCTATGGGCCTCCTGGCCCATAGAAATGCATGGGAAATCATTCCTTAATTGCGAATTTGCAAAATGCAAATTCGCAAATAAGGAAGACTAAGAAATCGCAAAAAAATAGCGATTTTCTACATACAATTCATTTTGCGATTTCTAAATAGCGATTCCTTAAAAATCGCTATTTAGAAATCGCAAAATTGAATCTTGATACATCTGCCCCCAAGTGAGGTGCAGAAAGAGCCAACAGAGGTGCAAAAAGAGGCAAGAGAGGTACAGAAACAGGCAACAGAATTGATGAGAAAAGCAACAGAGGTTTAGAAAGAACCAAGAAAAGTGCAGAAAGAGGCAAGTGAGATGCAAAAACAGGCAGGAAAGGTACAGAAAGAGGGAAGACGAGTGCAGAAAGAGACAACAGAGGTGCAGAAAGAAGCAAATGAGGTACAAAAAGAGGCAACAGATGTGCAGAAAGAGGGAATAGAGGTGCAGAAAGTACAAGAGATTGGTAGAATTAGGTCAAGAAAAGTGCAAAAAAAGAAAGAAACATGCAGAATTTAGTTCAACATGTTTCTTACAAGGATCTCAGAGAAATTGCGAAAAAAACGGGAGATCAAACCTATATCTAGCTTTATTTTTCTGAAATTTAAAAACTACACAACAGTTTATTAAATAGTCCTGAAATGGAAATTGAAATTTGCCATTATTTACATAGTGTCATCACTTAAAAAAAATGTTTTGTCTCTTTAACACCATTCCCTCTCCAATATAGCGTCAGCTCAGTGTACCTAGTAACCCAGTGGAACCAGTAGGTCAAAATTTCACACCACATTTTAGAAGGAACATGCTCCAAATAATATCCAGCAGGTGTGCTTTACTGCACAGATTCAAAAACATATCCATGTCTGTATGTTATTAATTTCCTTAAACAACAGCCAATAATAAGACTTCTTTGGAAAACTACCTCATTCAGCTCCTGCCTTTTCCTAATTATTATTGCTCTGTCACTTCAGCATGCTTTGAGTATGGGCTGTGGACCACAGCTATATCTATTGGGCTAAAGAGGCTACAAAAAAGAGATGTATTGACAGGGACATATGTTTGCCAAATGTGCAGATTACTTGGTTTGGCCAGAGAGAGTTAAAGTTAATCAGTTGCTAGCGTTGATTAAATCCATTGAGGATTAATAAGCTCTTCACCTCATGATTATGCAATGTGGTGACAACAACCTAGGCACAGTAACTGGGGTACGGTTGGAAATCCTAATGAAATAAATGTTTCTAGAACTAATGTCTCTTTTCCCTCACACTGTCTTCGTGTATTCTAATACATGCCAAAGACAGAAATGGAAGTGGTGAAATCAATTCTGTCCACAGATTGACAAAGCCAGGAAATTAGTTGAAAAAAGTGTTTCTGCATGACTCAGATACCATCCCATGGTTTCTATCGAAAACAACAATCTGCGTTTTGACATGCATGGAATTTATAGAAGTGATGTAGTGCACTTTACAGATGAAGGCAACAGGGTGCTTCTAAGTAACCTGAGAGTCTCCTTCCGGTCTTATGTGTAGCAGCCATATACACAAAATCAACACAACGGCTCTTGTCATACCAACCATAGTACCCAAAATATTGTGAAGTATTTCTCTAAACGGGTTTGTTTTTCCTTTAGTTTTTGGGAATCTTTGCAACAACGTCGCAATCCCCGCGGACACGTCGTGAAAACAAAAGCAGACATTCAATGGCCACCAACACATACACAAAATCAACACAACGGCTCTTGTCATAGCCACCCTAGTACCCAAAATATTGTGAGGTATTTCCCTAAAGGGGTTTGTTTTTCCTTTAGTTTTTGGGAATCTTTGCAACAACATCGCAATCCCCGCGGACACGTTGTGAAAACAAAAGCAGACATTCAATGGCCACCAACACATCCAATGTGTTTAAAAAAATCCATTCTGAGCTTTGCCCTACACACATACTTCTTTCAAAGCATGTTTAAACTCATATTTGTGTACTCAGCTTCTTTAAAAACCATCTCTCAGACCTATTTTCTGTTTTCACGGTTATTTGGGACACATTTATGCACACACATTACAGCATTCTACACACTTGAGATTTATTACTGTACACAATAAACACTTATTTTTCTACTATATTTCTAGAACAACTATCTCTAAAACCTATTTTCCATTTCCAAGCTGTGGCCGTAGTTCACGAGGACGTCGGTAATCACGATTCAATAGTCACCACCACATAAAAAAATTATAACTATAGAATTAATTCTAACCATCACAGTAGATAGCTCACTATAAATAACTCTCTAAAACATTTACAATATCTCTATAACAATGCATACTAATGATTCATGGATATAAAAAAAAATATTTGTACCCAAATTCCTGAAGACGTTGATAAACCTGATGTCTCCACAATGATACATGGGGGCTGTGCTGACAGTCGCCGCGTTGTCATGAATATCGCACGTGTTTAAAAAAATCGATTTGGTAAATATTACTTCTGTCAATAACACTTCCATTTCTCAACCATGGAGTCAGAGTATCCCCAACTTCACCCCTTCTTTGGCTATCACACAGATTTTCAGCCCCGGGACCTATTCCCGATAGATAAAATGGCAGCCGTGACTATCAGGTTGTGTCCAGCCAATCAGTGCATTCCTATTGGCACGTGCATTCGCGATTCATAGCGAAACCTTTGAGAAATGTTTGATATATCACTATAATTTTAAACTTACATTTCTCAAAAACTAATGAACAGATTTACACCAAATAAGTTAAAGGCAGTTCCTTGAACCGACATCTACCTCCTGCTAAATTTGGTGTAAGTCCACTCAGCAGTTCAGGTTACTTTATTTCGTGCACCAAATTCTCCATCCCCACTGCATGGATCACCCACAAACTCTCTCAATCAATAGTATCCATTGTGACACCTTTTTGGCAAAATTTCATGCTGAGTGGTCAAGTTATAGTCATATCAAAAAAAGCTTTTCTATGGAAGCTAAGCCCTAACTATCTACTGGCGACCACCAGTAGGTAATTAATATGAATATCTATCTATCTATCTATCTATCTATCTATCTATCTATCTATCTATCTATCTATCTATCTATCTATCTATCTATCTATCTATCTATCTATCTATCTATCTATCTATCTATCTATCTATCTATCTATCTATCTATCTATCTATCTATCTATCTATCTATCTATCTATCTATCTATCTATCTATCTATCTATCTATCTATCTATCTGTCTATCTATCTGTCTATCTATCTGTCTAAAGGGGGGTCCCAAAACGCGTTTTTCCCATGTTAATTTCCATAGGGCGGTTGGCCTCTTTTTTAGCCCGAACGGCTGAATGGATTTGCACGAAACTTGGCAAAATTGTAGGGACTGTTAGCCCGATGTGCCTTTGCTAGGTCTCAATATATGTGCTCCAGTGGATTTTGAGAAATTAACGTTTAAAAAAAGATATATATCTGTGACAGCGTCCCGGGTAGCGGTCCGATTCACGTACTTTTCGCGTTACGGAGCTTTGCGAAGCGAAGCTGATTGGCTCTCCGGTGTCTGTACACATTCCAAACAGTCCGTAGCGGCAGCCATCTTGTCTCTCGGTAGGATCGAGAGACAAGAGGAGGCCAAAGCGAAGGGGCAAATGACCATAAGGGGGCATAGTAGATCCTCCCTGACCCCCTAGGTTTGATGTGGAGGTTTTAAAAGGGCCCGCGGGGCAAAAAAAAAAAAAAAAAAAAAATCGAACGGCTGAATGGATTTGCATGAAACTTGGCAAAATTGTAGGGACCGGTAGCCCGATGTGCCTTTGCTGGGTCTCAATATATGTGCTCCAGTGGATTTTGAGAAATTAACGTTTATAAAAAGATATATATCTGTGACAGCGTCCCGGGTAGCACTCCGTTTCGCGTACTTTTCGCGTTACGGAGCTTTGCGAAGCGAAGCTGATTGGCTCTCCGGTGTCTGTAAACATTCCAAACAGTACGGAGCGGCCGCCATCTTGTCTCTCGGTAGGATCGAGAGACAAGAGGAGGCCAAAGCGAAGGGGCAAATGACCATAAGGGGGCATAGTAGATGCTCCCTGACCCCCTAGGTTTGATGTGGAGGCTTTAAAAGGGCCCCGCGGGGCAAAAAAGAAAAACAAAAAAAAATCATTTTTTTTCGTGGGGTGCGCCCGGTTCGCGTAATGGGAAGCGGACTGGGGAGCGTACTACAAGGAAACAAGAATGATTGACTTTTAACTTATTGTATGTTTATAGACTTTTTTTTTTCTTTTTTTTCTGCTGAGTGACGTCTCGGCCTATCTCCACGGGATGCAGTCCCTACCATCTCGGCGTTTAAGCCCAGGGGAACCGGTAGTGTGGGAGAGAGAACGTCTGTTAACGTTCGATTCGAAGGAAATCAGGAAGTTTTGATAAACATTGTCTGCGCCATCTTGCCTTTTTTCAAATGCCACACTTTTGTCGTGCACGGCAGCCATTTTAGATGCCTTGACCAGACCCACTCTCTGCACGCTGTCGATCCTTAGCATGGCTCCCCACCCTCGCAAGCATCTCCCCCAGGCACTGGTCACCCCCGCTCTCTGTCTTTTGCATGGGCAATAAACCTCCCCCCATCTGCGCTGCTCTTCCCTGAGAATCACACCCTGTGCCCGCCCGACACCTCCCTTTCGCCCTATTCACTACCGCACCCTCTGACACTCCTCTTCCTCTGTGTCCAATTGTCCAGGCCGGTCCCAGGCTATCACCTAGCCCTGCAGATGTAGTTTATGGCCCCAGCTGTAAAGAATCACCCCTCTTCAAAGGAGTTACAGTAGATCAAGGCCCCCACCCGATGAGATCCGTCACACCACACGCGTTCCTACTATCTGAAAACCATCCTGTATTGTGATTGGGGAGGGGACCAAGCCTGAAGCGGAAGATTCCAGGGATGCCTCTTTGTACATCAAAGTTTTTACAATTATGTGTCACATTAAAAATATATAGCACTCCAACAAAGTAGTAGGATTATAAAACTTTAATAACTTATAAATATATACAACGCAACAAAAACAGTAAAAACATTTAAACATTTTTAGGAAAAAAGAAGCAACAATGGTCAGTAGCTGTGTTTTGTGCGAATAGTCCCAAGGCAGCACAACGTGCTGAGTTCTGGACGGCACCCAGGTGATGTTGCCTGGGTGCTGCACTGGTTTTGGGTATCCTACAATGCAGCTCCGAAAAACGGCGTGGGGCGTCCCGGGGGGTGGCCTCGTCAGTAGCGGTCTGTTGTGCGAATAGTCCCAAGGCAGCAGAACGCGCTGAGATGTGGATGGCACCCAGGTGATGTCCAGTAAGTTGCCGCACTGGTTTTGGTATCCTACAATGCTGCTCCGAATAACGGCGTGGGGCGTCCCGGGGGGTGGCCTCGTCAGTAGCGGTCTGTTGTGCGAATAGTCCCAAGGCAGCAGAACGCGCTGAGATGTGGATGGCACCCAGGTGATGTCCAGTAAGTTGCCGCACTGGTTTTGGTATCCTACAATGCTGCTCCGAATAACGACGTGGGGCGCCCGGGGGGGTGGGGAGTGGGGGGTGAGGCGGCGTGAACGGGCCTCCCCAGGTGGAGGCTCGTCTGCTGTAGTGGGACGCCCCTTTACCGTTTCAGTTGCCATTCCGCCCGCTTTTGGTACACTGTGCCAAAATCCGCATTCAGCTGAGTTCCCACTGAGCATTGTCAGCTATGCGGATGACACACAGCTAGTGGTCTCCCTTTCCCACCCTAGTCAACAGCCAGCGGATCTATTCAACTGCTTGACACAGATCCAAGGGTGGATGAATAACTCAGCCTTAAAGCTGAATGGTTCTAAAACTGACATTCTCCTTCTGGGTCAGAAAGGATGCACCTTCCCTTTGAACACCTGGCCACCCTGTCTGGGCCCCCCCCTGCTCCCAAACAGGAAGTAAAAAGCCTGGGAGTATGGATTGAAACAGATCTCTCTTTTACTACGCAGGCCAAAAAAGTAGCTGGCACCTGCTTCGGCCTACTCAAAGCGATGAGAAAGATCCTGCTCCTCCTTCCACCCACATCGCAAAGACTTCTCATCCAAGGCCTTATTCTGTCCAGGCTTGACTATAGCAATGCTATATACCTGGGCGCACCCGAAGCAACCCTAAATAAACTGCAGAAAATTCAAAATGCTGCCGCCCGGATCCTCACACATACTCCTGCCAGAGCTTCAGCCAAACCTGCTCTGAAGCTCCTTCACTGGCTTCCAGTGAGAGAACGAATAACATTCAAAGCCTTAAGCCTGGCTCATAGGCTAGTGCAGAATCAGGGCCCCCCCATTCTGAGGAAATTCATACAACCCTATAAAGCCCCTAGATCTCTCCGATCGGACATGGAGTCCCTCATCACCGTGCCCAGATTCAAAAAAGCCCGCACGGGTGGAAGACGTTTCTCGATCCACACAGCACGCCTATGGAACGCCCTTCCTCGAGACCTGAGGACAGAATCGAACTATTTAAAATTCAGGAAACGACTCAAAACCCACCTGTTTCCTTAAAACAACTTTTAACCACGTCTTTTTTTTCGCTCTATTTAAAATTGCTTCTGTCCAAAATTGCTGTACCCCTCTTTTACCCCCGCCCCCACTGGTGTAGGGATTTTTAGCGCTGGGATACCTCAGGGTGACTACGCGCTCTATAAAATTTTTTAATAATAATAATAATAATAAAGTTGCGCCCACTCTTGCGGTGCAGCGATAAGCGGCTGCCACAGGACTCTCAAAATGGCGGCAGGCTCTTTCCTTTTTGGGCCTGGTCCACTGAAATGGCCCTGGGACACCTTGGAACTCGGACGCTTGTCTGCTAAGTCTTGGACCCCATTCTCGAAAGCGTCCCCTCAGCCTTGAAGATTCTACAAAAGTCTTGGGGGCCCCCGACTCCTGCAGGTTTCCGGTGGGGAGCGGCTGCCATGATTTGACTCTCAAAATGGCGGCAGGCTCTTTCCTTTTTGGGCCTGGTCCACTGAAATGGCCCTGGGACACCTTGGAACTCGGACGCTTGTCTGCTAGGTCTTGGACCCCATTCTCGAAAGCGTCCCCTCAGCCTTGAAGATTCTACAAAAGTCTTGGGGGCCCCCGACTCCTGCAGGTTTCCGGTGGGGAGCGGCTGCCATGATTGCTCGCGGAATGACCACGACGGAGCCACGAGATGGTGGTGCTTTCATGCTGACGCCAGCTTCAGTCTGAAACATCCAGAAACAAGGTGGGGCTTTCATCGTTTGGGAAAAAAAAATTTTTAATCCAATGAAAAGTGTTATTTTAGGTCATATGATCAAGCCTTCCTCATTAGGAAACCAAAAGTAAAATGAACCAATGAAAAGTTTTATAAACAAGTCACATGACCTGTTATGCGGCATAGGGTTATAAAAAGCGTAGAAAATTCGTTGGCACGAGAGGCGGCGTCAGTGGCGGACCGATGTGCGAATAGGCCGAAGGCAGCACAACGCGCCAAGATCCGGATGGCACCGAGGTGGTGTCCAGTAAGTTGCCGCACTGGTGTGGCCATCCTACAATGCTGCGCCGAAAGTCGGCGTGGGGTACCACGTTGGCCTGTGAGGTGGCGTCAGTAGCGGACCGATGTGCGAATAGGGCCAAAGGCAGCACAACGCGCCAAGATCCGGATGGCACCGAGGTGGTGTCCAGCAAGTCGGCCGCACTGGTGTGGCCATCCTACAATGCTGCGCCGAAAGTCGGCGTGGGGCGCCCCGTTGGCCTGTGAGGTGGCGTCAGTAGCGGACCGATGTGTGAATAGGCCGGAACCAGCACAAGGCGCCAAGATCCGGATGGCACCGAGGTGGTGTCATAGTTGAGAGTTCTGAGAAGCGGGGGGGCGAGGCGGCGCAAACGAGTCTCTCCCTCCATGTAGAATAGAATAGAATAGAAACCATTTGTAAAGCGCCTGGTTACTCAAAACAGAGTTTTCCCGCGCTGAAAACTGCAAAGAGGCACAGAGGAATGAACTCCGGGGGGTCAGCCACGGAAAAAAGGAGGAGAGTTAAATGCGAGGGAAAAGGAAAGTTTTCAGCTTACCCCGAAATCTAATTTCGGAGGGTTCCATACGAATCTCGAGTGGGAGTTCGTTCCAGACCTTAGCAGCCAGGTATCTGAACGAGGAGCCGCCCATCCTGGCTCTGGTGATTTTAGGGATTTTAAACAGCATCGTTCCAGAGGATCTCAGGTTCCTAGTGGGCCGGTGTATTGAGAGTAACCCATGAAGATATCCTGGACCGGTGCCATGGGCTATGCGGTGGGCAAAACATAGAGCCTTGAATTTAATTCGCTCTTTGATGGGGAGCCAATGGAGTTTGGACAAGGCACATCTCCCTGAGGCTCTTCGAGGAAGTTTGAGCACAAGACGCGCAGCGGCGTTCTGAGCGCACTGGAGTTGATGAATGCCTTTTTTGCTCAGGCCCAATAGTAAAGCGTTCCCATAGTCCAGATGGGGAGTTACAAGGGCATGGACATTAGTCTTTCTGGAGTCCATGGGGAGGAGGTCTAATACCTTCCGAATGACCCTCAGTACGCTGAAGCATTTAGTTGTGACTTTGCCAACATGAGGATTGTATGAAAGGTTAGAGTCCAATATAATGCCCAAATTACGCACCGAAGCCACGGGACAAGGGAGACTGCCTAATTCCGCAGGCCACCACATGTGAGACCATGCGGAAGATGATTTTCCTATCACCAGCAGCTCGGTTTTGTCGCCATTAAGGCGGAGACAGTTGTTGTTCATCCAAGCTGCCACGGAAGAGAGGCAGTTGGAGAAATTGGTGGCGTTTTCACTGTGGTCGGGCGTAAGCTTGAACATCAATTGGGTGTCATCAGCGTAACTGACAATGCCCACACCATAAGTCTCAACTATGCGAGCCAGGGGTTCCATATAGATATTAAACAATGTGGGGCTCAAACTCGAGCCCTGAGGAACCCCATGGCTCGCATTTCTGAGAGAAGACTTGAAGGGGGGGCAGTGTATCTGAAAGTTCCTGTTAACCAGGAAGGACTCCAGCCACGCAAGGGCTGACCCCTTCACTCCCATACCAGAGAGCCGAGACAGCAGCGTTGAGTGCAGCACGGTGTCAAAAGCTGCACTAAGATCTAAGAGAACCAACGCTGCTGTCTCTCCCCGGTCCACTATATGCCTAAGACTCTCAGTGGAGAAGAGTAGGGCTGACTCTGTAGAGTAACCCGCTCTGAACCCTGATTGTGTTGGATGCAAGAGTGATTGTTCTTTCAGATAGCTCATGAGCTGCCTATTCACTATTTTCTCCACAATCTTAGCACAGAAAGGGAGGAGGGAGATAGGGCGTAGATTCTGGAAATGGGAGATGTGGATGTTGGCCTTTTTTTTTAGGGGGATTATTTGGGCAGTTTTCCAGGCATCTAATACCTTGCATTCTTTAAAGGAAAGCGATACAATAAGACTGATATGCTCAATTATTGTAGACTCCATTACTCCTCTGCAGCGAGTCGGCGGGCATACATCGCTCGGGGAGCCCGATTGTATACTATTTATAATGCTGAGTAGCTCTCGTTTCTCAGGAGTTGTAAAACATGTGAGACCTGAGGTCACCGTGTTGCTGTTATTAACTTCTGCAGATTTGCTAGAGGTGGACTCATCTTTAGTGAAGATGGCATGGATTTTGTCAATCTTGTCAACAAAAAAATCAGCAATGGAGTCACACAGTTCTTTCGAGAGAGTATCTTGAGCTTCCAATCTAGTTGGGATCGTGAGTTCTTTATAAATAGAGAACAGTTCTTTTGTAGGGTTATCCGCTGAATCAATTCTATTTTTAAGATGGCAGCTTTTTTCCGATCTCACTAATTTATGGTATTTATTTAGTTCAGTCTTATATAGTAGTTTATCCTCAGGATTGTAATGTTTTCTCCATCTGCGCTCTAGAGTTTTACATCTGGCCTTGGCAAGTTTTAATTTTTCCGAAAACCAAGGAGCGATTTTGGATTGCCTAGCCGGAGGCTTGGATGTCCAAGGTGCTATCTCATCCAGGGCATTGGACAACCAATTTTCATAATTTTTCCAAGCTTCTTGAAGAGAGTTACTTTGCAGAGGGGGATTTTTTTGAAGAGCATGTCTAAAGGCTTCCTGGCTAAACTTTTTCCAATTTCTTCATTTCAGGGAGAGAGGTTTAAAAAATCTATTTTCTATGGGTGTGTTAACAACCAGGAACGGGATGACAAAATGGTCTGACCAGATTATTTTGACCGGAGGGAAGGTAGTAATGTCCTCCCAGTTGGCAAAAATGGGATCCAATAGGTGGCCGTGTTGGTGTGATGGGGCAGTAGATTGTAAATTCAGCCCTAATGACGCCAGAGCTATTGCTACCTCCTGTGCCTCCTTACATTCCCTGTCGTCAAAATGGAGGTTTAAATCACCTAAAATGATAAACTTTTTGTAACGGAGAGCTGGCTGCGTGATAGAGTCCAAAAGCTGACTATCAAATTGTCCAGTTGCTCCAGGCGGACGATATACCAACAGACCATTAATAATGTATCTAGGTCCAAGTTTGATGGCAAATAAGCCGCTTTCGCAGTGCAGTATAGTGGCTTTTGTAAGGGTGCATTCTAATTCCACCTTATGAATGAGGGCTATCCCACCCTCTCTTTGTATGTGTCTGTCTAACCGAAGTAGACAGTAGCCAGGGGGGATTGCTTCAAGCGCTTCCGGGGAAGAATCCTCATCCAACCACGTCTCGGTAAGAAAAAGCACATCAGGCTTATTAGTGGTTAATAAATCATATATTTCCAGTTTGTGTTTTTTCATTGATCTGCAATTTAATAATAGCATATTGTGTTTAGCTGTTGCCTGTATGTTTATCTTGGGAGATTGAAAGATCTGGTGACAAAAGTCGCAAGCGGTCGGGAGTCGATCGGCTTGATAGATGTGATCACAGCAATTGGCCATTTTTGAGCGTAGGAGAAGAAGCTCCTGCTTGGTGTATTGCATATGGTACCTTACCGGTTCCATGATGTCAGATGGTAGCAGGGGACTAAGGGGAGTCGCACCGCGCCCCGGTCTGGTGCGGATGGGCGCAGACGGGCTGGACTCTGGCTTGACTCCGGCGCGATAACGGCGCTCCCGCTGAGCGCGTCCGCTGCGCGGAGTCATGGCCGTTTGTTTTTATGCCGGCGTCTCTCGCCCCCAAGGGAGGAACTTCCCACCTAAGATGGCCGCCGCAATAGCTCTGCTCGGATCTCGGTTCGAAACAGCCCTAAATCGGCTGGAACCTCAGGATATGGCAGCGCTACGTCAGGTGAGTAAATACAATTCCAAATGCAAATTAAAATTAGTGTCTTCACCAGAAATCGGTGCTGACACCAGACGTCGCGCTAGTTCTGCGCGCTAGTGCAGGGGGGAAGGACACAGAGGGAAAGTGCTTTAAAATCGATATTTTTTAAAATAGCAGCAGGAGATAGTAGTACAGCGCCCGGCTCAAGCCTCAGGCGACCTATGCAGTGATCTTTGCAAGATTGTCCTTTCACTGTTTTTATGCCGGCGTCTCTCACCCCCAAGGGAGGAACTTCCCACCTAAGATGGCCGCCGCAATAGCTCTGCTCTGCATGTGGAGGCACTTCATCTGCAGTGGGGCGCCGAGATCCGGATGGCACCGAGGTGGTGTCTAGCAAGTTGCCGCACTGGTGTGGCCATCCTACAATGCTGCGCCGAAAGACGGCCTGGGGTGCCCCGTTGGCCTGTGAGGTGGCGTCAGTAGCGGACCGATGTGCGAATAGGCCGAAGGCAGCACAAGGCGCCAAGATTCGGATGGCACCGAGGTGGTGTCATAGTTGAGAGTTCCGAGCAGCGCTTGTAACACTGTCTGAAGCTTATTTGCACCTGCAGCAGCTTCACTATTGCCCTGGTGTGGCCTAAGATCGCCCATGACATAGGCGGCCGCCTCTCGGGGTCCGGTGGAACTTTTTTCCTTTTCCTTTGTGCATCTTGTCCCACAATCCGTTTGACCTGAAGACACGACCAGGTCCATGAATGTGTGCAGGGGGACGCTATTGAATGAATCAAAATGGCGGCTTCACACAAAGCTGACTCAAGCGTTGCTGCTGATGCTATACAGACAAAAACTGGTTTTCAGTTTGTACATTCTTTAGGATTTTTCCATCCAAGGCTGGTTGAGATTTTGTAGAGCAATGGCTTCAGATTTTCAACATACTACTCTTCAACATTCTTCCTAAATTTAACAATGTGAGACTCACTAGGAGAACGGTGTAGTGAGGGCCACAAACGGCTGTTTATCTTTCCTTTTAAAATGCTGCCAACAATATTTTCGGAATGGAAGACACCACAAGGCGCTGAGATTCGGTTGGCACCGTGGTGGTGTCCAGCAAGTTGCCGCACTGGTGTGGCCATCCTACAATGCTGTGCCGAAAGTCGGCGTGGGGTGCCCGAAGGGGGGAGGGGGGAGGCAGCGCAAACGAGCCTCTCCCGCTTCTCCATGTGGAGGCACTTCATCTGCAGTGGGGCGCCGAGATCCGGATGGCACCGAGGTGGTGTCTAGCAAGTTGCCGCACTGGTGTGGCCATCCTACAATGCTGCGCCGAAAGACGGCGTGGGGTGCCCGAAGGGGGGGGGGAGGCGGCGCAAACGAGCCTCTCCCGCCTCTCCAGGTTGACGCACTTCATCTGCAGTGGAGCGCCATCTAGCTGAGTTTCGCCCGCTCTTGCTGCTACAGCGACAGGCGGCTGCAACAGGACTCTCAAATGGCGGCCTGTTCTTTGGATTTGGGCCTGGTCCACTAAAATGGCCCTGGGACACCTTAGAACTCGGACGCTCGAATTTTTTTTCCTTTCCTCTACATGCAAAAAAGGTAAATGCCCGGTACGTTACCTGCCTCATCTGCCACAATGTACTCTCCAGAGGAACCGAAAAAATATATAGTTATGGTAATTATACCATGCATCGTCATATGGAGAGGTGGCACCGATTAATTATAGTGGTGCACAAAAGAGAGATTTGGAGGACAACCCCCGACCTGCCAGTACATTCACCAAAGAAGTGGCACTGACAGCATCAGAGGCAAGGGAAACGGTCCCAAATATTCAGAAGAACTTTGGAAAGATTAAAATGACATGTTTAGATTGTGGCAAATTAATTTCATGTGTATAGATGAGTGTTACTCTAATAAATACAGCATATGAACATCATCATAGTCGATGGTTGGTGGAGACATTTTGACTATATCCTGGACCTGCCCGTCCTCGCCCAAAATGGCGCCGGAATAATTAGGACTCGTAACTCCTTGTTGTGTACTGGTTGCACAACCTTGATATCACGAGATATGTATGCAGTTTTGAAGCACTTGGAGGGCGGGGACGAGAATTGATTGAATATTTCGACATCCCTATTGATATTAAGTTTTGATGTGTTATTGATTACTGTACTATTGAAAGTTCGAATTAACGTCACCCATGGTACTTGCCCGCAAATGTATATCTAGATAATTTTATTGTAACTGGCCCTGTCGTATTTTAATTATAAAATGTACGTCCACCGATTCCGCAACTGTTAGACACGTTAGTTCTTGCAACCTAATGGCCCGCCCGTTACGTTCCTCTAAAGTGTAAATGTCTCCTCATCATATACGATTACAGTTTGCTCCGTGGCCGACCCACGTGGTTATAGGCCCGTATTTGTATACTGACATTTTCACAATAAAGGTTTTTAAAAGAAAACATGGTAGTAGTATTTACATTGGTAAAGTTTTTAATAATAGTCACTGTTTTCGAATCAGTAAAAGGCAAGTGAAATAAAGCAGTCCAATTACATGAAGGGTAAAAGGTATAATACGCAGGAACGCAGTAAAGATAAATGGTCAAGGGCTGTTGTGTTTTCTACTCCTGCAACATAAAGTGATCGATAAGAATCTGATATTCAGGCGTATCGGCGACTAAGACAGCAGGCGGAGCCTCTTTTGCTCAACGGCTCCGTCATGGGACGAAGAAACGCCCTTTTTCTCGAAAAAGGAATATATTTTACTTGCAGGACAGTTGTAAATTTTCCGGGAAAGTACATTAGCCTGGAACATTATAACATATATGTTTAAGAAAAAATAATGTTCGAAAGTAATAAAAAGTGTAATTTTTAGGTCATATGACCAAGCCTTTCATCATTAGAATAAGAAAAGTAAAATGAACCAATGAAAAGTTTTATTAACAAGTCACATGACCTGTTATGCTTACGTTACGCGCTGCGCGCCGCGCCCCGGATCGCTTCCGGGAAGCTGCGCTTCGCGCATCGGAGCACTTCCGGATGCGCTAACGCGGCGCGTCATATGACGCATTACACGACAACGCAGGTCCAGAATATAGTCAAAATGTCTCCACCAACCAGCGGTCGGAACACAACCCCTTTCAGCAGGCTAAATAGTTCTGTTAAATGACAACAGAAGGGACAGGCAACAAGAACCATCAGTCAAAGAAGGGAGGGCAAGTTCTTCTCTATCGGGTCACGTTGGGGCGCTACCGGAACTGATCGAATTGGTAGTCTACAGTGTTTCTGGATGTTTCAGACTGAAGCTGGCACCACCATCTCGTAGCTCCGTCGTGGCCATTCCACGAGCAATCATGAGGGGTTGTTCCTAATGTTTCTATTTTAGCGAGGTCAAAAAGAGATCCCATTAGTGGCCTACTGATTTTGTTCGATTCCTTTTGTTTTTTTACACGATTTTTCACTATCTGCAAAGACTAAACAGAGTATTGCGACTCTGTGCTTGTTTGTAAATAGAGAATGAACCAAAGAGAACCAATTCTAAAACAGTAAATGCTTGGATAACAATGAATCAAATGGAGAGAGAAGCAGGCATGACGGATTACAACGGGGGCAAAGGCCTGCGTTAACTACCCTTCACTATCTGCAAAGAGAGAGTACTCGTAATAGAAATGAGGGGGGGGCAGCATTCAAAGCAGATCAGTGTGCATAAACACGAAAATGTTTTTACTTACCACGTACTTGACATTCGACAGCTTATGATATTTGCTATTAAAAAACCATTGAAATTCACTGAAAAAACCATAGGTTAGAGACCATATATAGTTAGGAATTAGCATTTAAAAAACCTTGAAAATTCACTGAAAAAACCATAGGTTATAGACCATATATAGTTAGGAATTAGCATTTAAAAAACCTTATTTTACTCACACAAAACCATTGAAATTCCATATATAGTTAGTTGCACTAACTATATATCGCGCACCTGCAATCCACTGCTGATGATGTCACATATTACATCATTCATGACATGGTCAGTGACATCACTGATGACATCACTGATGACATCTCAAATGACATCACTGATGACATCACTGATGACATCACTGATGACATCACTGATGACATCATCCAGTGACTGTGGGTTTCTGTAAAGTTTAAATATGTTTGATATATTGAAGAATGAGTGGATGTATAAGTGTCTGGATGAAGGATTTAGTAAGTGCGTGACTGACTGTATGAGTGAGTGAATAAATGTGTCGTACTAAATGCATGGGTTAGTGACTAAACTGTCTGAATGTGTGCATCAGTATGTCTGTTGTGATGTAAACTGCTGCATGTGTTGATCATTAGCTATACGAGAGGCTATATGTGTTATTGATTGGTTGCCCAAGTATTTGTATGGGAGATTGAGTTTGTGTGGGGGTGGCTGGGAGTTGTGTGACTCTGTGCATAGATGTGTGAGCAGTTGATTCACTAGGTGTATGAGTTCAAGAGTGCATGTGGAAAAAGCTACATGGGCGGTTGACTGTGTGCATGAGTGTATTGATGAGTGAATGGATATCTCAATGCTACATGTCATAGTAAGTACATATGTAAAACACAGTACATGTGAGAGTTGGCATATATAAATAACTGTGCATGAGAGCCACTGAATGTTTGAGTGGCTGTATGGATCATTGTGAACTTGTATCAGGGATTGTATAAGAGAGTAAATATGTGTTAGTATATGTTTGAATAAGTAAGGTGTGTATAACTGTATAGTTGAGGAAATGGAGGTGAGAATGTTTCTTTGCATGACTGACTAGGTGTGTGAGTAACTCCATGGATGAGTGACAGTGTGTGAGTGTCTGTATACACTGAGTGTATCTAAGGTTATATTAGAGTCTGAAGAGGTTTATCGTATTAGCACAAGAATGATGTCAAATGAGATGTCATCAGTGATGTCATCAGTGATGTCATTTGAGATGTCATCAGTGATGTCATCAGTGATGTCACTGACCATGTCATGAATGATGTAATATGTGACATCATCAGCAGTGGATTGCGGGTGCGCGATATATAGTTAGTGCAACTAACTATATATGGAATTTCAATGGTTTTGTGTGAGTAAAATAAGGTTTTTTAAATGCTAATTCCTAACTATATATGGTCTATAACCTATGGTTTTTTCAGTGAATTTTCAAGGTTTTTTAAATGCTAATTCCTAACTATATATGGTCTCTAACCTATGGTTTTTTCAGTGAATACATATATATATATGTATATATATATATATATTCACTGAAAAAACCATAGGTTAGAGACCATATATAGTTAGGAATTAGCATTTAAAAAACCTTATTTTACTCACACAAAACCATTGAAATTCCATATATAGTTAGTTGCACTAACTATATATCGCGCACCCGCAATCCACTGCTGATCATGTCACATATTACATCATTCATGACATGGTCAGTGACATCACTGATGACATCACTGATGACATCTCAAATGACATCACTGATGACATCACTGATGACAACATCCAGTGACTGTATGTTTCTGTAAAGTTAAAATATGTCTTACATATTGAAGAATGAGTGGATGTATAAGTGTCTGGATGAAGGATTTAGTAGGTGCGTGACTGACTGTATGAGTGAGTGATTAAATGTGTCTCACTGAATGCATGGGTTAGTGACTAAACTGTCTTAATTTGTGCATCATAATGTCTGTTGTGATGTAAACTGCTGCATGTGTTGATCATTAGCTATACGAGAGGCTATATGTGTTATTGATTGGTTGCCCAAATATTTGTATGGGAGATTGAGTTTGTGTAGGGGTGGCTGGGAGGTGTGTGACTCTGTGCATAGATGTGTGAGCAGTTGATTCACTAGGTGTATGAGTTCAAGAGTGCATGTGGAAACAGCTACATGGGCAGTTGACTGTGTGCATGAGTGTATTGATGAGTGAATGGATATCTCAATGCTACATGTCATAGTAAGTACATATGTAAAACAAAGTACATGTGAGAGTTGGCATATATAAATAACTGTGCATGAGAGCCACTGAATGTGTGAGTGGTTGTATGGATCATTGTGAACTTGTATCAGGGATTGTATAAGAGAGTAAATATGTGTTAGTATATGTTTGAATAAGTAAGGTGTGTATAACTGTATAGTTGAAGAAATGGAGGTGAGATTGTTTATTTGCATGACTGACTAGGTGTGTGAGTAACTCCATGGATGAGTGACAGTGTGTGAGTGTCTCTATACACTGAGTGTATCTAAGGTTATATTAGAGTCTGAAGAGGTTTATCGTATTAGCACAAGAATGATGTCAAATGAGATGTCATCATTGATGTCATCAGTGATGTCATTTGAGATGTCATCAGTGATGTCATCAGTGATGTCACTGACCATGTCATGAATGATGTAATATGTGACATGATCAGCAGTGGATTGCGGGTGCGCGATATATAGTTAGTGCAACTAACTATATATGGAATTTCAATGGTTTTGTGTGAGTAAAATAAGGTTTTTTAAATGCTAATTCCTAACTATATATGGTCTATAACCTATAGTTTTTTCAGTGAATTTTCAAGGTTTTGTAAATGCTAATTCCTAACTATATATGGTCTATAACCTATGGTTTTTTCAGTGAATTTTCAAGGTTTTGTAAATGCTAATTCCTAACTATATATGGTCTATAACCTATGGTTTTTTCAGTGAATTTCATTGGTTTTTTAACAGCTAATATCTGTAGCTGTAAAATGTATTCTTCTTTAAATCCAAAAATATATTTTATATGTTTATTAATAACTTTTTTTTTAAATATTTTTTTTCTTCGTTCCCGCTTCGCGAATCGGGAAGCTTCCCGTTAGCTGACCTTGATGCCGCGAAATAGACCGCGAGCCGGTAAACTTTTCTTTACCGCAACTGCCGCGTTAGAAAACAACATCATCACGCCTCCCGTCCGCATGACGTTTCGCGTTGTCGCGTGATACGTCATATGACGTGCTACGTTAGCGAACTGGTACGCTTACCGAGTCGCAAAGCACAGGTTTCTGGAAGCAAACCGGGAGGCCCTGCAAAGCGCGTAACGTAAACACAGCAGGTCATGTGACTTGGTAATAACACTTTTCATTGGTTCATTTCACTTTTGGTTTCCTAATGATGTAAGACTAGGTCATATAATATAAAATGAACACTTTTCATTGGTTGAGAACTATTGTTTTTCCCAAATGATGAAAATCCCTCCTTCTTTCCTCACTCTGACTTTCATCATTGTGAGAGAAAGACCCTTTGTTACCAGTGAGCAATGGCTTCTTTAGTAGCTTCAGCTGGTGCTTCCCCACCACCTCCACCACATCCAAGGAAGAGTGGACCACCTGCTCAAGTTATAATTCAGCAAGAAGAGGAAGAAGAGGAACAGGACGACGAGCACGAAGAGAGGCACTTTTTGCCTGAGGAGCCCAGGACGTCTCACCGGAAAGAAAACTTCATTTGGCAATTTTTTAAAATTCCCAAAGGTCAGAAAAAAGTAAATGCAAGATACGTAACTTGCCTTATATGTCAAGATAGACTGTCCAGAGGGACCGACAAAAAATACAGTTTCGGAAACTACACAATGCATCGCCATATGACTAGGTGGCATCCTAACAACTACAGTGCTGCACAGTTTCGTAAAGACCTAGATAATCTCCATATTATGGCCAGAAGATCTGTTGTACCGGAAGTAACTGGACCAGAGGGCAGGGAGATGGTGCCAAATATACAAACAAGATTTCCTGAAGTAAAGCAAGTCTGCGTACATTGCAGTGGATTCATTTGCTACGGAGAAAGAAGCATCACTCTGATCAACAGAGCTATTGACTATCATATGCAAGTTTGTACGAAACGCCCCAAATAATAAATTCTTTTTTTTTGTTTTGTTGCTCCTGTTGAGCCCTTTACAATGAATCGTTTTCGTTGCCCCCTCCGAAAAAAAACCAAAAAAAATATAAAACTGTTCAGAAAAATTCAAAAAAAGTAAAAAAATGTTCAGAAAAATAATAAAAAAAATATAAAACAACAAAAACAATAAAAAAAAAGTTCTTTTCAGAACTACCTCCCCGTTATTAAAAAATTGGTACAATATTTGGAACTGTGCCAACCTCTATTTCTCTTAGTTCACTTCCCAGTTCGCTCCCCGGTACGCGAACCGGAAGCGAACCCAAACATTTTTTTTTAAAAAAAGAACAGTAAGTATAAGGGAAGGAAACAGACAGTTATGTTAAAAGAAAGACAGCTATAGGGGAGTAAACTAGAGATACTATTACCCGTAATCCACTGCTGATGATGTCACATATTACATCATTCATGACATGCTCAATGACATCATCAGCAGAGGATTGCGGGTAACAGTATCCCTAGTTTATTCCCTATAGCTGTCTTTCTTTTAACATAACTGTCTGTTTCCTTCCCTTATACTTACTGTTCTTTTTAAAAAAAAATTTTTAGATCAGTCAGAAACAGTGAAAGTAATGAAATATAAAAGACTACGTACAATATAAGCACTGTATGCAACAACTTTGACACTTACAGAAGCCTCACCTTCTCCATGCCTCCTACACAGTTCTACATGTACATCATAAATGCAAACAGAACAGAATTAATTATACATGTCAAATGGTTTATTTTTGCTGTTCTCAGAATGTATCAAATTTCACTAAAACAGTGACTTGAAGGTATTCATCATATAACAGCGGGGAAAAAAAAACACAATCAAAATGATTGTGTTTAAAAAACCCATACAACATAACGAATCAGAATTCAGAACTCCTTAAAGTTAACTTACTTTCCATGACGGCCAAGGATGTCCTATGAACAGCTTACACTCTGTTGTGCTGTTATTACTTTCAACCCGCCACTTTCTGAAAGAAAACCTCCATCGTTTTCAAAAACATGTTACATACAATAAATGACTTCTCGCTCTCTACCACACGTTTCCACAAGGCCAAATCGTGTCTGAGCCATTTATAACTCTTAGAATTCTTTTAAACCAATCCCGTCATGTTGTATTTCCGCAACTTTCACAATTAAAATGTTGAAGATCATTTTCACAATCCTGGACTAGTAATATCTTCCCCTTCTTGCTCAATCATGTTCTACATTTCCTATCACACTGATACTGCTTACTATGAAGCAGACTTACACTACCTTTATGACTAGTACAATTATTTAATTCTCTACATCACTTTTAATCACAAAGCAATGTAAAACAGTAGACAGCATTGCAGACTTACATTCCCTCTACTCCATGTTTTGATTGGCTGCTTCAATTAGCTTATAAAAAGAAACAGTTTTTCTGAACTCATTCAAAGTGCACGTATTTCTCCATGACGTCCAGTGTTATGATAAGAAGTTATGTCTCTATACTACACTTATCCTCAAGGCCAAATCGTGTAGGAGCCATTAGAACTTCTTGAAATTCCTCAGAGCACATCCCGAGATTCTTTCCCTAAAATTTTGGTTTTAAAAACACCAGGTAAGAGTTTTTAAGGTCATACGGCAATTTTTTTTTGAAAATTAAAACAGAATCATTGCAGAATGACCAGCCATTTCTACACTTTAAATAAGCTGTATAATGTCCTGATGTTATTGAAGGACCATCATGATATATAATTGCTACAGTTACAAAAGTCCTTCCTGATATTGACAACTGTGAAGCCACAAAATTTTTAATTAAAGTTGTCAATTTTGTTCCATCAGGCCTACATCGTTGGAACATTAAAATGACATACTGGCCATATGTTCGTATAAATAATGTGGACATCATTTCAGATTTACATTGGCTACACTCCATGTTGTGATCAGCTGCTTTTACTAGCTTATTAAAAGAGACTGATTTACTGTCTGGCAAAGTTAAATATATAAATCTTTCTGAGTCTACACTAGTAGTACTTGATACCCTACAGTTCTCGCAGTCATGCTGCCATTGATAAGAAAGCCCAAACAGGTGATCTACATCTACACCTTCATCATGCAATACATCAAGCATATACATTAAAAACTCCTGACAATCTTGCTGACTATTTTGAGAGAATTGTGTTTGGCCTGAACATCTGTCTAACAGATTTCGAATTTCAGACACACTTTCTATGTTTGTTCTATCAGTGCTACATTTCTCTAACACAGAATTTAACAAACTGCAAAATCTTTGATCAGAATTGACCACAATCTCTTCTTTTACATTTTCTAGAGAAAACAAAACATTAACCACTACATTAGCATAGCAGTTGACACCAGAACTGTTTTCAAATTGAAAACCAACAACATCTTCAACAGAATCCTTTTTGTTTCTGCTTATAATTTCAGGTTCATCAACTTTTCGTCTTTTTGCTAAAACCTCCCCAGTATTGGTCACATTTCTTCGTTTCCGGCCTACCACACGTTTCTCAAACAAAGGATACTGAGGCAAATGTGGCGCATACTCTCTTCTTAACCTATTGTATTCCTTAACACAATCTAGATCCGCACAAATGTTTGTGACATCACACTCAATCAAGTACAATCCCGATAAAGTTCTAACTCGTGACAATGCCACATATGCCATACCCTCCTTGAACACAGAACTGCCAATATTCACCAATGCACAGTCTACACTTAAACCTTGCGATTTATGGATTGTCACCGCATATGCCAAGCAAACAGGAAACTGCTTACGACGAACATATAAGTCTTTTACAAGCAAAAATCTAGCAGAACAACGACCAATTAGCTGTACTTCCTCAATGCCATCAAATTTAATTTTTAAAAATTCAATTCCATCTCTATTTCTGTATTTCACAAAATTAACAACATTACCCATTGATCCATTTACCAGACCTCTTTCAACATGTAAATTCCTTCTTAAAATTATACGGCAGTTCAAGCACACATTCAGAGTCTTTTCAAAACCCGCAGTTTTAGATATACTCTTCTCTAATGAATCCAATTTTGTTTTCAAATTCTCAGACAAAATAATTGTTGATCCCATATGCTCTACTCTGTCAATAGCTTCCAGTTTCACAATCTCTTGCTTTTCTAAATGCAACATTTTGTTATTGAATTTGGCACATTCTGCAAGAGTTGGCATCAAACATATTCCAGATTTTTTCTCAGTAACTTTCTGAAAAATATTCTCAGGCACAACATCTTCGTCTGGATATAAATTTGTCAGTAATCGTGCATGTAAAGCTTCTTTCCCATGCTCGGTCACTTTTCCAATTCTAACATCTTGTAGAATAGTCTTGTAAACTTCATCCTTTGCCTGACGCATATTTTCATGCAGTTCAGCATAATTGAAGTTTAACCATATATTGACGTTGCCAATGCTCCCTAAGCACTTCCTGGTATCTTCATGCGTGAGCATTTTGAACACAGGTTGCCCTTTCACTGGTGTCAGCTGCAGAAGATCTCCGAAAACAATGATGTGTTTGCCACCAAATAACACATCATACTCTGTTTTGAGAACTTCTTGCATTCTCAAATGCACAAAGGCAAGCATGACATTGGAAACCATGCTTACTTCGTCAATGATAAGAAGTTTCATTTTCCTCAAGACTCTTGAAACTTCAAAACAAGCATCTCCAGATAGCTTGTGATATTCTAATTTGTTGTCATGCTCCACTGGCAGCATCAGTAAACGATGTAAAGTAATCCCTTTAATGTTATGTGCTGCCAGTCCAGTTGGAGCGGTGACAACACAAGACAGTGATGACTCTGTCCTTTCCTGCAAATAACATGAAATTGCTTTAATAAGGAAACTTTTTCCAGTTCCCGCTTCTCCACTCACGTACAGTCGGACAGGCTTCAACGACGTACATGAGCACTCTTTCTTGTCATGACTTAATCCATGATCAATTTGCATGGTAATCTCGTCATATATTTTCCTCTGCTCAACGTTGAGTTGTCTTTCCAACTCTTCTAAGTTAACCGCATCCTCCTGAGCATGTGCCATGGCTCTTTCCACTTCATCCATAGCAGTGGCAGATTCATTTTCGATAAGAGGTCCTCCTAGTGGATCCTGACTCAATGAAGCAGAACTCTGACTGTCCTGAGAACTGTCTCTGGCAATCTCGGCTGCAATCGTTGCTTCCTGCTCAATTTCCACATTCAACATTTCTACATATTTGGGAAAAGCAGGACATTCTATGGTCTCCTTGGCAGCATTGAATGAGTCTTCATAACAAAGGAAATGTCCAAGCAGTTCCTCTTCTGCACGCCAAGGCTTAAAAAGTTGCAAAAGTGCTAAATAGAAAAACTCCTTTTTTTCAGGAGATTCGCCACTCAATTTTCGATGGTTTATCAAGTGGCATTTTCTTTGCTTGACCAGACATCCCTCACTTCCTATTACAGCATACACTCCTTTCTCAGTATCTTCTTTGATGTTCCTCTTGAATATGTAATTTTGCAGAACCTCATACAGACAAACATTCTCGAGGTGACTGCTTCGATTTGGATAATATGTATCCAACATGTTGCTCTTCAAAATGTCGGTACTGTTTGGCTCCTTTTCCGCCAAATACTCAATTTCCCGCACAGGTTTCAGAACTCGATTACGCGTTGCAGCAAGACCAACACTCGCCCAAACGATACTCCTGGACTTGGCATAGAGACTTGCTGAAGACAACCGGTCAGAACATTCGTAAGCTCCGATTTCTCGATGCGACAACATCTTCAGACTGAAACTGTACAACTTCTTGCTGAGGCTCTTTTCATGGGAAATGTCCTCCCACAAATACTTCATTTCTGTCTTCTCTTTTTTGGTGATGTAAGATGTCACATACCGAGCCACAGCCATACAGTTATCAGCCACAAACTGTATATCCATGTTAGCATTCCACATGGACAAAATCACCGGGTTGTAGTCGTTGATGTACTTAGACTCTTCGTTCCTCTTCAAATTGTATGTGTTTTTAGGTGATTTCTTCATCACATTATGTCGCAGCGAAGACATCAAACTGTTCACTCTTCCTTTAGAAATCACCGGTCGTGGAAAGCCGAAACGACATTTGGTGTAGAACTTGTCTTTGTTCCGGAATTTACGACGACAGTACTTTCCACATCGATGGCTTTGGAAACGTAGAACTTTTTCTCTTAGGCTTTTTTTCTCCTTTGCGTTTGGAACAGCACACGTAGAATACTGTTCTATGAAACTCATCACTGAGTCTTCTGCATCCGTTCCAAATTTAGGTGCATCCTTGATCCACAGCAACATATGTATATGAGGAGCACCTCTTGCTTGGTACTCCTTCCTCCAGAAGAAATCCAACACCTCTCCAAGAGGTGGATTCTTCTTATTCATGATGAAAGACATCATACCTTCAAATCTATGATTGAAGTACCTACATACATTGACTGGATCCAAAGAGCACAGTTCTCCGGGTGTCTTGAATTCGATGTTTTCTACGTTAGCATTTGCCTCTCGTAGAAATTCAAGTAAGTCTTCCCAGCCATACTCAGCACAGCTCAAAGTGAGGAACCATGTGGGAGTTCCTAAGTTCCTCAGCATACATTTTAAATCACCATGACGACGGTACCAGTACTCATTAGTACCACGCTGACACGCCATGAGAATAATCAGGTGAGAATCCAAAATACTGTCTTGGACATTGACTTTATCCATAAAGTCACTTGCCGAGATGTTTTGCATGTGTATACCACTTTTCAAGATGTGGTTCACTGCATATGACAGTCCAGACAGATCGCTTTCAAACAGGAGATGAAACAAATAAGGAATGCATTGTCGAAACCTAGGATCTCCTGCATACAATCGCAAAGTCCGGTATTCAGAAGCAGGAATTTGATGAGGTCGCTCATCATATCTTCCTCCCTGACCTGTTGGAAAAAGCTGTGGGAAACACCGAGCTTCCAAACTTTCCTCCCAAACACTAATGGGACTCCCTTTCGCTTGTTTCATTTGAAACAACTCAATAGCATTCCCCATGACTTCCTTGGAATGCAAAGGATGAACACTATAATGTTCATATATTTCTTCACTAGTACAGGGTTCTACTTTCTCAATTTGACCAGCACACAAATCGCTATCCTCTTCCTCACTTACTTCCTCTTCTGCAACATATACATTTTTATAGTATTTATTATATTTTTTCAAATACAATGTTGCCCTTTTGACTTTCCTAACATCTACTAAATCTTGCCATATTTTCTTATTCTTTGTCGGAACCCCATTAACTAAGATAACAAGAGGTTCCTCTTCCACTTTTTCTACTCCAATTGTGTTAATGTTTTTCTTCAAATCTAGAGGCAAATAAACAACTCTTCCCTTTAATCCTCTCTGTAAATCTGATGGAGGCAATTTCCCTGTCTTTGGCTCCATTCTTACAATAGCCTGAAAGGGATGGATACTTTGAATCAAAATAGATTCATAAGTATTTAAATCCTTCAATTCAGAAGGAATCTCAACCAATTCCAGATTATTATGAACTGCTCTAGCAGGCATCTGGTTTTGATTTAATTTGTTACAACAATAAGTACACACACGTTGATCCAATCCCAAATCAAAACAATTTTCTACCATCAAGTATGTTGTAAAATCCTTCCATTCACTATTACTTTCCCTTTCACTTTTTGCATATAAATCCACTAACTTAGTCTGATTCTTATAATAAGTGCGTCGACAACACACACAAGTGAAATTTGGCCTCTCACTTGATTTCACCTCAAACGTCGCAATTTCCCTCTGGAAATTATCTGTACTGGAAACCTGTACACTATCTTCCACATTACTCTCTTCTTCTTGGTCAATTTCAACATTCTCCTCTTTACTTCCAAAGTAACAAAACTCAATTTCTTCACATATATTCTTCACATCTATTTCAGAACCATGCAAAAGAGCAGCGCATAATTGTTTAAGCATAATTGCTGGACTCTTAGCATAATACAACATTCTAACTAATTTCCTCACTTTATTATGATGCACTGCTAGCATCCTGAAATGATGAAAAACACTCTGGCATACTCTCCTGGAAAGACAAGCCAGTGAATGACCATGCAAACCTATCACTTCTCTCACTCTGCAAGGATCTAATTCTTGCAACAACTTCATTTTCTGCTTCAAACTTTTCTTATTAAATGACCGTATAAAATCACAAAGCAAATTGATGGAATCCTGTCGTACACTGCAAATACTACTACACTTCCAGGTGTACACAGGACCCTTAGGACGTCTCCCTAAAACCTCATTACCTAACACCTCTTCTATCTCTGTTGTCACAAGTTTTTCTTTTTCAACTGGACAACCATCTTTCACTTCATAACCTCGACCACTGGTGTCAACTGCATGCACCAAATCATTATCCTGGAAATAACTCTCCTCATTAAAAAATGCCTCAGAGCTTGAACTATGCATCCATTCTCCAGAAAAAACTTCACAAAAATTACTACGATTAACTATTCTCTTCCATCTACTATTTCTTTTGAAATTATAAATTGCCTTGTTTAGCTTCCTAATTCTATTGATTGTCAAAATAAATAACTTACGTTTAATTTCAAATGCCTGATCAATAACTTTCTCAACTATTTTTTTTCTCTTATAAAAAACCACTTTCTGTTGACCTTTCTTAATATTTTTTAACAAATTGCCAATTATCCTGTTGCGGAACATTCGTTTACGAATGTCCCTAAACTGTTGTTTCCTTCTACTTTCATGCATAGAGTTATCTCTTACTCTAGCAGTAACATTTCTCATTGGCCTTTCCTTACCGTTTGAATTGCTTCTCCTTTTCTGGACTGAAACATTTTCTGTAGTAATATTTTTTTTACTAGATATATTTCTTATGAATGTTTTTGTACTCTTACCCGGTGCTTTCTTGGTGACTTGACAAATCTTTTTGTTAGAGGACTGCTGCTTTTTTTCATTCACCTGCTGTCTTTGACGTTTTGCAGCCTTTCTCACTCTTTCTTTGCTTGGCATCCTAAAATCTTGAAATAATCTGCAGTTGAATCTGTGGTAAAATAGAATAAAAAATGTTATTAACCACTATTACCCAACAGTAAATTAATAACAGTCATCAAAAACTTAACACACTACTTAACATTTTTACATAGAAGAATTTTTTGTACATGGCAAATTTAGAATACAGAAATAGCAGAAAAGAAATGGAATTTATATTCATTTTACCTGTCCTGTTTTATATATGAATCTGATCTAATTTTATGACCATATTTTAATATTTTATTGAAGACACTACACATAACCTGTTTTTGAAGGTGTCTTTATTTTTAAATTAAACGGTTTACATATTTACTTTTTATTTATTATAAATTTATAAAATAAATGTTTATAGTTCCATAGGCTCAAGCAAGTCAGCTTCCCATCCTATGTCATACAATTCTGACAAATCTGCATCCTCATCACGTTCTTCTTCATCCTCAGGATTGAAATCATCCAAGGGATCAACATCCACTGATGTTTCAATTACGAGTTCAATGATGAGGTCGAAATCAACTGATTGCTGATTGTCGCTCATGTTGATGTTGTCTTTATCTTTAAAGAAAGATAACAACAATGAGATGTTGCACAGTAAGAGACAAATCTCAGAGATTATAATAGTAAAATTGTTTAACAAGAGTAACATTTTGCAGCTATTATTTAACCATGTCCAACGATGCTGAGGAGCAGAGGAGGTGAAGCCTATCTCCAATTTTTCACTGAACAGGACTCATCTCTTCTTAACCTTGGATAAACCTCACCGACTCTGTGTCCCCTGCACATAATTAAATGTAAAGGGGCAGATTTATATTAACTAGCACATCCCCAGGGATGCACCAGTTAACATGCACCGCTGCTCTGCCACCCACAGTGTGCCGCATTTACAATCAGATAGGACAAAGCTACATCAAAACCCTGCGCCTGCTTGAAGCAGGCATAGATCTTGACGCAGGTAGGCTGAAAGCTAAAGCAACAACTAAGTGTCGTGTGCAGAAGTTGCAAAAAAGGAAAAATGGCGTTTAAAACAGTAATGAGCCCATGCTAACTTAACACAGAGTAAAGATATCCAGGATCTACATCAGTTTGGGGTTCACGAACCTGGCAGGTACAAGGCACTGAGACTTTGCACCGTGCATGTTTCATCCGAAATCATATGTTGTTTGTGAATGAAACAATTTCCCAGACCAAATGCTTTGGATTGGCTACTTCTAAAAAATTAAACACCCCTACTATCCCGGAGTTACAGGAATATGATGCTTGGAGTAATTTTACTCGTTGTCCATTAAAGATTTACAGGCCCTACTCCGTAATTCTTCCTTTAACATTTCCAGTATAAATCCAAAAGGTTGACTGCTTTGGCAACGTGCCTTATCCACGGTTTAATAACGCTGCCTTTTGCTTTATATAAGTTTTCAAATTGTATGAAATATATACCAATAGTTCGTTATTAACCTTTAGGTAGTGGTTTTCTTCATGAGGTCTGGTCGCATCCATACACATACAGATTTTCAAAGATGATCAAGAAGTTTATCTGAATGGAGAGGAATGCACTGAGACGCCAGATCATTCACTAATGTGTAGGCACATACAGTTACACGGTTCATGCAACAAACACCGACCAAATATGGCTTGCGTGTTGCAAGGCACGCCAGTTCCTGCTATCATCCCCACGTTCAAGTTGTTGGAAAATGGTAGTTATTTGATGCTCAATAATGAAGATTGTTCTGGGTTAATTAAAAGTATTCCTTTTATCGTAACAGTAAGTGAACGGGTTATTTGCTGCAGAAATGTTCTATTTCCTCCCACACATGAACATAGGGAGTTTTCAATCTGGCCACAAATACCAACCTTGGGAGCACATTTCAACGGCATGGCAAGAATAAGAGCTCTTTTGTCTCAGAGAGAGGTGGCCTTGACTTCGGCCCGTGAAACTTTCGTGCTTCACATAGCGAACACCCGTACAGAGGTGCAGACCCTTTTAAATACAGATTCGCCTTTCCATTTCAGCAAGATGGTTCGGACTATCTCTAACGCGTCCTCTACAAAGGGCCTGGCACACTTTTTTAAAGATGTTACCAGTGGTCTCGTGACTTCATTTGAGAAAATCTTTGGATTCATCCCTGCTTTCTTTCATTCTATTTTTTCCACTGTGCTTGGTGGATTCCCATTTTTACTTGCATTACCAGCGGACGCTCTTGTGCTTTTTTACATTTTTAAATATGGATGTCCCTCCTGTGCAAGCTCCCGCCCTGCAGCTGCTCACGCTGTTCCGCAATCGCATGCTTGAATATTATGGCACAATGCCGTTGGCGATATTAAGCACGGCATATGGATTATCTTTTCGATTCTCCTACTTCACCTGTGTCCAGCCTGTATTTCACTGCCTGACCTGTGATTTCGATTGGGCCATTGATTTGTGTCTCTGCGGACCGGTTTCTCCTGACGTCGACTTTAATCAGCTGATGAGTCCTATCATTTCTCACGAGTTGGTTTGTCCTGGCGAAAGTATTATGGCTGTGGCATTGATCCATGGACTAATTGGTCCCTGGAATTTACTGGCGGCAACACAGTCTTTCTTGGAACAGAGCTTTCTTGAAAACCCACCGAGTTGTCCTCTGATGGTGATAGAGGATCCGGTGCTGGAAGAGCACGTATGTTCTTTTCCGCTTTTAAATTGGATGGCTGAACTCTTTTCGGATGAAGGCGGTGACTTCCTATTAGAGGCTGTTGCAGCTTATTTTGCATACACAGTTATGTCATAGACCTTTTTCATGTTTGATATGCTGAGTACTAGCATTTCATTGACAATTCATTGACTTATTTGTCAAGTTTTTATTATTTAGCTTGCCTATTGGCTTAAGCCTCGATAAAGTAGTTGGCTGTTTTATTTTTCTTTAGCATTAAATTTTCCTAGTTTTTAATGTTTTACCTTGCGGACCGTCCACATATAAAGTTGCAATCTGCTCTCATGAGATGGCACTTCTATTATCTTATTCAGTTCGTTTCCGGATCATGGGGAGGTGTCATGTAGATCCTATATATCTTTACACCGTGTTAAGTTAGCATGGACTCATTACCGGTTTAAACGCCATTTTTCCTTTTTTGCAACTTCTGCACACGACACTTAGTTGTTGCTTTAGCTTTCAACCTAATAGTTCATCGTGATTTACATGAGAATAATATGTTATTGCTCTACTATCTGCTTTACTTGTTAAACTATATCTGTACAGCGAGTGCTGAAGTTTCAAGAACAACACGATACAGAATTGTTATGAGGTCTGATCTCCACGACTTCATACTCATAACATAAGTGCAGCTTCTGCCAATTCTGGGCATGAGGCAGGTTTTATATTGCTTTGCCGAACACACATACACAACACTTGATGCGGTTCACATGAAGAGAGAGCTGGTGTATGCTGATGTGATTCCTTCAAATCTAAGACACTAAAGTATGGTCACGCCCTAAACCAACACAAAGAGACCTTCTTAGCAAATAATATAATATGTGTATTAGGGAGGGTGAGATATAAGCAGCCGCGGGCCGTGGAGGGAGTTACGGTGGGGCAGGGAGGCGGGGAGGGGGAGGGGCAGGGTGGAGCCCTCTCCACCCTGCCCCTCCCCCTCCCCGCCTCCCTGCCCCACCGTAACTCCCTCCACGGCCCGCGGCTGCTTATAAGTGTTGCTAACTCTTATTCATTTACAGCATGTTAACATACTGTCACCATTCGCTTTTTATGTACTAGTAACTATGCTGGTAATTTTGCTACTGATAATATGTGTACTTGTATTATCTAAGATACTACGCCTGAGAAGACGGCATTAGTAAATAAACATTTCAAATACACATGTGTTCTTCTTAACTCCATGTTCTGGTTTCTAAGAAATATATAACGACCGACTGTTCATGAGTTCCAAGTATCCTGAGGTACTATAAGTTCATATTCTGGATTGTCTAAACATTGAGAGTTTGTTATATCCAATGTGACACTGTACCTAGCTTGCTAAGGGGTTTTTGATTACTAAGGTGAGTTTTGGGGCACCCTAATTCGCCGAGGTTCCAATCCTCTGTCCACAGTTCTGTGTGAGAACAGAAACCCTGCGACAGGGGCACCCCTGAGCCTTGCTGGAGCTTCATCACACTTGCGATACAACTCCAGCAATGCGCCACCTTTACGGCACAGATACGTCACGCATCTGTGCTGTTTTTGCCCCATGATGCGCCGCATTGTAAATGCAGCACACCATAGGTGACGGAACAGCGGCACAGAATGACTAACACATCCCTGGTGATGCGGCAGTCATCATAAATCTATCCCTATGCTTCTTATCTTGTTAGACATGAACCGCCATATGTATCATCAAAGTTTTTTGCATTTCCTAAATAGCGAACTTTAAGGAATAAATAGCGATTCTTTACCATTCCTAGTTTGCGATGAGCTATTTGCTAATTACAAATTACCCATTCATTTCCATGCAGCAGGAGGCCCATAGGAATGAAGGTGCAATTTGCGATTAGCAATTACCTCATCGCAAATTACGAATTTTTCCGAGGGTGCAGGAGTGTCTCAAGAACACCCTGCTGCACCCCTGAAAAAGAAATTTGGGGGCATATGGCGCACATAAATTTTGAAAACATTCCTTTACCTCAAAAACGATTTTCAACTCATAATTTGAAAACACTGCACATGGGGAAATGACTTAAAATGTCCTTAAGACACATAAAAGCGTTTTTTGATTGCCTTTGCAGCATGTTTCAGTCACCTTTAACATGCCTATGTAACGCAAACATTCAAAATCTAAATTTGCCATGCACAGGTGGGAGCATATTTACAAGCAATTTGCTCCACAGACAAACTT
Organism: Lissotriton helveticus; assembly: GCF_964261635.1. Classification (NCBI taxonomy): domain Eukaryota; kingdom Metazoa; phylum Chordata; class Amphibia; order Caudata; family Salamandridae; genus Lissotriton; species Lissotriton helveticus. The sequence goes on from NC_136068.1 coordinate 1,686,996,699, forward strand.
CTTACATTGAAATGGGAAAAATAACATCAGAGACTCTCAATTACCTTATAAAGAATCAGACACCATTATGTCCTTCTCATCAATATTAAAACCATTGCTTTTTCTCAAAAACGATTTACAAGTCATAATTTGAAAACACTCCACAGCTCCTATGCACATAAAAACCCTGTCAGTACTAATACTTCACATTTTCTCCAATTACAATTTCTCAAAGAAACACAATCTATTTGTAAAACACTTGAGACAAAGCAACATTTGAAAAACACAACTTTCTTCATAATTTTCTCCTTAAAGCACACTATTTTCTATCTAAATTAAAGAAATCTTTTCTCACCTTAGCAAATACTTTGAGTTTCAAAACAGTCTCAGAAACACACCAATTTGTCTTCAGCAGAGCAAAAGGTATGCACTCCAGAGTCTGCAGCTATCAAAAGCACAGAAATGCTGTAATTCCTCACACATATCTCTCATGTCACCCAATCAAAACTCTTCCCTCACTTTTTTTCAAAGCAAAACCCTTCCCCCCTCTGCCCCCTCTCTGCTTTTTCTGCATAGCAACCACCTCTTGCAAGACCTCTGGTGTTTCCAAGTTCACACAACAAAGTTGCAATTGAACTCTGAACTCTCAGTGCACCTGCATATCCAGTGCAATCTTTCATTTAATGATTTTTTCTTCGCCACTCAAAATACATCTTTCAACAAACTCATCCATGCACCCTAACTTTCTGTTTTCAGCAATCAAAATCCACCAATCACTCTTACTGCTTCATTAACACAGAAACTCCTCAGTTTTTTTCATTTTACACTCTCATTTTTTCAACTGCCATTTCATTGCCACACTTCATCTGACTGCAGGAGAACCTTCTCTCGCCATGTTTTCTGTCTGGATTGTTGGACATAGTTACATCTATTGGGCTCAGAGGTACGCTGAAAACAGGAATTTACCTAACCTCAATTTACAAGATGTGGAAATTAAGTGGTTTGGCCACAGAGGATTAAAATGTCACCAATTGATACCATTGGTGAAAACCTTTATGCATTTGCCAAAACCTGACCTGTTAATTGTGCACTGTGGAGGTAATGATTTGGGCACTTTGACTGGGGTAGGTCTGGAAATGCTTTTAAAGGACACCTTTGAGCAATTGATGGCACTTTTTCCTCAGACTGCCTCGGTATATTCAAATATATGCCAAAGACAAAAATGGAGGCGGTCGAACCAATTTTGTCCACAAATTGAGAAATCGAGGAAGCATGTAAACAAATCTGTTTCAGCTTACATGAGAGACCATGGAATGGGCTCCCTGTACAACAATAACTTGCGTTACTACATGCAAGATATCTACAGAGGAGATGGAGTTTACTTCTCAGATGAGGGCAACAGAATTTTCACTCTGAATTTAAGACTGTGCATTGGTACCTACTTATAAGTACCTAAATGTACCATAAACCCAAAAGCTCTTCTCAGAGCTACCCTACATCTGATCACTCACAATTATTATTTTACTCTAACTTTTTTCACTAATTTTCAAGAAAGTACGCTCCCCAGAACGCTTCCCGGTTCGCGAACCGGGCGCACTCCACGCAAAAAAACTAAAAAAACTGTATCTTTTTTTTTTGCCCTGTGAGACCCTTTTAAAGCCTCCACATCAAACCTAGGGGGTCAGGGACGATCTACTATGCCCCCTTATGGTCATTTGCCCCTTAGCTTTGGCCTCCTCTTGTCTCTCGATCCTACCGAGAGACAAGATGGCGGCCGCTACGGACTGTTTGGAATGTTTACAGACGCCGAAGAACCAATCAGCTTCGCAAACCTCCGTAACGCGAAAAGTACGCGAAGCGGAGCGCTGTTACAGATATATATCTTTTTTTGAACGTTAATTTCTCAAAATCCACTGGAGCACATATATTGAGACCTAGCAAAGGCACATCGGGCTACCAGTCCCTACAATTTTGCCAAGTTTCGTGCAAATCCATTCAGCCGTTCGATTATTATTATTATTTTTTTTTTTGCCCCGCTGGGCCCTTTTAAAACCTCCACATCAAACCTAGGGGGTCAGCGAGAATCTACTATGCCCCCTTATGGTCATTTGCCCCTTCGCTTTGGCCTCCTCTTGTCTCTCGATCCTACCGAGAGACAAGATGGCGGCCGCTACGGACTGTTTGGAATGTTTACAGACGCCGGAGAACCAATCAGCTTCGCTTCACAAAGCTCCGTTGCGCGAAAAGTACGCGAACCGGAGCGCTGCCCGGTCCGCTGTTACAGATATATATATTTTTTTAAACGTTAATTTCTCAAAATCCACTGAAGCACATATATTGAGACCTACAAAAGGCACATCGGGCTACCAGTCCCTACAATTTTGCCAAGTTTCGTGCAAATCCATTCAGCCGTTCGGGCTAAAAGTGAGGCCAACCGCCCTATGGAAAACTCAATGTTAAAAACACGTTTTGGGACCCCCCTTTTTTCTCGACCCCCCCTGGACGAACCCCCCCCCCAATTTTCAGGGGCTGCTCAGAAACAAAATGTGCCATTTTCCTGAAAATTTCAGCCAATTCCGTCCACAAACGCCAAAGTTATTAGACATAGAATTTTCAAAAATCCCATAGAGGAAAAATCCTAACTATATATACCTACTGGCGACCGCCAGTAGGTAATATATATATATATTCGCTCCAACACACTTCCTGATAAGGATGATACTCGGACACCCGGGTAGTCAAATCGCCATCTTAAATACGTAAACACGTGAAAACACCAATGTGCATAATGATAATAGCGGCGGACATTTTGATATGGACCACTGGCAATGGTAGTTGTATTCAAATACGATGTGTGCCACATATAACATTCAAATCATTATCCATTCTGTTATAAAGATCAATGTGAGTAAATTACAGATTGCAACAATATCGAAAACAGTCAAGGTATTGTAGACTTCAAATCATATACAATTCATCGTATTAAATTGCCATCATGGTCCGTGCTAGTTGGATTTGTATATTGGACATTGCGTTTTGTCTTTTCCCAATATTATGCCAAAAAACCGGACTCCAAAAAGTTCCGTGACACGTGATGGTACACGGTCAAGTAAGCTGTGCCGTCATTGGTTGTTGCCAAGATTTCATTATATGACGGCAATTCATGGCTGGGTTGCTTAGGAGACAGTTCAAGTTTCCCTGGCTGTTGCCATGATACTACCCTAGATGACCAAGTATCCTCTACTTCCATGCCCCAGTGGGCAATAGTCAGCCTAATTCTGTTTAGGAGTCCAATATGGCAACGTAATCTTAGTGAGTCCTTGCCCAAGTGGGCATTTATACGACTTCATTCCAATATTACACAGCATCACAATATCTTTGTCCGTCAAAAACAAATAGACGTGCCCACATCCTGAAAAATAATTAAAAACAGCATATCTTAAAAACAAGCAGAATTTCAGAATATAAAATAGCCAACAATCAAACAATAAATTAATCATGCAGATGAATAGATAACTCCTCACTTACATTAAGACCTTTAGGTGTCAGACAGTCAAAATCTATGATGTAGAGAGACTCTAATTTACGAAGTGATAATTCTCGATTTCCACCTCGCACACCCAAGTTAACACAATCAATTACCACAATCTGTATAAAATTTTCATCCTGCATATGCATCTCACGAAAGTGACGAGCAATTGGATATTGTTTGTTGTAACTCCTGTTTGCGTGTAAATGTTCCAACACTCGTTTTTTGGCCTCATGTTTGGTGCTCCCAACATACCATTTATCACAAGGGCAAATTAGAACATATACACTATAAGGAGTGTTACAAGACAAATTCTTCCTGATGACAAATTCCCTGGATGAATTGGGCACCAACAGTTTCTTAATGTCTTTACTGTTTTTACATGCTTTGCATTTGCGACAACACTTGAATCCCTGAGAATTGCTGTTCAAGCTTGAATCAGTACTAGTCACATAATTGTGACTAAGTTCGTCCTGTAGGGATCTACTTTTCCAAAAAGTAATCTGTGGGTTGCCACTCAGTTCCTTCTTAAGGTGATCATCAGTCATGAGAACATGCCAGTGTTTCTGAAAGATTCTTCGAATTTCTCTGGCCTGCCCTGAAAATGTGGTAATGAATCTCATACTGTTATTGTCGTCCTGGTCTTTATTGGGGTGTAGTAATTCTACCCTCGTTTTCATCTCTACTCTTGTAGCAGCAGTGGTTATCATTTTTTTACTGTATCCTCTCTCAAGAAATCTCTCATGCATAACTTTGTCCTCCTCTCTATAAGCTGCCATGGTGCTACAATTTCTCTTGGCGCGCAATAGTTCACCATATGGAATGCTCTGCACCAAGTTTCTTGGATGGCAGCTTCCATCCAAGAAACTGTCTCCTAAGCAACCCAGCCTTGGAGACCAATGAATTGCCGTCATATAATGAAATCTTGACAACAACCAATGACGGCACAGCTTACTTGACCATGTACCATCACGTGTCACGGAACTTTTTGGAGTCCGGTTTTTTGGCATAATATTGGGAAAAGACAAAACGCAATGTCCAATATACAAATCCAACTAGCATGGACCATGATGGCAATTTAATACGATGAATTGTATATGATTTGAAGTCTACAATACCTTGACTGTTTTCGATATTTTTGCAATCTGTAATTTACTCACATTAATCTTTATAACAGAATGGATAATGATTTGAATGTTATATGTGGCACACATCGTATTTGAATACAACTACCATTGCCAGTGGTCCATATCAAAATGTCCGCCGCTATTATCATTATGCACATTGGTGTTTTCACGTGTTTACGTATTTAAGATGGCGATTTGACTAATTTGGTGAGCGTGAGCAAGCCGTAATGGCGAAACGCGTAATTTTTCTACTTGCCTAAAATAAATTTTACTTGCAAGACAACCCGGGTGTCCGAGTATCATGCTTATCAGGAAGTGTGTTGGAGCGAATATATTGGGATACCGGTTACCCGACTCGGACCGCCCACGACAGCCGATGATCTCTGTACCGGTAATGGTGGAGGAATATATATATATATATATATTCACTGAAAAAAACATAGGTTTCACACTCGTTATAGTTAGGAATTAGCATTTAAAAAACCTTTCAAATTCACTGAAAAAACCATAGGTTTCACACCAGTTATAGTTAGCTGAACATTTTACTCATACAAAACCATTGAAATTCCCACGTTATAGTTAGTTGGATTCACTATAACTCGCGCGCCCGCAATCCACTGCTGATGATGTCACATATTACATCATTCATGACATGGTCAGTGACATCACTGATGACATCACTGATAACATCTCAAATGACATCACTGATGACATCACTGATGACATCTGAAATGACATCACTGATGACATCACTGAAGACATCATCCATGTGATAATACGATGCACCTCCTCACACTCTAATCTAACCTTTGATACACCCAGTGTTAAATACAAACTACCATTCCTGAAATTATTGACACACCAATACCCGTAACTACATACGCACTCACTGATTCCTAGGTCTACACACACATCTACTCATTCACTCATACATACAGTCACTCATCAATAGAATACTATCATATCCACTCATACACCTATACAGACACTCACACGCTGACACTCATCCACAAAGTTACTCACACACCTAGTCAGTTATGCAAATAATCAATCACACTCCCATTTTCTCAACTACACAGTTATACACACTAAACCTTACTTATTCAAACATATACTAACACATACTTACTCTATTTTACAATCACTGATACAAGTACACATTGATCCATACAGTCACTTACGCAATCACATGCTCTCATGTTTAGTCATTTATATGTGCCAACTCTCACATGCACTGTGTTTTACATATGCACTTACTTGGACATGGAGCACTGATTTAGCTATTCACTCACCAACACACCCATGCAGACAGTCAACCACCCATACAGCTCTTTCCACATGCACTGTTGAACCCATATACCAAGTGAATCAACTGCTCACACATATATGCACAGAGTCACACACCTCCCAGCCACCCACACACACACTCACCCTCACATACAAATACTTGGACAACCAATCAATAACCCATATAGCCACTCATATAGCTACTGATCAACACATGCAGCAGCTTACACAACAACAGACATAATGATGCACACATTCAGACAGTTTAGTCACTAACCCATGCATTCAGTAAGACACATTTAATCTCCCACTCATACAGTCAGTCATACACCTACTAAATCCATTATCCAAACACTCATACATACACTCATTCTAGAATATGTTAAACACATTTTTAATTTTTAATTTTCAGGAACACACATTTACTGGATGATGTCATCAGTGATGTCATTTGAGATGTCATCAGTGATGTCATTTGAGATGTCATCAGTGATGTCATCAGTGATGTCACTGACCATGTCATGAATGATGTAATATGTGACATCATCAGCAGTGGATTGCGGGCGCGTGAGTTATAGTGAGTCCAACTAACTATAACGTGGGAATTTCAATGGTTTTGTATGAGTAAAATGTTCAGCTAACTATAACTGAGCCTACTATAACTAGGTAGGCTCAGGGTTCGCGCACCGGTAAGCTTACCGGTACCATTTTGTCTTGGAGCGCTCAGGGTGCGCGCACCTGTAAGCTCTCCTGAGAGCGCTATTTCTGCGTTCGTATAACAAAATATGTATGGAAAGTAAATAATAATGCAAGACATTTAGTACCATACTTATAAAAGCAGTATTTTTGGTTTACGAAATGAAAATGATTCTGCATTTCCGTAAAGCTATCAAAACGTCACTCAGGCGCGCCGCGTAAGCGCCCCCGGAAGCGCCTACGTTCGCGCCGCGTAAGCGCCCCCGGAAGCGCTCCGGTGCGCGCAGCGTAAGCGCGTCAAGTCATGTGACCTTAAAATAACTCTTTTCATTGGTTGCTAACACATTTTTTACAAAGAAAGAAATCCTCACCCATTTCCTTCACTTCTTCTTTCACTTTTGTGACTGCAAGACCTGTCTTTTTGCTCTTGAATCTTTGTTGGATTATCATGGCTGCCAGAGCATCCAGCAGCAGTGATGACACAGAGGGATTTATAGATGAAGAGGTTCCTCAGCCTAGAGTTAAGGAGCATTTTATCTTGAACTTTTTTGATGTACCTGAGGGACGTAAGAAAGTAAATGCTCCAAAGGTGGAGTGTAAGATCTGCCACACTGTGCTTTCCAGAGGAGACCCCACAAGGAAGTACAGTTTTGGTAATTCTACCATGATTCGCCACATGCAGAGAAGGCATCCTCAGAACTCTGCCCTGGAGAGTGTCAGGGCTCTGGCACGAGAGGCTCCCAGGGATGGTGCCTCTACTTCAACCGGAGGACCAACTACATCGGTGAAGGGGTGACCAGAAGAGCTGATCCCTAATATTCAGCCTGCTTTTAATGAAGAATTAAATGCAGAAAATGTGATCAGCTACTTTGTTATGGGGAACAAAGTGTTATGCTCATGGATCGAGCATTAGAGAACCACCGCTGACATCCCCAGTCCTAATTTTGATTATGTTTTTTTGCTCCTGTGGAGCAGTTTCCCATTCCCATTTCCTGTTTTTGTTTTTGTTCAAAAAAAAGGAAAAAAGAAGAAAAAAAAGTTCTTTTCAAAACTACCTCCAATTCTCATCAAAGAGCTGTATTCTTAAAAAAATGAAAAAGAGTAACTGAAGTGGAGTGCAGTGAGAGAGGAGACGAAAATGAGTGAGAAAGCAAAGAAAGGGACGAGAGGGGAAGGGAAGTGAAGTAGGGGGACTGAAAGAAGGTGAGTTTGGGGAAGCAGAGTGAGGAGAAGGAGAGTGAACATGGGGAATGTGGATAAGTGAAGAAAATGTAGTAAAAGAACGGTGGTGTGGAAGAGTAAGAAAAGAGCAGTGATGTTCAGGAAAAAGAGTGGAGATACAGACTGGATAAAGACAACTGAGTGTGAGACAAGGTGAGTAAGGCAGTGAAGAAACAGAGAAAGTGAAAGAAAAATAAGAGTAGAAGACTGAAGGCCTCATTTATGAGGCCATGCGTCACTTTTACGCCGCCGGTGCGTCACTTTTTGTGATGCACCAGTGCTGTAAAAAATGCACCTTGTTGAGTCATATTTACAAAGTGACGCATCTAGGTAGATGCGTCACTTTGTAAACCCCTGCGCCACATTATACCTGCGCCAGGTGTAATGTATGCAAAGGGGGCGTATTGACGCAAGAAAGGGTCGTAGAAGTGACGCAGTAAAATCTATGAGATTTCCCTGCGTCACTTTTAGGATACCATTGCGTCAAAATCTTGCCCCTGCCTCACAGCAGGCGTAAGACTGACGCAGGCCCTGTCACATGGGACTGGCCCCATGTGAAAGGATGCATTGCTGGAGTTCCGTCACTTTTGTGACACACTCCAGCAATGCATCACTTTTGCGCTTACAGATACGTCAGAAATACTGACGTATCTGTAACTCCTTGCGACATAATGCGTCATATATTAAATATGACGCATGAGTAGAAGACTCAAGGCCTCATTTATGAGGCCATGCGTCACTTTTACGCCGCCGGTGCGTCACTTCTTGTGACGCACCAGTGGTGTAAAAAATGCACCTTGTTGAGTCATATTTACAAAGTGACGCATCTAGGTAGATGCGTCACTTTGTAAACCCCTGCGCCACATTATACCTGCGCCAGATGTAATGTATGCAAAGGGGGCGTATTGACGCAAGGAAGGGTCGTAGAAGTGACGCAGTGAAATCTATGAGATTTCACTGCGTCACTTTTAGGACACCGTTGCGTCAAAATCTTGCGCCTGCCTCACAGCAGGCATAAGACTGACGCAGGCCCTTTCACATGGGGCTGGCCCCATGTGAAAGGATGCATTGCTGGAGTTGCGTCACTTTTGTGACACACTCCAGCAATGCATCACTTTTGCGCTTACAGATACGTCAGAAATACTGACGTATCTGTAACTCCTTCCGACATAATGCGTCATACATTAAATATGACGCATGAGTAAAAGACTGAAGGCCTCATTTATGAGGCCATGCGTCACTTTTACGCCACCGGTGCGTCACTTTTTGTGACGCACCAGTGGTGTAATAAATCCACCTTGTTGAGTCATATTTACAAAGTGACGCATCTAAGTAGATGCGTCACTTTGTAAACCCCTGCGCCACATTATACCTGCGCCAGGTGTAATGTATGCAAAGGGGCCGTATTGACGCAAGAAAGGGTCGTAGAAGTGACGCAGTGAAATCTATGAGATTTCACTGCGTCACTTTTAGGACGCTGTTGCGTCTAAATCTTGCGCCTGCCTCACAGCAGGCGTAAGACTGACGGAGGCCCTTTCACATGGGACTGGCCCCATGTGAAAGGATGCATTGCTGGAGTTGCATCATTTTTGTGACACACTCCAGCAAGGCATCACTTTCCTCTAAACACTCTACTTTATTTTTTTACTCTATTTTTTTACACTGTTTTTCCCCGTGGTGCGCTCAGGGTGCGCATACCGGAGCGCGCACCTGGGAACGCACCCAGTGCTTACCCCGTGAAAATTTAAAAAAAAAACAAGGTTTTTTTCCTTTCAGGGTCCTTCTAGACCCCCCTCAGAAAACCTAGGGGGTCAGGGGGTGTCTACTCTGCCCCCTTTTAATTATTTCCCCCTTTCTTTTTCACCTCTTGTGTCTCGATTCTACCGAGACACAAGATGGCGGACTCTCCGAACTGTTTAGAATGTTGACAGACACCCGACAGCCAATCAGCTTTCCGCTCGGGCACTCCCGTAGCGCGCCGGGTGCGCTCCCCGGTAAGCGCACCTGTGAGCGCTCGGAGAGCGCTTATAGATATATATGTGTTTTTGAAGTTAATTTTTAAAAAAAACACTGGAGCAATTTTCAGCAAATATAGCAAAGGCACATCTGCGTACCAGTCCCTACAATTTTGCCAAGTTTGGCGTAATTCTGTTCAGCGGGTCGGGCTGTAGACTTGCCAGACCGTCCTAAGGAAATTAACATGGGGAAAACACGTTTTGGGACCCCCCTTTTTTCTCAGCTCCCACTTCACGAATCCCCCCGAAACTTTCAGGGAAGGAGCGGCACCAGAGTTATTCCCAATAGAATGTTGCGGATTTCCTATGGTAGCCAATCCTAACTATAACTACCTACTGGCGACTGCCAGTAGGTAATATATATATATATATATATATATATATATATATATATATATTCACTGAAAAAACCATAGGTTATAGACCATATATAGTTAGGAATTAGCATTTACAAAACCTTGAAAATTCACTGAAAAAACCATAGGTTATAGACCATATATAGTTAGGAATTAGCATTTAAAAAACCTTATTTTACTCACACAAAACCATTGAAATTCCATATATAGTTAGTTGCACTAACTATATATTGCGCACCCGCAATCCACTGCTGATGATGTCACATATTACATCATTCATGACATGGTCAGTGACATCACTGATGACAACATCCAGTGACTATGTTTCTGTAAAGTTAAAATATGTCTTACATATTGAAGAATGAGTGGATGTATAAGTGTCTGGACGAAGGATTTAGTAGGTGCATGACTGAATGTATGAGTGAGTGATTAAATGTGTCTCACTGAGTGCATGGGTTAGTGACTAAACTGTCTTAATTTGTGCATCATTATGTCTGTTGTTCTGTAAACTGCTGCATGTGTTGATCAGTAGCTATATGAGTAACTATATGGGTTATTGATTGATTGCCCAAGTATTTGCATGGGAGACTGAGTGTGTGTGTGGCTGGATGGGAGGTGTGTGACTCTGTACAGATCAATGTGTACTTGTATCAATGATTGTATAAGAGAGTAAGTATGTGTTAGTATATGGTTGAAAACGTAAGGTGCTCTATGTTTAACTGTATAGAGTAGAAAATGGAAGTGTGATTGATTCTTTACAGGACTGACTAGGTGTTTGAGTAACTCCATGGATGAGTGGCAGAGTGTGAGTGTCTGTATAGGTGTATGAGTGCATATGATTGTGTTGTAAACATGAGTGATTGTATGTATGAATGATTGTATGGGTGAATGAGTGAATGTGTGTGTAGACGTAGGAATCAGTGAGTACGTATGTAGTAACTAGTATTGGTGTGTCAATGGTTTCAAAAATTATACTCTGTTTTTAACACTGGGTGAAACAGAGGTTATATTAAAATGTGAGGAGATGCATTGTATTGTCACATGAATGATATCATCAGTGATGTGGTCATTGATGTCAAATGAGATGTCATCAGTGATGTCATTTGAGATGTCATCAGTGATGTCATCAGTGATGTCACTGACCATGTCATGAATGATGTAATATGTGACATCATCAGCAGTGGATTGCGGGTGCGCAATATATAGTTAGTGCAACTAACTATATATGGAATTTCAATGGTTTTGTGTGAGTAAAATAAGGTTTTTTAAATGCTAATTCCTAACTATATATGGTCTATAACCTATGGTTTTTTCAGTGAATTTTCAAGGTTTTGTAAATGCTAATTCCTAACTATATATGGTCTATAACCTATGGTTTTTTCAGTGAATTTCAATGGTTTTTTAATAGCAAATATCATAAGCTGTCGAATGTCAAGTACGTGGTAAGAATTTTTTTTTTCGTGTTTATGCACACTGATCTGCTTTGATTGCTGCCCCCCACCCCTCATTTCTATTAGGAGTACTCTCTCTTTGCAGATAGTGAAGGGTAGTTAACGCAGCCCTTTCCCCCTTTGTAATCCGTCGTGCCTGCTTCTCTCTCCATTTGATTGATTGTTCTCTTTGGTTCATTCTCTATTTACAAACAAGCACAGAGTCGCAATACTCTGTTTAGTCTTTGCAGATAGCGAAAAATCGTGTAAAAAAACAAAAGGAATCGAGCAAAATCAGTAGGCCACTAATGGGATCTCTTTTGACCTCGCTAAAATAGAAACATTAGGAACAACCTGTTGAAAATAGCAATGCGTATGTATATAAGCGGCGTTCATTTGTGTTCACAGTACCCCTTGTTGATTGTTTCAATCGAGCATTGAATTGTTCGAAGTTAATTCTCTTAACGATCTTCTCTACCTGCAAACGAGGAAGAATAGGAATATTCTATCTCCCTTTGCAGATAGTGAAGGGTAGGTAACGCAAGCCTTTAACACGTCGTACCTATTTCATTCCTCATTGATTGATTGATTGTCCGAACATTGACTGTTTGGGAATTAGTTCTTTTTGGAGGTATTCCCTGTTTGCAAATAAACGTAGGAAAATCTTTGCAAGTAGTGAAAGGGTACGTAATGCGGACCGTTCTCCCCCGTTGTAATCTGTCATGCCTATCTACTCCCCACTGATTGATGCACCTTTTTCACCCGGACCATTTACTAGAGATACGTCATCTGGCCCGACCAGAGAGCACCCCTAGTGAAAAGGACATATGCAATAATAACGAAGTGATCACTGTATCCTGTTAACAGAAACTTTACCATGAAACAACCTGGAAAGAAAAAAATAGGAAAACGAAAATCAGTAGGCCACTGATGAACATGAACTTTTATTAAACAACGAACAAAGAAACGATAACATAACGTAATGATAAAACCTATTAATGTCCTAGAAACAAGAAAACGTTAAAATATGCCAGTGGTGAGAGACCAGAAAAACAGTAAGAGAAACCAAATCACCCCTCGCTGTCCCACCGCCTGCCACGCCAAAAAAATCGATAGACTAGGGAAAATGCAAGTCAGTAGAACATCCACCCCCACTCTGGAAACTTCCAAGGTGGGGCAGGGTTCCGGCTACGCCCAGCCGGGAGCAGCCCATATAAGGCAGGTCCTGCTGCCACGCCTCGGCCAGGAGATCCTAACGTAGGGTGTAGCCGGAGGAGAGGCCGAGACCAGCGGGACCCGGCCAGGGGATTGCCTTTACAACGCTGAACAGTTGCAGGGGGGGGGAATGTCTCCTCGACCCTCCCCTCTCTCTCCCAGTCCGGCCGCGGTGGCCCTTGAGAGTTGCAGGTAGTCCCGCCACATGCTCTTCCGGTCCGACCACCAACGGTCGGGGGGCCGAGGCCGACGGGATCCGGCTGCAGCCGATAAACCAAGAAACCCGTTCATGGGGCCAGAGCCAGGGGCGTCCGGCCGACATCCACCGGAAGCCCGGCCCGAAGACGGACGGGACACTTCTTTCTTTTATAATGGCTGCGACAACACTGGAGGGGGATGTCTTGCACATGCCTCCGACCCCCCCCTCGTCCTCATCGCCTGGTCCGGCCATAACAAATCTCAAGCGAGACGCCGTGGGGTGCACTGGGAGGGAGAGACGGTGCGAACAGGCCTCTCCCGCCTCCCCAGGTGGAGGCTTCCCAGCTGCACCCTCAGCGCTCCAGGCGGTGGCATCCTAACAACTACAGTGCTGCACAGTTTCGGAACGACCTAGATAACGGTTCTTCCACTGTGGCCATGCTGCAACGTCTCGCCCGGCAGGGTGGAGCCCGTCCGCTCATGTGACCCCGCGATCGCCGGTAGCTGCCGAACTCTCAAAATGGCTGTCGACCTGGCAAGAGCGGGCCCAACATAAAGAAATGGCCCGGTCACTGGTTGACTCCACCACCGTAGTCCTCCACGACCTTGAAGATTCTAGAGGAGCCGCGGGAGTCTCCGACCCCCGATGGGGAATGACTGCCATGATCGCCCGTGGAGTGACGAAACTGTATCCGCGGGACGTCGGCGCTCCCATGCTGGCGCCAGCCTCACTTTGAATTACTACAATCCTGCAGACCTCACTTCCGGTGAAAGCACAGTGTGACCCGGTAGGAAAAATTATTGCACCCCCTCCCCTTTTTGACTGATAGTTCAAACCACCGATCCTTTCCTTTGCCCTTTTAACGGAACTTTGGACTGCCTCCCCCTCTTTTACATTTTCTAGAGAAAACAAAACATTAACCACTACATTAGCATAGCAGTTGACACCAGAACTGTTTTCAAATTGAAACCAACAACATCTTCAACAGAATCCTTTTTGTTTCTGCTGTGACCCTGCTACAGCACAGGCATTGTCCCCAGCAGTAATTCTGCAATGCCGGTAAGAATAGCTGTGGTGCCTACTGGACTCACTCACCCCCGCGGCGCCCCACGCCGTTTTTTGCTGGGCGGCAACTTACTAGACATCACTTTCGTGCCATCTAGATTTCAGCGCGTTCTGCTGCCTTGGAACTATTCGCACAACAGACCGCTACTGACAAGAATATTTCATTATTGGTGCTGTCAATTTCAATAAATCTATTGGATAATTAAAAAGAAATTGCCACGGTCTCTTCGTTGTTTAAATGTTTTTACTGTTTTTGTTTTGTTGTATATATTTATATGTTATTAAAGTTTTATATTCCTACTACTTTGTTGGAGTGCTATATATTTTTAATGTGACACATAATTGTAAAAACTTTGATGTACAAAGAGTCATTCCTGGAATCTTCCGCTTCAGGCTCGGTCCCCTCCCCAATCACAATACAGGATGGTTTTCAGATAGTAGGAACGCGTGTGGTGTGACGGATCTCATCGGGTGTGGGCCTTGATCTACTATAACTCCTTTGAAGAGGGGTGATTCTTTACAGCTGGAGCCATAAACTACATCTGCAGGGCTAGCTGATAGCCTAGGACCGGCCTGGACATTCGGACACAGAGGAAGAGGAGTGTCAGAGGGTGCGGTAGTGAATAGGGCGAAAGGGAGGTGTCGGGCGGGCACAGAGTGTGATTCTCAGGGAAGAGCAGCGCAGATGGGGGAAGGTTTATTGCCCATGCATAAGACAGAGAGCGGTGGTGACCAGTGCCTGGGGGAGATGCTTACGAGGGTGAGGAGCCATGCTACGAATCGACAGCGTGCAGAGAGTGGGTCTGGTCAAGACATCTAAAATGGCTGCCGTGCACGACAAAAGTGTGGCATTTCAAAAAAGGCAAGATGGCGCAGACAATGTTTTTCAACACTTCCTCATTTCCTTCGAATCGAACGTTAACAGACGTTGGGGCATATTACCAAAGTTAAGCGATATTTATCGCTAACGATGCTTACCAATCAATTTTTTACCACTAAGCATCGTCAGAAATTATCGAAGATAAACCTTACTATTATCAAGGTTTATCGCAAATGCGATAATAAACGGCCGCAATGCATGAATATCGCTAAAAACTCAGCGATATTCATGCATTACCGAGCTAATACTCTTAGCCATGTTATCCACCTCCCATTGGATAACATGGCTAAGAACTGCTCAGGGCAGGTGTTACTTTTTGGAGATATTCGCGCTTAGCGCGAATATCTCCAAAAGTTGGTAATAGGAGATAGATATCTTGCATGTTGTAATGCAAGTTATTGTGGTATATGGAACTCATACCATAATCTCTCAGGAAAGCAGAAACTGATCCTTTTGGGACCGCCTAAAAAGGCCTAGGGGGTGAGGAGTACTCTACTTTGCCCCCTTTTCACGTTCCGAACTATTTTATTTTACTCTCTTCTGTAATTACACAAAATACCAGCGATAAGATGCATCGGAGACACACACTGAGAGAAAGGAGGCCGGAGATGAAGAAGACATGTCAAATACACATTGGAGATAATATAGTGGCAGAAGGGAAGTAAATATGAGTAAACTTACCATGTAACATAAAAATGTTGCACTCTATACTATAAGTCTCATTTTATACTACAATCACTTCGCTACAACCTCATAAATTAAAAATAAAAATAAATAATGTCTCAAACAATTTTTGATTTCTAAATATAAGTTTATTCTTCAGAATTTTCTAAATTTGAAACAACTAGTAACATGTCCTCATCAGTAATTTCCTCTTCAATCATCTCATCTGGAATCTCCTCATTAAAAGTCTGCAATGATGATTCTTGTAACTCTATGGTCTCCAAACACTCGATAAATTCGCCATCAAGAGATTGATCAAAAAAATCATTCAAGTCATCTCCTCCTTCTGACAATATTTCATTATTGGTGCTGTCCATTTCAATCAATGTAGTGGAATCATTCAAGTCATCTCCTCGTGACAATATTTCATTATTGGTGCTCTCAATTTCAATCAATGTAGTGGAATCATTCAAGTCATCTCCTCCTTGTGACAATATTTCATTATTGGTGCTGTCCATTTCAATCAATCTAATGGAATCATACAAGCCATCTCCTCCTTGTGACAATATTTCATTATTGGTGCTCTCAATTTCAATCAATGTAGTGGAATCATTCAAGTCATCTCCTTGTGACAATATTTCATTCTTGGTGCTGTCCATTTCAATCAATCTAATGGAATCATACAAGTCATGTCCTCCTTGTGACAATATTTCATTATTGGTGCTCTCAATTTCAATCAATGTAGTGGACAATTCAAAAGAAATTGCCACGGTCTCTTCATTGTGAGCCATTTTATTTTGAAATTGCTTGCTGTAAATTGCAGAAAAAAATAATCACTTTCATTTATCGTTTTTAGTAATACATAATATAAAACTAACTTCATCAAGTATTTAGTATAACAGAAGGACTGCAAATAAATAACAGAAAACATTTTTCAAATTATCTTCAAGTGTACAACATAGTTCCCCTTACAAATTAACAACTCACCTTTTTAAAAGTAGCAGAAGTGTTAGTACTGTGTAAATCAAACACCAGAAATTCACCACCAAAAATTCCTCACAAATGTACCTCAGACAGTAGTATCACAAAATGGCTGTGGTTTCCTCTCATTTGACATATATACATAACCAATTAACTTTCATCACACACAAATACAAAACCAAAGTAACATTTTAATTGGTTCTAAATTTCAACACTTTCAAATGTGTTTTCCCCATGCAATTTTCCATAGGACATTTACATACGTCTACAGCCTGAATGGCTGAACGGAATTACACCAAACTTGGCAAAATGGTACATCAAACCTAAGAGGTCAGGAAGGATCTACTATGCCCCCTTATGGTCATTTCCCCCTTCGCTTTGGCCTCCTCTTGTCTCTCAATCCTACCGAGGGACAAGATGGCGGCCGCTACGGACTGTTTGGAATGTTGACAGACGCCGGAGAACCAATCAGCTTCGCAAAGCTCCGTAACGCGAAAAGTACGCGAAGCGGAGCGCTGTTACAGATATATATCTTTTTTTCAACGTTAATTTCTCAAAATCCACTGGAGCACATATATTGAGACCTAGCAAAGGCACATCGGGCTACCAGTCCCTAATATTTTGCCAAGTTTCGTGCAAATCCATTCAGCCGTTCGATTATTATTATTTTGTTTTTTTTTTGCCCCGCGGGGCCCTTTTAAAACCTCCACATCAAACCTAGGGGGTCAGCGAGGATCTACTATGCCCCCTTATAGTTATTTCCCCCTTTGTTTTGACCTCCTCTTGTCTCTCGATCCTACCGAGAGACAAGATGGCGGCCGCTACGGACTGTTTGGAATGTTGACAGACGCCGGAGAACCAATCAGCTTCGCTTCACAAAGCTCCGTTGCGCGAAAAGTCCGCGAACCAGAGCGCTAACCGGTCCGCTGTTACAGATATATATCTTTTTTTAAACGTTAATTTCTCAAAATCCACTGGAGCACATATATTGAGACCTACAAAAGGCACATCGGGCTACCAGTCCCTACAATTTTGCCAAGTTTCGTGCAAATCCATTCAGCCGTTCGGGCTAAAAGTGAGGCCAACCGCCCTATGGAAAACTCAATGTTAAAAACACGTTTTGGGACCCCCCTTTTTTCTCGGCCCCCACTGGACGAACCCCCCCCAAATTTTCAAGGGCTGCTCAGAAACAAAATGTGCCATTTTCCTGAAAATTTCAGCCGATTCCGTCCACAAACGCCAAAGTTATTAGACATAGAATTTTCAAAAAACCCATAGAGAAAAAATCCTAACTATATATACCTACTGGCGACCGCCAGTAGGTAATATATATATATATATATATATATATATATATATACTAGCTGACCCTGCCACGCGTTTCTGTGGCTCAGTCTGGTTAAATGGAAGAGAAAGAAAAGTGTTAGCGCACGTTTCTAATATGTTTAATTTCACAATGCTTGTGGGCACACAATATGTTTTGGTGACTCGTCACGTTGTGTATATATAAACACGGGCTAATGTTGCAAAGTGAACCAACTCCTCCCCCCTCCCTCCACCCACTTCCCGGTCTGCCATCCTGACACCACTGTTCATCCTAATATATGTAGACTATTGTCTCTATGCGTCCTTTCTTAATGTTGCAAAGTGAACCAACTCCTCCCCCCTCCCTCCACCCACCTCCCGGTCTGCCATCCTGATACCAACTGTCCATCCTAATATATGTAGACTATAGTCTCTATGCCTCCCTTGTAGTTTTTGCGCAGCAACCAAATCGATAGGGTCTGTTCGGCCTTTCGATTAAATACACATGCGTATTGGACACATGCGTATTCTAATCCCACGTTGTGTATACATAAACATGCGCATAATCGAATCCAACGTTGTGTCAAAATTTCATATCAACCGGTGAAGAACTTTCGGAGATTTAAGATTTTGAACAAATTAACATTGACATTTTTATGTGTCTGTTCGGGCTTTCGATTAAAAACACCCACGTATTCGAAACACGTGTATTGGAATCCAACGTACATAAAAACACGCCCCTATTCGAATCCAACGTTGTGTCAAAATTTCGAAGCAATCGGTGAAGAACTTTCGGAGATTTGCGATTTTAAACAAACGAACATTTATATTTTTATTTATATAGAAGATATCAACCAAAAATGACACTCCAGCTTGCACCTCGGTGGGTTAGAGAGACACGGACCACAGGAAGGTATGGCTCAGATGTTATTTTAATCCCCAATAACGCGTTTCAGACTTCACCAGTCCTTGATCACATATACATTGAATGCAGTTCGCCATTTTTTAATTTCATTGCTACACCACGTGATTGATAGACACAGTAAAAATACTAATCACCACTTTGGCATATCCTATTACATGTAGTCTGTTTTTTACCATGGGTCATCTATTACATACAAAACATCATCAATATCACAGTAAAAAACCTTTAAGATGCTGTATCATAAATAAATAAATAAATATATGCATATTAAAATAATTACATACATATTATAATTTATCTGTAAATAATAGTGATGTCAACTCTACGATAAAACCATGTATTAATATAGATTAAAAACCATAGTTATAATATTTGCATGTGCAAAATCTCAAATATACTAATATATACTGGCTGATTGACCCTAATAAAATACTCTAAATTTACCTCAAACTATTGGGGCAGTGCCAACCTGGACCCTGCTGGTAATCAGAATATTAAATTACAAATATGCCATAACGTAATAAGCATACATGATACCGATGTGTATCTGTATTTCCCTACAAAGTGCAAGTGCTACCTGAAGAAAGTTTTTATGTTTTAAAATCTAGTGTAAACATAATGTGCCTAATCATAAAATAAATAAAGTGCAAAGAAGCTTAGAATTTACATCATAATCTGCATAAGTGCAAGAGCTAGCAAAGGTATTATACTGCCTATGGTAGGAAGTGGATGCATACCTGTTCGCAGGGTTTGGAGTTTGATAAGGGCCGGGATAGATAAAAGGGGATACATTGTATGCTGATAAAAAATGACGATTTCATTGTTTCAAGCATTAGTGCTGACAGTTTTATGGTCCTCTCTTATAAAAGATAATGGAGGTCCTCTGTGTTATTGAGGCCATTTGGCTTCTTGCTTTCTAATTCCGAAATGGTGGTAGATTCTAGTTTACGTAACATCTTCTCTCTGTCACCATCTCTACGTAGTTTGGGTACAGCTTTAATGACATAATATCGCAGACAATTGAGATCGTTATTATGTTCTGCCTTATATATATTTTGCTGTGTTATCTAAAAGTCTATTAATAGAGGCCACAATTGGTCTGATTGGGGGGGTTGCTCATATCTTTGGGCAGGTGTCAGTAAGGTTGGTGTTTCACAATAAAGAAACAGATACTCCTCCTGCCCCAACATGACATCATCCCTCCAATCTTGCAGTAATCGATGATATGCATTGATGGACGCCCGGTATTCCTTTTGTTGTGTTGGAATGTAGCACTCCCTGTCATCTGGCTGTATCATCGCCTCTTTGTGATAGTGTTGTTTACTGAAAATGGCAATGTTGCCCCCTTTGAGTGAGGGTTTATTCTCTATGTTTGGATCTTCTTTCAGGGATTTGATTGCCTCCCATTGTTTTCTTCAGATGTTGTAGTGCCGATTCTTAGAGTTAGTGTGCTTGGCCAAGTTCTTCAGATCATTAATGACCGCTTTATTGAACACATGGGGGGTCTGCACAATAAAGCTTCCAGCTTGAACATCTTTCTGTGAGTGCTCTCCTCTTTTGGCTGAAAATGTGTTTGCCTCGTTTGAGGAATCGATAAGCTGCTCACCACCGCTAGAGCAAGCCCCCGAAAGAGGAAGGAGCGGCGGCGGTGATGTTCTGTTGCGAAAAAAAAAATGTATTCACACATATATAAATCCCAAAAAATCTATGAATCAGTCAGTAATTATATGAAGTGCTACTACTCTCCCCTGATGGTCTCTAGGCAGTGAGTCGGGAGGGCGGGGGGGCTGAAGTTCAGTCTAAGAACCAAGTCTTGAGGTCCTTCCTGAAATGCGGAAGCGATGGTGATTGCGTGTGGTGCAGAGGCAGGAAATTCCTTGTCTTCTTCCAAGGTAGGAGAAGGGACTACCTCGAGCCATCGTCTTGAGGATCTGTGCGATGGTGGCCAGGGCCACTTGGGCAGAGCAGAGATGTCTTTTGGGAGTGTAGTAGGAGAGGCAAGGGTTGAGGTATGCAGATCTGGCATTGTCGAGGGCCTGTAGGTGTGCGTGAGAAGCTTCAAGGGGATTCTCTTGTTGACAGGTAGCTAGTGAAGGTCTCTCAGGTGTCCGGTGGCATGGTTGCAGCGTGGGATGCTCAGGATGAGTCTGGCAGAGGCATTGTGGATGGTGTGTCATTTTTTGAGGGGTTTCTGGGTGGTGCTGGCATAGAGTGAGTTGCTTTAGTCGAGTCTGCTATTGATAAGTGCATTGGTGAGCTTTTTTCTGGTCTACGTGTGGTCTTACAAAGGAGGCAGAGTGGCTGGAAGCAGCAAGATGACACAGCATTGATTTGGCAGTTTATCGAGAGTGAGGAGTCCAGCATGGTACCGAGGTTTCATGCATGCTACTTGGTAGTGGGGGATACCGAGTGCTGCAGGCCACTAAGAGTTGTTCCAGGAAGAGGGGGCAGTTTTGTTTGAGTTAAGCTTGAGACAGATGTCCTTCATTCAGGTGCTGACTGCCTTCTTCCTGTTGTGGAACTTGCTCTGGCTGCTGTGGGCTTATCTGTAAGGACGAGAATCAGCGGGTGTCGTGGCCTGGGAGACAATTTTGCGTCCATGGGTTCTGACGATAGTAGCAAGCTGGGTCATGTGGTGGTTGAAGAAGATGGGGTTCAGGGAGGATCCCCAAGGCACTCAGCAGCTGATCTCTGTGGGTTCTGAGCTGAACGGTGGAAGTCTGACTCTCTGTGTTCAGCCGATGAGGAGGGAGAGGATCCATTCTAGGGCTTTGTCGTGGATCCTGTCATCGTGAAGACTTGCACAGAGGGTGTGATGAGGGATGGTGTTGAAGGAGGCTAAGAGATCCGGGAGGATGAGGGCAGCAGTCTTGCCTCGGTCAAGGAGGGTGCTGATGTCATCTCTTGTGGCAAGGAGAGCAGTCTTGGTGCTGTGTTTCCTTCTGAGAAACGATTGGGAGAGGTACAGGATGTTGATGAACTCGGAGAGACACATATATGTATCTGTGTGTGTTTATCTAGGCATTTATTTATACATAATATTAAATAGTAGTAGAATATATTTAATTTATGTTATATGAAATGTATATATTGAAATATTTAACATTTACTGCTTTAACTTCTTTTATATTATTATAAAACAATATTTTTGATTTTTTTTTATAATAATGTCAACAATATTGTTTTTCTAATATTTTCGTACTCAGCATTATAAATATAGGATCTCAATATTGTGGTACATTTTATTTTCTATTCAATATTTTTGCAAAGATCATTGTCACCATAGCGGACAAGTCAACTGAACCACAAGCCAGATTTCAAGATTGTATGAGAACGATTGCATTCTAACTACCTCTGTCTTAATTCTGATAAAACAGAAGTACGTTTCTTTGGGTAGCACATAGGTAGCTGTCTTTTGCGCACACATACAGTGAGGAACTTGGGGATAGTTCTCAATCAGGCTCTTAGTTCTCTATGTTGAAGAGAACGTGGAGCACAAGAGAATTTGCAGCACATATAGTGGGACTGTTAATTTGACAAGTAGTAAAACTACAAATCACTAATCAACCATCAATAAGACCTGGGAGATTAGTAGGAAAATGATGACCAGTTATCGAGATTCATTCCAGAGCACCACCTCCCAATTAACAAATGGTGAAATAATGTATCTGTCATACAAAGTTCTCTCCTGCCTCCATTTTTCACTTTTTTTCCATTCAGTTCAGCCCATGGGACTCCTGTAACCTCTAAATATCCCTTTCACACTGGGATTCCTGGTTGCTTCAGCTTCAGCCTTCTTCTCCTCTGCCTCCCACTTGAGCATGGCAATTTGGAACCTAAACTCCTTTTCAACCTTTCTGTCCTTCAGCTACTCTGGGGACAGGCTGTTGGAAGATGCACAGCTGTACACACACGAAGGGGGTGGATAGAGTAGACCACACAAGCAAAACACAAAAACTTAAACATAAAAAATCCCAACGAGGCAAATCGCTCTGTTTGGAAAAACTGCCCTCACTCACATACCGAAGTATGTGACATGCTTCATCATTGGGCCTGCTTACAATACGCCCTGGTGTACCCACACAGGACGGAGCATAAGGGAGGGGGAAAAATAATAAATTCCACTTAACAAGACGTACAGCCAGAAAATTTCAACATAGGACTACACATAACATAAATTGCGGTGAAAGCCGTGCAAACACCCAGTGACTAAAACTGTAAGTGCGACCAAAAGTGCAGTACAAAGGACGTGCTTAAAACTGATTAGGGGTGCCAACCAAACAAATATATTTATTCAACTTTCCTTGGTACCCCTATCAGGATTAAAAAGTAAGAAAGGGATGGGAAATTCCTTAAGGAGAAATTTAGGAATCTCAAGGCTTCCCTCCTACCACTGCTGAAGTCAACATGTTTCGACCGTTAACTGTGTGCCTCTAAGGGTCAATTCGGTCTTCTTCAGGACTGTCGCAATCAGTGCCACTCTGGGTCCTCCCGTAATTCGGACGATGGATCCCACAGGATGGGCAGGTCCACTGGATCCGTACCCTTCCTACGTTATGTGTGGAGACTGGTCCCTGTGGTGCGGGACTTCATTCACTGTAGAAACACAAAGGGTGATAATAGAGACCCTCACTTAAGCCTCTACTCTCTTCTTCCCCATCTACAATTGTCAAGCCCCCTCAAATTAAGCCTATGTCAAATGAGTACTGGTTAGGCAAACTACTCAAGTATCTGCTCATAGTTAGCTGCCTATTCCTGGGACATGCCCTCCTGTTTATTTACAGCATAACACACTAGTTGTCCGTTGCTTCTAGGTTTTTCAACCTCTATACACCTTGTGCACCCATGCATCAACAGGGCCCCCCTCTCTCTAGGGTCACGAGGGTCCCCCACCCACACACACACCACACACACCCCAGTAACTCGCAAAAAGAATATAAGAGCCTGGCAGAGTTTACGTATATGTTTGACTCCAGTAATGTTTACTCACCGAGTTTATGTGGTCCATAAACCCGAACTGGTGTTCGGCAGGGAGATGGCTAGAGAACACAACCTGAGTAATAGATAATGGGGGTGGGAGAGTTACCTTTAGTTCACCCGTCTTCCGAGGTGCACCGAAGGTCTAGTACGCCCTCCACGTGACAAGCGCTTCAGTGCCATCCTCGGGTACCTCCTCATATTACCAGCCCCTATGGTCACCCTTTGTGCCCCCTCCTTACTGTTCCGTAGGCGCACCGTCTCCTGACAGCCTGTATTCCGTAACACCGTGCAGCTAGTGAGCGCGATGTCGGGGAAAGATTCTTAAAGCCATTTCCTCAAGCTCGCGACCCACGTGATCACGCCGTCAGCGTGATGAACCGGCACGCTCTTTCCATGTCGGGTGCTCGGGAACACGGGAGATGTAGTTTAAAGGGGCGGATCGACTAACTATGTCGGTTCTAGCCGCCTACGTATCCTTCCTAACCAAACGGACTCGGATTGACAATATTACCAGGAGTCCCAGTATGTTAAAGGAAAAGAAAAAAAGAGAAAAGAAAAAGAAGAAAAAGTCTCAAAGGTTATCAATGGCATTTGCTGTGAGGGATGTTCAGAATATTCTGCTAGGGTCTCGATTCACTAGGTCACATAGGCAATCTCCCCGAAGCCCGTGTATCTATCCCTCTCATTGCGGGGACCCCTGCCCAGTTCCCAAGTCTGGACATACTCCCCTCCTACTGGATGTTAGAATATGGCCATTCTGCTGCCATGTGGGTTAACAATAAAGGCAGTAGCCCCCTATGGAAAAAGTAACTGGAGAGTACATCAATTATTAATTAATGAGTGAATTGACAGTACTAGAAGGGATAGGAACTCTAGATGTAATTGGTATCATCTTGTTCTAAGCAAAGGAATCCCTGATACTGCTGCTATGTACAGGAAGGACCGTGTTGATGTCCAAAAATGTAATTGTAAGTCTCTCTTACCTGCTTAATGACTGCCATGGGATACCATCGTTGAGTCCCACCACATGGCTCCTAAGGCGATACACCCATCTTTGCTCCCGTCCGAGCAGGAGCCTCTGATCCTCTATCTGATGTCTCCCCAACTGGACCCTTTCTATCACGGTCCATCTTAGGTCATCTATACCATGGCCAGCCTCCTGAAAGTGTGCTGTGAGTTTTGTGTTGGTTTTGCCACACCTTATCATACTCCGATGTTCCGTTATTCTAACACGCACCTTTCTGCTCGTCATCCCCACGTACATTTTTTCCCAGGGGCAGGTTAACAGGTAAATCACTCCCTGGGAGTTACAGTTAGTGTGGGATCTCTGCTCCCAGGGAGTGCGGAGGCCCAGCTCTATGGATTTGGAATTGCTAGTGAGGTGACACACACTGCACGAGCCACATTGAGTGTGGCCTGTTAGTCTGGGTAGGCCAGGCAAAACAGCAGGTTCCCTACCTCCACCCAGGGCCCTGGGTCGAGTGTGAACGAAAAGATCCTTAAGATTTTGGCTGCGTCTGTAGGAAAAAAGAGGTGTTTCAATGTTCATGCCCCCAGTGTTGAGTATCTTCCAGTTATGTAGAACAAGACGTTTTATTTGTTGGGAGACGGTGTTGAAAGTTGAAACGAATACTGGTTTTTCCATCTGAGGTCTGGTGGTTTTGGACAGTAGCGCATCGCGATTCGCATTGAGTGCTCTTTTCTTGGCCCTCTTGATCACCTTCGGTGGGTATCCTCGCTGCCGTAGTTTATGCGTCAAGGTTTCTGATTCTGTAACAAAGTCATTAGTAACAGAACAATTCCGGCGGATCCGTAAGAATTGCCCGACTGGTAAATTCTCCCATAAGGAGCGCGGATGGAAGCTATCAAATGCCAGTAGGCCATTCTTGTCCGTCGGTTTATGGAATACCTTGGTCTTCAGGATGCCATTCCAAGGTTCTATTACCAAGTCCAGAAATGGTAGATTAGTCCTGGTGACAGTCGAGGTGAAGTGAAGGAACGGATTCTGGTCCCTGAGGGGGCACCACTCCTGTGGGCATTTTTCCTCCACCTTCTGAGTTCTGAATGTTAAGACCTGTGTCCAGATCCTCACATTGCCCTTCCCTATCCACCGAGACCAGGAAGACCGTCACCCAGGCCCTCGTCACCAGCCGGCTGGACTACGGCAACGCCCTCTACGCCGGGACCACCGCCAAGCTCCAGAAGAGACTCCAGCGGATCCAGAACGCCTCAGCCAGACTCATCCTCGACCTCCCACGAACCAGCCACATCTCCGGACATCTGAGAGACCTTCACTGGCTCCCCGTCAACAAAAGAATCACGTTCCGCCTCCTCACCCACGCACACAAAGCCCTACACGACCAAGGCCCGAGCTACCTCAACAGCCGAGTCAACTTCTACGCTCCCAAACGCCACCTCCGATCAGCCAACCACGCCCTCGCCGCCGTCCCCCGCATCCGAAGAGCGACATCAGGAGGAAGGTCCTTCTCCTACCTGGCCGCCAAGACCTGGAACTCCCTCCCGACCGACCTGCGCCTGACCCAAGACCACCTCTCCTTCAGGAAGAAGCTGAAGACCTGGCTGTTCGAGCAGTAGCGGCACCCCCCCCCCCCCCAGCGCCTTGAGACCCTTCGGGTAGGTAGCGCGCTTTATAAGTGTCACTGATTGATTGATTGATTATCATCCTGGCCACCTGCTGTTGCCAGTACTTGTTGAGACTTCAACCATGCCCTCAGGATCTTCTGGACTTCCAGTCTCCCGGGATTCCTCTTGACTGGATGTGCCCTCTCCTCACAGAACTCCTGAGGTCAGCCACAGTGCAGACATCTATGTTGGATGCTCAAACATCATAATTACAGGTATGGTCCCAGGGTCAGAGAGTCAGGTAGATTGAAACTGAATTTGAAAAAAAGCAAAAGAGACAGACAAAAAAATAAGACTCAAAGTGATATCAAATTATTTATCTAGGATTGTTTGTGTTACAAAAAATCACTATCTGGCACTGCACAGACTGCTGAACACAAAGTAGAAAATGTGGTTACTGGTTGAGGGGGTGAACACAAAATTAACCTGTGCTTAACTCTCTGGTATCTTGTCAAAAAGCAGTCAGGCTTATCTTAAAGGCAATCTGTAAAATATGTATGCATATTCAAACAGTAATAAAGTGAAAGCCCACACTAATTTAGAGCATTAGAGTACAATTTCTTAAATTTGTTTGGGACCAACATTGTAAAAATCCAATTATTAGAACATGTGATATGCAAATTTATAGATTTAAGTATAAATAGTGCTTAAAAGCACAAAGAGCCAACTATGGTAATCAGTTCACGCAGGCCCAAAACAAAGTCATAAGTTCAGGCTGACCATGATGGAGTGCTGGCCGGATACAGGGACTAAGTTAGGGGTGCTAAACAAATTATTTTAAATCCTGGTTGAGGAACATTGCAAGATTCCATGTAGAGGATGGGTCACATAGTGGTGGTTTGATGACATGTGCTGTAAAGTCCTGCATCAAGGATGTATCATGCAGAGGCGATTACGAGGAGTTGTAGGACTGTGACTGGTGGTACTGCATCAAGAAGACATTGTGGAAAGCATTTTTGAGGGGCTGCAGGGTCCTGCATTGGGGATGCTGCGCGCAGCATGGTTCTGATGCAGACATGCATCACACTACGCCGGTTTTGCTTGGACCACAACTGGGCTGGCAGAACACCTTAAACCCTCATTCAAGGGAGCAGGACTGGGTGGCACCACTTGAAGGTCAAAACTCACAGTAAACAGATCCAGGTTCCGGGTTCAAGGTGGTTGGAGCCTTTTTGGTCCCTGAGGCTCCGATCAAGAGGCCAGCTAACTAGGCATTGGAATCACTCTGATGGTCATGGGTTCAAGATGCAGGTCTAGTTCTTTTAATTCAGGCATAAGGACTAGAGAGTAGCAGTGCAGCAGAGTACCTGTGCTTCATGCACCACAGCAGCTCTTATGAGTCTTCCACAGTTCCAGAGGTGTGCAGAAGAGTTGGGTCTGAGGGTCTAATATTTATACCTAGTGCCAGCTTTGAAGCAAGAGAAAAATCTGATGTTTTCCACCCCAGAGGTGTTTGGAAGTTCCTCCTGTCCTGGCCCCAGCTTGTCTGGAGGCACAAAAGACTAGTGTCAAACCCATTTTGAGTGTGATCAAATGTTCTGTGATGTTCAAGTGTGGTAGCTGACAGCTTCTCCCCCTAATCAGGCATATCCTACTAACAGCTGTTTCCTCTTTGCATCACAGGTTGGGAGCAATATACAAAGACCAACTGCCAACTACACCTATGTTACAGACAAGGGGGTTATACCCAAAAAGTCACTGGGACCTGGGTGAAAGTATAGTACAGGAAAAAGGGGTCCCAGAACGTATAAGTACAAGAGAAAATAAAAATGTTTAGAGAAAAATAGACATTAATACAAAATTAGGAACATCATTGTTATTTAATCACAATGTGTAGACACATAATACCATAGAACAATAAAAGCGAAATTCAGCGCAATAAGTGCCCCAAAAGAGTGATGAGGTGGGCAGGGTTGTGGTGTTGGGAAAAGTGCAGGGTATTTAGGGTAGTGACATAATTATGGTCAAAGGACCTTAGTAAGCAATGAGATTGATCTGATTTATAAAAACACACACATTGGATTCAAAAACATATCATGTAAATCAAGCTTCCAGTAGTTTACAATCAATGATAATTATGGAAGGAAGCTGATACATGGACTGCTGGTCACACGAAAGGACTGTCAACGTTTCGACCCACGGAAATTGTAGGCAAATGTGGGTGCCTTACTGGGGGGTCTTCATCAGGATGGGGGTGGGGCGAAATACCTAAAAGTAAGTTCAATCGGAATATACATGAGAAAGTTCCGAAGGATCTAGTATAGCAAGTCACGAATTTACATCAAAAACGGGTGGGAAACAAGGGAACAGTGTATTTATTTACCATGAAACAGCAAATGATATCATGGTATAGCTGGAATCTTTGGACAGAGGAACATCACAATGGCTGAGTGCTGGAATGACAAAGGAACGGAGTCCGTATCCGAAAAGGGCGATGTAATGAGCGCACCTTCTAAACCAAACAAATAATGGGGTGAGACTTACGGAGGACGGGCTGAGTCACCTTCCTTAGTCACATAGTCTGAAGCAGTAGAGCTGTCGGTCGTTAGAGGATCTACATACATTTGAGAGGAAACAAGTGGGGGAGGGGGGAGAACAAAACACATGAGGAGTTAAGCCCCAGGTGGTTGGTGTGCACGGTTGATTTGAAATGAATGGCAAACCGGAGGGTAAATAGTGGAAGAACACTCACAATTGTAGAGAACGATACAACGGTGTACTGAAGGTGGAGCCACACACCGTGAAACGGTCAGGAAAGAAGTAATCTAAAAATGCATAAAAAGAGAGGGCCGTAAAGGCACCGATGAGCACACCATCACCTGGAAAGGTGTACTCAGAAGGTTGGGGGAAGGGGCGCAAACGTAGTGTGCTGGTTTACCTGCTGGCTTGAGTGAATCACGTCCAAAATGCAGTCGAGGGATGCCGGTAGGCTGCCTCGGACAGAGCTGTGTGTAACAGCTTCCTGGACCACGTGACGCGGAAACGGGCCCGCTCCGTGTGTGGTCATGGAAGAGAGACTATCATGTATGAAATAAATCTTGGAAACAGGAGGGGAGTACATAATCTGGTCTACATGCAAAATGTAAACAATGCCCGATATGATAAATCAAGAAAGAAAACAAAGTGCGTACGTGTCACACAGGATAGTAAAGCACTTCTCAAATCCTGAAATCATGTGCATAAAAAAGACTTGATAGATCGTCCGAGGTAGCATAAAGATGGGATGCAACCTACGATATTAACACAGATTAAATACATGTAGCAAAATAATTGTAGACTTGTACTGATGGGGAGTGCGTACCTATCGCACAGGACAGTAAAAGCCCATCCACCGGTACATAGTTGTGAGACACATCACAAAAAGGGGATAGATTGTGTTTGAAAAGTGATAAACAATGCATAAGAGTCAAAGAATGCCCCAGCATTGTCAATGAAGAGGGAAATGGTAAAAGTAGCCCTAAGGGTAGAGTGATCTGTAGTTATGGAAGGGGCCCATGAGAGCTTGTAGTCATGATACAAAATAGAGTCAGGGTGGATGCAGTGATTAGATCAACGTGGCTAGTTGGACAAAGGTACTATCATTTTCATTGAGGCCATGTTGTACAGAGTCAAAAAAGAGCATCCGTTTAGACTCACTGATATCTAGCACATGTCCAATATTGCCGCCCCTCGGACCTAGTGAGGCTTTTTCAAGGACAATACATTTGTAGCTGTCCGGTGGGTGGTTTGCCCTTTTGAAATGGTCGACCAAGGGGGCACCGGGTACCTTGCACCGTATGCAGCTAGAGTGTTGGAGTATTCTCACTTTCACTTTTTGTTAGGTTTGGCCCACGTAGATTAGGTCACATGGACATACGATCGCATATATGACGTTGCTGGTGTTGCACTGTGGTCCCACTCAGGGACTTCTAACACTTATGCACAAAGCATTGCAGCTGCCCACGCTGGTGTGGCGCAGCTGTGAAGCAGAAAAAGAGACCCTGGCACCCCTGTGCCCTCGGGCCCCCACTGGGTCTTTTAAAACAAATTAGCCCCATCGTTGCAGCTGCTCGCTCCTGTGGCACAACTAAGGAATATGCAAAGAGGCCCTGCTCTGGCGCTCTCTTTACAAATCTGACCACGGAGGACGGGCATCGACCATATGCCCCGACGTGCCCCCCTCTATCAGGGACTCTGGGAAAGCTGTGCCCCCATCGGTGCCCCCAAATAAGGTGGGGGCCGCTCAGAACAGTGGCCCCGACTCTGTGCCTTGACCGGCACACACAACGTAGAAGCCCCTTCTCACCGGGCTCTCCAGGCAGCTGGGGACTCTGTCTCCTCTCCACGGTCTCCTCTTCACCCGGTCCCCCTTAATGTGGAGCCTGCGAGACTCCTGGCAGTGCCTTGCGGAGGCTGGGTGGGCTCCTGTCCTCCTTCCGGCAATTCTGTGGGCGCAGGGCTTCCCTCGGGGAAGCAGAAGTCCTACCCCTCGTCAGGCAGCTGCACCTGAGATCCGGTTTGCCGCACGATCGCAGCGGCCGGTGACTCTCTTCTTTTGGCTGCAATGCGCGGTGGACACCCCCTTAATTAATAAAACATAAAGAGGGGTGGGCACCCGCTCAAAAGGTAAATAAGCAAGGTGGGTACCCGCCAACAAAGACACCATCAAACTGGGTAGGCTCCCGCCATGATCAGCATCACAGGGGAATCCATACACCTGGGTTTCCCCCTCAAAGGGCTGCAGCGCTGCATTGCGAAGCCCACGCTCTCTCTCCTCAGGGAAGAATCAGGGAAGAATCAGGAAAGAACGAATAGCGCTCATTGGGCGCCATGGCCACAAGAAGTCCTGGAGGTCCTTAGGAATCAAGAGGGCAGAGCTGGGCCCAGGGAGGTAGCCCTCCAGGCAGGTTCTCTTGGGCCCCGGCAGCAGCATGCCCCGCAGGTTTTGGAACAGGTACAGAACAACTTCATGGGGTCACAGCCCCTATGTTTATACCCAGATTCTCCTTGTCTGTTAGCCCAGGGCATGGGGAAACCAGATGAAACTGGTTAAGGGGGAAGTGGACCCTTTTGTTTTGCAAGCTCCTCTTCCCCTTTGTCAGGTGGGGGCTAGGTGATGAGACGTACCACAGGGGCAGAGCCAGCATTGTGCAGGCTGGTCACAGGCCGATTCAGGGTTAGGGGATTACTCCTCCCACTACTCCCAGCCCAGGTGTCCCATTCAGCCTAGCGCTGACTCACCCTGCCTCTCCTGGAGTCATACACACCACCCACATACTGTTCAGGGAATCCCCAATGCATTCTTATGGGAGGGCAGGCCAACCTTACAAAAGTAACACACAGACCGCACACACTTTACACTGGACCACAGTGCTAAAGTGCCCAGAGGCCTACAACCACCAATACCATGTCGGGGGTGAACCTGCCTAAAATGGCCAAATCCAACATAGAAAGCAAAAAGACAGGAGAAACACGGCAAACGATGCCAGGTCCAACAGTAGATCTACATCATACGTGCTGTCATGCTCTTCTCCCCGGAAAGGTCCCTCTCTAAGTGTCTGCTACCTATCCAGGTATTCAGATGGCCATATGGTCAAATAACATATTCCTAAACAACAGCTCCATTTGTATGTTTTGTCTAGGTGCTAGGGCATGACCAGAACAGAATAACAAGGGGCATTGTTATTCGACCTTGTTCACGATGTTCAGGCTAAGTACCAGGAACAGGCAAAGCGTGGACACAGCAATTGGTTCTTATGTGAAATTACTGAAAATGCTTTTGCAGAATAAACTTGTGCAGTAACATGCGCAAAGCAGTGGATGGTCTGAAGCGTGCTCACGCCAACCTAGGGAAGCCGTCAATGTCCCCATGGGCCATATGACACCCTCCCCATGGTCAGGTCTGTAGCCCTGGACTAATACGGTAGTCAGACACAGGGCCGGACCGGGAACCCAAACTGGCCCTGACAAAGTGCTCGGCCACCCCCTTCCCCCCGGGGGGTTGTGGATGCCGCTGAGCTCTTTGAAAGGGCCGGTTTTCAGCCCATTTTTGACAAATCTACGGAGGTCTTAGTCTCCCCTTCTTGATGAAGGGGAGACTCAGGAGAAACAGAGTCCCTTTGATGACCAGCCCTGGTCGTACCCGATCACTCCCCCCGCCACCGCTGCCAGGCCGAGTCTCTGCCCCTGTGTGGAGTGGCCCCCTGCTCTTGCCCGCTCTCTGGGGCCGCCAAGGTTTGCCGTCTGGACTCGTGTCCTGCTTTGCTGCGTTGCCTCGTGTTGCTGTCTGCTCCGTCGATCCCCTGCCCCTTGTAACTTATCTCTGCCTTTGTTTTTTGTGCCCTAAACTCTGTTGCTGTTCCTATTGTTTTTTGTGTTATCACTGTACTCACCCCCTGTTCCCCTGACCCACCCCGCTCCCTGCCGCTGCTTCCCCGCGGCCCCACCCTTGCTCTCTCCGCATCTCATCACTGCTCCCCCCCACTCGCCACCCCGCTCCCGCCTCCCAGCTGCCCCTCCCTCGCTCCGCCCCCCCCCCACTCTCCATTTATGGCAGAGTGCATGCGTACGCGCAGCGGGTGCGCCGAATGTGCGCCGAAGGCGCGCCAAAGGTAAGCCCGTCTGCGCTCGTCCGCGCCTGGACAGCGCCCAGTGCCAGAACCCCTGCCCCCCACCGATGCAAGACGACCCGACAGACCTACGATGCCGCCCCGAAACGCACTCACGGACCCTTCACCTGCAGAACCTGCAAGTTCACCTGCCTCCGGACCTGCACCGCGCCCGCCAAGCCAAACACCAGCAGCAACCTCAAGTGCATCCTGCTCAACACCCGCTCCGTCCACAGACACGCCGTGGAGCTCTGGAACCTGCTCGACACAACATCACCAGATGTTGCCATCCTCACGGAAACCTGGATGAACGCCTCCTCAGTGCCCGACATCGCCATCGCCATCCCGGAGGGGTACAAGATCACCAGGAGGGACCGCGTCAACCAGCCTGGAGGAGGCATCGCCATCGTCCACAAGAACACCATCCGCATCACGACCGACTCCAACGACACCTTCGCCGCCGCCGAGCACCTCCACTTCCAGATTCACACCGACCCTAAGACGACCCTCAAAGGCACCCTCATCTACAGACCCCCGGGACCACGCACACAATTCAGCGAAGACATCACGGACTTCATCCGCCCACACGCCCTCACTTCCACCGACTACATCCTCCTAGGGGACCTCAACTTCCACCTGGAGAACAACAAGGACCGCAACACCGCCGCCCTGCTGGACAACCTCGCCAACCTCGGACTCAAGCAACTGGTCAACACCCCCACCCACTACGCCGGCCACACGCTTGATCCTGTCTTCTCATCCAGCAAGCACATCACCTTCAGCCACTCCACCGGACTCTACTGGACCGACCACAGCTGCGTCCACTTCAGCTTCAGAAGAACCACAACCCAACACCACCCGCAACAGGTTCCTCACAGAAGCTGGAGCAAGATCACCGCCGACCAGCTCACCACCTCCCTCAGCCAGAACCCACCCACCAGCACAACGGACCCCAACGAAGCAGCCCTCAACCTCACCCAGTGGCTGACCGCCTGCGCCGACGAACTCGCACCACTGAAGAACCCTCCCAGCAGACCCAGAAGCAAGAAGGCCTCCTGGTTCACCGACGAACTCAAGGACTCCAAGAAGACCTGCCGCACCCTCGAGAAGTCCTGGCTCCTCGACCGGACCACTGACAACATGACCGCCCTCAAACACGCCACCCGCAAGCACCACCAGCTCATCCGCACCACCAAGAAGAAATCACTGAAGGAACGACTGGACAACAACGTCCACGACAGCAAGGAACTCTTCACCATCGTCAAGGAGTTCTCCAACCCCAGCACCGGCAACAACGACATCACTCACATCTCTGCGACTCCCTCGCCTCGTTCTTCCACCGCAAGATTGCCGACATCCACAACAGCTTCGGCGCACCACCCACGCACCCAACCGCCGAACCAACGCCCCCCACCGCCACCCTCCGCACCTGGACCACGGTGACCACCGAAGACACAGCCCGCACGATGAACACCATCCACTCCGGATCTCCGACTGACCCCTGCCCCCACCACGTCTTCAACAAGGCCAACTCCACCATCGCACCCCAACTCCGAGACGTCATCAACACCGCCACCTTCCCGGAGAACTGGAAGCATGCCGAGCTCAGCGCCCTACTGAAGAAACCAACAGCGGACCCCACCGACCTCAAAAACTTCCGCCCCATCTCGCTCCTTCCTATTCCTGCCAAAGCCATCGAGAAGATCGTCAACAGACAGCTTGCCGCCTTCCTCGAGACGAACGGATCCCTCGACCCCTCGCAGTCCGGTTTCAGAGCCAACCACAGCACCGAGACCGCCCTCATCGCAGCAACCGACGACATCCGAGCCCTGCTCGAAAACGGGGAAACAGCGGCACTCATCCTCCTGGACCTCTCCGCTGCGTTCGACACTGTCTGCCACCGCAACCTAATACAGCGCCTCAGCAACATCGGCATCCAAGAGAAGGCACTGGAGTGGATCGTCTCGTTCCTCGCCGGAAGAACACAGAGAGTCCGCCTCCCCCCGTTTCGATCCGAGGCCACCGAAGTCATCTGCGGCGTTCCGCAAGGATCATCACTCAGCCCCACCCTCTTCAATGTCTACATGAGACCTCTTGCCGCCATCGCACGCCAACACAACCTCAACATCATCTCCTACGCTGATGACACCCAGCTGATCCTCTCCCTCACCAGCGACCCCGACACCGCCAGAACCAGCCTACACGAAGGGATGAAAGACGTCGCCGATTGGATGAAGAACAGCCGCCTGAAACTGAACTCAGACAAGACGGAAGTCCTCATCCTGGGACCATCACCCTCTGCCTGGGACGACTCCTGGTGGCCCCCAGCCTTGGGCACCTCTCCCAAGCCAACAGACCACGCACGCAACCTGGGCTTCATCCTGGACTCCTCCCTCTCGATGACCAGACAAGTCAACGCCGTCTCCTCATCATGCTTTCACACCCTTCGCATGCTTCGCAAGATCTTCCGATGGATCCCGACCGAAACCAGGAAGACGGTCACCCAGGCACTCGTCACCAGCCGATTGGACTACGGAAACACCCTCTACGCCAGAACCACAGCCAAGCTACAGAAAATACTCCAGCGCATCCAGAACGCCTCCGCCCGACTCATCCTGGACATTCCCCGACGCAGCCACATCTCCGGCCACCTGAAGGACCTGCACTGGCTCCCCGTCAACAAGAGGATCACGTTCAGGCTCCTCACCCATGCACACAAGTCTCTCCACGACCTGGGCCCGAAGTACCTCAACGACCGCCTGACCTTCTACACGCCCACCCCCCAGCTACGGTCTACTAGCCTCGCCCTCGCCGCCATACCACGCATCCGAAGAGCAACCGCCGGAGGCAGATCCTTCTCCTACCTGGCGGCCAAGACATGGAACTCCCTCCCCATCCACCTTTGGCTGACCCAGGACCATCTCGCCTTCAGGAGACAACTCAAGACCTGGCTGTTCGAGCAGTAGCGGACCCCCTCCCCCAAGCGCCTTGAGACCCTCCCGGGTGAGTAGCGCGCTATACAAGTGATATGATTGATTGATTGATTGATTGATTGATTGATGGAGTGAGGCATCCCGACGTGGAATGCTTGTAGGCATACTATTGAGTATCAGCCATATGGTGTAACTTGACATGTTCAATTGAAATGAACTCATTGTCTTTACAACAAGGCAGCGGATGTAAGATCACAGTGTGGGTGCCTTTTAGACCAAGGACTGGAACTGGAGCACGGTATATGGGACAAAATTATTTCTTGTGTGCCACTTTCTCCCGAATCAGATCACCAGCTTTGGGAAGCCAGACAAAAACCGGGAACATTACTGCTAAATTCGTTGGTGAGGGCAAATGGGTTTTTGCTAGATCATCCCAATTCTTTTGTAGATCCTGTAACATAGCACAATGGTTATCTATGTCAAATGTTGCAGCAAACATTTTAATGCCACAGAACATTTCGTATGGAGTCCGCCCACACAGAGGTCTTCTACGGACATTATTTAGTGCACGTTGAACCCCATAGAGATGAGTCAACCAGCCCCAGCCCGCACCTAATACCCTTGCTGTTAAAGATTTTTTTTTAGTCATAGTTCATCTGCTCCACAACAGAGTTGCTCCCAATTTGATATGGAGATGAGGAATGCACCTGCTCCCCCACTGACTTCAATAAATCCCGGTAAGCCTTATTGACAAAAGCCGGATCTTGGTCAGAATGGAAGGTGCCACAGAATTAAGTCCAGACAAAGACATGTAAATCTTTTATAACAGTACGAGTGTCACACAGCACTGCTGCCAAACACAGAGGAACCTAGTGCACAAATCCACTGCAACCAAAATATATTTGAAAGCATTGTCTGATGTCAAAGGACTGCAGTAATCAAGATAAATGCAACCAAAAGGTTGACTAGAAATTAAAAGTTGAGTATGTAGTGGACAAGAAACAGTCGAAGGTTTAATCTGTTGACAAATGTCACACGAAAGAACCTATTTACGAGTTTGTTGATATAAGCCTCACCACCAATATGAATAAAAGAGAGAGAGTGGGGAATAGCACCATTAATCCAAATAGTATGCTCCCAAAACATCAACGGAACATCAAGTATTGCGTGAGGATGATAAACTGCTGAAGGAGCAGCTACCGTGTAAGTATGCAAAAAAATTATCATTAGCATCAACTGCTGGTGCATATAAAGGTACGCTGGATCCGCCTCGACTACAAAGATAGTGGTTGCCCCCACATTGGGGACCCCATGATGTGTCAAATGGTGTCTAACCGCCGCCAGGTTATGTGCCGGAATGACCACCGGTTGTGCCATGTCATAAGTAAGCAATAAACAAAAACAGTAGCGCAAAAAGGGTCTAAAACCATTTAAATCCAAGCTTGAAAAAACCACAGAAATAAGTATACCTTCCACGTGCCAGAGGCAAAGTCCTCCCACCGCCAACGTCTCCTGTGAACTGGTGAGAGGGTAATGTGGAAAAGCACAAGCGCTACTCAGGGGGTCTCGTGAATAAGTGGCAGACCAAACGTTGGCGGCACCATGTTGCAGGGATTCTGGACAACCACAGAACTATGCATAGTATTATAAGACCTTATCATATAGGGACTGAGTCATCCTACCACCTTAGTACCCATGAGCCTAGGACTGACTAGCTATAGTGTCTCACTTGCCCTCCTACTCACTCACATAGGAACAAGTGATTAGACAACCCAGAACACAACACTCCTGACTCTCTCAGGAATCACAGTTACAAGACACACCCTTCGCTCACACTCTTGTACTTGTCCACAATAAGATCTGACAGAGACACAAACAAGTTTAAAATATTTATTTTAACTAACGTGCTTTAATATGCAGAATATGTGCCACAATAAGCAGAGACATGTATAACACAAATACAGTCAGCACATCAAGTAGTCTGTATATCATAAAAGCAGCTGTCATAGTGAGAGACAGCGCAGCCTAACCTTCCTCCCCTTGCACAGAAGCAGGATGAATATATATATTAGAAGATCTCTGAGTGCTATCTGCAGACCGTACCTCTATAGATGGTAGATCTACATTACAGGTGTTGTTATACTGTTCTCGCTGGAAAGGTCCCTCTCCAGGTGTCTGCTACCTATTCATGTATTCCCATATGCCCAAAGTATGTATTACCAAACAACAGCTGCATCCCTAAGTTTTGTCTAGGTGCTAGGGTCTGACCAGAACAGAGTAACAAGGGGCTTTTTTGTTCGACCCTGCTCACAATTTTCAGACTAAATCCCAGGAACATGCAAAGTGTGAACACACCGATATGTTCTCATGTGAAAATGTCATGAACGGATTTGCAAAATAAAATTGTGTAGTAATGTGCGCAAAGCAGCGGACAGTCTGCAGAATACTCACACCAACATAGGAAAGATGACAATGTCCCCAGGGGCCACGTGACGGTGGCAGTCCTTGAAAATTGGCTGAGCATTTAAAGCCCATATCCTGAATCCAGCATTTCTTGCACAGATAGTGCAAGCGCAGCGTAGGCGGGACCTAAAGAAGATGGTTAATACACACTGGGGATACTATGTCTAAAACTAGATTTCAAACATATTTTTTCAAACCCTCTCTGCATACCAAGTTTTCATAAACATAAAGGAGATGGTGACAGCTAATAGTGCTAAACAAATGTGTAAAAATCAAACCCAAAGCCACATTTTCTTGCCTGAGTTCATTGCAATAACATTACCCAAAGGTTAATCCATAGAGTAGCAAAAAAATGTAAACAAAAAAGACTATAACACCTGAGAAATTAAGAGCTGAATCTACACACTGAAAATACCATATGGGTTATTATGTGTATGTAAAATTGAATATCAAAATGTTAATCAGACTCTCTGACAGCCGCGGTCGGCAGTAGGAGTTTCTGCAGGGCGGTGATGTGGGGAGGGGGAGGGTCAGGGTGGGGGGTAGTAATGTATGGATTACGGAGTTTAACAGGTAAGTAAACATATAAATAAATAAAATGTATTTTGTTGTGCGCACTGCATCACCAAATGCGATGCAGTGAGCACAACAAAATTCGTTTTATTTATTCATATGTTTACTAACCTGCTAAACTCCGTAATCCATACATTACTACCCCTTACCATGCCCCTCCCCCTCCCCACGTCACCGCCCTGCAGGAACTCCTACTGCCGACCGCGGCTGCTCTCTGAGCAATATAAGAACTAGAAATATCAAGCTTCTGTGTTAGTCCTTTTAGAAGACAAAAAACATAATATAAGCCAGCTGTAAATCCAGAACTTGAAGTTGTAAATACAAGTGCTGACATTAACATAAGGAATGTTTTTTGCTAAATGAACTGAAAAGGATTCAAAACAATGGACAGCTTACAATCAAGGGGCCTAAATAATACAATAGAAATGGCTTGCTTTTTTAACTGTTGATTGTGATACATTGGTAGCATTTTCATCGTTTTCAGCATTACCTTTTAGATTACACTGGCCATCTAGTTGTACTGTTTTCTCCATACAGATTTGTGGCAGTTTAATTTAGCTATTATTGATGTGTACGCTGTACGCTTATTACATGG
This sequence comes from Lissotriton helveticus, assembly GCF_964261635.1. Classification (NCBI taxonomy): domain Eukaryota; kingdom Metazoa; phylum Chordata; class Amphibia; order Caudata; family Salamandridae; genus Lissotriton; species Lissotriton helveticus. The sequence continues at coordinate 1,687,036,346 of NC_136068.1, forward strand.
GTCTCAAGGACATTCTTCCTCTGTCTCCCACCTGCTTTTTAAAATTTCTTTCGGTTTATCCACTTTTAATTGGGTGGTTGATCTCTCCCATCTTTATTCAAAGCTGCTTTTATACTGAGATAAAATCCATTCAACAAACTCTTGTGATGTGCCTTTCCTTCTCTATCAAAGTGTTGGCAGTATAACTGGGTACTTGAATGGAAAGTCTTCCTTCAAATTGAGGGCAGGTTACTCATAAAGCTAATAAAAATGTCTAGTTTTAGACAATGCTGAGTAGCTAGGAATTCCTCAGTCCTTTCCTTTTTCGATGCTCGAAATTATGAATCCCCGTTTTACAGGGATATTCACTTGCACTTCTCCCCTTTTCTAATTCGGAGCATGAGGATGTGGAACAGCAAAATTTCATGCAGTTTCTCATTTGCTTTCTACCGATTGAAAAAAGGTAATTTCACTCATCCATATTTTTGTAGGCCAGCTACAAAATCACTAACCTTTTCAGATGCACCTCATAGGAAAATTATGGCTTGACCACATTTTAGTGAACAAGTCTACTTGGCTTCTATATGTTTGCTTTTATACATTGCCAAAACCAATAGTTTACTTTTTACTGTATTTTCACAGATCCCTAAACATTCAGCAGAACCAACGTTAGCAGCTATCCGAGCTCAACACGAGCACAATACACTGATGTCCCAGGCACACCTTCAAGAGGAACCACAGTTTACAAGATGGCCGCCCCCGGAAAGCGTGGAAAAAGGTAATATGCAGTGGATTCACTTCTAGCTAATATTTCAATTTTGAAATATCATTTCAAATTATATAAAGGGAGGACTTACTTATTGCAACAAGTTAAGGTGACCTTAGAAATAAATAGGACCATGTATCCTGAAACGGTATCCATCTCACTGATCATAAATTAAGATAATAAATACTTAGGGGTTAATTAGGATGGCCACCCTTTCGGTAATGTGGACCGCTCGCCTACAGGGCGGGGGTCCCGATTTTGGCACTAGGATGCGCCCGCCACACAGGCGGGCGCATCCTGTATATTTACCATGCGGTGGGCGGAGCTGAAATCTCCACTCGCCGCAATGGTAAAAATGCATGTTGTGCATTTCAAGGCACAACATGACAGGCACCGCGCGGTGCCTGCCATGTTGCACATTGAAATGCGGGGAGTACCCCCCATGTGCACCCCCCAAGCCCCGGACTCCCAGGGGGCCCGCAAGGGGCCCCCGCAGGGAGTGTCCGCATGCCTTTCCGTGGCGGCATTGCCACCACGGAAAAGCATTTGTAAATGCCCATAGTAATATGGCGGGCGGTGTCTAACAGACACCACCACCATGTCACTCATTTTCCGCCCCGGCCGCAAGGCGACCGAGGCGGAAAACAGGCGGGCGGTGTTTCACACCGCTGCGGTCCACCCCGCCATCCAAATATGGCGGGTGGGAATTCGGCAGTGGATGTCCGGCGGATTTCCTCCGCCAGGCTGGCGGTGGCCACCGCCAGCCTGGCGGAGGAAATCCGCCCGACATCGTAAAGGGCCCCTTAATCTTTTTAAGCAGCATGCATCCTATTCAAAACTGTAATCAAGGGGTAAGACATTTCTCACCTACAGAAGTCCATATGTGAATGTTGAAAGGGAGAAAGATTTTTTTCAAGTGTTGAGGGTGATGCTTTAATGACACTTGCAATAAAAATTATTTTCGAAGGTGAGGTTTTGGTTTATAAAAGATGCTTGATGCATAGACACATGCTCAGTTTGAGGTCTTTCATACTGATCACTAGTCTGAAAAACAGTGTATGCCACTTAAATGCATTAAAAGTTTGTATGTGAATTAGACATAGGTGAAGCATGAACCGAAGGCCAAAAGTGGCAAGTGTGTCAGGGGTCAGGCAGAAATAAAAACCTTGTCTGAGCTGTGACAGTATCTGATCCCGGTCCCAAGTTCTCCAGTTCCTGACCTTGAAAGACGTTCAGTAAATTAGAGATGTACACTGATAGAATATCGACCCCCAAAATATCCCCATACACAAATATCGAGTTATAAATATCGATGTCAAAAATATCAACATCCTATATTTATAATGGCAAGTACAAAAATACTGCAGAACAAATATTGATGTAAAAATTATAATTGTACAAAATATTGATAGTAATATATGTATAACAAATAATAATAAATATATTAAACAATAGAATTAACTTAACGAAAATAAATTAAGTTTAATACCCATTTTAACAAATATAACAAATAAATGTAATAAAAAAAATTAAACATAAAAGGTCATATACAATTAATAAATGATTCATTTTAATTTATTTTATAATTGTATGTATAGAAACATTTACAAATAAATATAGATATACACATACACCATAAACATAAAATTTAATAAAAAAACATAATATTATAAATTAAAACATTGAACTATTTAAGTTTTTAAACTTAAATTTTTCACTTAAGTGAGTGCAACAGTAGGTAAAGTGTTAGACAGCAGAGGCGTAAAAATTACTATTTTCACTCCAGTGAGTGCAAAAGTAGAGGAAGTGTTGGATAGCGTAGGCGTAAAAATACTATTCCCACTCCAGTGAGTGTACAGTACGCAAAGTGTTGGATAGCGAGGGGTAATAGTTACTATTCCGACTCCAGTGAGTGCAACAGAAGGGAAAGTGTTGGATAGCGGAAGGGTAAAAATTACTATTCCCACTCCAGTGACTGCAACAGTAGAGAAAGTGTTGGAAAGTGGAGGGGTAAAAATGACTATTTCCACTCTAGTGAGTGCAACCGAAGGGAAAGTGTTGGAAAGTGGAGGGGTAAACAATACGATTCCGACTCCAGTGAGTGCAACAGTAGGAAAAGTGTTGGATAGCAGAGGGGTACAAAGTTCTATTCCCACTCCAGTTAGTGCAACAGTAGGGAAAGTGTTGGATAGCAGAGGGGTAAACATTAATATTCCCACTCCAGTCAGATTAAAATAAAAAATAAACAAAATATCACCAACACAAAATATATTTAAAAAAAAGAAATGAAGCAAATATATGGAAATATTTTAAAAATCGAATAAATGGAAACATATTATAATGTTAAATAGATATGACAAATACCTAGAACTATTATATTAAATACATTTGAAAACAATTCAAAAACAAATAAGTATTTGTAATTATAAATTATTTACAAACAAAAAACAATAATTATTATATAAATGTAATCTTTTTTATTTCTTACCCTTTAACGCACAATTCATAACACACATCTAAATTTTTTGAAAATGTACCTCCATAATTAACATCATTAACTATCAATTAAAAATATTATTATTTGAAAAACAAATTAAAAGAGATACAAATTGATTTACTCCCCAAACATTACCCGTATAAAACCAAAACTCACACAAAAAATGAACAATTATCCTAATTAGTTATTAATTGATTAATTATTATCAATTAACAACTACTTAATAATTCATTAAAAATAAATGACTTCCCACCCTTTACCACTATAAACCCCACAACTCACATCTGAAATTAAATACACAATTGCCATATTTACATTTTAAATGATTAATTAGCATTAATTAACAAACTATTATTAATTAATTAAAAATAAAGTACTTCCCACCATTTACCCCTATAAATCCCGCAATCCACTCTTAATAAAATGACAACATTAACATAATAATTTACCAATTAATTATTTAATAATATTTAACAACCAATTAATAATTACTTAATATTAAAATTACTTTCTTCCATTAGCACCATAACATCTAAATTAAATGAATATTAATACATTTAAAAAATATATTAATTTATGATAATTAAATTACTTCCCACATTTTACCCCTATAAACCCCACAACCCAACCCTACAAAATAATGCAATTGCCATAATTAATTACCACTTAATTAAATAACAACCAATTAATAATTATTTAATAATAAAATTCTTCCCACAATTAACACTATACAATTTAAATTAAATAACTATTACTAAATAAAATATAATCAATCATTTATTATAATAATATTCGTTCCCACCCTATTTCCCTATAAACCCACAACCCAATACAGAACTATTAAAAATGTAACACATATATATATATATAATACATAACACTAATTAAAATATTGATATTTAAAAAACTATACTTTTTTAAAACGAGACTGCTTATCTTAAAGTCTATATTCTTGTCCATGATATTCTTGCTGTCAATGTTTCTGTATGACGGTATTTCCAACATGATATTTGTGTAAATTGACATTTCTAACTCAATATTCTGTCTGCATACCAATTAGGGATATGAGGCAGGGACCTAGGTGGGGCAGATTGTTTGCAGTGTTTGCTGCCATTCCATGCCATGTTTGCTGCATGCTTTGATGTTTTCATCTTTTCATGGGCAGGAGCCCAGGGTTTGTTCCCCGAATTGCACATACCTGGGCGTTGGTGCTCAGTCTGAGTGGACAGAGATCACAGTTCTGTGTCTTGAGCCTTGGGGGCTCATTAGGATGACGGGCGGAGTTTGTCCGCCCATCATCCTGTCTTGTGTAGGGACCGCCCGCCATAAGGGCGGGGGTCCTGTTGGGGGTATTAGGATGCGCCCGCCACAGTGGCGGACACATCCGCCCGCCGCAATGCAAAAGATACATGTTGTGCATTACAAAGCACAATGTGACAGGCACCACGCGGTACCCGCCATGTGCTCCCGCCCACCACCCCCGGAGTCCCTGGGGGCCCCCGCTGGGTGTCTCCGCATGCCTTTCCGTGGCGGCATTGCCCCAACAGAGAGGCATTGGCAAATGCCCATGGTAATATGGCTGGCTGGTGGTGTCTGATAGACACCGCCACCGTATTAAACGTTTTCCACCAGGCTGCAAGGCGACTGGGGCGGAAAAGCGTCGGACGGTCTTTCCGTCCGCTGCGGACCCCCCAGCCATCCTAATATGGCAGGGGGTCATTCCGGCTATGATGGCGGGCGGATCGCCCCCGCCCGCCATCCTAATGGGCCCCTTCGTGAGGACAACACCTCACAATGTGCTCGAAGGACTATGCATTCTGATGTCTGTACTGTGTGACTGCCATGCCTGCCTGTGTGCTTAGTGGAGCTGAATGACTGAATAATGGTGCCATGAGGCTGTAGAACCTTTTGAGACATAATATGCTGAAATGTCAACAAGGGATACGTGCTGGCACTGATACGTCTGCCAAAGGCTGTTTTTATATAGAATACAAAAACTACTTGCAAGGCTAATTTAGGATTCTATGATCCACCGATTGTTGGTGATCCCACAGACATCAATGTGATGTATTTTTAAACTTTCTTTTGTTGTGGTGAAAGGGCCGTGCTTGAGCTGCTAGTCATCCATTTTCCATCTCTCCCTTTCATGCATCTCCACTTATGTCATTTCTGAGCCATTCATCTTTCAACAAGTTATTTCAATGATGGCAGCCAGCAGGCACTCTCTGTTTGACCATCTGTCTTTCCATCTCCCTCTACTTCACTGGCAAAATCTTCAGTGTTTTCTGCCACTGATCTTCTAGCAGAAGGAAGGGTGACTGGGCTAAATAGAAGCAGGCTAACTAATGTTTCACCACCTTCTTAAATATTTCTCCATGTATGTGAACATTCACCGCACAACAACTGGTGTTAATATTCTTAAAATGTATATATTAGTACTGCTGCACTGCAATAATGTGGTAAAAAAGATGTATCGGCAGGCTTTGCTATACATCCTCATAAGCACAATCTTAGGCCTGAGGTATGAACCTCCACAAATGGCCTACCCAACACACTTACCAGCTGGCCCCCAGCTTTTGTGTTCAGAACCGTTTTTATGCCTTTAATGCACCAAATTCTATATACTTGCCGGATTTGAGATCGACGCTGCAGTCATTTTAGAAGCAAGGCTTTTCCGGACCTGAGACCGACGCTGCTGTAATTTTTAAGAAAGCAAGGCTTTTTAAACCTACACCTCGCGGTACCCGCTCCGCGGGTCCCGCTTCGTTTTCCACCTACCTGACTCTGCTGAATCCCTTGTTGTAGCTGTGCCTGTGGGGTCTGTTTGAGGCTGCAGGGCTGCGAGCGCATACCGGGACTCGCCTTCCCAGGAGTCCCGGTGTTAGAGGCCGAGTCACCTGGCCCCGCTCTCCCTGACCGCCCCGCCCCACCTCCAGCACCTGAAAAGGGGTAAGGCCATTCTGTTACGTGGGACACTCTTGCCGGATTTGAGATCGACGCTGCAGTCATTTTAGAAGCAAGGCTTTTCCGGACCTGAGACCGACGCTGCTGTAATTTTTAAGAAAGCAAGGCTTTTTAAACCTACACCTCGCGGTACCCGCTCCGCGGGTCCCGCTTCGTTTTCCACCTACCTGACTCTGCTGAATCCCTTGTTGTAGCTGTGTCTGTGGGGTCTGTTTGAGGCTGCAGGGCTGCGAGCGCATACCGGGACTCGCCTTCCCAGGAGTCCCGGTGTTAGAGGCCGAGTCACCTGGCCCCGCTCTCCCTGACCGCCCCGCCCCACCTCCAGCACCTGAAAAGGGGTAAGGCCATTCTGTTACGTGGGACACTCTTGCCGGATTTGAGATCGACGCTGCAGTCATTTTAGAAGCAAGGCTTTTCCGGACCTGAGACCGACGCTGCTGTAATTTTTAAGAAAGCAAGGCTTTTTAAACCTACACCTCGCGGTACCCGCTCCGCGGGTCCCGCTTCGTTTTCCACCTACCTGACTCTGCTGAATCCCTTGTTGTAGCTGTGCCTGTGGGGTCTGTTTGAGGCTGCAGGGCTGCGAGCGCATACCGGGACTCGCCTTCCCAGGAGTCCCGGTGTTAGAGGCCGAGTCACCTGGCCCCGCTCTCCCTGACCGCCCCGCCCCATTTCCAACAATCCGGCCCAATAGCCTTTGGCCTATAAATTTAGGAGTACAACGCTGCGCGGGAGCGCCCGGGGCTAAGCCCGGGGCTAAGCCCGGGCAAAGGGCGGGCCCTCTGTGGCCCTCAGTGACCTGAAGAGACTGGACCGGGCAAGATCCCCTGGTTGAGCGTCACGGGATCCACCCGGCCCAATTATTCTCGTATGTAAACTACCTATTGCTAGAGTGTAACATTCACCGTCAAACAGAAACTGTGTTCCCGGGCCTTGTGCCCTGTGTTTTAGTTGGACTAGCTGATATTTGTTGGTATAAGACTGTTGGTTCCATTGTACTATCGGTCACCATGCCTAGGAAAAATGCCCCCGTAGCACCAGAACCATGTAATACTCTTGACAATTACTTGGTCCAAGTGATACACAAAATAAACACCGAAAGAAGGCAATCGCTAGGTCTGAGTCAATCCCCTGTGCTTGACATAGGGAGCCCCGTCCCGAGTGTACATACTTGTGAGGATTCAGAGTTAGACCAAAGTATAAATCTTCTTGAGATTAACCCCCCTGATACTGTATGCATCGATCAAGGCTCAGATTTATTGGTTGATTTAGAGACAAACGTAGCTCCTGATCCAGAGCTTCACATGGACCCTTTAGTTGATGAATTATTATCTCCTGTGGTTACTAATAGGGTGGTGAGAACATGCAGACGAATTCAACCTAAAAGAGGGGGGGCACGGGCGGGAAGGAAAGGGTCAATACACCCCCACAATTAAAGGGAAATAGATCAGAGTCTGAGGATATGAATGCTAGACAAGCTATAGATGACGAACTTTTTTGTAGGATATCAGACATGATAGATCAGAAAATAAAAACAATTATTAAACCGATGATTGGGAAAATCGATAGGTTAACCGCTGAGGTGAAAAAGTGGGGTGGTTTGCAAGGTAAACTAGCTGAAGAAATTGAGAACGTAGTATCCATTGTTTCCAAACCAACAGACCCAGGGAATGAAAATAACATCACCAGGGGAGGCAGTGTAGCAGTTGAAGGCCTACCGGACCCCTCTCGGCTAGTACAAGTACCAGCCGAGGGTACTGGTGGAGAGGTGGCGAGGGAGGACTCCACATTACCACCCCCTATACCAACTACATCAACACTGACATCATTAGAGGACGACTCCCAACAATTCATAGTCGAGGCTTCACCGGTGGTACTGGTTCTAGCAAATGCCCCCACCTTATCCCCTGGTCAAACGGAATCCACCACATCCCTGACAAGCAAGGCCCTACACTGGCTATCAAGCAATATGCATATGGCACAGCATGGGAAAGAACAGTTGGCCGAGGATATTGTATTAACAAGGAGGATGTCCTGGATTGGGAAAAAGCAAAAAAAGTTTAAGGGGGATCGCATAGTGATAAATTTTGCAAATGCATCAGTACTCCCGAATGTCCTACAGAATATACTCCCACCCCAACGCAGAAGTGGATCCATTATCCCCCTCACATTAAAAATTTTTTATAACGAGCGACAACACGCGGATCACCCAAACACCTCAAGATTGGGGGGGGCAACAAGTTGTAACAGAAGGGGGGGTGGCTTTAGATCAACATACGATGGGAATGGCCTTGGTCCGTCAGACAGATTTGGTCCAGGGTTTTACAATTACCAACAGAACATGACATCTTTTAAAAACCCTAGACCCCTATGGAACATCCAGAACAGGCGGGGATTGGGGGGTTTGGGTGGCATGGGGACAGATTGAGGGAATTGTGGAAATAGGTATGGAGCCTGGTTAGGAGAAGAGCAGTTCCCAATGCGTCCTAATACACCCTTAACCAGGTGGGACACAGCTGTGTTTGGGCGGGGATTAGGGGCTACACCACAGGCCTGGGGGTTTGGAACTGAGAATAGGTACGGGGTACTGGCCAATCTAAATGACTGCGACTGACGCAGGGGAGGTATAGATATGCTATATGATGGCCCAAGACTCTCTCGTCCACAAATGAAGCCTAGGGACAGGGGCTTTGGCATTTTGAAAGGACTAAATAGGCATGAGCCATATAGTCTGGCTGACCGCGATACACCAATTTGCCTGGAAAGGGAAACTATTTGTGACCAAGTACAGGTCGAGGCCAACGAAGATTCCTACTTAGAAAACGTAAATGGAAGTGACAATGCCTATGCCGAGTCTACGATTATAGAACCAGAAAGTATCCGTTTGGCTATAGAAACACCGCATGTGCAACTAGGAGAAGGAGTGTCATTAATTAATCCCACAGTGAAGAACACTACGGATACTTGTAAAATACTAAGTTGGAACGTAGCTGGCCTAAATGCCAAAAGGGACGATAAGGAGTGGGTAAGTTTTGTTTCGGGCCATAATATTATTGCTCTCCAGGAAACCTGGGACATAACTACAGGTTACTGGTTGGACGGTTATAGTAGTTTCGCATTGGCGGCGACTCCTAGCCGTACTGGCAGACCTAGGGGCGGACTGTTGATGCTGTTCTCCTTGGCTTTGAAGGGTACTCTACAAGTGATCAGTAGTGGATCTCAAAACATCCTCATAATAGAGAGAGTCATTAACTGTGCCACAAGGTCCTTATATATTAACTTTTACAACTCACAGAAAAGGGAGGACAGTGGCAGTAATATTGCTATCTTAGATGCTTTACTAAGGTCAGGCAGTCAGAACTTACAGTGTGACACAGAATATATATTATTAGGTGACTTTAATATTCATCCCTGTAAGCTAGCCTGTAGTCCAATTAATCAGGTTTGGGGAGAGGGCCCTGAGCTCCCACATTTTGAACATACAATAGATGGCGAAGAGCTGGAAGACCTCCTGGCAGTTTTCAACCTGTATGAACTAGAGGGTGGCTCAAGAACAGTTACCTTTACCGGCACCAACCCGGGAACTATAATAGATTACATCTTTATGTCACAGGGCATCCTGAATAGAGCGACGGCCTATCGCACTATACCATCCCACTTTAGTGACCACAATCCCGTTCTGCTGGAAGTCGCATGGGGAGACCATATGGGTCCAGCCCCGGGGAAAGTGAGGCCCCACCATATCTTGCGTACCTCCGACCAGGGCAGGAGACTAAAGTGGGCTAAGGTGGCACCAGATAACTTCTATGCAGCAGTATTCCCTAAAATTATGGATCAGGTGGAGGTTTGTCAGAACCCTAGTGCCCCAGGAAAGGAAGTTATAGGGGCTTTTGAGGCAATCTGTAGTCAGGTAGCACAGGATCTCATGACCAAACCTAAAAAGGGGTCACAGAAAATGATGCGCTGGTTTGACAACGCATGTTCAAAGGCACATAGATCTTTGATGGCCGCCCTGAAAAAAAAACCCAGGGTAAAGGACGAAATTGCTAGCCTAAGGAAAAATTAAAAGTTAGCAATCAGAATTAGAAAAGAATCAATTAAAAGGGATGCCTGGGAAAACCTCCTTTCTGTGGCAGTCCGAAAGGACAGTCACAAATTTTGGGAAATAATTAAACATCCTCTATTTTCCGACCAAAAGAATGAGGTCATGGATTGTGTCATCCCTGACGACAAGTGGCTTACCCACTTTAAAAACGTGTATGGGGAAAATGACGGGGCAAGCAAAGATACGTTGCCGGCCTTTTTAGAAGCTACCCCATTACAGTTTACTAGTCTTGAAGTGGAGAAAGCTATCATAGCCACAACCAAGCATAAGGCCCCAGGGCCTGATGGGGTGCCAGCCGACTTCTTCATACATTCCCCTAAATTTTGGGCAAAGGTATTGGTCAATGTATTTACTGCTGTAAACAGTAACTATGCACCATCTTCCTGGGACATCTCAACCATCGTGCCTATCTTTAAAAAGGGTCAGCGGGACGATCCCGGGTGCTACAGGCCCATATCCCTCTTGGACTCCTCCATTAAAATTTTAGGTAGAGTGCTTCTGTCCAGGTTGAGGGATAGTGTAGAGAGCTGCGGAGGGCTGTCTGAAATCCAGTATGGGTTCAGAGAAAGGAGAGGCACCATCGAACAATGCTCCAATTTACATCTGCTTATTTCAAAATACACGGTGGCCAAGGGGGGGTCCCTGTATTTAGCATTTATGGACCTCTCCTCGGCGTTCGACCTGGTTAACAGGTCCAAGCTATGGAAAATTCTGTTGGAGATGGGGATTGAGGAGTCCCTGGTAAAGTTTGTGGCCTCCCTACACCAGGAACTTTTTGCGGCCGTGCGGGTCACAAACGAGGGCAGGTGTACGTCTCGTTTTAGATCCTTGAAAGGTGTAAGACAGGGCTGCATATTGGCTCCATTGCTTTTTACCATTTATATCAACGGCTTGGGCACCTATTTGGAAGAGAAGGAAGTTGACATCCCGCGTGCAGGAGCAGTTAAAATCCCAGCACTCCTGTACGCGGATGATGCCGTGCTAATCGCCCGCACGGGTACTGGTCTCCAACGCCTCTTAAACGCCTTTGGCCAATTTATGGATCAGCTCGATCTGAAAATTAACGTCAGCAAGTCACACACAATGGTAGTGGGCAAAGAAAGCCGTAAAAAGAGAACAAAAACCTTTAGCTGCAGAGGGGACATAGTATCTAGGGTTTCTACTTTTCCCTACCTCGGGGTCCTATTCGACCAAAGAGGAACTTGGGGCCCTCAGGTGAGGGCAAAGAAGTTGGCGGTCTCGCGATCGTCATCTGCCCTCATGGCCTTTGCGGGTAGGTTAGGTGCTAGGCCTATGGAAGGACTATTAAAAATATACAGGAGTAAATCTGTTTCTCTCGCGTCATATGGTTCACCTCTCTGGGGTTATGTAAACTTGGAACCTATCCAGCGAGCCGAGAACAGATTTATAAGGTCACTCCTTTCTTTGCCGCAGTCCACGCCTACCTACTCAATACATAGGGAGGTTGGCCTAGACTACCTTACTGACGGGTTAAATATGGCCCCCCTGATCTTTTGGCTAAAGACATGGCTTAATGAAGATCTGCCCCTTAACCACGGGATCTTGTTGGATGTCTTATCCTTGGACCACTCCAAAAAGATCCCGTGGCTGGCCTACCTGCAGAAGGCGTTTTCAGATTTGGGACGACCAGAGCTCTTTAGCTCACCTCAAGATATTAGGGCACAGGATGTTGATCTGGTCAAAACCAATTTTATGGAAAGGGCAAGAGTGCTTCATGAAGAGAAGGAACTAATGAAACCGTCAGTGAGGCGCCATTATTTACTTATTAATTCTCCCTCTTTGGCACCTTACCTTGGTTGCGTTACAATCCCGTTTCATAGCTTCCTTTTGATCAAACTGAGGTTCAATTTGTTACACTTTTATCTAGGCACTTTTAACAAATGGGAAAAGCCGGAACTAGCAACTCCATGCAGCTGCGATGATCTTGCAGTGCAAGATACCATGCACTTTGTCATGTTTTGTCGGTTTTATGCAGAGCCAAGGAAAAAATATTTGGTACCACTTTTGAAGGCGAGTGGCTTTACACAAGTAAGGCCGGCTCTGCTTTTTCTACAATCTTTATCCAACATATATTCTACCTTCTGCATGGCCAATTTCTTGGTAGCAGCTGCAAGGATAAAAAAGAATCTAAATTAGTCCCATTTTTCTCTTATTTCCTGTATGCCTAGACTCACTGCAATGAAAAAGGTTTTTTAGTGTTAATTGTGAATATATATGAAATGTTTTAAATTTGTGTATGAAATGTTTTGTAAAGCTTTGCATGACTTGTAAATGAGTCGAATAAAGATACTTTTGACTTGACTTGACTCTATACTTTTGTTTTCCTCTGTTGTTTTAGGTAGCCCCAGAGTGAGATACTGGTCAAAGCCAAGAGTCTTTTGCCTGATGGTCTGCATCTGTGTCATCCTGGCTGGCATTGGCAGCACTGCTTGGGCTGTAGGTAAGCTTTGAAAATATGTCATGTGCCACATTCCTTCTCTATAAACTTGCATCTACTAATGTGATTATTTCACCAGTTTTAAGCCTGCCCATCTGTTTTAGCTACTAATATTTTAAACAAATAGAACCAGAAAGAGTCTATCACAATAAGCTTTTAGGATTTCCATGGAATCCTATTATTAGGGTAGTGAGGCAGTGTTATTAGGAAATATTTTGAGCATTGGGACCACCAATAGTTCCTGTTTTCTGAGGCACCATGAATAGGCTTGAGTTAGGAATAGTGTTTTAGATTATTTAATATTTTTTTTTAACCTGATACCCAGAGCTTTTATAAGATTGTTAACTTAATAATGTATGGTAAACTCAAAAATTGAATATGTGGACGGTGAACCGCATGCTGCTTGCTAGGAATTGTGACCGTAGATACGAGGGACCCTGTACCTATTTCTGTTATCCTACTACGAAGCATTTGGTCTCACAGATACTTCCTATTGAGGAGATCTTATTACTGAAAACGTTACTGTCGTATATCGACAAATATTTTGTCGTATATCGACAAATATTTTATTAAATTAGTGATATTTTGAACTACAAAATTCCCCAAAAAGACATTTAGGCTAGATCCAGCAGAGCAGGTAGAATGTTTTCAAATGGAATATCATGGGGGTTAAGGGCCTTTAACAATGATAGATTTTTGAGAATGTTGTCTATTTAGTAAGAGAGAAGAGTCCATAATCAACTACAGGCTCATTATCTATGAACAATGGATGGAAAGGAAAAAATGTGAGAATGCCACATATTTTTCTGGTGGCATTTTATTATGATTAATATTGAAAAGCATAGTTAGTGATACATAGTCCAGCAGGGACAGTCAAAGTGTCTGGCATGTCTATTTCATATGCCTGTGGGTTGACACACAATAATGCGGATTGTATACATGTATAAGAAATAATATGATAGCTTTTACTTCAACACCATGATTTGATTTGTTTTCTTTTCTTTCAAGCAAAATGTAAGCCTACACCAAATTCTTGGCACTGGAGAACCAACAAAAACGTCAAGCCCTAGGGCACTTAGGACTTCAATGTGAGGTCCTTTGTAATTTCGATGGGGCCGGTGGCAACAGTTAGTGATCCCTTCACAACTATAGGATCCACCGGTACACCACAAGTCTGTTTACTGCAACTGGAGATATCAGCTGCTGAAATCCGTAGCAAATGAAGCAAATGAGTAGTTAGCTGGTCAATTGGACCCACAATTACAGATTTATAGAGAGGGATTATGGCATGGGCAAAGTGGACAACTACACACGGCCCTCACAATCCAAGGGCCTATCTGGGAAAGGAAACATTCTGCCTGTGTTGATCATGTTTTTTTCTCTCAACTTCTCTTTTTCTCTCTGCCTATCTCTACCTTCTGACTCTGTCTCTCTGTGCCCAGTGTCATCTTAAGGTTCTGTAAGTTTCTGGGAAACATATTTTAACCTGTTTCGGGTGAACACTTTTTCCAAATTTTTTTTGGCTTTGTGTGGCCTTCAATTAGGTGAAAATGCATTATAATATTCAAAGTCATTACTAACATGGGCCTCAAAATATGTCTTGCCCAAGCCCTCAAAAATCCTTAACCCCTTCGCTGTGGGGGTTATTCCCCAGCTGTGCTGGGGGGGAGGGGGCGCGCATAGCGCCCCCATGCTCATGAGACGCCGAGACGCCTACGGGTATTTGCTAGCGCTTTACAAATATCATTAATAAATAAAATAAATAAATGATGAGCTCAGTTCGTCATGAGCTACGGCGCTACGGTGCTCATGACGAGCTCAGCTCGTCACAGGTGTATTACCTCCCGAGGAACGCTCAGCACAGGAGGGGAATTCTCCCCGCACCTGAGCGTTCCACGGCTCATGACGAGCTGAGCTCCTCATGAGCCTCGAAGAGGTTAAGAGGACACTGCAGAATCCCCCGGAAATTCCTATTTTCCAAAAGTAAGGAATGAACCAATCAATGGTTTTATGGGAATGTATTCCAATGTTTTGGACCCAAAAGCATAATTGAACTACCTCCCATGCTTATATGTTTTACACTGTGATTCGGTAGTAGCAGCAGGGTTTCAGATAGAAGTGATATTGCAGGTATGTAAGAGAGGAGTAAGTGACCCATGTGTGAATTAGCAGGGTGTTGGCACAGTTAAAATTAACTCTCCACTTTACTGCCAACTAGTGTGCGTTATTTCATGCCTGAAGGACCTGGTCAAACCTCTTCAGGTGCCAGACGCAACACACTGCTGTATTCTTGGCCAGCTGAAGTTTCACAAAGAAAGGGCTGGAAAGCAAAGATATAGCTGTTACCATACCCTTGCAGAAACACTTTAAGATCACAGCACTTTAGGAAGAGAATGACATTCCCATCTTAACAACCTCAGAGTTTTAAAGCTAAAAATGCATACTTCATTGATTTGGGCATACCATGTTGCTGTGTCTTTCTTCCCCTTGACTTACCATTAGGCCGCAACCACCACCAACTTCGATCAGTAGGTAATCAGCTTGAGATTTCTTAGCAGTGGCACATAGTGATTTGCCTTCTGTTTAACAGGCCAAGGTAGCTAAGCTTCAAATGATGTGAATTCTTCTTTTTAGCACTAGTTGCTGCTCTCTGCAAACTTTAGTCTTTTGATGGAGAAGGATACTATAGACGCTGTTATTTTAGGGAAAGCAAATTAGATTTTTTTTTTACACTTGACAACTCTAATTCCATGTCTTTTATTAGGAGCATTCTGCTGCAGAGTTAAAGTCACCAGTGGAGATGTGAAAAAGATGTATCGGTCTCGTGGCGTACTGCCCAGAAACACATCAATGCCTACACTGCTGATTATTTCTGACCGTAAAAGAAATGTCAGAATCCAAAGGGAGACCATAAGTCTGAAAAAGGTGGCAAAGTTTGGTTGATTAAATTTCCTTAGGTGGCTACAATGTTATGGTTTGCCAACTCTAAAACTTTTATCATCAATTTCAAAACTTCACCTGTATTGCAAAAAAGTGCATCATATCTTGTGGTACAATGCTCAGCCACACCTCTTAGGCTTGCCTTGCTAAAGTTTGTTACATTTCATACTAATGAGAAAGTCTGAAGTTGAAAGTTTTCACTGGAAGCACAGCAGCACCTTACACATAGATCTTGCTCATTCTAAATTCTTGACCATGGAGAATGAACAGCGAGAACCAACAGTGTATATCCAGCCTCATCTCATAAGCGGTTAATTTATCCTCAATGATTGCATAAATATCGGAGTAAAATGTGACCCCTTAGCTTGCATTTTACTTCCTATTGTTTTTATGTAACAGTTTATGTCATTTGTATAATTCTTGAATTCAAATCCTATTTTATGAACGCTTGTACCATAGGTCTCATAACACATTATTTCTCTTAACTTCAGTGGTTTCAGAATTTTAGATTGCTGTAAAGTTGTTTCAGTGTTGATGTTCTACCAATTGCATTTCGTTTTTTGTCGGAAGGCATGTCTGCTTGTGCCAAGCAAGGAAGTTTTAAGTATGGACTCCTCACTGGAATCTGTTGACCTATTGTGAATTAGATAAGTTGGGCTCCTTGGAACTTGAGCCTCAAATCATATAGAGACTCAAGCCTCTCTAACCTTAGTGTTTTAGAAATCCACATTCCTACAGTCAATATCCTATAGAAGACCACAACTTTAGCATAGATAATCTAGTGCCTACAGAAGATGAAGATGGAGACTGTAGATAGACCCAGTACATGTTGGAACCACTAAAAGATAGGTACCACTAAAGGAAGTTTCTTTTATTTTTGTATGTATTTGAGGATAACACAGATAGATCACTCAGGTGCATAAATTAGTTCAGAAATAACTGTTGATAAAGGTCACAATTATTGAAATCCAAATGTGCCACATCACACAAATCACAGTTCATCCTCTGTACTGGAAGACTCCTGAACATAGGGTTCAAGTAGGGCAATATTTATAATTTTTGGTTTTATGCAGATCTTCTTTTATAAAACATTTTTTTGCAAATTGTTGTAGATAACTGAGCTTCTGTTGAACGCCAATTTTTTGCCAGAAGCATACGATCAATCAAGGATCCAAAATATATAATATTTGAACATTTATTATTTAAATCTATTAACGTTTGTGGAAAACCCAACAGGGAGGTAATCTGATTCCATTCTTCACCAGTAAATTGAACCCCCGAATGTCTTCAGCCCAGAATTTGAGAATTTTAGTATTCGAGTGGTCTAGACTAATCTTTGTGTGTAGCACCCACATCAGATATAATGCCCCTGCAGGGAGGACTAAGGGATGCTAAATAAAAGATCTTGAAAGGTTTTCCCCCATCTGACCCTTGGAAAAGGGTGCTCCAATGAAGATAGCTGTAAACATTACACAGAGATTCGAGATTAAATTAATCTTCTACCTCCTTAAAAGAGTTAATCACCCACTACCAATATAACTGAGCTAATTCTATTGCCACCTTCTTTTCCCATCCCCTCGTGTTTGAGAAAGATTCTCCAGCAGTAAAGGGTTTCCCTAAAGAGGAGTTATTGTATTGATTGCATTGCCACATATCCTCATTTTGACAAATAACCTGTTAAGAAATTAACTTAAATTCACAAGTGGGGACGTGGCTTGGCCGTGCAGCGAGATGGCCGCTTTCTGAGTGAGCTCCGCCGGCTGGGCTCTCTATCCTACATCATCCTGCCATGAATCGGGTTCCTGTTACCCTGGAAAGCTGCCGCTTCATGTGCCTCATACCTGTGGCTCCTTGCCTACCTGCTTGGTAACGTCAGAACTGCCTGGGGCATGTGCAGAGTCCAAGACCAATAATCGCCTGCTGGCAATATGACGTCAGGCGGCCTTTGAATACCTGTGACACAACCCGCCGCCGATCTCTGCAGATCCCTCTCCCTTTCGCATCATCGCGGGGGGCGGGCTTCACCACAGTGTCCCTGGGTTGCTGGTGGCTGCTGTCGTGTGTCCGGAGATCGCATCTCGTTTACCCGGAGTTTATCCACTGCGGTGCACGCGAGCCATGCACTGCTTCAGAGGCATTACTCCACCCTGCGGCTGTGGCCTAGTTGCCAGTTTGCTATTTGGACTGCCTGCTACCTGCTCCGGACACCTGCGGCTGCCCCAGAGGGAATACACGGACCTGGATTCTGCTTCATCTGCATGGGGGAGCGAATGAGTGCAGAATCCACTACTGCTTTATTGCATGCAAAACTGTGCCGTATTCAAACCTGCAACCAGTGGAGGCCCCTGACAATCCTCTCTTGCCCTGGCTGTGTGGTGCGTCTGAGGTTCTTGAGCTGCGGGGACCCAGGCTCGGCCCTCAATGACCCACGTGGTTTCAGCAGCCTAGAATCGGGTAGCTTTGGATTTTATTCCCTTACGGAGCCAGTCTCAGGGGCGTTCCGGTCGTAGTGGCAAAGGAGCTGATTTGTGCTCTGCGCAGTCACCCTCTTTCCACAACCATGTGAGGACTTGCGAAGGGACTGCGGACTGTTGAGTGCGGTGTGACATCGGACCTCTTTGTGGCCTTGGCAGCGAGTTCGGGACCTGCTGCCTGGCTGGCTGCGAACTCCTTCTTTTGACTGCATGCGGAGTCCCAGGGCATCCTGGACAACCTGCTGCCATATGGACCATCCAGGATCTCTTCCATACCCACAGTGAGTGCCTACCTGGGCTTGCTGACATTGGCACCTTGTGCTGATGCGCGTTCGCCCATACGCCTTTCACGCTTGTCAGTTGTACTGGGTGCGGGAGGGCCGGGCGCAGCGTGTGGAGCGCAAGGTGACGGGGCCGGGGTACTGGGGACATTTTGGAGCGCAGGGGGTGTGACAGTGGGCACTGGCCTGGGGTGCGGGGTGGATGGTCCTGCCCAGCCCTGCACTCACTTTCTATTCTCCACGCTGCAGGGTTTGTGCCCGTCCGTGCCTCTTGGGGCCCTGAATCTGGTGTGCGTGTCCGCGATGCCAAGGGTTCCACTGTATTCCCGCTAGGCCTCCTGCCCGGAACTCTCATCCACATTGCCCCATAGCTGTTTATATGATAAAGGCTCTGTGTCCCGGAAAACACTATGGGCAAGAACTACCCAAAGCAGCCCAAAATTACCTTTGAAAACAAATGCCACACTCGCAAAATGGACTCTACATCCGAGCCAGACACGGAGTCCCAGCCATAGAATGATCCAAAGGAAAAAGATCTAGGGCCTCATTTATGAGCCCTTGTGTCAGTTTTGCGCTTCCGATGCGTCACTTTTTGTGACGCATCGGCGGCGGAAAAACATGCTTCCTGTTGCGCTCTATTTACAAAGTGACGCATCTAAGCAGATGTGTCACTTTGTAAACCCCTGCGCTACGTTATACCTGCGTCAGGTATAATGTATGCAGGGGGGGTCGTTCCCCCGCAAAAAGCTTCGTAGAAGTGACGCAGAGAAATCTATGAGATTTCACTGCATCACTTCTAGGACGCCATTGCGTCAAAATCTTGCGCCTGCCTCACAGCAGGCGTAAGACTGACGCAGGCCCTTTCACACAGGGCTTGCCCCATGTGAAAGGACGCATTGCTGGAGTTGCGTCACTTTTGTGACACACTCCAGCAATGCGTCACTTTTGCGCTTACAGATACATCAGAAATACTGACATATCTGTAACTCCTTGCTAACATGATGCATCATACTGTAAATATGACACATCAGGTATGTCGCAAGGAGTGCGCACTGAGAAGTGACGCATCACTGCTTTCACGCAGCAATGCGTCATTACTCATAAATGAGGCCCCTAGGTTCTATAATACTGGACATCCGTTCCAACCTAAGGTCCATGGACACTAAACTAGACGCACTCACTTCCAGGCTTGACTCAGTGAAGTGACAGGTTGATGTTCATGAAAGCAGATTAGATGTACTAGATAATCATATAACTGAGGCCACCAAATTTCAAACTGAATCGAAACGGCACCTCCTTGGTGTGGAGAAGATTTTATCAGTCACCCAAGCCAAGAATGACTTGGAAGCGCGCCCGAGACGCAATAGTCTTCGCATTTCCGGTGTTCCAGAGCCTACTGGTATTCCCAAAATGGAGCTTAATGTCGAGACACTGTTGCGTGACTTATTTCCTTTGGCCTTATCCTCTGTCTCTGTAGTAGAAAGAGACCACAGATCCTTGGGTCCCCAACCACAGGACATGTTATCAAGAACGGCGCTAAAATTATCGCCGGATTAGCGGCAGAAAACAGCCCCTAAAGCAGGCGATAATGTGAACATGGGCTTCAATTGGAATTCTCCAAGGCATATTATCAAGCCCATTATCGCCACTTTAGCGGCAGTTTTCTGCCGCTAAACCAGCAATAATTTTTAACGCCTTTCTTGATAACATGCCCCCACCTGTTGGAGGTACTTCAAGATTCATCATCACGCGCATCCTAAACTACCAGGACCGAGATTCTAACCTCAAAGCAGCTAGGGCTCACAGTCCTATCCATTAGCAGGGAAATAACAATTCTATTTTACACAAATTTACCATACTAGTTCAGGCTGCTCGCAAGGAATTCCTCCCTACCAAGCGCCTTCTCCAGAAAGCAGAAATCTCATACGCCATGCTCTACCCTGCCAAACTGAAAATATCTCACGATGGCCAGGCACACTTTTTCACGGATGCAAAATCGGACCACAAATATGCTAAACACATTTGTGCTTGGCGAGGCTGACCCCATTGCCCACAGTCTACGGATAATGCTGCCAACCTCAGTGACAATGACTGATTGCATGCTAATAATCTAATCTTGTAACCCTATTTCCATTACATATGTAGCTGTTGTGTGCTCTGCATTCTATTTTTGATGTTTGTGGTGCTGATTATCACCTTTGGTGGGCAGATTTTTCCTTTATGACTTTGATAAATGATTCCGGTTTACTGTTTAGTCCAGCCACCCTGTCGAGTGACGGGGGTGTTTGCCGGTGACCCATGTCCCCACTGAGAGATCTCCCATGCTCCTTTTTTTTTGCTCTGTTTACGGGATTGTTGGGGTGGGAGGGAGGGGGGTTCTCACAACCTGATTGGGGGGTTGGTGAGGGAGGTGGGGGGTTTAGGGAATGAGTTTTCTGGTTAGTTGCTAAAGAGGTTTGCATGCAATGTTTGTTCTATGACCTCTTCTGCACCATGTTACTTGCCACACTGTCTTTTGTACTGCACATCCCTTCTCTATCACATCTGATTCCTATCCTGCATCGGGTCCCATCCGTCACTCACCTATATGACATGGCAATATGATGGCCACTACACTTTGGACCTGGAACATATGAGGTCTTGATGACCATCAGAATGCCCACTTAGTACACGCCCACCTTATCTGACATAAGATTGATATCTGTTTCCTTCAGTAAATCCACCTTTTACCTGCCACTGCTGCTGCCTTCTACCCCTGTTATTCTCGTGGGATATCAATTTGCATACGCAGGGGGCTTCCCTGACACACATCCCTGGTCATTGCAGATCCTAAGGGGCGCTTTGGCATCCTGCATGGCACTCTCCTGGCTCAGCCCCTGATCCTGGCAGCTGTGCATGGCCCCAACTCTGATGACCCTGACTTCTTTGCACAAGTCTGGCGACACATTTCCTCCTTGGGCCCGGCTGCGCTGTTGTGGGGGGGGGGGACTTTAATATTACACCCTCTGCCACCCATGATCGCTCTGGGCCTCATGCCCTGCATCTGTGCTTCACATCTGTTCTGAATTCCATATTATCTGACAACTCACTGCTTAATGCTTGGCGGCATGCCCGCCCTGAGGCGCGCAAGGGCACATACATCACAGGCTCCTCCGGCTGTTGGTCCCGCCTGCACCTCTGCATCACCACTCAGGACGCCTTTGCATGGGTTACCTCTGAAGAACATATGACGCATACCCTTTCTGACTATGCTCCTGTCTACCTTAGCTTGCTCCCCCCCACACTCCTTACGGCGCACGTTTGCCTGTCGGCTGGCTCCCAATATGCTCCTAGATTCGGTGTTCAGAGATGAGATTCAAACCGTCATCACAAACTACTTTGACCTTAACGCCAGCTCAGTGGACTCCCGTGCCACACTCTGGGAGGGTTTCAAGGTGGTGATTTGTGGCAAATGCATTTTCAAACAGGCTGGTGCACTGCTCTCTATCCGCGGCACCCTGGAACGATTGGAGGGGGGAAGTAAGGCGCTTGACTCTTCACACTCTTTTAGCCCCTCTCCCGACACCCTCACGCAGCTCTGGGGCAAACTTTCCGATTTTAATGATGAGGCTGATAGGGAATTTTCATTTCTAGGCAGGGAGGCGAGGGCATGTCGCTCTGGCAATGAGGTTCGCCCGGGTAAGACTCTAGCCAATCTTCTGTGTTGGCCTCACACTGCCTCTTATATCACCGCACTCCAGGACGGAGGTCCCAAATTGACAACCTCTCCTGATGAGGTGGTGACCAGGTTCACCACCTTTTATTCTCAACTCTACAATGCTGGGTTTGTTCCTTCGCACAATATCCTGGACCAATACTTTGACACTCTTTAGGAGCTCTGGCTGGGCAACAGTCATCGGGTGTACCTCGACTAACCTTTTTCTAAAGTGGAGATCCTGGCCGTCTCCCTGGAGATAAGGCTCCGGAGTCCGAAGGTCTACCTGCATCCTTCTACAAAGCCTATGCACCCCTTCTCGTTCCGCACCTTGCAGCTATGTATAATGACTCCTTCAAGTCCGGCCATTTCCCTCTGTCACTTTGCGTGGCCCTGTTAACACTGCTCTTGAAACCAGACAAGTCTTCAGAGCTCCTTGACTCTTTCCCCCCTTGTTGCTCATCAACACCGACAAAAAGATTTTTGCCAAGCTACTCGCCTCCCGCCTTCTTCCTCTTATGCCCCTGATAACCCGCCCGACCAGACTGGATTCATGCCTGTCAGTGCCACATCGCACAATCTTCGGACTATATTTGCTGTTCTCCACCAAATTAACCCTGCTCTCCCGGCCGTGGCTGCCCTTCTTGATGCTACCAAAGCCTTTGATACTCTTGAGTGGCCCTTCCTCTTCTACCTTCTCCCTCATTTAGGCTTAATCAATCTCCTCTATTCTCTCCCTACAGCACGCCTCCGTATCAACGTCTGAAGTGGCACTAGGCAGGGGTGCCCACTCTCACCCATGCTCTTTACTGTAGCTATGGAGCCCCTCGATGCTAGGCTCCGGCAACATCATACCCAGAGGGGTTTTTGCTTTGCGGCTCACACCTTGGTCGTCTCCATGTATGCGATGACGTCACACTTTATGTCCGCCACCCCCAGGAAAATCTCGGCCCTATGGTCCGTGAGGTGTTGCGTTTCGGGGGCTTATCTGGTATCCAGGTTAACTGGGTAAATCTATTCTCTGTCCTCTAATGGACGCTACTGTCACCTTAACCCGATACTATCCATTTGTGTGGGCTTCCGGACCCACTAGGTGTCTGGCTCACCAGGAACGCCGGCGAACTTTCGAGGGTAAATTTCGGTCGGACGGTCTACTGGCTGGAGACTAAGATTCCCCTCTGGAGGCGCTTGCCTTTGTTCTTGGCAGGACACATAGCCATCGCCAAGATGGTGGTCCTCCTGAAGTTTCTATACCTGTTCTTGAATATCCCCATTCCTCTCACGGCTCATTTTTTTTCGTACACTTCACTCTCTCATCCTCTCTCTTGTCTGGGCTGGGCGTCAGCCTAGAATTGCATATGACATTCTCAGTCTCCCCTTAACGTGTGGCTGGCTGGGTGCCCTGGATTTCAAATTATACACCCTCAGTGCCCAAGCCAGCTTCCTTCACTTCTGGCTGCATTCGACGCCCTTTCAGCCCCACGTGGCGGTGGAGTCAAAACTTGCGGCCCCCTTGCCACTCCGGACGGCTAGCGTAGCCCCAGCTAAGCCCCTGCGTCGAAAGAGTGATACGGTGGAGACCCCGCGCTGGGCTTGGGACGATCTTCGGAGATATTCCGGCTTCAGCTTGCTCTCCGCCAACACCATGCCCATCGCATACATCCTGGTGTTTCCTTCCCTACTGATGGCCGGGATGGTAAAATGCATGACTTGCCTGGGGTTGTCCACACTGTCTGATCTCTATCCTGCAGGTGACTTCTTTTATCTTCCAGCTGGGTCCGGCCCCTTGGACACCCTGCTCTACTATCAACTTAGAGTGGCCTGCCGGGAGTTGCACCCCATATTTACCCAGCCATCCCTCCTTTAATGGCTGCCCTTGATCCTCGCATACACTTCTGTCTCCCCCCGTAAACTGGTCTCCAGACTTCATGCTCTTACCCTGGCAGCTTTCTCAATTTCCGCTGACCGAGCCCGTACTGCCTGGAGTGAGGACCTGAGCACTGACCTCTCCCAGGAGGTTTGGATGTATTGTTGCAAGCAGACCAAACATCTGTCCCCTAACTACCGCCTGCGCCTCATACTTTTTAAATATCTGCACAGACTGTAGCGCTCCCCCTCACAACTGTACAGAATGGGCCTTGCTCCTAGCAATAGATATCTGCGCTGCTCTGCCCCCACTGATGATTTCTCTCATCTCGACTGGCTGTGCCCCAGGGTTTCTGCATATTGGCGCGAGGTATGAACCGCCATCACTGAGATTACCTCTGCGCCTGTCACACCAGACCCGCTGATATGCCACTTGGGCTTCATGAAACACTGTCCCGTTGCCTCCCGCCGAATCATCGTCATGCTGCTTGTGCTCGTGGGCCGCAGGGTCGCTATGCATTTGGGCAGAAGACCTGCGCCCAAGGTCGGCTCTTGGCTCGAGGATGCTGTGCATTGTCAGTCGCTTCTGTCTGAGTTCTGGGACTAGATGCCGGTGCGTAGCCGGCCGCTTGACATCTGGGGTCCTCTTGTTTCATACCACCCCACCCTCTGCAACCTCTCCCGTTCTCCACGCCGGCTCATCACCCTCAGTGGCTGCTGGTGCTGGTTCATAGAGGATCACTCCCCCACCTCGTTGCAATGCTGGTTCCCCACGGCCCTTCTCGCCTGCACTTTGCCTCTCTTGGGCGCTTCTCCAGACCCCTCCTGCTTCACCTCCCATTAACCCCTCTTGTGTACTGATGTGGGCTACTTATGTGCAATTGTTCTCATGATGTGTATATCCGATGTGTTTCTCCCTCCTACATTGCGGATTCCCCGCCTGTATGCTTTGTAACTTGATGTGCCAGTTTTCAATAAAGTTTTTTTGAAAAGGAAAAAAAACAAAACCTTAAATTTACAAGTACAATTTTACAAGTGAAATTTAAATAAAACAAATAGAATGTGTCATCTTCCACCACACTGCCTCCTGCCATCTTCAACATCAACATTAACCCACTCAGTGCACTATTCACACATAACAACATCAAGTTTCACCAACAGGAGAGTGATGCACAACTAAATGTATGCCTTATCTGCATCAGACATCCAGCACCTCAAAACGTGCCTGCTCTTCATCCGGACCTCAAGACCAACTCACTCAAATCAGAATTCCTGTTTTTTGCCAGAACAGCAAACAATAAACAGAGCAAACTTGGCTCAATTACTTCCCCAATCTAACAGTGAGAGGGAAATAAGGGATCCGGTGGTCCTCACAATTACTCACAATTACTCAAGAACATACCAAAAACCTCTATCGCCCAAACAGCACCCTAAAATCCATTTAATGTTCTTCTTATTATATATTTTATACATACTACATAGTCCTGACGAAGGCGCAAATGCCAAAAATGTCCATTGAAACACGAATCAACGTTTTATAATGTTCATTGTTCATTGTTGTTTCCCTACAAAGGAGAATTCTCAAATATGACTGACACCTTCTACGTTATGAAGATTGTTGCTATACAACAGGGACCTTGCCTTTATCAAGAAAAAATTAACTTTTTGGGAAAAGGTTACTGTTATTGTGGGGATTATTTTGAATTATTTTTATTTACTCAGATTTAAATTTGAATATGTAACTGAAGAAGAGTAATTAAATATATATTTTACATTCCTAGAAACAATTAGGTAATTATATTAGTTATCAGACTTATATTACATAATCTTAAGTAAAAGAAAAGCACATTTTATGAATATTAAAAAGCTTTTTGGAGTAAGGTTTTTTGATTTGTTCCCAAACTTGTTGGCTCAATGGTCTTATCCTTGACAACCTGCAAACCACCACTTTCACCGAATGCCAAGTCACTTGGATTCACCTTGGAAGCCAGCCTAACCCTCAAGGTCCACATTGCAAAAAACTATATCTAATTTTTCCCAGTACACCTGAATTAGGAAAAGCATTGGACTGTAGACTGAGAAGTGTTAAAATGAAAAAACAAGGCAGCAGGCATTTTTTATCTTTGCACTCAGGATCTAGAGCATCCTCAAATCCATCAGGACTGACCAAATATTGCTTACATTTTTAACACAAATCTTATTGCCATTTTCTTAAAAACATACATTTTGCTGTTGTTCAGTACATTAAATAGTTTACACATTAGCACAGGCGGCAATCCGATATACTGTAATAGTTAAAAGCGCAATAAAGCTGTGAGGTTTCTTAACAGGAACAATTTGCCTTCTCCCTCCCCACTTTAACTAAACATCATCATTTAGGAACTAACACGTCATACACTTTATAGAAGTGATTTTAGCAATATGATATTGGCACTGCTCCAGAAAGGGGTCAGGAGTGATTTGAGGAACAAAGTACAACCGGACCGAACCAGTTCATCATCTACAATGGAGATGGGATAAGCCAGCTTAAGGATCTGTCGTGTCCAGGGTTTTGAAGGACTTGAGCATGGGCATCCCATTCCATTGCTGGTATTCATCTAGCAGTAGTGCATCGCGCTCAGCCAGATCCCAAAATCTCCAGCAGGAAGAATTGGGCTCTAGCTGACAAGGGCTCCACGAGGCCAGATACCTCTTCTGCGTGGAGCGACTGAATAGGATTTGCTGCTGCAGAGAAGGACGTAGTGGATGCTGCAGTAAAGTCATGCCAACTGGTGATGCACCATGGGCGGGTCGGAAACAGGTCAGTTCTGGTCTCCTCTATATTCTCAGAGCACTATTTGGATGAACATTTTTAAAGTTCCAAGTTTTGGATTTGGGCTATCTAGGCACTCTTAGCACCACCTTTAAGGGTCTAGGATTGGAGGGGAACAGCTTGGAGGGTCAAGGCTCAGGCTGGGTCTAGCTGCAGGTTCAAGATGGTTAGAGCGTTTTCTGTCACTGTTGCTCTGATCAGGAGGCCAGCCAACTAGCTCTTCGAGTCACTCTGGAAATCCTTGAGCAGCAAGGTAGTCCTCTGGGGGCACAAGGCAGGCTTCAGGTAGCAGGCGGATCCTCTAAGGTGCAGCAGAGCAGTCCTTTAAAGTACACAGCAGGTCACAGGCAGCACATCAGTCCTCGGCGAGTCCTCTGCAGGTTCAGAAGTGAACTGAATAGTGGATATGAGGCTCCTGGTGCCGGTTTTTAAATGGAAGAAGCTTCTAGATTACCCCCAAAGATGGTGTTGGAATTTCCATCCTCCCTGCCCAAGTTCCACAACGCTAGTGTGAACTTCTCTGTGCGTGTGCTCAGGCAACTGCTCTGACGTTTAAGTGGGACTGTGCACAGCCCCCCACCTCTGGTCAGGATGGCCAATCAAGCGAACACCAAGTTCATATGGTGTGGCTATCAGGGGGTTTTACAGAAAGGCCAAGTGCACCTAGTCATGTGAACTAGGAAATAAGCTGCAGGCACCAAATGGTTAGGTCAAGAAAATGTCAACTTTCTAAAAGTAGTATTTTTCAGGATTGTTTATAAAGGGAATTTTAAATTGCAATTCCTTAGACACCAAACATGATATTTCTACCTTTCCCAGAACAAACGTTTTCACTTATAAATGTAATAAGGTAACCCAATGTTAAATTATGGGAGAGGTAGGCCTCACAGTAGTGAAAAATGAGTTTGTGAGTTTTTCATTACCAATACATTTTAAACTTAAAAGTACAAGTCCATTTTTTTAATATAATGTGCTGTGCTGAATAGCCTATTTAGGACCTACTGTAGGGGTGACATGTTTTAAAAAGGGAGTTTTAGGTTTTGTAAAAGTTTGATTTTTCCAGTTCAAATAAGCAGATTAAAACTGCACACAGGCTGCTGTGTCAGGCCTGATTCAAAAAGGGGGGTGGTGATGGACAGAGTATCTGAATTAGGCAGAACACTCCTACTCAGTCAAAAGATCAGGGCTTGATCCATCACTGTTTTTTAGCTCACTGCACCATCCCAGTTCAGAACCTGGCTACATGCAAATTAGTCTGTCCCTGGCCCAGTGCATCATGGGAACAGGGCAGACCGAACTGCCAAGCCAATTCTTTACTGGAAAGGAAACAAGCTTCCGGGGACCAGTTTCTGGCATTACAGCCGTCTTCAGCCCTGCTTGCTTGAATCCTGATCGTGCAGTGAGCAAGGGACTCACATCTGAGCATACCCTTCCACGCTTGTGGTGGCCAAAACGATTCAAAAAGGGGGGTGGTGATGGACAGAGTATCTGAATTAAGCAGAACACTCCTACTCAGTCAAAAGATCAGGGCTTGATCCATCACCGTTTTTTAGCTCACTGCACCATCCCAGTTCAGAGCCTGGCTACATGCAAATTAGTCTGTCCCTGGCCCAGTGCATCATGGGAACAGGGCAGACCAAACTACCAAGCCAATTCTTTACTGGAAAGGAAACAAGCTTCCGGGGAACGGTTTCTGGCATTACAGCCGTCTTCGGCCCGGCTTGCTTGAATCCTGATGGTGCAGTGAGCAAGGGACTCACATCTGAGCATACCCTTCCACGCTTGTGGTGGCCAAAACGATTCAAAAAGGGGGGTGGTGATGGACAGAGTATCTGAATTAAGCAGAACACTCCTACTCAGTCAAAAGATCAGGGCTTGATCCATCACAGTTTTTTAGCTCACTGCACCATCCCAGTTCAGAACCTGGCTACATGCAAATTAGTCTGTCCCTGGCCCAGTGCATCATGGGAACAGGGCAGACCAAACTACCAAGCCAATTCTTTACTGGAAAGGAAACAAGCTTCCGGGGACCGGTTTCTGGCATTACAGCCGTCTTCGGCCTGGCTTGCTTGAATCCTGATGGTGCAGTGAGCAAGGGACTCACATCTGAGCATACCCTTCCACGCTTGTGGTGGCCAAAACGATTCAAAAAGGGGGGTGGTGATGGACAGAGTATCTGAATTAGGCAGAATACTCCTACTCAGTCAAAAGATCAGGGCTTGATTCATCACCGTTTT
Organism: Lissotriton helveticus; assembly: GCF_964261635.1. NCBI lineage: Eukaryota > Metazoa > Chordata > Amphibia > Caudata > Salamandridae > Lissotriton > Lissotriton helveticus. The sequence continues at coordinate 1,687,065,419 of NC_136068.1, forward strand.
TTAGCTCACTGCACCATCCCAGTTCAGAACCTGGCTACATGCAAATTAGTCTAACCCTGGCCCAGTGCATCATGGGAACAGGGCAGACCAAACTACCAAGCCAATTCTTTACTGGAAAGGAAACAAGCTTCCGGGGACCGGTTTCTGGCATTACAGCCGTCTTCGGCCCGGCTTGCTTGAATCCTGATGGTGCAGTGACCAAGGGACTCACATCTGAGCATACCCTTCCACGCTTGTGGTGGCCAAAACGATTCAAAAAGGGGGGTGGTGATGGACAGAGTATCTGAATTAAGCAGAACACTCCTACTCAGTCAAAAGATCAGGGCTTGATCCATCACCGTTTTTTAGCTCACAGCACCATCCCAGTTCAGAACCTGGCTACATGCAAATTAGTCTGTCCCTGGCCCAGTGCATCATGGGAACAGGGCAGACCAAACTACCAAGCCAATTCTTTACTGGAAAGGAAACAAGCTTCCGGGGACCGGTTTCTGGCATTACAGCCGTCTTCGGCCCGGCTTCCTTGAATCCTGATGGTGCAGTGAGCAAGGGACTCACATCTGAGCATACCCTTCCACACTTGTGGTGGCCAAAACGATTCAAAAAGGGGGGTGGTGATGGACAGAGTATCTGAATTAGGCAGAATACTCCTACTCAGTCAAAAGATCAGGGCTTGATTCATCACCGTTTTTTAGCTCACTGCACCATCCCAGTTCAGAACCTGGCTACATGCAAATTAGTCTAACCCTGGCCCAGTGCATCATGGGAACAGGGCAGACCAAACTACCAAGCCAATTCTTTACTGGAAAGGAAACATGCTTCCGGGGACCGGTTTCTGGCATTACAGCCGTCTTCGGCCCGGCTTGCTTGAATCCTGATGGTGCAGTGAGCAAGGGACTCACATCTGAGCATACCCTTCCACGCTTGTGGTGGCCAAAACGATTCAAAAAGGGGGGTGGTGATGGACAGAGTATCTGAATTAAGCAGAACACTCCTACTCAGTCAAAAGATCAGGGCTTGATCCATCACCGTTTTTTAGCTTACTGCACCATCCCAGTTCAGAACCTGGCTACATGCAAATTAGTCTGTCCCTGGCCCAGTGCATCATGGGAACAGGGCAGACCAAACTACCAAGCCAATTCTTTACTGGAAAGGAAACAAGCTTCCGGGGACCGGTTTCTGGCATTACAGCCGTCTTCGGCCCGGCTTGCTTGAATCCTGATGGTGCAGTGAGCAAGGGACTCACATCTGAGCATACCCTTCCACGCTTGTGGTGGCCAAAACGATTCAAAAAGGGGGGTGGTGATGGACAGAGTATCTGAATTAAGCAGAACACTCCTACTCAGTCAAAAGATCAGGGCATGATCCATCACCGTTTTTTAGCTCACTGCACCATCCCAGTTCAGAACCTGGCTACATGCAAATTAGTCTGTCCCTGGCCCAGTGCATCATGGGAACAGGGCAGACCAAACTACCAAGCCAATTCTTTACTGGAAAGGAAACAAGCTTCCGGGGACCGGTTTCTGGCATTACAGCCGTCTTCGGCCCGGCTTGCTTGAATCCTGATGGTGCAGTGAGCAAGGGACTCACATCTGAGCATACCATTCCACGCTTGTGGTGGCCAAAACGATTCAAAAAGGGGGGTGGTGATGGACAGAGTATCTGAATTAAGCAGAACACTCCTACTCAGTCAAAAGATCAGGGCTTGATCCATCACCGTTTTTTAGCTCACTGCACCATCCCAGTTCAGAACCTGGCTACATGCAAATTAGTCTGTCCCTGGCCCAGTGCATCATGGGAACAGGGCAGACCAAACTACCAAGCCAATTCTTTACTGGAAAGGAAACAAGCTTCCGGGGACCGGTTTCTGGCATTACAGCCGTCTTCGGCCCGGCTTGCTTGAATCCTGATGGTGCAGTGACCAAGGGACTCACATCTGAGCATACCCTTCCACGCTTGTGGTGGCCAAAACGATTCAAAAAGGGGGGTGGTGATGGACAGAGTATCTGAATTAAGCAGAACACTCCTACTCAGTCAAAAGATCAGGGCTTGATCCATCACTGTTTTTTAGCTCATTGCACCATCCCAATTCAGAACCTGGCTACATGCAAATTAGTCTGTCCCTGGCCCAGTGCATCATGGGAACAGGGCAGACAAAACTACCAAGCCAATTCTTTACTGGAAAGGAAACAAGCTTCCGGGGACCGGTTTCTGGCATTACAGCCGTCTTCGGCCCGGCTTGCTTGAATCCTGATGGTGCAGTGAGCAAGGGACTCACATCTGAGCATACCCTTCCACGCTTGTGGTGGCCAACACGATTCAAAAAGGGGGATGGTGATGGACAGAGTATCTGAATTAAGCAGAACACTCCTACTCAGTCAAAAGATCAGGGCTTGATCCATCACCGTTTTTTAGCTCACTGCACCATCCCAGTTCAGAACCTGGCTACATGCAAATTAGTCTGCCCCTGGCCCAGTGCATCATGGGAACAGGGCAGACCAAACTACCAAGCCAATTCTTTACTGGAAAGGAAACAAGCTTCCGGGGACCGGTTTCTGGCATTACAGCCGTCTTCGGCCCGGCTTGCTTGAATCCTGATGGTGCAGTGAGCAAGGGACTCATATCTGAGCATACCCTTCCACGCTTGTGGTGGCCAAAACGATTCAAAAAGGGGGGTGGTGATGGACAGAGTATCTGAATTAAGCAGAACACTCCTACTCAGTCAAAAGATTAGGGCTTGATCCATCACCGTTTTTTAGCTCACTGCACCATCCCAGTTCAGAACCTGGCTACATGCAAATTAGTCTGTCCCTGGCCCAGTGCATCATGGGAACAGGGCAGACCAAAGTACCAAGCCAATTCTTTACTGGAAAGGAAACAAGCTTCCGGGGACCGGTTTCTGGCATTACAGCCGTCTTCGGCCCGGCTTGCTTGAATCCTGATGGTGTAGTGAGCAAGGGACTCACATCTGAGCATACCCTTCCATGCTTGTGGTGGCCAAAACGATTCAAAAAGGGGGGTGGTGATGGACAGAGTATCTGAATTAAGCAGAACACTCCTACTCAGTCAAAAGATCAGGGCTTGATCCATCACCGTTTTTTAGCTCACTGCACCATCCCAGTTCAGAACCTGGCTACATGCAAATTAGTCTGTCCCTGGCCCAGTGCATCATGGGAACAGGGCAGACCAAACTACCAAGCCAATTCTTTACTGGAAAGGAAACCAGCTTCCGGGGACCGGTTTCTGGCATTACAGCCGTCTTCGGCCCGGCTTGCTTGAATCCTGATGGTGCAGTGAGCAAGGGACTCACATCTGAGCATACCCCACGCTTGTGGTGGCCAAAACGATTCAAAAAGCGGGGTGGTGATGGACAGAGTATCTGAATTCAGCAGAACATTCCTACTCAGTCAAAAGATCAGGGCTTGATCGATCACCGTTTTTTAGCTCACTGCACCATCCCAGTTCAGAACCTGGCTACATGCAAATTAGTCTGTCCCTGGCCCAGTGCATCATGGGAACAGGGCAGACCAAACTACCAAGCCAATTCTTTACTGGAAAGGAAACAACCTTCCGGGGATCCGGTTTCTGGCATTACAGCCGTCTTCGGCCCGGCTTGCTTGAATCCTGATGGTGCAGTGAGCAAGGGACTCACATCTGAGCATACCCTTCCACACTTGTGGTGGCCAAAACGATTCAAAAAGGGGGGTGGTGATGGACAGAGTATCTGAATTAGGCAGAACACTCCTACTCAGTCAAAAGATCAGGGCTTGATCCATCACCGTTTTTTAGCTCACTGCACCATCCCAGTTCAGAACCTGGCTACATGCAAATTAGTCTGTCCCTGGCCCAGTGCATCATGGGAACAGGGCAGACCAAACTACCAAGCCAATTCTTTACTGGAAAGGAAACAAGCTTCCGGGGACCGGTTTCTGGCATTACAGCCGTCTTCGGCCCGGCTTGCTTGAATCCTGATGGTGCAGTGAGCAAGGGACTCACATCTGAGCATACCCTTCCACGCTTGTGGTGGCCAAAACGATTCAAAAAGGGGGGTGGTGATGGACAGAGTATCTGAATTAAGCAGAACACTCCTACTCGGTGAAAAGATCAGGGCTTGATCCATCAACGTTTTTTAGCTCACTGCACCATCCCAGTTCAGAACCTGGCTACATGCAAATTAGTCTGTCCCTGGCCCAGTGCATCATGGGAACACGGCAGACCAAACTACCAAGCCAATTCTTTACTGGAAAGGAAACAAGCTTCCGGGGATCCGGTTTCTGGCATTACAGCCGTCTTCGGCCCGGCTTGCTTGAATCCTGATGGTGCAGTGAGCAAGGGACTCACATCTGAGCATACCCTTCCACGCTTGTGGTGGCCAAAACGATTCAAAAAGGGGGGTGGTGATGGACAGAGTATCTGAATTAAGCAGAACACTCCTACTCAGTCAAAAGATCAGGGCTTGATCCATCACCGTTTTTTAGCTCACTGCACCATCCCAGTTCAGAACCTGGCTACATGCAAATTAGTCTGTCCCTGGCCCAGTGCATCATGGGAACAGGGCAGACCAAACTACCAAGCCAATTCTTTACTGGAAAGGAAACAAGCTTCCGGGGACCGGTTTCTGGCATTACAGCCGTCTTTGGCCCGGCTTGCTTGAATCCTGATGGTGCAGTGAGCAAGGGACTCACATCTGAGCATCCCCTTCCACGCTTGTGGTGGCCAAAACAATTCAAAAAGGGGGGTGGTGATGGACAGAGTATCTGAATTAAGCAGAACACTCCTACTCAGTCAAAAGATCAGGGCTTGATCCATCACCGTTTTTTAGCTCACTGCACCATCCCAGTTCAGAACCTGGCTACATGCAAATTAGTCTGTCCCTGGCCCAGTGCATCATGGGAACAGGGCAGACCAAACTACCAAGCCAATTCTTTACTGGAAAGGAAACAAGCTTCCGGGGACCGGTTTCTGGCATTACAGCCGTCTTCGGCCCGGCTTGCTTGAATCCTGATGGTGCAGTGAGCAAGGGACTCACATCTGAGCATACCCTTCCACGCTTGTGGTGGCCAAAACGATTCAAAAAGGGGGGTGGTGATGGACAGAGTATCTGAATTAGGCAGAACACTCCTACTCAGTCAAAAGATCAGGGCTTGATCCATCACCGTTTTTTAGCTCACTGCACCATCCCAGTTCAGAACCTGGCTACATGCAAATTAGTTTGTCCCTGGCCCAGTGCATCATGGGAACAGGGCAGACCAAACTACCAAGCCAATTCTTTACTGGAAAGGAAACAAGCTTCCGGGGACCGGTTTCTAGCATTACAGCTGTCTTCGGCCCTGCTTGCTTGAATCCTGATGGTGCAGTGAGCAAGGGACTCACATCTGAGCATCCCCTTCCACGCTTGTGGTGGCCAAAACGATTCAAAAAGGGGGGTGGTGATGGACAGAGTATCTGAATTAAGCAGAACACTCCTACTCAGTCAAAAGATCAGGGCTTGATCCATCACCGTTTTTTAGCTCACTGCACCATCCCAGTTCAGAACCTGGCTACATGCAAATTAGTCTGTCCCTGGCCCAGTGCATCATGGGAACAGGGCAGACCAAACTACCAAGCCAATTCTTTACTGGAAAGGAAACAAGCTTCCGGGGACCGGTTTCTGGCATTACAGCCGTCTTCGGCCCGGCTTGCTTGAATCCTGATGGTGCAGTGAGCAAGGGACTCACATCTGAGCATACCCTTCCACGCTTGTGGTGGCCAAAACGATTCAAAAAGGGGGGTGGTGATGGACAGAGTATCTGAATTAAGCAGAACACTCCTACTCAGTCAAAAGATCAGGGCTTGATCCATCACCGTTTTTTAGCTCACTGCACCATCCCAGTTCAGAACCTGGCTACATGCAAATTAGTTTGTCCCTGGCCCAGTGCATCATGGGAACAGGGCAGACCAAACTACCAAGACAATTCTTTACTGGAAAGGAAACAAGCTTCCGGGGACCGGTTTCTGGCATTACAGCCGTCTTCGGCTCGGCTTGCTTGAATCCTGATGGTGCAGTGAGCAAGGGACTCACTGCACCATCAGGATTCAAGCAAGCCGGGCCGAAGACGGCTGTAATGCCAGAAACCGGTCCCCGGAAGCTTGTTTCCTTTCCAGTGAAGAATTGGCTTTGTAGTTTGGTCTGCCCTGTTCCCATGATGCACTGGGCCAGGGACAGACTAATTTGCATATAGCCAGGTTCTGAACTGGGATGGTGCAGTGAGCTAAAAAACGGTGATGGATCAAGCCCTGATCTGTTGACTGGGTGTGAGTGTTCTGATTAACTCAGATACTCTGTCCATCACCACCCCCTTTTTGAAATTATTTTGGTCACCATGAGTGTGGAAGGTTATGCTCAGACATGAGTCCCTTGCTCACTGCACCATCAGGATTCAAGCAATCCGGGCCGAAGATGGCTGTAATGCCAGAAACCGGTCCCCGGAAGCTTGTTTCCTTTCCAGTGAAGAATTGGCTTGGTAGTTTGGTCTGCCCTGTTCCCATGATGCACTGGGCCAGGGACAGACTAATTTGCAAATAGCCAGGTTCTGAACTGGGATGGTGCAGTGAGCTAAAAAACGGTGATGGATCAAGCCCTGATCTGTTGACTGGGTAGGAGTGTTCTGATTAACTCAGATACTCTGTCCATCACCACCCCCTTTTTGAAATTATTTTGGCCACCATGAGTGTGGAAGGGTATGCTCAGACATGAGTCCCTTGCTCACTGCACCATCAGGATTCAAGCAAGCCGGGCCGAAGACGGCTGTAATGCCAGAAACCGGTCCCCGGAAGCTTGTTTCCTTTCCAGTGAAGAATTGGCTTTGTAGTTTGGTCTGGCCTGTTCCCATGATGCACTGGGCCAGGGACAGACTAATTTGCATATAGCCAGGTTCTGAACTGGGATGGTGCAGTGAGCTAAAAAATGGTGATGGATCAAGCCCTGATCTGTTGACTGGTTATGAGTGTTCTGATTAACTCAGATACTCCGTCCATCACCACCCCCTTTTTGAAATTATTTTGGTCACCATGAGTGTGGAAGGGTATGCTCAGACATGAGTCCCTTGCTCACTGCACCATCAGGATTCAAGCAAGCCGGGCCGAAGACGGCTGTAATGCCAGAAACCGGTCCCCGGAAGCTTGTTTCCTTTCCAGTGAAGAATTGGCTTGGTAGTTTGGTCTGCCCTGTTCCCATGATGCACTGGGCCAGGGACAGACTAATTTGCATATAGCCAGGTTCTGAACTGGGATGGTGCAGTGAGCTAAAAAACGGTGATGGATCAAGCCCTGATCTGTTGACTGGGTAGGAGTGTTCTGATTAACTCAGATACTCTGTCCATCCCCTACCCCTTTTTGAAATTATTGTGTCAGGCCTGAGACATCTTTAAAGGGACAACTAAAGTGGATGGCACAATAGGTGCTGCAGGCCCACTAGCATTAAACACATTTTTTTTTGAGCAATTCTAAATTAATCCTTTGATCTTATGGCTCTAACAGTCTACGCGTTTCAAACTCGCGGTGTTTGTGGAGTTCTCATCAGGACAAGAGCTCTGTTTTTTACAGCTCCCGTGATCCTTTGCGGACCCGGAAGCGCATTGGCATCGATCGGACGCGGTGCCACGAAAAGGAGAGAGATTCCTCCTCTGTTTGGCGGTGAATAACCAAACAGATAAGACCCACTGAGAACACCTTTGTACACAGCAGCCTGCGTCTATACAACAAGCCAGGCAGTCCATATCAACGTAGATGATTGCTCAAGTCCAAAAATACAAATTGGTTTTGCGCCGGGGATGATTGAAAGCCATCATACCGGTTCTGAAAAACAGAGCTCTTGTCCTGATGAGAACTCCACAAACACCTTGAGTTCGAAACGCGTAGACTGTTAGAGCCATAAGATCAAAGGATCAATTTAGAATTGCTCAAAAAATTGTCTGAAAAAGGAGTAATCTATGGCATTCTGTGAATATTGTAATTCCAGTGTATGTATATGAGTGTATGATGTCTGTGGTTGTATGAGAAGGAATGTTTGAATGAGTGATTGTTTGAAAATGTACATAAGGTAATGTGTTGAAAAATTATAATGTATATGTTGTGTACAGAAGGTCTTGTGAAATATGAAAATTGGTGAAATAATAACCAAATTCATGAAATAAAGAGTTTTGCAAAATAATAAAAGATTTATTCAAACATAAACATGACAACAAAGCATATTGTTTAAATCGTATGTGTTGAGTTGATTCAAGTCTAAATCATAGAACAGTATTGGCACTCCTTTTCGTTTAATATTAGTGAGTGGCTAAGCCTTGCTGTTGGGATCCCAGACCCAGTGGTGGTTTTTCATAGGCCCACTAGCAGCATTTAATTTACTGGCCCTGGGTAAATGCTATCCCACTTTACTAGGGACTTAGAAGTATGGTAAATATTCCAGTGACATTTAATCCAATTTTAACTTGTTTTAGGGAGTGAGTGAACAATCCTAAGTACTGTTATACAGTGGTAAGGTGCACAGTTTTATGCCAACAAAAATGTATTCAGAAAACAGGAGGGGCAAAGGCAAAAACAAATCTGGGGGAGACCCTGCAGAGAGTAACACTTGTTGACGTTATACTTGTCTTTCACCTTATGCACCAATCCTCTGCCTTTTGGCCTCGGTTCACTCTATAGAAATACCATGCACATGTATACATACATTATGCATATAGTGCCAGTTCAATTCCTCATTCATCTGACTCTGGTAGCTATGTTGAATTAGCTCTTCATTAAGTAAACATATTTCAAAAAGAGCTGTAGTCTCTCCATATTAATCTGCAGGGAAAAAGAAGGAATAGGCAGGATAGGCCGAAGGAGTTTTTCACTCGTAGATTGTCTCACCTTTTATCTTGCTTCCATCTTTCTTTTCTGGATCAAAGCAGAGCAAAGCAGCACCTCTGCCATCTGCAGGCTCAACGTATGATAGCATTAGACAGGCTCTGCAGCATTTGTCTTCAGATTCCACCATCTTATCTTCTCTCTCTTCGTTTTTGCAGTGACGTACGTCTTGAAGAGCGACAATCAAGGTCTGTACTATGGTAAGGGACAGTTATGTCAAATCTTTTGTAGAATAGGTTTACCGTTCATTGGTGTCTGATTGAGTTTCTAAAGTGTGGTAAAGCATTCTTTTGTCGCCTTTTTCAAGCAGAAAGAGAGCAATGATCTGCTGTACACCTTCACCTATGATGAATCTGAGCATCTGGTGTGAGCATTTCTCCATTCAGAATACATGCAGGAGATAAGTGTGGGAATAATTTATTCCATGTAGGTTAACATGGCATAGGCACCAAAATACAGTTAACTTTCAGTGGTTAAACTGCTGATCTTGGAACCTTAAGACGTGATTTTGAATCATGGCTTCAGCATTTGACCAAAGATGACGTTTTTCTGGGCAACATGTTTTGTGGCCCTGGTCCTTAAAAAGTATATATTTTTAATTATCTATAGTATAATAAATGTGTGTACAGTTTCAAACCCATCATGTCCTAATTTCTGTAGTCTGATTTCATCTGAACCCCACGTGTCATATTCAAGCACTGCTTCATTGATATGCATTGTAGTTGTTTGTAAGCCCATGAAAAGCCAAAACACCTAAGTGTTAGCCAGAATAATCAATGGCATCCATAGGTGAAGCATTAGAGGTATATTTAAACTGGCAGACATTGGTCGGTTCCTATTCCATGGTTGCCTTTCTAGCTTCACTGGGCCCTGATTGAGATTCTAGTAAATCTATCTAGCTACTCTGACTTATGTGGTCTGTTCTATGCGAAATGCCTAAAATAATTGTAAAAAATGTGGAATGCCAAGAATGTATGACTTTTGAAACAAGTATTATGTGATTGCACTTGTGTTTATTGGTATGAATTACTTAGCTGTTACATAATACATATCTTAAATCCCATATTCATCTGAGTTTGTGGTATGATACATGGAATCTCTAGTCGCTACCTGCATATTTAACCAGAGATCCAAAGCCAAAACAGCAACTTATGCAGCACATTCTCTGTCAGTATAGTTTAGCGCCATGATGCTCCTTAGAGTGACAGCTGCGCTCTACAAATGTGCTATTACATTACATCACAGTATGATTTTGATCCATTTGATATAGAAATATCTGTCTTGATGAAATGTGTGCATTTTGCAAATTATGTGGTAAACAGTACACCCACAGAATCACCTAAATCTACTGAATCTCACCATTGCCATTGTTTTATTAACAATTTATTGAAGAAAAGTAAACAGAGCCTAAACGTTTGCTAGCTGCACTTTGAAGAAAACAGGGTTTACAAGCTTACAGCACCAAAATATACATGTAAAATAAAAAGTACATAACTGGAACTATGCCCAATGTTGTCATATATTGCCGACTCAGGGTTCTGGTGACATTTGCTAACCAGTCTGCCTTCAGCCTCATGGTTTATGATGTTGCCAGAACCCTGGGATGGCAATGTTAGACCATAGTACACAGTTACCCGGTATGTATTTTATATATGATACATTGATATACTGATCTTTAGTTTTCATCAACAATCTTCCATCATATATCAACCCTGTCTCCATGTACACATACAGTTTGCTAAGACGTCCAATGTAACCATGACTGTTGCCATGTGTATGTGAAAATAAATAAATTACCTAAAAGACTAAATGACAACAAATTATTAAATATCTACATGTGACCACGCAATGTATTTTCCTATGATTACTGGCAGTGTTACAATAACACAATCGCCCTGTTCCCATGGGTGTCGATTCCCCAAAGTGATAGGAGTAGCGGAAGTGGCATCACATACCCTTTGATCATAATGACTTAATAGGAAGTAACATCATGTGATCTTTGACCTTTATTATTCCAGTAAGGCATGTCTCCTGACCCTAACAGCACATTCATATTCACTTACACCCACTTGCACTCATTGTTATTCATTGAGATTTACTATCCAAAGCAAATCCTGGTTGGCTATTGATAGTATCCCAAAGTAACACAACATTGTGCAATTCCTGCTTTGAGGTATTTTGAATCAAGTGGGCGTTCAATGGATGCTGCATAAGTGTTGCCATGCAACCATCCATGGGTTTTGACACAAATTTCAACCCACAAGAATTGGTAGAGAGGGATTTGTTCCAAAGTCTTATCACTTCTTGAGGCAGACTTATGAAAACAGCTCTCCTCTTTTTTCAAACGTTGTAGTGTGCAGCACACATGCAAAATGGAAAAAAACCCTTGAAGAATTATTTTTGTGCTGGAAGGGATTTTCTCCAGTAAAAAAAAACCTATGCTTCAGATAACACATATAACATTGCACTATTATGCAAGGGTGTGCATTGTCACATGACTGCCATAAGTGCATCAACGCACAAGGACGGAGACATTGCACCACATATTAGTAGATATGTTGCTTTGTTTTTCTCTTTCTTTGACGTGAGGCAGCCCGTCATCTTTGGTTCGGCATTGCCATTACCTTGTGTCAAAGAATAGTACATTTGGGCCTCAAGCTCTCATTTTCACTCACACACATGCTTACAAAGAAAGACACATGCTCACACTCACACACACTCCCTGTTTGACATTCACACTCATCCACCAGAATGCATACAACATACACTTAAAAAGATTTTGACCTACCAGAGCTGCCACCAAAGGGCCTGGTCCAGCTAAGAGTGCTCCTTTTTTCATTACACCAATAGTGAACAATATATTATTATTCACTATTAGTATAACAAAAGCGGTACGAAAATAACAAATGAGGCGCAACCTCTCCTGTTTTCCTGCCACTGAATTTGCCACTTCTGAGGCCATGGGTTGCAAAGTCAGAGGCAGGAGGCACAAGGGTCATGCCAGGGGCTGACTCTGCAACCCCCGGCTGACCCTTAAATTATGTCATACCTGTTCCTTGCTGGCATTATCACCTGATCCATATGAGAAAGCACAGCATATGCCGATGTATCCAGTTAAGGCTGCAGTGGTGCTTGTAACCATCTCTTTGGTGGAATAACCCAAACTTCGAATCCTGCCGTGACCGCGCAGCACTTGAGATGGAGCCATGTGATCCTGGGACTGAATGTCATGTAAAATCATTTTCTACCTTTCCTTGTAAATAATATATATTTTTTTTTGTATAGTGGATATTCGTATACTTCTGCTTGTTTAGGTGCTGCATATACTATTAGCCAATGTTGTTCTACTCCATTTGGATGGAAGGCTTAAGGATGTTGCAGGCATTCTGCACATACAGAACTATGTGCATGAAAATGGGACCTCGGTGAATAGGGGCTAAGCCTTTCCACCACCTTAGTGCCCACGAACCCAGGACCGATTAGCTATAGAGTCTAACTCGCTATCCTACTCACAAATGGAGAAACAAATGATTAGAAACACCAGAACCCCTCAACTAAGAACTTTACTTACTAAAGGATCTAGGGCGTCAAAAATATATTCTTTCTTACATGCTCCAACATCACCACGCGTCAAGACAAAGGTAGAGGAGGCATGGGAAGTTGACATGGGCCTTTGATGGCCTATACATCTTTGGGATAGACTATGGGTTAAATTACGAAAATCTTCTAGGGCTGCAAATACTATTCAAACTCTATTCTTCATCTATAATCGACTCCTACTCTCTCCATTAACACTTAGTAAAAGATATCCTGCCCTATCTCACGCTTGTTGGTCCTGCTCAACTCCTCAGGCGGATCTACTACACATGCTTTTCAATTGCAATCTGGTTCACCAGTTTTGGGTTCAGGTTTGGTCTCAAATTAACAAAATCTTCTCCACTTCACATCCGTTTCATATATCACATATTTTTTTAGGTAGTATTTCACCTATCTGGAACCCTCACAATCTCGATATAAAAATAATTGACTTACTTCTTGCAGTAGCTTTTCAGCAAATTACCAAAGCTTGGAAAGACTCCACTAAACTCTCTTATCAGACTTGGTGGTATGCTGTGTGCTATAATCATAGATTAGATACAACATATGTTTATCCACCTGTTTTAGCCCCTAAACGAAAGCAGTTGTGGGATCCGGTTACTTCATTTTTTGATTCTTGTGCCCTTCGTTCTCTGCCTAAATCTCCCTTTCAACAAGAAGTTGCTAAACCTCCTTGAGTTCCTTTTTTTCTTTTTTTTTTTCTTTTTCATAATATTCACAAAATTGCTATGTTGTTTAGTATTATATTTTATAGTAATGTATTACTCTTTATCTCTTAGCTGGTATTTTTTCTTTTTGTATTTATCTCAGATGAACTGTTTTTTCTTATCTATTTTGGATTTTTGATTCTCGTTCTCATGTGTTTCATTTATTCTTTCTGTATCAATTTCATGCATTCGTATATTTAAATAGTTTATATGACTTTTTCAAAACTTTCAATAAAGCTGGTTTTGAACTTAAAAAAAATTAAAAAAAAATTTAAAAAAAAGAAACACCAGAACCCAACACTCCCGGATCTCTCAGAAATCGCGGTAGCAAGACACACCTTTTCACTCACATTCTTGTACTTGTCCACAATAAGATCTGACAGAAACACAAAACTAGTTTAAAATATTTATTTTAACTATCATGCTCTAAAATGCAGTATACGAGCCACCACCACCAGCAAAATGCATAATATCAATGCAGTTAGCATTGCAGCAAGGCCATATATCATGAAGGGAAATATCATTTTATAAATACAGTAGATAAAGGACTATAAGTCCTAACCACGCTCACCTTGGTAAGCAGAAGTATTATTATATAAAAGAAGATCTCAGGCCTTTGTTAGCAGACCACATACCTTAGGACATTAATCATGTTTCTACATCACAGGTGTGTGTTGCTCTTCTCCCTGGAACGGTCCCTCTCCAAGTGTGTGTTACCTAAACATACATCCTCATATTATTAGAGTACGATTCTCCAGCAGAAACAGCTGAGTTGGTATGTTTTGTCTAAGTGCCAGAGCCTGACCAGAACAGAATAACAAGATACTGTGTTTATCGACCTTTCTAACTATGTTCAGACTAAACTCCAGGAACAGGCAGAGAACGAGCACTGCAGAGAGTTCTCATGTGAAAGGCATAAACAAAGTTGTGCAAAAATAAAGACATGCAGTGTTGTGCGCAAAACCAGCATCCTGGCTACCGGGCTCATGCTAACTTAAAGATGTTGGTAATATCTCTAGCAACTACGTGACAAGGGCTGATCCTGCCTTGCTGGAATTCCAAATGTTTACATTCAGATCAGTCAGATGGCAGTGTCAAGCATTACGTCTCATCCATGTTGCTGGAATCATTAGGTAGCGAAGTGCCCTGCAATCCTCAACAGTGCATGAACCTTATGTTTGAATCCCTATAAGTGCATAGAAACTAACCTGGAGGTCATATCACTGTGTGAGAAGGGAGCTTACCATAACATACCTATCAGTGCCAGGAGCGTACCATGAAAGCTGAGATTAGCATCAAAAATTCATGTAGTAAGTGGACCCTAGAATGCTTTCAATGTATCATGTGTCCCATTAAGTCCCCATCTTTTCTTTCAAATTCTCAGCAATAAATGGAACTGAACACAGACCTCCTACCCCCTTAACTAACTGCTTGGAGCTTAGAAAGAGTATATGGTCCTCACCATATATGCCCCTGTAATGCATGACATGTTTCTGGAAATCCCCAGTTCTACAAAGAAAGCTTACCATTAAATCCTTCTTCCGTTATATTCATAATCTTTATTTCCTTGTGTCATCTGCTGTGCATTGTCATGTTTATGCTTGGGATACACCACAGAAATGTGATTGAACGGTGCTAAGCTTGGATTCTGCTTAGCATGAAGCCCTTCAGTCACTGGCTGTGAGGTTTTTTTTGCACTCCCTGCAACATCTTTCCATATATCAGTGTCACTTGTGTTGCCCTCTGTCACAATCTCCTACATAACCTTTAAGGTTCAATAGTCCAGTCGTGCCATAACCCTGAAGAACATCTTTTTTCCATTTTGTGTGTATTTCTTTCACAGTCCAGGTTAGTTCTGCAGACTCCAGACTGACTGTTTATGATGAGGCAGAGGGGAAATGGCGGCTGGTCTGTGCTACAAGTGCAATCTCCTTGGTTGCCACATTGAGCTGTGAAGAGATGGGCTTCATCAGGTAGGAATGGGAATGCCATGGGTTATGTGTGCAGTCTCACCGTGCTTGACGCATTCAATATTATTTTGAACACGAAATAAATGTTTCAATCCAAGCACCGTTGTGAATTTCCCTCGGCTCCACTGGGCTGCACCTGTTATCAACAATTCACTTACCATGCCTCTTTCCTATTAACTTAATGGAATTCTCACATGACTTTCCTTCCACCAAACCAGTGCCATACTCTGACTAGCTACTAGGTATCCCATCTGCATCAGCACCTGCAAGGGCAGCTCCTACTTAGGAGTGGAGGAATATTACTCCACCTAAATGCCCCGGAGATGAAAAATAAAATGATAATTCATTACCATTGTATTTTTCATTCCCCATCCCGAACAGAGCATCAGGATGGGTTGCGGGCTGCTGCTAAGTGACAGCAGCAGGGAGGAGAGTGGGTCGGCTCTGTGTACACAATTTAAAGTGCACGTGATTTTTTGTCTGGCTGTCTTGTGACGGCCAGTTACACATGTGCACTGTAACCAGCTATAACCCAGTTGTCTGCAGTACTGAAGAGAACATCCGGAGCTAGAAGATCCTGTTGAGTAAGGTAAGGTTTTTTTTTAAATTTCTGAGCGTGCGCACCTGCCCCCTCTCCTCTCCCTGTAGATCCTAGCAGCCAAAATAGCCTCTACGATGTGTTGCAACATACACGCAGAGGGTCTGTCCCCGATGATAAGCACATCATAGAGGCTATTTTGGCCCACCTAATCTGATGGAGGTATAAATCTATACCTCAACTAGAAGTGGAGATTTACTATCCCACTGTAAGCATTTTATATGCGGTTTCATAGAGCTTAAAGAACCCAGGTTTTTGTCGAGCTCAACCAGGGATATAATGTATAGGGATATATACCAACATCTACTGGTTTGAGGAGTGGATAATCTAGATTCCCTAATTTTCGGAAAGGAGTCTTTATATATAAAGAGAAAAGAATAAGGTTGTTTGGAGATATCGTTCTTCCCCGAGGAAGGTGGTCGAGAAACCAATGAACCCACCGAAATGTGCCCATGCTATGAAACTCTGTACACTAGATCCCCTAAATATTCGATTAAACTAAATAATTTGGATAAAAGAACCTCATTTTAATAAGGGTTTGCTTCAACTAATGATTTTTCTGTGATTTGTGTCTCTCTAATGACATAATTTATTGTCTATAATACTCTCCCG
The DNA here is from genome assembly GCF_964261635.1 of Lissotriton helveticus. Lineage (NCBI taxonomy): Eukaryota > Metazoa > Chordata > Amphibia > Caudata > Salamandridae > Lissotriton > Lissotriton helveticus. The sequence goes on from NC_136068.1 coordinate 1,687,081,789, forward strand.
CTAGGTATTAATGGCTTGTTTAAGAATGTTTTATGAATGCTTTTATTTTCTTTCTGATGCAATGATCAGTTTGATCTTTGAAATGTTAAACATGCTTGGATTATTACAATATTCCATGTATAGTGTTTTTAATCAATATACAACACATTTTTTGTAAAAATAAATAGTTGTTTATATATTTATGAATACATATTAGATATTATTTTTTGGTGACATTGGTTGGTCCTTGGTATGAATGATCTCATGTTGGTTTGTGAAGTTACCCAAGGGGGAGTTACTTTTTTGACCTATTATTTTAAAGCCTCGAACCCGAGTTATAGCGAGGGAGAAGGCCTGTATTAACTTGTATAACCCAAGACAGAAGAGTCATTAGGCTATTAGAATATTCCACCCACTGAGAGTGGAATGCACACTATAAGAGCAGCCCAAGCAAGACAACTGTATGTTTTTGTATATGTAAAAATTTATTTTCAATAAAAATATTCGAAATAAAAAAAATAATAAAAAAAAATAAAAAAAATGATAGAAGCAGAAGGACAAACATCCGAATGTTGGAAGAGAAGGCTTATTTGAGCTATTAAGAGCCCTGAGCCTATACATTGTCTTTAGTGGAGCCCCCACGGATAGCAGCTGTGACTACTAAGTTAAGTTCACATGTCACACTTCTGTATTTTTATTTATTGATCTGGGAGCACTCCTACAACATATGTCCCTCTGGTCTGTCACAGAGCCATGCAACACTCAGAGCTAGATGTAAAGACTGCCGGAGCTAACGGGACCTTGGGGTATTTCTGCGTGGATGAGAAGCAGCTTCCCAGTGCCAAGCGGCTGACTGAGATCCTTTCACCATGGTAAGGTGGTAGCTTGTGTGTAAGGGAATCATCACGAGCCACTTTCTATCACACTTTCATATTTTGGAAACGTCTGTCTTGTGTCAGTGGATCGCTCTGCAAAGGCCTGTGACCTCCTGTACGATGCAAATAAGTAAACAGTGTTTTCCAAAATTACCAAGAATAATTTTATTATTTTAGTATTTTTTTTATTATAAATTACAATTTTAACAATGTCAAAGTATAGGAAAAATCTAAAGAAGAGGAGATGAGTGTTCACCAAGAAGGCCTTTTCCAGGATGCTGTTGTGTTAAAAAGTAATTTCAATGCGGTACAAATGCAGTGTCTGTAAAATGGGTGGCCTGGGGATACATTTAGGGGGTCTAGTGGAGTCAGACTAGTATAGCAGAATGTTTATTTTGAAAAGAATCGGCGAAAGGTAAAATATGTAACAAAAGCTGGGAAGGGCTGCATTTGAGGTTTGTATATGTAATCTCAGAGACGTAACCTGTATATTTGACAAAGTGAGCTCAGAAGCCAAAAAAAGTTCAAAATTGTGCAACTTAACCTAGCACACAAAGTATTACATCTATTCTCAAAAACTCAAAAATAAGCAGTCCATCTGCGCCTAACAAGGGTAACTTGACTGTTTCCTCCTCGAACAGGAAATGTAAACAATTGAAATGCACCAAACATCTTTACACTATGAAGCTGCCTCGGTGCTTTTTTCTCAGAGTTTGAACCTACGTTACATTCTAACATCTCTCTGATAGTTATTTTTTCCCTTTTCAGTGAGTGCCCAAAAGGAAAGTTCCTTGCCATCCAGTGCCAAGGTAGGAAAGACAGAATTGAAGTGTGTCGAGGTTTTGGAGTACTGTTAGTAGTCTGCATCTGCACCATCAGTATCCTATTGTAGATGACTTGTGTTCAGATGAGAAGTGTTTTAAACATATGGAGTTGAGAATGTTGTCTCTGTCTTAAATGATGATGACGGTACTTAGATATAAGTATCAGACTTCCTAGATCTTTGTCATGTGCCTGTTCCAGTGTATTTTGTGCATAGATTCCCCCCTCTTTGAGCGCATGGGGTCTTTTCTCTTTTTCCTTCTCGACTCCTGTCATATATTCTGGTCTATTGTACATCTTTCTTCTACAGCTCTGTATGCGTCTGGTTTAAAGAGGAATTTACGTGGAATGAAACATGTGTTGGCTGTCAAACATTGGAATCCGGGGCTGGCAATGAGTCTAGACACGATTTGTTGTTGAACTGTGATGAAGCATGATTGGGCAAATGTTCATGGTTTATTATCGTCTTATGTTGGAAAAATTGTATTATGAATGCAAAGAATGCTCAGTAGAAAGTGGATGGAAGAGGAGCCAGCTGTTGTTTCACATGGATACATAGTTGGATTTTGGAATCAAACTGATCAATCATTTGTAAACGATGACTTTTATACAAAAAATCAAGAAATTCTATTCTTGTGGACCCTATTCGGCAAATGTTTAATAAAGGCTCCTGAGGTTCCAATTAATCCATGCAAATTACATCAAGGCATCCCACAATTCCAATCCAAGTCCACAGCAAAATGTCTATTTACAACTGTTGCCTCTAATTCACCTGGAGTGGCACCAACTCCGTGGGTTCACAAAGCCTTCTTCAGTCACTACACAGACACAGAAGCAAAGTTTTACATATTTTGAGGGGTGGACTGACCAAGTAAACCTCTTTTGCTGGTTTTCTCCTCAGTAGTTACAGAGCCATCTGCACTCTCCAGTTTATTCAGAGTTGCACCTGTTAAGCTAATACTACTGGCCATGACTGCACCCCTATGTCCTGAAGGCGAGTAAGAAAATTGTGACGCTAGGACTGGAGGAAAGTTACATTCTAGAGATTCAAATCCAAAGCTAGAGAGACCTGTCTCCAGATTAAGTGGGCAGGTAGGGAGACCCTCGTGCTTCAAGTGTGTTTGGGTTATATCATCTGTAACAGACAGCCCTAACCTGTGAGTGGCTTGTGCAGGGCTAAAATTATTGGACAAGAATTATTGGACTGTCGCCATCCTTTAATGTTGGCCAAGGTGGTCCACTTTGTATTTTATGGATATGGTTTTTGACAAAAGCTATTCCAAAATCATTGTACCATAAAAGTGAAATATTGCAAATGCATGGCTTCCTTCTATTCACCTTTCTCTCTCTGCAGGCAACTCCAAATAGTGAGCCAATTTACTCGTACAACGGGTCACAGAATGTTTCCACCTCAAAGGTCCTACCTGTTTATTTTTTCTGTTCTAGGTGCCTGCATTATGATGGACTACTTTTACTAACTAGCAGCTTGATGTACTATACATTTACAGGAGAACATAAAACCTCCTTTCTCACTAACATATATCACATAGGAGGCAGTTTGCAGCCGCTTGTGAATACCTGCCTCTTTCTTGCATTTTCATTGGATGACAGCAAACTCTTTTTTTAAAGCACCATTGACCCTTGTCTTGTGTTCAGGCACTGCTTTCTTGAATTCAAAACAAACCTAAGCAGCCAGCGAATGACACTGCAGTGACTATTAAGCCACCAATCCACAGGGACAGCTTCCACTTTACAATCAAACAAGCTGTTCCATGCCGGTTGTGGGTAATTGTTTAGTTGTTTGCTATTGCATCTGCTTAAGACAGTTTCAGGCAGGGAATAGCAAAAATGATGTGAAATCCTGCATGAATAGTATATCTATTAAAAACATATTGGGTCCATTCAATTTGCCATACTGATTAACCTCCTGAATTTGAGAGTTAAATTGTATAGCTTCATTACAAAACGTAATAGCTCAGGGATGTATGTTCATGGTATTTTTTTAAATCATTCCTTTGAAACTTGCTGCAGGAATCATGAGCTTTCTAATCACGTTATGTTTTTTAAGTTTTTGTGGGAACATTGCCATTCAATCTCCCCCATAGTTGAACTTTGTGCAACTACATGACACAGGTGGCTACAATTTAAGCTGGCTTATTAAACTGTTACTTATGGCAACATTTTAGGAAAAGAGTTTTAAAATCATGTCAAAGAACTATGTATTAATGAGCCGAGCAGCTGAATACTTATTTTATGGAAACCCACCTTCTGTCTGGCATATTAGTGCAAACATGCATTATTCCAATGCATTTCCAATCCTTTCTGAGATTCAAACTGTGCTATAAGTTTTGGTACAAAATTCATTTTGTGCATCAATTTGTACTTTTTGGTGTCTCTAAAGTTCAAGTTACCATATTTTTGCAGACTGTGGACGGAGGAAGCTACCAGTCGATCGGATTGTTGGAGGACAAGATGCTAGTCTAGGAAAATGGCCATGGCAAGTCAGTCTCCACTATGATGACACACACCTTTGTGGTGGATCCCTCATTTCTTATGAGTGGGTTCTGACTGCTGCACACTGCTTTCCGGAGTGAGTACTGTTAGAATTGGTACTTTGATGTACAGATCTAACATTAGCTTGACTACCCTTGGACCCATGTTATGTCTGACATTCACTGGTTGTGGCTGTCATTTGTGTTGCAATACAAATATTACTATACAGCAAATTGTATTTGAAGGTTTTGTCCAACTTCATAAGCCTGCTAGTAAAAAAAGAAAGAGTTGCCCGACCATCCGGGGGGATCATGACACTTACCTCATTCAGGATTGCGGGAAAAGTCAAGTTAATAAATACATCATGCACATGGTTGTTGGTTTGTAAGGTATCCCAACTCATTAGAGAAATGAAGACTGGCCACTTGATTCTTGTAAATGTTTATATACAGTGGGGTTTTCAAGAGCGGTATGAAATGGAAATGGGGCTTTTCAAGGACGATAGGAAATTTTTTAGTGAAAAGTATGAAAATGATCTGATGGTCATAATGGGAGATTTTAACCATAAATGAAATACCAAAAAATTAGACCCCTGGTTCGATGAAATACTGAGCTCTTACGATATAATGCCAGCTGACTTCCCCATTTGTACTTCCACCAGACAAGATGAAGCACTTCAGAAGTGTTTAGGATTAAAGGGGTTATTTAGCTTGAATAGCAGAATGGAACCCGATCGTCCAGCTAAACAGACCTTTAGAATAGGTAATCAATACTGCTCCATAGACTATGTATTCATACATGCCTGGAACTATGCCACAGTAAAAAGGTTCCGGGTAATCTGACATTCAGACAGTCATCATAATGCCCTGCTATTAGACCTGGCACCATTGGCATGGGTCTCCCTTCCATTTTTTGCTTCTGCCTCCTGTGTTTCTGCTATGTTTTTGCTGGTCTAGATACTTTGGGTACTTTGACACTGCTATTCAGTGCCAAAGTGCAAGTGCTCCCTATTGTAACATGTTGTAATGGATTAGTGACTTAATGATTGGCTTATTTGATTGACTTGTCAGACGCTAGTATATCGCACTATGTGTGCCCAGAGCCTGTCAATCAAATGCTGCTGATGGGCTTGCAGCACTGGTTGTGTCACCCACAGAAGCAGCTGGTAAAATATAGCTCAGGCCTGCCATTGCAGAGCCTGTGTGCAGTCTGGGACTGCCATATTGCCTTGGCAAGTGCATCCACTTGTCAGTTCCTAAACCTTCGCTTTTCTACATATTAGTCAGCCCTAATGTAGGCCCAAGGGCAGGGTGCATGTATGTAAAAGGTAGGACATGCCCTGTTGTGTGTGGCATGTCCTGAGACTGAATTACAGCCAATTTCGGTTTTCACTATTGCAAGGCTACCTGCTCCCATAGTTCAGAATGGGCAGTTTGATTATAACGTCTTATAATCCTAACTGACCCAGGGAACAAGGCAGAAATACGAGTTTAGTATGCCTGAACTCAATGTTAAAATACATATTTTAGTGTGGGTGATTTTTACATTCTGTGTTTGAAAATACCACTTTTAGAAAGTAGGTATTTTCTTGCCTAACCATCCAGCATGCCTCTGCTAGGTTTGTGTATTCCATGTCTGGTTTTTGAGTGACAGGGGGCTGGAGAGGGTCTTGGCTCCAGCAGTTTGATGGGTCAGGGCTGGGCTGAATATGACCTGCATTGAATATAGAGTAGGGGGCGGAGATTTCCGTTCACTGACCTGAGCCCTCATAGAATAGAGAGTAGGGGGAGGAGATTTCCTTTCAGCTACCTAGGCCAGGTCTGCTCTCAAACAATGCTGTCTCCACCTGAAAGCGCGATACAACAAGGAGAAGCGTGTCGCTGCCGCAGCTGTTCACCGTCGCATCACAGACGAAGCGTGTTGCATCACCGGAGAAGCGTGCTACCGCCGCCACAGATGTCGCCGTCGCATCACCGGAGAAGCATGTCGCACTGCATGTTGCGGCTCCAAAGTTAATTGATATTGCCACACGGCCATTGGCCATCGGGCGCACACTCATCGCATCCACCTTGTTGCCTCGCATCCAAGACGCCATTTTGTCGCCTCGCACCGTATCGTCGCATCGCATCGAAGCGTCATCTTGTCACATTGTAACTGGAATGCAATAAGAAACCGACGCATCACCTCCTCTCCAGTAAGGAACCGACGCATCACCTTCCGTGTGCTGCAGTAAGGAACCAACGCATCACCTCCCCCAAAGCAAGGAACTGATGCATCACCTTTCCCTGCGACCCTTTTGTTCGTATTGCGAGACACATCCAAGGTACTTTGAGAGTTAAGTGTTGCATTTACCATTGTAGTGTTGTTCCTATTATCCCAATAGGCTCTGCGCATTGGAATAATACCTTCAATAGTATAGACCTAGGACGGAGGTTAACTAGGTCTTCTACTGACGATATTAGACTTAAAGTTTTGGGTTTGCCAGCTAGCTCAGAGTTCACTAGAAACTTTCTCGAATAGGCAAGGAGGAGTTGAACCTCCCTGGATAGACAAGAAGGGATTTAGTTTCTGACAACCATAGAACATGACAACTTTGCTCTCCCCTAATCAAGAGTGTATCTCTAGAGTCGTGTGAAAACAAAAGACAACTTATTTTACTCAGTCAGTTCAGTGCATTCTTAGTTTCACCAGATTGTAGAGAAAAGGAAGAGACGGGCGTGTTCAATAAAAGATGTTATTTATTGATCAGTCTCTTTTCTCGTACAAGAGAAATGAATCGATATTATGGCAATACTTATGGTTAAGTAAAGTGCATACAATAAAAGCAGAAGTATAAAATAATACTGTAAAAACATTTATATGGTTTCTAAGCCATATGGTGGTTTAAAATGGATAAAATAGATACATACATATATACATTTGACTAATCGTACTCAACTGGTGCTTCTAACTACGCCTACCCCAGTGTACCTGACCTAAGCCTAATACGTGGGCGGGAGTAGATAAGTAGCAGTTTAAGTTAAGTTTGTTTTGCCAAGTGACTGACTCAAGAATTCTCTGTAAGGGGTTATTCAGTTTTGTACCTGAGATCTAGAATGGTTGAGGGCTGGTATCTCTCGTCTTTGGTCTCGATATTCCAGGCTGCCTGCAAGGGCTGCTTGGAAGCGCCGGAGCTGGATTTCTCGGCAGGAGAAAGCAGCGTCTCGTTCTCAGCGCGTCAGGAAGGCGGGGCAGCTCCAGCGGGGTCCGCTCTGTGCTGGCCTCTTCGGCAAGTCTCGCTGCTCCGATCTCGTCACCACCGCGTGTGTTTGCTTAAGGCAATATCGGTAATATTTATACCTGTAAGGTGCCGAGATTGACGTAAGGACGGACATAGATACGTCAATAAGGATGTCATACGAACTAGTCGTTAGCACATTCTTTACTGAAGTTCTTGGTGAAATCAAAACAATGGCCGCAGGGATTTTCCCAGGTTGTCATAGGTTTGATTTGTTTTGAGAACTCCGTATGCCTTATCAGGGGCTGAAGGAATAGTGCTTGCCTAATTAGATGGCAAGCGTTATGACCTAATCAGATAACGCGTTCCTGTGCCGTGGTGTGGCTTAATCAGATAACGGTTTTTGCATCATGGGATGGCTGCTAGTTAATTGTTAACCAGAACAGGGTCAGGAATAGGGGGATCGATACAGAACCTATAGGAATACATCACACCCACTCCACGCTAACTATGTCCATGTTTACAAATCTAGGCATAGTAAATATACAGTGACGTATGTGTATACCGTACCACCCCAAAATACATCCATATGCATTTCGAAATTATGTAATACACGAGAAAAATATAATCATATGCACTATATGCACATAAGCAGTAGAGGAATGCTAAATTAATCACGCATATTCATATATCATTATTAATAAGATATGAAAATAACACATGAAATGGCTCTTAATACAGAAGAAAAAAATGCGAGACCATTTCATCACAAAATAAAATATCCATGAACACGCCAGAGGGCAGCTAATGTCTCTAAAGTTCCTAAAATAGAAATTTAGTTCTCTAAGAATAGTTTCTACTTTAAGCAGAAGATAAGTGTCCCGAAAAACTATAAAAATATTTTGGGGATTTGTGAAAAAATCTGCTGTCCGTAGACTGGAGAAAAATTGTTCACGTTACTTTATCACTAAAGTTGAAGGCCAAATTCACGGTGGTTGGAACGCCGCGTGCTAGCTTGCTCAAAAGTCATTATTTCTGCTCTGGTGAGAACATCATATCATTTAGACTGTCGAAAAAGCTGTCAACAGCTTCCTGTGAATGTTCACTAACTCGGAAAAAGTGGTCACCATGCATTCATGAGCATGATTGCCTCCATTGATGTTTTGATCAGCATAGCTGACAGAAGGTCGTACCTGATCGATGCTGCTTTCATCTTGAACCTCACTACCCCTCAATCGTAGTGGTGAAGTTTCCACGAATGCCGTCATCAGGATTGGTAGCCGCTGGGGACAGCACAATGCATGAGCCGTGACCGGACCCAACAAAGTTTCTGCATCCATTGGCGCATCCGATTGTAGCGTCAGACAGGTGTCCAACACGCATTCTTCTCCGCATAGCAAGCACCTTAATACAGGTAAAACACATCTTTGCCACATTGGTCGAAATGAAAGAAACCAAGTCATGTTCAGGTCTCTAAGCCGGGATAGTCCAAGGATCTTAGATATCCGGTCCCGGTATCCAATGGCTAGGATTGTTTCTTCCCTTGTCGCAGGTGTTTTGTCTGTGACACGGTCTGCCATAGCGAAATAACAGGATCAAAAATAGGATTCCTGCCACTAGTCCCAAAAGGAGAGGAAGTCCACCAAAGATGGAATGGACAAAGTCCGGAAAAATACCCAGAATGGCTTTAAATGGTGTTAAAGCCCCCGAAAACACTGTCTTAAATACATTTGAGACTCCACTGGTATCATAAATATTTAAGATTTCGTTCAGGATTTCTGCGAAATGTATGGGGGAATTAGTTGATAACAATGAATGAATCTCTGCCGTTGTCCTTGCAACTTGGAGATCATACGTTTCTTTTGATGACGTGAGCCTGGTCGGCGTCTGAAGGAGCACTGTTTTCATTCTGCTTAAAGTATCAATTCGAATAGAAGCAATTTTCAAGTTCGGCCATAACCTTGCCTCCCTGTCTGGCATTGCGCTGGGGAACAATACTTGTTCACAGCACATGACCTTCGCAGTCGTAGTTACGAGATAAGGTACTCCGGGCACCAAACTACAACATCTGCGGTCTACAATTATAATGTAACTCCCGTTCGATAGTCTCCTAAAGAATGGTTCTATTTGTGCTGCAGGTGCGCCTAGCTGGTGGCATGAAAGGTTATTTGAGGACCCTTCACAGGTGCCGTGTAAACTAATTCCATTACACAGAAGTGTACCGCTTAGTGACATCGCACAATTATTGCCACTAAGAAACACTTTCTGGCCTTTATTACTGACACATGCATGTGAATAGGGCAAGTTCCATGTTGACTTAATGTACCCTTTACCCAATTTTTCGTAAATGCCAGCCTGTATATATTTTTGGCAGTATTGAAACCTGAAAGTAGATATTGGAACATTAATTATCCCATGTATTCTCCATTCACTGACAGGTCGTTCTGACATTGTCACTGGTAATCTCTCGAGTTTCTCAATGCTCAGGATTGTATAATCAGCACCCTTCTGTGCCATACTGATTTGTTTATCAGTAAGGTTAAAGATATTGAATAGTGACGTTGTGTTGATTAAACGCCAAGGCACATAGCCTGAACGCAGATTTTGTCACGTCCATCCAAGCTGTACAATAGAACGCAATTGGGACTGACCGTGTTGTAACAACAGTAAGTCTTGCGATATTATGTCGATTGCTGAAGACACAATGCTGTCCAAAGAGTATATTCTGGAGGACAGAGTCATTAACCCATTGTCCACTACAGAAAGTGATTTTTCCAAATTAATACGGTCAATTTCCCGTATTCTCTCTAATGTTTCAATTTGAGTTATTTTCCAGGCTTCGTTATAAGCTGCATATACAAAGGCTGCTATGAAGCGTTTCTGACGCTGTTTGCGCGGTCCCATAATGAAGTCACGCAGTCAGCACCATCAGTAAGTAAAGTTAGGTGTTGCTTAATTTCTGCCAGTGTGGATGTTTGTAGCCATTGAAGGCAGAGTTTGCCCACACTGTACGTGGTAATTATCCCTGGGTGTTGTCTTTGGGAATATCTAGGGTCTGGCCTGGTCAATGTGAACCCCTGTATTTTGTTCAGGAATCTGTCTTGACAGTTATTAGTATCTGTGGGCTAGATCAACCACTGTTTCCAATCAGGATGTGTTCTGTTTTGGCTTAATATATGGTTTACGTCTATCTCCTCATCTATAGAGCTATTACTGTTCATTGTTGGCTTTGGAATAGACGGTTTGTTTAAGTCTTTGATTTTGGCTAGGCCAAGACAGGTAGTTTGTTGAACAGTGTCATTCAAAAATATAATTTGTTCTGGGATCATGCAGGCTCTAAACAATGATTCTATACCTTGTACTTGCCATTCTTTTGTACCCCAAACACTTTTTACTTCAACATTTTTGTCCCAATAATCAAAACCAAATGTACTCATTTGCTCAAAAAATGAGTCTGAATATATCAATTTAGTGTTTGTAAGCATGGTCTTCGTACCTGTCTTATTTGACAATTTGAAATAAAATGTTTCTGTATTACTTGTGTTGAACCCTGAAAAATATGAATATTTGTCATAAAAAGTTCTTGAGCTACCTTTTGGAGGGGTTGCACAGTGTTCCCATTGATTATAATTTAAAACATTTCTAGGTTGTGCAGATTTATGCAGATAATGGTTACCAAAGTGATTATAGCAGAACATCTTATCATAATTAGACGAACCCTGCAAATAATCATGTTTTGTAAATTTAGCAGACATTACTAGGTCAGACATCATATCATTAATACTTTCAAAGTCCCAATCATCAGCAAATGAGCTTGGTTTTACAAAGTCACTCAATGAGATCTTGATTTGATGTGGATATTTCAGGATTTCGACCGGACCATAGATTTCATAATCAGTATTGTCCCATGCTACCCCACCGGGTATAGGATTGGCTGTGAAGTTGACTGAAGAAAGTTCTCTTTTCTCGACGTGTGAAGATGTGTGTGGTTTGAGGACCAAGTTGATTTTCTGGCTTGCTGTGTCCATTTTAGCATATTTTCCCTCAATGAAATGTCCCAAACATAGTACCATGATGAGCCAAAGTATGAGGATAAGTGCACCTAAGGCCACCCAGAATTCAATCCATGGAGAAATCAGATAGGTTTCTTTCAGATGTTGAAAAAGTTCCTTAGCTTTATCTTTAAAGGTTTTTGTTGATGTCTGTTTCTTTGATTCACTCAGATCTTCATATGGATCATCGAAGTTGATGAAGTAGCCGGATGCCGTTCTGTCTATTGTTCCAATTGCTTCAGGATTACTGTTTGCTTTATTAGTGTGTTTTGTTGCAGCAGCATAGTCATTTGTTACTTCATTGTAGATTGGTGTGTCTCTGCTAAATGTTTTTATTTGGGTTTTTAGAGGTTTAAGTTCCATAGCATTGTTGCATAGTCCTTGTTGTTCTGTAGGCATTTCAAATGTGAGTAGCCTCTTAGATTGAACCTCTGTGTTTGTAGCAAACCTTGGTGTTCTACTACTTATCGGGAGTCCACTTGGCCTACTGTTTGTTATCAGCCACATGATTGTGGTTTTACCAGGTCGATTGATACAACTCTGTTCTCCTTTTTACCAGCAAGGGGCGGTAGTACTATTGATCTTGTCCCGTTGATAGACAAGACAGGAACTGCTTTTCTGTAAGAAGGCCCAAATTCCTTCTTTACCGCGATCTTTTCTCTGACTAGATCCCCGACTTTTGGAATCCAGACAGGTCTTGCTGGGACAGGTGGTTTTTCTTCAGTGGTCCTTGGCTGTTGTTTCAACTTTATGTTGCTCAGGTCTTTCCTTGTTTCATTTAAGTCCTGCAAAATAGCCAAACGATCTTTGATATCAAAGCTTTTTTCTTTAACCACTGAAGTCTGACTGTCAAGATCTAAGACCATCATTCTAGTTCCAAACAATAATTCGTACGGACTGAATCCCCTCAGAGAATTTCTTGGCAGGTTGTTTAGACTACGTTGGACACTTATTAGATGTTTGACCCACCCAGCTCCCGAACCTAAAACCTTCGCTGTTATAGATTACTTTATGCCTTTGGTTTTTTCTTTACACCATCCCGTTCCCTCAGGTAGGAAGTGAGAAGAGTCCCGCTATGCTATGCTCATTTGACCATGTTTTTCACACGCTTTAGGGCAAGTGGAAAAACATTAGCCAAACGTAGCATGCTTCTAGCGTATATGCCATTATAGACTCGTAAATCTTTTTATAACAGTTCAGACGTCAGCCGAGTGCTGGGGATCTACATTACAAGTGGAAACTAGTCTTTATATGTTAATTGGATGCATTAATTTTTATTGTTGATCCATTCTGGAGTGAAACGCCATGGTAATATACCGTTTCTCTCGCCACTGCGTTCTCTGTTGCAGTCAGGGCATTTCTTTACAAAAATGTGATGCTGCAGGCTCATGCCTGGCCACCAGTATTTTGATTGTAATTCTTCCAGAGAATCTTTTAGTTTGAGGTGTCTGAGACCCTCACCCATATGTGCGTCTGCTATTAACAAGCCTCTCCTGTCCGTGTTTGGAATTACTCTGTCCCCCACTCCAGGGATTCGAGCAAAAGGAATGGAGTTTGCATCGATCATGTATGTATATTTGAGTGGATAGTTGATCGGTAGCGCTGAGCAGTCGCCTTTTGATGACGTTTTCACCGCCAGCACTGTTTCACCGTCAATGTATTTTACTGCGCGCTTTTTTCTAACTACGGAAGCCGATTCAGTTGCTACCGTTGCGGCTTTCTCAGCCAATGAATTCCCTGCAACGTGAACGCCATCACGCTGATGACTCAGTGAGTGTATCACGTGAGTCTTTGGTAGTTCTTTCTGTAAAAGAACTATTTGTTTCCAAAGCACTTTTTGCTTTATTGTTGCACCTGTGTCATCTTTGTAACTGTTTTGAATCCAATTCTGCAAATCGTTGTTATATGATTTGACGCAGTAATATGAATCGGACACTATAAGTGCCGGGAATTCGCGATCTGCATTATCTAGCGCCATTTTCAATGCTATTATTTCAGTTTGTTCTTCTGAATTAGTTTCTACTGAATGTGTTTTTATTAGCAGAGGTCTCAGTTTCCCTCCGTGCCACACTTCTTTTGTGATTTCACATGTGGGGTTATATGCTTGTTTTCCCCACCCTGGTGGTTGAGCATGGCCGTCTGTATAGATTACACAGGCGTACTGTCGTAAGGGCCGAATGTCGATTGGCAGAGGGTATGTCATTTCATATTCTAGATATTTTAATTCTTTTAATTCTGGATCAAAGTAGTATTTTACTCTGTCCGTTGTAATTGAATTCACCCATTGTATCCATTCAGGATTCAACGCTGTTGTTGGTAAATTACATGGGGTTGTTAATGCCTCAAAGGCTGATTCTGCTGTTCTGACTGTGATACGTCTACCGTCAGCGTTGTCTTTTTCTCTTGCTATAGCCGTTTGAACTGCATGAACAATGTTTTCTTTAATACTGAAACTCTTTTCAGCTTCTGTGTACAAGTGTGATTTATATGCAATTGGTACCTTTTCTCCCTCATTAGAGGTCAGGTATGTGAATCCGCATCTTCCTGGGATGACTCGAATCACAAGATTGCGTGTGTTATCACGTGTTTCTAATTTTGTTTTAATTAACATGTCTGTTTGTAAAGATCTCAAAATTTCTGTGTGTATTTGAGTCCAATTGATTCTTTTAAAATCTGGTTTTATTAAATCATAAAGGGGTTTTACCCTTTCTGCGTAATTTGCAATGTATGTTCTTCCGAAATTTAGGAAGCCTAGAATTGATTGTAGGTTTTTTAGTGTTCTAGGTGCTTGGAGTACAGCACATTTCTCTAGGAAATTGTCAGCCAGGCTTTTGCCTTCACTTGATAATTCATATCCTAAAAACAGGACTGTTAGATGGGCAATTCTAGACTTTTTAAAGTTGAATTTGTAACCCTCTGATGCGAACCCAAGTATTATGGTGTTCACTCTCTTCAAGTGAGTATCCAAGTCATCATCTGTTAGGTAAATGTCGTCGACATAGGATAATGCCTCGTCATCATATGTTTGTAGTAATTATGTTACTCTCGCTGAGAATAATCCTGGGCTGTTCTTGTGCCCCTGGGGTAAACGGCAGAAACTTTTTTGCGAGCCATTTACCGAGAACGCAGTCAAATATCTGCTCTCTGGTGCTATATTTTGACAAAAGAATCCATTAGAGATGTCTAATGTTGTTTTGTATTTTTTGCGCACTATGTTGTTCATTAGTGCAGCACTATGCGAGTTTTGCACTGCAAATGTTTTGCAACATGAGTTAAGGTGTCTGTAATCCAAAACTAGACGATATGAGTTGTCTGGTTTGGAGACAGGAAACAAAGGGTTGTTCATTTGTGAGGTGCAAGTTTCAATCACCCCCTGGTATTCAAGTTGATCTAGGATCTATTTTACCTGTTTTTTAGCTTCTTGCTTAATTGGGTACTGCCTTTGTGCAGCAGGTTGTGATTTTAACTGGATTTTATGAGGAGGAGAGTCCTTATCCCATCCTACATGATTTTTATATAAAGCAGGAGCTAGAGCTACTGCCCACTTTCTTGAAGTGTATATTTTTTATGAATTGGAATATGATTTGAGAAGGCAGGCATAATTATTTCTTCGCCATGAGGGCACTCCCTGACAAACTCGGGTGGCCAGTCTCGTTCAGCTAGAAGGATGTCATAGCCCTGGGAGAGATTATCCCAAAATAGTCCCCTTATTTTTCTAGTCTTATCCCCCTCTATACGTAATGTTATTTCATATATTTTGTGAGGTTTGCTAACTCTGGTGTCTGCAGTTTCCACTTGAATATATTCATTCGTGTCCACTGTCTCCAGATGATTCATAAGGACTTTGCGAGCTATGCTCACTTCTGCTGCGCTGTCTAGCATTGTCTGAGCCCATTCTCCGTTTTTCAGTTGTGTCCTCAGTATTCTCGGCATTATTGATTACTTTAATACTGGCTACCTTCTTTTTTGGAAATTGTAATTTTTTATTTGGATGAGCAGGTTCCTTGTCTTTGGACTTGACGTGCTCTTCCCTGTGTTCTGATCGTCCTCTTCTTTCCGATTTCTGCGAGGAAGTCTGAAAAGATTGAGAGGGACGTGTATCATTATCTTGATATCTATCAGGTTTCTTTATATTATCCCTATTTCTAAGGTTGTATTTTTTCACAGAGGGCTCCCTTTGGGGAGACTTGCGTCCTTGGTCAGGAGATCTTTCTCTCCTTCGAGGAGACCTTCCTCTGGTCTGGAATCTTTTTTCTTTAGGATAGGATTGTTTATTTCCTTCCCAGCTCTTTTTTTGTGTTGTTAAATTATTTTTAATAAATATTTTTTCAGGACTTTCCATCAGTTGTGGTTTCACCGGTATTCCACCCAGACTATCTCTTCCTAGTTCTTCATAGGATTTTTCTATGATTCTGGCAATTTCAGCTGGTTGGTCTGCTATATCTGTTTCTTTTAACCTTTGGCGGATCGCCACGTTTGCTGCTTCTCCCTTTATGTTGGCTAATAATATAGCCGAGACCTGCTTGAAGTCTTTCTGTAATTTCATACCAAGAGTTAAAGCGGGTTCTGGACCATATTCATCTTGAATTTGTTTTAGCACATCTGGTATTACTGACATGGATGGTACACCATATGTTTTTGTGTAGATGGAAGCAAAGACTGTACCCCAAGTGTCACAGTCCTCTATGTGTGGTGCGATTCCCATTGGAAGACAGATAGTCAGAATCCTGTGTTTCTCAAGAGGAGTGGTGTCTGGAAACACCGCCTCTATTTGAGTGATTTTTTGTGCTAGCCAGAAAGGTATTTGTTCCCGTTTTGCGGGTACTTTACCTAGACAGGACTGTATGTTCTGTGGTGTAATTTTATTTGTGTTCCCCTGATGAGGGGTCAGCTGTGGAATTTTGATTGCCGGTTGGATTGTTGAAGTCCACATTACATATTGGACTAATTGTCTATGTAATTTTATTAATTGTTTTAGTTGTACTAAAAGAGCTGCTGAAGACATCCCGTCGATGTCTGGATGTGGTGTGTATCCGGCTAGGACCGGCCACGTTGCTCCTGGTCTACCTAGTGGACCGAGCCTGGTGATGTGATTATTATGTTTTAGGGCGCCATTAAACAAGAGCAGGTGCTCTTGGAATTTAAGTGGTACTTCCACCTCCTCGAAAGGAATGTACTCTTCAGGAGGTTCCTCTGTTTTGTAATAGTGGAAGACCTTTGTTACAGCATTAGCTGCTGGAAAGTTTATCCATGAATAGAATACCTCTGTCTGCCGATATTCGTGTGCCTCAATTACGAATATGACTGTGCCACCTCTAGGTGTCAGTCCATTTTCTATAAGTTTTAAAGTTACAGATTTCCTTTTGTTGACCGGGATGAGTATTATATCCGGGTCTGCTTCTTGCATAGTATTATCAGCTGCTTCTAGTTCAGCTGCTATTCTAGCTGTCTCTCTTTCTTCTTCACTGTCTACCATTTTACCGACAGGAAGGTTATTCAGTTTGTTTGCAGATCAGGTTTCTTATGGAAACAAAGATTAGATGCACAATATTTTGGAACAGTGTATCCTTCAACGTTGACTAAACCAAGAACCATACATAGGAGTCTCCTCCTGCGAGGTTTGGCGGATATGACCTTTCACCCACTCCAGATGTCTTTGGAGTATTATGGGAAAAAAGGGTTCTGTGTGAAAAAGCACGACTGAGTTACTCTAATGTCTTGCGTTAGTTTTATCGCCTTTCCAAACGTTTGGGCGCCATGTAGTGTAGTTCCTATTATCCCAATAGGCTCTGCACATTGGAATAATACCTTCAATAGTATAGACCTAGGACGGAGGTTAACTAGGTCTTCTACTGACGATATTAGACTTAAAGTTTTGGGTTTGCCAGCTAGCTCAGAGTTCACTAGAAACTTTCTCGAATAGGCAAGGAGGAGTTGAACCTCCCTGGATAGACAAGAAGGGATTTAGTTTCTGACAACCATAGAACATGACAACTTTGCTCTCCCCTAATCAAGAGTGTATCTCTAGAGTCGTGTGAAAACAAAAGACAACTTATTTTACTCAGTCAGTTCAGTGCATTCTTAGTTTCACCAGATTGTAGAGAAAAGGAAGAGACGGGCGTGTTCAATAAAAGATGTTATTTATTGATCAGTCTCTTTTCTCGTACAAGAGAAATGAATCGATATTATTGCAATACTTATGGTTAAGTAAAGTGCATACAATAAAAGCAGAAGTATAAAATAATACTGTAAAAACATTTATATGGTTTCTAAGCCATATGGTGGTTTAAAATGGATAAAATAGATACATACATATATACATTTGACTAATCGTACTCAACTGGTGCTTCTAACTACGCCTACCCCAGTGTACCTGACCTAAGCCTAATACGTGGGCGGGAGTAGATAAGTAGCAGTTTAAGTTAAGTTTGTTTTGCCAAGTGACTGACTCAAGAATTCTCTGTAAGGGGTTATTCAGTTCTGTACCTGAGATCTAGAATGGTTGAGGGCTGGTATCTCTCGTCTTTGGTCTCGATATTCCAGGCTGCCTGCAAGGGCTGCTTGGAAGCGCCGGAGCTGGATTTCTCGGCAGGAGAAAGCAGCGTCTCGTTCTCAGCGCGTCAGGAAGGCGGGGCAGCTCCAGCGGGATCCGCTCTGTGCTGGCCTCTTCGGCAAGTCTCGCTGCTCCGATCTCGTCACCACCGCGTGTGTTTGCTTAAGGCAATATCGGTAATATTTATACCTGTAAGGTGCCGAGATTGACGTAAGGATGGACATAGATACGTCAATAAGGATGTCATATTTTATTTTTAACCGAAACTTGGTTCAAGGATGACTCCCTACCTAATGTGCTGGCCGCCCTACCATCCACCCACTCGGTCATCCGAGCGGACCGCTCTGATGGCAGGCGGGGCGGAGGAGTGGCCTTAATCGCTCGCACTAATTTTAATTTTCAGATTCTCCCTTCCCCTCCTATTACTGACATAGACTATCTTTTAACCCGTTCGACCTCACATCAGGCCCCCTTCACTTTCGTTTTAATTTACCGTCCCCCCCAGCTCACCCCTTCTTTCCTTCCTAGTATTCAGACTCTCTTGGCTACCCTGGTGATTAATAACTCTTCAGTATTAGTCCTGGGGGATTTTAACTTTTGGCCCAATGACCCTGCTGAGAGCCTTCAATCTAGGGAGTTTACCAACCTCATGACCAGTTTAAACTTTCACCTCTGGTTCATAGTCCGACTCACACGCATGGCCATGTACTAGATCAAATTTGGGCACTAAATATCCCATTCACACCCCCCATAATAGCCCCCTGTTCCTGGTCGGATCACTCCACCATCACTTTCTCCCTTGCCTTAGCCCCCTTGACCAAACCCCAACTTCCCAAGAACACCTGGGTTAGGAAATGGGGGAAAACTGACATGCCTTCCCTTCTCTCTACCTTGGCCAAAACTAGCCCTGAGCTAGCTGGCCTTACAGCAAATTCCCAGCTGTCCGCTATCGACAACTGGTTGACCTTGGCAGGCGATGAGTTTGCCCCCTTAAGGCGACTCACAGTCAGGCGAGCCCATGCAGCCAACCGTTGGTTCACCTTGGATCTAAAAGAAAAGAAACTGGCTGCACGGAGGGCCGAGCGAGCTTGGCGCATAACTTATAGTCCCGAGCTAAAGACAGTCTACCTCTCTGTTCTACAAATCTACAAAAAGGGCATCCTTGATGCTAAAACAGAGTTCTACACGAGTAGGGTAATGGCAGCAGAGTCTCATTCGAAAGAAATATTCTCGACTGTCCATGAACTCGCATCATCTGGCAGAGCCACAGCCTCTATTCCTCCCTCCCAGTCCCTCTGTAACTCACTCAATGAATTTTTTATCGACAAAGTCGCAAAAATTAAACTCAACATCTCCCTTCCTTCCCCTACATTTATAAACCATTCCCCACCCCTCACGGTTCCTAAACTGCTTTCTTTTCCTTTGTTGACCACTGATACTCTCCCCCCGCTGTTGGTTCGAGTCAAATCAGGATCTCCTCTGGACTCCGCCCCTGCCCATATCCTTAGGGAAATTTACTTAAACTGTCCTACTCCGCCCCTGACCCTCCTCAATGATTCACTCATATCAGGCACCGTTCCCAGCCTACATAAATCAGCGGTTGTTGTCCCAATCCTAAAAAAAAACGGCGTCGACTCATCTTCCCCCTCCAACTATCGTCCCATCTCCCTTTTGCCCTACCTAGCTAAAATTCTTGAGACTCACGTCACGACTACCCTGAGTGCCCACGTAGAGGCAAATCATTGCCTCTCCTCCTGCCAAGCTGGGTTTAGGCCCCTGCACTCTACGGAGAAGGTGGTAATCTCGGTAATGGACAGGCTACGGGAGGGTATTGATACCAACGTACCACAAGCCCTGATACTTTTAGATTTGTTCGCTGCTTTTGACACGGTGGACCATTCCATCCTCCTCAACCGTGTCAGGGCGGCGGGCATAGAGGGCCTGGCCCTCTCGTGGCTTGAGTCCTTCTTAGCTGGGAGAACCCAAGCGGTCCACCTGGCCGGCTTCGCTGCGGCCTCCCGCAAGGTGGAGTGCGGGGTCCCTCAGGGATCGTCACTTTCCCCCCTTTTATTTAATTTATACATCTACCCCCTCATTTTTATGTTACAGCAGCTGGAGGTCACGGTGTTTAATTATTCCGATGACCTCCAGCTAATCTTTAACCTTTCCCACTCCCCTTCATCTGCCCAGAATGTCCAGTCAGTCATGACGCTTGTTCAGGATTGGATGAACTGCAACCACCTCAAACTCAACCCAGACAAGACCGAGTTGGTCTTGACCGGAGGTGGTTGCAGTCCATGGTCTCCTTCCTTCTGGCCCCCCTCACTTGGTGCCCCCCCACTCCCTGTCTCTAAAGTTAAAACCCTTGGGATTTTCTTGGATTCACAACTCTCTATCCATTCACATATTGGTTCAGTCGTCTCTTCTTGTTTTTTCTCCCTAAGAATAATTAGGAAAGTCTCTCGTTTTTTTTCTCTCCCTGCTCTGAAAATCATTGTCACTGCCATGGTACTGTCCCGTATCGATTATGGCAATGCAATCTACAATGGGGCTTCAGCCTACGCGATTCACCGTTTGCAGCTGGTGCAGAATCAGGCTGCCCGCCTGATTCATGGCCTCCCTAAGTATCATCGGGCCACTCCACTACTTAAAGCTCTACACTGGCTGCCGGTGCGAGAGCGTGCCCTTTTTAAACTTGGCTGCCTCACTTTTCAGGCTAGGTCAGGCACTGCCCCTAAATTTATATGTTCTGCCATTGTGCCTTACCTCCCAAGCAGAGAGCTACGCTCCTCTCACATGGCCCTCTTAGTCACCCCCCGTTTTAAAAAACAGAGGGCGGGTGGAGCGAGGTTCGCTGTCCTGGCCCCAGCATTTTGGAATTCTCTCCCTGCCGCCCTCCGCACAACGCCCTCTTATACTCAATTTCGGAGGGATCTCAAACCCTCTTATTTGCGCAAGCTTACTCTGTCTAACCCCCTCTAACTGCTGCCGTCTACTGCAATTTAAATAGCGCCATGAAACCGCTGGGTATAAGTGCGCTGTATAAATGTTTTTAAATTCAAATTCAAATTCATACGAACTAGTCGTTAGCACATTCTTTACTGAAGTTCTTGGTGAAATCAAAACAATGGCCGCAGGGATTTTCCCAGGTTGTCATAGGTTTGATTTGTTTTGAGAACTCCGTATGCCTTATCAGGGGCTGAAGGAATAGTGCTTGCCTAATTAGATGGCAAGCGTTATGACCTAATCAGATAACGCGTTCCTGTGCCGTGGTGTGGCTTAATCAGATAACGTTTTTTGCATCATGGGATGGCTGCAAGTTAATTGTTAACCAGAACAGGGTCAGGATTAGGGGGATCGATACAGAACCTATAGGAATACATCACACCATCTACATTGAACTAAGCTATTTCCACCATTTTAAAATCATATTTTTATTACAGTATTGTGGATTTTTGTTGTTTGGTCTTGTGTTAAGTCTAGTAAAGATTACTTATTTTTCTAAACTGGTGTGATGTCCATTGGTAGTGTTGTCACTGTATTGCTGTTAGTGTTCACAAATGCTTTACACACTGCCTCTGAGATAAGCCTGTCTGGTCATGCCAGGCTACCAAGGGGGTGTGCAGGGTTTATTTTAGGAGCATAACCCCCTTTCTCTGACTAGAAGCAAGGGTCCCTATTTGGACAAAGGTGCAAACCATTGCCAACTAGAGACCCCCATTTCTAACACCTCTACTGTGAATTATTAAGGGGGCCAATAAGTCACCACAAAAGAGTCCTTCCTCAAAAATTGGTATATCCTAAATGCCTGATCACAAAACTAACAGATGAATATTTAGAGAAATTGGCAAGTTTTCAACAAAAATTAAATATGGAATGTGCCAAAGATCGGAAAGTAGCATGGTTTGTGGAAAAATAGAACATGTTGTACAATGCCTTAGAGTTGACTTAAAAAGTAAGAAAAATTATACCATAGACACGCAATCTAGACAAGGAAGGCAAATAAGGTGGTTTGACCTAGCATACAACAACAAAAAAAGGACAATACGAAGAATAGAGAAACGTCTGAGGATAAGGTATGACCAGGATAGTCTGATTAACCTGATTAAACTAAGGAAAGAATATAAAATGGTAGTGAGGAATCAAAAGAGGATTTTAAAAGAAAAATGTTGGGAAACATGCTGGAAACAATAGAAGCTAAAAATGTTCAAGGCTTTTGGAAGATGATACAGGATGCTTCCGGTCGGACCCCGGGAACTATGAGCTGCGTAGTCGATGAGGCAGCCTGGGAGGAGTATTTAGGAGAATTATATGAGGCAAGTAAAGTGCCAGTAATAAGTAAGGAAGAAACTAATTGGGGAGGAGCCATAGAAGAGTTAAAAATATCCTTTTCAGCAAAAATAGTAAAGGATACTATTATGTAGCTAAATTTAACTCACGCAGCAGGGACCGACAATTTACCGGCCATCATAATTAAAACATAGCTAAACTGGTGGGCAGAATTCCTATCCCATATGGTCTCATCCATATTAGATTGAGGCCGTATCCCTAAAACCTAGAGTGGGGCTGTTATCAGACCATTACACAAGAAAGGGGATAGGAAGGCCACAAAGTATTACAGATTGATTATTCTGTTGGATATTGGAGTGAAGGTTTTTTCCAAAATAATGCTTGACAGATTGAAGGATTGGGTGGATCAGCGGGCAATTGTGCCAGGGGAACAAGGAGGATTTAATGAGGGACACTCTACGATTGACCACTGCTTCGCCCTATGGGCGGTGGCGCAGAAGTCCATGGAGCGGTAAGGTAGGTTGTATTGCTGCTTTGTTGACTTCCGAGCGCCATTTGACCTGGTGGATAGGGAATGCCCTGAGAAGTTATGATGTCCCTGAAGATATCCTAATAGTAATTCAGGAGTTGCAAAGTCAGAATTGGGCCCAGGTTATCAAAGACACAATAGGGGGCCTGACACCTGAAATAGCGATTAACAATTGCCTAAGACAGGGCTTTGTATTGGCCTTGCTTCTTTTTGTCATATTTTTTTAGCAGATCTGCCATCTAATTTGGTGTCTGACAGAAGTGCTAGACCAAAAGTGAATGGGAAGCATTTATCCTGCCTACTGTAGGCTGACGATTTAGTAATTCTCGATTAGACTGAGATGGGTCTACAAAGGAAGCTAAATGCTTTTAGAATATATTGTGAGGCAAAACGACTAACTGTAAACATAGATAAAACAAATATCCTGCGTTTTAGGAAGACAAATCAGAAGTTTAATTGGTATTTGGGAAAAACCAAATTAGATATTGTCAATTAGTACAAATATCTTGGAATATAGTTTGACAAGTCACCAAAGTGGAGTATGCACTGGTGAACAACCTTTACAATGCAACTTTTACCACGCAGTGCCTTTACAACGCGGTATTTACAACACAAACCGTTACAACGCATTGCGCTGGGGGGCACTCTAGGATAGGGAATAAGTTTAATTTACTATCCAACACCTTCCCTAGTGTCCACGGGGACTGGAGTTGGAATAGTAAATTAAACTTTTCACTATCCAGTGCCCCAAAGCGCTATGCGTTGTAAAGGTTTGCGATGTAAAAACCGCGTTGTAAAGGCATGCATGTTAAAAGCATGCGTTGTAATGTCATACATCCGTATGCACTTGGAGACACAGAAAGTTAAAGCCCAAGCATCTGTATGTGGGCTGAAAAATGTATTCGTAGTTATGGTGATATGGACCATTGTTGAAAGCCTACAATGCAATGATCCCGTCGCAACTTCAGTATGGAGTAGAAATTCTCTGCCTAGGCGGTAAAAGTACCTGCGACAGCGAGGAAGGTAAATGCATAAACGTGTTATTGTCACTTCCTAGCTCATCGATGATTCAGGCAGTTAGATTGGAGTTAGAGATGACCTCATGGAATGTACAGGTGCAAGTGGGTCTCAATGGTGTATGAAGGAGATTCAGCATAGTGAATAAAAATGGGCCAAAGCAACAAGAAAGAAACTACACAATTTGTGAAAATGTGAAGGTGAAAATCGATCCACATACTCTGCATATAGATGAAACAAAGAGCGTATTCAAATCTTTGGGGAAGGAAACGTCTAGATTGATTGAAAAGAATCTGTGAAGTTTATGAGAAATAGCTGGGTGAAAGATATCTGGTACCCTAGACACACTACCTAACCAATGACTTAGAATGGAAGTACTAAGGCTGAGAATTGGTATCAATCCTGCTATGTTAAATGGTAAAATAAAAACAGAACTGATGCAACCTGATGGTAAATGCACATGTAGGATGGGTAGGAAATGTAATAGTTTACAGATCCTAATAGACTGTCAAAAATTGTTAGCTCAGCGAAAACAGTTTTTACGCTCAATTTTCTTAAAATATGGTTCTAGGTCACGTATACAAGCAATTGAACTTCTCACTGATATGATAAATCTTGAAATTCAAATACCCATTGCGAAGTATATGCAGGCTGTAAAAAGGCTTCTTATGGAATATGAAATGTCTGGCTGTAAGTTAGATTGAAGCAATGATGTATAGGGGTTTTAGTGCATTTTTTTATCCTTGTAAAATATTTTAACACAGGGTTTTTAGTACTATTTGGAATATATATGTTATATATGGGTGTGTATACAATTTATGAATGGAGCTTTTTGTACAAAATTGAGAGGAAATATATGAAAATCAGGCTCCCAGAATGGCGCAGTATGACGAATTTGTAATTATTCTACAATATGTACATAAAATGTCCTGTTTATATGTGGTTTAAAGACCAACTGTCTAAATAAACTTTATTTTTGACTTGACTATACAGCAAATTGTGTCACAACACATTCTGTTAGTTGGCTCCCTCTTATGAAGAGTCTTTCCCGTTCACTCATAGTGCATTCACTCACTCATTCATTGCAATCCTCAGTGATACCCATGTCTGCACACATATCTAAATAGTGTAGGAATGTTCACTTACTAAGTTTAAAATTTAGTAAAACTTCACCATAGAAAAAGTATGCACTTTAGGAGTGTACTGAAAATAGGTAATGTTAAAGTCAAGTTATGGTTATCATTGGATATAGCACCTAAAAAGTATATAAAAAACAGGGAAATGCACATAGGAAAAGCAGAGTTAATGTGCAGTTATGTTTAGAAGTTACATCCGAAAAATCTGTGAAATACCCAAGTTCTGGTGAAAAGCATAATCCATATCTCGCACATAAAAGCTGTGCAAACATATGTTGCATACCAAATGCAATGCTGACGACCTCACCCTTAAAGAAACAGATGCATTTAGAAATGTTGTAAATCATTATACAGATGAGATTATATAATATTTTACCCTTACTACTTTGAGAGAAATGACTATTACATTGCTTTGAATATGTGTTGTTGTTTAATTACACTTCACTTTTAGCTATTGTTATTTTATTTATATAAATATTGTTAGCTCATGACAATGCATTTGCAGTGCAAGTTATGGTTTGTACAACTGTAACTAAAACGTAACTATAATGGAGGCCAAAGTTACAATAAACAGGTTCAGATACCTGAAAAGGCAACCTAGCCACATTGCTCATTTGGGGAATGACAGTTGTATAGGCTATCTGGCTAAGGGGACAGGTTCAGTGCATCGCAGAGCTGACTACCGGAAACTGCTCCAGATTGTAGTTTGCATATGCATAATTTAACCTTGAATATGGCAAATGAAACAAGTCGACAAGTCGAGAAGATCCCTCCTCTGGACAAGTCTAGAAGAGGAAGGACAATCGATGAAATTATCTGAGGCACAAACATTGAGGGTAATGCTGAAAGTTTGTGATAATTGATGATCACTGTGAACGGACCAGACATTAATGATGGCAGCCCCTTTGTTACAGTAATTCATAAGCAGCCAAAGTTCTAAATTGAGTGCATTGATACAAATATAAAATGGGCAGAAATATTTTCGAAATTGTTACAGGGTGTGGATTATAGAGAAAAAGGAAGAGCCAGTAAACGACTAAGCTTGTGATATATTAGTTATCAACCAAACACTAGGAACATGAATACTGTTGAAAGAAAAATCAGTACGATCTTCCAAAGGTATATGTCAGACTAAAGTCTAGTCCAAAGCATTGCAATATGTAATTACTCGAAGTTGTATTCAGAATAATTCTCATACTATTAATGTAATGAATTTCTCTAGGGCCCAGTGTTGGAGGGATCAGAGAAATCGAGTATATGAGATTATGCTGGATTGTCCACATTGGTTACTGCCGAGTTGAATGTGGACAATTCAGAATGCACTAAGACAGCTATTAGTAATGGCACTACTCAAAACAGAACTAGAGGTAGCCATGAACAACATGCTTATTCTATAGTCGGTCACCACTTCTGCAGTCCAGATCTATGTGGATACAATTGGTATGCTTACTGGGGCTTTACTACAATGCACATCATCGACTAATAAATTCAATATATGTAAGTGTATTATGTTGGACAACTGGCACTGTACAAGACAATAGATGGAAGGTGGATGTACAAGCAGTTTATGAGAACTCCTTATTGAACCTAGGTGCATGATGGAGGGTGTAAAACCTAACTGCGAACAGACACAGATGAAGGACTTTGTGAACTTGAAAACTTTATAGCCCATAAGTGTATCAAACAGTAGACTGGTACATTTTGTAGTTCATAGAGTGCTCATGACATATTATCCACAGGTAGCTTATACATATTATTGAGGACGTTCCCAGGATTTGAGGTAACAGAATCCAATGATGTAACTTTTGTAAACTTTTTATAAGCTAAGGAGTAGCTGCAAAGGGGATACATTGAATAACGTGTGGCAACTTTTAGCTCTGTAAGCTAAGTCTCTCAAAAATGTATGTCTTACATTGGTTGGGATAAGGGTTGAAGAAATGAAGCCTATCTTATAGTCTTCAAAACTATCGCTAGTTGGCTCTAAAATTTGGACGCACATTTTAGTCACATTGTTAACTTAAAGTCAAACATACTTAATCAGATATTTGGAGCCTTGAGTAGATCTTTGGGGGACTGGAATTGAGAACACTAGAAACACATTTTAGTAAAATTAGAAAGCAATACCTTCCCTAGTTTTGAAGCAAAGTATGCTTCCCTGGCAAATAATACAGAACAAAGCACCTGCAGAAATTTGAAGGATGGCTAGAGCTGAATTGCCAGAGGTCTGGGCAGAGCACAAAACTTCCATAAAGGAGGACCGGACGAGGTAGATTGATGAGGGCATTTCATCTAATTTAGTAGAGGCGTGCGACTGTAAAGAGAGGAAGGAGGTATTGACATTTTAACACACCAAGTAATAAAACAGCATATTAGGATTTGCATGGACAGTTCTTTTAGGGAACATAGCCATCCTGTTCAGACAATTGAGGAGCCAGCCAGATATCAATAATGATTTTGATCAATTGGACTTTAGGCATGGGTAACCAAATATACAGGAAAGGGTAGCTATCACCCTTTTAAGGAATTAGCAATGCCTTCAGTAACAGGCAAAATGGGTTGGTAGATTTTAAGATCTCTGAATGCTGATCTGTAGATTCTATTGTGTTTCCAAATAAATATTATATGCCAGTAGATTTATTTAGCTAGACTAGGGATCCACTGAGTGAAACATTGATCATTATCTTAATTTTTAATAAACTACTTATTGAGTTTTGTGGCACTGCTTGTGTCGGCATTCATTAAAGAATGGTTTCTAGAGTACAGGGGCTGGATGTAGTACATGGGCAAAGGTAACCACCTGTGCCCAGGACCGGAAGCACACAGATAAATGTAATACAAAGGAGCTTCCAGGTGCATAGGTGCATGGTGACTGTTCTCATGGGATGATTGAAGGTTGAAATCCCCCTAATGCGCCCGGCCTGCCCTAAATACTGGCTCACCAATACTATATATTGTATTCATCTGGACATTTGAGGACGTTCTGCAGCAACAGTTTAGAGAGTAATCAGATTAAGTCTAGGCTATTCCTATTTCCCCAACGTTGCTACTAGTTCAAGGAAAACTGTGTGGATGACAACGTGAGGAAGGAGCCTGCCTTAGAATCCTAACAATTTTCAGCACAACTGACTGTTTCTGGAATTTCAACAACCAGAATGTTGGAAAACTTCTCATTCTCTGGTGATTTCTCAAATGATACGTGCATCTTTCGAAAAAACATCCTTTCCCTGCGTCCTCAACTTCCATGTTAAGGTCTCATATACGGCCTCCTGGAACCAGCAATGACATTGGTAACCATCAGTGACAAGACTCATGAGTACTATGATCTGCAAATTGGAAGATCGTATACAGCCGCTAGCTGGTATCCAAATGATTGGCATACAACCACCAACGAGTGTAGGCACCTTGAGCTTGACAGATGCTTTACCAACTAAACTGGTGCCCTGGGACTCCAAGGATAATAGAGCTTGGCATCATCCCAGGGACATATATCAGAAGGAATCCACCCCTTCAGAGATAGATATATCAGACTTACCCCTTAAGGTATAGTAGTGGGACCACATAAAAGGACAATAATTTACTAACTTGGAATAGAAGATACAACATTTGCTCACTCTAATACAATGTCACCTTCTAAACACTGTGATTGTCATTGATGTCCAATATGACTGAGTAATTTGTGGCGTATATAGTTAAGTATGCGTTAAAGTTTCAACTCAGGCAGGACAAACTGCTATATTACTAGACAAGAGTTTCAGCTTCTAGTTCTTTAACACATTGTAATACTTCATACCTTTGGAGCTTGTGCTCTTTTCTTTTTTGACCAGAATATCTCTGTCCATATATATCACCTGCTACAACCTTCTAGTAACCATATTATATCTATAAACATCATGACTTCCACGTGGACATTATCATTGTGGACCTTTAATGTTAACCGCCTCACTATTTATGGTTGCAGGAAGAAACTGTTGACCTATTTAGATTTAAAAACAACCTGACATGGCTATGATCCATGAAACCTATCTGTCATTCACTGAGACTTTGTCAGGAGTGGGTTGGAATAGTGGTCACAGCTTCTGGACCTGATGCTTCCTCAAACGATCCAGAATCTTACACACTGCTCTAAAGAAAAGCCAGAGTCACCATTCTCTTCCACAAATCTCTGCCAATGAAACTGCATAAAACATGGTGTGGCCTTCAGGGCAGGTTTGCTTTAGTGAAAATCACATGCCCAAGCCAAACGCACATATTGGGATCAGTCTATGCTACCCAACCTTGATATCAGTATACAACACCAGTAGAAATGCTCAGTGCTTAATTTGAGCCGGTGGTTTCCCATGCTCAACACCGGCACTTAATTGCCAGCACCGGCACCTAGGACAGCTACTCATTTAAAGATAAGCAGTTTAAAACAACTAATACCTGCCACCCACACCATTCCTAAAGCTTAGGGTCTCAAACAGTTTCAATTGTCACACTTGTAGCAGTGTGACGGTTAGTAGTTGTGTAAGTTCTGTCATTGACAGCGCTGGCAGTGGCAATGTGAGGAGCAAACAGCGGTGGCCTCATCACGAGGGCCCCTGCACTTATTTTTATACAAATGAAGCAGTGGAAATCTCCTTATACCCAATTGAGACTTGGATGAATAGAGTAGCATACAACAATGTCTCAACAGGTATTAATTGAGAAATGATGTGCAAAAAAGACATTTCTTACATAGAGAAAAAAAACCACCACAGATTGAAAATCGAAGTCTGTATTCATAAGTAATAAATAAGAATAACTTAGGACATAATTAATATTACCCTATGGATGTGCAATCGATATAAAGTGGACACAGTAGTGCCCAATTTCGAGCCTGGTTCTCTTCGACAGCCAGAGTTGCAGCTGCGCAGCGATGGTGGTCCTGCATCCGCCTCATTACAAGCCAGCTGGAGGCAATCCGCCCGATATCCTAATGGACCCCACAGTGATGTTGCCCAGAAACAGGATGTTGAGCATTCCTGCCAGGACTCAAACCTGGTTTCCCAGCTTCGAGTGAGACCACCCTAGCCGTTAGTCCACATCCTCTGCCCCCTGGCTGTTACTTTCACTCCCTTATGTACCGCACATGGATTGTTCACATTTTTTATTCACGGACACAATGTGTCCACTTTATATTGATTGCACATCCATAGAGTAATATTATTGCTATCTTACTTTATTCTTATTCTTATTCTTACTTACAAAAATAGACTGCAATAATCAATCCTTGGTATTTCTCTTTTTTACCATGTAATTACTTTGCTTCATGCAAATCATTTCTTAATTATTACCTTTTGAGACATTACTGTATGCTACTAAACCCGTCCTTGATAAAGGAGAGTTCTTGGTCAAACTCAATGGAATATTGACAGAAACTGGGCACCTGAAGAGGATAATGGGAGAAGACTGGAACTTATCAATGTATCTGATCCTCGATTGTTCTGCCCAATAGACCACAGTTACAGACACTCTACAAGACCTTATGACAGACCACTAGTTGATAGACCTGTGGCAATCTTTGCATTCTGTAATGCACTTTTTTCTCCTGTACCCATGGGACAGAAACTAGGATTGATTAATTCCTGGCAGCTTTTGCCACTCTTCCTAAAATCACAACATGCAGTACAGGAATCCAAAGTGTATCAGACCATGCTCCAATTACCCTAGAACTTTATCTTCAACTGCAGGTACCTAAGTGCAAAACCTGCAGGATGACTAAATTGAGATTCAAACTCCAAGAGGAGAAAAGGAAGTTAGTGGACTATTTCAAAAAGTACTTGATCTTGAATGAAAACTCTGTGATATCATCCCACACCTTCTGGGCTGCAGGGAAGACCTATTTCAGAGGTCTAGTGATGAGAAAATCTGCACACGCCCGTAAAACTATCCCTTGAGTCAGAACTAGTGATACTTAGCGGACATAACATACAACCCGAAAGGATGCTACACTTCACTCTGTCACAGAGAAGAAACATGAACTCAACACCTTTCTTACTACGTGGACAGAAAATGTTCTACAACGGATCAAAGAACCACATAATGAACACAGCAAAAAGGGCATGCAACTCCTGGCCTTCTAACTGAAACAACAGGCAGCAGCATATCCAATCCAATCCAAAAATTATTTATTTCGGTCTTTTAGACCATAAAAGATGCATTGCATGTACATGTAAACATCCATATTAAAAAAGAGAATACAATTATAAAAACATTGGTTTAAATACATTGCGTAAAATTGAATACAGGTTGTTCCAGACATGGTAAGGATAGGGAAGCCAATACACAATTGGGAGAAACATCACATGAGATGATTAGAGAGCACAATCCAAAATAGTTAAAACAAATTCATATTTTTGGCATTTGTGCATTTAACTGTTTTTTCCTAATCTGCCACGTAGCCATAATAAATTTCGCCACTGAAAAGACTATGTGGGGCAGAGTACTAGTTCTTAGTACTCTGAACGCATACATGTGACTCCTGAAACCCAAGTGCCTACATAGGGGTACCAGCCAGTGTTTCCTAGGTCTATGGTATGCAGGACAAAAGAAAAAAAGATGGGTTTCTTCCTCATCGTGGGAGTTACAACCTGGGCAGGTTTTATCGTCCCGCTGTAGCCATTTACAGGTGAAGGTTTTAATAGGCAGAGTGCCAAGCCTCCACTGTAAAAACAGTTTCCTGGCTAGGATGGGGAAGATAATGTCCATAAAACCTTCAAATTCATATGAATTTTTAGAATTGCAGGAAACGTTCAGTTAGGGTGCCATTGTTAGTTGCGGTCAGGAGAAGATCTAGGCTTTTTTCCTTGTGAATTTGAACTAATCGTTTGCGGGAAACCTTTGACAGCCAAGTTCTGGAGCCTCCCAAAGCTCAGGCAATCTTAAACGAAACAGTTCTTTCTTGACAAAAGCCAACCAGGGAATTCTATCTCGCTGGTTCAGGTCCATTACATGGGTAAGATCACTCCTATAGTGTGCAAGCTCACTACTGGACCAGAGCCTGTGCCAGAATCTTAGTGGCTTAGACTCCAGCTCAACAGCGATAGAGGGTAAACCCACGTCCAGTCTTAAGGGAAGCAGCGGTGTGCCACGGGGGAGCGTCAGGAGACGTCTAAGAAAGTTGTTCTCCACTCTGACAAGATCCTGGCCTGCTCTGTACCCCCATAGCTCACTGCCATAGGATATGGCAGCTTTGGCTTGCGTTTTGTATATTTCCAGTGCCGGACTTATGGGTTTGAAGGCTGAAGTATTTACAACCTTCAGAATTGCACCAGATAGTTGGGACAACTTTAGCCGGGTTCTTGCTATTTGGGGGTCCCAGGACAGATTCTCATGGAGTGTTACCCCCAAATATTGAAAGGTTGTAACCCTTTCCAGGCTAGCTGTACCCAGAGTGGGATTAGGTCTGGTTTTTGGGGATGGATTGAAGATCATGAACTTGGTCTTCTCTGTGTTGATCTCTAGACCGTGTAGTCTACAGAAAAGACCAAATCCATCTAGAATCTTTTGGATCCCCATTGGGGATTTGGAAAGCAGGAGGGTGTCGTCAGCAAACATAATCGCTGGCACCCTCATGCCTGCCAAAAGAGGGGCGTCATTATCTTTGACATCATCAAGGTGGGATATAACGCTGGTAACGAAGAGGCAAAACAGGATTGGCGCCAGGACGCAACCCTACCTTACCCCTCTGAGAACAGGAAACCTTGATGAGAGCGCTCCATCCCTCCCACACCTGACCTGGGCATAGTTGCCATCGTGGAGTCTAATTATGGCATGCAACAGTTGGGATGGAAAATCCAACTCCTTTAGGACCTCCCATAATTTTTTACGTGGGACCAGGTCGAAGGCTGACCTCAGATCCACGAACACCATGTATAGCCTCCCCCCCTGAATCCTCACCGTTTTCCAATACAGGAGGATGAGGCGGAAGATCTGGTCCATGGTGGACGTGTTTTTTCTGAAGCCAGCCTGGAGGGGACTCAGGATTTCATTTGCCTCCATCCAATCAAGGAGATGGTCCAGGAGGAGACGAGAGAAGAGTTTTTGGGGGACATCTATGAGGCTGATCGGCCTGTAGTTGGCTGGGAGAAGAGGAGAACCCTTTTTATAAATTGGCACTATCTCAGCTCCCAGCCAAGTGCAGGGGATCTCCATACCTCCCAAGATGGCATTAAAAAGAATAAGGAGGTACGGGCCCCTGATCTTAGGATGTTGTCTAAAGAGGTCACCGGGCAATCTGTCCAATCCCGGGGCCTTCCCCATTGCCAGTCTCTCTACTGCACTAACCACCTCGCCAAGAGTAAATTCAAAACCATCTGCAGGGGTAGATGTATCATCAGGGGCCACTTCATAGGCGGGCTGTTCAGTATCCTGGTACAATTTGCCATAGTGGGCTTCCCAGGCAGAAGGTGCAATATTGGGCTCCACTGCAACTTTAACTTCTCGTGTGCCATTATTTACCAGGGACCAACATTTTTTTGAGTCCCTGGTTTCTAATGCGTAGGAGAGATCCTGCCAATGATTCCAATCCCACTCCCTCTTTGCCAAAGCCATGGCTTCCTTACACTCGCGCCTAAGTTTGGCGACCGTGCCCTTATCTGAACCTGCCTTGATTGTGACAATTAACTCTGTCTTAGCCTTTTTGCAGGCAGAATTATACCATGTTGAGGTTCGGGTCTGTTTGCGCCGTGGAGCTGCCACAGGGTAGAAAACCTCCGCTAGTGATCCCACTAGGTTTGCATGAAAATGTCCCAGTTTATCGCTAAAATCTGGGGATCTAGGCTGGTTAATTAATTCATCTATTTCTACAAACTCATATTTTCCTCTGTACTAATTATTTTCCCCCATTTTACCTTTCGCCTGTTAGAACTAAGGGCCAGATTCCCTGGGTCGTCTTTGGGATTAGTAGATAGTGACTCAACAGCGGGGGCAGGGTGTTTCAGATCTAGTAAAAGTGCATTGTGGTCACTATCTGTTCTAGGAGATACTCTAAAATCCTGGACCTTAGGCCATAAGCCAATGTCGACAAAGATGTAATCCAACCTCGATTCAAGATCCTTCCTATTGAAGGTACACGATGAGGGGCTGTCTGACGGAGTACGACCATTGCAAGCCCTCAGTGCATAGTTTAAAGTGAGGGACATGATTTGCACCACAAGTGGGGACCAAGATTTGGGGTGAGGGGATGAACATGGTGGGACACCCCAAAAGTCATCTTCAGTGGTAAGGGCACCCTCCTTAAGTCCATCCAAAGGTTCAAAATGGCAGTTAAAATCTCCGCCCATCACAATTTTATGATTGCTTGGCAGTGAGCACAGAAAGGACGAAAGATATTCCAAAGTGGGCGATTCCTTGGCTACACCGACTGGGCGAGAGTATACATTTACAATGGCCAGTTTTACTGCATTGGGCCACCTAAGAAGTACGCACTGGATGTCCTGCGAGGACGTAAAAACGTTTTCCGCAGTACATCCAATGTGACTAGCTACCCAAATCGCCAGACCCCCCGAAGGTCTCCCCTTTCCACTCCACCTAGCCTGAATTTCAAAAACTGCGAAACCCGCTCTACTCAGTGGGTCCCTTGCCCACGTCTCCTGGAAGAGACAGATATCACTGGTGCCTATTAAAAGATCCCAGTCTGCTGTATGTTTTTTATTTACAATACCTGCCACATTCCAGGAGAGGACCTTCAGGGTTTCAGTAATAGTTTTAGAAGGGGGCCCCTCGGTTGTTTCAAATGCAGTGCCCGTAGATGGAGGTACGGGCAGCCGTTCTTGTATTTCCTGGATAGGTAGAGCAGTAGGTGTTGAATTTGGGACACAGAGGGCCTGGAGAGTTAAAGTACTGCCCATTTGACTCAATGATGAGGTATCTGCAGGGCCCCTAAGGCTAGGAGTTTTCAAACTACCACCTTGGAGTGAATCCAATTCTCCATTGGTGATGTCAGTCACTCCCATTTCCGTCCCCTGTCCTACAGATTCAGTTGCGATGACTTGGTGAGATTGTGGGGGAAAACCCCTTCGAAGTCAATCTACTTCGTCAAGGCAATTGAATCTGTTGGGATGTGCATAATTTACAATGGCTGAGTGAGTGTTGTACCTAGGCCTGTATCTTGACCCATCCACAGCAAAACCTACCCGTGTCCACCCATCATCCCTCATAGATGGCTTGCATGAGTTAGGATAAAAATATGAGAGGGGGACCAAAACGATAAATGTATTGCCTGTGTTACCGAGCCAGTTGCAAATATAAGTAACGACATGGGGACTCTTGAAGCTAACGATTATACAATCCCCCTCACTTTTCTTGGCAGTGTACCCAACCCACGGACCCTTCGTACCATCAAAACATCTCCTTTTAAGTTAGGTGGTAGAGGCCTTTGGATATTTAACCAGCTGATTACCTTGTTGCGTAAAGAGTCATAGGACTCCATTACGCCGCTGGCCAGCTCTGGGACCCCCATCAGTATCACAGTGTAGCCCGCCGCCTCAGGGGGAAGGTTAACTGCCTTGGACCTAGTTTTGGGGCTATCCTGATGGTTGGAGCTATGGGCTAACGCATTTATTGGTCTCCCCTGGGTGGGTAGGCTGGCCGGAGCTGATTGCTTCGACCTCCTAGGAGTTGGGATCGGGGGCACTAACCTGGGAAGTGGTACAGGTGCGGTTAGGGGCACGGGGACTACGCTGTTATTACTATTTTCCCCAGTAGGGGTTATAGAAGATAGTGGGACATGGCCCGTAGTGACCGGTATGGAATATGGAACTTCCGCACCACCCCCATATGTACCGTCTGGACTTGCTCCTATCCCAGACTGACCTCCATTGCCCGCACTTAATCTCTCAATCGCTGACAGTCTCGAATCTATTGAATCAAGTTTAAGAAGAAGAGGATTCAAAAGACTTTTGACGGCAGCGGTGAGCGATGCAATAAGGAGTTCTATAGTGTTAGGGGTTGCCCCACCAAAAATAAATGGCTGAGTGAGCACAGGAGTGGATGCGATACTTAGAATCTCAGGTGCACACAGATTTTCCTCCAGAGCAGGTAGTACGAGATCAGTTTTGGCCCTTTTAGCACCTTTGGGCTTTCTAGTTCTTTTCCTTTTCATTGCGCGATCCTCTCTATGATCCGTATGCTCCAACAGGTTAACAACCTCACCCTGATCCCCGGACACTGCAATCTCTGCAACAGGGGAGAGCTCTACATCACTAGTTATGCGTGATGTGTCTCTCTCCCTTAGCGAGGATGACGGTGTCCTTAACTGTTGTAAAACTGACTCTATTGTTTGGTCAATACTGTCCAATAGGGATAGGTGGGTGACATCAAGCAAGAGCGGTGTACTAGTGTTTGTAGATAAACCTGGGGAGGATAGACAGGAATTGTTTGCACCCTCCTCCGTTAATTTGTCAAGCACTGAGCTGCCCTTATTGGTTACAGAAATATCTTTAAGGAAAAATTTGTCCAAAGTACCTGAAGTCCCGGAAGCAGCCTTGCTTCTAGTTTCCCTGCCGGCCATAGAACAGCGTCCTGCTTCGGGGCAACCAGCTAATCAATATACATTACCAGGGAGACGGGGTGTTAGGGGGGTGGCCCGGCCCGGTCTCTCCCGTCCTCTAACGGCCTCAAACGGCCCGCCCTTTGCCCGGGCTTAGCCCGGCGCCCACCCGCGCGCGTCCCTCAATGCGCGTGATTTACTACGATCTTATAGCCTATGGCGGGGGCGGGGCGCCCGGGAGGGAGGCGAGGTCGAGAGGGAAGAGTCACCAGGTGCGGCAAATAGACAAGCCGCTGATGTTTCTGGGACTCGCAGTCCCGCTGTTCCAGCCGCCGCCCACAACAGTGTCCTTCTGCTCCCAGGGACGATTCACAGGACAAACAGCGCTCCACAAGGGTCAGTGCAGTTCTCCACCCACACAACTACGAGCGGCGCCCGCGGAGCGGGGCCCGCGAGTCGTGGTTTTAACGCCCGGGAGGGAGGCGGGGTCGAGAG
This sequence comes from Lissotriton helveticus, assembly GCF_964261635.1. NCBI lineage: Eukaryota > Metazoa > Chordata > Amphibia > Caudata > Salamandridae > Lissotriton > Lissotriton helveticus. Next base: position 1,687,118,759 of record NC_136068.1, read on the forward strand.
GGAAGAGTCACCAGGTGCGGCAAATAGACAAGCCGCTGAGGTTTCTGGGACTCGCAGTCCCGCTGTTCCAGCCGCCGCCCACAACAGTGTCCTTCTGCTCCCAGGGCCGATTCACAGGACAAACAGCGCTCCACAAGGGTCATTGCAGTTCTCCACCCACACAACTACGAGCGGCATATAGTATCATTGCCATTTACAATACTGCTAAGGTGTTGTCGACAAATCCCATTACACATTACAGAAACATTGGTTTCCTTCTACACAACATTGTACACATCAGAAGTCCCTGCAGCTGACATAATTCAATAGCGATTTTTAGATGCCTTACCTCTTCCAAAGTTATCACAAGATTACCTGTTATATGTACCCTCAGATATAGCAGGATTGGGTATTAGGCCAACACGGACTTCATAGTATACTCAGTTCACAAATACTATCCGTGAGTGTTGGTAGGTTTCCAACTAGTTCGCAGAACCACTTTTTACCCCTAAGACAACCAGGGTAACAGATGTTGTTGGCGACCTCGAAGATGCTCGTGTCAAAGTGTTCTTGCACGGAAGCTGTTTATATAATAAATCACTGTTCTTATCAACTATGGCCGCAGTGCAGAGCAGCTCATTCGGTTTCATCTAGCTAAGATGAAGTGTCTGCTACAGGTGCACAATGCCATTGTGTTCTACATTTTTTACCCTGGAATTAACTGTACAAACTACATCAGAGATGCACATACTGCACAGTATTAGCATAAAATGAGGCAAAGGGAACCACGAGAAATAGATGTCAAAATAAAAAGTCGAATCTAAAACGGAGGATACATAAGATCCGCGCCACACACAGAAAAGCTCTTGATGAAGAGATCTCACATGAGAAGGTTGCAGATGCCATCAAAACATGCCAAAGAAGAACGAGGAGAAAGTAAATATTTTACACAAAAAATCCAGGAATCTAAAAACTCCAGTAAGGAATTATTTAATACAGTCCAAAAATTATCTAAGCTTCCAGGGAATCTACAGAAGACAGGGAATCCAGATTTCTGTAACATTCTTGTTGAATTTTGGAATAATAAAGTGGAGGCAGTGTATAAAACTTTTAGAGATAGTATAAATAGCCCTGTGGGGATAAAAACGCCAGGGAGCTATCTTCCATCTACTGTTAAAACTTTTTCTTTTCTCCCACCAACGGAGGATCAAATCGCCCAAGTAGTAAAAATAACGAAGGCAGGAGCTTCGTCAGATCCCTGCCCTCCAAAAATCTTTCATCTATGCCCAGAACTGATCAGTGAGCAATTTAGGATTATTTTCCTAGAAGTAATTTGGTTAGGCATTTTTCCAGCTTCATGGAAAATGGCTTCGGTTTGGCCTTTGTTAAAGAAAGCTAATATGGACCCAGCAGAACCTAAAAACTATAGGCCAATATCCAGGATTCCCTTCCATGCCAAAGTGCTGGAAAAGCTGATTAGTAGGCAGATCATGTCCTTTATTGCAGAAGGAGTACTACTATATCATTCACAGTTCGGGTTTAGAGAAGGCCACGGGACAGAGACTGCCCTGGTGATCACAGCAGAAGAATTAAGAAAATCTCTGGTTGACGGAAAGAAGGCCGCCTTGATTTTGTTAGATCTATCGGCGGCCTTCGACAGAGTCAACCACGAAATCTTGATCGGTAGACTTCAGGAACTGGGTTTTCAAGATAGCGCCACCAAATTATTAATATCATTCTTAACAAATACATCATTTGTGGTAGAAAAGGATGGTAGGGCTTCTAAACCTTTTGAGCTGCCATGTGGGGTGCCACAGGGATAATCCTTGAGCCCCACCCTTTTTAACGTTTATGTGGCCCCGCTGGCAGCAATCATTAGACAATACGGTTTCTCAGTCATATCATATGCCGTTGATACACAGGTGGTGATGTCAGTATCAAACAATATTGAGGAAACGGCTGTTCGTTTTAATACCTGCATGTTACAGATCAATACATGGATGAATTGCCTTAAACTGAACGGCAAAAAGACAGAGGTTTTGCTGCTAGGTTCTAATACTTCCTTCTGGTCCTCAAAGTGGTGGCCGGCTGACTCCAGTTTTGAAGTTTAGAAATTTGGGGGTAATATTTGACCAAAGACTGACTTTCGAGGATCAAATTAACAAACTTACATCCACTTTCTGGGGCATTCTAAAAATTATTAGGAAGATTTGTCCGTTTATTCCTAGAGACACTTTAAAAACGGTGGTAATGGCACTGGCTATATCCCGGCTGGACTACGGAAATGCCTTATACGTGGGACTTCAGGCGCAGCTTTTGCTCAGACTCCAACGGATGCAGAATGCAGCGGCAAGATTAATTTTGGACATCCCTAAACAGGAATCAGTAACTAATTGTCTGAGGGATCTCCACTGGTTGCTGGTGGGGAAGAGAATTATATTCAAGGCCCAGTGCCTTGCATTTAAGGCTCTACAGGGGAATGGGCCTCTTTATCTGAGAACACATCTAAAGAAATACTCCCCTTCCAGAAACCTAAGATCAGCACAGTCACACTTATTGGTAGTTCTGAGGTACAGGCAGCTACGCAGGGGGGGGGAGGAGTTTCATTCTCGGGACAGCTAAGGTGTGGAACTCCCTTCCTTTAGAGATTAAAAACAGTAACTCCCTGATGTTGTTCAGAAGTCGTTTGAAAACCTGGTTGTTAAAAAATTAAGCTTCGCATAAATAAGATGAGTTGGTATTCTGGACCCTAGGCTGTCTTTCAGTGCCAAGACGCCCTTGGGCATACGCTGCGCTTTATAAAACGTAAAATCAAATCAAATCAAATCAAAGGATAAAGCACCTGGGGAGGATGGGTTCCCAAAAGGATTGTATAAAATCACAGCACACCAGTTTGTCCCTCTCTTGGGGAAGCTGTTTAGGGAATCCATCCACACTGGAGGACTTTCAGCAGAATTTAATAGGGACTTGGTTTCATTGATCCCCAAATCGGGCAGAGGCCCTCTCAATTCTGATAACTGCCGGCAAATCTCATTGATTGATTAAGGCATCAAAATTGTAGCGAACAGTCTGGCAACCAGATTGCAAAAGGTAAGACGATCCTTACACAAGAGCCAGGTAGGATTTGTTAATGTGCACTTCTCTTGCAACCACCTGCTCCCACTTTCACAGCCTATTTGGTTATCTCAGCATGCAGCAGATGAACAAGTTACCCTTTACTCGACACAGAAAAAGCAATTGGACATGTTGATTGGAACCACCCCTTCTGACTGATGTCCAGTATAATAGGTAAATTCAGAAAGGCTTCCTCACCTGGGAACAACTTCAATTATCCATGTGGGGGCGTATTTAAATAATGGTGACATCATGTTTACATACTTTTTTTTTATATATTTAGTGTGCTACCAAATTGAACACCAGTGGTGCCACACGGCTCTATTGACCACAACATTAAATTCTATATATGGCAGGGGAAATCTGCCATCCCAACTTGGAAAACAATCATGCAGCTCAACATTTATCCTGCCACTTCCACATAGAGTTAGACACCACAGAAAGGGTTATGTTGGAAAAGTGCATGCAGGGAGTAATCACAGGCACAGCACTTATTCAACAGAAACCTCTTTCTCAAAGGGCTACAAAAACATAATGACACGGACCATTAATATGTTGGTTACAAGCCCCAAAGCCCCACAACAGCATCTCATCTTACACTCGAAGGCCCCCCCCTATGGCACAACTTAAAACTCCAGCTTGATGGGAAGTCAATATGCATGGGTGCGGAATGGCATTAATAACTGGGAACACATTAAAGTGAACAAGTCTCACAAACATTCACCGATTTTATTGAAGGATTTCATCTTGAACAAAAACACTTTTCTATCTACATGCAATTGAAGGTATGCCTGACTAATACACTGTGCACTAATAAAAAAGCAGGAACACGATCCACCATTTTTGATTACCTAGTAAAATGGTGCACATACAGCAGACTAGTTTCCGGCTTCTATGAAACATTAATCAACCGTCTGCTCAAACCATTCTTCACCGCTAAGCCATCTCTAAACCATCTCAAAGACTCCAGGAATCATATAGCGATGAAGAATGGTTTGAGTTAAAGCACAATCATAACAAAAACCTGAGGGAGGCCAGACTCCTTAGAAACTTCATAGGGATAAACACACTGTAAATGCATACTGCTAGAGTTGCCATTATGCACGAGGAGTCATGATGCACATGTTACTGTCTTGCCCAACACTGCAGCCTTATTGAATAGCTACATAGGAACCCCGGAAGACACAAGTGAACGTTCCTTCCTATTCTCACCTGATGTATCCATTCTTCATGACACGCAGGATGTAGTTCATATTACAAACCACAAACGAGTTGGTTAGATTCGGCCCTAGGAGTGGCAAAACTCTGCATACTGCTTCACTGGAGAGCCCCCACACCCTCACAGTGGTGAAATGGTTTGAAGCAATGGTAACATTGGCTTCCACGAATATGTGATTTAGAAACTCAACAACCCGCTTCACAAATTCAGTGAAATCTGGGGGTGGGGCATATCTGCAATGAAAGTTGAGATGATGCATCATGTTTCCTTTTGGAAATCACATCATTCTATCAAACATACCCTCAAAAGACCACCTGTGAGATTTAAGTATCCTATATATACTCCCCTTCTCTCCTTCTCCCCTTACACTTGTCTACAGATTAAGCAATAATTTGATTAGGTTAATACACATATTACCCATATCTGATATTGTCAATTGTGTGCTATAAGGTTTATTTATTTATTTTATTTATTTATAGTCTTGTAACGCGCGAGAATCAGCCCCGAAGGGGTATCTCCGCGCGTGGCTTCTGGGTGAGATAGGCAAAACCATAAATCGGAAAAGACAGAAGGGAAACTAAATTAATCCTGTGTAAATAAGTAAGTTTTCAATTTCTTCCTGAAATTGAAGAGGTGAGGAGTTTGTCTTATCAAGGGAGGGAGGGAATTCCACAGCATAGGACCTTTAAGGGAGGGGGCACGGCCACCCTGTCTTGCTCTGTTTACTTTAGGTATGTATAGCAACATAGTGTTGCTAGAGCGTAAAGTGCGTCCAGGTGAGTAAGGAAGGAAGATATCCTTCAAATATTTGGGACCAGAGCCATAGATACATTTATGCATGATACAGCAAAGTTTAAATTGGATCCGCTGTTGCACTGGGAGCCAGTGAAGATGGGAAAGGAGGGGGCGTGAGGGGGTACGGGGGGGAGCATTCAAGATAAGTCTTGCCGCGGTGTTCTGTACCACCTGCAGTCTGCAAAGTTGTTCCTGGTTGGCAGAAATGAGTAGACTATTACAATAGTCCACCCGTCCTAGGACTAGTGCCTGAACCAGCGTCTTCCTATGGATGTTTGGTAGGAAAGGGAAGATACGCCGTAGAAGACCAATTGTACGGAAACACGTTCCCGCAACCTGACTAACGTGATCTTTCATGATCAGAGTTTGGTCTAGGCGTACCCCCAAATTTTTGATGGTTTGTTTGGGCGCTGGGACAGGTCCAAGCTCGGGTGGCCACCATTCCGGGGACCAGAGCAGGGTGGCCCCTCCAAACAGCATGACCTCAGTTTTGGTCACGTTGCATTGGAGGAAGTTCTGGGCCATCCATCCTGCCACCGCTCTCATACCGTCTTGGAAGGATTGCATGACTGCGGGTGTAATGGTTTGAAAGGGGAAAAGCAGCTGAGTATCGTCAGCATAGGAGATTGGTGAAAACCCGTGAGATCTAGTGATCTCTGCCAGGGGGGCCACGTATACGTTAAATAACGTAGGGCTTAGGCATGAGCCCTGTGGCACCCCCTTGGTAAGCTTCCTGCAGACAGATTTGTAGGAGCCTAATTTGACGCCTTGTTGTCTGCCCTCAAGGAAGCTTTCCAGCCACGCAAGGGCGGTCCCTTCTACTCCAACTCCCTTCAGCCGGCCGAGAAGAACCTCATGCGACACCGTGTCGAAGGGAGCGGACAAATCCAATAGCACCAGAATCACTGAGCTCCCTCTGTCAAGTGACATTCTGATGTTATCTGTCACTGACAGAAGGGCTGATTCGGTGCTATGGTTGGGCCTAAAACCAGATTGTGAGTGGTCTAGGCCGCCCGCTGCCTCGATGTAGTTGGACAGGTGTGCATTGACATGTTTCTCGGCCATCTTGCTGTAATATGGTAGAAGGGAGATAGGACGGAGGTTGGAAAGCTCCGTCCACGGAAGGGCCGCATTCTTGCGGATTGGGTTCACCACAGCTCTTTTCCATTCAGTTGGTACTTTTCCCTCTTTAAGAGACTGGTTGATGATATCCTGAATGTGGGGGACTAACAGGGTACGGAGGGGGGTTAAGATTTTAACAGGAATAAGGTCATCCGGAGATCCAGATTTGACTTGGGTCATTATTGTATCAAGCTCTTCAGTGTTAATAGGAGGGAATGTAGTTAGGGTAAGGTTTATATTCTCATTGAGGGTGGAGGCATTTTGGGAATTGCTGTTAGGCTGGGATCCTAGGATTTTTCCATAAATGGATTCTATTTTATTCTCAAAGTAAGATGACACTTCTTCACATAAACTTTGTGAGAAATCATCTGGGCATATACATGCCGTAGGTTTTACAAAAGTGTCAAGAATCCTATATAGTTCTCTGGGAGAGTGATCAGCTTCCATAAGCTGTTGGGCGATGTTATTTTTTCGGGCAGCCTTGATGTGTTTGTAATAGTTGGCTTGGGCTGCACGATGTGCCTTTTTATTATCTTCAGAGTGTGATTTCCTCCATCTCTTCCCGGCTAGATGTGCTACATCTTGTTACATGATTACCTACTGTGCTGCAAGTAAAAACTGTTACATTGAAAACAAAATAAACACATTCAAACAGATAAGGGGATGGAAACTTCCTCTACATGGTAACGAACGTCCAACTATGCCAGCTGTGCCAAACTATGCCGATGTGTGACATACTGTTGCAGGGTTCCTAATGCAGATTTTTGTTGTTATAGGCAAACACAGATCATTTGTGGGCGCCATGACTTAGGCCTGTCTCATGGATTGCAGTCTTTTCAGACCAGGAGAGACGCCAGAGACACTAGACTCATAGTGGTGGGTGCCAATGACTTCAGTAGGAGGCAGCACAAGTACGGTGTTGGCAGAATGTTGTGTAGTGATTAGTAGGAGTGTACAGGTCTTTTATAATTCTGTGTCACTGGAATGTGGTCTACAGAATCACTCATTTCAAAGGTTCTGCTGCATGTTCTTAACTCACCCCTTGATCTACCTATGTTTGTTGTGAAGTACTGCTCAATAGTGTACAAGGCAGGGATAATGCAGTACTCTGCAGTCGTTAGGTACACGTTAAATGCAAGTTGCTGGCCGTATGTGTACCTGTGAGTGGTACAATACATGAAGGGTACAGTGTGTGCATGTTGAATGCATATGCTCGGTGTTAGAAATGGGATTTCTGGTTGGCTAGGGCGTGTGCCTAGGCAAGGCCGAAACCACCAATCTAGTTAAGGCAAGGGAGTTAGTAGCTTGGCATGAGCAGTCAGGCCTATCAAAGAGTCAATGTGTAAAGTGTTTTCACACCACACATACACACTAGGCACACTAAAAAAGAAACTCCACACAAGGTTATATTAAAAATAGCCTTTGTATTATCCAAAACACATTAGAATCATAATCACACATATACACCATGCCAACTGGCATCAGGTCATAATTTCCAGGTGGTTATATACATGACAGGGCCAATCATGCCACTATGAGACCATCACAATGCACAGGTAGCAAAAATAATACAACCAGTAACTACTGGTAAAATACTGTACTTAGCATTATCACCTGCAACATAAACGCATTATGTCTGCATCACTTTGGGACAAAAACATCATAGCATGACATTTGCATTAGGCATCACCACATTATGCAATAACGTTAGGCATAAAATGCTTTATGCAGAAACCTCATAAGGATAAACACATTATGCAATCCCTTAGGGCCTTGCCCCCTACCACTACACACAATTACCACCCATGAAAATGGCATTTCTCTGGGGGCACAAAATGCCCTCTGCCCCACATGTCAGGTGCCTTCCAAGTGGTCCTCTGGCTGCCAAATCAGCCAACTCATGGCGCTTAATGCGCTTGGGGCATTGGGTGTGCAACTCACCCCTTCCTCAGCAAGAAAAGGTAATGTCAGTAGAGGAATCACCTTTGGCAATGCTGTACCTCCTGAGCCCCCACTGGGACTCTAAAGACAAAATTGCCCAACGTTGCAGCTGCCCTCCAACTGTCAGGTCAGCTGCGTAGAAACCAGCACCCAACAAGCACTGGCACCACAGTGCCTTGCAGGTCCCACTCCAGGGCTTATGAACAAAATTGCCCCCACCTTGCAGCTGCCTGCTGGCAATTGGGGCAGTTGTGGATTCAAACGCTGGCACTAACAGTGCCTTAGGGAGCCCCATTCACAGGGCTGCTCTTGGTGCACTTCACTCGGCACCATTCAGGCACTGGGAGCCCCACATCCCGGGACACTCACAACACCCTTACTCCGTCCCACTCACCAAACACAGGGGGCAGAGTGGTTCAGGTCACAGCCGTCTACTGCTCAGCGAAGTAGGGTTCCGGTCACCATGTGATCTTCTCCTTCTGCCAGCAAAGTAGGGCCGGTCGATTTCCATGGAGTGAGCTCTCAGTTAACTGACTTCCCTTCCCAGGGGTAGACTACCCGCCAGCGCCTTGCTGGACCAAACAAAGTCTTCCTTCTATTGACTTCCTTTTCCTCGTCAATCACCACAAAGGGGAAGCTCACAGGGCTCTCTTTGATACCCCGAGAGCCCTGCCCAACACCAGCCAGCCTCTCCCTTTCTTCCGGCCTCACACGGCTTCCAGGTAACATGCGGGGCTCTGATCCTCCTCACGAAAGCCCCGCCCACAGCCAGGCACAAAATTGCCTGACTTCCGCCCTCGCCACTCAGCAATCCACGACCTGGGCTCTTTTTCAAATAACAAGGAGAAAGCCGCCTCCTGTGCACCCGGTTTCACATGGGATGTCATGTAGCAGCATAGGGCCGCTTGGCAGAGCCCCAGCTGCCGATGAGGGAATTTAGACGGCAGGCCATCCGGGAGAGAGAGAGCACTTCCTGCACCTCGGCTCATTCCTTCCTTCACCAGACAGCAAGGATTGCCCCATATCCGCTGTAATGCAAACAGTGCTCCACACCTCTTTGGCACACAGGTGCCCACTCCATTGGATAGATTCGCTTTCTAGCACGATAAACATGTGCTTGGTTTAGCAGGAAAAGGTCAAGCGCTCCATCTGCACTCAGCCTGGGCTCTTCAAAATGGGAGTGTCAAAAGAGCTTCACCACACGCATGAAACAGAGTCTCTTTCCAGTCTCATCAGCAGGCCAGCAGCTTCACTTCCATGAGGCGGAAGTCCCTGATGGTGGTTCCTCCTGGGCCCTGTACGTAAGCGCACAGACACATAGCACACAGAAATGCCCACTTCTAAAAGTGGCATTTCTAATATAGTGATAATAAATCTGCGCCATTGCACAGCATTTAATACCACTATTGCAAACATACCAAACTTGACCACTCTACTCATCTCATATCAGGAAATACCACTGAAACATTTATCACTGCAGTGAGAACCCAAAATGGCTGTTCCTCACTACCAGGACATGTCATGCACTCAAGGTACATGTTCTGCCTTTTACCTACAATGCACCCTGCCCATAGGGCTAGCTAGTGCCTATGTTAAGGGTGACTGACATGCAGTAAAAGGAGGGTCTCAGATGTGGCACGCACTTTAGGTGTCATAGCAGCAGTGGCACTGTGCACACATGCCCTGAAATGGCAGAGGCCTGAGACAGGTTTGAAAGGCTACCTTAGTGGGTGGCGCAATCAGCGCTGCAAGCCCACCAGTAGCATTTAATTTACTGGCCCTGGGTATCGGAGATACCACTTTACAAGGGAATGACAGGTAAATTAAATATGCCAAACAGGTGTAGACAAACCTTACCATGTTTACCACAGAGGGCACACACACTTTACACTGTACTGCAGTGGTAAAGTGCCCAGAGTCCTAAATCCAACAACACCATGTCAGAAAAAAGGCTAGGAAGAAGGCAACAAGTTGAGGGATGACCCTGCAAAAAAGGCCAAGTCCAACACTGGGTGTACCTATGACTGGTGCAGTGCATGAAGGATACAGTTCTGTATAGTGCATTCATATTAAAAGCATGTGCTAGATGTATATGTTCTTATGAATGGTACAGTACAGGAAGGACACAGTGCAGTGCGGTGAGTATATGTGTGCCTATGAAAGGTACAGTACATGGCAGACTAGGGATTCCATTTTGGGAATCCCAAGCATGTATGCTGAAACATGAGGAGATAGAGGAATCCCTCCTGACAGATTTGTGTATTGCTGCCTTCCTGTAAACTTGGTGGACACACTGGAGACGGGAGAGCCAGGCTTCCCTCGTACTTTTCAAAGAGTGCTCTTTGACTCCGGGAGGGTCACAAGGAAGGGAACTGGGCACATCTCATGAAGGAGATGGGGCTTGTAAGAGAATCATAAAGAGTAGAGCTAGGGCTCAAGCCTAAGCTTTTGATACACATATCATGGTGAGAGGTCTCAACTCTAGTCACTCCCATAAACAGTGTTATAGGGCTGTCAGCTTTAGAGTTGTTACTGTTGTGACAGACTATATTTAGGAGGAGGAAGAGAGCAGAGAGTTGAGCAACAGAAAATAAGCAGACCCCCAACTTAAATGTCAAAGATTCAGTCTCTAAATCACATTTGTTGTCTGGAAATGGATTATAATTAGAGGAGCAGGAGACCTCAAAAACTGTTACCTGCAAGACTTCTATCTGTGACCAGGACTGGGAGCCAAGACACGCTAGTTTTCCTTCTACGTGAGAGGACATCACAAAGGAAATCAAAGATCATCTGCCTGGTACCTGGAGCTCCAGGGTCTGTCTGCTTACTAAGACCAGTATGCCATGTGAGGAAGATGAGAGACTTGGAGGGAGAAAGGAAGGACCGGAGGAGAGCTCTGTTGAGTGGACTGCATTTGTGAGGTGTGAGGAAATGGTTGCTGCACCATTCAGGTCATTGTCCATTTGCAGGACACAGTCAGCGACCCTCATATGCTGGAGGAGGCCTGCCATAAACTAAGCACTGTGCATCACTTCGCCATTCGGGCTAGATCCTGTGGATGATGAGAAGCCACATCCCATATGCCAGAAGTGGCTACTGTGCAAAGATTGCCAAGCTTGGCAGGGCCATAACCCTGGTGCTTCAGTGAGCTGTAACCCTCTATACCAGGAGAGGCCGTCAATGAAGACTTTTCTGTGCTGAATGGGCCAGAGAGCTCTGCAGGGAAGGTACGGTGACACTGTACACCAGAAGGGGTCACTGGGAACATCAAGATGAGTGACCTGATATATAACCGCTCCTGGATAAATTAAATTGCTGTGGGAGCACCGATACCATTAGCAAGGTGAAGGACGGGCACTCTAGGGACACACGGGTTCTTATGACCGCCTGTTATGCCTTCCCAAAATGAAGAGCCGGTCAGACAGTAGAGAATGGAAACTTACATTTATTCAGATATGTACCCCGCAGAGAGCCCAGTCAGACCGTCACCATAAGATGTCTGTCAAGGGGACTGACTCCCCAGGGTACGCTAATACATAATAAACCTTTCTGGAGACTTCGGCCATGCCTCAGGTGGAAAATTACCGGCTTGAGTCGGGCATGAACAAAGGAGGTACACAGAGATGAGGTAGCACCTGACAGAGGAGTGCACTATCAGTATTTCAAGGCCACTGTGCCGAGTCTCAGCATCCCCTAACGTGGGAGCAGAACTACATGAATAGATTGGAATGTGCAAACAGAATAACAGTTTATTAGCAAGTTGAGTTACAGCCTTGTTAGGGAAGTAAGGCCTAATGTGAGCACGGCCTAAGCAGTGTTTTAGTGGTTGCAAAATATAAAATGAAGTCACACGGGCTACCTGAGGCCTACATGCAGCAACAATAATTCAGCATGTTACATAACATGAATACAAATGGTGTCTATTTTAGACACACATTGCTAACCTAACATGGCATAACAGGTGCACTGTGAGAAAGGGAATATCAAACCTAACAAAGGCAATGGACCTGCTTAAGGGCCAGTGGGATGAATTGGATACTTACGTTGCAAGGAGGAGCTGCAAAAAACCGCACTGACTCGTGACCATGTGTGAAGAACATTGCGCCTGCTGAGCACAGACCACAAAGACTGTGTGCACCCACATTCAACTGATTCAGCTGCTGCAGCTCCAAGTGCCAGTACAAAGGGGCATTTGGGAACCCCAGATGGTCCAATCCTGTATTTGTCGGAAAGCCTGATTTCTTGCCAGTCGGCCCAGGGGGAACTTGCTTGCTAGTTAGCACGGCGCCACTGGACTCTTAGACTCTGACTACTAGTAGAGCTTGCCCTGTATGTTGTCTAGAGTGAATGGGGAGTAACAACTATAACTAGGGGCAAGAAGGGAGTTCAGCCCAGGGAACCGCCTAAAAAAACACTAGTTCCCTGACCTCAGGGGACTGTGTAGTTGTTTATGAATGTTGTATTTTTCCTTTTTTCCTTTGTGATGGTAAAAGCAGATATTAAATACCTCTCTTTTTTCATAAAAGTGACCATTGACTATTGATTGCTGCACACACTTTCAGTTGTGAGTCTGTGTTCCCATTCCTATATCCACCTCCCTCTAAACACTCCTGGAGCCTTGGACAGCATGACCATGTTATCACTGAGAGTCAAGTATGGTAAGAATACTTGGCCCATTTGCTCATAATCCATAGTAAGTCGTGCCCTGTGGCATTAGGAGTAAAAGGACTCAACCACCAATTTTGGGCACAGTAGCTCCTGCTTACCATGGCCATTTGAAAAGGGTCCTGACAACCCTGTAATTGAGCTGACTTAGAATTAAAAATAAAAACTGCTGGGGAACGGGTTAGGATGTTGATAGCAGACTATTATAATTTGCCAACAGGAACAATTGATGGACAGAATGCAGAACAATGTCATAGATTCACCCCAGTACAGAGATCTGGGCCTAAATCCATAATGTGTTTGCTCAGCATGCCATTCCAGTTTTGACCCAGCCATATGCAAATCAGCCTTGACCCTGCACCCAATGGGAACAGTCCAGCCTGAACTGCAGGCCAGGTCCTCCCTGGATGGAAACAAGCATCATAGGACTGGTTTTAGGCTTTCCGACCCCATCAGCCCGGATAGCTTAACTCCAGTGGCATGGAGAACATGGGACCCACGTCTAGGCATACTCGTCCCACTCGGGTGACAAATGCAAAAAGAGCAATTGATGGACATAATGCAGAACAATGTCATACATTCACCCCAGTACAGAGATCTGGGCCTAAATCCATCTTTTTTTGCTCACCATGCCATTCCAGTTTGAAACCAGCCATATGCAAATCAGTCTTGGACTGCACCCAATGGGAACCGTCCAGCCTGAACTGCCAGGCCAGGTCCTCCCTGGACTGGAAACAAGCATTCTAGGACTGGTTCCTGGCTTTCAGCCCATATCCGCCAAGACAGCTTGAATCCAGTGGTCCCAGGATGCTTGTTTCCGGTCCAGGGAAGACATGGCTTGGCAGTTCGGGCCAGACTGTTCCCATGAGGCACAAGGTCAAGACTGATTTGCATATAGCTGTGTCTGAACTTGGGTGGCGAAGTGGGCTAAAGGACGATGATGGATTTAACACAGATCTGTGCCTGGGTGTGAGTGTCTGAAAAGTTTCAGCTTTCTGTCCATCATCTCCTTGTGTTTGCTTTGTTCACCCTCAGTTGGCAGGGTATGCCTAGAATGTGATCCCTTGCTCACTTTGCCACTGGATTCAAGCTAGCCTGGATGATGAAGGGTGTTACCCAGAAACCGGTCCCCGGATGCTTGTTTCTGGTTCAGGGAAGACCTGGCTTGGCAGTTTGGGCTGGACTGTTCCCATGAGGCATAGGGTCAAGACTGATTTGCATATAGCTGGATCTGAACTGAGGTGGTGAAGTGAGCTAAAGAATGATGATGTATTCAACCCAGATTTGTGACTGGGGGTGAGTGTCTGAAAAGTTTCAGAGCGCCGTCCATCATTCACTTGTGTTTGCTTTAATATAATTTGCCAGCACATCAATAATTTTCTGGCAGTTTCTCATTAGCTTTTGTGACCATTAGATCTCTGTGTCCTGCAATATTAGGTATTAACATTCTTTAGCCATCAGCCATTTTCCTGCAGTTAGATTCTTATTTCTCTCTTGGTTTCTCCTGGAATTGTACTAGAATGCATATCTAGTCTAAATTTAGTCCTAGGTGATAGGTAACTCTTGTGAAGGTTCTAACACGTTGCAAAGCTCAGAAATCATGGGTAGGCAGTAATATACCTTGTTCTTTTATGGTGCTGAAATTATATATAAGAAATACTAATTAGAGACCTTACTCTTTTGTGGTATGGCACAGTTTAAATTTTTTGTAAAGTATCTATTGTAATGGAAGTGTGTCTGGCACTTTTACCTTCAGTGGTCAACCTGGGGCCTAAAGAAATAAACTGTATAGCTTTACATATCTGCTCACTGGCAACTATTTACTTAGAGTACCTTCTGGGGTATAATGGATGTTTTTAAAATATTTAAAAGTACTTATCACAACCAGGTGCACTTTGTACATGGAACAGTTATTTAACGGTTGAACCTAGATGTACTTGTGCGTGCAACACGTGTTTTCCAAATTGCCCTTAGCAAGTCAGTGTATTCCATTGATGCGGTGCCTTGCCCTAATTCTCTAAACACCTCTCTGATTCCTAGTGGTGTCTCACCACACCCCTTTACATGTATAGTGTTAAACCTCATAGTATTATGCTATGTTCTATCTTCTCAGAGTTGATCCTAGGCAGGTTTAATTTTTTCCTCGATTGTCACTTCTCATTATTTCCTCAAGTTTCTGTTCACTTCTTAGATTTGATTTTATATTGTTTTTCTATCTTCTGGTATTTCTTTCTATCTCACATAATGTATTCTCATTGTGCTGCAAACATACTTCATATCAGTGTGGGTAAGAGTCTCCCACAGATGAGATTATGACGTGCTCCTCATACCCATGTTTCTTTCAACTGCAGAAGGAATCGTGTTGTCAGCCGATGGCGGGTTTTCACTGGGGCTGTCTCTCAGAAGTCCAATAATGCTCTACGCCTGTCTGTGAAGGGTATCATATACCATGCCGGATACCTGCCCTTTAGGGATCCCAATAATGAGGAGAACAGCAATGACATTGCACTAATGCATCTCTCCACACCTCTAGGATTTACAGGTGAGTGTTGGGATAGTTTACTCTATTTTTACACAGTATTGTTTAAATGTGTCAGATAATATTGAGATCTGTGGTATCAGGTCTGAGCACTATTAAAGACAGACTGTAGATAATGCCAGGGCACCTAGGCCAAAGGCATCTCTAGCTGTGTAACATATAATTCAGATCATATGTGCTTCAGGAACTCCCATGAGTCACAAGTTTACCTTGAGTGTCTAACTCTAATTTCTGCTGCTAATTTACGTTAGATGAGGCACCATAACTCAAATAATTTGCATCTTAACGGCTATTGAATCCCAAGTTGAACCAGAGAAGATGGGTAATGGTTAGACATTAGAAACACTAGTTAGAATTTATTGTAAGCGGTTAAACATGTATAGAAGCTATCTCTTGAGATTGAGAAAGGTAAACCCTGTGTATTTGATATGAGAGACTTTGTTCTGATTTTCAGACCAGGTTTGGTTACATTTTGTTCCATAGGGAGGACAGTTTAGTGTCTTTCAGGATGGAAGGGATGGATAGAATTGCAATTGTCAATTCTAATACAATTCCCACAATGGATAGATTGGATACAATGGATGAAAGTACGTATGTACATAGAATTCAGGTAAACAATAATTTCCCTGTCTAGCATAGGATAAAAAATGCCAATATGCACTTATTTTTATTGATTTGTATCTTGAGAGCAAAATATTTCTTTTGAATTTTTTTATCTATCAGTCATGTTGAGGTGTATTGTAAATCGGTCATTATAAAAATATGTAGATGGCATAAGGGGTCTTGTCTACATGTTTTGATTTGCTCATATTTAATTGCAGACTGTGGTCAATCCAAACCAATATGTGTTGCTTCCCACCTAAATGTCCATGTCTTCCACTAAAACTGCCTATGTACTTTTGCCTATGTTGTTTTGGTAGTCATACTATGGTTCTGAACAGTCTGAGCCAATAAAAGCATATATGAGTTAAAAGAAGGTGTGCTGAGCAAATTGTAATCGAATGAGTATTGGAACTCCAAGCTCTGCTCCAGCAGTGCTATTTAAATCCAGCTTGCTGAATACCGAGGTTGTGGTGTCTGGAATTCTCCTCAGGATTCTTTAATCCACTACCAGATTCAGACCCTTTATCTTTCCCTTCCCCCTTCTATCCCGTTTGTGTTTTTTTACCACTCATGCATGCTGTCAATATCTATTGAGGGCAAATAAGTACTAGACATCAGAAATGAGTGCTGTTGGACCCCACTGGCAACTACCAGCTCAGATTAAGCACTGCAAGACCCAGAATCTTGAGATTCACCACTAATTTGTTTAAAATGTTTCGATTCACGTGCCACCTGTATAATAATCAGAAAGAACATAAGTAGGCCGGCATTATTTCTGATGCTCCAAGCCACAGGGCCATTATATAGCTATGGTCTGAAATTAGGCACTTAGATTCATGAATGTCCATTTGAGGCCAATTTACCTTGATGACATTAACTATTGTGTGGCTACCTCACATATTGCTTTTATTTTTTCCCTGAATAATCAAACCATTAGTGAGCTCTGTACCAAGCAATTTATGCATTTATATATCTCTTTTATATATTGCAGACAAGACCAAGGGCTAGCGAAGCATTTACTAAGTAACAGGTTGCCCAGAAACAGTGATTAATATGAGGATGTTCTCATTGTCTGACAAAGAACTCAAAGTTTCTTAGATTGAAATGACCAAACGTTATGGTAGAAATTGAGGGGCAGGATAAACAGTTGAGCAGTGTGTCACTGTAAGACACTGTAAGACCAAAAGAGTAAAAGTCCAATGAGGATCAAGATACAGCCAGCTTCCTCTGGATGGGAGATTTTATAATTTGGTCAGAAGTGCTTGTATTGGACGCATAATCCACTGGGGGATAACATGAGTAGAGCGATTCAAGAATTTATGGTTTACGACATGAAGTATTAACCCATCTGGAGCCCTCTGTATTCTTGCTTGTAGGTATCATGAAATAGCTTCCTCTGATGGCTGGGAGTATAGAATTGTAGAGTTTATGCATCCTCTCTGAGAAGGACCGGTGGACTGCCCTCTTTTTCCTCCAAATTGGTAGTCCAAGTATGAGAGTTTCTGAGCTTCACAACTTCTAGTGCCCACCTGAGATCCCTAGTTTTTCTGTATGTCATTTGAGGATTCCGAGCAAATAGATTTGTGGTTAATACAGGATAGTTTCAGGATATGTCTTGTTTCAATCAAAAATTATTTCCATGAGGCTAAGAGAGGAGCGAAATCATCCAATTGACTGGAGATGGAGGATAATATGCCTGCTGCATGGAGAGATGCATTTATAAGGGTGAGGTGAATTTTTGGTGTACCAATTCTAGGGAGTTTCATCATCTAACCAAGATAACCAGGAGTTTTACCATTTGATTGAAAGGCTTCATTAGGTATAAAGTGTGTGATGATTCTAATCACGAATAACACCTGGTGATTGGGTACATTCAGTGATGCAAAATTGGCAGATTAATTTGAAGGGTGTTTTGTCATGATTGTGCTAACTTTAAGCAATTGCGGCAGATAGACTTCAGTAAGGGACTAAGGGCCTGATTTTGAATTTGGCGGTCCTGGGACTGCTGTTCCAGTGAATGTTGGTCCCACTGCCGCCATTGCATGGTGGCGGTGCTGCAACAAAACCCCCACCAGGATCCAGGATACTGCAGCAGCGATGGTGAGGAAAGCAGTTGGGAATTGCAGTGGAGACAATGTCGGCACCTCTGAGCAGATTCCAACTTGCCTTTCTTCCAAACATTTCATGGCAGGGACAGAAAAGAATGTAAAGAGTCCACTGACAGGACCCCCAGGCCCCTCTGCCGATAGGGGTGTATGCTGGGGGCACATAATGTTCCCACCCCAAAAGTGCCTGGTCATGCGTGCCCTGGATGGCATGCTGGGCACGGACATGCAGGAGGTGCTGTCATGGTAGTGTGATGCTCTTTAGGATCTCATATGACCAAACATTCCTGCCACTGTGACACAGTCACTGCCACACAGCCTGCCCTGGATTACTGTTGTAATCAGGTGTGTGGGACTGCAGATGGCTTGGCGGTCATCTTCAGACCGCAGCAGTGACATTCCAGCAGGAAGACCACCAATATCAAAATCCGGCTCCATGTTTCAATTGAAAGGTGTCATCCAAGATAGGATTTTTTCCAGGATATGTACCATGAGATGTGTTAAGGGGAAAATATTTTCTTCTAAAGTTGTGTATCTTCTGCATAGATGTTACATGAAATACCAGGTTTACCTTAGATGTGAACCCAGTTATTTAATGTACAAATTGGATGGGTGAGAACAAATTACCTAGTGGTGCACCTTGTTGAAGTGAGGACTGGTTGGAGTAGGGGTCTGCAATATTTACATGTTGAAGCAATTGTTCCTGAATGAAGAGAATAAGCTGAGATCCATTCCTCTAAACCCCATTCTCTCTTAGAGGATTTTCAACAGTGTGGGATGGTTCACTGTGTCAGGCACTACTGGGAGATCAAAAGAAAGTGAGGAAGCAGGAGTACTTTTGTGGAGGATGAGAAGACCATATCAGCAACGTGAAGCAGTACAGTCTTAGGGGCATATTATCAAGGAGTTTTATCTCCGCTTTTTTGGCTTTAAAAGCCAAGAAAGCGGAGATAAAATGATCTCCCTATTACCAAGCTGTCGCTAACACCAGTTAGCGACAGCTAATAGGAGATAGCGACCCTCTTGGGCCCGCTTTGCATGTCAGTGATATTTATCACTAATGACATGCAAAGTGGGCGTGCCAAGATGTTAGCGACTGGAAACAGTCGCTAACATCGCTATCTCCTATTACCAACTTTTGGAGATATTCGCGCTAAGCGCGAATATCTCCAAAAGCTAACACCTGCCCTGAGCAGTTCTTAGCCATGTTAACCAATGGGAGGTGGATAACATGGCTAAGAGCATTTGCTCGATAATGCATGAATATCGCTGACTTTTCAGCGATATTCATGCATTGCGGCCGTTTTTTATCGCATTTGCGATAAACCTTGCTAATAGCAAGGTTTATCTGCGATAAAAATCGCCGATGTGCGGCGATAATTTTTGTCTCTAAACAAGTTAGAGACAAAAATTATCTCTATTGGTTGGTAATATGCCCCTTAGTTCGTTACCAGCCCAAAAGCCTGACATGTGATTATTGAAGAGGTTGTTTTCTATGTTGTATTGCTTGCATTTGTTTTCCAATCATGTTGGTGAGATAGAGTAGGTATGACATGTCTGAAATTATTCTGATCTTGAGAATCAGCTGCAGGTGTTTTTAAGAAGGGAATAGACTTGCCCGATCCTTAAGAAGTCTGCTGCAAAACGTTGAGAAAGAGAAGCAACATTTTAGTTGACCCAAAATGGCATGTAGGAGTAGCTACTTTCTTTGATGATTGCAGTAGGAACGTGGTTAGTAACAGTGGGAGAACGGGGGGCAAAGAGTGGGGATGCTTTTTCTCATCTGACATTCTGAGATTTTTCAGAATTCACATAAAGTGGAGCTGTTTTTTAAGTTACATTTTCTCTTGCATTGGCTGTGAGAGTTTGTGTGACTATCTGGCCTCTCTTTTTGATTTTCTCTTTGAAAAACAAGTTGGAAATTCTCAGTTTTCTTCTTCTGGCTTTTCAGTAAGTTGGTGGATGGATGTTTATTTAATTGTTTTTCCACAACAGAGTCTCTTGGTTGATTTTGCAAGGTTCCTCTCAGTGAACAAAGGATAGGTGTCATAGTTTTTCTTTCCGTGTGAAGTTTATTAAAGTCTGTCCTGCTAAAATGTTATGATGGTTCCAACTTCTTGAGTACTTTCCAGTCCTGGTTGAGTTTTATGAGAGCAACGTGAGGATGATTTGTTTTTTTGCTGCTCATTTTATGGTTTCTTTGGACAGATCAGCCATTATTTTGATTCCTGGATTAGTTGAGAGGCATTGAAGGGGTGCATTGATTCTGCCTGGGAGAGTGCTGAGTTTGATACTTGCAGTAATAAGGTCAAGAGTCGATCCCTTAGTAGTGGCGGGTAGGCTTTGTGTGAGGTCATTGCTGGGTAAGAATAACAACAGCTGTGCAAAACTTGAGCAGTTATAGTCTTTTAAATGAAGATTTAGGAAGATTGAGCTGTTTGATGAGGACTGATTTTCCACAATGATTTGGATGACCTTTACAGTAAGGATTTGGGGGCACATTAGCAAGGGGCATATCGCCACTTTAGCGGCACTTTTTGCCGCAAAAGCGGCAATATTTTTATCGCCCTAGCAACAAACTGTTGCTAACAGCAGTTAGCGACGGCTTTTAGGCGATATCGACCGGTTTGGGGCCCGCTTTGCATGTCAGCGATATTTATCGCAAATAATATGCAAAGTGGACGTACCCAAACTGTTAGCTACTGAAAGCAGTCGCTAACACAGCTATCCCCTATTAGCAAGGCAGGCAAATCAATAAAAAAATTGCGCTAAACACGATTATCGCTATAATCTAATGCCTGCTAAAAACATGACTTACCTGTTTATCCAATAGGAGGTGGATTATCAGGTTAAGTCCCCATTGGCGTTAATGCGTGAATATCGCTGGATTTCCAGCGATATTCACGCATTTCGCCGCTATCACTGGATATTTTAGCACAATTGAGAAAAATATTGCTAATAGCATGTTTTCTCTGCTAACATATCCAGGGATAGGCAGCGATAAAAAAAATGCGCTTAGGGCATTTTGCGATAAATATCGCTATTCCTTGCTAATGTGTCCCTTGGTTCTCTTCTGAAGAGTGATAAATGAGATGCAGTTTAGTTGCAGTTTATCTTTCATTTGCAATCTAATGGAAAGGCATTACACCGACTGGAACCTCTTTGTTCCCAATTCAACAGAAAGACATTTCAAAAACGTTTGTTTACCAGCATTATTACAATTAATTGAGTTTTATGTATCATTGTCACCCACAAACTCTTTTCCAAATTGTGCATACAGATGTTAGAGTACTGGGAGCGATGAGGAAGTCTAAGACTTATTATGAGTTGTTTTTGGGTGAGCTCTACATAAATAAAATAAAGAACATGGAGCATATTCGCAAGGGCCATATCGCCGCTTTAGCGGCACTTTTTGCCGCCAAAGCGGCGATATTTTTATTGCCCTATCAGCAAACTGTCGCTAACAGCAGTTAGTGATAGCTTTTAGGCGATAGCGACCGGATGGGGCCCGCTTTGCATGTCAGCGATATTTATCGCTAATGACATGCAAAGTGGGCGTACCCAAACTGTTAGCTATCGCCTATTAGCAAGGCAGGCAAAGCGATTTAAAAAATCGCACTAAGCGCGATTATCGATATAATCTATCGCCTGCTAAAAACATGACTTTTAGGTTAAGTCCCCAATGGCGTTAATACGTGACTATCGCTGGATTTCCAGCGACATTCATGCATTTCGCCGCTATCGCTGGATATTTTAGCACAAAGGAGAAAAACATTGCTAATAGCATGTTTTCTCAGCTAACATTTCCAGCGATAGGCAGTGATAAAAAAATACGCTAAGCGCATTTTGCGATAAATATTGCTATTCCTTGCTAATATGCCCCATTGTTAGTTGTTTACAGTCTCTTTTCGGTAGTTTGCAGCAAATCTACAGTTGTAGGGTTGTTGTCTTACATTGTTTTTAGTGATGTTTGATCAGTTTTCAATAAGGTTGC
Organism: Lissotriton helveticus; assembly: GCF_964261635.1. Taxonomy (NCBI): domain Eukaryota; kingdom Metazoa; phylum Chordata; class Amphibia; order Caudata; family Salamandridae; genus Lissotriton; species Lissotriton helveticus. Next base: position 1,687,140,835 of record NC_136068.1, read on the forward strand.
TCAGGAAGCTTCCTCGTGTCTGTGATGTGGCATCCTACTGCCCACAATGCATTTGATCGTAGAGTGCTATAGGGTGAAGACTGTAGCATCATAATCCGAAATATTTCTTATATCTAATTTTTATAGACTAGATTGGGCCTTGAAATATTTCTGGATTTAGAGGAGGACCAATGTCCTATCTCTTTCAAATGACTTTGGAGGAAAAATAGCTATGGAATATAAAAGAGAATTGATGACGGGATAGAGATTACATTATCCCTTTCAGGGTGACCAAGAGGAGGCTAATCCTGTGCTGCTCCAAAGGTTGCTCTGTGCTTTATGGGACACTTACTCTTTGCTGGGACGCCGAGGGTGAGAGGGAGCAACCACCATCACCTGTGCTCCTCCCCTGCAGCCTTCATTACCACTCGTGGCCCCCGCTACGCGGGCGCCGCTCACAGCGGTTGCTTTGTGCTTTAACAGGACACTTACTCTTTACTGGGACGCCGAGGATGAGAGGGAGCAACCACCATCACCAGTGCTCCTCCCCTGCAGCCTTCATTACCGCTCGCAGCGGTTGCTTTGTGCTTTAACGGGACACTTACTCTTTGCTGGGATGCCGAGGGTGAGAGGGAGCAACTACCATCACCTGTGCTCCTCCCCTGCTCCTCCCCTGCAGCCTTCATTACCGCTCGAGCCCCCGCTTTGCGGGGGCCGCTCCCAGCGGTTGCTTTGTGCTTTAACGGGACACTTACTCATTGCTGGGACGCCGAGGGTGAGAGGGAGCAACCACCATCACCTGTGCTCCTCCCCTGCTCCTCCCACTGCCGCCCACTGTCTATATCTCTGGAAACGCCCCCCGGGCGAAGCCTGGGCCAAGGGTGGGCCCGTTTGAGCCCGTTAGAGGCCGGTTGAGGACGGGACGGGGCCCCCCCTTTCCATCTGCAAATTAAGGTTAGTGCACGAATATCCATATTGGCAGCCTGATTGATTGAGAATCAATACGCTATAAATCCTACAAGCAAGTACTGTAGAAACTGTCTTCCATCCCACCACTTTTATGACTACCTGGTTTATGCCACCCTTAAGGGAAGCAAAAAGAAAGCTTAGAGCTTTGGAAAGATTGTGGAGGAAAACCAAGCAGGACACTGACAGGAAACTTTATAAAGCCTCCCTTCCCCAATATAAAAATCTTATGACCCAAGCTAAAGCGGAATACCTTGAGTCCCGCCTAAGTAAGGCAGCGAATATTCAGAAAGAGACCTTTAAAATACTGGCAGAGTTGAGTAACAAACCAGATAACTCCAAGGTTCCCATTGACTGTAACACCTTTCAGGCTTACTTTTTGAAGAAGGTGAAGATCATCATCCAGGAGATAAAGAACGGGGTGGCAATGGGGACTGCTATAATATCAGCATCTGAGAACGTGATTGACTGCTCCCTTGAAGTGTTTCCAGAGATGGATGCATTGACTCTGGAACAGCTGATGGGTAAAATCAAATCTGGTTCCCCAGCTGATCCATGCCCACCTGAGATCTTCCGTGTTGCGCGCCCCTTATTGGAGGAATGTATCATCTCGCTCCTCAATAGATCATTAGATACGGGGTACCTACCAGTTGAACTTAAGGAGGAGCGTGTAAGACCCCTATTGAAAAAACCTGGGTCGGACCCTGCGGTGTTAAAGAATTACAGACCTATTTCCCAGCTGCCTTTTCTCTCAAAAATTCTTGAGCAGCATGTGTTAAAATCCCTGTCCCTCTATCTGGAATCCCATCATCTACTCCATGAGCGACAGGCAGGCTTCCGAGCTCATCACAGCACCGAGTTGGTGATGCTCTCGGTGCTGGATGAACTAAGAGGCATGGCTGACTGCAAGAAACCGAGCGCCCTGATTTTGTTGGACCTATCAGCGGCGTTCGATACTGTCAGCCATGCCTTGCTTTTGGAAAGACTGAAGGATTTTGGGATTAAGGGCTTGGCCTTTCAATGGTTGCAATCATTCCTTACAGGAAGGACCCAAAAGATACAACTGGCGGACGAAACATCTGAGATTGGGATCTTAGAGTGCGGGGTACCACAGGGGTCTGCCCTGTCCCCGCTTCTATTTAATCTCTACTTGCAACCGTTGATTGCTTCTTTGGCCACCATGGGCTGTAAAGTTTTTAACTACGCGGACGACGCGCAATTGCTGTTAAGTGTCGATGACACTACGGCCGCACAACTCCAAGCTCAGAACATCTTGCGGTTCACAGTGCAATGGATGACGGATAACCTGCTAAAAATTAATCCAGACAAGACTGAGGTATTAGTGATTTCATCCACTACCTCACCTTGGTGTGATCTCTATTGGCCCACGGAGTTAGGCCCTGCTCCAAAACCAAGCCCGTTTGTAAAGAGCTTGGGGATCAAGCTGGATGGTGACCTGTCAATGGCCCCTCAGATCTCTTCAGTAGTGGGAAGCTGTACAAACATCATTCGGCAATTGCGGAAGCTAACTCCTGTCCTCTCACAATCCATGATGCGATCAATAGTAGCAGCCACCATCATCTCCAGAATTGATTATGGTAATGCCCTTTACCTTGGCTTACCTAAAACTCTGACCAGTAGGCTTCAGGTCATAATGAATGACGCTGCTCGGTTGATCTTCAGACTCCCGAGGAGATCTAAAGCCACTCCCCTACTACAATGTTTGCATTGGCTCCCCATTAAAGAAAGAGTGGAATTCAAGAACTTATGTACGGCCCATAGGGCAATCTATGGCAAGGCCCCAGCCTACATTAAAGATCGTTTGCAGCTGTATTGCCCTATGAGAACACTCCGATCCTCAGACTCCCAGCTACTGGTCTGCCCTCATTACAGGTTAGTGACTAAGGGAGGGAGAGCCTTTTCTGTGTTAGTTCCCCAGTTATGGAACAGGCTGCCTGGGGTGCTGCGTGGGGAAGGGAATCTATTACGATTTAGAAAGAGCCTAAAAACACTACTGTTCAGTAAAAGCATGAGTACAGTATAATCTAGCTACGGCCACAGCTTCCACCTTGCCAAGTTATTGTCTGTTACCATCTTTCCAAGCGCTTAGAGACCTGCAGGTGATTAGGCGCGATATAAAACCACAATAACAATAACAATAACTACCACTAAAGCAGGGAAGGGGAGGAAGTCCATCACTGGCAGGTCAATAGTGGGCACCCTGGACAAATTCCCTAGGAGGGCATCATCTGTGCTGGCCCACGAAATAGAATTGACTGAAAGAAGGCTATCGCTGGAGCCTGCCTTTAACAAACGGTCATCTATGGGTATGTTGGTGCACGCAGTGTCGCCTAATCACCAACAAGGGCCTGAATCTGCCATGATAAGAGCAAATGGCGAGGGGAGTAACTTATTACAAGTCACCGAAGATTTGCACATATCCTCTGTTATTATGGATGCTGCCCCAGCCAGCCAAAGTACATCTGACCTCAACCACGAACATTCAGGATCGTCGACTCCCAGGCCAAAAACACGATCTAAACATAGTTCCAAACTGGGGGCCACAAATCCTGTAGTAGATCCGGTTGTTAAAAGGAAACATGGGGGCACCCTTTTGAAAAATAGGAAAGCGAAAATTCAAAAACAGAATAATGAGGGGGTAGGACAAATTACAAGAACTCCAAACAGCCCAGTGCAAGCCCGCTCACTCCACAAGCGGTTATACCTACAACGAGCTTTAGTGATGTGTGTTTTACTGAGCTGGGAGCTGTCTTCTGGGCCGAGTTGGAACTTATCTTTACAAAGACTTGTCTCCCTATCTATGAAAGACTCACTATGATAGAAAATAGACTCCTGCACCTAGAATCATTGTACGAATCCGCCAAGGAACAGGATGGTTTACAGGATAGAGGGGTGAATGGAAATCGTGATAGGTTGCAACATAATGGAGATGGCAACCAACACGCCCTGTCTACTAGTAACAATATACCTGATCCATCTCTTTTGGTGGAAGTATCTAATGACCCCCTACCCCATCCACGGGATATTGTTGTAATTAATAATAATGAATTGACTAGAAGGAGGGTTACTGGGGGGGTGAGTGGGTCTGAGAACCAACAACCCCGAGTAAGCAGAAATACCCCCCAGGAAGAATCAATAAAAGCTCTACCACGTATAGATCTTCCCCCAGAGTCATTATCATATGTGGTGATGCTTGCAGGGGTTCCAGCTTTGAGCCAGGGAAAAAAGGAGGTTTATAGTGAGCTCAAAAATAAATGCATGCAGTGGCTCAATCTCAACAGGCCACTTCCCTCACAGGTTTCCGGCAAAATTTTGTTCGCAAGACTAGTGGATTGGGTGGGGCCAAGGCAAAAAACCATTGTGGGAGACTGTGTAATAATTAATTTTAGGGACAGACGTGCTGTGGAATATATTTGCAACTGGGTTCCAGCACGGTCTGAAACGAAAATTCAATCCCTACATTTATCCTACTTTTATCCTGCTCCTCAGCCTGATCCCAGTAGTAACAGAGGTGGACAGTTCTGGGGGGCTCTGGATACGTTTCGCCGTAGAGACCAAGTGGGGGCAGCAAACTGGAAGGGAGTAAACACATTCACCCCTACACTTGCCACGTTTCCTCAAAGTAATAGATTCAGCATCCTAGATCAAATAGATTGACGGCTTGGGAGCCGATTGCCCACACTCCCATTGATTGATGGCCAGGGCTCACGAGTAGCTAGAGTAGGATTCAATGTTGATGTAAATGATTCCCACATCCCTACAAATATTCAACTAGAGTGTGTGCGTGTTAGGGTGGCAACAAGGGTAAACGCTGGGCAGGTTGTGGGGAGTGACTACTTAGTCGCACAGCGTGGAGCTTTATCCCCCGTGACACAGGTGGATGTTGGTTGTGTTTCAACTAAGTTGTTAAAGGGAAGGGCCCAGGAAAGAATTCAAGGGGGTAAGCGGCCAATTTGCGATAGAGGGGAAGAATCTGGTGAAGCCCCTCATGCTGGGGAAACCATTTACCCAAGGTTACCAGGTGTAACAAGGGCTAGGGCAAAGTGTGGTAACAATAAAATTCTCTCCTGGAAATTGGCAGGGATCATAAGCAAACTATCTTCCCCTGACTGGGGTCTGTTTAGAGAAAAGTGCGATGTCTGCTTAATGCAGGAGACGTGGGCGCTGGAAAAGACCTTGATGGGCGGTTTTGCCACCTTTAATATACTGGCTACAACAGTGGGCAGGGGTAGACCATCAGGGGGTTTAAGTACCCGGGTGGGTACACACTTGGGTGCTAAAGCAGTCCATATATCAACTAACTCATCTGATGTTCAATGTGTTCTTTAAACTCTCCCAGATTCCACACATATTGCCCTACTTAATATTTATTCTAGGCCTATGCAGAGCGGGCAAGAATCTGGAACTATTAAAGCACTGAGGCAGTTCATCATGACCCTTGACCCAACAGTTGTTTTAATAGTGGGTGGTGATTTCAACTGTCAATTTGAGCCTCTTAGCAGCGCAGGTTTAGATGGATTAGCCGATGAGGATCAGTATTGGCGCATCCCAGAACCACAGATAGCACCTGTTAGAGCATGGACGCCGCTAGTTCTTCAAATAAACTCTCTTACCCTCTCATCGTCTTTGAGGGCTTCAAACGGGAGGACAAAATCATACAGACCTGGTTTATCAACCTTTAATAGAGAAGGGCAAAATTCCCTCATTGATTATATACTGGTCGAACTTACACACTGGGATAAGGTCCTGGATATCAGGGTCTACCCGAGGAAATACGGTGACCACAACCCCCTGGTTTTGAGACTGAAACCAGTGTGTTTTGGGCTGTCAAACCCCGTCCCCGAGCCCAACGCTGTACAACAGTCCCTCTTGCTAACTAACAACAGGCGGAGAGTTAAATGGTCATACTTACAGGGCTCCCCAATTAAACTTGCAGGCATATATCAACAGGCTTTGCCACAGCTGAAAGAAATGGGAGATACTGGGGATAGGGACACCTACCAAGAATCTTTGATTAGGCCTCTGGAAATTCATAAACAGTTGGCTGCCAAACTGTTTGATGTGTTCTACCTTGAAGGAAGTAAGAAGGCAAGCCCAGTCTCAACTCAGCCCTGGTATAATGCTAATTGTCGGAAAGCAAAAAAAGATAAAAGCAAAGGATAAGCCAAGCATCAAGCGATTGCGGCTTAAGCATAATCAGGTTATCAAAAGGTAAAAGAAAGATTGGGAAGCAAATAGACTGGAAGATTTAAGAACAGCACTCTCAAGTAGGGACTCTAAATCGTTTTGAGCTATTGTGAGCTCTGGGGTGAGAGTGGGCAGAATAGTTTCCGAATCGAATATAGCAGCTGCCGTTTGGAAAGCCCACTTTGGAACTCTCTATCCATATTCTGGTGAAAAGAGTCCCTCGTCCCCTACCCCAGGGCACCTCCATGAGTATCGATTGGAGGGGTCCTGGGACATTACGACAAGCGAGGTTGAAGCCACAATTGTCAAACTCTTACCCAATAAGGTGCCCGGCCTGGGGAGTTATTTCGGTCTGAAAATTTGGGCACCATACTTGGGTGTTCTTTTTAATGCAATATTAAAGGGCATGCATCCGCCAGATTCCTGGTGTGGAGCGGAGATAGTACCCATCCACAAACAAGCATTTGCAATGCAATAGGTCTCGCATTAGGAAAGTTTGAGCTATTGGTATTGTACATGACAATTTTTGTATTTATGTGTTGGTTTTGAAAATAGCGAAATTAATAGCGTTGTCATTTTCAATGCCAATAGTTTTAACTTTCGCAAATGTGACACCTATAGCATTTGTAATGCAATTTCTATGATAGAACGATAGAACGATAGAACGATAGATAGATAGATAGATAGAGAGATAGATAGATAGATAGATAGATAGATAGATAGATAGATAGATAGATAGATAGATAGATAGATAGATAGATAGATAGATAGATAGATAGATAGATAGATAGATAGATAGATAGAGAGATAGAGAGATAGTTAGATAGATAGATAGAGGGCGATAGAAAGATAGAGGGCGTATGTAAAGCGCTCTGATACTTACGGGTTAAGCTAGCGCTATATAAAACTTTAAAAATAACAATAAATAAATAAGATAGAGGGTGATAGATAGAGTGAGGGCAGTAGATAGAGTGAGGGCGATCGATAGAGGTGATAGATAGAGGGAGGGTGATAGATAGATAGATAGATAGATAGATAGATAGATAGATAGATAGATAGATAGATAGATAGATAGATAGATAGATAGATAGATAGATAGATAGATAGATAGATAGATAGATAGATAGATAGATGGCGATAGAAAGATAGAGAGCGTATGTAAAGCGCTCTGATACTTACGGGTTAAGCTAGTGCTATATAAAACTTTTAAAATAAAAATTAATAAATAAGATAGAGGGCGATAGATAGAGTGAGGGCAATACATAGAGTGAGGGCGATAGATAAAGTGAGGGCGATAGATAGATAGAGTGAGGGCGATAGATAGATAGAGTGTGGGTGATAGATAGATAGATAGAGTGAGGGAGATAGATAGATAGAGTGAGGGCGATAGATAGATAGAATGAGGGCGATTGATAGAGTGGGGGTGATAGATAGAGTGAGGGTGATTGATAGATAGAGTGAGTGAGGGCGATAGATAGACAGATAGATAGAGTGAGGGCGATAGATAGAGGGAGGGCGATAGATAGATAGAGTGAGGGCAATAGATAGATAGAGTGAGGGCGATTGATAGAGTGAGGGCGATAGATAGAGTGAGGGCGATAGGTAGATAGAGTGAGGGCGATAGATAGAGTGAGGGCGATAGATAGATAGAGTGAGTGAGGGCAATAGATAGAGTGAGGGCGATAGATAGAGTGAGGGTGATAGATAGAATGAGGGAGGGCGATAGGTAGATGGTGTGAGGGCGAAAGATAGATAGAGTGTGGGCGATAGATAGAGTGAGGGAGATAGATAGAGTGAGGGCGATAGATAGATAGTTAGATAGATAGATAGATAGATAGATAGATAGATAGATAGATAGATAGATAGATAGATAGATAGATAGATAGATAGATAGATAGATAGATAGATAGATAGATAGAGTGTGGGCTATAGATAGAATGATAGCGATAGATAGATAGATAGATAGATAGATAGATAGATAGATAGATAGATAGATAGATAGATAGATAGATAGATAGATAGATAGATAGATAGATAGATAGATAGATAGATAGATAGATAGATAGATAGATAGATAGATAGATAGATAGATAGATAGATAGATAGATAGATAGATAGATAGATAGATAGATAGATAGATAGAGGGTGGATGGGCTCAGACTTGACAACATACCACAACAAGGGGCAGGTGGAGATGGGTACAAGGCGGAGAGCGAGAAGGGTGCAAGGGGGAGGGGGAGAAGGGAGCAAGGGGGAGGCTGAGAAGGGTGCAAGGCAGAGGGCGAGAAGGGTGCATGGGGTAAGGGGAGAATGGTGCAAGGCAGAGGGGAGAAAGGTGCAATGCAGAGGAGAGAAGGGTGCAAGGCAGAGGGAAGAAGGGTGCAAGGGGGAGGGCGAGAAGAGTACAAGGGGGAGGGCGAGAATGGTGCAAGGGGGAGGGCGAGAAGGGTGCAAGGCAGAGGGGAGAAGGGTGCAAGGAAGAGGGGAGAAGGGTGCAAGGGGGAGGGGGAGAAGGGTGCAAGGCAGAGGGGAGAAGGGTACAAGGCAGAGGGGAGAAGGGTGCAAGGCAGAGGGGAGAAGGGTGCAAGGCAGAGGGGAGAAGGGTGCAAGGTAAAGGGGAGAAGTGTGCAAGGCAGAGAAGGCTGCAAGGTGGATGTGGAGAAGGGTACAAGGGGGAGGGGGAGAAGGGTGCAAGGGGGAGAAGGGTGCAAGGCAGAGGGAAGAAGGGTGCAAGGCGGAGGGCGAGAAGGGTGCAAGGGGGAAGAGGGGGAAGGGAGCGAGGGGGAGGCTGAGAAGGGTGCAAGGCAGAGGGTGAGAAGGGTGCAAGGCAGAGGGCGAGCAGGGTGCAAGGTAGAGAAGGGTGAAAGTTAGAGAGGGAGAAGGGTGCAAGGGGGAAGGGGAGAATGGTGCAAGGCAGAGGGGAGAAGGGTACAATGCTGAGGGGAGAAGGGTGCAAGGCAGAGGAAAGAAGGGTGCAAGGGGGAGGGCGAGAAGGGTGTAAGGGGGAGGGCAAGAAGGGTGCAAGGGGGAGGGCGAGAAGGGTGCAAGGCAAAAGGGAGAAGGGTGCAAGGTAGAGGGGAGAAGGGTGCAAGGGGAAGGGGGAGAAGGGTGCAAGGGGAAGGGGGAGAAGGGTGCAGGGCAGAGGGGAGAAGGGTACAAGGCAGAGGGGAGAAGGGAGCAACGCAGAGGGGAGAAGGGTGCAAGGTAGAGGGGTGCAAGGGGGAGGCTGAGAAGGGTGCAAGGCAGAGGGCAAGAAGGGTGCAAGGCAGGGGGCAAGAAGGGTGCAAGGTAGAGAAGGGTGCAAGTCAGAGAGGGAGAAGGGCGCAAGGGGGAAGGGGGGAATGGTGCAAGGCAGAGGGGAGAAGGGTGCAAGGCAGAGGGAAGAAGGGTGCAAGGGGGAGGGCAAGAAGGGTGCAAGGGGAGGGCAAGAAGGGTGCAAGGGGAGGGCGAGAAGGGTGCACGGGGGAGGGCGAGAAGGGTACAAGGGGGAGGGCGAGAAGGGTGCAAGGCAGAGGGGAGAAGGGTGCAAGGTAGAGGGGAGAAGTGTGCAAGGGGGAGGGGGAGAAGTGTGCAAGGCAGAGAGGAGAAGGGTGCAAGGTAGATGGGAGAAGGGTGCAAGGCAGAGAAGGGTGCAAGGCGGATGTGGAGAAGGGCACAAGGGGGAGGTGGAGAAGAGTGCAAGGGGGAGGAGGATGCAAGGCAGAGGGAAGAAGGGTGCAAGGGGGAGGGTAAGAAGGGTGCAAGGCAGAGGGCGAGAAGGGTGCAAGGCAGAGGGGAGAAGGGTGCAAGATAGAGAAGGGTGCAAGGGGGAGAAGGGTGCAATGGAGGGGGAGAAGGGTGCAAGGCAGAGAGGAGAAGGGTGCAAGGTAGAGAAGGGTGCAAGGCGGGGAGAGAAGGGTGCAAGGCAGAGGGGAGAAGGGTGCAAGGCAGAGAGGAGAAGGTTGGAAGGCAGTAGGGAGAAGGGCTCAAGGGAGAGATGAGAAGGCTGCAAGGGGAGGGTGGGAAGGGTGCAAGGGGAGGGTGAGAAAGGTGCACGGCAGAGGGGAGAAGGGTGCAAGGGGGAGGGGGAATATGGGAATGTACTAGGAGGCAAATATTTGGTTCAGTATTTAAAGATGTGGCTTAATAGCTAGAGCAGCTGACTTATAAGCTGGGGAACCAGGTTCAAGTCTGGTGGGAGGCTCAAGCACCCTGTGATTTTGGGCAAATCCTTTAACCTCCCCGCTATATTAAACTGCAACAACAAAAAAAGTCCAGTCTGAACATGTGTTTGGGTGAGACACTGCTCTACCGATCCTAACATAAGAAGGCGTTGTCACTGGGAGGCTGCGTCATTACTGTGCCTTAGAGCATGGGTCGGTGTCACATGTCAAGATAAATGCCATCAGCCGTGACTTGGCCCTTCAGAGTCCACAGTATCATATATACCGGGACATGCTCCTAGCTGCTGCCTTTTGTACCTGTTTTTCCAAGTAAGCGAGATACGTAGTGGCGTTATCGGAGCCCACGCTGCGACACTAGGGGGCACGGCTCCAGCAGCGCGCCTGGCACATCAGCCCACTGTTTCAAGTCACTGTTTGCAGTGGCTCAGATTAGTTTTGATTAGCTAAAACATCCATCCAAAAGACAAATATACGTTTTCCTGAGATGACTCCTTGTACAGAGAGTGATGCGGCGAGAGAGAGAGAGAAATTGTTGAGAATAAAGCATAAGAAAATGAAGACGCGCAATAGGAGGAAAAGCTAGAGGTTGTACGAAAGACAGGTAGGACGATGCAGGAATGAAGGAAGGATGTCAGGAAAGGGAAAAAAAGGGAAAGAACAGGCGAGAAGTACAAAAGAAAGAGAGGGTAAACGAAAATGAGTCATGGGAAAGAAAGAGCCCGAAAACTGAGACTGAAGGTAGGAAATGAAGAAAGCAATGAACAGATGAAGATGAAAAGAAGCGGGGAGAGTTGGAAGAAAAGAGTAAAACAAAAAGTGGTGCAGGAAAGTAAGAAAGGAAGAGAAAAAAATGTAAGAAAAATAAAGACAAGATGGAGGAAATGAAGGGGGAAAGAATAGCATGAAGAAAACGACAGTGGAAGCGGACAGACAAAAAAAACCACATAGGAATTAAAGGAAGAAAATTAAAAATTGAAAGATAAGGGAAGGATGGAAGCAATAAGGGAACGTTCATTATCAGCGTCCATTCTTCCTGGGCCTATACAATGACAGCACCGCCATAATTCGCACACATACATTTGTCAATGATCGATCGTTTACCGCGCTATCTGCCTTCCACTTCATTTCCTGGAGCTCCCCGCATGATGGTAAAGTAAAGAAAACCAGTTGAGCAGAAACCATGCAGCGTGTTCAGGGTTTTCATGCCCAAGAGGATGTGGAGTAACGGTTAGAGCAGCCGACTTTAAAGCTAGGGAACCAGGTTCGAGCCTGTGATTTTCTGCAAATCTGCCCGTGCCTTAAAAAAATACGTACCGCAACTGGATCATAGCTTCAAACATGGAGGGGAGCAGTGTTTTCCATCAAGTTGCAACTCCTATCCCCAATAGTCTGGGATGACTACAAAGGGATGAGGGAGTCCTTGGCGACAGGCAATGAAACGCAGAGCCTCATTGCTTGCCAGTCGTCATGTTTAGTTATAGCAGCAGACCGCAGTACAATAATGTAGGAGTTGGCACAAAGCTTTTTTAAAACAATTCTGGAAGCGTGTGTGCGTGCTTCGGAACCCTGTGTGTTTATTTTTCTAAAGCACACAAACACGCTTACTGAAGACTTTTAAAAAACAAAGCGTAATTACTAACAGTCAACAATGGAGCAGGAAGCGAGGAACTTAAAGAAAATAATAATAACAAGTGTGTGCCTGCGACTTGCAAGGGAGGTCAGTTTGTGGATCTTCAAGTTTAAAAGACACAGTTGCACCCTAGTTAGAATCTGAGATGTACTCTTGTCCATGGCAAAAGTAAGTCTGTATTCATGGTGGAAATTACCACAAAGATGGCGTGGGTGAAGGTAACAAAGTGTAAACACATGGGGAAAATCTCAAGATTTTAAAGTGCAATTGCAATTTTGTGTTATGTGACACCCGCTCAATGATTCAATGCAAAGATTTACAAATACATGAATGAAAACCAGTGTAAGTAGCATGGAATTTAAAAGATGACTTCACTACCAATCTGTGGGTCTGCGACTGTTAATATCCTTGTTAGCCAGAGATGTACTCCAAATGTAGACTGAAACAAACTTATGCTACAATGTTTCCAGCTGTGCCCGCCCTGATTAAACGCTTCACGGTATCAGGAATGCAGCGTTACTTGCCAAAGGGGCTACAGAGACCCTCGCCACACAGCAGGGCCAGCCAGGAGACACCGGGGCTCAACATGGCACCAACCTCTACTGGGCATGGACTCAGCCTGGCAGTCAGAGATTCATGGGCAAGTCATCACTCTCTAATGATGTCATGCTAACCGCATACCCCATCGAATTATGATTTTAGGGACCAGGCCGGACCTCTGCGTGCAGTAACCTGTCCAGGTTGAGCCTGGAGCAGAGCAGATACCCCAAGAGAGAGCTTTCCATGGGAGAGGTGGAGAGGGACGGTGTAATCTCTCAGACCAACACTCGCCCGTGACGTTTGCTTCAATAATTACTCACAAGTCCTCTCCACCCTGCACCTCCTCCCAAACACGCTGCAGTGTGTGGGAAGCATGCGGATAAAAGGGCAGGGAGGCCGACAGAGCGAGTGAGAAATAGATGCTTGTGGGGTTTTGGGGGCGAATCTGTAAGTGAGGCACGCATTAAGGAGACGGCGGGGCTGTGGAAACAAGACAGGTTAAATGAGGAGGGATGGGGAATGCATGAGAGAAGAGGGGGTGAAAGAGGAGCGGAAAGAAGGAAGGGTGCGGGGCAGGGAGCGCAGAGAATAGACACCAGGGGATGCTGGGAGCTGAAGGGATACACCAAATGAAAGCTACAGGTTGGATAAAGGGGGGAGTCACCTGGTAGAGGAGGGCTGCGAAGGGGAGACACGTCCTACGCCCTGTCTTCCACCGACGGAGGGCCTGTGCAAGGAGCCGGACTGGCTGAACCAGAGGGAGCGCACCAGCGGCAAAAGGGTCATGTGGGCAGGGGGGGGCATCCTGTCACGCTTCCTCTCCCTGCATGAGTCAAACATGAGACTTGCACTGGGGGGGGTTTGGATCCCACAGCACCCCTGCAATACACGAATGCTCCAAGCACAAACTGCCCCATAGAACGACTGCCCCAGCTCACGCCATTAGACACCCCCTCCGCTCCGGAGCCTTTCACATGCAAATCATGAATTACTGCTGTTTGTCTGGACAGGTCGAGATAAAGGGCCTCGTTCATGTGATGTCTCCCGCCTGCTCATCTGCAGCTTGCAGTCTGGTGAAGGGGCTTGTAGAAGAGCAGAGTGTGTTATGTAGTTTACCGGGTGATTTAAGGGTGTGGGAGAGTCCGACGTTACTAAAACATAAAAAAAACAAAAAAACATAAAACCGGGCACCGTGGTAGGCAGCGCGGTGCACAAGCACATCAATTAAAAAAGAACCGGCGCAGCAGAAACATAAAAAACAAGCAATGTTTTGGGACAATGAAGCGACCACATTTTCCCCGCTAGATCAAACAGAATGAAAGCCAATTCATGTAACCGATTGTCCAGCCGAGCTTGATACAAATGAACAGAAGATGGAAAAGGTTATGCCTACATTTTTATTCTAATAAGTCACAATAGCAGTGCACGCCGACTGCACCCCGCCCACCCTCTATGCCCCCGAATTTCATAAAGCAGACAGAAAAGGCCCGTGTCCTACACGTGGTATGGACATTATTCTGCAAATTGCTGGGCGCCGTAATTACATTTTCGGGATCGAACGGATAAGAAGAGGTGGAAAATAATAAATAAAATACACACACTAGGAGGAAACGAGCTGTGGCGAAGGACCGGTCCTGCCCCCTCCTCGGAACCAGCACGGGCAGAGTTGCCAATCAGCGCGATGTCAGCGCATGGTGCCAGCCTCCATAGGGGGAGGGCGGGAAGCTGCGGCTGTCCTTAGCAGTACATAGCAATAGTTCGGGTAAAATACAAAGAAATAGCTGTGGTGCGAGATTCTCTTCGCGCTAAGTAGGGGAGGGGGAAGCCAAAGAAAAGGGCAGCAGATTGATCTCCACGCATTGCTGGAGGCGCGTCCGTGCACCATGTGGCTTGTAAGGCGAGTGCTGCTGAAGAGGAAAAAGAAAGTTCCCTGTGCGCCTTGCAGATCGTTGCTGCTGAGGAAAACTGTAGTTAGGCGCTGCTGCTTCCGGTCTACACGGACGTTAGGTATGATGTTAACAGCCAACAGAAAGCAAGATTACAACATCAATGCCAGAGTTAAACCAATGGCAAGCTGCATAACAAACTACACTAAGTTTCAGCCAACATACACGTTACTTTAGTCTTGCTGAGACAGCGCCATGCGCTGCTAAGCCGAGACCTAAAAAGGTTGTCCCTTCCTGCCATCTAACTATATGCCTATCAGTTTGATAGACATCACACAAAAACTGATGGGAAGGATTATCCTAGATAGAGTCCAGGGGTGGATAGAGGAAAATGAGATATTTAGTACTTTGCAGGCTGGGTACTTCAACCCTTGATCACATATTTAGACTCCAGGTATTGTTTTGGAAAACGGTGAGACTGGAGGGTGGCAGCCTCTATCTCATCTTTGTTGACATGCTGGCTGCATTCGATCTGGTGCCAAGGGATAAGCTGTGGAGTGTATTATTTGATCTGGGCCTACCAACTTATTTATTGGATGTGCTAATTAGACTCCATACTGACAATTATGCTCAAGTTAGGTGTGGGAAGTATGGAGAACTGTTGCCCCCGCTTCCCAGTGAAAAAGGGGGTGTGCCAGGGGTGTGTCCTGGCCCCCACCCTATTCTGTCTTTATATAAATGGGCTTATAGACCACCTGCTTGGAGTAAAGGATAATGATGTCCCTAGGCTAGTCTCAGGTCGGGTGGCCGTGTTGATGTTTGCGGATGACACTTTGTTGTTGTCCAAAACATCAATGGGCATCCAAAGAACATTGGATGGTTTTGCTGCATTCTGTGCTTTGAGAGGTTCAGAAATAAATTTAGATAAGACTAAATTTATGATTTTTAATCCCCCACGGCAGACTCGTCCAAATCCACTTCTGAATGGAACTTCTTTGGAGCGAGTTAAGAGTACCTAGGCATTACTTTGACTGAACATCTCGACTGGGGTATCCCGTCAGCAAAGGCGGCTCTTAGGTTATCTCAAGTGACGGGGGAATTGTAAAAGTGCACAGAATATCTGAATTCTGAATATCTGAATTTAAGCCAGCGGCCCCGGTCATAGAAATTTATAAACTTCAGGCTAGAACGGCCTCTATGTATGGGGCGGAATTATGGGGACACCAAAGTACATCCAGCCTCATGAAGGTAGAACATACCTTTATGAGGAACTAATTGGGTCTACCAAAAATGGTTGACTTGTCGCACAGCAAGTTTAATCTTCAGTTCAAGTTAAGTTGATAATAAGCTAATCTAGGTGGATGAGGTTTGCAGCCCAGGTGTCGTCTCTTGTCTAGGACGACCAGTTAAATGAAACAACAACAAGTGCCTCCAATACCCATCAGAGGCATCCCTTGGCGCTCCACTCTCAGAACAAGTTTGAAAAAATTCCAATATAAATCTTCAAGTAGTGTTTAGATTTAATGTTTTTGTAATCGCGTATTTGTTATTTTGTCAAATTTCATTCATCACAAATAAACAGTTCATTAGACGGTATCGTCATACACAATTCATAGTCCAATGCATTTCGGGCTATGTGCCCTTCATCTGGGACAAATTCTGAACGTTTTTCGCGCCAGAGCTGAGAGCTAACTGTTTATCGAACAGCACAGAAACGCTTTCTGCGTATTTCAAAAACATGTCCAGGCGATAGGATTTCACGCACAACATCGTTTGTCCCAGATGAAGGGCACATAGCCCGAAATGCATTGGACTATGAATTGTGTATGACGATACCGTCTAATGAACTGTTTATTTGTGATGAATGAAATTTGACAAAATAACAAATACGCGATTACAAAAACATTAAATCTAAACACTACTTGAAGATTTATATTGGAATTTTTTCAAACTTGTTCTGAGAGTGGAGCGCCAAGGGATGCCTCTGATGGGTATTGGAGGCACTTGTTGTTGAACTTATTGGGTCTACCAGTCAGCACACCGCTTGTGCCCCTACGCATGGACTTGGGGCTAGTCCCTATAGAGGAGGAAGTAGCACTACGGCCTTTGATGTATTGGCGAAGATTATGGTCAGTGCCTGAACTAGTCTCCTACAATAAAGAATTCCTGGACGTCTGGGCTACGTTAAGAATTAAGAAAATTCCGTGGCTCTCACATATTAAGGCAGTTAGTACCAAGATCGGCCTATTCGAGCTTTGGGATAATCCTGAAGTAATTTGCCCAGGGTTATCTAAAACAGAGCTGGTCCATCACTTTAGGCACCATAACCTACTATCTCTTCATAGGTGCCCTACAGTGGGAAGGCTAACAGCAGAGTTCCTCCAAGTAAAAATAGAACCTAAAAAGGAGGACTTTCTGGATCTAATCTAACCCCATTGGCGAGGAAACTTTACATTCAATTTAGGATTGGCAGTCTCCCGCTTAGGGCATTTACCAGCAAATGGGATAATACAGAGAACCCCGTGTGCCCGGCATGTAAATACAACCTAGAGGATGAACTCCATGTCCTGTTTTTTTGCCCTGCCTATCATGCCATAAGGAAATGCTGGCTGATACCACTTTGTAGACATTTAGGTTTCAGTCAATGCGCTCAAGCATGCAGGGTTTTAACACTATCAATGCTACAGCAATTCATCCTCTGTGCTGCAGATCCTTGAATTCCATTGTTCATGTCGAGCTCAGCTCGTCATGAGCACACAAGCAGTGTACTGCATGATGAGCAGAGCTCGTCATGAGCATGGAAGGGGTTAAAGTATGACACCCATCCCCCAATTGTTTTTGCTGTTTCGTGGTTCCTTATTGGTATGTGGCAGAGACGGAGAAAATTTATGTATAGACTATTTGTAAATACAATATTTTATTTAACGTACATCTCGATAACTACCAAATGTTTAATTCTATTTTAGATGTTTGATTGCTATCTGTATATATGCTATTTATTGTTTTATTCACTCTTTGTGCAATGTATGTATTGTATCTGCACTTTTATGGTCCGTGGTGAACGAAATAAAGTTATTGTTGATCATGATAATCCTGTGGCATATGAAGTATAGCTTAATAAGCTACGTTTTTGCAGAACTATCATATTTCTCTGGCTCAGCTCAGGATCAGAACCCATTCCTTTTGTCACCCTGCTGTGCCAGTTTAACCAGCAGCAGGAACAAAGGCTGCCCCACACAAAGAAGGAAATTAACAATGCATCACTCAGCTCCCGAGGAGGGAAGGGTTGGGGCGGAATGGCTTGCATGAAACAATAGTCACACTTCCCCAAGGATGGACCTGACCAAGCCTACTGAAATAAAGAGGGAGCCAACTAAACACAGGAGGGAGCCCAGGACTCTGGAGCCAACACGGTTGGGAGCACCACTTTCAAAATCTAGTGAGGAAGACCCTGGCAGTGAAGTTGGCAAGGGGAAGAGCTGAGGCACCCAGAGGAGATGTGACTAGTAACTCCTGGATGACGTCATCTTAAACTGTCCCATCATGCTGTTCAGGAGGGGTGAAGAGGTGACATGGCACCATAGAATTGGCCAGGGGTTACTACAATCTGGAACCTTCCTCTCCCCTTTACAAACTCTTTCATAAATAGAAGACTCTCTCCCTTGCCTAGTGATTTCTCTGAACCTCACTCCTGAACCCTGTGATCATCATGGAGAAGTGGAAGAAGGAATCCCATGATGCCCAGAAAGGACTATGGACTCTACCCAGTTGGCCCCAGGACCAATGGGTTTGCCCAGGGGTCAGTGAGACAGGACCTCTTACACTCACTGAGGACCAGTTGGGGCAACTCCCTAGACTTTTGCACCCAGAAACCAAGACCAGGAAGAAGGCTGGCAGAGGGAGCCAAGAGAATCAGGTCTCTGAGGATCACACCGCTTTGGAAGTGAGTAGGTCTGCTGCAACTGTCTCTGGTTAAAGCACACAACCAGGGGTAAAATGAACCTGAGTTTTTTAAAATTGGCCCAATGGGGCATACGTTATGGCATTTATAAATTTGCTGACCTTTGACCTTTATGTCAATGAAGCACGTTGGGCTCCACTGCCCTTTAAATGTATACCCCCATGGTGGGTCAGGGCCCGGGGGTCATCACGCAGTGTTTGCAATGTTTATCCCAGGGAGTGGGTGTGCATGTGGGCCCCTCCCCAGACTCTCTTTTGACCTGGGCACCCTATCCCCCAGGCTGTATTTCTTAGGAAGGGGCTAGAACCCCATTTCAGACCCCTGCCAGTCATCAGCGAGAGGGGATTGCCATTGAACCTCGTACCTGTAGTGGTGGGCCTGTCCCACTCCCCATACCTGTGTGCACACCTGCCCCCAGGAGCAGACAGGTGACAAGAGATTGTCAGCTGCCACTGGTGCACAGGGAGCCAGCAGGGCAGCCAAGAGTGGGCTCCCTGAACTGCCCATATCGTATGAACCATGTGGGCGTGCCTGAGTGGGACCAGGCACCCTCGAGAAGAAAGAAAATCAAAAGGAAAAGCTGTGTTGCTCTCTCAGACACAGTGGAGGGAGTCGCTACTAAATTATTCATTGCTCACAGTGGAGCACTCCATAATGCCCTGCAGGGATACTGCTTTTGTGGTGGCCAGCAAAACAGGCAGGGGACACCACCATCAACATTATTTAGAAGGCATGGCAGACTTTGTATTAAACTGATGACCCTATATTTACGAGTTCATAGAATCCAGAACCTCTACAGGATTATTTCAATGTTTTCAAACATTACCAAGACTGGGGCTTTTGTTCTACAGCTGGGGTGCGCCACTTATTAAATCCTGAAAAGTATAAACAAGCATTTGCAATGCAATTGGCCTCTCTTTTGGGATCTTAAAAGTTTTTAGCTATGCAGCATATTATCCTGGGTGCTAAGAAATGTAAGAAAGACACATTTCTTTTTGAGCCCATGATGAAAAACTGCAAGGCCCACAATGCAGAATTCACATGGTTGAAGAAAACTAAAATAGAAGATGGTATCCTCTGTCCTCCAACCAAAGAATGGGGTTATGAAATGCTAAATAAATGTTAGTTTCTGGCTTTTTTGCATTTCTTTCTTGTAGGCAATGAAGTGTTAAACAGTCCGTTGGGGGAGAGGGCAGAGATGCCTTTCAGATTAAATTGGCTACATTAACACTCCTTAGAAAACCTGCTGTGGGCATTCTTTCCAGAACAATGAGAGCAGCAACCGTTAGAAGTGTCCAAACTTGACATTCTGAAAAAAAGATTTTGTTGACTGCTTACACCACCACTGTGAAGTGCCCTTCGTGAGCTACTGCTACCCCGTGACAGCCGTCAAGTAGGTTAGAAAGGGATTTATAAGTACCTAAACTGCTGCAGAACTAATTTGCTTATTGCTAAACTTGTTTGCACAACACCAGGAACTCAAGCTGCAGTCCAGGCTCCTTAGTCTCAGAGTTTTTTAAACTTGACTTTTGAAGTCATCACTGTTTAAAAAAAAAATGTGTAATGCTGCATTGCCACTGTCGCAAAACCTCAAGTGCTCTAAAATGTCCTCCTATTCTCTAAACTACCTTGTCTCTTCTCTCTTGATTGCTAACCTCTTCCTCTACTTTCTCTGCGTATCTCTTCTTTATCAGCCTTCCAAATGCAACCTACACAACGGTCACGTTTCACAGCATCCCATTGTTGCAGCTTCTCTTGTACTTCTCACTCATTTCCAGTCATATATCGTGTTAGATTTGGGGGTCTCTAGTTGGCACAGGTAGGTACTTGTGACAAATAGGGACCCTCTCCTCTAGTCTGGATAAGGGGGATTACACTCCTAAAATAACCCCTGCTCACCCTCTAGGCTGCTTGGCGCGAGCAGTCAAGGCTTATTTCAGAGGCATTGTAAGTTAAGCAGTTGTGACCACATACAGTAACCCAGTGACAACACTACAAATGGACACCACACAGGTTTTATATAAAAAATAAGTAGACTTATATAGACAATAAACGACAAAAAATACACACTATGATTTCTTTAAGATGGTAGATTTAAGCTTAGTTCTGTTCAGTTCATAGATGTGACAGTCTGCGTCAATGTATCTTAAATTGCGTTGCGCTTACACGACAAGCAATGTCGCAGCGATGGGAAATGCGGAAAACTTCAGACACAAAGAACTAAAGACGTGAAGATCTTCCAGATGCAGCACGCTTTTCGTGGATGCGAGAAGCTCTCGGTTCAATGCGTGGACTGCAGCGGCGACACCCTTACGATGCGACGGCAACAGCTCCAGCGGCGACGCTCTTCTCCCACGATGCGTGAAGCTTCCGCTCGATGCGACAACTACAGCGACTACATCGGCGCGCTTCTCGGGGATGCAAGGTGCTCTTGGTCGATGCGGTGCAATGCGACAGTTCCAGCGGCGACACCCTTCTTCGGAGTTACGACGGCAGGCACGGCGACGGCCACACGCTCCGAGCTCATTGCGAGATCCTTCTCCTGATGCGGTGCAGTGCAACAACTACAGCGGCGACACACTCCTTCGGAGTTGCGACGGCAGCAGCAGCGACAGCAACACACTTCCTCTTCGTTGCGGCACGCTTCTCTCCGATGCGGTGCAGTGTGACAGTTCCATCGGCGACACCCTCCTTCAGAGTTGAGACAGCAGGCACAGCGACGGTGACACGCTTCTTCTCGTTGAGTCGCGCTTCCAGCTCCTTGCAACACAGAGTTCCTCAGAAGGCCCAAAACAGAAGCAGGCACTTCCAAAAGAACTCTGGTGAGCAGGCGGATGAAGTCTGTTGTCCCTGAGACTTCAGCAGGAGGCTAGCTCTTTTCCAAGCCCTTGGAGATCATTCACAAGTTAAAAGCAAAGTATCCAAAGTTCCTTTCTCCTTCCTTTGGCAGTAAGGCAACCACTGCAGGTCAATCCCCCAAGTAGCACTTCAGCTTGGGAATAGTCTCTCCTCAGTTTCTTCAGGTTCCTCTCCTCAGTAAAGGGTCCAAAGTGATCTAATTTCATGGGATCAGGGTCCCAATATTTATACCCCAAAATCCTTTGTTCTCTGAGGGGAGAGGGGCCTTTGCCCAGTCCAAACCATTTCTGAAGCACTCTGTTTACCAGACGTCTCCTTTCCTTTCACAGTGCAGGGCATGCACATCAGATGCCCCACAGCAGGTGGAGCCAACATTGTGGAAGGCAAGTACAGTCCTGGAGCACTTTCTTTACAGGACTCCTTCTCTTCTTTCAGTGTGCAGGGCAGATACATCAGCCGCTCCCCAGGGGGTGGAGCCAGCATTGGGGAAGGCAGGCACAGCCCTATTCTAGGTTCAGGTGCAATTCCCCCTCCCTTCTAGATGCAGATCTCTCTATTCACCACTGGGTGACTCAGCCTGTCTCCTGGAATTCCCCAGCCCTGTCACTCACAAAACCAGACATAGGAATAAACAACCTAGCAGAGGCAGGTTTGAATGGTTAGACAAGCAAATACCTACTTTCTAAAAGTGGTATTTGCAAACAGAGAATATTAAAATAAACTTCACTAAAAGATGTATTTTATTATTCTGAGTTCAGGCATACTAAACTAGAATATCGACCATTTTCTCTGAGACAGTTAGGATTATAAAATGTAATACCTCTAACAGCCCATTCTGGCCTATGGAGAACACGTAGCCTTGCAATAGTGAAAACACGAAAATGACTGTAATTCACTATTAGGACATGCCACACACACCAGGGCTTGTCCTACCTTATACTTACAATGCACCTTGTCCTTGGACCTACCATAGGGGTGACTGATATGAAGAAAAGGGAAGGTTTAGGGACTGACTAGTGGGTGCACTTGCCCAGTCAGCATGACAGTACCATACTGCACGCAGGCTCTGCAATGGCAGACCTTAGACACATTTCACAGGGCTGCTTCTGTGGGTGGCACAACCAGTGCTGCAAGCCCACCAGCAGCATTTGGATTTACACGCCCTGGGCACACTCAGTGCACTAAACTAGGGTTTGCCAAGTAAACCAAATAGCCAAACATGGAACCACTGATTAGTACATCAATTTACAATAGAGAGCACTTGCACTGTGGCACTGGATAGCAGTGGCACAGTGCCCAAAGGCATCTAACACCAGCAAAAATACATGAGGCAGCAGCAAAAATGGAAGAGACCCACGCCAATGGTGCCAGGTCTAACACATCGCAATGCTAAAGGCTTCCTTGCATTTAAATTATTTTCCACAGTCTCATTCATACACCGGCAACTGTCTGCGTCCCACTTATGTGAGTGATCACCTTCTGTACTAAATTTGAGTTTTAAAAAAAGCACCTTTGTTTGTTCTCACTATTTGATAAATTATTTTGCCCCCATCTTCCTGAGGATCTTGTTCAACTTCTGCAAAATCATAAACAAGTAAATAAAAATTTCACACATCGCACCTTTCCTCTCCTCCCACCCAGACCATGGTTTGCACACAAGCATCGTACATATGCCATAATGTTTACCTCTCTTGTCCAACTGTCACCTTTATTCAGTGGATTCAATCATCATGATCCCCCTCAAACGCCATGTGGGTACACTGTCCACTGCACATTATTGTGTAATGGGTAGCTGTTCCAACACTGCCCCGATTTTAGTAATTAACTTACTGCCAGTGCTGGCTGAGGGGTGCACAGACCGGTTTAGAAACGAACCACTGGGAGCCATTGAAGTGAGTGGCCATTTTTATCCGATCACTTTGTGCAAGCAGTAAACTGCCTTATAGTATATCTACTCTCAACAACGTGGCATCAGCATATTCGTGTGACGTCTATTCGCAGGCATTCATGTGCTAATCAAACAAATTAAACTAGCAGATCACTAACTTTTTGAGACCATTACTTTAGCTTATATGCTTCTGTGATGCCACTGTTTATCTACATTAGTCCCAACACATGTCAATGTATTGCGCATTAGGAACATTTTGCTTCTTTTTTTTAAATCTAGGAGCTCTATGTGTGTGATCAGCAACAAAAACGGTAAGGCGGTGGCGTTTCCGGGGGGAAAAGGAGGGTGATAAACTAATACTGTTTAGCACAGTACTAATAGGGTGCGACAGCGCATTAAGTGCACACCAACAGCCTCTTCAAACTGCAGGTAAACGCCATCCACAACACGTGAGGGTATGTGCTGTTTGCAGAGTGAACAGCTGAGTACTGCGCCTGTTTGTGGGAACTGTAGTGTCTAGGCCTGGCTGGACACTCGCTGCCCAGAGGCTAGGCCTCTAGCGTGGCAACACCGCAATGAGGGACAACCACACTGGATTACTGGTACTGGGCCAAGACCCCAAGTGGTCTTGCGCCCCTTTATTTAACCCCTCGGGCGAGCCCGCCCTCAGGGTGCATGCATGCATGTAAGTTATGCATGAATGGGCCGGGTGGCACCGCCACTACATCCCTCCAATCTTTTAGATACTAAGGTCCTTCACATTTTGCAACCTCAGTCCTTCTTTACGCACCACACAAAGCACCTTAATCTTTGGCTGGAGACAGGGTTTGGCTGGGGACCATACTTCTGGCTCCGGGAGTTCTTTTCTGTTCCTGATCCCATTGCCCCTCTTTCTGACTAAGGGGACACAGCCCCAGGGCTTTGCTGTTCTCTGCTCATTTCTGACTCTTCTTCTTCCGGGCATGGCACAGGTGCGGGACTACTGATGGGAGTGCTTGTTGGTGCCATTCCTTCTTCTTCCTCTGACCCTCCAGTGGCACCATCAGCCAGCACCGATCCACTCTCCACTCTCTTGAACCAAAGTGTGTTTCTGGTGACTACACGAGTCCCAAGCCTTGCAGACACCATGGTCCCTTGCACATTGAGGACTTCCCACACCTCCGGCTTGTTTGGGGTGTGATACTTTCAGCCAGGGTTTCGGTCCTTCACGATGACCCTGTCACCAACTTGGATGTTCTTTGGCGTGCGCTGCAATCCTGGCTCGCTTTATCATTTGTTGCCTTTCGCCAGGCCCAGGCAGCTTCAGAACTCATGGCTGGGGGACTACACGGGGGTCTGCAGGGACGCTGTCCCTCGGCGCTTTTTGAAACATGTGGTGAGCCGGTGCACACTGGGTGGTGCAGTGCAGTGTCTGATGATAGGCACTTAGGAATTGCTGAAGGCACTGCTCGATATCCTCCCCTTTCTCCTGAGAGCTTGGTTCATTGTTCGCATAAACTGTTCCACCTCGCTGTTTGCCTGGGGCCACTGTGACGTGATCCTGTGGTGTTGAATGGCATGGGAAGCCAGGTACTCTTGGAACTCTCCAGAGCCGGACTGGCTACAAGGCGTTTTGGTGTGCTGCAAGCTGGAAGCTTATTTCACTGCTGTGGGGGCTGATTTCATTGATGGGGACCTGTGTGTGCTTCTAAATCACAAAGCAAAACAAATAGTTTTAAGAACACGCAGGTCCCCATCAACAAAATCAGCCCACAGCACCAAAAATCCCAGTAGCCAGTCTGGTCCTGGAACGCTCTTCCTTGAAAAGGTGGGCCATTATCTGACTTTATTTCCTCCGGTAGTCCCATCATGGCGAAGATGCACTCAAGTGCGGTCAGCACGTGTTGAAAAGCTGTTGACAACACTGCTTCCACCACCGGGAACTTGGAATGCGAGACCCAGGGTGCTTTGGCCATCAGGAAACGACCCAAAGTCAAGACTCACTTTTGTCCAGGGCTCCTGGCATGGTTCCTCATTGATCACCGGATGAGATGACGGGTCACCTCCTGTGATATTGCAAGAGTGGCAGGTGCAGATGACCTCTTTGACCATGGCATCCATGCCGGGAAACCAGACCTTGCTCCATAGCCTGACCTTTGTCTTTGATATCCATTGATGCTCTTGATGCGCCAGATGGAGCACTCTCTCTTGAAGGCTTTTCAGAATTACGAGGGTGGTGCCTCGCAGCACAATTCCATGAAGTACACAGTTGGGACCCACTTCTTGGACTCTTACATCAGGACCATGCTTGCATCCACCATCACCACTGTGCGCCGATGGGGGCGAATGTACGCCATCGCTTTGTCATTGATGAGGGCCTCCTTGATGTCATGAAATGCCAGATCTTCCTTCGCGGACCAGACTCATAGCTGACCAGACTTTGTAAGATTGCGGAGTGATTTGGATAGGGACGCTAGATTGGGAATGAACTGGCCACCAGTACGTGGCCATGCCGAGGAAACTGCGGACCTCTGTGAGTGACGTAGGCTTCGGGGCAGATTGTATGGCCTCTGCTTTCTTCGAGTCAACATGTTAGCAATCTCTGGAGAAAATGTAGCCAGAGAAGTCCACCGACTCCTGATAAACCAAACACTTGGCTCTGTGCAGGGTGAGTCCGTTCTCCGCCAGCCGTTAAAGGGGGGCTGTGATGCACGTGGTGCTCCTCCAGTGTCTTGGAGAACACGAAGATGTCATCTCTCAAATTTATAACACCTGGCAACCCTGTTAGCGTCTCCTTTTTTTGCTTTCTGAAACACCACTGTGGCAGAGGACACTCTGAAGCTCAGTCTCTTGTACCGATGTAGCCCCATGTGAGTGTAGAAGGTCATGATGTTCCTGCTGTTGGGGTGGAGCTCCAGCTGGTGGTAGCCAGCATTGAGGTTGAGTTTTGTGAACCACTTGGCACCATTGAGGTCAGCTATGATGTCATCCATGGTGGGTGGGAGATGACGTTCCCTCTTCACGGCCTTGTTTGGAAGGCGCATGTCAACACAAAGCCGAATGGCTCCCAGCTGTTTTGGTTTGGGGGCCACGGCCAACGGGATGGAACCCGACACATTCTCTATCACTCCTAACTTCTCCAGCTTCATCAGCTCTTCCTTGAGGAGCGTAGGTGGAATGACAACCGACGGTGCCTCAAGGCCATAGGCCATAGGCAACCCCTGATCCTCCTGGTATGTTGCTCCCCCTCAGCACAGCTCCGCTGCTGAGGACTCGCTCGTAAGTGTGCTCATCCTCCGTTTCTGTGCCTCGTTTTTGCTTCTGTGCCACTGTTTTCCTCCTCTTTTGTGCCCCGTTTTTGCCTTCTGTGCCACTGTTTTCCCCCTCTTTTGTGCTCCATTTGTGCCTTCTGCGCCACTGTTTTCCCCCTCTTTTGTGCCCTGTTTTTGCCTCTGTGCCACTATTTTCCCCCTCTTTTGTTCCCTGTTTTTGCCTTCTGTGCCACTCGTTTCCCCCACCGCTATGTTCCCTGCGGCCCTGCCCCCCTGACTGCCCACTGCCCATTCGCTGCTCCCACCTCCCGCCTCCCAGCTGCTCCTCCCTCCCACCTACCCATATATGCCTGACGCTGTGCGGCTCCGCAACAGGCGCAACGCTAGCATGCCAAAGGCATGCCTGAGGCATGCCCGTCTGCACCCATCCGTGCCTGGACTGTGCCCAACGCCATGAACCCTGGTCCCCGCACACACCACAACACCCACCTCCGCTACGACCCTAGCACTCTCCATGCACTCAACACAGACGATCTCGCACCTTCTGCCAGGCCACCCCGAAACGCAACCAAGGACCCTTCTCCTGCTGGAACTGCAGCTTCACCAGCATCCGACCCACCAACCACCCAACATGGAAACCAACTTCCTCAGATGTATCCTGCTCAACACCCGCTCCACCCACAAACACGCCATCGAACTCTGGGACCTACTGGACACCAACGCCCCAGACTTTGCCTTCCTGGCGGAGACCTGGCTGACCCCCTCCTCGGCACCTGACATCGCCATAGCCATCCCGGAAGGCTACAAGATCACCCACAAGGACCGCACCAACAGAATAGGGGGAGGAATTGCCATCGTCCATAGAAACACTCTCAAAATCTTGACACACGCCGATGACACCCTCTGCACCGCTGAACACCTGCACTTCCAGATCCATACCGACCACCCTCAGAGGCACCCTCATCTACAGACACCCCAGACCCCGACCACAGTTCAGTGACTCTATCACCTACCTCGTCAGCACACACGCCCTCACCTCCATTGATTACATCCTCCTTGGGGACCTGAACTTCCACCTTGAGAACAACAACAATGCTAACTCCTCCACCCTGATCGACAACCTCGGCAACCTTGGACTCAGACAACTCATCACAGCACCCACACACTCCGCCGGCCACACTCTTGACCCCATCTTCTCATCGAGCACTCACGTCTTCTTCGACCGCACCATCGAACTCCACTGGACCGACCACCGCTGCATCCACTTTAGCTGCTGGAAACCCACCACACACCACCGCACCAAGCAGATGCCTCGCCGCAGCTGGGGCAAGATCACCACGGATCAGCAAACCGCCGCCCTTGCCCAGAGCCCACCCACAGACCCAACCGACCCCGATGCTGCAGCCTGCAACCTCAAACAATGGATCAATGACTGTGCCATTACCCTCACCCCGCTCAAAAAAAAACACATTACCCACACCAACAAGAGAGCCAGCTGGTTCACCGAAGACCTCCAGGCCTCCAAGCTAACCTGCAGAAAACTAGAAAAAAACTGGACCCGCGAAAGTACACCGGAAAGCTACACAACCCACAGGAACGCCACCGGCCGACAACACCAACTCATCAGATCCGCCAAAAGGACTGCCTTCAGAGACCGCCTAGACAACATCGCACACAACAGCAAAGAGCTCTTCAGCATCGTGAAGGAACTCACCAACCCAACTCTAACACCAAAGACATCCCACCGTCACAAGACCTGTGCGACTCGCTGACCACCTTCTTCCATCGCAAGATCGCAGACATCCACAACAGCTTCGACGCAGTCACCACCCCGGCAACAGCCAACACACCCGCTCCCACGACCACCACCCGCACCAATCGCCTGCTCGCCTGGTCCAAAATCAACGATGACGGCACCATCAAGATCATGAACACCGTCCACTCCGGAAGACCACTGCCCACATCACATTTTCATTTCATCAAAGCCGCCCGCACCATCGCACCCCACCTCCGGTAAACCATCAACATCTCCTTCGAGACAGCGACCTTCCCGGAGAGCTGGAAGCATGCAGAGATCAACGCCTTACTAAAGAAACCCAAGGCAGACCCCAAGGACCTCAAGACTTTCCGACCCATCTCTCTGCTCCCTTTCCCAGCTAAGATCATCAAAAAAGCCGTCAACAAACAACTGACCAGATTCCTCGAACAACATCCTGGACCCATCCCAGTCAGGGTTCTGCAGCAACCACAGCACCGAAACTGCCCTCATCGCCACCACTGACGACTTCAGGATCATGCTCTACAATGGAGAAACCGCGGCCCTCATCCTCCTGGACCTGTCAGCTGCTTTTGACACAGTCTGCCACCCCACACTAAGAGCACGCCTCCACAACGCCAGAATCCAAGAGAAGGCCCTAGACTGGACCACCTCCTTCTTCTCTGGGAGAACCAAGAGATTCCGCCTCCCCCCTTCCGCTCCGAAGCCACCAAGGTCATCTGCAGCGTACCCCAAAGCTCATCTCTCAGCCCAACGTTGTTCAACATCTCCATGGCACCACTCACCCACGTCACCCGACAGCACAACTTAAACATTATCTCCTATGCCGACGACACCCAGCTGATCCTCTCGCTCACCAAGGACCCCCACACCGCCAAAACCAACCTCCATGAAGGAATGAAGGCCGTCGCCGACTGAATAAGGAACAGCCGACTGAAGCTGAACTCGGACAAGACAGAGGTCCTCGTTCTCGGCTCCACCCTCTTGGCCTGGGATGACTCCTGGTGGCCGACGGCACTAGGAGCACCCCCTACACCCACCAACCACGCACGAAACCTAGGGGTCATCCTCGTCTCCACACTCTCCATAACAAAGCAGGTCAACGCCGTCTCCTCCTCCTGCTTCAACACCCTCTGCATGCTTCGCAGGATCTTCCAGTGGATCCCCACCGAAACTAGAAGGACAGTTACCCATGCCCTCGTCAGCAGCAGACTGGACTACGGCAAGACACTCAACGCAGGAACTCTGGCCAAACTCCTGAAACGACTCCAACGCATCCAGAACACCTCCGCTCGCCTGATCCCCGACATTCCCCACCGCAGCCACATCACCCCACACTGCACTGGCTCCCCATCAACAGGAGGATAACCTTCAAGCTGCTCACCCACGCACACGAGGCACTCCACGACACCGGACCAGCGTACCTCAACAGACGACTCAGCCTCTACACCCCCGTCCGCCAGCTCTACTCCAGAGACCACGCCTCGCACCCATCCCCCGCATTCGAAGAGTGACCGCCGGCAGCAGATCATTCTCCCACCTCGCCGCGAAGACATGGAACACCCTCCCCATCCGCCTACGGCAGACCGAAGACCTTCTAACCTTCAGGAGACTCCTTAAGATCTGGATCTTCGAACAGTAGCAGCATCCCCCCCAGCGCCTTGACACCCTCACAGGTATGTAGTGAGCTTTACAAATGCTATGATTGATGATTAATTGATTTATTAGGCTTGAGTGCTGGATCGATGTACGGCCAGCTTGAACTTGTTCCCTTTCAGGTGGCCCAGGCCCTCGAATAACATGAGGATTATACAGGTGTGCAGATCATGCAACTGGTTCACAAAAAAAAACCAACTCCAGATCCTCCGCGTGTGACAACTGAGGAGGGGACTTTGTTTCCCTTCCATGACATGAAACCTTGTGTAGAGACGATGGCCTTGCTGGCGACCTCAATCTCCATGACTCCTTGTAGGGGAAGCGGCTTGTTTCTGTTATACGTGTAAATTCTTGCCTTGGATGGGAGGAGCGGCGGACGCAGTGATAACTGCTCATATTGATCACTGTCCGTTACGTTCACAGACGCCCCAGTGTCTATGAGGGCACTCAAGGGAGAACCAGCCACTGTGATAGTTAACATGGGTGGCGTCCTGTGTCTTGTGCCTTCTTGACCAACGAACGACACAAAGAACACATCATCATCTTCTGCCCCTAGTCCGAACCTTGGCGGGGTGGTGTCCACCGGATCTAGAGGGTCCTCAAGTGTCAGCTGTTTCACTGCTGTCATCGGTCCATGCTGATTTTGGGCGATTGTTTTAACTCTGCCACTCCTGCAGACCTTTGCGAAGTGGTGGAGCTTACCACACTGGGAGCGTGATTTCCCTTTTGCAAAGCACCTCCCTGCTGGAGTGTGGTCCAACACACAATTTCCGCAAGTGCTTCTTTGGGGAGGTCTTGTGGGTCCTCTTGCCGGCTGTCTTTGAATAGCATCCACTCTCTCCTCTTTGACCACGGGGGGTCGTGTAAATGCGGGCGGCGGCGTAGGCCGGTTGAGAGCCACCTCCATCTTGTCCGCGTGAGTGTTGGACAGCTCGTGGGACCTGGCGAGCAAGAGAATTTCATCCAGACTGATGCCCGGTTGTCGGAGTATCATGCGGCCTAGCATCACTGAACGACACCCTTGAATAACTTGTGCCCTGATCTTCTCTCTCTGGTCTGGCAGCGTACATGAACTCGCCAATTTCTGTAGACGAGTGTGGAAAATATCAATGATCTCCGCCTCCTTTTTCCTTGCCTGTATGAGCTTGAATCGCTCAAAGTCGGGGTTTACTTGGGGATCAAAATGCCTGTTCAGGGCTTAACCTGCCCCTTTGTAGTCGTCATCCGCTCCTGTGTTGGGCAATGTCTCAAATAAATAATAGAGCTCACCCCCTCCATAGCACATGAGGAGCGACCTTTTCACTCTCCCGTCAGTCCCTCGCACGCCATAAAGTAGTGGTCCAGGCAACCGATCCAGGACTTCCAGCCCGCCGCCGCTGTGGCAGGGTCAGAAAGCTTGCTGAACGGTTGGAAGGGTGCGGCTATGGCCTGACCAGGCCGAGGTTGAGCCGGTAGGGCCGCCTGCTGAGGGGCTGGTGGCTGCACCGCAGGGGCACCGCCCCCTTCGTCTGTGTTCTGCCCATTCATCTTTGTCCACTAGCGCGCTTCGCCTAGCTCCTCGGGCGTGGGCAGCAAAGCAGACTGGATGTGACGAGCCAAAAGGCGATGCCAGTGCTCTGGTCAATGGTGGCCACTCCTGCCACATGGGTGGCTAGTGAGCTGCAGGCACTGTGCTGCTGACCCCGATATGCCATCTGTCATATGCTTGATTTGGTTGGGGGGCAGGGCACAGTTAACCTCGTGGTGGCGTGGGCAACAGCAGGCTGCTATTCCATCAGTGGAGCAAACAGTATTTATTGACTCCTTAGCGCTGCCAGTTGCAAAATGTTGGGCGTAGGGCACTCACGCGGATGAGTGCTGTACCGCTGCAGGGCACTGAAACCTTCACTTTCCCCACACCCGCGTTGACAGTTGCTCTCGGCTGCCAGCTGCTGGGAGCGCAGGTCATGCGGCTGGGCCTCGTCGCTGCAGTGCACTTGCACGACCACACAGATGTGGGAGCGGCATGTCTGATAGGAACAGACACGCACAATCAGGTCTGGCCTCACCTGCATGGTATCACTTCAGGAGCTGTCATCTTCCTCCTCACACGGGCCTCCACAGGAACCCGTCGTCAGGTGTTGCCCTCCAGGCAGCTATGCAGTGCGGGGTGGGCACCCGCCGGTGATGCACGCGACAGCGTAACCTCCACTGAGGTGAGTGCGGGGTGGGCTCCCTCTGAGACGGCACTCGCGGATCTGGCAGGGCAGACCACACACGTCGCGTGGAGCTCCTCCGTGGGAGCAGGCAGCCGCGAACACCGGCAACAGGGACAGTCACGTCATGTGAGGCATGACAGAGGCATGGGTCGTCGACAATGTGATGTCCAGGTCTGGCTGGACACATGCTGCTGGAGGCTAGGCCTCTAGTGTGGCAACAAAGCAAAGAGGGACTACCACACTGGATTACTGATACTGGGCCGAGCGATATTGCGCCCCTTTATTTAACCCCTTGGGCGAGCCCACCCTCAAGGTGCGTGCATGCGTGTAAGTTATGCATGAACGGGCTGGGTGATGCCGTCACTACAGGAACAACATGCTGGACTGCCTGTGTTTGTTTTTTCAGCTCGGCGGGCCACAACTCCCTGGCAGGCACCACCTTTGCTTATCACTATTAGCTTAAACCCCCTCTTCTAATCGAGAGTTGGCATATTTTGATAACATCGCAATGAGTCTGATGTAGGGTGACAATAATAAGAGTATAAACTATGAGACATCTCTTCGCTGCAGGGACCAAAACCTTCATAATATTGGACATATTACATGCAGGTTAAACCGGTAGAGAGAGAAGGAGAGAGCAGGGACAGAGGAGATCTGGAGGGGTGGCTTAATATTTAGACATAGGACAAACAAGCAACACAGGCACATGGTTCAAGCAGCAAAAGGGGAGAGGACTGAATGCAAAACTGGGAAATCCTCTCTTTCAAGTCAGACCAGGGATGGCAAGCTGAACTTACCGCATGCAGCCTGCACATGAGTGCTAGAGCATGGGGATGGACGGAAGGGCTGTCCCTCACGCCTTAGGCAGCAGCTCCATGGGACTCGGGGTCACAATCCGAACTTACCGCATGTAGCCTGCAACTGAGCTCTACAGCATGGGGATGGACAGGCAGGTGGCCCCTCACGCCAAGGGTGGCAGCTCCATGGGACACGGAGTCCACTGCCCTCTGGGAGCCTCTCAAGCCTCCCAGGCGCCCCTAGGCAGGGCTGCACACAGCATCGTACAATTGAGGAGAGTGAGTAGGAGGAGCAGTCAGCTGCACACCCTGCACTTGCCATGAACAGAATGACGCCTATGCAGCTCCTCTCTGCCCCCAGGTGCTCCACGTCAAAGGCCATCCATGTTCCTTTTTCCCAATGTCTGTTCTTCCCTCCCCTCACCGCCACCGCTGCCATTATCCTGGTTGCTTTAAAAGTGAAAGCGTGCATGGCGTGCTAAATGTTAGTAAAGCAAGTTGTTGTGCCTAAGGTAGGAGAAACTCAAAGAAAATAGTATGAGTACCATGAAACAACCAAGTAAATCGGTTAGTAGCCATGGGAGGTGACAAATGACGACACTGCCATACTAAGGAGGAACTAACAAGCTAATTACAGAATTAGAAGCCTGCATTTTCAAAGGACAAAGACACAAGCCAATGAAAAATATGGGTGGGAAGTGGGTTGGGCATCTCTCCCGTACTGAACTACAACTAATCTCAGCCAGAGCAGCGCCTGTGCGCTGGCTCAGGCTCGACCTAAAAAAGGTGCATGTATTGGAAAGGCCTCAAGAG
Organism: Lissotriton helveticus; assembly: GCF_964261635.1. Taxonomy (NCBI): domain Eukaryota; kingdom Metazoa; phylum Chordata; class Amphibia; order Caudata; family Salamandridae; genus Lissotriton; species Lissotriton helveticus. The sequence continues at coordinate 1,687,174,407 of NC_136068.1, forward strand.
GCCAAATCTATAGTTGCAGTGTGATCTAATCAATTTTGAGATGCCCTCTGCAGGCTGCTTGTATGTTTCCTTTTTTGTAGTGGGAAAGCTTAAGAAAATGCATAGACACATTTTCTCATTTTAAATGCTTTATTGAGATGTTAATGTTGATAATGATTACTGCTCACAGTGTATATATTTTATGAACAGTAATAAGGGCATTTACAACTAAATATTATTATTGATGATTTCATTAACGAAAGCACAAAGTGATGTTTTTTTCATGTGGGCTGTTTAACTCGAACCTTTGACCAAGCTAATAGACATATTATATGCGTGCATGACCCCTTTTAGGGGTCAAAGGTGATTATGTAATGTCACCTATCGTATTTTCCATCTAGTAATGTGTATATTGATAAATATTGCGTACTACTTAGTAGTTTCCAATAAATGTACTTCTTGTTCCGAAAAAGTATTGACTGGACAATCATTTATTGAGTGTTATTATTAAGTGCCAGTGAAAGATGATTACTAGCCTAGACCATCTCCCTTGAGTAGGCCTTGGGCTGCTCTGACTCGCTACCCTGAGAGAGTCTGGCGCTACAATGGTGTGCTTGGTTCCTAGTAAGGACAATTGTGTGCCTATTACATGTGCAGGCCACACAACTAATAACCCAATTTCCTACAGATCTGAAATGGCATTGGCATTCTAGTGCACTAGCAGTACCGCCTAGACAGACAGATGTAAATTCAGCTGTAGAAATTCAAACTCTGCGGCAATAGAACTCCAGACACCTTTCTTATCCCTGGCTGTGGAATAGATGGGCCTTCCCATCTGTGCAGAGCTCTTGAGGTTAATAATGTGGAAACCATAACCAAAGAGCATGAAGATATCACAGAAACATTGCTTTCATGAAAAAACTTGAAAAATCAATTTGCTGTTTGTTTGTCACCCCTATCTCATTTGTGATCCATGGCAGACAGAGGAGGATTCGGGATAGTTTGCAGATTTGTGCTTTAGTCAGTATCCACTTCCCACGGAAATTAAGAAAAACAATTTTAGCCCAGCTCTGAAGCTGAGGATATGACTTCAGTCTCATGCACAATGGAATTCTTCAGTCCCCAAGTAGACATAGTAGTCAAATGACAGTCCACTGCCCAATCCTGGATACATAAATCACTCTGTTTCTCCGTTTTTATTAATGTACAATGTGCACAATGATACCCTTCTCCTGTACTGGCTTTAATAGGACCTGCCTCTTCTCCACTGACCACAGAGTACGTGCAGCCAGCTTGCCTTCCTGCCATGGGACAAGAGCTGATTGATGGCAAGGTGTGCTCGGTGACCGGCTGGGGTAATACAATATATTACGGTAAGTATAACTGAGCTCAAAGAGCATTCTTTCATATTTTGTTGTTCTAACAAGCAGTCTCTCAATGCATGTACCACAAATATTTGTGAATGTGAGTTTTGTGTTACTGATACTGACAAGTGATTTAAAATCCAACTAACAGCAACCTGTGTCTGCTTTATTGATTTATAATATTAGAAGACTCAGGGCCTGATTCACAAAGGTAACCATAAAAAGAAAGGACTGTCCAATCATTTTATGTGCAAAGTCCAGGGGTTTTATCAATGCTGTATTCAATGGACAAACAATGGTTTTTGTTCTCAGTATGAAATCTTGAGGAATACCAATATCAACTCTCCTAATTAGGTGAATCAGTACGTGTTTAGTAGGCTGCTTTTCACATGCACTTTATTCTGCCTCTCACAAGCATGATTTGAACTGCTACTGGTAACTGACAACTACCTGATGATGAGAACATACCCGTCTATTCCCAGTACAATATATTTTTTAAACAAAAGGTCTACAGAATTTGGTCTCCCTCTGTTAATTTGCAGAATGTGCTAAACAAGAACATTCAGGGAGTCGCTCAAATTAGGGCAATTATAGGATTGTTGACGAAACTGGATATATGGCCCTCCCACCTTTCTCTCGGTTCTGTTCCCTGTCATTAGACGGCAGAGAATATTTTTTTGTCTCCACTGTAAGTAACACTCTTGCAACTGAGTGAATGTGGTGGAGAGTGCTAGAAAGGCTGTCAGATAATGGGCGTTTTACTCCGGTAAATTCTTCCACCAGGTATGATGGGCCTGCCCATGTCATATTATTTGCCTCTTTAAACACACCCATTTAATCTTTAGGATCCATTCCTAACAGGTGGCACCCAACAGGATATCTGCATTCCCAGCTTCTATTTCCTATTGGATAAATTCTCTAAACTGTCATTTAACATTAGATTGCTAATTAGTTAGCATTACAAACGTTTTGATAGCTAATGCTACCTATTAATTAGGTAAATTATTAACTATTAAGTGAATAAATACAAAATGCTTCTTTCTAGGTAACCTTTTTCTGTGTCATTTCTGATAATATGACCATGGAAACAAGAAACTCATATTGGGGTATGTAGTAAATGTACCTAAGAAATTTAAAGTCGGTTCTTACACAAGAGACAATAAAGATTTCCATGGCTACACTTAAAAAGAAAATATTTCAATATCGCTCATTGAACTTAGGATAAGAGTCAGTGAGTCCCAGGGCCATATTACATTGCGGGCCTCACGGGGGCTACAGGTGTGGTTACACACTTTCTGTGCCCCTGGTACACAGCGGTATTACTCGAAGTCCCTATAGACCCTTGTGCTGTCTCTTCTGTAACACAGATAGCATTGCACACATATTGCCAGGGCTATTCTAAAGGGGTGTTACCCCATTTGCCTGGGGACGTGGTCTAATGCAAAAGAGGGCAACCATGTTATGGACGTGGGCACAGGGTCAAAGAGGCCATGACGAAGTGCACTCATTGCGTGTCTCTAAAAAGTGGCACACTGTCAGCTGGTTTCATGACAGCAGCCCTATGGACAGGGGAAGGGAGTCTCACAGACCCCGAGACATCATCCTGCAAGCGGATGCAGGTACTCACTGCATCCCCTTCCAGGAGGGTCCCTGGCTCCCTTTTGAAGTACAGAAAAGTGCAATCTACACAGTGAAAGAACGAACAGCTGCTTCAATTGGCCAGTCCATCTTTCACTAATACTCTTCCCCCCGGGCAGCTGCCGTGCAGTGCAGCTATGAGGCTGCTGTGTGGGCAGTGCAATATCAGTAGTAGCACTGCCCCTGTTTTCACCGGTGCATCATTATGAATTTGTACCATGGAACTATTTGTAATATGACCCCAAGTCCTTTTGTAGGATGCAATCCCTTAGTAAAGCTTTTGTAGAGTAGCTTCTTGGAATTGAATTGTAGGATCTGAGGATTGTCTGTTCCTAATGATAAAAATCTTAGAGGAGTTACATGAACTCCAGCTGTAACTGGTTTCCTAGTTACTTCTGCAAATGACCCAATAAAAAGGAGGATTGTTTAGTAGTCTCCCTTATATCCTCTTATATTTTATCCATTGTCTATCTGGAATACTACATCAAGTAGTTTAATTTATAATTTTGGTGAGAAATGTTTAGATTGTTGGCACACATTTGCTTATCCTAATACTGTGCCGTATTTCTAATATGGCCACAAGTATATTTGTACGATACAGTCTAGTTGAACATGGTCCATGTATGGAGGATTAGCAGTTTCATCAGGAATATGATTTCTAGAGTAGCATCTCAAAATTAAATTTTTCTCATGTTGAGCCTGCCGGTTCCTAAAGATGACAAACGTCGAGACGATACATGAACTCCAACAGAAACTTGTTTCCTAGTTATTGCTGCAAATGACACATTAGAGGGTGAACTGTATGTAAAAGTCACCCTGATGCCCTCTCTTATTTTCACCATCTCCTATTGAGAATACACAACATACGGTTTCATTTCTTTTTGTTTTAGGAGGAGCCTTTTACATTGTTGGCACACTGAGGCTTATGGTAGAAGCACATAGTTTATTCTATGTTTTTAAGACTTTTTCCATCCTCAAACTTGAGTGAAAGCATGCATACCTTCAACCATTTTTTTTCAAACTCTTCTTGTCTGACACAGGCCAGCCATCAGACATCCTGCAGGAGGCCAGCGTCCCCATCATGAGCAGCAGCATGTGCAATGGTCCAGACTTTTATGACAACCAGATAACTGCTAAGATGTTCTGCGCCGGATACACTGATGGCGGTATTGATGCTTGTCAGGTAAGGGCCTAAATTGTTCAAACTAGGAGGCGGTGTAGGGATTTATCCAGAATCACACAATATTTTGTTCAAGTGCTAATGGTCGTATTAAGAACCATCGGTAACTCCTAGATCAACTTCAGTATTACAACATATCCCAAGAAGCATTGGCATAGCATCTTTGCGACCATATAAGTGTTTAGCTAGATCGATTGGCTTTGTCAATATATTTAATCTATGTTTTAGAGCATTGTGTCTTCTGTGCAACATGTTGAGAACTTATGCTAAAAAAAGTGTTATAAGATTTCGATATATAGTTAGTACTCAATACTTGTAATACTTTATTCGAAAAATATTTCATAAAAGTACAGACATACAAAAATACATAAAACAATTTATCAAGTATTACAATTTCATTTAAGAAGTCTCCACTAAAAAACAGTTTAAGAGATAAAAGAGGGACATTATTAAAAAGAGGAAAAAATCCTTCTTATGGTGGGTCTAAACAAGCATTAGATAGCAGCTTTGACCGGATAATCCAAGCGCTTGCCAAATATTTAGCGACCCCACAAACAATGTACATGGAGGAGGTGTTGGTCAGAATAATGCGCAAAGCCAATCTATGGTCCCTGACTCTGAGCTCCCTGCACACAGGTTTCAACCATTTTACTCTGGCCTGCTTATAAGCGTTACATGCAAACAGAAAGTGACCAAGAGATTCTTCTGGGCACAAACAACATGGGCATTTTAAGTCGTGCTCCCTCCTGACCTTCCACCCATCCTTAAATTTTTTAAGGGGGAGAGTGCCGTATCTTAATTTCAGGAACAAGGTTCTATCACGGGGAGTCTGAATGAAGTCCAAAAATGGCTCTAACTTTCTAAAAGGCTTATGGTCAAGAAAGTTATTCGTCAGGGGACCCCAGTTTGAATTGTTTAAATCCTTTGCCTCTACCCAATCCCAATATAATGTTTTAACAATTTGTTTGGGTGGGGGGGATTGTGAGGCCCAAGACTCAGCCAAACCTATAGACTCCACCAACTTCTTTAGATTGTTAAGCCACTTTATTTTCTTGCATACGTATAAACCAATAAGCTCATCCAACACTAGAGCATAATTTGCTAGTTCAGGGGTCCTTCTGAGACGCACCCAAAATAGCAAGGGGCGAAGTTGGACTATTTCAGAAATCGATCTTTTACCCATGTCAGAGAATAGTGGTTTCGAAGGGGTCGAGGGGGGAAGCGAAACTATGTCTCTCATAAACTTATTTTCTGCAACTACCAATGCCTTAGTGTTCTCAGCACCCCACAATTCAGAGCCGTAAACTGCCGAAGCTAAGGCTTTCCCCTCATAAACTACCAGGGCGGGGGCTATTGGTCTGGTGGTAGAGAGACGCTGATTCTTTAGAATCGCTCCAGAGACCCTTTTAAGATTTAGGACCATTTTAGACAAGTGGGAGTCCCAACTCATGCTGTTGCAGAGCCTGACCCCGAGGTAGTCGAATTCGTCCACTACCTCTAAAGGGGTCCCATTCAGGGTGAGATAAGGCTTCCTGAGCTTTCTTTTAGCAGATAATACCATCAGCTTCGTTTTCATGGTATTAACCGTTAATCCACGGTCTTTACAGAAAACACTGAAGCGGTCGAGCAGTTTTTGCAAACCCCTAGGGGTTTTGGACATCAGGAGGGTATCATCCGCAAAGAGGAGTGTAGGGGTTTTCTCACCGGCAAGGACAGGGGCATCCGCAGGGTCCTCCTTCAAATGGTCCACCACCCCATTTATAAAGAGGGAGAACAGTGTCGGAGCCATCACGCATCCCTGCCAGACCCCTCTATTAACTGGTACCCTCCCTGTCAACTGACCTTGACTCCCGAGCGAATCCTTGCATAATTGTCTTCGTGGAGTTTGATAATAAACTGCAACAAGTAACTAGGGAATCCCATGTCAAGTAAGACCTCCCAGAGTTTGGCACGTGGAATAACATTGAATGCTGTTTTCAAGTCTATGAAAGCAGGTACAAACTACCCTTGATGATAGACACTGACTTCCAATAGACTGCACAGAACTGGAAAACCTGGTCCATCGCGCCGACATTACGCCTAAACCCCGCCTGAAAGTGGCTCAGGATGTCATTGTCTATAAGCCATGACTCTGTTCGGTTTATGATGACCCTGCCAACTACCTTTTGGATGGTATCGATTAAACTCATTGGTCTGTAGTTGGCAGGGTCCTCTCTATCACCTTCCTTGTATATAGTGATAACCTCCGCGCCCTTCCAGGATTCAGGGACAGGGTGGCCGTGCTGAATTAAATTCATTAAACAGGCTATAAGGTCTGCCCATAGTTTGGGGTCGTGCAGTAACAAATCCCCCGGCAGGCCATCTGGGCCAGCCGCCTTCCCTGGTAATATTTTTAAAATAGCATCCTGAACTTCTCACTGGGAGAACGACTCTTCCTTGGTACCTATCTTCATGCTGAGCACGTTGTGGAGTTCCATAGCTGGGGATGTTCTTTGACCTTCATCGCTATCCTCGCAATACAGTTTTAAAAAATGGGAATACCATTGGTGTTCGTTTATATGATTTAAAATTGGCTCTACCCCCCTTCTGTCAAGAGCATTAATCAATTTCCCAAAAATAATAGAATTTTTCCCATAGGCTGTGGCCTTAAGCTGCTGCCAGTGGTCCTCCTCCCAATCTTTCTTAGCTGATGTTATACTACTGTGGTACTCCTTTGTTGCTAGACAGACTGCTATGGGATCCTTACTTTTTATAGCTAGCGTGATGGCTTTCCTCTTTTTCCTACAATTTGCCGTTTACCAGGGGTTACTCTTAAGGGACTTTTGGTTTAACGTGGGTGTCGCCTGTAAACTCTTGGAAAAAAATTCTCCTATTTTATCTGTTACATTTTTATACAAGATTGGCAAATTTGATCCGGAAGAGTTAGGTGCTACTAGAGCGAAGGCTGCAAGGCTACAAGTTTCAACTAAAACTAGCTCTTTAATGTTATTAAGTTTCTCCTCTTCACACCTAACCACATTCCATTTTAATTTCCGGTTACAATTAGTGGGAAATACCTCTTTAGTGATCATCTCTGGATTTCCACTTTTGCCAATCCCATTTGCCCAGTAGATTTCATTACATAATGGATTATGATCACTATCTGTTGATTGCTTGACCTCCATATCAACTAGGTTTGACCATGATTGTGTGTCCAGAAAAATATAATCAATTCGAGATGGGCAGCTTATCCTATTATAAGTCATTGCTCCATCACGGTCTGAGATGGTCCGCCCATTGAGAGCCCGTAGATTATGGTCTAAAGCCAGAGCATTCAACTGGATTGCTCTGGCTGTCCATTTCTTAATGGGTGCAAGGACTAAAGGAGGTATAGTCTGCCTCCAATCCTCCGTGTTAAAACCCAATACCTCTTCATCATCCAGGGGTTCAAAAGTGCAATTAAAATCCCCCCCCCACTAGTATTTTGGATCTAGATGGAAGATCTGATAACCTCGTATCTAACAACTCTATTGTTGGCGAGGTTAAACCACCCTGAAGACCTCTTGCATAAACACAAAAGAGTTCAAAGATAATACCCCCAGACGGACTCTTTAGGGAAATGTGTAAAATATCATTAGAGTCAACTTTATGGGTGGTAACAACACAATTCAGGTTCACCTTTACCCAAATATGCAGGCCACCAGACGGGCAACCTTTCCCCACCGTGACTGCGAATATAGTTCGTCTAAAAGGAGTTCAGAGTGACACCAGGCAGGGAAACAAATTCCAATAATTCGGCAACTGCTGCGAGCGGCACTCAATACTTAATAACAGCTATTACCCAATGAAATGGCAGTCAGTTTACTAATTAATTAATCTTTTGTGGAATTTTGCGGTGTGGAATTGTGTGGTGTGGAGCGGATTTGTGGAGTGGAATTATGTGACATGATGTGCAGTTGAATTATGTGAACAGTAATGATGTGGTAATGGCTGTACTGGAATTATGTGGAGTGGGATTGTGTAATGGATCGTAATTATGTGGAATGGCATTTTGTGTTGTTGAGTGTAGTGGAGTTTAATTATGTGGTGTTCTGTTAAATTTTGTGGCCTGACGTGGACTGCTGTGGTGTGGATTGGATGTATGTTGTGCCTTGTGCAATGGTGTTGTTGAGTTAAATTAATGACTACACACAATAATTAGAGGCGTACCACGCCCCAAACACCCACCTAGAGTTATGCCCCTGCTTTTATTTTGCATATGGGTGGTCATGGATCTAAAAGATAAAACATGCACTTGGCAGTGTTTTTGTTAACATTTAACAAATGCTCGGAGCACATTAAATTGAGGAACATTCAAACAGATTAAATACAGGTCTGTGAGGCAGTTAAACAACATATTCAAAAAAACTATCAACCCTAATGATGACTGAAATAACACTAAGGCAAAATGAGCAGCTCTGTACATAATGAAGGTCAGGACTAAGTTATGTCAGTGGGTCAGAGCAGCCTGGCATCCTATTATAAAACATCCTAACTGTGACTGCACTGAGGTGATGTCATGCACTTATGACATATATGTGGGCTAGGTGAATCCGATGAGGTTGCAGAGCTAGGAGGTGCCATAGCCAATGACCAGGTACAGGGATGTGACAGTGATGATGGTTGTGGGGAATAATGGATACAGGTTGATGTAAAAGGTTTATTTAGTTTTGCAATATGAGAATTGTGAATAGGGGGGTTTTACTGAAATTGGTACGTGCAGCATTTGAGTCATGTTCTCTTTCAAAGCCGTATTCGTGCCCACCCTCCTCGCCGCTGGCCAGGAGGTTGCTGTTCTAGGTTCTTCAAAGTGCTTCCCAACCTTTCCTATGGCACTTCCTCTTCCTGCCTCCCACACACGCCAGGTTTGGCCCATTGAAGGCGGTGCTGCCAGGCGCCCTCTCCTTGTGTACCCACCCCGGCCCTCTATGCACACAAAGTATTGTGTTACTGGAAAAAGTTTAAGGCCTCGGGACCTGGACACAGACAGGTGCGGCCGACGTTGTGCTGGCAAGCAGGTATGAGCAGGCTGCATAAAGCTGGTCTCCAATTCATTTCCCATTTCCGCCAGGTAAATCCACAATTGTGATAGAAGTCTGCGTGCACCTGAGGCTTAATATCCGTGTTGTTAATGTAAAGTCAGGCTCCAGAATTGAAGCAACATAACAAACAAGCCTTGGACAATACAATAATCCAGTTCCACTGATGGCTTGCGGCACAATTTTGGAGAGACATTGTCATTCAAGTTAACTGATGTTTTACCCAAACCACATCCCATCTGACTACTATAAGCTTTCAGACCCTGTTAAGGAAGTGGGCTCAATAGCCATGGTATGAACTTGAAGTTCATTCCAAACGCCATGCTTAACAGGGAGGATGGGATATTTTAGGTCATTTATACAACCTTAAGGCATAGTGAAAAACATGAATCTTCCTTCAGGACTGAATCAAGTGTGCTTTTTGGCTGGGGCATACTAAATGTGACAAACCAAATGCCTATGATAGGCAATGTGTTAACCCCTCTACTTCAAACAAGGCGATCCGTGAGCTTCCTTGGTGGAACCATCTCACCCGAGCTAATAGGACTCATGGCCGATGTTAGTTTAGTAGCTGTGGGGTGAGCGCCAGCCCTTTACTAGTCAGCAGATGTCATGGAAGACTTGACTTACCCTAGCCTACAATAGGCATCTAAGGCTAGCCTCTTGGCTAGCTAGATTAGGCACTTTCAGATAGCCGAATTTCACGGTACACTGACAACAGGCATGGCAGGCTTGCATTTGAGTGGTCAGCAGCATTTGGGACATGCACATTTAGTCAGCGTCAGCAGCAATAAACACAGATCTTTATAGTCTATAAAATTAAAACACCTTCATGAAACCTTTCCTAAGTAACAGAGCAGAGTAACTTGTCATGGTTAGTAGCTCCCTTGTCCTAGCTTTCAGCTTGGAGAACAATCTGACTGTGGACATGAGCAATCAGGACGCCCTCTCTTTACCACACAGCCAGAGTAGTTTTAAAATTAGGACACAGTGACTCGCGTGGCATCTTATCCACTGCAATGTAACTCTTCTATTCCCCTGGTTTTTTTCTCAATCTTCTCCAGCAAGTCAGTCACGATGGAATACTCGAACGCAGACATGGTAAAAGCTCCCCTTCTCCTCTACTTTTGCGAATGAGGCAGAACGATCGCCAAACAAAGATAGCAATTAGGTGTTGGGCTATGGCCTTTGGGGAGGTGGGCCTGATCTATAATTTCCGTACAGCTTTCAGTCCGTGAATTCGAGGGACTACTAAGAGGGCTGGACTCAACGTGACAGAGCCCTGTAGGGCAGCCGGCATGTGACGGCCATCTTGAAATGACCACCACACCTAGACCAAGAGTTGGGCAAGAGGCACATCATGTTAAATTGTTCAAAATTGAATATTTGGTCATTTAGTATCGCAGAAGTGTATGATTACTGCAACCACCATACTCAGCGGTTGCAACTCAAAGAAGTTATTAAATAGATGCTGCTTTGAAATTCTCCTTTTCATGGAGTACTACTACAAGCCAGTTAGAAAACAAGAGATCAGTCGCACAAGTAATGGGAGGAGCCCGGAGGCAGGGCTTCAGCAGGACAAGAAGAATGCGCTGTGATGACCAACCAAAAGCATCACTAGCCAAATTCTCTAGGGGAGGTACAAGACCACAAGAAGGTAGGACATAGAAACAACTAACCCACTGAAAGGCAAGCTTTTCTGAGTGACACTCTCCACAACAAATCAGCAGCAATGGGATTAGTCAAACCCCACAAAGTACATATAACAGATCATCCTGCAGTGAAAGTGCTGTACGCTTGACCTAAAAAGCAAGGAAGCATGTACTGAGGAAAATAATAAAACTGACCTGTTTCGAAATAACATTCTGTATTCTTGAGGGAGTGTAAGGTTTTTTGTGTTCTAGATAACTAAGGTTCTAGGTTTCTAAAGTCAGTAATTGCACGATGTTCCAGTTCTGGAAAATTAAGAGTTATCTGTAATTATTCCTGGCAGAGTTAGCAAGGAACTTCACTCATTTGTGAAGCAGATGAAGGACAAGGAAACACTCAATTACTGAGTGGATGATAAATATAAACGTACCAGGATATTTATACAGCTGGGCTCCTAACTACAAGGAAAATTGAAGGTGTCTGCCAAGTCAATCCGGCCCAAATGTTACGAATGAAGCAGTCCACAGGTATAAACTGAAGAGATATACTTGCACAATAAAGTGAATGAAATAGCCACAGTAGTGCACTGGACCAGCACCTGGCGTTTTACATTAGGAGAGCTTTAAAATTCTCTTCAACTGTCTCATCATGACTGAGCTGGAAAATGTAGTTATTCCAAACTGCAATGTTACTCAGTATTCCATAACGACATTCAGTTAACTTCCACCTCCCACAGGAGAAAACAGCAGGAACTATGGCTCTCTGCATGTGTCATGAACGCTTTCTGGTAGGAGTACCAGCTGCGCGAGGGAATGCTGAAATTTAAAATAACTGTCATCAATCTGTCAGTGTGAAAGAGGAGTTGTGTATTAAGTGGGCGCCTAAAACCTTATAACTGGAACTTGTTTGTAACACTTTAGCGCATTCCAAGTCTTTTGTACCACCTTCATCCACATGGTGGACCAGGGAAAGGAAAAAGCCAGTGGATATGGTGTCAGAAGAGCTACCCTGTGGTATCGGAGGGGAGCCCTTAAAAGAATGATTCTCCATGCCATTTCTAACAACATCTGCATCATGCAATGGTTTTCCCAAGAGCAGAGCCACAAATGACTACACTATAAGAAAACCACATTCCCTGCTCTCTAAATCAGATTAGTTGTAGAGAATATGTATGCTCACTATGTCTAGTTGATCACTGATCGTGGTGGGGTGTTGGTGTTTGCTGCCACTGAGACCTTTTGTTGGAAAAAAGTTTCTAAAAGTAAATCATCTTCACCTTAAAGTGAGAAGGAATAGTGTACGCAATGAAATGGTGTCCCCTTTGAAAAGTTGCATTTACAGGATATATTGAAGAACACTTGGTATCCTATTTCAATGTCACCAGACATCACAGCTTTCTGTTCGACCACAGTATTCGAATGATGGCATTGAAATAAAACCTGCGGGTGAGTTTAGATGCACTTCTGTCGGAGCGTCGGAAGCCATCATAATCCCCTAATGATGTATGATTAGTGGCAGAGCCAGGTTTGGCTCCGCAATCTGGATTATGATGGCACTTTCTGACGGCCTTTTCATGTCGGACGTTCTGACATGGAAAGGCGGTCAGAAAGCGTCTTTGGGGTCCCTTAGCAGGGCACCCTTCCCCCATGACCCTCCACTAAGGGGCACCTATGGCACTCCCCTAAACATCCCTCCATTGTGTGGCATGCACCACATGGCGCCTGTCACACAGTGCAGGGCTGTTTCAATGCATACATTTCCCAATGCCAACTTGTGCTGCAGGCTTTGTATGCCCATCACACAAGATGCCATTGGGAAATGGAAGTTTCCGACCAACCATAGAGCGGTTGCATCCAAATCCAGTGGTCAGAACCGCCAACCTATGGTCATCGGAATTAGGCTCTATGTTGGGTATGAAGACATTGGAAAACCAAGCATGCTCTGTGAGTTTGTAGTTGGACAAATATGCCAGAAGTTGCCGAGCAGGAGCAATTCTTGTACTGAGTCTTAGGAGGGTGCCTTTAATACAGCTCCATGTCCTCCACGGCATTGAGGAATGAGAGACTGATATGAAATACAGCGAAGAATTTAAGGAGGAGCTGCGATTTGAACAGTAAACCGCCGAAGCATTCAGAAGCGACGCGACCCGTGTTTGCATCTTAACAAGAAAGACGAATGGCAGCTTGAGACGCACTTCACGAGCAGAGTGAATACCGTCTCTAAACCCTGAATAAACTATAAGATAGGGAGAGCATGGGCCCACAACACTGGAGGAACAAAAAATACTCCAATTTGTTTATAAGCGGCCATGTTAATGTAATTGGATAGACAGCCTCATGTCGATCACAGGATCGCAGAAGAGACTCCTCAACCAAAAGAGAAACACAGAGAGTTATCTGAGACACAACTGCGGAAGAATATCCACTCATATCTTTCCAGAGAATCAGAAAGCCCTGATGAGAATCTAGGCATTGGCTACCTAATATTCGAAACGCGTCGGGACATCAAAAAGAGCACAGAAGAATAAGGGATTTTTTCCTATATTGACGAATTATATGATTAATGATTCCATGCTCTTATGGATACATAGATATTTTTTCTTAAAAATCTATGACATTCATTTACTCACTGTATAATTTGCACTTAAGGTCACAATGGGTTTATTGTGTTTTTTGTATATATTTGTGTGTACTGTGATGTAGTATGTATAGTATGTCTAATGTAAATGAATTTTTGTAAGCACTTTCTGAAATATATATAAATTGTGCACTAGTTATTCTTTTCACAGAAAAAAAGCTTAATGAAAAAATAAAAACAAGTCTTCTAAAAGGTATAAATAAAATATAGGTACAAACATAAAGAAATGTGTTTGGCTTATGAACATAAATTATAAAAGCTTGTAAGAAGTAAAGATTTAGGCAAAACTTTTTCTTATCCATTTATATGGCCCTGCCTGTTTCTCGTCCGCTTGGGCCAAACTCCCTCTTTTTTATAAATGTATTACAGCCCCAACACTCCAAGTAACAAATCTAGAACATGCACACAAATTAATTATTGTGTCAGGGCTGTAACAATAATGTATCTCTTGATATGTTGAGTATTTTTCAGAGGTCACTATTTATGTCCTTCTCCTTAAACTCTCCAACAAGAGTAAGCATTATCTACGTGTGTTTCAGTGCTCAATTCAATAATCTGCCAACATTGCAAATAAAGTTCACTTATTGCAACTACAACCCGTCTAAATGGTAACTTGATTATTGGAGACATGTTTCTTCTTGTTTCTTGGTAATGTAAGACTAAAATGAGATATATGCATTCCCTAAAGGCACAAAAAGCACAATTCAAACTTTTGGCTGTGCCAGTAATGGTACTTCTATTTGTTCACATCTTCCTGAATGTGCAGGAAAGACAGCCAGGCAAGACCATATCACCATCCACTAGATAGATAGGCCCATTATATTTGCAATTCATTTTGACTCTTTAAAATTAGACAGAAGAAGAACTGTCTCAGATATGTGTGATGCGGTCATTTCAGGGCCACCCCACTCAATCATTCTTCAAGGTTGGATAGGATATGTGGTGGGAACATTCAATCTGGGTGCCCTTGGAATATATTATAGCAGGAGGACTAATATTTCATGATAGTGATTATGCTTTCTTTGTTTTTCTTACAGGGGGACAGCGGTGGCCCCTTTGTTTGTGAAGACAGCATTTCCAAAACCACTCGCTGGCGGTTATGTGGGATTGTGAGCTGGGGTAGTGGCTGCGCTCTTGCCAAAAAACCAGGGGTATATACCAAAGTGAATGAATACCAGCACTGGATCTACCAAGCCATGAAGGTTGGTCATTCTAGTGCACCATATTCCTGTAGAATGATATGTCATCTATGAAGCCAGTGGAGGTGTTTTGTGTAACAGAACACAGAAAGAAACAGGCAAATTAAAAAAACACACCTATAAAAGGAGATTTCAGTTGCAAATCAGTAAAGTTACACCCACTTCTTCTTCAGTAGTACTGCAGCCCAACGAGGTTCACATCTACTTCACCCACGCCTTCGAGTATGTCACACACTTTACATTGCCATTAAAGGTTACTGCAAAGTAATCAAATAGAAATGAATGCAGGAAGGGTATAACACTACCTGCCCAAATCACTCCACCTTAGCAAATCAATAACAAATAGTAATAATTGTTGATGTTGTGTAGACCATTATACATCAAATTGCAAAACTATTTATAAAAACATTAAAAGATTAACAAACACATTTTTAAGAAGTCTCTGAATTATAATATTGTGAACATCGAGATAAAACACGTTTTACAAATGTAAACCGTTAATAAAAGATAAGAACTAAAACAACATAAAATTGATGTAAAGTCATAAGACTGTTAACATTGCATACACCTATACTCATTATATTCTACAAAAATGTAAAAATTTCAAAACAAAGAAATAAAATTAAACAAAATGTAGTTATTATTTACCGCATTATACGGTGATCATTTCTGATATCTATATAAAACCTATTTTAAAATTGTAAACATAACATACACAACTATGTAGATGATTACAAATATGCAAATTGTTAATGAATTGTAAAGACACATGACCGAGCTCACATCTAATACTATTCTATGCACACTAAAACAGATGTCATAACACACTGCATGTTCCAAACTCAGATACAGAGAAGTAGTTGAGGGAGGATTACACACTCACATGGAGGAGTAGATGAGGAGGACTTTTCAGGGGAAAATGTGTCACCATTGGGAAGAAGAATACTACTTCACCTTATTTTTTCCCATTGTGGAATTGTACTGTGTATCGAATTCTTATGTATGGCAATACTTACACCTGAAAAAGTCAAATGGCTTTTTGCAATCAGTTTAAGGCACAGCTTCCATGGAACATCTCTGAAAAGGGATATGCCTTGTTAAAAGCTAAAAGTACTTTTAAATGCAAGTATAAATCTCTTCATCAACCTTTTTTATTTTACATCAACTTGACCTTTTGTTTCTGGTCTAACATGTCTTCTACTTCCACTACCAACATTGGAATCTGCTTTCTTCTTTTCTCTCGATAATATTTCATACCATTTCTTCTATTTTCATCTCTTGTCTCTGCTTGTCTTCACTCTTTCCTCTGTATCATACTTTTAATGTATTTGCTGTAATAAAGATAGAAACTGAGGCAAGGTAAGTTCAAGCACCTTTATTCTGTCATCCACTCTCCGCAACTGACAACATGTCCAACATTCCAAAGTGAACTCTAGGGGAACATTCCAAAAGGCAGGAGGAGGCGGGGAGAGGGGGGAGATACCAAGGGGGAAAGAGAGGAAGGAACCAACAAAGAGAAAAGTACCAGGGGAAAAAGAGAGTGATTACAACAGTATCACTTTCCATTCTCTTTTTTTCTTTCCCTTTTTTGCATTTTTTTGTTTTCTATCTTTTGACTTTTGCTTCTGCTGTCTGTAGCTCTCAAAGTTTTATTGTCTGTCGTTACCTCTCCAAACTCCAGTCTGATCTTTGTTTCCATGATCTGCTTCCATTCTTCACACTCTTTGTCTTCTGTTTTTCACACTTAAATTAACGCGTTTTTATTTGCTATCTGTCTCTTCAGATTCACTCTCAGTTCAACGGGATTATCAGCATGAACTGATGATGAATATGATCCATGGACGAAGACCTCTTCATTCCCTCCCGCTGGGGATTCTGACTGTTTCAAAACCACCAAAGTCAGCAGTGCCTACAGCTATCCCAAGCACTGCCAACTCAGTTTTTGTGTGGGGTCGAAAGGGGTTGTTCATATGGTATGCTTGATCTTATGAGGGATTCTGTATGCAAGATTAACCATATGATCATTTACGCTGACCTTTATTGGTTCCTGCATACAACGTGGACAGACAAGACTGCCTTAACATCCTCAAAGGAACAACTCTTAAGGCTGCTCTTTTTTTTTCTTGTCTCAAACTGTCTTCAGGGGGAATAATGTATGCAATTGACTAATTACATATACAAGAGAATACATCACAACTTAAAACGAAAGTATGCAATGAATTGTGCCAACATATTGACATAATCCATCGCTATAAAGAAAAAGTAACTTGAATGCTTAACTAACCACTTTGATATCAGTTTAGACTGTGATGATAGAATACTCATGGAGTACTTTTTAAAGGAGAGCAAAGAAAAGTGGAACTTGATAATTTAAGCCATTTTTAATAATCTATGAGGATGGTAGATAATTATTACACAGCAGACAGTGTAAAAGCAAAGGTGGGCATTTTAGGGTTCACATTGTTGGGTAGACATAAAAAGGGCCGACCAGTCTGCTCACTGTAAGACGGGGAAATGATGTGTTGTACCTTATTCTTGCACACACATTGCTGGACACAGAATGGTCTTATCTTATTAGCTCACTGTCATCAGTAATGCATTTTTTGTTGTCTAAAGGCTCACTAGCCTGAGGACTTGCTCTCCCCCTCTACAGCTTTATTCTACTTATATCTGTCTATGATGCTGACTGTATTTAACAAAGATAAACAAAGATGAAGCATTATATGGGATTAACATAAATTCCTACCTGTCTTTGATATGTTTCAGTTAGTAAACCGACCCCCGTATCAGTGAAGTCAACAGAAAAAGTATCATTTTTCCTGAATTGGCTGTTCGCAATGCGATCAATATTGTCCCTATTTCGTGAGAATGAACCTACCATGGAAGATAGTATCCTAAAGTATGCAGCATTGGTTCATTTCTTCCTTCATTATTCAGTATCGACTGGCAGGGAATAAGAGTGGAAGAGCAGTGGAAGAGATGGGTGGCTGAACAAAATAAAAAATTCAAAAAATACCACTTACCTCTTCCACTGCCCACGTCACTTCTCTTTTTTTCCGGCAAATCCCGGAACCAGGAAGCACCCAGACTCCCCATAACCAATCACAATGCTGCAAAGCAGAATTGTGACTGGTCTGAGAGCCGTGCATCAATGCTCAGATGGGGATTTGGGACCTGGGCATGTCCCCCACCAGGCTATGTAATGCAGCCCGGTGGGGAACATACAAACTGCGCATGACTGTTTGACTGGCCCCAGATGGTCAGCCAAGCAGTCATGTCCATTCCTCCCCTGTGCCTCTAGCCCTGCCCGCACTAACCCCGCCCTGAACCTACAAAAAATAAACTGATAATAACTATGTTATTGTCATTTTATTTTTCCTGCTCAAAAAGCAGTGGGCCGATGCTCCTTGGCCTTAGCAGAGGAGAAGCCCTTGTCATTTTTTCAAGCACAGGACTGAAGGATTGCTTCATCTCTTGCCAATTTGATGTCACTGTTGTTGTTCAAAGAAAAATGGGAGCAATATATTCATAAATGTATATTTACGTTGAATTTAAATGCTTATACATAAAGGTGAAATATTTAATATGAAGAATATGAGAGGTATTAAGAAAAACAAAAAGGTGTCAAAATGTATGCTTATTTTTTCAGATATTTGTGTTGCACCTAAGTGGTCATGAAGGAGCTGTGGTTTATCATTTAAGCAGCTGAGTCTTAAACCAGATGATATTACTACTAAACCAGGCTACTTTGGTTATTGAAAATCTAAAAGGCTGAGCTGGAAGAATGAACAAAGATGTTCATGACTTAGTTTAAGCTCCCACAACATCCTGATTTCCATAATCAATTAATCAATCAGGGAATTTCAAAGCATGCTACTCAACTGTTAGGGTCTCAAAGCCCTGGGGGAGAACAGCTCCAATCAGTCGAAGACCCAGCCAGGTCTTGAGGGTTTTCCTGAAGATGTGAAGAGTGGGGGTGCGTCTGATATCAATCAGGAGCTCGTTCCCAGTCTTGGCCGTGATGTAGGAGAAGGTTCTTCCATACGTTTTTGTTCTGCAGATGCGCAGGGGTTCGACAAGGGCGAGGTTGGGGATCAGTGGTTTCTCTTAGGTATGTGGAAGGAGATTCTTCCGTTGAGATATTGGGGTCCAGTGCCCCCTATTTCTTCTCCTTGTATTGTAGGCCAACATTGAACTCTTGAACTTTGATAGCATTTATGAGTGGAGCAGTACAAATAGTGAGACATTTAAAAAATAAAGAATATAATATTCAAATCAATTTAGTAAAAAAAATGTTATGCCACAAATAAGAATGTAGTTTCTGACTTCCTCATGTCACAACGCGATTTAACAAGATCAGTTTATAAGGAGGTGATCAAATAAAGCCTCTTCAAATAGCCAGGTCTAAAACATGATAAAGACAAAGTAAAAAAAATAGTCTTTAGAGGGATAATTTTTTTTTAGGCAACCCTATTTGAAAGCCTTGAGTATAAAACAAAGGCTATCCTTCCAGTACAAAGTACTATGTTAACACCTACATTAAAGCTTTTCTAGTTTGTGTGGTGTACACTCAAAAGTGGACATGTTTGGTGAAAAGATAATGTTTTTTCAACCTTGCACTTGACTCGAGGAGGCATACATGTTTGGGTTACAGCTCTGTCTACTTTTCTTAGTAGTAGGACTTTGTTTCCATGAAAGGTTGCATGGCAATGCCCATGTACCACCCATGGGATGCCCCCTTAACGGAAACCACAAAATACTAGCGTGTATTACTTTGGGGCTACTTTCAAGCACAGATCAAGATTTGCATCACTTTTGGTGACACTACACTCCTGTAAAGACTTGGTAAATCTGACCTCTTGTTTCTTCGCTAGAGGAACTCACAAGGGGAAGGCAGACCAGAAGCAGGGTTTAATCCATTATAGCCGGGTAGATTCAAGCACAAAAGAGCCCTCAGTTTATTGAACTTGTAATAGTTCTTTCTAAGCAGATCCCAAACATGTGAATTTTTGTTTGGTGTTCTCAGCTTTACCAATCGCATGCTGATATATTTAAAACTCACTTAAAAATGGCTGTGGTTGTCCGGACTGTGGATGTATTCAGTGAACTGGTTGAACATTTTGTATAATTGATGAATGCAAAAAAAAAATTAGATTCCAAAATATAATGTTAAAAATTAAATAGCATGATCATGATTTTTAATACAAATACCCTTATATTGTATGAGAATTTAGAGTTATATAGACATTCATTTCAAAGAAGTTGCCTTTAAATACAAGTGGTTATTGACCCAGTTGTGTATCCATGCACTGGTAATAGCTAAAATATTGACAATAATAAGGCACAGGTGACAAAAGCATACCTATTTCTATCATAGTGTCATACTGGAGCAGGCAACCCTCATACTCTACACGAGTTATCACTTCAAACACAGACTTGGAGTAAGCCTCACTCCTGTGTTCTTGAGGGAAAGTTTTACCATTTGAATAGAAGCAGATGAGACCTGAGACATGATGTATTAGTTGTGTGTCTAAATGGATGAATGTTTAGGCTTTCACCACAAAGCTTATGTATTCTTCACACTGGTTGAACATAATTCTGTGAATTAGCTTGATAATTTTCTGCCTCAGTTCCCATAGCTAGGTGTAGCATTAAAGTCATACATGTACTCAAACATGGCTCTCGCTAGAAAAATGTCAGCTGTGAAAAAACAAAATAATACATTATGCCTCTCTCTTTGATCTGGTGCCAGGAGTAATGTATGTGAACATGAGTATATGTTGATCCAAACATATTAGTGTATGAGATGAATCTCCATCCCCTGGAAAATATTGATGCTGTAACACATGTTATTCTTATATAAATATATGAATTATCAATTATAATTTTCTTTCTTTCATTTAAAATATTTTGTGACATTTTTAAATAGTGCAATAGTTATGGTCAACATTTCATTCATAGTAACAATTTTACTATACTGATTGGTTGGAATAAATTACACTTTTTTTAATTGGCCCACCTAATGGATTGGCCATTTATCAGGTAAGACGTACTGCACCCGTTAATTACTGATAATGCAGGGTGTACTAGATGCAAGGTCAGAATGAGGATAACCATGGCCACCTATTTCAGTACATTTGCCTCATCCCAAGCACTTTTCCCTAGTGAAATATGTTCAGGGAAAGTATCTTTGGTATGGCTTTTCATGGTAGTCTTTTAATTTTATTTTAGCAATGCTAAAGACAGTCTCTTTGTCCTTGAGTGAGACTGTTTAGTTTTTTACTGTTTTGCAGCTACTCTACAAATCTTTTAGATGTTGTCCCTACAAACTGTGAAGTGTTTATCAAAATGTGGAAGACTTGCAACATTCACAAATGTAGGGAAGTTAAATTACAAGAAAACAGTTATGCACAAAATTGTCTTTTATTGTATAATTATTTTCAAAACAATTGTTCCAAAGGAACAGTTTAATATTAATAGGCAAACATGGGAAACAAAGAAAATAATAACCAGATGTCAGCAAATCAAATTGGGATAACTACTGGTGTAAAAGTATCCATTTTATCTCAAAGAGGAAAGATGTCAGAAAACAGCACTGAGAGTTGATTGTGGGATTAGATCCAGGACTAAACCATGGAAAAACCTATAAAATTCACACCTGGATCATGTTAGTCAGAGCTGTATCTGAATGAAGTAGAGGAAGAAAACTGTAAATGTCACAATATTTGAAACCTAAAGGGCCCAACTGACCAAATGAGAATGCTCTAACTAAAAGAACAATCCATGGCAAAGTATCCGATTGTTTACTCATGCTGTGGTAAATATAATTTTGCAAATGCTACAATGTACAGCACTGGTAGGCACCCCTGCCTTAAAAAAAACAGTACTTACCAAAGATTGTTACATGGTCCTTAGTAAAAGTGGGCAACCTGTTAATAGGACTAGTGAAGATAGAGGGTTGGCCAGAAAAACATTAGTTTAATAGCACTGTGGCCTTATCTACAAATTCGGAGTGAAGTAATCAACAGACTGGATAAAGGAGGTTCTGAATGCACTGATCTGATAACAAACCAAAATCATTATGATGAAATTATGCTCCGAATTGACCACCTCACCTCAGGAGAGATAGATTTAACCTAATACATATGGAAGTGGTGGGAAGAAGTGCCGCAACAGATGGAAAATGTGTTTCACGTGAGGTCTTGTTGCATTTATCAGTTTTAACTACAAGAAACTTATTTGAGTAACCTCAGTCTCATTCAGAATAGCACCAAAATTAAACAGCCTCTAGCCCTTTATGTCTCAGTCATCCACCGAAAGAAAGCCACGCATAAAAGTAGAGAGATCTTTTCTAGCAAGCGAAGCCCTTACAAACAAAAATTACACAACAACTCACAATACTGGTAACTGCTAATCATAAATCTGAAAAAGTAATAATGCTATATTCAAAAAGTAAGTCAAAAAGATAGAAGAAACAAAGACAAGAAGGAAGGAAGGAAGGAGAGAAGAAACAAAAGAAGGTAAGTTAACGAGGTACGTGAACTTCATTTAGGTCAAGACAGCTCAAGAAATAGACAATCTGGACTTTTGTGCAATAGGTCCGGTATGAATAATCTTCAGATAATGAGAGGGCATACAGTTTTACATTAAGTTTAAGGTCCAGGTAAGCTGCTTGTTTCCTGAATATAGATGTACCCTAATAAAGTAAAGGCAGTGGTAATATACTTGGATCATTTTTTGTTTGTAACTAGCAGTCTGCATAGCTTGCATACTTTAAAAAAGCATGACAAAAAGATTCGTCACAGTCTCTAACAATATTTGTTATCTGTAGCTAGACCATTAGAGGAAATAGGTTCCAGAAGATGGTCCTCTGATGGACTAACCAAGTGTTTCTTCGAGCGAGTAAGCTCTTTTCTCCCCCTGTTACTTTTGCAAGCATTCTTCTGAAATTGATGACACATTAACTTTAGTATGCTGTTGACATCTTCCTTCTTGGATCTTCCTTCTTGGAAAATGAAATCCTTTTGGCTAAAATGATATTGTACTAGGCACACATAACAAAGAACTGTGGATACACATGGAGAAAATCAGCTTCTTTCCATTTCCTACCCACACATTGTTTTAAAATGTTTATTAAACATACAACTGTTTAGTCACAATTTATTAGTGTTGTTGAAATTGGTTACAGTAAAATTGCTCTGTCTGTAGACTATTTTGACTGAAAATGGAATCCATTACTGTCATGTCAGGCCTTATAAACTGATGTCACATTTTTTGTGAAAATAATTAAATGCTTTATGTAAAGGTGATGATCTAGTTTAGAGTTTCATGAACACTGCCAACTTGCTTGCTTTCAACCTGTAGCATATGATATGTTTCAAAAAGTTGTAAATATGCCAGTGTTTACGTGTTCTTCTGTATCAGATAAAATGTTTTAATCTTATAATGTTCCCCATTTTTACCTTAGTTGTTTTCTATTCTAAGGCTTTGTCATTTGCATTTTGTTATACTTTGAATTCAATCATCTTTAAGCATATGCTGTTGGCTGCCAGATTGCATCGTTTAAGTCTTTCTTAAAATTTGAAATTATTTGATGTACTTTTGGCAATTTCACAACAAATTAAAAGGAAGACTTTGTCTAGGAGACACAAATAAAACTAGGGCAAATTTCTAGTAAAACGTAGTACATACATATTACGGAAATACATTTTTAACATTTAAACTATACGAGTCATAATGTCAAGACGTATACCCCAAATCAGTTTGTAGACATTGTATATCTATGTGATAGGAAGCCTTGGGTTATCAACTTTGTATGTACAGATAACCTCAAATTTCGGAGTCTTGTTGCTACTCGACTTTCACAGATCTATTATTTTGCCATAAGCATTTGCTTTTTAAATGTACAACTTTCTATTTTTTGTCAGAGATGTCACTCTTAGACAGGTCATTGACAATATGTATGTGCACATCATAGCAAATAATGAAATAGGAACACTCTTTACAGATGTTTTGTTCCAAACGTTTGTAAACTAGTGAACATGAAAAAATCATGTTGGATGCGTTATACATTTTCTCAACCATCCGTTCCAGATTGTGATAGAATGCAACTCAATATTTACAACAGGCAATATGCCACAGTAAATTGCCTTGGTGGTTAGCTTCAACCAAGACTTGTGTATTTCATTTAACTTCTTGGTGTATAACGAGCAAAAAGACTGCAATACGAACGACTAAAGCATTTCTGAAACCAACACATTGCCATAAAATACTCCTTTTACATAATTGCTAGTTGTATGTGCTAATACTGACCCACTCTGGAGGATTGATGGAGATGCCATTAATATATACTATTGCGGCTCATGAATAATTCTTCTACTCTAGACAGTCCTCTATGCTGTATTTTGCAGCCATCAAATAATAATTAATAGGTGAAAATACACTATGATTAGAAGCTTTACAGAATTGCCAGATAACACTTCAGTTGTGTTAATGTTTGATCAGCCATAGAAGCAAGATTGCTAGACCAGGGGTGGTTTGTAACTTGGATGACATCTCCAGTCACATCAATAGATCCCTAGAAGTTAGGGCCATGTGATGACTACTCATAGTTTGAGTAAAAATAATATAGAGCTTTTACCCATGCAAGTTGCATGCTTCATCACTTAGCCCCCACCTCACAACAATCGGAGTCGTTGGCTTGGATTGGGCTTCTGTAACCTGGAAAGCCCTTTTTGGAAAAAGCTATTAATCATGCATCCATGCCATTGTTGTCCATCAACAAGAGGGTGCACAATATTAGTAGGCAAGCCCACTGTTCCTCCTCACAATGGCAGTAATGTCCCAGCATAGAATACCCTGAGAAGCTGCCAGCTTAGTGTAGTAAAATAAACCTGTTAGCCAACCTAGTTATTGGGCCTGACGTGGATACTATAATAATTGCTCTTTTTAAAAAAAGTTTGTGAGGTTACCTTATCCCACACTAAGTTAATTCTACCGCTTGGTGTGAGGAATGAGCTCAAAGATTATGCCTACTACTTGAATGGATGAGTGCTCTGCACCCTGTTTACTCTCAAGGACTGGAGGAATATGCTTATGACCCAAATGACTAGGAATCTCTTTAGGTACTTAATACCAGTTCCAAGTTACACACCTCATAGGATTTAGCAATCATGTTTTGTTGCTTAAACCAGGGCTGGGCCCACTTCTACAAGGTTTGATGAAAAACTCAGCTGGACTTTGTTCTCTCTGCAGAGTCACTACCAAACGATTTCACTTTGCACTCCACTTTTTGCTGAATTTGTTTTTGGTGGCCTTAGTACTCTCTGTACTTTGCCACTGCAAACCACTGATAAAGTGCTTGTCCTGTTTCCTTTAAACACAGTAACATTGGCTTACACCTGATTGGTATATTTAATATACTTAACAATCCCTTGGAAGTGGTATACCATATACCCATAGCCTGTAAATAAAATGCTACTACTGGACCTACAGCACTTTGCCATCCATGTAAGTAACTCCTTAAAATATGTCTATGTCTGCCACTGCAGACTGAATGTAGTTGTAAACTGAGCAATTCAATTTGGCAATATAACCCCGTACTGAGTCTTAAACTCCCCATTTCTTGCATGTAAGTCACCCCTAAGTATGCCCACCCTAGGTGGACATTAGGGCTGGGTGCATTGGAATTAAAGGTTTGGGCATGTACTTAGGTTTTCCATATCCTGGTAGGGACCAACTCTTAAATCTTTTTCATTACTGTGAGGCCTACCTCCCCCATGGGATACATTTTGGTTGCCTTATTATGTTTAATAAGTGCTAACTTACAATTGGAAATAGGTAAGCATTTCATGTCTGGTGTCTGGTGTAATTAAAAAGCCTCTTTAATGGTAAAGTCATATTTTAAGTCACGATTTGGAAAATGCCACTTTTAGAAAGTTAAACCAAAGAGGATGATGGACGGAGTGTTGAACAATGCAAGCACTCACCCCCAGTCATCTGATCTAGGTTTAATCCATCATCATTTTTTAGCTAACTCCTCCACACCAGTTCAGACATGGCCATATGCAAATCAGTCCAACCCTGTGCCTTATGGGAACAGTCCAGCCTGAAATGCCAAGCCATGTCTTCCCTCAACTGGAAAAAAGCATCCTGGGACCGATTTCTGGCTAATCAGTCATCATCAGTCAGGCAAGCTAGTATCCAGTGGCAAAGTGAGCAAGGGACCCAAGTCTTGCCATACCCTACCAACTTAGGGCGAACAAAGCAAAACCAAAGGGGATGATGGTTGGAGTGTTGAACATTGCAAGCACTCACCCCCAGTCATCTGATCTAGGTTTAATCCATCATCATTCTTTAGCTCACTCCGCCACCCCAGTTCAGGCATGGCCATATGCAAATCAGTCTGACGCTGTGCCTAATGGGAACAGTCTAGCCTAAACTGACAAGCCATGTCTTCCCTGAATCAGAAACAAGCATCCTGGGACCGGTTTCTGGCTAGTCAGCTGCCATCAGCCAGGCTAGTTTGAATCCAGTGGCAAAGTGAGCAAGGGACCCACGTCTGGGCATACCCTGCCAACTTAGGGAGAACAAAGCAAAACCAAAGGGGAGGTTGGACGGAGTGTTGCAGATTGCAAGCACTCAACCCCAGTCAACTGATATGCGTTTAATCCATCATCATTCTTTAGCTCCCTCCGCCACCCCACTTCAGACATGGCCATATGCAAATCACTCTGACCCTGTGCCTCATGGGAACAGTCCAGCCTGAACGGCTAAGCCATGTCTTCCCTGGACCGGAAACAAGCATCCTGGGACCGGTTTCTGGCTATTCAGCCATCATCAGCCAGGCTAGCTTGAATCCAGTGGCAAAGTGAGCAAGGGACCCACGTCTGGGCATACCCTGCCAACTTAGGGCGAACAAAGCTGAATCAAAGGGGATGTTGGACGGAGTGTTGAACATTGCAAGCACTCACCCCCAGTCAACTGGTCTGGGTTTAATCCATCATCATTCTTTAGCTCACTCTGCCACCCTAGTTCAGACACCGTCATATGCAAATTAGTCTGACCCTGTGCCTCATGAGAACAGTCCAGCCTGAACTGTGGTGGCAGATGGTGTCGAAGGCGGCCGAGAGGTCCAGGAGGATAAGGGCTGCGATTTCGCCATCATCCTGCAGGGCTCTGATGTCATCAGTGGTGGCGATGAGGGCGGTTTTGGTGCTTTGGTTGCTGCAGAATCCGGATTAGGACGAGTCCAGGGTGTTGTTCTCTTCGAGGAATTGGGTCAATTGTCTGTTGACGATCTTCTCGATGACTTTCGCCTGGAACGGGAGTAGGGAAATGGGCCGGAAGTTCTTGAGGTCCTTTGGGTCTGCCTTGGGTTTCTTGAGTAGGGAATTGATCTTTGCATGTTTCCAGTTTTCCAGGAAGGTGGCGGTCTCAAATGAGCTGCTGAAGATCTTACGGAATTGGGGTGTGATGATGGTGCTCGCTTTGTTGAAGATGTGGTGGGGGCAGGGGTCTGATTGTTAGCCGAAGTGGATGGTGTTCATGGTCTTGATGGTGTCCTTGTCGTTGATGTGGTTCCAGGAGATCAGGCGGCCGGTGTGACTGGGGTCGGTGAGTCTGGGGTGCAGGTGGCTGTCAGAGAGGTCTACATGTTGAAGCTATCATGGATGTCTGCGATCTTTTGGTGGAAGAAGGTAACTAGAGAATCGCAGAGGTCTTGGGACGGTGGGAAGTCATTGGAGCTGGAACTGGGGTTGGCAAGTTCCTTCACAATGTGGAGGAGCTCCTTTCTATTTTGTGCATTTTTATTGATGCATTCCTTGAAGGAGGTCCTTTTGGCTGTTAGAATGGGTAGGCAGACAAAATATCGAAATTAAAATATCGATATACAATAATATCGATGTTTTAATATCGATGGTATAGTATATCGATGTGCCATAATATCGACAGACAGAATATCGAGATTAAGGTATGTATGTTAGTAATATCGAAATTTTGTTGTTTAGTGTTATGTATTTTATTTTGTTGTTTGCTAAATATGTTTAGAAATGTATGTTTGAAAATTAGTAATTTTGTTAACATTTTGCGTTTTAGTATTAGAGCGGGTTGTGGGTTTATAGGGGAATAGGGTGGGAAGTAATTTAATATTAATTAATTAATTAATATATGTTTGTAAATATTTTTAATTAATAATTAATTGGTAATTAATTGATATTAATTAGTTAATTAATTAATATATGTTTGTAAATATTTTTAAATAATAATTAATTGGTAATTAATTAATATTAATTAGTTAATTAATTAATATACTGTTGTACATATTTTTAATTAATAATTAATTGGTAATTAATTAATATTAATTAGTTAATTAATTATTATAATTTGTACATATTTTTAATTAATAATTAATTGGTAATTACATTAATTAGAGTAATTTTTTAATATATATAATTTTTTTTATTGTTAATTAATTATTTGGGAAAAATTAATATTAATTAGTAAATTAAATTAATTATAGCTAATGTGCTAATATATTTACTTTATTGTTATTGTTAATTAATAATTAATTGGTAATTAAATAATGTTAATTAATTTTGGGTAAAGGAGTATTTTTAGGGTTCAGGGTCAGTTTTCAGTTCTTGGGTAAAGGGGTATTTTTTGGGTTCAGGGTCAGTTTTCAGTTTTTGGGTAAAGGGGTATTTTTAGGGTTCAGGGTCAGTTTTCAGTTCTTTGGCAAAGGGGTATTTTTAGGGTTCAGGGTCAGTTTTCAGTTCTTGGGTAAAGGGGTATTTTTAGGGTTCAGGGTCAGTTTTGGGTTTTTGGGGTACAGGGGTATTTTTAGGGTTCAGGGTCAGTTTTCAGTTCTTGGGTAAAGGGGTATTTTTAGGGTTCAGGGTCAGTTTTCAGTTTTTGGGTAAAGGGGTATTTTTAGGTTTCAGGGTCAGTTTTGGGTTTTTGGGGTACAGGGGTATTTTTAGGGTTCAGGGTCAGTTTTGGGTTTTTGGGGTACAGGCGTACAGGGTAAAAATAAAATAAATTTAAATTTATTTTAAATCAATTAAATGAAATAAAAAAAAAAAAAAATACATTAAATTATTACGTTTTTAATTTATTTTAAATGTATATGTATTACTTTTAATTTTTTAATTATGTTTTAATGTTTTTATTTAATATGTGTTAAATTATATGTATTTTAAAATTATTTTTACATTATTATTAATACATTTAAAAAAACGATATTTTTAATTTCGATATTTTTGTACTACGATATTATTTTTTCGATATTTTTGTACTTACCATTATGTAGATATAACTTCGATATTTTTGATTTCGATATTTTTGTGTCAATATTTTTGTATGTAGATATTCTGTCTGTCGATATTATGTCAGACATTCGTTAGAATGAGTTGGTGGTGTCTGTGGCTGTCGTTCTTGAGTGTTGCGCGGTTGTCCGGTGTTTGCTCATAGCGCTATTTCTTTTCTAGTCTCCGACAGGTCTGCTTGGATGTCTGGAGGTTGGTGGCTCTTCTGTCGGTGCATCTGTTGGTGGGTTTCTTGATCGGGGCGAGAGTGTTGGCGCAGTCGTTTTATTGTATAGCGTTTTAGGACCCTAGTGTAATTTTCCCGATGTATGCCCTTATATAGGTATAAAATACCGTATCCTTATATAGGCATTGAAATCCTAACCATATTAAGACATAACTCAAGTAGTCCTAATACGGCTTGGTTACTTCCACTAGTTCCAAAAATCTACAACGATTCCTTGGAAAACCCCGCCTTCAGCGGTCAGGGACCTCCCACTGCATGAATATTGATTTATCCAAAACTCATGGAGTTTTCAGAAAATTAAGTCTCTAATGACGTTATTATGTCCAATCTTACGTCAAATTCGGCACCTTCAAGGTATAAATATGCCTACACTTGTCCAAACAATCACACGGTGGTTTGGAGCAGTTCGACTATCTACTTGCCAGACGCGCCCTGCTACAGCAAGTGCCGAAGGAAGCCGACCCTCCAGCTGACGCACTGAGAGACGCTGTATTTACTCCAGACGAGAAATCCAGCTCAAGTGTTTCCAGGCTACCCTTGTGGGTTGCTGGGAAATCGAGTCCTGAGAGAGAGATACAAGACCTCCTTCCTTTTAAACCAAGGTACGGAGCTGATTAGACCTTAAGAGAATTCTTGGATTAGATTCTTGGCAAAAGAATACTGAAACTAAGCTACACCTCACTTACTTCTTCCTTTGTACTAGACCTGGTTTAGGTACACCGGGTTAGGCGTATTTTAGAAGAACCTGTGGAGTACTTTTAGTCATTATTTATCAATGTATGTATTTTATATATTATATGGCTCAGAAACCATATCATGCTTTTACAGTATTATTTTATAATACTCCTCGTATTGTACGCTTTGTACTGTACAACAAGTATTACGATTGCAGCAGTTCATTTCTTATGCTTGAGTAAGAAGACTGTTCAATAAATACATTTTATTGAAAATGCCCGTATCTCTATTTCACTGCACCTCTGGTGAAACGAAGCATGCACGATTGACTGAGTGAAATACCTATCTATTGTTTACGTGACTCTAGAGATAGATTTCTTATTCTTGGGAAACAAAGTTGTCATGTTTTAAGCGGTTGTCAGAAACGAATCCCTTCTTGTGAATTGGAGAAAGTGACCTCTGAGCTAACTGGCACTCACAATTAAGTCTAGTATATTCGATATGGGCCTAGTAGACCTCAGTCCTACGTCAAATCTATAGGATATATTATTCCAATGCGGAGATCCTATTGGGAATATAGGAACTACACTACAGCTGATCCATTGCTTGAGGTTGCGGGCGGTTGTGTTGGTGTCGGTGTGGTTGGACGGTGGGTCTTGGGCGAGGGTGGTGATTAGCTGGTCTTCTGTGACCTTGTTCCAGCTGTGGTGGGGGATTCTTCGCTGGTAGTTGTGTGCGGTGGATTTCTTGAAGGTCAAGTGGATGCAGCAGTGGTCTATCCAGTGGAGTTTGATGGTATGGCTGATGGAGACGTGGCTGTTGGTGGAGAAAATGGGGTCAAGATTGTGTTCGGCGGAGTGGGTGGGTGTCGTGACGAGCTGTTTGAGGCTGAGGTTGTCCAGTAGTGTGGTTGAGTTGCTCTTGTTGGTGTTCTTGAGGTGGAAGTTCAGGTCTCTGAGGAGGATGTAGTCTGTGGAGGCCAGGGCATGCGTGCTGACGGCGTCGGTGATGGAGTCGATGAACTGTGTCGGGGTCTAGGGGTCTGTACACGAGGGTTCCTCTGAGGGTGGTGTTGGGATCGATGTGGATCTGGGAGTGCAGGTTTTCGGTAGTGCCGAGGGTGTAATCGGTGTTGTTTGAGATTCTGAGGGTATTTCTGTGGACGATGGCAATTCCTCCTCCCGGTCTGTTGATGCGGTCCATGCGGGTTATCTTGTAACCATCCGGCATGGCTATGGCAACGTCGGGTGCCGATGAGGAGTTCATCCAGGTCTCCATCAGGAAATCGATGTCTGGGGAGGATGAGTCGAGCAGGTCCCAAAGTTTGGCGGCGTGCCTGTGGATGGAGCGGGAGTTGAGCAGTATGCATCTGAGGTGGTTGTGGTCCGCCTTGGTGGGGTTGGCAGGACGTGCAGGTGTGCGCTCGCAGGTGTAGCTGCAGCTTCGGCAGGTAAAGGGTCCATGGGCGAGCTTCGGGGTGGCCTGGAAGCAGGTGGATGATCGGCCGGTGTTGAATTTGTGGAGGGTGTTGGCTTCATAGCAGAGTTGGGCGTTGTGGCGCTCGCGGGGGCTAGGGGGTCTGGTACTGGGTGTGGTCCAGGCACCGACAGGTGCTGACAGGCTTGCCTTAGGCGCGCCTTTGGACAACCAGCGGTGTGCCTGCTGCACGCATCTGCTGCACAACCGCACATCGGTGGCCATAATGTAGGGGAGAGGGGAGGAGATGAGAGGCGGGAGCGGGCACTACGGGGACGGGTCAGTGGTGGCGGGAAAAAACTGAGGGGAGATAAAGGCAAGTGATAGCCCACAGCAAGGGCTGTGAGGGGTGAAAAAAGAGCAGCAGTGAGAGTTGGAGGGAGAAAAAACCAGCAACAGAGCAAAACAATAAACTAGAGCTAACACCTAACACACCGCACAGTAAAAATTATAGAAGGGCAAACACCATGCGCAAGAGGGAGACCTGACGCAGGGTAGTCTTGAACCCTGCAACGGAGAAGAGCTAGCGGGTTGCAGGCAGAGCAGGCACCGCGGCGCTTCCTGGGAGAGGAGCGCGTGCCTAGGCCGAGGTCGGGAACTCACCATAAAAATATTCATTAATTTATTGTAATTAAATTACTTCACACCCAATTCCTCTATAAACCCACAACCCGCTATGGAACTAAAAACGCAAAATTTTATTAAAATGAAATTGAAAACTACAAAAAATGTAGCACATATATTAAAAAACAAAAACAATACTAATAAAATAAGATAGATCACATACTTTTAAAATACATACAAAAATACATAACACTAATTTAAAAATCGATATTTTAAACAACTATATTTTTGCAAACGATATTAATGACTTTGATATTTAAAAAAAGATATTTTTTACCTTAAAGTCGATATTCTTGTCCACAATATTCTTGCTGTCGATATTTCTGTGTCACGAGATTTCCAACACGACATTTCTGTAGGTCGTCATTTCCAACTCTATATTCTTTCTTCATTCCATAATGAGTTTATTACCTGCCTTATCAAGGATAGTCTGCACCAGGTGGGGGGATCTAAAAGTTAAGACCATGCAATCACCTGCAAAGTTTTTACAAGCTTTACCTACCCAACCTACTCTTCTGGCCATCAGAAAATAGGATTTCGGTTAGTCCAGTTCTAGTACTCAGCCAGTGTAGTGATTTGTTCCTAAGGGCAGGCCAGGGTTTGTGCATGTGAGCGGGAAGTGAAGCGAGGTTTGCCAGAACTATCATATAGGGAGTGGCCTCCGGTGGGTCAGATTAGATCTTTGCTGCTGTCTTACAGAAGCTTCACTCCCTCCGTCTCCCGGCTATAATGCCTGTATATGGGTTACAGAACTGTTTATAATATTACTATTCTGTTGATAGGAAGTTGTTCACCCCCCATATTAGACAAATGCTCACTGGGTTATGGGGATTAAGAGGTGGGCTTTTGACAATGAGGGTGAGCGGTGGGTTCAGGAACGCTCTGGTTAATATTTGGGCTGAATGTGTTGGTTTTGGCGAACCCCCACCACCAGAAGTGTTACAGGCCCAGCACCCCTGCCAGGATGTGTGCCCTGGGGGAGGGGACAATTGTTTATACCCGAGCCTTCAATGTGTGAAAGTCTTTCTTCAATTTGAGGTAATTTTAATAACAGAGGGTTCATGAGCCCAGAAACCCTTGTCTCTAATCTTTTCCTGAAGTCCTCATCGCTCACTCAGGAATGCAGCATAACAGGGTCAGTAGTCTTTAGCACAAAACTTAACCTGAGTTCGATTTCTCACTTTCTATTTCTGTTAATTTACCAGTTTGATTTAGTTTCATTGGCTTTTGTTTTTGCAGACCTCCCCCCTTCTTCTTTTCACTGGCGGCTGATTGTTGTCTTGCTGAGTTTTCGCAGTCTAGCCCCTAGTATCTATGTTATGCCCCGTTATTAACTCGGAGGTTGGAGGCACATGTAGTACTAGCACCAAATGTTGTGGGGGCGAGGTTTGGGGGGGATTTAGACGAATACTATCCATGATATGACTGCCGAGGGAGGAGCATTTCTGTGAAATCAGGGGCTCCAGGGACAGCCGCTACTCCGTTAATTCAATCTTGTGAGTGAGAACTGACTCCGCCCTCATTAGGAAAGTTATGTTATGTTATGTTAATTGGCTCTTCTATAGCGCAACGGCTACTCGCAATGGAGTGTCCCGGCGCTTTGGCGAAGAGGACCATTAATGGAAAGGAAACATAACTGAGAATAAAAGACATCACAATTCCTAAATAAAAAGCCATGTTTTTAATGCCTTTCTAAAAGACAACAGACTAGGGGCCTGTCTAAGAGCAATTGGAAGTTCATTCCAAGCACGTGGGGCCAGGTAATGAAACGAACGCCCCCCTTGTCTGGCTCGTTTGATGGATGGAACGAGCATTTTAGACAAGGAGGCGGAGCGAAGAGCTCTGCTCGGTTGGTACAAAGCAAGGCGCTTTCTGATATACCTAGGGCCCAAGTCATGGAGGGCCTTATAGGTAAGCGTCAGGCTTTTGAACAGCACCCTTTTGGCTATAGGAAGCCAATGCAATTCCTTCAGCAGATTAGAAGCACTAGCTCGTCTAGGTAGACCGTAAATGGCCCGAGCAGCTGAGTTTTGCACAACCTGGAGTCTCCTTACAAGATATTTAGGAAGACCTAAATAAAGGACATTAACATAGTCCAGGCGCGACCCTACCAGTGCCTGGACAATAACCCTTCGATGATTCACAGAAATCAAAGGGAGGAATTTTCTGAGCATCCGCAGGATACCAAAGCACTTCCCTGCAAGACAGGCTATTTGAGGTCCAAAAGTCAACTCATTGTCAACAATGATACCAAGATTTTTAGCCTTGGTACTGGCATTGGCGGGAGGAAAAAGATCCTGAGGCCACCAGTTTTTCCAGTTTGGTTCAGAGACACACCCGAAAAAGAGCAGCTCCGATTTGTCGGAGTTGCATTTCAGGCCGTGTCTCTTGAACCAATCAAAGACTGCTTCTAAGCAGCCTCTGATACGGGTCCCATCAAACACCTCGTTCTTATTCTGAGTGAACAAAGTGTCAAGTGTTACTACGACTCCACATGATCACTGAGGCCCTTACATTTGTTCATTACTGTGAGGAATATCAATTAGACTATCAATGAAAAAAATAGTAATGTACCTCAAGAAGAGAGTCTCAAAGGCCCCTGGGTCCATGGTTTAAAGAGGGGGCTTAGCCCACCCTCCACCGAGCTTCAACGGACGTGGTTGGACAGGGGCAAACATGACACTTGCGGCACTCGGCTGCAGGGATGTTGGGAGTGGAAGTCCTCTGTTAAAATGATGAAAGGAGGAGTAGACCAGGTGAAGTAGGTAATATGATCTCTGCTTTATTCATTAGATCTCTTCTTAGTTACAGGTGACTAGATGTAGTTAGATCCATAGGAATGCCCCACCAGGAGCAGGCTCTCCATTGCTCAGCCCATCCACACCAACTGACATACTCTTCCAAACCAACACAATCAACATTCAATCTGACGTCATCACTGGCTGAGCAGCAGGGAGAGAAGCTCAGTAGGAGGAGTGTAATAAGTAAAAGTACATTACAACACATCCCCCGCTTTACAATGAAAGAAAACAAACAACACATGTGAAGATGATAAAACACACGTTCCGACAAAAGAGGATGCAATAATAAGACAAATTATACATCATCCCCATGCTAAAGTGATCACAACAACAAATGCATGAACGTTACCAAACATACAAATGAGGACAAACGAAGATGGATGAGAACTCAAATACTACACCCATCTCCCTTTCATAAAGATCACAAACAAAAAGAAAGAAAGTTAATTAAAACATACTTCAAAACCAGTGGAAACTATCCACATAACTCAATGTCCCAAACTATGGGCACAATCATGAGTAGCCAAGTGCACCACAAACTAAGGCACACAACAGTGGCAGAAGAGGGATCTACAACCCCCAACTGCACAACCAAAGAGAAAAAAAAAACAGGTCTACCCAAAAGAAATGGAAAGACACAGCCCAAACTAAGACAGGGTAATAAAACCCCAAAAACACTCAAAAAACCAATACCGGTATCCCTTAACCCAAAGCAACCATTATAATGGTCAGCTTAACCACATACAGGGTTTAAAACCAAATAGGAGAAGCTACACAAAAGGTAAACTTCCCACGTGTGCACCCGTAACACACAGTCCGAAAAATACACTAGGTGCGTAACAATGACGCACAGTCCAAACATAAATCAAACCAGGATATCCCTTAACCCAAAATACAGACAATATTCCCATTGGGGACCATAAATCCAGAACCAACAAATTATAGGTATCCCATAACCCAAAGACAATCTAGGGTATCCTCAAACCAATGACAACCCCACAATTACATGACTCCAGGGCACATACTACCCAAAAAAACTCATTTGGACTCCAAGCACACCATGAAATAATAAATATGACCTCTCCAAAGATGAGCACTCAGTGTAACATACATGAGTCCAGACCTCACACACAAACTTGAACTAAAACTCACACACAAAATAACATTTCAATGACCAGCATAAATAATATTATTAACAGTCATGTGGTCCGATGAGCGATCTCTCACCCGAAGTCTTGAATCTGAATCCGTAGTCTGCTAGTATTAATATAAATCCATAGATGTCCAAAAAATCTACCAATAAGTCTGCTGAAAAACACCCCCTCCATTGGTAATTTGATAAACAGTACCTTTTCTTGTAATGTAGCATGAAGCATTATATACTTAAAAATCGTCACCCCACGTCTGCTCACACAGCTGATTGAGAGTGTTATGGCTTGCTTGCAGTCTGCCAGGAACGCGGTTGGAATATCCATGGTAATGACTCTAGAAGCGCTCCCACACAACTGTTCGTGCCAAAAGATATCTGCGCCAAACCTTTAAAATGGTAGCACGCAGATTACGTTGTCCCGGGTGGCTACCGGCACGTTAAGGCATCCTCCCGTGCATAATCAGCACAATACCCTCGAACCACCTCACGTAGGATCAGACGTCACACTGGAGACACGCAGGCAAGGTAAGATGTGAGCGTGTGAAAACCGAACTTTCACAAAAGTTCAAACCTCGCACACTTCAACGGCTATTGCAATCACAATCCGGTTAATTAAAAACTTGTACCCAGCATGGCTCCAAATTGAATCCTCCACAGTCCTCCAAAATTGCTTAACACCATGTTACATGCTCCCCAAATGAATTATCGAAGTGAATTTCCAACGCGGTGCAATGAACTCTCTCTCAGGGGTCATAAGCAGTCGAGCTGCCGAAAATGAAGTTCTTGTTCACTTTCCTTTGATCATGCTTTCTTTCATGCTGTCTGCTATCAAATAAACGAAATGATCCACATTGAGCTCTGTTCACTCTCCAACGGGTCGTACAGCAGTCATGTTTCAAAAGGGTGTCCAATTCAGAGCACTTCTCTTCTTGTAAATAGTGTCAAAAACGCTCGATTTTTACATCTTAAAAACGGTAGTTCAAGGGTCAAACTCTCATTCTACATAACGTAGTATACAGTCTTTTGATGTTAAGCTTAAACAGGCATACATAGAGAACACGCTGTAATCTGTTGGCAGGCAGGAAAAAGAAAAGTCCATCATGTACTGCCATAAAGTGGTTGTAAGAATGTCACTTTGCAGCTTCAGGCAAACGCTCTAGCATGCAAGGGCAGT
The DNA here is from genome assembly GCF_964261635.1 of Lissotriton helveticus. Lineage (NCBI taxonomy): Eukaryota > Metazoa > Chordata > Amphibia > Caudata > Salamandridae > Lissotriton > Lissotriton helveticus. The sequence goes on from NC_136068.1 coordinate 1,687,211,564, forward strand.
ATTCCTCAAAGCTGTTATATGAAAGAATATAACATAGACTGTCAGTCATTTTCCAAAACCAGCAAGGATACAGAAACTGGCACAATTCAGTTAAGGGCGACCGTTGGCAGGGTCACTGGTGGGGCAATTGTGTGCCTAGTTTCATCATATCCATAAGTCAATGTTCACTTACTTGGGTCTTTTAAGTCTCAAAAATTTCCAAACAGAAAGAAACTTTTCTTAAAATTCTTACTCCTTCAAAGCAGCTTCATTTACTTCAGTTTTTAAAAGTTGATCCATCAAGGTAGCTCCATGGGTTCTTTGAATCGTCGCCAGTGTTAAAATGATGAAAGGAGGAGTAGACCAGGTGAAGTTGGTAATATGATCTCTGCTTTATTCATTAGATCTCTTCTTAGTTACAGGTGACTAGATGTAGTTAGATCCATAGGAATGCCCCACCAGGAGCAGGCTCTCGACTGCTCAGCCCATCCACACCAACTGACATTCTCTTCCAAACCAACACAATCAACATTCCATCTGACGTCATCACTGGCTGAGCAGCAGGGAGAGAAGCTCAGTAGGAGGAGTGTAATAAGTAAAAGTACATTTCAACATCCTCCCCACGACCAGCACAGCAAAAACAACGGGCTCCCATGCTGCAGGAAGCCCCGGCTCTTTTCTGCACCTCCGGGCGCGGGCAAATGTGACGCTGGTGGCACTCAGCTGCAAGAATGGTCAGGAGACGTCATAAATTGTCACTGTTTCTGGCCTGTGTTTCTTGCTTCCTGGCTAAACGAATCTGCTTTTGATCCACAATGAAGGATTCATAACTTGAACATTGTATTGGTCTATTATGATATTCAATTGCTTATATTCATATTATATGATTGAGCAATATTATCAATATTTGCCAGCAATATTATTGAATTCAGCAAACTTATGTCAATAGTCTGCAAACACCTTGAACTGTGTGAACCGTCCTCATTACATCATGCAAGTAAAGCTTCTCAGACTTTTATATCTGTTTGAAGCTTAATAAAACCAGAGAGAGTGGCAGGGTAAAATGTGCACAAAACAGTGTATTGTAGTGTCCGAAAAGATGTATTCTGTGTGGGGCTCCAAGACGCAGAGGGGGCCACAATTAGATATTTTCGAATTTACTATAGTCATGAAATATAAACAAAAATTGATTCCATAACACAAAGTCACATGTTTGTATTTTTCCGTGGGTACAAAAAACAGCCAGTCCAGAAAGTACAGCCGACAGGTGTTTTGTCATGCCAGTGACTTTTTTAAGGCTAAGGCTGTGGTATGAAGGTCGGTGATCCTAAAAAGGCGATCCGGTAGGTTGTCTTGATAACGTAGTGGAGATAATGTTGAAGTCCGAAAGGACCAAGGACCTAATGATCATAAAAAATATGTTGAACTTCAATGGTTGTCACCATGAGGTCCAAGAAAAACAAAGTCTGTCTGTATTGCTTTGTTTTGGTAGAGTACTGTGCAGAAATGTCAGGGGACGTCCTGTGCACTGGTGCGAGCCTTGATAAGCCTCTTATAGGCTGTGAAGTTACCATGTAGTGTCTCGCCGTGAACAACGTACCGAAATTTCGGTACTGGACAGACGGCAGGAGAACACATTATCGGTCTCATATTTCTGCACTTTACACCATGACCTTAGCCTTGAGAAAGTCACTGGTGTAACAAAACACATGTCGGCTGAACTTTCCGGACTGGCTGTTTTCTGTACCAACTGGAAAATACGAACATCAGTGACAAACATTTGACTTCCTGTTATGGAATTTTTTTGTTTATATTTAATGACTATAGTCAATTTGAAAATACCTACTTATAGACATTTGGCAGGAGTGCTATGGTATCTTTCTTCAATGAGTAACACGGATGCCGAGGCTAAAGTGTGTAATTGCATTTGGGTAGTATGATGCATATATACCAAAGAGCATCCTTAAAATGAAAGAAGTTTGTTGAACTATATTTACGGAACTGCACATAACGAAAGATGTGTGATCAAATTCCCATCATTACCCACGTCTATTTTTTGTAATGGTATCAGGACTAGTAATCACCTTATAGTTAGGAATCAAAATTAGAGCACGATAAATCTAAATGGGATCCTTACCAGATACTGTCTAGGAGCCACTATGTAAATTTCTCAGAGCTCAGCCTTATAGTTCATATCCATATATAGGTTCCTGTTTAAAAACGAGTCGTCTCTGAAATGCTATTCAGTGAATACTGAAAATCAGAACCCTTTCCTACAATCAAATGCAGTTGATTGTAAGTAAAATAATAATTAGAATGAAAGAACAGTTAGAAGTTTTTAAAATGCTCAATTACCCCAAGGGGCATCCAGCCAGTAGAAAGAGGAAACACTGGAAAAAGGAAAGACACAAGGAGAGGAATTGGCTTGAGTAGCCAGGTTTAGAGGAGCTTTCTGAAGCCAAAAGTTTGGGGGTGGGACATAAGGAAAAGGGCAAGATGTTCTAGTACTTACTTGCGAGATAGCAAGTGAATGTCCATGAGTCAAGTGAAAATTAAAGCAGAGGGGTGAAGATGGAGGACGGCTCTGGCTTCCATGTTTAGAACAGCATGAACGCCCAGGAGCAAGTAATTCAGGATGCCCATGGGGCACAGAATTTCCATAGTCTAGCCTGGAGGTGATAAGGCTATGGATGACAACATTGGATCCGGCATCAGGTAGTAGAAGGAATATTTTCCACTGCATTTTAAAAAGTGTAAAACAGGTAGTAGACACCTGACTGATCTGTATGAAAAAAAGGTTTTGGTCCATCAGAAAAACAATAACTTTTATATGCTCTGAGAGGACCAGAATGGGGTGTAGTTCTTGTGGCTTCCAGAATGGTTTCCAGCTGATCGTGCTTTCACCAAATAACAGAGAGGATGTGTTGCATCCTAAGCTGCTGTTGGTTTGCTCCAACTTTAGAAGGTAGCTGTTGTCATATTTTAATGTTCTAATGTCCTATGCTTTGTGTGGGCGTCCCATACTTGTCAGTTGTCTGCTGGGTGGGGAGGGAGCACCACATTGAGGTCGTTTCCTGCTAAACCGATTTCCAAGTCCTCTGTGAGCAAGTTTCTACACAACACCTGGCTCGGATTCCACACTTGTGATTTCCGGTCATAGCAGATATCCGTGGAAATCATTAAATTGACTAAGCAAACATACTGGCTACTGTTTGATGATGTACCTACCACACCCGACCACCATAGTATCAGGAATGGCTGGTCTATGCAACCTGTGCTGGTGGACTTTCCTTTGGGTTGGGACATTGCTTAACAGCAGCAGGATACAAGTGGGCAACAACTGCAGCAAGGGAAACCGAGGAAGTACAAGATATGGATCATAGGAGACAGAGGAAACAAGGAGAAAGGGAAACATGGACATCATCTTCAAACACAATGTACATGCCATGAGGTACACATATGGCACGGGACAGATGGCAACATGTAGAGATATAAAAGCGACAGGTTCTGATTAGCTGCATATTAAATATTGAAGTATGTTCGTGGTGAGCCCAGCCAATGAAGCGTGAAGCTTCTCTGGAGTTGGCCAAATTTGTTTCAAAATGGGTCTGTTTACCCCCAAATGTTAATATTTACCCTCATTGTGCCATAGTTAAAATTAAAGTTACAAAGGTCATTATTGAGATATGGGTCCCATATGTTATATGGATGGCATTCATGGAAATATTCTGGCACCAGTATATAGAGAATAGTTTGTTTTATATAGCATGAAGTTGACTGGAAGGGCTAGGAGTGCTTTACCTGAGTGCTAGCTACATTACACAAGGACACATACATTTTACAGGCACGGGTAGATTAAGTGATTTGCCCAGAATCACTGGATGTTGAGCCTGCGCAGAGACTCGACCTTGAGCCCCAGCTAGAAAGCCTGCAGCTCTGGCTGTAATGCTGCAGCCTCTCTGTGGTGCAGCTAGCTACACTTTGCCATCATGGTAACTGCAATGGGCACTTGTTCAAGAATATAAACTGCATATTAAGTATAGGGAAAATAACCATTTTAACTTGTTTGTACGTGCAATGTTGTTGTCTTTTACATTCCAGTGTCCGAATCCTCTTGTTGCTGACCTGTCCCTCCAACCACCTCACTGAATGCCTTTTCCTATTCCACATAGCTAGTTATATATAGAGCAAAGTCAACCAGAAGGACTTTGGAGGCTTTACATGAGCACTAGTTATATTTTATAAGGACACATTCATTTTTTTCTGGCAGGGGAGAGTAAGTGACTTGCCCGGAATCACAGGATGTTGAGCCAGCACCGAGACTCAAACCTGGGTTTCAACTCCAAAGTTAGCTGCTCTGAAGGTAACGTCACAGCCTCTCCATGTTCAGTGTTCGAGCTAGTTAAACTTTTACAATCTGGTAACTGCAAAGGACATTTTGTTCAAGAATATAAAACGCATTTTAATTATAGAGAAAACAACAATTTTAACTTGTTTGTTAGTGCATAGCTTAAAGTAAAATAAAAATAAAACTATATGCCGCGGTATGGCCACATCATATTGTTTTTTTAATGTTTCCACTTTTAGCTATGTACCCCAGTAGCTCTTACCGCTGTTCAACACTTAAAAAAAACATTGACATAGCTATAGATCTCAAAGAGGCGAAACTTATTTGCTTTTCCAATGCTTGTTTAATTTTGCCACTAGTGAATACCAGGCAATTGTTCACTATTGGTAAGATACTAATAATGGGCAGAAATCAAGCCGAGTGACATGCCACTGTACAGATATTTTTCAGGTTATCTGAATGTGAATGTTAAGTAATGTAAAGGTCACTCTGACAAATCATTTTATGTCGAGGTCCCTTTCGCACAGTGTACATGACTGGTCACTCATTGGGGTATCCATGTTTCAGTGTAGCCAGGCTCATGATAATCAGGAGCATTTCATGCATATGGCTATCTACAGTAATCACTATTCGCTCAACCTTTAAAATGCACACCAAACTGCAGGGCGAATTTGTCTTCGATGTATCGAATTTATCTTCGAACAAGCATTGGCAATACCAATATATCTGGCTTTCAAAGAATGTTGTATGGTAATCCGAAGAAAAAGTGCCAACAGTCTTTGGAGATGCTGCTATAACTGCGCTGCTTAGGGTGCTGGCTCAGAGGAAGGGCATCAACACGAAATTCCTCCATCCCTCCAGCGTCATCTCAGAGCTATTCTCCTCTGAATATTGAGACATAAAGGAGTCTCAAGGTCACATGCTGGTGTAAAAGTCCAAACAAGGGCGGTGAAGGTTGAAGACCTCTTTGAGGACCTTTTAAGCTTCAAGGTCACCGGCTGGGTGTCTGAAAATGCTGTCGCACTGCCAGTCCCACCAGTGACGCGTGGAAACTTTGGAAACTTTTAATCAACAAAGTGTTCCGTTGCGACAAAAGCACCCTTCAATTTAAAGGTCACGAACCTTCACTTTGACGGCTCAGGAAGGGTGCTGTTGTACTTTTCAAAGTAGTAATTGTAGTATCGGGTTACCGGTTATAGGAACTGCAAGCTCAGCATGTTTTTCGTCACCTTCTTGACTGGATTTCCAAAGACATTAACAGGAAAGAAACAGCAGAATAGTCAACAGAAGCAAAAAGCAAGGATTGCACAATAAGTTTAGCCACATGATGATGCAGCTCGCCTCTTGTATTTCCAGGCACCAGCAGAACTGGCAGTGAGGTACAGGAGGTGAGGTGTATGTGTCCTGTCATGAAAGCACAGAGGTAGAGGTGTCAGGTCGATGCATTTCGGTCCTTTAAGCCATCCCTAGGAAGCCCTAGGAAGCTTGTTTCCGGTCCAGGGAAGGCATGGCTTGGCAGTTCGGGCTGGACTGTTCCCATGAGGCACAGGGTCAGACTGATTTGCATATGGCCATGTCTGAACTGGGGTGGCAGAGTGGGATAAAGAACGGTGAGGGATTAAACCCAGATCTGTTGACTGGGTGTGAGTGTTTGATTGGTTCAGATGCTCCGTCCATCACCACCCCCTTTTGTACCGCTTTGTTCGCCATAAGTTGGCAGGGTATGCTCAGACGTGAGTCCCTTGCTCACTTTGCCACTGGATTCAAGCAAGCCTGGCTGAAGACGGCTGAAATGCCATAAGTTGGCAGGGTATGCTCAGACGTGAGTCCCTTGCTCACTTTGCCACTGGATTCAAGCAAGCCTGGCTGAAGACGGCTGAAATGCCAGAAACCGGTCCTAGGAAGCTTGTTTCCGGTCCAGGGAAGGCATGGCTTGGCAGTTCGGGCTGGACTGTTCCCATGAGGCACAGGGTCAGACAGATTTGTATATGGCCATGTCTGAACTGAGGTGGCAGAGTGGGCTAAAGAACGGTGAGGGATTAAACCCAGATCTGTTGACTGGGTGTGAGTGTTTGATTGGTTCAGATGCTCCGTCCATCACCACCCCCTTTTGTACCACTTTGTTCGCCATAATTTGGAAGGGTATGCTCAGACGTGAGTCCCTTACTCACTTTGCCACTGGATTCAAGCAATCCTGGCTGAAGACGGCTGAAATGCCAGAAACAGGTCCTAGGAAGCTTGTTTCCGGTCCAGGGAAGGCATGGCTTGGCAGTTTGGGCTGGACTGTTCCCATGAGGCACAGGGTCAGACTGATTTGCATATGGCCATGCCTGAACTGGGGTGGCAGAGTGGGCTAAAGAATGGTGAGGGATTAATCTCAGATCTTTTGACTGGGTGTGAGTGTTTGATTGGTTCAGATGCTCCGTCTATTACCACCCCCTTTTGTACCGCTTTAAGCCAGCCCCGACATACAATTTGCAGCCGTGTGCCAATGCAGGGACCTCACCACCATGTTTTTGTTTTCTCCTTTCTCTTCCAACTTTGCAGGCTTGCTGCAGTGTGCAGCACACATGCAAAGTAGGAACAGTTTTAAAGTGTATCTTACCGTATTATTTTGTACTGAAAGTGTACTGTTCCAGTAGAAAAACCTATGCTAGACTCAGGCACACACTCTTGCATTATGGTGCTGAGGTGTGCGCCAGGTGCTCGGCAGCTAAACTCTGTGCTGGCGCTAGTGAAAGCATAGGAGAGAGCCATATCTCTGTTGAAACGCAAAACAGCACAACATTTTTGGCTGCTGTACTGTGTTCCATGACTTTTTTGAAAATCAGAACCTTAGTTTCTTGAGGGAATGTCTACTATGCTTATACATGTCACCTAACAGTGTAGGTTTCTAAATAGCGTGACAAATAGCGTATAGACTCTTGATTGCTTGAATCTGCTTCTGTAGGGTATATACTACTCATTGATAGACTACTGAACTCTTTCTTGGATTTTGGAATGTACTTCTTCCTTTAGGAGATAGTGTCAGTTGTTTCATAGCCTTGGTTTACCACTTTTGGGTGGAAGGTATGATGTTTCAAAAATAATCGTTCAAGGTCCATTTTCAGGCTACTCCTGCGATCACTGTAACACCTTTTAAGCATGGGTCACTATGACCTGAGGGTTCTTTTACCTAGACCTGCTTTGGCAAATGAGAGCTGTGTGCTTAAATCTCAGGTTCCTCGCAGGTGCATCGCAGGCGTTCAGGATATCTTTAAATACTCTAATTTCTAATTATACGCCATGTAGGATAGAGAAGGCCTGAGGGTGACCGACAAAACGTTTCATCATAATTAGATTTAAAAAAACAACTCACCAGAAAAGCACCTTTTCGAAAGCTGCTGATGAGTAGATGCTAAATACTAAGGGGCATTTATATGAAAACGTTTTGCACTGGTTTTAACTAACTATGCATAATAAACTTACCTTACCTTACCTCTTGACCCATTGTTTCTTCTAATTGCCCCTCCACCTCAGCACCCAGGTATACGAAACCACCAAAACCCCCAAATGCTAATATGACACGTTGCACAAAACTCTCAAAATGACCCCATCTTCAGAAAATAAAAACATTTTAAAGTGCAAATGCACATATCTAATGTATTCACACATACATACATGTCCACCTGTTGCTTGTATGTATGTGGAAATACTTTCACACAAAAGATTTCCATAACTACTACTGCGAACCTACAACTATTAAAGCTTCCTTGCAGAACTCCTCAAATTTCAAAAAAGCAGGAAATATACTCCAAGCGTTTCTGTAAACCTTCTACAGTAATTTCCCAACTTTTTCAAGAATCATGCCCAAAATCCGAACTCTGGGCTTGATGAACTAAGAGCTTTTGTCGTCAGAAAGCTTGTGAGTCATAATCAGACTTTGCAACCGCAAATGTCACAATGTACTAAAGGCAGTATTTAATTTGTAAAAAGAGAATCGCAGGGCCATTGTCAGAAGGCCTCTGCAGCTTGCACCAGCCATTGACCTCACTAGTGCTGCCAATCATAGTACTATCGCAATCAACCATCACTCTCATACAAGTGTAACAATCCAGATGTTAAATATACATTATAAAAGACTAGCCTATGCCTCCCAAGCTATTCTTATAGTTTTGGGTGGCAGGTATTAGTGATTTTAATTTATATTTAATTATTAAACAAATGTTGTTGTGCTCCTCACAAAATCAGATGAATAGCGGCCCCATGCGCCAGGCTATTATGAGAACTAATGTTGACATTAAAGTGCTGGTGCCGAGCACTGGAAACCACTGGCTCAAATTAAGCACTGACAAATGGTATTTTGCAATCCAGAAAGATATTTTTGACTAAGGTAGTGTATTTTAAGCTCATTCTGAGTTGCAAAGAGGAGAGATGGTGAATGGGGCGAATGCCTCCTCACTTTGAGTCGCAATGATATGTATAAATGCTTTGCTATTGCAGTTGTGGGTGCAAACCATTGTTGGTGGCTGCTATCAGATATGGGTGGAAATTCATTCGCATTCATCTTTTACCTTCTGAATGTTGCGGTTAGACAGTGCTTTCAAAACCACTGCATGCTCCCGTTGATCATATTCCCTTCTTCATCTGGGTTTATTTTTATTCATCATCCCCTTGACAGAGGTTTCTTGTACAGGGAATGTGAAAGTAGGAAAGGATGTTTGCAGTGGCAAGTAGGCCCCGATCCTTCCAAAACGCATTCTATGTCCGACATAATATTGAAGCAGGAGGTTTTGCGACCTCTTGCGAATGATGTCCAATTTGTTGTGCCGTTGATTAGTAAATACATCAGCTGCATCCCCAAATGAAAGTGGAGTTGTAAAGTGAGCACAAAATGCGGACTGGTTTTTGCTGATCTGCCCTTTTTAGGTCTCGCCTAGCAGCGCGAATGCGCTGATTAGAAAAAGACCTTTAGCTATCAATTCTGTTTTCCTGCCAAAAACGTGCACGCATTCCGTTGCTTTGAATGGCAACGCGTGCACATTTAGCGATTCCCTTGCGGGAGCGGGCTTTGAAACCATATGGTTCCTGTCCCCTACCCTAAGGGAAACAGGAGCAGGCCCCCTCCTCTCTCCCCTCCCCCTCTTTCAGCGAGGGGCGCGTGCGATTGTTATTCATGTATTTACCTTTCAGTTTTGTTTTGTGTCCGAAGGCTTCTCGAAAGATGGTGGATGTTGTGGCGCAGGGAGAGCCGACCAAGATCTGCCTAAGATCACACTGTTGCTTGTTGTTTGAAGTCAGCACCAGCAAGGCTTCAAGGGAGGGCCTTGTCATGTATTTGTGGCCGTTATCTGTCAGGTCTTGGCACGCCAGAGTGCCCGGGCCCGGTTCAGGGTAAGACGTAAGTAAAATTACATTGCACCAAAAACAAACCCATCAGGGCTAATGGGGCCGCAGGATTTATGGGGTCTTTAAAAATATCAGTCCTGCGGCTAGGCACACTGCGGCGGCTAATTGTGTTTACAGGAGATTTAAATCATGGTGGAGGGGAAGGGGGTGGCCAAAATGGGTTAGAACCCACACAATGCGTAGTGCTGGCAGCGAGCTACCACAAATCATGGACACGAAGGAGCTATCGCAGTGTTTTCAATCAAATCCGCCAAAAAGGGAAGTCGATGAAAAATTGTGATCATTTGTAAATGTTTTAAGTAGGTAAAATATTTCACAGCTATATGCTAAAAAAACCTTTACAGTGAGATTTTGGATGCTCCTAAACCTTTTCTAACCAAAACCGACATCGTCGGGCTTTTAAAAGGCTAACACGTGCAGGTAATTCGACAGCATGGCGGGTGTGACCTTCTTGCAACGTTGTGTGTAAACGTCCCAGTTCTAGGCTGGGCGTTTTTGTCTCTCGTTAGCCTTAACGACCATGAGTGACACTTTCTCCCGAAAAAAATCAAGCAATGAAGATGAGGGAAACCTAGAAATGACACAGATTTGAGCAATGAGACACTCTAAGAAGATCTGAAAACTTCTGCAAAGCACCAGATATGGAAGGGCACAAACTTTGCAGAAGGGCCTCGTAGTTATAAATGAATGCCAAACTGCTGGTAATATTTAACCGGTTTATCGAAGTTAAAGAGCTTGTGAAGAAGCGCACCCCAGCTGCAGACCGCGGACCCCAACTAACCCACAGTCAAAGCTCTAGACTGCTGAGCGCAGTCTAGTGCAGAACTGTGAGCAGAGCTGTAACTTACAGGCTCAGAATGATGATGTGGCTCTGATTGAAGTAAATGAAATAAGGAGAGAAATACCTTGTCGCTAGTGTGAATGACAGAGAAGAATCAGAACTTCTTAATGGCCCCCACGTGTTTTCAGTGGTTCAACCAGCATTAACCTGTGTGTGTTTGGCCTCAATGTCGTCGTCCACGTGCACTCATTCTTCCTCTCCCCGAGACTGAAAATAGGGACTGCTAAGCGCTCCTTTAACCAGAGAAGAATTTTCACTATAAAAGGTTTTGGAGGCCTCTTCCCTACTGATACAGGGAATGTTCACTGCAGGCGTTCAGTTTGTATCCATTAGCTTTGCTAAAGGTAAAACAAAGCGGCACATCTCAGGCACCTGTGTGCATCTGACTGCTCCTTGAGGCTTCAGTCAGCCCCACTGTTCCTGCCAGATGACGCAAACCTGGGGGTATACTTCTTTAAACAGATCCACTCATTGTAAGGCGGGAAAGGAAGCACTACCACGTTTATAACGGAAGTGACACCACTTCTGTCTTGTGGTGAGAGGGTTTTCACAACAGAAGACAAGGGTTACATGGCGCAGGAGTCACCTATCGTTTATACTTGTAGACATTATATGTTGAGTGTACGGGCGAGAGAAATTCCCAAATATAAGGCAGTGATTGTGGTTGCCTGTACTAACAACATTGTGTTACCACCCAAAGGAGCCCTTCTGTGCAAACTTAAAAACACCACAAAGGTCTAAACCTTTGACTTACAGTGTTCAGGAAGGTCCGTGGTGCCGATAAATAGATCACTGTGCAATATTCGAAGGATAGAAACGTATGAACTGGAAGTAACAAAAGAATCTCTGTGTCCAAAGCTGTAGCCCATTTACCTACTGACATAAAATGCAAATCAGTAATCTGTGTGTTACACAAGGTATTTTGCAGCAAGCACATCAACCCCCAATGCTACTTTGAGTGAAAACCGAGACTAAGCAAACACTGATCTCTTCTGGAAGTGCATTAACCACCAGAGTTACCTTACAATTCTTATTATCCCCTTAAATTGGCTGGGCACGCAAAGATGTCTACGCCAGATGCTTTAAAGCCATAAGATATTTTAAAAATCAGTCTCTGTAACCAATTAATTAAGCAGAACACATTTACTGGCACATTTGTCCTTGTTGACAATTTTTTTGCCAGAGTTGGAAAAAAAAAGTATACGTTGCATGTCAGACTTTATGACTCTGTTCCTCATGACTCTGCCCTTTTCATTGCCACACCTAGACATCCACTTTATGGTTTCCCTGAGTCATTTTTTTCTAATTCCAGCACTGATAAGAGTCGATTGTCCATACGAGGAAGGAGGAGCTAAGAGTCCATTGTTGTCAGAGCTGATTGGGAGCTAGTGGGAGGAAACCCTCAAATATGAGACCGCAAATGAATGCAGCAAAAGGGATTGTGTGGTTTTTGTGACAATGGGTATATGGTCAAGTTTTATCTGTGCAGTCATTTGAAAGCTACGACTTTTCGTAAAGGAAATTAAATCTTCCTTAAAGTTCGATTTTAGATTCCAGTCTTTGTTTTGACTTTCGAACCATCACCCTGTTGGCAGAAGTTCATTGTGGGCCGAGCTGTGTTTGTTAAACCTTATAACTGCACTTACAGAACGATCAATAACCTTTAAAAACAGAGTGGTATGGAAACATGAACGTGTGCCAGGTACACCAGACAGTTCTGTTGCAAATAAAAACATGCATTTGAATACAAGGTTTAACAAGCATTGACAAAGCTAGTAGGTCTTGCCTTTGGGAACTGTTGGCAATTGGTTTAGCAATATCCTACTGTGTATATGTTGCATATTTTAAGTAATTAGAGAATATGAATTTCTTGACATTTGCAAACACTCTTTCCTTCAATGTAATGTTGTATTGGAATTGGAATTGAATTTATGAAATATTTGCATAGCCAAGAGGCCCCAGCTCTAAAAGACTGAGCTACTTGGCTTTCCAAAGCTTGAATGGTACTCCTGAGTGGAGTCTACATGTTAAGTGTCTGGGTTAATACTGGTTTTGGGAGGTTGTTCATAATGGGGCGCGTTTGAGAGCTCTGTAGCTGAGGCTGAAGATGGTGTGAGTCAGTGGGCCATAACAATGTTCAGATTACCTGCTCATTCAATCTTTGGCCATTTCACTGAACACATAATGATGGTCACACATGCACCATTTGTAATTCCCTTTTCCTGGTTATTTACAATAAAATCATTGTTTTTACTTATTTATATCAAACTGCTAGAAAGTACTTATAAAGCCAACAAGTATGGCTTGGTTTAGGTATAAGTTTGTTGTGTGAAATGTCTGGATGCAATAACAGAAAACTCAGAGGCACCTAAATGCTGGTCAGGGAGCATGCTGTATAAAACAGGGTATTGCAAGCCACGTTTTTTGTCATGCGCCTAATTAGTTAGGCCACACCCCATTAGATACCCCCTACACTTTTTTTATCTCCTTAAATCCATGTGGTGCACAATAAGCACAAGGGAGAGAGAGCAACACAGTGCACAGAGGTGGAAATAGGTGCACACTAGAGGAAATAGCTGAAAAACACATGCACTCTCATGGAGTGCTTAAACAAAAATTAAGTAATACCTAAAATGTTAGCAGTGGAAGGACACAGGTAATGCATCTGTGCTCCAGGGGAAGAGGAAGGAAAAAGAGAGAGGTAAGCTCATACGTGCTGACAAAGTATCACGCAAATGAGAGAGAAAATAAAGCCAACCAGTGGTAAGCTAACAATACGTCTTGCAACAGAGAGTGTCTGCGCTCTCTAATAGGCTAGACCTAAAAAGAGCCCATTTCACCACCCTGGTGTTTAAGGCACTGGTGTCCTCACCAGGTCTGTGTATTACTGTTTGCACTTGAGCAGCCACACCCCACTGCTAGAAACTCTTGTGAATGATTGAGGCTGTTTTATGGATTGCCAGTGTGTTTTGTTTATATTGTGTGCCGCTGGTGAATTTATCCTGCTGGTTGGTCACCCTTACCTGTCGAAGGAGGTAGTGTGCCATTTCTCTACTAGACCTCATTCTTGTGAAATATCCTTTCAATGGAATTCTTAGATTCAGTCTGAGTCCTTCCCTCCAGCACTCTGATCTCTAAGAATGACGGCCCATGTAGATAATGTGTACACTAATTCACTCTACAGAGCTCTGCCATTGCCCATTATTTAATTAGGCAATCTCAGTTTGTAAGATATGACCCACCTCGATATTCTAAGTGCAGTCAAGGTCCATCGTGATCTCAGCATTGTAAGAGCAGCTTCAAAGATCTCCGAGTATATATAACCTTTCCCCATTGGTTAACTAACAGTCTGTTCATGAAATCTAAAAAAAATCCTGGTTATTCCAATTGCAATCATGCACAGAGGTAGCTGTCTTTCAGCAGCAGTATGACAGTCCTCCCAGATGCTAAACTGTTTCCTATACAGTTTTAGAATTGTATAATTTTCAGTGATAAAAATATTTAGCATTACAAGCTGAACCTTCCTGGCAACAGCTAAAAAAAATCTCTGATGTTAATGTGCTTTTTCTTCAAAGTTTAGCATGGTTTTTTTCTAAAGCCCAGTATTTTTAACCCTCATAAATAAACAGTTGTATTATCTTATTGCAACAGCATATCAAACAGGATAAGCCAGTATTTTACTTGCTGCTTTCAGTAAATATATTCTGTTTGAAAATCAGCACAGTTTTCATGCTAATTAGACCAGAATAAGCATGTTAAAGAAACGTGCATAGCGGGTAATCTGTAATATTGTCCTATGTTCCTGTCTCTGGGGACATTTACAAAGCACTGCGCCTTCAGCCTCGGGGTTTATGATGATGTCACCAGAATCCTCAATTGCAATATCGGGCCAAACGACTCGATTACCTGTATTCTAGCCTCTGTTTATGTTAATTAATTAAATATTATGGTTTTTTAATAAATATCTATATCAGTGAGATTTTTCTTATTTTGTTTTGAGCCTTGAAGCTGATGCTCCTTTAGTTAAGGGTATGTGAAATTTGAGCAATTTGCTTTCACGAAATTACATGGAATTAAGCAAAATGCAAATCTGTCATTTCAGGGTATATTTCAGCATGAAATGTGTCCTCACTTCAATTTTTTAGCTAAGACATATTTAACAACAGCACTGCAACCATCAACTGCTCTTGTTCTCAGTAAATTTTAACCACAAACAGTGTGTGTTTTTCTGGTAAATGTTTACATCAAATTAGGCATAAATAGCCAAAGTGGAGTAATGGGTTAATTTCAGGGAATTTGGGTAACAATCATAATGCGAAACTCCCCAAATAATGCAAATTATTTTGGCATAATAGACATTTCGACCAGACCTACTTTTAGTGTCATTTTGCCCTTTACAAAAAAAGTAAACAGTCCAAAATATCCGAGTGACTCTGTAGCAGAGCTGATCTAGAAGTAACGCAAGGCACTCCTTTCTTTTGTGTAAATACCTGCTGCAAGTCCTTCTCAATACCAGACCAAAACTTCTTAAAACCCTTCCTTCACCTTGCTTGGAAATTCTCTTGCCTGAAGAGTTCTTCCTTCTACCTTCTAGCGCTACAAGTGTGTTACATAGTTAAGTGTATTGAGTGCCTACTGCAAAGTGTTTGATGCTGGCCATCTCAGCCGTTCATCCTTTTGAAGTGGATAGGTAGATTACGATCTAGTGGAATGACACTCCGTTCTGCATTCATGTGCTGTGTACTATTTTGCCTTCCACTAGTTGGGTACAGAAAATGTATTCAATATAGGTTTTTTTCTCTCTTACGGCTTCACAGAGATAGAGTCATGCCAACTTCTTTTAATGTCGAATATAAGCCCATAGTTTCCCCCATCTCTCTCAGTTCCTTCAGACCATCGCAGATGAGTAGCCATGCTTTACAAACCCCTGATTGATTGATTGACAACCAGACGAAGTATCTTTTTGATACACCAGCAATTAAGAGGTTCCTGGTTGTAGCATAGCTCACAAGGCATCCTTTTGAACCAATACACACTGCAGAGCTCAAATACCTTGCACGAAAAACAGCCTTTTCAATCACAGTCACCTTTTTGGTGAATTTTAGGATCTAACCATCTAGGAACTCTAGTGCAAGATACATAGGGATTGAGAAGATCTGAAAAGAAACCCACATTTCATTCCTAAGACTGTATAGCATTTCCTTCAATCAATCAATCAATCATTTCATGTGTAAAGCACGCTACATACCCGTGAGGGTCTCAAGGCGCTGGGGGGCGGGGCGGGGGAGGGGGCTGCTATTGATCGAAAAGCCAGTTCTTGAGAAGTCTTCTGAAGGCCAGCAGGTCCTGGGTCTGTTGTAGGCTGGTAGGGAGGGTATTCCAGGTCTTGGCTGCGCTGTAGGAGAAGGATCTGCCGCCGGCGGTGGTTTTCCGGACGCGTGTACTGTGGCGGGGGCGAGGTTGGCAGAGCTGAGGCTGCGGGTGGGGGTGTAGAAGCTGAGTCGGTCGTTGAGGTATGCTGGTCCGGCGTTGTGTAGGGCTTTGTGTGGGTGGATGAGGAGTTTGAAGGTGATCCTGTTGTTGACGGGGAGCCAATGCAGGCCTCCCAGGTGGGGTGTGATGTGGCTGCGTTGGGGGACGTCAAAGATCAGTTGTGCCTAGGTGTTCTGGATGCGTTGCAGCCGTCTCAGGAGTTTGGTAGTTGTTCCTGCGTCGAGAGTGTTTCCGTAGTTCAGCCTGCTGGTGACGAGGGCCTAGGTGACGGTTTTTCTCGTGTCGGAGGGGATCCATTTGAAGATCCTGCGGAGCATTCAGAGGGTGTTGAAGCAGGAAGCGAAGATGGCGTTGACCTGCTTGGTCATGGAGAGGGCGGAGTCGAGGATGACCCCCAGGTTGCATGCGTGGTCGGTGGGCTCTGGGGCTGTTCCTAGCGATGTTGGACACCTGGAGTTGTCCCAGGCTGAGGGGGTGGGCCGAGGACAAGGAACTCCGTCTTGTCTGAATTCAGCTTCAGCCTACTGTCCTTCATCCATTCGGCGAAGGCCTTCATTCCTCTGTGGAGGTTGGCTTTGGCGGTGTGGGGGTCTTCGGTGAGGGATATGATCAGCTGGATTTCGTCGGCGTAGGAAATGATGTTGAGGCTATGTTGTAGTGCGACGTGGGCGAGTGGTGCCATGTAGATATTGAACAGCGTTGGGCTGAGGGATGATCCCTGTGGAACGCTACAGATGATCTTGGTGGTTTTGGAGCGGAAGGGTGGGAGGCAGACGCTCTGGGTTCTGCCGGAGAGGAAAGATGTGGTCCAGGCCAGGGCCTTTTCTTGGATTCCGGCATCATGGAGGCGTGCTGTTAGGGTTCGGTGGAAGACCATGACAAAGGCTGTTGATAGGTCCAGAAGGATGAGGGCAGCTGTTTCTCCTTTGTCCATAAGGATCCTGATGTTGTCGGTGGCGGCGATGAGGGCGGTCTCGGTGCTGTGGTTGCTGCGGAAGCCGGACTGGGATGGGTCCAGGATGTTGTTGTCTTCGAGGTAGCGAGTCAGCTCTCTGTTGACGATCTTCTCCGTGACCTTCGCCGGGAAAGGGAGCAGGGAGATGGGCCGGAAGTTCTTGAGGTCGTTGGGGTTTCTTCAGTAGGGCGTTGATCTCGGCGTGTTTCCAGCTCTCTGGGAAGGTTGCTGTCTCGAAGGAGATGCTGATTGTTTTCCGGAGATGGGGTGCGATGGCTGTGCTAGCTTTGTTGAAAACGTGGTGAGGGCATGGGTCAGATGGGGATCCGGAGTGGATTGAGTTCATGGTCTTGATGGCTCTTCTCACATCCACTGTGTTTAGTGCTATTACCGGCTGCTTTTGTGGATGTTGGAAAAAAAGGTAGCTGACTACCCGCTTTGTTGCAGCATCTAAACAAGCATTGGCATAGCCAATAGGCCTCGCCTTTTGGACCTTATAAGTGTTTAGACATGCACAGTTGATGTTTTGGGGCAGGATGTGGCCTTGCGACTATGACTTTGGTATTGGGAAACCAGGACTCAGTTCATCAATCTTCATGCAACACAGTTCTGCAGTACACCTGGCTGTGCTGCGTGAAAGGGAGAGGACAGGAATGTGCCATATTTACCATTATATGGCGCAGTCCCATGCTCTCCGTGCACTACCGCATTATGTGTTGCTTAGTGCCAATGCAGGTACCCTTTCGCAATGGTGCAAGTATGACTGCATTGTAGGCAGGATTCTTTTTGTGCAGGAAGGTATACCTTCCTGAACAAAAACAGTCAAATATGTGCTGCAGAAAACGAGGAGAGATAAACATATTTCTCATTATTACACCTCCTCTGGAAAGGCGTAGCTTTTTGATGCATTCCCAGGTCTACTACTCATGGTAAATCTGGCAATGTGCCAACATCAATGAGTGGATGTGTGGCAACACCCACAATCCACTCATGTTATGCCTTCCTAGCTCAGAGTAATGCAGGTCATCGACTTGTGCTGCCTTGCGTTTCTCCAGATTTATCAAGCACCACAGGACCACGCAAGGTGGCCTTGCATTGCTTTGTGAATCTGACTTTAGTGTTGAGTTGCACTTTCATTACCTTGTGTAAGGCAAGGGCAATGCAACACCGCGATAAATCTGGTCTCCGGTTTGAATCCTGTGCTCTAGGTAAATCACCTAATCTCCCAATTCCTAAAAATGTGCAATGCTTGGTTCTCTTGTAATGCACACTGACGTCCTTGCAAGAGATGTGTTCTAGTAATACAGTCAAAGTCAAAATCTAATCGAAGAAGATCAGTTAATCATTCCTAAATTACAACACAATCATAAGTTAAAACGCGGTTTAAGATCCACCACGTTAAAAAACAGAATATTTCATAGTCTCTCATCACATCAAAATATAATATGCATATAAATGACAGTACAGTACAATGAAATATGTGCAAAATAATATGTATCATAGAGATACACAAGATACAAAGTGTTAATACATATAAACATACATAAAGTGCAATGTGCCACTATATACAAACATAGAGGGTTGGATACAATGCTAAATATAGTCTTCAGGCTTTTCATATACCAATGCGTCCAGATATAGGATACAAGGTGCTAGTGCATATAGAAATACATAAGGTGCAAAGTGCCACTACATATGAAGGTAAAAGGTTGTGGACAAAGCTAAAGAAAACCATCAGGCTTTTCATATACCAATGCATCCAGAAATGAATAGTCCTTTCTTTTCCTAATTGCAAGTGGTATCAATCAAATAACAACATTCATTATTTTCACATTTGCCAGACTGCATACAAAGTTAAAAAAAATGTTTATAATAAAAGAGCATATTTGATTAAAAAAGGGGTCTTGAAACTGATTTCAGATATCCCTGTAAAAGCTACTAAAAAGTTTAAAATGCAGCGTGGATTGTGGAGACTTTCCATCACTCAGGCAGTTCGGGAGTTTGTAGCACCACTTTTCCGATCTAGGGAATGCCCATATATGATGAAGTGTACCAGGCCTTAGCCTGATTAAGTAGAATCTATGTTGGGTGTTTCTTACCAGCGTTAAGTATAACTGTGTGCCCCTCATAAGTGGGTTTCACAGTAAGAAACAACACAATGTTTTTGGCTAGCTTCCCTCTCTCTTACGGGTTCCATAGCATTGAGGTATCTCAGCTTCAGATCGCTTTTGCTATGGTCGTGGATAGGTATAGGATTCTTTTTATCAAAATCTACCTTGCAACGTGTTAGGAGATTATAAATATGCTCCAATCAGGGTATTTTCCTGCTATGATCAAGGGCCAGGCAGTCCATAATTAAATCTTTTGTAAATTGTGTTTCATCTTTGGCCCATACCCCTTGCCAAAAGGCAAGCCCTGCCATGTGTATTGTCTCACTTAGGTATGGTACAGATAGTTCTTTATGAACTATATAATTTGTTGTCGAACTATGAACTGCCAACAATGTTTTAAAAAAATGTATTTTCTTAAATTTGTAAGGAGGCGATGTTAGCTCTCCCACAGATGGCAGCCCCATAACAAACACCTGTGACACATTTACTCCGATACAGAGCAAGAATTTCCTGTATAGGTTTATTTCCTATTTTAGCTGAAAATCTAAATATGCTCTCCTTGATTCTTAAAAATGTCATGTTACAAGATTCTATATGCGTATTCCAGGTTCCACTCCTATTAAAAAGCAATCCCAGGTATGAGAAGGATATGACTCTGTTTTTAACAACTCCACCCAAATGATGTTGTCTATTCTTGGCCCTTTTGGTCCCGCACGTCATGACAAAAGTTTTCTTTAAATTTAACTGAATATCATTTTGAGTCATATACAGGGCAAAGTTTTCTATTAGGCTTTGCAAACTGTTTGCTGTCCTTGATATTAGGACAGCATTGTCTGCATAAAGTTATACTGGCGTGGGATACCCCCAAAGTTTCGAGGCATCTACAGCTTGTTTTTGTAAAAAGGGATCTACGTTATTAATATACAAGGAAAATAAAAGGGGGGCTAAAACACAATACTGTCTGATTCCACAGGTTACCCTAAAATCGGATGTACATACCCCCATTTTCCCTCTATCCCTTTTTTAAAGATGGCATCTTCTCGAAATACAGTCAAAGCCTGAAATGTCTCCAATAACATTTGCAGTAAAAGGTTTTGCCTTAATATTTCCCACCTCCGAAGTGCTATCACATTGTAAACATTGCATTGTGTGAGGGTTATTGGTGCAGTGTATTTCCCAGATGTGCTGGGATGACCCTTTCCAGTGCTCATGTTCTGGTGACTTGATGGTTCTGAAGTAAAGGGGCAGTGGGCACTATTCTGAAGCACAGAAAAGAAGAGAGTGTTAATCTAAGGGTATTTTCTGACTCAATCTGGTAATATTACTTTTCTAAGAAAGACTCCATCCAGTACTGTGGTACTCAGAGTTTGGCCCGCGGGCAGCAAAAATTGCTTGGTGGCCTGCAGACCTTTTCTTGGCCCCATTTTTGGGGCCTTCATAGTGGGCTCCTCTGTGGTTTTACTGCACATGCTCCAGTGGCCCTCTTTTCTGTTTACTGAAAGCCTCAGTGACTACACACACCTAGTACTGGCAGGAAGCAAACGCACTTTAAAAGTCATGTTACGCATTCACAGCTGACTTTAAGGATCCTTTGAGCAAGCTTCCTTATACCTTTGCAAAGGTAGTCACGTCCAGCAGCCTGCAGTGTAAATGCCACCCGCAGCCTGCTCTCTCCAGCACATCTCTCTGCCTTCCAATAGAACTGCACACACAGATGGGGACCTCTCATCGGTCGGTCCAGCCTGCACCCCTCGTAACCAACCACTTGGTTTCACTTCTTGACCAGCCTGCATGCCACCAACGAGCCTGCCCTCCTTGTCAGAAAGACTGTCCTGTAAAATTTGCCAGAAGGTGACCCTGTCCCTCACACTTCTGATATCACTGTACATCTCTTTTTATAAGGCAAAATCTGCCTCGCGGTCTCTGTTCACAGGCGAGCAGCATCCTTCTTGTTTCTATATATATGCTTACAGGTGAATGTTGCGTCACCTGTAACTACTTGTGTGTTATAAATGAGCATTACACATCTATCATTGCAAATATACATCTTTCAAAGAGTGCTTTCCAAAGGTAAGTAAATGATGTATTTATATATGATGTTAAAGTGTTTCTTCAGAGTAAGTTCAGCTCTGGCTTGTAGTTTGCGTACATGGCCTACTTTTTTTATTTTACTTATGTTGGCCAATTTCATGTCAGTGTCTTGTCTACTTTCTGTCCCATACTGACTGACGTTGCAAATAAGAAAGGATTGCTAATTGATAATGAGAGTGACTAAATTAACCTGTTTGGGTCTGTGCAGAGTCCTAAAACTAGTAGTGTCATCCTGAAGAGGGGGGATCCTTGTGGAGTATTACCAGTAATTGTCTTGACCCCCACCCAATACCACACCACCAGCTGCAGTCAACAAAAAAATTAAATACATTGGCTTCCCAGCCTGGGAAAAGCCATGCTATTGTTCTTCTTTCCTTATGTTTCATTTTTTTCTAGAATGCTGTTTTTCTGTAGTTAACTTCATGCAATGTATTACTTTTGTGTTTCATACTGTGAAAAGAGGTATTTTCATATCTGTGTGTGTTCAGGTTGTGTGCAGGTGTTTATAACAGGGCACAGTTGAGAACTGTGCAGTTCAGGCCTAAGGTAAAGCAATCAGCTAAGCCTGTGCTGAAAATCCGGTTAATAAGGATTACTATGGAATGCCTCTTAAGATTGCTATTGCCTAATAATAAAAACTTATTATCAAAATGTCAATAGAATGTGTTTTTTTTAAACTGTGCTTCCTCTGAAAGGTCATTCAGTTGTTTGAAAAACTCCTCCTTGTAGCTTTGCAGTTACATACATCATTGTCTAGTACAGTTTTGAAAAGGTGGTGTTTTTTAACTCTAATAGTGCAGCCCCCACCTGATCCCACCCCACCCGCAGGCCCCTCGGTGCACGCCCTCACCTACGAACCAGACTGTTGGCCCAAGAAAAAGTTTGTGAGTACCCACGATTTAGTCCAAGATTGAGTAGATAGGAGATCAGGCAGATCCTGCTGTGGCTTAAAACAATACAATGATCTTGAATAGTGTAGTTCTCTTGATCCTTGGCTATACTACATTGCATTATTACAAGGGTGACCCATCACCAGAAAAGCCCTTTGGGTTTTATTTTGGATATTATTGAGAAAGAGCTATGGTAAATCTAATGCCATAAGTTCTTCTTACCACTTAAATATAAACCAATGACACACCTACAGGGGGAATGTAATAACTGTATTGTGATTTGAGCACTAGTTTCACTAGGCAGCCTGAGAGAAATTGTGATTTGATTCTTGACTCATAACAGTCGGTGTGCTTGCATCTACGTACACTGTGAATTGGTGTGTGCTTCTGCAAAGGTGTTAAGTGATCAGTGGCCAAGGAGCCTGCCTCTCAAGACCTGCCACATGGTGCAAATATCCATTGAGGTCAACCCACACTTCTCCACACATTGGACTTTTGGCAGCTCACAACATATTGGCCCTTGTTTTACAGCATTCTCCAGTGGCAGAGACCTAAAGAAATGTGTGATTTGCTGTACACAAATGTTTCGGTGATTGACACAGAACAACGTTTCCATTTAGGGTCCTTACAAAAAGAAACAGCCCCCTTTATTTGCCACATTTTGGCTCCTCTGTCCTTCCTCCGGATCTGACTTCCTTCGCAGATTACCACTTTACAGCACACATATGCACTTCCAGCTCAGTTTAAGTGAGGTAGGAGTTCTACGGCTTATTCTTTGCTCTTCCATTAAATAATAGGAAGGACTGTATAAATAAAAAAATTTAATATCACCACAATCATAGTATACAAAGAGTATTTTTAGCAGTAATAATTGGCTTTCACGTCACACCGGAGAGCAACAGCTATAATAACCATTGAACTGCAGTTCTTCACACAGATGAGAGTTGAGGATTCCCAACCCATTGTGATACAGATGATCATATTCAGGTTATCCTCATCTTTCTTGTATTTAATGTTAATGGGAATTACTGTTGTCCAGTAGCGGTCGGTGGTGGGAGTAGCTGACGGGCGGTGACGTGGGGAGGGGGAGGGATAGGGTGGGGGTAGTAATCTATGGATTATGGAGGATTACAGGTAAGTAAACATATAAAAAAATAAAATGAATTTTGTTGCTTGTACAGCATCGCATTTGGGGATGCAGTGCATGCAACGAAATTTTATTTATTTATATGTTTACTTACCTGTAATCCTCGGTAATCAATAGATTACTACCCACCACCCTGCCCTTCCCCCTCCCCACGTCACCGCCCGGCAGCAACTCCCACCACCGACTGCTACTGCTGTTGTCTCTCTGTTATATTAGGCTATAGTCTTATAGAGCACGCTATCACCCGAGGGTGATCTCTCTTGCCACTGAGAACTCTGTCAAGACTAAGGAGTGATAACCAGGCTAAGTGAAGTATTGATGGAACAGAAAGTTTTTCAACACTTTATTAAAGTGCAGGTAAGGTAAGGTAAGGTGTTAGTAATCTCAGAAGGCAAGTTATTTCATTTTAAATAAGAGAGCCAAACCTGAAAAGGTACAGCCACCCAAGGGGCCTTCTAAATACTTGATGCCCAGAAGAATCTGAGAAGAAAACTTGAGAGAGCAAGTCAGATGGTAACGGATTAAGCAATTGCCGATATATTTGCGAATTTTGGCAAAGAAAGAACAGTAGAGAAAACAGAGCACTTTAAAGTTGAAGAGAGCTTTAATAGGGAGATGATGTAGAGGTCTCAAGATCATAGCAGTTCAACAGTTTCAAGGAGCAGTAACCACTAAGCATGTGTTTTGAATAGACTGAAGATAATCAATCAGTGACAACTTAATATCTGGATATATGCTGTTATCATTGCCCAGTAGTCCAGTCTGGGGCCAATAAGAATCGAAATGATTGCTCAACGATCGTGATCTGAGGGAAAACTCAAGAATTGGTTGATTTTCTTCAGAAACAATGTGCAGGAAGATGTAATAGCTGACAACCCAATAGTAAAGAAGCATCACATTGGAACCCAAAACATTTGATAGCCTATGGATAATTAAGGCAGGTGCCAAAATCAGAAGGCCAAAGAGAAGATTTTTCTTCTGGGCTTTCTCATCTTGAGAATGATTTCTGTCTTATCTGTGTTTAGATGTATCCAGAGGGAGACCATCCATGCTCTAATAATTAAATTAAAGTGCTAAGGAGATGGATCTTGGGGAGTGTTAAATCTAAATATGAGTTAAATATCAACAGCAAATTAATATATTTACTGGCCACAAGCGCAAATATGCATGGCCAAAGGATTTACATAATCATTAAACAGACATGGTGATAGAGTAGAGTCATGTGGGACGCCAAGATTAATGGAGAAGAAAGTGACCCTCGAGTTATTCTGTATTTCACTTAAAAAAATATATACACCAGTTCTAGAGCTTGCCCTAAGACTGCACCCTTTTAATTAAAAGGTTATTGTCAAAATGGTCAATTGATTCTGAGATATAAAATAAGATCACACACAGTTGATGTAGACTTCTGAATAGAGGTTTTCAAAGATCGAAAAAATGACACTTTTATCCAGTATTTGGCCAAATGACTGACATATAAATTAAAACAAACATGTTGACAGAGTAGAGTCTTGCGGGACTCCACATGTGAAGCTGCTGGAGAAGAAAATGGCCCTAGAGTTATTCTATAAACTCTGTTTTCGAGAAATAAATAGCCCAGTTCTAGAAATACTCACAGATTGCAGCCCATTATTTAAAAAGTTATGGTCAAAAAGGTCAAACGAGGCTGAGAGATACAATAAGATCAGTACATTAACACTATTGATGATGGGTACTGAACAGAGGTTGTTAAAGAATAAAATAAATGACACCTTTATCCTGCAGTTAGGGCATAAGCCTACCTGAGCATCATCCAGGATTTTTATATTGCTCAAGAGTGTTGTGTTGAAATGTCAGTAAAGCCAAAACACACACAGTGGACTGTTCAATATCCTGACCAAACCAGGCGTCTTTTATTTAATCAATAAGCCCCACCCCTAATGAGCCAACATTTAGAACCTGATTATATATACACTGGGCAGTCCATCGCTACCCCTTCCGGGAAATGGCTGTGACCACATCACACTCCACCCCAAACTAAATAATAAAGTACAAAAACACAAACAGATAAAACGAAAAACCCACCACAAAAAAAACATACAACACAGCAAAACGAGTCTCGAGGCCATCTTAATAGGTTACATAGTTCTTCAGTCTCGAAGACCTAGCAGGACATGGGCGCAGCTGGTATCTTTTAACACCCCATTCACTGGGAACCAGACTCAGGCACCTGAGTCTCAGCAGGCTGTGGCAGCGGATCACCCTCCGGAACCACACAAGGTGGCATGGCAGATGAAAATACACCACACTGTCCAGGCACTACATGACCCCCCCCAGAAAGGTCATTGTCCAGCACCAGAACAGGAGACGGCCTCCCGTTTACCAGGTCCACTCCATCCATGGACTCCCCATCAGAAACCAGAGACTCATTATCCGGTCGTTATACGCGTTCAGTCACCCAAGTACCAGAAGGAGCCCAGTAGGTTTTAAAGAACAACACATTCCAAGAGATGCTCACTCCATGCCTCACTGCAGTAACTTTAGTCCCATGAACAGACTGAACGATCCATGGCTCAGGCTCAAAAGGCAAACTAAACTCCCCTCTTGGATGCCGATTCCTCACCCTCACAGCATCTCCCACTTTAAAAGAACTGGGTTGTGCACCATGCCTGACAGCCACCTTATCATACTTTAGCTTTTGATTCTGTAGCTCATCTGCTACGAATGCATGCTAGGGAGACACTACCCACATCTGAGGGATGAAATCACCCATATGCCGATTTATACACCAGGACATCAGACTGGCCTTCGTAGTGGAATGAGGGGTCATCCGATATTCCCTCAAGAAAGTATATATAGCACAGTCCAAGTGTTGGTGGTCGGCCACAACAATTCTAATGGCTTTATTAAGGGTACACATAAAATGTCAGCCTGGCTTGAGGCCATAAAGGGGTGATTTTTCGACACACTAAGGGGCCTATTAGGATGGCGGACGGACCTGCGTCCATCCGCCTTCCCCGAGGTGGAGGGACCGTCCGCAGGGGCAGCGACGGTCTCTCCGGTGCAATTAGGATGTGACCGCCACCCTGGCGGTCACATCCCGTATCTTTAACCTTGCGGCGGGTGCTGCATGAAGCAGCACCCGCCGCAAGGTTAAAATTGCATGTTTAACATTTACATGCACAAAGCGGCAGGCATCGCGTGGTGCCTGCCGCATTGTGCATGTAAATGCTGGGGGGGTACCTATGTGCACCCCCCACCCCCGACACCCTGGGGGCCCGCAACGGGCCCCCAAACACCAAGGACCACATGCTTTTCCATGGCGGAAAAGCCGCCGTGGAAAAGCATGTTTCAATGCACATCGTAATTTTGCTGACGGTGTCTTGCAGACACCGCCACCAAATAGCCCTCCACACCCGCGGATCAGCGGCGGACGGATCTGCCGTCCACCGCTGGTCCCACCGCAATCCCACCGCCATCCTAATCTGGCGGTGGGTGATGTCTGTGGCCGCGGTGGTGAATCCGCATCCTCCAGGCCGGCGGTGGCTACCGCCGGCCCGGAGGATGTGGATTCACCGCCATCCTAATCGGCCCCCAAGTTTGTAGATAGGTTGCAAAGTCCTGGCTTAAAAAAGGAGGGCCATTATCAGTACGGAGCTCAGTGAACAAGCCATGTGTTGCCATGATCTTTTCATACAAAGGAATAGTGCAACAAGCCGTGGTAGGGTCCAATAACTCAACTTCAGGGTATTTAGAGAAGTTGTCAATAACCACCATCATATGACGCCCATCCGGTAAGCTTCCGAAATCAGCACTTGTTCGCTGCCAAGGAAATTAGGGAATGTCCTCCGTAAGAATAGGAGCTGGAGAGTCACCAGCCCCAGCAGCCTGACAGAGCGCACAACACAACACAGTGTTCTCTATCAAGGCATCCAATCCCGGAAACCACACTTTGCATCTCAATCTGGACTTGGTTTTCACAACCCCTTGGTGAGCAAAATGGGCTAGATCCACCACCCTCTGTTGGAGACACTCAGGAATCACCACCCATGGACCTCTCATCAAGCACTCCTCCGGGGACATCACCAGTTCATCTCGTACATTAAAAAGAGATGCCAAAGTCGACCTAGCATCCTTTGTGCGACACTTGGCAGAATCCACAAGTACATTCCATTTCCCTGTACCCACTGCAGAAATACAGAGCTGGAGACACCCATCCTGTTTCGTAGACTCCAGAATCTCCTCCAACGCAATAGGAAGAGGTCTGGACTGCTCCACCACCAGACGCACTTATTCTTCAGTATCCTCAGCATCAGACTCCTCACCGGGAGAAGCAGGACGGAAATGTCGGGAAAGATAGCAGGATTCAAACTCCCAGGACGAAACGCCACTGAAAAACAATAATCCTGCAAATGCAGGATGCATATCTCAAGCTGAAGGGGGAAGCTTAGAGGACGAGCCCATAAACAAAGGAATGAGTGGCTTATGGTCCGTATGCACAACAAACGGCAGGCCATATAGATACAAATGAAAATGACGACACCCCAATAAATGGCGATATGAGAGTATTGTTGTTCGGTCTCAGTGAAAACATGACTTGCATACGCCACTGGAGCCAACTCCCCAATACTCTGCCGCTGAGAAAGCACAGCCCCTAAGCCACCAGAACTAGCATCCAATGACAACTCAGAGTCCAGTGCAGGATTAAAATGCACCAGAGTGGTTTCAGTGGAGAGGGCCTACTTAGTGGCCTGAAAAGCAGATTCCTGCTCTGGACCCTAGTTCCATGCAAATAAGAAAGGATTGCTAATTGATAATTAAGCATGGGCGTAAAATCCGCTCCGCTCGCGGATTTTTGGGATTTTCGGCAAATTCGCAATCCGCGAACTCTCGCGAATTTGTCGAAAATCCGTGAATTCGCTCGCGGCGGATTTTTTGCTTGGTGATACAATATTGCGGCGCGCGGCGTGGTGCACGGCGTTCACTTTCCGTCATTCAGCGTTTGCCGAGTTGTTTTTCTCGATCATATTTTGCGAGTGCTGCGCCATTTTGGATCTTGCTGCGGGATACCGCGGGAGTTTGGCGCCCGCGAATACGTAATCGCGGCTTGCCACCTTGCACAGCACGCCTCGCGAGAGTTCGCAATTGCGAACACGTAGTTGCGGGGGAAAGGAACAATCTCGCACTCGCGAAATAGAGATTTAGCAATTCTGCACAAGAAATCCACCAGCAAACAGGATAAACCTTCAGAAAATGATGATTTTTATCAGAATCACTCCTCAGGTTGACATTTGCATGGCCTTTTTTTTTGCAAGGAGTCCATTTTTGGGGGGGGGGGAAGGAAGTGCCCCACAGTCTCCAACTTCCTGTTCCTGTCCAGCAGGCTCCTCCCAGTGCTTTCTTCATGTGCTGGTCACTTTCATTTGTACCTTGACCTGGAAGGATTACTTTTTGTGGGTGCTGCTGGATATTTGGATTTGAGGCCTTTTTGACTTTCTTTGGATCACTTTTGGATTAGAAATCAACTTTCACAAGTCAGTTTGTTTGGGGCATTACAGTTGCTGCAACTACAATTTTGGAACTTTTTCAGAACATTAAATAAAATATATTGTGGGTAGCCACAGTATCCAGTAGGACCAGTGTTGGTTATGGGTGCATGATACAACTGTTTTGTTGAATTTAAACACCATTGAGGCCATGGATGGGCTGGGATTGTGCTGATTTTTGTTGTTTTTGTCGTTTTTTGGGGCTGCTGGTGGGGCCCTTTGCCCAGGGGTGGTGAGTGTTGCATGGGCCCAGTCTTTCTGTGGGGTGTCCTCTTGAATTTAAACACCATTGAGGCCATGGATGGGCTGGGATTGTGCTGTTTTTTGTCGGTTTTTTGGGGCTGCTGGTGCGGCCTTTTGCCCAGGGGTAGTGGTGCATGGACTGAGTGTGCCTGTGGGGTCTCACTCTCTTTAAGGTAAACATCCTGGATGGCATTGGAATGTGGTGATTTTTAGGTGTTTTTCTGTTTTTTTGGGGTGTACTGTTGATGTGGACTGGCCATGTGGGTGGTGGTGGTGGCCATCTTGAGTGTTGGCTGGTACAGGCAACACGTGCTTGGGGTGCAAGGGGCCATTTTGAAGAGAGGCAGTGTCTGAGGCCTGCACTTATTTAGCCTACTTTTCATCCATTATCCCCAGGGGTAGTGAGTGTTGCATGGGCCCAGTCTTTCTGTGGGGTGTTCTCTTGAATTTAAACACCATTGAGGCCATGGATGGGCTGGGATTGTGCTGTTTTTTGTCGTTTTTTTGGGGCTGCTGGTGTGGCCTTTTGCTTAGGGGTAGTGGTGCATGGACTGAGTGTGCCTGTGGGGTCTCACTCTCTTTAAGGTAAACATCCTGGATGGCATTGGATTGTGGTGATTTTTGGGTGTTTTTCAGTTTTTTTGGGGAGTACTGTTGATGTGGACTGGCCATGTGGGTGGTGGTGGTGGCCATCTTGAGTGCTGGCTGGTACAGGCAACATGTGCTTGTGGTGCAAGGGGCCATTTTGAAGAGAGGCAGTGTCTGAGGCCTGCACTTATTTTGCCTACTTTTCATCCATTATCCCCAGGGGTAGTGAGTGTTGCATGGGCCTAGTCTTTCTGTGGGGTGTCTTCTTGAATTTAAACACGATTGAGGGCATGGATGGGCTAGGATTGTGCTGAATTTGGTGGTTTTTGTCGTTTTTTGGGGCTGCTGGTGGGGCCCTTTGCCCAGGGGTGGTGAGTGTTGCATGGGCCCAGTCTTTCTGTGGGGTTTCCTCTTGAATTTAAACACCATTGAGGCCATGGATGGGCTGGGATTGTGCTGTTTTTTGTCGTTTTTTTGGGGCTGCTGGTGTGGCCTTTTGCCCAGGGGTAGTGGTGCATGGACTGAGTGTGCCTGTGGGGTCTCACTTTATTTAAGGTAAACATCCTGGATGGCATTGGATTGTGGTGATTTTTGGGTGTTTTTCTGTTTTTTTGGGGTGTACTGTTGATGTGGACTGGCCATGTGGGTGGTGGTGGTGGCCATCTTGAGTGCTGGCTGGTACAGGCAACATGTGCTTGGGGTGCAAGGGGCCATTTTGAAGAGAGGCAGTGTCTGAGGCCTGCACTTATTTTGCCTACTTTTCATCCATTATCCCCAGGGGTAGTGAGTGTTGCATGGGCCTAGTCTTTCTGTGGGGTGTCTTCTTGAATTTAAACACCATTGAGGGGATGGATGGGCTAGGATTGTGCTGAATTTTGTGGTTTTTGTCGTTTTTGGGGGCTGCTGGTGGGGCCCTTTGCCCAGGGGTGGTGAGTGTTGCATGGGCCTAGTCTTTCTGTGGGGTGTCCTCTTGAATTTAAACACCATTGAGGCCATGGATGGGCTGGGATTGTGCTGTTTTTTGTGTTTTTGTCGGTTTTTTTGGGGCTGGTGGTGTGGCCTTTTGCCCAGGGGTAGTGGTGCATGGACTGAATGTGCCTGTGGGGTCTCACTCTCTTTAAGGTAAACATCCTGGATGGCATTGGATTGTGGTGATTTTTAGGTGTTTTTCTGTTTTTTTGGGGTGTACTGTTGATGTGGTCTGGCCATGTGGGTGGTGGTGGTGGCCATCTTGAGTGCTGGCTGGTACAGGCAACATGTGCTTGGGGTGTAAGGGGGCCATTTTGAGGAGAGGCAGTGTCTGAGGCCTGCACTTATTTTGCCTACTTTTCATCCATTATGCCCAGGGGTAGTGAGTGTTGCATGGGCCTAGTGTTTCTGAGGGGTGTCTTTTGAATTTAAACACCATTGAGGCCGTGGATGGGCTGGGATTGTGCTGATTTTATTGTTTTTTGTCGTTTTTTTGGGGCTGCTGGTGGGGCCTTTTGCCAAGGGGTAGTAGTGGTGCATGGACTGAGTGTGCCTGTAGTGTGGTCTCACTCTCTTTAATGTAAACATCCTGGATGGCATTGGTTTGTGGTGATTTTTGGCTGTTTTTCTGTTTTTTGGGGGTGTACTGTTGATGTGGTCTGGCCATGTGGGTGGTGGTGGTGGCCATCTTGAGTGCTGGCTGGTACAGGCAACATGTGCTTGGGGTGTAAGGGGGCCATTTTGAGGAGAGGCAGTGTCTGAGGCCTGCACTTATTTTGCCTACTTTTCATCCCTTATGCCCAGGGGTAGTGAGTGTTGCATGGGCCTAGTGTTTCTGAGGGGTGTCTTCTTGAATTTAAACACCATTGAGGCCATGGATGGGCTGGGATTGTGCAGATTTTATTGTTTTTTGTCGTTTTTCTGGGCCTGCTGGTGTGGCCCTTTGCCCAGGGGTGGTGAGTGTTGCATGGGCCTAGTCTTTCTGTGGGGTGTCTTCTTGAATTTAAACATAATTGAGGCCATGGATGGGTTGGGATTGTGCTTATTTTATTGTTTTTTGTCGTTTTTGGGGGGCTGCTGGTGTGGCCTTTTGCTTGCCCAGGGGTGGTGGTGGTGCATGGACTGAGTGTGCCTGTGGTGTTGTCTCACTCTCTTTGATGTAAACATCATGGATGGCATTGGATTGTGGTGATTTCTGGCTGTTTTTCTGTTTTTTGGGGGTGTACTGTTGATGTGGACTGGCCATGTGGGTGGTGGTGGTGGCCATCTTGAGTGCTGGCTGGTACAGGCAACATGTGCTTGGGGTGTAAGGGGGCCATTTTGAGGAGAGGCAGTGTCTGAGGCCTGCACTTATTTTGCCTACTTTTCATCCCTTATGCCCAGGGGTAGTGAGTGTTGCATACTTGCATGTCCCTAGTCTTTCTGTGGGGTGTCTTCAATGTAAACATCATGGATGGCATGGGATTGTGCTTATTTTTCTGTGTTTTTCCATTTGTTGGGGTGTATAACTAAACTGATGTCCCTCTGTCTTCCATTGCTTTTAGGTGCACAAGACTCTAGAGAACCACCAGTGCCAGGAAGAAGTCCTGCAGCGGTGTGTGTGTGCAGCATAACGTCACGCGACGTCACGTCTGGACACAGACAACTCTGCAACTCGTGCAACTGCTGCCTGCTGTTCTGAAGAAGATGGCCCCAAAAAAAGTTACCCATAGCTCCTCTAGCAAGAAAGTTGCCAGTAAGGAGCAGAAGAAGCAAGTTAACAAGGAGACTGATGTGCCGGCCGCCCCTTTTTTTGGGAGTAAAAAAAAAAGTATGCCTGCAGCAGCAGCAGGATCTGCTGGGGACCAAGCTGGGAGCAGCACCCTCGCTCCATTGGGCTCAGTGCCACCACCACCACCATGCCAACTTAAGTCCAAGCCCTTCAGTGCTGCAGAGGCACTTAGTCTAGTTGTTCAATCACCATCGACCAGTGATGTTGGCTCATCGCAATAAAGTAGCAGCAATGTCCCTCAATCAACACAGGTTGTTGTAACTCATCTGACGAGGAGGCAAGGAGATGCGCAAGCAGAGGTGCATGGAGGGTCACAAGTGCCCACAATAGTTGTTCCTCCCGAAGTAGGGGCACATCAGGAAATCGACAATCAAGGCGAGGTATCATTTGAGGAAGACACTCCTCCTGATGATCATTCATTGTCTTCCACACCCCTAGCAAGGAAGAGATCAAGGGTGGTGTCTACATCTTCTTCAAGCACACCTCCTTCTGATGATACGGATCAAAATTGGGAACCAGCACCACTGCCGTCTGAGAGTGAGGCACATGATCTGACAAAGGTAGTTAAGCGTAAAAGGAAGCTTGTCCAAAGTCTCAGAGTTATGGAGTGTGATGATGAGGCTCAACAAGAAGTGGCGGATACTGCTGCTGATGAAGACTCTGACAACGACGACCCAGTCATCATAAAGGTCACTGCAGCCCCAGCGGGCATGCAGCAAACAGACATTTTGACCCTAGCCCGAAAAGCTGCTGAGCGTGATGATGATGATGTTGTCGACGAGGAGGCAGTGGAAACACCACAATCATTGGAGTTAAGTAGTACACCAACTCGTACCGCTTCCATATTTCTTTCTCACAAGAAGGGACCTCCATCCACCTCGACCTTAATTAGTGGCGGTGAAAGTGCACAACGTACAAAAGTTGGGCAATCCAGATCCTCCACTTCATCTGGCATTAGCAGCATGACCACCACCACCAGTATCGCCACCTCCTCCGGCCCCCACAGACACTTCAAGTCCCCAGTTTGGGACTTCTTTACTGTTTGCCCAAAAAGGGAAAAGTTCGCCATTTGTACCATTTGTAAGGTTGCAGTTAGTCGTGGTAAGTTTGGTACCAACTATGGTACCGGAGGCCAGAGAGGTCATCTTAGGAGACAGCACACTGTCCAATGGTTTGCGCACCTAAAGGCGATCAAGGAAGCCCGAATTGGAAGTCAAGAAAACGTTGATGTTGCATCTGATGATGACGAGGAGGAAGAAGACGTGTCAAACACTTCACTTACACCCAGTACCCCTGTCAGCAGCACACCCCATGTGAGGCACACTAAGAGTGTTGGAGCGAGTGAGACACCAACGCGCAAAAGTTCACCAGCGAGCATAATTGGGTCAACGAAGTCATTATCATCCCGTAAATGCTTGGTCCAGGGCAACATTAGAACCATGTTTTCTTCAGACGCGCCATATGAACGCAACCACCCACTGACGCGTATGTATAACACTAAGCTGGCTAAAATGCTAGCTGTGGACCTTCTCCCTTTTTCTTTTGTAGAAGCGGTAGGTTTTCTAGAATTAGTGGCAACGCTCTGCCCTAAATGGAAGGTTCCTAGCCAGTTCTATTTTGCCAGAGTTGCGGTTCCAGCACTACATGAAGATGTGCTGGAGGCGATTGGGGCAGCTTTGCAGAAGAGTGCTGTTCACACAATACATCTGAAAACAGACATGTGGACCAGTGGCGCAGGTGCTGATTACATGTGCATCACTGCACACTGGGTCTCTTTTTCAGGTGTTAAAGCAAAGCTAAACGCAGGTGTTGACCCGGACCAAGTTTTTAAAGCTGCTCGGAAACATGCAACACTAGCCATGTTTGGCTTGGAGAAAAGTCACACATCACAAAACATTTTGGACGAGTTTAACAAAAAGGTCTTTCACTGGCTGTCCCCCAAAAAATGCCAGATTGGTTATGTTTCCACGGATAATGGCGCCAATGTAGTTAAGGCCATGGCGCTGGGTGACTATTTCAGAGTGCCGTGTTTGGCGCACTGTATCAACCTGGTAGTTCAAAAATTCTTGAGTGATAAAGACAGTCCAGCGTGCGAGGTAATGGCCACCTGCCGCAAAATGTGCAACCATTTCAGCCATTCTTTTAAGGCCCGGAAGCATCTGAGGAGCCTGCTACTTGAACGTCGAATGCCAGTCAAAGCACTCATCCAGGAGGTGGCAACACATTGGAACTCAACCTTCTACATGCTTGAGCGTCTGTATGAGCAGTATGCGGTACTCGATCACTATTTCTTAAAAGAGGGTACAGCTCAGAAGGACCTGCGGATGGGTGCGGCGCAATGGGACATAGTTAAAAGCCTGACAGACATGCTTCGTCCTTTTGAGTTCTTCACGCGTGCAGTCAGCCAGGAGGACTGTAATTTGGGAAAAGCTATCCCATTGTTGTGCATGCTGGAGCACCAACTGAAGGCGGTGTCTTCTGAGTTAGAAAAAGTTGAAAAAAACAAAGACCCTTTTCTTTTGTCGGAGAAATTATTAGAGCGCCTACGTGGTGATGAACGTCTTAAAAAGATCAACTCAGAACAGCATTACATTTGTGCTACTATTCTGGATCCACGCTACAAAAAGGCGCTGGCAGGCCAAGCATCTGATGAAGATGTTAAAAAGTACAAACGTTGGATAGCCTGGTCAGCCAAGAGGTTTGAAAAAAAAAGCAGGATATTGAAGGAGAAGGCAGTACATCAGCATCAGCATCAGCAGGCCATCCCCAGTCAAAAGAATCCACTTCTGCACCTGTGGCTGTGGCACAAGTGACCTCTCAGCCGTTAAAGACACCGGCAACCGGATCATCTGCACCACACACAAGAGTAACACTGGCTGCTGAAGAGGATTGGCTAACTTTGCTTGGGTATGGTTCTCGAAAAAAGGTCACAGGCACAGCAAAAAGTAAGCAAAGTGGAGGAACCGTTGAGGACCTTGAGTCGATGGTGCAGGACTATCTGAATGACTCAACAGAGGTCTTTCTTAATGATGAGCCATTGCAGTATTGGCATGGGAAAAAACAATTGTGGCCACAGCTCTCCAACCTGGCTATAAACTATTTGTCTTGCCCACTCGCAAGTGTGTCTTCTGAACGTGTTTTCAGTGCTGCTGGTGGCATTGTAACTCCCAAACGGAGCCGCCTCTCGCCCAAAAATGTGGAGAGGCTAACAATGATCAAGATGAATCAGCACCTCATACCACCAGATTACAAAGTACGAGAAAGCGCGCCGCATGAAGACGAGGAGGACGGCAACGTAGATGAGGGGATTTGTTCTCTGTTCGGTGACGCTGACCTCATCCTGCCTGAATTCGCAGAGTATGATGACAAAATCTTCTTCTTATTCCCTGACACCGAGCCCTGAAAATGAGACAATGACTCAATAACTTTCTTTTTTGTCCTACCTTATTCACTTTTATTCCTGTGTGTCTGTCTTTCTTTGTTTTGCACAGTTAATTTAATTCAAACTTTAATCACCTAATGACAAAAACAAGCCCATCAGCAGAACTGTCTTCACTTGTTTGCTTATTGATTTGAAGGTGCCGCAGTGTGCATTCCTCAGGTTCACAAGTTCAGAAGAACATGCTCCTCTATCCTCCTCCTCCTATTTCCCTCAAAGCAGAGGGCTGGATTACGCCCAATGAAGAAAGACTCAGCACTTGTGGGGGTGTTCTACTTCTTTGCGGGTGAGTTGACGGCTCTGGGCCCATTGCTGTGAAGCTCTAATAACAGATAAAAGTGTTTTGGACCAAATATGAGGCGGAAATTATTTGCCGTTTTTGCTGACTTGCTTGCCTTTGAGGTGCTCTTTGGCGGGGTTCCGGGTGTTTGTGGGTGAGTTTTGGGGTCTGGGAGCACTGCTGGGACAGTCTAATCCTGATTGCATTTGCTTTTCAGGAAATCTGTGGTGGAAAACAGGAGGTATGATGATGACCTAGCTGCACAGCGCGTTTGGACCGAAGGCCGAGAGATATTGTAAGTATGAGATTTTGCTTTTTGGCTGTTTGGGGGTGTTGTCGCGTGCTTTTTTGCGGGTGGGTTGGCGGGTCTCTTGGGGCATTCCTGGGAAGGTCTAATACCGGATAGAAGTGGTTTGGACAAAATCCATAAGGAAAAGCCTTTTGGCACTTTTTGTAACTTAGGGTTCGTTAGGGTTAGACCTAGCAGCAGGATTGCATGTGTTTCGGGGTGTTCTAGATTTTTGCAACTGAGTTCTGGGGTCTTAGAGCACTCTTGGAGCGATGCTGGCTATGGATACTTTTGCTTGCTTGCAAGTGGTTTGAATACAATCCACGGTGGGTAAGGGCGTATTTGGGCCTACTTTTACTTTCAAAGTACGTTTTGTCACCATTTTTCTGCTAGGCCTCGTTTTTTGAGATCTGATTGAGGGTCTTCTACATTTTTGCGACTGGCTTTAGTAAGGGTCTTGGTGGGAGCATTGCTGGGAAGGTCTAATTTTGTTCTAAAACACAGTTTACAGTACACCTAGCTTGAGGGGAAAGATCCGCTAAATTAATTTGGCCATACTTATTTATCCTTAAAAAGGTGACTCAGACAGATTACGCAATTTCAAAAATATTGAACTGTCTATTAGGAAAATCAAAGTGTGACTTTTTGCACCACACAGCGTTCATACCTTATATCAGTGGTATTGTAATAGCACCTCCTGTTTTCCGTTCAATAATTACAGGCCGGGTTTCAGTCAACATCCGCCAGGCAGGCAGTGGACAGGGTGTCTTCTGTCAGTGGTCACTGGTCACCAACATTGATGGACGAAGCGTCAGCTGGAATGGAGGAGTGCCGCTAATAAGAGGAATTGTTTGCTGCATGCAACTTACTTACCAAATTCAACAGGACAACTCCAACAACATACAGAATACAGATACAGTATCCATTGTTTTCTTCTATGAGTGTGACTGCATGTGGTTAGCTTTAGTTTGTACCCAAAGATTTCTTTATCTTCAATTATTGTTTGTCCATGCTGTGCTTTTTTTTTCTTCTCTCAACAAAACCTACCCAAAAAGAAACCCCCATTCCCATCCATTTTCCAAACCCTAACCCTCTTCCCCCGGGCTGTGTGGTTTTGCTTGATGTCTGACTAAATGACATCAATAATTCCACACACTTGCTGGGGAGGATAAGGTCATAGCAACAGGCTGGTGAAGGAATACGAGGATATATTCTAGACTTACTCAGCTTCAGTACTATTTCTTGTAGTAGTAGGAGCCAATGTCAAATAAATTCAACGCAAGTACTAGTTATACTTGCAATACTTTACCATTTGTTAGGCTACATTGTGGCACTGTTCTAGTGTACTGTCACCTGCTATATTCTCTATCGTACCGTAACCGTTGTAATGCTACAGTAAGGACAAACCAGGTTTCGTTTTCTTTTTTTCCATAGGCATGCAACTGCCACTGTGTCACACCACTAGTACCACCACAACGAGGAAATTTCATCCGCCCAGGATTGCCAACCTTAATCCCCATTTCCCGTGGAGCCAGCCCTGGGCCTAGCCCTAATTTCTAACACAAATTACAGGTAAGATAAGCGTTTGGTGGGAGGTAGTATAATGGAGTATTAGGACTAGACAAGAGATTGACGGTAGTACTACTAAAGTCCTAGGACTCTTCAGGAAAACAAACTTACTGTTAAACCCCCACCCACCAGACTGAAAAGCAGTAAAAAACAGGTATGGTCAGATAAAGTTTAAAAAAGTATATTTATGTAGCCCTAACAAAATAATCTCCCTCAAGACCCTCCCTAACCCCAACGATTGTCTTTCAAAAGTCCCAAAAAGAACCCAACTCCCAAATCCCACCCCCCAAAAGTCTCTAAAAAAAGGGCAAGGGACACTCCACTACTGGAGGGTGCTGGTGAATTTTGCGGCCAGGGCATCATACTCCTTGCGGAGGGTGGCATGGTCGAAGCGGAGGCCCTCCACCAAGTTCTTATAGTTATGGACCTCCTGCTCCAGGTACGACACTCTGAGTCCTAAGCGGCACTGGCGTGCCTTGCAACTCCTGTGGGGGGCAGCTGGTCTTTTTGCTGCTTGGCGGTGGCGGTTGGCTTTGTTAGCCCGGCTCCGTACCGCTGGAGCACTGCGCTGGCTGGCAGCCCGTGGGGGCACAGAGGAGGATGCAGCTGTCCCAGTGGAGGATGTTGTGGTTCCACCGGTTTACTGCGTGTCCTCCTCCTCCAGGGCCACCAGCCGCCGATATTCGGCGACCGTGGCATCCAGCCTCTGTTGCCGGGCCATTCGAGCCTGCTCCCTCCGTGATGTCGATTTGGAAGGAGCAACTATATGAAGAAAGAAAGACATAGTCTGTAACCAATGCTCCTTAACATTAATAACACAAAGTGATTGAGCCGAAAGTTGTGTCACAGTACAAGTAGCAAATTGAAAGCACAGTACATAACTATTGAGGACAGTATCTATCTAACCTCCCACTTCTGCATCCTTGCTCTAACATTAGTGGGAGTTTAATGAACAAATTCTACGACCACTATGGACTTCCATTACAGTCGACTATGACAGTACACCAGTCTTCTTCTTCTTCTTCTCTCTTGTTTAGGAAAATTGGTATGTTATCTTATGCAAGCCGGCAGAATGCCAGCGCAGTGAACTTGCACCCGAGAAAAACAGACGCACACCATGATGAGTGAGACAGACTTGCGTTACTGTACCGGTCCAGTACATGCAGGTGGTGAAGATATTACTTTTCTATTATGGGTGGCACTGAGAATACTCTGTTACAAGGGCTACTGCTTAATTAATTTATCTTTCACCCTACAGTGCAAATGAGTACTAGAAAAGGAAAATGAAGAAGCTAAATAATTTGATTATCTATCACTTCACATGGGATGTATTTGATGACATATGGGATGACTTTAGGTGCTTTGCTTATTATTGAGTGAACAGTGATACACCCACACATGAATGACGTACTACTACTAAACTAAAGTTATTAAGAGAGGTACGGAGTGTCCACCGTAATAACCGGATATATGCTGTGCTTGCAGTTGCAATGCAAACTACTGCTACTATTCATGGTAGTATTGGACAAATTTACAATTTCTTTTCCTTGCCTTCCCTACACTGGAACGGACGTGCGGGTGCGGTGTTACATGCTCTTCAAGGTAACACTTAGTTCATTCAGTGACCATCTACTCTCTCTATATACACATGTGCTATCTAAGAGTCAGATAATACCATGCTCCAGGCATCCATCCATTCAAAGTATATGCACACATACAGTTTCTGTTTCACCCACCCAGGCTGTTGTCCTTCCACCCATCCTTGCTTCATCATTGACCCAGCCATGCACCATACCATATTCTTTCCTTCCCAGCCACCTCGGGGGCCAAGCAAACACATATCATTCTTCTTTGCCAGCCATCATAAAATTTCTCGTCCTTCCACACTTACTTACACCCTTCTTTCGCTTTTCGTTCATCCCATCCATAGTTCATCTAAGATCTTATTGGGATTCTTCTCACCAAAAACTTCACAGCTAAGTCGAAGTACATTTAGAGGAGGCTACTACCTGGTTGATTTATAATACACCCGTGCAGAAAGCACACTATGCAGTCTTCAATCTCAATAAGTAAGGAATATATAGCTTACCTCTTCCCGCCACCACTGTGCAAACCCTCACAGGAACGTCCGGCACTTGCACCGCCTCCTCCCCAGAGTCCTCGCCCAACACCACCACCTCCGCGCTGGCCCCGCCACCAGATGTTCCACCTACAAAGTACATTTAAGAATGTTAGAATACACCACTCACTACTATATAATATTTGGTCTAGGAGGAATAAACATATGTTAAGAAAACAAAATACAATGTAATAATTGTAACTGTCTACTCTAAAGTAAAAATGTGTCCAATTAATCGTTAGCACTAAGCACTTTTCCATTTTCAGTTAAACGTTTACTTTTATGACAAATTTGATATTAATAAATGTGTTTACTTTTAATAAAGCTTTTAAACTTAAATAGACTCTGTGGTTTTTGGTCCTCCAGACTAGAGTGGATGAGCTAAAGGTTTTGGAATTTTTGCAAGCATGAGTGCCTCTGGCACTTCTTGACTCTGACTCCGTACTCTTGTCCTGCGTTGGATAATCTAATGATCATTGGGGATCAATCATCGGTGACTTTGGGAGCTAAATGACTCTGCCACACTATCTAGTCAGTAAGGAGATAGGGGGTTCTTCAAAGTCTGGTATCACTGAGGTATGTGGAAAGAAAGTCTACCTGCGCCTATTATAATTGATAAACAATGCACTATTTCGTGTTCATAGTTCGGTTTGTGCAGATTTGTCCCTGCAACAGTAGTAGAATGGATTGTCCTCCTATCCAAACCAAAAGTAAAGTAGTATCTTATTCTTTCTTGGTGGTCATTCACCTTTTTATTGTTGGCAATTGTCAAAGCATAAA
This sequence comes from Lissotriton helveticus, assembly GCF_964261635.1. Taxonomy (NCBI): domain Eukaryota; kingdom Metazoa; phylum Chordata; class Amphibia; order Caudata; family Salamandridae; genus Lissotriton; species Lissotriton helveticus. The sequence continues at coordinate 1,687,252,379 of NC_136068.1, forward strand.
CATTTAGAAGACTTGAAAAGACATTATGGACAATCCCAGAGGACTGCACTCAGTGCATAGAGCTATTGCTGACTAGAATGGGAGTCCAATGGAATTGCCAAATGTGCAATCTTAGTTAGCTACACAGACAGACTAATAAGAATAATCTAGTAATACCACAGGGAGTCATAGTCGATGCAGGATAAGAATTTAGATCCAGTCTACAAGAAGATCAAAGACGATTTAGAAAAAATCGAATGAGGAACGCTAGGAAAAAATAGGTACTCTATATTAAAATTAAAACTTACTGGGGCCAGCAAAGGAGCCCTCGCCTGCCCGATCCTGGCCTGCATCCTCCTGAACAGCACCCTCCTCCTCCTCCTCCTGTGTCCTCTTGCCCTTGGGGGGAGCTGATGTACAACATGAAAGAAAGAAAGACCAGAAAACATGGATGAGATTTGTCAACCAAATCAAACATTTCAAAAGAACAATAACAAAATATTTTGGAGAAATAGCAAATAGATAGACAACTATTCCACGGGATATATTGACCTATCTCATGTGGTATACTACGTTATTCGTATTGCCTGATTTGCGGGCCGTTGACTTTGAAAGTTCCTATGTAACTCACTAAACAGACTACTAAAAAGGTTTGCCTAGGCCTGGCAGGCAGCAGTCCGCAGCACGCGAAGTGACAAACAAAGTCCATCCTGCTTGCAGATCAGTGAATACTCAAACTATCAATCCCCCGACCACCACCACTATTTCTTCTTATAGCCATGTGTCTAAAGGAAGGACTGGACTTCAGTCTGTTGGGGCTGATTTAGAAGTCCCTTGCGGCTCATTTTCCTCCGTTGTTGCGTGACTTTTGTGACGCAGCGGCAGAACAAAAGAGTCGCCATGGTGCGGCGTATATATAAAAAAAAACGCATATGGGACATGCATCACGTTGTAAAGCCCTGCGCCATCAGGGGGCGTTCCGGCGCAAGGGAGGGCGTTCCTGCGCAGGAACGAATCCTAAAAGTGACTGAGGGAAATCTACAAGATGTCAATCAGTCACTTTTAGGACAATGATGCGTGACTCAAACCCTGCGCCTGCTTGAAGCAGACGTACGGCTTGATCCAGCATTGGGGAGATAGGGCACCCCATAGCATTGCTGGAGCTGCGCCATCGTTGGCACGCAACTCCAGCAATGCGCCGCCTTTACGGCACAGATGCGTAAGGCTTCTGTGACGTTTTGGGCCAATGGGTGGTGGTGGCATGGCGCACAATTACTGCCGCATCCCTGCTACTTTGCAGGGATGCGCCGGTAATTGAAAATATGACCCTTAGTGTCTAGCATTACGCAGTTCTTTACACTACACTCATACATAATTTCTCAGGCCAATTGAATGAACACAAAATACAAAACAAATAAGCATAGTAGCAAGCAAGGCTACTGAGAAGGAGAGCAGTGCACCTGAAATGCATAGAAGATTTTGAAATATAATTTAAATACAATGGAATCGGCAGCATTATTGCTCTTGGTAAAGAACAAAGATTTGCAAATAACAGAGCCGGATAAAACAGATTAGTGATGAAATAGCTAGAAATAGCTACTACTACTCACCAAGCCCGGGGACCTCTACGCCGAGCGCGTCCAGCAAGTCCCGTTCCCGGTCCATGACATCCGTCCAGCGGTGGGTGGCCTGGTTATAGGTGCGCCGGACCCCAGAGAGCTTAAACATGGCCCGGCACACCTTCTCCCACCGCTTCCGGTGCTCCCGGATGCCATAGCCGGTTGCGATCTTGCCGCCTCCCAGGATGGTCTTGGGGAGGCGGCGCTGGACGTGGAAGATGAGTGCGGCCACCTCCTCCGCGCTAAAGATCTCCCGTGGCATCACTAGCTCCCCCCTCAAACGCCCGCACGGGAGCCGGGCACGGGATGCGGGACCCTTCCCCTTCTCAGGGTGCTTCCCGGCTCCCTTTACCATGGTCTGGGCAGAAATGAGTTAAATAATAAAGAAGAAATAAAATAGGGAAGAAGAAAAGAAAAGAGTTTAAAAAAGTAGTTTAAAATTAACAAAAAGTAGCAGAAAACACAAAAATATAGAGCTAGAAAAATAGAGGGATAGATAATAAGTAAAATAGATCAAATAAACTTCAAACAAGCAAAGGATGGCAGAGATTCAGAGAGGATACAGAAAGCATGCCCAGAACCATAGCAATGAATGAGAAACAAGATGGCCGCGCCCATTCACGACCGCGTGGGTAAGTTCGCGCGAGATTTTCCTCGCGATCACGCGCGAAATTGTACTAGCGAGCAGCAGACTTTGCGAGATTACACATAGGAAACGGAATTACGTCACGCAAACAAGATGGCCGCGCCCGTGTACGACCGCTAGGGTAACTTCGCAAACGTATAGCTACAAGCGCCTTGCGAACACGCAAAAAATCACGCGAACATACACGCCGCAAAAAAATTAAATTGTGTATTCGCACGCATTCACGGCTTCCGAAATCGATCTCGCATGGATTCGCGCCCCGCAAATCGCACGAAATTGCAGAAAAACGATTTTTGCTAAACTGAAAGCAATCAGCAGGTGCAAAAGTTCGAACTTAACATTAGTAACCATTCACTCTAGTGCTTCCTGAGGGGCCCCTCCAGAGTTCAGTTGCCTATTTGCAACTATTCCATGACCCTGCTATGACCCAAACAGCAGGCTCATAGAATAGCTACAAGTAGGCCATAAAGGTCCTGTGAAAAAAAATTGCACTGCAACAGAAAGCAAATTACAGATAAGGAAGGAAGCAGGTGCCAGCCAGACTGGAAGTTTCAAAATTACTGACACATTAATCACCCCCTAATTAATTCATGGCAGTTGAAGAAGGGCAGGTGTGCTTGCTTTCACTGCAACAGAAAGCAAATTACAGATAAGGAAGGAAGCAGGTGCCAGCCAGACTGGAAGTTTAAAAATAAGTGACACATTAATCAACCCCAAATTAATTCATGGCAGTTGAAGCAGGGCAGGTGTGCTTGCTTTTTTTCACCCCCATAATCTACAGTGATAAACAAACCTAATGGGTGGCAGTGAGGATGTACCAGAGGGTGGCATGGGTGTACCAGAGGGTGGCAGTGGTGAAACAGAGGGTGCTGTGAACCTGTGATGATAAACCAGACGTAGAAACAACATAGTCGCGGCCGTTGCGAGCCGAAAAGTAAGTTCGCAATTGCAAAATGGTCCACAAATCCTCGCGAACGCTCGCCAACACAAAAAACTTAAAAATCCGCTAATCCGCGAGAGTTCGCGGATTTTGCGGATTGCGAATCCATAATTACGCAAATTCGCGTACGCGAGATCCGCTAGATCCGCCCATGCTTATTGATAATGAGAGTGACTAAATTACCCTGTCTGGGTCTGTGCAGAGTCTTAAATCTAGTAGTGTCATCCTGGAGAGGGGGGATCCTTGTGGAGCACTACCAGTAATTGTCTTGACCCCCACCCAAAGCAGGCGTCAAATCAGTCAAATTGCATAAAAAAAGGCCAAAATAGTTTACCATTCCCATGAAACTCCCTACACCAGACACATTAACAGGAGAAGGAGCGGTCTGAATATCACTCAATTTCAAAGGGTCAAGTGACACACCATCCTGTGAAAAACGGTATCCAAAAAATGAAATATCATATTTCAAGAACTCACATTTTTCCTTATGGAGCGTAAGTCCATGATCCATCACCTGCTGAAACATATTCCAAAGATGACTGAAAGGCTTATCCAAAATAGAGGCATGCACCAAGATGTCATCACTGACATTGATCACACCATTCAGTCCAGAAAGAACCCCACGAATCGTGTCGTGAAAAACGTCTGCCGCACTGGAGACTCCAAAGCTCAAACGCGTATACCTCCGCAAACCCACATGCATAGAAAACGTGGTAATCGCACAAAAGCATGGTGAAGCATCAACTGATGGTAACCAGCACGAAGATGCATTTTGGAAAACCACAGTGACCCACTCACTTCCACCACGATATCGTCCACAGTAGGGGAGAGGTGCTATTCACACTTAATCGCAAGATTAGGCAACCGCATGTCCACAAAAATGCGGACCTCACCAGGATGCTTAGGTTTATGATATACCACAATAGGGGATACCAAGGGAGTTGGACCATCCATCTGCTCAATAATGTCTGCCATCTCCAGTTTCATCAGTTTTGCTTCCACCTTCGGCCAAAAATGGAACACCACTCTACTGTGACGTTACGCCACTGGCTGGACGGGGATGTATGATGTTTCAACGCATGCTTTTACCATGCATGCCTTTACAACGCAGGTATTACAACGCAAGTCGTTACAACGACTTGCGTTGGGGGGCGCTGGACAGTGGAATAGTTTAATTTTCTATTACAACTCCAGTCCCCTTGGATAGTAGGGAAGGTGTTGGACAGAAAATTAAACTATTTCCTATCCAACAGCGCCCTCCAACGCAAGTCATTGTAACGACTTGCGTTGTAATACCTGCGTTGTAAAGGTAGCGCGTGGTAAAAGTTGTGTTGTATACGCTGTTCCCCGCTGGACGGAGTCATCGACCTGGAGCTTGACCATACGAGCTTTTAAACAGCCAATACCTTAAACAACGGCGAAAAGTGGGCCAACAAATCCTCCAAGTTTCATTGATGCACACTCAAAGCGAAAGTGACCAACTGTAAGCTCTCCGCTCTCCGATAGCTTAACAACATTCCTTGCCCCTCTTTGGTGACATATATCCATGTCTTTATAAAATGAGAACCATGCGCCACCTCAGCATTAACGAAACCTGCCAAAGGAAGGGGATCAGAGGCCCCATAGGCAAAAATCTTTGTAGCGGTCAAACTCATAACAGCAGAAATCGGCAGTGTCATCATCAACGATTTGGCCACCACATTCATTGAAGCACCTGTGTCAAACAAGGCCGGCACTGTGTGACCATCAACCATCACATGACATTTTGGAATGCCTTTTCATACCAAACCCCCAGGCTGCAAAGCATGGATGACATGTAAAATTCGCTCCACCTCATCATCATCCTCATCATCATCCATTTCTCCTTCCACTGGCAACTGAGCAGCAACATACAACTGGTCAGATGACATAGGGACAGAACCTCATGCAGGGGCAGAGCGACACATCTTCGCAAAATGGTTAAACTTACAGCAATTGGAGCACCTCTTCCCAGTAGCAGGACATGTCCCTTTATGAGGAAAAGGATCCCCACAACCATAATAGGGCCGGAGTCATTCCATTTTCCCCCGACTCTGCATTTTTTCTTGTCAGGGACTCGGGCCTAAACAGCATTAATTGGCTTCACCTTCACCATGTGCTGAGGGCTGCCTCTATATGGGCCGCTCGCATCTTTGAAAGTTCCCTAGACCTGCCCCGGGTCAACATATCAGCCATAGGCATGCCCGGCACCTGCAGGACAGCTTCACGTAATTTACTAGAATAACAGCTGGGATAAATTGGGTCCTGATTTCATCCGCAGCACCAGTTAACATACAGGTGCTGGCCAATTCACGTAGACGGGCATAGAAAGTGTTCACAGACTCATCAGGCAACTGTCGGGCATGACGCAACAAGAACCGCTCATAATCTGGATTGGCCAGTGGGTCAAAATGGGTGGTAAGGGCTTGCTTCAAGGTTCCATAGGAATGCAGTGGTCTACCTTCAACCACCGACTGCCCCAAACAGTGAATGGCTGTGACCGCAGATGCAGCAACATTGGGAGCCACAGTTCCTCCTCCAAGACAATGGCATCAAAATATGTCTCTAAACGGTCCACCCACTCCTTCCGTGGGCCACCTGAGCTGACAGAGGACCATCCAACAGAAAATGCTCTACCAGAGGGATGGCCGACATGATGACCCAATGGAACACAGCTCAGGGCAACCCACACAGGTACCACCCCGAGACGAAGGAGATGTAAACCAGAATACAATTGCCAAACTCGGCAACACTTGCCAGGGCTTAAAAGTTCCAAGCACCAGTATCCAGGCACAAGGCAGGCACAAACCTCACACAGCCCGAATAGATGCACCTCTCACCTCAGGGGCCCAGGGGACGACACAGGCCACAGGGCAACAGCAGCAGAGCAAAATGACCTCCACACCCAACAAGACGCCACAAACCACCGGGCATCAGCAATGAAGGCAGCCAGGGAACATCCTTGCTCCACAAGACAGCAACAGCACGCCCACCTCCACCGCAGGCCACCCAGTCCACAGCAGCAGACTGCACTCAGCCACCAGTAGGCCACGCCCCCAGGAACAGCCGGGGCATTGACACACGAAGAACCCAGAAAGCCAGGCACAGCTCCCAAGAGACAACGGGACACCGCAGGCACAAGGACGCCACCAGCAGCAATGAGAAAGGCGAGGAACCAGGAAACAGCAGGAAGGAACAGCAGGACACACAGGAATTCCCGCCTCCATCGCCAAAATGTTGCATTGAAAGGTCAGTAAAGCCAAAACACAGGAAGTGAATTGTTCAATATCCTGGCCCCACCAGGCGTCTTTTATTTAATCAATAAGCCCCACCCCTAATGAGCAAACAATTAGCACCTGATTATACATACAGCGGGCAGTCCATTGCATGGCAGTGACCACATCACAAAGAGAAGAGCATAATGTCATAGCAATGATAGTTTCTAGACATCTGGCCACTTCTAGTATGGTAAGGTAGTTTGAATTCTCCATGGGGTCTTACCCTTATTTCTTTAAAAGTAAACTACAAAGCCCATCTTAAAAGAAACATCATATTGCTCATTTTGCTTCTGTCTACTTCTTTGATCGAGGTGAACGTCAGTCCCAAGCTCTCAATCAGATACCTGAGACCTTGTTCTTAAATTCGAGCTTTTTCTGTAGATGCTTTCTTGGTACCTATTACTTGCTTACAGTTTGAAATTTATAATTGACCCTTTCTGTTAGCTATTTTGATATTAACCTCTACAATTGCCTGATCTGGTTAAGGCTGTTCGACCATTGGATTCTTGAATATGTTGTATTATTTTAAAAAGAAAATTTTAGGCCCGGAACAGATCATTTCATGATTGCTCCATTCTAAGGTTTTCATTTAGAGCAATTAGATATTTTAAGGAACAAATGTATGCAGCCCCTTGAAAGGGAAAAAAGCGATGCAGTATCTGAAATTGGATGTATTACTTCTTGAATCACAGTACCTCTAGGATCTCCCATTAAACTATTATCTCTTTCACTATGCCTGTATTTTGCAGCTAAACATTTTCAGTAGATCAATTTAGCCACAAAGGTGTTAAAGAAAACTATTTTACAACAGAAATAACGATCAGGCAACATATGGTAACTGGCAGAAGGTAATTCTTAATTGAGATCTTAGTCCAATCCAACATGTCTACTGTGACTTTAATCTGTGCCAGAGATCACCCAACAGTTGTACAGCACCTACTATGTAAAGGTGTTCATGTGTAACTATTTCAGGAAAGACAATGGCGAATTTGGTGTACTAGCTCAGGCTGTAATTGGCATAAAATTAATGAGAATTCCTCAATACACATTATTATCAAAGTAGGTCATCTATTTAAAGAGGAGAAGCAAAACAACAAGCTGAAGTAGAAGAAATAATGTAATTCTCTTAGGATAGCATATCAATTAAGCATTTTCTAAGCTACACATTTATAGAGACCTTAAAAAGTAAAAAAAAAGCAGACAGATCATGTCCATTACACATGACTGAGTCCATTTTTGGTAGCATTGGTTTTAATCACCAGTACACAAATATGTGTCTATTGGTGTAAAGATTGTTTCAGAGCCAGTGAAAACAAATGGCCTTCTGTCAGTGCAAATTGCATAATTATTTGGTTTCACAGAATTATTATTTTTGTTGTTGTTTTATTGAAAGTACAAAAGTCATAATACAAAGATAAAGAACCAATTCGAACAAGTCCCGCCCAATCACCCACCCACCTCCTCCCCACCCCTGTGGCTAAAAACATAAGAGTAGGCTCATGGTGGTGAGTGATCTAATACAGCTATACAATGTCTAATGTTTCAAAAGTTGATAAAAACAATGTTTAAATGGAAGAGAGAAGGGATAATAAAAGTAGCATTATACCAACATTTGCCCTCCTAGAGATTACAGTGTATTATGCGTATACATTTAAATCCTGCAAGTTAAAGAAGGTGTACATAGAATTGTATCCAAGTTGTAAATCCCCTAAAGTTCCACCAACATGGACTTTCTAAGACTTGAGTATCACATAGTATTTCTAGATTCATAGGATTTAAATATCCTACCTAAAATAGAGTGTGAGTTATTACTTCTGTTTCGAAGACCCCGTAATGTCTATCTAACTAAGCCAAGTAGATAAAGGTTGCCAGATAACCAGACCCTTCTTTTTTCCCCGGCTTCCATTTCTGGAAAAATGGCCTCTTCCATATGGCAAGTAGTAATCAATCGAGCTAGCCAATGAGACAATAGTGGAGAGTTTGTATCCTTCCAAGATGAGGCTATACATAGACGTAATATGGTCATAGTAACAAAAATAAGTGCACCTGCATTCTTTCTACTAATCTTATCTTGTATGCCTAATAAAATAGTCATGGGCGTTAGCTGAATTTCTTGAGAAAGAACTTTGTTAAAGAAGTATTGTATCCGACCCAGTAAAGGTATAAGTTGGGGACAAGTGGCAAACATATGTATCGAATCTGCACTAAACTCTGAGCATCTGGGGCAGAGCATTCCTGCCCCCATTCCCCATTTGCAACTCTGCAAGGTGTGATCTATAAAAAAAATGCAGTTTTATAAAATTGTGCCTGTAATTTAGCAGAAAGTAAATCACTCTTAGTGGATTGCACAGCCTGATTAAAGATGTTAAAATAAATATTCAATTTCAGTTGCCATTTGTTAGCAGTGACAAGCATATCATCAGGCTTTAAACTGACTAATGTAGCATATATATGTCCAATCCTGGGTATGGTAGGACTTCTTAATTTGTCGATAAGATCTACTTGGAGAAACTGGCAGTCCCACCGGTCTTATGGTTCAGGATGCCTCTTATAGCCATATATTTAATACACTCCTGATCCCCCAAATGGAATTCAGTTTTAAGTGCAAAGTATGATTTAATGCCATCAATAGTTATCAGGTCACCCATTTTTAATATTCCTGCTTAATGCCTTTCGTGTAGGTAAGAAGCCCCGAAAACTGCTGGTACATTAGGATTATTATTGAGAGGGGAGTAATAATTCAGACTACACAGCCCAAATGTTTTACGAATGTTAGAACAAGCTTTATAGGCGCTCATTAAAGTCTTAAATCTTACCCATTTGTAGTAACCAAAGGAGAGTTGCCCCTAAAAGCAATTGATAGGGTTACGGTAGGGCTTCTGTTGGAATATGTGAATAGTCGTGAAGCAACTCCGCACGATATTGCATGACAGAGGCCCTGTAGTAAAATCTTAAATTTAGTAACGCCCAATCGCCCCTTTCCTGAGGATGTGAGAGTAGTTTAAAAGCTCCCATTGGTCGAGAATATGCTCAGATACATTCAGAGAAAATTTGATTGAATTTCCGTAGTATTATTTTGCCCATCTCTAAAGGGATAGCTCTAAAGAAGTATAGAATTCTGGGGAAATAGGGCATTTTAATAACATTGCATCTCCCTACTATGGTAAGAAGTAGGTTATTAATTTGTTTAAGCACCCATTTAGTCTCTGTGGCCAGCGGGATCAAATTTCCATGTACTATCAGGTCGGTGTTGGCAGTTAAGGTGACCCCAAGATATTTGTGGTCTGAACCACCCGGCCATCTGACCAGTCAATTTGGTAGTTATTAATGATCTGTGTTTGACCTTGATTGGGGGCATAGCCCGAGATTATCCCAAACTTCTTGGCCTCTTGTTCTAGGGCATTGATGGCGCTCCGGGGGTCAGGAGGTACTACCGCCAGGCCGTTGGCATAAGCCATGATTTTAGTACCTTGCCAAAACCTGTTCACCGCTCGAATAGATTAATTATTTTCAATTGCTTTAATGACAGGATCTATATAAAAAGTGAAGAGCAGAGGTGAACATGGACAACCTTGGCGGGTCCCCCGTGAAATTTTTATCTGCTCTGTCAGGATCCCATTAATTGGTACATTAGCTGTGAGATTGCTGTACAGAGGTTGTATGGCTAGTATTGTCTTAGGCCCAAAAAGCATTTTCCTCTTGACAATACAGAGAAATGAGAAATGGCCAGGAAACCCAATCAAATGCTTTCTCATTATCCAGTAAGATTAATGAGATTGGCTCTCCTGCTACCTGGGCTGCATCTAACAGGGTATTGGCCCTGCAGATATGTTCGGTTGTGCTTTTTTTAGGGATAAACCTGTGTTGCCAATGTAAAACCAGAGACTCTATTCTCAGATATAATCTCAATGCAAATATTTTTGCATATATCTTAGAGTCACAATTATTTAAAGTTATTAGCTGGTACGATCCCATTTCGAGAGATTTATCTTTTTTTGGGAATACTACTATCTTGGCGTTAGACCAAGAATCTGGTGGAGGTGCGCCATTAAAAATAGAGTAAAGAGGATATTTATCTGGGGGGTAAATATTTTGTAAAACTCAACCAGTATGTGATCGGGACCAACCACTTTCCCGTCCAGAAGGCTTGCCAGGGCTTTAGATATCTAGGGCCAGATGTAGGTAAATGGCATTTACCGATTCGTAAATAACGAATTTTACCAATTCGGTATTTACAAATCGGTAAATGCTATGTAGGTATTTTTACCGATTAATTTAATGAATCTGTAGAATTCGGTAATTACCGAATCTGTATTTACCGAATCAGGAATTGCCATTGATTCCCATGGGCCTTGAGGCCGAATTGACAAGGGGGACAGGTAGTCACTTTGACACCCTGCTGCACCCCTCATTCAGGCATGTGTGCCATGTGACACACATACATGCCATTACATGCCCATGGCATGTATGTGTGTCACATGGCACAGGTGTACACAGGAATTCGTTATTTAACATCAAATAGTATTTGATGGTAAATATGGAATTCTTAAGGCCCTGTGGCACTGTTTTCAGTGCCACCTACATTTCAAATTACCGATTCGGTAAATTTACAGAATGGGTAAATACCGATTCTGTAAATTTACTGAATCTGTAATTTTAAAGCCCCCTACATCTGAAAATCCAAATACCGGTCGGTAACGGCCTAAATCGGCCGTTACCGACCGGTATTTGGTGACCTACATCTAGCCCCTAGTCCCATCCGGGCGTTTCCTCAAGCTGATCGTGGTCTTTTGAGCTAAGCGACGCTATAGGGACTTGGTCCAAATATTCTAGACTTTCATCCTCTCTTGATTTTAAGGGCACTCCATTCTTTTCAGAATAGATATTTTGATAAAACTCACAGAATGCCTTGCGAGTCTTAGTTACATCTTTTGTAATCTCAACGGAACTGAGCTGAATTGATAGAATTTCACTGGCAGACACCTGTTGTCTAATTCTTAGGGCAAGTTGATTGTCGATGTTATCGCCACATTCATATATTTTTTCTCTAGCAGAAGCCCATTTCATGGTGGTTTTCTCAGCAAAAATGGACCCTATTTCTGCTTTGCTGGCTATTACTTCTAGTTGAGCATTCTCAATTTCAGCCCCCGATTGAACTGCTAAAATACATTTTTCCTCTGTCTTTTTCATCTTGTCTTGTCCCCTCGCTAGCTGTTCTTTAGCTTTTTTGTTCTTCCTTATTGAGTACCGCAAGATATCCACCTTCATGGCGTCCCATACGGTTGTGACTGCTGCAGACCCTATATTAATTTCCAAAAACTCTTTGATCCACCCCTGCATATGTAGTTCGTAACCCTCCTCATACAGTAAGGCTTTTTCAAAGCTCCAGCTCGAGATTTCTCCCCTAAGACCCAGCCCACTAATGTTGAAAAAGAGGGGATTGTGATCTGATATAAAACGTGGTGCGATTTCAACAGAACAATTTTGGAGAAGTGACGAAGAAACCAAAAAATATTCTAGTCTAGCAAGGGAGAGGTGGGGAGCTGAGAAGTACGTATATCCCGGATGAGTCGATTTTAAGGTGGCTCAGACAGCACTGAGCCCGTGAGTTTGTATTAAAATGAGTAGTGCCTGATAGACTTTAGGCTTTCTACCTGTATAGGGCCATTGAACAGTTGCCTTCCAATTACTAGGTAGGTTGATGTTTAGATCCCCAGAAATTACTAGTGATAGAGGCCAATGGGCGAATTCTCCTGAGATCCAGTTATTAACCCTAGGATCGTCAGTATTTCTCCCATATATAGAGCATAGTGTGAAACCCGAGTTAGGGGGTAGGTGGCATTCTGCAATGACCCACCTACCAAGAGGATTGGATTTTACCCTACTAGAGGTCAATGGATGTCTATTTTGGGTCAGAACTCCAACCCCTCGTATCTTTGCCCCCAGTAACCCTATACCCCAAAGAGTTCCGTAAGTGCTTCTGGGATCCCTCTACATGTGTTTCCTGGAGGGTAATTACTTCCGCTCCCAATGAGCATAAACCCTGAGCTACCTTCCGTCTTTTCAGGGCGTCATTCAACTCACAAGCGTTAACAGACAATTTTTAAGGAACATTGATTATTAATATTGTTTAACATTTTTGTTCTTATCTTGAAAACAAATCTTAAGTCATCCTAGATTTTGTACATCCCATAGCATCCTGAAATGTATTTGTTTGTGCATTTTTACTTTTCCTATTTTCTTTTACTATACTTTGTTTTTTTCCATTGTTTTTCAGTATTTTGGTATCTCCAGACAGTACCACACTTTCCGATAACGTGACCCTCCCCACCACCAAATCGTGACCCCCCTTCCCACCCTTCCCGCCCTCCCCATATAAAGAGCAATCAGGGGAACCCTGAATGATGATTGTCAGTTATGTTTCCATGCCGCAAGGCTGCGCTTTAGATTAGCGGGTGAGATTATCGGCTTTGGACTCTTGTGCACCAAAGTGTAACCCCAAAGTAAAAGGAGCCACCTAGAACCTACGAGCCTTGTAGAACATATTTTATAGATGAGAACTGCTTCCCCAGTATATCAGGCTGCAGTTATACTGGTAGATTTCCCTCTGGACTTTATTTGCCACCCTTTTTTGCCTTAACCTCCCCCAGGTTCTCCCCTGCCTTGAGCTCGGACATGAAGATCCGCGTGGACCCATTCAGAATAGCTATTAGTCTGGCAGGATTCATAAAACACACTTGGGCACCTAGTTGTTGAAATGGGGTGATTAATTGGCGTAGATGTCATCTGCGCTCTACTGTTGTGTGGCAGAAATCGGGTTTGGCGAAAAACAACACAACGTTAGCCCCCTTTAGTGAGTTCGAACAGGCTTGGTCATACACAAATTGTCTGAGGAGGAAGTTGCCATAAAATACTAAGAAAGCTCTGGGCTTTTCTATGGAGGAGCTGCTGACATTTCGATTTTGCTTAAGGTTGAAGGGGAAGCGATGCGTTCGCTGGACTTCATAGTCCCAGTTCCAGTTTGCTTGTGCCAGGAAAGTTTCACTTTGCAGTTTTACAATGTAACGCCTTGGGTCGTCTCTCTTGACTCCTTCTGGAATGCCTAGCAGGCGGAGATTATTCCTGCGCTGTTGATTTTTTTACTCCTCCATCTTCATCCTGACATCCACCAAACATGCCTCATGAGCAGACCCCTGATTCTTCAGAGTAGTTACCTCCGTTTCTAGGCTCTCTGTGCGACCTTCAACCATGTTGACCCAGTCGCTTATGTCAGTACATAGTTTGATTAGTTTTCGCAAGCCACCCTGTAGCTTTTTGGCTGCCCCCTTAGCGGCTCGATTGTCGCAGGGACCCACTTCTTGAAAGTCCTTAATAGAAGCCAAGATTGAGGATAAGGAGGGTTCTGCCATGGGTTCTGTTACAATTAAAGATTTGGCATTTTCCCAGCTAGACATCTGTTCACCTTCTTCACATGGGGGATAAAACATTTGAATAGTTCCATTTGAGTCGGCTCCGTCTCTTAGGGGGTTCCTATTTTTCAACTGGCAATGTACCGTCCCTTTGTTTTTAGAGAAGTCAATACTAATGTCTTTGCTAGAACTGGAGCTAGTTAGGCCTCCATCAGAAGTGGACAGAGAGCCGTCTGAGACCGAGTAGTAGTGTTCACCACTAACCTCTGGAGTCCAGGGGGCTCTGAGGCCATAATTGGGTTCTGCTCTGAGGATGTAGTCCGTAATACCTTTTGCAAGCTGTTTTAGCCCAGTTTCGCTTTCAGCCATCATCTTAGTAGGATCTGGATGTAGGGGGCTAGCAGCATCTTCAGAAGGTTGTGCAGTATTGAGCAAGTTAGCTGGTAAGGTTTGCAAAGCCACTGGACCGTCTGTGCTACTTTGGTCTATAGGCTGCTCGCCAAGAGATGCCTCCTTTTGTAATAGCCTGCTGCTTTCTTGAGACTCCCTCAGGTTTGCTCAAAGCAGTGTCAGTCTTAGTAGGTAATGCCTTGGGTCCAATAAGCATTTCTACAATTGTTGGTTGAGAGCCCTCCTTAGCTCCCCGGCGCCCCCACCGCCCCCAGTTTTCCCCGTAGCCCGTTTTAGACAATTAGCTTCCCTTTTACCTCTTATTGAATTGTCTGGTGCAGCAGCCTCCCCTGGACTGATGCTGCTTGGCGTGGGCTGGGGAGCCTTTGCGGGCCGACAGACAAGTCCCCGCAGGGGCCACACATAAGAGAGCGGCCCCCTTAGTGCCACAAGATGCCACACGGGGCAGCCCAGTGTTCTACGACCCCTGTTAGGGTCCTCCTCATCACTTCTGGCCGGGGTGGGGCGGGGAGAGGTATATATTCCTCCCCCGCCCACCTGGCGGCCTCTTTGTCCCCTCACCCTGTCGCCGTTTTGGTTGTGCCTGGAGCTGCGGAGGAACACGAGGTTAGTCAACTACCCCTCGCCTCCCTCACTGGGGTCCCACCGCTGGCCCTTGTCCAGGAGGTACCTCGTCCCAAGTACTGGTGCCTGCCCAGCCCTTGCTAGGCCGCGCCTGACTGCCAGGTGTGGCTGGGGGCTTGGGATTGGTACTGGGGGCTGGGCGGGAGGGGTGGTTTGTCCCGGAGGCAGCTTCCGCCGGGTCATGGCCTCCCTTTCGGGGGTATCCCACTTCCACAGCACAGGCATTTCCCTCGAGGCATCCTGTATACAGTGGGGTCGGGGGCCCGACCATCTCAGGCCCCACGTGGCACCTGGCAAAGAGGCCCAGCTAACAGGTGAGCAGTTTCCCTCGGATGGTTTTCCCGAGGGTGGGAGTGAGCACACGACCCTCGGCATAAGCGCAGTTGGTTCCCTGTTTTGGTCAGCCCCTGTCCGGCCAGTGTGGAGCAGGCCCGAGTCTTTGCTGGACAGTGGAGGGAACTGGCATTGCCCAAGGACCATCCATGCTGGCCTCTGGTGCCAGAAGGAGGGGGGAATTGGCAAGGCGGGCAGTTAGGGCGAGTTTCGGCCACTTCAGATGCCTCGGCCATGCACGATCTCTGACCCCTACCGGGTTCCAGCAGGGTTTTATTCCTGCCTACCAGTGGAGGGATCTGGCCAGGTTCCCAAGGAGATTCTGATCGCTGTTACTGAAAGTCCTGCATGTGCAGTTCCCATGGATCCCTCTCTCCTTACTTTCGCAATAGTACCAGCCAGGCAGAGAGAGCCTCTAACCCAGAGGTCAGACTCCTGCCGGAGTAAGAGGGCAGATACCTGCACGCACCGGGAGACACCTTAGACACGACCAGCTTTCTCGCACAGGCGCCCCGCCCGCACTTTATTTTCTGTAACACGCACAGCGGGGCATCCCCTGCAAAGGGGAGCGAGCGCCATGACACCCGGGTCCTAAGCGGGTGGCAGGACACGTACGGCCGTGTACATGGGTACTCACTGATGCTAACCCCTCCGGGCATTGAAAGTGGCTCATGGCTGGCACTCCGCTGAGTGTAATGGGGGAGGTGTAGTAATGACTCCTTATAATTTAATTCAGACTGTCCTCCCGCTTTGGCACACCTTTGGTGGTGCTTTTAATTTTAATTCTATTTTATGCGTTTTTATATAGCACGGGCATTACCCTAGGTGTCAGAGCACTTCACAACGGGAAATTCACAGGGAGTTTTGTGAGCAAAGGGCTATATCTGCCCTGTATAAGTATGGACCGGTTCTTGCTGGATAGGGGAGAGGCCCTAGAAATAGCAGGATGTAAGTAGGAATGCCGGCCTTGGTGGGGGGCCCTGGCTGCGCTGGTCGCCACACCCAGGGCTGTGGCGGAGTTACACGGCGATCCAGAGGCGGAAAGGTACTCAGGGGTACCCTCTTCAGGAGCACAAAGGGTGCTGAGGCCTAATATCCCCCGGAAGTCTGTACGGTGGACCCTGGGGTGCGATGGCGCCCCGCTATCCTACGGGCGGTTGGAAACCTGTACAACCGGGGGTCGTTTGAATGCTCCGCCCTCGTAGGGGGTGGGGGGCGTGAGCAAGAGGGTGGACCGATGGTTCACCGGAAGTGGGAGTGGCTATTCCTTCACCACAACCGCTAAGCAGCGATTGGGTAAGGCCACGATGCAAGTTGGCCCATCAGGTGGTAGGCAGCGAGGGGCAGCTTGCCTTTGGAACGCCCGTAAGATAACCCACCATGTTGGCATATATGTATGCTAATAAACCTGCAGCAATTTTCTCCCAACAAAAAGTTGTCTTGTCTACTTATTTATGATACATGTATGTTGCTGCGGGAGGGCTGGTGAGTGGGCCGATATTGGCACTATGCGGGCCAACCGACAAGTCCCCGGAGGGGACACACATAAGAGGGCGGCCCCCTTAGTGCCACAATATGGCACACGGGACAGCCCAGTGTTCCACGACCCCTGTTAGGGTCCTCCTCGTCACTTCCGGCCGGGGTGGGGCGGGGAGAGGTACATATTCCTCCCCTGCCCACCTGGCGGCCTCTTTGCCCCCTCACCCTGTCGCCGTGTCCCTCCCTACCGCGTACCCGGCGCTTTTAGGGTGGGGGAGAAATGTGTTCTAATCTATTTTATTTGTGTTGCAGGCAGAGTTACAGGGCGATCCAGAGGCGGAAAGGTACTCAGGGATACCCTCTTCTGGAGCACAAAGGGTGCTGAGGCCTAATATCCCCAGGAAGTCTGTGCGGTGGACCCTGGACTGCGACGGTGCCCCGCTATCCTATGGGCGGTTGGAAACCTGTACAACCGGGGGTCGCTTGACTGCTCCGGGGGCGTGAGCAAGAGGGTGGACTGATGGTTCACCGGAAGTGGGAGTGGCTATTCCCTCACCACAACTGATAAGCAACGATTGGCTAAGGCCACGATGCAAGTTGGCCCATCAGGTGGTAGGCCACGAGGGGCGGCTTGCCTTTGGAATGCCCGTAAGATAACCCACAATGTTGGCATATTTGTATGCTAATAAACCTGCAGCAATTTTCTCCCAACAAAAAGTTGTCTTGTCTGCTTATTTATGATACATGTATGTTGCTGCGGGAGGGTTGGTGAGTGGGCCGATATTGGCACTATAGCTTGTAGCTTTTCCCAGCTTTGGAGCCCCTGGACGCCATCTGCCACCTCTGTTGCTGCCTTCTCAATGTAAAAAGAACTCCCGAAGTGAGCACCGAAGGAAGTTGCACAGTAACAGGAGGTGGAATGAAGCGCTCTTCCTAACGCAGCATGTCTCCCTCATAAAATAGTAGATTCTAATACTTCTTGTACTTCCCCGGGCTTGAGAGCAGAGCTGTTGCACTCGCTTCCTGCTCTCTCTCTGATTCAGTGGCAAGAGTCCCAGAAGGAGCAAGCGTATCGGAGAAACAATGTAGCACAGAAGCAGGTGGCAGATGGAAGAATGTATCGCTCTTCCAAGCGCAACGTATTTCCCAAAGCCAGAGAAGATTTCCCGGCTTCCCTGGGCTGTGAAGAGGAGCGGCTGCACTGGCGTCCTGCTTCCCTTCATCTTCGACACATTAGATCAGTCCGCATAGCCGGTAGTCGAGAAGCAAGGCAGGCGCGGCTGAACGACGTGGAATCAGGCTGACACCATCTTGCCCCGAGAATTTTAGTAATGCCTCATTTAACACTGTCATCAAAAAACAGGTTGTATGTTTAGAGTAGAATGTAATTTCCTTGTGATAACATATCAATGAACCATGTTCTGAGGAGCTAGTTCGTGAAGGATCTTAAAATACAAAACCAGGAAAAAGATCATGTCAATTGCACTGCTGTGGGTCAATACTAGAGTGGCATTTGTACGACTGCAGACACACCTGCCAGTTGGTGAAAATATTGTTTATGGACCAGTGCAAAATTGCATTATATACATACAAAATTGCCTGGCGCTATTGCAACGTTTTCAGGCTTTCGTGCAATTTACAAAATGTGGCCTGAAGTTTTCAAACATAGATCTTGCTCATACCTGAAATGATTGTACCTCTGTCATGCCTACAGCGTTGTGGCTATACTTTGAGCGGGCACCTACAAAATAAAGCCTCACTGCAATTTGAAAAATTAGATACTTTCTGATGAGGAATGCTGGTAGTGTCTTGTGAAGGTTAGTGCAATAGTCTAACCACGTTGCTGAGCTAAATAGAGACATTTGGCATTAGATATGCACCTATTTCAAATTATTTTCCTCATTACAGAAGTCTCACCAACTGAAACACATACAGTGATCTAGGATTTAAGGAACAGGTTATTATGCAAAATAACACCTCAACATTTTTAATAATGTTTTTATGGCTGTGATGTGGATATTTTTTCTGCTGTATTGTGAGGCTCAGAAGTGAAATCTGATGTATACACATGGTTGGATGAATTTCGGATCATACTAAACAGGTGTTTAATATATGTATACAGTACAGTCGAGCAAAGGCAATATAATATTTTGTTGACTGTGAAACCTTTATGGCCTTTGACCGACATACAGTATTTCAACATAGATATCTGATTTACACATATTTCAAGAAAGCTAGTTTTGGTCAGCTACCATTCTTCGGATGCCATCTATGATCTACTTAGAATCCTATTATGAGCTGCCTTTTAGTGTCCTAAAATGTCCTGAAATTTTCTTGAAGTGATAGATGCTTCATGAACAACGTATGCAGCTTTTAAGGGGCAGTGTAATTTTGCTTTTCTGAAGGTCTGCAGAATTACAGTTAAGTGTGTGTAGCACCCCCCCGCCCCCTCAGCACCTTGAAACCCTCGCGGGTGAGTAGTGTGCTCTATAAATGTACTGATTGATTGATTGATTGTGTCAGAATTAATGGCTGCTGTGCTGCCTGGATGGTGCTTAGTTGATGATGGATATTCTTGAGCCACAGATCCTGCAACAGTTTTTGTTCTTTTGATGATTATCTGTTGGAGGGAAAATGCTGTACCAAATGCTATGCTGTTCTGTTGTGTTACTAGCACTCAATTACCACATGTACTACACGTGAACCAGAAAATTATATGATTGTAAGCTAGTCTATCCTTAAATTTGGAATTAAGATGTGTGTTACTGGTTTGGGTAATATGGGCATGTGCAAAAACATCTCAAAGCTATTTTGTGTATATATAACGTCTTATCAGACCATGAAGAACCTTTGCTGTCCTTTTTGATGATAATCTATCTGTAAATATTTTCCTGACCCTATTACAATGAAGCAGTTACGTGAGTATGCCTTATTGTAATAGGGTCAGGAAAATATTTACAGATAGATTATCATCAAAAACAAGGAGGTGTATCAAATATCATTGTAAGAAATTCGGGTTTTATTTGAGGGGAGTAAGAGGGTGCCTGGAGATGCCACATTCATGCCTGGCATGAGCTAGTAGATAGGAATGACCCCTGGGGACACCTTAACCAATAGGGTAAATGTTCCCAGGGCTAACCCTTCCCATCTTGGCCATTCTCAAGATGGCCCAATTCTTTGTTCACACTAAATGTGGGCTCTGAGGGCTGCAAGTGTGTGTGGGGAGTGTACTATGGTAATCCTAGTGCCCTCCCTTATCTAACACTAAAATCCTGTTGTGGGCAGTCTTTGTACCCCCACAAAGTGTGAGACAGAAGCTGAGCTGTCAACAACCAGGACAACCAGGAAGTAGATGCCCACAAAGTTTTTTGCATTCTGTTACCATCCTTTTAAGTGTGCCTCAAATATAAAGACTCACCAGACCTGTCAAGAAGGATGTGACATTCAAGCTGGATTTGGCACTCTAATGTCAGATATGATGCCCACAGCCCCACCTCGGTGGTCATTCTAAACCAGTTCTGAGGCATCTCTCCCTCCCACTAGGGTTGGTGTTTTGGAGATTACACAAAAGGTGAGGTAGTCCCAAGTGGGCGCTATGTCTGCCTATAACACGTGAGGTCCTTTTGAAGTGTACTAAACATCTGGTTATAGCTCTAGGCTATTCTTTTAAGGGGAGAACAACACCTCCTTGTCCTCTTGGCAGTTCACAACTCCCCACAAGCTACTCTTATCCACAGGATTCTTTCCTAAATGATCCCTTGTATTTCAAAATGTGGTTTAATTTCCATCTGCAAGCCTCACTTAAAGCCCGGGTTCTTAGTCACTTCTCAGCTTTACCAAGGGTGGCTGAAAATGGTCTTTCATGGGAGTTGGGAAAAGGGCCATTATCTAATTAGTGCCATTTTTATCTTTTTAAAGTTCCATTTTATAGTCTGGTTAGAAAGAACAGCTCATTAACCAAGTAGATGACGTTATCATCCATGACCTCCATGGTCAGTGTTTAAGTATACAGTTGACCTGAGATGGTCGCAGCATATGAGTATGATTGTTATAGAAATGGATGCTGAAGTGACAAATTTCTTACAGGATTCAAGTATGTTCTTTCAATTCTGTGATTATCACCTATATGTTCTCTATCTCTTTATATTTCACTCCAGAGCACCCAGTATCAGAAACTCAATAACTAAGAGCAGTGCTGACTTGCTCCAGCTTTGTAAATGTCCTTCAAGAAATTGTGTTTTAGTGCTGATGGAACAGCAACCTGTGAACCACTTCTCGGAACATTCATCCCATTCAGGAAGGATTGATTAGAAAGCAAAAAGTAAAAGATAGTAATTATTTATTCAATTAAATTCATTTCTCATCCTCTTGGCAGCATTCCATTCTAGAGGCCGTAAGTTATGCAGTCTTCCCACCAACTAGGTAGGAAAATGGTAGGGGAGGGTGAAGAACCGGGGTTTAACCCAGCGGCGTCAGGGGCATGCCTAAGATCTTCAAATTCACCTATCTTGGTATTCAAAGACACGGAATACTTCTGGATGGCGTCAGAGACCAAGTTTATTAGCTGCAGCTAGTAACAGTGATCCTAGAAATACATCACGGTGTAAATTCTCAGGAGACTGCTCATTTTACTAAGGCGAGACATCTCCTTTTATACCCAATATTCACATTATCAATGTACACCCACTGCACAAAATTCTAGCTAATAAGATACATTTTCAAACAAAGTATCATATAGCAAAAACTCAATTTACAGTATCCCAACCCAAAAGTTAATTATTAGGAATGTCCCAAATTCAATCTCCACAAGCCGGACAAACCTATAATTGAAAGCATGTAATGAAGAAACATAAAAAAAGAAACAGTAAAAGATGCTGAACAAGATAAGGCATGTGCAAGGAAACTAAAAAGTTAACGATGTCCTGAACATTGATTGGGAATCTCAGACAAAGATCGATCAGGAAAATTGGCTTTGCGAGGTCAGTTTCAGATGAAGAGGTCAGTTTCTTACAGTTCATTTCAGAGTCAAAAAGAAACCTAGTTAATGTATACATGAACTAAGAAGGCCAGGCCACTTTGTTCGCCAGGCTACCTTTACAGGCCTACGTGAGGGCAACAAAAAATGGTGGCACAGAACAAAATGGAGTAAGACTCAAGAATTACAGAACCTCAGACCTCCTTTTGCCATTATGTAGGCAATAACCTAAGACTCATGTTAATCTGAATCTAGGTCTATATCGATTTTCATTAGGTCATCAAAGTGTTGCTGTAGCATAATTTTATTATTCTCTACTTCTCTCGGGACAGATCTCCGAACACACATAGTAGCACAAAGACTACAAATGGCGGGACCACACTGGATGCAAAGACAACAAGAGAAAAGGATGGCTAAAACCATACCAAGGAATGTCAGAACCTTCCATCCCCATTTGGACAGCAGTCCCCAAAACCATCCCGTCAATGACCAGTCTCCTTCGTCTACATGGATAGACTCAGAGATCTTATGCAACCTAGAGATGGCTTGGTACACTGTAGGGACATTATCTGGAATGTAAACACAGCAACTGGATCCAATCAATTTACATACTCCTCCTCGATCTGCAAGTATGATGTCTAATACCATACGATTCTGCAAAGTCATAAGGCGGTCCGCTTGAAGCTCAGCTGTAATATTACTAAGAGCACCTGCTGTCTCATTAATAGTAGCTTCAACAACGCGGACAAGCTGTCGAATATGCCTACTATTGATCATAGGACCCCAAAAGGGCAGGAAGCCTTTGAAGAAATCTCCTCCTTCGTGTGCTGCAGTATCTTCCTTATTGAAGACACCTCTACCATATCTCGTTCTATGATAGTCTGAAGCAGTAGAGTATGTAGGGGGAGGCAAAAACGCCACATAACATGTTCCTGAAAAATCAGGTGGCAACCATGTGTAGGCTCTGTCATGACAAACACAATATGTGCCTTTAGCTGGCACAAACGGTGGAGAAGTCCGGGATGAATAGACATAGGTTTGAGCACACACACTCTTACCTTGCAGAGATTTCGGATTCCGACCAGTACCTTGCAAACAAAAACGGCCTTGGTGGGGTACAATCCAAATAGGGGGAGACCTTTTTCGTCTCTCCTTCTCTGTCAAGCTGGTACTATATCCAGTCACGTTCCAACCAGCATAAGCCTGCACCTCATCCGTAGGGATAGCATTATATGCATCAATATCTCGGATCATAGCTACTATTCCCCTTATCAAAGCACTATTGCTGGAGTTATCTTTAAGGGAACGTAAGGGGCGTACCTCATTTGCATAGATAAACATGGTATGTAAAGCCCACACAGACCCATTTAAAGAAAAAGGCAAAACCAAATATGGCATACCTTTACCTTTCGTATGAGGCAAAAGACCACAAAGCCAACAATTAGTGGTATTTACCACTAACTGATGCTGATGCAACAACTGTATGAACAAGTTGTTGACAAATTCTGATCTCCTTGTTTGTTCATGTTCAGGCAATGTATAAAACTGGTGCAAAGAAACAGTAGTGAAAGAAAGCATAGGTTGGGAGGTGGGTGCAGATGTCTGTTGTATAACATAGACAATCCAACCCACACAAGCTAATGTGATACTTAAAAACATCAAAAAGCACAATATTATAAAACATTTGCTATATATCAATGTACAAAATCTTGTCTTAAGATCTATTCTCTCAACATCTCTTTCAGTTACAACAGACTCCATCCTCTAACGTGCTGCTCGCGGCAATTTTCCTTCTTCACTCAAGTGTGCGTCCAGGCGTCCTAGACGTCCCTAGAACCGCAGACCTTTCGTCAATACGCGGGCCACCCCTTAAGTCTTATACCGCGACCCTGCAGCCTAACCCGGATGGTGTCTCAAAAAAGAAAAAGAAAAATAGTCTCTTGTCTGAAAGAGTGTAATTCACAAAAAAAATCACATTTTATTTGTCCTTTTTAGACCTTAAGTTGTAGCGTTCTTTACCAGGCACAGTTTGATCCTGAAAGAGTGTCTCTGGGTGCGTAGTATCAAATCTCAAACACGGCGGCACAGCTTCTAGCAAGACTTCATTATCTGCACGTTCTGACTGAGTCCATTCCAGATGTGCATTGCTAAGAGGTACAAATCTTGGAACCCTTTCACTATCGGAATCGGTAACACCTTCCCGGACCCACTTATCGTACGGTAAGGGCAAAGGTATTTTCTTGCAATGGCTACCATGTACCCAGTTTTTCTTGCCGAACACCTTAATAGCAGTCCGAGTTGATAACAGGACTTGGTATGGACCGGTCCAAGTTCTTTCACCTCTGGAAATTCCTGATTAGAATCCAGTCGCCAGTTTGAATTGTGTGGCCTGCGTCTACAGAAACTGAAGGCAAAGTGTCATGGACCTTTGTTGAAGAACACGCAATTTAGCAGTCAAATCATGTAAGTAGTTAACCAACATAGGGTACTCTATATCATTGTACTTCTTAGGCCTTGGCACACTCCAGACATTCGCCGGGCGTCCAAAAATAATCTCGTATGGGCTAAGTCCCACGCGAGAATGTGCAGTCGTTCTCGTGGACAAAAGTGCCAATGGTAAGGCATCGGGCCATGTAAGACCAGAGCTCGCTTGCACCTTGGCCAACTTCAGCTTCAGAGTGCCATTATAGCACTCGACCAGGCCTGCTGACTTGGGGTGATTCGCAGTGTGAAATTTCTGTTTAATACCAAGACCCGCACATACTTTCTTCATAATCTGACCCACAAATTCACTTCCATTATCACTCCATACCATTCTCGGCAAGCCATATCTGGGAAAAAATTCTTTGAGCAAAACCTTGGCTGTAGACAAGGCAGTATTATCCTTTAGGGGGTAGGCTTCTATCCATCTGGAAAAGGCACAAACAACTACAAGGACATACTTCAAGTTATTACATCTTTCCATATCAATGTAGTCGATCTGCAGCACCTCGAACGGATACGTTGGAGGAGCAAAATGGCCCGCTGGAGTTGGGGTTCCCTTTCCAGGATTATGCATCAAACAAATCATGCAGTGTTTAACCAAATTCTCAGCACACTTAGGAATTCCACCATTCTGCCATACCGGAGCCAACAACTTACATATCCCTTTTGAACTAATGTGAGCCAGCCCATGAGTCATAGTAACCACCGGGAGCACATATGCATCTGGCAACAACCATCGCCGGTGCTCTGACAACTCAACCCAACAGCCTGTCGAATCCAACATTCCCGTACTCTCTCTCCACATACTCAATTCTTTCTCAGTATCTTCTGCCTGAATCATCTTCACACTTTCTGTTGTATCTTCACACATTCCTCCTTCCACAACCCATCTGGCAGGACCTGCAACATACATCCAACTCGTCACATCTTTCGCTGTTTCTCTCGCTACTTCATCTGCCAACGCATTCCCTCGACCCACATCATCCATAACCTTCTTATGCGCACTACACTTTACTATCGCAATTTGGGTAGGCAAAGTAAGTGATTCAAGAAGTTCACTCACTAATTGTCCATGCTGAATTTTCGTACTATGGGAAGTAAGAAATCCTCTCTCTTTCCACAAACGACCAAAACTGTGAGCCACGCCAAATGCATATTGGCTATCAGTAAAAACATTCACTCTCTTTCCTTTTGACAACACATGCTCTAGTCAATTCTATCAACTCCACTGCCTGTGCTGAATTCTGTGCAATACGTGCTGTTTCAACAATCGTGTGCAAAGTTATGACAGCATATGCTGCAGTCATCTCTCCATTCGGAAGCTTAAAGCACGAACCATCTACCCATAGGGTACCATCAGGATTCGAAAGAGGAGTATCTTTCAGATCAACTCTACCCTTCATTTCCTCCTCTGTCCGGAGAAAACAGTCATGCTGTTTCTGAACGTCTGTCTCTACAACAATTGGCAACAATGTAGCTGGATTCAATGTGTTGCACCGCTTGATGTGCACATGGCTAGCCAAAAGCGTCAACTCATAACCTGACAAACGTGCACTGGTAAGATGTTGAGTCTTTGTTCTGTTCAATAGGGTATCCACTGCATGTGGAACCATCACAATCAATGTATTATCCAATACCAAACCAGCAGACTGTCGAATAGAAACAGCCGCTGTTGCTGTAGCTCTTAGACAACTAGGCAACGCCCTAGCTACCGGATCTAAAGTGGCTGAAAAATACGCAAATGGGCACTGCTTGTCTTCAAATTGTTGCGTCAACACTGACAACGCACAACCTTCTCTCTCGTGTATATAAAGGGTAAAAGGTTTACTATAGTCGGGGTTACCCAACACCGGAGCAGAACACAATGCCTCACGCAATTCAGAAAAACTCTTCTGACATTCGTCAGACCAAGGAAGAGGGTGTGGAGTGTCCTTAAGAGTAAGTGCCAACAAAGGTTTCGCTAGCAAAGAAAAATTCGGAATCCACTGTCTACAATACGAGGTGATACCTAAGAAGGCACGCACCTCTCTCTGTGTGCATGGCACAGTCATTTGGACAATCGCTTGAATATGCTCTGGGGTCAATCGTCTTCCCTCCTTCGACAAGAGATGACCTAAGTAGGTCACTTCTTGTCGGCAATACTGCAACTTCGAAGGTGACACTTTATGATGAAGGTCAGACAGGTGTCGCAACAAAGAAAGAGTAACCTCTTTACAAATCTCTTCATCATCAGCAGCAACCAACAAATCATCAACATACTGGATAAGAGTAGCACCAGAAGGCAATGCAAAAGTATCAACCTGAGTTTTCAAAGCCTGACTATAAATGGAGGGACTCTCACAATAACCTTGAGGAGCGCGTTTTAACCGGAAACTGCGGCCTCCTAAAGAGAAGCCAAAAATATCCCTACTTTCCTCAGCAATCGGAATACTGAAGAAAGCGTTCTTCAGATCAATAACAGAAAACCAAGCAGCTGAGGCAGGGATCATAGTCAATAAAGCAGTAATGTCTGGAACAACAGGAAACTGTGGCACAACAATCTCATTGACCTCTCGAAGGTCGATCACAAACCGATACACAGGTGGCTGAGAAGAGTCAGTACGCTTAAGGACAGGCAGAACAGGACTATTACACACATTACCTCTTGTTTCTTCAACCACACCTTTCTCAACCAAATCATAGATAATCGCTAAAAGAGCTCTTTCACCATCACTGGAAATTTTGTACTGAGGAATGCGAGGTAATTTAGCATTCGACTTAAGGGTAATAACGTAGGGTGGAATCTGCAAGAGACCAACATCATTAGGACCTGTAGCCCAAAGTGTATCAGGGAGAGAACGCAGTTCCAGTGGAAGGCGATCCTTAGACAGATACATCAGGGAAATCACTTTCTTACCCACTGTAAGATGTACTCCCAAAGGAGAACAATGTAATGTTGCATGTAATCTTTTCAACAAGTCCAAACCCAACAAATTCTCACCACAGCCAGTCGTTAGAATAAGGGGAGCCTCCAATTCACAAGGACCAATAGAAATGGGCAAAGGACAAGAAACCGGGTTACGAACTGGGGTGCCAGAAAATCCTACCAAAACATTAGTCAAGCCAGACAAGGGTGCGCCAGGGAGTTTAGAGTGCATGGTAGTACTCTTTGCTGCACCAGTATCCAAAAGAAAAGGTTCTGCCACACCTGATGTAATCACTTCAACATAAGGTCCTCTCTGGTCTACTGGAACTGACACTACTCCCTCCCTTTGTCCATGGCTGTCCTAACTATCATAAAAACCAGCACTCTCACTTCCAACATAATAATCATCAGTGTAGTACTGAGCAGACTGGACGGTCGGAACATTCTGTTGGTCAAAATAATTTATAGAATTCTGAGGGGAAAAGGAACGTTCATTCTGGGGAAATGTATCACGTACCCTACCCCTAGGTACTTGTTGGTAATCACCACAACCTCTCAGACCAGACATACCATTTGCATGCTGTAGCAAGATCGGGAAACTATTCTTCAAGTGACCTTCCTCTTTACAATAAGCACACTGATTATAGCCTAGCGGGAGTTGCGAAGCAAGAGACTCAGGCTTCTGCAACAGTTTCTGAAACTGTGGGGGTTGCTGAAACTGACGCTGATTAGGGCGAGGCGGATAAGCCTGCTGCAGAAGAACTTTTGGTTTTAATTCTCTAGTCTTCTTCTCTACTTTATCCTTCTCATCTTTATCTCTATTCTCATAGTATTGTGCAGTAGCCAATATCTGGGCCGAAGAAGAAACAGCCCATGAACTCTCAGAGTCCTTTAACTTATTAGAAAGTTCAGGAAGTAAATAAAAAACACACTTATCTACAAACAACCTCTGACCACCTTCTGTACTCATGTCCTGACCACTATGATCAATGAATGTTTCCTCAAACCTAGTGAAGCAATCAGACACACTCTCATCTTTCTTTTGTTTGCATGCTGCTAACTTGTCCCATTTCACCCG
Source organism: Lissotriton helveticus (assembly GCF_964261635.1). Lineage (NCBI taxonomy): Eukaryota > Metazoa > Chordata > Amphibia > Caudata > Salamandridae > Lissotriton > Lissotriton helveticus. Next base: position 1,687,280,557 of record NC_136068.1, read on the forward strand.
CAAAGGAGGCATCATAGTTTTCATTAAATTAATAATCCTACCAGGTAGTTCTGCAACTAAGGGTTCAGGTTTGGCACCTCCTACCTGCCGACCATCTGCAGCAGTAATATTAACCCACGTATCTCCTAACTCTGGCGTGTGATCCTTGTGACGGATCTTCGCCCACAAGGGTTGAGGAACTACATTACCCATCAACATATCTATGTCAGCTAAATTCATAACACCCGCATCAACTGTCTGAGACAACTCCTTGTAATAACCAGCAGGATTTTTACGGGGGTCAGCCAAGGTCTGCTTAAGAGCCAGGATCTCAGCTCTCTTCCAAGGGACATGCATCCACACTCGCTGAAAATGAGCCGGTGCAGCCACAATACCATGAGCGGCATCAGCCACAACTGCCTCTCTCCAAACAGGGGGGACCTCTCTCATAGGATACTGCTTCACTTTTCTCCTAACAGAAGGGTCAGGTTCGAATAATAACTGAGGTGGAAGTCTAGATCTAAAAGTGAGTAGTGTGTCTCTACCGCTTCCTCAACATCGGAACCCACTATCGTTCCTTTAGCAAATTCAGACTGAACATTAATCAATTCCAGTGGAATTGAACCCAACTCATTATCTTCCCACTCCTGACGAAGGAAGGTACACATGACATCAAAAACATACCTTTGTTTTGGTGCCTCCCACTGTAGGAAGATATCCATAACCACTTGTGGACCGTACTTGGAGGCATTCGAAACCCATCTACGAGCAAGGAGATCTAACACTGCCCGCTCTTGGGGACTAGGAAGCTGACTACGTCTCTGCTTACATTCAGAAACAGGGGTCATATTCAGTGACCCAAACAAAGGAGACAAAAGACTAGTGACAATCTCGGTCATTCATTGCCGAGCAGAAGGAGAAGAAGTTGACATGAGGACAGGAGACAAAGTGTTTTGAGGCAAGAGAGACGTAGGGACAGAAATAAGAGAAGTCGAAGATAAAGGAGTGTAAGGCAAAGGAGTTTGAGGCTAGGCTGGTGACAAAGCTGGCGGCCCTGGGGGGGGCTGCGCCGCGGGAGGAAGAACCACCTGTGAAGCAACAGATGGCTGAACAACAGCAGGGGGTTGAACGACAACAAGGGGTGCAACAACTGGAGGTAACGGAGGTGCAGTAGCACCCTGCACATAAGGGGGTGGTAATCTCAGTAAATGTGACATCAAATGATCCTTTTCAGGGTCTTCAGTCACATTTGAAAGGGGAGGTGGCAAAGCTGGGTAACATTTATCAATGGCCATGAAATGTTGTCTATCTGACACTTCAATCGCATGATCTTCTTCATCTTCCTTAAACTGCCTAGCAGCTTGCATTACCGACATATTCCTTTTCTTCCTATCTCTCTTAGCTTGCTTAATTTCTCGCTGTTTGGCTTCCTTACGCCAAAGGCGGAAAGAGTCAAACATCGCCGGCCGGGCTTTCTTCTTAAATAGCGCAACTTCTAGGTTATCTAAAACATCTGATTCAAAACTACCATGTTGGGGCCATCGTAAAATACCATCTTTCCTTGTATAACGGACCCATACTTCATTAAAGGTAATGGGACCCACACCATGCTTTGAATATAGCCATAAGTTGGAGTTCCAACCGGAGGTATCGGACACGAGCCCTCCAATCGGGAATACTTATTACAACTACAACAAAATCATTTCCTAATTTTGCCAAAACCAGGCATCTTTGGCTCACTAGTCTTGCTTCAAACTTCAAGGGGTTATCAAAAATGATACACTCGTAAATATACGAACCCCTCGGCTTCGACTATTGCAATGGCCGAATCAAAACCAAGAAACAAAACAAAGTCGTGGGAGCGACCCACTTATACTTAACCAAAATGTCTGTCACGCCACCAGAAGACCGTCTAACGTCTCGCCTTACAAATCATCACAAGAGGGTCCAAGACAGGGCGACAGTCAGGGCAGCAGTCCTTCGCAGCCGTCGGAAAGGGGAAGCTTCGCAGGAAAAACCTTCGGTCCACGTCGACATGCAGGGGTCAATGAAGTGGCGGCCGTCCTCCAGAATTTCCTCACGGAGCTCCTCACAATCTTCGGGCTTGGACCAGTACCGCTGAAGTCGCCCAACGTTGGGCGCCAGTTGAAGAACTGGGGTTTAACCCAGTGGCGTCAGGGGCACGCCTAAGATCTTCGAGTTCACCTGTCTTGGTATTCAAAGACACTAAATACTTCTGGATGGCGTCAGAGACCAAGTTTATTAGCTGCAGCTAGTAACAGTGATCCTAGAAATACATCACGGTGTAAATTTGAATTTGAATTTAAAAACATTTGTATAGCGCACTTCTACCATGCGGTTTCTTAGCGCTTTTAGATTGCAAGGAGACAAACAGGAGCAGAGGGAGTCTAGACATTATAGGCTTGGGAGAAAAGCAGAGTTTTGAGACCTTTCCGGAACTCGATATAAGAGGGCGTCATACGGAGTTCCGTCGGGAGGGAGTTCCAGAACGCAGGAGCGAGAACTGCAAATTTTGTTCCGCCTGCCTTTTTCTTTCTGAAACGGGGGGTAGTTAACAGGGCCTGATGAGTGGATCGAAGCTCTCTTCCCGGCGTGTAGGGTTTGATGGCGGAGCAAATGAACTCCGGGGCGGTGCACATTTTAGCCTGAAAGGTGGTACAGCCAAGCTTGAACAAGGCTCGCTCTTTCACCGGCAGCCAGTGCAGGGCCTGCAGTAAAGGAGTAACTCGATGGAATTTGGGCAGGCCGTGAATCAGGCGGGCGGCCTGGTTCTGCACTAGCTGCAAACGGTGAATGGCATAGGCTGGAGCGCCATTGTAAATGATGTTACCATAGTCAAGGCGTGAGAGCACCATAGCCATCACTATGATCTTTAGGGCAGGTAGAGAGAAGAAGCGAGAGATCTTTCTGATGGTTCTGAGGGAAAAAAAACAGGAGGAAACAACCGAATTAACCTGTGAATGAACAGAAAGTGAAGAATTCAGGAAAATACCAAGGGTTATGACTTTAGGGACAGGGAGCGGGGGGGCACCAAGTGAGGAAGGCCAGTGGGAAGGGGACCAGGGACTGCAACCACCTCCGGTCAAGACTAACTCCGTCTTGTCCGGATTGAGTTTGAGGTGGTTGCAGTTCATCCAATCCTGGATGAACAGCATGACGGATTGGACGTTCAGGGAGGATGAGGAGGAGTGGGAAAGGTTAAAAATTAGCTGGAGGTCATCGGCGTAGTTAAACACCGTGACCTCGAGCTGCTGTAACATAAAAATAAGGGGGTAGATGTATAAATTAAACAAAAGAGGGGAAAGTGAGGAACCTTGGGGGACTCCACATACTACCTTACGAGAGGCAGCAGTGAAACCAGCTAGGTGGACCGCCTGAGCCCTATCACTCAGGAAGGACTCAAGCCAAGCGAAGGCCAGGCCCTCTATGCCCGCCGCCCTGACACGGGTGAGGAGGATGGAGTGGTCCACCGTGTCAAAAGCGGCGGACAGGTCTAAGAGGATGAGGGCCTGCGGGAGGTTAGTATCAATGCCTTCGCGTAGGCTGTCCATCACTGAGGTCACCACCTTCTCCGTAGAGTGGAGGGGGCGAAAGCCCGCCTACCGGGGGGAGAGGCAGTGGTTGGTTTCCACGTAGGTGCTCAGGGTGCTGGTTACGTGGGTTTCTAGAACCTTGCCCAGGTAAGGCAGAAGGGAGATGGGGCGGTAATTGGAAGGGGATGAAGGGTCAGCACCGGGCTTTTTTAGGATAGGGATAACAGCCGCAAATTTGTGAGCAGTGGGGACCACTCCATTACTAAGTGAGTCATTCAGAAGTGTGAGGGGAGGGGTAGAGCAGTTTAGGAAGATTTCTCTCAGGATATGGGCAGGGGCAAAGTCTAGGGGGGAGCCTGACTTTACCTTTTGGAGCAGGGGAAGAAGTGTAGCCTTAGTCAAGGGGGGGATGAAGGTGAGTTTGGAAGTGACAGCAGGAGGGGAAGGGTTAGTGAAAGTGGGGGAGGGGAGAGGGATATTAGCCTTAATCTTTGCGACCTTATCAACAAAAAAGTTGTTGAGTGAGTCGCAGAGCGGTTGGGAGGGGGGGATCGAAGCCGTGGCTCTATTGGATGAGGCAAGCTCGTGTACTGTAGCAAAGATTTCTTTAGGTTGGGATTCTGCTTCCAGTATCCTGTTAGAGTAGAACAGGGTCTTAGCATCAAGGATGCCTTGCTTATACGCCTTGAGCACGGAGAGATAAGTGTTTTTTTTGGCGGGGCAGTATTCTCTTCTCCATGCACGTTCTGCTCTGCGTGCGGCCAATTTCTTCTCCTTGAGGTCAGGGGTGAACCAGCGGTTAGCAGCATGAGCTCGCTTGACCGTGATCCGCCTCAAAGGAGCAAAATCGTCACCTGCCTGGGTCAGCCAGCCATCGATAGTGGTCAGTTGGGCCGTGGCAGTGAGGCCTGAAAGGTCGGGGCAGGAATTGACTAGAGATGAGCAGAAAGATGGCATGTCTGCCTTACCCCATTTTCTGACCCAGGTGTTCTTGGGAAGGGGGGGTTTGGTCGCTGAAGCTAAAGCAAGGGAGAAAGAAATTAAAAAGTGGTCCGACCAGGAACAGGGGGAGATGGTAGGGGAAGTAGTGGAAACATTCAAGGTCCAAACCTGGTCGAGCGAGTGGCCATGCACGTGGGTAGGGCTGTGGACATGGGAGGTGAAGTTAAGGCTGGTCATAAGGTCGGTGAATTCTTTGGATAGGGGACTTTCGGCAGGATCGTTGGGCCAAAAATTAAAGTCGCCCAACACCAGCACTGACGAGCTGTTAACGACCAGTGTTGCGAGAACGTCCTGGAGGCTGGAAACAAAAGTGGGAGTGGGGTGCGATAGATGAGGACAGCGGTAAGGGGGGCCGAATGAGAGCTAGCGCGAATTATCAGGCAGTCAGCTTCGGAGATGGAAGGAGAAGGAAGAGTCTGAAAGTGAGAGTCAGTATGAGCTATCAAGGCTACTCCACCACCTCTTCTACCCTCCGGTCGGTCCGCGCGGATGATGGAGTATGAGGGAGGAAGTGCGGCTAAGACGTGAGGTAGGGAGTCGGCCTTAAACCAGGTCTCTGTTAAGAACAAGAGATCCGGGTTGTGGGTGTCGAGGTAGTCGAATAGCTCATACTGGTGACTGACTGCTGATCTGGTGTTGAGAAGCGCAGCAGTGGTGTTAAAAGTCGGCGTGAGGGGAACAGAGGGAGGGGAAAGTGTGGGGGTAGCAGTGCGAGACGAGGGGAAAGAACTTGATATAGCGATAGGTGGAATAGTCGGGGGAATCGAAAGGAGACTTAGGTTTTGCAATAAATTGGACACGTGTGGGCTGATGGTACCTGGGAGCCAATAGGAAAGAAGGCCAGAGGATGAGCGCAGACGGGCTGGACTCTGGCGTGACTCCGGCGAGCCTACGGCGCGCCCGCTGCGCTCGTCCGCTGCGCTGACACATAGGTGACGTTTAGATGGAGGAGCAGCGTGGGGGGAGTGGCGTGGGTGGGGTTGGACGAACCAGCCCGATCCAAGATGGCGGCCACTACCGCTGGGAGTCTAGGATGTTATCAGCTGCCAGCCAGCCCCGCTAAGCCCCTAGAAAGCAAGGTCGGAAATTAGGGGTACCTGTTAATTTTCAGTGCAGGTTAGACACAAAGAATCACAATTTAAAAATCAATGCGTGTCGCCGCTTTTAGTCAGCGTGACAGCGCGCTAAAACCAAAATGCTCAATCGCAGCCCTCAGCTCCTGCAAGCAAGCCCACTGCCACCGGGCTGCTCGCAATCGCTGGGGAAACGTCAGGGTCACTCCTAAATGGAGGAGCAGCGTGGGGGGAGTGGCGTGGGTGGGGTTGGACGAACCAGCCCGATCCAAGATGGCGGCCACTACCGCTGGGAGTCTAGGATGTTATAAGCTGCCAGCCAGCCCCGCTAAGCCCCTAGAAAGCAAGGTCGGAAATTAGGGGTACCTGTTAATTTTCAGTGCAGGTTAGACACAAAGAATCACAATTTAAAAATCAATGCGTGTCGCCGCTTTTAGTCAGCGTGACAGCGCGCTAAAACCAAAATGCTCAATCGCAGCCCTCAGCTCCTGCAAGCAAGCCCACTGCCACCGGGCTGCTCGCAATCGCTGGGGAAACGTCAGGGTCACTCCTAAATGGAGGAGCAGCGTGGGGGGAGTGGCATGGATGGGGTTGGACGAACCAGCCCGATCCAAGATGGCGGCCACTACCGCTGGGAGTCTAGGATGTTATCAGCTGCCAGCCAGCCCCGCTAAGCCCCTAGAAAGCAAGGTCGGAAATTAGGGGTACCTGTTAATTTTCAGTGCAGGTTAGACACAAAGAATCACAATTTAAAAATCAATGCGTGTCGCCGCTTTTAGTCAGCGTGACAGCGCGCTAAAACCAAAATGCTCAATCGCAGCCCTCAGCTCCTGCAAGCAAGCCCACTGCCACCGGGCTGCTAAATTCTCAGGAGACTGCTCATTTTACTAAGGCGAGACGTCTCCTTTTATACCCAATATTCACATTATAAATGTACACCCACTGCACAAAATTCTAGACAAAAAGATACATTTACAAACAAAGTATCACATAGCAAAAACTCAATTTACAGTATCCCAACCCAAAAGTTAATTATTAGGAATGTCCCAAATTCAATCTCCACAAGCCGGACAAACCTATAATTGAAAGCACAACCCATGTAATGAAGAAACATAAAAAAAGAAACAGTAACAAATGCTGAACAAGATAAGGCATGTGCAAGGAAACTAAAAAGTTAACGATGTCCTCAACATTGATTGGCAATCTCAGACGAAGATCGATCAGGGAAATTGGCTTTGCGAGGTCAGTGTCAGGTGAAGAGGTCAGTTTCTTACAGTTCATTTCAGAGTCAAAAAGAAACCTAGTTAATGTATACATGAACTAAGAAGGCCAGGCCACTTTGTTCGCCAGGCTACCTTTACAGGCCTACGTGAGGGCAACACAAAATGGTGACACAGTACAAAACGGAGTCAGACTCGAGAATTACAGAACCTCAAGAGAAGTTCATCTCTATGTGGGTGGCCAAAGTTGAACACTCAAAGGGACAACTGAGTCTTCAGTACAAAGTGAAGTTTCTGGATTGTGCAACCTCAAAAGAGGAAGTTAAGGCTAACAGCATATTATCTAGAGAAGAGAGCAATGCAATCAGTTGCATTACAAGAGAGTCACCTCTGGCGATATATCATCTCTGGGACAAAGCAAATTGGGAGGACCCACTGTAATCAGAGCTTATTGAGTTGGAACCATTAAACTATGGTTGCCTGGAGTCTCTGTACTATTGAATCCTCAACTGGAAACCAAATACACTCTTTACTACTTGAGTCTCAGGATAGTGAGACAGAGCAGTCCAAAGCTACCTGAGAACTCAGCAAAACACATGCATATGGCATCCAGTATAACAATCCCCAGCAAGTACAAATACAATGAAGAAGACAAAGTAGTTTAATCTACACATTGTTTAATACTGCACGCCCCAATACAAATATGAAAACAATACTGGATTATTGTATTTGGCATGGGTGTGTACAAAATAAATCAGGCTTCTCGATTGATCATCAACTTTCCTTTATTTCAACAATGAAGGCTCAAGTCATTTTCAGAGACTTTTAAAAATGACCAAATAAGGCCTATTGTCTTTGCCATAAGCAAAGTTGTCATAAAGAAACAACCCCTACGAAGTACCTTTGGCATTCAGAAATTTGTACTAGCTTTGTCATGGACTCTTATTATAAAGAAACAGATCTACTTCGGTAGCACACACTTCAGAAGTACCATTTACTAACATCCGGTGTTCAAGAGCGATTGTAGTCCACAAAGTTTGGAAACTTCCAGTGTGTTCATATAGTTATTGTTCCCTCTAAATCCTACTTTAACATCTCTCTCAGTGTTCATTATGATCTGACTTGACAGCACAGCTGTCGCAAGACAAATGTGATAGCATACCTAGAGAGGGGCTATGGCTCCACCCATATGTTGGCAGCCAGGAATACATGTTTTGATCGGGCAGATGTTGTCTGACTCCATAAAAAGTTCTAGCCCTCCAGCAGCTGTGAACATTTTGTTTATTTATTTTGCTGTCTAACCTTGACTTTCAGGGACACACACATGACATTGGAATGCTATTAAAGTTAGATAAATAGATAATGTATGTTGCTTCTGTGTAAGAAGCACAGATGGGAGGAAGGCAGTCGTTAACCTACATGGAGTCTTAGGTCTGGCTTGACAGTGCATCTGACACCTGACCTTTAAACCAACTCCAATAGTTTTAAACAGTGCTTTGCTTCCATACAAATGCATATCTATTCCCATGATATATGCTATGACCTTGAAATGCTTCACAGGACCATGCAACATTCCTTAAAAGACAGAGCTATTGACATTGCCAATGCTTGTTTTTTAAGAGTTTCAACAGTGAAGTAATCGTACCCCTGCAGAATGTAATGAAGGGACCCTTAGTCTCCCATATCTCACAATATTCATTGGCCTTTATTTGAATTGCACTGAACTGAAGGATTGCCCCCCCCCAACCTCCACCTCAGGGGCTGCAGAGTTTACCCTGCACCCCTGGGCTTCCAGGAACAATATTTAAAACATTGTAACTTCCCCATGTATTGATGAGGTGTCCAGAATTCTGATCAGCAGAGGTTCCTCTAGCCACCACAAGGGGGAGGTATGCACACATTGAGCTATTGACAAAGGGGGCCAACTATAGGCAAGCACTGCTCTTTCCCTGGCACTCCTCATACATGATTGATGTTTCTAGCACTGCACAGCTCTTGGGCTGTAGAGTGCTGGTCCTAGCAAGCTGCATGCATGCAAAGACACTCTTCAGCACACTCTCCTCTACAGACAGAACTATTACCTCCTCCCAGGTAACGAGCACGCATTCTGGTAGGTCTCTATGACTACCATTCTGCCCAATAGTAGTGCTCTACTAACTTGAGGTAGGCAAGTCTCCATAGTAGTGCTTACAGGTCCTCAGGTATAGGATATACTCTCTAACCAGACAGGCCTGCAGCCGTTCCAACACTGGCAGTGCACAGTAGCAGGAGTTCACACTGCCCACTTAATAGGGAGCTCAGTTCAGCAATGCAACCCAGGGCACAGCCGATCCACTCCCACCTAGGGGCAGAGGACAATCAGGGTCCTCGTGCCAGTAGTCATCTATATGGCCCAATTCAAGTTGAGCGATACATTCCATTATACTTGGCCATCTCTGCAGGGTCACCACCAAACTTTTTGCCTTTGCCCTCCTATTTGTTTCTGAATTTGCTTCTGTTGGCCTTAATACTCTGTTGTGCACTTTATCTCTGCTAACCAGAGCTATAATTTGTGTGCTCACTCACATTAACATTGTAAATTGTCTCACACTCAATTGACACATTTAATTTACTTGTAAGTCTCTAGTACAGTGGTACGAGATGTGTCCTGGACATGTAAATTAAATGCTACTAGTGGGCCTTTAGTACTTATTGTGCTGCTCACTTATGTAGCTTTTTATTCATAACTCAGGCCTCCCATAGCAGTATAAATGATAATTTAGCCCTGGCAAAAAAAAAATTTCGTCAAACCTAAAATGAACTTTTTTTACACACATAAGTCACCCCTAATTAGGTCCTAAATAACTCCTAAGCTATGGTGCAGTGTATTTAAAAAGGTGAAAATGTAATTTTAACTGTGACATGTACTGTTAGTGAAAAACTGTTACATTTATTTTTTTATTATTGCAAGGCCTGCCTCTCTCGTAGAACATTGAGCTTGCATATTTTGCATAAATTTATTAGGCGATAACTTTCAATTGGGAACAGGTTTGAATATCGAGTATGGTGTCTATAGAAGTGTCATTTAAAACCCTCTCTTGAAGAAACTCAAATCTTCATTCTCAGGGGTTTCACTAATACAAAAGAAGAATCTGACACAGAAGCTGGAATATAAAGAGAACATTTTTGTTAAACTCAAATGAGTTAGACTACGTCACACAGAAGCCTTAGCAACTGAATGAGGCAGTCTGCTAGAATGGTCTTACTTCACATATTATATACTCTTTATCCTTCCCCAGGCATGTAAGGGAGTTGTACCAATTACATTCCTAAACAAATGGAAAATCTGGAGGGTCAGCAGGTGAGTAGCCTTTTGGGGTTTTAGCAGGATATGGGCAAAACATTATAATTACATAGTTCACAAAGGTTAATCTGTTTTAGGTGGCACTGCAGGGTAGGGCATGATTACATGTACAGTATCACAACCCAAAGGTTAATCATTAGGAATGTCCCAAATTCAATCTCCAAAAGCCGGACAAACCTATAATTGAAATCATAACCCATGTAATGTCAGAGCATAAAGGAAACAGTAATAGATGCTGAACAAGATAAAACATGTGCAAGGAAACTAAAAGGTAACGATGTCCTGAACATTGATTGGCAATCTCAGACAAAGATCGATCAGGGAAATTGGCTTTGCGAGGTCAGTTTCAGGTGAAGAGATCATTTTCTTACAGTTCATACCAGAGTCAGAAAGAAACCGAGGTAATGTATACATGAACTCAGAAGGCCAGGCCACTTGTTCGCCAGGCTACCTTCACAGGCCTACGTGAGGGCAACACAAAATGGTGGCACAATATAAAATGGAGTCAGTCTCGAGAATTACAGAACCTCAGGCCCTCCTTTTGCCATTACGTAGGCAATAACCTAAGACTCATGTGAATCTCAATCTAGGTCTATATCGATATTTATTAGGTCGTCAAGGTGTTGCTGTAACATCATCTTATTATTCTCTACTTCTCTCGGGACAGGTCTCCGAACACACATAGTAGCACAAAGACTCACTTCTGGTGGACCTTTTTTGGATGCTAGAGGCGGAGCCACTTCCTCTTCCATGGCAATTCAGTCAAATGAGAACTTAATTAACATTTACTTTATACAATTGCACTGGAATCGCTTGTGCAACTGTGCCCTAAGTCCGTTCAAAGCCTCTCTGGCAGACTTCTATCGTCCATCAAATCTGCTTCCATTGTCTTCTTCCGCTGGGCCTCTCAATTCAGGCCTCTTCATGAAAATAGTACTGCTTAGTTGGAGTGCCCTCCTGGCAAACACCCACAGCTCACTCGAAAGTCTCAATGTCTCAAGACAGTGCACCAATATCTTTCCTCTGCGGCAGGCACTACAGATACCATGCTCTTCGGTGGTCATGGGTGCAGATCACATTGTGCAGACCCAAGTACTATTAATCGAGAAAGAGCAACAGACTTTCACGTTCAAAAACACTTTCAGGCTCCAACACTCACTATTCCGTGTCAGAGGGCGCTCGGGCCGCTGTTTCATGGGTACCACAAATGTAGTGCCTATTGCCAACGGTAGATCCTCCGGTGCACTGCCATTCCGTTGGAGCAAAGGAAAAGGGGGGTGGCCAAAACTCAGGCCAAGGGGCTCAAGGGACTGCACACTGTCAGATGTTACCAGCACATGACAGGTAGAAAACTCAAGCCGCAAAACAACAGGGATCCTTTTTTTTCGCTCTTTTGCACTGAAACTCATGTTCTGCGTTGAACAGGCCTCCTTCTTCTCTGGAGTCCACCGCCGTCTAATGAAGCAAGCACGATGCTCTGGAGATGCAGTTGATGAAGCACCGGCAATCACGGTCCAGCTTTGTTACTTTCTGGGTGTTGAGACTGTAGGGCCAAGACGTCCGCCTCTCATCTGTAGCTATCATTGATGGGAGTTAGGATTCGTCTTGATCACCGTTCTGCAGGGTATCATTCTTCCTTTGACTCTGGAAGATCCTGCAGAACCTAGTGATGTAGGAAATGTGACAGAGTTGTTAGTTTTCCTCCAAGTAAAGAAAAACAATTCCTAGTATTTAACAAGGTGACTGCAAGCAGGTGGCCTGCAATCTTTGAGGGTGTGGCAATACGCCATGGGATTACTCTAGAATGCACTGTTACTCTTATAGGATACAAAGGCCAAGACAGTGCTTCTGGCTTTTTCAATTGGGTACTTTCTATTATCTTCTGTTATCTAAGGGTAGATAGCTACAGGGGAATTCTATCTGCATGTATGTCTTCACACACAATAGCATTGTATAATGGGGTAAACATTTCTTGAAATACTACATCTATGTACTCCTACAATTCTTATCTAGAACATATCAAAAAGGGAAACGTATGAAACAACTTATCAGAGGCATACCGATACCTCCCTTTAACAATGGTGTATTAGGTGCATGATGCAATACAGGCTAATGATCAAAATGTGGGAACAAAAGACAAGAACTAGAGAGTCCTAGTATTTCCATGATTAGAACACATCTGATCCCACCAAAAATGAAAGCAGCAGGAACGAAAGGGTAAAAATCCAAATTAAAATAGTCATTGAAAATTTGTCATGTTCAAAAAAATAAATGTAAGGTATCTCCTACTTAAGTGGAAAACTTGTCTTACTATAGTATTGAGTCCGTTAACCAGTCCATCACTACCCTGACAGTCAGACTGGAAAACATCGAAGTAGGCCTAAAGAAAATTCTTAAAAACCAGTCTGGTCATACAAAAGGGAATTATGCATAATATGGGGGTCTCTGGTACATTACTGCAGTCTGGAAGTGTGAACCTGAACAATACACCAACAATAATAAAAGCTGACTGGTGAAAGGAATACGGAAAAGAGAAATGGGACTAGAACACAGCTAAAATCCCCAATAACTAGGTACAATGCGACATCAATCAGGGGAGAAATGGCAAAAGAAAAATCTATAGGAAGAACAAGAAATTACCCAGGCATAGTCAAGTTTGTGACACAATACCAAGAGTATGGGTGATACACAAAAGTCAAAAATAGTTCACAAATGTTAGCTCTACCACTGGCCGCTAAACCATATACGGTAACCTCAGCTAATGTTCCAGTTCCTTCTTCAGGGAAAAATGAAACCTTGTTTCCTTTATGGTACAAAGCCATACATTACTTAGGAAGCAGAAAAAAACTGACTAATGTAATATAGAAATTAGGTCACCATGTACAAGAGTCACAGATCTATAATTTATCCTTACGTCCAATCAGGATACATAAATCTAGGGCTGCCTGTTCCTTAAGGGAAGGGGGCAGTAACGTGACTAACAGCAGGTGACACACTTTGATCCTGTATATCTCTTTTATTTTTCTTCAAATACCATTATAGCCAAATTTGACATACACTGATGAAGTGTTGTCTGTCTTGTTCACAGCATGAAAATATCATATCTGTGAAATTTAGTATCAGAGCAAATCTACCCAAATGTTGTGCAGCGATATGCATCGTCATGTACATCCCTTCAAAACACAGGTAAACTTGTAATAGTATCAAAAGCAGCAACATAAAACAAAAACATGAAAAAAATAATTTAAAAAAAGCGCACTTGTCAAGCCATCAGATATATTTGCTGAATATCAAGCCCAAAAAGGATAGACAAAATGATAGCATATATAAATGAGAGGTGATGCACAACACCATGTCATGTACTTTGTGCACTGTGAACCTTCAGCCCAAAACCCAATATTCGGGCCAGCTTAATTTGTCAGGTTTAAAATCCTCACCATCTGTTTGACAGCAAATCACCAGTTAGTGGAGATTGGCTGTCAAATACAACTTACTGTGTCTCTTCTGACACACAGGACCAGCAGGAGCAATTCATAAAAGGATAAAATGCAAAAATATGTAAAACGCACGAACATTTCTTTTCAAAAGAAGTCATAATAAAAAAAACACATCTTTTTTCAACATACTGCTGACACTGCACAAAACACACAAAATATCAACTGTAACCGACCATCTTTTGAAAACATGCTAAACCACCTTAATTTTGACTTTTGAAAAATAAAACTCTTTCACAGACACTCTGCGTGTCCCGTGCGCCAACACCCTTTGAGGCCCTGCTTTTCCAAGCAATGATTTCTCCATCTGTTTACACTTACTCCTAACTCCCACCTCACTGACCCTAAGGTCAAAATCTGCCTTGCAGGCTCCTCAGTCCTCTCCCTCTTCCTTACTCTGAGGCTGACAAAGACATAAAGCCTTTCCAACTCTTTCTAACCTGCAATAACCAACCCTATTTAAAAACACATGATATATATTACTCCTGTTTGGGGCTACAATTTATTCATTCTTAGATTACTGAAACATTTACTGTGAATAATTTGCAGAACATAATAACATAACATACCAGCATTAGAACAAATGTTTGCTACTACCCTATGCAATGGTACTCATTTCAGCAACCGTAAATGGATGAACGTCTCAGTAGGTCCAGCTAGAGTTAAAACCTTCAAACCTGATATTAAACTCAAACCTCTGCACCAGCCATATTGGCTCACTGAGCCATTAAAAGCAACCCCAAATGGGAACAACCTGCAAATTTGTATTATACCTAAATGTATGCATTTACTGAAGCCTAAGGCACTTTAAAGCTATTTTAAATGGCAAGAATGCTGTTTGAATAGGGACAATGTTACCCAAATTCGACTTTGATATTTGGGGCACTTAAAAATAAATATCCTATAATTATGTTACATATTAATCATCCTCAGAATGTTCTTTACAGATTACAGAGATTGGACATTAGACATATCTCATGTAAATCCTTAGAAAAATGAGTTTTTTTAAGCCTGCGCTAAGTGAAATTCCATATGCTAATGTCCTCATTATGCAGTCCAACACAACTTAAATTAAATTATAATGCTAGGAGGTCACAGTATAAGGATTAAGCTTCATGAATAGTAAAAAACGAATTTTGTAGCACTTATTTTTAATAATTATTTTTCATAATTAATAATTATTTTTAATAAACCCAATCATGTTTGATAATACCACATATAAAAGCAAGCTGCATCCCTTGCCTATCATTTTAGACGCATTCATTTATAAGCCTAAACACAGAAGCCTAACTTGAAACATGACAAAATTTGGCGCCACATTTTTTCTTTCTAAAAAGGACAATTTTTATTTAGCAACAGAACCAAGAATATGCGTACAAAAATGCTTAAAGAGAGGAAAACCCTTAATTGAAATGTCTTCGTGTAATACAAAATAATGAACCATAGTTTGTAACCTTTTTTAAAACACTATTCTGAAATGCAAAGATTCACCCGTGTTTAGCTAAGGGCAACGTCCTGGCTGAGTAAATACTCCTGTTTATTTAGCTTGTCTCCCAGGGTTGTAACATGAGCACGGTGGCAGTCTTTTTCAAACGAAGACATATCAATGCGTGTTCTATAATATGCGTTTGAGTTCAGCAAAAATTAACTTCAGCTGAAGTGTTTGCCTGTTAATATCTAATACAATGTATGTAAGTAAAAAATGCTATACGGTTGCTTTTCGACAAAACACACCATTCATTTTGGACATTTTGCTTAATAGACTGAAAACAACAAGAAAAACCACAACCACACATTGAGCTCATTTCAAACACAAACAGAAAGGGGGTAACACACTCAGGACACACAATACAGCGTGCTTTAGCCATTTTATTTCGTGAATAGCGCCATCGCTATGTACTTACAGAAGTTGCACTAATGGGAAAACCACGTAGACATTTAAACACACATTTAACCCACAGATCAAAACTCAGGACAGAAACAAAGGACAGCCCACAGACTGTACTTAAACCAAAACATTTGTAAATACTAGTTGTAAGTCATATTTACAAGAAGCGATTGTCAATAGTGTTCCAAAAGACTGCAAAAACAGCCCAACAGACTGATGTATATCCAAGAAGCGAAAATACATTCAATTCACTAGCTTTAGCTGGCAGACAACCAAAAATCGTTCTGCATATCTTCATTCAAAAAAATTGCACAGAACAAAGAATCCTTGTGTTGTATTATGTCATATTTTAATTCCCTGGGGATACAAAATCACCAAGGAAGAAATATGTTTTTAAATCTAAACCTTTTTAGATATTCCCTCTAGGGGAGCCGGCTAATTTACTTCACATCACACTATGGTACCTTCCAAAAAAGCAACACATTCTTCGATGTGAGCTTGAAAACAAGCATGCCAAAAATACTGCAGAATATGCAAGTATTATAATCAAAGTAGTGCTTAATGTACTTTTCGTACGTGCACCGTTCAACAAAATCAGACAGAGAAAAATCTCCTCATTACCTGCCTACACAAATTGCAATTTGCATATCAAATCCATACATATACAAAGTTGGCCAACACAAATTCCAAAATTCCAAAGCTACAGTAAGCGTTACTAAACTACCTTACTCTTACCAACAAAAGGTTGTCCAAATTCTGTCAAGTTCTACATGACCTAACAGTCTTTTTTCTTTTAGAATACTCACGCCAAAAAGGTTCTCAGTCAGGAGTGACATCATGTGAAGGGTTAAAATCAGGATGATCAGAAATATACTGGGCTGCAGAGAAAAAGAATCTCCAGAATCCTTGTGCACAAAGTACCTCCGTAGTAGAGTCTTGTCCTGTCCTCCTCAGTAGATTTCAGTCTCCTGACAAGATCACTCCCTCAGAAAGTCACTTCTCTGATGAAGCCCACGTTGGCCGCGCCATTTGAAGAAACTCAAATCTTCATTCTCAGGGGTCTCACTAATACAAAAAAAAGAATCTGACACAGAAGCTGGAATATAAAGAGAACATTTTTATTAAACTCAAACGACTGAGACTACGTCACACAGAAGCCTTAGCAACTGAATGAGGCAGTCTGCTAGAATGGTCTTACTTCACATATTATATACTCTTTATCCTGCCCCAGGCATGTAAGGGAGTTGTACCAATTACATTCCTAAACAAATGGATAATCTGGAGGGTCAGCAGGTGAGTAGCCTTTTGGGGTTTTAGCAGGATTTGGGCAAAACATTATAAATACATAGTTCACAAAGGTTAATCTGATGTAGATGGCACTGCAGGGCACAGCATGATTACATGTACAGTATCCCAACCCAAAAGTTAATCATTAGGAATGACCCAAATTCAATCTCCAAAAGCCGGACAAACCTATAATTGAAAGCATAACCCATGTAATGTCAGAGCATAAAGGAAACTGTAATAGATGCTGAACAAGATAAAATATGTGCAAGGAAACTAAAAGTTAACGATGTCCTGAACATTGATTGGCAATCTCAGACAAAGATCGATCAGGGATATTGGCTTTGCAAGGTCAGTTTCAGGTGAAGAGGTCAGTTTCTTACAGTTCATTCCAGAGTCAGAAAGAAACCGAGTTAATGTATACATGAACTCAGAAGGCCAGGCCACTTGTTCGCCAGGCTACCTTCACAGGCCTACGTGAGGGCAACACAAAATGGTGGCAAAATATAAAATGGAGTCAGTCTCGAGAATTACAGAGCCTCAGTCTAATGGTAAAGTAAGATTATAGGACACAGTTCTGAGAATGCCACGTTTAGAAAGTTGGCATTTTCTTGTCCCAACCATTCGGTGCTTGCAGCCTGTATCCTAGGTCACATGACTATGTGCAGCTGGCAGTTGGTCTTGTTTTCTCTGACTTGACACCTACCAAACTTGCATATCACTATGCCTCCGCACACTCAGAAAGGGATGAGCACTAGTCTTATGTGCCGCCGGACAAGCCTGGGCCAGGGCATGGAGGCAGGACTTTCCAAACACCTCTGGGAGTAGAAACCAACAGACCCTTCTCCTACTTCTAAGCTGGCACCAAGTATTAACCCCTTTGGCCGCGGCACTTGACCTCGCATTGCCACCTACAGCTAATCAGAACCGATGCTGAGTGACACATCCTTGATGCTGAATTTCACAATGCTCTGTAGCCAGGATTTGAGATACTCTGTTCAGCAGGCCTAACTTGGTCCCGGTAACAGGCCCTTGCTCTATCATGATCATCCTGAACCTTCCTGACTGGATAACCTTTGTGCTTTTAGGCTCTATTTTCACTTTAATGTTTAAAATTGCATATCATTGGTTCTACTGATTGGGATTTTGTTGTTTTAATCTCAACTAATTCGGTCAATTTTACTCTAGTTCCTCAGACTGGAGTGAGATTTTTCTTGTGTTGTGTCTTCACTTTATTACTGTTTAAAGTACTGCATACATACTTTACACATTGGCCCTAAGCCGATCTGCTTTATGCCATGCTACTAGAGGATTAAGCACAGGTCAATTTGGGTTTGTTGTGTTTCACCCTTGCAATGATTGTGGTTGCTGCTTGAATAGGGATTCACCTCTGTCAACTAATAACCCAATTTCGTATAATTTCCTAGGAATTTCAAATATTATAACATTGGTAAGAAGCCCTCACTTTTCAAACAGGCATTGGCAAATCCAATAGGTCTTGTATTGACTGCCAGCCCTTTGGCATTCTCATTTTTTTTAATCATGGATGGTTTTTACAAAACTTTTTTGTTTGGGAAACTGCATGTCTCTCATCAATATGAAAAACAAAACATTGGCAGAAAGCAAAAATGTTGTTTTGGTCTCACAAAAGCGCATTTTGCCATATTCCTTTCTTGTACTGATGGGAACTTTTTTGAGTGTTCATATGTTCATTGTGAATGGGCAGCAAGCCATAACTCATAGTGAAGTTAGCCAGTGGCTGAAGTGGGTGAACACATTGTCCCTTGATGTATGCTGGAGTGTGAGAAAGAAAAATGTGAACGAAAGACCTACAGACTAACAGATAAAGTCTGGATGAGAACCCCTATAGGTAGCTATCTTATACACATCATTTTTGTAAAATCAAAAGGTCTTGCCTAAAACAGTCCCAGAAAAGCCAATCAGTCTGACATTGGCTGCCAACCTCTTGCCTTTATGAAAGAAGGCGAGAAAGAAAGAGGAAAGTGAGACAGAAACAAAGAAAGAAAAAAAGTAAGCAAGAAAGAAAGAAAGAAAAAAGAAAGAAGAAGCAAGAAGAAGGGAAGACGGAAAGAAAGGATGAAGGAAAGAAGGACAGGAAGATGGAATGACAGACAACTAGTTTGAAAAGATAGAACACCCTCCTGCCCTTATATTCTGAGTTCATGTGTGTTTCTGCATGGTGTGAAAACACAGCAGTCAGATAAAAAAGGGTACTTCAAAAGGAATTTACAATGGCATTGGCAGGCAATGGGAACTGATACAATTAGAATGTACCAGTGATGTCATCTGTAGAAAGTGTCCTGCTATCACATCAGGCTCTAGAAACCACGGCAACACTAAAGTAATAATAAAGTAAAAACAGAAGCACCAGCACTGAAGGGAATAACCTTGTGTGTGGATGTGCTTCTTGCCAACGGGTTAAATGCAGTCACTCAAAGTGAAGTTCGTAAGTGGCTTAAGTAGGCTGGTACATTCACGTATTCTGTATGCTGTAGTCGGCAGAAGCAAAATGTGAATGACGCAAGAACAGAACAATGTATGAAGCATGATGGCTGAAAACTGCTTATGGTATACTATAATTTTAGTAAAATCATAAGATTTTAACTAGCTCCAGATCTCAAAAGGAGCCATGATTGGCCAACCTCATTTTGGATTCAGACTCTGAGATGCCAAGAGAGAGGCTTATTGAGGTATGCTGGCCCTATCCAACTGGTGGTGCAAGTTACTCCACTCTCTTTTCCTTGGATAGATGCATGATGCCATTTTCAACTAAATTGCTATTTCGTTTAAAACATCTCACATGCATTTGTTTTGGATCTGTTTATCAGAAGTGCATTCACTAGTGCTGCAAATGCACTTTTGGCAATCCTGAACAGGAAGCAGACTATCGTGTTCATGCAGCCCACATTAGCATTCTTTTTTGTTATCTCAGAAACAAACACCCCCAAGGGGTTGTTTGTAGGAATAAAAGAATATAATAACCTTGACCCTAATCGTCCTGGACCTATCAGAATCCTTCGACACTGTCTCCCAACTCACACTAGGCCCAGACTCCACCACCGCGCTCATTTCTCACAGGCAGAATCCAGAAAATAAGACTCCCCCTTCCTCTCAGAACCGACAGAGATCAGATACAGAATACCCCAAGGATCCTCCCTCAGCCCCACCCTCTTCAATGTCTACATAGTCCCCCTCGCAACCATCAGAAACCATGGGCTCAACATTGTCTCCTACGACAGTAACACCCAGCTCACTCTCCCTCACCAAGGAACCGGACATCACCATGCACACCTTCCAAGAAGGGATGAAAGCTGTCACCACCTGGATGAAGAATAGCTGCCGGAAACTTAACTCAGGGAAAACAGAGGTTCTTGTCCTTGGCTCCACCTCCTCTGCATAGAATGACACCTGGTGGCGCTCCACCTTTGGAAACCCACCCTCGGAAACTCCTCCGACAAACCAAGCACGTAGCCTCTGCATCATACTGGACTCATCGGTCACTATGAATCGCCAGATCAACACCTTCTCCTCCGCATGCTTCAACACCCTCCGCATACTACGTAAAACATACAAAGGGATCCCCTCTGATGCCAGGAAAACGGTCACTAACACTCTCATCACCAGCAGACTTGACTACAGCAATGCCCTCTATGCTGGAATCAACAAAAAAGTCCTCCGCAAACTCCAGACCGTCCAAAAAGCCACAGCCAGACTTATCCTCAATACCCCATGGCACAACTACATCACCCAACACCTCCGTGACCTAGACTGGCTCCCTGTCGAAAGAAGAATAACTTTCAAGCTGCTCACCCTCGCCTACAAGGCCCTTCACAACATCAGCTCTCTTAGACCGGGCCCTTTTGACAGGTTTCTCCTCAAACTCTTTGCCTCTTGCCTCCTATTTTTCTGACCCTGTTTTAAGTGTCTACAGGATTCTGTGTACTTTGCCACTGCTGATCAGTGCTAAAGTGCATATGCTCTCTGTATAAATTGTGACAATTATTGGTGATCCATGATTGGCATATTTGATTTACTGGTAAGACCCTAGTAAAGTGCACAGTGTGTACCAGGCCTGTAAATCAGACGCTACTAGTGGCGTTCCAGCACTGGTGTGCCACTCACATGAGTAGCCCTGTAAATGTATCTCAGAGACTCAGACCTTTCACTGTAGTGTCTGCAAACGCCGTTGTAAACTGCCACGTTGTCCTTACAAGTGCACCCACTTGCCAGGCCTAAACATTCCCTTAGCCTCAGGATTGAAAGGCTGTCTGTCCCATTTGCTTATCATTGAGGCTGAACTGTACCATTTTTAGGTCGAGGACCATAAGGCTGCGCTTGCGCAGTCTTCGGTGAGAGATTTAATGTTTTTAGGTATGGGGGCTTGAACCCGCCTCTCTCTTCCATTGGCTGGCTTCCTAAACAGAGGCCAGCCATTGGAGGAGGGGGGCATCACTCCATTCAAGCCCCGTTTCTTTCGGATTCGGGGGCGTGTTTTTTGCGTTCTTTGTACCTGTGACGTCATCCGTCACTCAGAACGCAAAAAACACGCCCCCCGATTCTGAAAATTTCGGACGTTTGCGGCCGCCATTTTTTTTGTTGTTGTTGGCAGCCTGCAGGAACAGCCTCCCTGCCACTCCAGGTAAGTTTTCTTCTGCCCCCTGTTCCCTCGTGCTTTCATCGGCAGGAAGGAGCTCTCTGAGTGCTAGATCCGGAGTGTGGGCGCTAGACTCGGAGTGTGGGCGCTGCATCGGCAGGAAGGAGCTCTGTGAGCGCTAGATCTGGAGTGTAGGTGCTATATCTGCTGAGAGCTTAGTGTGCTCACTACAGATGCTGTGTAGCGGGGGACCACATGACGTTTCTGGAGGAACAAGCTACTTAAACGCTATTCCCGGAGTGTGGGTGCTATATTGCAATTGCGATCCCTGCACCTGTATCAGGAAGGAGCTGCGTGAGCGCTATACTGCAGGAAGGCACTGTACACAAGCTACAGCGCCACTTTGTTGCTGTTGTAAGGAGCTATGTGAGCGCTACATTCGGCGTGTGGGCGCTATACTGTAGTGCTGGGTTCCACCCGCAGATACAGCGGCTTCTTCCCTCTGGATCTCCGCCGGGGCTCAGGTAGGTGCTACTTCCTGCTGTGTGTGGCTGAGTCAGGCTTCAACCCGACGTTTCAATAGTTTTCCAGTTGTTTTAAGCTTTGCTCTGTTTGGTTTGGCGCCACCGCCTGGTTCGGTCGGCTGCATGCGCTGGAGCCGGCGGTGCCTGCAGGGAGGAGGCCTGAAGCACCCCACCCTCTCTAAACCAGTCACCCTGCCCAATGGAGCCTGGGGTACCCTGGGATGCTGCTGGCAGTTGACCTACAGCACCCAGCATGCACCGGAGGTTCCCACAGTATACCACTAAACGTAGATTCCAATGTTCCCCGGCAGGTATAGACAGTTCTTGCAGGATCTTTTATGCTGTGCTTTCCGGTACTTGGAGCATTAACGGAGGCCCAAGTTTTCTGTAAATACAAAGGGACACCCCGAATGGTCCCAGGTGGCGCGAGGCCTGAGCTCTGGTAATGAGGCCCTTTCATGGACACACAGTGGGGTGAACACGCCTGGGAAGTCAGGCCCGGAGATACAGAGAATGCATGCGGGTGACCCAGCTCAGAGGGTTAATGCACTGGCAGCACACGGGAAGTAAGTGGCTCTGTGTCATAGGGCACATTTTCCAGTGCTGCAGGTTCAGTTACACACCAGGCTATTGCGAAACCTCTTTTAGTTCCGCGCCCTAAATGCAGACGGTTGGGTCTGGTCCCTGGTGAGGTCCCACCGCAGCGGTGCCAGGCTCTTGTGCATCTGTTGAGAGCCGGTGCCCCCAGCTGCCCACGTGCCCTCCATCCTGTTCATCAGCCGCGAGAGTGGCATGGTGCCCCCTCCCTCTGAGAAGGGCCCCTCTCTGTTCCTTTCTGGGCTCTCTCCATCCTTCCTCTGCGTGTCTATCTCTCTCTCGGGTGCTTCTCTTCCTCCTCCCTGTATACCTCTTCTATGAGTCTGTCTCTCTCTCTCTGCGGTGTCTCCCTCTTCTGCATGTCTCTGTTTCTCTATTTTGCATGTCTCTCCCTCTGTGGCGCTTCCCTTTCTCTCCTCAATCTCCCCCTTCTATGTGTCTGTGTCTATGGGGTGTCTCTCTCCTCTCTCTTTGTCTCCCACTGAGCTGCTTCTCTTCCTCTTCCCTGTCTCTCTCTTCTCTGTGTGTTTGTCTCCCTCTCTATTTCCCTTGCTGTTGTGTGTGTTCGTGTCTCCCTCTGGGCTGTTTCTCTCCTTGTTCTGTGCGCTTTTGTCTCCCTCTGTGACCCTCCCCTTCCTGTTCTCTCTCTCCTCTCTCTCGTTTCCCTCCTTGTTCTATGTGTTTCTGTCTCCCTCCCCTTCCGGGTCGGTCTCTCACTCCCTCTCTCTCTCTCTCTCTCTCTCTCTCTCTCTCTCTCTCTCTGTTGTTGTCCTTCCTGTCCTGTGTGTCTTTCTCTCTTTTTCTCTCTCTCTGGGCTGTTTCCCTCCTTGTTCTGTGTGTTTCTGTCTCCCTCCTCTTCTGGGTCTCTCTCTCTCTCTCTCTCTGGGTTGTTGTCCTTCCTGTCCTGTGTGTCTTTCACTCTCTCTCTCTCGTTTCTCTCCTTGTTCTGTGTTTTTCTGTCTCCCTCCATGACCCTACCCTTCCTGTTCTTGGTCACTCTCTCTCTGGGCTGTTGTCCTTCCTTTTCTCTGTGTCCTTGTTTCCCTCTGGTTTCGTTGTAGTTTTTTCCGCATAAAAGGCTCTTGTTAAGTCCCTTCCGCTGAGAGTAGTTTGAATTGTAACAATTACCCCTGACCCCCCACCCCCCTACTCCTCTTGACATCACCCCTGAAGTCATCTACACACCTTTGGGCTGCCGGAGCATCTCCAACTGGGACTCACATCAGGGTAAAAAGTGCATGAACTCGCTGTGCTTGCCACCCTAGAAAAGTCCTCCGCACATCAAAGGTGTGAGATCTGAAATGTTAAAGTTTCACACTCTGTGGGAAGTGCTGGTACTGCCCCAGGAAATGTACAGCATCTCTGCTGTGAAGTGCCGGTACTGCCCTATTAAATGTACAGCATCCCTGCTGTGAAGTGCCGGTACTGCCCTATTAAATGTACAGCATCCCTGCTGTGAAGTGCCGGTACTGCTCCATTACATTTAGTGCATACCCGCTGTGAAGTGCCGGTACTGCCCCATTAAATGTACATCATCCCTGCTGTAAAGTGCCGGTACTGCCCCAGGAAATGTACATTTAATGGGGCAGTACCAGCTCTTCACAGCAGGGATGCTGTACATCATCCCTGCTGTGAAATGCCGGTATTGCCCCAGGAAATGTACGACATCCCTGCTGTGAAGTGCCAGTACTGCCCCATTAAATGTACAGCATCCTTGCTGTGAAGTGCCGGTACTGCCCCATTAAATTTACAGCATCCTTGTTGTGAAGTGCCGGTACTGTCCTATTACATGTACAGCATACCCGCTGTGAAGTGCCGGTACTGCCCCATTACATGTACAGCATACCCGCTGTGAAGTGCCGGTACTGCCCCATTAAATGTACAGCATCCCTGCTGTAAAGTGCCGGTACTGCCCCAGGAAATGTACATCATTCCTGCTGTGAAGTGCTGGTACTGCCCCATTACATGTACAGCACCGCTCTTCAGCTCTCCTTCCTAGGCAGGGATTCTTCTTGATTCCAGAAGTAATCTTAATTTCAGGAGTTTTAGGTCTAATACTTGTACCCCTTTTTAGGTCAAGGGTGGCTCTGTGTGGGTGTGGGTGGCTCTATGTGAATGACTCTGTGTGGGTGGCTCTGTGTGGGTGGCTCTGTGTTTGTGTGTGGGTGGCTTTGTGTGGGTGGCTTTGTGTGGGTGGCTCTGTGTGTGTGTGGGGCGCTCTGTGTGTGTGTGGGGCGCTCTGTGTAATTTCAGTGGTTTTAGGTCTAATACTTGTACCCCTTGTTAGGTTGAGGGTGGCTCTCTGTGTGTGTGGGTGGCTCTATGTGAATGACTCTGTGTTGGTGGCTCCTTGTGGGTAGCTCTGTGTGTGTGTGGGTGGCTTTGTGTGGGTGGCTCTGTGTGTGTGTGGGGTGCTGTGTATGTGTGGCTCGCTGTGTGTGTTTGTGTGTGGCTCGCTGTGCGTGTGTGTGTGTGGGGGGGCTCTGTGTGTGTGTGGGGCTCTGTGTGTGTGTGGGGCTCTGTGTGTGTGGGTGGCTCTGTTTGTGTGTGTGTGGCTTTGTGTGTGTGGCTCTGTGTGGGTGTAAATGCAATAGGTCATGCATTTGCAAGCAATTAACCTATTGGCATTGTAAATGACAATGCCATTTATTTAACGATTAAGCTATTGGCAATGTAAATGACAATGCTGTTTATTTAAGATGTAAAAAATAAAAAATAATAATTCATGCGCAAGACCATTGCATTGTAAATGCTTGTTAAATGTGTAACCTGCAATAGGAACCTAATAGGAAAATGAAGTTTGGACTCTCTGAACTCAGACTTTTTTAACGCACCTTTTGGTGGAGGTGGTTTTTAAATCCTGTGTTGGAAAAGCCCACTTTTAGAAAGTGGAGATTTTATTACTTTACCATTCTATGTCTCTGGCTGTTTGTGTATTCAGTGTCTGGTATGTGAGTGATAGGAGCTGAGATGTGCATTCACTCTAGACAGTCACTTGGGTGTTGAGGTGTGCCCTGCCTTGCCCGAGTGACTCATTGCAGGGCTGAATAGACCTGGTCTACATTTAGAGTGGTGGGAGGAGTTGTACTTCCACCGGAATAGGCTGAGTCTCCTTTTTCACAATGCTGTCTCCCCCCTGTGGTCATGCTGCACCAGGGAGGACAGGACTAATTTGGACTAGGTTCAGAGACCCTTGCCACAAAGAGAACAAAGACATTTTGGTGTATAGGTATTGCACCTAAAACTCCAGGACTGTAGACTACTTCAAGGAACAAGATGACCCTACCAAGAAGAAGAGATGTAAGGAGGAGTACTGTCCCCTTGCTGTGTGCTGTGTGGGTATGGCCTATAGTTGCTGCTTCTGTCTTTGGTGGAGGAAAAGGACTGACTCTTTATGCTCTGCTTTGGCATCCTGCTTGTGAAGGGAATCACCTAGGTCTTGTGTGAGCTGACCTCCTGTTAGAAGTCTAAGGGATACAAAAGACTTCACGGAAAGATCATTGCTGGATATCAAGAGGAAACCTGCAGGGGAAGGACTGGGACTGTTCTCCTTCCCTTATGTTTTACAAGGTGCAAGGGGTGCTTTATTTCCCAGTTCAGCGAGTGGAGAGTGCTGTGGAAAAGCCAGCGCCTGGTGTTTGGAGAAGCAGGAGGGGGGAGCGTGTGAAGGAAGTGCTCTCCTCCCCCCGCCTGGCAGCCAGTGCATGTGTGCACCCATTGAGGCGTGCAGTGACCCAACAGTAAAAGCGTGTGGTGAGCACCTTATTATTCCTGGTGAGATTGTGCGGAGGAGCGCATGGTTAGCGCTTTATTTTGATTCCAGCCCATGCAATGCGCAAGTGTGAGAGCACTTCCCACTCACCCAACTCCGGGAAGTCATGTCACGGTGCAGAGGAAGGCTCTTTAAATAACCCAGTCACTGGAGGTCGGAGGAGATCACTGTGCAACTGTTCGTCAGGAGAGCGGGCACCAGGCATTGCCTAGTAACCTGCCTGAAACTGACAACTCGTTAGGAGGACTGCGGCCTGTCACAGCCCCACCCGGCAGATTGCCACTCTGAGTGTTCCGGAGAATGAGGACGCTCTCATGTGACAAGGGAAGCAGGAGCACCACAGTCGTGCTGCAGCCAGCAGCTGAGAAACACCCTTCCTATCGGAGACCCGAGAAGGCCCCCAGCGCCGTGATTGTGCTCTGACCCCTTTCTGTCTATGAAGTTGCCCAATGGGAACTCGTGTTAGACAAACATCTTTTAAAGGGGGTTAATCCCCTGCCAGTGTTCGCAGCTCAGCTGCAAGACTGCGGGCAGCTGCAAAGGGATATCCACAAATTAACATAGTAGAGGTAATAGGCACACAGGCCTCCCTGCAGCCTGAGTAGTGTAAGTTGAGTGGTAGGATGCAACTATGGTCAACATTGTAAGGCCTGCTGTTCTTCAATGGGCAGGAGGTGCAATTTGCAGACTTGCTTACTATCTTGATGTACTGGCACGTGTACAACCCTACCAGTAAGTGCTTGTTGCCCTAATGGTTATTCATGTCCCAGGATGGAGGTATGCTATGTCTGATGACAAATATAAGTATTTACCATTGGGTACTACCTGTGTTATGACAAAACGCTTTATTATAAAGTGATTTATGATGTGTATTGTTATGACCAAGGCCTTATGGCAGAGTGATTTATGCATTATTAACCCGTGCCTAGTGGCACAGTAGTCCCTGTAATGATGGTCTAAATGTGATTTACATACTACAAAGTGATTTATGGTCTATGTGTTTAGATGTATATAATACAAAGGCTATTTTTTATATAACCTTGTGTGCGGTTTCTTTTGTGGTTTTCCTAGTGTGTCACTGGTGTATGTGTGTGTTTTCTCAAACACTTTACATATTGCCTCTGGGATAAACCTGACTGATCTGCAAAGCTACCTTGGAAGTGAGCAGGTGTTATCTTGGGTGTGTAACTCGCTTACCCTGACGAGAGTGGTGGGTTCTGCCTGGCTTAGGTGTATACCCTAGCCAACCAGAAATCCCATTTCTAACAGACCTCAATACCTCAACAACCCCCTCTCCTTCCTTGACCCCAAGAGGGACCTCGACTTGGCTGACCCCTCCCTAGCCACCGTCCCATGCTTCTACAGGATCAGATTGGGTGGACGGTGCTCGCAGCCAAGAACTGGAACAATATCCCTCTCCAACTCCGACGAAGCCCAACACCGAACCAATTCAGGAAAGACCTCAAGACCTTGCTCTTTAAATGACCCTAACTGAGCTGTTCTAACCCTTACCCTCAGTTCCTTGAGACCCTAATGGATGAGTAGTGTGCTTTACAAAACCCTGATTTATTGACTGAATAACATGATTGGAGTGTTCTTCCTACATGTGGGGTTATGAATTACTTTCCTTGCTCGGGTCAACATTGCCTCACATGGCAGACCTAGTCAGCTAATTAATGCGTCAGGAGGAATGCCCTAAACAGTGAGGTCATGACAATGCATAAAAGGCAGAGGCACTGTGGCAGAAGCATTGATTGACCACATTAGATTCAGCCAATGAGTCGTTTTCTTGCCCCTAAATGGGAACACTATGTGAGGATCCTACTTTATTTTGTGTAGACAAAAAAGAGTCTTGGACCAGATTGGCAAGATGTATACTGCAATATCATTCATATTAACAAAATACTCCCAATAATTTCAATGATTTTTGATGCACTGTCATTGACCATTAATGGCTGTATGCCATCCAGTCTGCTGATCATCTGGAGAACTTAGGTGGCACAGATAAACTGAAGAGGGGGCAGAAGAAGCACAGGCAGATGATTTGTTGTGTAGTATCAACGTGTGCATGTGCACCACCAAACTTGTCAGTAGATCCCTTACTTTATAAGACCCAAAATGAAATGAAATATATCAAATCAAATTGATCAATCAATACCTCGAGTCAAGCAAGGCAGCACATTTTGCGTGTTATTAAAACAATAGAGGTACTCCAGTCCCAAAGAAACAGAGTACAAAATATCCCTGTTATGAACGAGTAACTTGGCTCTCTGTGTGCATCATGGTAAATTAGTGTAGCACTCCCAGTGAACTACCTGCACCCTAAGGTGTTCTTCTTGGAGCTTTTGAGGGTTAAACATATTGAGGCACGTCCACTTACTGCAGTTTGAGTCAATAATCTTTTTTTGCTGATTTAGCTCTTGTGGGCTACTCCTATTTCTCCTGCTCATTCGATTCCCCACAGCCTGTGAAGCATAGAATAATGCCAGCCCCTTCCTTGTAGCATTAGTTAATAACACTCAGGTTGGAGCTGGGTTTTCCATTAAGTCTTTTAGGTCTGCTATTAAAAGGGCAATTCTGCCATAACTTCTGCAGTAGATTCAGAGTACTTTAACCGTTTACCATATCTGTACAATTTTGAGATACTCTAATGAAATCATCATTGGATTCTCTGTTTTCCAAATTAACATCAGTTGAAAATACTATGGCTAGCTAACCACTAACATAGCCTTGCCAACTCCCTCTCCAAATATGTAACTTAATAACTTCAAAAAGTTTTCTAAGCCACACACAATTGGTGGTTTGTCCTCAGTCCCTTATCTGCTCTCTAAAGCAACACTATATGTCGTTATCTTGAGTAATTACCAACACTTTCTCAACCTGTGTCTTCAAACAGCTTAAAGAAAAAAATCATTCACTGGATGGGTAGGAAAACTGGAAATCTGAATTTACTAAGGACCTCTTTGAGGACCTAAAATGGTAAAAAAGGGTTAGCTGGATTGGTAGGGGAGCCAAATTTCTTCCTGGAGATTGCGTAATTATGTTTTTTGAAACCTCCCTGCTTGGTAGGGATAATTTTGCTTAGAACCAGATCCAGGTTACCATCTGTTCCTTCCCATCATGTGATATCCTTCCGAGTGGGTTACTTTTACCATCCCTCGAACTCTAAGGAGGGGCTAGGTTCAGTCAATCAATCAATCAATCATAGCATTTATATAGCGCACTACTCACCCGGAGGGTCTCAAGGCGCTGGGGGGGGGGGTCCGCTACTGCTCGAACAGCCAGGTCTTGAGCTGCTTCCTGAAGGCGAGGTGGTCCTGGGTCAGGCGGAGGTGGGTCGGAAGGGAGTTCCAAGTCTTGGCAGCCAGGTGGGAGAAGGACCTTCCTCCTGTGGTGGCTCTTCGGATGCGGGGGACGGTGGCGAGGGCGTGGCTGGTCGATCGAAGCTGGCATTTGGGAGCGTAGAAGTTGAGGCGGCTGTTGAGGTATCCTGGTCCTTGGTTGTGTAGGGCTTTGTGTGCGTGGGTGAGGAGCCGGAAGGTGATTCTCTTGTTGACCGGGAGCCAGTGCAGGTCTCTCAGGTGTCCGGAGATGTGGCTGCGGCGGGGGATGTCCAGGATGAGTCGTGCTGAGGTGTTCTGGATCCGCTGGAGTCTTTTCTGGAGTTTGGCGGTGGTTCCAGCGTAGAGGGAGTTGCCGTAGTCCAGACGGCTGGTGACGAGGGCCTGGGTGACCGTCTTCCTGGTCTCGGTGGGGATCCATCGGAAGATCTTTCGTAGCATGCGCAGGATGTTGAAGCATGACGAGGAGGCGGCGTTGACTTGTCTGGTCATGGAGAGGGAGGAGTCCAGGATGAAGCCCAGGTTGCGTGCGTGGTCTGTTGGTTTGGGTGCGCTGCCCAGGGCGGGGGGCCACCAGGAGTCGTCCCAGGCGGAGGGTGAGGATCCCAGGATGAGGACTTCCGTCTTGTCCGAGTTCAGTTTCAGGCGGCTTTCCGACATCCATTTGGCTACGTCTGTCATCCCTTCGTGCAGGTTGGCTCTGGCGGTGGCGGGGTCGTTAGTGAGGGAGAGGATCAGCTGGGTGTCGTCGGCGTAGGAGATGATGTTCAGGTTGTGTTGGCGTGCGATGGCTGTGAGGGGGCTCATATAGACGTTGAAGAGTGTTGGGCTGAGCGAGGAGCCTTGAGGGACGCCGCAGATGACTTCGGTGGCTTCCGATCTGAACGGGGGGAGGCGGACTCTCTGTGTCCTTCCGGCGAGGAAGGAGGTGATCCACTCCAGTGCCTTCTCCTGGATTCCGACGTTACTGAGGCGCTGTACTAGGGTACGGTGGCAGACAGTGTCGAAGGCCGCGGAGAGGTCCAGGAGGATGAGGGCCGCTGTTTCTCCATTGTCGAGCAGGGCTCGGATGTCATCGGTGGCTGCGATCAGGGCGGTCTCGGTGCTGTGGTTGGACCGGAAGCCAGACTGCGAGAGGTCGAGGGATCCGTTCATCTCGAGGAAGGTGGCCAGTTGCTTGTTGACGGTCTTCTCGCAGACTTTGGCTGGAAACGGGAGCAGCGAGATGGGGCGGTAGTTCTTGAGGTCGGTTGGGTCTGCTGATGGTTTCTTGAGTAGAGCGCTGAGTTCGGCGTGCTTCCAGCTCTCCGGGAAGGTGGCGGTGTCGAAGGAGGTGTTGATGATGTCCCGCAGGTGGGGTGCGATGACAGCGTCGGCCTTGTTGTAGACGTGGTGAGGGCAGGGGTCTGTCGGAGATCCGGAGTGGATGGAGTTCATCGTGCGGATGGTGTCTTCGGTGCTGATCGGGGTCCAGGCGCGGAGGGTGGTGGTGGGGGGCGGTGGTTCGGTCGTGGCGTGCATCGGTTGAGTGCTGAAGCTGTTGTGTATATCTGCGATCATGTTGTGGAAGTAGGAGGCGAGGGAGTTGCAGAGGTCTTGCGAAGGGGTGATGTCGTTGTTTCCAGCGTTGGGGTTGGAGAGCTCTTTCACGATGTTGAAGAGTTCCTTGCTGTTGTGTGCGTTGTTGTCCAGTCGTTCCTTGAAAGCGGTTTTCTTGGTGGCGTGGATCAGCTGGTGGTGTTTTCGGGTGGCGAGTTTGAGAGCAGTCATGTTGTCCGGTGTTGGGTCTCTGCGCCAGGTTTTCTCGAGTGCCCTGCAGTTCTTCTTGGAGCTCTTGAGGTCGTCGTTAAACCATGGGGCTTTCTTGCTGCCGGGTCTGCTCGGCGGGGTCTTCAGCGGGGCGAGGTCGTCTGCGCAGTCGCTGATCCATTTCGTGAGGTTGGTGGCTGCTTGGCTGGGGTTCGTTGTGCTGGTGGGAGGGTTCTTGTTCAGGGAAGTAGCGAGCTGGTCTGCAGTGATCTTGTTCCAGCTTCTGCGGGGAGCCTGTTGCTGGTGATGGTGGAGCGTGGTCCTTCTGAAGCTGAAGTGGACGCAGCTGTGGTCCGTCCAGTGGAGCCCCGTGGCGTGGATGAAGGCGATGTCCTTGCTGGAGGAGAAAATCGGGTCATTGGTATTGGCCTTGTCCGGCCTACTGAGTTACACTCCTCACTTTGAAAGGTTTTTTTGGAATGTAGCAAGTTTTCATTCAAAGGTGTCACTTACTCCTTAGACTAATTTTGTACTTACATTTCATATTCTCTGCTTTGAGGAGAACTGGGCCCTAGATCCCTATCCACATCAATGGATTTAAGACATTCAATCAACCCACTGTGTCAACCAGTGCTGGCACATCTAAGGGTGGATTAGCGTTCTTTGTTTTGAATTTACTGCCTCACCCCACGATCAAAGTCCAGTCCAATTCACCATACTATTTAATTATCATCTTGGACATTTTGTACAATTTAAACTTTGTAATTGTTAATTTTTATAACAATGCATTGTTATCTGATTTCACCCATGTATTATCCCAACTTGAACATGATCTGGATAAGTTATGTAGGGAAAGAAATCTTGTTATTGCAGGGTGGGGACTTTAACACGTGTTTGTGTCCTTTTACCCCCAACAGGATTTGTGCATTGTGGATATGAATGACATGACTAAATCCATTTTAGTGACAGTGATTCTGGAACAAAATTAACCAACTTATTGATCAAGTTCAATCTTACCTTTTCTAATGAATTATGTACCCCTCCAGCTCCTTTTTATCCCACGTTTATTAGTCGTGGCAACAACTGTGTAATTGATTACATTCTTGCCTCTCAAACCCTTGAAAATTTATTATGTGATTTAATTAATTGTAATGGCTGATGACTAACCCCAGAGTATAAATGTAAAGTAGGTGTGCGGTTCGAAAAGCAATCATGTTGAATGTTCTCTTAATAACATTGTTAACTACCCAAAATGGTACCTCAATACGTTAGTTATGGGTTAATTTTGATACCTTCCTCAAAAAACAGATCACTACTTATAGGAGTGTTAGACCTGGTATCATTGGTGTGAGTCTCCCTTCCATTTTTTACTGATTGCCGCCTCAATTTTGGATCTGTTTTGCTGGTTAGATGCTTTGGGCACTGTGCCACTGCAATTTGTGCCACAGTGCAAGTGCTCCCTTTGTTAAATTGATGTATTGATTAGTGACTCCATGATTGGGTTATTTGATTTACTTGTCAGACCCCAGTACAGTGCACCATGTGTGCCCAGGGCTTGTAAATCAAATGCTGCTGGTGGACTTGCAGTACTGGTTGTGCCCCACACAGAAGCAGCTTATAAAGTGAGTCTCAAGCCTGCCATTGCAGAGCCTATGTGCAGTCAAGTACTGCCATGTTGACTTGGTAAGTGCACCCACTTGCCACTCCCTAAACCTTCCATTTTCTTCATATCAAACACCACTATGGTAGGCCCAAGGGCAGGGTGCATTGTAAGGATAAGGTAGGACTGGTGTGGGTGGCATGTCCTACTAGTGAACTACAGCCATTTTTGTTTTTCACTATTGCAAGGATACCTGTTCCCCATTGGCCAGAATCAGCAGTTTGATTATTACATAGTATAATACTAACTGACTCAGGGACCATGGTAGAAATTCGAGTTTAGTATGCCTGAACTCAGAATGATAAAATACATCTTTTAGTGAAGTTGGTTTCAACATTCTGTTTTTGAAAATACCACTTTTATAAAGTATGTATTTTCTTGCCTAACTATCCAAGCCTGCCTCTGCTAGGTTGTGTATTCCTTGTCAGGAGTTTGAGTGACAGGGGCTGAGGGATTCCAGGAGACAGGGTCATTCAGCACAGTGCTGAATAGAGAGATCTGCATCTAAATGGGTGGGAGGAGTTGCACCTGGGACCTGTATAGAGCTGTGCATTCCCTCCACAATGCTGGCTCCACCTCTTGTGGTGTGCCTGATGTCCCTCGCACACACTGTGAAAGGAAAGAAGGAGTCTTGTAAGCAAAGTGCTCCAGGACTGACCAGAACTGGTTTGGACTAGGCAGAGGTTTCTCTGCCTTCAGAGAACAAAGATAATTTTAGTATAAATATGGGGACCCAGACCCCAAGACTCTAGATCACTTCTGGGAACAAGACAAACCTTTTGCCAAGGAGAAGAACCAAGGAAGCTGCAGGAGTTTGGACTGTCCTCCTGCCAGTGTGCTGTGTTGCTGGGTTAGCCTGCAGTGGTTTCTTTATTGCCAAGGAAAGGAACTTTTAAAGAACTTTCATCGTCTTGCAGAATATTACTCCAAGGGCTTGAACTTGTGCTTGCCTCCTGCTGAACTCTCGGGGATAAAAAACTTCACCTCCAGCTCCCCTCTGGATTTCCTTGCTGGGAATTCTATCTGCAGAAGCCTGCGTGTCGCTTGGAGCTGGAAGTGCGATGCATCAAGAAGAAGCATGTCACAGGTTCCGCTGTTGCCGTCACATCGCTGGAGAAGCGTGTCGCAGCCGCAGAGGTAGCCGCCGCATCACCAGAGAAGCGTGCCTTCGTCAAAGCTGTTACCCGACGCATCACCGGAGAAGCGTGCCGCCGCCGCAAGGTCGCCGTTGCATCACCGGAGAAGCGTGTCGTAGGGCCTGTTGCGGCTCCAAAGCTACAAAGTTCGCCGCACGGCCACCCAACGTGCATGCATCGTCTAGATGTCGTCGCATCAAGGGCGCCATCTTAATGCATCGCACCGGATTGTCACCTCGCATCGAGGTGCCATCTTGCCGCATCACACTCTGCAAGCCTTTTGTTTGCTTTGTGTTATGCACATAAGTACTTTTGTGAGACCTTTGTTGCATTTATCATCAACTTGAACTAAGTGACTTCTACCATCTTTAAGTCTATTTTAAGTACATTATTGTGGCTTTTTGTCGTTTGTGGTCTTTTGTTAAGTCTATATAAAGAATACCTATTTTTATAAAACCAGTGTGGTGTCCACCTATATTATTTTCACTGTGTTACTATGTATATTCACAAATGATTAACACACTGCCTCTGAGAAAAGCCTGTCTGCTCGTTCCAAGCTACCAAGGGGATGAGCAGGGGTTGTCCGTAGTGTAATCCCCTTTCCCTGACTTAGAAGCAAGGGTCCCTATTTGGTCAAAGGTGTATACTATTGCCAACTAAAGACCCCCAGTTCTAACAAGGAGTTCCTTTGATATCTGCTTAGACGATTCAGCGAACACTGAGGACGTTAAGGTGGCTTGCCTTAAAATTGCCCATGGGATTAAAGAAGCCTTAACCAAAGTCATGCCCCAAAATGTTAGACCAGGATACTGTGGCAGTAACTGTACTAAAATCCATAAACTTCTTATGACAGCCGTTCAGAAGTTGCCATGTTGTTCTGTGGCAGTAGGAATGTACAGGCAAGAGTACAGATTAGCATTCAAGACTAGGAAGAAGAAGAAGATGAAGTACACGGAATTGAAACCCTTGATCGAAGCCAGTCTGACAATGAACATTTCAGTCTTTTTGATGCTTATTAAAGGATGACTGTGCCACCAGATTAGAATTGTTAATGTTAATTTTCATGTTATATGCCAGGTCTGGTGGCTTAGAGGACTAATGCATCCACTGTAAGGGTATGTGTGCAACCTCATGGTCATAGGTTCTAATTCCAGTGGGTCCACTCAGACTTTCATCCTTCTGAGGTCAATAAAATGAATACCATTGAGTTAGGTAACAATAAACATCTGTTATTCGGGGCCACAATACCCTTGGGTGGACGTGCGCTTTTCAAGTGCACATGTTATGTTAAATCTGCTTATACAGCACTCATATACTAAAAAAGGCATCTCGGCGCCTGCTGAGTGCTTAGCCACTGATATGCTGGGCAAAATAGATGGAAGAGAATAGCCATGTCTTCAAGAGTTTTCTGAACGCCAAATGATTAGGTATGGATTTGAGATAGGGTTGTAGGTCATTCCAGGCCTTTGAGGCTCCCACACTAAACTTCTTCCTCCCAAATTTACCTGTTTAAATCTAGGAATGGCCACCAAGTTGCCAAGCCAAGCATACGGGCCTGCCAAGAATGTACCAGTAGATATGCTTCCTTAAAAAAGAGTGGGCCCTCCTGTCCTAAGTGTCTTATACACTAAACAGAGAGCTTTGAAAGCAATTCTCTTCCTAACTGGAAGCCAGTGTATTTTTTCAAGTGCTTGGGTGGATGACTGGCACAGAGGAATCTTAAAGAACACCTGAGCAGTCGCATTCTGCAAGATTTGTAGCTTGTTCGGAACATGCTGATGTGAATGCATATACAAACCATTACAGTACATTACAGTAGTTAAACCATGATATTACCAATGCTGTAATCATGGTCTTCTGTAAGTCATCCGGGATGAAAGGCAACACTTCCATAGCAATTTTCACAATGGCAAAAGCAGATCAGGTAACCGTGGTATTCTCATTTGTAACGGACAATTTGTCATTGAGAACACTACCCAAGTTCCAAGCTGACTTTGATCCAGCGCAGCTCCCAAACAACTCTCAAATCTCATCCCAATCAACCCAGGAGCTACTTATTCTACTCATACGTAGGGCCCATAGCACAGCCAGTCACACATCCACACATCACACTACTCCTGAATCAGTGGAAAAGAAGGGGAGGTGCTGGGGTAGCAGGGTACCTCATTAACCTAGTATCTAATTTTTATACATTATATACATATATGTACATTTAAGCTTTTCCCCTCAGACATAAGGAAATAAGCATCAAGGTACTCCACTATTTGGTCGATGGACCAACTAGTAGAAGTCAGTTGATGGTGATTAAGACCAGCTCAATCACAATATTCCCATTTCTTTATTCATTTAAATTGTCATGACTTTTAATCTAAAATAAGACAGACTCGAAACTAGATTTAAACTATTTATATAAATTCATTGCGAAAAGAAAATAGCATTCTCTCTAAATACTCGAACTTTTCAGCCATTTATAAAATACATTCAAGAAATGAAAAATTTGAAAGCATACTACCAATCTGCC
Source organism: Lissotriton helveticus (assembly GCF_964261635.1). Lineage (NCBI taxonomy): Eukaryota > Metazoa > Chordata > Amphibia > Caudata > Salamandridae > Lissotriton > Lissotriton helveticus. The sequence continues at coordinate 1,687,317,309 of NC_136068.1, forward strand.
ATAAGAAGATGCCATAACTGCATAGAACAGGTTCCCAAGCTGGCCGCTTTTTTTGCCTCCTCGATGTCACCCTCTCGACATAGACTCACCACAATCAATTTCTTTGCCCCATCAAAAATGAAAGTCCAAAATATTTCAAAGTCTTTGCACCATAAAAATTGTTCAGTCCAACAGCATGTTGTGGTGTGAAAAATCCACGGAACCCACAACACTTTCTCTCTTTCGCACAAGCTCTTTTATACCCTTTTTCCCTAACTATATAACTCAAAATTGAAACTTTTAGGGTCCGCACTCATTTCTCATTGGTCCATTAGAGGGTTGGTGATGATCACCTCATGTCCTCCTTGTCCAAACCAGTTCTTAATTGCAAAGTCATTTTCCACATGCTATCCCAGGACTGAATTGTCCACGTTGCAATTGTCATTCAGTCCTTGTATCTTTTATTCATAATAATGTTACAGCATTCGCATTTTCCAGGCTTTTAATGCAAGCATCCTTTGGCATAACTCCCAGTCATAGGGCAAGTCGACCTTCACATCTCTCGCTCTGAGCACAGGCCATTCAACCATCTCTAGCATATTTGAGCATGCATAGGGACCATCTTTCCTGCAGTCGCTGTCATTATTTTGTTTAAACTGCCATTTCCAGACTAGGCCGCATGGGCCTCAATGGGAATTAATGTGAAAACAAACACAACAGACGTTAGATATAGATTTTAGCCCTTCTGTTTACATCCCACCATTCTAATTTTCCCCATTAGTGGTTACCTAGCAAAAGCATACGATTATGCATCATTTTTCTTACCATTTGTATTCTGTTTTGCCACAAAACTTCTAACATAAGCACAAATACACATGTTTATTCGATTATATCTACATTACCTCAGATCTATATTAATATGACTCTTCGAATTATTAGTAAATTATTTATCGCATATCAGCAATTAGTAAATGTTACAGTTATGAGAGAATAACTTTACAACTGGTACACAAAAAATGTTGTCTCTCCCCTGCTCCATCAACTCCCCCCTTTGGTGATTTTATCACCACTAATCACCCCAACTAAATTTCTTAAAAACATGTTTCAGGTACTTTTCATCTGTTTTAGTTTAGACTTTAGTATCTTTTATACTTTGTCTTTTTGTATCATTATACATCTTCTCTTTAAATTCTTCCAATTCCATTTCTCCTATTTCAGGTTCTCTTTCCTTGCTTTTAAAAATGTTCTCCTTTATCAGCTTTTCTGTTTTCCTTTTTCTAACACATTTACACACTAATATCAGTATTAATGCTTTAAAAATGACAATTGTTAAGGGTATTAACACTTTCCCTATTATTGAACTACTTATTTCTACAAACCGTTTCTTTACAGCAAAAAACTCTTACCAAGTTTCTGTAGAACACGATCAACCTCCAGTGGAGTAATTTCTTTATGAAATTCAGTAATATACTTAATATATCTTTGAATGTTCTGACTTTTGTCAGGTATGTAAGTACAACAGTGTTGCACTTTTAAAACTCCACAAACTCCAACTTCTTTTGCCAATAAAATGTCAAGAGCAAGTCGATTTTGCATCACTATAGCTCTCATAGCAACCATTTCAAATTGTATTTGCATTAAATGATATACCCACTGCTGGTATCAATACTCCAAAAATATCACCTATTATTTCTAAAAAACTTTCCCTTCTTCTACATGTTAAAGGTTTACCTATTTCGTGAATTCTGTTAGTTCCTCTGTCTACTTGAAATAATTTTGGAAAGACCAGACCTACATAACATGTCCCAAACCAGTGGTCCGGTAACCTATAATAAGCTTTGTTCCCACATATAAAGTAAATTTAAGGAAAAACAGGATAATTTCCACCTTTAAATCTCAATCCCCCTGTGATTATGTATGTATCTTTACATTCACTTGCACCTACAAAATAATTGTCACACATAGTATTGTCTCTACAAATACACAGTTTCCCTTATTGTGTAGTATCTATACCTATTGCTACATCAACATTACTTTTATCAAGGTTTTCATCGTCAAAATTTCACATTGCTGATTCTTATTTACTTTCAGTTGCTTTTCTTTGTTATCTAATTTTCCGTTCCTCAACTATATCCAAGAAAACTTTTTCCTCCTTGCACCTTCTACATGTTAAATAATATTTAAAGGCATACTCTAAAGTCATTTTTTGTGTTTCCAGAAAATATTCACCAAAAATGTTACCCATTTTCATCTTGTTCAATCCATGTGTTATTGACAAAGTTGCAAAAGTGTCATCCGAATCAGAATAATAATATTATAATTTTCCTGTTTCGTAAAATAAACTAGCTAACACACTACAAGTTATTCAGTAAGTCAAAGAAAGGTGAAGATATGTTTCTCCCTCTGACACAGATGCTGATACAGATGCTGGTAACTGCATGCAGACATAGCAGACTCTGACATCTATAGTCTTGACGTATTCTAGTAAAAGCTTTCTTTGAAAAATCATTAATAGATCTATCACTATGTAATTCAGTGTTATCCACAAGTTACTCATGATTCTTTAATTCATGAATCTTTTCACTTTTACTGTTATATTGTTCTCCATGTTCAAAACTCGGCCTAAAGGGAATCACTATTGTTAAAATAAGCCTTTATAAGCATTATTAAACCTGTACAAATCAACCACATTCTACACCATTTGCGAAAAATAGCACATTTTGATCTTCTATCAGTTCAGACATTTTTTTTTACACAGCACTTTCCAACCTATAACAAATGTCCTTTAATGCTTTTCTTTCTAATGTCTCTTTACCTCTTACACTTGAAAAATATGTGTCTGCAAAAAAAATCCTTCTTTTCGGTAATGTCACTTTTCTTTCTATTTTTCCAACTTTCTTTGATTTGTCATCCCTCAATTTCCAGTTTAAACACAATTTGTCTCCAGTCACCTGTTTCACTCACCCAAATTATCTTGGTTCTCTTGACTACTTTCAACTTCCTCTATATTAGGTATAGCGATGAAGGTCCATTCAGGTGATTTATATTTCAGGTTTTGTCTCCTCAATCTTTTTGGCCTACGTACAATTTCTTTATTAGTTTGATCCTTTTGACTCGTTATTACATTCACTTGTTCCTCTTGATTTCTATTTATGTTTATCAATTTAAACTTCAGTCCTTTAATACCTTTAGGCCAATTATCTCCTTTTCTTGGATTTTTTATTTCAGGCTCTATAATTCCACGTTCAATTCTCCAAGCTCTTTTTCTGGGACTTTTTAGTTGATTTTTTTCGTCTTGACTGTCATCAGACTCTGTTTCAGATCTTATTTCACGTCCTCTTATTTTGAACTTTCTGATTTGCGGTTCATCAACTGAATCTGGTGTTTCTTCTGTTAATTCAGTTCTTTTACAAGAAACTTCTCCATGGCTAGTACTTGGAATCTCATCCTCATCGTGAGTTATTTATTTTTCACCAGTTTCAAGATTTACGTTCCTATTCTCAGAATTCTCTGTTTGATCTTCAGAGTTCTCACTTTTACCAGTTTTATTTTGCTCTTTTTCAGTGTCCAAACTGGTATTCGGTATTTCCAGATGTCGACTTACAGGTCGATCTTCAAGATCTGTAACTTCAATTATCCCATTCTCTGCTTCAGATGCTGAACTTGTGTCTGATATCTCCAGATGTCGACTTATAGGTCAAGCTTCAGGATCTGGATTTTCAGAGTCTGAACTAGTATTTGCCTCTTCCAGATGCTGATTTTCAGGTTCGGGTACTCGAATGGTGTGGCTCGCATGAACCCACCTTTTCACACCTTTTCACTTTACGGTGGTGTTGTTGACCAGAATTACCTGCCGTGGTTTATACCAGCATGGAACTAGACAGTTTCTCCTTCTGTGCACCTTTATTCGAACCCAGTCTCCAGGACTCAGGTCGTGAGCTGGATGCTTTTCCTTAGTACTCGCATTAATCCCAACCTGATGAAACACAGAAGTCGCCACGTCAGACAAACTGTTGCAGTAATCCAGTATGATATCATCATTTATATTTAGCAGTTTGTTAACATGTACATATGCTTGTCTCATTACTCATCCCATCAGTATTTCATGAGGACTCAAACCTGTTTTTCTGTCTGGAATGACTTCTTAATGTCATTAGAACAAGCGGCAAAGCATCAGGCCATTTCAGTCCTGTGGCCAAACACATTTTTCCCAGTCTGGCTTTGATTGTTCAATTTACTTGTTCAACTATCCTAAAAGCCTCTGGTCTGTATGCACAATGCAATTTTCAATGAATGTCCAGTGCTTCACATATCAATTATATGAGTTAATTCCGAAAGTGTATTCCTCTGTCTGTTTCAATTGTCACTGGAAAACCGAATCTAGGAATCACTTCCCTTAATAGGAGCTTTGTTACAGTAACTCCATTGTTCCTCCTGCTTAGATAGGCTTCTACCCATTGTGAAAACAAACAAATGATTACAAGTACATATCTCAAACGATTGCATGGTGGCATCTCTATAAAGTCTAATTGCATTCTGGTGAAAGGACCTCCCTCCCGTCCTATGGATCCCAGACTTACAACAGTTTTTCATCCTTGATTAAATTGTTGACATATAAAACACCCTTGGCATAAGCTCTCGGCTATCATGCAAAACTTCGGATTATACCAAGTCTGTCTAAAAAGTCTGATCATTGCATCCCTACCAATGTGGGCTTGACCATGATACATTCGGGCCATATTTGAGATCATGCTATCAGGCATAACTGGTCTTTTATCCCTGTATACCCAAATTTCATCTTCTTCTCTTTGTCTACAACCTGCTTTTATCCACTTATCTTTTTCTTTTTCACTTGCCTCTTGCAATTTTCTCACTTCCTGCCAAACTTCAAATATGTTAGTAAGCATCAAAGGACTCGAAACATGTTCTTTTTCTCTTTCCCGATATATAGATGCTGAGTTCTTTGCACAATATTGGGCTATTGCATCTGCAAATCTGTTCCCTTCGTGACATCGTCATCTCCATTTTTGTGAGCAGCACACTTCACAACAGCAATTGTCTTTGACAGCTGTATCACCTCAAGCAACATTCACACAAATTCACCATTTCTGATGGGTGATCCCGCAGAAGTCATATATTCTCTTTCGGACCACAGTTGCCCATAATCATGGACAACCCTGAATCCATATTGACTATCAGTCGCTATGGTAATTCGGACATCTCTTCCCAATTTGCATGCTCTAATCAATGCGATCAGCTGAGACACTTGGGTTGAACGTATTCCTTTCAAACAAGATGCTTCCATGACATCTACCACTGTGCATACCGCATATGCAGCACTCAAAACACCTTCATCTGTTCTCAGACATGAACCATCCACAAACAGCACATAGTCTAATTCTTTCAAAGGTTCATCCTTAATGTCAGGTCTTGGCATATTACAATACTCAAGCACATCTAGACATTTATGATCAATGTAATTTTGGAATTCCACATCCAATGTATCAGATAGCAAAGTTAAAGGATTCACATTTACACATCTTGCAGCCGTCATATTGTCTGCACCCAGAATTACTTTCTCATATCTGGTCAAACGACTGTTTTTCATGTACTGTGTCTTGGTCCTAGTGAGGAGTATTTAAATTGAATGTGGCACATACACCTTAACTGGATACCCCATCACTATACCTTCACTCTGTTCCAAACTTACACTTGTTGCAGCAACAGCTCTCAGACATCCAGGCAATGCTCTGGCTACTGGATCCAAAACAGCTGAGAAATATGCAATTGGTCTTCTCATTCTTCCATTCCTCTGAATCAAAACTGATAATGCACATCCATCTATTTCACTGCAATACAATTCAAATTCTTTTTTTCATAATCAGGCATGCCATACGCTGGTACTTCACACAAGCTGTTTTTTTCAATTGCTCAAATGCTTCCATTTCTTTTTTGTTCAGTACTATAGGATCTTTTACATCTCCTTTTGACTAAGCACTGTAAGGGTTTTGCAATCAATGAAAATGCACTTATCCACTGTCGACAATAACCAACCACACCCAGAAACATTCTCACTTAATTCTTTACCTTTGGGGGGTTTATACCTCTGATTATCTTTATTCTTTCTGAGGTAACTTTTCTCGTCCCTTTTCCAATCTTATGACCTCAATATTGTACTTCTTGTTGATAGAACTGCAATTTTGATGGAGACACTTTATGTTCTCCTTCTGCCAAATGATTCAGTAATGCTACATTTTCGGAAATGCAAGCTTCTTTGGTCCTTGATGCCACTAGTAGGTCATCAATATACTGAACCAAAACAGATTTTTCAGGAATTTTTAGACTTTCCAATGATTTCTTCAATATCTGATTAACACCTTCGCTGCAGCGGCAATTACGCCGCAGCGCTAGAGGGGAGGGGTGACCGCACGGCGCTCCCATGCTCGTGACGGAACCGCTCCATCACGAGCCTCGGGCGCGCTGTGCTTGTGACGGAGCGGTTCCATCACAGCCCCGCCTGCTCAATAGAACGCGCCGCGCAGTGAAGGACTGGACTATTTAAGGCCCAGCGGTGCCAGGGAACAACACCTAAAACTTCGTGGGATACCTGTTCTGGCGCACTAATGACAGAGACACGGGAGACTTCCTTCGGCGTCAAAGATCAGCGTTTATTACTGCACGGATGCAAAAGTCATGGGAAGTACAACAGAGTGTAGGTTCCAAGAGTCTGCTTCAATTTGTATTTGTGGTTCGCTCTCTTTTATACAAGATCTTGTCATTGCACAATATGTAAGCAAAAGGTTACAGCTCAGTTCCCACACTAAAATTCAAAAGGATCGCTTTCATGTATTCAGAACCCCGGAACATAATTACATTACCATCACCAGTTCCAACTGTAAAAGCACATCTTCCCATCATTAGGTACATTCCACTTGAGTTGTAAATGAGCAAGAGTAAAAAGACAAGAACAGCTGCTAGGAAGTCAGGCACACCTAAAGAAAAGAGTGTGGGCTAATATTGGAAACATGATCATAGGATCAAAGAGCTTGATCCCAGCACGTGCACGTCTGAAACAATAGGCCGGTATGGCAAGATTACCTTCAAGCTGAGCCATTTGCCTCTGCAGTGTCATTCCTCCGGTCATAAAGACGCATGAAAGGAATATGCGTCTTCCGTATGGTGTGGGAACTAACAGGTCACGATGCGGACAGTTGCCTGTTCACTGACTACGTGAGGGCAAGAAACAAAATGGAAGCTGTATCCGAAATGGAACCCAAGGGTTCAGGTGTAGAAACACGTAAATGAGGCGAACCATGCCAGGTAGTGTAGTGAAAACGCGTACACTTACCGAACTCGCCATTTACGGTTCATAGATACCAAACTCGTCCATATTCGGCAATGCCCAAAACACCGTAACGATTTTCACAGAACCTCAGACGCTCCTTTTGCCCTCATGTAGGCAAGAACTAGTCGAAGTCGGAGTCGATCTCGATATTCATCAGATCATTCAGATGTTGTTGGAGCATAATTCTATCCATCAATGCCTCTTTGGTAACAGATGGCCTTCCTATACACGTTGTAGTGCAAAGGCCACATAAGGCAGGACCACACTGTACACACAGACAACACGTGAACAGAAATGTCACAACAACCCCTATAATCATCAGAATCTTCCAACCCCAAGTCGACATTAGTCCCCAAAACCATCCTAGAAGCGTCCAATCTCCTTCGTCCTCGTGTATGGACTCCGAGATTTTATGCAACTTGGAGATGGCTTGATAAACCGTTGGAGCGTTATCAGGTATGAATATGCAGCAGCTCGAATGGATGACCTTACACACACCACCTCTATCCGCTAGAACGACGTCTAAAACCATACGGTTCTGTAACGTCATAAGCCTGTCCGCTTGAAGCTCTGCTGTCAGATTACCAAGGGCACTTGCAGTTATGTTAGCAGTTGACTCTACTACACGAGTTAACTGTCTCGGATTCCTGCTATTGACCATAGGGCCCCAAAATGGTAGGAAACCCTTGAAAAAGTCTCCTGCTTCTTGACCGGAAGTATCCTCTTTACTAATGACACCTCTCACAACTCTGGTTTTGTGATAGTCGGCGGCAACAGTGAAGGTCGGGGGCAAGAGATTTGCAATATAGCAGGTACCTGAGAAGTCGTGTGGTAACCACGTATATGCTCGGTCATAACATACAAAATAGGTACCCTTGGCAGTCAGAAGGACAGGGGAAGAAAACATTGGTAGAACGTAAGTATCCACACAAGCACTCTTCCCAAGCTGGGCTCTTGGATTTCGGCCACGACCTTGCAGACAAAAGTGGCCTAGGTGAGGTACAATCCATATTGGAGGTGAGCTTTTAAGCTGTCTATCACCCACTGATATACTATACTCAGCCTCACTACGGTACTTGTAGGCCTGCACTTCCTCCTTTGGGATGAGCGTAGCATCAAAAATATCTCTATCTAGATCAGCAATCGCTGTCGCCAAAGACTTATGATACGGGCCAGGACCAAAGCTTGCTGAGCGTGGCTCTCGATGGGGGTAGGAATCTAGTGCACTACGGAACATGATTTGGAATGCCCGAGCTGACCCTTGGGGGCTGTACGGGAGAACCAAATATGGAATACCCCTGTCCATGGTATGCGGCATTAGCCCACACACCCAACAATTTGTCATATTTACCATCAACTGATGCTGATGCAAAAGTTGCACAAAAGAATTGTTTCTAAATTCCGCACGTCTGACTTGCTCATGTTGGGGCAGTATGTGAAAAGAATGTGGAGAAACAGTAGAGACGAAATTGAGATCATGAGAAGGAGAGGTAGGTAAGGCAGAAGGCAGCAATGATTGAAAACCAAAGTTTACTCCACCCACCAGCAGCATAGAAACAGTTAGGAACAACATGAAAACCTGTAGCAAGAAACATTTTGTACGCAACACCTTATCTAATGCAGATCTTTGCGCCGACATTTTCTCTCTTTCCGACAGCTTAGAAAATGTCATCCTCTAACGTCCGTCCGCGACGTTCTTGACGCACTCCGTTCTGTGTAGCGATTATCAATTCCCAGGAGTTCCCGGAAATTGACAAAAGAAACCGACCTAGTGTCGATAACTGCTAAACAGAAGAAAGTACCCGCACGGCCCTACGGCCAACCCGGATGATAGGTTCTAGATAAATTGGACATTCAATTTACTATAAAGTTCTTGGCTGCACGGAAAAGGAAAAAAGGTACATCATATAAAATGTCCACAATATTCAAGGTAAATGTGGAATCCAAAAAATAACAAACAATTATTTTATTAGTCTTTTGTGCGTGGGCGAAGAAAGTATCGGCTGCTCCCAGGGCGAGTCTGATCTTCAAACAGTGAATTGGATGGCAAATGAGTGTTTGATTGTTCAGACAATTGTTCAGCACTTGAAGTTTTCAATGTTGATGGAAAGGAAATTGGTTGAGGGAATCAACAAGGGTGTCAGATATGGGCTGAGCTTCGCTGAACGGGACAAAGCGTAGTGGAGCGTCGGTCTCGGACGAGGAAAAGCCCTTTTTTATCCAAGTATCCGCCGGCAAAGGAAGCGGGACTTTCTTGGTGTGGGTGGCATGTACCCAATGCTTCCGTCCCTCCAGCCGAACCGCCGTCCTTGTTGCCAGTAGCACCTGGAAGGGTCCCACAAACCTCGGCTCAAGGTTTCGTTTTCGTCCGAAGTTACGGGTGAGGACCCAGTCCCCTGGTTGCAGCCGATGACCAGGACCCTCTGTTTGTGACGGCAGAGCCTCAAAGACCTGTTGATGAATCAAACTCAATTTAGCAGTCAGATCATATAGATAGTCGATTAACATTGGATATTCAAGTCTGTTCAATTCTTTAGGCCTTGGAACCCCCCAAATGTTCGCAGGACGGCCGAACACAATCTCATATGGGCTGAGCCCTACTCGAGAGTGTACAGTAGCCCTGGTCGATAAGAGAGCTAGAGGCAGAGCGTCGGGCCATGATAAACCAGTTGTTGCCTGAATTTTAGCAAGTTTTAGTTTCAGGGTGCCATTGTATCCTTCCACCAAACCCGCTGACTGAGGATGATTAGCACTATGGAATTTCTGTACTATACCCAAACCACGACACACACTCTTCATCACACTTCCCACAAACTCACTTCCGTTGTCCGACCATACAATCCGAGGCATGCCGTATCTGGGGAAATACTCTTTGAGCAGAATTTTTGCTGTGGATAGGGCAGTATTATCCTTAAGGGGGTAAGCCTCAATCCATCTGGAGAACGCACATACTACAACCAAAATATACTTCAAATTGTTGCATCTCTCCATATGGATAAAGTCCAATTGGATAACTTCGAAAGGACATGTAGGAGGGGCGAAATGACCAGGTGGAGTGGGGGTGCCCTTGCCGGGATTATGCATCAAACATACCATGCAATTCTTAACCACTCTCTCTGCACATTTAGTAATCCCATCATTCTTCCATACAGGAGACAACAACTTGCATATGCCCTTCGAGTTAATATGTGCTGTGCCATGGGCCATTGTAACAACAGCAAGCACGTATGCATCCGGTAACATCCATCTCTGTTTCTCTGACAAATCGACCCAACATCCATCCTCATCTAATTTTCCCGTGCTTTCTTTCCACTTTCACCCGTTTTCCTCTGGACAACACACACGCTCTCGTCAAGGCGATCAGCTCAGCAGCCTGAGCCGAATTCTGACCCAATCTTGCGGTTTCTACAACCGTACTCAATGTCACTACAGCATACGCGGTCGTCACATCACCATTCGGCAACTTAAAACAGGAACCATCCACATACAAAGTACCATTGGGATCTACCAATTGAGTATCTTTTAGGTCAATACGACCCTTTGTTTCCATTTCAGTTCTTAGATAACAGTCATGCGGTACTACATCACTTGACTCCGTGTTGATCGGCAATAATGTTGCTGGATTCAACACATTACACCGTTTTATCCGTATGTGACTAGCCAGTAACGTCAGCTCATACCCAGACAACCTTGCGCTCGTCAAATGTTGAGTTTTCGTTCGGTTCAAGAGAGTGTCAACTGCATGCGGAACCATCACCGTAAGCATATTATCCATGACCAGACCTGCGGACTGTCGAATGGACACCGCGGCTGCCGCTGTTGCTCTTAAACAACTCGGCAAAGCTCTAGCTACTGGGTCTAAGGTCGAAGAAAAATATGCGCATGGGTGCTGTTTGTCACCAAATTGTTGCGACAGAACACTCAACGCACAACCATCCCTCTCGTGAACGTACAGTGTAAACGGCTTACTGTAATCAGGAGTACCTAACACAGGAGCCGAACACAACGCATCACGTAATTCAGAGAAACTTTTCTGACACTCTTCAGTCCATGGCAAAGGAGTCGGAACATCCTTGCACGTGAGAGCTAACAGTGGTTTCGCCAATAGTGAAAAATTTGGGATCCAATGTCTGCAGTATGACGTAATACCTAGAAAGGCACGTACATCTCTCTGAGTTTTAGGCACAGTCATTCGAGAAATCGCTGCAATTCTCTCTGGGGTCAACCTTCTCCCTTCTTTTGACAATAAGTGACCTAAGTATGTTACTTCTTGGCAACAATATTGCAGCTTCGAAGGTGACACCTTGTGACGTAAGTCATGTAGATAGCGCAATAGTGATACTGTAGCTGTTTTGCAAATAGCCTCCATATCAGCTGCCACTAATAGGTCGTCAACGTATTGAATCAAAGCCGCACCCGATGGTAACACAAATGCATCCAGTTGACTTTTAAGTGCCTGGCTATAGATCGACGGACTTTCACAATAGCCTTGTGGTGCGCGTTTTAGTCTGAAACTGCGACCACCTAATGAAAATCCGAATAGGTCTCTGCTTTCCTCAGCGATCGGGATACTAAAGAAAGCATTCTTTAGGTCGATCACCGTGAACCAGGAGGCAGAAGCTGGAATCAGGGTCAGCAAAGTGGTGATATCAGGGACCACGGGAAATTGTGGAATCACGATTTTATTCACCTCTCTCAAATCGATTATGAAACGGTACACAGGAGGTTTAGATGGATCGGTGCGTTTTAAAATTGGTAGTACAGGACTATTACACACATTTCCTCGAGTTTCTTCAACGACATCCTTTTTGATCAGGTTGTGTACAATCGCTAATAGCGCCCGTTCTCCCTCAATGGAGATACGATACTGAGGTATGCGTGGCAGTCGCACATTTGGTTTCAGCTTGATCATATAGGGTGGGATGTCCAAGAGACCCACGTCATTGGGACCTGTGGCCCATAGAGACACAGGAAGGGAGCTCAATTCCGGTGGGAGTTTATCGATCGACAAGTACATAGGAGAGATTACTCTTCGACCTAATGTAAGCTCCACTCCTTCAGGGGAGCAGTACAATGTCGCATATAACCGTTTTAACAAATCTAAGCCCAAAAGATTCTCACCACAACCAGTAGATAGAATCAATGGAGCCTCCAACTCACGAGGACCAATAGTGAGGGGCAAAGGGCTGGAGACAGGATTTCTAACCGGGGCGCCAGAGAATCCAACGGAAACATTTGTTAAGCCAGACAAAGGTGCGCCAGGGAGTTTCGAATGCATGATGGAACTTTTCGTTGCACCAGTGTCTAACAGAAAAGGCTCGACTACGCCAGATGTAGCAACTGCGACGTAAGGCCCACTCTGATCAACCGGAACTGATACTACTCCCTCTCTTTGTCGGTGGCTGTCCTAGTAATGATCGTTTGCAACAGTCTCATGTTCAACGTAGTAATCGTCCACATGATATTGTGTAGATCTAACTGACCCCGCATTTCGCTGGTCAAAACAATTATTCGTATCTGATGAATTCTGAGGGCGATCATTCTGATTGTGAATGGTACCGCGGCCTCTACCTCGAGATGCCTGCTGAGGACCACCACGGCTTCCTCGTGATGACACACCATTCAGACGGTCACGCAAAGCGGGACAGTCGTATTTTATATGTCCCTCTCTTCTACAATATGCACATTGGTTATACCCAAGCATAGATCTAAAGTCAGAGGAGTCAGGACGTGACTGTATTCTGGAGGATTGTGATTGTGGTCTATATTGCTGTTGTAAATCAGTGTGATTTGAACGCGGAGGATACGCTTGCTGCAACAAAACCTTCGTTTTCAGCTCCTTCGTTTTCTTATCTACACGATCACTTTCTTCTTTTTCCCTATTCTCATAATATTGAGCCGTCGCTAATATCTGTGCCGTGGTTGAAACAGCCCATGCACTTTCTGAATTTTTCAATTTGTTGCATAGTTCTGGCAACAAATTCAACACGAATTTGTCAACAAATAACCGTTGGCCTCCCTCAGTGCCCATATCCTGACCACTATGATCGACAAATGCCTCTTCGAATCTAGTAAAGAAATCGGAGACACTCTCGTCCTTCTTCTGCTTACAAGCTGCTAATTTATCCCAGTTTTCCCTCATTGCCGGCATAAGCGTTTTCATGAACGTAATTATTCTCTGGGGCAGATCCGTAATTACCTGCTCTGGCTTAGCCCCACCAACTTGTCGGCCATCAGCCGCTATTATTGCAGCCCAATCACCGCCTAACTCATTCGCATGATTTTCCTGACGAATTTTCGCCCAAACGGGCTGTGGTACAACATTACCGAACAGCATGTCGATGTCGGCAAGGTTCATAATAGTAGCATCTACTAATTGAGACAACTCCTTGTAGTAACCCGCCAGATTCTTGCGTGGATCAGGTAAGGACTGTTTGACTTGTAAGACTTCGGATCGCTTCCATGGGAGGTGTATCCAAACTCTTTGGAAATGCGGAGGGATCGGAGGGGCAGCACCAGGATCACCTGGCATCCATACTGGCGGAACCTCCCTCATAGGATACTGACCAGGAGCCGTTTTCCAAGTTTCTAAGTCGTCATCATTAAATGACACGCTAGAAGGCACTGTGGGTCTAAACGATAACAATCGCTCTAAGGCACGTCGTACATCGCCACCTACAATCATACCGCTCGAAAATTGACTCTGAAGTTCAATTATATCGGGCGGTACGTTATCTAAATTGTCATTATACCATTGTTCCCTCAAAAGGTTACACATTTCTTCGAACACGAATCTCTGTGTCGGCTCATTAAACTGAGAAAACGTCTCGAAAACCATGCGTGGGGGGTAGTTGGCAGGATGTCTTATCCACCTACGTGCCATTGTCATTAGCGTCTCTTTCTCCCTTCCACTAGGGATCTGACTCCGTCTTTGAGGAGTTTCAGAAGTATCGGATGGAAATAACTGACCAGAAAGTGGTGAATAAAGGGTAGCAACCGTGTTAGGGATACGACTACGAACAGAAGGAGAAAGAAGAGCAGGAGCCACAACGTTTGAAGTGAAGGCGGACACAGCAGAAGCAGGCAAGGTAGTCGGGGTGGCAGGGACAAGAGGCTGAGAAGGTACAGGCAAAGGAGCAGTAGGAATAGAGACAGGTGGTGGGACAAACGTAGGACCAACACCGGGCTGACCCACAGCCGCCGGAACAACAGGAGGGACAACAGGAGGAACAACAGGCGGAACTACAGGAGGAACTACAGGGGCTGTAGCACCCTGTGCATAAGGAGGTGGCGATTTCATCAAATACGCTAACAAGGAATCCTCCTTTAAATCCTCTTCTTTCTTATCCTGCCTAGCTGGTAAAACCGGATAACATTTGTCTATCCTCATGTGATGCAGTCTAGTGGAAACTTCTATTTCTTTTTCTTCTTTATCTCGCTGACATTGTTGTACAATTTGCATTATCGGGACGAAACCTTCTCTTCGATCCTTTTTAAGCTGTTTGATTTCTTTCTGTTTGGCCTCTTTACGCCACAACCGAAAAGAATCAAACATAGCTGGCCTAGCTTTCCTTTTGAATAATTTAGCTTCAAGATTATCTAAAATCGTAAGTTCAAAACTTCCATGCGGTGGCCAACTAAGGACACCATCTTTTTTCGTGTAACGGACCCAATATTTATTATAAAGAATAGGACCCACACCATGTCGACTATAGAGCTCATATATCGGAGTTCCAACTGGAGGTATCGGACACGAGTAGTCCAACCGGGAATCCTTGTTGCAACATTTAAAGAAACCAAGAAATCCACTATGGCTAGGCATCGTGCACACTAACCTAGTATCAAACTTCAAGGGTTACCAAAGCACTAATTCTTCGTGGAACACAAAACCCTCGGTTTTTGGCAATTGCAATTGTCAAATAAAAACTAAGGACCAACAACTAAGAACCACAAATGCAATGGAACCATGCATACAACAAAGCTTAAAAAAGGCTCGACAACAACTAAGGACTGGGGGCGACCCACAAATACTTAACTGAAAATACAATGGCGTCACCCGGAAGGCCCGTCTATCGTCTCGCTTGTACGAAAGGTCTACGCCAGGCGTCGAAAACAGGTCGACAGTCAGGGCATCAGTCCACCGCAGCCGTCAGGAGGCGGGAATCTTCGCGGGAAAAATCTTCGGACCACTTATTTCGACAACAGGATCGATGAAGCGGGGTGCTCCTTTTCCTCGGAGATTTCACACGAAGTTCCTCACAATCGTCAGGCTTTGGACCGGTACCGCCGATGTCGCCCCGCGTTGGGCGCCAAATGAAGGACTGGACTATTTAAGGCCCAGCGGTGCCAGGGAACAACACCTAAAAGCTTCCTGGGATACCTGTTCTGGCGCACTAAAGACAGAGACACGGGAGACTTCCTTCGGCGTCAAAGATCAGCGTTTATTACTGCAGGGATGCAAAAGTCATGGGAAGTACAACAGAGTGTAGGTTCCAAGAGTCTGCTTCAATTTGTGTTTGTGGTTCGCTCTCTTTTATACAAGATCTTGTCATTGCACAATATGTAAGCAAAAGGTTACAGCTCAGTTCCCACACTAAAATTCAAAAGGATCGCTTTCATGTATTCAGAACCCCGGAACATAATTACATTAACATCACCAGTTCCAACTGTAAAAGCACATCTTCCCATCATTAGGTACATTCCACTTGAGTTGTAAATGAGCAAGAGTAAAAAGACAAGAACAGCTGCTAGGAAGTCAGGCACACCTAAAGAAGAGTGTGGGGGTAATATTGGAAACATGATCATAGGATCAAAGAGCTTGATCCCAGCACCTGCACGTCTGAAACAATAGGCCGGTATGGCAAGATTACCCTCAAGCTGAGCCATTTGCCTCTGCAGTGTCATTCCTCCGGTCATAAAGACGCATGAAAGGAATATGCGTCTTCCGTATGGTGTGGGAACTAACAGGTCACGATGCGGACAGTTGCCTGTTCACTGACTACGTGAGGGCAAGAAACAAAATGGAAGCTGTATCCGAAATGGAACCCAAGGGTTCAGGTGTAGAAACACGTAAATGAGGCGAACCATGCCAGGTAGTGTAGTGAAAACGCGTACACTTACCGAACTCGCCATTTACGGTTCATAGATACCAAACTCGTCCATATTCGGCAATGCCCAAAACACCGTAACGATTTTCAAAGAACCTCAGCAGGCGTGAAATCAGCGCCGCGCAGGCACGCCGAGCGGGCCGTGACAGAACCGCTCAGTCACCAGCACAGCGCGACCGAGGCTGGTGACGGAGCGGTTCCGTCACCAGCATGGAAGGGGTTAAGAATGAAAGGACTTTCAGTATACCCTTGAGGAATTCGGCACCATGCCCAAATACGCTCACCAAACCTGAACGCGAAAATTGTCTGACTTTCAGAATGTAATGGAACCGTAAAGAATGAATTATACAAATCAATGACTGTGTACCATTCGGCATCATGTGGAATTTGGTACAATATCACAGCCGGATTTGGTACAATTGGACAACATGGGACAACAATTTTATTTACCTTTCTCAAATCCTGCATGTTAGACCTGTCAGCCTTAGGGTGGTCTCCCCTACATTTTTGCCCTTTTTGCCTCCTATTTTTACCTTACATTTTGTTGGACTTAGGACTCTGGGCGCCTCACCACTGCTAAACAGTGCTGAGGTGCAGGTGCTCTTCCCTAAAACCTTGTGAGGCTGGCATATCTGCCACAAGCCACTGCTACCGCAGTAAGGTTTAATCCTCCATAGGCTAACATTGGGAACCTCCCCTTGTGGAATAACTTTTGACAGGGACCTAATAAGTCTATCATGTTTGGTCTTGTTGGACTCGGGGCGGGAAACCCTTTCCAATGATATATAGGGTTTGGGCATTACTATGCTAGGGATCCCACTTTTATAAAGGGGACTTTTTCCTTCCTACACTTAGATTAGGCTGCAGACTCCCCCCTCCCCTCTGCATACTGATAGCCTGCCTGGGTTGGGAGGTGGGAGTGGTGATTCACACCTTCTTCCCTGGGATGAGCTGTGATGGGCTGCCCACTGTAGCCTTAACGGCCTGTCTCTCGTCACTGTGACAGCTAGGTCAGGGAAGGCAGGGAACATATCAGAACTCCCTGGACTCTTCCAGAAGCCCCTGCCCCCCAGACCCTTCCAGAGACTTCCACCACTTTCTAGCCCTAGACTAAAAAGATATATACGGGAGGGCCCTGGCCTCACATTCTTGTTACACTGCTGGACCTGGAAGAATCCCTGCTGGAGTGAGGACTGCTGCGCAAGAGGATTGCCACTGGGAAGGAGGCTGACTGCTCCAAGGAACTGCTGCCCCACAACCTGCTGAGCTGCCCTACTGTCTGCTGATCCTGCCCTGCATGAGAGACTGCAACATCACCATCTGCATCCGGTAACATCCATCTCTGTTTCTCTGACAAATCGACCCAACATCCATCCTCATCTAATTTCCCCGTGCTTTCTTTCCACTTAGTCTTTTCCATTTCAGTGGCCTCATTCTGTATTTCCTTCACACTTTCAACCGTGTCCTCACACATGCTAGTCTCTGCTGGCCATCTTACTGAATTCGCAACGTACATTCGATTTGTCAGATCTCTAGCTGTCTCTTTAGCAGTTTCGTCTGCAAACGCATTACCATGACCAATATCATCTGTCACCTTTCGATGCGCGCTACATTTAATTATGGCCACCTGCTTAGGCAACGTGAGTGCATCTAAAAGGTCATTCACAAGCTGTCCATGCTGAATCTTCGTACCATGCGACGTAAAAAATCCTCTTTCTTTCACAATCGCCCAAAACTGTGTGCCACACCAAAAGCATACTGGCTGTCTGTAAACACATTCACCCGTTTTCCTCTGGACAACACACACGCTCTCGTCAAGGCGATCAGCTCAGCAGCCTGAGCCGAATTCTGACCCAATCTTGCGGTTTCTACAACCGTACTCAATGTCACTACAGCATACGCGGTCGTCACATCACCATTTGGCAACTTAAAACAGGAACCATCCACATACAAAGTACCATCGGGATCTACCAATGGAGTATCTTTTAGGTCAATACGACCCTTTGTTTCCATTTCAGTTCTTAGATAACAGTCATGCGGTACTACATCACTTGACTCCGTGTTGATCGGCAATAATGTTGCTGGATTCAACACATTACACCGTTTTATCCGTATGTGACTAGCCAGTAACGTCAGCTCATACCCAGACAACCTTGCGCTCGTCAAATGTTGAGTTTTCGTTCGGTTCAAGAGAGTGTCAACTGCATGCGGAACCATCACCGTAAGCATATTATCCATGACCAGACCTGCGGACTGTCGAATGGACGCCGCGGCTGCCGCTGTTGCTCTTAAACAACTCGGCAAAGCTCTAGCTACTGGGTCTAAGGTCGAAGAAAAATATGCGCATGGGCGCTGTTTGTCACCAAATTGTTGCGACAGAACACTCAACGCACAACCATCCCTCTCGTGAACGTACAGTGTAAACGGCTTACTGTAATCAGGAGTACCTAACACAGGAGCCGAACACAACGCATCACGTAATTCAGAGAAACTTTTCTGACACTCTTCAGTCCATGGCAAAGGAGTCGGAACATCCTTGCACGTGAGAGCTAACAGTGGTTTCGCCAATAGTGAAAAATTTGGGATCCAATGTCTGCAGTATGACGTAATACCTAGAAAGGCACGTACATCTCTCTGAGTTTTAGGCACAGTCATTCGAGAAATCGCTGCAATTCTCTCTGGGGTCAACCTTCTCCCTTCTTTTGACAATAAGTGACCTAAGTATGTTACTTCTTGGCAACAATATTGCAGCTTCGAAGGTGACACCTTGTGATGTAAGTCATGTAGATAGCGCAATAGTGATACTGTAGCTGTTTTGCAAATAGCCTCCGTATCAGCTGCCACTAATAGGTCGTCAACGTAGTGAATCAAAGCCGCACCCGATGGTAACACAAATGCATCCAGTTGACTTTTAAGTGCCTGGCTATAGATCGACGGACTTTCACAATAGCCTTGTGGTGCGCGTTTTAGTCTGAAACTGCGACCACCTAATGAAAATCCGAATAGGTCTCTGCTTTCCTCAGCGATCGGGATACTAAAGAAAGCATTCTTTAGGTCGATCACCGTGAACCAGGAGGCAGAAGCTGGAATCAGGGTCAGCAAAGTGGTGATATCAGGGACCACGGGAAATTGTGGAATCACGATTTTATTCACCTCTCTCAAATCGATTATGAAACGGTACACAGGAGGTTTAGATGGATCGGTGCGTTTTAAAATTGGTAGTACAGGACTATTACACACATTTCCTCGAGTTTCTTCAACGACATCCTTTTTGATCAGGTCGTGTACAATCGCTAATAGCGCCCGTTCTCCCTCAATGGAGATACGATACTGAGGTATACGTGGCAGTCGCACATTTGGTTTCAGCTTGATCATATAGGGTGGGATGTCCAAGAGACCCACGTCATTGGGACCTGTGGCCCATAGAGACACAGGAAGGGAGCTCAATTCCGGTGGGAGTTTATCGATCGACAAGTACATAGGAGAGATTACTCTTCGACCTAATGTAAGCTCCACTCCTTCAGGGGAGCAGTACAATGTCGCATATAACCGTTTTAACAAATCTAAGCCCAAAAGATTCTCACCACAACCAGTAGATAGAATCAATGGAGCCTCCAACTCACGAGGACCAATAGTGAGGGGCAAAGGGCTGGAGACAGGATTTCTAACTGGGGCGCCAGAGAATCCAACGGAAACATTTGTTAAGCCAGACAAAGGTGCGCCAGGGAGTTTCGAATGCATGATGGAACTTTTCGTTGCACCAGTGTCTAACAGAAAAGGCTCGACTACGCCAGATGTAGCAACTGCGACGTAAGGCCCACTCTGATCAACCGGAACTGATACTACTCCCTCTCTTTGTCGGTGGCTGTCCTAGTAATGATCGTTTGCAACAGTCTCATGTTCAACGTAGTAATCGTCCACATGATATTGTGTAGATCTAACTGACCCCGCATTTCGCTGGTCAAAACAATTATTCGTATCTGATGAATTCTGAGGGCGATCATTCTGATTGTGAATGGTACCGCGGCCTCTACCTCGAGATGCCTGCTGAGGACCACCACGGCTTCCTCGTGATGACACACCATTCAGACGGTCACGCAAAGCGGGACAGTCGTATTTTATATGTCCCTCTCTTCTACAATATGCACATTGGTTATACCCAAGCATAGATCTAAAGTCAGAGGAGTCAGGACGTGACTGTATTCTGGAGGATTGTGATTGTGGTCTATATTGCTGTTGTAAATCAGTGTGATTTGAACGCGGAGGATACGCTTGCTGCAACAAAACCTTTGTTTTCAGCTCCTTCGTTTTCTTATCTACACGATCACTTTCTTCTTTTTCCCTATTCTCATAATATTGAGCCGTCGCTAATATCTGTGCCGTGGTTGAAACAGCCCATGCACTTTCTGAATTTTTCAATTTGTTGCATAGTTCTGGCAACAAATTCAACACGAATTTGTCAACAAATAACCGTTGGCCTCCCTCAGTGCCCATATCCTGACCACTATGATCGACAAATGCCTCTTCGAATCTAGTAAAGAAATCGGAGACACTCTCGTCCTTCTTCTGCTTACAAGCTGCTAATTTATCCCAGTTTTCCCTCATTGCCGGCATAAGCGTTTTCATGAACGTAATTATTCTCTGGGGCAGATCCGTAATTACCTGCTCTGGCTTAGCCCCACCAACTTGTCGGCCATCAGCCGCTATTATTGCAGCCCAATCACCGCCTAACTCATTCGCATGATTTTCCTGACGAATTTTCGCCCAAACGGACTGTGGTACAACATTACCGAACAGCATGTCGATGTCGGCAAGGTTCATAATAGTAGCATCTACTAATTGAGACAACTCCTTGTAGTAACCCGCCGGATTCTTGCGTGGATCAGGTAAGGACTGTTTGACTTGTAAGACTTCTGATCGCTTCCATGGGAGGTGTATCCAAACTCTTTGGAAATGCGGAGGGATCGGAGGGGCAGCACCAGGATCACCTGGCATCCATACTGGCGGAACCTCCCTCATAGGATACTGACCAGGAGCCGTTTTCCAAGTTTCTAAGTCGTCATCATTAAATGACACGCTAGAAGGCACTGTGGGTCTAAACGATAACAATCGCTCTAAGGCACGTCGTACATCGCCACCTACAATCATACCGCTCGAAAATTGACTCTGAAGTTCAATTATATCGGGCGGTACGTTATCTAAATTGTCATTATACCATTGTTCCCTCAAAAGGTTACACATTTCTTCGAACACGAATCTCTGTGTCGGCTCATTAAACTGAGAAAACGTCTCGAAAACCATGCGTGGGGGGTAGTTGGCAGGATGTCTTATCCACCTACGTGCCATTGTCATTAGCGTCTCTTTCTCCCTTCCACTAGGGATCTGACTCCGTCTTTGAGGAGTTTCAGAAGTATCGGATGGAAATAACTGACCAGAAAGTGGTGAATAAAGGGTAGCAACCGTGTTAGGGATACGACTACGAACAGAAGGAGAAAGAAGAGCAGGAGCCACAACGTTTGAAGTGAAGGCGGACACAGCAGAAGCAGGCAAGGTAGTCGGGGTGGCAGGGACAAGAGGCTGAGAAGGTACAGGCAAAGGAGCAGTAGGAATAGAGACAGGTGGTGGGACAAACGTAGGACCAACACCGGGCTGACCCACAGCCGCCGGAACAACAGGAGGGACAACAGGAGGAACAACAGGCGGAACTACAGGAGGAACTACAGGGGCTGTAGCACCCTGTGCATAAGGAGGTGGCGATTTCATCAAATACGCTAACAAGGAATCCTCCTTTAAATCCTCTTCTTTCTTATCCTGCCTAGCTGGTAAAACCGGATAACATTTGTCTATCCTCATGTGATGCAGTCTAGTGGAAACTTCTATTTCTTTTTCTTCTTTATCTCGCTGACATTGTTGTACAATTTGCATTATCGGGACGAAACCTTCTCTTCGATCCTTTTTAAGCTGTTTGATTTCTTTCTGTTTGGCCTCTTTACGCCACAACCGAAAAGAATCAAACATAGCTGGCCTAGCTTTCCTTTTGAATAATTTAGCTTCAAGATTATCTAAAATCGTAAGTTCAAAACTTCCATGCGGTGGCCAACTAAGGACACCATCTTTTTTCGTGTAACGGACCCAATATTTATTATAAAGAATAGGACCCACACCATGTCGACTATAGAGCTCATATATCGGAGTTCCAACTGGAGGTATCGGACACGAGTAGTCCAACCGGGAATCCTTGTTGCAACATTTAAAGAAACCAAGAAATCCACTATGGCTAGGCATCGTGCACACTAACCTAGTATCAAACTTCAAGGGTTACCAAAGCACTAATTCTTCGTGGAACACAAAACCCTCGGTTTTTGGCAATTGCAATTGTCAAATAAAAACTAAGGACCAACAACTAAGAACCACAAATGCAATGGAACCATGCATACAACAAAGCTTAAAAAAGGCTCGACAACAACTAAGGACTGGGGGCGACCCACAAATACTTAACTGAAAATACAATGGCGTCACCCGGAAGGCCCGTCTATCGTCTCGCTTGTACGAAAGGTCTACGCCAGGCGTCGAAAACAGGTCGACAGTCAGGGCATCAGTCCACCGCAGCCGTCAGGAGGCGGGAATCTTCGCGGGAAAAATCTTCGGACCACTTATTTCGACAACAGGATCGATGAAGCGGGGTGCTCCTTTTCCTCGGAGATTTCACACGAAGTTCCTCACAATCGTCAGGCTTTGGACCGGTACCGCCGATGTCGCCCCGCGTTGGGCGCCAAATGAAGGACTGGACTATTTAAGGCCCAGCGGTGCCAGGGAACAACACCTAAAAGCTTCCTGGGATACCTGTTCTGGCGCACTAAAGACAGAGACACGGGAGACTTCCTTCGGCGTCAAAGATCAGCGTTTATTACTGCAGGGATGCAAAAGTCATGGGAAGTACAACAGAGTGTAGGTTCCAAGAGTCTGCTTCAATTTGTGTTTGTGGTTCGCTCTCTTTTATACAAGATCTTGTCATTGCACAATATGTAAGCAAAAGGTTACAGCTCAGTTCCCACACTAAAATTCAAAAGGATCGCTTTCATGTATTCAGAACCCCGGAACATAATTACATTAACATCACCAGTTCCAACTGTAAAAGCACATCTTCCCATCATTAGGTACATTCCACTTGAGTTGTAAATGAGCAAGAGTAAAAAGACAAGAACAGCTGCTAGGAAGTCAGGCACACCTAAAGAAAAGAGTGTGGGGGTAATATTGGAAACATGATCATAGGATCAAAGAGCTTGATCCCAGCACGTGCACGTCTGAAACAATAGGCCGGTATGGCAAGATTACCCTCAAGCTGAGCCATTTGCCTCTGCAGTGTCATTCCTCCGGTCATAAAGACGCATGAAAGGAATATGCGTCTTCCGTATGGTGTGGGAACTAACAGGTCACGATGCGGACAGTTGCCTGTTCACTGACTACATGAGGGCAAGAAACAAAATGGAAGCTGTATCCGAAATGGAACCCAAGGGTTCAGGTGTAGAAACACGTAAATGAGGCGAACCATGCCAGGTAGTGTAGTGAAAACGCGTACACTTACCGAACTCGCCATTTACGGTTCATAGATACCAAACTCGTCCATATTCGGCAATGCCCAAAACACCGTAACGATTTTCAAAGAACCTCAGCAGGCGTGAAATCAGCGCCGCGCAGGCACGCCGAGCGGGCCGTGACAGAACCGCTCAGTCACCAGCACAGCGCGACCGAGGCTGGTGACGGAGCGGTTCCGTCACCAGCATGGAAGGGGTTAAGAATGAAAGGACTTTCAGTATACCCTTGAGGAATTCGGCACCATGCCAAAATACGCTCACCAAACCTGAACGCGAAAATTGTCTGACTTTCAGAATGTAATGGAACCGTAAAGAATGAATTATACAAATCAATGACTGTGTACCATTCGGCATCATGTGGAATTTGGTACAATATCACAGCCGGATTTGGTACAATTGGACAACATGGGACAACAATTTTATTTACCTTTCTCAAATCCTGCATGTTAGACCTGTCAGCCTTAGGGTGGTCTCCCCTACATTTTTGCCCTTTTTGCCTCCTATTTTTACCTTACATTTTGTTGGACTTAGGACTCCGGGCGCCTCACCACTGCTAAACAGTGCTGAGGTGCAGGTGCTCTTCCCTAAAACCTTGTGAGGCTGGCATATCTGCCACAAGCCACTGCTACCGCAGTAAGGTTTAATCCTCCATAGGCTAACATTGGGAACCTCCCCTTGTGGAATAACTTTTGACAGGGACCTAATAAGTCTATCATGTTTGGTCTTGTTGGACTCGGGGCGGGAAACCCTTTCCAATGATATATAGGGTTTGGGCATTACTATGCTAGGGATCCCACTTTTATAAAGGGGACTTTTTCCTTCCTACACTTAGATTAGGCTGCAGACTCCCCCCTCCCCTCTGCATACTGATAGCCTGCCTGGGTTGGGAGGTGGGAGTGGTGATTCACACCTTCTTCCCTGGGATGAGCTGTGATGGGCTGCCCACTGTAGCCTTAACGGCCTGTCTCTCGTCACTGTGACAGCTAGGTCAGGGAAGGCAGGGAACATATCAGAACTCCCTGGACTCTTCCAGAAGCCCCTGCCCCCCAGACCCTTCCAGAGACTTCCACCACTTTCTAGCCCTAGACTAAAAAGATATATACGGGAGGGTCCTGGCCTCACATTCTTGTTACACTGCTGGACCTGGAAGAATCCCTGCTGGAGTGAGGACTGCTGCGCAAGAGGATTGCCACTGGGAAGGAGGCTGACTGCTCCAAGGAACTGCTGCCCCACAACCTGCTGAGCTGCCCTACTGTCTGCTGATCCTGCCCTGCATGAGAGACTGCAACATCACCACCAGAGTGTCTCCACAACATCCCAAAGGAACTACTTTTCTTTGAACCACATTTTAAAGAGTCTACAACCTTTTATAGATTGCCTTTTTGGGACTGCACCCTTTTTAAGCTAAAGGAAACTACCTGTCCTTGGACCACAGCATTTTAAAGACTGCCCTTTGGAACAGCAACAACACTCTCAAGATTTGCGCTGCAACGCTGGGCCTGCCCTCAGCACTGCTTGCCCCGTGATCCTCCCGAGGGCTCTGTGATTGCCTCTGCTTCTGGCGCAAGCTGACTGAAACTGGCCCTGAGGTCACCGCCACTGGGACCGGAGCGCGCTGTGTAGCGCTGAGAAGCGAAGCGCTGTGTGGCAAGAGGCTCCGTCGTTGCCCCGGACTTGGAGGCACTGTTAAGCGTTGTGCTAAAGGAGTGCTGTGTGGTCGTGACCCCCACCCGTGCAGCGCCTGCTGAGCCCGAGGCCCCAGGGGGAGAGGAGCCTCGCACCCGCGCCCGCAACCACAACCCCAGGTAACGCCTCAATGCAACCAGGCTGCTGCGAGGGGGCGGGGTGCGGGTTGGCCGGGTACCTGGAGTGTGAGCTTTGTGCTTGGCTGGGAACAGTCCTTTACTGACCGGCCTACCGGGGCATAATTACTTGGTAATTGACACTGGGGCATTTTTTTAACATTACCAGCAGCGCCTGGGCAGCCGCACTTCCTACGCTGGGAGCATAATTTCTATGAGAGGCACACTTATTACGCTACAAGGGAACTTTGGCCTAGGAACCTTCCCCCAGTGAATTTTGACCATAAGAACCTACCTCAAGTGAACTTTTGCCATCCAAGGACACTGTGAGAAAGACATTACCAGCAGGAGCCCTTGGCACACATGAGCTTTTGGTGATATGATCAGGCCTGGGAAATGGATTCATTCTTATTGGTTATTGATCATGCTTGGAAACTGGAATCCTTTTTATTATTGATCAGGCCTGGGAACTGGATTTATTCTTATTGATTATTGATCTTGCTTGGAAACTGGAATCCTTTTTATTATTGATCTTGCCTGGAGCTGGATTTACCTGCTTTTGGTTCTCGCATCATTTTTAGATAAAGCTATTCTTATTTTTATATAAAACTGGTGTGGTGTTCCTTTTGTGAGTGTTTTTACTGTGTCATCGCCGTTGTGTGTTGCACAAATACTTTACACATTGCCTCTGAAGTTACGCCTTTGCTGCTCTGCGCCAAGCTACCAGGTCGAAAGCGGTGGTCCCTAATTGGACTAGGGTGCATACCCCTGCCAACTAGAGACCCCGGTTCTAACATTGGTGGCAGCGGTGGGATTCGAACCCACGCCTCCGGAGAGACTGGAGGACAGGAGGGAGGAGAGACAGCTCAAGTTGGAGCTTGCCAAGCTGGAGAAAGAGCGGGAAAGAGAAAGGTGGGCCATGGAGCAGGATCGCAAGAACAAGCGACTGGCTATGCAGGAAAAAGAACTTGCCCTGGCTATGCGGGAAAAAGAACTTGCCCATGAGCTCAGCCTGAAGGAACTGGAAATCCGGGCCCTGGAAGTAGGGGCCAACAGCAACAAAAATGGTGGCAGCGTACCTATGGAAGCTTCACGTGAGTCCAGGGTCTTTATGCCT
This sequence comes from Lissotriton helveticus, assembly GCF_964261635.1. NCBI lineage: Eukaryota > Metazoa > Chordata > Amphibia > Caudata > Salamandridae > Lissotriton > Lissotriton helveticus. The sequence continues at coordinate 1,687,344,254 of NC_136068.1, forward strand.
AAAGATGTGATGGCCAGTTTTAAGGTGGGGGATAACATTGATAAGTGGTTAGCCGCCTATGAGGTGTCTTTAAGAGCCCATGGGGTCCCAGAGAGTTATTGGGGGGGGTGGTTTGTATAAGTACCTACCTCCAGATGTTAGGGACACCCTCCTTTACCTAGAGAAGGAAGACCAGACTAACTATTCTGTCATGAAAGCCGCATTGCTTAAGAGGTTCGGTCTTACCCCTGAGAGGTATAGGCAGAGGTTTAGGAATAGCCACAAACTTCCCACACAGAACTGGGTAGAGTTCCTGGACTACGCTAGTAAAACTTTAGATGGTTGGGTGCGGGGCAGCAATGTGCATGACTATGAAGGGTTGTATGACTTGTTTTTAAGAGAGCACCTTCTAGAGAAATGTTTTCCAGAGCTGCGCCAACACCTGGTTGACCGCAAGTTGACCAATCCTAGGAAGCTTGCGGAGGAGGCGGACACCTGGGTCAGTACCAGGGTGTCCAACAAGGGTTCTGGGGGGACTCCCAAAGGGGTGGTCAGGGTTCCTACCAGAAGAAAGAGGGGGGAGACAAAAAGAAAGAGTTTCCCAAAGGCCCCCAAAATAATTCACAAGGGAAAGGGTCTGGGTCCCAGCCCCAATCTGGCCACCAGAAGCCCACTTATCCTGACAAAGGTCAGCAGCCCAGAATTGTCCGGTGCTATGAATGTGGTGAACTTGGACACTACAAGGGGGATCCCAAGTGTCGCAAGAGAGCACCACAGCCCACTGGAGGTAAAAACCCCGGGGTGGCTAGTGTAGCGCTTGGGGAGGAGCTGTCCCTAGATGATGGGAGTGAGGGGGCAGGGCTTGTCCTAGTGTCTCTGTGAGACAGTGAGATGGTTCCTAAGGTCAATGTGCCCTCAAATACTACCAAGTATAGGCAGTGGGTCACCCTCAATGGTCGGGGGGTGGAGGCCCTGAGGGACACAGGTGCCAGCATGACTATGGTAAGGAGTCAGCTGGTGTCCCCAGAGCAAATAATTCCCGATGCAGTCCATCCAGTTGCGATGGCTGACAACAGGGGGGGTCACTATCCCATAGCACAGGTTCCATTTGAGTGGGGAGGGGTTTCAGGCCTTTTAAGAGTTGCTGTGAGCCCTGCCATGCCAGTGGACTGTCTGTTAGGGAATGACCTAGAGCATACTGCCTGGAAGGAGCTAGAGCTCAAAGCGCATGTGGAGCTGCTGTGGTTACCGGAGTGGATTTGTGCTACCACACGGTCTATGGCTGCCCGGAAAGGGAGTCAGCCAGGGCAGGAGCCTGGAAAAATGGCCCAACCAGCTGCTAAGAAGGGAGGAGCCCGAGGGCGTGGGAAGCCCGCCCCGGGGCAGTCACCCTGTGAGATGGATGGGGCACCTGAGGAGGTTGCACCGGAGTCCACGGAGGGGGACGTTGCTCCCTTGGGGGACCTACCTACCCCTGCAGGGTGGCAGGTGGAGGGAGGGCCCACCAGGGAGGAGTTTTGCCGGGCACAGAAGGAGTGTCCTACCCTTGAGGGCATGAGGCGACAGGCCGAAGCCCAAGCAGCAGGCAATGCCTCCGCAAAGTATCATATTTACTGGGAGGATGGGCTCCTTTACAGTGAGCCCAAGGCTCCTGTGCATGGGTCATCAAGGGCCTTAGTGGTCCCCCAGTGCTACAGGGCCTTTCTTTTGGAACTGGCCCATGAGATCCCTTTGGCAGGACACTTGGGCCAAGACAAGACCTTTGCTAGGCTTGTCCCACATTTTTATTGGCTGCAGATGAGGGTCTCCTCAGATACATTCTGCAGGACCTGTCTGACCTGCCAAGCTAGTGGGAAAACAGGGACTAAGCTGAAGGCTCCCCTGGAACCGCTGCCTGTCGTTAGCACCCCCTTTGAGAGGGTGGGCATCGACATTGTTGGGCCTATGGATCCACCGACTTCTTCTGGTCACAGGTTTATCCTGGTTCTGGTGGACCACGCCACCCGGTACCCAGAGGCTATTCCTCTGAGAACCATCACTGCACCTGCAGTGGCGCGGGCCCTGATGGGGATTTTTACAAGAGTGGGTTTTCCCAAAGAGGTGGTGTCCGACAGGGGTACCAATTTTATGTCTGCCTACATGCAAGCCATGTGGAAAGAGTGTGGGGTTACTTATAAGTTCTCCAACCCTTACCACCCACAGACCAATGGTCTCGTGGAGAGATTTAACAAGACCCTAAAGGGCATGATCAGGAGTCTGCCTGAGGGCCTGAGGAAAAAGTGGGACATCCTCTTGCCCTGTTTGTTGTTTTCCTACAGAGAGGTACCGCAGAAAGGAGTGGGATTCAGCCCCTTTGAGCTTTTGTATGGTCACCCTGTTAGAGGACCTCTCAGTTTAGTGAAGGATGGGTGGGAGAAGACTCCAAGGAGGCTCCCCCAAGATGTAGTGAGCTACATGCTGGCCTTCCGCAGCCAAATGGCTAAGTTGTGGAAGCAAGCTTCTGACAACTTAGAGGCCAGCCAGGCGGTGATGAAGGAATGGTACGACCAGAATTCTCACCCTGTGGAGCTGGAACCTGGACAGAAGGTGTGGGTCATGGAGCCTGGGGAGCTTAGTGCCCTCCAGGATCGCTGGACTGGCCCTTATGAGATATTGGAAAAGAAGGGTAAGGCCACTTACCTAGTGGACCTTAAGACTCCCAGGCAGCCCCACCGGGTGCTACACGCCAACCGCCTCAAACCCCACCATGAGAGGTCTGAGCTCACCTTACTGATGGTGACTGATGGGGCCGAGGAAGAGGAAAGTGAACCTCTCCCGGACCTCTTTGCTTCCAAAGAGAAGGATGTATCGGTGGAGGGAGTGGTCCTCTCCCCATCCTTTACTCCTGAGCAACAGAGGGACTGTAGCCAGGTCCTGGGGCAGTTCGCCTCAGTGTTTTCCCTTATCCCTGGGATTACCCACCTGTGTACCCATGATGTGGACACAGGAGACAGCCCCCCTGTCAAGTCCAAGTCTTACAGGTTGTCGGATAAGGTGAAGGCCAGCATCCAGAGTGAGGTCACTAAGATGCTGGAATTGGGGGTGATAGAGCCCTCCAACAGCCCTTGGTCCAGTCCGGTGGTTCTGGTACCAAAAGCTGCCCCACTGGGCACCACACCCGAACTTAGGTTCTGTGTGGATTACAGGGGACTGAACTCTGTGACCAAGACTGACGCTCATCCTATCCCGAGGGCGGATGAGCTCATTGACAGGTTGGGGGCTGCCCGATACCTAAGTACCTTTGACCTCACGTCGGGGTACTGGCAGATCGCCCTAACAGATGGAGCTAAACAGAGGTCCGCCTTTTCCACCCCAGAGGGCCACTACCAGTTCAGAGTGATGTCCTTTGGATTGAAAAACGCTCCTGCCACCTTCCAGCGGCTGGTGAACCGGGTCCTCTCCGGTTTGGAGGCCTTCTCTGCTGCCTACCTGGACGACATAGCTGTCTTCAGTAGCAGCTGGGAGGACCATAAGGGTCACCTCCAGGAAGTGCTTCAGGCTCTGCAGCAGGCAGGCCTGACTATCAAAGCTAGCAAATGCCAGATAGGGCAGGGGTCGGTAGTCTACCTAGGACACTTGGTAGGCGGGGGCAAGGTGCAGCCCCTACAGGCCAAGATAGAAACCATCCTGGGCTGGGAGCCTCCCAAAACACAGACTGAGGTCAGGGCATTCCTGGGCCTCACAGGTTATTACCGCAGATTTGTCAAGGGCTATGGCACCATTGTGGCCCCCTTGACTGAGCTAACCTCTAAGAAATACCCTAGGAAAGTGATCTGGACAGAGGCTTGCCAAAAAGCCTTTGACTCTCTAAAGCAGGCCATGTGCACCGCTCCTGTGCTCAGGGTCCCTGACTTCTCCAAAGAGTTCATTGTCCAAACGGACGCCTCAGAGCATGGCATAGGGGCGGTACTTTCGCAACTCAATGAGGAGGGAAGGGACCAACCAGTAGCCTTCATCTCCAGGAGGCTGCTCCCCCGAGAACAACGGTGGAGTGCGATAGAGAGAGAAGCCTTCGCGGTGGTCTGGGCTGTGAAGAAGCTGAGGCCATACTTGTTTGGCTCCCACTTCCTGATTCAGACTGACCACCGGCCCCTCAGGTGGCTCATGCAAATGAGGGGCGAGAATCCCAAATTGTTGAGGTGGTCCATTTCTCTACAGGGGATGGACTTCAGGGTGGAACACAGACCCGGAGTAGACCACGCCAATGCTGACGGTCTCCCTCGGTTTTTCCGCCTTAGTGATGAGAACTCCCTAGAGGTTGGGTAGTTCTCCCCACTTTCAGCTGAGGGGGACAGGTGTTAGACCTGTCAGCCTTAGGGTGGTCTCCCCTACATTTTTGCCCTTTTTGCCTCCTATTTTTACCTTACATTTTGTTGGACTTAGGACTCTGGGCGCCTCACCACTGCTAAGCAGTGCTGAGGTGCAGGTGCTCTTCCCTAAAACCTTGTGAGGCTGGCATATCTGCCACAAGCCACTGCTACCGCAGTAAGGTTTAATCCTCCATAGGCTAACATTGGGAACCTCCCCTTGTGGAATAACTTTTGACAGGGACCTAATAAGTCCATCATGTTTGGTCTTGTTGGACTCGGGGCGGGGAACCCTTTCCAATGATATATAGGGTTTGGGCATTACTACGCTTGGGATCCCACTTTTATAAAGGGGACTTTTTCCTGCCTACACTTAGATTAGGCTGCAGACTCCCCCCTCCCCTCTGCATACTGAAAGCCTGCCTGGGTTGGGAGGTGGGAGTGGTGATTCACACCTGCTTCCCTGGGATGAGCTGTGATGGGCTGCCCACTGTAGCCTTAACGGCCTGTCTCTCGTCACTGTGACAGCTAGGTCAGGGAAGGCAGGGAACATACCAGAACTCCCTGGACTCTTCCAGAAGCCCCTGCCCCCCAGACCCTTCCAGAGACTTCCACCACTTTCTAGCCCTAGACTAAAAAGATATATAAGGGAGGGTCCTGGCCTCACATTCTTGTTACACTGCTGGACCTGGAAGAATCCCTGCTGGAGTGAGGACTGCTGCGCAAGAGGATTGCCACTGGGAAGGAGGCTGACTGCTCCAAGGAACTGCTGCCCCACAACCTGCTGAGCTGCCCTACTGTCTGCTGATCCTGCCCTGCATGAGAGACTGAAACATCACCACCAGAGTGTCTCCACAACATCCCAAAGGAACTACATTTCTTTGAATCACATTTTAAAGAGTCTACAACCTTTTAAAGATTGCCTTTTTGGGACTGCACCCTTTTTAAGCTAAAGGAAACTACCTGTCCTTGGACCACAGCGTTTTAAAGACTGCCCTTTGGAACAGCAACAACACTCTCAAGATTTGCGCTGCAACGCTGGGCCTGCCCTCAGCACTGCTTGCCCCGTGATCCTCCCGAGGGCTCTGTGATTGCCTCTGCTTCTGGCGCAAGCCGACTGAAACTGGCCCTGAGGTCACCGCCACTGGGACCGGAGCGCGCTGTGTAGCGCTGAGAAGCGAAGCGCTATGTGGCAGGAGGCTCCGTCGTTGCCCCGGACTTGGAGGCACTGTTAAACGTTGTGCTAAAGGAGTGCTGTGTGGCCGTGACCCCCACCTGTGCAGCGTCTGCTGAGCCCGAGGCCCCAGGGGGAGAGGAGCCTCGCACCCGCGCCCGCAACCACCACCCCAGGTAACGCCTCAATGCAACCAGGCTGCTGCGAGGGGGCGGGGTGCGGGTTGGCCGGGTACCTGGAGTGTGAGCTTTGTGCTTGGCTGGGAACCGTCCTTTACTGACCGGCCTACGGGGGCATAATTACTTGGTAATTGACACTGGGGCATTTTTTAGCATTACCAGCAGCGCCTGGGCAGCCGCACTTCCTACGCTGGGAGCATAATTTCTATGAGAGGCACACTTATTACGCTACAAGGGAACTTTGGCCTAAGAACCTTCCCCCAGTGAATTTTGACCATAAGAACCTACCTCAAGTGAACTTTTGCCATCCAAGGACACTGTGAGAAAGACATTACCAGCAGGAGCCCTTGGCACACATGAGCTTTTGGTGATTTGATCAGGCCTGGGAACTGGATTCATTCTTATTGGTTATTGATCATGCTTGGAAACTGGAATCCTTTTTATTATTGATCAGGCCTGGGAACTGGATTTATTCTTATTGATTATTGATCTTGCTTGGAAACTGGAATCCTTTTTATTATTGATCTTGCCTGGAGCTGGATTTACCTGCTTTTGGTTCTCGCATCATTTTTAGATAAAGCTACTCTTATTTTTATATAAAACTGGTGTGGTGTTCCTTTTGTGAGTGTTTTTACTGTGTCATCGCCATTGTGTGTTGCACAAATACTTCACACATTGCCTCTGAAGTTACGCCTTTGCTGCTCTGCGCCAAGCTACCAGGTCGGAAGCGGTGGTCCCTACTTGGACTAGGGTGCATACACCTGCCAACTAGAGACCCCGGTTCTAACACTGCACTATCCTAAAAATTCCATTTGGCTTTTTCAGCCCCATTACAGGTGAGTTACATAGAGTACTCATTATTTCATTCAGGATTCCTTGCTCAATCATTTTATTCATTACTGGGGTTACTCCTTTGATTATTTGTGGTGTTAATTTATACTGTGTGTTATTTGGGTATATAGCTCCTGTAAAATCCCACACTTCTTCTTTGACTGTTTTTTTAATTGAATTAGAATCTTCTCCTCGTCAAACACAGAAAATGTTTCACTTTTTTCTGAATCGAATATTGACATTGTCGTTTTATACAGAACATCATCATCTGCTGTCTGGAAATCAATGCCATCTGGTGAACAGTAAATGGCACAGTTCATTTTTCAAAGTATGTTGTGTCCAAGCAAATTAATCGGACTGCTGTTGCATACTACAAAGCAATGCATTTCTTTAAAATTTCCAATTTCCACCTCCATGGGTTGTGTGAGAGGGGTTTTGATCTGCCGGTTCATCACACCTACAACTTGGATATGCTCACCTGAGAGAGGAAGGTTTTGAATTCCTACTAATCTAACTGTAGAATGGGTAGCACCTGTGTCCACTAGGAAAGTAATATTTATACCATTCACTTTTCCATTCACAAAATGACCAGACCGATCTACCTCTAGAGTTACGCCAAGCACCCACTCCACTTCCTCTCCTAGGCACCATCAATAACTCTCATTGGACTCATTTCAATCTGATCTCAGCCAAAACTGCGGAACAGCAGCTGCACGCGGCGATCTTTTTACCTGCTCTATTCTGTAGAATCCTGTCTCTGCACTGTATTTCTGAAGATTAACACTCTGGGAGAAGTGGTAATGGCACCTGACTTTGTTGAGTAACTACCTGTTGCTGTGGCGGTGATTGTTGATTTATCTCATTCTGCACCTGTGGATTCAATGATTTATTTTCAGGATTAGCATTTGGAGGTAACTTACACTTGTTTCTCTAATGCCCTATCTTGCCGCCATTATGACATGGTCGATTCATTTAGCTTCATCTATATTCATTTGTCCTTTCCCTTCATTCATATTGCCTTTCATTTTTGCTTGACTCACTGCATTATTTTGATTATTTAACTGCGCTTCCTGTTGTTCCTCAACTTTCACTTGTGCCCACACAGCCTTTTCTTTAAGTTTTCGCTGTTTGGCGTCAATTTCATCACTACAATACTTTGCATATCTCAATACATCATCCACCAAACTAGACGGCCAACACATCATGTGATGCTTTATCATATCCCTATTTCAGGTCTCAAATCAAACACAAACCTATATACAAAATGACTCATATCCTTCTCATTCAAGGTTTCATATCCACTGTATTGTTTAAAAACTAGAAGCAATCTTTCATAATAAGCATGTACAGATTCTTTAGGTTCTTGAAGAGTTCTATCAATTTTTACCCAATGTGTTTCTTCAGGAGGAATTTTATTTTTCAAAAATGTTATAACTTGATCATATTTCCTCATTTCCTCCGGACCTGGAGCACCTGTTTAAGCATCTCTTGGATATTCTTCTTTTGGCCAATCAATTGTAATTTTACATTCTGTCCACAAATCTGCAGGTACAACTATAGCAAATAATACATCTAGATCTTCCCACAACACCTTTGAAACTTTTACAAACCTATCAACTTGTCTGTACCATTGCAGAGGTTTCTCTCGTAATAGTGGGAAATCATTTGTAAATGACAATATATCTTGTCTAGTCCATGGTCCATGTACATAACCTCCTCCCGGTATTTCTCTCATGGGAAATTCGGTCACTACTGGTTCCTTTTCTTAAACAGTGAATGCTAAGGATGTTTTATCATTGACCTCTTCCTTTTTCTTTAACCATCTGCTTCTCCATCGGTCTACATCTCCCCATTTTCTCAGTAATGCAATCAATTATTTTATCTGGGTCAATCTTCCTGTTGTATTCAACTTATCTATATCCTTTTCAGTAAAATCTACTCTGCAGGGTTTCTGTAATAATTTTATTTTTGCAAATTCTACTCTCAATTCATTCACTGTTTCTTCTAATTTATCATGTAGATTTTTAGCTCTCCGAGTTATACTTTTACACATGAACATTAGTTCATCATCTTGATATGTTTTTAGCCTTTCAGTTCCAAAAGTTCCAATAATTAGTTCTTCCATATCTATTTTTAATCTAACCACATCTAAAAGTTTAGGTTCCAAGTCTTTCTTTTGTAAGGTTTTAACCCAATCATTTAATTCCTCTGCTGTTGGTCTTATCAGAGTTTTTGTCAAATCTATTCTGTCCATACTTTTCCCTGGGGTTTCAGTTGCTGATTCTGCTCCCATGGGATTTCGATGTAATGGACTCTGATTCATATTTAAATCAGGTGCAGTAGTTCTAACAGTATTCTTTGTTTCATTTAAGTCGGGATGAATCTTCTCCTTTACTTTTTGCAAACTTGGATTTAAAGGAATGGTTAACGAAGACTAATTTATTCTCTGATTTTCAAAAACTGGTAATACAGGACCTATTTTTACAGGTACGGTCAGATCTTCTATATTTCTGGTTAACTCTTGGATTTTCTCAGCTAATTCATTTGTTGTTCTCTCCAATTCAGAAGTACTAGGGTTTCAATTTGTATTATCTCTTGTTTTTCTGGGGTACTTTTTACTTCAGTGTATCTTTGTGGGGTTTCTGTCAATCCAATCTCCATTGGCAGTGCATTTGGTGTCACCACTGCAGAAGTTGGTTGGTATGGAGGGTGTCTTCTACTTAGAATATCCTCTAACACCTCATCTTCCATGTCACTAATTCCACAACCACCCTTTTCTGGTAATACATTTTTCCTTTTCTCTGTACATTTTCTCCCTACAGTTTCATTGGATACATTCCATCCCACATATCAGCATTTCTCCATCTTCTCATTCGACTCTCATGAATCGTTCCCATAAGCCTCTTGGACTACATCGGCTTTCGTTTACATCTCTGAATCTCTCTTACCATCTTTTCTCTCAAATTTCGTAACACTGCTACACTAAATGAACCAGTTTCCGGAAATGCTAGTTCTCCATCGTTTTTATTATATTTTGCCCAATTTTCTACCCAAATGCAAGTATGATAGCCATATTTCGTCATCATGTATGATGCTGGCGTTTTTGGTAGAGGAAGTATGCTTCCCTCTCTGGTAAGTATTTCCTTGTCTTTTTTTAATACACTTGTAATTTTCTTGAACCATGAAGGTGTCTCCCTATCTCGGTCATAATAAATCATTTTCTGCAGATTTTCCTTTCAAAATAATTGTACGATCCCTTTTAGCCTGTTCCGATATTCTGTCATATCCCAGCATGATTCACACTAATGCACCAATCAGAACAGTATACGTCACAATCACACTGACCTATTCCAGCGCAGTTCTTGTAACGCACCAATCAGATTTGCAAATGTCACAGTCACGTGGTCCTATCCCAGCGTGACTCTTGCTGATGTCAGCTCTACTCCTGCTTCCGCTGACCCCTCCTTTACAAAATTTATCGGCACTTTATTTATATATTTTATGCCGCTCAAATCAGTTAGTTACAACACAAAAACATTTCCATTGTCTATTTCCCTAAAACCTAAGAGATAGTTTGTCTGCAAACAAGTTTTTCTGTATTTCCAGTAGGCAGCGCTTACCTCTACCCTACCAGACAATTTTGTTTTGCCGATAAGGTAGCACTTCCCTCTACCTTACCCTTCTATCATGCAGAAGGCAAACCCATTTCTCTGGGGATAAAACACATGTAGAGACTATAACTCCTGAAAATTAAGGCCAGAGTTTCACAAGAATACCTAATGCTATTTATTCAACACGATTCACTCAAGAATTCCCTAACATAACACCTTCCTGTGTTAACAATTTTGAAACTAGACAATGTACAATTCCATGTAACTACCTTGTTATGCATTTTCCCTGCCTGTATACAGAAACACCAACTTCCTACTTCCCAGAAGCTTCAGACATTCTGACTTCACATAATGTAATGCAGACTCAACATAAAGTGTTAGACATAAACCTTTGAATATAGGGGTTTTATATAAATTAAACTAATAAAAACAAGCATTACTAATCACCAAACTAGCTTTTAGCAACCAGACCTCTGCTACCAAGAAATCTGATCCAGCGCGGCTCCCCAACAACTCTCAAATCTCATCCTACTCAACCCAGGAGCTACTTACTCTACTCATCAGTAGAGCCCTTAGCACCGCAAGTCACACATCCACACATCACACTACTCCTGAATCAGTGGAAAAGAAGGTGAGCTGCTGGATATCGGGGTACCCCATTAACCTTGTTTCTTATTTTTATACCTTATATACATACATGTACATTTAAATTTTTCCCCTCAGACATAAGGACATAAGCATCAAGCTACTCCGCTATTTGGTCAGTGGACCAAAAAGTAGGAGTCTAACTATCTAACTCAAAATTGAAACTTTCAGGGTCTGCACTCATTTCTCATTGGTCCATTAGAGGGGTGGTGATGATCACCTCATGTCCTCCTTGTCCAAACCAGATCTTAATCTGCAAAATATTTTTCAACACGCTTTCCCAGGACCAAATTGTCCACGTTGCAATTGTCATCCTTTCCTTGTATCTTTTATTCATAATAAAGTTACAACATTCGCATTTCCAAGGCTTTTAAATGCAAGCATCCTTTGGCATAACTCCCAGTCATAGGGCAAGTCGACCTTGACATCTCTCGCTCTGAGCACAGGCCATTCAACCATCTCTAGCATATTTGCGCATGCGCAGGGGCCATCTTTCCCGGAGTCGCTGTCATTATTACATTTAAACAGCCATTTTCAGACTAGGCCGCACAGGCCTCAATGGGAACTACTTTGAAAACAAACACAACAGACATTAGATATAGAATTGTAGCCCTTCTATTTACCTCCCACAATTCTAATTTTCCTCATCAGTGGTTACCTAGCAAAAGCATACGATTATGCGTCATTTTACTTACTATTTGTATTGTTTTGCCACAAAACTTCTAACATAAGCACAAATACACATGTTTATTTGATGATATCTACAATACTACAGCTCTATATTAATATGACTCTGATTTATTAGTAAATTAACTTTAGCATATCAGCAAATAGTTTTCCCACATGTGGTGTCTATTCAATGTGCACTTGGTTGATTAGTTTTCATGCTTCACACGATTAGTAAATGTTACAGTCATGAATGAGGGGGTACACAAAATGTTTTGTCTCTCCCCTGCTCCATCAACTTGACCCGAGAAATAGGTTTTCGCAGGTCGAAAGGCCACCACAGCATATACCAGAATGATGGTTGGGCCCTGTACAACAACACCTCTGTCTTACTGGTGTTGAGCTAGAGACAGTTTAGTTGCAAACAACACTAGCTTCTTACCTGCTGTTCCAGAAATTGCCAGCAACTGCTTTGTCATCCATAGTAAACAACACAAAGATTTGTTTGTCATCAGCATAGGATGTTAATGTGAAGCCAAAGGAATGGATTAGGTTGGTTAGGCGCATAAAATAGATGTTGAAAGTGGTTGGACTTATTGAGGATCCCGGCGGGACCCTGCACAGGACAGAAAAGACTGTTGGAGCGCATTTGCCTAGTATAACCGATTGATTGCGTCCTGTAAGAAAGGAGATGAGCAAATTGCTTGCTTAGCCAGGTCACCCCTATACTACCCAGCCAATCCATCAGCAGCGCACAACTCACTGTGTCAAAGGCTGCTGACAGATCAAACAGGATAAGGGCAGCTCTACCTGCCTGATTGAAGGACATTTGGATCCCCTCAGTTGCTTTGATAAAGGCTGTCTCTAGAGAAGCATCCAGCAGATTGTTTGTCTTAGCATAATCCACTAGCTGCTCACTCATGACTGTTTTAAAGGTTTTTGTAGGTAAAGAAAGGCAAGAGATAAGCCGGTAGCTACCTGTGTATGTTTAGCAAAGGTCTGACTGACACTGTCTTCCAAACGGATGGGAAAATTCCTGATTGACACATTTGTTTAAAAACATCTGCCAATGTTGGCTCTGAGATCACAGCAACTAGATATGCCACTCTCAGAGAATATGGGTCTGTTGGTGAGCATATTCGAAAGATATGATCCTCTTTGTGGCTATTTCCACCCAAGGGGGGGAAGAATGAGATAATAAAGTAGCTGAAACAACATGTTAAGAAAGGTCTAGGACTCCCAACACAGTAGAGTTACAGTTAGCCAAAGTTATTATAGACCTCCTCAACTTTACAGTACAATGCATCTGCTAAGGAGTCACAGAATGACTTACTACATTCTGTGGTCAAGGAGGAAGTGTTGACAGTAAGTTCTTTAATAGTAAGGAACAGGTTTTTTGAAGAGTTACCTGCTTCTTCAATTTTCCAAACATAATAAGAAGTCTTAGCCTTGCGGATCATAGTTTTATATATGGCCAGACTGCCAGACTGCCTTTATATCTGACCGTATAATACTCACTGTAAATAATTCTCCACTTTATTTCTTGTTTTTTTGCATGACTGTTTAAGGGTCTTTAGATCATCTAAAAACCAAGGAGCCGGTGGATGCCCTTGTGTAAATCTGGACCTCTTTGGAGGGGCCAAGATGGTAGTGGCCGATGCTAACCAAGTAGAGCACTGTTCTGCTGCCTTTCCAAATTAGTTAGCCGTGTGTCTCTACTAGCTGAGAAAGGGCAGGCTCTTGGATTTTGTGCCATACCCGAGATGACAGCCACGCCAGACAAGTCAAAGAGCCTATTGACGATTGTTTGAGTCTAATATCAAAAGTTTTCCTTCATGAGTGTGACTGGGTTGCTCATTTCTCTGGGATTTATTCATTTCCAAGGATGCATACCCAAGGTACAAGCCCTGTCCTAGCTAAAGGTGTTGCACAAGGCTCTAGCAATTAATACTTTACCCCGGACGACATCATTTTGGCATTGACAGGCAGTAAGGGCAGCAAAGCCCCAGTTCCCGATGGTATTCCCATTAACCTTTTTAAGGGCAACATACTTCTGTGAGGCCCAATTTTGACAAGGGTGTTAGGGGCCTGTTGCTCCTCTGGCATACTGAACTCCCGGTTAAAGTCTGTTATCATTCCAATTTTTAAGAAAGGGGATCTGTCAAACCCCGCCTGTTACTGCCCCATATCACTGCTGAAAGTCACTGTTAAAGTGTTATTGAATTGACTTGAAGAGTGGGCCGTAGTCACTGACATTCTCACAGACCTGCAGTACAGTTTTCACAGAGGCCTGGGAACAATCAAGCAGGGGCTAAATCTTAATATGATTTTAGGTAAATACATTTTAATGAAAAAAGGTCAGCTATTCCTAGTTTCTGTCCATTGGCAGCGTGCTTTCGACTGTGTCCTTCATAGCAAACTTGGGTAATTTTATCTGAGAGGGGAGTGGATCTTCAGATAATCATCCTCATTGGGGAAATATACTCAAGGGAAAAGGCTAGGGTGGGCTTTGGCTGTAGGGAGTCAATGTACTGGTGTTTTTAATCTTGAAAGAAGGATCAGACAAGGCTGCATTCTGGGGCCTTTTACACCCAGTACAGCAACAGCTTGGGTTCTTGGGTTCTGTACTAATGAAAAACTGTAACAATCTGCCCTAAGTGAGCTATAGACCCATCCTATGTCTGCTTTACCCCGACGATGCAGTGCTCATGTCATGCACCCCCCTGGTTTTGCAACGGTTAATTAACTGTTTCCTCAATTAAATGTCAGAGCTCTGTTTAATTGTTAACAAAGGTAACACCTTTACTATGAAGTGTGAGAGAGAAGAGTCAGGAAGTGTCTGGAATTCATGGCCGTCAATGCTAGGCTGTTTTACCTTGATTTTCTCCCACTTGGGCATTTTATTTGATAAACATGGTACATGGTCTTCAGTTGTAAATAATAGAAAGCTGCATTTTAAAAAAGCTGTGACTGTGCTCTTCAATTTTGCCAGCAAATTAGGCAACAAACCTGTGAGGGAGATGATAACAAATGAAAATGCAAAATATGTTTCCGTAGCTCTGTATGGGGCCTGCATCTGAGGCCACTCTAATGTTAATCAGTTGACCGGTAGTGCGCCCCCTCCCAGCGCATTGAGACCCTTGCGGGTATGTAGTACGTTCTACAAATGATTGATTGATTGATTGATTGAGCTCCAGACGGTTGGGAGAGCGTTTTATTTTTAAAGAATCTCTTGTCCGTTCCTAAAAGTAATTTTATATTTGTATGTCATTCCAAACTTGGGGCTTCGTTTTTATCTTATTTGATCAGAATTCTGCCAATCCTATTATGGCATAAAGTATGGCCCTCCGAATACACTATATTAAATCACGTTTATTAATGAATGTCGTAAGCTAATCGAGTCTCATTTTATTCCATGGTTTAAATTTATCAAACAGCTTTTTGTAGACATGGGGCATGTAGAATACTTTACTGCTCCTGAAGCATTACGAAATGTCATTAGGAATGATTTAAAAGAACAATGGTAATCCTTACTTGAAGACCAGCTGCTGTCACAGAAAAAGGAAAATACTTGGGGGATATTCTCAAGAACGTGTGATAATTACCGCAAAATTAGCTTAACTCAACTCTTCACATCGCAGTCCGTCGCGGAAAAATAACGCTGTGTGAACGATGTATTCACAACACAGTGGTACCATGTGATAGGCCCACGATAACGTGTCAAATGTCCGCGATAAAGTCATCGCGATGCTGCAAAAATGCGAAACACAAATGCAAAAAAAGTTGAGATGAGGTCAATCGCGATATAAAAACTGCAATGCACACACGTCAGGTTGGAAAAATCACCATAAAAGTAGGAAAAAAACCATATAAAACAAAAGTCAAACCACAGCGAAGCACAATGGATGTTGCCAAAGCAAGGACACAGGACAACCAGAACTCTACAAGCCTACCGGAGGACCAGCCTGGGACCTCGGGGTCAGGGAAGGGCAAGGAAATGAAGAGTAGGAAGAAACGATTCAGTCCATCCACTGTATCATTGGCAACAAAAACTGTAATACGGCAGGCCATCGTGGACAAGGTGAATGCATTCAGAGTGCTGAAGAGGACAATGGAAGAGGTCAAGAGGCGCTGGAATTATGTCAAGTGAAAAACCAAGCAGAAACTTGCAAACAACCAGAAGGCAGCAATGCAGGCTGAGGTGGGAGTCGTGTGCCACAGAAGGAGCTGGACAATATGGAGGAAATGGTGTCCACAATCATCAGTGGGGAGACAGTGGCAGGAGTTGGGGGACCGGACACTGCTCATCATGACCAGACACAACAGCACCAAGGTGAGTAACGACCTGGTACTGGGGGGACAGGGAAAGATGGGCACAATGGAACACATGCACAATTAAGTAGAGCATATTTGCAGACAAACCATCCCCCACACACCCAACTCCCACCAAGATACCAATGTACCCAAGTATGCAACATCTCAGCACAGTATAAGAACAGAAGTCAAAGGCACACCGCATGTGAGGGAGAAGGGGGAGCAAAATCTGAGCTGCAGGGGCGACTCCCCCACAATGCAGCACACGCACATAACATGCAGAACACATCAACATTGACAATGATGTGGTACAAACCGCAACACGTCCACAACAGAACACAAGACACAACTGGTGCCGCATATGTGTAGAAACTGGCCAGTCACATTTGGCATTGCAGGGAAATGTGAGTTGATGACGTACCAGTACTAACATACATCCGTGATGTTGTTGAAATGTCTACTGTCCTGCATCAAATAGGCAGCTCCTCCCAAACTGCCACAATGTACACAGTCAAGCAGTCTGCATGAAAACATGTACAATGCGACAACATACATGTGAACACAATGTTAAACTGCATCTCCCCTTCACATTGCAGAGGGAAATCCAACACCTCCAGCAGAGCAGGCCAAACCTCTCTTCTCAGATGACGAAGAGGACCACCACACCTTCGAGTCCGATTCCCTCTAACAGCTCATGGAGAGCCTCCGCAAGAACATATGGCCTTCCAACGCCGTGTGTTGGGGTGCCAGGAGAATCTGGCTGAACAGGTGCGGGTGGGGTTTGACAGCATGGCAGCCAAACTAGATGCCATATATGGGTGTCTAAGTCCCATCAGTGACCACTCACAGTCCCTAACCAACACCCACAGTCCGATCCATGCTCTCCAACAGACCATTCCAGACATCGCTTAAGTCTTGACTCAGAGACAAGAACAACTGTCCATTCAGAGTGTCTCTTGCGATGTCACACAGGAGTTGGGACACATGCGGAGGTTAATGGAGACCATGGACCAGACGTAGGCAGAAAGAGCGGCTGCCACGGCTGCACACCAGTGAGATGTAGCTGGGTTCCTCAATGACCTCAGGACCATCCTCATGGCACAAGACCTGGAGCTGATGCATGCTGCTGCTATCACTCCATCCACATCTCCACCCCCTGAAGTGTCAGTGCCACACAGTGTGGCGAACATTCCACCTCCGGCCACTGATGTGTCACTGCCACACTGTGCTGGAGACAGAAGACCACCACCCACAAGTGAGGCACATGAAACAGCAGAGGACAAAGATGCGAATGAGTTTGCCTTCAAGGTAAGAAGGTTCAGTACCATTCATCTCCACCGGTTTCTGCTTGGTTCTGCCCTCTGCATCACCTTCCACTGTCCTCCGATACACTCTGCGACACTCACCTTGGACCTCGCAATAGACTGCCATATTCTGTTTGAGTGCCAATGACACAGCAATCAGACTGCGGACTGAACTCTTCCTCTTCCTGTGGCCTTGTCATGCCCTGAAGGACTCTGGCTGGCCTTCTACAGGCCAACATTGTAAAGTGGGGTTTGCATGGCCCTGTACTGCTCCAGCTGCAAGACTCCACTGAATGTGCATTAAACATTCATAATCACAAACATGTGTCTATGATCTTTCAAGTGTGGAAGTATGGATGAATGTAGGGTCATTGATTCCCCCTTGCGTCCATGTTGCTCATGTCATTGGACTTGGGTCACAGGGTGACACATTGCCGATTGCGGTCCGGGTGGCGCAGACACAACAACAGGAACACCTGCATTAGTTACTTCCTTGTCCAGCCCAGTACGGAACCACGTCCAGAACCCCGGGATCATTGTTCAAGCCCTTAAACGCTACATGTCCCAGGTCTACCCTGTAGTGACCTGCTGCTCAGAGGTCTAGTTGTCAGCATGCCGCGCAGCCACTCCCTCATGGCTGGTTTACACCCACACCACACCCATCCAGCACACGCGTCAGAGGACATGTGACCCTGCCAGTAAAAAGAGCTGGAAACACGCGCTCGACGCCATTTCCACTGTCTCTCTGGGTGTATCCGTGTGGGTATTATTTATGCATGAGGGTCTAGGGCCCTGCAACATCACATACCCCAGGACCGGAGGACCGGAGGTGACATGATGGGTCCCCACCATGATACTCAATCATAGAGGGTTCATGACTTGCGGGGCACAGACTTGATGGCACCGGATACACTGCCTCCGGCACTGGCACACCACCACAGGACAATGACTTCCGGTGCACTGAGGTTGGGGCAACTTAAGTGCTGAGCGTGTGTGCAGCCTGCGGAGATGCCCCATCCAGGTGGCCCAGACTGGTGAGGATCATTGTGAGCCCTGCTGGACCGCAGTGTAGGCTTGAGCCAGCAGGCAGTGCTGGCCTACCACCACATGGCATTGCCTCACGGGTCACAGAGTTAGTGGCACCTCAATGGCTGAGCGGGTGTGCAGCCTCTGATGATGCCGTGTGCACTGATATGTCCTCTGCCATAGCGAAATCAAGACCCAGAATCAGATGTGTGACCTGGTGACCTGCGGACCGGGCTGCATGATGTAGAGGATGCCATGTTCGCAGTCCCTGGGCTTGGGGCTTACACTGGCATGTGGTGGGCCCTCTTGGAGACACGCTGGTGGCAAAAGGTGAGCAGTGAGGCCTGGGTGCACAGGGGCGGGCTTGCACCGCTGAGCATTGGGAGGGGCTGGGGTGCAGCTGACTGATGCACAGGGGCGGACATGCCCCGCTCGGTGGCGGGAAGGGCTGGGGTGCAGCTGCCTGGGTGCACAGGGGCGGACAAGCGATGATGGTGTGTGCAATTGTATGTACTCTGCCATTCATGTCTCTGCACTCTGTTTCAGATGAGAGACCTGCTGAACTGCAGTGCATACTGGTACGTGGTTGGAGACTCACCGGTGGCAGCAGGTGAGTAGTGAGGCCTGGGTGAGCAATGTTGGCACTCGCTCTCTATCCCTCTCTTCTTTTCACTGTGTCTCTCTCTCCCTCTCTTTCCGTCATTCTCTTTCTCTCCCCCTCTTTCTCCCTCTCTCTCTCTCCCTCTCTACCTGTCTTTCTCCCTCCATCCCTCTCTTTCTGTCTTTCTCTCTCTCTCTGTATCTCTCTCTCTTTCGCTCTCTCTCCTTTGATGAGCGCATGTCACACCTTCTTATGTGGATTTTTGTCTTGCAGGCTGTGACTTTCAGATTGTCCCGAGGAGACCCGCCATGAGTCTTCAAAATTGTTTTGTGGACTTTTTCTTAATAAAATGTTTTGTTTGGTAATTCAAAGGTGAATGTGTGATGCTCGTTTTTGTGACAACATATGCATGTTACTTGTGTTTGGGCGACATAAGGCGAATTGTTTTGGTCATGATTTCATTAAAGTCGATGTGACATGTCTTTACCCTGGGAGTGGGGGTTCGCAGGGGAGGGGGATCCTGGGGCTGGTGGTGGTGAGTGTTGTGGCCCTGTTGGGGCTCCGAGCTGCATGTAGAGTGGCTCCAAGGCATCTGTTGCTCTTCAGGTGTGGCCCTGACCCGGGCTCCCTTTTCCGATGCAGTCTGCTGTCCGACTTTACCCCAGGTCAGAGCTGGTGTTAAGTTCCTGCTGCTAATGACCCTTACCGCCTGTTTTGGGTTCTTATCACCGATCTGGCTGGTCATTGAGAATGTTGCAGAGTGGTGTTGTCACAGCTTTTTGCACTGGAACGCCTACTCTGCATCTCATTAGCAATAGTTGCCGGGGTCATCTGTGGCGATGTTTTTTGCGGCTCCTGTCGCAGGGAAACTGGTGAATGGAGCGATAAATGTATCGCCACTTTGTCTGCGATAAAGTGCCGATAACTCTTCAATAAATGCTTAAGAATATGCCCCTTAATGTTATTGAAAACCAGATTTTTCTTGTAACAAACTGTGAACAAACATGCCTCAGTTTTTTGCAGAATTGTCATCACAGGTTTGTGTTAACCCACTTTAGATTAGACATCATTCATCATTTAAATACCTTCCCGGTCACAAATGACTGATTAAATGAGACAATGTATCTATTTATGGTACCTTGCACATTACTTTCATTTGTACTTTCTATTACATTCCCCGGAGACGTTTTATTTTGCCAATCCTTCGTGAATTGAATTTCAAACAACAGCGCCCTACATTATTGTCCTTACAACAATTGTCTTCTGTTGTTATTTGCTGTAGGTTGTCCATGTTTTATGGTCAAAGATATGAATAAGGAAAAAATGGCTGCTCCACAATGATGCGTTATTGTCCACTTTTTAATATTTAATTGAGTCTCATTGTTTTTATGTACTTGATTGTGCACTTTATATCTGTACTGTATGCGTTTATTGTTTTTATTGTTTTTATCAATACAAATTGAAAAAAGCTCGGTTTGATATGATTTTGAGTTTTCTATTTCTAAGGATTGGTTGTTTCTGTCTAATAATAGAGATTAGTTTTGTCTTCTAAGCAGGCTGTAAAGTGCTGAATGGGGCCAACATAAGCAAAGATGGATGACTGTGGTTTCTGTTGTTCCAGAACTGTACTTAACGACTCTCGCTGTAGGCTCAATTTAAACATTGTGGTTAGTATAGATGCATCATCAATGGAACGAGTGTTGAGTAAGACTGCTCTATTAGTAAACAATTATCACCTGTATGCTGTTCTGCTTCATTCCGCATCTCAAAAATGGATGGCCACATGGCTGTAAATATGACGCAGCGTGACCAGCAAAGAATTACAGTATTGTAGTTTGAGCATAGCAAAAGCCCTGACCCCAAGACAAGACTACCTATAATGAGAGCTACCCAGCAGAGAGCTGCCCTCTGAACCCAAGTATTGGGAGCAATATGATGTCTGAGCCTAGCTGCCATGCTTATAGGAACACTATCAAAGCCTGGCCAATGGGTGAAAAAAATAATTTAAAAATCAATCAACTGGGCAACTGTTGGCCACTGAAGATTTTTTTCTAGATTTTGATCCACGGCTGAACTATCATCATCTGAAAACGTGCATTACCGCCAAATTTGGGACACCTGAAGCTTCCTGATTTTCCCAAACCATAGGCCCAGGCAATGGTGATTAGTGCAGCCCAATCTTGAGAAGATCACTGTACTTACAACTGGTACACTGAGTTGTTGTGGGACATAGAGCATGTATGTGTTAACACAAAGAGGTTTCTGTGTGGACTTGGGTCCCAATGTTCAAGATCCTGTCCATTCTGAAACCTAGCTTTTTCATTTTCGCAAACAGGAATGGAGGAGAACCCAGTGGTTGTGGTGAGAATGAAAAACTCCACAAGTTATCCTGGTCAAAGGAAAGAAACTTTGTCTTACTGGCACTCAGCTAAATTAAGCTCACACAAGCCTGGGAAGCTTGCAACAGCTGTTAACACAGGACAGCCTGATTATGGAACCCAGCAGCTTCTTAATAGTAGAGAAGAATGGAATGATCCACCTTATAGCAAGCTGTTGACAGATTGACTAAAACAAGGACCCAGGGCAGAACTGGTTCCAGGCCTCTTATCAAATCATTTGGTACAGAGATCAAAGTGGTCTCCATTCCCCTACTGCCTCAACTGAGTGATAGCCTGTAAGTCCTGTCTATCAGGTCAATTGTTTCCTTTTATTTAGATTTTGAAGCGTAGATTTTTCATTTTCGCAAGCAGGAATGGAGGAGAACCCAGTGGTTCTGGTGGGAATGAAAGACTCCACAAGTTATCCTGGTCAAAGGAAAGAACCTTTGTCTTACTGGCACTCAGCTAAATTAAGCTCACACAAGCCTGAATAGCTTGCAACAGCTGTTAACCCAGGACAGCATGATTATGGAACCCAGCAGCTTCCTAATAGTAGAAAAGAATGGAATGATCCACATTATAGCAAGCTGCTGACAGATTGACTAAAACAAGGACCCAGGGGAGAACTGGTTCCAGGCCTCTTATCAAATCATTTGGTACAGGGATCAAAGTGGTTTCCATTCCCCTACTGCCTCAACTGAGTGATAGCCTGTAAGTCCTGTCTATCAGGTCAATTGTTTCCTTTTATTTTGAGATGATTAGCCAACCATTGGGCCACAAAATGTTCCACAATGTTAGAAAGGGCAGGGAGACAAGAGATGGGTCTAGATTTTAGCTCTTCATTTCCATCAAGATTAGGCTTTTTGATAATGGTCGAATTAGCTTCTCCTTACAATTACAGCTTCAGAGGATAAAGTAACATTGCTTTAATGGAGAAGTGATCACTGCCGACATGGACTGTAGTACTGAGACTGGACACATACTATCTGTAGAGCTTGGCTGCAATAAGACCTGTCCGTATAATTTCTGGATTGAAGGAAAAGAGCCCTGTCACATATACTCCAATCCACAGGAAAGTGGTGTCTTCCCCTAATTTGCACAGACTGGATTGCATCTTATTGCTAACTTATAATAATTGGATCATACTGATTAAGGATAGAAGTCTGATGACTAACTCTTGAGAGGGATGAATCAAGGCAGTGATATAGCTAGGGTTAATAGTCTCCCTCACAATCTTGTGCAGGATGAATGTATTGCTCGAGAGATGTTGTTGTCACAGACACATGATTTAGCATGAAAGAGACTCACTTTCTATTGCCCAAAGTAGGTATTCTACCCAGGTTTCACCAGAGAGGTAGTCATGACATTTTTTTTCTGTCTTTCTTAATTCTAACTTCTCTGCATGCAAGTGGGCAGTGAGCTAATACATGCCAAGGCTTGACCTTTGCATACCTTTCCTGGCGCGATTAAGAGAGATTACAGACACTAAAGAGAGGCTAGTGTCACATGCTTGTAGAAGCTGATTTGGGTTGTTTGAATCGAGAACCCTAACCCTGTGATAAAAACGCACCTTGATGGTTTCTACATCAATCTCACTCCAAAGGCGATTGTGCTCAAACTTGATCTGCAAAAATTGATGTCTATATCCTGCCTCTGTTTGATGACTACAACTGCAAAAACAACAATTGATGGACAGAATGCAGAACAATGTCATACATTCACCCCAGTACAGAGATCTGGGCCGAAATCCATCTTTTTTTGCACTCCACACCACCCCAGGTCAGACATGGCCATATGCAAATCAGCCTTGACCCTGTGCCTCATGGGAACAGTCCAGCCCGAACTGCCAAGCCACATCTTTCCTGGACCGGAATCAAGCATCCAAGGACCGGTTTCTGGCTATCAGCCTTCATCAGCCTGGATAGCTTGACTCCAGTGGTGTGGAGAGCATGGGACTCACGTCTGAGCATACCCATCCCACTTGGGGTGACAAATGCAAAAACAACAATTGATGGACAGAATGCAGAACAATGTCATACTTTCACCCCAGTACAGGAGGCTTACACACATGAGCCCTGTAATGTTACTACTTGATTGGAATTAGGAATGATAATTAGGCTTGTTGAAGCCTATCAACAGATGATTGAATACTCAAAGGACAGCGTTGCAAATAGAAGTTGCAACAGCCTCTTGGTTTATCATGGTTCTCTTAATAGCTCTGAGGTGAGTGGAAGCCCAAAGCAAAGATCTAGAAAGAATAATAAGCAGCATTAACCAGTTCCCCAAGAGAGTCGTGAACTCATTCTTGTCTTTGAACAATAGCAAGGTCTACCTTTCGCGACTGCCGCCCATTCCAACGGCAAAGACAAGAAACCTGGGCGTTCTGGTTGATAAAAGACTGACGTTTATGCAACAGTCTATTGCCATCGTGTCTGCGTCACACTTCCTGATAAAAAAAATCAGGAAGATACTCCCCTATATCCCGGCAGAAACCAAGAAAGTGGTTATTACTTCCTTGATTCAGTCTAAGCTGGATTATTGTAACAGGCTCTATCTGAATGCCCAGAAACAATGTCTGAGGAAACTGCAGGCAGTGCAGAATTCTGCCGCCCGCCTTCTGCTGGGCATCCCTCGGCATAAATCCATCTCTGAGGAAATTCGGAAACTGCACTGGCTTTCAGTGGGGCAACGGGTTAAATTTAAGGCACTTTGTGTAGCTTTTAAGGCCTTGTCATCTAAAGGCCCGTTGTTCCTGCAGAAACTCTTTAGATGGTATCAATCAGGCAGATTAATTCGTTCCACAGGTGCTAAATTACTTACTGTTCCAAAAGTTCGGACTCTGCAGTGGGGAGGGCGTAGTTTTCATTACGGCACTTCTAAGCTGTGGAACCTGCTGCCATCCGAGATCAGGAATGCGAGCTCTCTCTTGAGCTTTAGAAAAGATTTGAAAACTTGGTTATTTAAGTGATTGAAGCTGGTGGGGGTTTGCTCATGGTTCTAGCGCCGAGACACCATTTTTGTATTTGTGCGCTTTATAAATATCATTATCATTATCATTATCATTATCATTATCATTATCAAAGTGTTCATTGACCAAGGCATAGTCCATAACACTGCTGGGCCAAGCTCTTTAGAAAGTCATATCTATTGACAGATATACCCCTAACATTAATGGTTTTGAAACACAACTCTTTACACAAACTTTGTTAATGTTCAGAAGGGAGATTATTCTTCCAGGCCTACACCACCATGGAAGAAATGGAGTCAAAGTCTACCGGAATATGTGTTTATTTTAAGCCATGGAGCTACCCATCACTGAAAGATAAGTATTTTGATCCCCAGTATTTAATGCAAAAGAATTAGATAGGGAACAGGCAAGAAGGTTTCATGCACCCAAAACATTGTTAATTATGATGGCACATTAAAGTACTGTTTCAAAGAAAAAAGAATTAGCAGGGCATCCAGTTCTTTAATGTCCCAAAAAGATTTACCTGAGGCTTGATGACAATTGTAAGCTCAATTGTGTACTTGGTAATTAACTGTTGCATCTGCAATGGCCACCTCCAAAATGTGGCAGCACAAAAAAAGGTAGTAAACTACTCATTTTGTTGCCTATGTCTCCAAAAAAGTAAAAATGAGTGCACAAAAAAACAATTGTGTCTCAATCATGATTCTCCATTTTGCTACCCAAGCTCTTAATTTTCTAGGATAATGGCCGCAACTGAAAATATAAACCTGGTGCAGTGTAAAGTTGCCCACTCTTTAAATGTCATATATACATAACAAGGATGTACACAGACACACAGAATGAATGTGCAGTTTGCACATATTTCTTACTTGACACAACCATAAATGAAAAAATGTTGTTCGACATTTGTATTAAAGATTGCCTTTACTGTTGAAATTGAGAATGTACTCACAGAGTGTGGTTAACCATGTTAATTGAAATACTTAGTCTAAGGAAACACCTTCAATTAGTGGACATGTATTTGATATAGATGACTTAGAAATAATCCTTTGATGGACTGAAAAGAATCATCCTCTTCATGTTATTGTGCTTGTTGCTAATACATGACCCATGATTCCTAAACGTGTGCTATGTTGCCTGAGTAACATTTAGAGACTTAGGGCCAGATGTAGGTCAGTCGGTAACGGCCGAAAATCGGTATTTTCGACCGTTACCGACCGGAAAATCAGATTTGGTATGTAGGGCCCAGAATTTTACAGATTCGATAAATTTACCGATCGGTAAATTTACAGAATCTGTAAAATACCGAATCGGTATTTATACCTATTCGGTATTTTTGATATGTAGGTGGGACTCTTCTGAGTCCCACAACCCTTACCGATTCTGTATTTTACCACCAAATATATTTGATGGTAAAATACCGATTCAGGTGTGCATGCACATGTGTGCATGCACACCTGTGCCATATGACAGGCAGACCTGCCCTTAGGGCAGGTATGCCTGCCACATGGCCCCCGAATCTTTTTTGAGCCCATAGGAATGAATGGGCCATTACCGGTCGGTATTTACCGAATCGGTAAATTCAGATTTTTACCGATTCGGTAGCAGGAACATCTGGATGTTCCTACATCTCAACCCCTTAGATTTACCGATTTTTAATTACCGAATCGGTATGATTCGGTAATTAAAAATCGGTAAATCTATTTTACCTACATCGGGCCCTTAAATATTAGTTCTCAACTATCATATGTGTAGTATGTTTTTGCAAGTTAAATGATAAAGCTCATGCAATGTGTTCATTAATGTTACACGTATGTACTTTCAAACGTAGCTGTCAGTCATACTTCTCATTAATGTGATTATTTACTGTATGCTCATGCAATATGAACTAAGATACCAAATAAATTATTTTTGTTTATGTTTAATTGTGTACACACAAAATAAATGTGTACCATTGAATTAAACGTTTAAGTTGACAATTCTGTAGGCCCGTATTTTACCGTTCTGCCTTTCATAAATAGTTGTATTTCAATTACTGCTAATGTGACTTTCTTGCAGGTATTCACATGTATTGCTAGTATTAGACAATTTCTTCTATGGTTGTAGTTTCTGATGTTATGTTCAACCTACTCCTGCTCATTCTCCTCGCATTCTCCCCTCCCACTCAGTGGCCTGCTGCAAAGCCATCTCTCCCCTTTTCTCTGCAGAACACCAAGTGAATGATTTAAATATATTAGTGATGTACAACTTTATTAGAAGTCTGTATTGTGAAAAAACCTTCCAGCATGTACAAAAAAGTATCATCTGGAATTGTTCTTAAGGACGTGCAGATTCTATGCACCATTATTAGACAGACCCCCCAGGATATTGCGGCATGAATTAGAAAATTTAGCGGCACAAATCTGGAAATTAAGCGGCACAAATCTGAAAATTTAGCAGCATTTTTGCAGCACTTTCTTTTGCAATTTTTCCAATAACAAACACAGATATTTTAGTTTTTTGTTATTTTATAACATGAAGATATGTATATTTGGTTTATTTACAATTTAGACAATTTGTTTTAGGAGGTAACTAGCTACAAGCGATGGAATTGCATGAAAACGTCAATAGGGAAAAACAAAATTCGGGAACCACACTACACAACATAACTTTAGTGGTCTTTAGAATGCAGGAGCCACAGTCCCAGGTAATCCAGTGACAAAAGTGCGTGATAGTTGGTAGGAATAGGGGGTCAAGTGTGCAATGCAGGATGAAGAGGCCTTATGTGCTCGGTAGGAATTAGAGACCTACAGCATGGCGTTGAAGTCTAGGAGAAGGATCTGTTGGGCAGTGTAGATGGGACGGGGGGGTCTGATCTCTGGTGTAGGAAGAGGACTCCTGATGTGATCTGCTGGAAGAGGGTGATGATGCCTGAAGTGCTGTTTTAGAGGAGGAGCGATGGGGTGCTGTGTGCTGTCCGGGGCTTTAAGTGGGCCGGGTCTCACCGGTGCTGAGCACCGGCGGTTATTTAATAGGGACCTAAAAACATGTCTCTATCGGGCTCTCTTTTGTGCCTGGTCCGTTTTTTTCCGGACTGCATCCATGTGTGCGTGCTCAGTCTGCTCACTTCTCACTAGTGGAGAAGTAGCAGCATGACGTCATGCCAGGGGAACGTTGTAGGCCGGGGAAGGGAAATCCTTTATAGAGAGTCATTTTCTCTCTGGATTTCCCTTCTCTTGTTGAAACTCAGGAGCAGCAACATTGTCGTGGTGTCACCAGGGCTTTAAGTGACAGCTTTTTCAATATTCTATGCAAGCCATAGTGCACTTACTTAATTACATTGGCCACGCCCCTTCGAGACACTCCTCCCCGTGTTTTTTCATCCCACTTAAAGCCCTGGTACTATCCATGTAAGTAAGAGCTTCATGGCCTCAGATAGGAGTAGTGAGCGTTCTAAAAATGTTTCAATCAGGCGCGCAACACCCATTAGGCTCACCGGGCTTCAGCCCCCACCCCCCGTCGTGTGTGTCAGCCCGGGCTGACAGCTTCGCGGATGGCGACGTCTAATTGCAGCCGCACCCGAGTACTTCACAGGTCTGTAAAAGGCCATTTAAATGTAAATGAGTCTTTTGTTATGTTTTTACCGCTTCTTACAGCCACTCTGGTTACGGCTGGAAGAATTAGCCCCGCCCCCAATCTTTTTCAGCCCCCCCCCAGAAATTTGGCTCTAGTTGCCCGCCTGGTTTCAATGCAATATGATAAAATGAAGCGGAGGGGGTTTTGTGTGCCGTGTTGTGCTGCAGTGAGAGTCCTGGTGAACTTTGAAGAGTAGGAGGCGGTGGTCTGCTGTTTAGGAATAGAAAGGAGGGCTGATGTGCAGCGTTCAAAGTGGAGCCCTTGTGTTGGGCAGTCGGAACAAGCATACCATTCTCTTAGTGCATTTAGTTCTTTGAACAAATGTTCTAAAGTCTCTACTTTGGAAGCTGAAGGCTCGTTGGTGGACAGGCGATGGTGTGGACTGATACCGCGTGTCCTGAAAATGTTCTAATTTGGGGTTTGAACTCTGCCTGTGCAGCTTTGCCGGGATGTGCGGCCCCTGCACGAAGCAGCTTTCCCTAAGGCCTCCCCACGGGACAGCGCGCCCGGCTAGCACAGGTCCTGGCACAGGACATGAACCCCGGGGTTCAGAGGTCCACACCTTCCGCGAGGCAGGGATCTGAACGCGCCCTCTGACAGAAGACCGCCCAGAAACCAGGAGGGCTGTGAAGGTACATTTGCTGATCTCGAGCTGCCCCCCACCCTCATTCGGTCACTCTGCATGACAAGCTGCCTCTAACCCTCAGGGCCATGGTCACTACTGCCTTCACCTCCTGTGCCCCGCGCCAAACACAAGTAGTGCTTTATTCAGCCCTTCCCGGGGGTCTGCGTGGGATAGTCTCAAAACAAGAACTCAGGGTGAGAGCCACAGGGCCAATAGAAAGGGTCCACCTGCATCCCTTAGATTTCGCGGGCACTTTTGAAAAAATCGCGGCATTTACACAAAACTGCAGATTTTGCAATTTTATTGCAAATCGCGAAATCGCGAAATCCTGGACGGTCTGGTTAGAGGTATGTTTCATATTGTGTTGCTTATCTCTGGAGGGTGGTTGCTGAGGGAGAAAATTGAATACTTTGCCACTCTTGCCAACGCGACCCTGAACCTGATCGTACTATGCTGAATGTGCAGCATCTATTTTTAGAAAGTCTGATTTGTGTATAAAAACTTTTGGACTCAAGTATAGTCTTAGGGCCTGATTTAGATCTGGCAGCATTGCGGTCACCGCGCTGCAGCTGCGGTTCCAAGTACTCTGTTGAGCTAACAGTGGCATACCTGGCGTATTTAGATGTTGCGTCAATAGGCAGTGTCCTGCCATAGTGGTGGCCTTCTCTGCTTGCTAACAGTACTCCATCACCGTCAGGCGGTGGACTTGCACTGAGCCAATTTAGTTGTTCCCAATGTGCTGGCAGTGTTCTGACAGCAGAGTCCTGATTGAGTAAGGCCATGGTGGTGTGGAGACAGGTAAGTACTACTTGATGATATGATATTATATTATATGATATCTCAATACACATAAATGTTGTGAATCTGTCAATATGTATACATAGGTAATGTGTACTGCCCATATTTTTACATATAGCATTGCACACCAACAACATACACACACACTATTGAATGTACACCCATCCCCACCACAGAAGCCTACTGCGGATCCCGGTGACAACAGTATGGCTGAGCATCACGGTCAAGTAGCAGAGGCACAGGAAGGATCTGGACAATAGCATTTAAGACAGAATTGGTGGTGGGACCACGAATAAGGTGAGTTTTCAGATCTTTTTATTCCATTCCGTCAAATCAAGCTTCGAAGTTTCCCTGCTACAGTTGCCTTGACAGAAAGGCACATCATAATCTGTATGGAAGGAATCTTGGTGGGACTCCCTCCGACAGCTGCTTCTGCCGCTGACGCTGTTGACGTGGGAGAAAGATTCTGGCGGAAGCAGCAAGACTGTGACGGTCTTCTCTTTAGAGACTAGCCAACATCTAAATTGAGCAGGCAGACCACCAAGTCGGGGTGGGAAGATTGCTGAAAAAGCAACTGCGAGACCATTCTCGCCAAAATCTAACTCAAGCCCTTAGCTTCATTAGGCCGATACTTTTCGGGTTCTGTTCTATTTTACAGCTGTCATTAAGACTGCTGTTATTGGAGACTATTTTTCTATGTCCATTTGACTTAGAGTCTCTATGGGATGTGTCTAAACTCTTTATGCATACTGACTTGAATTCTATTAACTAGGGATTGATGTTCTATGATTTTGTATATAATTCAGTGTTTTTAGGCCTTCATGGCATTTCATGCATATTTTCTCTGTATTGCATTTACTTTTCCTGTGTTAAAAATGCACTTTTTGCATTATTTTTAGCTTCAAAATGTATTTCTGTTTAAGTCTGCTAAATCATGCTATATTGATAAGGAGCACAGTCTTTACCCACTAGATCAACTGGAGATACGCTGGAGCTGAATTACTTAGGTAAAATGTTTGAGTGATCAATTATTAGGGTTCCGTGTATGATTGTAGTTCGGATCCCACAGAGATGCGGAAGACACATTTGTCCTTGCTGTATTTGAGATATGTTGTCCAGTAATCTGTAAGATTGCTCTTCCTTCATTATCACAAACACACCTGTCTCTTCAGCTGTTTTGCTACCCCAGCTGCCACAAAGACCTACTTGATGTTGACCACTTGTCTGTATTGCATAGTCAACATACTTCCATTTCGCTAATTGAAATGGCCTTTGACTTTGATCAAAACCATTGCCTTTTAAAAAAAAAGCCAAACTTTAGACAAGGGCTTTTACCCAAGTAGCCTCCATAAATATTCTGTGATTCTAGGGGCAGATTTACAAGCCCCTTGCACCAGCGGTGCATTACTTTTTGTGTCGTACCAGAGGCACATTTTCCTGCTCCATATTGTAAAATGGCCCTTTTACACACAACACTTTGCATGAAAGGGGCATTACATGGGTGTTGCTGTGGTTGTTCCCACGCAACACCCATGGAACCAGAAACATTTCCAGATTCACGAAGAATTTTAAATCTGGAAATGCGTGTGAATGCAATGCCTGCCCAGGGGAGGAGTAGGGAGGCGCAATGAGGAAAAAAGGTTTCATTTCTCCTCATTTTCTTTTCTCTTTCAATGCGTGCTGCATTCTGCATTACTTCAAAAAACCACAAGCTGCACGATGTCACTGTGCTTTTTTACAAAGAAGGCATCTGCACTCTTCATACTGCACAAAATGTTGAGGGCGCAGCACAAAGAAGTATGTGCACAGAATGGAATCCGGACTGTTTGGAAATTTGATCTGCAACTGGGAGGTTAGGAGACTGTCGTCACCCCAGGTCAGTCATGGCAGAGTGTTCACTTCCTTCGGAAACAATGCATGTATTTTTAGCACAAGCCCTTATTTACATGTGAGGCAACGTATGGCACCCTGTTGTGCAGGTACAACCTGTATACTAAAATTCTCAGGAACTAGAGGAAGCCAGGCACCTTGGCTTTGTATTTTAGAACCCTAATGCTTACTCTGAAATACCTTTTTGAGATATTATTGCTTTTTACTTATTTATCAATATACTATCAATATAATATAAAGGTGGCTGGCAGCACCTTTAGGGTGTTAAACACACAGGGTCAGATTATACCAGGCTTTGCGTTGGTGCAGTGATGCAAAGCACTGCAAAGTCTTGAATTGAGATTCATTTACCAGTTCAAGTCTTGGTTAGCGCTAGAAAGTACACATAAATAACGCAAAGCAGTACTTTGTGCTACTGTGCTTCAAAGGGGTGCCCAATGGGTGGTACATGAGTGTTCCCATGCAACTACCAATGTATCTTTGATGCAAAGCCCTGTTTACATTTTTTAGTAGATATGGCTTTGTGCCAAAAATGTATGCTTCCACGAGGCAGGCA
Organism: Lissotriton helveticus; assembly: GCF_964261635.1. Taxonomy (NCBI): domain Eukaryota; kingdom Metazoa; phylum Chordata; class Amphibia; order Caudata; family Salamandridae; genus Lissotriton; species Lissotriton helveticus. The sequence continues at coordinate 1,687,375,760 of NC_136068.1, forward strand.
TAACATTTGTGAACAGCTATGTCCTGCGGGTGGGCACCCCAGGACATAGAGAGCAGGCCCTGGGGGATGGAGGTCCCAGGGGTCATTAATTGCTCCTGGGCTTGCCCCAGGAAGGTTGTCCTACCCAAGGAAGAAAACAGCTGAGGAGTGGTCCACGCAGCCACGCAGCCCCCCTCCATTTTAAATTTGGCCATGCCTCGAGGAGGTGGCAGTCCACGGGGCTGAATATGGCCAGGAGGTGAGCCAATCAGATCTCAACATTACATTTTTGGGATTTGCTAAGGGTTCTCTCCTCTAGGTATTTATATTTCTTTTTTCCTTTAACAACTTCAAAACTATTGAATGGATTTCCACAAAATCAAATGAAGGGCTCTTTCTGGAACAAGATCCAGTTATCTGATAAATTTAATGTTATTCCGTCCAGCAGTTTGGGCTGTAGTTGTGTCTAAAATCTCAGTGATGTCATTTGAGATGTCATCAATGTTGTCATCAGTGATGACACTGACCATTTCATGAGTGATGTAATATGTGACGTCATCAGCAGTGGGTTGCAGGCGCGTGAGTTATAATTAGCTCAACTAACTATAACGGGCAAATTTCTCTAGTTTTATATGAATCAAATGTCCAACTAACTATAACGTCCCTGAAACCTTTGGTTTTTTCCAGTGAATTTCAAAGTTTTTTTTAATTGCTATAATGCCTGTAAAACCTGTGTTTTTTTCAGTGAATATATATATATATATATATATATATACAAATATGTATATATATATATATATTTATATATATATATATATATATCGCGTGCACAATGTGACCCTTCAGACCTTGTTTGCGCTCAGCTACTGGTGCTCTGCATAGGGGCCGGATCATGGCCCAAACAAACAATTTTACACCAAGGACGCGGCACTCCAGACTTGGGTGATATTCAGCTTAATTTATTCAGCAACAACTCGAACCAACGTGTTTCAGCCTAGCCTCGACTAAAATAAGAAAAATATATATATATATATATATATATCACCTACTGGCGGTCGCCAGTAGGTATATATAGTTAGGACCTAGTTACCATAGGAAATTCCAAACATTCTATTGGGAATAACTTTGGCGCCGATTGAGGGATCTGCCTGTAATTTTCCTTAAATTTGCCTCGCTCCGCTCCGCCCCGGAAAGTTTCGGGGGGATTCGTCAAGCGGGGGCCGAGAAAAAAGGGGGGTCCCAAAACGTGTTTTCCCCATATTAATTTCCATAGGGACATTCTGACAAGGCTACAGCTTGAACGGCTGAACGGAATTACACCAGATTTGGCAAAATGGTAGGGACTGGTATACAGCAGTGCCTTTTGTATGTTTGGTGTAAATCCCTCCAGTAGTTTTTGAGAAAATTGAATGTGAAATTGAGTCCAATGCAATTTTCCACAGGACCTTTAGACACGGCTACAGCCTGAATGGCTGAATGGAATTACACCAAACTTGGCAAAATGGTAGAGCCTGGTATGCAGAAGTGCCTTTTGTATATTTGGTGAAAATCCCTCCAGTAGTTGTTGAGAAAATCGAATTTGTTCAAATTTTATATCTATATGTGGCACACTGTAAGCTTACTGTACTCTGTACCTTCCAGAGTACGAGCTGCATGCTGATTGGCTGCTACTGTCTGTGAACATTCCAAAACAGAAATTTTTACAGCCATCTTGTGCCTCGGTAGACTGAGACACAGGAAAGCAGAAAAACAAACTTGTAGAACTCAAAAAGGGGGCAGGGTAGAATCACCCTGACCCCCTAGGCCTGCTCAGGGGGTCCCACAAGGCCCCCCCAGGCCCCAAACAAAAAAAAAAAAATCGGAACATCGCGGGGATACAGAGTACAGTAAGCTTACAGTAAGCTTACCGTAAGTTTACTGTACTCTGTACGATGCGCGTACCCTCGCGATTTTTTGATAAAACATTTTTTGTTTTGGCCTGGGGGGCCTTGTGGGGCCCCCTGAGCAGGCCTAGGGGGTCAGGGTGCTTCTACCCTGCCCCCTTTGCGTGTTTTGCACCTTTGTTTCACTGCTTTCTTGTGCCTTGGTGTTACCGAGGCACAAGATGGCTGCCAACACTTCCTGGTTTGGAGTGTTGGCAGACAGTGGCAGACAATCAGCAGGAAAGCAGCATGCTCATTGGCTGTCAACACTTCTAACCAGGAAGTGTTGGCATTCATCTTGTGCTAAGTAGACCGAGACACAAAAGAAGCAGAGCTCACAGCCCACACAGCCCTCACAGCCCACACAGCTCACATCCCACACAGCTCTCACAGCTCTCACAGCCCATACAGCTCTCACAGCTCTCACAGCCCATACAGCTCTCAAAGCCCACACAGCTGTCACAGCCGACACAGCTCTCACAGACCACACAGCTCTCACAGCCCACACAGCTATCACAGCTCTCACAGCCCACAAAGCCCACACTCTCACAGCCCACACAGCTCTCACAGCCCGCACAGCTCCCACAGCCCACACAGCCCACACAGCTCTCACAGCTTACACAGCACTCACAGCCACACAGCTCACATGCCGCACAGCTCTCACAGCCCACACAGCTCTCACAGCCCTCACAGCTCTCACAGCCCACACAGCCCACACAGCTCTCACAGCCCACACAGCTCTCACAGCTCACACAGCCCTCACAGCCCACACAGCTCTCACAGCCCACACCTGCTTTCACAGCCCACATAGCCCTCACAGCCCACACAGCTCTCACAGCCCACACAGCTCTCACAGCCCACACAGCCCTCACAGCTCACACAGCCCTCACAGCCCACACAGCTCACATCCCACAGAGCTCTCACAGCTCTCACAGCCCATACAGCTCTCACAGCCCACATAACTCTCACAGCATACACAGCTCTCACAGCCCACACCGCTCTCACAGGCCTCACAGCACTCACAGCCCACACATCCCTCACAGCCCTCACAGCTCTCACAGCCCACACAGCTCCCACAGCCCACACCGCCCACACAGCTCTCATAGCCCACACAGCTCTCACAGCCCACAAGCTCTCACAGCTCTCACAGCCCACACAGCCCACACTCTCAGAGCCCACACAGCTCTCACAGCCCACACAGCTCTCACAGCCCACACAGCTCTCACAGCTCTCACAGCCCACACAGCCCACACAGCTCTCACAGCCCGCACAGCTCTCACAGCCCACACAGCTCTCACAGCTCTCACAGCCCACACAGCCCACACAGCTCTCACAGCCCACACAGCTCTCACAGATCACACAGCTCTCACAGCCCATACAGCTCTCACAGCCCATACAGCTCTAACAGCCCACACAGCTCTCACTGCCCACGCAGCTGTCACAGGCCTCACAGCCCTCACAACCCACACAGCTCTCACAGCCCACACAGCTCTCACAGCCCACACAGCCCACACAGCTCTCACAGCCCACACAGCTCTCAGAGCTCTCACAGCTCACACAACCCTCACAGCCCACACAGCTCACATCCTACACAGCTCTCACAGCTCTCACAGCCCATACAGCTCTCACAGCTCTCACAGCCCAAACAGCTCTCAAAGCCCACACAGCTGTCACAGCCGACACAGCTCTCACAGCCCACACAGCTCTCACAGCCCACACAGCTTTCACAGCTCTCACAGCCCACACAGCCCACACTCTCACAGCTTACACAGCGCTCACAGACCGCACAGCTCTCACAGCCCACACAGCCCACACAGCTCTCACAGCTCACACAGCCCTCACAGCCACACAGCTCACATCCCACACAGCTCTCACAGCCCACACAGCTCTCACAGCCCTCACAGCTCTCACAGCCCACACAGCCCACACAGCTCTCACAGCCCACACAGCTCTCACAAATCACACAGCCCTCACAGCCCACACAGCTCTCACAGCCCACACCTGCTTTCACAGCCCACATAGCCCTCACAGCCCACACAGCTCTCACAGCCCACACAGCTCTCACAGCCCACACAGCCCTCACAGCTCACACAGCCCTCACAGCCCACACAGCTCACATCCCACAGAGCTCTCACAGCTCTCACAGCCCATACAGCTCTCACAGCCCACACAACTCTCACAGCATACACAGCTCTCACAGCCCACACAGCTCTCACAGGCCTCACAGCCCTCACAGCCCACACAGCCCACACACCCCTCACAGCCCTCACAGCTCTCACAGCCCGCACAGCTCTCACAGCCCACACCGCCCACACAGCTCTCACAGCCCACACAGCTCTCACAGCCCACAAGCTCTCACAGCTCTCACAGCCCACACAGCCCACACTCTCACAGCCCACACAGCTCTCACAGCCCGCACAGCTCTCACAGCCCACACAGCTCTCACAGCTCTCACAGCCCACACAGCCCACACAGCTCTCACAGCCCGCACAGCTCTCACAGCCCACACAGCTCTCACAGCTCTCACAGCCCACACAGCCCACACAGCTCTCACAGCCCACACAGCTCTCACAGATCACACAGCTCTCACAGCCCATACAGCTCTCACAGCCCATACAGCTCTCACAGCCCACACAGCTCTCACAGCCCACACAGCTCTCACAGGCCTCACAGCCCTCACAGCCCACACAGCTCTCACAGCCCATACAGCTCTCACAGCCCACACAGCCCACACAGCTCTCACAGCCCACACAGCTCTCAGAGCTCCCACAGCCCACGCAGCTCTCACAGCCCACACAGCTCTCACAGCCCACACAGCTCTCACAGCTCACACAGCTCTCACAGCCACACAGCTCTCACAGCCCACAGCTCTCACAGGCCTCACAGCCCTCAGAGCCCACACAGCCCTCACAGCCCACACAGCTCTCACAGCCCACACAGCTCTCACAGCCCACACAGCACACACAGCTCTCACAGTCCACACAGCTCTCACAGCTCTCACAGCCCACACAGCTCTCACAGCCCACACAGCTATCACAGCTCACACAGCCCTCACAGCCCACACAGCTCACAACCCGCACAGCCCTCACAGCTCTCAAAGCCCACACAGCTCTCACAGCCCACACAGCTCTCACAGCCCACACAGCTCACACAGCTCTCACAGCCCACACAGCTCTCACAGCCCACTCAGCTCTCACAGCCCACACAACCCACACTCTCACAGCCCGCACAGCTCTCACAGCCCACACAGCTCTCACAGCTCTCACAGCCGACACAGCCCATGCAGCTCTCACAGCCCACACAGCTCTCACAGCTCACACAGCCCTCACAGCACACACAGCTCACATCCCACACAGCTCTCACAGCTCTCACAGCCCATACAGCTCTCACAGCCCACACAGCTCTCACAGCCCACACAACTCTCACAGCCCACACAGCTCTCACAGGCCTCACAGCTCTCACAGCCCACACAGCTCTCACAGCCCACACAGCTCTCACAGCCCACACAGCCCACACAGCTCTCACAGCCCACACAGCTCTCACAGCCCACACAGCTCTCACAGCTCTCATAGCCCACACAGCTCTCACAGCCCACACAGCTCTCACAGCTCACACAGCTCTCACAGCCCACACAGCTCTCACAGCCCACACAGCTCTCACAGGCTTCAAAGCCCTCACAGCCCTCACAGCCCACACAGCCCTCACAGCCCATGCAGCTCTCACAGCCCACACAGCTCTCACAGCCCACACAGCCCACACAGCTCTCATAGCCCACACAGCTCTCACAGCTCTCACAGCCCACACAGCTCTCACAGCCCACACAGCTCACACAGCCCTCACAGCCCACTCAGCTCACATCCCACACAGCTCTCACGGCTCTCACAGCCCATACAGCTCTCACAGCCCACACAGCTCTCACAGCCCACACAGCTATCACATCCCACACAGCCCACACAGCTCTCACACCCACACAGCTCTCACAGCTCACAAAGCCCTCACAGCCCACACAGCTCACATCCCACACTGTTCTCACAGCTCTCACAGCCCATACAGCTCTCACAGCCCACACAGCTCTCACAGCCCACACAGCTCTCACAGGCCTCACAGCCCTCACAGCCCAAACAGCCCCCACAGCCCTCACAGCCCACACAGCTCTCACAGCCCACACAGCTCTCACAGCCCACACAGCCCACACAGCTCTCACAGCCCACACAGCTCTTACAGCCCACACAGCTCTCACAGCTCTCACAGCCCACACAGCTCACACTCTCACAGCCCACACAGCTCTCACAGCTCACCCAGCTCTCACAGCCCACACAGCTCTCACAGCTCACACAGCTCTCACAGCCCACACAGCCCACACAGCTCTGGCAAAGAGATAATACCAGCAGCGAACAAGCACTGGCAAAGACAATAACGGCAGCAGACAAACACTGGCAAAGACAATAACGGCAGCAAAGAAACACTGGCAAAGGCAATAACGGCAGCAAAGAAACACAGGCAAAGGCAATACCAGCAGCGAACAAACACTGGCAAAGATAATACAATCAGGGGGCAGGGGCACGAAAAACTGCACAATCAGGGGTCAGAAGGCAAGAAAAAACGGCACAATTAGTGGGCAGAAGACAACAAATACGGCACAATCAGGGAGCAGAAGGCAAGGAATACGGGACAATCAGGGTGCAGAAGGCAAGAAATATGGCAAAATCAGGGTGCAGAAGGCAAGAAATACGGCACAATCAGGGGGGCAGCAGCCAAGAAATATGGCACAATCAGGGGGGCAGAAGCAAGAAATACGGCACAATCAGGGGGGCAGAAGGCAAGAAATACGGCACAATCAGAGAGCATCTTGCTCCGGTCCAATAATCGGTTCCCTAGGGCTGCTCAGGTGGTCCCACAAGGATATTAACATATTTAAGCGTTATCCGCTAATAGAATTAGCATTTTAAAAACCTTGCAAATTCACTGAAAAAAACATAGGTATCAGGCCTTATTTAGTTAGGAATTAGCATTTAAAAAACCTTGCAAATTCACTGAAAAAACCATAGGTTTCAGGCATTATATTGTTAGGAATTAGCATTTAAAAAACCTATAAAATTCAGTGAAAAAAACCATAGGTTTCAGGCCTTATATAGTTAGGTATTAGCATTTAAAAAAAATTGCAAATTCACTGAAAAAACCATAGGTTTCAGGCCTTATATAGTTAGGAATTAGCATTTAAAAAACCCTGCAAATTCACTGAAAAAACCATAGGTTTCAGGTCGTATATAGTTAGGAATTAGCATTTAAAAAACCATTGAAATTGCTCCTATATAACTGGTTGTCCTAACTATATTTCGCGCACCCGCAATCCACTGCTGATGATGTCACATATTACATCATTCATGACATGGTCAGTGACATCACTGATGACATCACTGATGACATCTCAAATGACATCACTGATGACATCACTGATGACATCATCCAGTGACTGTGTGTTTCTGTAAAGTTTAAATATGTTTTACATATTGAAGAATGAGTGGATGTATAAGTGTCTGGATGAAAGATTTAGTAGGTACATGACTGAATGTATGAGTGAGTGATTAAATGTGTCTTACTGAATGCATGGGTTAGTGACTAAACTGTCTGAATGTGTGCATCAGTATGTCTGTTGTTGTGTAAGCAACTGCATGTGTTGATCGGTAGCTATATGAGTGGCTATATGTGTTATTGATTGTTTGCCCCAGTATTTGTATGGGAGACTGAGTATGTGTGTGTGGGTAGCTGGCATATATAAACGACTATACATAAGAGCCACTGATTGTGCGAGTGGCTGTATGGATCATTGTGTACTTGTATCAGTAATTGTATAACAAAGTAAGTATGTGTTAGTATATGTTTGAATAAGTAAGGTGTTGTGTGTATAACTGTATAGGTAAGACAATGAAAGTGTGATTGATTCTTTGCATGACTGACTAGATGTGTGAGTAACTCCATGGATGAGTGGCAGAGTGTGAGTGTCTGTATAGGTGTTTGAGTGCAGGTGATAGTGTTGTATTGATGAGTGACTGTATGTATGAGTGATTCTATGGGTAAATGATTGGATATGTGTATAGACCTAGCAATCAGTGTGTGTGTATGTAGTAACTGGTATTGGTGTGTCAATGGTTTCAAGAATGGTAGTCTGTGTTTAACACTGGGTGTATCAAAGGTTATATTAGAGTGTGAAGAAGTGCATCGTATTATCACATGAATGATATCATCAGTGATGTGATCAGTGATGTCAATTGAGATGTCATCAGTGATGTCATCAGTGATGTCATTTGAGATGTCATCACTGATGTCATCCGTGATGTCACTGACCATGTCATGAATGATGTAATATGTGACATCATCAGCAGTGCTGAAAAACACGGGTTAACCCAAGAAGTCACTGGGACCTGGGCGAAAGGTTAATATAAACAAAGTGGTCCCAGTTACATACACAATTAAATCAACTAAAACATTAATAAATTACATACAAAAATATTCATAACAACATTGTTTTTAATCACAACGTGTAACGTAAATTCATTCATACGAAGATACACAAAGTATATAAAATAGATAAAATATGTTAAGCCCCGGAAAATAGGAAAGGGTAGATTGGTGATGGGATGGTGAAAGTAAAGAATGAGTCACAGAGAACTAAATACAACAAAACTAATCCTAAATTAACACAGTAGAACAAATAAATCATCAATTAATTAAATGATCATGCCTCAAAAAACACAAATGATAAATCAGGGAAGAGGCTGAACACAGGAGGGAGTGTCGACGTTTCGACCCAAATTGATGCAGGTGTGGTGTAGGCCTTGCTACAGGGTCTTCATCAGGACAGGAGTTGATGAAAGTGGGGCAATGATTCTTAGGATTATATCGTTATGCAGTAATGTTTTTGATAGTAGAGTCTTCCAAAGGAGGTTGTATATATTCGTGAAAATGGTGACAGCACATATAAAAGTCTACTATTGTGTAAGCATGGGCGCAAAATCCGTTCCGCTCGCGGATTTTTCAGATTTTCGGTAAATCCGCAATCCGCGAACTCTCGCGGATGTGGCGAAAATACGCAAATCCGCGCGCGGCGGATTTTTTGCTTGTGTTCGCACTGCTCGCAGGCCGCGGCGCGGGCAGCAACAATCTCGCACTCGCGAAATTACAAAAATTACAATTGGGGAGGGGTGAAGGAAGTGACCCAGTCTCCAACGTCCTCTTCCTGTCCAGCAAGCTCCTCCCATTGCTTAGTCCATTTCCTGGCCACTTTGAATTCGATCTTGACTGGGAAGGATTACTTTTTGTGTATGCTGCTGGAGATTTGGCTTTGAAGCCTTTTGGATTACTTTTTGATTAGAAATTTGATTTACAAGTAAGTTGATAAGTTGATGTTGTTTGTTTGTGGTGATTTTTGTGTGTGTTTTTCGACTTTTTGGGGTGGGTTTGGGGGCTGGCTATGTGTGGGAGGCCATTTTGAGGCATGGTCCTGCAGGTCCTGGCCATGTGGATGGGGTCAAGCGGCCATTTTGAAGTCAGGCAGTGTGCTTTGTGCCCTATGCCCACCCAGTCTGCTCTGATTGCTTTCATTATGCCCAGGGGGCCTCGAACTCCCGCGGATTACCCGAAAATCGGATTTTATAAAAAAAAAATTGCCTGTGTTCGCACTGCTCGCGTCCCGCGCAGCAACAATCTCGCACTCGCGAAATTGTAAAAAAATTGCAATTCTGCACATGAATTGAAAACTACCAAGCTTAGTTATGGGTGCATGCATGATACAACTGTTTTTTTTAATTTTAACATTATTCTGGCCAGGGCATGGATGGCATTGGATTGTTGTGATTTTTGTGTGTTTTACGACTTTTTGGGGTGGTGTTGGGGGCTTGCTATGTGGGTGGGGGCCATTTTATTGCCTGGTCCCGTGTGGGTGGGGGTCTAGGGGCCAATTTTAAGCCAGTTTGTGTGCTTTGTGCCATAGGCCTGCACCCAGTGTGCTGTGATTTTATCATGCCCAGGGGGCCCAGGCCAGAATACGTCTGTTCGCGGATTTTGCTGGTTTTTCGCCACGTTCGCGTCGTGAAGCAACAATCTCGCACTCGCGAAATTGCAAACATTGCAATTCTGCACCAGAAAACCACCAGCAGGCAGCCTAAACCTTCTGAAACTTGATGGATGGCATTGGATTGTGGTGATTTGATTGGTGTTGTGTTTTTTGACTTTTTGGAGTAGGGGTTGGGGGCTGGCTATGTTGGTGGGGGCCATTTTGAGGCATGGTCCTGGCCATGTGGATGGGGGTCAAGTGGCCATTTTGAAGGCAGGCAGTGAGCTTTGTGCCATAGGCCTGCACCCATTTTGCCTTGCTTTCACCCATTTAGCCCAGGGGGAGTCAGTGGTACATGAAACTATAACCCTCTCTGTGTGTGCTCTCTTGGATCAATGTTAAATTCCTGTTTCCTCCTGTTTCCCAAAAATTTAGCAAATCCTTATTTTGAAATTTCCATATTGTGTGGTGTGCATGTGTGTATTCATAAATGCCTACTTGCAAACTATTTATTGAAGCGCTACATATGCAACATATATTTACTGATGTTCCTCTGTCTTCGTTTGCTTTTAGGTGCACAAAGTCAATAACTCTGCATCATCGTTGAGCATCAGTGCCAGGAAGAAGTCCTGCTGCGGCCTGTTGTTCTAACATCTGAAGAAGATGGCTCCAAAAAGAGGTGCCCGTAGCTCCTCTTGCAAGAAAAATGTCTCTACTAAGGAGAAGAAGAAGCAAGTGGCACCACTTACCAAGGAGACTGGTGGCTCGACCACTACATTTTTGTGGAACAAACAAAGGCCCACCATGAGTGCTGCACAGGTAGCCTGTTTAGTGGTTCAATCACCAACGACCAGTGATGTTGGCTCATCGCAAGAAAGTAGCAGCACACCATCAACACAGGTTGTAACTCATCTCACAAGTACTATTCAACAACCAAAGCCGCAACAACAACTGCATGGGCTACTAGTACAAGCACAAGTACATGCGCAAGGAGCTGTCCGAGAAGGAGCTGTCCGAGAAGGAGCTGTCCGAGAAGGAGCTGGCCAAGAAGGAGCTGGCCGAGAAGGAGAAGGCCGAGAAGGAGAAGGCCGAGAAGGAGAAGGCTGAGAAGGAGAAGGCCGAGAAGGAGAAGGCCGAGAAGGAGAAGGCCGAGAAGGAGAGGTCCATGGAGAGTTGCAAGTAGAGGTCAGTGAAGAGGCCCATGTAGCGGCGCATGGAGCGGTGCAAGTGCCCACAATGGTTGTTCTTCCAGAAGTAGGGGCACAGGAGGAAATTGACTTTGGAGCCGGGGTATCATGTCAGGAAGACGAAGGCATTCCTCCTGATGATTCATTTTCTCCCAGCTCCCCACCAAGGAAAAGATCAAGGAGTGTGTGTAGAAGTTCCTCTTCAAGCCCCGCTCCATCAGATGATGATCTGGATCTAGATTGGCAACCATCTCCGACGTCTGAGAGGGAGGCACACCATGAGCTGCGAAAGGTATCAAATTTTAAAAGGAAGGGCCCCGGAAAGCTCATACTTATGGATCCGAACGTCGGACTTGATGAAGTGGTGCATTCTGATGTTGTTGAACAGGATGACAGCAATGACCTAGTCATCACACACGTCATTCCAGCCACACCGGCCATGCAGCAGACAGACATTTATACCCTATCCCGACGTCATGCTGAGCGTGACCCTGGCGACGTGGCACTGGTAGCACCACCAACGCAGTCAAGTAGTACAACAAGTTCAACAAAACCTACAGCTCCCATATTTTCTCCCCAGAGGGGGACTCCATCCAGCTCGACTCCCTCAAGTAGGGTTGCTGCAATAATTGCACAACCCAGTAGATGTCTGCAAGGCTCATCCACCACTGCTTCATCTGGCATTGGCAGTATCATTTCGTGCGGCAAAACCAGAAGTTTCCAGTCCCCAGTTTGGAACTTTTTTAGTGTCCATGCAAAGTATGATAACATAGCCGTTTGTTGCATTTGTAAGACTAGAGTTAGCCGTGGTAAGACTGGTACCAACTATGGAACCGGAGGCCAGATAGGTCATCTTCAAAGAAGGCACGCTGTCGAATGGTTTGCGCACCTAGCAAACATCAAGGGAAAGCAATCCCAAAGGGCAAGTGGCCAAAATATACCCATACTAGGTGTTTCATCTGAAGATGACGGGGAGGTAGAAGAAGCGGCAGACATTTGTCCGGTTGCACCCAGTACCCCTGGCAGCACCACACCCTTCGGAACACATAGGAGGCACACTGAGAGTCTGGGAGACACACCAATGCGGAAAATGTCAACACTGAGCAGAAGTGGGTGGAAGAAGGCATCAGCATCATCCAGTAAATTTGTCCAGCGCACCATTTCAGCCATGTTCTCCTCAGATGCGCAATTTCAACGCAACCACCCAACTGTACGCCTGTATAACACTAAGCTGGCTAAAATGCTAGCGGTGGACCTTCTCCCTTTTTCGTTTGTCGAAAATGTGGGTTTTCTTGAACTCGTGGCAACACTGGCCCCTAAATGGAAGGTTCCTAGCCGGTTCTATTTTGCCAGGGTTGCTGTTCCAGCACTACATAACGAGGTGCTTGAGTTGGTTGGGGCAGCTTTGCAGAAGAGTGCTGTTCACACTATACACCTGACAACAGACATGTGGACCAGTTGCCAAGCCCTTGATTACATGTGCATCACTGCACACTGGGTCTCTTTTTCAGGGGTTGCACAACAGATAAATGCAGGTGGTGACTTGGTCGAGATTTTTAAGGGTGCTCGTAAACATGCAACATTAGCCATGTTTGGCATGGAGAAAAGTCATACTGCAGTCAACATTTTGGATGACTTTAACAAAAAGGTCTCGCAATGGCTGCCCCCAAGAAATTGCAAGGTTGGTTATGTTTCTACTGATAATGGCAGCAATGTAGTTAAGGCCATGGAGAACGGTTACTATTTCAGAGTGCCGTGTTTGGCGTACTGTATGAACCTTGTCGTGCAAAAGTTCTTGAAAAAAGAACTTGCAGTCGACCAAATACTGACCATCTGCAGAAGAATATGCACACACTTCAACCATTCTTTTAAGGCCCGGAAGGAGCTGAGGCGACAGCAAAATGTACGTAGAATGCCAGTGAAAGCACTTATCCAGGAGGTGGCAACACGTTGGAACTCAACCTTCTACATGCTTGAGCGTCTGCATGAGCTGTTTCCAGTAGTCAATGAGTATTTCTACAACCTGGGTGGTGATACGACAGAAATGATGCTAGCGGTGGAGCAATGGCAGCTAGTTAAAAGCCTGACAGACATGCTTTGTCCTTTTGAGGTCTTCACGCGTGACGTCAGCAGGGAGGACTGTTCTTTGAGCAAAGCTATCTCATTGTTGCTGAAGCTCGAGCACCAAGTCAAGGTGGTGTCTTTCAGAATTAAAAGATGCTGGAAAGAATGAAGCATATGAGTTGGCGCAGAGATTATTACATCGCCTAGTTAGCAATAAACGGCTTGTAAATATCAAGAAACAACTGCACTACATTTGTGCTACTATTCTGGATCCACGTTACAAAAAGCCATTGTTTGGGAAAGTAATAATTACTTTTGAAACATCAGATGTTACAGAGTACAAAGGTTGGCTAGCTCAGTCAGCCATTCGTTTTGAAAGAGAGCGGAAGGAAACTGTAGGAGAAGACAGTACTACTAGTGAATCAGCAGGCCATCAGGCATCCCAAAAAAACACATCTGTGCCTGTGGCAGAAGTGAGTGACTTTTCCTCTGAGCCGTTAACCACACCAGCAACCGTATCATCTGCACCAGGCCCAGGCGATATGTCTGAAGCGGATTGGATAAGTGAGCTAGGGTTTCCTTGTCCCAGAAAGGACACAGAAGTGCAAAGTACAGGAATCCGGGAGGACATTCTTTCAATGGTGCCGGCCTATCTGGATGACTCAACAGTGGTCAATATTACTGAGGACCCATTGGCGTATTGGCATGGGAAAAGAAACATATGGCGAGAGCTCACCAACCTGGCTATCAATTACTTGTCTTGCCCACTCGCAAGCGTGTCTTCAGAACGTGTTTTTAGTTCTGCTGGTGGCATTGTGACTTGCAAAAGGTCCCGCCTCTTGCCCGCAAATGTGGAGCGGCTCACCATGATAAAGATGAACCAGCACTTCATACCACCAGATTACAAAGTACGAGAATGCACGCAGGAAGAAGAGGACACCGACCTACCTGAGGAAAGTTCTCCTCAGTTACCAGAAGTACTACCGACTCAATTTGCAGAGTTTGAGGACGAGCTCTGCTTCCCTGACAGCGAGTTCTGAAAATGAGTCAATGATTCATTAACTTTAACATTAGTCCTTATTCACTTTTATTCCTGTGTGTCTGTCTTTCTTTTTTAAGCAAGTGCTTCATCACATTCACAACAAAACTGTAATCAACCAATCAAACAACAAGCCCATCAGCAGAACTGTCTTGATTTTGATGCCGCAGCATTCCTCAGGTTCACAACAGTTAGTTGACAAGAACTCAGTCCTGGTCGTCTATCCTCCTCCTCCAGACTCACCCTATCCATTTCCCGTAATGCTGATGCCTGGAATCTGCACAATGAAGAAACTTACGTTGACGAGTCCCCTAAAGAGGGACTGTCTGGAAGTAGTGAGTCCTCATTTAAATACATTTTGCTAAGTGTGACTTTTTTGCGTTTGGGTTTACGGGTCTTGGCTGGGCCATTGCTGGCAAGGTCTATTAAGGGATGAAATTGGTTAGGCATTTACTTTGGAAAACATTTGGCCTATTACACGTGAACGTTTAGGCGTTATTATTGCTCGCTTGCCTGTCTTAGGGGTGCTGTCTGTGGGGCTTCCAGGATTTTGGGGTCTGTGAGCACCGCTGCCATATTTCTAATGTTGATTGCTTTTGTTTTGCAGAAAATCCACGCCGGGAAACTCCAGTTGGGGCCCTGCTGCAGAACGCTTTAGGACACTGTGAATTCCAAGTGGAGCCAGCCCTCAAACACAAATTACAGGTAAGATAAGCGTTTGGATGGGAGGTAGTATAATGGAGTATTAGGAGAGGCGAGAGAGTGACAGTGGTACTAGTAGTAAAGTCCTAGGACTCTTCAATTAACAAACTCTGTGACAGGCATTTACTTTGGAAAACATTTGGCCAATTACACGTGAACCAACACGATGACAGTGTTCAGTAAAACGAACTTACTGCAAAACCACCACCCACCAGGCTCAAAAGTAGTAAAAAAAAAGATATGCTCAGATAAAGTTTGAAAAAGTATATTTTTATATCCCTAACAAAATAATCTCCCACAAGACCCTCCCTAACCCCAACAAATAAATAGTCCATCAAAAGTCCCCAAAAAACCCAACTCCCAATTCCCACCCCCAAAAAGTCACAAAAAAAAGGGCAAGGGACACTCTAGGGATGCATGGTGTTGTTAACTTTGGCCTCCAGGGCATCATGCCTTAGGGCCAGGGCATCGTATTGCTCCCGGAGGGTGGCGTGATCTAAACGGAGGCCCTGCACCAAATTTTGGTACTCTTTCCATTTCCGGACCTCCGCCTCCAGGTCCGACACTCTGCGGATTGCTCGGCGCAAGCGAGCCTTTACAGTACTGTGAGGTGCAGCCTTTGCTGCTCGGCGGTGGCGTCTGCCAGCACGGCTCCGTTTGGCTGGAGCACTGCGCTGACCGGCAGAACGTGGGGTCACTGAGGAGGATGCAGATGTTATATTGGAAGTACTGGACTGCGTGTCGTCCCCCTCCAGTTCCACCAGCCGCCGATATTGGGCAACAGTTGCATCCAGCCTCCGTTGCCGGGCCAGTACAGCCAGCATACTCCTTGTTGGTTTTGTTTTAGTATGTATCAACAAAGAGAGAGGTAGGGAGATTGCAAAGACACTCTCTTAGTCCCCGGTTAAATGTCAAACAACAAAAAAAGAGAGAGGTATGAACTGGTCAAGCCCACGGCTACCAGAAACGTGGAGCAAAAAGATAAGCGAGATATTATTGATCACAGTCACTCTAGTTTAGTGGGATCATAGTCACTCTATTTGAGTAGGAAAGCCCTCACACACCGACCTAGTCAGTGTCATGCTTCATCATCGGGCCCCACCGAAGAGACAGAGTGTCTCTTCGGTGTGCTGCGACGCCAGAAAGACTGCGGAGCTGGTTGTGTGGGGAGGATGTGTTGTGAAGATTCTCAAATTAAAAGTGACTAACAGGGTATCAAAAAAACTTTAATAAGTGATCCCTAAGACACGTGTAAGTGGTATATGTGTCTGAATTTAATAGCCAAGGTTATTAGGATCTAGTTTAAATTCAGCTAAATACCACAAATTTATTAAAATCAGTCAACATGTTTCTGCCTTCAATGTGGTATATATTCACCATGGCATTCTTCAGGACTAAAACCCCGGCGGTATGGACACTCTAATAGTCCACCCTGACCTGGGGGCGTGAAAGTGAAAAGGAAAAGTTAAAAAAGTGCTTAAAATGGGAGAGCAATTTGCTCAATCCAAAAAACCCCAAAATTAGGGGTGTATCAGCACCTGTAGGAAAAGATATACAGACAAACACATAAAGACATACATACAATTAGTATATGCCAGCGTGGACTTATCGTAGTGCTCCTAAGATGGTGGCAAACCTTTGTGTGCACACAATAATAGATAACTTATGCACCATCCAAGTAGCCCTTTGGGAATAATCGTATTTACTAGGAGGTGAAGTGCTAGAGGTGGTTTAAAAACTACTATTGTAGTGAAGGAGATAAAAACGCGATGTGAACTCTCCATGAGAAGGGATCAATTTGACCAAATGGTCAGTGACCCCCACAAGATGGTGGAATATGGAGAACATCTCACTTTAAAAGTGGGCGCTACTTGCACCATGGGTCTCGGGAGGGGGGTTGGAGCGCGATTGGCACATCCTAAGAAAAAGTACAGAGTCGAAATGTCAGCATAACCCATACAACACACAGGCACTTAGCTTTGTTAGTCGTAGTAATCGTTCCGCTGTGGATGTAGACTCACGCCCTCAGCGCTCACAGCCCGCTTTTAAACCTGTTGCGACCCTCTAGACCGGACCCCGACGATGGGAAGCGGGGCCGGTGAATGCGTATAAGAGCGCTTTGTTTACGCGCTCGATTTCGGGTTTGGGCGTGCCTCGCTGTTCTTGCGATGGGCGTGTCTCAGTGAAAGCGAGGCTTGGGGCGCACACGCCCACTAAGGCGGATGCGCGTTACTGATCGGACCGAGGCTTGAATTAAGGAGCCTATCCCTACGCTAAGCCTCAGGGGGGTGTTTACAAGCTGATAGTTGTTATGACGACCAAGGGAAAACATTGTCTCTCGGAAAAGGGAGCGAGGGATTAGCTATTTCGATCGGCAAGATTTACTTTGCAATCAGGAACTTGGAACTGCTATAAACCAGTGGGTTCATAAATAGGGAAGGACAGTGTGAAAGAGCACATAAAGGATTGTGATTTTGTACACATAGATTGAACTGTGGACTGGGATGTTAAAGTACACAGAGTTTTTTATGAAAAATAAATCGAATGTTACATGTTTTTAAGCAGATCAGTTCTGTGTAGTATTTGACAGCCAGCTGGAGTTAAAGAGTTCATGTTAGGACTGTGTTCCAGGGAATATCGTCGTTGAGCCCATTGATATTTGTCCCCAGACGGTATACCCAACGCTGTTCCTTTTCGAACAGTCTATTTTGTATATTCCTTGCACCATCAATTGCTTCAATGACAGTCCATGTCATGTCATTAGTGGTATGATTCTTTTCTAGGAAATGGCGGCTCAGCTTAGTGGTTACTTTCTTGCACCTTATGTTACTCCGGTGTTCGCAGATCCTTTGTTTCACTTTTCTAGTGGTCATGCCAACGTACCGAAGGTTACAGGAACATGTGATCAAATAGACCACATTGCATGAGTTGCAATTAGTATGAACACGTTGCGTCCACACTTTCCCTTCTTCCAATGTCAATGTTTTTGTAGGTTGTGTTAAATGGCAAACACTACAATCCGAGCAGGGATAATGCCCGGTGATTTTAGGGAGTCCCCACGATGTTGTTACTGATGGTGTGATATTCAGTGGATTCTCTTTTGGGCATGTGTGGACCAGCGTATCTTTTAGACTGCGTCCCTTTTTAAAGGAAAAAAGGGGTTTTTCCCAATCCTTTTTAAAGGTTCTTACAATACTCCAGTGTTTATTTATACTCTTTTTCATGGTGTTGGAGAGGCTGCTGTATGTCGTGACACAGGTGAGTGGAATCTGATCTGAATTATTAGTTCTTTCTTCAAGGAGAGCTTCCCTTGGCTGATTTTTAGCTCTTTTGAATCCCTTGCTTAGTGTGGAATTAGGATAGCCTCTATTTCTCAATTTTTCGGTCAGATCAGCTGATTGACTTTTGAAGTCTGTGGTTGTGCTGCAATTCCTCCGCAGCCTGAGAAATTGCCCGTAAGGTAGATTTTCTTTTAACGGGCGCGGGTGAAAGCTGTTAAATTGTAGTAGATTGTTTTTTGCAGTAGGTTTATTGTAGGTTTTTGTAGCCAGTGTCGTTCCGCTGATTGAAATAACCACATCTAAGAATACGATTTCTTTTCTGTTTGTGGTGTTGGTAAATCTTAGGTTAGGGTCTAAGGTATTGATCCATGAAAGGAAATCTTTCAAGTCATTATCACTACCATTCCAAATGAGTAGGATGTCGTCAATGTAGCGTTTCCACAAAAGCATTGACGAAGAAAAGTTAGCAGTTGGTGGTAGGATATGTTTAGCCTCAAAATCTGCCACATACAGCCCCGCCACGCTCGGCGCGAAGGTGCTGCCCATGGATGTCCCAGAGCATTGTAGGTACAGTTTATTTTTGAATGAGAAAAAGTTCTCTTTTAGTGCTATAGTGGCACAATCGATGATGATTTTTTTTGGGGTCTGGAATTCCCAGTCGGTTGAGTCTAGGGCCTTTTTAAGGACCTCGATTGTGTCATCCTGCGGAATGCTAGTATAGAGGCTTTCCACGTCTAGTGTTACAAGGGTAATAGAGTTTTCAGGAAAGTTTATTTCTGTCAGAAGTCGTAACAGGCTCTTGGTGTCCTTAAGGTAGGTCGGTGTAGACTGGACTAATGGTTTCAAAAAATAATCACAAAATTGTGATAGCGGTTCCAGAAGTGACCCTATGCCAGAGACGATTGGGCGTCCAGGTGGAGGGAGTTTGTTTTTATGCATTTTCGGCAGAGTGTAGAAGTAGGGTATTTTACTACTTGTGTTATTCAAAAATGCAGCTTCATTCTTGGAAATCTGGTCTTGGTCCTCTGCTTGTTTTACCATAGAGCTAATTCTTTTAGCAAGATCTGGGGTTGGGTCCAATGCCAGTGGCGTGTAATTTCTAACGTCACTGAGTAGATTTTTGCAGGTGGTCTCATACGCAGTTGTGTCTTGGATGACGATCCCTCCGCCCTTGTCCGCGGGTTTTATGGTTATGGAGGTGTCGTTTTTTAATTGTTGCAATGCCTCAAATTCAGCAGTACTGAAATTCCCGAATGTTTTCGGGTTCTGGCAATGTTCTAGGTCCTTAAATACCGCTTGCTCAAAAGCAGTTATGGCTGCCGGTATTGTGTGTGAGGGTGGGATGAAGGTGGAGTTAGGTCTTAAACCTGTGTCACCTTTCCTGATTGATTCTAGTGGGTCTATTTTTCCATCAAAAAAAGCTTTCAGTTTCAATTTGCGAAAGAACCCTGCTAATTCGCAGTGCATTTTGAATTTATCGGGTTTGGCTGTGGGGACAAAACCCAGCCCCTTCTCCAAAACTTTCATCTCCACAGGAGTAAGTACTCTAGTGGATAGGTTTGTCACTAGACTTAGACTCCGCTCGGGCCCGGCTGCTGGTTGCTCCGGGTGTGGTTCGCTACTGAGTCTTCTTCCTGCCAGGTTACTCTGGTGTTCCCTCTCCTCTTGCCTCGGCCTCTCCGGCCGCTCTCTAAAAAAGGCTGTCTATACTGTTGTTGGTAGTTGGCCGGGGGCATGAAGCCTGGGTTCCAGCCCATAAAAGGAAAAGGTGGCTGTTGGAAAGCATATGGGTGGGCACCCATCCCCATTTGTGGGGGGTACCAATGTTGGTGATTGCCTTGATTACCATGTCCACTTCTGTTCGTTCTATTACCACGATTACCCCTTCTTTTAGTTTGTTTGAAGGAGTTGTTACTAGAACCGCTGCTATTCGATGAGTCCTCATCTGAGTAGTCTGGGTTGTTGGCATTACGTGCTGGTGGAGTGAATGAGGCCGCAGAGTAGGGATATACTTTCTCAAACTCAAATTTCTTTTGGTCTTTTTGAAGTTTTGTCACCTTTGATTGCATTAGATTGTCTTTGTATTCACTCATCTCCTTGTTAAGTTCGTCTAGTCGTTTTTTATAGCCGGTGATAGTGGCTTTGAAGTGAGTCTCGGTTTCCCTGATTTCTATCATGATGGATTCCGAGAGTCTTAAGGCTGTTTTGATTATCAGGACCATCCAATCGCGTGTGCAGTGCCATGCGATTGCGGCCCAGTCCTTCCTGAAGGCAGCATCATTCAGAAAGATGCGTGGGGCATTAGTCACCAAAAGTCCTTTCGGTGCTGTGTTGGTTGTTAAATAGCCCTTCATGATTGTACCATGGAGGACGGTACGAATGTGCTCTTTCTTTTTTTCGGACAGGCTGTCCCATTCTTTCTGAATGATGCTGCCTTCAGGAAGGACTGGGCCGCAATCGCATGGCACTGCACACGCGATTGGATGGTCCTGATAATCAAAACAGCCTTAAGACTCTCGGAATCCATCATGATAGAAATCAGGGAAACCGAGACTCACTTCAAAGCCACTATCACCGGCTATAAAAAACGACTAGACGAACTTAACAAGGAGATGAGTGAATACAAAGACAATCTAATGCAATCAAAGGTGACAAAACTTCAAAAAGACCAAAAGAAATTTGAGTTTGAGAAAGTATATCCCTACTCTGCGGCCTCATTCACTCCACCAGCACGTAATGCCAACAACCCAGACTACTCAGATGAGGACTCATCGAATAGCAGCGGTTCTAGTAACAACTCCTTCAAACAAACTAAAAGAAGGGGTAATCGTGGTAATAGAACGAACAGAAGTGGACATGGTAATCAAGGCAATCACCAACATTGGTACCCCCCACAAATGGGGATGGGTGCCCACCCATATGCTTTCCAACAGCCACCTTTTCCTTTTATGGGCTGGAACCCAGGCTTCATGCCCCCGGCCAACTACCAACAACAGTATAGACAGCCTTTTTTAGAGAGCGGCCGGAGAGGCCGAGGCAAGAGGAGAGGGAACACCAGAGTAACCTGGCAGGAAGAAGACTCAGTAGCGAACCACACCCGGAGCAACCAGCAGCCGGGCCCGAGCGGAGTCTAAGTCTAGTGACAAACCTATCCACTAGAGTACTTACTCCTGTGGAGATGAAAGTTTTGGAGAAGGGGCTGGGTTTTGTCCCCACAGCCAAACCCGATAAATTCAAAATGCACTGCGAATTAGCAGGGTTCTTTCGCAAATTGAAACTGAAAGCTTTTTTTGATGGAAAAATAGACCCACTAGAATCAATCAGGAAAGGTGACACAGGTTTAAGACCTAACTCCACCTTCATCCCACCCTCACACACAATACCGGCAGCCATAACTGCTTTTGAGCAAGCGGTATTTAAGGACCTAGAACATTGCCAGAACCCGAAAACATTCGGGAATTTCAGTACTGCTGAATTTGAGGCATTGCAACAATTAAAAAACGACACCTCCATAACCATAAAACCCGCGGACAAGGGCGGAGGGATCGTCATCCAAGACACAACTGCGTATGAGACCACCTGCAAAAATCTACTCAGTGACGTTAGAAATTACACGCCACTGGCATTGGACCCAACCCCAGATCTTGCTAAAAGAATTAGCTCTATGGTAAAACAAGCAGAGGACCAAGACCAGATTTCCAAGAATGAAGCTGCATTTTTGAATAACACAAGTAGTAAAATACCCTACTTCTACACTCTGCCGAAAATGCATAAAAACAAACTCCCTCCACCTGGACGCCCAATCGTCTCTGGCATAGGGTCACTTCTGGAACCGCTATCACAATTTTGTGATTATTTTTTGAAACCATTAGTCCAGTCTACACCGACCTACCTTAAGGACACCAAGAGCCTGTTACGACTTCTGACAGAAATAAACTTTCCTGAAAACTCTATTACCCTTGTAACACTAGACGTGGAAAGCCTCTATACTAGCATTCCGCAGGATGACACAATCGAGGTCCTTAAAAAGGCCCTAGACTCAACCGACTGGGAATTCCAGACCCCAAAAAAATTCATCATCGATTGTGCCACTATAGCACTAAAAGAGAACTTTTTCTCATTCAAAAATAAACTGTACCTACAATGCTCTGGGACATCCATGGGCAGCACCTTCGCGCCGAGCGTGGCGGGGCTGTATGTGGCAGATTTTGAGGCTAAACATATCCTACCACCAACTGCTAACTTTTCTTCGTCAATGCTTTTGTGGAAACGCTACATTGACGACATCCTACTCATTTGGAATGGTAGTGATAATGACTTGAAAGATTTCCTTTCATGGATCAATACCTTAGACCCTAACCTAAGATTTACCAACACCACAAACAGAAAAGAAATCGTATTCTTAGATGTGGTTATTTCAATCAGCGGAACGACACTGGCTACAAAAACCTACAATAAACCTACTGCAAAAAACAATCTACTACAATTTAACAGCTTTCACCCGCGCCCGTTAAAAGAAAATCTACCTTACGGGCAATTTCTCAGGCTGCGGAGGAATTGCAGCACAACCACAGACTTCAAAAGTCAATCAGCTGATCTGACCGAAAAATTGAGAAATAGAGGCTATCCTAATTCCACACTAAGCAAGGGATTCAAAAGAGCTAAAAATCAGCCAAGGGAAGCTCTCCTTGAAGAAAGAACTAATAATTCAGATCAGATTCCACTCACCTGTGTCACGACATACAGCAGCCTCTCCAACACCATGAAAAAGAGTATAAATAAACACTGGAGTATTGTAAGAACCTTTAAAAAGGATTGGGAAAAACCCCTTTTTTCCTTTAAAAAGGGACGCAGTCTAAAAGATACGCTGGTCCACACACGCCCAAAAGAGAATCCACTGAATATCACACCATCAGTAACAACATCGTGGGGACTCCCTAAAATCACCGGGCATTATCCCTGCTCGGATTGTAGTGTTTGCCATTTAACACAACCTACAAAAACATTGACATTGGAAGAAGGGAAAGTGTGGACGCAACGTGTTCATACTAATTGCAACTCATGCAATGTGGTCTATTTGATCACATGTTCCTGTAACCTTCGGTACGTTGGCATGACCACTAGAAAAGTGAAACAAAGGATCTGCGAACACCGGAGTAACATAAGGTGCAAGAAAGTAACCACTAAGCTGAGCCGCCATTTCCTAGAAAAGAATCATACCACTAATGACATGACATGGACTGTCATTGAAGCAATTGATGGTGCAAGGAATATACAAAATAGACTGTTCGAAAAGGAACAGCGTTGGGTATACCGTCTGGGGACAAATATCAATGGGCTCAACGACGATATTCCCTGGAACACAGTCCTAACATGAACTCTTTAACTCCAGCTGGCTGTCAAATACTACACAGAACTGATCTGCTTAAAAACATGTAACATTCGATTTATTTTTCATAAAAAACTCTGTGTACTTTAACATCCCAGTCCACAGTTCAATCTATGTGTACAAAATCACAATCCTTTATGTGCTCTTTCACACTGTCCTTCCCTATTTATGAACCCACTGGTTTATAGCAGTTCCAAGTTCCTGATTGCAAAGTAAATCTTGCCGATCGAAATAGCTAATCCCTCGCTCCCTTTTCCGAGAGACAATGTTTTCCCTTGGTCGTCATAACAACTATCAGCGTGTAAACACCCCCCTGAGGCTTAGCGTAGGGATAGGCTCCTTAATTCAAGCCTCGGTCCGATCAGTAACGCGCATCCGCCTTAGTGGGCGTGTGCGCCCCAAGCCTCGCTTTCACTGAGACACGCCCATCGCAAGAACAGCGAGGCACGCCCAAACCCGAAATCGAGCGCGTAAACAAAGCGCTCTTATACGCATTCACCGGCCCCGCTTCCCATCGTCGGGGTCCGGTCTAGAGGGTCGCAACAGGTTTAAAAGCGGGCTGTGAGCGCTGAGGGCGTGAGTCTACATCCACAGCGGAACGATTACTACGACTAACAAAGCTAAGTGCCTGTGTGTTGTATGGGTTATGCTGACATTTCGACTCTGTACTTTTTCTTAGGATGTGCCAATCGCGCTCCAACCCCCCTCCCGAGACCCATGGTGCAAGTAGCGCCCACTTTTAAAGTGAGATGTTCTCCATATTCCACCATCTTGTGGGGGTCACTGACCATTTGGTCAAATTGATCCCTTCTCATGGAGAGTTCACATCGCGTTTTTATCTCCTTCACTACAATAGTAGTTTTTAAACCACCTCTAGCACTTCACCTCCTAGTAAATACGATTATTCCCAAAGGGCTACTTGGATGGTGCATAAGTTATCTATTATTGTGTGCACACAAAGGTTTGCCACCATCTTAGGAGCACTACGATAAGTCCACGCTGGCATATACTAATTGTATGTATGTCTTTATGTGTTTGTCTGTATATCTTTTCCTACAGGTGCTGATACACCCCTAATTTTGGGGTTTTTTGGATTGAGCAAATTGCTCTCCCATTTTAAGCACTTTTTTCACTTTTCCTTTTCACTTTCACGCCCCCAGGTCAGGGTGGACTATTAGAGTGTCCATACCGCCGGGGTTTTAGTCCTGAAGAATGCCATGGTGAATATATACCACATTGAAGGCAGAAACATGTTGACTGATTTTAATAAATTTGTGGTATTTAGCTGAATTTAAACTAGATCCTAATAACCTTGGCTATTAAATTCAGACACATATACCACTTACACGTGTCTTAGGGATCACTTATTAAAGTTTTTTTGATACCCTGTTAGTCACTTTTAATTTGAGAATCTTCACAACACATCCTCCCCACACAACCAGCTCCGCAGTCTTTCTGGCGTCGCAGCACACCGAAGAGACACTCTGTCTCTTCGGTGGGGCCCGATGATGAAGCATGACACTGACTAGGTCGGTGTGTGAGGGCTTTCCTACTCAAATAGAGTGACTATGATCCCACTAAACTAGAGTGACTGTGATCAATAATATCTCGCTTATCTTTTTGCTCCACGTTTCTGGTAGCCGTGGGCTTGACCAGTTCAGACCTCTCTCTTTTTTTGTTGTTTGTTTTAGTATGACCAACTATATGAAGAAAGAAAGACATAATCTGTAACCAATGCTCTTTAAGAATATGATTAACACAAAATGATTCAGCAGGAAGTTTTGTCACAGTACAACTAGCAACTAGCCAGCGCAGTACAAAAGAAACTATTCAGGCCAATATCATGGGCGTCCGCAGGGATGGGCAAGAGAGGGCGCGATTGCCCCCCCCTGGATCGCAGGTCCATCCAGTGCTGGCCCAGTGACAAATTGCAATATGGTAATTACAGCAGGCTGGGACCGACAGACAGATAGAGGCAGAGACAGAGAGAGAGGAAGACAGAAGGAGAGAGAGAGAGAGGGAGGGAGCCAGAGGGTGACAGAGGGAGGATGAGGGAGGGAGACAGAGAGAGAGGGAGGGGGAGAGAGAAAGAAAGATGTGTGTAATGTGTATGCCAGGTCTGGTGGCTCAGTGGACGAAGGCATCCGCTGCAGGGGCATGATTTCAATTTCATGGTCATATTTTTTTTTGTTGCTCTAGATACACCCCCCTCCCCCACCGACCCTGCCCCCTTCGGTGCAGCCCTTGGCCACAAACCACACTATCAATCATGTCAGGAGTAGGACTCAGGAGATGGTGATGATGTTGCACCCCCCCCTGGAAACATTTCATAGTATGTTCGTAGTTCATCCAGTGACCGTCTACTCTCTGTAGATACACATCATATGCTATCTAAGAGTCAGATAGTACCATGATCCAGCTTACCTGTACCCGCCACCACCACTGTCTCCTTCCTCACAGTCTGTACTTCTTGGTCCGACTCCTCTTGCGCCGCCTCCTCCCCAGAGTGGTCCTCGGACTCGGAGTCGATCACTATTACCACATCCGAGCTGGCCCCGCCACCAGATGTTCCACCTACAAAGTAGATTTAAGAATGTTAGATTACACCACTCACTAGTAGTTGGTCTAAGTATGAATGAAGAATGTGAAAACAACAGAAAAAGTAATTGACTGTCTACTCTAGTCTAAAGTAAAAATGTCCCTCCTTCCAGGGAAGGCTGTTGTCTTGCTGCATTTTTTTGACATAATTGATGAATGCTTGCTTAATTTTAACACACACCATTTTTCTCTGAACAGACAGAAACTGGACTTCTAAGGACAAGAGCAACATCAACTTCAAACCAGGTGAAAGCTCGGCTCGACCACAAGAAATGTGTTCCATTACTCATCAACTCAGCACCAAGCACTTTTCCATTTCCAACTAACTTTATTTTAATATATGTGTTTACTTAAACTTTTAATAAAGCTTTTAAACTTGAATAGACTCTGTGGTTTTTGGTCCTCCAGACTAGAGTGACTGAGCGAAAGGTTTTGCAATTTTTGCCAGGAGGAGTCCGTGCCGCTGACACTACCAGGTTTATACGGTGTGCCAAACACGCCACTCTGAAATATTATTACTCTGGTCTTTGGTGTCCATAGTTCGGTTTGTGGAGAATTGTCCCTGCAACAGTAGTATTATTGATTTTGCTCCTATCTAAACACTATTTCGAAAAAATTAAATTAGGAACGCTTGGACAACAATAGGTCCTCTAGATATTTAAATGAAAGCTTACTGGGGCCAGCAAAGGAGCACTCGCCGCCCTGGCCTGCATCCTCCTCCTTTGGAGCCACTGCATCCGCTTTTTCTGTCCGCTTGCCCCTGGGCGGACCTGACGTACAACATGAAAGAATGAACAGAAAACATTGATGATTGCTGCTTGTCGATGTCCTTGTCAACCAAATCAAACATTTAGAAAGAACAAGAACCAACTATTTCAGCCAAAAAGAGGGCTACAAAGGAAGGACTGCACCTGAGCCTCTACTCTAGGGGCAGATTTACAAGCCCCTTGCAGCTCTTTTGCTCCGTTCTTGCTTCACTTTTGTGACGCAGCGCCACAACAAGAGAGGCGCCATGGTGTGGCGTATATTAACAACGTGACGCATATGGGAGATGCATCCCATTCTAAAGCCCTGCGCCATAAGGGAGCGTTCCAGCGCAAGGGAGGGCGTTCCTGCGCGGGAACGCATGCTAAAAGTGGCTATGGGGAATATATAACATTTCAATCAGTCATTTAGGACAATGATGCGTCACTGAAACCCTGCGCCTGCATGAAGCAGACTTACGGCTTGACGCAGCATTGCTGGAGCTGCGCCATCGTTGCAACGCAACTCCATCAATGAGCCGCCTTTACGGCACCGATGCGTAACGCTTCGGTGACGTTTTGGGACCATGGTGTGCCGCATTGTAAATACGGCGCACCATGGGTGGTGCTGGCGTGCCGCACACTTTGCAGGGATGCGCAGGTAATTGCTAATCTGACACTTAGGGGCATACTTACGAGTTCTGAGCTGGACACCTCCAGATGTGCACCAGAACAAATGCGTAACGCAAAACTAACCTTGCGTCACGGCAGATGCGCCGCAATTACAATGCGGCAAACCCTGGCGCAAGGGTAGGCCGATGCGTGACGCATCTCGTGACGAAAGAGGGGCGCATCTCTAGAGTCGCGTCGCGGGCGCGATGCAACTATAGCAATGCTCAGGGCTGCCCAATACTCAACATACCGCACAGTCCTTACGCCTGCTTCAAGCAAGCAGGCATAAAGAATTGACGTAGCAGTGTCGCGGAAGTGCCTGCGTTAAATCTTGTAGATTTCACGCAGGCACTTTTGCGAGGCGCACAGCTGCCTGACCATCCCCCCCTCATCCCCCCTCTTGCGTGGGAACGCACCCATTGTGGCGCAGGCCCAGGCCTTAACGTGGCGCATCTCCTTAGATGCATCTCGTTGTACATGACTCGCAGGGATGCGCCACGTTTACGTCGCTGTGCGTCAGGTAAGGCAGCGTAAACGTGGCGCAAGGGGCTTGTAAATCTGCCCCTTTGTGTCTAGCATTACGCAGTTCTGTAAAGTACACTCATACATTACTCAGCCCAATTAAATGAACACAAAATAGAAAACAAATAAGCAGTGGCACCGCCACAGAGAAGGAGAACAGTGCACCTGAAATGCACAGAAGATTTTGAAATATTAATTTACCTCTCCTATCAATGTAATCAGCAGCATTATTGCTCTTTGTAAAAAAGTTAAAGCAAACATTTGCAATATAACACAGTCACACAGAGCAGGAGAAAAAACAGAGTAGTGAGTGATGAAAAAATTGCTACTACTACTCACCAAGCCCGGGGACCTCCACTCCCAGCAGGTCTAGCAGGTCGCGCTCCCGGTCCAGGATATCGGTCCAGCGGTGGGTCACTTGATTGTAGGTGCGCTGGACCCCCGTGATGTCAAAAAGGGCCCGGCACACCTGCCTCCACCGCTTCCGTCGCTCCTGGCTGTTGGTATAACCAGCAGCGATCCTGCCGCCTGCCGCGATGGTCTTGGGGAGACGGCGCTGCACATAAAAAACGAGTGAGCCCACCTCCTCAGGGCTGAAGATCTCCCTGGGCACCACCATTTCCGCCCTCAAACGGCCACACGGGAGCCGGGCACGGGCTGCGGTGCCCGTCTTGGGCAGCTTGACAGCTGTCTTCACCATGTTCTGGGCAGGTGAAAAAGACAAAATGAAAAAGAATAAGAGTAGGGAAGAAGGAAATAAAAGTTTAAAAAAGTAGTTGAAAAGTAAACAAAAGTAGCCTAAAACACAAAAATATAGACCTAGAAAACTAGAGGGATAGAAAAAAAGTTGAATAGATCAAAAAAATATTAAAACAAGCAAAGGATGGCAGAGATATACAGAGGATAGAAACACCATGCCCAGACACATAGGAATGAATGAAAAACAAGATGGCGGCCCGAACACGTGCGTGTAAGTAAGTTCGCACGCAATTTCTCTCACGAACTCGTGCGAACTTGCATTCGCAAGGCGCTCATTGCGCGAGATTACACATAGCGGGCGGAAACGGAAATACGTCACGCAAACAAAATGGCGGCGCCCATACTCAACCTTGGGGTAACTCGCACGAGTTCGGGGCTTCCACGGTCGATTTCGCACGACGCCGCGCCTCGCGAATAGGGCGAAATTACCGAAAAACGAGTTTTGCAAAAGCAAAACCAACGAGCAAGTGCAAAAGTTCGAGCTCATCATTTGTAACCATTTCCCTGTAGTGCTTCCTGAAGGGGCCCTCCAGAATCCGGTTGCCTACTTGCAACTATTGTGTGACCCTGCTCTGACAGACACAGAATAGTTACAAGTATGCCATTGCATCCTGTTATTGCAACAAAAAGGAAAGGGAGCAGACAAGCAGGTGCCAGCCTTCATTAATGTCAGTTGGGGCAGGGCAGGTGTTGTTGTTTGCAAAACTTAAAGCACTTAGCAGGTGTGCTTGGCTTTGCCACAATAATGTACACTCACTGGTCAATCAGAGGGTGCTGTGATGACACCGAGGGTGGCATGGGTGTGCCAGCCAGAGGGTGGCATGGGTGAACCAGAGTGCCAGTGTTGACAGAGGATGGCAGTGCTTTGCTTTGCCCCAATAATGTACACTGGTGAACCAGAGGGTGCTGTGATGACACAGAGGGTGACATGGGTGAGCCAGAGGGTGGCATGGGTGACCAAAGAGAGTGCCAGTGGTGACAGAGGGTGGCAGTGATGAAGAAAGCCTTGCAAACAGGCTGGGCACGTAGAAACAACAAGTTCGCAAAACTGGCGACCCGACAAGTAAGTTTGCAATTTGCAAAATTGTACAAAACCCTCGCGAACTTGCAGAAACCCGTGCGAACACACCCCCCCCAAAAAAATACGCAAATCCGCGAGAATTCGCGGATTTTGCGTATTGTCGCAATCCGCAAATACGCAAATCCGCAAATTCGCGGATTGCGAATCCGCAAAATCCGCCCATGCTTACTATTGTGGTCACTATTTTAGTCGTATCTTCAACAAGTCGTAGTTGGCTTCAGGGGATCGTTATTAAGGCACCAGATCTGCCAAAAGCAGGAAACCCTGCGGACCAGGTGAACGATGGTAAACACTGGCGTTTATTGGACACCGCTAGGTATTATATCAGGGTATTCATGGTCCGTGGGTGATGCCAAATCTGGTGAGGGCAGAAATACCACGGGGCATGGGAGCCTAAAATTTCAATGTGGTAGACGGGCCACCCGGCGCTGTATTAATTCTACGGCTTCAGACGTGTTAAAGTTGAAGACCGAAATCGTGTGTCAGTTGCAATCGTGCACTAATCAAAGGAGCCTCCGTGATACTGGACATTAATTAATTGTTGATTTTATTTGTTCTACTGTGTTAATTTAGGATTAGTTTTGTTGTATTTAGTTCTCTGTGACTCTGTGACTCATTCTTTACTTTCACCATCCCATCACCAATCTACCCTTTCCTATTTTCCGGGGCTTTACATATTTTATCTATTTTATATACTTTGTGTATCATCAGCAGCGGCTTGCGGGTGCGCGAAATATAGTTAGTACAACTAACTTTATAGGAGCAATTTCAATGGTTTTTTATGCTAATTCCTAACTATATATGACCTGAAACCTATGGTTTTTTCAGTGAATATATATATATATATATATATTGCACAAACTCCTTTGTGAACTTCTTCATACAAAGAACAAAAGAGCCGAGCCCAAACTCCGTATTACATGTGAAAAGGGTTTATTTAGTCATAAATCGGCAGTCTATATATGATGCTCTCACGGGGTGAGTTCATAAGCAGTTTATTAGAACTCCACATCAAACAAGACGCGTTTTAGCAGTCGCCTTCGTCAGTTTCAGGCGCGCCGGAAACTGTCAGAACCTTTCCGGAATACAGAAGAAGAGCTCATTCAAGCATATTGGCCAGCGCCTTCTTAGTTTGGTAAATATTGCCGTAATACTGGTACATTAATGCCATCAAATGCACAATATGATCAATATCTCAGTCACAGTTCATTGTAAATACAATTAGTCATATTGGAGATAAAAACTGCTACAACAATTCTGCCCTGGATGGGTTTGTCAAACTCATAGACATAGTGGAGAGACTTCCGTCAATGATCAGTAATGCCATATTTGCGTAATGTTACTGTTACCCAGATAGAGTGTTAAAAAAACATCATTATGCCCTGGATGGGCTAATCGGTCACTCCTCTCACATATATCTTATTTTCTCCACTACTCATGTCCCCAGCAAACAAATCATCATCAGTTACCACATAAAATATTTTATATATAGTGCCACTTCTATCCCCTGCTACAGGTGTGTCTAGTCAACAATGTCATCAGGCCAAAACTATACACATCAAGAGATTAATACCCTTAATCTAACTGCCTTCTCCTAAATAGACGGACAGCTCTTCATTGCTGTTCATCCCTTGTGAAGCCTTAGTCTGTATGCCTATGATATAGCCTGTCTCTGCCTCCTGAGCCTCAAAATTCGATCCCCTCCTCTGGGTTTATTTGCTGCATGATCCAGACAAAAATATGTCAAAAGATCCCTGTTGCCGTCATGATGTGTGCTAAAATGTATAGCAACCGGATAGGTTGCATTTTTCTTGGCAATGGCCCTCATATGCTCCGATATGCTGACTTTTCTGGGATGGATGGTACTCCCAATACATTTTAACCCACACGGGCAAACCAGACAGTAGGCAATGGTGTACTGCATGTTAAAAATGTGCTAATCATTTTTGGTTTGTATAATCCTGGTACTGTGTACGTGGTAGTTTTCTTACTATTTTGACAGGCTTTACACTTCCCACATGAGAAAAAACCATGTAGATCTTTCTAGATTATGCCTATCTTTCCCTTAGTAGAGTGACTGCTCACCAGACTGTCCTTTAGAGACTGTGCCTGTAAAAGTTATCATAGGTCTCACAGGTATATCCTGTCCTATGATGGCATCGGTTTTTAGCGTATGCCAGTTCTTCCGCATAATGTTCCTTAGCTGGTCAGAGTTATCTGAGAAAGTAGTAATTAGGCTGAATTAGTCTATTTCTTTGATGACTTTTGGTTTATCTTTTAATAACTTGTACCTAGATACCATGCTGGCATTCCTGTGAGCTTAATCCAACATCAGTCTGCCATAGCCACGATAGCCAAATCTCGTTATGCTGTCCTGTGCTGCCCTCTGAAAATCACAGTCTGTAGTGTGTTTCTCTTAATCCTCAGGAGCTCTCCATAAGGAATGCTACTGATCAGACTGTGCGAATGACTGCTGGTGGCGTTAATTATAGAATTCCATGGGCTTTCTGTAGAGTTTGGTACATAGAGTTGTATTCGATACATAAACCACCAGGTCTCAAAAGTTCACCGAAGTAGAACTAATTTCTCCAATGAATTTGATATTAACCTGGTTGGTATTCAGAACTTCATTGTATGCCTGTGCTGACTCTACAGAACCTCTCCAGATTGAAAAGAGGTCAATTTTTTTCTGTATTCCGGAAAGATGATAAAATGGTGACCGTTTTTGGCATGCCTGATAGTGACGAAAGTGCCTGCCGAAACGCGTCTTGTTTGCTGCGGAGTTCTGATAAACTTTTTATGAACTCACCCCTGTGAGTGCATCACTTTGTGCATATTGGGAACTAGGAAAACAAATTGTTCATTTAAAGCACGGACACCCCCCGTGCGAGGATGCACCCGTCTGCGAGAGCACAGACTGCGGTGTAAATACAGAGCATTGATATATGTATATTTATATATATATATATATATATATATATATATACATATATATATATATATATATATATATATATATATATATATATATTTATATTTATATTCATGTATATTACCTACTGGCGATAGCCAGTAGGTATATATAGTTAGGACCTAGCTACCATAGGAAATCCGCAACATTCTATTGGGAATAACTTTAGCGCCGGTTGAGGAATTTGCGTGTAATTTTCCAAAATTTAGGCCAGCTCCGCTCCGCTTCTTCCCTGAAAGTTTCGGGGGGATTCATCATGCGGGGGCCGAGAAAAAAGGGGGGTCCCATAACGTGTTTTCCCCATGTTAATTTCCATAGGATGAATAGACAAGGCTACAGCCCGAACCGCTGAATGGAATTACACCAAACTTTGCAAAATTGTAGGGACTGGTACGCAGAAGTGCCTTTTCTATATTTGGTGAAAATTGCTCCAGTGGTTTTTATGAAAATTAACTTCAAAAACACATATATATCAGGGCGGAGCCTGACCACACATCTCATCGTGAGATCTGATTGGCTGTCAGCACTTCATCCAAGAAGTCTTGGCAGCCATCTTGGGACCAATATACATGATAGCATTGCAGTTAATAGAAGGTTTTACGACTTTAGTTACATTATAAATCATTTGTTGATGGTACCATACTCATTTTAGGAATTGTGGTGTGTTATAAGGTGATTTTACCATGTGAAAAAGCCTTCTGCTGGGATATCATGAATCATGTTTGAAAGAAAACTATTATCTCATGCTTTTCCCACAGTGGTTTGGAAGGGGATCTATAAGCTAAACTGAAAGCATATTTTCTGTAAATTCACATTATCTTTCTCAGCCATGTGAGCATGAAGTCTGACATTACCCCCTCATGGGTCCTCCCCGTCCCAGTCCTAACAACGTGAGGCAGTCCTGCCTCCACCCAGCCAATCACAACGCCAGTATTTCTATAGTACATAAGCCCCACCCACCTACCGCCATGCCTGGTTTTTTTTCTGCTCCGACGGCTGTCGGAACGCTGGTGCTCCCGGTTCCGGTCCCTGGATCCAGTTTCCTTTGGTGGCGGTTCCGTGAGTTTTTCATGTGTGTTTAAATAAATTCTGTTGTTTTATTCTTGTAATGCACGGCTCGGCCGCTCCGGTTTTCCGGTCGGCCGGGCTCCTGTTCTGGGGTCAGGTGCGCTCCCCGCTCATGTGCTGGGCTGGGGCGGGGAGTTTTGATGGTGTCCTGGCCTCGGGTCCTTCCGGCGCTGCTGCACTATCGCAGCGTCTGGCCCCCGCGGCCATTCTCTTTTGACCTGTGGCTGTGGGTGGAGACGTCAGGGCTGCCCTCTTTTTATTTCATTCTTCAACACACCTTTGTGTGATTGGTTGATTGGGGGCAGTATTTATTGGAGGTTGCTGGGCACTTCCTTTGTTGTGGTGATTTCCTGTTTGGTTACTTCTGGGTTTTTTCACCATGGGTGAGGGGGCTTCTTCTCCTGTGCCGGCTAAGGCTGTTTCCAAACAGCATAATATTCGGGATCTACAGGAGGACGACGTCTTGCAGATTTCTAGAGCTGATTTGCGTGACTTGATTGATTCTGCGGTCCAGTCTGCACTGCTTGAGCCTGCGGCTAAGCGGGCTAAGGATGATGAGGATGAACTGGACAATTCCCCTAAGGGAAAGTACATCCAGGGCAAGGTTTTTTCGGACATGCTGGTGCATATTCGAGAGGTGCTTGGGTTTGACCCTAAAACCCTGTCTGAAGATGGGTTTTACGCACAGTATAGGTGCTCTGTGGTGAATGACCTCCCCTTCCATGATGTCCTGAAGGATATCCTCACGAAAGAGTGGCTGGAGGTGGATAAGCAGGGTATTCCGCGATTCCTGGGGAAGCGATATTGCCTGGCGGATTTTGATTCCCAGTTTCCTGCGATTCCGAAGGTTAATTCTCTTTTGTCTTCTATGGCTTCCTCCTCTTCATCTTTATCTTCGGAGGAGGCTTCCCTGTCTGATCCGGTGGAGCGTAAGGTGGAATCTGCACTCAAGCGTTCTTACGCCGCTTCTCACTTTGGGGTGCGTGCTAGCACTTATGCGGCCTATGCGTCACAGGTTCTGCTCAAGGATTTCGAGAGGCTGTTTGACTGTCTTCAGGATCATGGGGACCCTACTCCTGTGTTGGCTCAAATGGAGGTTTTGGCGCAATTCCTGTCAGATGTCACTTTTGATTCCTTGTGGGCTTTCTCCTCGGCTGCTGGGGCGGCGGTGGCTGGGAGGAGGTCTCTGTGGACTAAGCCATGGCGTCTTGATGCTGCTCAGAAGTCTTTGGTCCATAAACTGCCTTTTGAGGGTCCTCATCTCTTTGGGGATGCCTTGAATTCGATGGTGCAGCGCTCGGCGGAGGAGAAGAAGTTGTTGAAGCCTTTTCAGCCTGCTCCTAAGAAAAGGTCTTTTTTCCAGAAGCTGGGGTTTCAGGGGGGTTTGTCCTCTCAGCCCTTTCGTGGTCGGGCCCGTGGTCGGGGGGCCGCGTTCCATTATAAATCCCGGCCTCAGCAGCAACAGCAGCAGCAGCTGCCACAGCCTCCCTCTGGTGCTGGGCAAAAGTGACTATGCCGCTGTGGGGGCTCGTCTCCATTTGTTTCTGGACCGTTGGTCAGCTCTGATCTCCGATCAATGGGTCTTGGATATCATCAGGTGGGGTTACCGGATTCCCTTCCGAGGCCCTCCCCCTCTGGATTGTCTTCTGGTTACCCCGTTGTCAAGAGACCCCGTGCGGCGGTCTGCCATGTTGTCCGGCGTCACCATGTTGTTCCAGAAAGGGGCGGTGGTGCCGGTTCCAGTGGGGGTAGTGGGCCTGGGGTTCTATTCCCATCTGTTTCTGGTTCCAAAGCCCGATGGTTCCTTCCGCCCCATTTTGAATCTCCGTTCCCTGAACAAGTTGGTGCGGTTGGTTCATTTTCGGATGGTCACATTGCAGTCCGTCATTCCCCTCATCAAGGAGGGAGATTTTTTGGCTTCCCTGGACTTGGAGGACGCCTATTTTCATGTTCCGGTCCATCCTGCCAGTCAGCGGTTCCTGAGGTTTGTGGTCCAGGGGATGCATTACCAGTTTCGGGTTCTGCCGTTCGGCCTCTCCACTGCTCCCAGGACTTTTACCAAGGTATTGGCTCCTGCTGTGGGGGTTTTGCAACATCAGGGTTTCTCCGTGTTTCCCTATATTGATGATTGTTTGGTCTCTGCTTCCTCTTTCCCTCAGGCTCTTCTGGCGGTGGAGGCTACGTTGTCCCTGTTCCAGGAGCTGGGGTTCAAGGTGAATTTGGCCAAGTCTCATCTGGATCCTGTTCAGAGACTTCAGTTCATCGGGGGTCTGTTCGACACCTCTCTGGGGGCGGTGTTTCTCCCTCCTGTTCGGAACCTTTCCTTACAGACTCTGCTGCGGGTTCTGTTGAGTCGTCCCTCTGCCCCTGCTCGTGTTTGGTTGCGGGTCCAGGGGTTGAGGGCTGCGACCACTGCTGTGGTTCCTTGGGCTCGCCTCCATCTCAAGCCCTTGGTGACTCATCTGTTGGCTCGGTGGGACCCCTCCCGGGCGGATTACGAGACTCTGATTCCTCTCTCTCCTGCTCTGGTTCGGGACTGTGACTGGTGGCTTTGCACTCCCAACCTGGAAAAGGGGGTGCGGTTTTGTTTTCCTCCTCCCCTTTTGTTGACGACGGATGCCAGTCTCTGGGGTTGGGGGGCCACTTTGGGGTCCTTGGAAGCCAAGGGTCTTTGGTCGCAGGGGGACAGCGCCCGTTCCTCGAACTGGCGGGAGTTGGCGGCTGTCTGGGAGGCGGTGCAGGTCTTTCAGGTTCCTCTCCTGGGGGCGAATCTGTTGGTTCTTACCGGCAACCAGGTGGCTCTTGTTGCTTGAACCGTCAGGGGGGGACCAGGTGCGCGTCTCTGAACATGTTGGCCTCCATGATTTGTGCTTGGGCGGAATCTCATCTGTTGGCCTTGAGGGCGGTGTACATTCCGGGACGGTTGAATTTTCATGCGGACGCTTTGAGCCGCGACCTTCCTTCTTCTGTTCTGTACCATCTCTCTCTTCCTCTGTTCCTGTCCCTTTGCCTTCGGTTCGGGACTCCTTGGATCGATCTTTTTGCGTCCCCTCACGACTCTCTCCTGCATCGGTTTTGTTCGCAGGTGCTGTGTCCTCAGGCTTGGGCGGTGGATGCTCTTTCGATTCCCTGGCCTTCGGGCCTTCTGTATGCATTCCCTCCCATTCCCCTCCTCCTGAGGGTGCTGCAGAAGATTCGGAGGGAGAAGGTTTTGGTCCTGGTGATTGCTCCTTTCTGGACTCGCCGCATTTGGTTTCCTCTCCTGCTGAAGCTGGCGAAGGGTCGGTTTGTCCGGCTTCCTTTGTGTCCATCTCCTCTTCAGTTTTCACTCCTGTCTCTGCCTTGTCATCATCGTTTGCAGCTGACGGCTTGGCTCTTGAGCGGTTGACTTTGGAGTCTTTGGGTTGTTCATCGGTGGTGGCTCGTGACATCCAGTTGTCTCGCCGCCCTTCGACCCTTAAGTGCTATGCCCGCCATTGGGGTTCTTTTGTTTCTTGGTGTTCTTCTCATGGGGTGGATACTGTACTGGGGGTTCCTACTTCTGTGTTGGAGTTTCTCCGGGATGGTTTTTTGAAAGGCCTTTCCCCTTCCACATTGTCTGCTCAGTGGGTGGCGGTTCGTGCTTGTTGGGGTCCTGGGGCCTCCTTGGAGGGTGTTGCTCCTTTGGTTAGTCGGCTTCTTCGGAGCTTTCGGCTTCGTCGGCCGGTTTCTCCTGTTCTCATCCCTTCTTGGGATTTGCCTACTGTTTTGCGTGGTCTGCAGTTGCCCCCTTTTGAGCCTTTGATGGAGGCGGATTTGTTGTGGCTGTCCGCTAAGGTGGCTTTCCTGTTGGCCATTACCTCCGCTCGCAGGTTGGGTGCCTTGCTCGTTTCGTTTCCCTTTTGCAGTTCCTCCCGGATCGGGTCATTTTGCGGCTTGATCCGGTTTTTCTGCCTAAGGTTTCTTCGAGTTTTCATTTGCAGCAGTAGGTGATTCTTCCTGATTTGCCTGCTGAGGGGGATTCCCTTGTTCCCCCTTCTTTGGATGTTCGCAGGGCTCTCCAGATTTACGTCCAACGTTCTCTGGGGTTCCGGAGTTCTCCTGCCCTGTTTGTGTCCTGTGGGGGTGTGGCTAAAGGGAAGAAGGTTTCCACTTCCACGATCAGTCGGTGGGTACGTTTGGCGGTCTGTCGTTCTTACAAGTCTTTGGATTTGCCTCCTCCGTCTCATGTTCAGGGTCGGTCGACGCGTTCTGTGTCTGCTTCCTGGGCTGAGGCGGCGGGGGTCTCTATCCAGGAGATTTGTTGGGCGGCCACCTGGCAGTCTCATCACACATTTGTGCGTCATTATCGGCTTGATGTTTTACATGCCTCTGCTGACAGTTTTTCTGTTGGCGTCTTGAACGCTGTTGTTCATTGATCTTTTATTGATTAAAGTTTTGTACTTTGCATGGATCCCTGGTGTCCTGCGTGTTTTCTTTATTGGTTCTCTGCTTGTGAGTTCCTCACGTTGTTAGGACTGGGACGGGGAGGACCCATGAGGGGGTAATGTCTTATTACTTACCGGTAATCTTCATTACCCCGATTAGGGTCCTCCCCGTCCCAGTCCTCATCCCTCCCACCCTCCCGCTGTGTTTGTGTCGGAGTCTTGTTGATAACAGGCATTGTGGTAGGTGGGCGGGGCTTATGTACTATAGAAATACTGGCGTTGTGATTGGCACATCTGAATGCCTTATTGATGGAACCAAAGTAAACAAGCATTGAAAATGCAATAGATCTCGCCCTCGTTTAAGTTAAAGCCATTCTGTTTGTAATGAGGTGGCTTTTTAGCTTTGCTTTTAATAGTGTTTTTCAAACTTTCATGTAAATAACATGCATATGTATGCATATATGTATAAGTATGCATGCATGTATATTTGTATTTATATAGCTATGCAGATTATATATGTTTATATATGTATGTATGTATATATATATACACATACATATATATAAATGCATATATATGCATATATATATGTGTATATGTGTGCGTGTAGATAGACCGAGGAAGAAAGCAGAAAAACAAACGTGAAGAACACAAAAAGGGGGCAGGGTAGATACACCCTGACCCCCTAGGCCTGCCCAGGTGGTCCCACAACGACAAAAAAGGCCCACATTTAAAAGAAAAACCTGGTCTGTTTTTTAAAAAATTACCCCCAGGGGGGACCAAATCGCGGTGGCATAGTGATAAAGAAGTGTGGGGGGTCCACAATCCCCCCCCACACTGCCCCGGGGACCGCCGCCCCTGGGGCAAAGCAACGCAGCCCCTTGGCGCATCCTGGAGGTTCCTGGTGGGCTACTTGGCCCCCAGGGGCCCCAAGTATGCAAGGGGAATTAGTTCCTATTCTGCAAACACGCCAGGGGTTGCGCTGCAGAGAGGTGTAAAAAAGGGTGTGGCCTCATTACACCTCTCTGCAATGCAGCCCCCTGGCGCATACTGCAGGTTCCAGGTGGGCTAGTTGGCCCCCAGGGACCCGCAGTATGCAAGGGGGAATTAGTTCCCCCTCTGCAAACATGCCCCGGGGGCTGCGTTGCAGACAGGTGTAAAAAAGGGTGTGGCCTTATTACACCTCTCTGTAATGCAGCTCCCTGGCTTATACTGGAGGCTCCTGGTGGGCTAGTTGCCCCCCAGGGACCCCCAGTATGCAAGGGGAATTAGTTCCTCCTCTTCAAACGTGCCAGGGGTTGCGCTGCAGAACGTTGTAAAAAGGGAGCGTCCCTCTGATCACCTGCCTGCAAAAATTTAGTAAATCAGTATAAAAAAAATAACAATTAATACATTTAAAAATTGTCATTTAAAAACCTTCGAAATTCAATGAAAAACCATAGGTTTCAGGCCTTATATAGTTAGGAATTAGCATTTTAAAACCCTTGCAAATTCACTTAAAAACCATAGGTTTCAGGCATTATATAGTTAGGAATTAGCATTTAAAAAACCTTGCAAATTCACTGAAAAAACCATAGGTTTCAGGCCTTATATAGGTAGGAATTAGCATTTAAAAAACCTTGCAAATTCACTGAAAAAAACATAGGTTTCAGGCCTTATATAGTTAGGAATTAGCACTTGAAAAACCTTGCGAATTCACTGAAAAAACCATAGGTTTCAGACCTTATATAGTTAGGAATTAGCATTTAAAAAACCTTTGAAATTCACTCAAAAAAACATAGGTTTCAGGCCTTATATAGTTAGGAATTAGCTTTTAAAAAACCTTTGAAATTCACTCAAAAAACTATAAGTTTTAGGGGTGTTATAGTTAGCTGGACATTTCACTCATACAAAACCATTGAAATTGCTCCTATATAGTTAGTTGTACTAACTATATTTCGCGCACCCGCAATCCACTGCTGATGATGTCACATATTAGATTATTCATGACATGGTCAGTGACATCACTGATGACATCTCAAATGACATCACTGATGACATCATCCATGTGACAATCACATACACCTTTTCATACACTATTACAATTTTTCATCACTCTTTGTAAAATACAGAGTATCATATTTGAATCCATTGTCACAGCAATACAAGTATCTAAAAATCCACTCAGTGATTCATAGATGTATACACACATCTAATCACTTACCTGTAGATTCACTCACTCATGCTGTCAATGAACAATAGAACACTATCATAAATACTTAGACACCTATATCGACATTAAACAACAGCACACATCCTATTCACATATGAAGTCATCCTACTCACTTATGCTAACAATGGATCATACTTACATATTTACTTAGAAAAAAACACTTATACAAACACCACTTCATCTATTCATTTAGATAGTAAGTCATACTTAGTGAATTATAAAATCATTATGACAAGTATACAGTTATCCATACAGTCACTCACACAATCATTGAGTC
Source organism: Lissotriton helveticus (assembly GCF_964261635.1). Classification (NCBI taxonomy): domain Eukaryota; kingdom Metazoa; phylum Chordata; class Amphibia; order Caudata; family Salamandridae; genus Lissotriton; species Lissotriton helveticus. The sequence continues at coordinate 1,687,416,685 of NC_136068.1, forward strand.
TAATGTATACTTATTTATATACAAAAACTGACACATACACTGCCTTTTATTTTTCTAGTTTGTTGGCCATTACCATTGAGAAATATATTTGCTCATCACCACACCCATAAAGAGATTCACTCACCCAAACTGTTAGAATATGTAGTTTTAACTTCATATATCTACTGAATCAACTATTCACACATCTTTGGACAGTCACCCCCCCCACCGAACCACACACACTTTCACACTCCCATACAAATACTCAGTTAACTAATCAATAACTAATATAGACTTTCACGTAGCTAGTAACCAACTGTAGAATCAGTTTACACAACAACTGACAAAGTGATACAGATATTCACACAGTTTAGTCACTAACCACTATATTTAGTGAGACATTATAAATTGGTCAAGTAAACAGTCAATTACACTGCTACTAAATCCTCCATCCAAATATTTATATATATATATCCACTCATTCTTCAATGCAAATTACTATATATTTAATGCATTTTTAAATAACGAAGCAAACCACATTCACTGGATGATGTCATCAGTGATGTCATTTTAGATGTCATCAGTGATGTCACTGACCATGTCATGAATGATCTAATATGTGACATCATCAGCAGTGGATTGCGGGTGCGCGAAATATAGTTAGTACAACTAACTATATAGGAGCAATTTCAATGGTTTTGTATGAGTGAAATGTCCAGCTAACTATAACACCCCTGAAACTTATAGTTTTTTGAGTGAATTTCAAAGGTTTTTTAAAAGCTAATTCCTAACTATATAAGGCCTGAAACCTATGGTTTTTTCAGTGAATATCTATATATATATATATATATATATATATATATATATATATATATATATATATATATATTTCAACACTTCCGGTTGCCAATATGTTCCAAAAAGACAACAGAGCAAATCGAAGGTAAGGTTCCAATCTTATTATTCCATTTGAAAGGCTGCTATGCGTTTTGGCAGGATCCCCTGCATTGCTCACACATGAGTATGGAATTGTAACCCCATTTTACTTTTTTCCTTTATTTGGACCGAACCCTCGAATACCTGTTTTTTAAGTCATTTTTATTTGCCCTTTTTTAACAATACTACACAATACCCCTACATACTCCTCTACTCTAAAAATAACCTTGCCACACTATATCCCTGCCCACACCTAACTCGTAAACCCTGAAAATGCCATTAACACCCTTTACCACTGACCACCCCTATATACTAAAAACACCCTTCCCACTAGTACTACCCACCCCATAACCATAAATTCCCCGTACCACCCTATACCCTAAACCCTTACCCATTCTTAAACCCTACAAACAGACTTACCAACCTATACCCCTACTCAACCTTAAACTCTAAAAATACCTTTATCATCCTATATCCCTACCCACACCCTAAACCCTAAAAATACCTTTACCACCCTATACCCCCACCCACCTCTAATGCCTAGAGTGCACTTACCACTTTATACTGCTACCCACCCTTTAAACCTAAAAACACCCTATACTCCTAGCCACCCCTAAACCCTTAAAACACCCTTAACACCCTAAAAAATGATATATATATATTACCTACTGGCGGTCGCCAGTAGGTATATATAGTTAGGATTTTTTCTCTATGGGTTTTTTGAAAATTCTATGTCTAATAACTTTGGCGTTTGTGGACGGAATTGGCTGAAATTTTCAGGAAAATGGCACATTTTGTTTCTGAGCAGCCCTTGAAAATTTGGGGGGGGTTCGTCAAGGGGGGGCCGAGAAAAAAGGGGGGTCCCAAAACGTGTTTTTAACATTGAGTTTTCCATAGGGCGGTTGGCCTCACTTTTAGCCCGAACGGCTGAATGGATTTGCACGAAACTTGGCAAAATTGTAGGGACTGGTAGCCCGATGTGCCTTTTGTAGGTCTCAATATATGTGCTCCAGTGGATTTTGAGAAATTAACGTTTAAAAAAAGATATATATCTGTAACAGCGGACCGGGCAGCGTCCTAGGACGCGTACTTTTCGCGCAACGGAGCTTTGTGAAGCGAAGCTGATTGGTTCTCCGGCGTCTGTCAACATTCCAAACAGTCCGTAGCGGCCGCCATCTTGTCTCTCGGTAGGATCGAGAGACAAGAGGAGGCCAAAGCGAAGGGGCAAATGACCATAAGGGGGAATAGTAGATCCTCGCTGACCCCCTAGGTTTGATGTGGAGGTTTTAAAAGGGCCCCGCGGGGCAAAAAAAAATAATAATAATAATAATCGAACACCTGAATGGATTTGCACGAAACTTGGCAAAATATTAGGGACTGGTAGCCCGATGTGCCTTTGCTAGGTCTCAATATATGTGCTCCAGTGGATTTTGAGAAATTAACGTTCAAAAAAAGATATATATCTGTAACAGCGCTCCGCTTCGCGTACTTTTCGCGTTACGGAGCTTTGCGAAGCTGATTGGTTCTCCGGCGTCTGTCAACATTCCAAACAGTCCGTAGCGGCCGCCATCTTGTCTCTCGGTAGGATTGAGAGACAAGAGGAGGCCAAAGCGAAGGGGGAAATGACCATAAGGGGGCATAGTAGATCCTTCCTGACCTCTTAGGTTTGATGTACCATTTTGCCAAGTTTGGTGTAATTCCGTTCAGCCATTCAGGCTGTAGACGTATGTAAATGTCCTATGGAAAATTGCATGGGGAAAACACATTTGAAAGTGTTGAAATTTAGAACCAATTAAAATGTTACTTTGGTTTTGTATTTGTGTGTGATGAAAGTTAATTGGTTATGTATATATGTCAAATGAGAGGAAACCACAGCCATTTTGTGATACTACTGTCTGAGGTACATTTGTGAGGAATTTTTGGTGGTGAATTTCTGGTGTTTGATTTACACAGTACTAACACTTCTGCTACTTTTAAAAAGGTGAGTTGTTAATTTGTAAGGGGAACTATGTTGTACACTTGAAGATAATTTGAAAAATGTTTTCTGTTATTTATTTGCAGTCCTTCTGTTATACTAAATACTTGATGAAGTTAGTTTTATATTATGTATTACTAAAAACGATAAATGAAAGTGATTATTTTTTTCTGCAATTTACAGCAAGCAATTTCAAAATAAAATGGCACACAATGAAGAGACCGTGGCAATTTCTTTTGAATTGTCCACTACATTGATTGAAATTGAGAGCACCAATAATGAAATATTGTCACAAGGAGGACATGACTTGTATGATTCCATTAGATTGATTGAAATGGACAGCACCAAGAATGAAATATTGTCACAAGGAGATGACTTGAATGATTCCACTACATTGATTGAAATTGAGAGCACCAATAATGAAATATTGTCACAAGGAGGAGATGGCTTGTATGATTCCATTAGATTGATTGAAATGGACAGGACCAATAATGAAATATTGTCACAAGGAGGAGATGACTTGAATGATTCCACTACATTGATTGAAATTGAGAGCACCAATAATGAAATATTGTCACGAGGAGATGACTTGAATGATTCCACTACATTGATTGAAATGGACAGCACCAATAATGAAATATTGTCAGAAGGAGGAGATGACTTGAATGATTTTTTTGATCAATCTCTTGATGGCGAATTTATCGAGTGTTTGGAGACCATAGAGTTACAAGAATCATCATTGCAGAATTTTAATGAGGAGATTCCAGATGAGATGATTGAAGAGGAAATTACTGATGAGGACATGTTACTAGTTGTTTCAAATTTAGAAAATTTTGAAGAATAAATTTATATTTAGAAATCAAAAATTGTTTGAGACATTATTTATTTTTATTTTTAATTTATGAGGTTGTAGCGAAGTGATTGTAGTATAAAATGAGACTTATAGTATAGAGTGCAACATTTTTATGTTACATGGTAAGTTTACTCATATTTACTTCCCTTCTGCCACTATATTATCTCCAATGTGTATTTGACATGTCTTCTTCATCTCCGGCCTCCTTTCTCTCACTGTGTGTCTCCGATGCATCTTATCGCTGGTATTTTGTGTAATTACAGAAGAGAGTAAAATAAAATAGTTCGGAACGTGAAAAGGGGGCAAAGTAGAGTACTCCTCACCCCCTAGGCCTTTTTAGGCGGTCCCAAAAGGATCAGTTTCTGCTTTCCTGAGAGATTATGGTATGAGTTCCATATACCACAATAACTTGCATTACAACATGCAAGATATCTATCTCCTATTACCAACTTTTGGAGATATTCGCGCTAAGCGCGAATATCTCCAAAAAGTAACACCTGCCCTGAGCAGTTCTTAGCCATGTTATCCAATGGGAGGTGGATAACATGGCTAAGAGTATTAGCTCGGTAATGCATGAATATCGCTGAGTTTTTAGCGATATTCATGCATTGCGGCCGTTTATTATCGCATTTGCGATAAACCTTGATAATAGTAAGGTTTATCTTCGATAATTTCTGACGATGCTTAGTGGTAAAAAATTGGTTGGTAAGCATCGTTAGCGATAAATATCGCTTAACTTTGGTAATATGCCCCAACGTCTGTTAACGTTCGATTCGAAGGAAATGAGGAAGTGTTGAAAAACATTGTCTGCGCCATCTTGCCTTTTTTGAAATGCCACACTTTTGTCGTGCACGGCAGCCATTTTAGATGTCTTGACCAGACCCACTCTCTGCACGCTGTCGATTCGTAGCATGGCTCCTCACCCTCGCAAGCATCTTCCCCAGGCACTGGTCACCCCCGCTCTCTGTCTTATGCATGGGCAATAAACCTCCCCCCATCTGCGCTGCTCTTCCCTGAGAATCACACTGTGCCCGCCCGACACCTCCCTTTCGCCCTATTCACTACCGCACCCTGTGACACTCCTCTTCCTCTGTGTCCGATTGTCCAGGCTATCAGCTAGCCCTGCAGATGTAGTTTATGGCCCCAGCTGTAAAGAATCACCCCTCTTCAAAGGAGTTATAGTAGATCAAGGCCCACACCCGATGAGATCCGTCACACCACACGTGTTCCTACTATCTGAAAACTATCCTGTATTGTGATTGGGGAGGGGACCGAGCCTGAAGCGGAAGATTCCAGGAATGACTCTTTGTACATCAAAGTTTTTACAATTATGTGTCACATAAAAAATATATAGCACTCCAACAAAGTAGTAGGAATATAAAACTTTAATAACATATAAATATATACAACAAAACAAAAACAGTAAAAACATTTAAACAACGAAGAGACCGTGGCAATTTATTTTGAATTATCCAATAGATTTATTGAAATTGACAGCACCAATAATGAAATATTCTTGTCAGTAGCGGTCTGTTGTGCGAATAGTTCCAAGGCAGCAGAACGCGCTGAAATCTGGATGTCACGAAGGTGATGTCTAGCAAGTTGCCGCCCAGCAAATAACGGCGTGGGGCGCCGCGGGGGTGAGTGAGTCCAGTAGGCACCACAGCTATTCTTACCGGCATTGCAGAATTACTGCTGGGGACAATGCCTGTGCTGGAGCAGGGTCACAGCAGAAACAAAAAGGATTCTGTTGAAGATGTTGTTGGTTTTCAATTTGAAAACAGTTCTGGTGTCAACTGCTATGCTAATGTAGTGGTTAATGTTTTGTTTTCTCTAGAAAATGTAAAAGAGGGGGAGGCAGTCCAAAGTTCCGTTAAAAGGGCAAAGGAAAGGATCGGTGGTTTGAACTATCAGTCAAAAAGGGGAGGGGGTGCAACAATTTTTCCTACCGGGTCACACTGTGCTTTCACCGGAAGTGAGGTCTGCAGGATTCTAGTAATTCAAAGTGAGGCTGGCGCCGACGTCCCGCGGATACAGTTTCGTCACTCCACGGGTGATCATGGCAGTCATTCCCCATCGGGGGTGGGAGACTCCCGCGGCTCCTCTAGAATCTTCAAGGTCGTGGAGGACTACGGTGGTGGAGTCAACCAGTGACCGGGCCATTTCTTTATGCTGGGCCCGCTCTTGCCAGGTCGACCGCCATTTTGAGAGTTCGGTAGCTACTGGCGATCGCGGGGTCAAATGAACGGACGGGCTCCACCCTGCCGGGCGAGACGTTGCAGCATGGCCACAGTGGAAGAACTCTTTTCCGGGCGCCTGGACCGCTGAGGGTGCAGCTGGGAAGCCTACACTGGGGAGGCGGGAGAGGCCTGTTCGCACCGTCTCTCCCTCCCAGTGCACCCCACGGCGTCTCGCTTGAGATTTGTTATGGCCGGACCAGGCGATGAGGACGAGGGGGGGGTCGGAGGCATGTGCAAGACATCCCCCCCCAGTGTTGTCGCAGCCATTATAAAAGAAAGAAGTGTCCCGTCCGTCTTCGGGCCGGGCTTCCGGTGGATGTCGGCCGGACGCCCCTGGCTCTGGCCCCATGAACGGGTTTCTTGGTTTATCGGCTGCAGCCGGATTCCGTCGGCCTCGGCCCCCCGACCGTTGGTGGCCGGACCGGAAGAGCATGTGGCGGGACTACCTGCAACTCTCAAGGGCCACCGCGGCCGGACTGGGAGAGAGAGGGGAGGGTCGAGGAGACATTCCCCCCCCCCTGCAACTGTTCAGCGTTGTAAAGGCAATCCCCTGGCCGGGTCCCGTTGGTCTCGGCCTCTCCTCCGGCTACACCCTACGTTAGGATCTCCTGGCCGAGGCGTGGCAGCAGGACCTGCCTTATATGGGCTGCTCCCGGCTGGGCGTAGCCGGAACCCTGCCCCACCTTGGAAGTTTCCAGAGTGGGGGCGGATGTTCTACTGACTTGCATTTTCCCTAGTCTATCGATTTTTTTGGCGTGGCAGGCGGTGGGACAGCGAGGGGTGATTTGGTTTCTCTTACTGTTTTTCTGGTCTCTCACCACTGGCATATTTTAACGTTTTCTTGTTTCTAGGACATTAATAGGTTTTATCATTACGTTATGTTATCGTTTCTTTGTTCGTTGTTTAATAAAAGTTCATGTTCATCAGTGGCCTACTGATTTTCGTTTTCCTATTCTTTTCTTTCCAGGTTGTTTCATGCTAAAGTTTCTGTTAACAGGATACAGTGATCACTTCGTTATTATTGCATATGTCCTTTTCACTAGGGGTGCTCTCTGGTCGGGCCAGATGACGTATGTCTAGTAAATGGTCCGGGTGAAACAGGTGCATCAATCAGTGGGGATAGGCATGATAGATTACAACGGGGGAGAAAGGTCCGCATTACGTACCCTTTCACTACTTGCAAAGATTTTCCTACGTTTATTTGCAAACAGGGAATACCTCCAAAAAGAACTAATTCCCAAACAGTCAATGTTCGGACAATCAATCAATCAATGAGGAATGAAATAGGTACGACGTGTTAAAGGCTTGCGTTACCTACCCTTCACTATCTGCAAAGGGAGAGAGAATATTCCTATTCTTCCTCGTTTGCAGGTAGAGAAGATCCTTAAGAGAATTAACATCGAACAATTCAATGCTCGATTGAAACAATCAACAAGGGGTACTGTGAACACAAATGAACGCCGCTTATGTACATACGCATTGCTATTTTCAACAGGTTGTTCCTAATGTTTCTATTTTAGCGAGGTCAAAAAGAGATCCCATTAGTGGCCTACTGATTTTGCTCGATTCCTTTTGTTTTTTTACACGATTTTTCGCTATCTGCAAAGACTAAACAGAGTATTGCGACTCTGTGCTTGTTTGTAAATAGAGAATGAACCAAAGAGAACAATCAATCAAATGGAGAGAGAAGCAGGCACGACGGATTACAAAGGGGGAAAGGCCTGCGTTAACTACCCTTCACTATCTGCAAAGAGAGAGTACTCCTAATAGAAATGAGGGGTGGGGGGCAGCAATCAAAGCAGATCAGTGTGCATAAACACGAAAAAAAAAATTCTTACCACGTACTTGACATTCGACAGCTTATGATATTTGCTATTAAAAAACCATTGAAATTCACTGAAAAAACCATAGGTTATAGACCATATATAGTTAGGAATTAGCATTTACAAAACCTTGAAAATTCACTGAAAAAACCATAGGTTATAGACCATATATAGTTAGGAATTAGCATTTAAAAAACCTTATTTTACTCACACAAAACCATTGAAATTCCATATATAGTTAGTTGCACTAACTATATATTGCGCACCCGCAATCCACTGCTGATGATGTCACATATTACATCATTCATGACATGGTCAGTGACATCACTGATGACATCACTGATGACATCTCAAATGACATCACTGATGACATCTCATTTGACATCAATGACCACATCACTGATGATATCATTCATGTGACAATACAATGCATCTCCTCACATTTTAATATAACCTCTGTTTCACCCAGTGTTAAAAACAGAGTATAATTTTTGAAACCATTGACACACCAATACTAGTTACTACATACGTACTCACTGATTCCTACGTCTACACACACATTCACTCATTCACCCATACAATCATTCATACATACAATCACTCATGTTTACAACACAATCATATGCACTCATACACCTATACAGACACTCACACTCTGCCACTCATCCATGGAGTTACTCACACACCTAGTCAGTCCTGTAAAGAATCAATCACACTTCCATTTTCTACTCTATACAGTTAAACATAGAGCACCTTACGTTTTCAACCATATACTAACACATACTTACTCTCTTATACAATCATTGATACAAGTACACATTGATCTGTACAGAGTCACACACCTCCCATCCAGCCACACACACACTCAGTCTCCCATGCAAATACTTGGGCAATCAATCAATAACCCATATAGTTACTCATATAGCTACTGATCAACACATGCAGCAGTTTACAGAACAACAGACATAATGATGCACAAATTAAGACAGTTTAGTCACTAACCCATGCACTCAGTGAGACACATTTAATCACTCACTCATACATTCAGTCATGCACCTACTAAATCCTTCGTCCAGACACTTATACATCCACTCATTCTTCAATATGTAAGACATATTTTAACTTTACAGAAACATAGTCACTGGATGTTGTCATCAGTGATGTCACTGACCATGTCATGAATGATGTAATATGTGACATCATCAGCAGTGGATTGCGGGTGCGCAATATATAGTTAGTGCAACTAACTATATATGGAATTTCAATGGTTTTGTGTGAGTAAAATAAGGTTTTTTAAATGCTAATTCCTAACTATATATGGTCTATAACCTATGGTTTTTTCAGTGAATATATATATATATATATATATATAGGGCTAGTTGGACCCCAGGGACACTCAAGATTGAAGAGGAATTAGTTTCTCAACTTAAAATACACCACAGGGCTTGTTTGCACATTGGTGAAGGGAGGGGGCGGGCCTCAGGTTCCATGTCTGCAAACATGCTCTGTGGCATGTTTTAAGTGGGGGAAAAAATTCCACTTCAAACCGGAGGGATCATGGGGGCCAAGTAGCCCACCAGGCACTTTCTGGAAGTGCCACTGCGCTGCGTTGTAGAGAGGTGGTGCAGGCCGGGCCCCTTTTTACATCTTTCTGCTACATAGCTCTGTGGCGCTTACTGGATGTTCTACAAATTCCGATTTACTCACCTGTTATCAGGAGAGACCTCAGTGCAGCATCTTTGAGCCCAGTACTGATCCTGAAAAGTAATTCTAACCATACTTACCTGTAATTTGAATTTCCTTCCAAAGGCTAACATAGACTGGTTTCACTAGGAAATTCTTCTAAGTGTGGAGTTTTGGAACTTTTAAATATTCACCTAAAATCATCCGATCAACAAATTCCAATTTACTCACCTGTTATCAGGAGAGAACCCAGTGCTGCATCTTTTAACTTAGCACTGACCCTGAAAAGTAATTCTAACCATACTTACCAGTAACTTGTATTTCCTTCCATACGAATCCATTGTCTGGTTTTCACCAGAAAAGTTTCTAAGTGTCTATTTTCACAATGTATGACTTGAACGCATTCTTTCAACAGCTTTTTTTTTTTGCAGAGTTTTATATAGCGCAAACTTGACCTGAACCGAATAGGGTATCAGAGCGCTTTCCATAGCACCAGCTACGTTACATGAGGACACACATTCTTCTTTGTTAGGCACGGGGAGATTAAGTGATTTGCCCAGAGTCACAGGATGTTTGGCGTCGTTACAGAGACTTGAACTCAGATCCCCAGGTCCAAGGTCAAGCGCCCTAGCCACCACTGAGTAAGAAAAAGTAACGATAACACTAATTACTTGCTAAGTGAATTTCCTCCCATAGGATAACATTGGTGATTCTATGTGAAAAAGTTTTAAAATACAACAATATTCCTTAAAAATCACTACTGTAACCAAAACGCTTTTACTCAACTGTTTACAAGAGATGTCCCAGGACTGAATCTAGGATCCAGTCTTGTGGGTAGAAAAGTAATCCATAAAGTAACTAATTGCATTTAAATAGAAATTCCCATTCAGCTCAATGTTGCATTGTGTTTGAAATTGTGTTGTCCATTGCAAGAACTGTAACTACTGTACTTAAAAGTCTTTTGCCTATTTGCAAAGTATTTAAACTATAGTATTTCATTCTGAGAAAGTATATTTTGTAATGTAATGTATATTGTAATTATAATGTAATTTGAAAAATAAAATATCTAAAAATAAAGAGTTTAAAAACATGTAGTAAATCAGTATCAAAAAAATAAGTATAAGAATTAATACATTTAAAAATTGTCATTTACGATGGGCCCTTTGTATTTCTTTAGCAAAATCCCACATGTGTAACTCTGGAAATGATTCTTTCAAAAGTGCTATCATGAAACCCCTGAGATCATTCCCCTCTGCATTCTCCGGTATCCCCAAAAAACGTAAATTATTCCGTCTCGCTCTGTTCTCCTGGTCTTCCACCTTCTGTATTAAGTCTTTAACAATACCATCCTGTTCTTTCCCTAATGTTTGTAGAGCCGATACATCTTGTTGAATATTTTCCATTCGTGTTTCAACTGATGCCATCCTATCCGAAATTTCAAGACATGTAGCTCCCAGTTTTTGTACTGCCCCTTGAAGTTTCTGAATGGCAGTATGAACGACAGTGTGTTTTTTTTTGTTATCTTGCTTCACGTCTTCTTTAAGATTCTTGATTGATTTTAAGATGTCACACAAAGAAGGTTCTGATTGTGACCTCCTACCATCCCAAAGTTCCGGTTGTGAAATCATAAATGTTTTAGATTCTCCAGAAGGACATGGTTTCGAAGCCGAGCCAGTAACGTCTTGTAGTGGGATAGTCCTGGGTCTGTGTCTAGTCTGTTTAGTATTGCTCCCTTGATCCGTAGTAGGTTAGTTTCTGTTGTCTTTTCTGCCTTCTTTTTCTTCTTTCCTGGTTCTTTCTAGACACACTATCCATTGAAGCAGTACTCATTTTCTTTATTTGTTCTAATTCTGGCTCTGATCCTAGTTCTGGCTCTGAATCTGATAAGTCAAGTTCATAATCTGCTGGTTCCGGTGTCCCGCCACTTATCCCCTCCAGATCTTCTATCTGCTGCAAATCACTAGAGGTAGAGGCACCGGTTTCGTAAATTTCAGAACCCGAATTCGGCGAATATTACAGGACCATCATTGCCCAGACCTCGTTTGTGCTTGACTTTGTTTTGACCTAGGTTGACATCTTCCCCAACAGCAATTAACTCCGGCAAGTCGTGTATCGTTTGTGTCAGTTATACCTGATGTGCCGCTCTTAAATCCTGACCCAAGATCTGGGTTGTTTCTACGCTGGGTATCACTGAGGCATGACCAGTATTAGAGTCTATTTTTGTACTCATCTTATACTCCACCATTCCAGCCGTAGCTGTGTTTTTCCCCACCCTAGCTGGTGTCGTTATGTGTTCGAGGTCTGTTATCGAGTTAACCGTTTTGATGGGTTTGCTCGTTTTACTCATCAAATTATTTGCGAGTTTTGTATTCATAATAGTGGGGTCTTCGTTTCCAACAGATCCCGGCAAAGCTTTAGCTACAGGATTAAATATACTTGAGATCAATGGTTGGGCTTCTACTGTTTGAGCTGCTTGACCTGTCGTTTTTGTGGCAGTTTTTAAATTCTTTATTGTCTGCAATCTTCTTGCCTTTTTTGCCTGCAGGTCTATCTTATCTGTGGCACTGTTCAAATTATCTACTTTATCTTCTCCATTTCCATCACAGTTGGTACTTCTGTCTCTCCCCCTTTCTCCAGTTTTATCTTTGCTTTTATCTTTGTTTTTATCTTTCATCTTCTCTTTATCTTTTTCTTTCTTCCGCCTTGCTCTTTAAGCCTCTTGTCTCTGGTCGGTTCACAGTTTTCATGAAATTCATACCCACCGGTAGAGCGTATATGACCTGCGACCTCTGGTTCTTCTAAACATGTTAATGCTAATGCAGCAGTAGTATTGATTCCCGAGATGTGGGTTCCTGCAGACTCCTCCATACTACTCCTTCTCTTTTTAGCCCAGACAATTTAAAAAAATAGATCACCTCTACACAACTCCATAGATTTCATCCTCCTGAGCAGGCTTAGTGACCCACTAAATAATCTGTATGATTTAAGTGATCTGAATCCCTTTTCAAAAATCAGCACGGGCCAAACATGCCCGAGTTGATTACAGAGATTAGGAATGGCGAGCGTCAGTAAACATCACCTCTCACAGCATACACAATAAACATGAGTTAGCATCGGTAAGCATCAGCACCCAGCACCCACAATCCACACAATCCCCCTTGAGCTTTTCTGGGAGTTGGAGTCTGTTTTTTTTGTTTTTTTTTTAGGAGATGCAGCCCCCAGGTTCAAGTACAGGAGCAAACCATACTCAGGTCGTGCGCAATCCAGTCCAATCCTATCATACTTGATGATTAATTCGATTATTCGATAATAGTTAGGAGTCACTCCCGCTGGTACCCAACCAGCATCAACCAGCATCAACGTAATGCGAGAGTTACACAAGCTCCATGCAACTCTTCAAGAACACTTCTAAGCCACTTCACAAACGTTAGTACAGCTGAAACACAGTTAAACACTATGTCAATAGAGAGGTGAACCAGTACAAACAGCTCATCAGCGTTTTTCACCAGCTAAAAAGGGATTTTCTTGGTGTTGTCCTCAGTGTGAAAGTATTAAGTAGTAAGTCATTGAAGTTACTGAGTGAACGTTACTGGGGAAAAAAGAGTTTTTCTTTTTTTTTATAGCCCCCTCCCCAATTGCTGCACTCAGTCAGTCAGCCACCTCGTTTAGACTTAAACTTCGACTGCTCTTTGCCCGCTGTTCGCCTGTTTCTCACCGCGTTTCCAGGGCTCTTCTCCTTATCCTACCGCTTGTCATCTGCGGACTTCAATGAAGCTGGCAGCTCTCTTCAAGCTCTCCTGGCTCTGTGCTCCAGCTGTCTCCTGTGCGGCGGCCAATCCGAAGGCTCCAACCCCCTCAGGCTCTCAAGCCTTCTGCGAGTTGGAGTCCAACCTTTTGGGGAGATGTGGCCCCTGAGTTCAAAAGCAATCCTCACTCGTGTCGTGTACTATCATGTCCTATTAGTACTTAGGTAGTTAGGAAGTTAGGAAGTTGGTAGTTAGGAGCTCTCCCGCTGGACCCAACCAGCATTAAAGTAGCACTTAAAATTAAAGCAGCACTTCATGAACACTAGCAAATTAAAGCACTGAGTTAGTGAAAAAGGGAACCAGCATAAACAGGTCAACAGCGTTTTCACCACCAGAGAGACATTATTGAGGCTTCTCCTGTTATCGATGACAAAGTGAAGGTTACTGAAAAAGAGGGTTTTTTTTCTCCCCCAAATCATTACAGTCATTACAGTCAATCATCAGCCAGCCACCTTGCTTTCACCCGTGATTCCTAAGGCTCTTCTCCCGCAGTCAAACGCGATCGCAGCCACTTGTCATCAGCGACTTCACCAATGTTGCCGGCGGCTCTCTCCCAGCTCCCGGCTGTCTCATGCGGCAGCCAACCAGATGGCTCCTACTCCGGCGTTTTCCTGGCGTTGCAGGCAGCGCAGGCGGCGCTACCGGCGTTACCAGCGTTACCAGCGGCTCTTTCCAAAGCTCTTTCCAAAGCTCCAGCTCTCCCGGCTCTCTTCTCGACTCTCTTCTCCAGGAGAGACCAACCAATTCTCCGTCATCTCGATAGCCCGAGGGTCCGAGGGTCCGAGTGCCAGGCTCCAGGTAAATCAGTCACATCTTGCGACTATCCGTGCATTCGCAAGATTAATCAATTTTTCCCCAATGTCATTACATTCTCGGTCTTCTCGGTTTTCTCTTAACAATGCGTGCAGTCGAGACGGACCGAAAAGCAAACAGACAGACCTACGAGGGTCCGGGCCAGCGATGCCTCAAGTTCCGCTCACTCCTGACTCCATCTGCACAGTATCCTCAGGCGCTCTTGGTCAATTTTGGTAACTTCCTACTTCGTGAATCAATTTTTGATTTAGCCTGCCCTACTAGCAAAAGAGAATATAAAGGCTTCTCATTTTTTTGTAGACCTGATTTTGCCAATGCAACTGTGGAAAGAAGGTGGAGGCTGAGACAGGTAATTTCTCCTTTTAAATTAAAGGGTGCCACCGTTTATCTACAAAACCCGGCACGGTTAAAAATCATATTTAATGGTACTACCAGAATTTTCTCCAGTGAAGTAGAGGCAGAAGCGTACTTAAAAGACATCACCAAATCAGACAAAACTAAGAATAATAATTAGACTATTTAGTAATTGTCACAAATAAAATCGTTGCACTGATTCAGACTGTCACTAACTTGTATATTTGAGTAATGATTGATTAAAACCAAACATTATGAATAACCCTATTCTTTCAGGCAGACACGGGAGTTTAGGTGAGTGGCCGCTTAAAGCTATCAATCACACTGGTGCCCGTAACCTGGTTCAATTTGAACCAGATAGCCTTAGTAAGGGGTAGTGGGGGGTGGGTTAGCCCAAGGGGAGGCGGCAGCATGTTTTATAAAGGGACACTAGGGGGAATAGTGTGGGGGTGGGGTGGGGTGAGGGAGGGGGTGGAGGATTGGGGGAGGGCAGGGGGGGGAGAAAACATAAAAAAAGCAACTACTTTAATCTGACAATAAGATTGCAACAATATGTAATTATTACAGTTAAATCTATAAAGCATATTCAAAGGTGTGAGAAGGTCATGGCAGATTCTTATGTTCTAAGTAAAACTTTTACAAAAGCAAAATGGCGAAATTAACAATCTGTACTTGGAATGTGGCTGGACTACATGATAGTAATAAACGAGCTAGGCTAGGCGAAATAATTAAGCAGAATAAAGCTGATATAATCTGCTTTCAAGAAACCCATCTACCCTGGGACAATCTGGGACCCATCTACCCAGGTTAACAAGAACCCAGGAGACGAGGGCTGTTTACAAGAAAGAACTGTTGCAATATACTAAAGCCATCAGGAAGGCAAAAAAAGACTACTTTTCCAGCAGAATCTTCGAGAATAAAAACTCTTCAAAAGAGCTCTTTAAAATTGTAAAAGAGCTCTGCAGCCCGGCCAGTCTCTCATCTAACCTGGCCCCCTCTCAAGCAGGTTGTGACAAAATGAATAACTTCTTTTGCGAAAAAATAGACAAGATCTATTCATCCTTCTCTAAACCCAAAACAGGCAGCCCGGTGGATCACGAGCCCTCCTCCCCCCATGCCTGCTGCACTAGCTTTGGCCCATACTCCGAAGAGGAAGTAGGCAATGCAATGCTCGAAATCAAATCGGGCTCCCCCCTGGACCCCTGCCCTCATCATATTTTCCGGCAGCTCATTCACCTGATCTGCCCTGCAGTGACTCAGGTATTAAATCACTCGCTAGATGCTGCAGAGTTTCCATCCTGCTGGAAGAACGCCACAGTCACTCCCCTTATAAAAAAAGCTGGTTTAGATATTAACAATCCGGCCAACTTCAGACCCATATCCCAACTTCCCTACCTGTCGAAAGTCCTAGAGAAACTGGTCAACAGACAACTGGCCAGTTTTCTCGAGGCAAACAATCTGCTGGACATCACACAAACGGGTTTCAGGTCCAATAACAGCACGGAAACAACTCTCCTAGCAGTGTTGGATCACATCAGGATGCACGCAGATCAGGGGAAAACAGTTGCCCTAATACTGTTGGATCTCTCGGCGGCTTTCGACACCGTCCCCCACCACCTGCTTCTGGAAACCCTAGCATCTAAGGGTATTAGGGACAAAGCACTGGGCTGGCTGTGGTCCTTCCTATCGGACAGATCACAATCAGTGCGCATGGGCAAGTTCGCATCCCCATGCCGGAACATCAAATACGGGGTCCCACAGGGGGCCTCACTAAGCCCAACTTTGTTTAATGTTTTTGTTTCATCCTTGGCGGGAATAGGCAGAAAGTGGGGTGTGGAAATCTGTTCCTATGCCGACGACACTCAACTCACTGTCATCCTGGATGAAAAAAACAACCCTAAAGACAGGCTACTTAACTGTCTTGCGGAACTGGCCGAATGGATGCACCAGCATTGTTTAAAACTCAACGCAGATAAATCCGAGATACTGCTGTTCAGAAGTCACACTCAGCTGTGGAATGACAGCTGGTGGCCAAAAGCACTGGGCACCCCTCCTGCCCCGTCACAAACAGCAAAGAACCTTGGAATAACCATAGACACTTCCCTTTCCATGAAGACTCATGTAGCTGCCATCTGCGGGAAAGGCTTCGCAATACTAAAAATGCTTAAGAGAGTCTTCCCCTGGATTCCAATGGAGTGTAGAAAGATCCTGGTCCAGTCTCTCTTGATGAGTAGGCTGGACTACGGAAACTCCTTGTTCGTAGGCATGGCAGGATATCTTTTCACCAGGCTCCAAATGGTGCAGAACACAGCAGCCAAGGCCATTTGTATGAAAAGAAAATATGACTCAGCCAAGAGTTGTCTGCGGGATCTCCATTGGTTACCAATGAAGCAAAGAGCAACTTTTAAAATGATGTGTATTACTCATAGAGCACTGCACAAAACTGGTCCCCTCATCCTTAGAAATAGGATTCAGTTCTACGCTCCCACTAGGAACCTCCGATCTCAATTCTTGGCTCGTGCAAAAACCTGCCGGGTAAAGAGAGCCAGGATGGGCGAGCGTGCTTTCTCCCACATCGCTGCTACCAAATGGAACGAACTACCTACAGCCCTCCGGCTCACAGAATGCCACCTGGCATTTAGGAAACAGCTAAAATCTTTCCTCGTCCCCCATCCAGAATAATCTAACTGGGCTCATACCTACGCCACATGCACATCAGCAATCATAGCGCAGTGATATCCTACCCTGGATGATTGTTAGCGCTTTACAAGAAATTAAATTAAATTAAATTAAGAGAGATCTGCTTAACTTTACAGCTTATAAGTTACTGGTCTGTTCCTTGCAAACATCTAATACCCGCGGTGTAGCTATCTTAGCTAAGATAGCTCTGGGGGATCCTCAATGTAAAGTAGCAGACACACAAGGGAGATGGGCAATTGCTGAGCTGGCTATAGGGTTAATTATATGCATGGTATACGGGTCTAACCAGGATGATCCCTCTGTTTTTGAAACACTTGAATTAGAACTTGCATCACAGGCCGGGCGCACTGGTAATATGTGGTGATTTTAATATCTCACTGGGCCCTGCCTTTAGGAAACAACAAAGGTATGCAGGTCGAAAACCAAGAGTATTTAAAGCAGTCAGCCAACTCAGACATAGCCTTGATCTTTTGGATCTATGGGATCTTAGAAAACAAGGTGACCCAGGGTATACATATTATTCACATCCCCACAATAAATATGTCAGACTAGACTATGTATTAGCTACTAGAGATTTAACTAATCAAGTGGAGATTTGTAAATGCCCACAATTAATTTCAGATCATAATGCACTAATCTGCTCTGTCATTCTAACTGGGTCATTCTGACACCAGTCTAATTGGACTTTTGACCGGAAACTCTTGGTCAATAATGACTATATTATGTTTATCATTAAATGGGCGCAAGAGTATTTTGACATAAATCGATATAGCTCTTCAAGGGGGGGTGGTGTGGGATTGTTTTAAAGCTGCATTGAGTGGGGAAACAATTAGTTATGTGGCTGGGACTAAAAAACAACTGGAAAATAAAAACCAATTGCTAATGACAGAATTAGCCGACATTGAGGAGGATCATGTAGTGTCAATAGGTCGGGGAGAGGATGGGGCAGATACAATGAGACGGATCCTGTTATTAAAAACGGAGCTGAATAGTTGTCTTACACAGTGAGCAGCAGAAACATATCAAGCCCATAGGAGGGATGTGTATGAGAACGGAGAAAGGACTGGGAGGCAGCTTGCCTTAAGTACTAGGCAAAAGATCTCCTATAACACTATTAAAGCTATAAAATCAGAGGGCCTGGTTTATACTATTCCAACAGATATAGCTGAAGTTTTTCAATTATATTATCAGAAACTGTATCATGAAGACGAACTAATTGACAGTGGTGAAATAGGATTATTTATTACTGAATTCCTAGCTGATACAGGATGGGATAAGATTTTAGATAATGTAACAGGAAAGAATTGGAAAAAGAGATAACCCTAGCAGAAGTACAGAGAAACCTTTTTGATCTTCCCTCTGGAAAGGCAGCCGGCCCAGATAAAGTCCCCTTAGAACTATATAGGATTTTGGGTAATATAATTGCTCCACTCCTACATGACCTCTTTGTGGGTATACAGTGGAGTGGCCGTCCGCCAAATTCATGGAAAGAGACCAACATAATTGTATTTCCAAAAAAAGGTAAACCAGCCGACCTCCCATCATCTTACAGCTCAATCTCCTTGATAAACTCTGACTCCAAATTATATGCAAAGATTCTGGCTAATCGGCTGGGAGGGGTCATTGAACATCTGGTCTCCCCCTGGCAGCATGGCTTTATTCCTGGCAGGTCTACTACCGATCACACTCGTAGAGTGATTTCACTCTTTGATGTCATGGCCGGGACCGGAGGCCAGATGTTGATGATCCTTCTCGATGCCGAGAAAGCCTTCGATAGGGTGGCATGGGAGTTTCTTTGGAGTATATTGGGTCGAAATAATTGTGGGCCTATATTTATTAAAGCTATAAAAGCTATGTATAAAGAACCAGTAGCTAAGATTCAGGTCATGGGTATTGAATCTGGGATAGTTCAGATAACAAGAGGCACAAGGCAAGGGTGCCCATGCTCCCCGCTATTGTTTGCATTATACATCAACCCTCTGATTGTTAAACTCATGCAGACCCCCTTGATTAAACCAATCACCACGGGCACTTTTGATACCAAAATACTCGCATATGCGGATGATGTGGCGGTACTAACATCTGACCCTACGGAAGCAATCACTGAAATAGAGACAATCACGCATAGGTTTGGAAGATATTCTGGGTACTCTCTCAATAAAGAGAAAATCATCATACTATGCACCGAGAATATAGATTTTATTGATCCCAGAAAGGCAGAAACAGCAGTGTACCTTGGGGTCTGTATAAGCACGAAGGTTCATGATATATGTAAAATAAACTACGAACCTTTACTAACCACAATAAAACAAGATTTAACTCGGGTTAATAGCATACACTTGTCAATAATTGGTAGAACTAACTATCTTAAAATGAACATACTTCCCAAAATATTATATTTGTTTCGTGCTATCCCCCTACTTATTGAGGATACATTATTAAGAATTTTCGAGCCACAAATGGCTAAATTTATGTGGCATTATGGTAAAATTAGGAGGTCAATGAGATATTTATCATTACCTCAGGAAAGGGGATGGTTAGCCACTCCAAATATCATGCTCTACCGATGGGCCGCCCTCCTTCAGCAAATGGCTCCACCTTTTAGCATTTCTAATCAGCCGGAGAATTTAGAAGGCACAAGAATACCATCGATCTATGAATTGTCAATAGGGGTGGAAGCCCGAGGACTCTTACTTAGACAACTGGAACCTAGCTATTTCAAAAAAACGAAATTTAAAGTGATCAACAATGCAGGTAAAATATGGGCAAGAATATCGAAATATATGGAAATCCCTAAATTCACTAGACATACGCCTTTATGGCGGTCTTCACTTTTACCTAAACAAGTTAATGATGTTGTTGCAAAAGAATGGGAAAATCTGGGAATTATTACAGTTGGGGATTTTCTCATTGGGGAATGCAGTACTAGACTTATGAACCTTCAAAAAAACTTTAAAATCTCTAACTGTGATTTTTTTAAATATATTCAACTCAATACAATTTTGACTCGGAAAAGACCTGCAATTAAGTTAGATAAGATTCCTCTCCTAGAAATACTTAAGTTCGACACGACTAGAATTCGAGCATTTTATAGTATGCTTTTAGGGAAGCTTCAAGACGATCTAGACCAAACCGAAGCCACATGGGTCGATAAACTAGACAACTCTGATGTAGATATAGATATGAGTCTGTTATTATCATCACAGCTTCTACTTAGCTCTAATCTCAGGGCTCAGATCTATAAGTCTATTTATAACCTTTATTATACCCCCGCTAAACCCGATGCCTGGGGCAAAAGGTTGAATGATAAGTGTTCTAGATGTGGAAGAGGCCCGGCTACACTAATTCATATGTTTTATGAATGTAACAAACTAGCATCGTTTAAGAGGATGCTGTCTGAATTCTCTGAAGAAGTGTTTGGACATAGACTTGCAGAATCTTCCACATTATATCTACTAGGGCAGGACAGCTCTCTAGACTTACGTGCAGAAGAAGAATCTTGCTTATTTATAGGAACAGCAGTATATAGAATTATACTAGCATCCAGGTGGAAAGAGGCTGATCCACCCACGTTCCAAATGTGGTTATGTCGTTTTCTAGGTGTGTGCAACCAGGAAAAAGCTATATATGCTTCTAGAGGTAGGCGAGCTAGAAGTCGAGGCGCTATGATTTGGTTCCCTATAGATAGATGGAGTGAGTCTATTATGAATGTTTGAATTAAATCAGTTTTCATTGTAATTAATTTCTCTTAGCAGGTCTATAATAAGTATATGGAATGTTGGATATGTTAATATGACTGTATGCAATTTTTTGTTAAATTTAAGATTTGTATTCGTACTGCTACTTTTTATTTGTTTGTGTTATCAGAGTTACTTAATAATTTTTTTTTTTTAAATTGTCGTTTACAAAACCTTCGAAATGCACTTAAAAAAACATAAGTTTCAGGCAGGTTATAGTTAGGAATTTTCTTTTAAAAAACCTTTGAAAGTTACAGAAAAAAACATAGGTTTCAGGCAGGTTATAGTTAGGAATTATCTTTTAAAAAACCTTTGAAAGTCACTGAAAGAGACATAGGTTTCAGACATGTTATAGTTAGGAATCAGCATTTAAAAAACCTTAGAAATTCACTGAAAAAAACATAGGTTTTAGGGGTGTTATTGTTAGTTGGACATTTCACTCGAACAAAACCATTGAAATTCCTCCATTATAGTTAGTTGTACTAACTATAACTCGCGCTCCCGCAATTCACTGCTGATGATGTCACATATAACATCATTCATGACATGGTCAGTGACATCACTGATGTCATCACTGATGACATCTCAAATGACATTACTGATGACATCATTAATGACATCATCCACAAGGCAATCTGATACATTGTATCATACACTAGTATAACCTTTCAACACTCATTATAAAATATGGAGTACCGTATTTGAAACGATTGACACACCAATACAAGTTTCTAAAAATTCACTCAGTGATTCCTACATCTACACACAAATCTAAACACTTACCTATAGATTCATTCCTACATGCTAACAAAGATCAATAGAACACTATTAAATATACTTATACACCTACATCGACGTTATACACCAGCACACATCCTATTCACTTATGCAGTCATCCTATTCACTTATGCAAACAATTGATCATACTTACATTTACTAAGCTACACACTTATACAAACACCACTTTATTTATTCATATAGATAGTACCTCATACTTAGTGTATTATAAAATCACTATTACAAGTATACAGTTATCCATACAGTCCTCATACAATCACTGTGTCGTATGTATTCTTATTTATTTACTACAACTGTCACATACACTGCCTTTTATATTTCTAGTTTGTTGGACATGTATCATTGAGAAATATATTTACTCATCACCACCCCCATAAAGAGATTTACTCACCCAAACAACTGTTTCCACATACAGTCTTAACCTCATATACCTACTAAATCAATTATTTACACATCTTTGGACAGTCACACACCTCCCACCCAACCACACACACATTAATTCACTATCCCATACAAATACTCACTTAACCAATTAATAACTAATATAGGCTTTCACATATTTAGTAACCAACTTATGTCGTAGTTTACACAACAAGAGATAGAGTGATACAGGTATTCACATAGTTTAATCACTATCCCATATATTTAGTGAGACACTTTTAATTCGTCACTTAGACAGTCAATCACATTGCTACTAAATCCTCCATTCAGACACTTATACATCCACTCAGTCTTCAAGGCAGATAGCTATATATATAATACTTATTTAAATATCGAACCAAACCACATTCACTGGATGATGTCATCTGAGATGTCATCAGTGATGTCACTTACCATGTCATGAATTATGTAATATGTGATATCATCAGCAGTGGATTGTGGGAGAGCGAGTTATAGTTAGTACAACTAACTATAACGGAGGAATTTCAATGGTTTTGTATGAGTGAAATGTCCAACTAACTATAACACCCCTTAAATCTATGTTTTTTTCAGTGAATATATATATAGATATACATATGTGTGTGTGTGTATGTGCACATATATAAAGATAGATGGACAAATAGATAGATAGACTTACCTTGCATTGTAAAGGCATGCATGGTAAAGGAATGCATGGCAAATGCATTGGGATGAAAAGGCAATGCATAATAAATGATGCGAGGTAAAGACATCGCATGATATTGCCTGTGCCATAAAGGCTATCCCCCCACACACCTCAATCAAGCCAGATACGTACTGTAAACATTTTTAATTTATGTAACTCATAATCAGGAATGAACTGAGAATGGGGATTTGGGGGGGTGGCCGACCAGCGGGAGGCTCTCCCCCCCGGGGAAGTTTGGGGCACCAGGGGAGGGGGGGGGGGAGGAGGAAGCTTGACTAACAGGGCTCGCCGTAGCTGGCGATTTTGGGCTGGTTTGGGCTATTTAGGTTTATTGGGCTAGTTTTAGGCTGCCTGGGTATTTAATCGGCCATTTTGTGTCACTGCACACTGTTCGTGGTGCAGTGACACAGCAGCCAGGGCATAGCAGTTTCTTGGTCTTGTGTGCGCGGGCTTTAGCGGATTGTGAGGCGGATTGGCGGCGTTTGCCGGATCCTTGGAGTGTTTACTGAGGCAGTAGCTGGGGCGTGCGGTGAGCGTGGTCGTGCGCTTTGTGGTCCAGCGGCGATTGGATACGAGATGGCGGAGTGCGCTAATCCGCGGGTGGCCGAGGCTCTGCGGCTGTTGAGCGAGGCGGGCCGCATGGACATCGTGCGGCCCGACCTCAAGGTAAGGCCTCAGCGGCGCGCTGCCAACGGCACCGCTGCGGCTGTGGCGGCGTGTGATCCGCCTCGGTCGCAGCCGCGGCCGGCTCAGCGGGGTGGGAGGGGGGCGGAGGAGCGAGGAGCGGAGGCCGGCGCACGTAGGCAGGGCCGCGGGGGAAGGCACAGGGAGGCGCCAAGAAGGCAGGTCGGAAGGGGCAGAAGCGGGCCCTGGAGTTCGTCGAATTGGTGGGGGGAGGGGGCGACCCGCGAGGCAGTGGCTGAGATGGGAGGGCAGGGGGGGGTGGGGGATGACGAAGGGTCCCAGGTGGTGGTGCTGCTGGGGGAGGGGGGGGCAGTGGGAAGGGGGGTTGGGGGCCGAGGGTAGTGAGGGGCCTGTGGTGGAGGAGGGACGTGGGGCAGGTGGAGAAGGGGGGCCGGGGCGAGAAGAGGTGGGGGAGCAGTTGGGAGGAGGGGATGGGGGGCCGGGGGGGCCGTTTCCCCCCTATTGATTGAGGAGACCGATGTGGAAGAGGAGGTGGGGGGGAGTGGGGGGCGGACACGGAGCTGGACTGGAGTTCGTCCTCGTCGGAGGAGGGGGGGCATGGGGGGAGAGGGGGGATGGCGTCGCCGGGGCTGCGGGGGAGGCGTGGGGGGAGGGGTCAGGAGGAGGGGCGTGGCAGACCTGAGGCCCTGGGGGGGTGCTCGGCGGCGGCCGGGCGGCGAGCGGGAGGGGTGGGTCGGGGATGGGGTGGTGGGTCGGTGGGGGTAGTGGGGGGGGAAGGGAGGAGGGGGGGATGGACGAGAGTGGTGGGCAATGGGGGGCCTATGGTGAGGGGGAGGGGAGCGGCAGGTTGGGGGCCTGGGGAGTTGGGCGTGGGGGGGGGGGCGGGGCCGAGTTGGGGTTATGGGGGTGGGGGGCAGGGGGGCTGGGCCGGGGAAGGGGGTTGGGACCTGGGGGGCAGGGGAATCCCGTCGCGGCGCGGAGGTCATTCGGCAGGATGGGGGAGGGGAGCGGCTATGGGATGGGGGAATTGGGGGGGGAGCGGCGCGTGGGGGGGAGAAGGAGGGGGTTTCACCCTGGCATGCTGAACTCCACCTTTTTTCCTTGGCAGGAGCTGTTTGCGAGGCGCTCGGGGGAGCAGCATGCGGCTCCCACCCACCGAGAGGATGGGCCGGCTCTGTCTGGTGCGGGCGGCCGAGCTCCAGCGACTGGAGGCGGGAGGCGTCTCTGCCAGCCCATCCCCGAAGGGTCTTTACGGCCGCCGGGGGTGGGGGAGTGAGGATGGATGCAAATTTTTCTGCTTTGAATGCGAGTGTGGAGGATGGGGGGGCGAGTGTGGACTTGAGGTAGTTGATGCGGGTGTGTCGTGAAAGAGCGGGTTTGAGCCGGCTGGAACCTCAAGTGGGGGGCCCGGGTGGTGGGGAGCGGGCTGATGGAGAGTCGGAGGAGGAGGGAGAGATTCTGGAGGACGGGGGGGCTTGTAATGTTGTTAGCAGTGTATTATAGGTGCCAGCAAGGCAAGAAGCGCCTAGAGTGACGGCCCCCTCAGTTCCACTGGTTAGGCGGCGGGATCCAGCAAGGACGCCGGCCTTGACGCCAGGTAAGACGGATGACGGCGCGGGGAGTGGCAAGCGGCGTTGTGTGCGGGTGTCAGTGGGGAAGGGGGATGAAGGGGAAGATGGCTGGCGGTTGGTGCGGGGACGATATGTGCAGGACGCGGGAGTTGGCACGGACGGTGCGGCGCAGGGTGGAGACGGGTCGAGCAAGGGCGGCGCGGCAGCGGCGGCTGGTGAGAAGGTGACGGCGGGGGGAGGGAAGGAGAGTTGTGTGGTGCCGGTGCGTAAGTTGCCGTACATGGGGCTGACCAAGCCGCTGGGGGCTCACCTTTCAGCAGCAACGCGGGAAAAGATCTGGAAAGGGGAGTATATTGACATCTTGAAGCTTCTCCACAGGGAGTTGACGTCCAAGGAGGGGTCGAAGGAAGAGGAGCAGGAGTTAGCTAGGCGCCCAAAGGTGCCCCTGACGCTAGACAACTGGTCAGCGGCGTTCCTCATATACGCGAGCGTGTATTGCGAGAAGTTCCCGGACCGGTGCGTCGCGATGTTCAAATACATGGATGTGGTGCGGAGGGCACAGGTGACTTACGGCGGGTATGCGTGGTCACACTACGACGAGGAATTCCGGGCGCGCATTGCGGCGGACCCGGAAGCGCAATGGGGGGAGCTGGATTCGGATCTGTACCAGCAAACGATGGGAGGGACCAAGTTTGGCCGCACCATTTACACGGCGAGCGGGCTGCCGCTGGTGCCGCCCCCCTTTGCGGCCTGCCCCACCCGTGGGTGGGGCAGGGAGACTCTGGCAGCCAGGCAGCCAGGCCACGGTCAGGACCTGCTGGGACTTTAATAGAGGAGCCTGCGGGCGGGCGGCATGCCGTTTCCGGCACGAGTGCTCATCGTGCAGACGGAGGCATCCAGTGCTGCGTTGTTGGGGGATCGGGGGCCTGCCAGGGCAGCAGCCCGTGCAGGTAGGTGCCCCGGCCAGAGGGGGACTTGGTGGGGGGAGGGGAGGAGGCAGAGGGGGAGGAGCTGGGGCTCTGGGAAATGGCTCGTACGCCGGTTAGGATCGAGCGGATGGAGCCCTGGTTGGCGGCGTATCCGCGGGCGGAGGATGCTGCTGTGCTGCGTCGGGGTTTCCGGGAGGGGTTCAGGCTGGGGTACGAGGGCCCTCGGATTGCTCGCTGGGCGGACAATTTGAAGTCAGTGAACGCACACAAGGGCGTGGTGAGAGAGAAACTGTTCAAAGAGGTCAGAGAAGGCCGGATGGCGGGGCCATTCACGGCACCGCCGTTGCCAGGCTTGATCATTTCCCCCATCGGGGTGGTGCCCAAGAAGGAGGAGGGGCAGTTCCGACTGATACAGCATTTGTCGTGGCCGGAAGGGGAGTCGGTCAATGCCTACATTTCGTCAGTGGACGTCGCACGGAGGCTCGTCGCGGTGGCGGGACGGGGGCGTTGATGGCGAAATGCGATGTCAAGTCGGCGTTCCGACTCCTTCCGGTGCACCCGGCGGATCACCAGTTGCTGGGGATCCAGTTCCAAGGTCTCATCTTTGTGAACAAGGCGCTGCCGATGGGGTGCTCCATTTCCTGCGAGCTATTTGAGCGCTTCAGCTCATTCCTACAGTGGGTTTTTTCTAGGCGCACAGGCTCGGAGTCAGTGACGCACTATCTGGATGACTTTTTCCTGGTGGGGCGGCCCGGTTCGGAGGACTGTCAGCGGCAGCTGGATGGTTTGGCTGGGTTAATGGGGGAATTTGGGGTTCCCTTGGCGCCAGAGAAGACGTGCGGTCCCAGTACGGTGTTGTCCTTTCTCGGTATCGAGCTCGACTCGGTCGCCATGGAAGCGCGCCTACCGGAAGACAAGAGGTCAGCAATGATGGTCCTGGTGGATGGCATGTTGGCAAAGAGGAAGGTGACGGTGCGCGAGGTGCAGGTGTTGTTGGGGCATTTGAATTTTGCTTGCCGCGTGGTGCGGGCGGGCCGAACGTTTTGCCGGCGTTTAGGTTTGGCGTTGTCCGGTTTGACCTTGCCTCATCATCATGTGCGCCTCTCGGCGGGAATGAAGGAGGACCTGCGCATGTGGCGGGCGTTCCTGGAACGGTTCAATGGGGTACCCATGGCGCCGGCAGAGGACTGGAAGTGGGACGTTACCATGTACTCGGATGCAGCGGGCGTCGGCGGCTTCGGTCTGTACTGGGAGGGAAAATGGTGTGCAGAGCAGTGGCCGGAACATTGGCAGACAGGCAGGAGGAGCATTGCGTTCTTGGAGTTGTCCCCTTTGGTGGTGGCGGTCACGGTGTGGTCAGGGGCGTTGGCTCACAAGCGCGTGATGTTTCGAGTGGACAACATGGCCGTCGTGCAGGTGGTGAACAGGCAGTCGGCTCGGGACCCGGAGGTTCTGAAATTGATGAGGGTGTTTGTCCTGCGCTGCTTGGAGAATGACATACTGTTTCAGGCGCGCCACGTTCCGGGAGTGGACAATGACATTGCCGATGCCTTGTCTCGTTCACAGTGGGAGAGGTTCCATGGGCTAGCCACGGAGGCGGAGGAAGTCAGGACGCCGGTGCCGGAGGACTTGTGGTCGGTGGGCGAGGCCGGGTCTTTCAGTTGGTGAAGACGTCGGTAGCAGTGTCCACGTGGAAGGCATACGAGCTAGCGTGGGAGGAATTCCTGCAGTCAGGTGCGGTGAGGCAAGGGGACCGGTGGCGGCGCGAGGAACAGGTGGTAAGGTTCATGCTGGTGCTCATGGATAGAGGGCTGTCGCGGGTGTCGATTGCGGGCAAGCTGTCGGCGGTTGCGTTCATGGGAAAGTTGTGGTGGGGTTACCCCCCGTCGGCGGGTTAGTTGGGGACCCGGCTGCTGGAGGGGTGGGCGAGAGAGAGGGGGGCGGAGGTGCGGTTGCGCCGTCCCATCACGGTGGATTTGCTGGAAGGAGTAATTAGCGCGCTCCCGGCGGTGTGCAGGGATGAGGGCGAGGCGGTGCGGTTTTCTACCTTGATGTCCTGGCTTTTCTTTGGAGCGTTTCGAGTGTCGGAGTTGCTTGGCGCGAAGGGGAGGCGGGGGGTGATGTGGGGGGAGGTGGAGGTGCGCACTCAGGAGGTGGCGGTGCGTCTGCGGCGCTCGAAGACGGACCAGCGGGGGGTCGGGACTTGGGTGGTACTGGGTCCGGACGGCCGGGAGGGGGTGTGCCCGGCGGCGTGCGGTCGGCGGTTGATGGCAGGCAGTGGCGAGAAGGAGGGGGAGGTTTTTGGTCGGGGTGGGGGTGACGGAGTGACGGCGTCTAAGGCTCCGGGGGTTCTGTGGCGCGCCCTGCGGTACATGGGAGAGGACCCCCTGGCATTCGGGACGCATTCCTTTCGGATCGGGGCGGCAACGGAGGCGGCATGGAGGGGTTGGGGTAAGGAGGAGATTCAGAGGCTGGGTCGGTGGAAGTCGGATTGTTACAAGACGTATGTGCGGTTGAGGGAGGCGGGGGGGTGTTGTAACAGTGATTCCCGATTTTGATATTTGTGTCTTTGCAGGTGCTGTGGCGGGGCCGGAAGCGGCTGTTCTGAATGTATATATTGTGGGACATTCATTCGTCAAGAGGGCAGAACAGGCGGAGTGGGACAGGCATCGGACACTCAATTTGGGATTGGATGTGGGGCTGTATCGTTATTGGAGGGGGAAAGGGGGTAGGCGTTGGCATGAGTTATTGCCTTTGTTGAACACAGTGGTGAGGGGGGGGTGTGCCCTGACGTGGTGGTGATCCATCTGGGTGAGAACGATTTGGTGCAGTGCAAGGGACTGGCGCTGCTCAAGCAGATGAAGAGGGACCTGAGGGAAATTAAGAAGCAATGGGCGGGCTGCCATCTTATCTGGTCTGAGTTTATTCCCAGGCGGGTGTGGAGGGGGGCGGAGCGCCCAGGAGCCATAGACAGGGCTCGGAGGAAAATTAATCGGGAGATGCGGGACTTCTGTGCCAGGGAGGGGGTGGGGAGGATGGAGCACCCGGAGTTGCGCTATGGCGCGGTATATTTTTTCCGGGAGGATGGGGTTCACCTGTCCAGGTATGGCATGAAGTTGTATTTAGTCCAGCTGAGGGAGGCTTTGGATGGGGCGTTGGGGGTGCTCAGGTATCCGAGGAGGCAGGAGTCCTAAAGGGGGGGTCGAAAGGCGTAAGCGACTTTCGAGTGGCGCTTTCCTAAGGAGATAGGGTGGTTTGCTGGAGGCCTGGGACTGTATGGTAGGTGGGGGTGAGGTCATGGAGGTCACTGTGGAATTCAGTAGAGGGGTAGGTTGCTGAGCGGATGTGTTGTATTTCAGTTGCAATGTTGGGGTTTAACTTTAGGGGTGGGGGTGGACGGCTGTCAGGCAGTTGTTAATTAGTGAGCAGTAGTTTTGTTCGGCACAGGCCAAGGGGGATTGTGTTATAGGTGCACCTGATTCCAATAAAGCGGCCTTTTTCACACATTTTGGTTGTCTGTGTCAGTGCTCCCCCCCACCCCCCTTCACCTACTGGTGTGCCCCAAACGTATGCAACAGAGACTTTCTATAGGGATAGGCTGAAAAGTTCTTGGAGGCGGGTGATGTCCTGGGGCATGGATTACGAGGAGTGTAACATGAGCGTGCAGATGGGAGAAGCACCACGACCTCTGGGGGCAATAGCATATTCCTCCTGTTTTTTGGGTTTCGCCTGCCGAAGGCTGCGCTCTGCGCAGCTCTTCAGCGCAGGTGAAATCCTATGTCGTCAATAAGGACTCCTGGAACGTCCCCCGGCTCTCATTGGTTAGCTCCATAAATGGAGGCTAGCCATTGAGTGCCGGATCTGTCCATCAAGGCTGGACCAGATTCGGGGGCGTTCCGGAGATTTTTTCCCAGGGCGGAGTTACGTTCAGATGCGCTGTACATTCCCGCCCCCTCCGTGTGCCTTTCCGCCCCCCTTGCTGTCCTGTGCACGTTTCCCGCCGTCCGTGTCCTCTCCCGCCCCCTCCCGCCGTCCGTGTCCTCTCCCGCCCCCCTCCCGCCGTTCGTGTCCTCTCCCGCCCCCTCCCGCCCCCTCCCGCCGTCCGTGTCCTCTCACGCCCCCAGCGAGTGCCCACCTCGCGATTTCTGCCCGCCTGCCTGCCTAGCGAGGGCCGCCGCGCTGCCCGCGGCGACCCGGAAGTACCTGGCCGGCCGGCCAATCCCTTCGCGGCCGGCCGGAAGTGTTTATGCCCGTCCCGGTTTTTAATTTAGAAAATCTGGTCACCCTATCTTAGCCTCAACTTTCCCTGATATCCGTAATTAACTGAATCAGGTGGGAATGCCCGGACCGAGACAAACTATCACCGGCCAACTCAAGTTCACTGGCTGGTTCCTGGACGACTTACCGCAGGTCATTCGCCACCCACAGCCTGGCCGTCTGCTCCAAGCCACAAGGCGCCCGCCAGCTACCTGGTGACAGATGGGACAGTGTTTACACACTAAGAGGCACGTGCGGACTGCACAGCGAATGAACACTTCGTAATTCTATGTAGTGCGCTAGGATTGGCTGAGTTGCCCCCAATACTGCAATCCTGGGTCACCTTACACATCAGGAGTCCCTCCCTCTACCAGGCGACCCCCATAATATGTTCAGCCGTGGGATTGGCTCCCGTGTGAACTGGAAGTACTGGAATTACGGACAAATGTCATCCGTACAAAAGATGAATAACGGACCCCGAGCAGACTGAATTCTCGGACGATCCGCGTGAGTAGCGGACAGGTGGTCTTTTTTAACGATGTGCAGACTTGGGGAGGGGTGTTTTGTATAGAATAGAGCGAAAGGCTTGTGGAGAGATTAGTGATGTACCAATGTAGTGACCGAGAGTGCATGTTGTCTAGACTTGGGGGAGGGGCGCTTTATATCAAGACCGCTGAATATGTCACAGAGAAGCGAAAAGGGTGCTTTTGGAACCAGGACCTAATTTTCATAAGGGCATGTTCATTGCAAGTTAATGAGTCATGCAGGGCTGTTGAATGATATACATTACTGCAACTTCAACAGAAGGAATACAATCTGTGCAACTGTATAAAATCTGACTGCTCAGAATATGCCTGGCTTCATTTAAAAACAGGTTCTGGGTCTAACTACAGGGTCACTAAGGTATTTTTTAAGTGAGTAAAGTAGTGTTGGTAAAGAGACAACTGTAGGACGCATAAAGTATCGGTGTGGGATGAGGCAACTGTAGCAATAGAGCGGGTGGATAAGGTGTGGTTACGGATGCTTTGGAAAGTGTGATTATAGTGAATACACAACATGGGGATGTAGGCAATGCTGGAATTGCGCACGGACTGCGATCAGTGTGGACTCAAAGAAAATGGTTTGTAGGATTCAGTGAGAATCGGTACATAACGGACTTAGATGATGATGTAAATGTGAACGCGGGGTCTGCAGGAATTGTGAGCAAACTGACAGATCGAAGCGTCGTCCTAAGAGCTGTGGGGCTTTTGGGGTAGAACATCGTGCGGGAACAGGGCGGGTTTAGTGCGCTAAATGGGGCTGGGCGGGCCGGGGCGGAGTGTGGGGCTTGGAATGCTTGGGGTGAGCACTGCTTGGCCTGGGTGCAAAAGATGCTGGTGGTGTGGATTCTGTTCGAAGTAATTGATAGAGGATGTATGGACACAAAGGATACAGGAATATGGTTGCAGAACAGGTTGGAAGAGTGAACATAAATATTTCTGAAAGTGGGGTCCTGTTGTGCAAAGTAAGTGTAGCCTAATGGAAATGTTCGGAGCGTGGTTGTAGGATTTATGGATCGCTTTTGAGAAGTAAATTATGGAAGTGTGTGTGCTACTCAGGTTTCCGTACAGCCAGAATAATAGACGCACAAGCTTCCGGACTAAGAAGATACGAGGATTCGAGAAATGAGGGCCCTGCGAATGCTCTGGGAGGGTGGGTACGAGATGTTGGTGTTTTGGGTGTAGCTGGAAATGTGGTCACAGAGTTTGACGGAAGTGTGACTGATACTAGACATAAGAGTATTGGAAGTGAGTGTGGGCAGTGTGGTTGCTGGGAATACTTGAAATGTGTAATAGGCTATGCTTGAAGTTACTGTGCACGGGACAATGGAAATTACATTTGCGAGTTGTTAGGGCGATCTTAAGAGCGCTGTTAGAAATGAAGAGTTTGGGGTTCTGCTGGACAGTGTGAATAAATCCTGTTAGGTCCGAGTGCTAATGTCAGCATGTTGTAATCGAAGCGAACTGAGCGGCAACCATTCTGCGCACTGATAGACATATTTGTCCCGCATATTTCTGTTTGTGTTGCAATATATTTATAATAAATTACGCAATTTCTAATCACTAGTTTCTGTGTCAGGTTCTAAAACTAGGTCTGCAGGGCATTTATTCATTAGTTACAGTTTGGCTGGCTGTAAAAAGTAGAACTTATCTCCCAAATCCCCTTAAGCGTAATCGCCAGTAATGCTTTTATATATGGAGCACGGCTCCGTTTTTTATTTATTGATGCGTGTAACTTGGAGTATCCTTAAATGAAGTTCGATAATTGTCTGGAAGACTGTACTTTTTCAGATGGTTGAATGAGTTTTTGCCTCTTTTCACTTGGTATACTTTCTTATTTCACATGTTTCACAAATAGGTGGTTTACCACAGATCACCAGTACGCAGGAGAAAAGCAAATCTTGCTTTAGCATTTAAGACACTGTGGTTTTCCTGGTGTTAGCCACACTTACTCATTGGATGATCGGGTCTTTATGGTTTTAGTGCTCTCTTAACAGTTCAGAAGGATTTGTCCTCTGTTACTATATGTCCAAATTATATAGACACAGGTTTGCTTAACCTAAGAGACTTATTATCAACTTAATAAAAACATGTTTAATAACATTTCCAAAATAAATTCCGTTTGGAATATATTTTATGTATGTATTCTTGCGCTGGTGTAAAATTCAGAAATTGTATTTTTAATAGTGTTCTCTAAAATGTAAAGCATCGTTATTTTATATACTAATCTATCTAAATCTGATTTTCATTTGGAGGTTTGCACCTTTGTGAAATTGTGCAAAATTGTTATTTGATATTGACCCTATAATTTTTGTAGACTGAATAGCCACAACAGTTATGCCTGTTCTACATAGTTTCTCAATCTTATATATACATTATCTGCAAAAAGAATCTTATGTGCGTTGACCTTTTGTATTTCTATGAAATATGGATTGCCTTTGATGTTTTGGTAATCCATTGCTAACAGTTTAAAAAGGAGCAAAGAGAGGCAACATTCATGTTTTTCTCCTCTGTTTTATTTTTCTGAGGTCAGTCTATTTTCTGTGATCCAAGCCTTTTCTAAATAGGCTTCCCAAATCCCAACATTTGCATACTGTTCTGCTGCTGCTAATTAAATTATTGAGCACCTTTTGGTGTCTGGACCCAGAATGACTAACTTAATACGTTTTTTTTTAAATTTCTTTTTATTAAACAAAAATCAACAAAGAAACACATCAGGTGACATACGCATAATTTTCCTGAGATTCTCAATGACATTCCGTACAGTCAAGATATAACACTGTTATGACAGTTAGTGATTCAAGCGGACTCATGCGCCTCCACATCCTCATGACATGCTGGCGCGGCACAGACATCTCCCCTGTAATGATTCCAAGCCTCCCAGACCTTACCCCACTTCCTCGGGCATCCCCTAGCAGAATAGACTGACCTCTCCCTAAACATACACCAGTCTAAATCTTCCTCCATTTCTCAATCTGGGGCGGCTGGCTAGCTCCCCACAATTGGACGATATTACGCTTCGCTATCATGAATGCCTATGTTGCCCATTGCTGTTTGTATGTGTTTAGGTCCGTGGGTTCCAATAGGTTTCGCATTTGGAAAGTTGGAGCTATTGGTTTTGTAAATGACATTTTATATTTATATATTGTTATTGACAATGCCAATAACGATATATAAATATAAAATGTCATTTACAAAAACCAATAGCTCCAACTTTCCAAAGGCGAAACCGTTGCATTGTAAATGCTTGTTTCACTTAATACTAGGGTCATTTCTTTTTTTCTTTACCTGATTATTTCCATGCTTGAAAGTCGCAGATTGGGGTGTTTGGATAATAGGGTAACTGCTGGCCTTTGTCCTTCCTGCCAGGGTAATGCTTTATCTAAAGAGTGTTCTCTTTCGCAGCCAAGAGTGAACTCGTGCCGTTGTGGGAGTGACATCCACCACATTCCTCGCACTCTTCCTGTTGGTGCCCAGGGGGTGGGCTGCCTCTGTTCTCTATGGTTAGGGCATTTAGGCTATTTTTAGAACTGGCTGGAAGGACAGGTTTAGTGACGCACCTTGCAAGACATGGTTAACATTCCTACCTCAGAAGTTGATAAGCAGCAGGTAAAGCACAGCCACCAGCAGTACTGACTGTGTGCCTGGGCTTCGCAGCGCTACTGAATTGTGAGTGACTCCCACCGGTGTCAAGACTCCTACCTGCTGCACAACAAATGTCACGGGCTGCACCCATGTGGGTCTTCGGCCTTCTTCTCGCCTGCCAAGTGCTCCTTGGACGCTCTGATGAACATGAAGAAAGTAAGCCATAAGTTCATTTTAACGCTATGTGCGCCTTGGCGCTGAAAAGTAATACTATTGTACCATTTTATGCTATGAGAGTATCACTGATGACTACTACTCCTGTAAATTCTTGCAGTGTAGTGCACACTGCTCGTTTACATGCCAAAAGTAGGCTCTGCCTACTCCCTGGCGCATGACTCAGTGCTGGCACGGCGCTCTGTGCTATAGTCCAAATTGTTGGGTAATGAATCTGCTATGTTACTGCTTAATGCTTGCAGTGCCGATAACCAGCTGGGTGGTGGCGTGTGCTCTACGTTTCTTGCCCTGCGATTGCCTGCTACTAGCTGGAGGCACGGCATCCTGAAGGCCACGTATATCATCTATTTCGTGCCGCTTTCTTCATAATGTTGGTGATGCAGCATGGCCAATCTGATTCGAGCCACGGTCAGAACGAACCGACTTCTTAATCCTGTCCTGCTTCCCCAGCTATGCACGGTAAGGTACACACACACAATACAAACACCACAGCCCACCTCTGGCACATCTTTGTTGCGGTTTTCTTGCAGTCTCTTCAGACCTGGACTGCTGGCGCTAGAAACGGCACTACACTGAGTGGAAAGTTTCGTGCAACCTGTGTAGTAATGGCACAACATGTGAATCTGTTCACGTCTGATTCACTAGAGATGCCTTGTCAAACCGAGCCCTCCCACAACCACACATCTGAATAAAACTGCCTTTTCCCCTGTTTTCTATGGATAGATTGTTCTTCTGACAGTCAAACCCATCTGCATTAGGACCGTAGAGCATCTTGAAAGAGAGGTGGTTGCGCCAAAAATAGAGATCACATATTCACCCCTACCTACGAGTAGCAAATCCCACATAATTTCACAAAAAGGAGCATGGACCTAATTTCTATGGTGCGAACTAAGGGCCCGATTCACAGAACTAACTTAAGACAAATTCCTAAACTTACTACTTTTGGTATTCACAGAAGTTAGGATTTTGTCTTAAGTTTGTCTTAAGACAGACTTAAGACAGACTTAAGTTAGGATTTTGTCTTAAGTCTGTCTTAAGTCTGTCTTAAGACAAACTTAAGACAAAATCCTAACTTCTGTGAATACCAAAAGTAGTAAGTTTAGGATTTTGTCTTAAGTTAGTTCTGTGAATCGGGCCCTAACTCTTGTGTTACCCGGCTGCCCTCTTACACCAGAAAGACATATGCATCCCACCTGTTACATTTAAATATACTCAGTTCAGAACATTGTTAACTAATTTACAAATATATTTCACTTCACACCCAATAGTCTCCCAATGTCTTGATGTGTTGTTTTCAATCTAATTAACTTAATTAAAAGTGGAAAAAATGCTCATGTATTAAAGTAAATATTGATTTAGGCTTTACTAACAATGTACAATGAAGTGATGGATTAATGCCTCACTCCGCCACTTATGAAACGCAAGGCTGCACCATATTTACAACGATATGGAGCAACCGTGCATTACCCCTGCAATGGTGCTACACTTAGCGATGTAGCGCCAATGCAGGCACCCTTGCACCATAGTGCAAGGGTGTTTGTGTGCAGGAGAAGAATGTTTACGTGTAGGAAGGTGTCCCTTCCTGCACATAAACAATCCTGGAATGCCATTTTGTCACTTTCATGTGTGCTGCTTAATGCTGCACTCATGAAAGTCACAAAATGGCATTTTTTAAAGATTGTTTATATACAGGAAGGGGCTTGCTGTACATATAATGGTAAAGTTCCCGGACATATACATGAAAAACAATAGACATTACGTAACATGGTGCAAATAAGCTCTAACGTGCCAAAGTGCGAGAGATTTAGACATTATGTACCATTGGGCACATAAACAATAAAGTGCCTCTATGGTTTCATATCTTCTTTAGAGCCTAGTTACAGAATCATTAGGTCAAACTGCAAAGACATTCAAAGTGCCAGTAGCCTAAAAACAATGGCTTTATATTTTCTGCAAGAAGTCAAATAATAATTTAACAATCCCTAATCTAGTTCTTATATTGCCAAGAGGATCTAATTGGTGATATATGTGGATGGTCTCTCGAAGTCTACACCTGTGAGGGCGAAGGAAGAGAAGGTTGTAGGAGGAAACTGTAAACTGTGCTTCAGTCTTTCTTGACGAAAAAAACAGCATTTTCCACAGCAGTTTATTCATTTCACCTGCAATAGTGATTTCCTTACAGTGATTACGCAATACAGGAACTTACAAGCTGCGCCATTTTCATGTGTTTGGTGCTTTGCATAAAGAAAAGCATCAGTTTAAGAAATATTTCAGACATTTATGAAAAACCTAAATACATGCTGTAACACGCTGATCTCGATACCAACCCAGGAAATCATGTACTGAGACATTCAGCGATACTTCTTAGCATTCACCTATTGAGTCACCAAGATTTTTCTAGTCCAGAGATTTCTGGGCAGTCAAAGCGACTCTTCAAAGATCAGACAACGGTCCTGAACTAAATCTGGTGCAAACACCTATTGAGACGCTTCTTCTCTTAGCCATTTCTGTACAGAAATATGCACATATGGGCTCTCTTCCCGTGAGGCGGAGCTACTGAATGAGCAGACATATTTTCCGAGACCAGAACATGTCGTCACTCTCTGAAAGCCCTCAATAGCTTCCTCTGTGGTTTATGTACTAATCATATATGTTTAGTAGTAACTTCCTGCAGCTGGGTCCCACAGAACCTTAAGGTGGTTTAATTCATAGTTTGTGAATTACAAGTGCATCACCCATGCCATGACTCCCAACTTGAAGGTCCGAATTACAGAAATTACAGAAGTGTCCATGCAAGTTTAATGAACATCTGTTGCAGCTTTTTGTATTCCTGGGCGACGTCTGTAATAGGGATGGGGTTGCACTGTGGTAAATCCCTATCTGTAATGGGAACTATGCAGGGACACACTCACTAAAACACAATGACATGTGGATGTGCTTCATTTGTATGGGACAGACCCCATGACAATTATGGAACAGCTTTGCATGGTCTATATTACTAGACTAGCCACAGGAATAAATTGTGATCTGGACCATGAAACGCGGGACCCTGGAGGACAGCATTGAAGCCAGCTCCACAAAAACAAATAATATTTGCCATTTGGAAAGATTTCACCTCACCAGAGGCCGCCTCCATGTTAATTACCCCTTCCTAAGACCTCAGCAACCATCTCTCTCAATTTTTCATCAAAACAAACACCGCCATTTACAACAAATTCAACCTGCCAAAGGACCTGGCAGTGTTCGTCAAACCCCTCCAGATCTTATCCAGAGAACTAATGCTAACCACATGGCCCATTATCACCACCTAAGAAACTGTCACCACCATGTGGTCCACCCACTCAGGGGCCCACGAGTTTCCTCCCCCACCGCGCCTACTCCAGAGGACAGCAACCTATCAGTGACATGCTCACACCCATTCTAAATACGTCCCCCTCTTCCATGAACTTCCCAGATGCTTGGAAA
The DNA here is from genome assembly GCF_964261635.1 of Lissotriton helveticus. NCBI lineage: Eukaryota > Metazoa > Chordata > Amphibia > Caudata > Salamandridae > Lissotriton > Lissotriton helveticus. The sequence goes on from NC_136068.1 coordinate 1,687,454,712, forward strand.
CATGCAATTGTCCTGTTACTACTGACAAAAACCTAAGGTCCCTTCAATGCTCATCAACTAATGACTGAGCTCCCTGCTGACATTCCGACCAAAGTCTTAAAGAAAATCAACAGATGTCTCACTGAATACCTCAATGACCACCAGATTTTCAACACCACTCAGTCGGGTTCAGACCCAACCACAGCAGGTAAACTGCCATCATAGCCACCACAGATGACATCCACATGACTCTGGACAGAGGGGACACAGTGACACTCATCCTTCTGTAACTTTCCACAGCATTTGACATGGTCTACCACCCCATCTTCATCCAATGCATACACAACATCGGAATCCAAGGACACACACTCCAATGGATATTCTTCATCTTGACTGGAAGGACCTGGTCTGTCAGCTGGCACCGTACACCTCAGATGCTCATCGCAACCTCATCTTCGGAGTTCCTCCCAGTGTTCTTTTCTGAGGCTGACCCTCTTCAATGCACACATAATCCCTCTAGCCAGCATCATTTACTCTCACATAATCAATGTTCTCTCCTACGCTGATGACAGGCAACTCAATCTCTCTGTCATGAACCAGATGCTACGTACCCAGATCAAGTTTAATGCTTGCATGGCTGATGTTGCCCACTAAATGAAGACCAACTGGGGCATATTTATCAAATGGTTGTGTCATCCTTGCACATGCAACCGGGCACCAGAGTAACTCATCTCTTAAGTTAGATTTATCAAGCCATGCAAGGCCACCCTCCGTGGCCCTGAGTGGTTTGATAAATCTAGAGTAACGCAGAGAAAATCGCTGCATTGCGTTGCTCTGCCCCAGCGAGGTGTTCCATGGATGTTGTATGTGTATTTCCATGCAACACGCATGGAATAGGGTGCATTACCATATTTACCATTACTGGGAGACCTGGGAATGCATCAAAAAATATTTTTATTTCTCCTAGTTTGTTTCTCTTTCTATGTGTGCTGCATTCCGTAGTATACATAGAAACAGGAGAATACCTTAGGGGATTGTTTTTTGTGTAGCAAGGTGTCCCTTCCTGCACTAAAACAATCCACTTTACAATGCAGGCACCATTGCACCATTGTGCAAGGGTGCCTGTGTTTGAGCTAGGCAGAACATTGCGCACCAGCGCTGGGAAAAGACAGACATGCATAGTATTATGTTAAATATGGTGCATTCCTGCCCTTGCCCTATCACTCAGCATAGCAAGGTGGCGTGCTTGACTAAGCTGCGTGACTTTTTAATAAATATGTCCCCAACTGTCTAAAGTGCAACACTAATGAGACTAAAATTGCTTTCTTTTGGAAGAGTACATCACAGTGGGACTCCGCCTGGTAGGCAACAGAGCTAGGACTGACAACACACCAAGAACCTCAGGATCATCATCAACACCAAACTCAACATGAATGACCAATTCAACTCTTCACCGCCTCATGCTTCCATACTCCAAGGATGCTTAGGAAGATTTTCTAAAAGCTTCCAAGCAGCACACGGAAAACGGTCACACACGCCCTGGTCAGGAGCAAACTGGACTATGGGGTTGCCCTCTATGCTGGAATCAACAAGAAACTTATTAGATGGCTGCAGACTATTAAGAACTCTGAGGCCATAATCACTTTGCCCCTCCATACACAAATGAGCACCATTCATACCCCTCACCCACACTTTCAACATAACACCAGCTCAGCAAGCCTCAACAATCACATCTGCTTTCACCAGCCTTTCGGTCACCTCTACTTCTCCAGACTTTTACTCAAATACATCCCTCGCATACAGAACACCAGATCTGGTGGTAGATCCTTAGCCTTCATCACTCCTAAAGCATGATAGGACCTGCAAATACACAAAAGACCATCCGCCTCACTTTTTGAATTCCATAGGAAGCTGAAGATCTGGCTTTTAGAGTTGTCCCAATAGGTCCCACAAATCTACACAGCAGAACAAAAGATAGGAAGGCTTTGAAAAAATACATCCCAGTATCCTATGAGGTAATGGGAGGTGCTCGAGAAGGTTAAAAGGCAGAGGAAAGGGGCTGGGGGGACAAGAGGTAGAAAGTCCCATTTGTAAAGAGGCTAAACAAAGGTAACCTATGTGAAGGTGGGGTGGTGTTTTGTCATGGGGCAAAGCAGGAAAACAGCCCCATTAAAAACAGGGCCGGAAAGGCAACCTGAAAGTAAAACAAGTCAGCAAGAAGGGCAGTGAGACAGACTAGTTTTGACAAAAAAGAAACCGTCAGAACCATGTTCTTCAAGTTGTATTTTGTGTCATGCACACATACAACCCAAGGACAATATCCCAGTGTTACAGTATATGCTAGAAAGAGTGCATTTTATGCAAATTAGTAGGCTTTCTCAGGGGCTGTTGGTTGCACACAATGAGAGTCAGCACTGGTGCACACTATACCATGGGCCTCATTTATGAAAAGTGACGCATCGCTGTGTGAAAACAGCGATGCGTCACTTTTCACTGCGCTCTCCCTGCGACATGATTGATGCGTCATATTTATAATATGACGCATCTTGTCGCAAGGAGTTACAGATACGTCAGTATTTCTGACGTATCTGTAGGCGCAAAAGTGACGCATTGCTGGAGTGTGTCATAAAAGTGACGCAACTCCAGCAATGCTTCCTTTCACATGGGGAAAGCCCCATGTGAAAGGGCTTGCGTCAGTCTTACGCCTGCTGTGAGGCAGGCGCAAGATTTTGAAGCAACAGCATCCTAAAAGTGACGCAGTGAAATCTCATAGATTTCACTGCGTCACTATTACGAGGCTTTTTGCGGGTGAACGCCCCCTCTGCATACATTATACCTGACGCAGGTATAATGTAGAGCAGGGGTTTACAAAGTGACGCATCTGCTTAGATGCGTCACTTTGTAAATAGTGCGCATCAGGAGGCATGTTTTACGCCGCCGATGCGTCTCAAAAAGTGACGCATGGGAAGCGCAAAACTGACGCAAGGCCTCATAAATGAGGCCCCTTGTGCATATTTTGGTGATACAGCAGAAAAAAACTACTGGGGATGTCTATTTGCGTAACTATAAAAGACCCCCTCAATTTAATGCATGTTGATGTTTTTTATGGTTGTGTGGTAGTCAGTGCACAGAAAATAAATCTACAGGCTTCTCTGTATGCTCCTTTATAAATAAACAAATACAATGAAAAACAAACTGAATTCCTCATTGGTACTGATAACCTTGGAAGTGAAAAAATGTGCTGTTCAACAACAAGCTCTCTGAAGCAAATGTGATGCTTTGTGAGTGGTAAATAAGTTCCTGTGACCCCACAATAATATATGTTTTTAAACTACATGCCTGTCCCAATTAAAGTACACTGACGTCCTCTAAAATGTAGATAAAAAAATGAATGGTGAGTCCAAAGTCCCATTCCGTCTTCCTTTACACGGCAGTCAGACGACCATGTCAGGGCAGAGGGAAAAAGGACATCGTAATCCCTGTGGCAGCATATCTGCAGGCATCGCCCATTGTAGGAATTACACTCCGACCGATGCACTGACGGGCTCCTTGAGCTTGTTGCAGGCGTCGGTGGGTCCCTGTGCCTGTTGTACCCTGGCTGACCATGACCACATCATTATGCGTTGGTCAGACCGCAGCCTCAGATGTCGGATGGACCACCACTGACAAACACCATAATCGGGCCCTAAATGTTGAAGTGCAATATTGATGTGAAAATGTATGAAAAGTCTAAAGCATTCAGAACAAAATAACACAGTACCTGTATCGCATAGTCCCCTTTGTATGTCATAATGTTTGTTTTTATTAACTTTATATTACTTTATATCTCTTAACGATCTCACAATATTTACACCCATAAGTAACAACACCTAGCTCAGTGTTATTACATAATAGCATATACTAAATCCAATAAATATTTATTTATTCATATTTTAATGTACATCAATTACTGGATTCCAGCTTCAAGGCACAGTCCAGTATGAAACAAGAATAAACATACTGGTACATAGAGAAGGAGAAAGAAAGATTTCGCTGAAAGGGAGGGAGAACATAAGGGTGGAAAAGAGTGAGAGAAGGAAGACGAGTGATGCTAGAGATGGGAAAGAAGGATGTTAAGAGGTGAAGATAAGGGAGGAGGAGGAAAATGCAAATGTCTCTTATTCAATTGAAAGACATTTAATGTGAAGGGTTGGAGAGATCAATAGGTCTGATGCAGCAACATCGAAAAGCATCAGAGGATAAGAAGGATCTAGGTGGACTTTGAGGGTAGACCTGATTAGATGTCCTTTTTGTTTTTGATAAAGGAAAGTCTGTGGCACTTTTTTGTCAGAAAAGAAGCAGTTGTTTCAGGATTTCTTTTAAAGAATACGCTAGTGACCTGAGTTCCTTGTGTAGATTGTTCTGACATTTTCCTCCTTCAACTTTCAAGGTTTTACCTCCAGATCTTGTGAGTTTACATTTTATCATCAGTTTTTTGTAAGAGATGGAACTTAGATCGTTCAAGTTTGTAATAATGTTAGGCGGTCTGGTAGAAATTTGGGCGTTTTGTGTTGCTGGTTTTCCGTCTATATTGATGTAGGAAACTGTGTTGTATTTTGTGCTCACCAGTTAGTCAGGATAGTTGTGACCTGAAACAAAAGAAGTAGTAATTTGTTTTTAAACCGAAAAGGATCCATATGTCTCTATATTGTACATACTGTAGTTTTGTAATGTATATAGCAATGCTGTAATGCAGCCTGAACAGGATGACTGACTGGATCAGCTCATTTCTGTTTTGGATGGATGGAAGAGGGCTGAAATGTGATAAATGCATAAAAGTGATACTGTGTTGATATGAGGGTTGCATGGCATTAGACATTGAAGGATAATTGAGTCAAAAAGAACTCCAAGCTTATGGACCACGTTTATTGATGTGGAGGGGGGGGGGGTGTTGATGTTAGAAAAGGAAGCTGGCAGATAGAGGGAGTTTTGTCATTGTTTTGAGGCCATTGATGTTCCTTCAATGTTCGACAGAGAGGCAAATGTTAGAAAGGGCATTGATGTCCGCCCGCCATCATAGCGGTGCTGGGACCACCCGCCACCAAGTAGGATGCACTCGCCATACTGGCAGGCGCATCCTGGCCTTTTATCATTGCGGACGGTGCTGCTGTCTGCAGCACCGTTTACTATGCAAAAATGCCATGATGTGCATTTCCATGCACAACGTGGCAGGCACCACATGGTGCCTGCCACATTGTCCATGGAAATGTAGAGGGTACCCCCAAGTGCACCTACACTGTCTCCTCCACACAGAGGGTTCCTGCAACGGCCTCTTCCACAACACATCTTAATATGGCGGACGTTGCCTGCTAGGCACCGCCACCATATTAGTAGCCCTTTTCCATCCGCAAGGCAATCGGTGGGGTTGCTTCATGCGGAAAGCAGCAGTCAGACTTTGCGGCCACCGCGATACCCACCGCCATCCTAATTTGGTGTTGGGTAAAATATTCAGTGATGGCAGAAGGACTGCCCGCCCGTGCTGTGGTGGTCCTTCTGCCATCATAATGTGCCCCAAAGTGTTTCCATATTGGAGTTGCTACTTACATCTACTAGGAGTTGGGTTTTCTCAGCATATATAGATATTTTAGGCTTTTCTTGTCGATTAAGTGAACTGGTAGACACATGTATATGTTGATAACAAGGGGGGAGTATGTTGAACCATGAAGCCAATAGCTAAACTAGCTGCTAGCTGAGACATTGAAATCCAGCTTTTGTTGCTACTTTATTCCAGTAGCGCGCTACAAAATTAGTTTTATTTATTAAATTGCTTACTTACCTCCAATTATCCATATTCCGGTTTTTAGCATCTCCCAGCCTGCCCCTCCCCTGCCCCGCCTTTCTGCCCCCCTGTAACTCCTTCCACGGACCTCAGCCATGGGTGTTACTGTGGGTGGTCCCATGCAGCACCCATGGAACCTGATACATTCCCAGATTTACAAGACATCGTAAAGCTGGGAATGCGTCAGAAGCTAACACACAACGAAGAGAAATGAAACCATTTCTCCTCATGCTTTCATTTTTCTATGTGTGCTGCATTCTGCAGCGCACATAGAAAAGGGGAAAGCGCCTGAATGGATTGATTTTGTGTAAGAAGTGTCCCTTTCTGCAGAAAATCAATCATCCGTGCAATGCAGGCCCCCTTGCTGGTGCAAAGGTGCCTGTCTTGGCACACGGGAGCACATTGTGTACCAGCCCTGGGGAAAAGGACATGTATTATATAGATACAGCTCATTCCTGCCCCGTCCTTTTGCCCTAGGGCAGCGCAGCAGGGAGGCCTGCGGTGCTGCCCCACCGCAAAAGCCCATGAATAAGTCCCTGAAGGTGTTCTTGTGCAGGGGCGGCTCTAAGCTCATGGCGGTCCTTGGCAGGGAGCGTAGGTAGGGGGCCCCAGAGGAACAGGTAGGGGGCCCCTGGAGGAATGCAGGCGCGGAGGCCAGTGAAGAGGGGGGGCTCAGGATATTTGGAAGTGGAACAGAGCTGGAGGCCAACAAATCCCTGCCAGGGGCCGCCACGCAAATATGTATCCATCCTCAGAGGATTATTATATTAAGGACATATATTGGCTGTGGTGGCCCCTGGGTTTTGGTGGCCCTGTGCAGGTGCACAGCTTGCACATGCCTAAGGCGTCCTTGTCTTGTGCATGTAACTAGTGCTCATGTAAAACGCTCCAGTACCTTCGAGTTGAGTTTGCGCTATATAAAACGGAAGAAAAAAAATCTTGGGATTGAGTGGTCAGCAGGTGAGATTGCGTGGTCTTTCTCGTCCTCTACTGGTCCCTCCAGGAGCTGGCCTGCCACATTTCACTGCTGCTCACTTTATTTCTCCTTTATTCTTAGGTCCTGAAGGCATCTTTCCCCAGCTCACCCCGGAGAACATTACTGCCCAGATAGGACAGACGGTCATCTTTCAATGTGTCACGCAGAGGAGGACCCCCGTTGTCTTCTTCATCTTCAGGAACGGCTTCAGCACGAACATCGCGTGCCCTGGACCTCCACCGGTGGTGCCTGACCCCAGGATAGAGGCAGCCTGCTCCCCGGAAGCAAAAGATGGCCTCTGGGCCACCTGGACCATCAAGGATGTGGCCAAGGCCGACGACAGAGCCCAGGTGATCTGCACTGCTGAGGGGCAGATGAACAAGACGTCATTCCTAATTGTGGAAGGTAAACCACCCTCTCCTTTATTCCCACCCTGCCAAATCGAGTGCTTGCGTTGAACACGACGAGTCCTGCTCACCCAGGTGCCCTGGAATACAAGGTGCCCCTCTTATGTTACACTGCCTCATTGCATGACCTCTGGTAACAGGATTTGTTTGTATTGTTGATTTAAAATTGCATGTTACTGTTATTGTTTCAATTTCTTCCGTTTATTCTAATTTTCCGCTGTCGTGCATGTCTACTACCCTCAATCACTGATGCACGGAAATGCTGTCTTGAATTACTTTGCTAACTCTGAAAGTTTCCAACTTGCCCTTCTATGAGTGAATTCGCTGTGAGGCCCGTTACATTTTCTGATGCATCGGCTAATGAATTGTTTGAATGGCTTCAAGGTAAACAGGACAATGCAGCAGTGATAGAGGGGTGCCTGTTTCTCTGGTGGTGATATTGTTCAATTTAATTAAGAAGGGAAAGCGCCGCTTTCAGGATTAAAATGTACCCACCAACTCCTCCATGAACATGATCTCGGTTGTACGGGCTCGTACTAAAGGGGACTGGGACACTAGACTTTATATTTTTACTTGCAGCTGCGATGTTACATAACTTTCCAAGATATAATAATAAGCAACATGGAACGTATCTCGGTTCTTTTATGAGAGCCTTCCACCATCTTGTGGCAGAATACAAAACTGCAGCTTAGACTTTAGAAACAGGTAGGGATTGACATTAAACAGAAACCTCTATGCATAGAGACCAAAATGGTACTATTGGAGGCGCACGGTGCCCCCTTAAACAAGCATTTGCAATACAATGGAGGGGGGATTTACTAAGCTTTTGCGCTGTGTTTGCGCCACAAAAGTGACGCAAAACGACGCAAAATCTTTTTTTTTGTAATTTACTTTCCAGCGGTAAACTTGTTTAGCGCTGGAAAAAACGTAAAAGTAATGCGAAGCACCGCATTGCACTGCTTCGCATTCTATACGCCATTGGGCCGTACCAAGGGTTGTGCATGGGCGTTCCCATGCAACCACCCAGGGTTTCTCATTCTAAACCGAATTTACTAAAAAAAGTAGATTGGGTTTAGCGTGAGGAAGGAGAAATGCTTTAATTTCTCCTTCCTTTTCTGACTTTACATGCGTGCTGCAATGTGCAGCACACATACAAAGTGGGAAAAGCTTTCCCTTGTGTCGAGCATAGTATTTTGTAATTTACATGGCACACAGCAGCTGTAATCAGCGCCGGCGCAATGGAAAAGGGGTGGAGAGAGTCCTATCTCTGAAGATATGGTGCTCTCCTGCTCCCCTCCCTGTCGCGCAACGCAGCGCAGCCTCGAAGGGGGCTGAGCTGCATTGCACAAATTTTTTGTAAATCTTCCCGAATGTGTTTCGCATTTGTGACACTTAAGGCTATTGCATTTTAAAACATAAAAGAGGGCGCCGTGCTCATGCAAATAACAGCACCCACCATAAATCACAAAAGGTGGTACAAGAAAAAAAACCATAGGGAAACCAGCAGGAGAAATCCGAGGAGGGGACAAGGGTTCACCTAAAAAAAACATCTCATAAAAGAAAAGACTTCAGAGGCAAAGCTGCTATATAAGTAAATAATACATCTGTTTTTAAAATTCATGAACTGAGTAAAAAACTGTGTGTGTTTGTGGGAGAGAGAGAGAGAGATGGAGAGTTAGGGGTGTCCTTATAGCTGCACTGGCGGCTCCCCCGCTAAGGAGGAGAAACGTCGCCCCACTGCTTTTCGGCAGTGGAAAGAAGGAAAAATAAAATCATAACAACAGAATGTTGTTATTTTATTTATCCATAGAAAATAAGACAACACCCGCGCACATCATGTTCAGTCAGTTTTTGTACAAACACTGCTTTTCAAACCAATGGAGGCTCCATTGGATTGAAAAGGAGTGTTTGTACAAAAACTTGCATTGAAGAATGGTGCTAAATGCACAAGGATTATAGAGACTGAACATGATGTGCGCTGGTGTTGTCTTATTTTCTATGGCTGTGACACTCTGTAACACCATTGGTGGGCAGGCTGTCTAAGGTTAATGCTGAAGGTGGATAAGTATTGTACACCAAGGCTGCACTCAATAGTTAAGACACATCGACATACGGTATTGCTTGTGTATAGGTAAAGAGACAAATAATGATGTGCTGATCAAATATAGCAAATCCGCCTGTCTTGTGATGTATTTTATTTATCCATGCTGAAGCAGGTTTTGGGGCGGGGCTTGGCTGTCAGTCGGCTGGGGGAGGAAGAAACATGTAAGTGGGAATGAATGTATAGACGCCCCTCTTGGGCTGGCCAAACGGTCATGCACACTTAGCATGTTCCCCAACAGGGTGTAATGCACAGCCTGGTGAGGAAAACCCACAGGCTCCCACAGCTTGTCTGCGCGCCGAACTATGGCCTAGGGGAGCCTGTGTGCTTCCTGTTCTGACTGGACTGAACCGGGCAAGAGACGGCGATGGAGAAGAGTTGGCAGCCGTACAAGGTAAGTGGTATTTCTTTTTTATCCCTCCCGCCACCCTTGTTCAGTAACAGCCTTGAAGGTGTAGCTGGTTGGAAGGTATGGACCTTTCAGAGGTTTGTAAGGCTTGCTGACTGTGCACATTAAAGCAACTTAAACCCCCAGATAGCTATAGCCAAGAGACAAGACCCCTGGGCAACAGCATTTTTATAGCTAACTAGCTGTACCCTGGTTAAATTGACGAGAAAGAAAAGAGTAAGCACATGTTTCTAATATGTTTAATTTCACAATGCTTGTGGGTATACAATATGTCTTTGTCCACCCTAATATATGTAGACTATTGTCTATATGCGTCCCTTGTATTTGTTGCGCAGCAACCAAATCGATAGGGTCTGTTCAGGTTGCAAAGTGAACCAACTCCTCCCCCCTCCCTCCACCCACTTCCCGGTCTACCATCCTGACACCAAGTGTCCATCCTAATATATGTAGACTATTGTCTATATGAGCCCCTTGTATTTGTTGCGCAGCAACCAAATCGATAGGGTCTGTTCGGCCTTTTGATTAAAAACACTGTTGTATTGGACACGCGCGTATTCGAATCCAATGTTGTGTATATATAAACACGCGTTAATGTTGCAAAGTGAACCAACTCCTCCCCCCTCCCTCCACCCACTTCCCGGTCTACCATCCTGACACCAACGGTCCATCCTAATATATATAGACTATTATCTCTATGCATCCTTTCTTAATGTTGCCAAGCGAACCAACTCCTCCCCTCTCCCTCCACCCACTTGCCGGTCTGACGCACTAATGTTGCAAACTGAACCAACTCCTCCCCCTTCCCTCCACCCACTTCCCGGTCTGCGATCCTGACACCAACTATCCATCCTAATATATGTAAACTATTGTCTATATGCGTCAACTTGTATTTGTTGCTTAGCAACCAAATCGATATGGTCTGTTCGGGTTGCAAAGTGAACCAACTCCTCCCCCCTCCCTCCACCCACTTCCTTGTCTGCCATCCTGACACCAACTGTCCATCCTAATATATGTAGACTATTGTCTATATGCGTCCCTTGTATTTGTTGCGTAGCAACCAAATCAATAGGGTCTGTTCGGGTTGCAAAGTGAACCAACTCCTCCCCCCTCCCTCCACCCACTTCCTTGTCTGCCATCCTGACACCAACTGTCCATCCTACTATATGTAGACTATTGTCTATATGCATCCCTTGTATTTGATATTCAGCTACCAAATCGATAGGGTCTGTTCGGCCTCTCGATTAAAAACCACGCGTGTATTGGACACGCATGTATTCGAAACCAAGTTTGTGTATATATAAACTTGTGCTAATGTTGCAAAGTAAACTAACCAACTCCTCCCCCCTCCCTCCACCGACTTCCCAGTCTGCCATCCTGACACTAACTGTCCATTCTAATATATGTAGACTATTGTCTCTATGCGTCCTTTCTTAATGTTGCCAAGTGAACCAACTCCTCCCCCCTCCCTCCACCCACTTCCCGGTCTGTCATCCTGACACCAACTGTCCATCCTAATTTATGTAGACTATTGTCTCTATGCGTCTATTGTAGTTGTTGCGCAGCAACCTAATCAATAGGGTCTGTTTGTCCTTCAGATTAAAAACACGCATGTATTTTCACATGGGCGTATTCTAATACAACGTTGTGTATATATAAGCACCCGCTTATTCGAATTCAACGTTGTGTCAACATTTCTAATCAATCGGTGAAGAACTTTCGTAGATTTAACATTTTTATCAAATGCACATTGACATTTGTATGTGTCTGTTTGGGCTTTCGATTAAGAACACGCGCGTATTCGACACATGCGTGTTCAAATCCAATGTTGTGTATATAAAAACACTCGTGTATTCGAATGCAACGTTGTGTGAAAATTTCAAATCAATCTGTGAAGAACTTTTGTAGATTTAAGATTTTTATCAAACGTACATTGACATTTTTATGTGTCTGTGCTCTCGATTAAAAACACGCGCATATTCGAATCCAACGTTGTGTATATAAAAACACTTGTGTTTTCGAATGCAACATTGTATCAAAATTTCAAAGCAATCAGTGAAGAACTTTCGGAGATTTGAGATTTTGAACGAACGAACAGTTACATTTTTGTTTATATAGATAGATGGTTTATAGTTGGTGGTTGAAGCAGGAAAAAAATGGATAGTGCAAAAACTGAACAGTTAGGACCCTGTGTAAGCCGAATGGTCTCTGCAGGAAGATGGTGTGTTATCTGGAAATCGCTGACATTCCAAAGAGGAAACATTAGAAACGTATTTGCTTTGGTTTTTTAAAAAGGTGAGTACGTGGAAACAGCATTTGGCTGTTCAAGTCCCCAGGAAGGGGAATAAACCAGAGGGAGGCAAGCAGAGATCTGCCGGAAAAGGAAGAAAGAAAAATAAAGTAGTTCCGGGAGGGGGAGGCAGTCATGGGGAGACAGGAGGTAGGGAAAGAGCCAAATGATGATGACAGCGAAACCACCACCAACCCAACCACCCTCCCAATGGGTGGGAAAAAAACTTTGCAGATGCACAACTGATAAAACCGCATTGGACATGCTGTGAACTGTGGCCAAGAATGGCCGGAAAACAAATGGATAAAAAACACACAGCTCAAACGGACAGAGCCCAGGATGGCAAGACGGGAGTAGAAAGGAAACACGAAAGCAGGAGATGCACGTGTTTTTCTTAAGACTCCCCACTCCTGTCCCACCCCATCCCTTAAAGTCCACAAATATATGTATACGGTTTAACAGACTTCACCAAAAGAAGGCTTTCCTGCAAACATTGCTTTTCATTTTTGCGGCTCACCTCAAATGCTGAGGGAGGCTTCCCCTTCCTCTTCACCGGACACCGGAGTGAATGCCATGGTAAAATGTGTCAGGCTGTCTCGAGCCACACCAAAATAAAGGGAAAAAAGCATTTGCAATGCACAAATAATGATGAGAGCTGGCACAGTGCTAAACAAAAAAGCGCGACACCCATGCATATGCAAGATGTGGGCATGGCGACCGTGAAGTAGTGCCATAGTGAATAAAAGAAAGAAAACATAAAACTGGACTCTGTGGTGATAGAATATCACTATCAAAAAACAAAATAAGTAATCCCTAAACAAAACACGCAAACACTTACAGCATAATAAAATTGTAGCTGGCCGGTGCTCCTTGCAATAAAATGGAAGGGATCAATCAGGAGTGCCAACCAATAAGGAGATAGGAAAGAAGAAGGACAGAGGAGTTAATAAATGGCAAACAGCAGGTGGGATTACACTCGTATCCTGCTTACAGCAGGTCTTGCAGACAGTGCATACGCGCTGCCTAGGCTCGACCTAAATATATGGGGCACCCACACTTTGTTGCAAATCAAGCACCGGTTTACACAAGTGCAATGCAGCACCAAGGCCCTCATTACCAGTTTTGAGAAAATCGTGATTTCTGGAGAAATAGGAATTAGTGCTTGAATTAGTATGATAAAAACCCGCAAATTTATTGTTTACGTCCCTGAGTTTTCAAACACCATGCTGTGGGCCATTACCAAGTACAGGATGTTTGACCTAACCCATGACAAGGGTCCTATTGTGATAATTTATTACACAATATGTTTGTTAAAGGATCTGTAGCAGACAACTGATTTCACTCATGAATGCAGAACTATGCAGGGATAGCCTGGGCTAGTGGTTCCCTGTGTAAAGGCTCCTCCTCTACCAAATCTTTCTTAGCACCACTAAACTACAGGATTAGTGGTAGTAGGGGTAGGTCCACAAGCCCTGAATAGCTGCTACTCTGGGCACAATGAACAGCTTGTATTGGCTAGAAAGATGATTATTATTCAAAATTGTTTAAAGCCAAGCACTAATGGGCTAGTTGATCAATTTCAGGTGTGTACAAATACAATGAAATCAGACTCCGCCTTCTTCATTTATAGGAAGGAAAATACCAGTTTTTTCCTCCAGGAACAGAAAAGGGTTCTTATACTTTATAGAGTGCGCAGTAAATTGGAGCATATCTCTACTTTCTAAATCAATACGACATAACTGGGTTGACACCCTCCTCACCAGGAAATTCACTAATTTGTTAATCCTGAAAATACAAAGGGGCACATTTATCAAAGGGTTGCATTGCTTTTGCATAATGTAACAGGGTGCAAGAGCGACACAACTCTCAAGTATGATTCATCAACCCACAGAGGATCAACTTGCTTGGCTTTGTGTGGCTTGATAAATCTAAAATAACACAATGCAGCACAAATCCCTGTTTTGCTTTACTCTGCCCCAGGGAGGCGTTCCGTGGGTGCAATTCCTCAGTTTTTGTGTCCTGCATTATGCAGCACACATAGAAATAAGAACATTCCTCAGAGGGCTGTTTTTGCGCAGGAAGGTTTTCTTTCTAGCACAAAAGCAATCCTCCTACAACGCAGACCTGCGTTGGAGCTAGGCAGCGCATTGTCCACCATCACTGGAAAATGACAAGAATGTGTTGTACATTCTTAAGCATGGTGCATTCCTGCTCCTTTCCTATCATGCAGCGCAGCACAGCAATATGACTTGCTATGCTGCATGATTATTTATAAGACAGATAAAACAGAGGTCTCTTTTTTGCAAATATGGAGTTACCTTTCAGTCTAATAGTCGGAGATTTTATTATTAGCTGAATAGTGTACTCATTTACTTCTGTACACCCATTCCACTTGGCTGGTTAAAGTAAATCTGAGGTACATCACTCAAAGATGTTTTTCTTTCCCAACCCTCTTCCAGGCCACAGTTGCTAAGTGTTTTGAATGGAATGAAATATCACAAAAGATGGCACAGACAAGAGGACCTGGTTTCCCCACAGTAGGATTATAGTATACAAATTCCTGGTTTTTATCCAGCCTTGTTTTAAACCATTTTTAATGTCAAATGTTCCACACCACTACATTTCCTACCCCAGAAGTACTATTATCTAATATTCTGAATGGAAATTCAGCAATGGCCTCAATGTCCCAATTGGAATACCAAATTTAATTAATTTATGCCATATGTGGCACGGATGACACAGTCAAGAGTGCTAATAAAATCTGCAAAAGCCACGCAGAGCATAATTTTGTGTTGAAAAACATATTTTTACCCATACTTAAGCATAGTTTGTTGTTGCCCATCAATGTTTGAGGAGTCAAATCATCCCTTAAACAATAATACAACAGACGGATTATGAATTATTGCCCACAACGATGTACCAATTTTGAGTATACTGGCAGTTATACCATCAGGATCTTGAGCGTAGGAGTTATTAAGTCCCATAATTATGTTTCCCATCTCATCCCATCCCAGGAGGAACTAGAAGCAATGACAATTTAACTATAAATTGATGTTATTTTTGTCAAATTATGTTGTTTTGTGCAGTGGTAACGTCATTGCTCTTTATCTTTGGGATTCTCAAGATAATTCCTACTTAAACCTTAGGAAATTAAATACCATATTTACATATGTGGCAGGGCGCTCTAGTTTGAGTAGCTGTGTGCTTTATTAAATACTGTATTTCATTTCATTTCAATAACAGCAGCATGTAAGAAAGCCAATATTTTGCAACCATGTTATTTTTTAATTGTTTCCTTTGTAATTTTGTACATAATTTTTTTGTAACATTAATTTGTTTATATTTTCTGAAGATGAAGTACAATATTTCAACATAGTACATAGGGCTGCTGGTTAAGGTGGGGGCCAGGTCTTCTCAAGCAACAGCCACAGCCCTTGTCAAGGTGAACCTCAAAAGTCACTAAATGATCCTGTGCTTGACCCTCTGATAGCTTGGCACAATCAGCCTGAACTTGGAGGCAAGGTGTAAAACATTGATGCAGTGCTTAAACAGTAATAAAGTGATAACACAACACAAGAACAATCCCACAATAATTTAGAAAAATAGAGTAAAATGTAATACATTGTTTAACCCCAAAACAATAAAAATCCAATTAGTAGAACCGGAGATCTGGAATTTCAAGGATTTAATTTAAGTATAGCAGGCAAAATCACAAAGCCCCACGTGTGGTTTTCTGGCCGTATGAACCCAGGGAAGGTCACAAGTTCAGCAACATATAGGGACCAGGCTAGTCCTGCTGAAAATTATATCTTCTAAAGTTACTGCGCACTAGTTTGCGGTAGAGGCAGCCATGGGGAGCAGGGCTACCTTTGTGTATGGCCGTCACTCTAGGGCAAACAGAAGGCTGGGCTTTGTGGACGGTGGTCCATATAGCATGAAGATCCAGTCAGGCATAGTGAATGGTCATTGCTGGAGTTTCAATGCAGGCTATCAATGCTGTTCTGTGAAGTGCAAATCTCATGTTACCAGTTGTTGCTGGCAGTTGCTGTCCCGTGTAGAGCTGGGTACACCAGACCTTCCCCTTGATGGTCGTCATTGGTGACAAGATCTGCTGTGCTGCTACAGTGACTGCAGCTATGCTGGACTCCTGCTCCAAAGGAACTACTGCCCTGCTATGCTATGCTGACATGCTGCCTGCAGCACTTTGCCTGGAGAATGAGAACTGCACCTGTAACTTCATTTGAACCCAGCACCCCTGAGTGACTCAGAGGGCAACTCTGCTGGTTTCTTGACCCCAAGTGGTGCCTCTCACGTCCTGGACCCTTGGTGTGGCTTAAGGGCACTGAAATCAAGCATTTGGGCTATAACACATGGGCCTGTTCACACGAAGATCTCATCGCTTGTGCCACAAATCAGCATGGAGCTCCGTCAGTCTGACTCCTCGCACTGCAGCATTGACTGCTCAAGAGGGCCACCCTCGCAAAGCTTCAGCAATGGCTTCCTGCAATGCTGGCTGGCTCCTCGTGCTTCGTCAACAGCATCCTGCAATGCCCTCTCTGCTCCTCGCAGCCCTCTGCAACATGAACAGGACTCTTGGCATGAGCCTGAGAAGGTAACCCTTCACCTGGACTGACCTGCGATTGTATCGTACCTGCAATCCATCATGGTCATCCTGAAAATTTGACTTTGACCAGTCCTGCGTGACTAGATAGCCATGGTTGGAGCTTTGTGCTTCTAAGGTGTTATTTTACACTTTATTCTTTAAGTATTCATAATTCCAGGTTTACTGATTGAAATTTTGTCATTTTGGTCTTGCTATAGTTATTACATTCTGCTCTATTTTTCTAACCTGGTGTGGTATCTTTTTGTATAGTGTTCTCCCAGTTTTACTGTTTGAAGTGTGGCACAAATTCTTTACCTGTTGCCTCTAAGTTAAGCCTGAGTGCTCTGTGCCCCCAGGTTATACAGCATGAGGATATATTCTAGAAAATATCCTCGTGCTGTATAACACGGTGTTATACAGCACGATGATATTTTCTAGAAATAAGAATTAATTTTCTAAAATGTTTCATCTGATTTCCTGTGTTGTTTTCCTTTGAATCAAATTTTTGGTTATTTGTTATGTGGTAATTGATGTCAAATTTTTTTTTCATGTTTGCGAGGTTGTGTATGTATGGTTGAAAGTGGTACCAAGTATGAAAATTGTCGTATGTTATGTGGAGTGTAAATAATGATGTATATAAATATGTGAATATTGCTCAATGATGGTTTGATATAAATTGAAAATAAAAAAATTACTGATTCACTCTGGAATAAATAATGGTTCCAAAGACTTACTGATTATTTGAGTAAGTTGTGTGGCACATTTTCAGGCCCCCATTCTACTCAGTTGGCAATACTGGTGCTTGTTTTGGTTTATAGTTACACTGTTAATACAGCATGAGAGCAGCTCAGTAATTGGCCTGGGTAGTCTGGTTTGACTTTCACTCAGGTCCCGGAGCCTATGCCTCTTCTTGCTGTGGGGTACAGCTTGGCTGGAGAGCGTTCTAAGTGCGCATGGCTGTTTGGTCAGCCTTAGACAGCCGGCCATACTGACATGCTCATTTTCAGCGTGCACTACTCCTTCTCTGCTGTTATCATGGCATGTCATAATTTTATTTTTCCTGTTTCCCTCAGCTGGCTCTAAGCAGGGGGGGGGGGCGCTCCTCCGCCATAGCGAAGGAGCTGCTGCTGGGCAACACAGAGTTGATTATGATCACTTCAGGTAATTTGATTAATTTCAAATTTCATTAGCTAGTTTCAATCCAGACTAAAGAATAAAGATGTAATCAATCAATGAGTTTTGAGTTTCTCTTTGCCAAGAAATATACACCAGCTTCCAGGTCGACCCTTAAATCTACAATTTAATAAAGCCATATTTAACTGAAGTCTCTATCAAAAACAAGAGGGGGAGGTAGAGCTAATCGTTGGATTTATGCTCCACTGGGTATTCAAATAAACAAGAGAAATCCAACATTAAGTGGGAAAAGGAGAGTGATCAATGGATATTGAAGCACTCAGTGTTTGTGAAAATACCCCTCACACACCAAAAGGCCCCTTGGTGTCATGCTTCATCATCGGGGTCTTCGCACCCCTCTATCGGGATGCGGCGTGCTGCGACCGACGACTACGAGGGAGCACTTACAAAGTTGGCTATGTGTGGTGTACAGTGTGTAGGTTGTGTTACAAGTGAGTAGGGAGTGTTGTGAAAAGTTTTAAAAGGTACCTGGCACTAGAGCGGAAAAGAAAAAAGTTTTATTCTGTGCTCTGGCTGGTACCGTTAAAAAGAAAGTGCAGGGCGAGGTCAATCTGTTGTATTAATGAACAGGACCTCTGATGTGCTTATGTGTCGACATGTTTCGGAGACAGGCTCCTTCTTCAGGACAGGGGCACAAACTCCCTTCCCTACTCACGTCTTTTGCTACGTAAAACTGTGTATTTACAGAAAAGTGAATTTTACTTTAAATAGGCTAAGTGTGCCTACAGCGGTCTGCTACAAGCACAATGACCTGTAGAAAGACAAAAAAAGAGATTTGCCTAATGGTTACCCATGTAACGGGTAGTTCATGCAGGTGCAGTCACCTGGAACCTCACCATTTGCTTAGCGATAAGCTTCCATAAAAAAGACTCACTACACATACAACCATGTCAGCGCATCTGGAACATACAGGCGCACAGCGGAATACCCAAACATGGGATGAGTTTCCCTTCCGCCCAATTAACGAAAAGGCCTATAAATAGCCTAAACCGCTACCAACTCCACAACCAGCGGAGCAGCGGACGGGGTAAGGCGGCGATCTGAGCGTCCTTACTATGTGAGTATAACACCAAAGGAGTACCATTCTGCCACGATCATCTGTAAACCATCCACAGAAGTAAGTGCTAAAGAATGATTAGTAATGGCCACTTCATCCTCTACTGCAGATTGCCATTGAAGCAACACCCCGACGTTCCTATCTTGCTCATGAAGCCCACAACCAAGCTTCACAAGTACGAATTTCAGGTTTACAAAAAATCCTAGTGCTCTATATGTTTTATGTTGTATGTGTAGTGAGTCTTTTTTATGGAAGCTTATCGCTAAGCAAATGGTGAGGTTCCAGGTGACTGCACCTGCATGAACTACCCGTTACATGGGTAACCATTAGGCAAATCTCTTTTTTTGTCTTTCTACAGGTCATTGTGCTTGTAGCAGACCGCTGTAGGCACACTTAGCCTATTTAAAGTAAAATTCACTTTTCTGTAAATACACAGTTTTACGTAGCAAAAGACGTGAGTAGGGAAGGGAGTTTGTGCCCCTGTCCTGAAGAAGGAGCCTGTCTCCGAAACATGTCGACACATAAGCACATCAGAGGTCCTGTTCATTAATACAACAGATTGACCTCGCCCTGCACTTTCTTTTTAACGGTACCAGCCAGAGCACAGAATAAAACTTTTTTCTTTTCCGCTCTAGTGCCAGGTACCTTTTAAAACTTTTCACAACACTCCCTACTCACTTGTAACACAACCTACACACTGTACACCACACATAGCCAACTTTGTAAGTGCTCCCTCGTAGTCGTCGGTCGCAGCACGCCGCATCCCGATAGAGGGGTGCGAAGACCCCGATGATGAAGCATGACACCAAGGGGCCTTTTGGTGTGTGAGGGGTATTTTCACAAACACTGAGTGCTTCAATATCCATTGATCACTCTCCTTTTCCCACTTAATGTTGGATTTCTCTTGTTTATTTGATATTTAACTGAAGGGCACAAGCTCAGAAGATATTTGATTGACTATTGAAATGAATTCGTATTTGGTAAGTTGTGTCCAGAAGACCCAGACCATATCTAAATCTGTCAAACCTGATTGTAAAATGCTTACAACTATTAAAACTGCAATAGAGAATGTACCACATTATGTCATTAGAACATAAAATAACCTAGAAAATAAAGATTCAAGGTTAAAAGAACAGAAATAAACACTACAGATAATAAATTCAAACAAAATATCATCTGAACCTAAAAAAAGCTATATATAAACGGAGTAAGATGTAAAGAAGCAAATAGTGTGTGGTTTTCATTTCAAACTTCCAATGCGAAAGTCCCTCTTTGGCCTTTTTTTGCAGACTGACTTCCTAGTCAAGAAAATACTTTTTAAGTATTTATATCAAAATCCTTTGCAAACCATGACTCCTGTGGTAGATTATTAGAGCATTGTCAAAGGATGGTCCAATACTTTCTAGGTTACCAAAGCCCTCTAGACCAGCAATTTCATCCACGTAGATCCTAATCGGTATTGGGAACAAAGCACTGTATTTAATGCACTTGGGGGGCAGGACCAGTTCTTATGTTTTTGGTATCACATGTATCTTTATTGGGGGAGACTCTATGGCGGAAGTTGCAGAAATTAATGTCTCCAATCCATTGCAGACCTCTTTCTCTGCGTCTTCAGCACATCCACTTGCGTTTTAAAAAATTTCCCCAGCCTCATTAATGGACATGAAGCAGTTTTCCTTTGACTGCTTGCGAATATACTCTTTGCATCGTGCTGTCTTGATATATCTAGCATCCCAAAATCTGCGCAAACAGTATCTGTGATTTAGCATGTGAAAAAATACACACGTTTCCACATGAATTCCCCTTCTACGATTCATTGACCTCCCCCCCATCTATTTACAATTATTGCCCTAACCTTAGATTCTTTTCTTTCTATAAAACCTTTCCACGTTTTTCAAGTAATAATAATACTCGTCAGCAGCAGCTGGGCAGTGATTTCTGTTGCTCCTCAGCACCTCACACCTCCTGCTTTGGCTTTGTGTTTTATGTGAGCAGTCAAACTTCTCCCTGGTTCTCCAAGTAACTTGGGGGCATATTACCAAGCAATAGCGATAATTATCGCTATTGCTTGGTTAGAGACAAAATTTTACCGCAGAGCTGCGGTGATTTTTACCGCAGATAAACCTTGGTATTACCAAGGTTTATCGCAAATGCGATAAAAAACGGCCGCAATGCATGAATATCGCTGAAAAGTCAGCGATATTCATGCATTACCGAACTAATGCTCTTAGCCATGTTATCCACCTCCCATTGGATGACATGGCTAAGAACAGCTCAGGGCAGGTGTTAGCTTTTGGAGATATTCGCGCTTAGCGCGAATATCTCCAAAAGTTGGTAATAGGAGATAGCGATGTTAGCGACTGTTTCCAGTTGCTAACATCTTGGCACGCCCACTTTGCATGTCATTAGTGATAAATATCACTGACATGCAAAGTGGGGCCCAAGATGGTCGCTATCTCCTATTGGCTGTCGCTAACTGGTGTTAGCGACAGCTAGGTAATAGGGAGATAATTTTATCTCCGCTTTCTTGGCTTTTAAAGCCAAAAAAGCTGAGCTAAACCCCCTTGATAATATGCCCCTTGTTTCTCTTCAGAGCAGGGCCTGCTCCTCTGCTTTGGACACAATTGAAAATAATTTAGAATTTTCCATTAAAATGAAGGCTGTGCCGTGTGCATTGTTGAGGGTGTGCGTAAAAATTCTCAAAAAAATGTATGCAAAATGAAATCTGAAATTTAGACATGGAATGCGCCTATGCGTTCACCTTTCACATGAGGATGTATTTCAAACTAAAAAATAGTGCAAAAAACACTAGTACCACGAACAACAGCTAGTTGCGGATGTTCGTGTTGTTCCTTGGCTCCTACAATAAGATTGTAACCCGAACTGTCTTGAAATAACTTAACATGGCATCATTTCATTATTCGGGGTAAATTGTATACGAAGCATAGCGCAAAATGTTGTACAGTACATTACTCGAGATTACGCAGGCATAATCAACATTTTACCTGGTGCTAAGTAAACTGACCAGCTGATATATTTAGAAAAATAAACCTTGTTAATTTTTTCCATAATTTTGTATAAAATGTGCTATGCTGCCTTGATTATGCATGTATGAAAAACACATAGCCCTTTTGTGAACTGCATCATTTCGGAGGAAATAAGAGATACACTCTGTATCGGTTATACTGGGTGATTAATTCCCGGCCTAAAAATATAATATGAGTTATTACAATTGGCAGAATCTGGCACATAGAAAAGGAGAATAAGGATTTATGGGAGACTTTGAAACAATATAACTCTTGTGAGCTTGTTTATATTTTGTTAAACATCACATGCCCATTAAAATGCCTGCAATTTCACTGCAAGTGATTGTAAGTACCTGACCACAAGCTTTGTTCTTCTCTAAAAAAATTACAGAGGCAGCAGTGGCCGAGTACACCCCAATCTCTATCGCTGCCCCGGTCGTGGGTGGATTTCTGGGATTCCTCCTCATCTTTGCTCTAATAGTCTGTTGTCTGATATGCTGCGCCAGGTGCAGGAGATCAGAGGAGGAAGGTGAGTCACCCAGTAATGTTCGGACTCGGTAATAAGTGGTTCATCTACTCTGCTTACAAATAAATCTATGTGCTTTAGGCAATGCACTAATACGTATGAAGACAGGTGTACAGCCGCGCCCTGCACAAGCGCACAGGTTCATGTTAAAGTGCCAAAAGTGGCAATGAAAAAGAACTGCATGGGGAAGGATTTCAATTTTAATCACCAGTAAAAAGACTGAAAAGTATCTATTTTTATTTGTATTTATTATATTTACTTTGAGAGTTTTAAACAGCGTGAACCAAGCCCTTGTGGGTATCAGAGCGCTTTACAATGTAATTGTCTTAGTTACATAAAAACAAGGTAAATAGCATCAAGATCGCTGATAGACAATAGTAGTGTAATCATCTTATCGTTGAAACAAGGTATATGATACAAAGTAAGGTGTTCACTGTATATCAAGCATAATATAGATACAGTATCTAGGATACCTGGCTGGGCTGTGAATATTATAAAGTTCCACGTAGAGGATACATTGGGTCGCAAAATGATAGTATCCCCTGCTCAAGTGAATTTAACCATGAGGAGCGATTTTGCTTCTTTTTTGAAAAATGCAGTAGATGGATTAAGTCTGGTTTAAAGGGCTAGAGCATTCCAAATTTTGGTGCCATCCCTGAAAATGTCCGGTTATATGTTTTTTTTTATCTTTGTGGTTTCAGTTGAAGGTTGTTGGCACTTCTTGAGGATCTGACACCACAAGAGGGCACCCGTTTCTGAGCCAGATAGCTGGGTGTATTGTGATGAATGGCTTTATGTGTCATACATGCTATTTTCAAATGAATTCCGGCTGCAAAAGGTAGCCAATTAAGGGATTTTAGGTCAGGGGATATGTGGGAACTTTTTTTGGAGCCAGTGATGAGCCTCACTGTGGCGTTGATTGAGGCTCTTAGAGGGGCTGTCGCCGCTTTGGGCAGGCCGTAGAGAGAGACACTTCCATAATCCACTCTTGGGATGACTAGAGCTTGTACTGCCAGCTTAAAATCCTTATCTGGCTCGAATTGTTTCAGTTTTCTCAAAGTGTTTATCTGAACATTTGCTCCTTTTGTTGTGTTGCAGATGTGTTTTTGCGTATTGAGGTTCTGTCCAATGATATTCCCAAAGAGTTTGCTGAATCAACAATGAGGGGTTGGCAGTTGAGTGCAGTAAGGTGTTTGATTCAATCTTGCATTATGGGTACTTGGGCAGGGGGAGCCATTAGGAGGAATTGAGTTTTGAGGGCATTCAGTTTTAGATGATTTTCTGGCAGCCTTGTCTGAGTTTTCCGAGAATAGTGTTCAGAGATTTGATGTCTTCTAGGGTATAGATCTTAAGATATAATTGTGTGTCATCAGTGTACATGTGATATTGCACATTGGACGAGTAGAGAATTTCAGTGATGGGTTCCATGAAAAGATTGAACAATGTCGGAGATAATGCAGACCCTTGTGGGATTCCTAAAGCGACTGGGACAGGTTTGGACAGGGAGTGATTGACCTTGAATCGTTGTGATCTGTTTTGGAGGAACGAAGTAAACCAACTTCGAACTGATCCACCTAATCCCATTCTGTGTTTCAGAAGGTCAACCAGATTATCGTGTTTGACAGTGTCAAAGGCCGAGGAAAGGTCTAGCAGGATGAGTGAGCAGGAACCTTTCTGATGTAGGATTTGTAGGGCATTCTAAATTATATGGGTCATGGCTGATTCCATGCTGTGGCCTGCACGGAAACCTGATTGGTATTTGTTGAGTAGCTTAAACTGTTCAATTTGTCTTAGCAGCTGGAGGTGTTCACACTTTTCTAAGAGTTTGGCCAGGGTAGGGATGTTGGATATAGGATGGTAATTGTTTAAGTCCGCAGTTTCAGCCGTGGGTTTCTTTAGAATGGGGGATACCTGCCCGGCCTTGAGGGTGTCAGGGATGCAACCTTGGCGTAAAGAGTTATTTATGATCTTGGTCCAGAGAGGTAGTACCAGCGGGGTGAAGTCTTTTACAAGGTTTGCTGGGAGAGGGTCCATGAAGTGATTGGCAGGATTTAAGGCAGTCAGCATTTTAAGAATAGATTCTTCATTATAGGAATTGAAGGATGACCAAGATGCATTGTTTTTGAGATCAAACTTTGATGAGGTTCGGTGTGGAGAAATTAGAAGGGATGGTGAGGGGTTCATGTGTGCAACAGAGTGTGTGATTAGATAATTGAGAAGGTCCTTCTTTATGGTAGCGGTCTTCTGAGAGAAAAAGGAAGCACATTTTTCACCGTTGGGTCGTACGCCTAATTTTTTTGGGGTCAGTGAGGTGCATCCTTAGATTGAGTTTTAATTAACTCGAAAAAAATTTTGGGACGATTTTTTGCCTGATCTAATTGGTGGCTAAAGAAGTCTGCTTTAGTGTGCTTGATCTTTCTGTAGTATGCGTTTCTTTTCTTTCTTAGTGTCTTGAGGTGATTGGCGGATGGAGCTGAGCTCTATCTGCGTTCAAATAATCTTAGGGATCGTCTGTCCTCGTTGAATCTTCCATCAGACCATGGCTTAGAGTCTTTTGTGGAGACTCTCTTTAATTGGAGGGGGGCTACCTCATATAGTATCATGTTAATGGAATTGAAGTAGTGGTTGGTGAGACAATACACATCGGATATCCCCACGGAGGGAAGAAGTAAGTTGTAGCTGGAAGTTGTGATTGTGTTAGGGTCAATGTTTTTCAGGTCCCTCTTCCATACTTTAGGCCTTGTGGGCTGACCCAAGTTAAGTTTCACTGTTTTATTGATGAAGAATGTGACAATATGATGATCTGACCAATCACATGGGAGGATCGTGTCTAGCTGGATGGAATCAATTTTAGCCATTACTAAATCAAGGATGGATCCTTTATCATGTATCGAGCTGTTCACAATTTGGGTGAGCTCGAGATCCGTGAGGACGTTTTGAGACTATTGATAACTGCATCATTGGGATCAATCCACTGGAGGTTGAAGTCTCCTAGAAATATTTGGGTGTTTTGATGTCTGGCATTAGTAGAGACTATGTCCATAAATTATTCGGTAAAGGTGAGGCTGTCACCTGGTGGATGATAGAAGGTGTGGAAAAAGCAAATTGGTTTGCCATTGCTAGTGATGTCAAGGCAAATGTATTCACAAGAAGGGAACACAGTTGATATGTATCTGTTTACTGAGATATTGTTCCGATGTATGCAGGTGATACCCCCCTGTCTTATCCATTCTATCCAGCCTGATGATATCATAGTTTGGGGGTGCTAGTATGTCAATGATGGGTGTGGATGATTCCTTTAACAAGGTTTCGGTTAAAATTAGTAATTTTGGTTCTTGAGTGAGAATGAGGTCAGCTATGTCAGCTGCGTGCCTGGAGGCCGATCTACAGTTTAGTAGTATACACTTAAGACGGGGCGTGAGATGGGATGAGCTGGGTTCCTGAATGAGGGGAACTTGTCTGAGATTTTTTTGATGATGCCTCTGGGGTTGAGTTTAGTGGGCCTGTGAACGTTGGGGGGAATGGTTGGGATTAGGGCCATTTTGGGAGTGTAATCTGTAGTTATAGTGTTTTAATTCCGGTGTGGGGGTTCGTAGGATTGTAGCAGAGAGAGTACGTCTTTCTCTGATAACGGATTAGTCCTGCGGATTGGGCGGGTTGATTTACTGTGAAAAGGAACTGATTTTCATCTTGGGGCCAACAATTTTAACATAACTTCTGAGTGGGTCAGGTGAGAGTTTGATTTAGTCATGCAAATTTGTTGTTCCAGGGTTGACTCAGAAAAACGTCAGATGAAGCTTGTATTTTTTCTTCTAGGGTCTGGTGAGGGTGAGAGCAAGTTCGGTGGATGTATTAAGGGTGTGGGAGGAGTATTTGCATCCCGAGATTGGATAGAGGGAGGCCCGCCTTCAAGGTTATTATGGGACGTCCTATCTAGCTCCATCTCCAGATCCGGGAGTGTTGGACTGTAATGCGGAGTGGATGTAATGGGCATAGAGGTATGTGGTGGCGATGTGGTCGTGGTATTGGTGGGTTTGCATGGGGTAGTGTTGACAATGGGGGTGAAATATTTGCTCATGGGGAGGATGCTGAGTCTGTGAAGGGTGTAAGTGCTGCTGCAATGGTAAGGGGGGAGTGACTTATGGAGGAATCTCATGGGGAGGGGAGCTTAATTGTAGCTAATGGTCGTGATAACAGTGTGGTGGTGTGTGAAGCTGTGATGGGCGTGAATGACAGTGTGGTAGGAAGGTGGTAGTGTCTTATGTGTGCGTCAGGTGTGGAGGGGTAAGTTGGAGCTCGGATATAAATATTGGTCGAGGTAATAGGGGAGTGTGGCTAGAGGCAGAGTTTGGCAGTGTGACAGGGTGAGTGCTGGTGGTGGGAGTAGCCTGGGGCGGGGCTTGGAGTTTTCTCACTTGTTCTTTGATAAAGAGGAAGATGTTATCCAACAGGTTTAATCTGCGGTCTGTTGATTGCATGAGAATAGTTCCGTTATTATATATGGTGATGGTTGCAGCCACTTTGAAATTTTGGGAGGGGGAGATATAGATGATGAGATCATGCGTGTTGTTTCTGGTGGAGCAGATCACAAACATGTCTAGGAATGCTTTCCTCCATTGCGCTCTCAGTTTAGTCTAAAAGATGATATTTGTGGTTATATGTTCTTTGTTTATTGAGAAGTAGGGATCAGAGATGGGTGTTTCCGGGTGTAGTTTTATCAATTGTGCTAAAAGCATTTGGATGTCTTTTTTGAGAGATTGGGGGGTAGTTGATGGTGTAGGTATGTGCACCTGTGAGCTCCATGGTGGGGCAGGCACTGTTAGTATACGATAAGGTGTTATGGGGAGATATGTGTGTATGGGCTCGTACAGGGGGGTCGGTACTGTGAGGGGGTGATGGGCTTGTGAAGGAGGGGATTCTAAGGTGGGTGGTTGAGCAGCGGTGGTGGTGGCTTAGGTTTGTGCAGAGGGAGTAGTAGGATATGTGTGTATGGGCTCGTAAATGGGGGTCGGTACTGTGAGGGGGTGATGGGCTTGGGAAGCAGGGGGGACACTAAGGCAGGTGGTTGCGCAGCTGTGGTGGTGGCTTAAGTTTGTGCAGAGGGAGTAGTAGGAGATGGCTCAAGTAGAGTAATAGCACCAAGGCAGGCAAATGGAGGGTTGGGGGTGTAGCTGGGGCAGTAAGGATTGAGATATAGATAACTCAAGATGATTTAATTACATTTTAATTACATTTTTGATTAAGGTTCAGACCTGTATAGGTAGAGAGGTAGACAGTCCAAGATGGCCATCTCATAAGACATCATAGCCATCCGGATAGTCATGTGTCTCTTTCCATTGACTGGGCTGGTCAGGAGTAGTCCTGTTTCCGTTTTAATAAAACAGTTGTTGTTTTTGGTCCTTTTTCAATGTTTATCTTTTGCTTCCTTCGAGGATCGAGGTCTTTCTTTAGCTAGTGCAACAGCAAGCCGGGAGCGGACTCCAAAGTAATGGTATTTATGTGGGCCGCCATTTTGCAGTTAGGGACACAGAAGCAGATGCTGCCCATAGATAGCAAAATGGTGTCAAGTGGCACGCTCTTAGTTCCCATGTGCAGGCAGATGACTCAATGACAAACAGTGCAGAAATGCGCCTGGAGAAATCCAGTGAGGCTTCTCGACGCCGTCCGTTGTACAATCGAAGTGAACACACAGAAACAGAGTGCCAAATACAACTAACCATCAAGGCTGCATTGGCGCTGCCATCATGCTTGAGGGGGCATTGCCATGCTGATGGCCTCACTCTCAACCCGCTCACATGTACGGCTAAAATCCCATCGCCATGTGTACAAAGTGTAATGTAAAAGTCAGTGCAACACTGTAAAATGTAAGGACTCCCACAATACCCTCTGCGTTGTTATGCACCGGGCCTGAGGGGGCACAGTTAGGCTGCAGCTTCATCCAATGGTATTTTGCTCACCACGCCACCCCAGTTCAGACATGGCCATATGCAAATCAGTCTTGACCCTGTGCCTCATGGGAACAGTCCAGCACAAACTGCCAAGCCATGTCTTCCCTGGACCGGAATCATGCATCCTAGGACCGGTTTCTGGCTATCAGCCAGGAGAGCTTGACTCCAGTGGCGTAGTGAGCATGGGACCCACGTCAGGGCATACCCTTCACTCATAGGGCGAACAGCAAAACACACAAGATAATGGACGAAAGGTTGCACATTGGCAAAACATTCAACCCAAATCACAGATCTGGGTTTAATCCATCGTTTTTTGCTCACCACACCACCCCAGTTCAGACATGGCCGTATGCAAATCAGTCTTGACCCTGTGCCTCATGGGAACAGTCCACAAAATTGAGCGATATACGAACACTTTAGCCTAGGAACCTTGTGGGTTGGAATTATCACCACATCTAAAAAAGATCACGAAAAGGGACATTGAGCCTTGAAAATGTGGTGGGTCCTCTAGATCTAAACTAACTGCCCTCATCTCCAACTTTGAAGACTTTTAAGGATCCTGCTGATTCCATCTACCTAGCATCTCCTTTGAATCACATTTTGCTCCCAAACCACCTGTGTCTGTAATCCTTATCATGAAATTGGTCCCCATTGTTCAGATTATTTAGATCCGGCCACCCCTGAAGAATATGTAAAACCTGAGGTGACACTGGTACTAGTTCCTTGTGCATCTGTGATGGGAGGTTACACATTTTCAAAATATGAAGGAACAGAGATAAACATGTAGATAGGCTCAAGAAATCAATGACACCATGGAAGCTTTGTCCCCTTGAACGCTCAAAGATTGTTGGACCGCTGACAGATCAAATGGTGGAACTGCTAATCCTCTATTTGACACAAATGAGTACAAATTGCTTTGATTTCATTTGTAAATAGCCATCCAGGAGACTAATGTATGCCAAGAAACGTGCTTCTTTCAGAAGCAGCAAGCTGTTTATCATCTTGAACCTTTGATAAGAGATGAACAAGTTAACTCATTTCATGTCTAAGACATGCCTGAACTACCCTGACCTGAAGGGAATATGGTGGGAATGTGTCTGGCAAAACATTCTTCTGCCTCTGCTGAAAACTGAAGGAGAAGTCCTGTTTGAACAATTTCTATTGGCCAATGGTCTGGAATCATCTCTTCCCTTGTGTGAGAAAAAAAACATTTACCAACTTCCAATATGAATATCTGCTTGAGTTGATCTAATCATGCCATTAGGAGAGCACAAATGTGGTTGCTTGAACTAAATGGGAGGGGGCTTTGTTGCAAAGAACCCTCTCTTAACCACAATCCCTTCCTCAAAAGGGCAGATTCAACTCTTTAACATCAGGATTCAAACCAAAAGATCTCCTGTAAGAAATTCCTCTGCCTGTGAAATTGAACACAGTGGAGCCAAAAGATTCCTGTTTTCAGCTGACATCTTCATAAGTTCTTCAAGCAGTGGTCCAAAGAACCTGGATCCAGAGAAGGAAGAGGCACTGGTAGGATCTTATGAAAGGTTTCAGCATTGCATGAGTGCACCCAAAGGTGTCTTCTAGTCATCATGGCAGCCCCTGACAATGCCACAGCTTGTCCAAAAAATGACAAATCAGAGGTAAAGCAAACATATTACTCTTTGTTATAAATCAGGCATCTAGTCGACAGAGGTATTCACCCTGTCCAAGTGGCAACCACAATCCTAGTCAGGGCAGCCAACCCAATCCCAAATTATCCTATCCTCATCCTCTGGTAGCTTGGCACAGATCAGATAGGATTAACTTAGAAGGCAATGTGTAAATAATCTGTACAGTAACTCATACAATGACACAGTAAATACCCCACAAAAGACTCCACAACAGTGTAGGAAAATGTAGAATATTTATCTGAGTAAAACAAAAACACAACGATCAAAATCCATAAAGTACAATTCAATATATTAAAGTTTGTAAGAATAAAAGCAACCTTGCGCTTAGAAGCAGGGAGTACTAACAAGGTTATTTCAGGTCACGAGGTACCAGTGCAAATCCAAAGTTCAGGCCATCCGTGATGGAGTGCAGGCCGGCTACATGGACCCACTTGAGCCCGCTTTACACAGTACTTTGGATCTTGGAGTGGAGTCTGCGTGGCAAGGCTATGCCGGGCTACGTGCTGCTTCATGTTGGTCCTGGCAGAAACTCAGCTGCAGAACCCACTTATGAGGCCCAGAACTTGGAGTTAGGCACCACAGGCACGGATGGAAATCACAAAAGGCAGAGTTCAGCTGCACCGGTAGAACTGTAGGAAGTCTTTTGTAACCCTTAGACGTCAGAAACAGGAGGCATGTTAAAAAGCCCTAGGAGATCACTTTGAAGGGAAGGTAGGCTTCAGTTCTGCTGCAGCAGAGTCAGAGAGCCGCATGCAGCAGGTCAACAAGCAGGCAACAGTCCAACCAGGAAAGCAATCCAGTTACGTCCTTTGAGCAGCACCACAGTTCTTCTGACAGAGATTTGGTGAAGGTCTAGAAGTGTCTGGTTTGATGGGGCCCAGAGACCCAGTACTTATTCCCAAATGGGCCTCTGATGTAGGTGAATCTTTAAAGAGTGGTCTTAAAATGCCTCACTATCCATTTCAATCCCAACCCTGACTCCAGACTACCAATGGGGGGTTATCAGTTCATTGTATGGGGTCGCGCCACTGCTCTATAAAGTGTTAGGATGAGCCCCCTCCTCCCATCTGCCCAGGAAATCACACCCACCCCTTTCCTGTGTCTGTGGCTGTTTAGAAGGAATGCACAAAGGGATATATCATCTAGCCCTTGTATGTATTTTGAGACAGGATGTAAGTCACACACAGTAGTACAAGCAGAGAAATATCCACTTTCTAAAAGTATTTATGTATAAATGGGTGCCCCAATATACTATTGTGAGCTTGGGTGAATACGTTTTGGGTAATAATGCATACAAGGAATGTACTTAAATAGATACTTAGGTAAAGATCTCTGATTACTTACTAGATGTCTAATTATGAGATCAAGAAACCAATTCCGAGCACAATATTCTCTATTATTTAAAAAAGGAGAAATAAATCAATGCAACAGCGTGTATTTTTTAAATGATTATATTTCACTCATAGAAAAGTGGTTTCTTAAGGAATTCAAAATGAAAAAGGTACTTAAACAGCAGTGATAACTGGACAGAAAAAGATTCTTGACATAGTTTGCTAGTTATCGGTGCAAAGTAGCCCATTTCTGCTAGTATACAATTTGGAGGCTGTCCTGGACATAGGAACAAAATCTCTCAGATTTAATCTTAACGGAGACTAAAAGGAAATTGGGTTTAGGGTGTCGACGTTTCAGTCTCTTCTGAGGTAAATATAGGAGACCATCATCAGGACAAGATATTTTATGTGAAGATCCAAGACTCCTTAGGATGAAAATCAAAGCAATTCTAAAGAGGAAAATATTGCAGATAAGTTGTGGAATATTTATGCCTGGTGAAGTTGGCATCTCATAACAAAAAACTTTTTTCCGACATCCTTATGTCAGAGAAGAATGTCACACCCACAGCCAGCAGTCTCTGTATACTTTCCACAACATGTTGGAAGCTGGGAAATGTGGCTTTTTTTAAATAGCAATATTAAATCCTACCTTACCAATAAACCATTCTAAAGACAGGAGTCATAAAAAAGCTACTCCTTACTGATCAGGAATCACAGCTTAATGGTATTTTAAGGAGTGTTCAATTCCAGTCGACGAGTGGAGTAGAACTCACTAGCAGGACATGTCAAACATGGAAGTACATGTCCTGCCTTGTCTTATGTAGTGCTCTGCCCTTTGGGTTACCAAGGGCCTTCCTTAATGGTGACTTTTATGCAATAAAAGGGCAGTTTAAGACAGGGGCAGTAGTTTTGAACGCCTAGTTGATGTGGCAATACACTGCAGACACACACAAGCACTGCAATTGGCAGACCTGAGATATGGTTAAGGGGCTCCCTGTGTGGGTGGCACAATCAGTGCTGCAGGCCCAGTAGTAGCATTTAATTTACAGACCCTGGGCACATGTAGTGCCATTTACGAGGGGCTTATAAACAAATTAAATATGCCAATTTGGTATGGGCCAATGTTACCATATTTAGGTGAGAGAGCACTTTAAAACCAATTAGCAGTGGTAAGGTGCATAGAGTTCTAAAGCCAGCAAAAATAAGTAGAGAAAAATAGAGGGAGGCTTGCTAAAGGTTGGAGGAAGACCACCCTAAAGCTGTCAGGTATAACATCCATCAACTCTAATGTTGATGTGAAGTCTTCTCCTTGATGCACCTGATCTGCCAATCATTGAGGCCTAATTCACAAAGGTAAACCATCACTTTTGTGTAAGTTACTTTTGTTTTTGAATTCACAAAACTCCAATTTAATAGTATGTTTACAACTGCAAAAAGTCTGAATTTGGGGCAAAGAACTCGGCACATAAAATTATACGACATGACTATCTTTTTATGTGTGAGGTTCTCTGCACCAACCGTAGAGTCTTAGAATTCAATCATAGTTTTGTGAATTACAAAACAAACGTAAACTTACACAAAAGTGTAAATTTATCTTTGTGAATCAGACCCTCATAGACTTAGAAAATTATGTAATACAATAGGTACTTTCCCATATATGAAAGTTTAAGGTGGAATGGAGGGATTTCACTGCGTACTTCACCTTCTTGTCCGCTACAACTAGAAATACCACTTTTTAAGATGAAATTGCACCTTCGGGGGATCAACCTTGACTACATGCAGGAAGCCATTAGAAAAATTCTGTCATAGTATTATTGTGTGAGTAATCTAGGAAAGGTCCATCTCTTTCCAGTGGTTAGACTGCAGCTTCCAAACAGCGGAAAGAAGAGGACAAAATTGAGGTTCTTGACGCTGATACTGATTGAAAAAGTAATCTATTTCTACTGTTAACTGAAGACTCATGCAGGGAAAAGGCACAAATGTCTATGACATGCTGAAATAAACCAGTGAACTCCTGCCCCTGAGCAAGGCAGACACTAATGTCTTCATCCACTTCACGACCCAGTCAGGCTCCACCAATATCTTAGGTATGTTAGGGGAAGAGCCCTCTCCTTCCAGAAACCCTGCTTTGACTGCCAGGTAAGTCAACCTCTGATGAAAGTGAGAGCCATGTTATTCCTCAGACTGAGTAGTCTCTTGTACTACTCTCTCAGGAGATACAGGTTCTATATGGTGGCAAATCTGTCAGCCTTTGCCTCCATAATAGCGCAGTGAGTAATACCAGCTTTAACAGCGCTGGTTCAGGTGCTCGCTGTATCAGACAGGGAGGCGTGACCCCAGGGACCCACCCTCACTCACCCAAGAACAGTAGACAGCTCCACAAAAGCGCCTTGATGAAGAAGTAAGGGATTGAGCATTAAAGAAAACTGAAAGTATGCCATGGGCCACCTCTGTTATGTCCATGTAGAAGTACAGGGCAGCCAGGATAGCAGTTTATCATTTTTTTCGCTTGGAAAGTAAATAGGTTCGGTGACAGGAGTAAAGGTCCTCCCAGTAAGGATTGGGACATGGAATACGGGCTAAGGGGTAGTGACCTTTCTAGCCAGGTTCTGTGCTGCTCCATTCCCCTTTCACTTTGGTAGCATCCCTCATATCTCTCTTCCACCAGAGGGCACACTTTCTTCTTCTCAAGTCTTCTTTTTTTATCAAAAAGCACTGGCATGTCCAACACTACCTTCACATTCAGTAAAGCTAATTATTTAAGCCATTTGCAAAATAAATGCTAGAAAAGATGATTTAATGACATTAAAAATAAAGTGTGATACATGACAACAATAAAAGTGGGACAAACATGATGCAAAATTAACAGCAGCAAGATAAGGTTTTCCTGCAAAAAGAGCAGGTGTACAGCGGAGATGGGGAAGAGCTATAGGTAGTATACAAAATTCCAAGAAGACACAATTTATAACTCCTTTGTTGGGTCTGGAGATCACCTCATTTCACATTTAGGTAACTCATGGAGCCCTATAGGAATTTCTTTTGTATGGACTCACATTTTAAGGAATTATTGGATAGTGATAATGTAACCGGTTTGATAGTTTGAAGACAGTTCTTTGTCCTGAAAACAGGAAAAGAGAAAGTATCTTCCCTGGCCTTCTGTGGATTCTGTGGTCTGCAGAGAACAAAGAGAGCAATGTTGTTGATCAGCAACTACCTAATCATGCTTGTTTGAGGGGCAATGCCCCCTCTCCGTAATAAAGTGAGGAAAGGGGCTTCATTTCCAGTTGTGTGGACTACTTTTTCCGAACTCGTTCTTTAGTTCTTGGATGTAATCTGACAACCAGCATTAGTCAATCGATAGATATAGCCCATGAAGCTTTGTTACATTCCAAAGCAGTTCAAATATTCAAACTTATTGCTTGCACTTTCTGGTGGTTTCTGCTTCTACATGTCCATGTACAATGCTGAGACCTGAGTGTGCTGTGTGCATGCATGGATTTCATTGCCTAATGGTTGAAGTTTCTTCTTTACAGATGAGAAAAAGATTGTGACCAGCTTCAGCAACCCGAGCTGGTGAGTAGCACACACCTCCCTCTCCTGAACATCCCCTTTCTGGACCCAATACACATTGCAGAAGGGATCTTATCAGCAGTGTAATATATTTAGGCTTTCCTGTTTTGAGTTTCTATTCTGGGTAAATTCTGTTGGGGGTTTTCCGTTTTTTCAAGTGATTACAATACCTTAAAAACAGTGGTTATCAGTGGTTACACATTTTCGTGCCAGTAAAAACAACAGAAACAATGTTTTTCCATTGTTTATGGAACTTTTTGCTTTTATTATTGCTTTCTCTCTGCACTGATGGTATATGAACAGTATATGTATATAAGATCCAAATACATTTTTACAAATCAAACTTACTGTAGTACACCATATAATACTTTTTCAGTGAGTCTTTGGTCATGCACGCTCGCTCTTTCCTTCCAATGTAAAATTTTATCTGTAAAAATTCCCTCTCAACATTGGCACTTTAGACGGGCAACGTCAAAACAGTCAGTACACAATTTGCTAACTCTGGCGAATGAAATAGCTTCCATGCCAATACTGGTGCACCTGACGATTGTAATTCTCTGGGACAGTTTCTGCAACAAAATGCTTTGAACTGGGTGCATATGCCCTCAGAGTTATTGAAGCAATCAAAAATAAAGCAGCACTTTTAAAAATCCATAGAGATTTCCCTAGAACTAGTGCAGAGCACCGCAGTGCAGCTTCATTGACTTCAAATTCCATGGTGGGTGAAGGGACATTTCTGTGCATCATTGCAAGTCAATTCTCATACATTGTAAAATAACATTTCCTGAATTGCTCCTCAACATTTCATTGCTTATGAAGTGGCAAGCATTCTAACATGGAACATGTTCTAGTGCCAAAGTCACTAAAAGCATCGCCCAGCCTACACTGTTTCACATCTACACCAGTTATGCTGAATACTTGGTAGACAACAGTGTTTTCAGACTCTAGTTGTTTTTCTTATGTCCACTACAGCCGTCATGTTTTCCTGTAAAAATCTAGGAATGCAGTAGAGTGCATTTTTTTCACATTACTTACAATAAGTGACCGAAGATCCTCAAATTTCTGGCACTGGGCATCATAACTCAACAAAAATTATGTTAACATTTGCCACATGGAAAATATAGCATTCACAGCCTCTAGGACTCAGAACACCAGCTAAATGACACAGTTGGGATGACATTTTCTTGGATGCCACACAAAGCGATAAACAATTGAGTTATAGTTCCTGCGCAAAACTAAACAGTGCACCAGAATGGACCAAAAAGTCAACCGCATTCTTCATTAACTGTGAAGATTGGAAAGATACTTTCAGCATACCATCTAGCAAGTGACAAGGATCTCTTACATGGAAGCACTTCAGCTCAGGTATCAATTATGACAGGTCGTCACACAAATTTTTCATGTACGTAGCTGGATCACTACAAATACAAACATTCTCACTCGAATCTTTAAAGCCATGTGCATCAGCCACCACATCCTACAGAGGAAAGGGCCCACCTATTTGCATGACCTACTCACCACCTATGTTCTGACCCGTCAGCTCAGGTCAAGGGGGATGAGGCAGGTCAGTGTTCTGGCCATCAGAAGACTAAGAAAGGGTGGCCATTACTTCTGCTTTCTGGCGGCCAAACATTGCAATAAACTTCCCCTAGGTCTCCGGCTGGAGTCCTCTGAGACAATATTTTGGAAAAAACTCAAGACCTGGCTTTTTCCGTCTTCAAGCCTCCCCGTTTGACTCGTCTTCTATTTCGCTTCTCCACTCCACTCAGGGTCCGTCTATTTATTGCAGCGCGGGGACACACTAGTTAGTGTAACCATGTGCTTTACAAATGTGTTTATTATTATTATTATTATTATTATTATTATTATTATTATTATCATAATATTATTATTAAGATCGTTCTGCAGCATCATTCAAAAAGACTCTGTGATCCATGTTTTCCAAAAGTCTGGTGTCATGTCTTCATCTCTATCCTAGATGATTGGTGTTAGCACTATTTTCACATATACATGTCACTACACCTTGCATTGATTGTTTAAAGACTTTGGTGTTTAGCAATTCACCTACTATCAATAGTTACTCACTAGAAAAGGTGGCTGATGTATCAAGGTGTTTTACCTGCTCTCTGTGAGTAAATGTGATGGTACATTTTGGGAAAGAATCTTATGAAATCAGCCATTTTACCTATCAATGAAAGAATCAGACGTAGCCAAAATATCAAATATGATTTTGTTATTTCCTGATTCTCTAAAGTTCATAAAATAATTATACAAGACCTAAAACATGTTTCTAAACCCTGCATCTTTAGACCAAAGACCACAAAACTGAAAAAAGCAAAAAGAAGAAGAAACAATATTTTAGTGACCCATCTAAAGAACAGTCCAGCCCGAACTGCCAAGCCATGTCTTCCCTGGACCGGAAACAAGCATCCTGGGACTGGCTTTGGATTCATAATCCTCATCAGCCAGGCTATCTTGAATCCAGTGGTCGAGTGAGCAAGAGACCCACATCTGGGCATACCCTGCCAACTTAGGGCGAACAAAGCGATACCAAAGGGGCTGATGGACGGAGCTTTTGAGCAAATCAAACACTCACCCCCAGTCAACTCATCTGGGTTTAATCCATCACCATTCTTTAGCTCACTCCACCACCCCAGTTCAGACATGGCCATATAAAAATCAGTCTGACCCTGTGCCTCATGGGAACAGTCCAGCCCGAACTGCCAAGCCTTGTCCACCCTGGACCGGAAACAAGCATCCTAGAACCGGTTTCGGATTCATAATCCTCATCAGCCAGTCTATCTTGAATCCAGTGGTCGAGTGAGCATGGGACCCACGTCTGGGCATACCCTGCCAACTTAGGGCGTACAAAGCACTACTACAGGGTCTGATAGAGCAAATCAAACACTCACCCCAAGTCAACTGATCTGGGTTTAATCCATCACTATTCTTTAGCTCACTCCACCACCCCAGTTCAGACATGGCCATATGTTCTGCATTCTGTTCACCACCTGCTGTTTTTGCATTTGTCACCCTGAGTGGGACAGGTATGAGTCCCTTGCTCTCCATGCCACTGGAATCATGCTATCCAGGCTGATGAGGGTTGAAAGCCCGAAACCGGTCCTTGGATGCTCGTTTCCAGTCCAGGGAGGACCTGACTTGGCAGTTTTGGGCCAGACTGTTCCCAAGGGGCACAGGGTCAAGATTGATTTGCATATGGCTGGGTTCAAACTGGAATGGCATGGTGAGCAAAATAGCGATGGATTTAGGCTCAGATCTCTGTACTGGGGTGAATGTATGACATTGTTCTGAATTCTGTCCTTCACCTGTTGTTTTTGCATTTGTCACCCCGAGTGGGACGGGTATGCTCAGACGTGAGTCCCGTGCTCTCCATGCCACTGGACTCAAGCTATCCAGGCTGATGATGGCTGAAAGCCCCAAACCGATCCTTGGATGCTTGTTTCCAGTCCAGGGAGGACCTGGCTTGGCAGTTCGGGCTGGACTATTACCATGAGGCACAGGATCAAGACTGATTTGCATATGGCTGGGTTCAAACTGGAATGGCATGGTGAGCAAAAAAACAATGGATTTAGGCCCAGATCTCTGTACTGGGGTGAATGTATGACATTGTTCTGCATTCTGTCCATCACCTGTTGTTTTTGCATTTGTCACCCCAAGTGGGACGGGTATGCTCAGAAGTGAGTCCCGTGCTCTCCATGCCACTGGACTCAAGCTATCCAGGCTGATGATGGCTGAAAGCCCCAAACCGATCCTTGTATGCTTGTTTCCAGTCCAGGGAGGACCTGGCTTGGCAGTTCAGGCTGGACTGTTCCCATGGGGCACAGGGTCAAGACTGATTTGCATATGGCTGGGCTCAAACTGGAATGGCATGGTGAGCAAAAAAACGAGGAATTTAGGCCCAGATCTCTGTACTGGGGTGAATGAATGACATTGTTCTGCATTCTATCCATCATCTGTTGTATTTGCAGGATTGAAAAAGAGCAGTTTGGAGGCAAAATGCCTTGCATAACTCGACTTCATCAGTCCAGATAGGGAGAAAGGCATGGTAGGAGAATGTTTTGTGTCATCCAGCTAGGGGCTAGCAATTCCCTTAACCACTTCCACGCTAATGACAAAGCCAGCTCGTCATGGGCGTTACCTATGCTGCGCTCATGACGAGCTGGCTTTGTCATGAACAAGCCTTTTCCTACTTCTTCAGCGCACAGCGGGAAAACGCGGTAGCGCTGTAGGAGTTAATGATAATTAATTACAAATACTAACCCACCGCGGACAGTCCTCTTCACAGATACTGCCTGCTAGAGCTTCCAGGAGGCCCCTGCAGGCAGGCACTGCACATAGACTTACCTGCTGGGAAAATTGCTTTCAAGTTCAATTCCAGGGGTTTGGGCAATTTAGTAAACACAATAGAGTTAGCATTCGAATTCAAAGCTTTATTCGAGGGATATACTCATAAAAGCACAAACATACATTTAAAATACATCCCATTAAAAATTGTTCTTATTTATACATACTTTTAGAACATTTATACATACATAAGCAATAAAAAATCTTTAGTGTACATTTACACAGAGATCACTTAATACCCTAATTAAGTTACATTAATAGAAATTGCCCTCCGTCTAATGGACCATGCCCACCCCAGATACTTTGCTGTTCCTAGAACAATATGCATATCAGTGGCTGTGCAAATAATTCATAACGCCTCAACACCCCTGGATGTCCCTAGATTTCTACAAACGGGAGCTAACCAAACTCTTCTCGGCGTGGCATAAGCTTTGCACAAGAATAAAAAGTGACCTATACTTTCCTCGGTTGCACCACAAACCGGGCAGCACGAGGTAGTTGCACTCCTCCACCTACCCATCAGTGATCTCAGAGGAAGGGCACCTGATCTTAACTGGAAGAAAAGCTTCCTATCCCCTGGGTTAGTAATGCTGTCCCAGTATAGTTCCAATATAGGACACAGTTTGATTTCTAGGAAGCGCCCCGCCATTGTGTCTGATCTCGTTCTATTCCAGAGTCTGCCATCTATCCAATCCCAATATAAACTTTTAATTATGTTTTTACTTGGAAAGGGTTCCCCAGAAGGATTATCCCATAGGTTGGAGAGACCAAGGTCACCTAGAGCAGTCCTAAGATTTTTTAACCATACTATTTTATGAAAGATGTCAACTTTAAATATGGCAAGGAACCCCTCTGCATAGTGCCGTATCTCTGGGGTAGTCCAGAGGCGTCTCCAATAGAGAATCGGGCGCAATTGCGCTCGGTCACTAACTGATCTTCCACCTGGATCAAGACCAAGTGAATGAATGAATGAAATGGATCTTGTAATGCGCAGAAAACTTAGCCCAACGGGCGTCAAGGCGCCTAAGTAAAATGTATCAGCTAAGCTCCCTGCAGTACACTCAACAGCAAACTCTCATTGATAGGCCTTCTTAAAGAAAAAAGTTTTAAGAGCGTTTTTAAATAGCTCAATTGTGGGGAGGGTTTTTATATCCAAAGGGGTGGAGTTCCAGAGCTGAGGGGCAACCACAGAGAACGCTCTGGCTCCCCATCTGGCTAGTTTAAATCGTGGAACAACCAATTGAAAGAGTCCCGCAGAACGAAGACCTCTTGTAGGGACATAGCGCGTGAGAAGAGAGCCCATGGCACTAGCAGAGCCTTCTGTCACCGCTCTGTATGCTAAGCACAGAATTTTAAAAGAGATTCTGTGCTGCACAGGTAGCCAGTGAAGTTCCTTCCTAGCTGCAGTAGCAGAACAGGTTTTAGGAAGGGCCAAGACGAACCGAGCTGCAGCATTCTGCACAACCTGCAGTCGGTGCAAGAGGCTTTTATTGATTTCCGTGTAAAGGGAATTACAATAATCAAGTCTCGATCCTACCAAGGCAACCGCAACCTGCTTACGAGCCTGAAGGGAGAGATACCCACGTATTTTATTGAGTATCCTAATCACACCCCAGCAGGTGGCCACGGTCCTGTTCACTTGGATGGAAAGGGAAAGCGAGGTGTCGAAAATGACGCCAAGATTTCTGGCAGATTGGGAGGGGGTGGGGCAGATGCCAAGAGAAGAAGGCCACCACTCACTTGACCAAGCATCTTGGTCCTTCCCAAAGATCAACACCTCCGTTTTTTCGCCGTTCAGTTTCAGGGAATTTATGGTCATCCAGTCTGCAACGTACTGCATGCATACCCTGAAACAAGCGGCAGATGACCTAACAGAAGAGTGAGCCAGTGACACCATGATCTGGGTGTCATCTGCATAGGACACCACCTCCATCCCCTGCGATCTTACTAGTCTTGCCAGGGGAGCCACATAGATGTTGAACAGGGTCAGACTTAAGGCCGACCCTTGTGGCACCCCACACTGCAATGACTTAGCAGGGGAGAGGTGGTTCCCCAGCATCACTCTCTGCTCCCTTTCCAACAGAAAGGAATTTAGGAGACTCAAGGCCGGTCCACTGACTCCAGCTTCCCTAAGCCGAGATGTAAGAATGGCCGGGGAAAGGGTGTCGAACGCCGCAGTGAGGTCCAGCAACACAAGGATCGAGGTTTGGCCTGAGTCCACTTTAAGTCGGATGTTATTGACCACACAAGTGAGAGCGGACTCAGTGCTGTGATGTTTTCTAAAGCCGTGTTGCGTGTTGTCAAGGTATTCAGATGACTCAAGGAAGGAGGACAGATGAAAATTAAGATGTGCCTCAAGCATCTTGGCCGGGGCAGGGAGGAGGGAAATGGGCCTAAAGTTCTTCAATAAGGCCGGATCAAGGGACGGCTTCTTAAGGAGAGGTTTTACAATCGCCTTCTTCCACACCGCCGGAAAAGAGCCCTGGGTAATAGCCATATTCATTACCTCAAGCATAGGAGGAAGAAGGCTACCCCTACACTCTTTAAGTTTTTTCAGAGGAAGGGGATCCAGGGGGGAAGCAGATTTAATCCCGTCAAGCAGCAGGTTCAATTCTTCCAAGGATAGAGATGGAAAGTCCGTAAGAGAGCAAGGGGGAACTGTACATAAGGAGTCAAGGCTAGAGATTTCAGACTGTACACCTTGATCCAGGGCAAGACAGTGAGCTTCCAAGGATATGTGGATATCCAGAATTTTATTGTGGAAGAAGTCGGAGATCTTGTCGCAAAGATCTTGCGAACTGACTACGGGATTAGTGGTGTACTCTGGGGGAGACCCGTGATTCCCCTAAGGTTAGCATTCAATTTAAGACATTTCCCTACTCCTCACAGTGCGTTTGGCTTTGGGTCTTCACTCCACCCACAGAGCATCGGATCAACATTAATTCTGCTCCAAAGCCAGTATTGTTAATAGGACACCAATTTCCCCATTTGCGCCATGCGCACCTCTAAACAGGTACGCCTGGCTCAAATAGGGAAAATGCATCCTATTAATATGAATGCTTTCACCTAACAGCATTCAGTGAAACACAGATTAGCTGCTTCGAAGCAACTCGATGGTTCACAGTGCAGGCGGTAACCTGCCTCTGCTTTGAAGAGAGATTAGAGATGCTGGCAGCTGCAGAAAGTGACTGCACTTGCCTGAGGGGGATATCCGGGGGTGCCATTGAACTCTTTATCAACGCTTGAGAGGGCAGCCCTCAGGGAGCGCTCGGACAGTGTGCCACTGTTTTCTGGAACACTTTCAGTGGGCCTCCTAAGGGCATGTTTGCCTCTGCACTCACATCTGTAATATGGACAGACACAGAGGCAAATGATTACCTCGTTTGCATGAGGACATGCCCAGGGCACTTTCTGTAATACATCCCCTGGAAGCGAAAAAAATGGAACAATTCGGGTTTTATAAAAATTCTCCTGAATGTTTTGCCCTCCCCTTTTTGTGTGGCATAATTTCCGCTACACTTGGCATTCTGATGAATTGATGTCCATGGACAGAGGGTTTGATGTTTTAAAATATGTGGCAGTGTGGAAAAACTGAACTTAAGGTTATATCTAAGTGGTTGCTGCAGAACGCAATGTTTACAATTCATCAACGTCAGCAGTTTTCACTTTGTTTCACTGACTTATCAAGGTAAATTCAAATATTCGAGCATCCTTTTGAAATTAGGATACTGCTTAGTTTAGATCAGTAGGCAGCCACTCCAGCGGTTTCATTTTATATTTTTCAATGCATGTTCATTTATTTTCTAAGCTGTAGCTTCCTGGTATATCTTTTTAAATATCTATATTCTGTAATCCTGAATTGTACCTTGGTCGCCATATGTAAATGGATGGTGGGAGGGGCTGCTGAAGGTGCAATCAGCACTGCTGAGTATATCATCCTCGAGAAGTATCTGAACAGAACCACAGACTGTTCAGACTGTTCA
Organism: Lissotriton helveticus; assembly: GCF_964261635.1. Classification (NCBI taxonomy): domain Eukaryota; kingdom Metazoa; phylum Chordata; class Amphibia; order Caudata; family Salamandridae; genus Lissotriton; species Lissotriton helveticus. The sequence goes on from NC_136068.1 coordinate 1,687,497,962, forward strand.
GTAAAAAACCTGGCAATGTTCTAAATGTGCGCAGAAATCGGGATGCATGCTGCCGAGGTAAAAGCCAAGCTGATACTGTCATCGCTACAGCTCGGTTCTGTTTTGTGTGTCTAGGTCAGGAAATACAAACAGCACATTGGAAAAAGGGTCAATTCCCAACGACTATGAAGAACCTGAGAAGACAAACTCTAGTGAGCAGCCTTCAAAGCAGGTTCCTGTCGCAGGCGCAATTTCAGGACACTCCGAGAGCACGTGAGTAATTCTTCAGACCCTCTCCTAGAACATCTGTCTCCCTCTGGCTCATCTTGAGATGTTATTCTGCATTCACCCTTTCCTTTTATCTCTATTGACCTTTCCCTCTTCATTCCACCTGCATCATTTTCAGCATCGGCGGGCCTTATTTCACCACCTTGCTTAGTACCCTTTTCCTTCCCAATCCATCCCCTCTTTTCTTTTACCTCTTAACCTTACTCATCCTCGTTCAATAATGCCCTCTCATCTACAACATTAAGACCACCAGCTCTCACTCAGCCCTTAATCTTTTCATCATTATCCTCCTCCCCTGCCTTGCCCCTCCCTGGAAATATTCTGTTCCACTGCCTGCAATTCTCAATCATCCTGTTCCAGAACTTGTCTTAATTTAATTTTCTCTTTTTCCATCCTAACTCCTTTCTCCTGTTCTTTCTCTGTCCTTCCATCCTACTTCCGTGTGCTAGCCATCTCTTTGTATCCACCTTTAAACCTTGCTTGCATTATTTAGTACACGGCTGAATTACACAAGATTTCATTATTAAAGATAGGTATATTTAACTAATCCAAAATTGAATTAGATGAGATTTAGGCCACAATTAACTATATGAATAAATGCACAGGACGTTTGCACAATGTCACCTGAAAGATAGTACAAACTCAGCACTGCAATTATAGTCAAAACCCCCCAAAATTGAACAGCATGTAACCAGAGAAGCACATGATCAGCCACAACACTAGATATAACCTTCAGCATGGGAAATAAGGGGCATATGTATCAAAGGCTTTGCACTAGTCTTGTACCACGCAAGGGGATGCAGGACGACACAAAACCTAAAATGAGATTTACAAGCCACATTTAAGGAGTTTGCATGGGATTTTAAGGTTTTTTGAAGGGTTATGTGATGGGTAAGTATATTGGGTGGTATGGGTGTTTTTATGGTTTAGGAGTTGGTAAGATTATAGGGTGGTAAGGGTATTTACAGAGTTTAGGTGTGGGCAAGGGTTTAGAATAGTAAGTGAGTGTTTTTAGGGTTATGGGGTTGGTAAGGATATTGGGTGGGAAGGGTGTTTTAAGCATTTAAGGGTGGGTAAGAGTATTTGGTGGTAGGTGTGTTTTTAGGGTTAGGGAATAAGGGGGGTAAGGTTACAAAAACTGAGATATTGATATGTTCTCCCAAAAAGAAAATATTTATTTATAAATACATATTTTTGGGGTGTGGGGTGTCTCTCCACAATAATATAACATTTATATAAAGTTGTCCGTATCCCTGCCTGTGTGCGAATGCACGTGGAGTGCTAACTGGATATGTATATATATAAAAGATACATATATACATATTCACTGAAAAAACCAATGGTTATAGACCATATATAGTTAGGAATTAGCATTTAAAAAACCTTATTTTACTCACACAAAACCATTGAAATTCCATATATAGTTAGTTGCACAAACTATATATCGCGCACCCGCAATCCACTGCTGATGATGTCACATATTACATCATTCATGACATGGTCAGTGACATCACTGATGACATCACTGATGACATCTCAAATGACATCACTGATGACATCACTGATGACATCTCAAATGACATCACTGATGACATCACTGATGACAACATCCAGTGACTGTATGTTTCTGTAAAGTTAAAATATGTCTTACATATTGAAGAATGAGTGGATGTATAAGTGTCTGGATGAAGGATTTAGTAGGTGCATGACTGACTGTATGAGTGAGTGATTAAATGTGTCTCACTGAGTGCATGGGTTAGTGACTAAACTGTTTTAATTTGTGCATCATTGTGTCTGTTGTTCTGTAATCTGCTGCATGTGTTGATCATTAGCTATATGACTAACTATATGGGTTATTGATTGGTTGCCCAAGTATTTGTATGGGAGACTGAGTGTGTGTGTGGGTGGCTGGGAGGTGTATGACTCTGTGCATAGATGTGTGAGCAGTTGATTCACTAGATGTATGGGTTCAAAAGTGCACGTGGAAACAGCTGTATGGGCGGTTGACTGTGTGCATGAGTGTATTGGTGAGTGAATGGATATCTCAGTGCTACATGTCAAAGTAAGTACATATGTAAAACACAGTACATGTGAGAGTTGACATATATAAATAACTGTGCATAAGAGCCAGTGAATGTGTGAGTGGCTGTATGGATCATTGTGAACTTGTATCAGGGATTGTATAAGAGAGTAAATATGTGTTAGTATATGTTTCAATAAGTAAGGTGAGTATAACTATATAGTTGAGGAAATGGAGGTGTGATTGATTCTTTGCAAGACTGACTAGGTGTGTGAGTAACTCCATGGATGAGTGACAGTCTGTGAGTGTCTGTTTACACTGAGTGTATCTAAGGTTATATTAGAGTCTGAAGAGGTTCATCGTATCATCACATGAATGATGTAATCAGTGATGTGATCAGTAATGTCAAATGAGATGTCATCAGTGATGTCATCAGTGATGTCATTTGAGATGTCATCAGTGATGTCATCAGTGATGTCATTTGAGATGTCATCAGTGATGTCATCAGTGATGTCACTGACCATGTCATGAATGATGTAATATGTGACATCATCAGCAGTGGATTGCGGGTGCGCGATATATAGTTAGTGCAACTAACTATATATGGAATTTCAATGGTTTTGTGTGAGTAAAATAAGGTTTTTTAAATGCTAATTCCTAACTATATATGGTCTATAACCTATGGTTTTTTCAGTGAATTTTCAAGGTTTTGTAAATGCTAATTCCTAACTATATATGGTCTATAACCTATGGTTTTTTCAGTGAATTTCAATGGTTTTTTAATAGCAAATATCATAAGCTGTCGAATGTCAAGTACGTGGTAAGTGAAAACATTTTCGTGTTTATGCACACTGATCTGCTTTGAATGGTGCCCCCCCCCCTCATTTCTATTAGGAGTACTCTCTCCTTGCAGATAGTGAAAGGTAGTTAACGCAGGCCTTTGCCCCCGTTGTAATACGTCGTGCCTGCTTCTCTCTCCATTTGATTGATTGTTATCCAAGCATTTACTGTTTTAGAATTGGTTCTCTTTGGTTCATTCTCTATTTACAAACAAACACAGAGTCGCAATACTCTGTCTAGTCTTTGCAGATAACGAAAAATCGTGTAAAAAAAAAAGAAAAGGAATCGAGCAAAATCAGTAGGCCACTAATGGGATCTCTTTTTGACCTCGCTAAAATAGAAACATTAGGAACAACCCCTCATGACAAATACAAAACTAGTGAGATGAACTGAACTCCACACAATGATGGCTGCAAAACAGCTCGGCTCCGCCACTCACCCCGCCCAAAATAACGATAAAGAGCGGCTGCCATGATTGGTTGCGGAATGGCCACGACGGAGCTACGAAATGGTGGTGCTCTCATGCTAACCCCAGCTTCAGTCTGAAACATCCAGAAACACTGTAGACTACCAATTCGATCAGTTCCGGTAGCGCCCCAATGTAACCCGGTAGAGAAGAACTAGCCCTCCCCTCTTTGACTGATGGTTCTTGTTTCCTGTCCCTTCTGTTGTCATTTAACAGAACTATTTAGCCTGCTGAAAGGGGTTGTGTTCCGACCGCCGGTTGGTGGAGACATTTTGACTATATTCTGGACCTGCGTTGTCACGTAATGCGTCATATGACGCACCGCGTTAGCGCATCCGGAAGTCATCCGGGGCGCGACACGCAGCGCGTAACGTAAGCATAACAAGTCATGTGACTTGTTAATAAAACTTTTCATTGGTTCATTTTACTTTTCTTATTCTAATGATGAAAGGCTTAGTCATATGACCTAAAAATTACGCTTTTTATTACTTCCGAACATTATTTTTTCTTAAATATATGTTATAATGTTCCAGGCTAATGTACTTTCCCGGAAAATTTACAACTGTCCTGCAAGTAAAATATATTCTTTTTTCGAGAAAAAGAGCGTTTCTTCGTCCCATGACGGAGCCGTTGAGCAAAAGAGGGTCGACCTGCTGTCTTAGTCGACGATATGCCTGAATATGAGATTCTTATCGATCACTTTATGTTGCAGGAGTAGAAAACACAACAGCCCTTGACCATTTATCTTTACTGCGTTCCTGCGTATTATACCTTTTACCCTTCATGTAATTGGTCTGCTTTATTTCACTTGCCTTTTAATGATTCTAAAACAGTGACTATTATTAAAAACTTTACCAATGTATATACTACTACCATGTTTTCTTTTAAAAACCTTTATTGTGAAAATTTCATTATACAAATACGAGCCTATAACCACGTGGGCCGGCCACGGAGCAAACTGTAATCGTATATGATGAGTAGACATTTACACTGTAGAGGAACGTAACGGGCGGGCCATTAGGTTGCAAGAACTAAGGTGTCTAACAGTTGCGGAATCGGTGGGCGTACATTTTATAATTAAAATACAACAGGGCCAGTTACAATAAAATTATCTAGATATACATTTGCGGGCAAGTACCATGGGTGACGTTAATTCGAACTTTCAATAGTACAGTAATCAATAACACATCAGAACTTAATATCAATAGGGATGTCGAAATATTCAATCAATTCTCGTCCCCGCCCGCCATATGCTTCAAAACTGCATACGTATCTCGTGATTTCAAGGTTCTGCAACCAGTACACAACAAGGAGTTACGAGTCCCATTTATTCCGGCGCCATTTTGGGCGAGGACGGGCAGGTCCAGGATATAGTCAAAATGTCTCTACCAACCATCGACTATGATGATGTTCATATGCTGTATTTATTAGAGTAACACTCATCTGTCCACATGAAATTAATTTGCCACAATCTAAACATGTCATTTTAATCTTTCCAAAGTTCTAAATATTTGGGACCATTTCCCTTGCCTCTGATGCTGTCAGTGCCACTTCTTTGATGAATGTACTGGCAGGTCGGGGGTTCTCCTCCAAATCTCTCTTTCATGCAGCACTATAATTAATTGGTGCCACCTCTCCATATGACGATGCATGGTATAGTTACCATAACTATATTTTTTTTCGGTTCCTCTGGAGAGTTCATCGTGGCAGATGAAGCGTGTAACGTACCGGGAATTTACCTTTTTTTGCATGTACAGGAAAGGAAAAAAAAAAAATCGAGCGTCCGAGTTCTAAAGTGTCCCAGGGCCATTTTAGTACACCAGGCCCAAATCCAAAGAACAGGCCGCCATTTTGAGAGTCCTGTTGCAGCCGCCTGTCGCTGTAGCATCAAGAGCGGCCGAAACTCAGCTGAATGGCAACTGAAACGGTAAAGGGGCGCCCCACTACAGCAGACGAGCCTCCACCTAGTAAGGCCTGTTCACGCCGCCTCCCCCCCCCCCCTTCGGGCACCCCACGCCGTAATTCGGAGCAGTATTGTAGGATGGCCACACCAGTGCGGCAACTTGCTAGACATCACCTCGGTGGTAACCGAATCTCAGCGCCTTCTGGTGTCTTCTCTTCAGAAAATATTCTTGCGCTACCTTTGCCCCATTCGCACATCGGTCCGCTACTGACGCCATCTCACAGGCTAATGGGGCGCCCCACGCCGAGTTTCAGCATTGTAGGATGACCACACCAGTACAGCAACTTGCTCGACATCACCTCGGTGCCATCCGGATCTCGGCGCCCCACTGCAGATGAAGTGCCTCTCAACTATGAAACCACCACGGTGCCATCCGGATCTTGGCGCCTTGTGCTGGTTCCGGCCTATTCACACATCGGTCCGCTACTGACGCCATCTCACAGGCCAACGGGGCGCCCCACGCGAACTTTCAGCATTGTAGGATGGCCACACCAGTGCGGCAACTTGCTAGACATCACCTCGGTGCCATCCGGATCTTGGCATCTCAACGCCTAGTGGTATCTTCCATACAGAAAATATTGTTGCGCTGCCTTTGGCCCCATTCGCACATCGGTCCGCTACTGACGCCATCTTACAGGCCAACAGGGCGCCCCACGCCAACACCAGTGCCACAACTTGCTAGACACCACCTCGGTGCCATCCGGATCTTGGCATCTCAGCGCCTTGTGGTGTCTTCTATTCAGAAAACATTGTTGCGCTGCCTTTGGCCCCATTCGCACATCGGTCTGCTACTGATGCCATCTCACAGGCCAACGGGGCGCCCCACGCCGACTTTCAACATTGTAGGATGGCCACACCAGTGCACCTTACTAGACACCACCTCGGTGCCATCCGGATCTTGGCGCGTTGTGCTGCCTTCGGCCTATTCGCACATCGGTCCGCTACTGACGCGAACTCACAGGCCAACAGGGCGCCCCACGCCGACTTTCAGCATTGTAGGATGGCCACACCAGTGCTGCAACTTGCTGGACACCACCTCGGTGCCATCCGGATCTTGGCGCGTTGTGTTGCCTTCGGCCTATTCGCACATCGGTCCGCTACTGACGCCGCCTCATGTGCCAACGTATTTTCTCCGCATTTTATACCCTATGCCGCATAACAGGTCATGTGACTTGTTTATAAAACTTTTCATTGGTTCATTTTACTTTTGGTTTCCTAATGATGGAAGGCTTGATCATATGACCTAAAAACAACACTTTTCATTGGATGAAAACTTTTTTTTCCCCAAACGATGAAAGCCCCACCTTGTTTCTGGATGTTTCAGACTGAAGCTGGCGTCACCATGAAAGCACCACCATCTCGTGGCTCCGTCGTAGTCATTCCGCGAGCATTAATGGCAGCCGCTCCCCACCAGAAGCCTGCAGGAGTAGGGGCCCCCAAAACTTTTGATGAATCCTCAAGGCGGAGGGGACGCTTTCGAGAATGGGGTCCAAGACCTAGCAGACAAGCGTCCGATTTCCAAGGTGTCCCAGGGCCATTTCAGTGGACCAGGCCCAAAAAGGAAACAGCCTGCCGCCATTTTGAGAGTCCTGTGACAGCCGCCTATCGCTGCACCGCAAGAGTGGGCGCAACTCAGCTGAATTGCGGCTTTTGACACAGTGGACCAAAAGCGGACGGAATGGCAACTGAAACGGTAAAGGGGCGCCCCACTACAACAGACGAGACTCCACCTGGAGAGGCCCGTTCACGCCACCTCCCCCGGGGCGCCCCACACCGTTATTCGGAGCAGCATTGTAGGATACCAAAACCAGTGCGGCAACTTACTGGACATCACCTTGGTGCCATCGTTCTGCTGCCTTGGAACTATTCGCACAACAGTTTGCTACTGATGACCCACCCCCTGCGACGCCCCACGCCGGATTCCAAAATCAGTGAAATCTGGACGTTGTGCTGCGTTGGGACTATTCGCACAGCCGACCGCTACTTCGTTGTTTTTCCCTAAAAATGTTTATATGTTATTACTGTTTTTGTTTTCTTGTATATATTTATAAGTTATTAAAGTTTTATAATCTTACTACTTTGTTGGAGTGCTATATATTTTTAATGTGACACATAATTGTAAAAACTTTGATGTACAAAGAGTCATCCCTGGAATCTTCCGCTTCAGGCTCGGTCCCCTCCCCAATCACAATACAGGATGGTTTTCAGATAATAGGAACGCGTCTGCTGTGACGGATCTCATGGAGTGTGGGCCTTGATCTACTATAACTCCTTTGAAGAGGGGTGATTCTTTACAGCTGGGGCCATAAACTACATCTGCAGGGCTAGCTGATAGCCTAGGACCGGCCTGGACAATCGGACACAGAGGAAAAGGAGTGTCAGAGGGTGCGGTAGTGAATAGGGCGAAAGGGAGGTGTCGGGCGGGCACAGGGTGTGATTCTCAGGGAAGAGCAGCGCAGATGGGGGGTGGTTTATTACCCATGCATAAGACAGAGAGCGGGGGTGACCACTGCCTGGGGGAGATGCTTGCGAGGGTGGGGAGCCATGCCAAGGATCGACAGCGTGCAGAGAGTGCGTCTGGTCAAGGCATCTAAAATGACTGCCGTGCACGACAAAAGTGTGGCATTTGAAAAAAGGTAAGATGGCGCAGACAATGTTTTTCAACACTTCCTGATTTCCTTCCAATCGAACGTTAACAGACGTTGGGGCATATTACCAAAGTTAAGCGATATTTATCCCTAACGATGCTTAGCAACGAATTTTTTACCGCTAAGCATCTTCAGAAATTATCGCAGATAAACCTTGCTATTATCAAGGTTTATCGCAAATACGATAAAAAACGACCGCAATGCATTAATATCGCTGAAAACTCAGCGATATTCATGCATTACCGAGCTAATGCTCTTAGCCATGTTATCCACCTCCCATTGGATAACATGGCTAAGAACTGCTCAGGGCAGGTGGTACCTTTTGGAGATATTCGCGCTTATCACGAATATTTCCAAAAGTTGGTAATAGGAGATAGCGATGTTAGCGACTGTTTCCAGTCGCTAACATCTTGGCATGCCCACTTTGCATGTCATTAGTGATAAATATCACTCACATGCAAAGTGGGGCCCAAGATGGTCGCTATCTCCTACTAGCCGTCGCTAACTGGTGTTAGCAACAGCTAGGTAATACAGAGATAATTTTATCTCCGCGAAGCGGAGCGCTGTTACAGATATATATCTTGTTTTTGAACGTTAATTTCTCAAAATCCACTGAAGCACATATATTGAGACCTAGCAAAGGCACATCGAGCTACCAGTCCCTACAATTTTGCCAAGTTTCGTGCAAATCCATTCAGCCGTTCGATTATTATTATTATTTTTTTTTTTGCCCCGCGGGGCCCTTTTAAAACCTCCACATCAAACCTAAGAGGTCAAGGAGGATCTACTATGCCCCCTTATGGTCATTTGCCCCTTCGCTTTGGCCTCCTCTTGTCTCTCGATCCTACCGAGAGACAAGATGGCGGCCGCTACGGACTGTTTGCAATGTTTACAGACGCCGGAGAACCAATCAGCTTCGCAAACCTCCGTTACGTGAAGCGGAGCGCTGTTACAGATATATATCTTTTTTTGAACGTTAATTTCTCAAAATCCACTGGAGCACATATATTGAGACCTAGCAAAGGCACATCGGGCTACCAGTCCCTAATATTTTACGAAGTTTCGTGCAAATCCATTCAGCCGTTCGATTATTATTATTATTATTATTTTTTGCCCCGCGGGGCCCTTTTAAAACCTCCACATCAAACCTAGAGGGTCGGGGAGGATCTACTATGCCCCCTTATGGTCATTTGCCCCCTCGCTTTGGCCTCCGCTTGTCTCTCGATCCTACCGAGAGACAAGATGGCGGCCGCTACGGACTGTTTGGAATGTTCACAGACGCCAGACAACCAATCAGCTTCGCTTCACAAAGCTCCGTAACGCGTAAAGTCCGCGAACAGGAGCGCTGCCCGGTCCGCTGTTACAGATATATATCTTTTTTTGAACGTTAATTTCTCAAAATCCACTGAAGCACATATATTGAGACCTAGCAAAGGCACATCGGGCTATCAGTCCCTACAATTTTGCCAAGTTTCGTGGAAATCCATTCAGCCGTTCGGGCTAAAAGTGAGGCCAACCGCCCTATGGAAAACTCAATGTTAAAAACATGTTTTGGGACCCCCCTTTTTTCTCGGCCCCCCTTGACGAACCCCCCCCAAATTTTCAAGAGCTGCTCAGAAACAAAATGTGCCATTTTCCTGAAAATTTCAGCCAATTCCGTCCACAAACGCCAAAGTTATTAGACATAGAATTTTCAAAAATCCCATAGAGAAAAAATCCTAACTATATATACCTACTGGCGACCGCCAGTAGGTAATGTACACATTTTTCATAACAGAGGGGTATTTTTCTATGGACTTTGCATGCCTGTTAGTGGCTTGAAAAAGGCCCGCTCTCCAAAGTGGCGGGAGTAATGCTGGCATCAGCTGTTGCAGCTTGTTTTCGGACTAAGGTATTGGAGCAACTACTGCCCACCTCGAGTGTGTGTCAAGCCAGGGATTGCTGCCAGGTGCAGCAGGTGACTTAATTAGGAGTCAAATGCACTGTTAGTTTGACTCGCGGCCTGGTTGACATTTGCACAAGGGGCTAGAACGTTAAAGGGGACTCAAGGAAACCTGAGGACCTCAATTTTCACCGGGATTCTTCATTTGAATTTACCGTGCCTTTGCCCTGAATAGTTCCTTCCCCATGTAACATTCACCTGCGAACAATGCCTTATGGGAATTGTAGTGAAGCTTGGGCCGCACTGGCAGTGCGACCATGTGACTTGGGGTTATTATACTCCCTCCAATGAGGGTCCTGCAGGATACTTAAAGGCGTGGGTGATCTACATCCTGGTAGCAGTGGCATCTGACGAAGGCTACTAATGCCGAAATGCATTATGCCAAACGCTGTCTGAATAAAAGGTTTCCAAGTCTTCCCCGAAGTGGCCTCTTACCTTTTCCTATTGGAGGGGTGTTTTTCTAAGGACTTTGCGCGCCTGCCATTGGCGTGCAAGAGGCCCCTTTCTCCAAAGTGGTGGGAGTAGTGCTGGCATCAACTGTTGCAGCTTGTTTTTGGACCAAAGTATTGGAGCAACACCTGCCTGCCTCGAGTGTGTGTCAAGCCAGGGATTGCTGCCAGGTGCAGCTCGTGACTTCACGAGGAGTCAAATACACTGTTAGTATGACTCGCGGCCTGGCTGACATTTGCACAAGGGGCTAGAACGTTAAAGGGAGCTTAAGGAAACCTGAGGACTTCAATTTTCACAGGGATTCTTCATGTGAATTTACTGCGTCTTTGCCCTGAATAGTTCCTTCCCCATGTAACATCCACCTGCAAACAATGCACTGTAGTAGGCCACACAGCCCCACTTCTTGAAAAAAAAAAGGAAAAAAAGGATCGCACCGGGGGCCAAGCCCACTCCTTGCTGCACTCTGCAAACGCACCCCCTGGCACGTTTGCAGATGGGAAACAAATTCCCCTTCAATACTAGGGGTCCCTGGGGGCCAACTAGCCCACCAGGAACCTCCATTATGCGCCAGGGGGCTGCGTTGCAGAGAGGTGTTCTGAGGCCATGCCCCTTTTTACACCTCTCTGCAATGCAGCTCTATGGCGCTTAATGGAGGTAGCTGGTGGGCTAGTTACACCCCAGGGACCCTCAGGATTCAAGGGGAGTTAATCTCTAAACTTAAAAAGGCCACAGGGCATGTTTACACAGTGGTGAAGGGAGGGGACGGGGCCTGAGGTGACGTGTGCAAAGACGCCCTGTGGCGCCTTTTAAGTTTGGGAATTAATTCTACTTCAATCCTAAGGGGCCCTGGGGGCCAACTAGTCGACCAGGTGCTTCCAGTAAGCGCCACCGCGCTGCATTACAGAGAGGTGGTCTAGGCCGTGCCCCTTTTTACACCTCTCTGCAACGCAGCTCTGTGGCACTTATTGGAGGTACCTAGTGGGCTAGTTGGACCCCAGGGTCCCTCATGATTCAAGGGGACTTTATCCCCCAACTTAAACCGCCCACACAGCGTGTTTGCACATATGTTAACTCAGGCTCCCACCTCCCTTCACCAGTGTGCAAACGCACCCTGTGGCATGCTTTAAGAGCTAGTTTTAATCCCCATGCTCTATTATAGGGTCTTACGGAGGAGGTCATGCTAATCACAGGGAGACCCCAATGCATAGTGTTCGCCAGTATATGTAGGCGTTTTCACTGCATTCTAAGAACCTTTTAACATAGCACTGGCTCTAGGACTGGTTAGTCAGACTCAGTTACCACCAGTATCCGTCTGAAAAAGTTGACGGTAAAGGATGATTTGCAACAAGGCTTATTTCTGCTAGTCTGTTTGTTCTTTCTGCACGTTCTTCTTCCTGCACTTTTCTTAGTCTTTGAGGACTTCTCTTGCTTCTTTCTGCATTTTTTTCTTTCTGTGCGTTTTTTCTTCTTTCTTCACATGTCTTATCTCTATAGGCATAGTTAGAAATTAGTATTTAAAAAACCTTTGAAATTCACTGAAAAAACTTGAGGTTTCAGGCACGTTATAGTTAGGAATTAGCATTTAAAAAACCTTAGAAATTCACTAAAAAAACATAGGTTTCAGGGGCGTTATAGTTAGTTGGACATTTCACTCGTACAAAACCATAGAAATTCCCCATTATAGTTAGTTCAGCTAACTATTACTCGCGCGCCTGCAATGCACTGCTGATGACGTCACATATTACATCACTCATGACATGGCAGGGACATCACTCATGACATCACTGATGACATCTCAAATTACATCACTGATGACATCATGCTTGTGGTAGAGTGGGAGACCTCCTCACACCCTAATATAACCTTTGATACACATACTCAAAAATACAAACTAACATTTACAAAACAATGCACATACCAAACCAGTTACAACACACCTATTCAGTAGTTTGAAGATCTACAGACACATCCACTCATTCACCAACAGTCCTATACAGTCACTCATACATGTATTCACTCATCATATGTACTCATACACCTATACATCCTATTACACACCACAACTCATCTATAGAGTTACTCACACACATACTCACACATGCAAAGTATCAAACATCCATTTACTTGCATATACAGTTATACACACACTACCACACTTACTTCTACCGAAACTTACACATACTTACTCTCTTAAACAATCACTTATAGAAACACCTACTTATTTTTACAGGAACTCTTCCAATCTCTCACTCTCACATATACTCACTTATATACACCAATACTCACATATACTAGTTTAAAACATAGGTAGTTACTCATAAAGACACTATTGAGACAGTCATTCACTGACTAACACACCCATACACACAGTCATCCTCATATACAGTCCTGCATACTTGCTGTCTTCAACACATACAAACAGTGAGTCACTCATTCACACATCTATGCACTAAGTAATACCCCCCATCAAACCATAAAGACACTCAGACACTCATACTGCTACTCAAAAAACCAACTAGTAACCCACATAGATACTCATGTAGCTACTCACCAACCCATGCAGCCACGTATACACAAAGTGAGAGACTGATACAGATATGTACATATTTAAACATTATTCACTAACCCATGTATTCACTAAAATACACTTAGTCAGTTATACAATCAATTTTACAAAATAAATCATCCATTTAGACACTTATATACCCATTTATTCTTCCATCGCCCTTGAGATATACAAAAATAAACATATTTATTTTTCAGAAAAACACACATTCACTGGATGATGTCATCAGTGATGTAATTTGAGATGTCATCAGTGATGTCATGAGTGATGTCACTGACCATGTCATGAATGATGTAATATGTGATGTCATCAGCAGTGCATTGCGGGCATGCTAGTTATAGTAAGCTGCCTAACTATAACAGGGGAAGTTCTATGGTTTTGTACGAGTGAAATGTCCAGCTAACTATAATGGTCCTGGAACTTATGGTTTTTCTAGTGAATTTCTAATGCTTTTTAAATGCTAATTCCTAACTATAACGTGCCTGAAACTTACTTTTTTCAGTGAATATATATATAGACACACATATATATATATATATATATATATATATATATATAAAGACACACACACACACACGCACACATATATTACCTACTGGCGATAGCCAGTAGGTATATATAGTTAGGATTGTTTTCCATAGGGAAATTGCAACATTCTATTGGGAATAACTTTGGCGCCGGTTGAGGAATCTTCCTGAAATTTTCCTTAACTTTGCCTCGCGGCACTCCGGTCCTTCCCTTAAAGTTTGGGGGGGATTCGTCAAGCGGGGGCCGAGATAAAACAGGGTCCCAAAACGTGTTTTCCCCATGTTAATTTCCATAGGGCAATTGGACTCACTTTTAGCCCGAACGGCTGAATGGTTTTCCACCAAACTTGGCAAAATTGTAGGGACTGGTAGCCCGATGTGCCTTTGCTATGTCTCAAGATATGTGCTCCAGTGGTTTTTACGAAAATTAACTTTGAAAAAATATATATTGGGCTACATTGGGCTATATATATGTTAGAGCCCAAATGTAGCCCAATGTAGCCCAATGTAGCCCAATGTAGCCCAATGTAGCCCAAAGATGGCCACCAGAGACAAAAAAAACAAATGTAGCCCAAATATCAGCCAGATGTAGCCCAACTATAGCCCAATGACAGAATGTCCCAGAGTGTTCTAAAGAACAACTAGAGCGCTAACAGTCTTACTTATGACAAAAGTATGGCACACCTGAAGTCATCTTGATTGGAATAAAGTGTTAACACTTAAAACATTTAATTTGCAAAGGAACAAAATGAGGGGGTTCATTTTGCCATAGAAATTATGATTAGTGCTGAAGAAAGAAAAATTAGGGCACATTTTGAGTGACTTCTCAAATCCTCTTATATTTCATTAAAAAAATTGTGATATGCAGTCTCCCAAGATGGCCACCAGAGACAAAAGAGCCTGTGCTTAAAAACTCTTTTAGCAAAGCAGGCATTTGAGATTTAAAAAATAGTTAGGATTGTTTTCCATAGGGAAATCGCAACATTCTATTGGGAATAACTTTGGCACCGGTTGAGGAATCTTCCTGAAATGTTCCTTAACTTTGCCTCGCGGCGCTCCGGTCCTTCCCTGAAAGTTTGGGGGGGATTCGTTAAGCGGGGGCCGAGATAAAAGGGGGGTCCTAAAATGTGTTTTCTCCATGTTAATTTCCATAGGGCGGTTGGACTCACTTTTAGCCCGAACGGCTGCATGGTTTTCCACCAAACTTGGCAAAATTGTAGGGACTGGTAGCCCGATGTGCCTTTGCTATGTCTCAAGATATGTGCTCCAGTGGTTTTTACGAAAATTAACTTTGAAAAAATATATATTGGGCTACATTGGGCTATGTATATGTTAGAGCCCAAATGTAGCCCAATGTAGCCCAAAGATGGCCACCAGAGACAAAAAAAAACAAATGTAGCCCAAATATCAGCCAGATGTAGCCCAACTATAGCCCAATGACACAATGTCCCAGAGTGTTCTAAAGAACAACTAGAGCGCTAACAGTCTTACTTATGACAAAAGTATGGCACACCTGAAGTCATCTTGATTGGAATAAAGTGTTAACACTTAAAACATTTAATATGCAAAGGAACACAATGAGGGGGTTCATTTTGCCATAGAAATTATGATTAGTGCTGAAGAAAGAAAAATGAGGGCACATTTTGAGTCGCTTCTCAAATCCTCTTATATTTCATTAAAAAAATTCTGATATGCAGTCTCCCAAGATGGCCACCAGAGACAAAAGAGCCTGTGCTTAAAAACTCTGTTAGCAAAGCAGGCATTTGAGATTTAAAAAACGTTTTAATATATAAAAACGTTATCCGCTAATAGAATTAGCGTTTAAAAAACCTTGCGAATTCAATGAAAAAACCATAGGTTTCAGGCCTTATATAGTTAGGAATTAGCATTTAAAAAACCTTGCGAATTCACTGAAAAAAACATAGGTTTCAGGCCTTATATAGTTAGGAATTAGCATTTTAAAAAACCTTGCAAATTCACTGAAAAAAACATAGGTTTCAGGCCTTATATAGTTAGGAATTAGCATTTAAAAAACCTTCGAAATTCACTGAAAAAACCATAGGTTTCAGGCCTTATATAGTTAGGAATTAGCATTTAAAAAACCTTCGAAATTCACTGAAAAAACCATAGGTTTCAGGCCTTATATAGTTAGGAATTAGCATTTTAAAAAACCTTGCAAATTCACTGAAAAAAACATAGGTTTCAGGCCTTATATAGTTAGGAATTAGCATTTAAAAAACCTTCGAAATTCACTGAAAAAAACATAGGTTTCAGGCCTTATATAGTTAGGAATTAGCATTTAAAAAACCTTGCAAATTCACTGAAAAAACCATAGGTTTCAGGCCTTATATAGTTAGGAATTAGCATTTAAAAAACCTTTGAAATTCACTGAAAAAACCATAGGTTTCAGGAGTTAGATAGTTAGGAATTAGCTTTTAAAAAACCTTTGAAATTCACTCAAAAAACTATAAGTTTTAGTGGTGTTATAGTTACCTGGACATTTTACTCATACAAAACCATTGAAATTGCTCCTATATAGTTAGTTGTACTAACTATATTTCGCGCACCCGCAATCCACTGCTGATGATGTCACATATTAGATCATTCATGACATGCTCAGTGACATCACTGATGACATCTCAAATGACATCACTGATGACATCACTGATGACACCATCCACGTGACAATCACATACACCTTTTCATACACTATTACAATTTTTCATCACTCTTTGTAAAATACAGAGTATCATATTTAAATCCATTGTCACAGCAATACAAGTATCTAAAAATTCACTCAGTGATTCATAGATGTATACACACATCTAATCACTTACCTATGGATTCACTCATACATGCTGTCAATGAACAATAGAACACTATCAAAAATACTTATACATCTATATCGACATTAAACAACAGCACGCATCCTATTCACATATGAAGTCATCCTACTCACTTATGCAAACAATGGATCATACTTACATATTTACTTAGCAAACCACTTATACAAACACCACTTCTTCTATTCATTTAGATAGTAAGCCATACTTAGTGAATTATAAAATCATTATTATAAGTATACAGTTATCCATACAGTCACTCACACAATCATTGTGTCTTATGTATACTTATTTATATACAACAACTGACACATACACTGCCTTTTATTTTTCTAGTTTGTTGGACCTGTACCATTGAGAAATATATTTACTCATAACCACACCCATAAAGATATTCACTCACCCAAACAACTGTTAGAACATGTAGTTTTAACTTCATATATCTACTGAATCAACTATTCACACATCTTTGGACAGTCACACACCCCCCACCAAACCACACACACTTTCACAGTCCCATACAAATACTCAGTTAACTAATCAATAACTAATATAGACTTTCACATAGCTAGTAACCAACTGTAGAATCAGTTTACACAACAACTTACAAAGTAATTCAGATATTCACACAGTTTAGTCACTATCCACTATATTTAGTGAGACATTATAAATTGGTCAAGTAAACAGTCAATTACACTGCTTCTAAATCCTCCATCCAAATATTTATTTATATATATCCACTTATTCTTCAATGCAAATTGCTATATATTTTGTTTGTATAAGCTTTATTCGAGACAATTCTCATAAAAGCACATTAAATCAAAATATATACAAAATACATAATACAGAATAAGAAATCCATTAAACACAGTACGCTCATACAAGATCACAGATAAAACAATAAAATGCCTAATACATAAAAACTAAAAAAGGAATACCTCATTACATACGACCCCCCAAGAACCGTCGTCTTATCGCCCACGCCCAACCCATGTATTTGGCAACACCCATAACTATTGAATCCTGCTGTGTTGTGCATAGGATTCTTAGAGCCACTGAACTTTCGCGTGTCCCCAAATTTTTACAAACCGGCGAGAGCCATTTCCTCCTTGGATTCGCGTAGGCTTCGCAAGAAAAGAGAAAGTGGCCAAGGCTCTCCTCAGCATTTTCGCAGGCAGGACATAGACTATTAGTGGGTCTGTGCCAACCAGATGTCAATTTCTTGAGTGGGATAGATCCTGATCTCAGCTGGAAGACAAGTTTCCTGTCCATTGGTACCGTAACATTATCCCAATAGTTTTCCAAGACAGGTAAAATTTTGGTCTCCAGGAAACGGCCAGTCATAGAATCTGCCCTATTGTCATTCAGCATCTTGCCACCCACCCAATCCCAATATTGATTTTTAAGAGCTTCTTTACTTGGGAAGGTTTCTCCCTCGGGGTTGTTCCAAAGATTTGAGAACCCTAGATTTTCCAACATGGTCTTCAGATGTTTTAACCATTTTATTTTGTGGAAGATGTCTTCCCTGATTATCCACAAAAAGCTCTCAGCGTACTGCCTTATTTCCGGAGTCGTCCAGAGGCGCCTCCAGTAAAGAACTGGACGCAGTCGAGCTCTGTCGATAATCGTGCGTCTGCCAAGCTCTAGGAACAATGGGATTAGGGGGGTGCTCTGGGGGAGTCCTGTAATACCACGCATGAACTTGTTCTCGGAAGTCTGAAGAGCCGTCAGACCATTCCAAGCCCATAGTTCTGCGCCGTATAGGGTGGCACCCAAAACCTTCGCATCATACACCGCCAAAGCGGGTTTTATAGGTTTTGTTTTTGATTTACGGTGTTCCCCCCTTAGGGCCCCCGATAACTGCTGGTGCTTTAGGACTACTTTGTTGACGTGATGCGTCCAGCCTGTCCCCCCTGCAATCTGCACTCCCAAATATGTAAATTCCTTGACTATATCGAGCCTGCTGTTATTTAGGGTAATTTTAGGATCGCTTCTGCGTCCAGCAGAGAAGGCCATTAGTTTGTTTTTTCCTACATTTACCTCTAGCCCATGCTCCAAGCAAAAAGCATCAAAGATGCCTAATGCACGTTGTAGCCCCATAGGAGTCTTTGACAAAATAAGAGTGTCGTCAGCGAACATCAGGATCGGGACCCTGGTGTTCGCTAACGATGGGGCATCAACACTAGCCCTCAACATTCTCTCGACTATCCCGTTAATGAATAACGAGAAAAGTAAAGGGGCCATGGAACATCCCTGCCTAACACCCCTTTCAACAGGAAAGTCCACCGTTGTCTCGCTACTTCCTCCCCATTGGACTCTGGCATAGTTGGATTCGTGCAGTTGCATGATTAAGGTTAGCAGTTCTGCAGGAATCCCCAGCTTTTGGAGCACCGACCATAGTTTGTGCCTGGGGACTAGATCGAACGCAGCCCGTAGATCAACGAACGCGACATACAGGCTGCCCCTCCCCAGCTCTACGGTCTTCCACCGCAATATTATGAAGCGAAAGACCTGGTCGATGGTACTGGTAGCACGCCTAAATCCCGCCTGGTATGGCGAGAGGGCACTGTTGTCTTCTACCCAGTCCATCAGCTGGTTGGTTACCATTCTCCCGACTATCTTCTGCACGGTGGCTATTAAACTTATAGGCCTGTAATTAGCAGGCGATGAGCGGTCGCCCTTCTTGTAAACGGGGATAATGGTTGCACATTTCCAGATATCTGGAACCACTGCCCCCTTTGCTAATGCGTTTGCTACAAGGAGGATGTATCTCGCCCATCTGGCCACATCGTGTTTAAAAATATCAGGGGGGATACCGTCCGGGCCTGGCGCCCTCCCGCTTTTCGCAGAACTAATGGCAGTTACCACTTCACTAAGGGAAAACAGATCTTCGGTTGCGTAGACCGGTGTTATTTCATCAGCTGTCACAGACTTATTACTTTCCGCGTACTGGGGCCCGAAATAGTCAACCCAGGCTTCCACTGGTACATTATTGTCGGGTTTTGCAGGGCCCGCACCACTACCCCACTTAATAATTTTCCAAAATAACATTGGGTCTTTATTATCAGAGGCTTCTTTTAATTGGGCCCAGTGGTCTTCGTCCCATTTCTTTTTTGCACAATATATGGCTGCTTTATACAATTTCCTGTTCTTTCTTACTGCTGCAAGATCCCTATTCCTTATCGCATGCCCCAAGTCTAGACGTGCTGCTCTACAATGGTTATCGAACCACCTACCCACTTCTTTAGTTTTCTTCCCTTTTCTTTGCTTTATAAAAAAACATGGTCTTAAGGCGGAGAATAACTTGTTGTGGATATCTGTGATAACATTGTCCCCAGGAGCTACTAGGGCCACTGCTTCAATCGCAGAAATAGCATAATCTACCATATTAATTATGTATGTCATAGTGACTTCGTTTGCTGTCACCTTGGGCCACTTTAACCTTCGCTCATCGTTACTTAACAGAGGAGTTTCGTTATGTGTCTCATTACGATTTCTTGAACCTACATTCCACCACTTATGTGACACACATAGGGGGTTGTGATCACTTTCAACCCGGGGCCTGATTACCATGTCAACAACCCCACTCCACAGCTGGAGACTACACAGTATATAGTCAATTCGGCTCCTATTAATACCATTATCAAAGGTAAAACTACCCTCCTTATCCCCGGGTGTCCTACCATTGAGGGCTCTTAGACCGTATTCCAAACATATTCCATTTAATAGGAGAATCTCTTTAGTCCATCGCTTCACAGGTTGTAAATTTAAGGAAGGTACTCCCCATAAATTGTCCTCTTCACACTCGATAAGGGCATTTGTACAGGTCAAGGGTTCAAAGGTCCTGTTTAGGTCCCCGGCAACTATCTTTAAGTTACCCTGGGAATTAACCTCCATAACGTCGGACAACAACTCAATTGTAGATGGATTGACTTCTTTACCACCTCTCACATAGACATTGTATAAATCTATTGGAGCACCATTTACAACAGAGATTCTAAGGGCTTGTAAATCACAATTTCCCTTATCTAGGATTTTTATATCAATAAACAAACCCTGTCTAACCCACACAGTTAGGCCACCCTTTGGCCTCCCTCTTCCCCCTTTTGTGGCAGGTATATAGTAATTCAAGTAACCTAAGCAAAATAATGGATCACAAGCCCAGGTTTCTTGAAAACAACAAATGTCAAAACCACTTATAAAATCCACCCAAAGTTGGGAGTCCAACTTGCTAGCCAATCCGGCGACATTCCAAGACAAAAAGGAACCAATATCTACATTTGTCCCATCCATAGATTTAGCAATTGGAGATTCATGGGGCGACATCGATATCCCCATTAGGTTTGCCAGCCTTTCTGGGTTATCTACTGTGACCACAGCTAAATCATCGGTTACAGGATGTAAGACATTTGGTTTTGTTGTTACTAGTCTAGAACCACATTCATCGACTACACACCCGGCCTCATTGCTATTCTCCTTAATGTCTGTAGCAATGATGTTACCACAGACATCTCCTAGCTCCTCTACTTCTTTTATGATTCCACCTATTTTGTCAGTACCAGTATGTCAATAGCCCCACCCTGAGCCCTGCCATCCTACATAGGGATTATTGTGTGTGTGTGGGGTACAATTGAAACTGACATGGGGAGGTGGTAAAGAAGTCGCTGGCCATTGCGCCTTTGGGGGGGCTATTGGCTCGTTGAGTAGGCTTGTGGTTACACTTGTTGATCTGGGGTAAAAAAAGGTGAGATCCACAATACCAATGCCGCCCTTATTTATTCCCCATCCTTGCCTTGTTATCCATCCCACCACCCTAGGATCTTGAAAATTGACCACTATACAGTCTCCCCCCAGGGTTTTAGGTGTGTAACCCATCCAGTCTATTCTCCTTGCCCCTATTATTAACCCATCAATGTCACCCGGCAGGGGACGATTTTCTTTTAACCAGTGCATGGTCTTATTTTTAAGCATCTGGAAATTTTCCCTTTGCCCTGGGGGTAAAGATGGTACGTTGATGAGAACTGCCACATAGGGGAAGGAGTCTGGAGTAAGATTGATCGGGGTTTTTCTATAAGGTGGCTTTTGCAAGGGCGTTGGGATAGGTTTGGGAACTTGTGGAGGAGGTTGGGGGACTGGTTTCTGCACCTGTTTATTATTAGCAAGGGGTGCTGTTGTGGCTTTAACAGCCGACTGGTTAACACTGTCCCTGTTTCCTACCCCCGTGGTGTTAGGAGGTATGCATGTATTGGTAATTGTGCTCACAAGAGCTGGAGCTTTACCCACTTGTTGGCACGAAGTAGCCACAACGTTTACAACGGCCAGTTGGTTTTGTGGCCGGGGTAATGGAGACTGTACAGGATGTGTTAAGTTGGACTGCGATGATTCAGAACCTGAAGTAGCTTTCTCAGCCCTAACTAGGGGTTTTGTGGTGACTTTAGCTGGGGGTTTATTTTGTTTGGAAGGTATAGGTGAGCCATTTCTTGTATTTCTACCCTTATCCTGTGTGTGGGGGTTATTTACAACCTGAGAATTTGAGCTTGTTTCCGACCTACTCTTTTTAATCAGGGATTTAGTAGAATAGAAATTGTCTAAAGTTGATTGCTCAAAGTGGTTTAACCTATCTATGAGATTTGCAATTCTATCCTCAATGGGAATAAGTACCAGTCTAAACATTTTTTCCAATTCTGGAAGCACATTCGCGAATAGTACATTATTACCAATACTTGATTCTTTTGGAACAGAACATGAATTGTCCACTTTATCTTGTATATCCTGGGAAGTAGGAATAGTTGACGTTACACGTCCTGTTCTTTGCGCTGGTTCTTTGACTGGATTCCCACTGGTCACAAGTTTATGTAACTTCCTGATTTTTGGTAGTGGTTGGACCATTTTTTTACACCTTTTGACAGAAACTGGACATTTCCTTTTAGCCCCAGTTTTAGAGTTAAACGAAACCACATGAGGGCCCGCATCTGTATGCGATAGTAAGTCAAATGTACTACCACTGGTGTTATTTAAAACTGCAGCAACAGTCTCAGTTGATTTATCCCCCGAGGCCTCAGAGTCTCTGTTTGTAACCGGGATGCTCACTGATGATAGAGGGGTTACCAAAGTGGGATAGACTACATTTGGAAACTTGTCCGTAGAGTTCTTAAGTATTTCGATAGAAAGCCTGCGCTCGGCACGCTTCTCTGCCAAAGTTAGTTCCTTATCTATTACAAGTGAGCGATTAAAAAAGAATTTATCTAAAGGACCGATGGCCAAGGGGCCAGACTCTGTGGGAAGAGACGTTAAATGGCCGGCTACAGGACTTGTATTTGCAGCATTTGCCATAATAGTAACAAAACAGTACAAGGGAAGCTATGTCACTTACTATGGAGATGAAGATGGAGTTTCACACTGACCAGGGATTGTGGCCCAGCCCGGCCTCCTTCGGCCCCGGACGGCCACAGACGGTCCCGCCCTTGTCCCGGGCTTCTCCCGGCGCGCTCCCGCACGCTCCCGCGTAGCGGGGGTGGTTCCTTCCTTAAGAGTCAGCACTATCGGTACGTGATAGGCGGTGGGGCGTGGCCAGCGGGGAGAGCAGCCCAGGTGTTGCAGGTTGGGCGCGCAGGGGCTCCTGGATACTGGAGTCCCTGCCTGTGCTCGCAGCCCCGCTGGTCGACTTGCCTTTCCCCGCGCTCCTCCTCGGCAAACAGCAGGCAAACAGCAGACAAACAGCAGTCACCAGCAGCAGATGGCGCGCTGCGGGACCCGCGAAGCGGGTCCGGCGAGGTGCTGGTCGGCTCGTGGAGAAGGTCCGTTTCCCACAAAGGGCAGGCGAGAGACCACGCTCCTTCACAATCCGCAGAGGGTAGAGCAATCCGGGTAGGTATCAGCAGAAAGCAGCTTCCAAGGGTCCCACTGGGGCGAGAGTGAAGCCCAGTTTTCACTCAGTTGGCGGGGGACGTGGCCATCGGGGAGAGCAGCCCAGGTGTTGCAGATTGGGCGCGCAGGGGCTCCTGGATACTGGAGTCCCTGCCTGTGCTCGCAGCCCCGCTGGTCGACTTGCCTTTCCCCGCGCTCCTCCTCGGCAAACAGCAGGCAAACAGCAGACAAACAGCAGTCACCAGCAGCAGATGGCGCGCTGCGGGACCCGCGAAGCGGGTCCGGCGAGGTGCTGGTCGGCTCGTGGAGAAGATCCGTTTCCCACAAAGGGCAGGCGAGAGACCACGCTCCTTCACAATCCGCAGAGGGTAGAGCAATCCGGGTAGGTATCAGCAGAAAGCAGCTTCCAAGGGTATATATAATTCATATTTAAATAATGAAGCAAACCACATTCACTGGATGATGTCATCAGTGATGTCACTGACCATGTCATGAATGATCTAATATGTGACATCATCAGCAGTGGATTGCGGGTGCACGAAATATAGTTAGTACAACTAACTATATAGGAGCAATTTCAATGGTTTTGTATGAGTAAAATGTCCAGGTAACTAACACCACTTGAGTGAATTTCAAAGGTTTTTTAAAAGCTAATTCCTAACTATATAACTCTTGAAATCTATGGTTTTTTCAGTGATATATATATATATATATATATATATATAAACCCACACATAGAAAGTAAGTTGAACCACTACTATATATATAGTAGTGGTTTAACTTTATATATGCTTACCTTGCATTGTAAAGGCATCGATTTTAAAGGTACATGCATAGTGAAAGCTGGTGTGGTAAAGGCAATATGTGGTAAAGGCATGCATTGTACATAAACATGCTTTGTAAAGTATTACTACTATTTATACAGCACAAAATTAGCTGTGTAGGCTTAGAACTTTCCCATGAAGGCTTACCTTGAAAGCATCTTAAAACCTGGCTTTTCACTCCACCTTGAGTGTTTATTTCTCGAAGGGACAGGCTTTCATTCTCTTAAACTGAATTTTAGCACTGAGATGCCTTTTGAGGTGGTTGTTGTGCTTTGCTATGGCCAACGTTATTTATTCATTAATATTTAAAGCACAATACCCTGTCTACTAATGTTGCCTATTTCACAGAGTTTCAATAAAAGTCTATATTTAGAATTGCATGGAAAGGGAAAGTTTGTCCTCCACCAGACTATTCACATGTTCTAGGAAAGTCCACTGATAGACTCAGCTCTGGTTTTGGCACATACTCCCGCAATCTGAAAATTCCCCATTATCAGTAAACTATGAAACAGGTCCTGACGGTTTGTGTGGGAAAATAGCAGAATTCCAAGTGGAGGCTACACAGGGATAAAAGAAGCATTATTAGAATAATCATAATTAAAAGGTCATCCTTTTAATTTATGTTCCACTTGAGCATACCATGTTTCTAATAAAATTCCTCCTCTGATTCCTTCACAGCACGGACAGTGTCAGCGCGTGAGATTAAGGCCTGCAGACTGGAGGCCAAGGAAACCTACTCTGCAGGAACCTTTGCGAGCACTCTTTCATTAACATGTGACTTGCTACAGACACCTTATTACAGAATCTACCCCCTATCATTTTAAGGAGTACCGAGAAAAGACGACGGGAGCAGAATAGCAAAATTTGAGACCACTATTTTACTTTTTAGGGTTTAACTTCTATCTTGAGAGGTATCATTTGCAGCCTGATTCATCAAGGGGCCGTTTTGCGAGCCCCTAATAGCGAATCATAGCGAATCGCTATTAAGGACTCGCAAAACGGTATTCATGTAGGAATTGCTAAATAAATAGCGATTCCTACACATTCCTTATTTGCGAGTAGCAAATTGCTAATCGCAAATAAGGAAAAACTCCCCATTGATTCCTATGGGCCAAAAGGCCCATAGGAATAAATGGGGAGTATTCCTTATTTGCGATTAGCAATTTGCTACTCGCAAATAAGATAGCGATTTGAAGGGTGCCAGGGGTGTCCAAAGGACACCCTGTAGCACCCCTTAAATGCACATTTGAACAGGTGTTGCGCACACACATGTCCAAAGGACATGTGTGTGTGTAACATGCAAAAGAAAAAAATGCACTTAAGTGCTTTTTACACTATTTTCGCAATTTACCACCAAGTCAGACTTGGTGGTAAATTGCGACCAAATATTGCAATTTCGCAATTTTTAATTGGTTGATGAATTGCATTTAAGGAATCTCTATTAGAGATTCCTTAAATCCAATTCCTCGCAAATATGCGATTTCGGTAATAGCGATTCTTGCATTTGGGATGATGAATCCCAAATGCAAAAATCGCACTCGCAAAGGGCCAGATTCTCAGAATCTGGCCCTTTGCGAGCGCAAATCAGCTTGATGAATCAGGCTGATGGATTCTTCTATGCAGAAAGTCCAAATGTGGGCCATGAGCATGAGTACGGGTCTCCACTAGGAGCACCTTCTTAAAGACTACATTAATTTCTGAATACAATAGTATTAGTGGGTTTTCTTCTCTTATCCTATAAGTCTACAATATTTATCCAGAACATGATTTAGCCAGTGCAGCATGTATATCATTGGTTAGGCTGCTGATGGCTGTGAGCAGAGGAACATGATACAATCATTTAAAAGTCTTAGCCAAGACACAGAATAGCAAGCTGTGAAACCGATTCATTTACAGGATTAAACAGAACCATCTACAAAGCCAACAGATCTGGATTATAAGGAGACTTGTATACAAAGGCATTCACGTAAATTGGGAAACATAAATGAAGTGATGCATGACGCCATTGTATCATTAAAAACACAGTGCAGTTCAATGTTTTATTGTTATTTGTAATGCAAATTACAGGAAAAGTGAGATATTATAATAGCAAATAAGTAAAAGGGTCTTAAAATATGTTTAAATATGTTTATGGTAGAATTATATTCTTATACATTTAAAGTTTTTTATGGTATTCCTATTAAAATATGAAATAGACTATGTAAAAGATGCACTGTTCATTTAAAGTAGAAGGATTCTGTTGAAGTAGATATTAAAATGGAGAAGCATACTTATTTCTACAGAGAGCGTGATTCACAAAAAAAGACGTCGTCACTTGCCATACGTTTACAGTTTTTGCAAATTCACAAACAAAGGCAAGGCACTGGAATGCCATGTGGGTTTTACGTAGTGTGTGATTGTACTACAGAAAGACTAGGGGTCTTATTATCAAGATCGGCGATAAAATTATCGCTATTTTTGCGGCAGAAAACTGCTTCTAAAACGGAGATAATGGGCTTGATAATATGCTCTATGGAATTCCAATTGAACCCCTTGTGAAATGTCCTTCACATTTAACATGGGCTTCAATTGGAATTCCATAGAACATATTATCAAGCCCATTATCGCCGTTTCAGCAGCAGTTTTCTGCAGCTAAAACGGCGATAATTTTATCGCTTGTCTTGATAATATGCCCCCGCTGATTTGAATATGCACATGTTTTCTCAAAGTGAATAATATTTGTCCCTGTGGAGAATCCCCTTCTTCTACAACCCCACCACGTTTTGGGTTGATCCGTTCCCCTTCTCACTCTGAAAAAGGAGTTACACCAGCTGTTTCCTGAAGCAAAAACTCAGACCATATCCAGGTTGGGATATGGTCAGATAGGATTTTGTGAATGCTCACAGACTTTCAAGTTTGTGAACATTCACAAACTGCCCCTCCTAGCTATTCTTGTCCCTCACACTCTCCACCCCTTTTGAGGGGTTTCCTGCTAAGTAATTCTGTGCATTTGTGGTGGATAATTACAAAGTACTAAAACCATTTACACTATCATGTATGCATTTTTTGATAGCTGTCAGGAATAAGACGTAAATAGCCTCATGATTACAGGGAAACATCGTTTAGACCAAAGCCGGAATCACGCTGTGCCTTCACAATGCCGTAAATAAAACAAACACGTAGTTAGCACGCATTAGTTAGCACGCAAGTCCTTACAATGCCTTGCTTTAAATGGGTGCATAGGTAGAGTGGTGTTGGCTTTTATGTCCTACACCTTCCCTACTGTTGCGTAGACTGAATTTGGAAGAGTAGATGATGCTATTCCAAAGTCCAGCGTCCCCCTAAGGCAAGACGTTGTAACGACTTGCATGCTAAAGGAACGCATCGTAATGTAGAGTTCATTCCATAGCCGGCGTTGTAAAGGCATGTGTTCTAAAGGTCATACAAGCGTGATTACGACCCAGGATCTCTACTGATGCATTATTTGAGCCTTTTCTGTGTGTGCGAAGAAGGGCTGCACTAACTGTTGGTCACCTCTTGATGGGGCACAGTCCGTGCGATTTGTGACACCCTCTTTGCTTCTGCACCCAATGAAAATGAAGGAATCCCCCTTTAAGATAACGTCAGTGTTATATGTACTCTGGTGCTATCTGTATTACAGAATGGGCCACACAAGCGTCTGCGCAAAAAACAGGCACACATGCCTGTTTCGGGCCTCGTGGCACTGTAAGTAATACTACCCCTGTCGTTCAGTGTCATTTCAGATCTAGTTTGACATTGTAGTTGTCATCAGACATGATGAATTAAAAAAAGCTTCCAGAAGTAGCACAGAGAGGTGTTTTAACTCCACCTACAAGTTGGAACAGGGAGTACTTGTTCTGATTAGACAGAAGCCTAGTGCTTCCACAGAAAAAATACACGTTTCTCCTCAATGCAGGTGAGTGTATTTTTGTTTATTTATCTAGCTGCCTGAGCAAGCAACAGTTTGACTGCCCGAGCTTCAATTTTTATAGGCGCATGACATTGGAATACTTTTAAATTGTCACAGACTGCCATACAATTTACATGGTTCATTTTTCTCTGCAGCAGCACAGATGGAAGGAGGGCAATTGTGAGGAATGTATTGCGGTCATAGCACTCCCCCATTCAACACTATACTTCAAAGTGCAGTTTTGTGTTTTAGAGAGCAGTAATAGAAGCCCTGGGCTACAATGTCTATCTGAACTTTAAAGTCTCGCTTTACAGTGCAACTGTCCTATGCCACATTGAGAACAACAAAAAAGAGCTTTCATTCTTTCAAATTACTACTAAGAGGGGTCTTAGGCTCCAAAAGTTGGGTCCCCTGTGTGCAGATTTTGTTTGGTTTCATAAAATGCAGGGGACAGGGCACCGTTAATTATCAATATAGACAAATTTACTGTAAAAAAAAATAACTGTGTAATTAGCACACTACTCAATCCGTGCATACACCCCTTTTGCTAGACGTACCTCAGGAAGGAGCAAAAAACAATAGTCAGAGTAGTACCACTATAGTAGGTTAACCTTCAGTTCTTAATAGAATATTCCATGGACACCATACATATATAACTTCTACATTCTCACACAGATTAAAAATGAAGAAATAAAACTTCACAATCTAATTAAAATCATTAGAACATCATTGTATAATGGCCTATTGAAATGCAGCATACAACATATTAGGAAAAACATACCCTAAACAAATACAAAACAGGAGGAACATAAGACTACAAACACTTAGTCAGTACCACTCTGCTCAATATATTATCCCTGCTACATGCATGATGCATTATCTTAAGTGACATCTTTTGTATCTAGGCATTACAGTAAGTTGGTAAATACAGAGCGGCAAAGCGTTTCGATGGAAATCCAAATTTGACCACCTTCCTCAGGATAACAAGTACTCTTCTATACAGTACAATAAAATTACAAAAAAAAAATTCTCAATTGGCGGTCTTTGAGGGACCATACATCAGGGTTGCCCAGTTTCCTCCATCTACTTCAAACAGAATTCAAATCTTTAATGTAACTTATCACGATCTCTGTTTATTATCTTTGAGCCTTATATCGCAGTCACCAATCATTTCCCCCAAAAAATCAGGCACATTTTCAAAAAGAAGGCCGTAGCTTTTTTATCAGGGCAGTGACTTATGTGCAACAGCATGCTGTAACAAATAAAATTTGAAAAGTACACACAGGAGGAAGTGATGGAAAATCACCAGCATACCCTTGCTCTGAACAACAAATGAATGGTTTATCTAACAATCACCGCAATTAAATGGTCACAGAAAGAAAAAAAGGACTCATTCATACCTGTGATCAGGGTCCAATGGTGAGAGAAATATGCAGGGTTTTGCTGCCGGTGCAATCAACAATTAAATATTGGCACCTGCAACGAGATTACAGCTCTATTTTTTGTCACCGCAGTGACAGAGTTTGGGGAATGTTAAGCAGCGTGGTCCTGCAGCAAGAAGATCATACCACTACGATTAAGCACGCAACTATTCCTGCATATGGCAAACTCTGTTTGGAAGTAAATAATTGGGAGTGAGCTGTTGCCTCCGACTAAACGTGAGGTCAGTTGTTCCTGTCTACATTGAAAGTCATGAAGGGTGTAACCTTGCAGTATTTTATTGATACAAGGAGTTCAGCAATTAAGGGTGCTAGTCCACTGAAGGGCACATTGACACACAATGTAATGCTTTTTAATGTCATATATAAGAGTGACCTGTGTTGAAATGCATGCTTTGACGAATAAAATTTGAAAGGTACCCACTGGATGGAGTTATGGAAACTGAAGGACTACCAAGACCAGCATGTCTTGCGCTGAACAGCAACTGAATGCTGGTCCCCGGGGTAAGTGAATGTCTCAGACCAGTCTTCCCCCGGGGTGCATCATGCGGGGCTGCAAGGACAAGGTGGGGATAGGGCAAGTTAGGGGAAAGGGAGCATGTTAGGTAGGGCTACATAGGTGTCAGGAGAGGTGTATCTAGTCTCTTGCTGACACCAAGCACCACCGGTAGGGGTTTCAGAAAGTAGGTCACAGTTGTTTCTTGCTCTGGCTTAGTGCTGCGTGTCGTGGGGAAGAGATCGGCATGAAGACCTGGTCCTTGCTGCTTTAATCACTTTAGGTGAGGCAGGTAGGGCTGGTCTACTGCAGCCTGGCATCCTCGGCCAGGCCTGGGTCAGGGTGTGTTGCCCGACGCGTTCCACGTCAGGCGAGGTTGCTGCAGTGGTGACGGCTTGCCTTCCCGAGCTGCCACTTGCAGGGAGGTCAACAGAAGTCTGAGGGCGGGGCACTAAGCACGAGCCAGGGGGAACAAAGCATGAGTGTAGGAGGAAAAGGTTCCCGGCATGGCTCCCCTTGGTAACTGAATCTAGCATAGAGGAGGGCGGGGATGGGACCTGCCAATGACGAGCCAGAGCTGCAACGTGCAGGCGCTGGGAAGTGCCCCATGGGGGAACCTGTAAATGGATCTCTCAGTAAAACACCCTCCCAGGAGTACTGAGAGACAGAAAAATGGCCCATTAGGCCCTGCAATAAAAAGCCAAAATGGGCCATATCAGGGCAAGGGCTGGGAAGGCCGGTTGGGGAGCGGGCCCTTATGAGGTGTCTGAATGTCTAGGCAGAGGACACAGTGGGGGTGAGGGTGGCTGCCACCCAGGGATACCCAAAGCAGTAGATGGCAGGGCACTGACCTGGAGACGTGGATACGGGAACAGCGCAACCTCATACAGTATACAGAGGAGAGGTGGGCATGCATGTGTGAGGCCAGGGAGAGGACGGCTGCCCTCCCACCTGTTATAGGGGACCCAAATCCGAGGAAGCCCAGGGAAAGGAAGGTAGGCCAGCAGGTAAGGAGGTAGGCAAGGAGGTAAAGCGCATTGGGTGTGGCAGAACAGCAGGCCAGAGAGGAATGTAAAGTGACAGCAAGCAGGGCTGGGGGGCCTGGTGGTGCATGCAATCCCCAGTATGGAGCAGCCTTTTGGGGAGGGCGAAACAAGACCAGTGAGCGAGGCTAGTAGAAATGTGATGATGCCATTGAGTTGCAAGATTGTCTCAGGACGTTGGCCCGAAGCAGTAAGGAGGTCCACGGCAGCCTGACTTCCATCAAGGGCTCAGGCACAAGGACTGGCAGCCAAGGATGGCACATCGCGGAACAAATCATCTGTTCAGTGGAAGAAGAGTGTGGTGCAAGAGCCGGTTTGTGATGAGGTTGAAGGTGATGCACAGCTGGTACTTGATTTTGAGAATGATAGTTATAAGTGGGAGGAAGGAGAGTTGCATGATGATGAAGAGGATGCAGTGGGGTGACCTGGGGCTGGGGTGCAGACAATTGGAACCATTGGTGTTTTTCAGGTGGCAAGCAAGGCCAAGGGGAGCGCCAAGCCCATGGGGCACCGGAGCAATGGAGTTTGACGTAAGGACAAAGCGGTCAGCAGTAAAGCGATCCCAGATAAAGATGAGTGGTGGACTGCATGGGATGTGGGGAATGCAGTTGCTAATGGGAAACCTTGCAGGTCAGTGGGGTGGAGAATGGGGTGGTGGGGGAACCACAGGCCACGCGGGCAGGCGCAATAGTGGCACTAGCGGAACCCACAAAGGGTACAGCGACAAACAGCTGGTAGGTATCAGGGTCCAGACAGATGGTACAGTGGGGGCAGATGGGAAGGAAGAAAAGCCGGATGATAAACATAACAAAAAAATGCCCTACATGGGTGTGGTGATGCCGTTGGGGTCTCATTTGTCAGAAAAAACAAAAAAAAGAATTTGGAAGTATGAATATGTTGATGTTTTCAAGCTCCTCCATAGGGAGATCCAGGCCAAATAGGGATCCAAGAAGGAGGAGTGGGAATTGACCAGGAGGCCAAGGGTGCCCAATAACATGGAAAACTGGACCTCTGCTTTCTAGATTTCCACTAGCATTTACTGTGAGCAGCATTTAGATAGGGGAATTGCTTTGCTAAAATACATGGACATTATTCCCAAGGTATAGGTGCATATTGAGGTTTAAGCCTGGTTGAGCTATGATGAGGTGTTTAAGGCCCAGGTCAGTATTGACCCCAATAAGCCTGGGGGAGGTGGATTCAAAGCTCTGGATGCAGTGGATGTTGTCCACCCAATCCTCGGCTTGCACTCATACAGCCAGTGGCCTGCCAGTAACATATCGGCCCTTTCAGTCCCATCCTGTTCCACAGGGAGCGGGGGGGCTGGTTATCCACAGAGACCAACTACACCCCTCATGGGGGCATGATGTAACTTTAATAAGGGATTTTGATCCAGGCACCCCTGCAAGTTCAAACACAAATGCTCCAGGTGCGGGTGATGCCGTATTATCACACAGTGTTTCACTTTGGCCACCCCCACAGACCAGTGGAGGGCCTCTAGAGGCCAGGGGCAGTCTGGATTGAAGGGCCCTCACCCCAGTTAGAGTTGAAGCTATGGGTGTATGGCTCTTGGTTTACCCTGACAAGGAGGAGGGGTTTCATAGCGGGGTTATGGTTGGGGTACGAGTGTCAAAGGGGGCGTAGAAGGGCAGACAACTTAAAGTCAGCAATCGAGCTTCCACATGGGGTGGCAGCAAAGCTAGAGAGGAAGTAGCAGAGGGCAGGATTGCTGGTCCATTCTTATAATGCCCACTGGCGGATTTGATCATTTCATCTTTGGGAGTAGTGCCAAAAAAGAAGCCAGGAGAATTCAGGAGGATTCACCACCTAACCTTGCCGGAAGGTGGGTCGATCAATGATTTCATCACTAAAGGGGATTCCAGGGTGCTGCATGCCTCAGTGGACAATGCTATCCGCCTGGTGCGGAAGTGCGGGCAAGGAACTGAAATGGCAAAATGTGATGTCAAGTCTGCTTTTGGCTTGCTGCCAGTAGATTTCTCTTTGCTCTGAATGCAATTTGGGGGTACCATCTACTTAGATTTGGTCCGGCCAATGGGCTGTGCCATTTCTTGTGCCTTGTTTGGACTGTTCAGTAAGTTCCTGCAGTGGGTGTTCACCAAATGCAGCAGACACTGGGGGGTTTCTCATTACTGTGACGATTTCTTGCTTGTGGGGACAAGAGTTTCTGGTGACTATATTCAGGCATTGCACCAATTTGAGGTCTTAAAACAGGAGATTGGGATACTGTTGGCACCTGAGAAAATGGCCAGGCCTAGTTTCATGCTTACTTTCTTGGTATTTGAGCTGGATTCGGTGCAATGGGTAGCCTGTTTGCCGAAGGGGAAGGTGGAAGGTGGAAGAAATCAAGGCTTTTCTGCTGCTGGTGGTTGGAGAGAAAAAGATAAAATTGAGAGCTCTGCAGAAGTTGCTGGGTTTCTTGAATTTTGTGAGCAGAATGGTGAGAGCAGGGAGGACTTTTTGCTGGCATCTTGGCATGGCCATATCAGGGGCTATGATGTAGCACCACAGCGTGTGAATCTCTTTGGGTATCAAGGCAGATTTAGGTCAGTGGAAGATGTTCCTTGAAGAATTGAATGGTGTGTCCTTGGACTTTTTGGAAGAGAACACGGTCTGACAAGTCCAGATCTTCTCAGATGTGGCCAGATCATTGTGCTTTGGGCTGTTTTGGGATGGGAGATGGTGCGCGGAGAAGTGGCCACCATACTGGCTGAGTTAGGGACAGAGCGTTGCTTTCTTGGAGTTATTTCCATTGTTGGTGGCACTGGCGTTTTTGGGAGGCGAGTTAAAAAACAGCATGGTGGTTTTCCATGTTGACAACATGACTGTAGTGGAACTGGTGAACAGGGAGCGAGCAAGGGATCTGAGGGTTCTACAGCTGTTAAGGATTTTCATGTTGGTGTGCTTGTGACTTAATGATGTCATTAGGGCAAAGCACGTACCGGGGGCCAGCAATCAAATCGCTGAATCCTTAACTCGTTCACAGTGGCATCATTTACGCAGTCTGGTTCAAGGAGTGGAAGAGCACAAGACAGAGCTGCCAGGGGACATCTGGGCCTGGGCGAAATGAGAGTGATTGGTCTGGTCGAGAAGTCCTTGGCTGAGTCGACCAGGAGGAGCTACAGGCTGGCATGTCGGGAGTTTAGGGAATTCTGGGCCTGTTCTTCAGAAATGATGCTCCTTAAGCGACAAGGCACTGAGTAGGGAGTGTTGAGTTTTGTTCTTGGTTGCATTGATAGGCGTTTGTCACATATACCTATTGCGGGCAAATTAGCCAGGATCTCTTTGTACGGTAAGCAGTATTTGGGTTTCGACCCTGCCGAAGATGAGATTCGGGGGAAAATGTTGAAGGGATGGGGCAGGGAATGTGGGGTTGGGAGGTGTCCGCGGGACGCCATCACCTTTAAGTTGTTGTAGGGGATGTTGGAGTGTTGCCTTTGTGCTGTTATGATCCATTCGAGGTTGCAATTTTCAGTTGAGTAGGACGTTTTTCGGGGCATTCTGGGTCTCTGTGCTATTGGGAACAGCACGCCAAAAGGGGCTTCTGTACAAGGAGGTGCGTTTAAACATGGGAGGCCGAGGATCTGGCTGAGTTGATCCAATACAGATCAAATGGGCAGGGGTTGTTATGTATTACTGGCGGAGCATGGTTTTAGTGATGTCTGTCCTGTACTGGAATGGCGAAGTTTCCTTTTGTTGCCTGGGAGGTGCTTATTAGAGTATTTTTACCATGCAACAGGCAGCAGGGTTACTGCTTTCTAGTTTTTGGCCGTGTTGCGCATGGCTTTGCCCATACTAGGCCAGGAACTGGATAGTTTTGGCACTCATTCTGTCTGAATTGGAGCTGCGGTGGTGTGTCTGGGGTGTTCCTGGGGCAGAATTCGTTAGATTGGCAGATGGAGGTCGAGGTGCAGCGAGCAATATGTACGAACGTATGAGTAGTATGCTAGAGTAGTTCATGTACCTTCAGCAACACAGAGGGTTTGTCCATAATTGAGCAATAGTTGTTAATAAAATTCAGTATACTCCGATTTACCTTAGCCATAACCCATAACCATCTTCCCTGAGGATCTCTCTGGACTTGGACAAATTCCCAGGCCACGCTTCTACAAAAATGGTATAGAGTCAAAATATCGAGTTTTTATTATCGACTAGACATAATATCAAGTAAAACATATAGAATAGACATAATATCGACTAGACAGAATATAGACTACAAAAATATCGACTAGAACATTTTAATATCGAAAAAAATGGAAAAAATATCGAATCAAAAATATAGAATGGACATAATATCGACTAGACAGAATATAGACAACAAAAATATCGAATTTAAGGTAAGTTAATAATAATTTTTGATATTTGTGTAATAAAAATCTGTAACGGGATGTGGGTTTATAGGGGAATAGGGTGGGAAGTAATTTAATTATAATTAATTAAATATGTTATTTTATTTGTTGGTATTTATTTAAAATTAATTGGCAATTAATTATTAATTGGTAAATAATTAAAATATAATTGGCAATTCATTTTAAATGATTAATTGATAAATATGTTAATTTTAGTAATTTATTTTCTGTAGTGGGTTGTGGGTTTATAGGGGAATAGGGTGGGAAGTAATTTAATTATAATTAATTAAATATGTTATTTTATTTATTGGTATTTTGTTGGAAATAATTGTGAATTAATTATTACTTTGTAAATAATTAAAATATGATTGGTATTTAATTTTAATTGATTAATTGATAAATATGTTAATTTTAGTCATTTGTTTTCTGTAGCGGTTTGTGGGTTTATAGGGGAATAGGGTGGGAAGTAATTTAATTATAATTAATTTAATATGTTATTTTATTTGTTGGTATTTATTTAAAATTAATTGGCAATTAATTATTAATTGGTAAATAATTAAAATATAATTGGCAATTCATTTTAAATGATTAATTGATAAATATTTTAATTTTAGTAATTTATTTTCTGTAGCGGGTTGTGGGTTTATAGGGGAATAGGGTGGGAAGTAATTTAATTATAATTAATTAAATATGTTATTTTATTTATTGGTATTTTGTTGGAAATAATTGTGAATTAATTATTACTTTGTAAATAATTAAAATATGATTGGTATTTAATTTTAATTGATTAATTGATAAATATGTTAATTTTAGTCATTTGTTTTCTGTAGCGGTTTGTGGGTTTATAGGGGAATAGGGTGGGTAGTAATTTAATTATAATTAATTAAATATGTTATTTTATTTGTTGGTATTTATTTAAAATTAATTGGCAATTAATTATTAATTGGTAAATAATTAAAATATAATTGGCAATTCATTTTAAATGATTAATTGATAAATATGTTAATTTTAGTAATTTATTTTCTGTAGCGGGTTGTGGGTTTATAGGGGAATAGGGTGGGAAGTAATTTAATTATAATTAATTAAATATGTTATTTTATTTATTGGTATTTAATTAGAATTAATTGTCAATTAATTATTAATTGGTAATTAATTAAAATATAATTTGTAATTTATTGTAATTGACTAATTGATAAATATGTTACTTTTATTACATTATTTTCTGTAGTGAGTTGTGTGTTTATAGGGGAATAGCTTGGGAAGTAATTTAATTGTAAGTAATTACATTTTTATTTGTGTCTAATTTTTAATTAGTTATATATTGTATATTAATTTATTAGTAATTGGTATATAATTAGTATTAGTAGGTATTTTTTATTATTAGCTAATTTTTTTTGTAATTTTAATTGTTTAATTAATATATTTTATACAATTGTAAAATATTTTAATTAATTTGTAATTGGTATTAATATTTATGTTATTTATATTTATATATGAAGTATTTACTTTCCCTACTATTGCACTCACTGGTGTGGGAATAGTAATTTTTAACCCTACGCTATCCAACGCTTTCCCTACTGTTGCACTCTCTGGAGTGGGAATAGTATTTTTAACCCTACGCTATCCAACTTTTTCTCTACTGTTGCACTCTCTGGAGTGGGAATAGTTATTTTTACCCCTACGCTATCCAACGCTTTCCCTACTGTTGCTCTTTCTGGAGTGGTAATAGTAATTTTTACCCTTCCACTATCCAACGCTTGCCCTACTGTTGCACTCTCTGGAGTTGGAATAGTAATTTTTACCCCTACGCTATCCAAAGTTTTCCCTAGTGTTGCACTTACTGGAGTGGGAATAGTCATTTTTACCCCTACGCTATCTAATGCTTTCCCTACTGTTGCGCTCACTGAAGTAGGAATAGTAATTTTTACCCCCACGCTATCCAATGCTTTCCCTACTGTTGGGCTCTCTGAAGTGGGAATAGTAATTTTTACCCCTATGCTATCCAACACTTTCCCTACTGTTACACTCACTGGAGTGGGAATAGTAATTTTTACCCCTACGCTATCCAATGCTTTCCTTACTGTTGCGCTCACTGGAGTGGGAATAGTAATTGTTACCCCTACGCTATTCAACGCTTTCCCTACTGTTGCGCTCTCTGGAGTGGGAATAGTAATTTTTACCCCTACGCTATCCAACGCTTTCCCTACTGTTGCACTCTCATGGGTGTTGTTATAAATAAATGTCTGGCGAATATTGATACGTGAACGAGCATTCCTTGATGTCAGCCCCTGATGAAGGGAAAGGTTCCCAGAAACGCGTCGGGCACAATTAAAAATTGTGGAGTGGTGAAGTATGCTGAGCGAGATGCCCGTAGGGTGGAGGAATGTCGTGTACCTCCCCGCAAGCTCAGCCACTTTGGACAAACATTTTCTTACCGCCCGCCTGGTCGGTGGGAGAGCACCATCGACTGCGGCAGCGTGTACCCGGAGCAGCAGTCTGAGGCAATCGCTTCCAAACGAGTTGGAGGTTTGAGCACAGGACTCCAGGCAAAAATTACAGCGTACTGCACCACAACCACAGCCTACTATAGGCATGACTAAATGCATTAATTTTCAAGGAACACTCGACTTTACTTCAAAGCTGTAATGCCTCACATGCATCAAATGGACTACATATCCCAGAAAACTTGGTATGACGATGCACCAAGCATACACCTACCATGGGTGTTGTTATAAATAAATGTCTGGCGAATATTGATGCGTAAACGAGCATTCCTTGATGGCAGCCCCTGATGAAGGGAAAGGTTCCCAGAAACGCGTCAGGCCCAATTAAAAATTGTGGAGTGGTGAAGTATGCTGAGCGAGAAGCCCGTAGGGCGGAGGAATGTCTTTTGCCTCCCCGAAAGGTCAGGCACTTTGGACAAACATATATATATATATATATATATATATATATATATATATATATATGTTTAAAAAAAAAATGTTTTACGTTACATTAATTATTTATTAATTTTAAGTTTATTTAAGTATTTTAAGTATGTTTAAATTAATTATATTTATTATTATATTAGTTTTAAATTAATTTTAAGATATTTAAAAGATTCAATATTTTGACTGTCTATATTTTTTCCTTAACGATATTTTGGAGTCGATATTTTTGTACTTACCTGTTTGTAGATAGGAAGTCGATATTCTGGCATTTGATATTTTTACCTCGATATTTTGGCAAGTCGATATTTTGATTGTCGATATTCTGTCAGTGATCCTACAAAAATAAATGGCTACACTTCTCATAGCCAGCCCGACTGAAGCAAAAAAAGCATTTGTGAAAATCACAGGGATAAAGAGCTTTGGTGAGTTTGTTTTTAATAAAGGTGGGCGGTAAATTCCATTCCGCATGCGGAATTTGCAAAATTTCGGAAATTCCCTGATGCTGCTCGGAACGTAAAATTGCTGAAAATTCCACAATCAGCACGCTCGAGGTTGGGCAGGCGTGCTTTCTCCCCATATCTACCATCAAAAATTAGCTGTGATCCTTGATCGAGGTCTATGCATCCATGAGTTTCTCAAGCGCAATCCCTGTGTAATTCCAGTGGCCAGGAGGTTCTTTCTCCTCATCTGCTCCTCTGATCTGTCTCTGACCCTTTATAAACAAGAGGCAGGTGAACCCGCATAGAAGCCACGCCTGTTTGGCCCCGCCCCACACACACTAGCGGAATGCAATATCTTCCTGCCCTTTACCCACTATGATGGACAGCTCACTCAAGGGACCCCGGCGCCTTCCGGCGCGGTGGCAAAGTTACAAACACACATGGTCACTGGAGGCAACTCTTCTGGCCGTTTACGCACTGTAGTGTAGGAAAAGCACTATACATTTACCCAACGAGGTAGCACTTACTGATCAACCATTAGAAAGTACTCCAGTTGAGTAGAGGTATTGCACAAAAGGGTGGCGTCTTCTTGGATAAATATGCAGGGCAGGATTCATTCTGGCACAATGCTCCTGTCACAAAAATGAAACCTCAACGGGAAGCACTTACAGATATAAATAACAAATGTGCCCGAGTTGAAGCTCAAATTCAGTAACGCATTAATCAGCCCAGAATGTTCGTCAGCATGCTCGAGGCTGAGAAGGTGTACTTTCTCCCCATATCTACCATCAAAAAGTAGCTGTGATACTTGATGGAGGCCTTTGCATCCATGACTTTCTTGAGCGCAATCCCCGTGTAGTTCCTGTGACCTGGAGGTTCTCTCTCCTCATTTGCTGCTCTGATCGGTCTCTGACCTTTTATAGACAAGAGGCATGTAAACTCGCATAGAAGCCCGCCCAACACACACTAGCAGCAAAGATACAGCTGTAGTTTAACGGGCGAAACAAAAAATTCCGCGAGCTCACCGAATACCGCGTGCTCGCAGAGACTTTTTGCCATTTCACGTAACTTTGCGTAGCGCGACAACGCAAATTCCGCCCAGGGTTAGTGTTTAGGTGTGTTTCTTGGAGAAAAAAGACGCAAAGGAGGCCAGCCATCTTAGAAGCCCTCCATATCTTTGTCTGTTTTACTTACCATTCACATTTACCAACATAATACAACATCTACTAGCCATATTTATGCTTCAAATAGCCACAAAGATCATTTGAGTTCAAAACCCTATTCCCCTCACTTGTGTCCCTTTTACTACTGCTCTTTTCACCACCATGAGCCCACCCCCTCACAACTCCACCTCCCTGGACCCCCCCCAAGAAATGTGTTGAACTCTCCTAACCACATCTCACCCCCCCCTACTACACTGTGGGGTACCCTGAAGCTCCACCCTGGGTAACCCGTCCCCAGCCTGACAATGTAGACCCTGAACAACAAATTGTCCACATATTAATTTTGAAGAAGAGATCTCTTTCAACAATTCCTGGGCTTCATCTACATTTGAGAACATGTGGAATTTCCCTCTCACGAGGACTCACAGTTTAGATTGTTGAGCTATTGAAACCTCTGCACCTTGGGCTTTGAAGAGATATAAAAGTTTCACAAACTCTTTGTGCCTGTGTGCGGCTACCACAAACATATTAGCAAAGATCCAGCATTTTGACCCCTCAGTGGTAGAAAACTGTCTCTGCTGCATTGCCTTAGGCAGAATTTTCTCTTTGATGCGGTAGTCTGCGATGTTAGTCAAGATAGTGCGTGGAAATTTAGGATTGGGTAGAGGGTGTGAGGGTACATGATAATGTTGTTAACGTTAGATATCCAATAAATTCAGGCAAGACCTTTTGTTTAATAAACTATTCAACCCATTGGAGAGTATTAGCTCCCTCGCTCCCCTCATGTACCCCCACAATCGGAAGATTCGAGCGGCGAGAACGATTCTCCAGTTTCTCAAGTTTATTCTCGAGAGCAATTTTATCTTTCGCTTCCTCATTTACTTTCAGGAGCATGGCGTTCATTTGATCCTCTAGCCGGGTAAGCCTAAACTCAGCCTCTTTCATTCTTGTCAGAAAACAAGCACCTGACTCTTCAATTTTCCCGAGACGCTGTTGTAGGGCGGCTATCTAATTCTCTTAAGATTTCTTCATTTCTCTTATCTCATCCAAGATGAGATTCAGCATGTTCTTTATTTTGATCCTTTGCGTTTAGGCTCATCGATTGATGATTCTGACTCGTCCTGTCGAGATTTTCCATCCTGTTTGTGATTCACAGCTAGTTGGCCTGGCAAATTCGGACGGCACTTACAAGGCGTCTGAGACTGTGTCTGAGGCTGTACCTCAGCCTCCAACTGCTGTTTTAAGATTTCTTTGGAAGGAGGCCGATCAGGAGACTGGATCTGAACTTATAATATTAGCGAACCCAACAGGCAGTGCCGAGGTTGGCCAGTGTCTTGAGAAGTCAGGGCGACTGAAGAAGACACCAAGGCCTGAGGGGGTGGAAATGTAAACGGAATCTGCGAGTGGCTAGTTGGCGCTTCTCCTGCCCCCCCCTCGTTTGGTTGCAGTGGGTTTGCCATAGATTTCGCTGATGCTGGCTGAGATGTCTTTTTAAAAAGTAATGGAAAGTCTTTGGAATTTTTTTATCTTGCCATTGTTTGTCTTTGTTGTTGGCCCACCGGTCTGCTCCTTCTATCCACCGGTTGAACCACCTATTTGTTTCAGAACAATAGGATCCTCCTCCCCTAGATGACACTCAAGTGGCTCTTCTTCAGAGCTCTCGAAACTTGAATTCAAACCAGGCCGGTTTGAAGTATTCCCTGCTCTGGCCGCTAATGTCACCGCTTTTGCTTGGGCTAAGCGGGTTTTGGCTTTAAGCCCTGCCACAGAGTCGACTTTTGCAATGGCATTCATCTGCTTTAGGTGTATCCCCATCTTTCCTTGAATCCTAGGACCAGCTTGCCAGGTGCCTAAAGCTCCAATTAATAAACACGAGTCTTGTTTTACTCGCCGCGAGCCTGGACCTTGAGGAGGGAAATCTGATGCTACTGCTGCTTATGATATCATAAGCCCCTTGCAGTTGACTATGCTGACTGCCCCTGTCCTCTTCAGCTAGCAGAGGAGTTAGCTTCTATATTAATTGCAGGCTCAACTGTCATATTCCAGATTTGTTGTTTCAATTGCCCTGTTACCAGCATACCCTGATTCAGAGGCTAAAGCTATTCACGAACCACCAAACATCGCCTGGCCTGCCTCGCCTCAACAGCACGTTGGCTTTCATCCGGCTTCCTGCCAGCATCAGCACCAGTGGTCTGTCTGCTTCTCCATATCTCCTTTCTAACTGCGTGAAAAGCCCTCCATGGTAAGCCGTACGCAGAGATCGCCATTGAGAGTCAAAGTCGCATGAAATCCCGAAAATTCAGGTAAGAATCACTGAAAGCTCCTGTGAGTGGGCAGGGTCCTCAGCGTCCTCAACTTCGGGGCACAAACACCCAGGTGCAGGAATCAATGCGCTCTATCACAGGGGGCCCTGGTCAAATCCTTCTGGGAGGGGATATCAACTACATCCAAGACCTTAGAAAAGATACCTCTAATAAAAACAAGAAATGTCTGAGGCCAAAGACTAAATAAGTCTTTGGGGCCTCAATACACAATTTTCAGCTGATCGATCCATAGCAAAAAGCCAATCAGGGAACTTGTGATTATACCTGCTTCTCCCACCAATTCCAGACAGCATTGCATATATATATTTTTTTTAACATCACGCTCCCTGAACCCGAGAGGCAGAAATTGGGGTCAATTCATTTTCAGACCACTCTTTTATTAGGCTTGTTCAAGAAATCGAAGATGGGAGGAGGACGAGATCCAGGTGGCAGATGGACCATCTCCTTCTCCACGATCTTCAATGGATAGAAGGCTTAAGAGAGTGGATACTTGACTATTTTAAGATAAATGAGGGGATGGCAGACCATTTTCAGTATGAAGAAATTCCCCTTCACGTGGTAAGCCTGAAAAGGCTAAGAAGGCGCTAAGGGATTTTTTTCTTAGTAGAAGAAATCTACCGCTCCCGGACTGTTCAACAATCCGTTTATGAAGAAAGCCAAATGGTTGGCAAATTGCTAACTGGGTTCACTAAGACTAGAGAGGAAGCAGCCCTAATTACAGAGGTCATGGATCCCAAGACCAGATCAGTGGACACGGGTAGAGCTGGGATTGCTTGAGTTTTTGTGGAACATTACCAACAGCTCTACACTACTAAATATAAGGTTAGCCAGGATTTAATGCAGAATTATTTTGAAGGGGTAAATCTCCTGAGGTTATACCATGCCCTCGTGGACCAGTTTCAATGAGATATCTTCATCATCAATTGCTTTATTTCTTGTTTCATAAAAGCATTGTGCAACATTTGTACAAAAGGTAAAAAAATTAATTAGTGCAAATAATCAATTGATACATGATTGAACTGGAGAATGTGCTTACACAGTACATTTGGACATGATGTTGCACCACATAGCATAAAAATAGTTATCTAAAAGGCTGTACAATAAAAGTTTCAACAGCTACTTTGATAAAATCGTGCATAATTTAAATGTGAATAGTTGAAAAGATAAAAACTTAACGTGCAACCCGACGGGCTTGTGTAAAGTGCCAGTGCATTTACATTATAAAAGGACTTTCTTGGGTTGAGGTGACTTCTCAGCGTGACCTAGAGTATAAAAATTAAGATACCCCACACTTAACTGTCCATGCATGGCTTAAAACTTAGCTACCCCACAAGCAAGGACTTGCTTGGATTGAGGTGACTTCTCGGTGTGACCTAGATCATGAAAGTAAGGCACCCCTTCCAAGGCTTTTTGCCTGACTATCCAAACGTGGCTTAAAAAAGTAACACCCTGCAAGCGAAAAGAGCTCTTGAGTCCGATTTCAAAATGTGCAGAGCGATCCGATAGTCGTGGGTGCCCATGTGTCTGCAGGTCGGTTTTAGCCATTTAGACCTCGCAGTGTTGTAGGCTGGGCATGCAAACATGACATGGGCAACAAACTCCGGCGAAGCTCTGCAGCAAGGGCAACCTTCTGTTGTATGTTTGGGTGGACACCACT
The DNA here is from genome assembly GCF_964261635.1 of Lissotriton helveticus. Lineage (NCBI taxonomy): Eukaryota > Metazoa > Chordata > Amphibia > Caudata > Salamandridae > Lissotriton > Lissotriton helveticus. The sequence goes on from NC_136068.1 coordinate 1,687,541,954, forward strand.
TTGTTGTCAGTGCATGGACTGGTAGTGTGCCGAGCCTAAAATGGATATACAATGCCCTATCTCGTGGAACCGGGATTATATCCAACTGAGGCTTGAGACTTCTGATCTGCTTGTGATTAAGGAATTCTACCATTAGCCTCCCCGCGTTGGTCTTACTAAGTTCTTGGCTGTCTGTCCAATCCCAGTATATGTGTTTGAGCTCTATCTTGTTTGGGGGGTTTTGGCTATCCCATGATTCTTTGAGGCCCAATAATGTCATTGTTTTCCTAATGTTTGATATTCATTTAACCCTATGATTAGGCCTGGGCGGCTCACGGAATTTGCAGAATTTGGGTAGTTTTGCGTACCGTGGAGAACACCGAATTACCAAAAATTCTGTGATCCACGGCTTCTAGAAGTTTTTTGCTTGTTCACGCTTTCAAAATGCGTGTTCAGAAGATATTTCCCCCAAGCACCCAAACAGCGTTTGCGAACAGGAAAAAAGCATAACAAACGGGCGGAACAAGCAATTCTGCGTTTTCGCGAACTCTGCTTGCTTGCAGAGATTTTTTACTGTTTCGCGGAGCTTTGTGTAGCATTACTATGCATATTCCGCCCACCCCTACCTATGATCCACATCTAGGTTTATCACCTCGGTTAGTGCTGCGGCTTATTTGGTAAGCTCAGGGGTGCGCCTTACGAGTGCCCAGAAGAGTAATGGGCGCAGCTTGGCAATATCTCTAAACAGCCGCATGCCCATGCCATACATTAGAGGTATTAGTGGGATGTTGCCAGGGAGCATCACCAAGTCCCTCAGAAACTTGTGCTTGGATCCACTGATGTCATCTAGATTGTCAAACCCCCATAGCTCTGCTCCATACAGGGCTGAGCTAACTGCCTTAGCATCATAGACTATGAGGGCCGGGGCAACTGGCCTACTATACGAGCAGAGATGTTCTTTGCATAGTGCCCCGAACACGTGTTTGTGGCTCATGAGAATTTTTGCTGAATGGGGCCTCCACAGCATTTTATCTGAGAGTCGGATGTCAACATAGTCGAAAGTACTGACTCTCTCCAGGAGAGTGCCATTTAACGTAAGGTTGTTCCTAAATGATTTGTGGGGATTAAATACCATGAGCTTTGTTTCAGAGGTGTTTATGACTAATGCCCGAGAGTCACAAAAGGATTGATATCTGTTCATTAGTTTTTGTAGCCCAGCTGGGGTCTTTGACACCAACAAGGTGTCATCGGCAAATAGGAGGGTCAGTACTTTGAGCCAGCCAGGGTTGGAGCATCAGCTGGAACATCTTGAAGGAAACTCACCACCCCGTGCAAGTATAAGGAGAACAGGGTGGGGGCCATAACACAGCCCTGGCGGACTCCCTTGCCGACAGGAATCTGTTCCGTCAGCTAGTCTTGAGTCCTCCATTTCACATGAGCATAGTTGCCCTCATGAAGGCTGACCAATAGGTTGTGGATTAGGGGAGGAATGGCCATATCTTTAAGGATCTGCAACAGCCCATTCCTGGGTATCAGATCAAAGGCAGTCTTTAGATCGATGAATGCAAGGTAAAGACTGCCCTTGCCAATCACCACAACTTTCCAGTATATAAAGAGTAGTCTGAATACCTGGTCGATTGTTCCAGTGCTGGCCCTAAAGCCAGCCTGATATTGGGGGAGGATATCTTCCTCTTCTGCCCACAATAGTTTTCTCTGTAGCAGCACCCTACCAAACACCTTTTGCATTGCGTTGATCAGACTAATTGGTCCTTGAACGAGTGCTTAAACCTGCGTTTTATGAGAATTTGAACTAATGTTCAGTTAGCGAAATAACGCTACCCTTAACATTTGAAAGAATTGATTCAAAAAGGGAACAGTGAGTAATATTTCATATTGTGTTCGTTTTCACCGCATTTGTAATCTGAGAGAAAGAGGAGAATAGGAGGAGGAAGTACTTAAGATATCTCTTGATAGAGAAGAGGAATATCATAATTTTAATTTAGAAGAATATGGAGAGCCCAAGTGTCATTGCACCTCCCATGTTTTTACAGTCAAGTGGAGAACCTCCCATAGAGTGGGATGAGTGGATAGACATTTTTGAAAACTATATAGAGGCACTAGACGGTAAAGACTTCAGCGCAACAAGAAAAAAAGCTTTGTTATGAAGTGTTCTTGGAAAAGAGGGCCAAGATTCCTTCAAATACTTACCTTTGGGATTAAACCAAGATGGTAGACCAATTAACAATGTTTACACTGAAGCTAAAGCGGGAATGAAAAAGCAATATTCGAAGGAAGTGAACATTGTCATGGCTAGACATAAATTTTATACGCAACCGCAGAAGGCTGAAGAGTCTGTTGACCAATTTGTGACTAGACTACATGAACTTTCCTTAAAATGTAATTTTGGTGAGATGAGGGACGAAATGATCAGGGATCAGATGATCGTCCAAAGCAAAAACAAAAAAATGCAGGAAAAACTTTGGCCGGCAAAAAAACCCACTCTGCAAGCTGCTTTAGATATTGCAAAGGTTGTCGAAGAGTCTACTGCTTGTATGAAAGAAATGGAGAGAAAAGAGACTGTGAGAGAGAGTGGTAATGGGTTAAGTGTGTCATCTGTTGCTCAAAGTGAAGTCGCAGTAATGAACAAGAAAGTATCAGAAGGTAATGAAAAAACGGAAAAGAAGAGTTCAGGGGGATACAACAGTGGAGAGAGGGGAAGATATCAAGTTAGAATGTGTAGCAGGTGTGGCAGCACCTATCATGGTGCAGATTACAAACGTTGTTTTGCCATTGATAAAGAATGTAGGAAGTGTGGGAAACGAGGTCACTTCTCCAGGATGTGCAAAACGTCAAATAATGACAAAGTCGCGATTGTTGATGTAAAGCGGGAAGCCAATATGCAAAACAATGTGGACGGTGCTAATAAAATGTTATGTTTAGGTGAAGTGAATGCGCTGCAAATGGAACTTGGAAGGAAGAATAGACCTAAAGCAACCTTCAACATAAATAATAAAGTAGTTGAATTGATGGTGGATCCAGATTCGTTTTGGACAATAGTTCCAGAATCCATATTTAGGGAGAATTGGGAGGGTACCGTCTTTCTCCCCAAGGATATCAATCCCTGTGGTTACCAAGGAGAGTGTATCGATTTGTTGGGGTACATGCAAGCTGTAATAGGGTTTCAGGGCCGATCTATTCATGGGAAAGTTTACGTTGCAAGCTCTGGACCTGCAATATTAGGTTGGGGTCACCAGTATGACCGTCATATTGTCATTGAACCCAGAGCGAGCCAAGAGGTGATGGTCGTGGATACGATGACTGCTGAAGTGATAGTTGAAAGTATGCCAGACTTATTTGCTGAACGCATTGGGGAATTGAAAGGGTATGTCCATAAAATTGTGCTCAAAGAAAGTGCAGTTCCGATGCAGCACAAAGTGAGGAAAGTACCACTTAACGCTAGACAGGAGGTGAGAAAGTTATTGGATGATATGCTTAGTAATGGCGTGATTGAGCAGATTGAAATTTCTCCGTGGGTTTCGCCAGTGGTGATCACGACCAAATCTGATGGCAAATTTAGATTCTGTGTGGATCTTCGCACACTCAATCAGAATATTGTTATAGACAACTTTCCACTACCAAATATCAATGAATTAATTTTGTCATTAAAGGGCGGAAAGTTTTTTTCGAAACTTGATTTGAGGTGTGCGTACCATCAAATAAAGCTGCACAAAGATTCTAAGGCCTTGACCGCTTTTATCACTACTGAAGGAGTTTACCAGTTTACTCGTATGCCCTTTGGTCTCGCGTCGGCGGCAGGAGTTTTTCAGAGAATGATGGGCTCAGTCTTGAAGGGGATAAGTAACGTTGTGTATTTTCAGGACCACGTTTTGTTGTTTGGAGAGACAATGGAGAGGCACAATCAGATTCTGAAGGAAGTTTTGAGCAGAATGGAGCAGTCAGGACTAACTTTAAGAAAAGAGAAGTGTAAATTTGCAGTAGAGGAGGTAGAATATTTAGGTTACACGCTTTCTGCAAGTGGTGTGAGACCTAAGAGAGATCTTTTGGAATCGATAGGGAAAGCACCGACACCCTGTGACAAAGATCAATTAAGATCTTTTCTTGGTCTCATCGAATACTATGCAAAGTTCGTGGAGAATTTTGCAGCAAGGACTGAAATGATTAAACTGTTATTGAGGAAGGGTAGCAAGTTTGTATGGGGTGCTGAGCAAGAGGAGTGTTTTGTTAACATTAAGAAGGCAATATGTGAAGCCAATATCCTAACCCCATTCGACACCAAACGCAAGTCAGTGTTGACGGTTGATGCCAGCGCAGTTGGTATAGGTGCTGTGTTAGCGCAAGAACATAGCTCTGGGTTGTAGACAGTCGCTTTTGCGTCGGGGACACTTACCAGTTCTGAAAGGAATTATTCTATCATTGAGCGTGAAGCATTGGCGGCAGCTTGGGGCTGTGAGTATGTACTTATGGAGATGTTAGAATGTACTTATGGGGATTTGAATTTGGGATGTTGACAGATCATAAACCATTGATCAAATTGTTGTCTCCGGGTGGTGCAGGAAAAGGGTCAGCAAGGTTAGCGAGGTTAGCTGCTAGGCTTCAAGAATTTTTGTATAGAGTGGAATACATTCCTGGGTGGCAGAATAGTCAAGCGGATGGCTTATCTAGACTTCCATTGCCTTGGGAAGTTGTTGACAAATTGGGCGTTGAAGCTATGCAATCGGAAGGATCTGTGGCAGCTATTGATGAATTAGTAGATATCTGCTCTGGTGCTATTAACAAGAATAGATGGAACTCCTGTATGGCTAATGATGAAGTGTTAAGGTGTGTGAAGGATTTAATTGTGAAGGGTCCTTGGAGAGAGAGTACCCTACCTTTGGCTGCACGTCCCTATCTGAGAATCCTAGAAGATTTGTCAATCTTAGATGGTGAGGGGAATGTGATTATGAAGAACGATAAATTCATTCCACCTCAGGAATTAAGGTTTGTCCTGTTTAAATTGGCACACGAGGGACACCTAGGGCAATCCTTAACGAAAAGGAGAATCAGGGAGTTCTTCTGGTGGCCAGGAATGGACCAACAAGTCTCTGAGTGGGTTGAGAAGTGTATGGAGTGTTTCGAGTGTGAAAAGAGATTGAAATTTGGATGTCAGAATGATTTTGGGAAAATAGATAACCCTAATTTACCCTGGCACACTGTGTGTTGTGACTTTATTGGTCCTTTTTACTCTTTAAGTCAGGACATGAGATTTGGTTTTGTTATGGTTGATGTAACTTCAAAGTGGCTGATAGTGAAATTTACGAAAGAGATAATGACTAAATCAACAATCAACTTGTTGTCTGAAATTTTCAGAGAAGAGGGTTACCCTGTTAGACTAGTGACTGACAATGGGACACAACTTGTTTCAGAGAACATGGTGAAATTTTTGGATGCTTGTGGTATTGTTCACACCAGGACCTCGTTATACAACCCACAAGGTAATGGTATAGTCGAGAGGGCTAATAGAATGGTGAAAGGGGCTATTCAGATGGCTCTTACTTCTGGTGGATCTGTGAGAAATATGGTTAACGATTTAGTTTGGGCATATAGGACTACGGTGAATGGCGTCACCAGTAAAGTTCCGTTCGACTTGATGAGGGGTCGTTTGGCTGGTACCAAACTTGTTCCAGCTTGGATGAAAGAGTGCTTTGGACTAGCACATTTAGGTAGTAATACATCTAAGACAGATTTGTGTGGTAATGGATCTAAAGTTCGTGATAAGTTGTGTGCGGAAAGATTAGCAGTTAATAATTGGGTAAAGGTTAAACCTGGTCGTGTTTGTTCTGGTTTAACCAAATTTAGAGGCCCATTCAAAGTAAAGTCAGTCCATGACAAATGTGTCACACTTTACATTGGTGAACACTGGAATTTTAGGAGGGTTGCCCTCTACAAGAAAGCGAATGGTGACAATGGTGGTGATCTCAACCCTCATTCTTTTAATGATCAAAAAGATGGGAATGATACTACCATTTGTGGTGATACCAGCATTCTTCCACAAAGGATCAGAAAGCAACCTAGTTATCTTCAAGATTTTGTGTGCCGTTAAGTTTGTATATGGAAAGCATGTGCATATGTTTATATGCCTATAAGTATGAGTATGGGAAACACGTGTATATGTTCTAGTTGTTTTTTTTTGTTTCTTTTCAACTTCTTTGTTTTATTTGTTCACTTTTGATTAGAAGGACCCAAGACATTTCATGCTGGAGAGATGTCTATGGGGTCGCATGACTCCTCCAGACATCCGTCCTCAGCAGCAGAATACAGTTTCCCAAAGTGGTCAGACCAGTCTTGGCTTGTGATGTGGTTGGAAAAAGTACATAGGTCCCTGCGGTTGCCCCGGCTCACTAGGGTCCAAAATTTGTTTGTGTCTTTTGCGAGGCTGGCATTCTTTAAATCCTGCCAGTGTGATTCATTCTACTTGATCTTTGCTTGGTGCAGGGCGGCACTAGAGTCCTTACTTGCTATCCTAACCAGGGGGCAGTTCCTACTTCTGATTGATACGGCTAGGGCTTGTCTTTTAAGCCTGCAATATTTTGTTTTTTTGAGGCGTGCCAGATTTGCTACGCTTACTAGGTGCTTGAAAGTAAGAGCTCAGCTGTTCCATTGTATGTAGATGTATGGTAGAGACTGCTGCTCGGCCGCCTGTATTTGCAACTGTGGCCTGAAGCTCTAGTGTGTTCTTGGACAGGACTTCCCGGATGCCCTCTATTTTAGAATCTTGCAAGCAAACCTTATGCCACTTCAAGTACCTTTTGCAGTTGAATGGAGCGTCTCAGTGATAGAGGTTGAAACCCGGATGGTCTGGAGCAGCATGGTACATCCCACGGGGTCTTTATGGTCATACAGAGGGGTTTGTAGTCACTGTTGATGGTGTTGCCCACAAACATGTCAATAATTTTACCCCAAAGTCTTACATCAATTAAGATGTAATCAATGCATGAAGGGCAGCTAACTCTATAGTAGATATTTGCCCCCTGGGTGTCCGAAGGAGTTCTACCGTTGCCTGCCCTTAGGCCTAACTCCATGGTAAACACATTGAGTTGGATTGCTAGGAGGGGCAATCTTTTAACAGGGGATATGTTGAGTGGGGGGACAGCCCATTTTCTATTGTCTCCCTCAAGCCCCAGCATGTCCTCTGAGCTCAGAGGCTCAAAGGTACAGTTAAAATCTCTTGCAACCACAGTTCTTGCATGAGGCGAGCAGCTAGATAGAGCGTGTTCTAGTATTGTGACAGTGGGCAATGCATTTCCCCCCTTTTTCCCTCTGATGTAGACATTAAACAAGTCTAAAATGTCCCCTACCCTGGGTCCCTTGATGGTGAGCCTCACAATATCGGGGTTCAGTATTGGCTGCATGATGATTTGGCAGCAACAACAACATAACGATAAGGTAGGACCCGGGGGAATATTTATAGACCAAGCTCTGTGTATAACCCCAATACTAACATAACAACAACAAAATACCAGAGGGTCTCAAGAGGAAACAATGAAAATAGTATGTGTGAAACAACTTTCAACAGACAAAACTACAATGAACCTAAGACAAAAAGGTTTCGATGACAGCCTAGTGGGTGGTCAAAGATACCCATCAGTCACCACTCGGAACCGCCCTTCATCATTTGGGTTTCTTCCATCGCCATCTACCCAGGCAGGTTACCAAAAAGTGTGTTAAAAAAACCAGGAAGACCTGGTTCCATCTATAGGCAGTATATATTTCCAAACTGTCCTCATGAAAACTCTTTTAACTTTGGTGAAGTGAGTATCACCTGAATAAAGTTTGTTCTGTACTCCCTCATCCAAATTTTAACACACTTTTTGTTTTTTTTGTATTATTATTTATTCACCTTTATCACTGCACTGCATCAGTTGCCCTACACTTTTCCACTCATTTAATTTAAGGAGTGGTACACCATACTACCGGTTCTCTCAACTGAAGAAATCAATTTACATCTTGATTTTTTCCTTTTTGAGAATAACCTGCCTGAGTAGATGGCGATGGAAGAAACCCAAATGATGAAGGGCGGTTCCGAGTGGTGACTGATGGGTATCTTTGGCCATCCACTAGGCTGTCATAGAAACCTTTTTGTCTTAGGTTCATTGTAGTTTTGTCTGTTGAAAGTTGTTTCACACATACTATTTTCATTGTTTCCTCTTGAGACCCTCTGGTATTTTGTTGTTGTTATGATGATTTGGCAGCCCAGGGTAATATTCACACAAATAATCAGTCCCCCTGAAGGGCGCCCTCTCCCCATAGTGGTGGCTGGTGAGCAGAAATAAAACATAGCCTTGGGAGAGTAGCAGTTTGTTTTTTAGCCCTGCCACGTTCCATGATGTAATCTTCAGCTGATGGGGGTTTGGGGATAGGGCCAAGTTAAGATTGTTGCACAATGTTTGTTTCCTGAACAGCACTAGGGGTAAAGACGTTACAATGGAATCTGGGGGAAAGCAAGGTCCTGCCGCCTGGGTCCTCTGAGTGGTGTCAAAGGGATTGCTTGGGCCCTTAATCCCCGGGTTATCTATCGATGGTTCATATTTGGTGGAGGGGTAATATGTCATGAGGGCTACACTTGGTGTTTAGGGGAGTGGTGCTTTGTTCCTTGTGCAGTTGGAATTCATATTGTAGTCAGTCAATGGCTTCCAAGGATGCCCCACCCATTGGGGTAGCAGGTGTCCCACCCCCAGTGATTATTTGGAACCATCTGAACTGTATAGGTGAGGTGCCAGGGGGCACGTTCGGTACTCTAGTGCAGAAAGATTCTCTGCCAAATCGGCAGTGGACATGGTGAGTTCAATGCAATCATGGGGTTGTGCGGCGGACAAACATATTTGGGCCCTAATGATGTCCTCGCATGTCACTGAGCGACAGCCCCTGACGTGGAGAATCAAGTGTATGGCTCTTATCACTTTTGGGGACATTCTTTGGGCCTTGCCCAGGGATATTAACCATAAACATTTTTGGGCAATGCAGCAGAGGGGGAGTGCGTGGATAATAGCTCTGCTGGTGAGAATTCACGGGAGGGCGCATTGTCGATAATAAGCTAGACGGTCCAGCATGGTCTGTGGCGGCCCAGGGGGCATCTGGATTGTGATGATCTTTAAGTGTATTGGCCTTTGAGTTATGTAGATTGTCAGTCTTCGAAGCTTGGGGGATGTAATTTGGAGGAGGTATCAAGGGTAGAGGGGCACCACAGCCTGATATGCCCATTTCGTTGGGAGACAACCTGGTCACCAAATGGAGTAGTTGGCCATGAGAGGGTAAATGGCTCGCATACTGTTGTTCAAGTGCGGCCCTGGGGAGTAGAGATTTAACCAGGGCTGTAAGTTCTTTAATCATATATCACATGGTTACTATCTCAGACCTGAGGGTATGAATAAGCTGGGGAGTGTCTTGTGGTGCAAATATTTGTTCTACATTACGCTCCATTTGCGGTGTGCAAGATGGCTGGGCATTTAGTTTGTGGCATTGTCGGGCGTGACTGCCAGTGGTGCAAATCTGTTTGTACAATGGATGGAGGGACCAAGTAGACACTCATCATTACAGGTGGAGGATTCGGGGGGGATAAAAGTCCCTCGCTTGTCCTGCTGCCTGTACCTCTAGTGTGGTATTGCTGTGGTCAAAAATCCCCTTTCAAGAATGCCTGTGTAACTTTTTGAAATGGAAGTTGGGCGGGGGGCTAGTGGGGTTGGAAGGGAACTCGCCATCATTGTGGGACCCTGTTGGTTCCGCAGCTATGATACCCTTGCATTCACTGATGAGGGTGTCTGTTCTATCAAGCACACAATTGCTAGCTGCGTGTTTGTGGGATTTCCTTGCCTTTTTCCAGTTGCCTGCCCTGCTGTTGCTACTAATTCCTACCCCGTTCCCTCCATGACTTTCCTTTTGTACATAATTTAACCTAGTTGAGATTATTACAACTGTTTGCAGATGGTTGCCCACAAAAATGGTGTTTGCCCAATTGATTATGGAGTCTGTGTTTGCTAGTTGCAATGGTGGGTTAGTAGGTCCTACAATTGGGACAAACAGTTCAAGTGGATTAGTTCTTGTACAACGTCTTTCACTCTACACAGAATCTCCTCAAGCGTGACACAAGTTAGCACACTACCTTATCGGGTTGCTGGGAGGCTATGACGAACAGTAATACAGTCCAGTGGTGAGATAAAAAGGGGTGGCCCTGCCCTGCCTCGTCCTGGCAATTATGGGCAATGACAGGCCCATCCTTGGCCCGGGCTTCACCCGGGCGCGGCCCACACACGTCCCACGCTGCAGTGGATGTTGACACTTTTTAAAGCACGGAAACCACAGGCTCCTCCCTCCTGGGAGCAACAAACCCTTGGGCTTTGAGTCCCCCAGCAGATGATAGTGGTGGCAACAAGTTAGCAGGGGGTCCCATGCAGTGGCGTCACTAGGGTTGGTGTCACCCGGTGCTGGTAACTCATGGTGTCACCCCCTCACAACTTACCGGATGGACCATCTCACCCTCTGTCTGCACCATCTCCCCTCCGCCTGCACCATCTCACCCCCTGCCTGCACCATCTCTCCCTCTGTCCGCATCATCTCCGCTCCGCCTGCACCATCTCTCCCCTCTGCCTGCACCATCTCCCTTCTGCCTGCACCATCTCCCCCTCTGCCTGCACCATCTCTCCCGCTGCCTCCACCATCTCTGCCTCCGCCTGTGCCATCTCTCCCTCTGCCTGCCCCATCTCTCCCTCTGCCTGCACCATTCCTCCCTGCCTGCACCATCTCTCCCTCTGTCCGCATCATCTCCCCTCTGCCTGCACCATCTCTCCCCTCTGCCTGCACCATCTCCCTTCTGCCTGGACCATCTCCCCCTCTGCCTGCACCATCTCTCCCTCTGCCTGAACCATCTCACCCTCTGCCTACACTATCCCTCCCTCTGCCTGCACCATCTACCCCCTCTGCCTGCACCATCTCCCCCTCTGCCTGCACCATCTCTCCCTCTGCCTGCACCATCTCTCCTCCGCCTGCACCATCTCTACCTCTGCCTGCACCATCTCACCCTCTGCCTACACCATCCCTCCCTCTGCCTGCACCATCTACCCCCTCTGCCTGCACCATTTCCCCTCTGCCTGCACCATCTCACCCTCTGCCTGCACCATCTCCCCTCCGCCTGCACCATCTCCCTCTCTGCCTGCACCATCCCTCCCCCTCCGCCTGCAACTCCCTCCCCCGCCTGCAGCTCTTTTAACACTTTCCTCGTCGCCTTCTCCACCCCCTCCCCCCCATGGTTCCCCCTCCCAGTTCTCGGCTCTTAACAAAGTGACTGAAATAAACTAATTAAATGTGCTTTGCATCTATTCAGTGGCAGTAAATAAAACAATATGAAACTGCTGCCTTGTTCCAACAGGCAGAACGGACAAGATTTCCCTTACAAGTTGCCAGTCTTGACTCATTGGCAGTGGAGTGAATGTTAAAAACAAACATCACTTTGCCTGACGCGCAAAATATATTTGCACCCTCAACTTTCATATATTAAAAACTTTTTCGTCAACATGGGCCATGGCAGTTATTTTGGGGACTTTTTCTTGTATATAAGATAATAAATCGGACTTACAGAATGCGTCCTACACTAATCCTTAGTTAGCCAACACACCGACATGAAAGTGAGCGTTGGTTCTGCGCTCCGCTTTGCTTATGAGGTCAGGCTTCAGTGGGTTGTGGCACTTATGAAGCATTTATTTAGCAGAGAGAGTGCACTTTTTTGCCGAATAAAATCCATGCACTGTTGCGCTGTATTACATTTTTCCAAACTAATATTTCTTACTCATTCTGTGCACCTTCCCTTGCACGCAGATAACAAATGGTGCATCATTCTGCCATTTTATATGCTCATGTATGCATTTCTAAGATGTCAAAAAGGTGTTGCATTTTTAATAAGAGAGATGTGTTCATGAGTATGAATGCATGATGATTCGTGCCTGTGACACTGAGAGGATACGTTTAAATAGACACAGAAGACACACTCACCTTCGAGCAGGGCTGTGTTACACAGCGTAAGCAGATGGTGTCACCCCATGTGAGGGTGTCACCTGGTGCGATTCGCACCCCTCCCCCTTAGTGACGCCACTGGTCCCATGCTTCTGGGGATGTTGGCACTTTTTAAAGCGCTGCGGCAGGCTGCTCCCTCCTGGGAGCAACGTACCCTGGGGCTTGGAGTCCCCCAGCAGAAAATATTGGTGGCAACAATTGAGCAGCGCGACCCACGCTGCAGTGGATGTTGACGCTTTATAAAGCACTGTGGTGGCAGGCTCCTCCCTCATGGGAGCAATGTACCTTGGGCCTTGGAGTCGCCCAGCAGACGATAGTGGTGGTAATGAGTGAGCAACGCAATATATATCACGTGCTGAGATTACGGTAACCCTGAATTTAATTGCAGGAGAGAAAGCATGCGGAGACAATGGGTTTCCAATAGAATTTTATAAAACATTTGTAAAGAAGCTGACTTCCTTCTTGACAAACCTTTTTAATTATATAAAAACTGGAGGCACTGTTCCCTCAGTCTTCAGGAAAGCCATTATTGTTAGCTTGGTGAAAAAGGGTAAGAATCCTAAGGACATTAACTCCTACAGACCAATCAGCCTTTTCAATGCTGACTATAAAATTGTAATGAAAATGTTGGCTCAGCGTTTCACTCCCTTAGCCCAGGAAGTGATCCACTGAGACCAGTCTGGGTCTATTGCCGGGAGGTCGATGTCATCTAAAACAGTGTTTTTGGTACAGGATTTCGACTTCTTTAGTATTAACAATACTCCGGCATGCATTACGATGGTGGACGCTGAAAAGACGTTCGACCTGGTCAATTGGGAAGCCCTTTTCTATGGTCTCGGTAGGTTCGGTGTTCCCCTTCAGGTCACAAAAATGCTCAGGAATGTCTATCAGGGGACCCAAGCCCAGCTGGGGATTAATGCAAATCAAGTATGGTTAGTAAATAGATACCGGAGGACTAGTCAAAGGTGCCTGCTCCCCCCTTCATTATTCACTTTTTTCATTGAAGCCTTGGCTAATAAAATCCATGATAATATAGCAATCAAAGCCACGATCTCGGGTATGTCAAAATTAAAGTTGTTCGCAGATGACATTATTTTATATCTCTGTCCTGAGAGCCAGAATCTGGACCGGGTCTTAATTGAATTTAGTCAATTCGAATTGATCGGGGGCTATAAAATTAACTTTATAAATATGAGATTTTAACCTTGAATACTGACATAGATTTTCTTCTGGCAAATCTTAAACATCAGGCTCTCAGGTCGGATCCAATATGGTATCTGGGGATTCATGTCTCAAATCAATATGTGCAGTTATATAAATTGAACTACGAGGCCACGCAGGGCAAACTAAAGAAATTGTTGGGTTATTGGTCGTGTTTGCCGCTAACCTTGAAAGATCGGGTAGCCCTTATCAGGATGCCCATACTCCCTCTACTTATTTTCTTGTTCATAAATATACCTATAAATATCAATATTAGTTACTTCAAAGAGCTTGAATCTTTGTTTAGAGAGTCCGTTTGGAGAAAAAAAGCTCCCAGGGTTAAACTGATGGTACTACAACTTGATTTCAATCAGGGTGGGTTAGCATTACTGCAGATCTGTACATACTACGAATCAGCTATTTTAGATTTAACAGGTTGTCTATTGTCTTCAAATGGTTTATTAGATAATTTTTTCCTGGATAAAATGGTACAAGAATCTGGCTCACAGATCACAACATTTCTAAAAACTTCTAAACTCCCCAAGAGGACCAGATATAAAACTCTTCTGGAATATTCCTTTAAACTACAGTTCTTTTTTAGGAAAGCTGGTTCTTCTGGGTTTCACTATTTGAAATTAGGCGAATGTAAAAGCTTGGGTCTCCAAATTCATTCTAGTCATCCCAGAATTTGAAAGGAATGTGGTCTAGAAGAACTGGAGCACTTTTTAATTCAGAATAGAGTAATTACCTGGTAAGAGGTTCAGGATAGATGCGGCGACCAGAGTAAGCCTTTTTTTTAAATATTTACAAATAGTATATATGTTTAAATAGATACAATCATTCGTCTAGTGGTGCCCCGACTAAATTGGCCAAAAATCTATTTGGAGCAAAAGGTGGGCAACTGGTACAGTTATTTGTGTACCCAAAACAAGTCTCCACTGGTCGAGAAATTCTTAGAGAGAGTAACCCGGGAAACTCAATGTACTTTTTCTAACCAGGAGTGACAGGCCATATCTTTGCTAGGGAGTAAGGCTTTAAGAGCTACCACTTTTAAAAGAATGGCCTTTTGTCTTGCAGGTCAGGCTGCCCCCCACACTGCACAGCTCCGCCTGTGTGTGCCTGCCTTGAGCCAGCTGCTGCCGCCTCGTGAGTTCGCCGCTCCCCCCCCTCCGCTGGTAAAATTGTACTGTGATTTTTTTCAATGTTTTGTCGTTTTTCTCTTAACTGTACTGTGCCTTTTTGATTTTCATCACTGTTTACTGTTTACTGATCTCTGTTGCCCTGCATTGTTTTGCCTGCACATGGGCAAGACAACACGGGAAGATGCCGAACATTGCTCTAAATACGAGATCACAGCGATGCATTTATATTACACGGGACCTTGTGGTCCTCAGAAGGAACCGGAATCTAATGTTTGGAAGCCGCAAACAAAGTATTGAAATAAAGATCCCCAATGGTAGTAAACTAAGACCTCGGTGGGCATGAAATCTGATCACTAAACTTGATCTACATACAGACCATAAAACAATATCTGACCTGATTTAAATAGAGAGAAAGAAGACAATTAGATTAAAAGACCACAGCGAGGAATAAATAAGTCTTGAGAAGCCTAAGCCCTGACGAAGCCTCAGGTTAACCAACCACGGCGAAGGGATTGGAATGTGACGAAATTAAAAGACAAGAACTGCATAAAGCCCCAGTGTTTATTTTGAGAAAATGCTGCTGTGTATGATTTTATACAATTTAGACGTTATTTGTATTTGAGGGCTCCAAAAATTTAGTTTTTTGTGGATTCTCAATCCTTTTGAGTCTAGGAAAGGAGGATGTCCTCTTCCAAATTTTGAATGCAACAAAATAATTTGATTTAGAGAAAGATAATAGTGTTTATGACTATATGAGCGCCGCTTTATCCCATACACCCACGAGTCTTTGTACGAATGCCCTGCATTGTTGACTGTATAGTGCCCCTGCCCCGCCCCCTTTTGCCTTCTGTATCTCTCTATCCCGTCCATTCCCGCCGCTGCCTCCCTGCGGCCCCGCCCCCTCTCGCTCTCCCATTCGCCACCCTGCTCCCACCTCCCAGCTGCTCCTCCCTCCCACATCCCCTTCTATGGCGGCCACTGCACGGTAGAGGGAGCGAGCCTTGACCCTGCTTGCAGGTCAGGCCGCCTTCCACACCACACTGCTCCGCCTGTGTGTGCCTGCCTTGAGCCAGCTGCTGCCTTCTCATGAGTTTGCCGCTACCCCCCTCCTCTGGTAAAGTTGTACTGTGACTTTTTTCCTTGTTTTGTCATTTTGTGCCTTTTGATTTTCATCACTGTTTACTGATCTCTGTTGCCCTGCATTGTTGACTGTATAGCTCCCCTGTCCCTGCCCCCTTTTGCCTTCTGTATCTCACCTTCCCGTCCCTTCCCGCCGCTACCTCCCAGCGGCCCCGCCCCCCCGCTCTCCCATTCGCCACCCCACTTCCACCTCCCAGTTGCTCCTCCCTCCCACATCCCCTTATATGGCGGCCGCTGAGCGGCCGCGCCGCTGGCACACCAAAGTCACCCCTAAGGCAAGCCAGTGTGAGCCCGTCCGTTCCTGGACTGCGCCCATTGCCATAACCCCTGGAACCTGAAGACACCACGACACCCGACTACACTACGATGCCAGCACCCTCCACACACTCAACCCCGGATGAAAACACACCTGCTACAGGGCCACCCCGAAGCGCACCCAAGGGGCCTTCACCTGTCAGAACTGCAGCTTCACCAGTATCCAACCCGCGAAACCACCAACCAACAAACCCAACCACCTGAGGTGCATCCTCCTCAACACTCACTCCGCCCGCAAACGCGCCGTCAAAATCTGGGACTCTTTGACTCAACTGCCCCAGACGTTGCCTTCCTGACGGAGACCTGGCTGACCCCCACCTCAGCACCTGATATCGCCATAGCCATCCCAGAAGGCTACAAGATTGCCCGCAGAGACCACACCAACGAAATAGGAGGTGGCATTGCCATCGTCCACAAGAACACCCTCAGCGTCTCAACCAGCACCGACGACACCCTCAGCACCGCCGACCACCTGTACTTCCAGATTCACACCAACCACAACACCACCCTCAGAGGAACCCTCATCTACAGACTCCCTGGACCCAGACCACAGTTCAGCGACTCCATCACCGACCTCATCAGCATCCACGCCCTCGCCTCCACAGATTACATCCTCCTCGGGGACATGAACTTCCACCTCGAGAACAACAACGACGTCAACTCCACCACCCTGATTGACAACCTTGCCAACCTCGGACTCAGACAGCTTGTGACAACACCCCCCATGCCGCCGGTCACACGCTAGACCCCATCTTCTCTGCTAGCCCCCCACGTCTCCTTCAACCACACCACTGAACCCCACTGGACCGACCACAGCTGCGTCCACTTTACCTTCAGGAAGCCCACCGCACATCGCCACACCCAACAGATGCCTCGTCGCTGCTGGGGAAAAGTCACCAAAGAGCAGCTAGCTACCGCCCTCGTCCAGAGCCCACCAGCCGACCCCACCGAACCCGACACCACTGCCCTCAACCTCCGACAGTGGATGAACGACTGCACTAACACCCTCACCCCGCTAATGGAAAAAAACAGGCTCTGAAAACGATCAGCAGACAGCCAAACGGCTCACAAGAACGCCACCCGCAGACACCATCAACTCATGAGAACCGCCAAGAGGACCGCATTCAAGGACCGCCTGGATAACAACGCACATAACAGCAAAGAGCTCTTCAACATCATGAAGGAACTCGCCAACCCCAACTCCAACACCAACAACATCCCCCCTTCGCAAGACCTGTGCCACTCACTGGCCACCAACTTCCACCGCAAGATCGCAGGCATCCACGACAGCTTCAACATCACGACCGCCCCGCCAATCTCCGAGACCCCCACCGCCGCAATCACCTGCTGCCTGATCGCATGGTCCAACGTCAACGACGACGACACCATCAAAATCATGAACTCCGTCCACTCTGGATCCCCTTCTGACCCATGCCCACACCACGTCTTCAACAAAGCCAGCAAAATCATTGAACTCCACCTCCAGAAAGGCATCAACACCTCCTTCGAGACAGCAAGGTTCCCAGAGAGCAGGAAGCATGCCAATATCAACGCCTTACTCAAGAAACCCAAGGCGGACCCCAAGGACCTCAAGAACTTCCGCCCCATCTCCCTGCTCCCGTTCCCGGAAAAGGTCACCGAGAAAATCATCAACAAGCAACTGACCCGCTAGCTCGAGGACAACAACATCCTGGACCCATCCCAGTCCGGTTTCCTCAGCAACCACTGCACCGAAACCGCCCTCATCGCCGCCACCGACGACATCATGACCCTGATCGACAACGGAGAAACAGCAGCCCTCATACTCCTCGACCTGTCAGCCGCCTTCGACACGGTCTGCCACTAGACACAACTAACAGACCTACACGACGTCGGGATCTAAGAGAATTCCCTGAACTGGACCACATCCTTCCTCTCCAGCAGAACACTGAGCGTCCTCTTCTCCCCCTTCAGCTCCACCACCACCGAGATCATCTGTGGCGTACCCCAGGGCTCCTCCCTCAGCCCAACACTGTTGAACATATACATGGCAACCCTTGCCTACGTTGCCCATCAGCACAATCTCAACATCATCTCCTACGCCGACGATACCCAGCTGATCATCTCCCTCACCAAAGACCCTCAAACCGCCAAAACCAACCTCCATGATGAATGAAGCCCGTCGCCGAATGGATGAGGAACAGCCGACTGAAGCTGATCTCGGACAAGACGGAGGTCCTCATCCTCGGCTCCACCCCTTCAGCCTGGGACGACTCCTGGTGGCCCACATCGCTGGGAACACCCCCAACACCAACTGACCATGCACGCAACCTGGGGGTCATCCTCGACTCCACCCTCTCCATGACTAAACAGGTCAATGCCGTCTCCTCATCCTGCTTCAACACCCTAAGTATGCTCTGCAGAATCTTCAAGTGGATCCCCACCGAAACAAGAAGAACAGTAATCCAGGCTCTCTTCTCCAGTAGGCTGGACTACGGAAATGCCCTCTACGCAGGAACGTCAAACAAGCTCCTGAGACGGCTGCAATGCATCCAGAACGCCTCGGCACGACTGATCATCGACATCCCCCGCCGCAGCCACATCACACCCCACCTGAGAGACCTACACTGGCTCCCCATTAACAAGAGGATAACCTTCAAGCTCCTCATCCACGCACACAAGGCCCTCCACAACGCCGGCCCAGCGTACCTCAACAAATGATTCAGCTTCTACGCCCCTACCCGCAAGCTCCGCTCCGCCGCCCTTGCCCTCGCCACAGTGCCGCGCATCCGAAGAAAACCCGCCAATGGCAGATCCTTCTCCCACCTTGCCGCCAAGACCTGGAACACCCTCCCCACCAACCTCCGGCAGACCCAAGACCTCCTGGCCTTCAGACGACTTCTCAAGACCTGGCTCTTCCATCAGTAGCAGCACACCTCCCCCCCTCCGCCCCCATCCCCTCCCCAGTGCGTTGAGACCCTCACGGGTATGTAGCGCGCTTAACAAGTGTCCTGAATGATTAATTGATTGAATAGTCCCAGTGAATGGCATACTATACTCCCAAAGCCCTCAACAAGAAATATCCCGAAGTGGAGAATAGATGATTTCATTGCCAGGCAGAAGGGGAAGGGGCTTGGTTAGATATATTCTTCACTTGTCCAAGGCTAGGGACATTCTGGAGAAAGATTTTTTCAACAATAAGCCGGGCAATCCAGAAGCCGATAGATCCAGTGACGAAGGTCGCCCTTTTTAGTATAACGAGATCTGGGATAAATTTGACAAAATAGGAGGAGACTTTCTAACTATTTCTTCCCTTGTTGCATGCTCCTTAATTCCTCAAAATTGGAGGTCGACAGAAGCACCTTCATATGCGAGATAGCTAAATAAGATGAAGCGAACCACAATGTTTGAAGAAACATCTGCAAGGCTGGTGGGGGCTATAAAAAAGTTCACTGCGACTTGGAAATACTTAGTCAATCTAGAAATTATGATGGTATGGAAGCCCCGGCGACTGTAGCACTTTAAAACTTCAGCACGTTAGAAAGCTAGAATTCTGTATCCGCAAAAAGTAGGGATATTAATTTAAGTGCATTTGGGAAACTGGCTTTTTGTCAGATTATGGCTGCAAGTCTCTTCTTTTGCACGTATTCTCTACTTTTCTGCACTGGTTTAATTGTATGATCGGTAGATGCTGATCAAATGTTGTTTTTAAATTTCTTTGCTGAAAAACGGGGATTCTGTCATATGTTGATTGCTATTTGCTTCTTTGCATTTACTGACATTTTCATAGTATGGTTTATCTAGGATTTGTATGTTTTGATCAAATGCGGTTTTTAAATTCCCTAAACATTTTTCTATTGCATTATTCCTAATGCTCTGCTCAATAAATTTTTAAAAAATAAATAAAAAAAAGAGTAGTATGCTAGAAAGAGGGGAGGCAGTGGTTTGATTCACAATATCATTGTTTCTCTTTTCTACTGCAGGGTGTGAGAGCGGGCAGGGAACCAAGACCTGGATTGTGGGATATTTCCTTGTGCACTGGGCAGCAAATTACTCGGATCAACAAGTGTATGGACGTAACCTGGGCTTGAGAAGCAGCCACTTTGAGGTTATTTTGTGGGTTAAAAGGGGCATGCATTGGGGTGCGCTGCTACCATGGCTGACAAAGTGGGTTCCACAGAGGGGTTGCCTGGACATGCTCTTAATCCATCTCGGGGGAAAAAACAACTTAGTGCGGCTGTCTGGACTGACATTGCTACATCATACGCAGAGGTATCTGGAGGTGATCAAAAGGAATTTCTTGGGAACATGTGTCATTTGGACTGGGTTTGTGATGCCATAAAATATGCTCCAATTGATAAGGCTCAAAGGAAGTTGACCAGGGCCATTAAGGTTTTCTGTCAGGCATGTGATATCATAGTGATTGCTCATGTGGGTATTAAAGAGGAGGAACCATGTCTTTTCAGGGTTGACGGAGTGCACCTTCCAATATTGGGGAATGAGTATTACATGATGGAATTGCATGATGCAGTGAGGGCAATGTGGGATGAGTTAATTTGGTGCCACAGGTCTAATTGCTGAGAGGTGAGAGGTGCACGTATTTTTTTCAGGTGCGGCAGGTATCTGTCCTCTGGGGGTTTTCCAGTTGGTGGTACTTTGGAGGGGTGGTGAGTTACATACGGGCAGATCCATCCATCGGGTGGAAGGGTGCAAGGGCGACTGATGGCAGTATGTGGGATTCAATGAGCAACGGAAGGAACATCAAGGGAGGATGTTTGGAGGGCAAGTGAAGGAGAGATTGGGTGTGTGGAATGAGGTCAGCTAGTGTAAGGGGGAGTAGTTAAGCAAATGAAATGGTCAGGTGGTGAGTTGAGAATGGAGCGGGGAGAATGAAACTGTACAGGTTAGGTGTTAGAGTAGGAATAACTGTTAAGTTTAATAAAGTTCATTAATATGTTTACAAACTTTTCCTAATTAATAACCTTTTTTACGCTTCTACAACAGCTTGGAGATTGGTTATTGCACAATGGACTAATTAACAAATCATCACCGTTAAATGGCCACAGAAAGAATAAAAGAACTCATTCAAACCAATGATCAAGGTCCAATGAGGATCAAAACAGGGTTTAATTGCTTTCTGTTTACTCTAAAGTTAAATATTGGCACCTGTGACGAGAGTGCAGCTCTATTTTTTGTCACTGCAGTGACGGAGTCTGGGTAATAAGAGTGACCTGTGTGCAAAGGCATGCTATCACAAATCAAATTTGAAAAGTACCCATTGGAGCGAGAGATGGAAACTGAAGAACTACCGGGGCCAGGATGCATTGCTCTGAACAACAACTGAATGGATAATTAACAAATCATCACAATGTAATGGTCACAGAAAGAAAAGAAGGACTCATTCATCCTTGTGATTAAGGTGCAATGACGACCGAAATGCGTAGGATTTAATTGCGTCCAGTGCAATATACAATTACATATTGGCACCTGCAAGAAGAGTGCAGCTCTATTTCCTGTCACTACAGTGACGGAGTCTTGGGAATGTTCAGCAGCGTGGTCCTGGTGCAAGAAGATCAAACCACCATGATTAAGTGATCTACTATGCCCGCATAGGGCAAACTGTGGGGCTGGCGGGGGAGCATAGGGACTCCCTCCACAGCTCTCAACAAATAGGAAGTGGGAGCCCTGGGTGGGCTCCAGGGTACCCATCACTTACTCGCTTAGCCCCAACAATGGGTTCCCCTAGGGACAATATTAGACCAGGGAGGGGGGATACATGCCCCCCTCTCTCTTTAAAAAATGACTCAGCCTTGGGATATGGGGTCCTTTGGCCAGAATCGGCAAGGGAGCACAGCCCCTCTCCCGAAATAATGAAATATTTGGCCCTGTGGGATGGGATACCCAGGGCCAATATTCGTCTGGGAACCGGGTTTGTGTGCAACACTCCCCCTTATAAATATGCCTAGTCCCCAAGTGATGGGGTCCGCGGGGCCAGCAATCAGCCTGAGCGGGGGGCGGCTCCCTCCCTTCTCATTTACAATAAGATAAGACTGGGCCCCAGGAAATGGGGTCCCTGTGGCCAAAATAAAACATAGAGAGGGGGCCATGTGCCCCCCTTCTAAATATGGCTAGGCCCCGAGGGATGAGATTGCATGACTCAGAAATTGGTCCGGGGAGGTGGGTTACCTGCCCTCTCCTGGGATAGCTGGCTTTAGGGGGTTGGCCACAAAACCTGGCTGCAAGGGGTTGGCTGCATGCAGGGGGTTGACCGCAGGGCCTTGCCATGTTGTTGACTGCATGCAGGGAGTAGGCCGCAGGGCCTCGTGTTCTCACCATGCACTGCTAATCACCCCAATTATTCCCTCACTGATAGCATATTCTATGCAACAGTCAACAATATCACTGCAACCTTTGCAGTAACATTATTGATGAGAAAACTGTGCTTGGTAGGGGTGCGAGCTATAGTTGCCTTAAGGCACAAGTTATGGTTTTTGGGCTAGCTATAACTCTACCTGCAGAACTTCTATGGCTTTGTGTGTATAAATTCTGAACCTAACTATAACATTGCTGTAACCTTTGGTTCTTTTCCCAATATATATCGGTGATTGCCAGTAGGTAGTCATAGTTAGGACCATGTTTCCATAAGAAAAGTGTTTATGGATATGCCCATATCTTTTGCGGCGTTTGATGAATCTTCATGAAATGTTCTCAAAAAAGTGCCCTGGTGAATCTTGTTCTGCATGGATGATCCGTATAGTGGGGGCAAAGAAAAAAGGGTGAAAAAAGTGCCTTTCTCATGGTAATTTCCATAGGACCTTTTTGTCAAGCCTGCAGCCTGAAGCACTGGATACAACTAACCCAAATGTGTCAAAAATATGTCCCCCCCTTCCCTATTACAAAACAAATTCATTTAAAGCTCAGGCCACGGGATGGTGACACAGAGGCTGAATTCAGCCTGGAGCCCACATTAGAATAATGCCGGGCCCCAAGGGATGGGGTCTCCAAGCTTGAAATTGGCCAGGGGAGGGGGGGCTGCTACCTAATAAAAATAAATGTAAAAAAAGCCAGCCCATGGAAGTCTTCAAAGGCCCTGCCCCCTTTCAAAACCACTCTGAAAAGGCATCTTCTGCCGTATAACTGGTTGGGGGTTGAAGTCCCTTTGGCTGCTGAGGGTCCTTGGGGGCCAGCAACCCCTCCTGTTGCCTCCAGTAAGTCCCACACAGCAAGATTGATAAGAGGTCACATCTGCGGCCAGGCCCTCTTTCTTTACCACTCTGCAAACCTGCCTCCTGGTGCACTACTGGTTGGGGAATGAAGTCCTCTTTCATGCTGAGGGGCCTTGGGGGCCAAGAACCCCTCCTTTTACCTTGAATAAGTCCCACACAGTGGGATTGCTGAAAGCTCATCCGAGGCACGCTCCCTTTCTCCACCACTCTCTAAACTCTCCAAACGCACTTCCTGGCACCCTACTGGTTGGGGATGAAGTCCCCTTGAATGCTAAGGGTCCTTGGGGGGCCAACAACACCTCCTGGTACCTCCAGTATTTTTGACACAGTGGGAATGATGAGTGAACATCAGAAGCCCCACCCCCTTCTACCACCACTCTGCAAACGCACATACTGGTGCATTACTTGTTGTGTGCTGAGGTTCCTTGGGGGCTAAGAAGTACTTCCGTTACCAGCAATAGGTCCTACACTGCAGGATTGCTGAGAGCTGGTCAAAGGCCCCGCCACCTTTCTCCACCAATCTACGAACATGCTTAGTAGTTAAAAAACCATAGAAATGTATATAAAAAAATCAAGATTAAAGGGACGTCATTGATCGAAAATAGATTTTTTTTTAAGCATAGAAATTCACTGAAAAAAGCAAATGTTAGAGGAGCATTGTAGCTAGGAAATAAAATTATTAAAAAGCAAAGAAATTCATAAAAAAACAACTGATTACAGGGATGTTACAGTTAGGGTCAGATTTCATGCTTACAAAACCAGAGAAATTCAGCAGTTATAGTTACCAATAATTTATGGCCCCACAATGCACTGCTTATGATATTGCATATTACATCAGTCTTGACTAGGCCTGGGTGATAAATTCTATTCCGCTTGTGGAATTTGGCTAAATTTGCGTTCTGCGGAGAACGCGGAATTACCAAAAATTCCGCAATCTGTGGCTTCGCAGAATTGTTTACTTGTTTCCTCTTTTAAAATGCGTGTTCGCAAGATATTTCTCCCCGAGCACGCAAACAGCGTTCGAAAACAGGAAAAAAGCATCGCTAATGGGCAGACCAAGCAATTCTGCGTTTTTGCGGAACTTTTGCGTGTTTGCAGAGATTTTTTACTGTTTTGCGGAGCTCTGTGTAGCGCGACTACTCAAAATTCGCCCACCCCTACTCATGACATGGTCAGTAAAAGGCCCTCAGCGTGTTTCCCGAGATTTCAGAGATGGGTTCTTGAAGCCTAGGAATACAATTGCATATCTACCAAACAAAGAAGCACTTACTTCTGTAAAGTACAAATCGTCCAAGTGTGTTTTCTTTGCAGTTCCACCTTAAAAAATTAAGATGCTCAAGTAGCAAAAACATTGGCAAAGTAGCAGACTCACAAGGTCACTGGAGAAATGTTCTCGATGTCCTTAACGCAGCTGTAGTGTAGGAGATGCACTGTTCATTTACCCAATGAGGTGGCACTTACTAATTAGCCAGTAAACAGTGCTCCAGTTGGGTAGAGGTGTTGCACAAAATGGTTGTTGGAGAAATTCACTGGGCAGGATTCATTGTGGCACAATATTAATTTCATAGAAATTAAACTTTAACAGGTTATAGTTATGAAATACAATGTAAAAAGTATGCTGAAATTCTCTGAAAAATAGCATAGGTTACAGGGTTGTTATAGTTAGGAAATAGAATTTAAAAAACGAAGGTTATAGGGACATTATAGATAGGGAATACAATTTTAAAAAATGTAGAAATTCACCGAAAACCCCCCAAATGTTTACAGGGACATTGCAGTTAGGAAATGGAATTGAAAAAAACATAGAAATTCACTGAAAAAACAAAGGTTACAGAGATGTCATAGTTAGGCTCACATTTCACTCGTACAAAACCAGTGAAATTCAGCAGACCCACTCACTCTCTCAAATAGGCACTGAAACAACCACTCACTCACTCATAAATCTACTCATAGAACCAGTCACTTACCCATACAGCCACTCACAGAGCTACATACTCACCCACACTGCAACTCACATATCCACTTATTCACCTCTACAGCCACTCATGCAGTCACTCATTCACCCATGTAGCATCTCATCACAGCAACTCACTCACCCATGCAAATACTCACACACCCACACAACCATTACATACACATTCTCTCATCCATATAAGCACTCACACATCTGCTCCCTCACCTATAGATCCATTCACACAGACACTTACTCTACCATAAAGCCACTTGCCCACCAACTCAGTTAACCAAACACCCACTTATACAACCAGCCACTCATCATACAGCCATTCAGATACCCACTCACTCACCCATACAGTAACTTACACAACCACTCACTCTCCCACACAGCTACTGACACAGCCACTCACTCACCCATACAGATACTGACACACCTACTCACTCACCCATACAGTTACTCACACAGCCACTTGCTCACCCAGATAGCTACTGACACACCAACGTATCCACCCATACAGCCACTCACATACCTACTAATGTACCTATGAAGCCACTCAGATACCCACTCACACATAGATACATACAGTCACACAGCCACTCACATAATATATGTTACAAATAGTATCACTCATTAGTAGTACAGAAAGTATTCCATTTAACTTTTGTAGTTCCTTGGTATATATGTTTAACACTCAAAAGCATTTATAAAACACTCAGAATCACTGGATGATGCCATCAGTGATGTCATTTGAAATATTACCAATGATGTCATAAGTGAAGTCATTGAACATGTCATCAGTGATGTAATATGTGAGGTAATAAGCAGTACATTGTGGGGGTACGTTTTAGTTAGCTCAGGTAACTATAACTGCTGAATTTCACTTGTTTTATATGAGTGAAATGTAAGCCTAACCATAACGTCCCTGTAACCTTTGTTTTTTTCAGTGAATATATATATATATAGTTAGTGATATATCCTTGCGACTAATAAGTATATGTGCCAGCTAGTACAAATACCAAAATGGATATTTTATTAATGAGCGTGGTACACCTAACATGCTGAGGCAGCTAGATCCAAGTGAATATGTTAGTGCATGGCAGTCACCTAAATAAATACACTATGCAATGGTATCAGCGAGTACTTGCAGTTGTGTGTGTCCACTCTCCACTTGTAGTTATACACCATCTATCATCATTCTATACACTTTTCTAAGTGCATCAGGCACAAAGTCATTAAAATGTATTTCATGCAGGGCAGCAAGACAACTTGATGCACTGCATCAAAGGGAGAGGACAGAAATGCAACATATTTATTAATTTATCAAGATATGTTGCATTCCTGCAAATGCTACCTACTGCGCCAATGCAGACACCCTAGCGCTGCGGTACAAGGGTGCCCCAAACATTACAAAAGCGGCACTCTGGACTGTTTATACAGGAAGTGGATACCAGCCATGCACAAACACAAACCCTTCATTCATCTAAGCCGTGACCTGTGAGGGAGTAGTGGTGCACAGTGTCTGTCTCAGCCAAACAGGAGGTTGTTGCACCTCAGGAGTGAAGTGGCCGTCAAATGAATGATTCTTTCTGGATTCTGATCTTGAGCTATCCATGTGCTCGGCGCTTGCTTGGGCTTACTATTTAAGAAGTGAAGCCAACTCCTGTGCCTGTCTCTGTTAAGCTATTAAGACAGGAGTATATCAGGGTCTTAGCGTTTTCTATAATTTTAAGTAGCTCATACAGTCCCAATCTCCCTGATGTGTAGTATGTATTAAAAAGGGAGACTGTGGTGGTCCTCAAAAGGGACAGAGAAGCACAGATCATTTGTTGCAATGCATTCGTAGTTCAAAATGTGGATTATGAAATTAGGAATAGGGCAATAGGCTATCTGATTTAGAAAGAACAGTGCTACTGTGCGTACCCGTCAAAATATTTTTTAAAGAGAACTGTACAACTAATCTCTTTTTTCTAATCTTCTTTATTTCTTACATCAGCACCCAAGGGCAAGAGGGCATTGGAGAGCAAAGGTGAAGGGGTTGCCACCACAGTGCCACACCATATGGTTTCTCAAGTAGATATCTTCTGTCTTATTTTTTCTTACGTTTAATTCTCCCCACTGGTAATATAATTTGACCTTCTGTGTTTGTGTTCTACTGTCTACTTTTTTTTTCAACTCCTCTAGCTAATGTTTGTTAATCCTGCATTAACCTGTTTTTCTATATTTCCTGTTTTTCTAGCTTACTTTCTCCTCTCTGTAGTTTTCTTCTGCTCTCTTTTTAGTATGCTTTCACTCGCCCCTCTGATATTTGTCTTGTGGTACTGTAAGACTAAGAGAAAAGATGTTAGGTACCATGAAAACTGAAGGCCCAAATAAGCTATTATTCACCACACTTGTTTGTTGAGAAGGTTTTCCCTTGCTCAAACAGTCAAAAAGAGAGAGTGGCAATGGTAATGGACTCCCCAATGTTGCCTTATTATTTATAGAGTATACCAGCAGCTTCCATGATTGTACAGCATGGAAGGGAAAGGAATGAGATTCCATTGTATTTGAACTGAAGAAGCGTTATCCCACCGGGTAACATCTCCCGGTTGCACAACCAAACTCCCGAAACTGATTGATCCAATGTTATTCAATAAATAAACAATAAATCAAGGTTAGATATTGTTTATTCTACACCATTGTTGAAATGAAGTTCACATTTTTCCCAAAAATACTCGGTGGGATAACACTTATTCAGTTCATTTTAATTATGCTGGTCATTAGTCAGAATCTCAACTTAAATTACTCAATTGCAGCACGTGCCTTCGGTGTGCATCTACCACTACCTCATCATCCCATTGTATTTGTCAATCAACTTCACTCTCATCATAGTCCTGTCCCTCCATTACGAGAAAATGTTTTTGATTGACTTGACTATCTGACTTCTTTAGCATGTAGTCAACCAACAAACCTCCTAAAGTGATCGTTTTGACAGAAGATGCTGCAAACAGACCTGTAGTGAGATATTGCTGTTGTACTTTGTTTAAAATGAGAAATAAATACTTTGTTGAAAATAATAAATACTTTGGTGGCAAATTTGGTATCTAAAATGGGTAATTTATGTTGTTTCTAGCCGCACAGACCACCAGTGCCAGAGGCAATGCCAGTAGCGAGGCAGCAAGCAGTGTAACAGAGGTGGCCCAGTTGGAGGGGGATAAGTCCTACTGGTGATAGGGACCATTGATAAGTAATATTGCTTGCTTATGGACAAATTAAGTAAACTGCATTTGTCAAGCGAGGCAAATATCTCACGTATCATCCCCTCCCTGCCTAAGGCATTTCACCACCTGTGAACTTTCTGCAGCATGGTACAATTTGGCACTGCAGTGTTGGCTCTGCAATGTGTTTCTGCTTAAGTTAATGCAGCATTGTGAAGTTTGCAATGAATTACAAACCAAAAACAATGTGTGTTTCCCAGTGTCCACTCTTACTAATCCTTCACTCAATCAGTCTTCCCTTCAGTCCTGATTTAACCAAAAATAAAACACTCCATTCTTGGCATGTACCACATTTTTCTGCCCAAGTGATGTATATTTCATGGCTTGCATTGCGGATTCATACCTACTCAAATGTTTCCCTTGAGTCATTCGTCAAACACATTGACTAACAAAGCAAAATAGTGGCACAGTATGATCAGTGACACCCCACTATTCTATAACTAAACCTTTACCTAGCTTAATCCCTCTAACATACTTTACAGTAGAGAAACTTTCCCTACTGCCAAAAGAAGGTATTTGGTGAAAATAATTTGTGGTGGAAGAGGAGGCCAAGTTGTAAAATGGGATTAAGTGTGTGATTTAGACCAGTGTGGTAGATGGGATTATCTGTGACAAACATGTCAAATAAAATATATCAAGTTCCCGTCCCTGTAAGGCAGTGTATCCTTTTCTCCAATGTCTATTTACGACAGCCAGGATATCAGTTATAGATGATGTGTGTGACGTATAATTTATTCAACTGCGTCTTCCAAGTTTGGAGTCTGGGTAGATTTGAAAAGGCAGTTGAAGTAGAGCAGGTACATTGGAATGAAAGTAAGTTAATAAGTTATCTATTAAAGCTGCCCAAAACATGTTGCAGACTGCATTGAGTAGTAAACTTGGTGCTAGCATGCCTCCATTAATTTTGCACATCAAGAATACTATTAATTGTGCTGCATATACGCTGTTCTCATTAACTAGAGATCATTGTTATGCATAAAGGCCCTCATTTATGGGGGTTTTGCGTAAACGGTGCAGGAGTTCACCTTGCTGCACTGCTCTTCGTCAAAGTGAAAGGACAGGAATGCATCATATTTATCCAATATGGTGCATTCCTGTCCTTTCCCCCTGCACTGGCAACATTTCGGCAGCCTATCACCAATGCAGGCACCCTTGCACAGTGGTGTAGGGGTAGCTTTGTTGTCAGAGGTATTGTTTTTGTGCAGACTTTTTCCTCTTTTCATGTGTGCTACAGAAGGCAGCACTCAAGGAAAGAGGAAAAATGGGGAGAAATAATGTTATTTCTTCTTGTTACGCCTCACTTCAGGAGGCATAAGGTTTTGGAGCATCCCCAGGTTTACATGGTTTGGTAAATGTGAGGAAGCATCAAAATCCATGGGTGTTGTGTGGGAACAACTTCTGCATAGCCCATGGAATGCCTCCTTTGCACATAGTAAGTCACCGCAGCAATTTGTGCTGCCTTGCCTTACTAAAGTGGCTTTGTGTGGCCTCAAAGATATGGTTTCAATATTTGTGCCGCCGAAGCATCACAAAAAGTGACGCTCTGGTGGTGCAGGGGGCTTATAAACATTCCCCCAAAGTTAATGTTTAGTTTCACTATTAAATCCTTTTAAAGAAAAAACACACATATTCTGGTGATATTCTGGCTTAATTCCTTGCAGTCAGTGCTCTTCTTATGTGCTCCATGTGTGGGGAAACTTGGTCCTGTGACTAATCAATTAAAAAAATCCAACGGCTCTAGGGGACCTGTAATGTTCTGCTACGTTGCCACTATAAACAAGTGTATGCACTGAGCATTATTATTTGTGCGTTCTCTTTTTTTTCTTTCTTGATTTAGCAACTCCTGCTGCTGGAGCTCCATTATTCCTGTTGCACAAAGCTGCCCTGCTACTGCAACACAGGATGGAGGCACTCCTAGCAGAATATCACTAGCTGGTGGTTTTGAAGGAGGAGCAAGCACATGCAGATTGTCCCTCTGGCCACCCTGGCCAGCCAACATCCCAACCACACCATTTCCAGCACTGCCTGAAGCCAGGATCCACCACTGCTGCCTCCCAGCAGTCACCCCCCTCTTCCTCATCACCATCATTATCAACAACAGACTGCCTGGTCCTCTGTTCCCTAGGTGAGCTGGTGCCGATTAGAGTGGGTTAGCAGAACCTCGCTCAAGAGGTGGCACTACTTCATGCCCTCCTGGATTCCTTTAAGAAGCCGTTTTTTAAATCAAGTTTTTTGTGATGGGAGGGACTGTTTTATTGAAGGTGGAGAATGTATGAACTGGAAAGGGATGTTGGGGAAAGGCTTTTACATTGATGGGACATTCGGTCTATTTGTTTGGGGAGAGGGGTACGCCTTTTGTGAGTGGAGAGGTTGGGTTTTCTTTCTAAAAAAATAAATGGGTAGTTTCTTTCTTATATGCATAACACTCACAATCTGTTTTGGTCTTTGCATTACGTTTTAGAGTGGGCTTGTGTTTTTTATTAGTAAAAAGCTGATCTCTGAACAGTCACATACTGTATTTCGACTTTTGCCCATAGACTTTCCCTATCTGCTTGTGTCCAAACAATACCAAACAATACCTTGCTACCACAGTGGGAACACTCAGACTAGGTCTGTCTTATTGCATGATGAGGTTAACTTTTGTCACTTTTGCAGCACCCAGTCCCTTATCAAAGTGTATGCAAGTTAGTTATAATATAATATCCTTCTCCTACTACCCTATTTAACAATATTGACACCTAGGGAGATAGACCTACAACATATATTAAAACATCAACATCTTACTTATCTCTGCTTGCCAACAAAGACAACTATAGAAGAAACTAACTAAACTTGTTCACTTCAAGTCTTTGTTCTCTTACCTGAATGGATGAAGTGATGGCTGCTATCTCTCTCAATCTTCCAAAACCTTATTGAAGGGTTCCTCAAGGGACCTTCTAAATGGTGGTGGTAGTAATATTAGGCTAGCACTAACAGGGAAGACATCACAAGCTAGGTCCCACTCCAGCTGTAAGATTATTCAGAAAGAGTATCCACCACAGGCAACCAACTGAAAGAAAACAAAGAGGTGGTGGGTTATTTATTATCATAACTGTTCAAAGCCAGAGACAAGACCACCACTGCTACACAAGAACCTGGTGTTACAAAAACGAACGGAATTAATTTCTGAAAAACTGAACATTAGTATTTCATTTATTACAACAATTAAAATTAAAGTTACAAAATCCTCGAGTCAGGAGTGATCAGGAGAAAATTAGGCATTTCAGCAATTTAAGGAATCATTCAAAAATTTTAAGTATTGCACACTTTTAGTGTTAGTTTATTGACTCTTAAAGTGTAACTTTAAAACTAGTAACTTTTCCATCAGTAACTTTACGAGTAGTAAGTAATCACTTACTTTAAAAGGAGTTACTACCACTGGTTAGTTATGGTCACTGCTTGTAATGGTAAACATCTGGAAGTTCAAGAGGGAACTTGCAGCAAAAATGAAACGTTATGTTTATGAATAGGGCCAGATAGTGCCGTTAGCACTACTACCAAATTTGGAACAGTGGAACAGACATTGTTCTGATTCTTCACAATGATGATTAATTGAATGATGGTATATTCCTTTCATGCCTGGGTGGAAAGTGGGACTGGTGTGGGCTATTTCGCATGTAAGAAGATCTGGCAGTGAGTTGGTGTCGCTTTTACCACATCTGCCTCAGCAAGTGTGTGATCCATTTATAGTGTAAATTCATAAGTCACACCTCACTATATCACAAAGCCTGGAGGAAGACAGATAGGGGTGTGATGAAAGGATGGGAACTGGGAGTTGGGGAAAAGTGTTGTTGTGTAGTTCCAACAAATCTATATAGGATCTGGGCGTTTAGACAATATAAACTAAGGGATTGGTGTCCATACAGATTCCAGACATCCCTGAAGGATACGTTAGTCTGTAGACCAGCTAGCTCACAGTGCCACTATGAGCCTCTCTTACCAAGGAGCAAATAGTTTTTGGCAACCACCAGTACAGTACTTTTCGCTTAGTCACTCATGCTCACTTAGTCTCAGTTAGATATACAGAATAAATGGTGGGAATGTTTTCAATAAGCATTTACTGAACCAGCATCATTCTAGTATAAAATATGTGTGCTGCAACAACCATTAGACAGAGACATATGTATGTGGTTATAAGCCCCAACAGAGTAAAGAAATGTAGAATTCTACCATAGTGCTAAAACAATGAATACATGCAGGCATATAGATACATAACAATGACATGTGTACTCGCACGATGCAAGCCCTAACTAGGTGTACCTAAGTGTACCTAGCATGAATGTAGGTGTATAGCCAAGAATACCCTTGGGATAGAGCCAACCCCATAACCTGATGTGGTAGAGCGAAGGACCTCGTCTTGGTCTTGAGATGGGCACCCCCCAAGGGATGGCAGACCACTGCATTCTGGAGTGTCTGCCTCGAAGATACTGTGAATGTCATGTCTGCATTAAAAACAACTAAGGCACCAGGACCTGAAAAAATCCCTGGGGATCTTTATAAATTGGAACACCAGGTTTGATCATTTTACTTTAATCCCCTTATATATAAGAAGGGCGATGCATGTGTGCCATCGAATTACAGGCCAATCAGCCTTATCGACAATGCCCAGAAGATTTTTGCTAAACAAATCCTTGATAAATTACATCATTGGATAGACATAAACAATATCATGTCAGATCTACAAGCAGGGGTTCACTCTAAGATGAGCACTGTAGATCACATTTTCGGATTTACCACATTACAATGGAAATCTACCATACAACAACAGAATCTTTATGTGACATTTATTGATCTCAGAGCTGCCTTTGACCTTATCCCCCATACAAATCAGTGGTCTATTTTAAATTCAATGGGCGTACCGGGGAATTTAATCCATCCTATGACCCACCTACACGATAACAACTTTGCCCAGGTATGGTTTGGTAATGCAGGAGAGCTTACTAAGCGTATCCCCATATAGCAGGGTATACACCAAGGGTATGTCCTTGCCTCTACGCTTTTTACCCGCTATATAAATTATGTGGTTGATGTCCTCAAAAACTGCAGAAATGCCTCCTCTCTACAAACCAGTAATAAGGTACTGATTCTCTTATTTGTAGATGACTCCCTCTTAATTTCCAAGACCCAAATGGGTCTCCAGCTTTTCGTCAACAAGTTTACTGATTGTTGTGTGTCACAGGGCTTGGAGCTCAATGCTAATAAAACCAAGTACATGGTTTTTGGCACGGGAGCTGTTAAAAACTCAATCATACGGGCTGGGGAGAAGTACTTGAGAGGGTGAGGAGCGTCGATTATTTAGTAGTCAAAGTAATGGGGAGTATAAAGTGGAATGACCAGACAAAGAAAAGTTCACTGCTACTGAAACATAGAGCAAATGCAATTAGTAGGTTATATAAGCAAACAAGTTCCCGAGCAGTATCTCCTGCTCTGGAATGTTATCATGGCAAAGCACAAGGGATAGCCATATATGTAGATGAGATCTGGGGATGTACTGATGCTTCCCAACTCTCTGCTGCAGAAAATGGATTTGCCAGAAGTTTGCGTTCTGTCCCCAATGTACAGCAATAATTCGGCTATTTTATGATCTGGGACTTAAAATAATTGCTGATCTGGCTGCCCTTAGACTACGATTATGGGTCACTCTTGAGCTGAAGGAATTCTGAGATTGCCTTATTTTGTTTATTTATTTATTTTGCAAACTTATACCGCGCTAGGACTCGACTCCCGAAGGAGTATCTCCGCGCCTCTGGCATCATCTAGGAGCAAAGAAACCCAAACATATGTTGGTCATCTCTAGAAGCTAACCTAATACTGAAAGAGAAAAGTTTTGAATTTTTTCCTAAAAGGAAAGTGTTCTCTGCATAGTTTAATTTCCATGGGGAGATGATTCCAGAGCTTCGGGCCAGCCACTGACAAAGCTCTACCCCCTTGTCTAGTCCTTTTAAACTTAGGAACACATAGCAGTTGTTTGTCTCCTGATCTAAGAGATCTGGAGGGGACATATAAATTAAACTTTTTAGTCAAATAGTCAGGGCCATTCCCTGTGAGACATTTGTGAATGATACAGCATATTTTGAACCTCACCCTTTGTTTCACTGAAAGCCAGTGAAGTTTGGTTAACAGAGGTTTAGATGGAGTACGTGCAGGGTCATTGAGAACAAGACGTGCAGCGGTGTTTTGGACGACTTGTAATCTTGCAATGATCCCCTCGTTGGCAGCTAGCAGCAATCCATTGCAATAATCTAATCTACTCAACACAAGCGACTGTACCAGAGTTCTTCTTGTGGTATCAGGGAGCAGGGGGAACACTTTCCGGAGAAGCCCGATAACATGGAAACAGGAGCCAACCACTTGATTTCCATGTTGTTTCAAGGCAAGCTCCTGATCCAGTTTTACTTCAAGATCTCTTACAACCTGTTTGGGCTCAGGGACTGGGCCAAGATCTTTGAGGCCACCAGTCAGGAGTCCACAGGCGTTTAGCTTCCCCGAAGAGCATCACCTCTGTTTTGGAAACATTGCACTGCAAGAAGTTTGATGCCATCTAATGGGCAACCTCTTTCATCCCTCTGGCAAAGGAGTTTCGCACTTCAGGAGTCATTGTTTTAAACGGAAAGAGGAGTTGGGTATCGTCCGCGTACGATACCGGGATGAAACCGTGGGATCTCATGATGTTAGCAAGGGGGGCCACGTAGATGTTAAATAACGTGGGGCTCAAACAGGAGCCCTGTGGCACCCCCTTAGAGATCTCCACCTCCTCCGACCGATACGGACCCAGGATGACACCCTGGGTACGCTTTGTAAGAAAACTCCTTAGCCAGGCCAACGCCTTGCCTTCCAGTCTGATGTCAATTAATCTGGAGATCATGATGTCGTATGACACAGTGTCAAACGCCGCTGACAGATCTGATAGCACCAGGATAACGGAAAAACCACTATCCTGTAGCATATGAAGATCGTCAGCGACGGACAACAAGGCTGTCTCGGTGCTATGCCTTGGTCTAAAACCAGACTGGGAGGGATCTAGCCCCCCTGCACTTTCGATGTAATTAGACAGGTGCCGATTAACTGTAATGTTAAAGCTCCCTCGAGCAGTTGGCTGACGAGCCTGGGACCCCGCGCCTGAGTGGTACTAAACCTGGCAATATTTGGCAGCCACCGGCAACCCCAGAACACGGCCTAATCCCTGCTGATGAGGGGTAAATACCCCGAAACACGTGTCCAGGAATGGCGAAGATAGCGAAGATAGCAGAGAATCGAAAGAAGATGCATCGCGGAACACGAACTACACTTACCACAGTTCTTAGGGGCGATCCCGCTGGTGTGTGAGTAGTGTGCGACCCCACCCCCATTGTAACACCAATGAATAAGACATGTGCATTTTAAAACAAAGGAAAAAGTAAAAACGTCTTGTGCTATGTAAAATGCCGTGATTAAAACATTAAAGTCGATGTTCATTAAAATAAGTAAGTGTTCTTAATGTCCTGTAAATATAATTTTGGGTGAAAAAACATTTTATGGTGTAGTCGCTCTATAAGAAATTTTGAGAAAGCCGCATGCTCTCCGTGGTGGGGCACGCCCGTTGCGTCATTATGACGCGATAGGCGCGCCTCATCAGGGATTGGCCAAGAGGGCTTCTAAGTGGCCCGGAAGCAATCGAATCGCTTCGGGGCACTGGGGGAGCAGAGGTCAGGCCGGTTAGAAACGGCCTGGCCAGTAAGAGGGGTTTAAAAGGCCGGGGAGCGCGGGAGTCGGCCTCTTTTACCCGCGGTCCCTGGTCTGCCCCACCCAGCCTCT
The DNA here is from genome assembly GCF_964261635.1 of Lissotriton helveticus. NCBI lineage: Eukaryota > Metazoa > Chordata > Amphibia > Caudata > Salamandridae > Lissotriton > Lissotriton helveticus. The sequence continues at coordinate 1,687,578,042 of NC_136068.1, forward strand.
AGGAGGCTGTAATATTTTTTTCTTTCTTTTCCTCTTTGCAGGAAGCCAAAGGTCGGTGGCAGGAGCCCACCCCTTTGTAAGGGTATCGGCATTTATCTCCTGAACCAGTGAGGATGCCCGGATCTTTTCTTTTCTATTTCATTGCAGGTCGGTGGCAGGAGCTTCACACCGGAGGAAAGCTGGTCTTCTGAAGCGCTTTGGACTACTGGCCGCCTTTTCTCTTCCGTTTTTGAAGAAGGCTTTGTTATCGAGGGGCGCTTACAGCGCTTCTCTAAGGTATCAGGAGGCGCATCTGAGGCCGCTGCTCACCGCCATAGCCGCAGGGAGTGCATCTGAATTGTGGGCTAGGCTTGCGTGTAGAGGGGGCAGCCGCGAGCATTTTCTGAGCACTCGCATGTAGAGGGGGCGGCCACAAGCGATTTCTTCTGAGCGCTCAAAATTGTTTACATGCAGGAGCACGATACCGGTAGGGGGTCTCTCAGAGGTATATATATTTTAAGGCAAAAGCACACAATCGTTTTGTTAAATATTGGGGTCAGAACAGGGGTTTGTGTTTGGAAATTGAAGAGCCAAGCTGGTATCAGAGGACAGTAGGCCGGTGCATCTGTCCTGAAAGCTATCAGGGGGGAGATCATTTGTACTGTGAGGAAGGCATATACGGTGCAAGCTCTAACAAGTGCATTACTGGAAAGTACTTGTATTTACCTACTGTTTTTCTGTATAAATGTATGGGCATTTAACAGGCTTTCTGTTCGCATGAAAAGGTGATTGCAGGCCAGTTACCCCTGATTTAAATAGTTTTTATTAACGAAAGAAACGTAGTGCAGAGAGGTGATCAGTCCTATAACATGCAATTGTTATTATTACAGAATCCAAGTTGGAACAGAATCTCTGCAGTGGCGCATCAGAGGTGACACAGGGTTTCGCTCATCAGAGGTCACAGACAGGCCTGCACTTCACTGCTTCTGGTAGCCCACACGGGCTAGAGATTACTCACCCAACACCCAGGTTAGCTGGTGTGGAGCGGCTCCAGTTGCGTGGTGCTTATGGCCGGTTTGTGTTCCTCCAAGGTGCGCAGGTAAGGACCTGGACAGGTCCTGTTTAGGTAACAGATAACATTGTGCTTGCGGTGTTATCGCCTATCAGTGCACAAGTTACCTAGCACTTGTGTCACAGGAGCTATGGCTAGTAAACGTGGCGCAAAGCGTTCCCGCATGGAACATATGTTGTAATCAATGATGCGTAGGATGGCGACAATGAATAGGAGGTGGGGAAAGGTAGAGCAAATGGGGCAGAGCCTTGCAGAGCTCAGACAAAGAGTAGATGGGCAGAGTGGGCCAGCAGGCACACCTAAGCACACCATAGTTCTCCCAAAACCCAGAGGGGAGTTGGACCCACTCCCCAGGTGGGCTAGGCACAGGAAGAAGAAAAATCAAGCACTCATGCCTTTAGGGGATATGCCCCTGGAGGAGGGTCCCTCAGGAGTTCCAGTGATACCGGTGAACCCTACACTTATACCGGTGATCCTTGCAAGTGTCCCATTGGTCCCTGCTCCTACCCCACTCATGCCTGCACCAAGCCCGGTGCCTCCCGCATCGATCCCGGTGGTCCTCGTGACAATTCCTTTGGTCCCTGCACCTCCCTTCCCATCATTCCAGGTGGTCCCCGCAGCACAGCCCAGGGACAAAGGTTCACAATCCGGTGGTCCCCACTCCCGCCTCAGCACCAACAGTTATTAATCAGGTTCCACAGGAGCTAGCGGCACAGACAGCGGCAGTTCTCCTTTGCTAGGAAGGGGGGAATATTACAAACTTCAGTGGGAGCAAAGGAGGTAGGGGAGGTCCCGTTAGCAGAGGCACAGAGGATGGTGGCAAAGATTATTGCAGCCCCAGAAGGGGGGCCAGGTACTTCCGTTCTAATCCAACCAGCGGTGCAGGCGAGCGACAATGGAAAAGACAAGGTGACAGAGCCAGCTGGAGTTGGGGCAATAGGTAAGGAAGTAGCATTGCCACTGCTGGGTGCGGGGGTACTGCCCTCTAGAAGGGAACATTTGGCCAAACAAGCGAAAAGGAGTTGGTATGCTCAGGTGCTTACATCAATATGTTCTCCTTACTTGTCGATGACAGAGAAATGGATTAAGGCAAGAAGCAGAAAGACTGGATGCTTCCTAGTGAATGGTGTGTTGAAATAATGAGATTCAGGGTGGAAGAGACTTTGAACAACTGGATTAGTGCTTTCTCTGTATTTATGGCTATAATAGCTGAGCGTTCACTTAATATGCAAGCAGAAATGGCTTGTTACCAGAGCAGGGTTACTATGACTCATGATAAATATGGGGGTGTAGGGTGGAAGGAATATGACATGAATTTCAGGAAGGCTAACAAATTTGACCCATCACTTATCTGGGACTGGGTTGACTCAATCTCATGGTTTGATCAGTTTGGCCCAGGACAGCCAGGCAATGCAGTTCAAAACTGGAACAAGGGTCACACTTCCCAAGTGCCTCAGCCCTTTCGGCCACCACAAACCGCGGGCACGGCTCCTAGTCCAGGGAGCTGTGGTGGACTAAAAGGGGCATGCTGGGATTTTAATAGAGGGACATGCATCAGGGCCCAAGGCACTTCTACATTCAGGCATGCATGCTCCATATGTAATCACCCTTCTCACCCAGAAACAAAATGCCTCAAAAAATCAGGAAATAGGGGAACGAGGAAACAGGAGTAAGAAGAAGGCACTAATGGTAAAACATTCACCCATTGACGTTCTGGCTATGACTCCTTGGTTAAACAGGTACCCAGACCATGCCACGGCTAGGTTTTTACAAGAAGGTTTTTTGTATGGCTTTAGGATTCCGGCAGTTGACTACACAGGGGCACCAGAGTGTCAAAATCAGCTTTCTCTAAGAACCAATCCGGGGGTGGCAGCAGCGAAAATAGCAAAAGAACTTTGCCTGGGCAGAATAGCGGGACCTTTTGATCACATCCCTGTGCACAATTTGGCTGCTCGCCCCTGGGGGTGGTCCCAAAGAAAGAGGAAGGGGAGTTCAGGTTGATTCGTAATCTGTGAGCCGCTAGAGGCAATTCATTAAATGATGTCATCAACGAAGAAATCTGTAGCGTGAAATATGCCTCTTTCGACAAGGCAGTAGATATGCTAAGGGTTCTGGGATCGGGGGCCTTGCTGGCCAAATCAGATATTGAGTCCGCCTTCCGGCTGCTGCCTGTACATCCTCTAGATCACCACCTTCTAGGTTTTTCATTCCAGGACAAATTCTACATGGATATGTGCATGCCCATGGGTTGCTCTGTTTCCTGCTCTTACTTTGAAAAATTCAGTTCATTTCTGGAATGGGTTTTGAGACAGGCAGCAGGGCAAAAATATGTAATGCATTATCTGGATGACTTTCTCTTTCTAGGGCCGGCGGGCTCCTGGGAATGTGTTTGGGCATTGCAGGAATTTTGCGTGCTCATGCGTGCTTTCGAAGTTCCTCTGGCGCCGGGGAAGACGGTGGGTCCAGCAATCATAATAGAATTTTTAGGCATTGAGTTGGACTCTGTACAGGGCTGTTTCCGGTTACTTAAGGAAAAAAAATGTGAAATTTAGAACAGCACTCCAGCAATGTTTGGCAAAAGATAAGGTAAGGTAACCTTACATCAGCTACAACAGACAGTTGGTCAGTTGAACTTTGCACTAAGGGTAATACCCATGGCACAACCGTTCTCCTGCTCCATCTCTCAGGCCATGACAGGCCTCCAAGAAAAAGACAAGACTGTCGTCTGAGGTTCGCCAGGACATGCGGATTTGGATCGCATTTCTGGAGGGTTTAAACGGCAGGGTAGTGTGGCCCGGTCCCCCCACTACTTCTCCGGAGTTAGGTTTATGGACTGATGCTGTGGGGAGTGTGGGATTTGGTGCCATACTTGGGAACGATTGGGTGGAACAACATTGGCCGGCTTGGTGGGTGGAGAATGGTGTGACAGCCAATATAGGTTTTCTGGAACTCTTTCCCATCTAGGTTGCATTGACTGTTTGGCCTCATCATTTGCGTAATCAATCTGTAATTTTCTGGTCAGACAACATGACAATGGTTGAATGCATCAACCGGCAGGCTGCACGGTGTAAAATTAATCTCCGCCTATTGAAAGAGATAGTGCTATTGTGTATGAAGCTGAACATACAGTTTAAGGCTAAACATGTCCCAGGGGTGCTGAATAATGCTACTGACGCACTCTCTCACTTCAAGATGCAGGCTTTCAGGGAATATCTACCCTCTGCAGAGGCAACACCAACACGCTTCCTGGAAGTACTCTGGCAGATTGGTGCCCCCAGCTACAGAACCTCGTGGCAGCTAGCCTAGCACCCAGGACCAGGAAGGCTTATAAGGGGGGGTTTTGATTTTACTGCGCTTTTCTGGGGCAGGATTGGGCAGATAGCTGGCATAAGTCATGGTCATTCCTCTGGTATTTAGACACTTTGAATAAGGAAGGGCGCTCTGCGACGACAGCCAGGCGACATGTGGCAGCGGTTTCTTTCTTTGTGCAAATCAAGGACACCAGGGACCCCACGAATAGTTTCATTGTGTGGAAGGCACCAAAGTGGTGGACACGAGACACCCGATTGGCTTAGAGCGGTTGACATCACTGCTAACAGCCCTGGGTGGCATTTGCAGTTCAGTAGGAGAGGCATTATTATTCACAGCTGCCTTTTCACTGGCCTTTTATGGGGCATTTAGGGTAGGGGAACTGGTGGTGTGCAATAAGCAGGATGTGCAAGGTGGGCTCCAGCTTGAGCATGCAAGGATACTGGGTGACACTGATCAGGAAGCCCATGGCGAAGGGATAGTACTCCACCGGGCAACGGATAATCCATGCTGCCCAGTGATGCACCTGGTAGCCTTCCTCCAACAGAGGTATAGTGCAATAGGAGGGACATTATTAATGCATGCGGACGGTACCCATTGATGATCCAATTTAAAAGGGTATTGGCCATGATGATAGACAGAACAGATTTGGATCTAAAGGACTTTGGGACTCATTCATTCAGAATAGGGGCTGCCACAGAAGCGACAGCTAGAGGGTTGCACAGCAACAGTGTGAAGAGAATTGGGAGATGGTCCTCCAATTGTTATAAGCGCTATGTGCGGCTCACATGTTGTGAGGGTGGCAGCGCATTTTGTCCTGATCCTTGTCCTATTGTCTGCTTGCATTTCAGTTTCTCGAACCTGTCATGCAGGGGGGAAACTACCGTCAGCACATCACCAGCAAGATACTTCACAATGACGGGCACATCCACAGGACAAGGGAGCAGATGTTGTTTGGGTGATTGGTCATTCCTGTGTACGGTGTAGGCAATCTGTTTTTCTATCAGGTAATTACAAACAAAGAGCTGAGCAAGATGGTTTCAAGGTTTCTTTCCATGGTAAAGGGGGTCTCTGCCTCAGTCAGTTTAGGGTTTTTGTGACATAGCTGTTGAGCAGACACAGTCCTCCACCCTTGATAGTTATCTTGCATTTGGGTGGGAGCGATCTGACGAGTCTGGGTAGAAGGGGCCTGGTGGAGGACATCATCTCTGAAGTGGGCTGGTTAGCTAAGGCACTCCAGGGCTGCACCATAGTTTGGTCTCAGATAATACCCAGATTGAAATGGAGGGGGGAAACTCTGTGAAGGTGTCGAATTACTCGGTAAGGAGGATCAACAATAAAATAGGGAAATTGTTCAGGTCTCCTCATCTACAAAACATAGCACATGGGTGTATCAGGGGGGAACTATGCTTCTTAAAAGACGGGGTCCACCTGACTAGGTTAGGTAACGAAACCATGTTGGAAAATATAATGGCGTGGCTAGTTAGTTTGAAGGCACGGCATGACCTTTCAGTGTAGGAGGGTGGGGGGGGCAGGTAGTCGGTCAACTACGCTGGCCTGTGGCGGTAAGGTGAGCAGTAAATGTTAGGTCCTTACAGGGTGGCACCATTCTTGTATGGGGTCGCCCAAGGGGAGAGACAAGTGGTCTCTCCTAGAACTCCAGGGGCGGTAGAGCCGGTAGGCTGGATGGGTGCGGGGAAGGGGGGAGTCATGCTTTCTTCAGGCTGGTTGGCCACTTGCACGTGCACAATGACATCACTAAACGGAACAGAGTGCAAGGGCCCCCCTTTAATGGAGTTAATAGAGTGTACACGGGTAACCGGGGGGGGGAGTACCCTCACGGTAAACGGGCCCTCTGCACATGCTCACTTCTACGGGAGGGCGTGGCTAATTGAGAAGGATCTGACACCAGTTAGCAACCTTGTTGCCATAGGCCCAAATAAGATACGCAGAAAAGTAATTAATGTATGAGTATGATGCAGATGTTAGATTCGGATGGGATATACCTTGTATTAAAAGTATGTTAAGGTTAGCCATCTGATATCTGTATATATTAATTGTAATCAAATGTCATGCTACGTTTTCTGCGTAAAAATGTGTAAATATTGTTTATTTCAATTTTTATTTGATTTTATGTTTTAATAAATACGACTGGGGGTTGCACGACCCCCGCCTCCAAAGAAATCCCTCTCATGTCCATCTTTAATAAATGTTGGTTAAACGCAAGGCGGGGGTGGGGATGTTCGGTAGTCCCGGGCCATACATTGTTTATCGTGCCTGAACAACTCCGCGCCGTCCAAGGCAACAGATATTCAGCTGAGGTAGGTCCGGATATAGGATTTCAGTTCGGAGTTTGCTAATGCGTGAGAGCTCTCGCTAATCATTTGAGAGTGAAGAACAGCAAATAGTCCACAGCGGCAGGGACCCCAGACTCCCATTGTTAGAGCATCATAAGCAGGCAAGATGCGCTGAGTGATTGCGCTCGATTATCCTCGTTGATGGACAAAGCGCAATAAACTAATAATGTTTGACTGAAAATATAGCAAAGTGAGATCAAGACTAAATCCAGTCAGGACCTCTAGCAAATTTTCAGCATATGAGTTTTTCTATTTTTCGTTGAACCCTTGCCAGGTATTGTACTAGTCTGCAGTATGTCTGAGGGATTGGAAGAGAGGATAACAGAATTTCTGCAATAGTGTAGCCCCCTGATATTGAACGCTGGTTTTAATTTGGATTTGCAATAGCAGATCGGATGTTCCATGGTTTCTGGTCCTTGCCTGCAGAGTCGGAATAACTCCATGTCTTTGGCGCGTTACCAAGGCAAGGGCAGACAACCCAGGTGATATTTCAAAAGCTTATTTTGATATGAACGCCAGAGCTGAATCCGAGGTACAGTTGCGGTGTCAGAGTTGTATAGCTGGCAATAGTTTACCAGGTGTGTTTCGAGAACGCCTCATTTCCTGCCAGCAATGCAACTCTCTTGACAGTTTTATTTCTTGTACTTTTAAATAAGGAGTAGCTGACTGCTGAGTCCCATTGTGAGTTCAGACGAAGAAATGCTAAAGATGAGGTGAGTTAGTTCCAGGCAGGGGAGTTGACAATTTCCTCAATCAAGGAAGCATTTTCATGTATTTGCGTCTGTTTTTTTTTTAGTTTGTAGCAGCATTTGATCAATGCCCCTTGCCTGGCAAGGGTTTGTTTTGTGAGGCCAAACTCTAGTTCAAGTTGAGCACCTGAGATGTGCCTGGGTAGATGGAATACTGACTTGAAGTCGTTGGCTACGATCATGTCCAGATGAAGGGCATCTCTGCCTCTTAATTCCTCGCTGCCCTAATCAGGGCCAATATGGCCTGCACTATTTTCAGAAGAGTTCTATGTTGATCCAGTTAATGCTGCTTTTAGGCGAAGAAAAGCCACTTGTATGGAATTGGCTTACATCATTATGTTCTCGTTGTGCAGTTTGGAGGACCCCATCTATCAGTCAGCAGTACAAATTAATGTTTGTTGCTTCCCAATACAAGGACATTGAGTTAGTATCTGTCTTTCCTATGACCATGATTTTTGTTTTTTCATATTTATTTCCATGAGATTCATCATGGTTCATGGAATAGACTGCAGTAGCATTCAGGAGTCTTTGGAGACCAATCTTTGTGCAGCTGATCAGAACTAGATTGTCTGCATACATCAGACTTGAACTGTGGAAGCTCCTTACCTTTGAAGCATGTTTATTAACGTGGTCTAAAGTTGGTGGAAGGTCTGCAGGAAGAGATTGAAAAGTGTAGAAGCAAGCACACACCCTTAGGCCCTGATAAGTATTAATGTCCCTTGACAAGTAGGGACCATTCTCTAGTTTCAATATGAGACAATTATCAGTATGAAGAAGGATCAGGGCATACAGCAGGGGCCGGGGATTATCCAGGTGGCTAGTTTTGCCAGAGCTTCTGAAGAGAGAATAGTGCTTATTCTTTCATTGGTCAAGTAGCAATGAAAGTGCAACTATGATGGTTACTATCCCTGAGCCCTCAGAAAATCTAGTTTGATTGAGGGGGGTTATCTGCTTGTGGTCCGTTCTTCAAGCAGGCATCCAGCAAAATACTTTGGGGCATATATTCAAGGAAGTGGGGAGTGAGACGTTAGCCGTCATGGCTTAACTCCTCACTCCGCCACTTCAGAAACGCAAGGCTGCACCATATTTACAATGATATGGTGCAGACTTGCGTTTCCCCCAGCACTGGCACTACAGTTAGCAGTAGCACCAATGCAGGCTCCCTTGCTCCATAGTGCAAGGGTGCTAGACTTGGCACCATTGACGTGGGTCTCCCTTCCATTTTTTCACTGTTGCCTCCTATGTTTTTACTATGTTTTTGCTGGTCTAGATGCTTTGAGCACTTCGCAACTGCTAATCAGTGCCAAAGTGCAAGTGCTCCCTATTGAAAATTGTTGTAATGGATTAGTGACTCCATGATTGGCCTATTTGTTTTACTTGTCAGACCTTAGTACAGAGCACCATGTGTGCCCAGGGTCTGTAAATCAAATGCTGCTAGTGGGCTTGCAGTACTGATTGTGCAACCCACAGAAGCAGCATGTAAAGTATGCCTCAGGCCTGCCATTGCAGAACTGGTGTGCAGTCTGGGACTGCCTTGTCGACTTGGCTAGTGCACACACTTGCCAGTCCCTAAACCTTCCCTTTTCTACATATTAATCACCCCTAAGGTAGACCTATGGGCAAGGTGCATTGTATGTAAAAGGTAGGACATGCCCTGATGTGGGTGGCGTGTCCTTATAGTGAATTACAACCAATTTTGTTTTTCACTATAGCAAGGCTATCTGTTCCCCGAGGCCAGAATGGGCAGTTTGATTATACCATCTTATTATCCTAACAGACCCTAGGAACAAGATAGGAAAATAAAATGCCTGAACTCAGAATGTTAAAATACATCTTTTAGTGTGGGTGATTTTTATATTCTGTGTTTGAAAACACCACTTTTAGAAAGTAGGTATTTTCTTGCATAACCATCCAGCCTGCCTCTGCTAGGTTTCTGTATTCCATGTCTGGTTTGTGAGTGACAGTTGGCTGGAGAGGGCTTCGGCTCCAGCAGTCAGATGGGTCAGGACTGGGCTGGATAGGACCTGCATTGAATAGAGAGTAGGGGGATGAGATTTCCTTTCACTGACCTGAACCTTCATAGAATAGAGAGTAGGGGGATGCATTTTCCTGTCAGCTACCTGGGCCAGGTTTGTTTTCACCAATGGTGTCTCCACATCCTGACAGGAAGCTGCACCAGGGAGGACAGAACGGGTTTTGGCTGGGCACAGACACCCCCTGCCTTCAGAGGACAAAGGATTTTGCATTACCAATAATGGGGGCCAGACCCCAGAACTTGAGATCACTTCTGGGAATCAAGATGAACCCTTTGCCAAGGAGAAAAACTGGAGAAGCTGATGGACGTTTACTGCCCCTGTGCTGTTGCTGTTTGGGGTTGGCTCGCAGTGGTTACTTCATTGCCAAGGAAAGGGGAAAAGGGACTTTGTGTGAACTTTACTATATTGAGGAAGATCTCCAAGGGCTTGAGCTGAGCCTGCGTCCTGTTCTGAAGTCGCAGGGTCACAAAGACTTCACCACCAGCTTCCCCTGAATTTCCTTGCTGGGATTTCTACCTACAGGTGCCTGCTGTTGTTTTGGGCCCTCTGAAGACTGTGTGTCGCTGGTGAGCTGGAAGTGTGCCTCAACGAGGAAGAAGCACGTCACCGCTGCAACAGTTGCTGTCACATCGCAGAGGAAGCATGTCGCCACCGCAGCTGCATCACTGGAGAAGCGCGCCGCTGCAACAGAGGTTGCTGTCGCATCACCGGAGAAGCATGTCGCAGGGCCTGTTGCGGCTCCAGAGTTCATTGATTTCGTCATCGGGCGTGCACGCATTGCATCCAGGTTGTCGCATTGCATCAAAGACACCATTTTGTCACGTTGCACCAGATTGTCGCATTTCATCGAGGTGTCATCTTGTCACGTTGTAACTGAAACGCAGTAAGGAACAAACACATCACCTCCTCTCTGGTAAGGAACCAACACATCACCTCCCCTTCGCTGCAGTAAGGAACAGACGCAACAACTTCCCCCAAGCAAGGAATTGACGCATCACCTTACCGGCAACCTTTTTGTTTGTATTGCGTGGGGCATCCAAGGTACTTTGAGAGTAAAGTGTTCCATTTACCATCTACATTGAACTAAGCTATTTCTAACATTTTAAAGTCATATTGTTATTACAGTATTGTGGATTTTTGTTGTTTGGTCTTGTGTTAAGTGTAGTAAAATTACGTATTTTTCTAAATGGGTGTGGTGTCCATTTGTAGTGTTTTCACTGTATTACTATATGTGATCACAAATGATTTACACAGTGCCTTCTGAGATAAGCCTGTCTGCTTGTGCCAAGCTACCAGGATTGTATCCCCCTTTACCTGACTATAAGCAAGAGCCCCTACATGGTCAAAGGTACCTAGCTCTGCCAATTGGAGACCCCCATTTCTAACATTGGTGGTCAGAGGTGAGGACTTGGACTTTCATTTGTGACTCTTATACAGTGATTGGTGTACACTACTAGGGAGTGCAGACCATAAGGCGACCACATACATTTCGGTAGAATTTGTGTTCCTTGGGACTTCTATTTGTGCTGCTAAGTATTGCCAATTCTTGCCTCCATGACCAAAACAGAAGAAAAGAGGGTTGATACCTACACTGTGCCACACCTTAATACCTTCTGTAAAATATTTAAAATCCCTCTGAAAGGCATCACCACGAAGGAAGAGTTCCAAAAGGCGCTGAGGGCCTAGTTGGAATCTAGAGATGCTACTGAGCATCTTGTAGAGCCTAGGGAGGAAGCAGAGAATACAGATGGGCAGATAGATGGGCCATTGGGCCTGATCAGGATAAAAACACCTGCTAGGGCTGGCAGCAGTGTTTCTTCAAAGGCCCTGTCCCCAGAAGAGCTGAAGGACAGGGAGAGGGATTGAATACAAAAGTTGGAGCCTGCCAAGCACAAGCTGGGTGGTCAGAATAAGAAGTTTGCTTTGGAAGAGAAGAGAATACATTTAGATCATGAAAGGATATTGAGGGAGTTGGAGTTGAAAGCCAAGAGTTTAGAAATTACTACCTCTGGTGGTAGCACACCATCTGTGCCTTTAGAAACTAGAGTATTCATCCCCAAAGATGAAATTAAGGAGTTCCACAAGCATGAAGATATTGGGCAATAGTTTAAGGCCTATGAGTTAACTATGACCTCTCACCGGGTCCCTGGGAAGGATTGGGGAGCGGGGTTGTGTTGGTGGTTTCTCAGTGAAATCCCATGTTAGATTTGCCCTCTGAGGATCAGAATTCCTATGCCCACACGCAGAAAGCCTTAATGACCAGGTATGAGTTGACCCCAGAGCTCTATATTCAACGGTTTAAGAATTGTAAGAAACTGGACTCAAGTACTTGGGTGGATAACTGTCTTTTTTTTTGCAGAGCATTGGATGGTTGGGTGAAGAGTAGCAAAGTTAATGGTTTTGAAGCATTCTATGACTTGATTGCATCGGAGCACTTGTCAAGTAATTGTTTTCCAGAGCTACGCCAGCACCTTATTTATAGCAAGCTGACTAACCCTAGGAAGCTTGCTGAGGAGGCAGACTGCTGGATGGGTACCTGGGTCCACAAGGGTCATGTGGGAGACTTTGCCAAAGGTGGACAGGGTCTCCAGCAGAAGAGTGGGGGGACAAGGGTAAACAGAGGGAGTTCCAGAAAGGGCCCCAAAGTAATCCCCAAGGGAATGGTTTGCAGCTTCCCCCTGAGAAGAAGTCAGGGGCCCCGACAGATAAGCCTGTTCAGAGGAGACCCAAGAGATGTTTTGGTTATGGTCAGGTGTCCCAACAAAGGTAAAACAGTACCCACTTGTGCACCACCCAGGCAGATGACTAGTATAGCTCTGGGAGAGCAGATGGGTGCCCAACGTGGGTGGGGTCCCGCAGAGATGCCCGTAGTCTCTTTAGGAGACTGTGAGGTGGTCCCCAGGACCCAGCTGGCTGATAACACTAAGAAATAGAGGCAGTGGGTGACCATCAATGGACATAGGATGGAGGCTCTGAAAGACACTGGAGCCAGTGTGACAGCTGTCAGTTGTCGGCTGGTGTCTGAAGAGCAGGTGATCCCCAATGCATTTTATACTGTTGTTGCCGCTGACAACACAGACAGCCGCTGCAAGGTGGCTCAGATTCCCTTTGAGTGGGGGGGTCTCAGGTAACCTTCAAGTAGCTGTGAGGTCAGCCATGCCTGTTGACTGTCTGTAGGGCACATGATTTGGAGAGCTCGCATGGTGGAGCGAAGTGCTCATTTGGACATGTTGCATTTGCCTGAGTGGGCGTGTGTGACCACTCGGTCCATGGCAGCCAGTAAGGGAGTTCAAGAGGACCTGGAGCCTGAAAGAGTGGCCCAGGTGCCTGCCTTAAAGAGAAGAGGCAGGGGGCACTGAAAACCAGCCCCAAACTCCCACGGTCCAGGTGGAAGCAAACGTTGAGAGGGATGCCCTGGAACCTACAGGGGAGCAGGTAGCTGAATTGGGGGACCTGCCTGAGCTGACCCATTGGCAGCAGGAAGGTGGAACCTCCAGGGAAGAGTTCTGCGAGGAGCAGAGGAAGTGCCCTTCTCTTGTGAGTTTGCAGCAACATGCCACTAACCAGGCAGCAGGTGATCAGTCTAGATCACATTGGATCTACTGGGAGAATGGTCTCCTGTATAGCGAGCCTAAGGTTGCTGAGCCTATGTGCTGGTGGTACCCCATCACTTCAGAGCCTTCCTACTGAGGCTGGCTCATGATGTGCCTTTAGCAGGACATTTGGAGCAGGGCAACACCTTTGAAAGGCTTCTCAACTACTTTTAACTTTTTTTGGCCCAAATGCACAAGAGTTCAGATACTCATTGCAGGACCTGTCAGACTTGCCCGGCATGTGGTAAGAGTGGGTGGAAGTAAATGGCTCCTCTACAGTCATGCCCTGTGGTCAGCACCCCCATTGAGAGGGTGGGCATTGACATTCTGGGGCCTCTGCATCCCAAGACAGCCATGGGCAACAGGTTCATCCTGGTCTTGGTGGACCATGCCACCCAGTACCCGGAAGCCATCCCTCTCCAGTTGGTGATGGCCCCGTGGTGGGTCGTGCGTTGATGGGGATTTTCTCCCATGTGGGGTTCCCCAGAGAGGAGGTGTCAGACCATGGTTCCATCTTTATATTCAAGTATATGAAGTCCCTGTGGCAGGTTCACCTCTCTTTACCACCCCCAAGGTTATGGAGTGGTTGGGAGATTCAACCGGACACTAAAAGGCATGATTATGGTTCTTGAGGAACCTATGAGGTTACAGAGAGGTGCCACAGAAGTACTTAGGGTTCAGCCCCTTTGAACTGCTCTCTGGTCACCCTGTGAGAGGACCTCTGAGTTTTGTAAAAGATGGCTGGAAGAAAGCTCTGAGTAAACCACCCCAGGATGTATATAGCTACATGCTGACCAACAGAAACCAAACTAGGCATTTCAGGCAACTCGCTCAGGCAAATATGGAAGATGAAACAGTGGTACGATCAGAATGCCACTGTGATCGAGTTTCAGCCTTGCCAAAAAGTGTGGGTCATGGCCCCCACGGAGCCTTGTGCGCTACAGGATATATGGACCAGGCCATTTGAGGTGGTGGAGTGCAAGAGTAATGTCACCTACTTGGTGGACTTGCGGTCTCCTAGGAACCCTTTGCGGGTCCTGCATGTCAACCACCAGAAGCCCCACTTGGAGATGTCCAAAGTGGACATGCTCCTAGAGACAAATGATGGAATGGAGGAGGAGACTTAGCCTCTTCCTGACCGCCTGTCTGTGAAAGAGCAAGATGGGTCAGTGGATGGTGTAAACCTCTCTTCGACCCTGACCCCTGAGCAGCAGGATGACTGTTGCCAACTGTTGGGACAGTTTGTTTTCTGACCTGTTCTCTATGACTACGAGTATAACTAATTGGTGTGTCCACGATTTAGCCACTGGGGACAGTCCTCCTGTAAAGCATAAAACTTACAGAGTGACTGACATGGTATGAGCTTGCATCAAGGAGGAGGTCTCCAAGATGCTTGTGTTAGGGGTGGTTGAGTCCTTTAACAGTCTTTGGGCCAGCCCAATGGTCTTGGTCCCAAAGGCTGCGGCAACACGTGCCACGCCAGAACTATGGTTCTGCATGGACTACCGAGGGCTCAATTCAGTCACCATAACTGACGCAAACCACATCCCCAGAGCTGATGAGCTCATTGATCGGTTAGGGGCTGCCCGGGTCCTCAGGACGTTGTGTTTGACGTCTGGGTGCTGACAGATCGCCTAACTGATGGGGCAAGAGCGAGGTCAGTAATCTCCATACAAGATGGGCACTGCCAATTCCAGGTTATGCCCTTTGGGATGAATAATGCCCCTGCCACTTTTCAGCGTTTGGTCAACCAGGTGTTGGCAGAAATGGAAGATTTTAGAGCCGCCTACCTGGATGACATTGCAGTGTTCAGCGCCAGCTGGGAAGAACATCTTTGCCACCTCTGGAAAGTGTTGATGGCGCTGCGGAGGGAATGCCTCACAATCAAGGGGAGTAACTGCCAGATCGGGCAGGGTTCTGTGGTGTACTTGGGACACCAGGTTGGAAGAAGCCAGGTGGCGCCCCTAAAGCCCAAGATTGATTCCATCCTGGCTTGGGAACCCCCAAGACCCAGACAGAGGTGAGAGCTTTTTAGGACTCAATGGGTACTCAATGGGTACTACAGTAGGTTTGTCAAGGGGTATGGCAGCAGTGTTGCTGTTAGATTTGGGGGTCTCTAGTTGGCAGGGGTAGGTACCTTTGACCAAATAGGGACCGTTGCGTCTAGTCAGGGTAAGGGGGCATACTCCTAAAATAACCCCTGCTCACTCCCTTGCTAGCTTGGCACGAGCAGACAAGCTTATCTGAGAGGCAGTGTGTAAAGCATTTGTGAACACATACAGTAACCCAATTACAAAATTACAGATGGACACTATACAAGCTGTAGTATGAAAATAACTATTTTTATATAGACTTATCACAAGACTACAAATGACAAAAATCCACCATACTGTACTTAAAAAATGCTAGAAATAGCTTAGTTCTATTTAGATGCAAAATGCAACACTTTGAGTTCAATGTACCTTTGGATGCGTAATGCTATACAACGAAAGTGTTGCAGGGAAGGTGATGCGTTGGGTCCCTACTGTTGTGTAGGAGATGCATCGGTTCTTCTCTGAGTGGGAGGTGATGAGTCGGTTTCTTACTGCGCTTCCATGGCAATGCGACCAGCAGCACCGTGATGCGATGAAGATCCGGTGCAATGAAACAAAATGGCGTCTTTGTCTTGATGAGACAATGATGCGTGCACGCCTGACGGCTGTGCGGTGACGCAGCGATTCTTCAGAGCCGCGACAGTCCCTGCGACATGCTTCTCCGTTGATGCGATGGAGTTTGCTGTAATGGCAAAAACAACAGGTGATGGACAGAATGCAGAACATTGTCATACATTCACCCCAGTACAGAGATCTGGGCCTAAATCCATCGTTTTTTTGCACTCCACACCACCCCAGGTCAGATATGGCCATATGCAAATCAGCCTTGACCCTGTGCCTCATGGGAACAGTTCAGCCCGAACTGCCAAGCCATATCTTTCCTGGACCGGAATCAAGCATCCAAGGACCGGTTTCTGGCTATCAGCCGTCATCAGCCTGGATAGCTTGACTCCAGTGGTGTGGAGAGCATGGGATTCACGTCTGAGCATACCCATGCCACTCGGGGCGACAAAGGCCAAAACAACAGGTGATGGACAGAATGCAGAACATTGTCATACATTCACCCCAGTACAGAGATCTGCGCCTAAATCCATCGTTTTT
This sequence comes from Lissotriton helveticus, assembly GCF_964261635.1. Classification (NCBI taxonomy): domain Eukaryota; kingdom Metazoa; phylum Chordata; class Amphibia; order Caudata; family Salamandridae; genus Lissotriton; species Lissotriton helveticus. Next base: position 1,687,594,331 of record NC_136068.1, read on the forward strand.
TTGCACTCCACACCACCCCAGGTCAGACATGGCCATATGCAAATAAGCCTTGACCCTGTGCCTCATGGGAACAGTCCAGCCCGAACTGCCAAGCCATGTCTTTCCTGGACCGGAATCAAGCATCCAAAGACCGGTTTCTGGCTATCAGCTGTCATCAGCCTGGATAGCTTGACTCCAGTGGTGTGGAGAGCATGGGACTCACGTCTGAGAATACCCATCCCACTCGGGGCGACAAAGGCAAAAACAACAGGTGATGGACAGAATGCAGAACATTGTCATACATTCACCCCAGTACAGAGATCTGGGCCTAAATCCATCGTTTTTTTACACTCCACACCACCCCAGGTCAGACATGGCCATATGCAAATCAGCCTTGACCCTGTGCCTCATGGGAACAGTTCAGCCCGAACTGCCAAGCCATGTCTTTCCTGGACCGTAATCAAGCATCCAAGGCCCGGTTTCTGGCTATCAGCCGTCATCAGCCTGGATAGCTTGACTCCAGTGGTGTGGAGAGCATGGGACTCACGTCTGAGCATACCCATCCTACTCGGGGCGACAAAGGCAAAAACAACAGGTGATGGACAGAATGCAGAACATTGTCATACATTCACCCCAGTACAGAGATCTGGGCCTAAATCCATCGTGTTTTTGCACTCCACACCACCCCAGGTCAGACATGGCCATATGCAAATCAGCCTTGACCCTGTGCCTCATGGGAACAGTGCAGCCCGAACTGCCAAGCCATGTCTTTCCTGGACCGGAATCAAGCATCCAAGGACCAGTTTCTGGCTATCAGCCGTCATCAGCCTGGATAGCTTGACTCCAGTGGTGTGGAGAGCATGGGACTCACGTCTGAGCATACCCATCCCACTCGGGGCGACAAAGGCAAAAACAACAGGTGATGGACAGAATGCAGAACATTGTCATACATTCACCCCAGTACAGAGATCTGCAATGGCGACACTCTTCTCCAGTGATGCAAGGCGCTGTGGGTGATGCGATGGCGACAGCGGCAGTGGCGGCACACTTCTCCAGTGATGCGACGGCGTCTGCTGTGATGGCGACACTCTTCTCCGGTGATGCGATGACCACGGCTGCGGCGGCAACAAGCTTCTTCGTCTTGAGTCGTGCTTCCTCCTCCCAGCAACAATCAGTCTCTCAGAAGGCCCAGCTCAACAGCAGTTACTTCAATTCCCAGCAAGGGAAGGCAGGGGAGCTGGTTGGTGAAGTCTGTTGTCCCTGAGACGTCAACAGGGGGCAAGCTCTATCTCAAGCCCTTTGAGATCCTTTACAAGTTGATTTGAAAGTAGCGCAAAGTCCTTTCTCCTTTCTTTGGCAGTCAGGCAACCACTGTAGGCCAATCCCCCAAACAGCACTCAGCTTCGAGATAGTCTCTTCCTCAGTTTCTCTGGTTCCTCTCCTCAGCAAAGGTTCTTCTTGTTTCCCAAAAGTGATCTAAAGTTCTGGAGTCTGGGTCCCCCCTTTTATCCTTATTTTCTTTTTGTTCTCTGAAGGCAGAGAGGCCTTTGCCTAGTCCAAACCAGTTCTGATCAGTCCTGGAGCACTTTGTTGACAAGACTCCTACTTTCCTTTCACAGTGCAAGCAAGGGACATCAGACACACCACAGGAGGTGGAGCCAGCATTGTTGAGGGAAGGCACAGCCCTATTCAGGTCCCAGGTGTCATTCCTCCCACCCATCTACATGCAGATCTCTCTATTCAGCCCTGTGCTGACTCACCCTGTCTCCTAGAATCCCCCAACCCCTGTCACTCAAACTCCAGACAAGGAATACACAACCTAGCAGATGCAGCCTTGGATGGTTTGACAAGAAAACACCTACTTTCTAAAAGTGGTATTTTCAAACACAGAATGTTAAAACCAACTTCACTAAAAGATGTATTTTATCATTCTGAGTTCTGGCATACTAAACTCGCATTTCTACCTAGTTCCCTGAGTCAGTTAGGATTATAAGATGTTATAATCAAACTGCCCATTCTGGCCTATGAGAACAACTAACCTTGCAATAGTAAAAACCGAAAATGGCTGTAATTCACTATTAGAACATGCCACACACATCAGGGCTTGTCCTACCTTTTACCTACAATGCACCCTGCCTTTGGGCCTACCTTAGGGGTGACTAATATGGAGAAAAGGGGAAGGTTTAGGGACTGGCAAATGTGTGCACTAGCCCAGTCAGCAGGGCAGTACCAGACTGCACACAGGCTCTGCAATGGCAGCCCTGGGACACACTTTACAGACTGCTTCTGTGGGTGGCACAACCAGTGCTGCAAGCCTGCCGGATTTTCGTCCACTTTTTCGTTGACTGGGGGAGTGTGTGACATTGATCCACATTCAGTCCATCACTTGTTGTTTTTGCAATTGCCGCCCTAAGTGCGCTGGGGATGCCCAGACGTGGGTCCCAGGCACTCCACACCACTTGGAGTCAAGCTAGCCGGGCTGAAGAGAGGTGTTACCTCGAAACCGGTCCGGTCCTCGGATGCTTGATTCCGTTCTGGGAAGGACATGGCTTTTGTAGTTCGGACTGGACTGTTCCCATGGGGCAACAGGGTCAGAGCTGATTTGCATATCGCCATTGTCTAACCCAGGGTGGTGTGGAGTGCAAAAAAACGATGGATGTGGGCCCAGATCTTTTGACTGGGGGAGTGTGTGACATTGATCCACATTCAGTCCATCACTTGTTGTTTTTGCAATTGCCGCCCTAAGTGCGCTGGGGATGCCCAGACGTGGGTCCCAGGCACTCCACACCACTTGGAGTCAAGCTAGCCGGGCTGAAGAGAGGTGTTACCTCGAAACCGGTCCGGTCCTTGGATGCTTGATTCCGTTCTGGGAAGGACATGGCTTTTGTAGTTCGGACTGGACTGTTCCCATGGGGCAACAGGGTCAGAGCTGATTTGCATATCGCCATTGTCTAACCCAGGGTGGTGTGGAGTGCAAAAAAACGATGGATTTGGGCCCAGATCTTTTGACTGGGGGAGTGTGTGACATTGATCCACATTCAGTCCATCACTTGTTGTTTTTGCAATTGCCGCCCTAAGTGCGCTGGGGATGCCCAGACGTGGGTCCCAGGCACTCCACACCACTTGGAGTCAAGCTAGCCGGGCTGAAGAGAGGTGTTACCTCGAAACCGGTCCGGTCCTCGGATGCTTGATTCCGTTCTGGGAAGGACATGGCTTTTGTAGTTCGGAATGGACTGTTCCCATGGGGCAACAGGGTCAGAGCTGATTTGCATATCGCCATTGTCTAACCCAGGGTGGTGTGGAGTGCAAAAAAACGATGGATTTGGGCCCAGATCTTTTGACTGGGGGAGTGTGTGACATTGATCCACATTCAGTCCATCACTTGTTGTTTTTGCAATTGCCGCCCTAAGTGCGCTGGGGATGCCCAGACGTGGGTCCCAGGCACTCCACACCACTTGGAGTCAAGCTAGCCGGGCTGAAGAGAGGTGTTACCTCGAAACCGGTCCGGTCCTCGGATGCTTGATTCCGTTCTGGGAAGGACATGGCTTTTGTAGTTCGGACTGGACTGTTCCCATGGGGCAACAGGGTCAGAGCTGATTTGCATATCGCCATTGTCTAACCCAGGGTGGTGTGGAGTGCAAAAAAACGATGGATTTGGGCCCAGATCTTTTGACTGGGGGAGTGTGTGACATTGATCCACATTCAGTCCATCACTTGTTGTTTTTGCAATTGCCGCCCTAAGTGCGCTGGGGATGCCCAGACGTGGGTCCCAGGCACTCCACACCACTTGGAGTCAAGCTAGCCGGGCTGAAGAGAGGTGTTACCTCGAAACCGGTCCGGTCCTCGGATGCTTGATTCCATTCTGGGAAGGACATGGCTTTTGTAGTTCGGACTGGACTGTTCCCATGGGGCAACAGGGTCAGAGCTGATTTGCATATCGCCATTGTCTAACCCAGGGTGGTGTGGAGTGCAAAAAAACGATGGATTTGGGCCCAGATCTTTTGACTGGGGGAGTGTGTGACATTGATCCACATTCAGTCCATCACTTGTTGTTTTTGCAATTGCCGCCCTAAGTGCGCTGGGGATGCCCAGACGTGGGTCCCAGGCACTCCACACCACTTGGAGTCAAGCTAGCCGGGCTGAAGAGAGGTGTTACCTCGAAACCGGTCCGGTCCTCGGATGCTTGATTCCGTTCTGGGAAGGACATGGCTTTTGTAGTTCGGACTGGACTGTTCCCATGGGGCAACAGGGTCAGAGCTGATTTGCATATCGCCATTGTCTAACCCAGGGTGGTGTGGAGTGCAAAAAAACGATGGATTTGGGCCCAGATCTTTTGACTGGGGGAGTGTGTGACATTGATCCACATTCAGTCCATCACTTGTTGTTTTTGCAATTGCCGCCCTAAGTGCGCTGGGGATGCCCAGACGTGGGTCCCAGGCCCTCCACACCACTTGGAGTCAAGCTAGCCGGGCTGAAGAGAGGTGTTACCTCGAAACCGGTCCGGTCCTCGGATGCTTGATTCCGTTCTGGGAAGGACATGGCTTTTGTAGTTCGGACTGGACTGTTCCCATGGGGCAACAGGGTCAGAGCTGATTTGCATATCGCCATTGTCTAACCCAGGGTGGTGTGGAGTGCAAAAAAACGATGGATTTGGGCCCAGATCTTTTGACTGGGGGAGTGTGTGACATTGATCCACATTCAGTCCATCACTTGTTGTTTTTGCAATTGCCGCCCTAAGTGCGCTGGGGATGCCCAGACGTGGGTCCCAGGCACTCCACACCACTTGGAGTCAAGCTAGCCGGGCTGAAGAGAGGTGTTACCTCGAAACCGGTCCGGTCCTCGGATGCTTGATTCCGTTCTGGGTAGGACATGGCTTTTGTAGTTCGGACTGGACTGTTCCCATGGGGCAACAGGGTCAGAGCTGATTTGCATATCGCCATTGTCTAACCCAGGGTGGTGTGGAGTGCAAAAAAACGATGGATTTGGGCCCAGATCTTTTGACTGGGGGAGTGTGTGACATTGATCCACATTCAGTCCATCACTTGTTGTTTTTGCAATTGCCGCCCTAAGTGCGCTGGGGATGCCCAGACGTGGGTCCCAGGCACTCCACACCACTTGGAGTCAAGCTAGCCGGGCTGAAGAGAGGTGTTACCTCGAAACCGGTCCGGTCCTCGGATGCTTGATTCCGTTCTGGGAAGGACATGGCTTTTGTAGTTCGGACTGGACTGTTCCCATGGGGCAACAGGGTCAGAGCTGATTTGCATATCGCCATTGTCTAACCCAGGGTGGTGTGGAGTGCAAAAAAACGATGGATTTGGGCCCAGATCTTTTGACTGGGGGAGTGTGTGACATTGATCCACATTCAGTCCATCACTTGTTGTTTTTGGATTTTCGTCCAGCAGCAGGCTTCAGACCCGTGTCTGTGGCTGCAGTATCCATTTTGTGATGCAAGGGCTCTATTACCGGTTAGAGCAGTGTGACCTGTCTTTTCCTCTAGAAGAGTTGAATTCTACCCCCACCGCAGGACTGGCGGGTGGTAGGATTCCAAAGTGTTTGACACCAAACACGACATGTTTCCATGCAGTCATACCAACGTTAGCATTTACCGCAAGGTTATAATGCACTTAAGAGTGTATGGTCTGGCTGCATCACAGAACAGCCTCAGAGAATAGGCTCCGAACGCTGCAAAAGGGGTCCAGCTCATGCATGGGCACCCTCTCACATCAAGCCAAACACTCTGCCTTCATGATTGATAAGGCTTGCCATAGGAGTGACTGATAGGCTTATATGTGTCAGTAATTGAAGGTAGATATAGTTTACCTATATCTTAGTAAGGGGTGCATGCACCACCTTATCCAGGCTGCAGTAGCAGACCTGTGGTGCCATTTTGAAAGGTTTCCCATGGGTGGCATAATACATGCTTCAGCCCCTGGTAGGCCTCTGGGGTACCTATGCCCTGAGTACCTCGTATACCATATACTAGGGACTCACAAGGGTAACCTAGTGACCAATCTGGAGTGTACCTAATGTACATGCAATCAAATTAGAGAGGAAGCAGCTAGGCTGGGGTTCTGGATAGCAGGGCCCCAGTCAGACTAAAGTTGAAAAACAGTTAAACACCTGCAAAAAGTGGGGGTAACCATGGTAAGCAGATCCTGCTCTCCTACAGTATCCAATTGTTGTGTTTTCACTGTATTACTGTACGTGTTCACAAACGCTTTACACACTGCCTCTGAGATAAGCATTTCTGCTCGTGCCAAGCTGTCAAGTGGATGAGCTGGGGTTACTCAGGATTGTATCCCCCTTTCCATGACTAGAAGCAAGGGCCCCTACTTGGTCAAAGGTACCTATCTCTACCAACTAGAGACACTCATTTCTAACAAATGGTGTCTGCATGCAGGGGAGAGATTGTTTGTGGGGAGGAAGGTCCCTCTTACTGTACATAAACAGTCTTTAAATGCCATTTTTTCACTTCTCTGTGTGTTGCTTAATGTAGCACACATGGAAGTCACAAAAAGGCCTTTTTATGTTTAAGATTGTTTATGTACAGGAAGGGGGGCCTTTCTGTACATAAACAATCCAAGGCATTTAGTTTTTTCCATTGGTGCTGCAGAAGACAGCAAACATGGAAAAAGAAAAAAACGAGGAGCAATAATGCATTTTTCCCTGTTTCACGGTAGCCATAGCATGAAAGGGGGCCTTATTTGCAAGGCAGAGTTAAGCCACTGTAAGTGACTTAACACTGCCTTGTAAATAAGGCAATGCGCCTATTGCCACCACAACATCATAAAAAGTGATGTTGTGGTGGTGATAGGGGCTTGTACATATGCCCCTTTGACTCCTCAAATATATATTGGAAAGAGGATCGAGCCCTTCAAAGAGGCAGTTATGCAGTTAGTTGTTGTAATGCTATGGAAACTGGGCTCCAGGCTTTTTGTCCAGAAGACTTTGTCCTCGTTTAAGATAACTGTGGGGAAGTCATTTGTTTCTGGCACTCCTTTACTGCAGCCCTCCATGATTTGCTTTTCAATTGTGTCAGCTTCAGCAAGGTTCAATCGCTGTAATGACTTTTGATTTTGGAAATTGTCCATTGATTTCCACATATTGTACTGCTGAAGGTTGGTGCACCATTAGGTAATTCACATGTGGTGTTGTTCTGTGCAATGTAATTGGACAGACAGTCATGCCAGCACTATTCCTGGATGTTTGCAGTTGTTACAGAATCTGAAAGGACATTTAGGCTGTCACAGTTTTTCAAAACCTTTCATACCTGGTTGATTTTATATCATTTAGTAGCCTGACCCAGAGGTTGTCATTCGCCTATTTCCTTAGGTCCCACCTGTACCTTCTGTAAGCTTCTCTTGCTTTGACCACCCCAGCTGTCAGAAATTGGTCAGTAGGTGTTTATTGAAGGGCTCTGAGGGCCCGATTGACAATGCATTTAAGCACTTTTAATTTGTTGCAGGTTATCGTCTTTGTCCTCCTGGGCAGCTTGTCTGGGCCAGGTACTGGCACGGCATGTTGATCGACAAATTGTCTGGTGAAGTGGGTCCAGGTGATTTGATTAGATTCCCCTTCAGCTATATGTGCAATTAATGATAATGTTGCTAGCCCTAGGATATTGAGTGCTGAATGGGTTGACCATTTTATTCTTCTGTTGTTGACTGTGTATATGGAGTTATGGGTGGCTTTAACAGGGACATGACAGGCAGAACATATGGCAAGACTCAATTCCTGCCGGAGATGGCCTTTTTCCTTTCTTGTTGCTACTTGGAAGCTGTCCACAAGATGGAACAAGCATTGGCATAGCCAATAGGTCTCGCTTTTGGGACTTTATAAGTATTTAGTTATGCAGCATAATATCCTTGGTGCAACAACATCACCTGTTGCATAGCTAAACACTTATAAGGTCCCAAAGGCGAGACCTATTGGCTATGCCAATGCTTGTTGGTTCAGCCATCTGAGGCATTGGCTGCCTGTAACCAATCACATGCCGCTCATGGCCCAAGGCTGTGCCCGGAAGGGGAGATGAGCGCAGGTCAGGCTCTGCAGCCAACCTCACGCTGCACACGACCAAAGACCATGCATGCCAAGGGATTGATTGCCTGCAGCCATATGTGGTGATGCATTGGCTGCCTGTAGCCCAACCCCATGCTGTCTACTGCCGGGGGACTGGCTGTCCGTGGGGGGTGGGGTGCAAGCAGCCAACCCCTCGCCGTTAATAGTAGAAAGGCTGTGTGAAACTTGGCGTGGGGGAGGCTGCCTGCAGGGGGTTAGATGCAGGGCTAGGCCGCAGTAGTTCAGAATTTGTTTTTTGAGAATAACACTACCAGTCTTAAAACACAGAGACAAAGTAGGACTGGATGACCTGCTCATGCCTGATGAGGGACACCCTGATCCAGTGTGACATCACCATTTGCCAACAATTGCACATTAATGTGTCTCGCCTGTTGCACAACACCATGTGAAACCATTGTACCCTGGTTCCATGTTGCGTATCAGCATGTTTCCATATAATGCACACATTCCTGCACTTCTTAACTGCACATCACCCAGTTCGCATCTCGTATTCAACACCCAGTGTTCCCCGATGCACGTACCCAGAGCTCTCATGAGGTGCATCAGCCAGAACTCCCCTGTCACATATCAGCCGGATGGGTCCCTTAGATGCATGAGTAATATTGTCATGCCATGAACCACCTGATGCACATCATCTTGTACATCACCTTGTGCACTCCACTATGAATCATCTGATGCTCAGCTTGTGTCCATAACCCTTTACCTTCTGGTGCCCTGTGTGGTGGATACCTGGCTGTGTTCATTGTTGGCTGTATCTCTGCTGCACTGTGTGCACGGATGACTGCATTTTTGCTAGACTTCATGATAACGTGTGTCTGTTTACTGCGTGCATTTATGTGCATTCACATTACAAAAGACAACATATTGAGCATCGTAGATAATTGCAAGGTAAATTCTGTAACAAAGGCATAATTCCAAATTACATTTTCTGAGTTACTATTTTCTTCTAAACGCTAAGTTTAGCCAAGCATCGGCTAGGTTTCATAACAAATAATGATCACGGGTAGTACTTCCGGCATTTTGTCATCAAAAATGCAAAATATATTAAGGGCATTTCAATGTATATGTTTGTGTTGCAGCTGTGTAGCGTGAAATAACTGAGGCGTGGCAGCTTTGGTGTTTTTCCTTGTTCGAGTCCAGTGCCTCGGCACGGACGTGCAGTACTGTGCATTTGCCTGCGTCTTCCACTGCTCTCTGCCCGTCCCTGGGGGAGAGTAATTGAGCACGTAGGGAGCCGGCATGACTCATCGAGGCGCGCAAACCGGTGCTGGGGCTTCCACGCATTTGCATCACGGCACGACGGTCCTGTCGGGAGGAGGGATAAAGATTACTCGCTGCAGACCCAGTGTACACGATGGAAAATGTGCATAGAAAAAAGCACCATGGCACGGTTAATGCTGCTGTGCAACATCTTTAAAAAAACATTGAGCACACCAATAGGTGAAACATTAATTTATAGAGAGCAGCACCTCTCGACATATCTGGGCGCTTGGGGTCTACGTCGAAAATTACAGCGGTATTATTAGTAGCTTGGAATGATTTTCATTAGCCATAAGAAGCTCTCATTACTGAAAAGGTTAGAGACCCCTGGGATGCATATCAGTCACGTTTTGAAAAAAGGTGATTGGCCCATGCTGCCGTTTTTGCTGGGGCCACGACGCACCCTGCAGTTAGAAATGATAGCGGACCAGAGAGGGAGCATGTCTAAAAGGAGTACTGCCTCCTGATTGGCTGAGGAGCCGACGCGGGAATCGAAACTAGTGGTGCGCGCGCACCAGAGGAGCGGGGGCAAGGGAGCGCGAAGACGCCGAGACGAGGTAAGGGATGTGTGTGTAAGCGCCGGGGGTTCTCTGTGTATGTGTGTGCGTGCGTGCGTGTGTGTATGCGGGGGGGGTTCTGTATGTATGTATGTATGTGTGTGTGTATGCGTGGGGGGGCTGTATGTGTGTTGTGCATGTGTTGTGAAGAGCCTGTTGATGCGCGCGACCTGATCCCGGCAGGCTGCTGCTGCTGCTGCTGCGTGCGCGTGACAGTCTGTTGTCCTCTCCGGCTCCCTTTGAGTCCTTGAAAGCCGGAATGATAACAATAGTCTCGCTCTGCGACAGCAGGCCTTTGGCCTGCAATCGCAGGGCGAGACCTAAAAAGGAAACTGGAAGTACTGTAAAGTCTAGGGTTGTTAGATGATCTAATTCATTGATTAGCTCTTTTCCTTTTTTATTTACCTTGAAGGAGTGAGATTGACTCTGGGCTGGAATTGTCCATTATGCAGTCTGGGCTGAAGGTGTCTCATCCTCTTGCGACAGGCCAAGTAGGTTCATATTAAAATCACCTGAGAGAATCATTTCTGTGAAATACAGCCCTTCCAGGAGTTCACTGATTTCGGTTTTCAGATGCTCAAAGACTGAATGTTTAGTCTTTGTTTTGTTTGGTATGTATATATTTATGAATGCCAGGGAGATCAAGCTCGTACCCTAGTTGAAGGCATTAGTGCATCAGATATGTATAACGCCAATCCTTCACTGCAACGGCCGTAGGATGATTCCTTTGTTGCTAGGACAGAAAGCATACACAAGGAGATGATGGACGGAGTGCTGAAACTTTTCAGACACTCACCCTCAGTCACAGATCAGGGTTGAATCCATCATCTTTCTTTAACTCACTTCGCCACCCCAGTTCATACACAGCTATATGCCATTCAGGTTTGACCCTGTGCCTCACGGGAACAGTCCAGTCCAAACTGCCAAGCCATGTCTTCCCTGGACCAGAAACAAGCATCATGGGACCAGTTTTGTGCTAACAGCCATCATCAGCCAGACTAGCTTGAATCAAGTGGCAAAGTGCGCAAAGAGGCTTACATCTGAGCATACCCTGCCAACTTAGGGCAAACAAAGCAAACACAAGGACATGATGGGCGGAGCGCTGAAACTTTTCAGACACTCAACCCAGTCACAGATCTGGGTTGAATCCATCATCATTCTTTAGCTTAGTTTGTTACCCCAGTTCAGACACAGCTATATGCAAATCAGTGTGGACCCTGTGCCTCATGGGAACAGTCCAGCCCGAACTGCCAAGCCATGTCTTCCATGGACAGGGAACAAGGATCCTGGTACCAGTTTTCAGGCTAACAACCCTCATTAGACAGGCTAGTTGGTACAGAAAGCCTTGTATAGTTGGTGGAACTTCGGCCCAGGCTTCCTGTAACATGATCACATGAAACGATTTTAAATATTCCAGCATCTCACAATTGTCTATTTTTCCTAATACGCCGTTGATGTTCCTAGAACATATCTGCAGATATACTGTTTCTGGAGGAACGGTTTTGCCCTCAGGTGCAGTTCATTGCTGAGTGCTGGGTTTGTCCAGTGTTCCTTAGACCCCGTTTCAGTCATGGGCATTCATGTGGCTTTTTTATCGCTGGGATAATAGCAGTTCTGGATCTTGGATTTTCCTTGGGGCATCCTAATGGCACCCCTTAGGACTGAATTCAATTGCTTGAGGCTGGGGGTAAGCCAGCCCTCTGAAGGGTGTCACATCTATTCTCTATCCTTTAAGGACCTTAACTATTGCCAGAACCTTCTTCGGTACTTCGATTGACATTGAGGAGACCGTAGATTTTTTTGGACCGCCCTGGTTTGGGTGCAATGAACTCCTCTGAAGCAATGTCCCGAGACTCGTGGCAGCTTTTTTCTGGGATTTGGCTAAGAAGACAGAGGATATTACCTAGGTCCAGTATGTCGAGGTTCCCTCTTGTTTGACATTCTGGATACAGGAGTGTCACCAGACTGGCACTTGTCCCTGGTGGATGAGACTGGGGGGGGAGGCATGTCCTGTTATCTCTACTTATGCACTAAATTGAAGTTAGCTCTAAACAGGCTTGCATCACTTTGAACATGCACTCTGAGTGGTGTAGTTGGCAGTGC